>NC_141694.1:1121598780-1123998780 GCF_964263255.1 Lissotriton vulgaris
ATATATATATATATATATATAACCATATAGCAGCAAAATAACAAGACATAAAATATTACAGGTACAAGATATGCCTTCTTTCTTATCTTCTCCACCAGATTCTGCCTTTGGGGTTGACACATGAGCCCTGGTTTCAAGGATCTAATTGTTTCTTCAAGATTCATTTCTTTCTCTTTTGTGGGGGATGCTTGGTATACCTGTCTTTCATGCCGCCTCAGTCTGGAAGCTGCTTTAATTCTTTGTGAATTACCCAGGCTGTTGCCCTTCCTGGATTCACTGTGTTGCCTTGCGGCTTACTGCCATTCTCTGGTTTATTGTTCCACTCTCGTTTGACCTTCTGCCATCTGCATCCTTTTGCTGGTGGTTTGTTTTGCTTTGCCTTCTGCATGGCTTTCTTCTCCCTGCTGTGTCTCATTTTTGGATGATTCAGAGGCATATTTTCTAGGAATTAAGCTGTATTTTGTACAATTAAATTGATTATTTTCTGCATTTTGCCTCAAAATGCATTATCTCGTAAATGTGACTGTTTCAAGTGCTCTGTCCTCGGTTTTGAGGCAGTCAGTAATGCAGGTTACAGCTCCAAAATATTCCTCCTGTTGTTACTGGCTTAGGAGGTCTGATTATTGGATTCATCCTCTACTGTTAACCAGGTCTCGGCTGGTTCCGAAAAGAAGCGTGCACCACACAATGTTTTTATCCATTTGATAAAAGAATTTAACGGAGTTCCACCACTCACACCAGGCAGACGGCTCTGATTGACACCATTTATTACAAATATTTCTCCTGGCCATGAGATATAAGAAGAAGATCAGTTTAGATTGAGTTGATATCACTTTTTCCACATCTCTATCTTTTCTTTATATACCAAATACGATTGTAATGGGACATACCTCTACTGATACTCCAGAGAGGTCGGACATTGTCTTACCCATTCTCAACCAAAAATCTTCCAAAGCGGGGAAGCTGGCAAACATGTACATAAGATATCTCGGAGTAAGGATCATACAGAATCTTGAGGACATTACAAGGGTCAATTTGAAGTAATGAGTTAGATAGGTTACTGAAAAAATTGAGGGATCTGCCACTTACTATATATTGACAGGTATATCTGGAAAATATGTCCATTCTACCGAGAGTCACCTTTGTATTTGATAAGGTCCCGCTCAGCTTTAACAGGAAAGAGCTGGGAAAGATTTATGGGAAGATCACTTCATTCATCTGGGCAGGTTAAGCTATAAGTCTGTCTTGGAAAAATCTCAGGAGGAGACTGAGAAAAGGGGTCCTATGCTACCCGACGTTGAGCTGTATTGTTGGGCATTCCAGTTGGAAAACTGCAGATTGCTTCTCCTATATACAGATGAGTCTTCAGCAGGGAGTATGTATGAAGCTATGCTAGTGGCCTACAAGGAGAGGGATTTTTGTACAAGTTTGGTGAACCAAAAAAGTACATCTGAAGTGCTTCTTTCCGGCTGCTAGCCCTTGGTTTGAGGTCAGTTCTTTCCTGGGAATCCCATACTATAGTAAGTTATCACCAATATGGGACTCTCCAGGCTGTATTTTGTTCTGCAGTATCAGTTGGTTTTCTACTGGTTGTCTGTGCTGCATCTGCTTTGGTTTGTCTCTCCTAACTTTGTTCTTATTCACATCTGCAGTGTTCCTTGATATGGGTGGATTTACCCCTTACTTGTGATCATCCATGGACCCCGTTATTGCAATTTTGTTTTCTTTGGTCCCCTATACGTTAGTTTTCTTTTTCTTTATGGTCAATAACACTCCTGGGGTATAGCCTCACATTATTAAGGGATGGTATGAGGGAGCAGACAGGGAGATATTAGTTTACTTACCGGTGGTCCAATTTTTTAATTCTGTCTTATTTGCTCCAGTCCTTGCTCACTGCCTGACTTTCTAGGTGGACCTTTCACTCTGGGTGGTTGGAAGTTTGATAGTCTACTCAGGAGTTGTAGCTGGAAAGACTTTAGCTATGCAGTGCCTGGAGTGGAAATGGCAAAGCATCCTGCAGTGAAAGCCCAGGGCAGTTCTTTTCTTTTAGGTGGGCAGTGGGTGCTTGTTAGGGACGTTCACACACCTCACATTAATAAGGACTGAACCAAAGGCTTTGTCCTTCATCAGGGAAGTACAGGAAAGTGACTAAATGTACTCTGGGAATCCACAAATCACCTGGTCTGGATGTGTGTCTTGAACTGCACCTCCTGTCTAGTGACTGAATAATGATGTAATTGTAATTTAAGGACCTAATTTATGAGTTTTTGCCGTAGGGCAGTGCAGCAGGCATTCCTGGTGTGCTGCCCTGCGACAAAAGAAAAGTACAGGAATTCATCGTATCTGTCTAAAATACACAGCATTCCTGTCTTTTTCCCCAGTGCTGGTGCACAATGGACTGCTGTGTGCCAACGCAGGCACCTTTGCACAATGGTTCAAGGGTGCCGACGTTGCCAGGATAATTATTATTTTGGATCACTGACAGAATGTCGACCACCACAATATCGACCTACACAAATATCGGGACATAAATATCGTTGTCAAAAACATCAACCTCCTTTCTTCATAATGGTAAGTACACAAATATTGAGATAAAAAATATCACTGGAAAAAATATTGATTAACAAAATATCATTTTTTTATATGCATAAAAAATAATGGTAAATAAATTAAAAAATAAATATAACTTAAAAAAAGTATTTACATTTATGAGTCAATTATAAAAAATATAAGTAATACATGTAATTGTAAAACAATGTAATACACATATATAAAATATAATATATATATATTTACTTAAAATCAATTAAAAATAATAATTGTAATTATTTATAAAATGTCATAAATATATAAAAAAGTATAAATATATACATGGTACAGCTGTTGCTGAATTTCACTTTACCAAGGAATTGGTAGCTTCGGCCCGCCTCTGACTGCAGAGAAGGGCTAGGGCTGCTGCCAGGAGCAGTTCGCCATTGTACAAGGAGCCGGGAATCATTGCATCTCGACTCGCGGCCCACCCGGTTCCTGTAAGAGAGGCTCGAACGTCAGTGGGGACCCGAGGAAGTCAGAGGACACCATTCCTAAACCGGGCCAGCCATCATAACAGTACTCACCTTTTCTCCCCGTGGACATTGACATTCATGTTGTCTCTCTCGCGCATTGCCTTTCCCACAATGGTGAACTCTGGGTATTGTAGTGAAGATCTATAGACTACAGCAGGCGTGCAAGCCAACAACTGTGGGGCGGAGCTCTCCAACCAATGAGAGAGCGGTAGGAGATTCAAAGGCGGAGTTGGATTAGTGCTTTGTTTATGGAGGCAACTGACAAGGCGAATGGTCGCCGAAATGCATAATGCCCAGTGTCCAATAAAAGGCTTCCATAAGGATTCCCCGGTGTGGCTTCTTGCTTCTCTGCATCGGAGCGGTGTTGTTTGATGTCTGCAGCAGTCGGATTCGCGGTTGAAACACACAAAACCGCTGCGAGGTCAGCGGAGTCACTGCACGTAAAATTAGGATTCGATTGAGGTGACAGCGGCAGGATCCGCTGTCTCTGAGCATCGCGATCGCAAACAGTGATGAATCTAACCAGCACAACAACACACACCACCTACACCACCCCCACCACCCTCATAACTGCACCTCAAACCATTTGCACATCACACACCATGGCACAAAAAAAATGCCCAAATTCCCTGACAGTGATGTGTCCGTCATAACAGGTGAGATAATCAGAGTAGAACGGCATATGTTTGGTACCCTGGTCCAACAGACCCCATTAGCCGCCAGAGAACAAATGTGGACAAGGGTAATCAACAAGGTCAATGCAGTAGGGACTGTCCCGCACACCAAGAAGGAGATCGTGAAGCAGTGGCATGACCTCAAGAGCAAGGTGAAAGAGATGAACAACAAGAACCATCAGCTGTCTCAAATGATTCGCGGTGGCCCTCCCATTCCACCAAGAACATTCACTGCATGGGAGGAGAAGGTGCTTGCCATACTGCATCCAGAGAGTCTCAAAGGAATACCCGGGGGAGGGCAGGCTGGTAAGTACAAACAAATGAATACCATTAAACTGCTTTGTACTGTCTTGCACAACTACAAAGCTACACCTCCTAGGCCCAATCCCATTCATCTGCACCACAATACCCAACACAGGTCTCACAGATGTAGCATTCACTCCATCTGAATCACCCCGAAGGTAGTAAGCAACATTCCCATGGTTGCATGTGTACAGGCATCCAGCACTACAACTCCCACCAGACCCCCTTGTGCCACAGCTCAGTAAGAACCCAGAAGCATGTGGCCGCCATTGCATTGTTTACCTTCACCTAACAGGTAGGTAGCCATCTTCCCAGGGAGGGCTATTTGTCGGTGGGAGGCCTGCACTATAATTCCCACCAGGTACCCCTGTCCCACCCCTGAGCAAGATGTAGCACTCAAACACACCTTGAAGCATGTGGCAGCCATTGTATTGGTCACACTCACCTAACAGGTAGGTAGCGATTTTCCCAGGGAGGGCTATTTGTGGGTGGGAGGCCTGCACTACAACTCCCACCAGGCACCCCTGTCCCACCCCTGAGCAGGATGTAGCACTCAAACACACCCAGAAGCATGTGGTAGCCATTGTATTACAACAACCAAACTTACAGGTAGGTAGTCACCTTCCTAGGGAGGGGTGTTTGGGGTGTAAGGTCTGCACTGTAACCCCCACCAGGGCCCCCTGTCCCACCCCTGAGCTGGATGCAGCACTCCACCACACCCAGAAACATGTGGTAGCCATTGTATTACAACAACCAAACTTACAGGTAGGTAGTCACCTTCCTAGGGAGGGGGGCTTGGGGTGTAAGGCCTGCACTATAACCCCCACCAGGGCCCCCTGTCCCACCCCTGAGCTGGATGCAGCACTCCACCACACCAAGAAGCATGTGGCAGCCATTGTATTACAACAACACAACTTACAGGTAGGTAGTCACCTTCCCAGGGAGGGGTATTTGGGGGTGGGAGGCCTGCACTACAACTCCCACTAGGCCTCCTTGTGCCACAGCTCAGCAAGATGGAGCACCCCCCACCCAGAAGCATGTGGCAGCCATTGCATTGTTCACCTTCACCTAACAGGTAGGTAGCTATCTTTCCAGGGAGGGCTGTTTGTGGGTGGGAGGCCTGTACTACAACTCCCACCAGGCCCCCTGTCCTACCCCTGAGCAGGCTGTAGCACTCCACCTCACACAAAGGCATGTGGCAGCCACTGTATTACAACAACCAAACTTACAGTTAGATTGTCACCTTCCCAGGGAGGGGTGTTTGGGTATGGGAGACCTGTGCTACAGGCCCCCTTGTGCCATAGCTCAGCAAGATGTAGCACTCCACCACACCTAGAAGCATGTGGCAGACATTGTATTGGTCATACTCACCTAACAGGGAGGTAGCCATCTTATCAGAGAGGGCTATTTGTGGGTGGGAGGCCTGCACTACAACTCCCATCAGGTACCCCTGTCCCACCCCTGAGCAGGATGTAGCACTCAAACACACCCAGAAGCACGTGACAGCCATTGTATTACAACAACCAAACTTACAGGTAGGTAGTCACCTTCCCAGGGAGGGGTGTTTGGGGTGAGAGGCCCACACTACAACATCCACCAGCACCCCCTGTCCCACCCCTGAGCTGGATGTAGCACTCCCCCACACCCAGAAGCAAGTGGCAGCCATTGTATCACAACAACCAAACTTACAGTTAGGTAGTCACCTTCCCAGGGAGGGGTGTTTGGGGTGAGAGGCCTGCACTACAACCCCCAGAAAGGCCCCCTGCCCCACCCCTGAGTAGAGTGGTTAGGCAACAGGTCCGTGACAGCAGGGAAGGTGGAAAGGCAAGTGGGAGTCTAATAATAACTAATAATAATAATCTTTATTTGGATATAAAATATCCTTAAAAGAGCACCTCAAAGGTTCCAACAGCAATACATATTATTGAAAAAGAGAGGAAACTCAACACAAACAACAGTGATTAAGTAAAAATCTTCCAAAATACAGTGGGGGGCTGCAGTTATATATTGGTGAAAAAAACATAATGTACAAAACAGCAAAGTCAACATGGGATTAAAACACAAAAGATTTGTGGACCTAACAATTAGCAATGTTGAGCTTGTGAGTGCAATCTAATGTTCAACAATAGCAGCTGGTTATGATAATGTCCAATCGAATAAAAACAGTTTTAGCAGCATAAAAATAAAGTGCAATTTAGTATAAGCTGTTACTTAAAAAGAGAAGGCGTTGGTGAGCCCTTCCAGTTACTAAGTAAAATTACGATATGCATCGCGTATAAAAGTTGTGAGGCCTATATTAAGAGCTATATTTTCAGGGGTCAGAGATACGATAATTGCCTGTCTGCAGGTCCGAATTCCCAACCTGTTCCACTCAATTTTCAATTTACATCTGTGCTGTAACGTAAGGGCGGGGCAAAGACAGACCACATGCTCCAAGGTTTCAGCCGTCTTGCCACACCCTCTACACAATACATCTTCTGATGTACGACACCAAGAGGGCAAATCTTTTAGGACTCACCAGTCACCCAGTCTAATGGCCATAAAACTACGTTTTACGTACAAGGAGTAAGTGCAGGACAAGTAGGAAGCAGGGGATATTCTCCCATATGAATTCATTATTGCCCATGCGTGTCTGCGTTTAACGAAATGCGCTTTATCAATTATAAGGGACCTCATTCTGACACATTTCTTAATGGTGGTTTTAAATGCTGTCGTGCTGGGTTTGAAGGCCCATAAGTCGCCTACAGACATTTACCGGATGGAGTCCTCAAAAAGACGGCCGTACGATCCACCTGAGTTTTCTAGGAGATATCTAACCAAACTAATGACTCTAAAGAGCCTGTGTCTGCTCGTTTGAGTTTATGGCATAGATTTGGAAACATGCCGATGTTAGAAACTTCATAATTTAATAAGCCCAATTCTAGTCTGATCTGGGCGGCAGAGGCAGTTTTAGGCATATGGAGAACTTCTTTGTAGATTTTAGTCACGTGTTGATTTAAGTTTGTATTTAGTTTGCCCCTGAAGATCTCGATGCCGTATGACAGAGTCGGCCCGATTTTTGCTCTCATAACTTCCAATAGTGGTGAGAGACTTGGGCCAGACACATTTTTTGAGCGCTTAGAGAGAGTCACCTGAAGGGTAATGGCTTTTACTGAAATCCTGTTGCACTTTTGGCAAAGTTACCCCTGGAGTCAAATTTGACCCCTAAGTATTTGTATGTGCTACCTGTTGTGAGTCTCATATTGTTATATGACCATCCCCCACCCAGGTTGCGTTTTTTTCCAAAAGTGGGAGTCAAACACAACCGAACACTGAGACCAAAGCCCTGGCCAACATCGCCACCAGAGTCCTTGGGGCCTGTGGTAAATAAAATTACCGGGCAATTTTTGATTACATTAAATGACAATAAGGATAGCTCAATCAAATGAGAGGCAGAGTCCGTGGTATCTGAGTCATAAGGGCTTTAATGAAATGCCTCGAGGCATGGGACATCGGGTTCCATCACCACTAAGGTTCAGGAAGGGACATTCAACATTTTATTAACATCACACATTATATATAGTAAAACAGTATAATTGAAATGAATACAGTAGGCGTAACAGGTGAAAAGAGAGAGATAAGAACACATGTGCGTAACAGGAGGCGTGTGAGAAGGCGTACACGTGGGCGTGCACTTGACATGTCAGAGAAACGTCACAAGAAACGTCACATGTGGGTGGATGCTTAGAGAAAGTTTGCAGAATCAGCAGAAACCTTTGGTATACATGCGCGCGCAACTGAGCATGACGTGTAGCTGGGGAGAGCTGGGGGCTTTGACTTTAGCACTAGTAGAGGAGACTAATGTCTGGGATGTCAGAACGACCTGCACTTATAGCATATCTGGTATCTTATGTTTGGAGGATGTAGTGTCTGAAGTAAAAGGTCTCTCGGGCAGAGGCCGTTCATCACTGAATGCTAGTACGTGCATATGGATCTTCATGCAAAGTGCGGGGGCCATGGGCCTACCATAGTAACGGGAGCAGTAAATTACTTGCATGGAGACAGGAAGGCAGGGCCCTTTGCTCTGCAGCCGGGAACATGTTTACCTATTTCACTAGACTGGAATGTGTTTTCGAGGAGGCTGAGCAGATAACTGTAGGCAAAATATTGTCTTGGCAAGCAGGCCAGGCCGAGCCGGGCACCGCTCGTCTGAGCAGGATGTAAGGTAGAGGTCAGGGATGCATACCTAAACTGCAGCTTTCAGAGACAGAAAAGAACTCGGAGCCTCGATTAAGGGTCTGGCTCGGCTGGGCCAGAGAACATGGAGAAAACGTGTGCTTTACTCAAAAGTGTACCATGTAAAGACGTTGGCACCATAGGCCTAGAAGCCTAATTAACGTGATTTTCTTGGAGAATTGTATAACTGACATGTTAATGTTGGACGCAAATGCATATGCGTCTTTCTAGCAGGCACGGAAAAGGAATTACATGACATACATGGGACACGTGTGTTTGGATAGGGTGCGAGTGGGGGGCACATAGGTTTACCTAAAAATTTCTATTTCCTCAGGCCTATGAGCGAGCCCAGGGACAAATGGGCCAGGCTCAGGAAGATTCCCGGGAGCTATGCCTGCTGCTGAGGTCCATAGACACCTGCATGGGTCAAATCGTGGAACCTCTTCGGCCAGCTAATGGCAGTTCTGAGAGACAGGCCTGCGGCCCAAACAACACCTCCACCTCCCTCCAGTGGCCCACAGGTTGACAGTTCCCCAACCTCCCCTGCGGACACAGAGAGGAAGGGAGTCCTCAGACCCCACTGGGCCCACAGCAGAGGCCCCGCTGCCAAACGACCAAGGGGCCGTCCAAAGAAATCTTAGGGAGGATCCCATGGCAAAGCAACTGCCAAACGCCAGTCAAGGAGCCAGCCATGATGGCTCCCCTCTTCACCTTGCCATTGACTTTGTTGACTGTCCTTATTCACACTGCCACATTGTTGGCACTGGGTCACCACATCAATGTGGTGACTACTCGATTGTCTCATCTCCCATCACTGACAATTCATTGATTCACTATTCATCTTTTTGTAAATATTCACGTCCCTGATTACATATACCCATTGTAAATAAACACTCCTTACATACCTATGTATTCATGTCTGCTCCATGTTTATCACAGGATGTACAATGTTGACCATGATTACAATGTACCAGGAGCACAGATTGTTTGTAGGCAAGGAGAGGCTGAAGGGACCTGGGAAAACACAACAGAACAATATTCACTTGTTAGGTGGTGGCATCACAGCCATTACACAACACTTGTCATCAAGGTACTCCTATCTGCACACATTACAATGAGCAACAGTACTGACATAGACATCCTGTAGCTGTGCATAACTACCCTGTCGCAGAAACATTAGCAGTAAGCACAGAGCCAACAACAGGCATCAGTCACAAAGCTATCCTAGGCCTTTTCACCAACAACAATGGCCCGTTGTAAGTTTTTACTCAACTTCAAGGGAAGTAGCGATTGATGAGCTGTTGACTCAGGTCGACACCTTCCTTGACACCTTCCTCCTCGGCACTATCTTCGTCACTGAACATGTGTGGGTTTGTAGGCTGGGGCATCGGCTGCTCATCAGCGTCCAGGAGCAGGTGGATCTCCCTGCGCAAAGCCAGGTTGTGGAGCATGCAGCATGCGACTACAATCTGACACACCTTTTTGGACGAGTACATCAGTGCACCTCCAGTCTTGTTCAGGCAGTGAAATTGTGACTTCAGGAGACCAAATTTACGCTCTACCACACGATGTGTCCTCCCATGGGCATCATTGTAGCGGACTTCAGCCGGGGTCCTGGGATACCGAAGTGGGCTCAGCAATCAAGGCCAGTTCAGATATGCAGAGTCACCTAGGTGTGAGAAACACATACAGAGTAGGTGATATAACTGTGGCAGAGGACAGCATGTCACACATACAGCACGCTACTTGACTCTCCGTACTCACCCACAATCCATGCACTTTTCGGGAAGCAGATTAGCCATCAGCTATGGAACAATGCTTTTACGCAGGATGTACGAGTCATGGGCAGAGCCGGGAAATTTGGCACAGACATGTGAGATGATCATATCCGCCTGGCACACCACTTGCACATTGATGGAATGGAAATATTTCCTGTTTCTGTAGATGTGCTCACGTGCCCCTGGTGGAACCAGACCAACTTGTGTGCAATCAATGGCACCAACAACATTAGTGATGGTGCCCAAGGATATAAAAATCACCCTTCACAGCCGCCAATTCATGCATCCTGAGGAAATGGATGTATCTGTCCTTGTAGGTCATCATAGCAGACAGGACTTCACGTAGCACCATGCTGAACATAGGTTGCGACATCCCACATGTGGTGGACACCGTGTACTAGACTAAACCAGTAGCAAAGAAATGCAGAGCGGCCATCACCTTATACATGGGTGTCAACGCAGGCTGCAGATGGGGCTCCAACAGAGCACATAGGTCTTGCAGAGTGGGTCGATCCAGACAGAATTTTCGTATGACTTCCTCATCCTCCATGTCCACCAGCACTTTGAAGGGGCTATGCACATTTGGTTGCCCTCTAGATGAGATGAAAATGGACGCATGTCATTGAAATCCACCATGAGCTGTATCCAACCTCTTACTCTCTGACTGACAATAATGACTGACATCACTGTTCAGCTTACAGCATAACTTACATGTCAGGACACCTTCATTTACACTAGTTGTATACTTGTCCACTTTTCGCACAGTGAGTACCTCCAAAACAAAATCTGACTATGTGAATGCCCAAAGGTACGTGTCCACATCTTGCGTATCCAGCCCTGAGAGTAGTTCAAACAGCATATGTGTGAAACTGCAACACTTCTGGCTCCTACCAAGCTCCTGTACCTGACACACCTTCTTGCGTAAGTCGAACAGGGCACACATCAACAACACAATGAGCACAGTCTGTGCATTCAGATCAAGTATGTACATGAGCAAAGCAAAATACACAGTGAAATATGCACATTGTGTAGTCAGACATTCATCACTATGTGTTGCCTAGCCATATCACATATTGACACGCGTACATATTGGAGAGTCCATCACACCACGGATCTGTGTACATGCCCAGCAATATCACAAGTGACATGTGAGTGAGTAGATGCCAACGTTTGCAGACATGTGCACCGACATGGTGTAGTCAGCAGTGGGCCACATGTTACATTGGCATTGTGTGCACTATCTTGCACCATGAATCAGGTGTCTACTGTACACTGGTGAGATCTGGCCATTGAAACAGCATGATGTGTCCATAGGTAATGTTAACATGCTCCGCCACCCAAATCATGGTAATTGGCAGCAATGGATAGCAGCCATATTGCGGTATCAACCGCCTGGCCCCTGTGGTGTGCCAATGCCCTCCTCACTACCAACTGCTGCTGTACCTGTCTCATGAGGAGCTGGAGGTCCTGGAGGACGACGTGCTCACACAGTATGGGAGGCTATATGGTGCTCCAGATGTCATGGAAAGTGTTTCATAGTGGAAGCGAGAGTGCAGGGAGTGCACACATGAAGTTGATCTGCTGCAGTATGTGCCTGAGAGTGTGGCTTTGTGTGATACACTGCCTAGCATGCTGACTTCAAGGGAAAGGGGTTTGTAGCCTATTTTAAACATTTCCCTGTCTGCATATCAGGATGGGAGGGACATGCAGTGTGTTTGCAGCCATACAGTGACGCTGCAAGTTTGGCAACCTGGAGTTAGGACAGAAATTGCCTGTGCTAATGGATGTTTGGGTCCATGAGGTTCTTCACATGCTCCTCTGTGGCATTACCAAGAGTTTACGTCCAGAGGGTACTGATGGAAGTGTGTCTGATTAATCTTGCCACCATGGACGTGTCAGCATTATGTACAAGAGTGAAATGCCAGAGGGTGACACTCTTGGTGAAAATTCACCTATGATACAGCAGATTGTTGTACTTTTGAACCGGCCCCCTTCCATTTTCATCATTATGTGTACTGACTTACACTTGTAGGCACTATTTGCCCTCTCATATTGTCCCTGCATGTGACATTTCTGATACCCCACGTTGAACCTCAGTGTGAGCCCCCCTGGCCTGCACAGTCACTGCCCAATTTGACAAGGACATGTCACTGAATGTACAGAGTGAGACATATGGGTTGCCTGCTACACTATCCATCAAAGAGCTATCTCAGGCCTGTGGATTACACAAGAGCGACCTTGTGAGAAGAGTGTGAGATTGTAAGATCATGTCCCTAAATGTGATCTCCATGAAACAGTGAGCCATTCACAGGGCAAGGAGATTGAGGTGTGTGCAGTGTTGGACACAGTGAGTCTGCCCCGACACATCATTTCCAATGTAATATATGTCTTGCTCACCCACAAACTGGATAGCAGATGTGGGCCTCCTTCACATTGCTTTCTGTGCTGGCATTCTGCATGTGTCTGAGATGGGCAGGTACTGTGACCATCCTCATACCTGCATGCATTTTGGTATAATTATCCCATGCTTATGTACTACGTGTCATGCTGTATTGACTCTGCTAAACATATCTGTGAAGTAGTGCAGAGTTAGTATAGTGTAAGTAGCAAGGACCCCCTGATGAAATATGATAGCTAATATTTCAGGGAAA
The DNA here is from genome assembly GCF_964263255.1 of Lissotriton vulgaris. NCBI lineage: Eukaryota > Metazoa > Chordata > Amphibia > Caudata > Salamandridae > Lissotriton > Lissotriton vulgaris. Next base: position 1,121,611,467 of record NC_141694.1, read on the forward strand.
AACAAATGTGTGCATAGAATCAAAAGGACACCGGGAGGGTAGTTGCAAAACAAAGAATTTCTAACAAAATTATTAAAAAATTATGTATCACTTTTAATAGGTATAATAAGTTAAAATTGACAAAAATATACAGAAAAAAATCCATATGACATTTAAACACATTTCCATCTCATAATAAAATCATCACATAAAAAAGGAAGAAATTTATAATAACAAATTCTTATACAGTCACTTAAAAATACAAAGAAAAAAGTGGCAATTAATATTCGACGCGCGTTTCGCAACGCCTTCTTCAGGAGCCACAAAGTATACCTAAAAAGACATATAATAACAACACATAAGAAATATATTCGTGAACATTGTTTCTTATTTACATAGATAATGAAAAAGTATATATCGTTATTTTAAACACTGTATTGCAACAAACCCTTCCTACATGTTTTAAGCAATGTATCATTTGCAAAACAAATTACAGAACTAGATTATATGTATCTGAGCAGTTGTAGTGACTCCCTGCTGTTTTGGGGATACATTGGGGAACCAGGTGTCAACTTTGAGATATGGGATCAGAAAAATCTCACAGTTCTCAATCCTTGGTAAGTTAATCTATTTATAATGTCTTTTCAAAGATTACTAATTGAAAGGCCATATATATGGCGAACGACATGCACAGGCCTGTCAAAGCGTTGAATAGGGGACAACCACCCTATACCAGCTTGATTAACAAATGTATCACAAAGGTTACTATGGAAAATGTTTTTTGGGGCAGAAATTTTCAAAGGCACAAATGATGCTCTCTAGATTCACAACTCCGAGCATTTCGATAGTTAAAACAAGTTAGGGTGTGATACATATTTGTCCCTATCAGTCATACATTGAGGCTTACCTCTGCGTTTTAAAAGATAATGCCAAACGTGGATTGTTCTGGGTTGTGTGTTTGGACGGCCTTCCAAGATTAGAAGTTAATTGGTATAGTTGTCAAGGCTTCACATTTCTCCCTGTCATTCTAAATAATATCAGAAAACTTAAAATGAATTTATATGATATTTAAATGCACACAAATAAAAATTTCCCATTAATTGTTAAAGGACTATTCTCTTCGTTTCTTACCATAGTCAGATTTAGAATTTATTCCTTTCTTGAAAACTGTAAGCTTTAAAATCTCACTGCACAATCGCTTTTTATATATCCGGATACTTTAGTTACAAGTTACTAAGGACAAATAGAAAAAACAAGTTTGAAATGTCGAGCTAACAAGGACGATGTGCCTTTAATAAACCATACTGCGAGATTGCTTTAAGGTCTATATCGCTCGTTTTCACCGCGTTTTAGGTCCTTAACAAACAAGACTATAAAGATACTTTGAAGTCTATATTGCTCGCTCATAATGTAATTGAAAGATCGCTACACTTAAAAACCATTAGCGGCTGTTATAAGGGACGATCGGCTTTTTACTAACAAGATAGCATGAACATATAAGATTCTCTGTCGCTTACTCTCACCTTGTCTAAAGGATCGCTGCGTTTAAAAACTGCAGGCGTCTCGGAGCCGTTGGAGGAAATACAGAGCTGTTCGTCTCTTCATGGAGATATAACGCTCATTGGTTTATCTTTCCAGTCTCTCCTATACGTGGAACTAGCCATGAAGGAAAGATATAGATACACAGGCTGTTACTAGTTATGTGCATACAATGCTGCACACAGCGCTGCTCAGGAGAGTCTAACGCTGCTTTCTTTAGTCTAGAGCTACTTCTTACCGTGTGAGCGCTGCGTCCGATAGTTGCTGGCGTCACCGCGGGACTGTTGGACAGGGTGTATCACCTGTAGCAACTATGGGCCGTGTTTAAATACACGCGGACACGTGGTGGTAGGTGTCCAATAGGAGACAGCCTATCCAGTAAAATCGGAACGCACCCAGTCAGTCGTTCTGAATACATGTGTTTATTCCTCTAGTCCTTAAAGTTTCCGTTATCGTCAACTCGATAGTAAAACTCCCAAATGTAGGGGCAGGTGTTCATTCCTATTTGGTATAGTTCTGTTACATTTTTCTTAAAGAAAGTGTTCCGATTAAGAAACGCCCTGTTTGAGAGTATTTATTTTGATTCCATTATTATTAATCATCATGTCCATATATTCAAAATATTTTGACAGGTAATGATTCATACATGGTGTCATTTTGTTACATTCTTCTAAGGCGGAATATTCCAATTTTAAAACACTCTATTTCTCTAAGATTATCCTGACTCTATTATTACCAACCCTTAAGTCCATATACAGGATATATGTCATTGTATAATGCAACCGCAATGAAGCATGTGGTTGCTGCAGACTGGCAGAGTAATTTAGATAATCGCGTTCTCCCACGGAATTTCGCTATTCAAACCTTGTTTAAAGGTATTAAAAATGAAAATCCAGAAAACTTCTTTTTTCTTTCTGATGGCGCAACCGCCCTTACTGTCTGCAGTCCGTATTTTTTCCAAAATGCGCCAACTAAAGTCTTCTGGTTTGTGGTGGTTTTCGAGGAAGTGCTTAACTAGTGGTGCTGTCACTTTACCTGTCCTGATTGCTGATCTATGTTCTGTGAGGCGTACTTGTATAGATCTGCTAGTTTCGCCTACGTAACCAAGGCCGCACACACATTTAATGAAATAGACCACATTTGTGGTTTTGCAGTTCCACATATCTCTTGCTTTCGAAACAAAGCCATTGTGAATAAATTCTTCTCCCTTGATGATGTTATTACAAGATTTACAAGAGGAGCACTTGACTGTTCCTCGTACAGGTAAGTTATTTATCAAGGATCTCTGAATAGGGCCAGCTACCACCTCGGTTTTCTTGAATCTAGAATGGACAATTCTATCCTTTAGATTTTTGTTCCTTCTATGGACAAAAAGGGGCTTCGGAAGCACGCCTTTTGAAGTAGGATTACAGTTGAGAATATGCCAATTAGCATTAATTACTTGTCTCACACGCTCATTTAGGGTAGAGTGCGTGGTCACGCAGACAAGTTGGTCCTTAGTAGGAGCTTGCTTAGGTCTCAAGAGGCTGTCTCGGTCATAAAAACGCGCTCTCTTGTATGAGTTCCTGACCAATCTATGTGGGTAACCACGTTCCAGAAACTTTTGTCGCATAATGGCTGCTTGTCTGTCATAGTCGGAGAGATTAGTACAATTCCTGCGAACCCGCAGGAATTGGGAAAATGGAATGCTTTCACGCTGACTCTTATGGTGAAAGCTACTAAAATGCAATAATGTATTGCGTGCTGTTTCTTTAACAAATAGATCCACTTCTAGTTTGTTGTTCTTTTCTCTTATTAATAAATCCAGAAACTCAACCTGGCTGGTACTGTATTGGGCTGTGAATTTAAGATTGGTATTAGCCAGGTTTATCCATTCGAGGAATTCCAAAAGGGATTCTTTCCCATTGGTCCAGATAAAAAAGATGTTGTCTATATATCCGGACCAATGGGAAATAGATTCAAAAAAAGGTGCTACCTCGTTATCTATGAACTTATCTTCAAAGGAAGACATATAAATGTTCGCTATCGAGGAAGCAACCATGAATCAGGTGTCTACTGTACACTGGTGAGATCTGGCCATTGAAACAGCATGATGTGTCCATAGGTAATGTTAACATGCTCCGCCACCCAAATCATGGTAATTGGCAGCAATGGATAGCAGCCATATTGCGGTATCAACCGTCTGGCCCCTGTGGTGTGCCAATGCCCTCCTCACTACCAACTGCTGCTGTACCTGTCTCATGAGGAGCTGGAGGTCCTGGAGGACGACGTGCTCACACAGTATGGGAGGCTATATGGTGCTCCAGATGTCATGGTAAGTGTTTCATAGTGGAAGCGAGAGTGCAGGGAGTGCACACATGAAGTTGATCTGCTGCAGTATGTGCCTGAGAGTGTGGCTTTGTGTGATACACTGCCTAGCATGCTGACTTCAAGGGAAAGGGGTTTGTAGCCTATTTTAAACATTTCCCTGTCTGCATATCAGGATGGGAGGGACATGCAGTGTGTTTGCAGCCATACAGTGACGCTGCAAGTTTGGCAACCTGGAGTTAGGACAGAAATTGCCTGTGCTAATGGATGTTTGGGTCCATGAGGTTCTTCACATGCTCCTCTGTGGCATAACCAAGAGTTTACTTCCAGAGGGTACTGATGGAAGTGTGTCTGATTAATCTTGCCACCATGGACGTGTCAGCATTATGTACAAGAGTGAAATGCCAGAGGGTGACACTCTTGGTGAAAATTCACCTATGACACAGCAGATTGTTGTACTTTTGAACCGACCCCCTTCCATTTTCATCATTATGTGTACTGACTTACACTTGTAGGCACTATTTGCCCTCTCATATTGTCCCTGCATGTGACATTTCTGATACCCCACGTTGAACCTCAGTGTGAGCCCCCCTGGCCTGCACAGTCACTGCCCAATTTGACAAGGACATGTCACTGAATGTACAGAGTGAGACATATGGGTTGCCTGCTACACTATCCATCAAAGAGCTATCTCAGGCCTGTGGATTACACAAGAGAGACCTTGTGAGAAGAGTGTGAGATTGTAAGATCATGTCCCTAAATGTGATCTCCATGAAACAGTGAGCCATTCACAGGGCAAGGAGATTGAGGTGTGTGCAGTGTTGGACACAGTGAGTCTGCCCCGACACATCATTTCCAATGTAATATATGTCTTGCTCACCCACAAACTGGATAGCAGATGTGGGCCTCCTTCACATTGCTTTCTGTGCTGGCATTCTGCATGTGTCTGAGATGGGCAGGTACTGTGACCATCCTCATACCTGCATGCATTTTGGTATAATTATCCCATGCTTATGTACTACGTGTCATGCTGTATTGACTCTGCTAAACATATCTGTGAAGTAGTGCAGAGTTAGTATAGTGTAAGTAGCAAGGACCCCCTGATGAAATATGATAGCTAATATTTCAGGGAAAAACAAATGTGTGCATGGAATCAAAAGGACACCAGGAGGGTAGTTGCAAAACAAAGAATTTCTAACAAAATTATTAAAAAATTATGTATCACTTTTAATAGGTATAATAAGTTAAAATTGACAAAAATATACAGAAAAAAATCCATATGACATTTAAACACATTTCCATCTCATAATAAAATCATCACATAAAAAAGGAAGAAATTTATAATAACAAATTCTTATACAGTCACTTAAAAATACAAAGAAAAAAGTGGCAATTAATATTCGACGCGCGTTTCGGCGTTCAAAGCAACGCCTTCTTCAGGAGCCACAAAGTATACCTAAAAAGACATATAATAACAACACATAAGAAATATATTCGTGAACATTGTTTCTTATTTACATAGATAATGAAAAAGTATATATCGTTATTTTAAACACTGTATTGCAACAAACCCTTCCTACATGTTTTAAGCAATGTATCATTTGCAAAACAAGTTACAGAACTAGATTATATGTATCTGAGCAGTTGTAGTGACTCCCTGCTGTTTTGGGGATACATTGGGGAACCAGGTGTCAACTTTGAGATATGGGATCAGAAAAATCTCACAGTTCTCAATCCTTGGTAAGTTAATCTATTTATAATGTCTTTTCAAAGATTACTAATTGAAAGGCCATATATATGGCGAACGACATGCACAGGCCTGTCAAAGCGTTGAATAGGGGACAACCACCCTATACCAGCTTGATTAACAAATGTATCACAAAGGTTACTATGGAAAATGTTTTTTGGGGCAGAAATTTTCAAAGGCACAAATGATGCTCTCTAGATTCATAACTCCGAGCATTTCAATAGTTAAAACAAGTTAGGGTGTGATACATATTTGTCCCTATCAGTCATACATTGAGGCTTACCTCTGCGTTTTAAAAGATAATGCCAAACGTGGATTGTTCTGGGTTGTGTGTTTGGACGGCCTTCCAAGATTAGAAGTTAATTGGTATAGTTGTCAAGGCTTCACATTTCTCCCTGTCATTCTAAATAATATCAGAAAACTTAAAATGAATTTATATGATATTTAAATGCACACAAATAAAAATTTCCCATTAATTGTTAAAGGACTATTCTCTTCGTTTCTTACCATAGTCAGAATTAGAATTTATTCCTTTCTTGAAAACTGTAAGCTTTAAAATCTCACTGCACAATCGCTTTTTATATATCCGGATACTTTAGTTACAAGTTACTAAGGACAAATAGAAAAAACAAGTTTGAAATGTCGAGCTAACAAGGACGATGTGCCTTTAATAAACCATACTGCGAGATTGCTTTAAGGTCTATATCGCTCGTTTTCACCGCGTTTTAGGTCCTTAACAAACAAGACTATAAAGATACTTTGAAGTCTATATTGCTCGCTCATTATGTAATTGAAAGATCGCTACACTTAAAAACCATTAGCGGCTGTTATAAGGGACGATCGGCTTTTTACTAACAAGATAGCATGAACATATAAGATTCTCTGTCGCTTACTCTCACCTTGTCTAAAGGATCGCTGCGTTTAAAAACTGCAGGCGTCTCGGAGCCGTTGGAGGAAATACAGAGCTGTTCGTCTCTTCATGGAGATATAACGCTCATTGGTTTATCTTTCCAGTCTCTCCTATATGTGGAACTAGCCATGAAGGAAAGATATAGATACACAGGCTGTTACTAGTTATGTGCATACAATGCTGCACACAGCGCTGCTCAGGAGAGTCTAACGCTGCTTTCTTTAGTCTAGAGCTACTTCTTACCGTGTGAGCGCTGCGTCCGATAGTTGCTGGCGTCACCGCGGGACCGTTGGACAGGGTGTATCACCTGTAGCAACTATGGGCCGTGTTTAAATACACGCGGACACGTGGTGGTAGGTGTCCAATAGGAGACAGCCTATCCAGTAAAATCGGAACGCACCCAGTCAGTCGTTCTGAATACATGTGTTTATTCCTCTAGTCCTTAAAGTTTCCGTTATCGTCAACTCGATAGTAAAACTCCCAAATGTAGGGGCAGGTGTTCATTCCTATTTGGTATAGTTCTGTTACATTTTTCTTAAAGAAAGTGTTCCGATTAAGAAACGCCCTGTTTGAGAGTATTTATTTTGATTCCATTATTATTAATCATCATGTCCATATATTCAAAATATTTTGACAGGTAATGATTCATACATGGTGTCATTTTGTTACATTCTTCTAAGGGGGAATATTCCAATTTTAAAACACTCTATTTCTCTAAGATTATCCTGACTCTATTATTACCAACCCTTAAGTCCATATACAGGATATATGTCATTGTATAATGCAACCGCAATGAAGCATGTGGTTGCTGCAGACTGGCAGAGTAATTTAGATAATCGCGTTCTCCCACGGAATTTCGCTATTCAAACCTTGTTTAAAGGTATTAAAAACGAAAATCCAGAAAACTTCTTTTTTCTTTCTGATGGCGCAACCGCCCTTACTGTCTGCAGTCCGTATTTTTTCCAAAATGCGCCAACTAAAGTCTTCTGGTTTGTGGTGGTTTTCGAGGAAGTGCTTAACTAGTGGTGCTGTCACTTTACCTGTCCTGATTGCTGATCTATGTTCTGTGAGGCGTACTTGTATAGATCTGCTAGTTTCGCCTACGTAACCAAGGCCGCACACACATTTAATGAAATAGACCACATTTGTGGTTTTGCAGTTCCACATATCTCTTGCTTTCGAAACAAAGCCATTGTGAATAAATTCTTCTCCCTTGATGATGTTATTACAAGATTTACAAGAGGAGCCCTTGACTGTTCCTCGTACAGGTAAGTTATTTATCAAGGATCTCTGAATAGGGCCAGTTACCACCTCGGTTTTCTTGAATCTAGAATGGACAATTCTATCCTTTAGATTTTTGTTCCTTCTATGGGCAAAAAGGGGCTTCGGAAGCACGCCTTTTGAAGTAGGATTACAGTTGAGAATATGCCAATTAGCATTAATTACTTGTCTCACACGCTCATTTAGGGTAGAGTGCGTGGTCACGCAGACAAGTTGGTCCTTAGTAGGAGCTTGCTTAGGTCTCAAGAGGCTGTCTCGGTCATAAAAACGCGCTCTCTTGTATGAGTTCCTGACCAATCTATGTGGGTAATCACGTTCCAGAAACTTTTGTCGCATAATGGCTGCTTGTCTGTCATAGTCGGAGAGATTAGTACAATTCCTGCGAACCCGCAGGAATTGGGAAAATGGAATGCTTTCACGCTGACTCTTAGGGTGAAAGCTACTAAAATGCAATAATGTATTGCGTGCTGTTTCTTTAACAAATAGATCCACTTCTAGTTTGTTGTTCTTTTCTCTTATTAATAAATCCAGAAACTCAACCTGGCTGGTACTGTATTGGGCTGTGAATTTAAGATTGGTATTAGCCAGGTTTATCCATTCGAGGAATTCCAAAAGGGATTCTTTCCCATTGGTCCAGATAAAAAAGATGTCGTCTATATATCTGGACCAATGGGAAATAGATTCAAAAAAAGGTGCTACCTCGTTATCTATGAACTTATCTTCAAAGGAAGACATATAAATGTTCGCTATCGAGGGAGCAACCATGAATCAGGTGTCTACTGTACACTGGTGAGATCTGGCCATTGAAACAGCATGATGTGTCCATAGGTAATGTTAACATGCTCCGCCACCCAAATCATGGTAATTGGCAGCAATGGATAGCAGCCATATTGCGGTATCAACCGCCTGGCCCCTGTGGTGTGCCAATGCCCTCCTCACTACCAACTGCTGCTGTACCTGTCTCATGAGGAGCTGGAGGTCCTGGAGGACGACGTGCTCACACAGTATGGGAGGCTATATGGTGCTCCAGATGTCATGGTAAGTGTTTCATAGTGGAAGCGAGAGTGCAGGGAGTGCACACATGAAGTTGATCTGCTGCAGTATGTGCCTGAGAGTGTGGCTTTGTGGGATACACTGCCTAGCATGCTGACTTCAAGGGAAAGGGGTTTGTAGCCTATTTTAAACATTTCCCTGTCTGCATATCAGGATGGGAGGGACATGCAGTGTGTTTGCAGCCATACAGTGACGCTGCAAGTTTGGCAACCTGGAGTTAGGACAGAAATTGCCTGTGCTAATGGATGTTTGGGTCCATGAGGTTCTTCACATGCTCCTCTGTGGCATTACCAAGAGTTTACTTCCAGAGGGTACTGATGGAAGTGTGTCTGATTAATCTTGCCACCATGGACGTGTCAGCATTATGTACAAGAGTGAAATGCCAGAGGGTGACACTCTTGGTGAAAATTCACCTATGACACAGCAGATTGTTGTACTTTTGAACCGACCCCCTTCCATTTTCATCATTATGTGTACTGACTTACACTTGTAGGCACTATTTGCCCTCTCATATTGTCCCTGCATGTGACATTTCTGATACCCCACGTTGAACCTCAGTGTGAGCCCCCCTGGCCTGCACAGTCACTGCCCAATTTGACAAGGACTTGTCACTGAATGTACAGAGTGAGACATATGGGTTGCCTGCTACACTATCCATCAAAGAGCTATCTCAGGCCTGTGGATTACACAAGAGAGACCTTGTGAGAAGAGTGTGAGATTGTAAGATCATGTCCCTAAATGTGATCTCCATGAAACAGTGAGCCATTCACAGGGCAAGGAGATTGAGGTGTGTGCAGTGTTGGACACATTGAGTCTGCCCCGACACATCATTTCCAATGTAATATATGTCTTGCTCACCCACAAACTGGATAGCAGATGTGGGCCTCCTTCACATTGCTTTCTGTGCTGGCATTCTGCATGTGTCTGAGATGGGCAGGTACTGTGACCATCCTCATACCTGCATGCATTTTGGTATAATTATCCCATGCTTATGTACTACGTGTCATGCTGTATTGACTCTGCTAAACATATCTGTGAAGTAGTGCAGAGTTAGTATAGTGTAAGTAGCAAGGACCCCCTGATGAAATATGATAGCTAATATTTCAGGGGGTGTACAGACAAAATATCGACTCCAAAATATCGACTGGACATAATATCGAGTTTTAAATATAGACTGGACAAAATATCGACTGGACATAATATCGACTACAAAAATATCGTTTTTCAGGTAAGTGAAGTAATATCGACTGTATAAAATATAGATAGCAAAAATATCGAATTTTTAATAATATATAATATTTTATAGTGTATTTTTATGTAATAATATGTGTGAATAGTGTGTATTAATGTAATAAAATATTTTATTAAATGAATTTTGTTTTTATAATAATTGCGTAATGTAATTCTGTAGCGGGTTGTGGGTTTATAGGGGAATAGGGTGGGAAGTAATTTAATAATAATTAATTAATTAATATATGTTTGTTAATATTTGTAATTAATAATTAATTGATAATTAATTAATATTAATTAGTTAATTAATTAATATAATTTTGAACATATTTTGTATTAGTAATTAATTGTTAATTAATTATTTGTAATTAGTTAATTACATTAATTAGAGTAAATTTTTAATATATTTAATTTTGTGTTATTTTTAAGTAATTAATTTGGAAAAAATAATATTAATTATTAAAATAATTACAGCTAATGTTCTAATATATTTACTTTATTGTTATTGTTAATTAATAATTAATTGGTAATTAAATAATATTGATACATTTTGGGTAAAGGAGCATTTTTAGGGTTCAGGGTCAGTTTTCAGTATTAGGGTAAAGGGGTATTTTTGGGGTTCAGGGTCAGTTTTCAGTTTTTGGGTAAAGGGGCATTTTTAGGGTTCAGGGTCAGTTTTCAGTTCATGGGTAAAGGGGTATTTTTAGGGTTCAGGGTCAGTTTTCAGTTCATGGGTAAAGGGGTATTTTTAGGGTTCAGGGTCAGTTTTCAGTTCATGGGTAAAGGGGTATTTTTAGGGTTCAGGGTCAGTTTTCAGTTCTTGGGTAAAGGGGTATTTTTAGGGTTCAGGGTCAGTTTTCAGTTTTTGGGTAAAGGGGCATTTTTAGGGTTCAGGGTCTGTTTTGGGTTTTTTGGGTAAAGGGGTATTTTTAGGGTTCAGGGTCAGTTTGGGGTTTTTGGGTAAAGGGGTATTTTTAGGGTTCAGGGTCAACTAATAAGATTGTAAAAAATTATTTTTATTATTTTCATTTATTATTTAATTATTATAATTTAATTTAAGTAGTTTTAAGTATATTTTAGTAATTTAAATTTAATATTAATTTAATTTAACACTGTTTTTAATAAAGTCGATATTTTTTACATCTATATTATTGTTAACGATATTTTGTACTCGATATTTTTGTACTTACCTGTTTGTAGATACAAACTCGATATTTTGACTGTCGATATTTTGTCCACGATATTCTGGCAAGTCGATATTGTGTCCGTCGATATTATTTCAGTGATCCATTTCAGGGAAAAACAAATGTGTGCATAGAATCAAAAGGACACCGGGAGGGTAGTTGCAAAACAAAGAATTTCTAACAAAATTATTAAAAAATTATGTATCACTTTTAATAGGTATAATAAGTTAAAATTGACAAAAATATACAGAAAAAAATCCATATGACATTTAAACACATTTCCATCTCATAATAAAATCATCACATAAAAAAGGAAGAAATTTATAATAACAAATTCTTATACAGTCACTTAAAAATACAAAGAAAAAAGTGGCAATTAATATTCGACGCGCGTTTCGGCGTTCAAAGCAACGCCTTCTTCAGGAGCCACAAAGTATACCTAAAAAGACATATAATAACAACACATAAGAAATATATTCGTGAACATTGTTTCTTATTTACATAGATAATGAAAAAGTATATATCGTTATTTTAAACACTGTATTGCAACAAACCCTTCCTACATGTTTTAAGCAATGTATCATTTGCAAAACAAGTTACAGAACTAGATTATATGTATCTGAGCAGTTGTAGTGACTCCCTGCTGTTTTGGGGATACATTGGGGAACCAGGTGTCAACTTTGAGATATGGGATCAGAAAAATCTCACAGTTCTCAATCCTTGGTAAGTTAATCTATTTATAATGTCTTTTCAAAGATTACTAATTGAAAGGCCATATATATGGCGAACGACATGCACAGGCCTGTCAAAGCGTTGAATAGGGGACAACCACCCTATACCAGCTTGATTAACAAATGTATCACAAAGGTTACTATGGAAAATGTTTTTTGGGGCAGAAATTTTCAAAGGCACAAATGATGCTCTCTAGATTCATAACTCCGAGCATTTCGATAGTTAAAACAAGTTAGGGTGTGATACATATTTGTCCCTATCAGTCATACATTGAGGCTTACCTCTGCGTTTTAAAAGATAATGCCAAACGTGGATTGTTCCGGGTTGTGTGTTTGGACGGCCTTCCAAGATTAGAAGTTAATTGGTATAGTTGTCAAGGCTTCACATTTCTCCCTGTCATTCTAAATAATATCAGAAAACTTAAAATGAATTTATATGATATTTAAATGCACACAAATAAAAATTTCCCATTAATTGTTAAAGGACTATTCTCTTCGTTTCTTACCATAGTCAGATTTAGAATTCATTCCTTTCTTGAAAACTGTAAGCTTTAAAATCTCACTGCACAATCGCTTTTTATATATCCGGATACTTTAGTTACAAGTTACTAAGGACAAATAGAAAAAACAAGTTTGAAATGTCAAGCTAACAAGGACGATGTGCCTTTAATAAACCATACTGCGAGATTGCTTTAAGGTCTATATCGCTCGTTTTCACCGCGTTTTAGGTCCTTAACAAACAAGACTATAAAGATACTTTGAAGTCTATATTGCTCGCTCATAATGTAATTGAAAGATCGCTACACTTAAAAACCATTAGCGGCTGATATAAGGGACGATCGGCTTTTTACTAACAAGATAGCATGAACATATAAGATTCTCTGTTGCTTACTCTCACCTTGTCTAAAGGATCGCTGCATTTAAAAACTGCAGGCGTCTCGGAGCCGTTGGAGGAAATACAGAGCTGTTCGTCTCTTCATGGAGATATAACGCTCATTGGTTTATCTTTCCAGTCTCTCCTATACGTGGAACTAGCCATGAAGGAAAGATATAGATACACAGGCTGTTACTAGTTATATTCATACAATGCTGCACACAGCGCTGCTCAGGAGAGTCTAACGCTGCTTTCTTTAGTCTAGAGCTACTTCTTACCGTGTGAGCGCTGCGTCCGATAGTTGCTGGCGTCACCGCGGGACCGTTGGACAGGGTGTATCACCTGTAGCAACTATGGGCCGTGTTTAAATACACGCGGACACGTGGTGGTAGGTGTCCAATAGGAGACAGCCTATCCAGTAAAATTGGAACGCACCCAGTCAGTCGTTCTGAATACATGTGTTTATTCCTCTAGTCCTTAAAGTTTCCGTTATCGTCAACTCGATAGTAAAACTCCCAAATGTAGGGGCAGGTGTTCATTCCTATTTGGTATAGTTCTGTTACATTTTTCTTAAAGAAAGTGTTCCGATTAAGAAACGCCCTGTTTGAGAGTATTTATTTTGATTCCATTATTATTAATCATCATGTCCATATATTCAAAATATTTTGACAGGTAATGATTCATACATGGTGTCATTTTGTTACATTCTTCTAAGGCGGAATATTCCAATTTTAAAACACTCTATTTCTCTAAGATTATCCTGACTCTATTATTACCAACCCTTAAGTCCATATACAGGATATATGTCATTGTATAATGCAACCGCAATGAAGCATGTGGTTGCTGCAGACTGGCAGAGTAATTTAGATAATCGCGTTCTCCCACGGAATTTCGCTATTCAAACCTTGTTTAAAGGTATTAAAAACGAAAATCCAGAAAACTTCTTTTTTCTTTCTGATGGCGCAACCGCCCTTACTGTCTGCAGTCCGTATTTTTTCCAAAATGCGCCAACTAAAGTCTTCTGGTTTGTGGTGGTTTTCGAGGAAGTGCTTAACTAGTGGTGCTGTCACTTTACCTGTCCTGATTGCTGATCTATGTTCTGTGAGGCGTACTTGTATAGATCTGCTAGTTTCGCCTACGTAACCAAGGCCGCACACACATTTAATGAAATAGACCACATTTGTGGTTTTGCAGTTCCACATATCTCTTGCTTTCGAAACAAAGCCATTGTGAATAAATTCTTCTCCCTTGATGATGTTATTACAAGATTTACAAGAGGAGCACTTGACTGTTCCTCGTACAGGTAAGTTATTTATCAAGGATCTCTGAATAGGGCCAGTTACCACCTCGGTTTTCTTGAATCTAGAATGGACAATTCTATCCTTTAGATTTTTGTTCCTTCTATGGGCAAAAAGGGGCTTCGGAAGCACGCCTTTTGAAGTAGGATTACAGTTGAGAATATGCCAATTAGCATTAATTACTTGTCTCACACGCTCATTTAGGGTAGAGTGCGTGGTCACGCAGACAAGTTGGTCCTTAGTAGGAGCTTGCTTAGGTCTCAAGAGGCTGTCTCGGTCATAAAAACGCGCTCTCTTGTATGAGTTCCTGACCAATCTATGTGGGTAACCACGTTCCAGAAACTTTTGTCGCATAATGGCTGCTTGTCTGTCATAGTCGGAGAGATTAGTACAATTCCTGCGAACCAGCAGGAATTGGGAAAATGGAATGCTTTCACGCTGACTCTTAGGGTGAAAGCTACTAAAATGCAATAATGTATTGCGTGCTGTTTCTTTAACAAATAGATCCACTTCTAGTTTGTTGTTCTTTTCTCTTATTAATAAATCCAGAAACTCAACCTGGCTGGTACTGTATTGGGCTGTGAATTTAAGATTGGTATTAGCCAGGTTTATCCATTCGAGGAATTCCAAAAGGGATTCTTTCCCATTGGTCCAGATAAAAAAGATGTCGTCTATATATCTGGACCAATGGGAAATAGATTAAAAAAAAAGTGCTACCTCGTTATCTATGAATTTATCTTCAAAGGAAGACATATAAATGTTCGCTATCGAGGGAGCAACCATGAATCAGGTGTCTACTGTACACTGGTGAGATCTGGCCATTGAAACAGCATGATGTGTCCATAGGTAATGTTAACATGCTCCGCCACCCAAATCATGGTAATTGGCAGCAATGGATAGCAGCCATATTGCGGTATCAACCGCCTGGCCCCTGTGGTGTGCCAATGCCCTCCTCACTACCAACTGCTGCTGTACCTGTCTCATGAGGAGCTGGAGGTCCTGGAGGACGACGTGCTCACACAGTATGGGAGGCTATATGGTGCTCCAGATGTCATGGTAAGTGTTTCATAGTGGAAGCGAGAGTGCAGGGAGTGCACACATGAAGTTGATCTGCTGCAGTATGTGCCTGAGAGTGTGGCTTTGTGTGATACACTGCCTAGCATGCTGACTTCAAGGGAAAGGGGTTTGTAGCCTATTTTAAACATTTCCCTGTCTGCATATCAGGATGGGAGGGACATGCAGTGTGTTTGCAGCCATACAGTGACGCTGCAAGTTTGGCAACCTGGAGTTAGGACAGAAATTGCCTGTGCTAATGGATGTTTGGGTCCATGAGGTTCTTCACATGCTCCTCTGTGGCATTACCAAGAGTTTACGTCCAGAGGGTACTGATGGAAATGTGTCTGATTAATCTTGCCACCATGGACGTGTCAGCATTATGTACAAGAGTGAAATGCCAGAGGGTGACACTCTTGGTGAAAATTCACCTATGACACAGCAGATTGTTGTACTTTTGAACCGACCCCCTTCCATTTTCATCATTATGTGTACTGACTTACACTTGTAGGCACTATTTGCCCTCTCATATTGTCCCTGTATGTGACATTTCTGATACCCCACGTTGAACCTCAGTGTGAGCCCCCCTGGCCTGCACAGTCACTGCCCAATTTGACAAGGACATGACACTGAATGTACAGAGTGAGACATATGGGTTGCCTGCTACACTATCCATCAAAGAGCTATCTCAGGCCTGTGGATTACACAAGAGAGACCTTGTGAGAAGAGTGTGAGATTGTAAGATCATGTCCCTAAATGTGATCTCCATGAAACAGTGAGCCATTCACAGGGCAAGGAGATTGAGGTGTGTGCAGTGTTGGACACAGTGAGTCTGCCCCGACACATCATTTCCAATGTAATATATGTCTTGCTCACCCACAAACTGGATAGCAGATGTGGGCCTCCTTCACATTGCTTTCTGTGCTGGCATTCTGCATGTGTCTGAGATGGGCAGGTACTGTGACCATCCTCATACCTGCATGCATTTTGGTATAATTATCCCATGCTTATGTACTACGTGTCATGCTGTATTGACTCTGCTAAACATATCTGTGAAGTAGTGCAGAGTCAGTGCATGCTCCTGTACTGAGAGATAGTGGTACATAAACCAGTGTCACTGAAATTTCCTCCTCCTGTCTCCCATTCCTGCAGCTCAAAGTCCACCAGTGGAAGGCCGTATGGGGGGCCATTGCAGGCAAGGTGCGGGCTCTGGGTGTCACCAACCTACCGCACACCCACTGTCACAAGAGGTGGGATGACATCTGCCAGCTGAGCAAAAACATGGCAGAGATGACGCTGGGGTTGCTCTCTCGGACTGGCAGGTTGGCGCGCAGGAGAATGACACCACTAATGGCCCACATCTTAGCTGTGACACAGCCTGAGCTGAATGCACGTTTGAATGGCCATTAGCAGCCAGCTGGGGGTGAGTATTCTGGGGAGGGTGACTTTAGTTGTCAGTGACTGCATGCATTCCAAACCTGAGCCAGTGCTGAGCTCTGTGATGTTGCTAGTGTGATGCAATGTGTTGTAAGTGGCCTCAGTGTTGGGTGCAGCTATCATGCATTTTCCCTACATGTACTTTCTCATAACATTGCATTTTGAGTTTTGGCCTTATGGCATGGGCTGCATTTGGGGAGTCAGGGACATAGCAAAACCTAAGGGGACGATGGACGGAGTGTTGAACATTGCAAGCACTCACCCCCAGTCAACTGATCTGGATTTAATCCATCATCATTCTTTAGCTCATTCCGCCACCCCAGTTCAGACATGGCCATATGCAAATCAGTCTGACCCTGTACCTCATGGGAACAGTCTAGCCCGAACTGCCAAGCCATGTCTTCCTTGGACCAGATACAAACATCCTGGGACCAGTTTCTGGCTAATCACCTGTCATCAGCCAGGTTAGCTTGAATCCAGTAGCAAAGTGAGCAAGAGACCCACGTCTGGCCATACCCTGCCAACTTAGGGTGAACAAAGCAAAACCAAAGGCGACAATGGACGGAGTGTTGAACATTGCAATCAGTCACCCCCAGATAACTGATCTGGGTTTAATCCAGTATAATTCTTTAGCTCACTCCGCGACCCCAGTTCAGACATGGCCATATGCAATTCAGTCTAGCCCTGTGCCTCATGGGAACAGTCCAGCCCGAACTGCCAAGCCATGTCTTCCCTGGACCAGAAACAAGCATCCTGGGACTGGTTTCTGGCTAATCAGCCATCATCAGCCAGGCTAGCTTGAATCCAGCGGCAAAGTGAGCAAGGGACCCTCGTCTGGGCATACCCTGCCAACTTAGGGCGAACAAAGCAAAACCAAAGGGGACGATGGACAGAGTGTTGAACATTGCAAGCACTCACCCCCAGTCAAATAATCTGGGATTAATCCATCATCATTCTTTAGCTCACTCTGCCACCCCAGTTCAAAAATGGCTCTTTGGTTTTGCTTTGGAGTCAGGGGCATCCCATGGCAGTGAATGGCAGTGTGCCTCATCTGAGTGTGCTTTTATGAATGTGTGCAGTGCCTGACCTCAAAATTGTGAGAACTACACATCTGACACCAATGTGCAACTGTAGTTGTGCCCCAAAGTACGACATGGTGAATGGTACGAGCTCATGACCATTGCAAACTGATATTTTGGCGTCTGTATCTGTGTTGTCCCCTTATGGTGACTCCATATGTGACTGTGACAACATGTTGGGAGGTACATATTTTTCAGCCACAGAGACCTAGGTATGCTCAGAGGGATCTGTATATCTGGTAACAAGGAGGCACGGGCAAGCTATTTGGCTATGTGGACATCACATGGGTGAATTATGGCAAGTTTGCATCATGATACCATGCAATTTTTGACTTTGGAGTTAAGCTTGCACAATGTGACTGCACAGGGTGGTGTGCAACATGGGGGTATCATCATCTTGTTTTGTGCTTTGCTTGATTATGATGTTTGTGTGAATGGTAATAAACTGAACCTACGTCTCTATATCTTGCAGGATCTACCGAGGGCATAGAAGGACATGGGACGGACACCAGTGGTGAGGCATCAGGCACGACTGCTACACATGATTACACTGACACTGATGTGACCAGCGCCTCAGAGAGGAATGGAGTTTGCTTGTAGAATCACAGCCAGAGACACCAACCTCAATGTCATCTGATGCCAATGGTGACTCCACTATGTTGGCCGACACAGGGAGTGGGAAATCTGCCTCCTCTTCCACCACACATCGTCCAGTGCCCGTCCTCCCAGCTACTTCCACTAGTGCTGCACTTGCTTGCATCAGTAAGAAGGGAAGAGTGTCCTTCGAGTGTCCTTCCCCCCAGGCACCACTGCCCCTGTCTCCCCTGCTGACCTCAGTGTTGAGGCTGTGGACCTTTTACGCCAGCTGTGTGTGGGTCAGACAACTATCCTGAATGCCTTCCTAGACCTTGTCAAGATGTTGGCACAGGTAGTTGCCTTCATGGAGGGCATTTATTCAGACATTGGTGGGCTACACAGGACTGTTCAGGCTTTGTCCTCCATAGTGACAGCAGCCATTCAGCTGCCACATGCTCAGAGTCCAGCTCCATGCCCAGTGGCCACCCCCCTGCCAGTGGCTTCATCTGATGAGAGTGACCACACACCACAGCCAACAGGCTCAAGATATACCAGACGCAGCACACAACAGCAGCACCCCAAGTGGGGCAGAGTGCAGACACCATCCCTCAAACAAACCAAAGTCACCACAGAGCACAAAGGTAAAAGCCCTTCAGGTGACACTCAGGGGCATCAAGACAAGAAGCAGAACTCAGGCTCACATGCCTCGAAAGCATCCCCATCCAAGGGCACTCACATCCCAAAAGCCTCTCCCAAAGAGAAATGCTAAAACACCAATTGATGGACAGAATGTAGAACAATATCATACATTCAACGCAGTACAGAGAGCTGGGCCTAAATCCATAAACCGGTCCCAGGATGCTTGTTTCAGGTCTAGGGAAGACCTGGCTTGGCACTTTGGTCTGGACTGTTCCCATGAGGCACAGGGTCAAGAATGATTTGCATATGGCTGGGCCTAAACTTGGGTGGCATGGTGAGCAAAAGAACAATGGATCTAACCCAGCTCTCTTGACTTGGGTAATTGTATGATTTATTCAGCATTCCGTCCATCATTATTATAATTACATTTGTTAAGCGCGCAGCTACCCGGAGGTTTCCCGGCGCTAAAGAAAACAAAAAGGTAAGCAAGGTGAGAGGAACACAGAGACAGAGAATTAAGTATTAAAAAGCCAGGTCTTAATTCCTTTACGGAATGTCAGGTAACACATTTCAGAACGCAAGAATTGGGGTAAGGAATTCCATAAGGAAGGTGCTAACAAGGAAAACGAGCATCCGCCCATTTTGGCTCTGTTAACACGAGGTATCCTAAACTTGTTCTGAGTGGAGGACCTTAGTGTGCGGGGGGGAACATATTGCTGCACCAAAGAGGATAGATAGTTTGGGGCCTGTACTAGTCTTGATCTGGTGCATTAAGCAGAGTGCTTTGAATTTCACTCGGCTCTCAATTCGTAACCAATGCAGTTTACGAATATGAGAAGCGGCAGAGGATCTGGCAGGCAGGTTACATATAAGGCGAACTGCCATGTTCTGTACCACCTGATACTTCCTAGTTACCTCCTTACAGGCACCCAGGAGTAGAATGTTCCCATAGTCCATGCGTGAGGTGACAAGAGCCTGGACTACAGTCCTCAGGGTGTCAGCAGGCAGCATCCACGTGATTTTCCTCAGCCACCTGATGATGGTGGTACAGGTGGCGGAGACTTTTACAACGTGTTGCTTGAAAGATAGTTAATTGTCAAGGAGGACCCCAAGATTGCGGGCTGTCACAGATGGAGTAGGTAGAGGGCCCATCTCCGGAGGCCAATGTTGCGGGCCCCAGAGTGAAGTATCTGGACCAAACAGGAGCAGTTCGGTTTTGTCCCCGTTTAATTTTAATTTATGTTTGAACATCCAGTCAGATATCTGTTTCAGTCCGGACTGAAGGGAGGACGTAGGAAGATGTTTATTGGTAGAAAGTGAGTAGACGACTTGAGTGTCGTCAGCATAAGAGTAAATTGTGAAACCAGCTTGTTCTGCCAAGAAAGCAAGGGGTCTCACATACAGATTAAAGAAAAGAGGGCTAAGAATAGACCCTTGGGGAACACCGTGAGGGGAGGGGAGTATTGAAGAAACAGATGTAGAGTAGAAGACTTGAAAAGTGCGATCAGAAAGAAAATTAGCAATCCAGGCCAGGGCGGAACCATCGACACCCACAGATTTCAAGGTGGACAACAAGATGTAATGGGAGACAGTATCGAATGCGGCACTCAAATCAAGCAAGATGAGTGCCACTGTCTCCCCATTGTCCACCTGTCTTCTGATGGTTTCCGACACACCAAGAAGAGTGGTTTCAGTGGAGAAACCAGCCCTGAACCCGGATTGTGAGCCGTGAAGAAGATTAGAAGCTTCAACATAAGAGCTGAGCAAAGAGTTGACATGCTTCTCAAGAATTTTAGAGAAACATGAAAGTAAAGAAATAGGGCGAAAATTGGAAGGGTTATTAGGATCAGCGTTGGCCTTTTTTAACAATGGAACCACCATCGCGTGTTTCCATTCATTAGGAACAATAGCTTCGGTTAATGAAGCATTCAAGACATCCAGAATAATCTGGAGTAAGGCTGGGTCCAGGGTACTCAGATTTTGAGGAGGCATCGGGTCAAGGGGAGAGCCAGATTTTATGTCTTGAAGATATTTTTTTAGAAGCAAAGGGGAAATAGGTTCCCAAGAATGGAGTGGGGGAGCAGTG
The DNA here is from genome assembly GCF_964263255.1 of Lissotriton vulgaris. Classification (NCBI taxonomy): domain Eukaryota; kingdom Metazoa; phylum Chordata; class Amphibia; order Caudata; family Salamandridae; genus Lissotriton; species Lissotriton vulgaris. Next base: position 1,121,632,470 of record NC_141694.1, read on the forward strand.
GGCGTTGAACTGGCGAGGGAAGTGAGTAAAACTTGATCAGGATGAGAGGATGCAGCAGGAGTAGTATTAAAAATATCATAGATCCTATCAATTTTCTCAAGAAAGAAATTTGCCAGGGCATTACACTGTGCGGTGTCCAGGCAGAGGTCCTTAGGTGAAGAAGACGCACCAGAGAGATCTTTGATTATTTTAAACAAGGCCTTCGGCCTATTTTGAGCAGTGAGTATGGTGCTGTTAGCATATTTGGCTCTGGCGATATCGCAGGCAGAATGGTAAGCTTTAAGGGCAGCCTTGTATTTTACTTTATGATCTATGCAGTAATTGGAACGCCAAATGCGTTCCAGTTTTTTACAGTTGGATTTGTCTTGGCGAAGAGAGTCATTGAACCAGGGTGCCGGCGGGTGATGGATCTGTGATTTATTTCTTTGAGTAGGAAGACAGGAGTCCAGGGCTGTTGTCAGCCATGATCTGACAGCGGGCAACTCTTTAGTAGTTACACTGGAAAACGTAGGTTTCGAATTGAAAAGGAGAGTGTTTAATTTGTCTTTATCTACACGTTTCCAGTTCCTACTGGCTTTATGAGGGTGAACAGTGGTAGAAGAGTTAACCACAGGTATCTTAATTAAAAAATTAACAATAAAATGATCAGACCAAGTAACCGGAAAGGAAGATTGATAGGAGATGCCAGTAAGGTTGGAAATAATGGGGTCTAATAGATTGCCGGCCTTGTGCGTAGGGCCGGAGTTATGAAGGTGAAGATCTAAGGCTGCAAGATCCTGTAATAGACGATTAGTGGTGGCACACGAAACTGAGTTAAAATGGATATTTAGGTCACCTACCACAAGAAAATTAGTAGATTGTGCTATTAAGGGGGCAATAAGTTCAGGAAAAGAGGAAGCCCATCCACCAGCCGAGCCCGGTGGGCGAGAGATCAGCGTTCCAGTTAAAGTAAAATGGGGGGAAAGAAGAAGTTTAAACAAACCAGCTTCGCAGTTTGGGAAATCAAGGTCTTCCCATTTACATGAAAATTCTCTCTTGAAGATTATGGCAATTCCTCCGCCCTCTTTGAGAACCCAGTTTCGCCCCACATAGGTGTAATCATTGGGGAGAGCCATGGTGATGTCGGGGCCAGAATTTTCATTTAACCATGTTTCTGTGACAAACATGGCTGCTGGGCTAGCTGTCTCTAGGAGGTCAAATATATCTCTCTTGTGTTTCGAGAGAGATCGACAGTTAATGCTGATAAAATTCAAGGAAGAACATGTTTTGTGCGAGATAGAAGAGGTAGGGTGTATAGGAGGAGGAATAGTCCAGAAAGTAGAGGACATGCAGTCTGTGACCGAGGTGAAAGAGTCCAATGCAAGGGAGCAAGTCGAACAAATAGTGGGTGCGTCTTGACAGTTAAGGACAGTTTCCGAAGAGCAAGTCGGTCGCCGTAACCTCAGTAAGGCAGTGCGAGTGTATGTTATAGGATCACGGACAGGGGGAATGGTCCCTGGGCCCGTGCTGGCGCGGACGGGCGCAGACGGGCAGGACTTTGGCACGACTTCGGCGCGAAGTCGGCGCTCCCGCTGTGCTCGTCCGCTACGCTTCCGCCATTGTGTCATTAAGTACTCAGGGGAAGAAACTCACTAGTCCGCTAACCTGCCAATTGGCCAGCAGGGCGGAAGTGAGGATGTAGGGGCGGAAATGAGGTCGCGCTCGTGTGGCCACCGCCGCTGCAAACGGCACAAGCCATGGCGGATCGGTGCCAGGAGCCAAATACAACGTAGTGCAAAATACAATGATTGCGCAGATGAAGGAACTTTGCGCCAAAGAGCGGCGATCAAGTGCAGGTAAATTTGTTATTAAAATCAACAATAGTACCAGGATGACATAGCGCTAAGAAGCGATCATTACAAATGTAAAATAACAATTAATCTGTTAAAAGTTTTTAAACGGTATCCAGTAATACACGGAGCCTCTGCAGCCTCTCTTACCAGCAGTTAGCCCCGACTGACAATAACGCTGGGTTTAAGTAGTACCAGCTATTCCACTCACTAGTCCGCTAACCTGCCAATTGGCCAGCAGGGCGGAAGTGAGGATGTAGGGGCGGAAATGAAGTCGCGCTCGTGTGGCCACCGCCGCTGCACACGGCACAAGCCGTGGCGGATCGGTGCCAGGAGCCAAATACAACGTAGTGCAAAATACAATGATTGCGCAGATGAAGGAACGTTGCGCCAAAGAGCGGCGATCAAGTGCAGGTAAATTTGTTATTAAAGTCAACAATAGTACCAGGATGACATAGCGCTAAGAAGCGATCATTACAAATGTAAAATAACAATTAATCTGTTAAAAGTTTTTAAAAGGTATCCAGTAATACACGGAGCCTCTGCAGCCTCTCTTACCAGCAGTTAGCCCCGACTGACGATAACGCTGGGTTTAAGTAGTACCAGCTATTCCACTGGTTTGTTTGTGTAGAACTTTCCCCCTAAATGGGACGGGTATGCCCAGACGTGGGTCCCTTGCTCACTGTGCCACTGGATTCCAGCTAGCATGGCTGATGAAGGGTAGTATCCAGAAACTAGTCCCAGGATGCTTGTTTCAGGTCCAGGTAAGACCTGGCTTGGCAGTTTGGTCGACTGTTCCCATGAGGCACAGGGTCAGGACTGATATCCATATGGCTGGGCCTAAACTGGGGTGGCATGGTGAGCAAAAGAACAATGGACGTAACCCAGATCTCTTAACTGGGGGTGAATGTATGATTTATTCAGCATTCCGTCCATCTTTATTCTGCGTAGCACTTTTCACCCTAAGGGGAACAGGTATGCCCAGTTGTGGGTCCCTTGCTCACTGTGCCACTGGATTCAAGCTAGCCTGGCTGATGAAGGGTAATACCCAGAAACCGGTCCCAGGATGCTTGTTTCAGGTCCAGGGAAGACCTGGCTTGGCAGTTCGGTTTGGAATGTTCACATGAGGCAGAGGGTCAAGACTGGTTTGCATATGGCTGGGTCTAAACTGGGGTGGCATGGTGAGCAAAAGAACAATGGATTTAACCCAGATCTCTTGACTGGGGGTGAATGTATGATGTATTCAGCATTCTGTTCACCATTTGTTTGCGTAGCACTTTTTTCCCAAAGAAAAGCAGACTGTATCCATGCCTGCTAAGAGTCTGTAGAAAAAAACCCTCTAAGGCAGATTCACCCACAACCTCAACTGCCATCCACACCCCTGTGAAGCTGGGAAAGGAAGGCACTGTAGGGGGTTCACCTGGTCAGCAGGGGATGGAGGGGAAAAGGCAAGGCCAGACCAAGCGTACAACCCAAACCAGCAGATCCCCAGAGGGAGGGCCACCGCCTGCACCTGTGGTGGAGACTGAGTCTGTTGTGCCCGCCCCACTTACCACTCCACCCAAGACACTCATTCCCTATTGAGTCCCCAAAAAGTGGCAAGGCACCCTCCACATTTTCCCTTCCACACTGTGTCTCATGGAAGCATGACTCCACCTCCATGTGCTGCCACACCACCCAGTCCAAGCAGCCCTCTGGCTCCCAAAGCCACTGATGCCTATACCTCAGCTGGTCTTCTCTCTCCCAGGTCCAGTCCTCCAATTGGCCCTGACACTCGGCCACCTCCCAGTCCATCTGACAGCCAAGTCTGAGTCAAAGTCAACCTCACACTCCTGTCTCTCCCACAGCAGTGCCCGGACTGCCCATTGTTATCCCCCTAGCTGTGTTTCTGACCATGGCAGTGTACAGTCTCAGCCATTCCATGTGCAGCCTCTCATGCATACATGTGCCTACTTTGAAATGAGGACTGGCTACTGGCCTTGCTGTTTGTCACTGTCGATGCCCATTCCCTGTGCAGCTTCTTATGCACACATGTGCCTACTTTGAACTGTGGACTGGCCACTGGCTTGCTGTTTATCACCGTTAATGCCCATTACCTGTGCAGATTCTCATGCACACATGTGCCTACTTTACACTGTGGACTGGCCACTGGCCTTGCTGTTGGTTACTATGGATGCCCGTTCCCTGTGAAGTTTCTCAAGCACACATGTACTTTGTTCAACTTTGTACTGTCCACTGGCCTTGCTGTTTATCACTTAGGATACCCATTCCATGTGCAGTTTCTCAAACACACATGTGCCTACTTTGCACTTTGTAGTGGCCACTGGCCTTGCTGTTTATCACTTAGGATACCCATTCCCTGTGCAGTTTCTCAAGCACACATGTGACTACTTTGCACTTTGTACTGGCCACTAACCTTGCTGTTTATCACTTAGGATGCCTATTCCCTGTGCAGTTTCTCAAGCACACATATGCCTACTTTGCACTTTGTACTGGCCACTGGCCTTGCTGTCGGTTACCATGGATGTCCATTCCCTGTGCAGTTTATCATGAACACATGTACTTTGTTCTACTTTGTACTGGCCACTGGCCTTGCAGTTCATCACTTAGGATGCCCATTCCCTGTGCAGTTTCTCAAGCACACATGTGCCTACTTTGCCATTTGTACTGGCCACTGCCCTTGCTGTTTATCACTTAGGATGCCCATTCCCTGTGCAGTTTCTCAAACACACATGTGCCTACTTTGCACTTTGTAGTGGCCACTGGCCTTGTTGTTTATCACTTAGGATACCCATTCCCTGTGCAGTTTCTCAAGCACACATATGCCTACTTTGCACTTTGTACTGGCCACTGGCCTTGCTGTCGGTTACTATTGATGTCCATTCCCTGTGCAGTTTATCATGAACACATGTACTTTGTTCTACTTTGTACTGGCCACTGGCCTTGCAGTTCATCACTTAGGATGCCCATTCCCTGTGCAGTTTCTCAAGCACACATGTGCCTACTTTGCCATTTGTACTGGCCACTGCCCTTGCTGTTTATCACTTAGGATGCCCATTCCCTGTGCAGTTTCTCAAGCACACATGTGCCTACTCTGCACGTTGTACTGACCACTGGCCTTGCTGTTGGTTACTATGGATGCCCATTCCCTGTGCAGTTTCTCATGCACACATCTACTTTGTTCTACTTTTGTACTGGCCACTGGCCTTGTTGTTTATCACTTAGGATGCCCATTCCCTGTGCAGTTTCTCAAGACCACGTGTGCCTACTTTGCACTTTTTACTGGCCACTGGCCTTGCTGTTCATCAATTAGGATGCCCATTCCTTGTGCAGTTTCTCAAGCACACATATGCCTACTTTGCAATTTGTACTGGCCACTGCCCTTGCTGTTTATCACTTAGGATACCCATTCCCTGTGCAGTTTCTCATGAACACATGTACTTTGTTCTACTGTGTACTGGCCACTGGCCTTGCTGTTCATCACTTAGGATGCCCATTCCCTGTGCAGTTTCTCAAGCACACATGTGCCTACTTTGCACTTTATACTGGCCACTGGCCTTGCTGTTGGTTACTATGGATTTCCATTCCCTGTGCAGTGTCCCATGACACATGCACTTTGTTCTACTTTGTACTGGCCACTGGCCTTGCTGTTTATCACTTAGGATGCCCATTCCCTGTGCAGTTTCTCATGAACACATGTACTTTGTTCTACTGTGTACTGGCTACTGGCCTTGCTGTTCATCACTTAGGATGTCCATTCCCTGTGCAGTTTCTCAAGCACACATGTGCCTACTTTGCACTTTATACTGGCCACTGGCCTTGCTGTCGGTTACTATGGATGTCCATTCCCTGTGCAGTGTCCCATGCACACATGTACTTTGTTCTACTTTGTACTGGCCACTGGCCTTGCTGTTTATCACTTAGGATGCCCATTCCCTGTGCAGTTTCTCAAGCATACATGTGCCTACTTTGCAATTTGTACTGGCCACTGCCCTTGCTGTTGGTTGATGTGCTTTATTTCGATACATAAAAATATCTGAAAAGCAATACATACAATAGAAATTTAAAAAGATATGCAAAAAATATACATAAGTATACATCCATGAGATAAAAAGACAATAAAACATTGGAATATGTACAATTAAAAAGAATTGAATTAATATGTACAGTTAAAAAGGAATTAAATGGATACTGAAAGCCTATTTGATCGGATCTTGTATTACAACAAGTTTCAATACTTTATTCGACAGCATTGTCATAAAAGCATTTTATCCCTATTCTAAACATATATAAATACTATACTAAGTTTAAGATCAATTTAAGATACACATTAAATGCAAAAAATGCTGGCGAATTCTTTCCACTAAAAAGAATTTATACAATTTAAAATCAGGGTCACTGTGCCTAGTTCATAAAGAATGAGTCTAGTCTTAGAACGGAATACTTTTCATCATACATGATCAATCGCAGTTAAAGTGCGGGTGCGGATAATCCAGGCCCAACCTAAATATTTGGCTAGGGCAATTGCAAGATTGGGGGCATAATTTGATCTTAATATTCTTAGTGCTTGTAGGTATTTTCTTACACCCAAATTCTTGCAGACTGGTTTTAGCCATCTACTTCTTGGGGCAGCATACAAGGGGCAAAAAGTGTGGAATGTCCTCAACGTGGACCTTGCAGTAGCAACATATATTAACATTACTTGGAGACCATTTTGAAGTAAAAACATTTAGAGGTAGGCAACCAACTCTGAACTGGAAATACAACTTTCTGTCCAAGGGTTTTGTGATCAGATCCCAGTACTGTTCACATTTTGGGGTTAATTTAGACTCCAAATACTGTCAACATAGAGGGTTGATTGAAGATTAAAACAGATTGATATACCATGTCCCAATACATTTTTTTCAACAACGCCTTAGATGGAAAGGCGGAAGGGTCAGTAGTAGTCCATAGGTCGTCTAGATGCAATTTTTGTAGCAAGTTCCTAATTTCTTTAAGCCATGTTATTTTATGGAACCAATCAGAACTAATAATGTCCATGAGAGCAGATGCATAATGACCCAATTCAGGAGTAGTCTTTATGCGCCTCCAATATAAAAGTGGGCGCAATCGAGCCATATCCTCGATCTTTTTTCTCCCGAGATCGTATAGGAGTGGGATCGATGGTGTACTCTGCGGGACACCAACCAACCGGCGAAGGAATTTGTTCTCTGCAATAGCCAAGACACTCAGATTGGCGAAGCCCCATAGCTCTGATCCATAAAGACAGGCGCCCAGCACTTTCATACTATAAATCTCCATTATAGGCTGCATGGGTTTTGTTAATGAGGATTTATATTTTTGTGCTATGGCCCCAGCCAGTTGATGGAACTTTAAAACCACAGAATCAATGTGAGATTTCCAATTCATACTGCCCTGCAAGGAAATACCAAGGTAAGTGAAAGCGTTCACCTCTTCCAAAACAGACCCATTAAAATTTATTTTTCCCTTGAATTGCTTAGCGGGATTCAAGTTCATAAACTTGGTCTTTGCAGTGTTCAATTCCAGGCCCGAATCCGACAGAAATCTCCAAATGCATCAATTGTCTTTTGTAATCCGCTAGTGATCCGCGAGACCAGTAGAGTGTCATCAGCAAACATTAATACTGGAACCCGCTCCCCATCTAGCGTAGGGGCATCAGTTGGTGATTTCTTTAGAAAGTCTACTACGCCGTTGATATAAAGGGAGAATAAGGCGGGGGCCAGGACGCATCCCTGTCTCACCCCACGCTCCACGGGGAAAGAATCTGTGACGTCCCCCTGTGCACCCCACCTAATCCTGGCATAGTTGTTTTCGTGCATACGCACTAGCAATGTCAATAATTTGGGGCTAATTCCAAGCTCGCTAAGAACAATCCATAGTTTTTGACGAGGTACTAAGTCAAATGCTGACTTTAAGTCGACAAAAACGGCATATAATGGGCCATTTGTCAAGGTCAGGTTTTTCCAGTAAAGAGTTAAAAAATGGAATACCTGGTCGACGGAGCTAATTAGGGGGCGGAAGCCAGCTTGGTACGGGGAGAGGATATCCTTATCATCTATCCAGGCTTGTATTTTATTTTGTATCATTCTACCCATCAGTTTTTGTGCTGAGTCGATAAGGCTGATGGGCCTATAATTACTTGGTAAAGCCTTGTCCCCTTTTTTAAAAACTGGAATGATCTCCGTGCCCTTCCATGAGGCTGGTATCATGGCTCCTTGTGCGATGGAATTTGCAAGCCATACAAAATATTGGTACCAGTTAGCCCGGTCAGATAGAAATACATCTGCCGGTATTCCATTAATTCCTGGAGCCCTACCTCTGGTCACCCCATCCAATGCTACATTTACATCCCTCAGTGTGAATACTTCATGACTATAAAATACAATTTTGGGGGGCGGGTGGGAGCCCGAAGGCGAATTATCAGCATATTGCGGTTTAAAGAAATCCACCCATGCTTCCTTTGCCACGTGATTTTTTGGACACTCTGCAATCCCCCCCTGCCCCATTTTAAGATAGCCCAAAACTCTTTCTGCTGTTTAGCTGCACAGGCTTTTTTGAGATCTAGCCATTGATTTTCATCCCACAGCCCTAGCTTGAACTTTTCTATAGTCGTCCCTGGCCTTCAACACTCCTTCTTTAATCCTCAGCGCTAGGCTGAGGTTCTTCCGTGCCTTTCTACAAGAATGGTCATACCATCCTCTATTTCTCCGGGGACAAGCACCCTTTCCCTGATGAGCTTTTTTTAAGAAGAACCCCTGTATATTAACAAAAAACTTGGGGTGTGACTCTTCGATTAATTTATTAAAATTAGGTTCATTGCAATAATCCTGCAATCTACTAACCTCTTTTACAACAGCCTCCATTAAATCCTGCATTTCCCCTGGCTTATCCAACAGAGTTGCCCATTTAATGTGGCGAAGGTTGTTAGTTGAAATGATATCTAGTGGCATTACTCCCCTTTCCGGATTAGGCAAAATTACTCCCTGGTCCAATTTGAAGAGCAAGCACAACTGATTGTGGTCGCTCTCCAATCTAGATGTCACTTTCATATCTATTATCTTATACCAATCTCTGACATCTACAAGGATCTAGTCTATCCGACTGCTTGCCCTTGTGTTGTCAAAGGTATGAACACCCTGGAGGTCTGAGGGGGTCCGGCCATGTGCTGCCCTCAGCCCCCTAGCCAAACACAAACTCTTCACTTGTACTGCCACTTCAGACCATTTCTTTACCACGGGTAAATCCAATTGAGGGACTCCCCATTTAGTATCTTCCTCTAAGGACATTTCATTATCCTCCTGACCTAGTGGTTCGAATGTGGTGTTCATGTCTCCCCCCACTAGGATGGTGATATGTGTTGGAAGATTCTCCAGATCATTATCTAATGCTACTACCACCTCTGCAGCTTTACCCCCTTTTGTTCCCCTGGCATATATGTTGTAGAGGGCCATCTCTTGGCCGTCAGCCCAGGTTATCACAATTGGGAGTAAGTCACAATTGTTAACGGGCCTTGCTCTAATAGTACATTGTAGTGATTGACGTTCCCATTAATCCCCCTGAGGGCCGCCCTTTTGGATTCTTTTTCGCAGGGACAAAGACGTTTAAAAATACCCCTGACGATGGACAGGGGTCACTGCCCAGGTTTCCTGGAACATAATTACATCGTGGCTGTCAACAAATTCACACCATTCTGGGGACTCTAGTTTGTGGAGAATTCCCGCCTGATTCCAGGATAGGAATTTAAGACCTTCCTTCAGCTGTCTGGCCCTCCCATTCAATGGAGATACATATTGGGCATGCAGGGGTTGAGCCGGAATAGGTGGGGGGCTAGTTGCCCTGTTATATTCGATGATGCGGGGAATGTGAGCCAAGTGCCCCAAGGTACAAGAAAGATCCCCAATATAACAGGGTATCCTACCATTACTAAGATTAGTATCAATAAGCTTCTTGGCAATGCCAGTTCCCCTCTCTTGAATCCCAGCTATATTACCCTTGGCTGTACTCATCCGCCCATTCAGTCAGTCACACTCGTTGAGATCAGAAAGGGCAGAGAATCTATTTTCCATCGGTATGCCCCAATTACTTCTTATGCCGAGAGGTTTGCCTTTTCTTACCATTTTGCTCCATTTTGTTCTAAGTACTGTGGGATTTAAAATATTCCCTTTCTTTGCATAGAAAAAATCTAGCGTTAGCGGGACTATCTCTGTGGATCTGCGCTGGGGAGGATATATATTTGCTAAAATGTTTGGCAGCACTTCGGGATCAGAGAAGTGTAACACCACACAATCCCCTCTAAATTTTTTATTACCACCCCCGATCCATTCTACTCTTCTAGCCTTCACAACTTCTTGTGCCAGCTGGTCCATACCTCCCGGGGAAAAGGCCATGTTCCTTGATAGCCAATGCAGTGATTTATTTAATAGGGAAGATGGGTTCTCTACTTGCCCAGATACTAAGAGGGGAACATTCGCCAGGACCAGTACCAGGGGGGATGCCTCCACAATTAATTCTACTGGACCCTTCTCTAAATTGGAATCTACCAGCCTGTCACTTTGCCTTGGCCCTTCAGAATCACCGATGTTAGTACCTAGTCCCCTGGAACCCCCCCCTGTATCATTGGACAGCATAGGGATAAGGGGAGTATTTTCCAAGGGTTCTGGCCTGGGGGCTGTCTGTGTATTTTTAGAATCAACTCTAAGTGTCTCCTGCTTAGCAATTTTTGCTGCTTCCTCTAGTGTTTTTTGCAAAAGACCCCCCAGCCTATTCACCTTTTCAGTGAGGTGGTCTATTTTACATAGGAGAGGTTTAGTTATGGTCTTGATTTTACTATCTAGGGCGTTTAACAGTTTCTTAAATTGGTGTTCGTCCAAAAGTAGCTACCCCCCAGAGATTCCCCTTGCATCTTCTCCAGTACTTTTCGGTGGGGATGCATCTGGGTGTTTTTTGCTTGAGCGAAGCCCGCCCCGTTTTGAAAGACTCTTCTCCCCCCCCTTAGCAGCTCTTGGGGCTGGTACAGGTGCTGGGGGCTCCTCTTCTAGCAGTACTATGTCCTCATCAGGAATACTCTCAGAGGCTGAGTCTGCTATAGCTACTAATAGCTGGGTTAATGGGTTATTCTCAGGAGGCTGAAATACCTCATTGCTAATGTCAAGAGCAGGTGTATCAAGAGGCATATTATTAGGAGGCAATACAGGGGAGAGACTCAACCCCAGTGAGGATCTCCTATCACTGTTTATCTTTGCAACCACCTGGACCATGTAATTGTCAATAGTATTGACAGCTTGAGTCGATTTTGGCTTTGACATATTAAAAGGCTGTGACGGTGATTACCCCCAAGTTATACCGTACAAGACTATTGCACAGGATGGCTTTCCTACGATTGCAGAGATAAATATTAGTAATAATAACTCACAAATGATGTTTTGGGCAGCGTTCCGGGCCCTGTCCCTGTCTCTTCCTGCCGATGAGGGCCGTAGAGGGCCCGCCCTTTGCCCGGGCTTAGCCCCGGGCGCTCCCGCGACGCGGAGGAAGAGGCTGGTTTTAAAGCGCCTCCTGGCGCTTTTTTCACGTTGGCGGCTTCCGACCGCGCTGCAGGCTGGAGCCTGTGGTCCTGGCTGCCTGTACTCTCCCCCTCACAGCGGCCGCAAAAGGGAGATGGAGACGTGCTGCGGCGGCGGGTGGAGAGCGAAACAGGTAGGCGCAGCTCAGTTCAGCGGGTCGAATTCCAAAAGAGGCACGAGCACCACACTTGATGGACTCCTCACAAAGCTGGCAGAGAGTCACACGGCACTCAGCGTGTCCGACAGATCCTCCGCTCCACCGAGGAAGAGGCTGGTTTTAAAGCGCCTCCTGGCGCTTTTTTCGCGTTGGCGGCTTCCGGCCGCGCAGCAGGCTGGAGCCTGTGGTCCTTGCTGCCTGTACTCTCCCCCTCACAGCGGCCGCAAAAGGGAGATGGAGACGTGATGCGGCGGCGGGTGGAGAGCGAAACAGGTATGCGCAGCTCAGGTCAGCGGGTCAAATTCCAAAAGAGGCACGAGCACCACACTTGATGGACTCCTCACAAAGCTGGCAGAGAGTCACACAGCACTCAGCGTTTCTGATCGGATCACCCAAGACCATTTTAAAAATTTGAAACGCCACATACTACAAGGGGGTGGTATCTGTAAGTAAGATGCGTAGGGCCACTGAATATTGGCGGGTGCCAAATGATCTGCACACAGGTTTAAGCCAGCGCTTTCTTGGGTTGCAATAGTCTGGGCATTCAAAAAAGATGTGAGCAACCGTCGCCACCCTCGTGGAACATAGGGCACAATAGGGGGAGTGCTGGGAGGTAGATTTCCATCTCGATGTCAAATAGCCTACTGGTAGAGTACCCACCCTAAGCCTAAAGTACAGAGCCCTATCGAATGCGATGGAAATCAAATCAAGATAGGGTTCGTAAGCCACCACGTCTTTGATTCGTAAGAAAGCTACGGTGGAATTACAGTGACGTGGGTTGCTAATAAGTTTAGAAGAGACCCAGTCCCAGTACAATTTCTTTAAGGTGGCTTTGGGAGGGGCGGAGCGAGTAACCCATGCTTCGCCCAATCCCAACTCCCCCAAAAGGTTTTTGACATCCCTCAACCACTTTATCTTATGCCAACCCCCCATAGCCATCACCTCGGACAGGCCCTCAGCATATGAGGCGAGTTCTGGGACCCTCCACAAACGAGCCCATAACAACAGGGGCCGTAATCGTGCCTGATCTTCAATCAGTCTGCATCCCAAGTCTAGTAATACAGGGACTGTGGGAGTGCTCAAAAGGAGAGCCATCAGATCTTTCAAAAATTTGCTCTCTACTTTGGCTAGTATCTCCAGGTTACAAGTGCCCCACAGCTCAGCCCCATATAGTGCAGCGGTGACCCCTCTAGCTTTGTATATGTCAATAACAGGGGCCATACAATGTTTGGGGGAAGAACAGCGTTCCCTAAGTAACACGCCAACCACTCTTTTATGGCTGAGTAACATTTTATTAATGTGCGGGGACCAGCTCATGGAGTCGCTAAGCCGGATTCCCAGGTAGTCAAACTCTGCTACTTTCTCCAGTGGACAGTTATTCAGCACCGGTGGACACCCTAGTTTCCTGGGGGGATTCATGACCAGATATTTGGTTTTATCGATATTGATCACCAATCCCCTCAGGGAACAGAACTCCTGGAAGCGGTCGAGAAGCTTTTGCAGGCCTTGGGGGGTCTTAGAAATGAGGAGGGTGTCGTCCGCAAAAAGCAGAGTAGAGTTTCGGATGCCCGCCAGGGAGGGTGCATCGGCCCGTTCTTGTTGTAGATACTCCACCACCCCATTCACATACAAGGAGAATAGGGTGGGGGCTAGCTCACATCCCTGGTGGACTCCCCTGGACACCGGGATCCTATCAGTCTTCCCCCCCCCCTATGCCCCACCGCACCTGTTCGTAGTTCCCTGAGTGTAGTTTGGTTAGGAGCATCAATAAGTAGGGGGGCAACCCCATGGTTTGCAGGACCCTCCACAATTCCTCCCTGGGTACCAGGTCAAAGGCAGTCTTCAGGTCTATAAAGGCCAGATAAAGACTGCCCTTGCCCAGCACCCCCACCTTCCAATGCAGGAGCATTAGTCTAAAGGCCTGTTCGATAATTCCAGTTCCCGACCGGAAACCCGCCTGAAAGTCTGACAAGATCTTATTATCATCTACTCATTGGAGAAGCCTCCCCAGGATCGCCTTCCCTGCCACCTTCTGGGAGGAGTCTATGAGGCTTATGGGCCTGTAGTTGGCAGGGCTGTCCCGACATCCATTTTTGAAAATGGGGACAACCTCCGCCCCTTTCCAGGAATCGGGTACAGGACCTCCCCCCAGGATTGCGTTCAGTAGGGAGGCGATCAACTTACCCCATTCCTTGGGGAAGGCTCATATCAGTTGCCCAGAATCCCATCGGGTCCTGCAGCTTTTAGAGGGACCAGGGTCTTTATTACACTTTCGACCTCCCTAGCGGTGAAGGCATCGGGGAGGTCAACCATTGCTTTGACCACCGTGGATGAAATGTCGCTGTTGCCCCCGCCAGGTGAGGAGTACAAGGCCTCAAAGTGCTTGTACCAACTCAGGGCTGGGATGTTACATGTGACCAACGTGGCTACCGGCCTATCCCTATTCCTGACCATGCTCCAGAAACCTCTAGCATCCCTTCCTATACGGGCTGCCAAAAGGTCCACCCAGAACTTTTCCTCCCACTCCTTTTTCGCTGCCTTCAATGTTCGATAATAATCCTTTCTTGCAAGCCTGGTAGCTACTTGGGATTTAGATTTTTCATGGTCCTACATTTATTTGTATACCAACCCTGTTTGATAGGTGGTCGCTCCCTATTATTAGCTCCCATGCGCCCACCAGGAAGAGTAAATAAATTACTTAGTTCTCTAGTTAGGTTGCAGAAAGTCAAAGAGACCTCTTCAGAGACTTGGGAGGACAGGTCTAGTTTGTTCGAAGCTGCAAGCAGAAGACACCCTACGGCTGCAACTTTCTCTGGGGATAAGGTAAATTTAGCCCACTTCAACCGTCGACCACAGTTAGAGATATCGACGGCCTGGGGATTGGGGGCCATATGGGGGAGGGATTTCTTCCTACCCTTAAGCCACTGGGGAGAGAGAACAAGCGAGAGGAGGTTGTGAGAATAATCTCCATATCCCTTAGGTCACCCCATAAACGTACGTCAAGCAGGATGTAATCTATTCTTGATGTATGATTTGGCCTGTTGTAGGTATGGGCCCCTTTTAAATCTGATTTAGACCTCCCATTGACTGCCCTCAAGTCAAATTCCATATTGAGGGAATTGATCTATAAAGCCACTTGAGTCCACCTCTTAATGGGGGGCAAGGTCAGAGCAGGAATCCCCCGCCTTGAGTCCTCCTCTTCTGTGCCTAATACATCATCCGAGTCGAGGGGCTCAAATGTGCAATTAAGGTTACCCGCCACCAAGATATGGGACCCAGGGGCGTGCTGCCTAAGGAGATCCTCTAGAAGAGCAATGGTGGCCGATTGTGTACCACCCTTAGTTCCTCTAGCGTAGATGTTAAAGATGTCCAAAAGCAGGAAACCCCTAGAGTCCTTTAGGGTCATGTTAAGGAGGTCGGGAGAGTTAGTAGGATGCTCCTCCACCTTGCACTCTAGGGAAGTCTCGACCCAGATGAGGAGACCACCCGAAGGCCATCCCTGCCCTGCCACAGGCGGAACAGCTGGGACAAAGTGGGTTGAGTAACCCACCTTGTGACAAGGCTCCCTGCACCAGGTTTCCTGGAAGATACAGATGGAATAACCCTCCACGAGGGTATTCCAATCCGGCAGGCCCAACTTCCTGTCAATACCCGCGACGTTCCAGCTGCAAATCCTTAAGACTGGATCAGCCACAGCTCTCTCGCCGCGGGTTACGGTGCCGTCTCTACCCTCCAACTGGTCCTGGCTTCCTATTTCGCTGCCCCTGCTTGATCTCCCATGGGACGCGTTATCTCCAAGTACAATATTAGGTGGCATTGGGCTGTCGACCAAGATGTTGCCCACTGCTGGTACTTTTGGGGCTGCGCCAACTTTACCCATACTCTGTACCCGGGTAGCCTCCCCATTGTGGATGTCGGTTCAATATCCAGGAGGGCTCCATTCCAAACCAGGCCACATCGCACATGGATGAAACTGAGGGCCCAATTGTTTACCAGAGTGAGATGGACCACTACTCCATCCCCTATCAGGATATGGACAAATGGAGGTTGCAGCAGGCCTTGGATAGAAATAGGTCAGGTCTACTACGCCAATCCTGGGACCGCCATTTGTATCGCCATTTGTATCCCTGTGGTTGCAAATAACTTGTGCTACTCTACTGTCTTGGAAGTTGACTATCACACAATCCCCTTCAAATTTCTTTTTGCCATACCCTACCCACCCTACTCTTCTTACTCCCAGGATCAGCCCGTCAACCCCCCTGGGGAGTGGTCTGTTGTTTTTTAACCAGTGTAGGGTTTTATTTTTAAGTGTTTGGTGGGATTCGTATTGTCCATCCTTCAGAATTGAGACATTTGTAAGGATGGCGACATAGGGATGACAATCAGGGGGCAGATTAACCAGGGGGCACTTTGGGGCGGTTTTTAGCACAGAACCTTCCGGTTTGGTGGTCCCAGATATACTAGTGGAAGTTGGGACGGGACGTACCTGATCAGGACCCTTACCAGAACCCTTCCCCTTCGATGTGCTTGTGTTATTGCCGGAGCCCTTGCCTCCCGTCGGCTTGTCCTTACTAGGCTTTGTCCCCTGGACTGCTGGGGGTTTGGTGATACTCTTGGGTGCATGGGCAGTCAGGGTAGTACACACTGGGCTCTCCACAACACATACTGCAGGAGCATTGTCAGATGCCTGTAGAATTACTGTGTTTGCTGTGAGTGTTGTTGTGGCGGGAGTTAACTGCGGATGATCCGGGATCACCCAGTTACCAGCTACCCCTCCCTGCCCATCCTCCCTCATCCTAGAATGCAATTTGATAAGGGATTTCAGCGAGAAGAAGTTATCTAGGGTTGTCTGTTCAAACCTGTCCACCCTTTCCCCTAGCCCCCTTATTCTATCAACTATCGGGGACTGTAATGTGTTCATCATGTTTTCAATTTGAACCAGTGTTATCAGGTCATGGCTGGCACCCAGTTGACAATTAGGAGGGGGGGGCTACACATTCTTCGTTAACTTTAGAACCGGGATGGTTGCCCCTGTTTTCAGTATCGTTATTGTCCTCAACTAAACCCTCCACCACTGAATTTCCTGTACCCCTACCTCCAAGCTTCTTCGATCTCTTAGATAATTTGAAGAAGCTACCTTTTCGCGGACTAGCAATCCTTTTCCTTTTGGCGCGAGAATGGTTCTTGGTTTCCATCACCGGTAAGGCCAATGGAGAACCAGAACCACTAGGAGAGGATGCCGGGCGTGGTGGGGTTGCTGGAGCTTCCTGGGAACACAAGTCTAATCCACTACCAACAACAGGAGCGGGGATGGGTTGCGCTACCAGATTCTCCAGCCTGTCAATACTGTCCCTCAAGGAGGCAATTCTTAACTGGTCGGATGGTTGTGGGGTTAGGTTAAGAGCGCCAGAGCTGCATACTGGTGACTTGGCCTGGGCTAACAAGCCCAGAGAAGAGCACTTTGGCGGGAGCTGTTCTTGAGAAAGGCGGCGCTCTGTCATTACAATCTCTTTCTCAATAACTGCAGCTACCCGTGTGATGAGCTGGTCCATAGTTCTATAATGGTACAGGGACCCGCCTCTCCTCCTCCCCTCAAGATTTTCCCCGAGCGTGTGGACATTGGAAGTAACAATTGGGGTATAGCAACACACTAAACCTGACAAAATCCAGCCCTTACAACAGGGAGTAGCAGATGAAAGGGGGGTGACCCAGCCCAGCCTTGGCCAGCCCCGGACGGCCACAGACGGCCTGCCCTTGTCCCGGGCTTCTACCGGGACACTCCCGCGCGCTCCTGCGTCGCAGGAAATGGCAGGATGATGATATAGATTGGGAGGAGAGGGCGTGGTTTGCTCCCGGGCCAGGTGGTGTCAGGTAGAGGATCCTGGGACTTGTAGTCCGCCTCGGTGTTCCGGCGTGACTTCCAGCAAGCCCAGGGTCCGAATTTACTCCCCACTGTCCTCAGAGCACTCTCCAGGGGTATCGGCGTTGGAAGGACCACTGTCCTGCAAAGAGAATTCACCTGCCTGGTGTTCTTCGCGCTGCGGCTCCCACGAAGCCGGAGCGGCGAGGTCCTTTAAGGCAGCAGTGAAATGAGGGCGCGGCTTGCTCCCGGGCCAGGTGGTGTCAGGTAGAGGATCCTGGGACTTGTAGTCCGCCTCGGTGTTCCGGCGTGAATTCCAGCAAGCGGCTGCCCTTGCTGTTTATCACTTAGGATGCCCATCCCCTGTGCAGTTTCTGAAGCACACATGTGCCTACTTTGCACTTCATACTGGTCACTGCCTTGCCGTTGGTTACTATGGATGCCCATTCCCTGTACAGTTTCTCATGCGCTCATGTACCGTGTTCTACTTTGTACTGGCCACTGGTCTTGCTGTTTATCACTTAGGATGCCCATTCCCTGTGCTGGTTCTCATGCACACATGCCCCTCCTTTGAACTAAGGACTGGCCACTGTCTTTGCTCTTGTCGACTTTTGATGCCTAGCTTGGTGATATGTAATACAGACACATGCTCCTGTTGTCTGCTTTGTCAGTGTCCTTGCTTAATAAAAACCTTTCTGTATGGGTATGTTTTCATGTGACACATGCTCTGTATGCCAATTTAACATTGCCAATTGCTTGTTTCAGTTTTTCAAAGTTTGGCAAAGGTGACAGGCACTTCAGTTCTTCTTGACTCTGAAGGCTTGGGGGTGCACTGATGGTTGTTTGTGATGGCCTACTGTCATCCTAATCATTCTATGGTCAGGTTTGCTAAATTGTACCCATATCATGTTTAGACGCACTGCCAGCACAGAGGGAGATTCTATCCACAGGATTGCAGGCAGGCTGGCCATCAAAGCTGTGTGATCTTTCTTAATGTGTGGACTGCAGTGTTGATGTATGGTCATCTTATGATGGCCTTTCTTCCTAGTCACATGGGTACATTTGAAAGTGTGCACTTGAGTGGTTATGAAGTGTGCCGTGGGTGACTTTGTCAGTAGTGTTCATGTGCGTGTGTGTGTTCCCCTGCAATGGCTACTGCACACATGTGTCACCCAGGAGCTGAGTGCCTGTTAGTTTGATTTGTCAGTCCTGTGTTTGTGGTTGTGTGCACATGTGGTAGTTGTAGGTTGTTCGCTGTGCAGTATGTTGGTGTGTCCTTGCACACCTGGGGGACACCTACTTGTTGTTGCTGCCAGTTGCGAGTATGCAGAGTGTGTGACTGCCAAGTCTGTGTTGTGTTTTGTTGATCAGCGATGTGTCTTGTTACTATTTGTGCTCACTGTGCAGACCTGCTCATCCACACTGACAATGTGGGTGAGTTTCCTCATGCATTGCTGTCACTTGAGCCATTTTTGGCTCCAGTATGGTATGTGGGATGTGGAGTTATACCACCCCCTAGCTTTGCTTCTGATGCCTAACCATTGTGAGTGACTCCTCCATGTATTTGTGTATAGTACACTCCTGACCTGTCCACAACTGATGTACACATGACTTCACTCTCATGTTACCTATCCCCTTGGGTTGGCAGTGTGTGTGCCTCCTGACCACTTCATTTGCTACACTATGTTTTGTGCTGCTGATCTGTGCACAGGACCAATGTGCCACTAATGACAGTTTCCCAGTTAGTAATATGTGATTTTCTTGTACTGTTTTGCAGTCACGGTTGCTCATGTGCAGTGCAACAGTTTGTGCTGTAAAGTCTACTGGTCATGTCGTTTGCACCTGGGTGTCCCTGAGTGGAGCATCTGTGGGTGTTGGGTTAGATGAATGTGTGTTTGCTAAGGTTCTGCTACCCTTCCTGAGTGTGATGTTGTCTGTGTGCTTTGCTGATCTGTGTTGTGGGAGTACATGTGGCACTGAGATGTGTGTGCTACTGATTTGGTTGTTGTCGTGTACTCAATGCTTGTTGTTCATGCAGTGCTGTGAGTGTATAATGCCCTGTACTTGCCTGGTGTGCATCCCCTGATGTCCAGCTGAGTTTGCAATGTGATGGATTGGCATGTGCATCTGTTGTGTTTTTGTTGTGGATGTATGCAGGGTTTGGCCTGTGTTGGCTCTTTCAACTAACAGCTGTTCTGTGTGTGATGTTCGATTTGCATGACATTGTGTGTGAGTTGTTTGTGCATTGTAATACATTCAGATGTGTGTTGCAGGTGTAGTGTGCATTACTTGTGTGTATGTCACATGCAGCAAGGTGGATTCTTGTTCCTGAGCTTTTTTTGCATGCACATTGAAGGTTTGTCCTCCTATTTTTGACCTGTCACTTTTCAGGATTGTGCATGTGCATGCATGTGTAACACTTTGACACCATGTTGGCTTTATGGGTGTTGTGGTATGTCTGTCTGTGTTATCGTATTGTCCCATTGATCCCAGTTTGTGTCGATGATTGTTTTGAGATGATGCACTTCTTGTTTGTGTTAGAGTATGGTGTCTGTGCATTGGTCCTGAGTTACAATGTTGTGTGCTCCTGTTCTGTCTGGGTTCCCATTGTCTTTCCACTGTTTGGCTGGCCATATGTGGGCTTGTTGTACTTCTGTGTATGTTGTTTGTGAGGTTTGTGTTGGGCTATTGTTTTTGTGCCAGCATTGGTTCAGGAATCCCTGAGTGTGTGTGTGATGTTTGTGGATGTACACAAGGGAGTGTGATTGTTTGTCAGTGTACTGACAGGACATTATTTGCACCATTCTGTGTGTTTGACACTGGTGTTGAGTGGTGCAGGTGTGAGGTGGGTGGAGGAGGATATGTGTGAAGGATCCAACTTGTGTGTGACAGTCAGGGAGTGGGGCAATGAGCCGATGACATACACATATCAAGTAAGTTGAGACAGATGTGTGGCTGGTCACTCTTTGACTTCAGACACTTCATATCATCCCTCTGGCTATGCATGACTTGCCTTGCTATCTCCTTGAGTTGTTGCACAGAGGTCACTGTGGTTTAATTGCACTCACTGTGCCAGCCATGTCTGGTTTGATGGCCTAAGGGTGTTATGAAATGTTTATTCTCTTGCATGTGAAGTACGCATGCTTTGTGGCTTGCTCAATGACTTCCAGCACTGTCCACCTCACTTTTGGCTAGCCCATTGTTTGTCCTCCACTGCTGCTAACATCTGGTATGTGTATGTGGCTGTGTGTCAGTGTGGGATGTGTCTGGGTGACTTGACAGGCAGTGTGTACAGTTAAGTGGCTGTTCATATTCAGTGTGAGTGTTAATTTTGTGATTGTGCTTGCCATGAGTGGAGGGTATGTGTAGGGAGGAGGGTTGACCTTCCACAGAGCTTCTGTGCAGGGTGTTCCTCTTGACCCCTACTTTCTGAGACAGGTTACCTGGTTGTTTGGTGTGTGTGGTGCAGGGTCTGGGTACACCTGGCTGTTTAATTGGGCATGGGGGCACAGGAGGGGCACACATCATGTCCCCTAATGGGTGTGGGGGACCTAGTGTGTAAAGGTTGGAGGTGTGGTCCTATTTTCTCTGTGAACTGCCCATGCCTGGCGATGGCCCTGCCTACTACATTGTGCACAGGTTTTCCCGCGTCTTCACCACTGCAGTGACGTGACCGAGAGATTGCATTGATTTTGCGGTTGATGGGTTACCTGGATGTGGAGGGGTTATTTGATGACTGGTAGGACATGTGTGGGTACACTTGTGGCTGTTTACCTGTCCCCACCAGAGTGTCTGGTGTGGACAGGAACCGTGTATCAGCCCAGGAGCTGTGTATTGTGGTTATGTGCCGAGTTTTGTGATTGCGAACCTGCGGCGTTGTCTGCGATGGTGCATTACTTGCTGGTAGTGGATCAGGTACAGCACCGGAAAGGCGTGTAAAGCTGGATCCATTGTGGTCTGAACCGGGTGGAGGGGACTGGGAGTCTGGTTTTGCACTTCACTGTCGTTCTTCTGCTGACTCTGGTTGGGTGGTTTCTACGCTGGGGCGTCCTGATTTGTATGGCAGTCGGGACGTCATTTTGCATGGTGGTGGGTCTCTATTGGGTCCCACCGCCGCAGTGGCGGGCGCATTTTTATGGTGCTTCATGTCACACCGCGGCGGATGGCAAATGGGCTATGTCTGCCCATTGTAATATGGTGGGCGTGAGGACCGCTGCGGACGTGCGTAAAAAGACATTTTCCGCAACCCCTAGCACGCAGAAGTGACTCCACCCGCCATCATAATGAGCTTCTAAGTGTTGATCCTCTTGCTGTCACAACCCAAACTAATTTGAAAATGGAGTCTGGAAACATGAACCGTAGAAATAAATGTGTGATAGGCACACTAATAGTAGGAATAATCATAGTTCTAGTGATAGTCATTACCATGTCCATTATAGGTTCACATGAAGCAGAAGTTGATAGGGTGGAAGTACATAGGACATCCATACCCGCTACTTCTAGTACAAAAGAGGGTACATTAGCAGCTGACAGTACTATGTTTGATAAGGCTAGTTGCTCACTGCACGTAGATTTGTCAAAAGGTGATTATACGTTGAATGCTTATGCGAAGTTGTTGTATGAGTACGTAAATACGATGGATGTGAGAAATTGTTATGTGTGTATGCAGTTACAGGGGTCAGTTGAGGAGGGTGTCAGGTGTCACCATTTACCCTTGACGTATGGTACCACTTGTAGTTTGTTGCTTGGCATATTTTATGGTAAGGGCCATTATCAGTAATATTTCACAAATTACGATGTGGTCCTTTCAGAAGTTCCAGCTTACAGGAATCTGAACAAGTATGACTATTATATGCAAGAAGAGAGAATAGGAAAATATTTCATACCTACTGTTACACTAGATACTGCTTACGCACATGGAGATAATTTGACTTGTATGTTAACTGACATAGAGAAGAAATGTGTAGCTCAAGTAGAGGATAGACATTGATCATTAGAAATTAAACCTAACAGTAGAAAGGGAAGTTTTGAATGAACCAAAGAGGAGTTGGTTCACAAGGCGAAGTGGAGCTATGGTCCATTAGCTTCAGATTGGGAGCAACGTGGGAAGCTTTGCATAAGACAAGTGCCAACATATTATGATAAGATCTTTGTGGGACAGCGTGTATGTGACCACTTCTAGACAATAGATGCCACTGCAAAGAAGTTCTTACAGGAGGTGGTACAAGTGGTGTACTTTGTGTGTGGGACAGATGTGTATGTTCGATTGCCATTGAATTGGTATGACACATTTTATGTGGCTGTAGTGTTCACTAAGATATACCATGTGAAGGATTTGAAGCTTATGGAAGAGAAAGCACCGCGCAGGAAGATACGTTGTTCGAGTGTGGGAGAAATTGTAGGAGATATGCTTGGAGCATTGATACCAAGTTTGGGAGTGGTTTTGAATGATGTCAAGATTAGAAAGCTGTCAACTATAGTGGGTAAGTTGTCATTACTACTCGTGGGTGGAGAGATGGTCTCCATAAGAGCTATGATGATGCAAAACAATCGTGATTTAGATGTGTAGAGGCGGAGTAAGTAAAATGCTGAGGGTTCAACAGTTTTGTCTTTATATCCTTGACCATGGTAAGGATCTGAGGAAATACATTAGTAACATCACTGAGATACATCATAAGGTACATGTTTTGGCAACAGAGGGAGTCTGGACTAAGGTTGGTAAGGGGTTTGGAAAGATTGGAAGCTGGTTTGCAAATCTTGGAAAAGTAATTCTTGGATACATTCTGAAACCAATAGTTATAGTTGTGGTTTGTGACATCCTTTGATGGGAGTGGTGAAAGCTTTCAAGTAGCATAGATCCAGGCAATTTGAGAATTCTCTCAGAGAGCGTGAGAGGAACCTGGATAGACTGCAGGTAAGCATGGGCGAATTTTGCGAATCTCGCGTTCGCGAATTTTGCGGATTTGCGAACTCGCAATCCGCAAAATCCGTGAATTCTCGCGAATTTGCGGATTTTTTTTCTTTTTTGTGTTCGCCTGGGTTTCTGCCAGGACGCGAGGGTTTTTGTACAATTTCGCAAACGCGAACTTACCTGTCGGGTCGCAAGTTTTGCGAACTTGTTGTTTCTACGTGTCCAGCCTGTTTGGGACACTCTTCTTCATCACTGCCACCCTCTGTCACCACTGCCACTCTCTGGTTTTCCCATGCCACCCTCTGGCTCACCCATGCCACCCTCTGTTTCATCACAGCACCCTCTGGTTGTCCAGTGTACATTATTGTGGCAAAGCAAAGCACACCTTCCCTGCCTCAAGTGACCTGAATTAATTTGGGGCTGATTAATGTGTCACAGAATATTTTTTTAGCTGGCACCTGCTTCCTTAGTGCTTTCCGATTAGTGATCTTTTGCACTTGCTAAGTGCTTTCATTGTTGCAAAATTAGTTACAACACCTGCCCTGCCCCAACTGACAATAATGAATTAGGGGCTGATTAATGTGTCACTGGATTTGAACTTCCAGCCTGGCTCCTGCTTGTCTCCCTTAGCTGTAATTCAGGACCTTTGTGGCATATGTGTAACTATTCTGAGGGTCAGAGCAGGGTCACATAATAGTTGCAAGTAGGCAACTGAACTCTGGAGGGGCCCCTCAGGAAGCACTACAGGAAATGGCTACTAATGATGAGCTTGAACTTTTGAACCTGGTAAGTAGTTTCAGTTTTGCTAAGATCGTATTTCTGCAATTTAGCGCTTATTCGCGGGGCGCGAAGTTGAACTGGGAAGCTGCGAACTCACGCGAACAGTGCAGCAAGCCATAAAATCCGCTGCTCGCGGATTTGCGGATTTTGCGGGAAATTCGCGAATCTCGCGGATTGCGAATTTACCGAAAATCCGCAAAATCCGCGAGCGGAACGGATTTTCCGCCCATACTTAACTGCAGGGCAGTCCCTATGAGAATCTCAAGAGTTTGGAGAAATTTCAGCAGGGAAGACTGGCTACGACTTTTGTTTAGGTCGGTTCTTTGTACAGGGAGTGAAGTGAGTGTGATGACTCTAGTCTATGGGGGGAACTGATAGCGAGCAATTTTGCTCTTGAATTTGTAGCGTTGCATTATAATCGTGGGTAGTCCGCACCTGCATGTATTCTTTTATTGTGTTAACATTTGTGCCATTAGAAAGTGTATTGTCATAACTTATATAGCAAAGTGATAGAGATATTTTTGTATAACGTGGAAATTCTGCATTATCATTACATATGATTAGACTAAAATTTGATGTGAAGAATGCCATAGGTGACTAATGAACATTATAATTCGTATGCTTATGTAACGCATTGGTTTAAACATACTCAGTAACGTTAATCATGTATGCGTGTTTATGAATTATGAGTTATTTCTTATGTTGGGCAATTTCTGTAGGCCTAACGTGTATTTCTCCATGTCGCTCTCTAGTTGGGTTTGCTAGCAGAATTCATGTGTATGTAGAACTTGTTCTTTCTCACATTTTCCGTTGCAGGTGGATAAATGCATCGATGTTAGTTAGAATAATGTATTTGTTTTAGGAGTTAGGCTTAGGGAGGAGAAGATACATTGCACAGTGATGCCGCTCGTAGTCGCGGACTTCTGCACATCGGGAAACCTTGCTGTACCGGACACTGTGGAGAAACTGATTTCCCTGCCAAGCTGATCTTTTTCCGAATTGGGGCTAAAGATATATCGCGGGACTGCGAGGACCAGGGGGCTTTGCAGCGTGAGACCTGCCGCACCTGGGCCCTCTTCCCGCCCCACCTCCCTGTACTTAAAAACGACTCGCGGCCCCCGCTTCGTGGGGGCCGCTCGTAGTCGCTGACTTCTGCATATCGGGAAACCTTGCTGTACCAGACACTCTGGAGAAACTGATTTCCCAGCCAAGCTGATCTTTTTCCGAATTGGGGCTAAAGATAGATCGCGGGATTGCGAGGACAAGGGGGCTTTGCGGCGTGAGACCTGCCGCACCTGGGCCCTCTTTCTGCCCCACCTCCCTGTACTTAAAAACGACTCGCGGCCCCGCTTCGCGAGTGCCGCTCGTAGTCGCTGACTTCTGCACATCAGGAAACCTTGCTGTACCGGACACTGTGGAGAAACTGACTTCCCTGCCAAGCTGATCTTTTTCCGATTTGGGGCTAAAGATAGATCGCGGGACTGCGAGGACCAGGGGGCTTTGCGGCATAAGACCTGCCTCATCTGGGCCCTCTTCCGGCCCCACCTCCCTGTACTTAAAAACGACTCACGGTCCCCGCTTCGCGGGAGCCGCTCGTAGTCGCTGACTTCTGCACATCTGGAAACCTTGCTGTACCGGACACTGTGGAGAAACTGATTTCCCTGCCAAGCTGATCTTTTTCCGAATTGGGGCTAAAGATAGATCGCGGGACTGCGAGGACCAGTGGGCTTTGTGGCGTTAGACCTGCCGCACCTGGGCCCTCTTCCCGCCCACCTCCGGGCTATTTAGGTACGCCCCTATCCGCGTTTCGTGGGACGCGTGCGGGAGCGCGCCGGGCACAGCCCGGGCCAAAGGCGGGCCCGTTTATGCCCGTTCAAGGCCGCTCAAGACCGGACCGGGCCATCCCTCTAATTCTTGTTAGGTTGTAACTGTATGTATATTTCTTTCTTCAAAGAATGTCCACACGCGAGAGTAGGAGCAAGGCTACACTGGGAGGGCCCCAGCTAACAGGCACCCTAGATAATTTTATAATAAGGGCTAACTCAGTAAAAGCCCAAAGTATTAGTCTAATGGAACGAAGGGTATCTCAGGACTTAGCTATGGCCAAAAGATCTTCTATGGGCCACATTGCAACCGTTCGTACCCCAGAACACACCAACAGACTCAATTTAATAGAGACAATAGCAGTTGTGCACAGTATATATAACACATTACTGCAACCTCAATCACAGTTCTTAACTGACCCCATACCACCCATGGTACCGGAGGACACTCTAGAAATTATAGCGGTTGAGGTCACAGAAACATAAATAGATGGGGAGGGGCTCCCACAGCCAATAAGTTCAGCTGTTTAGAAATGGTGGACTGACTGCAGCCGACCAGGGTGATTACAACTGGCATTAGTGAGGGGTCTCGTATGCTAAAGCTGATGACCACCCAAGATTTAAGAGTAGAAACAGATGATGTGGGTAATTGCGCCCAAGTTAATCCCAACCCCTGTAGTTTATTGGAAAAAGCAGGAGTCACCAGTTTTGATTTTAATTTTGGTGGGGGTGAGCAGGGGGTTGATTATGCCCAGGGTGGCGCAGTTCTATGTGCTGTCCAAGACTTGGACAGACGAATGCTGCTAGGGGGCCCAGAGGCACGCCCAGTACCCGTGCCATGTGATTACAGCATAGGCAAGTGTCCTATCATACTAGTTGGTAGCAGCCCTAATGGTGCGACATGTTTAGAAACTATATGTTTGATGGATGACCCTTTAATCCAGGAGGAAATGTATAACTGTAACAGCTCTGTTTCAAATATGAAATTGATATCTTGGAACATAGCTGGACTAACCAAAAATGTGAGTGATCCTGACTGGTCCAATTATATCGAATCAAGTTCAGTTTGCTTCCTGCAGGAAACATGGGCACTTAGCACCCCTCATAAAGTTGGTTACAAGTCTTTTGGGATAAATGCTATACCCTCTGTAAGATGTAGGCCCTCGGGGCTTATTATTTGGGTTAAAGTAACCTTGAAAGTCCAGGTTGAAGTAATTGATACGGATTCAATGGATATACTGGCTCTAAAAGTCACCACATGTGATGGGAAGGTACTATATTTGATCAATGTATACAACAGACCCTCACCATTATCAAAAGAGTCAGTGACTCTGGGAAAACTGGATACTTTCCTAAACAGAGTGGAAGATAAACAATCTGTAATAATAGCCGGGGATCTGACCTGCAGCTATGAGCCAATTCCTAGGTCTGGGCGATGTATTTGATGAGGAAGATAGAGCGAACAACATTCCCTTGCTGGATAATATAGATCCAGTGCATTGTTCAGCCCTGGCTGTCCAAATAATGAAGTTGTCTGCGGAATAAGGCTTAAGGGCATGTAACGGCCGCCTTCCAGCTGATCTATTAAAAAGACCTACCTTTGTAAGGAACAATTCAAAAAGTAACCTTGACTTTATAATTGTTTCTTTGGATATTTGGCAACATATGGTTGACCTAGAAGTTAAAGACAGATCTGAGAGCGATCACCGCCCATTGGACCTAATATTCGCCCCATGTCTGTTTAATGGGGTTGGCACTGACAATATAACTGATGTCCAAACCGGTGCTAGTGATGAAATACTGGTCAGCAATAATAGGCGTAATCTAAAATGGTCCCATATATTGGAGTGTGGTGAAGCGATGGCGGAAATGTACTCACTTTTAGCTAACATGTTTACTTCTTATGCAAATCTTTCATCGGAGGTTCAAAACCCTTCTAACTTTATCAACTTGCATAATGAATTTTTTAAAACACTAAAACTAATGGTAACTAAAATGCCCCAAAAAAACCCATCAAAGGACAAATAATCGATCCCACAGTAAGCCATGGTAAGGCAAGATCTGTCGTCAAGCAAAGGCAAATCTCTTGCTGGCAGTGAAAACTAAAACCCCTGTTGAAATTAGGTTGGCAAGAAAAGATTACAAGCAAACCCAGGTGGCTGTGAGAAAAAATTGGGAAGAAGCCTGCTGGGCGGACTTGCTGGTAGCAGCTAAGACTAAGGATAATGTCGGGTTTTGGAGGCTGGTGGCAAATGGGAACCATGTAGGTAGAGTAGTGAAAGATGTATACCTTGATGAACTTACCTGGGTTAATCACTTTACTACCCTATTTAAAAAACCTGAATCTGCGAATGCTGCTGGTGAAGATGCCCCGTGGCTTAACCCCTGTGGAAATAAACTGGAATTTAGTGTAGAGGAAACAAAAACGCTCATTACGGCTGTTAAAAACGGCAAAGCACCTGGCCTAGACAAAGTTCCTGGTGACCTCTATAAACAAGAGTTAAGCGTTTGGGCGCCTTATATAAATTATTTGTGCAATACATTGGCGTCTGGGGTTGATTTTCCAGATAGCTGGAGGGGTGCGGAGATTGTTTTAATTTTTAAAAAGGGTGTTCGGTTTGATCCATCTAATTATCGCCCTATTAGCCTATTTGATATTTTGCAAAAAATTTATTCTAGGCATATTTTAGCTAGAGTGAATTTGTGGATGGAAGACAATTCAGTACTTACTAAGTTCCAGGCAGGGTTTAGGAACAGAGTAAGCACCGTAGACCACGTCTTTAGATTCTGCTGCCTCTATTGGAAGTATGTCCTCATTAGAAAGGGGCATCTCTACGTCGCGTTTGTAGACCTTAGAGCGGCGTTCAACATGGTGTCACAAGACCTTCTTTGGGAATGCCTTCAATCACTAGGGTTAACTCCCTGCTTGTTGCACCAGTTAATACGGTTGCATGAGAAGAACTTTGCGAAAGTACAATGGGGACCCAATGGAGAATTATCAAAGAATATACCAATTGAGCGTGGGGTTCGTCAGGGCTGCATGCTGGCCCCCACGCTTTTTTCATTGTTTGTGAACGACATCCGTACTCACTTGGCAAGCTGTGATAATAATAACTCCCCGAAACTGAATGGTGAGAGGGTATCCGCGTTATTATTCGCGGACGATACCATACTAATCTCTCAAACTCCCAGAGGTCTTCAGGCACTTTTGCACTCATTTCACCAGTATTGTAATAAAAAGGGATTAGAGATAAATGCAAAAAAAAACAAATGCATGGCCCTAAGTCCCCATAAATCTCAAAAGGGGAATTTGGTATTTAATGGTCAAAAATTAGAATCTGTTCAGAACTTCTCTTATTTGGGGGTTTCCCTAGACTCTAAATTTTCATGGAAGCCCCAAATTGAGAAAAGCAAACTGATATTCACACAGAATACTATACCTATTCTAAAAAACACGGTACAAGTTCATGTAAAGCCGTTTCTCCGCCATTGAAGATATTCAAGTTTAAGGTGCAGTCAGCAGCACTATACGGGGCTGAAATTTGGGGGACAATGTCCAAGAATGCCTTCTCAATTAACGAAAATAAATTTCTGAGAAGCCTTGTTAAGATGCCAACTGGCACTCCCTTAGTACCACTAATGCTGGACCTTAACGTCAAACGAACAGACCACTATGCAATCCTACGGCCCTTAACATTTTGGCTGAGACTCTGGACTACACCAGAACTCATAGACTATAGGAATGGGTTAAAAGAAGTAATGAGTCTGGATGCACTTAATTCCAATGCCTGGCTTAAACATATTCGTTCTTGGTTTAGGAAAATTGGCTTACCCCAATTTTGAGAGGACCCGGAAAATTTACCCCAAAATTTAAAAAAATGTTGAAGTCTGTCTTCTGGGGCCATATTGAACACACCATGATTAATGAAAATAGAGGTGGAACATTAACAAATAATTTTCTGATCTTCAAGGACAATCCCTGTTTCGAGAACTTCCTTGATGAGATCAAACCACCTCTAGCTAAAAGTTTAGTCATGAAACTGAGGTATGGAAATCTTATGACCAATTCAACCCTGGCAAGATGGTCAAGGAAGGGTAAAGCTGGGCAAAATGGTACAACCTTAAGTGATCTTTGTTCTATATGCCAGGATAGTTCCAAGGAGGATGACCAGCATATCCTTTACTTCTGTCCTGCCTATGTGACATCCAGGAGAAAATTGATTAAGCCTCTATGTAATCTTCTTGGCATAATATCATGTAAGGAGGCACTGAGGATTATTAAATCTGATACCAGAAGAATGATTGTATTTAGTATTAGCAGATTTCTTCTATCTATAAATGTTGTTCATAATAAGAATGGTCTTAAATTGTAAATCAGATATGAGGGAATTTACTTGTATTGTAAACCTATTCGTCCCCTTGTTCACTTTTTAAACAGTTCCTGTTGTTTTTTTTTGTTTTTTTTCACCTTTTAAACCTTTTAAACCTTTTAAACCTTGCTATGATGTATTATCGTACTCACATGTTTTTCCTCTTTAAATATTTAAAAAATGTTATGAGGATTTGTTTAAACGATCTCTCTACTCCAGCATCGTATTGCACAATTGTAGCTGTTTTTCAACTTATTGATAATGTCAGGTGCTAGTTAATTTTATCATGTATTGTCAAATTGCATATCTTTTCTGGCTCAAACTGTGCCGAAATAAAGATTATGAATTGATTAGACTAAAATTTTATGTGAAGAATGCCATAGGTGACTAATGAACATTATAATTCGTATGCCTATGTAACGCGTTGGTTTAAACGTACTCAGTAACGTTAATCATGTATGTGTGTTTATGAATTACGAGTTATTTCGTACGTTGGGCGATTTCTGTAGGCCTAACGTGTATTTCTCCCTGTCGCTCTCTGGTTGGGTTTACTAGCAGAATTCATGTGTATGTAGAACTTGTTCTTTCTCACATATTCCGTTGCAGGTGGATAAATGCATCGTTGTTCGTTAGAATAATGTCTTTGTTTTAGGAGTTAGGCTTAGGGAGGAGAAGATACATTGCACAGCGATGCTGATAATGTGGGATGGTGTTCTTTCTCACAGGCGAGAGCCGGTGAATCAAGGTCATTGAGCCAAGGACTGTGGGCATTGCTGCCTCATGAAAAGTTACCCAAAACAAGTATAAAACAGGTCAATTGAGATCAAATCAAGTCAGTGGTTGAGCACATGGGAGGAGGAATAACATGGAAGGTGTGTAGGGCAAGTGGGGGTAGAGAACCTGTCATGTTGGCAGTTGAGGACTTGCTAGTTGAAATATCAGTTGAAGATGAGATCCTTCAGTTGTGTCTTGAGGCTCAGGAAGGAGGGGTTTGTCCTGATCTAGACTGGTGGGGAGTTCCAGATACAGTACCTTGGAAGAGTATTCCAGGTCAGTTCTAGGACTTTTGGGGCCCTGGCAGAAAGGGAATATGCGAGGTCCCTCTTATATGCATACACGATGAAATCGCAGGCAATGACATCACAGGAAGTGGTATCAATTGGCTATTGTTGAGCGACTTTGCAAAAAGCAACTTTCTTGGTGTGCAAATCAGTAAAACAATAAAAACATAAATATTAACACTAATAAAATAAAAACATATATTTTACTTTCAAGTAACTGGAAATACATTATAGTAGACACCCTGGATGGAAATGTTTGGCCTTGGTCTCTTCAAAACATTCAAATGTTAGCAATTTGTTTACAGATTAGTGCATTAGATACATATGCATGTGTATGGTATAGTGTCTTGAGTGGCGAGGAGGGTCCAGTGGGTGAGCTGGTGATTAGAGTTTGTGTTCTTTGGTATGAGCTAGTTGGCGCTGTTGTCGGCCAGGGGTTGGTGTTTGAAGTTATCATAGAAGGCCAATATCTTGTTGTGGAAGAAGTCGGCAAGGTTGTTGCATAGTTCCTGGGAGGGTCTGATGTCATTTTCGGTTGCTTCCTGGGTTGAAGAACTCCTTTACGATGATGAAGAGCTGCTTGCTCTGGCCCCATGCTGGCTTCAATGCGGTCTACCAGGACGTTCTTCTTGGTTTCTTTTAGGGAGTTGTGGTGGTACTTGTTCAGCACTGTCCTGAAGGCTGTGCGGTCCTCTGGTTTGCTGAGGTGCCACTTTCTTTGTAGTTGTCAGCAGTTGTATTTTGTGGCTTGCAGTTCCTCAGTGAACCAGTTGGCTCTTTTGGTTGGTCCTCTAATCTTGGCTGTCTTGGTGGGGGTGATTTTGTCAGCTCCTTCTGTGATCCACTCGGAGAGGTTTCATGCTGCTTGATCTGGGTTGGATGTCGAGTCTGGGATGTGGGAGCGAAGAGTGTTATTCCATTGTTCTTCTGATATCTTTTTCAAGTCTGCATGGTTCTAGGGGTGTGGGGCCTGTGTTGGTGGGTCCTGCAATGGTGAAATGGATCCCGTTGCATGGGTGTACTTGACCTCTTTGCTGGAGGTGAAGATGGGGTCGAACTTGTGTCCTATGATGTGGGTGGGGTAGGGGACCAGTTGCTTGAGACCTATGTTGCTTAAACTTTCCA
This sequence comes from Lissotriton vulgaris, assembly GCF_964263255.1. Taxonomy (NCBI): domain Eukaryota; kingdom Metazoa; phylum Chordata; class Amphibia; order Caudata; family Salamandridae; genus Lissotriton; species Lissotriton vulgaris. Next base: position 1,121,664,967 of record NC_141694.1, read on the forward strand.
GGAGGTCAGTGGTGTTGGTGTCGCTGGGGTAATTGAGGTGAAAGTTGAGGTCCCCAGGAAAATGTAGTGCTTGGAGTGAATGGCAATCGGGTCGATGTGGTCTGGGATGGGATTGCAGATGGTGTGGTTTGGTCCAGGTGGTCATTAGGCAAGGGAGCCTCTTATGGTGCTCTTTCCGTCTGTTGATGTGTTCCAAAAGCAGGGTTGGGTTGTCTGAGGATGTCATACAGCAGATGGTGTCTTTGTAGATGATGGCGATTCTACCTCCATGTTTGTTGGTTTGGTCTCAGTGAGTTATTTTGTAGCCTCCGGGGTTGGTTGTGATTGGTGAGGAGGCAGGGTTTGGCCAGGTCCCAGTGAGAAAAACTGCGTTTAGGGTGACTATACAGCCGTGTAGGGCCCTGCATTAAAAGTCCTGGGAGGTGGGAGGGGCTGTCCGAGAGATGGGTGGGCCGGGAGCAAGTGGCAGGAGAATAGGTGAGGAGGAATGCGGCGCATAACAAATCAAGAAGACAGTGAGCAAATAAGTTTAAAAATTCAAGAAAAACAGTGATGTACCAACAGTGATTACAACAGGAGCTTACAACATATTAGACAAATGACAAAAACAAATTGACTAAAGCAGGGAGGGGATGACTAGCAGAGTCACCACAGTGGTACAGAATCCATGGGCATGGAGATCACGGCGTGGTTGCCCAGCCTTCGGTGCAAGTTGGAGGTGGGAAGGCCTGTCGGGGAGGAGGGTGGTGCAAGGAGCAAGTGATGGGAGAATCGGTGAAGAGATATGCGGTGTGAAACAAATCAGGAAAACAGTCAGCAAATAAGTTTAATAATTAAAAGAAAAACAGTGATAACAACAGGAGCGTACAACATATTAGACAAATCACAAAAACAAACTGGCTAAAGCAGGGAGGAGATGACCGGCAGGGCCCCCACAGAGATAATGAACATACGGGCTAAGGGATCACAGCCTGCTGTGCAAGTCGGCTTAACGGCAGCAGCAGGGAGTGGTGTGCTAGACCAGGGAGGTCAGAACTATTATCACTTTCAATGGATTAAAAAAACAACTTTTTACTGCATGACTCATTACGAGTCCTAGAGTTTGCAATTGTATTTCCCCAAGCCCTTCCCCTCCCCACCTCCCCAGCCCTCTCCCAGAGTTGCTATTACTACAGTTATCAGCAATGTAGATGGTTTGGGGCAATATCAAGCAGTGCTTTAAATCAACAGGCCTTTTTAATGGAAGAGTGCCAGTAATCTCCCATTAGAATGATGGGGGCGTGGCTTAGCGCCTGACAATGATGGCGGCTCCCGTGTGAGGCTCCTCGGCGGGACCGGGCGGTCGTCTCCTCTTCGTGCTGCCTCAGCGCTGTTTTTTACATGAAGCGACTTCGAAACCTCTGCTGAACGGCTTCAGACCTCTCCGGCCCATTTTCAAAGAATATTTCACCGTGTTTGGGACAATGTGAGTCTTCTTCTCCTGTCGCTATATCGCGACCGCCATTTTGTTTCTACACGCAGCGCTGAGGTGCCGATTTTCCTAGTTCACAATGGTTTGCTGTGGCTTTCTAAGATAGTTATTGCCTTTTTCCTGCTTCCTTACTGCTCTGTGGGATAATTTGATGTTTCATGCACGTTTACAGCGCTATTGACTCTGCCTGCAGTGAATGCAAATTTGTGGCGGCCATTTTGTGCTTTTTCTTCCTCCTCATCCCTTTTTTTGGCCACCTCTTTGTTGTTTCTCTACATGGGCAGGTCCAAAGGCTCCTTTTCCACAGTAACTACAGCAAAGCATATTTTTATCAAAAACTCGAAGGTTTTTACTCAATTTTCTCGCCTACAAGACTCTCTTCCCCCGGCTGACGACATGGCAGCTTCTGAAACTGCGTCGATGCCTTCTGGGAAATCTCTCACTAAACGCCTTAGGCAGAATTCATCCTCACCACCGAAATCCTCTTCACCTGTCTCAATGGAGGTGTTACTGGAGGAAATTAGGGCATTGCATCCCTTTATGGAGGACACCAATTCCAAATTGGAGGATACCAATGCTAAACTGCAAGTTCTCACTGACACTTGGTCTCAACTCGATAACAGAGTTACAGCAGTTGAACAGTCCATTTCCTCCATCACGGACACTTGCACTAAAATTTCCCCTCTCCAAGCTCAAGTTTCTCTGCTTCAACGTCACGTGGAGGAGTTGGAAAATCGTAATAGGCGTAATAATCTCCGCATTTACGGCCTTGAGGAGGGACAGGAGGGGTCTGATCCACTTACATTCTTTAAATCCTTTATTCCCAAAGTTCTTCGTATGCCAGAGGGCACTGTTCTTAACATCCAGAGAGCGCATAGACTGGGTCGTCCAGCTTCATCTACTGCTCCCTCACCGAAACCTAGAAGGGTCATCCTGTATTTCGTGGAGTACACTGATCTATTGAAGGTTCTTTCTGCTGCCAAATCCTCTCAACGTGTTACTTGGTCTGGATCCACTTTATTCTTCGCCCAGGACTACGCCAAGGCCACTGCGAATAGGAGGAAGGCCTTTCTCAACTTGAGACCTCTTCCTGCATTGGGCGCTCAAAATGGTCTTTTCCACCCCTGCCTTTTAAGGTTACTTTTAACAACAGGACCACTACTTACGAAGACCCGCTCCGTCTCCAGAGTTTCATAAATGCTCATAATACCGAATCCATGGATGCTTCCACCCCCAGTGTTGGCTGATTCCCTTTTATATGTTCCCATCTTTGATTGTTGTCGCAGTATTCCATCGTCTTGATGGTTGAATATTATATATTCTAACTCTCCCTGTATCGTTCTTGTTTGACTTTGGTTGAATATTATATGTTCTGACTTTCCCTGTATCGTTCTTGTTTGACTTCGAGTTTTCATATTGTGTTTATATTTTCTCCAACAGCTTTTTCCCTTCCTTGATGTGGTGCCTCTCAGTCCTCCGTCTTGTCCGTTCCCGGCTGTGCCAGCTGTCCCGCCTGGCTCTTCCCCTCCCCTCGTTTCCTTGGATACTTTCTTTGTAGGTATGTTCTTCTCTCTTGTATTCCTTTTGTTGTTTCTATGTCAGATGTACTCTTTACATCTTTACCTATCTTTTGCTTGTACTCTTTTTCTATCATTTTTGTCCTCTTCTCACACTATTTCTCCTTCTCCTCTCCCTCTTTTTCCTCTATTCTTTCTTTTCTTCTATTTTCCTCTTCTGATGCCTCCTCCCCTCTCCCTTTTCTCCCTTCTGCTCTCATTTCTTCTCATCTCCATTTCCATTTCCTTCTTCCTTCTTTTTTTCTCTCAGATTCATTTCTTTTTCAGGTTATTGCATAATTTGGTTTCATGCTCATTTATTGCATTGTATGCTTTTTTCTCGACCATGGTTGTTTTTCATGAGTTACATTCCGAGTTATTTCATGGAATGTTAAAGGATTGAATAATCCCATTAAAAGACAACGAGTGCTTTCGCACTTGGCTAGACTGAAATCTAACATTGTTCTGTTACAAGAGACCCACCTTTCCGATGTTGAAGCTTTTAAATTGCAACGACTTTGGGTAGGTCATGTTTTTTCCTCACCTGCTTTAGGGGAAAAGAATGGAGTTGCTATCCTAGGTCACAAAAAGTTTAAGGTCTCTGTCACTCACCAAGAAATAGACTCTGATGGTCGTTGGGTGATCACCACTTTGACTGTTGACAATGTTCCTATTGTTGTATTTAATGTATATGCTCCTGTCTCTGTTAACAATACCTTTTGGCCTTTTATTTCAGACAAACTCCTCTCTTTTACTGATAATTATATTATTTTTGGTGGCGATTGCAATCAAGTCCACGACCCCATTCTTGACAGACGTTCCCCTGTTAAATTTGTTGATTTCTGTAAAAGCGTCCTCAGGATGGAACTCACTTCCTCGCCCCCTGCGAATGGAACCCAGCCATCTCCTTTTCCGAAAAAAATTGAAAACGCTGCTGTTCCCAAAATAAGGTCCCCTGTCCCCTCTGGTCTCTACAAATGTTACAGCGCGGGGATGCCTCCGGGTCACCAGGCGCTCTATAAATTGCTAAATAAATAAATAAATAAAAATGCATAACCAATTTACTTCCACCATTAAACGAAGTTCCCCAACTGACATTTGGAGACTTTGTCATCCCGATCTCCAGGAATTTAGCTATTTCTCCCCTCCTCACAAAACTCAATCCCGTATTGATTATCTGTTTCTGAGTCAGTCCCTGACCCAACATGTTCTTTCCTCTGATATAGGTTCCATCCTAATATCCGACCATGCCCCTGTTATAGTTGATTTTGACCTTATTCCTTTCTCCCCTCCTTCTGGAAGATGGCGATTTAATAATTCCCTTCTCACTGATCCCAAATTCTCTGGCCAATTCAGCTCTTTCGCAGATGATTTCTTTCTCATTAATTCCGTTCCTGAATCTTCTCCAACCATGATCTGGTACTCATTCAAGGCTGCTGCTAGAGGATTCATTATTAACTATGTTTCTCAAAAGAAAAAATGCTTTGAGAAGCAGTCCTCTCTTTTCCTTGCCAAGATTAAAAAGTTAGAATACTCTTATTATCGTGCTCCCACGGATTCATCTCTAAAAGACCTTCTCTCTGCCAAGATTACTTTTAACAAAATGTCTACTGACGCCGCGTCTTCCTATCTCTTAAAAAGTAGTGCCCGCTATTACGGAGGTCAAAACAAAATGGAGAAACTTTTGGCTAACTATTTGAAGATTAGACAAGATAGAACCCGGATTTCTTCCATTACTGACTCTTCTGGTATGTCTCTTTTCAAAGATGCAGATATCTTACAGGAGTTTGTTACTTTCTATAAACAACTCTATACTCCTGAATCTATTCCACTTCCTTCGGATCTCTCTTCTTATTTTCACTCACTCGCTCCTCCCCCTTCTTCTCATGTTGACTTTCACTCGCTTGAAGCAGATGTTTCTTTAGCAGAAATTTCTCACGCAGTCTCGGTCCTGAAACATGGTAAGGCCCCTGGCCCGGATGGTTTCACCATTGAGTTCTATCAACAATTTTCAAAACTTCTCCTCCCCCGTATGCTCCTCCTCTTTAATTCCTTTATTGCCAACGGTCTCTATCAAGGTACATTTCAAGAAGCAATGATATGTCTTATCCCTAAAGAAGGTAAAGACCCTGCTTTCTGAAAGAATTACCGCCCCATTTCCCTTGTAAATACTGATTATAAAATATTTGCCAAATTGCTAGCTTTGCGCATTGACCCTCTTCTTCCTGAACTCATTGGCCCTGAGCAATCGGGCTTTGTCAAAGGGCATCTTTCCTCTGATAACTCTCAGGTTTTCTTTAATATTCTCAACAAGGCGTCTTCCTTTAACTCTTCTCTCGCGGCTATAACCCTGGATGCCGAGAAAGCTTTTGACAGGATTAGTTGGGATTTTATGTTTCATGCTCTTACCTGGATTGGTTCCCCCCGCCACAAGCTTATTTCCCTTATTTCTCTCTTGTACTCTGGTCCTAAAGCATCCATTTTTGCTAATGGGAACATTTCTGATTATTTTTCTCTTTCTAGAGGAGTTCGTCAGGGCTGTCCTTTATCTCCCTTTTGTTTATTGTAGCCCTTGAACCTTTTCTTACTAAGATACGTCAAGACTCCCAAATTACTGGTTACAATCCTTGCCCCAATCAGGTTAAATTATCTGTATATGCAGATGACATTCTTTTGTATTGCTCTAACCCTGACTCTTCCATCCCTTCTTTTCTCCGCCAGGTTGATGCTTTCTCTTTAGTTTCGGGTTCTCGCCTGAATCGGGATAAATGTGAAGTTCTACCCCTTAATATGTTATGTCTCAAACATTATTTTGACCAAACTGGCTTGTCCTGGCAACCAACCAAAGTAAAGTATTTAGGCTTACGGTTTTCCCCTACTATCTCCGGCACTGTGAAAGCTAACTTTGACTACATTAAGAAAAAGTTATCAGACTCTATCTCCAGGTGGCATCCTCTTTTCCTTTCCTGGTGGGGGAGATTAGACTCCATTAAAATGATGTTGGCCCCTATTATTTAATACTCTCTATCTATGATCCCTGTTCGCATACCTTCATAATATTTTAAAAGTTTGGACTCCGTTCTATCCAAATTCCTTCGGAAGAACAAGCCCTCCCGCGTTGCCTTATCCTCGCTTAAAAAAGATAAATCTAATGGTGGTCTTAAGTTACCTGATTTCAAATCTTATCACTATTCCTTTACTCTTAAACAAGCCTCTCATTGGTTGTCTACTGATCTTCCTACTTATCCTCCAGTCTGGTTATCTTTGGAAAAATCTCTGATCTCACCTTCTGATTTTCCCGAGTTTCTGACTTTTTGTGCTACAACATCCCTCTTATGTTCTCCCATCATTGCTCATTCTCATTATCTTTTGGCCCCATTATTATCCTCCTCGTATCCCTCCCTTGCTTCTCTTCATCAACAATCTATTTGGCACAATAAATTACTTCAAATCAAGACTCGTTCCATTTTCTGGAATTCTTGGAAATCCAGAGGACTGATGTGGATCTCCCAGCTCCTTCATAATGATGCTCCCCTACCCTTTGCTGATCTCCAGTCTCAATTTCACCTTCCTAATTCTGCACGAAAACAATATGATCTTTTACGTCCTGCTCTTCTACTTTACCTTCAATCTCTCCCTCCCTCCCATGATCTGCCTACCCTTTGTGATATTCTCCCCTCGCTATTGTACTCCTCTCCATCGGCATCTTGCATCTATAATTCTTTGTTAAAATCTCCTACGCGTCTTAAAACAAAGACTGAATTGGCTTGGGAACAAGACTTATCTGTATCTTGGCCTATCTCTCTATGGGATAAATTGTGGTAAAAAAATCACAAAACTTCCAGAGCTGCCAACACCACTCAAACGTTATATTATGTATATCAGCGACTGCTGCTTTCTCCGGTTAAACTGGCTTCCTTCTCTTTTGATCTTTCCCCTACCTGCTGGTCCTGCCCTTGTATTCATACTGATTTGCCTCATATGTTATTTCACTGTCCCAATATCACCACTTTTTGGCACTCAGTTTGGTCCCGCATAAATACTATTTTTACTATACAACTCCCCTTTTCCCCTTCTAAAATCCTATTAGGTTCCTTGTCCCCAAATCTTCCTCAACATCCTTCTCACTTTAAACTACTAGATTTATTTTTAGCAGTTGCCCTACACCTGATAACCTCCAATTGGAAGGATTCCTCAAACGTCACTTATTGTGCTTGGTGGAATGCGATTTGCTTTTATCATAGGATTGATACCAACTATGTTACCCCCATTTCCCTGGCTGTTAAGAGAGATTTATTGTGGATTCCTCTTACCATATACTTATCCACTTGTTCCACTTCCACCCCCACCGCCATTACAAATCCCATCGCTGGCTCTGATGAAGTCCGCAAACCTCCTTGATTTTTCCAGTTGTTGTCTTTTTGAAGATCCTTTCTTTTGTGCCTTTGCCAGATGTATTTTATTGTTTTTACTTTATTTTCACTTGATATAGCTTTTACGCATACAATGTATACCTTGCTTCTGTTTTTTGAACTTGTCTTTTCTCTTTGACTTAGAATAAGTGTTTATTGATTCCATTTATTATATATTTGTTTTATGCCCAGTTGTGTCTGCATATATTGTTTTTTACCCTTTGGATGCACTGTTGTATTCTCCAATTTTACTTGGTCTCAATAAACTTGAACTTAAAAAAAGAAATGTCTGCTCATTTAATGCACTGAAATTAAAGGAGTGTGCGATTTAACTTCAGAAAATATGAAATACAGGTGTAATAGGGAATAATATTTTCCTGGTAATTCCTCATTTTTTTCTCAGAGTTTCACCCAGAGCTTCAAGCGATATAGCCAGGTGAAATGCCCGGGATGTGCGGTGCATTTCACCAGCTCCCTTTTGCACAACCGTGTTGGAATCCAAAAGGAGATGGACTACTGATAATTCTCAGCCTCGGTGCCCATTCTAATCATGGGTCCTACTCTGCAACTCTGGGCAATAGCTTGCATAATCTCCACAACGGCCCCAACAGCGCTAGGATGCCTGGCTTCACCTAGGGGGTGCCCAGAAATGGGCACTCCACAGGGAAAGGCCAGGAAGGGTTCCGCAGCGGTATGTGCACAGCGCCTTGAGACCCCTTCGGGGGTGATTTGTGCGCTATATAAAAGCACTACATTTACTTTTAGAAGGTAATATTGCTTTTCCATGCGTCTTTCACAAATAATTTATAGAAATGCATGTTTTATCTTAAGATAAGAAGAAAACTGTTCATATTCTGGGCCTGATTCTGATGTCGTTCGGAAGGCCTCTGAATCGATTCGTAGCCCTTGTTTCTGACCAAATTGTACACAGGCCTGAACAACCAAGTACAATACGAAGATCGCGTAAGCGCCGACCAAATTGTTTCTGGACCCGAACCGCTCCGTACGACTCTTTCATAGCCGAATCGTGCAGCGCAATGGAGCTGAATTCTGACTGAGCGATTATGATTCAGACAGCCACTTCGCCACAGCTGTTGGACGCGTACTTCGGGGGCCAGTAGCAGGCCTCCTTTCACGCGCAGCCTTCCAAATCTGTCACAGGGGTGTGCCTATGGGCCCCCCTTTTCAGGCATGCACAGTGTGGCGGGTACCATGGGGTGCCCGCCGCATGGTGTATGCTTTTCCCAACCCACCTTGTTTCTGCTATGGGAGCCAGTGTACGCGTCTGCACACGGGCTCCCATAGAGTTTAATGGGAGTGCGAGCGAACCGAGCCCATTAAACATACGGCAGCAATGTACTTGCTTGTTCGAATTCCCCCAGTATGTCTCACTCAGAAAGCCCCCTGGATCCGAGTTGTAGGGAGGGCTTTTCTAGTGAGATCGTTATCGGGATTTCTGTCTTTCAGCTCACCAATGTCAATCATCCGCAGGAACAGTGCATGGGAATGTAAAAGTAAACGTTATTTAGATAAATCATGACATATAAGGAATAAGCATTATACACCATGCAAGTTGATGGGCATTGCTTTGTAGGGTGTTTATTGTCAATCACATGGACTCATGGGCTTCAGTCAACTTATTTTTCTTTAACTATGAAAGTGGCATGGGGTTCCTTATTTAAAAGTGATGTAGAAAGCAGTAAATGCTGAACAACAATGGTGGAGAGGAGTTTGGGAGACAGGAAAAAGAATAACTACTTGGACCACAGCCAGAGAAAGATAGGGGTGTAAGCAGAATCTTTTGGGGTTATTAACGATTAAACAGTAACTGCCTCTCTACAGCTTATGAAACCGACTGCTACTAATCATCAAGTAACTTTCTTTTTATTCTCAGCGGTTTTTAATGTGCCTTGGTCGCTGTCAGAAGCTGCCACTGTACTTCGTTGCCAGCAAGAGGGTTCATTCATTAAGTTAAGGGCTCACTGTAAACTTGGTTCCTGCTGTTTGCAAATCCTGACAGGTCCAACATAGGATTTCATCCATTCAAAAGCCAGTCACCGTTAAATAATTGACAGCAAACCTAGCAGCCATCTACACTGCTTACAAAATGCATATAGAAATAAAAGAATGCTGAATAAAACGTATACGCCATTTCCTACTGTGATATCTTTCTCTGAGGCATATATGCATCAGTTTAAACAACGACAGGCTGGGGAAAAGTGTATTTTTCAAATACTCCCTTGAGAACACTGCAGTGCAAAGTGGGGCCGATGAAAGACCCTATTCAGCAGCACTTCACGTGCCCGCCACATTCCAATACGCTGCAGGAGAAAGGAAAGCAAGCAGGTGAGCGTGACAAACGTACATAGGCACTGCGTCGAGTGCTACGTACAACGTGCGATGGTGGACAAAACAGCTGTGCAAACATGACGTAATGCTGTATCTTTAAACAAGGCCCGCTTCTTTTAAGTGACTCAGAAACCTAATACGCATTTTTAACATGTTTAAAACACACATAGAGCTCACATTTAAAGCCACTGAATGACGCGAGGGACCAAACATTCACACTGGATGCGTGCCATTCCCAGAGCTTTTCTCTTTATTAAAATACCTGCTAAAGGGATTGTCATGACAGTCTGTTAAATACATCGGGCAGCCTTAATGGCCCAGCAGGGACGGTGCAAGGTTTCTAGCCACCACACACAAGCTGGGATTTTGGCGCAATTGGCACATATATCTTTTTGATAATTTTACTGAAGACACCATCTCTTTTTAAATCTGGTATTAAAATTAAATAGACGTTACAAGGTTTTATTTTTCAGAGTTTTTGATATAGTATTAGACTCCAAAGAGTGACAGGAAGCTTTACAACACAGGGTAAATAGCACAGCATCTGTAGGTGGAAGAGAAATCACATATGTACACACAATAGCGAGGAAAGTGAGAGCTATATACATTTGTGATTAGAATCTGTATAACTCTAGGGTACTAAAACATGTGTAGTTAACAGTGATTGAACAGATGTAGAGAGCAGCAGTACAATAATACGGTACATAAGTTATATGCATATCAAATAAGCAACAGATGAAGGAGAGAGGATGTGGCTGAGGAGAAATGAAGCTCACTTGAACATTTGTGTTGTGTAATTTGACATCCGGCCCAATTCACAAAAGGTAACTAATATGCAATATGCAATATGCAATATGCATGAGTACATTGCTGCACCACCATATGTTATTGGGTAGTTACACACACAGCTCAAAATATGACTGTAAAGTTCCTGCTAGTTACCACATATTTATAATTTTGGCATTCATGATAGGCATTTGTTTGACACAAGGGGGCCGATTACGATGCCGGACGGACCTGAGTCCATCTGGCATCATTCTGAAACTGGAACTGGAACTGAACAACCTTCAGTTGTCGGTTCCTGCCCAGGAATTAGATGCGACCGAACCCTGGGCTCGATTAGGATTGCTGTGAATCCGCATCCTCCGGCCCGGCAGAAGCCACCGACGGCCCAGAGGATGAATATTCACCGCTGCGGTGAATGAAAAGACCCCCCGCCACAGTAGGATGGCTGGAGGGTCATCGGCAGACGGCTTTTCTGCCGCGGTCGGCTTCCAACGTGGCGGAAAAGCTCTAATACGGTGGCGGTGTCTAACAGACACCACCAGCCATATTAGGATGTGCTTCAGGACATGCCACGGAAAGGCATATGGTCTTTTCTCTGGGGGCCCGTTGCGGGCTCCCAGGGTGAAGGGGGTGGGGGTGCACATGGGGGGTACCTATGGTACTCCCCTGCATTTGCATGCACCATGCGGTGCCTGCCGCTTTGTGCATACAAATGCACAGCATGCATATTTAACTTTGCGGCGGGTGCTGCTTAAAGCAGCACCCGCCGCAATGTTAAATATACGGGATGTGACCGCCAGGGTGGCGGTCACATCCTAATTCCACCGGAGGGACCGCCGCTGCCCCTGCGGACAGTCCCTCCACCTCGGGGGTGGCAGACGGACGCAGGTCCGTCCGCCATCCTAATAGGCGCCCCTGTTCGGTCGCAATCCTGAGAGCATGCATTCCAAACTAAATACATGCTTTCATAGCAAAAGAGCAGGGGTGCAATTCATCCCTGCACCCCGTGGCAGGCATCTCAGTGCCTACCACCAGGTGCAGGGATCAACAGGGGGGCACCATAAGTGCCCCCTAGGTCACCATTCGGCAGCCTTGCACCCATGGGTGCCCTGTCAGGGGCTCTAAAGCTGTTTCCAAATGCCTTTTTGTGCCAGAAAAGCCGGCACAAAAAGGTAGTGGGAAACTGCCATTGTAATCCCTTGATTATTGTGGGCCTTCTGAATGGCGGACGGGCTCACCAAGCCAGTCGTAAGCCATTTGGAGGACTGATTTGGCTTCCCTTGCGACCGATTCAATCGAAATGGCTCAGTCGAAAGGGAATCTGAATCGGCAATTACGATGTGGGCAGGAGGCTCCGACCGACCGTCAGAACCCTTCCTGCCCACATTGTAATTGGGCCAAAGGTGTTTTTCAAAGTAGTTTAGACTTGCTTCTTCAGTTCCATTTTTCACCAGACAGGTTCGTTTTTTTGTGTGAGATAGGAGGGCAGGTGTATCTAGGATTTATGCAGTGGCGTAACATGGGCGAGGTCACAGGGTGTGGTTGCCCTGGCCGCAAAATTCGTACGGATGTAAAATGTAAGTTCCATAAATGTAGATCATTGGTGTAATCCACAACTTACTCTAGCAAAGCCATACCTGTCTAAATTAAGGCGGGGGTAGGTGTGCCAGTTACTCTCACCACAAACTTGGTGGCCTAACTTGTCACAGAGGAAGAGTGGAAAACAAGGAGGGGGGGGGGGTAAACAGTAGAAAGACTCGTGACACGAGGGCTGACGGAGTTCCTCTGTGCGGGGGACTGCACCTTAAAAACTGATAAAGGCAGAGTCTAAATTCAGTCAGCCTTAGGCCAGTTTACATGGTGGGGACTCACTGAGAGAGGCGGACAGAAGTCACTCTGCGTAGAGATAGGACAACCGCCCAATGACAGAAGGATAGGCTCACCCATCATATAATTCCTATATTGCGACCACAAATTGCTTGTGCTGATAATGGTGATGCCCCCCACATTTCTAGCTCAACCAGACCTTCCTGGAAGTGGCATGTGTTGTGATGTTGGCAGAAGACAATGCAGCTTGTCTCAGTGACAGACCGGCCTGTGAGTCCTGCTAGCTACTGACCTGCTGGTATTGGAGATCCGGGGAGCATGAAGCACCAGCAATCACCCCTCAAGCCAGCCAAACACTATCATCAGGGTGTCCCAGGTGAGACAATGGATGGGTGGCATAGAGAAAGGCATGTATGGGAAAGGCATTTCTTAGTAACAAAGATGCCTTCTCAATAGCAGATATACGCTCAGATAAATTTGCAAATTGGGAGGCGTGTTGCGGAGTGGGGGAACAGGGGTCGGGGTTCCGGAGAAGCACATCATCATTAGTTGCTCTACATTGCTAGCAGTAATGAGACAGAATATTGAGGTGAATACATTCGAACTACTTGAATATCGAGTTGGAAATATTGTGAAGTGGAAATATCGAGTGCAAGAATATCATTGCCAAGAATATCGATTTGAAGGTAAGCAATATCGATTTAAAAATATAGAAGTCATTAATTTTGTTTGCAGAGATACAGTAATATAACGTATAGATTTTTTAATTAGTGTTATGTATTTTAGTATATATTGTAAATGTATGTCTTGTAATTTTTGTGTTTAAGTATTGTTTATGTTTTTTAATATATGTGTTAATTTTCTCCTAGTTTTTACATTTAATTTAATAAAATTTTGCATCTTTTAGTTCCATAGCGGGCTGTGTAAAGTTTGGGTTGGTAGAAATATCCCAAAGGGACAGTAACAATTGTATCTACAGCAATGTTGCTAATTCTGGTTCTGTTCAACACTGTTTCAACTAATTGGGGTGTCTTAAAAATTTGTACGACACAGTCACCAGTAAGTGTTTTTCCCCCACTTCCCACCCATTTAAGCCCCTTGCCATTTTAAATTCATTAAATAGATGTTCAGTTAGCCCTGTTCTAACACCCAGCCAGTTCAGCGACTGATTTCTTAGTGAGATGCAGTTTTCCATGCTGTCTACAGGTAGTGGAGGGACGCTTGTTAGGACTACCACATACGTTGTAGCCGCTGGTGGCAAATCCAAGCGGTCAGATATGTGTACTATGTGATCACTATGATGGTCTATTAAGGCTGGGGTCATTGCACCAGTGCCACTATTTCGCCTTCCTTTTTCGTCAAGTTGGGATGTATATCTGTTTGTGGTCACCTTGCCCACCACTCTATCGTTTTGTGTACCTACATGATTAAAGGAATTTGAACCTGCTCCTACTGGCAGTGTATTTCTTGCTGCAATTGCAGTTTAATTTAGAGCTTCAGATGCAGCTAAATGTGTCGTACTGACACAGGCATTTGGAGCATGGGCGGTAGCACAATATTCAGAAGCTCCAAAGACACATTTAGTTTTTGTTTCTACCTTCAATAGGCCTTTTGTATGGCGCCAAAAATATTATTAAGGCGTTGAGCGAGTACTTTAAGGAACTTGGCTAGAATATCTGGCTTACTAAATATTATCATGTCAGATTCTGTGTTTGTATGACCTGGAACAGTGACTGGTTGTTCTTTGACCTGGACTTGACCAATTGCTTACTTAGATAGTGCTGACTGTCTGGTTGTGCGGGTCCCAGTGGGGTTGATCCGTGGCTTTCCAGCCCATTTTGGGGGTGGGGAGTAAGACTTAGATGGAGAGATGGTTTCAGGAGGATGTTGAATGCAGCCGTTTACCCTGCTGTTACCACTTTTATTATGCTCCCTTCTAGGCCCAAGATCTTTACTAGTGTCTACAGGATGGCTAGTTTGATTCTCTGGTATGTAATTAGGTGCTTAAGACACATGAGGTACAGTTGTTGAAACACAATCGTTATTTATATGTAGTGACTCCCCAACCATTGATATTTGCTTTTCAATAGCCCCCATCGCCCCTGTAATAAGCTTCAAAAGTGTGACTTGGGACTTATCTGGGGTTTGGGTCTTGCCGGCAGAGGCAGTGTGCTTTCTCTTTCCCATATCTGGTAAATCATTTGTGAAGTGAAGGTTGCAAAGGTGTAAAGGTGTCGGGCTCAAAGTAGATCTCTAATTAACACTTCTCAACTCAGCTACTATTATACGCTAATTATTATTAGATGTTACCAAGAATGGGATCCAACCCTTGGGATACATTTCAAATTATCACGCTCCCCTCCGGGTCAGTTACGAAATTAACAAAAAAGTAGTATAGAAGGGATCAGTCAGTAACCCTGACGCAATTTGACAATAAGCTGATGCTTCAATATCCACAGTCCCGTATTCTGCAAAAGACAATGATGATAATGATTCCAACAAAACAAGCCTCGTTTTAGAGTGTCTAGGGTAGTATGAACACACTAAACCTCAAGTACAAAAGGCTGGAAAAGGGAAACAAGCTTAACTTTAAGTCTAGAAACAGTACCTAGTTTTATAGGAGTGAGCGCTTAACTTTCCAGGTCTGGTTTTGTAGCACGACCCATGCAATGTTCCGCAGTTTTGTTTCTGTTCAATGCTCACAACCTCAAACTGTCCCAGTTTTTACACTCAAAGGGGTGGCCCTGCCCGCCTCCTCCTGTCACGGACAAGCATACGACGGGCCCGTCCTTGGCCCGGGCTTTGCCCCGGCATGGCCCGTGCATCTCCCACGCTGCAGGAGTCGAGGCAGCGCTTTATAACGTGATGGTCATACCTCCCCCCTCGGTAGCTGTGGAAAGTTGGAAGCGTTGTATTCTGGGACTCCGAGTCCCACCATGGTGTTTAGGCCAGCAGGAATCCGCTTATGGACAGACAGAGCAAGGTGTAAAGGAACGATTAATTGGGGTTTTAAATTTGTTTTGATAAATGTTATGTGTGGGTTGTGGGGTTTATAGGGGTAAAAGGTGGGACATAATCTATTTTTCATTAACTAATTATTAGTTGTTACTTTGGGGCCGATTCCAATTCGGTAAAATCTTGTACGAATAGCCATACGGAGCATTTTTCCCGTACAAATCGTATCCTCGAATGTTCCCGTACGTACGATGTAGTACGATGCGTACCCAAAGCAGTTCTCCGTCCGAATCGTACCAAAGCCCGTACGACTCAATAATCCGTACGTATCGCATTCAGAACGCGCAGTACGGGATGACCGTACGGATCGAAGCATCATTTTCCGACCAAGCAAGTACGATTCGTCCAGTCAAAACTCCGTACGACGCTTTTTTTACGAGAGCTCAAAATGTCCGGAAAAGCAGAAATCGACTCGAAGTGCTTGCAAAACGGCCCCCGGTACGGTTTGTACACCCCATGATCTTAGGGGCACGGTTCGTACACCTACATTCATGGGTTACGGTTGGTACACCCCATGACCTTAGGGGTACGGTTCGTACACCTGCATTCATGGGGTACGGTCCGTACACCCCATGATCGTAGGGGTACTGTTCATACACCTACGATCATGGGGTACGGTTCGTACACGCCATGATCGTAGGTGTACGAACCGTACCCCTACGATCATGGGGTGTACAAACCATACCCTATGTTATTGTGTGGTCTCTGTACGAATTGCTCATATGTGACATTTACCGTACGAATCGCGTACTCATTCCCCGGTCCGGATCGTACGGCATGTTTACGATTCGTACGGTTCACTTTCAGGGTCTGTATCGTACGGATATTCCCTTGCTTTTCGTACGGTTTGGAACGATTCAGACCTATTTTTTTACTACGGATCGTACTACGCAGTTCGGACGGATTTGTACGATTCGTACGGAAACGGCTACGAATTCGAATCGTCGGACGGATTTGTTTCCCGAATCGGAATCGACCCCCCTAATGTTAATTAATTAATTGATAATTAATTATGGTAATTGCGAAATTTTCCAGATGCGGGTTGTGGGGCTAATAGGGGTAAAAGGGCTGGAAGTAATTTATTTTTAATTAATTAATAATTAGTTGTTAAATTATATTAATTATTTACTTGATAATTCACTATGGTAATTGTATACTTTTTTTGATTGTGGGATGTGGGGTTAAAGGGGCAAATGGTGGGAAGTAATTTATTTTTAATTAATTAATAATTAGTTGATAATCAATACTAATTGATTGATCATTATGTTAATTGTTTAATAATTTATTGGTGTGTGTGGGTTTTGGGTTTATAGGAGTAAAGGGTAGGGAGTAAAATTAATATTACCTAATTTATAATTAGTTGTTGAATACTGTTAGTTATTTAATTGAAAATTAGTTTTGGTTGTGTAATTCATGTTTTTAAAGTTCAATTTTATGTGCGGGATGTGGGGATTATAGGGGTAAAGGATGGGAAGTTGATCCTTTCTAATTAATAATAATTTGTTTTTTGATTATTAATATATGTATAATTGATAATTAATTATGTTAACTGCTCAATATTTTGTTTTTACATATTAGATGTGGGTTCTGGGTTTTGTAGGGGCATGGGGTGTGAAGAAAATTCATTTTAAGCAATTAATAATGCAATTAAAATGAAAAATACTTCTTAATTGAATAATTAATTGTGTTGTGTGATTTGTGTGGGTATATTATGGGAAGTACATTGAAGGTATGTAATAATCATTAATATTTAATTAATGAAAATTAATTTGTTGATGAAAGTTCATATTAATACTGTAAATAATGTTTTAGGTGCAGGTTGTGAGTTTTGTGGTGTTATATGGTGGGAAGTAACTAAACTAAATGTATGCAATTATGAATGTTTTTGTTAATAAATAATTTCAAAATAAAAATATTTATTTGCATAAAAATCATTTTTGTATGTTATTTATAATAATATTTGTTGGTATTTGTGATATGTATTGAACATTATGACATGCTTTAACATTTTAACATTTTATATATATTTTTTTAACATATTTATATATTTTTCATTTTTGAAATGTTTTTATTTTGTTGATGATATTTTGTGTTTTTTTAATGTTGAACTGACTGGAGTTGGAATAGTACATTTTACCCCTCCACTATCTAACACTTTCCCTACTGTTGCATTTAGTGTAGTGGGAATAGTAAATGTTACCCCCTGCAATCCAGCGCTTTCCCTACTGTTGCACTGACTGAAGTGGGAATAGCAAATTTGACCCCTCCGCAATCCAACACTTTCCCTACTGTTGCACTCACTGGAGTGGGAATAGTCAATTTTACCCCTCCATTATCCAATACTTTCCCTACTATTGCACTTACTGGAGTGGGAATAGTACATTTACCCCTCCCAAATCCAACTTTTTGTCTACTGTTGTAGTGACTGGAGTTGGAATAGTAAAGTTTACCTCTCTGCAATCCAACACTTTTGCATACTGTTGTACTAACTGGAGTGGGAATAGCACATTTTATGACGGCAATTCAACACTTTCCCTACTGTAGCACCGACTGGAGTAGGAATTGCTTTTTTGTGTTAATTATACATTTTATTGCTGTGTTAAGTGTGGTGCGAATAGTGAATTGTAGTATTTTGTAAAGTTATATGTTATATAATTTTATATTTATTGTAGTTAGAATAGTAAATCTTGTTTTTATCTGGTGTAAAATATTTTGTTACTTTTGTGTTGTTTTAGGTGGGAGTAAATGTTTATGTTTATTTAGTTGAAAAATGTTTCATTTTAATGTGGTGGGAAGTATATATATATATATATATATATATATATATATATATATATATATATATATATATATATAAATATATAAATATATATTTATTATATATATAAATATATTTAATTTATAATAACTTTATTTATGTTGCAATTTATATAATTATGTGGTTGATTTATAATATTAATATTATAATTGTCAATTTTTTGTTTGCAACTTATTTTTTTATTACATTGTGAAATATGTGTGTTTGATTTTTAAATACATTGATTACTTTTTTAATATTTTATTTTCTGGGTATATTTAAATATGTTTATATATATTTCTAATAATATTATGCTATTTAGGATTTTTTAAACTATATTGTAAATTAAAATATTAGTTTATATTTTTTATATATGTATAATTATATATATATGTGTGTGTGCGCGTTTACATTTTTTAAAAGAAGTTTATTTGTTGTATTTGTTCAAATATACATTTAATTAAAGTTAGTATTTAATGTATGTTTTTTTATATATTTTAAATTATATATATTTTAAATTATATATTTAATACAAATATACTATTATATAGTATATTTTGTTTCGATATTTTTGTACTTACCTGTTTAAGTATAGGGAGTCGAAATTTTTGCATTCTATATTTTTGCCTCGATCACTGAACCACTGCTGGCATGTCCCAGCAGCAACCTTATTTAAAATCGCAGTCTTTGGTAGGCTACTAGATGCGGTTAAATTGACTCATATTCATTTTCGGCTTTATTTTTTCTAATGTAGTGCAACCCACCTTTTTATTATGGTAGCTGTTTCCTCTTCTATAACATTTGCTTGCTCCGTTGACTTTGACAATGTCTTACTATATTGTTTAGGCCATGTTTTTTGATCCATAACAAACACTGTTTCCTTTAGTGTTGTTATAGTGGCCGCTTCTAGCCCCATGAAACCGCCTGGTGTAAGTGCGCTCTATAAATAATTTTAACATAACATAACATAACACAATAGAGGAGCTTACTTCTAAATTTGCATGAGACTGGGTGTTAGACTTGGCTTTTCAGCAGGTTTACCCCCAGACTCATTGTTTTTTGGCCTCCTGTTTTTGTTGGTTTAAGGACTCTGGGCACTTTACCACTGCTATTTATTAGTAAAGTGCATATACTCTCCTGATAAATTATATAAATGGATTAGTGTTTTCCATGTTTGACTTATTTGATTTACTACTAAGGGCCAGATTACCATCTCGCTAGGAAAGCCCTCCGTGCGACTCTGATCTGGAGAGCTTTCCAAAAGAATTGCGCTGTGTAAGTCCAATCCAATGAGTACGATTCAGTTGTATGCTGACGGACTCAGTTCGCTCAGATTCCCATTGAACTCTATGGGAGCCTGTGTACCAACGCGTACACAGGCTCCCATAACAAAAAGGGGTGGCTGGGGAAAAGCGTACACCCTGTTGTGGGCACTGCATGTTGCCCATCACATTGTGCATGCATGGATCCGGGGGATCCTTGGGCACCCCCCTGACCTGTTCAAAGGGGTCAGAGTGAAGGGGTGCCTGCTATGGAACCCGTTTCATCTTGCTTCGACCGAGGCGATGCAGCTGACCAAATCGTGCATCATACTCGCTCAGTCGGAATCCGGCTCCATTGATTGGCACGATTTGTCTGCGAACGTGTCAATCGGACAGGATTGGGTTCCGGAAACGATTCAGTAGACGCAGACGAGATCTTCACATCATACTTGGCCATTCAGAGAGGGTGCCGACTCGGTCGGAAACATAGGCACCGAATCGGATACGCACGTTCCGGTACCCGCCTTCCTAACCAGATCGATTCTGGCCCTAAATCCCTAGTATCGTGCACTGTGTGTGTGTGCTCAGGGCCTGTAAATCAAATGCTGCTAGTGGGCCTGCACCACTGATTGTGCCGTCCACATGAGCAGCCTTTCAAAGGGTTTTTAGACCTACCACCGCAGTGTCTGCGCGCAGTTGTGACTGCCATGTCGACCTGGCAATTGCACCCGTTGCCAAGCCTTAACCTTCCCTTTTATTGCATGTGAGTCACCCCTAAGGTAAGCCCAATCTACCCCTGTGGGCAGGTTACAGTTTATGTGAAAGGTAGGACATGATGTACAAGTGTGTGTGGCATGTCCTGATAGTGAAATACAATGTATTTCGTTTTTTCACTATTGAAAGGCTATGTACCCCATAGGATAGAATGGGAGGTACTTTGTAACATCTTACAGGTATATCTTCCCTGTGAGACAAGATAGATAAATGGAGTTTAGTATGCCTGAATGTAGAAATGCATCTTTTAGTAAAGATGATTTTTATGCTCTGTGTTTGAAAATACTACTTTTAGAAAGTAGGTATTTTCGTGCTTAGCCATCTTGTGTGCCTCTGCTGGGTTGTGGATTGACAGGCTGACTTTGGAGTGACATGGGCTTGGGATGTGCATTCTCTTTCAGGCAGCCCCTGGGGGGGTCGAGGCTGCATTCAGAGTAGTGGGAGGAGTTTCACTAGCACCTGAATAGGCCTGGTCTGTATTTAGAGTGATGGGAAGAAATTTCACTTGCACCTGAATGGGCCTGGTCTGACTTGGACAATGTTGTCTACACCTCCTGCCGGGTAGCTGGACCAAAGAGGACAGAACTGGTCTGAGCTGAGCACAGACACTCTCTGCCCAAAAGAACAAAGAGAAACTGAGGGCCTGATTCCGATGTCGTTCGGAAGGGCTCTGAATCGGATTTGTGTTTGGCAAATCTGATCCATAACCCTTGTTTCCGACCGAATGGGACACACTTCCCAATGACAGATTCTGATGCCTGGAAACTGTTAGGGCTGTCTGAATTGGTTACAAAAGGCATTCAGGCAGGTTGCGTCTTTCAGAGTTGATTCGTACAGCTCTATAGGCTTAGTTAGCGAGCAAGTACTATGACCGATTCGGATACCCGTTCCGATTTCTCCGACACGAATTGGCTGCCGGAATCGGTCTTTGGGGGCCAATAGCATGCCCCCTTCCCTGGGGCCCTCGGAATCAGGCCTGTGGAGTACCCAAAGGACCCGCCTGTAAAACCATGCCCTTTGTGGCAGGCACCATGGAGTGTCCACCACAGGGTGCACGATTTTCCTCAGCTACCCCTTTCTTCAATGGGAGCCTGTGTTCTCGTTCGAACAACAGGCTCCCATAGAAGTCAATGGGAGTTTGACCGACTTGTATACGAAAGCATTCGGATTCATCCAAATTGAACGGTCGGACTCCTCCTATCCGAGTCGTTCAGGAAGCGTTCTGGAACAGATTCGGTCAAAATGCTTTCCGAATGACATCAGAATTGCCCCTGAGTATAAATATTGGGGCCCAGACCCCAGAACTTTAGATTACTGCTGAACTAAGGAACCTGCCAGGAAGAAGAGCTGGAAAAGCTGTCAGAAGGAACTGCCACTTTGCCGCGTGCTCTGCTGTGGTGGCCTGCTGCTTGCTGCTTCTGTCTTGGGTAGGGAAAGGACTGAATTGTACTTTGATCAACCTGCTGATGGAGATTTCTCCAAGGGCTTGAAGTAGAGCTTGCCTCCTGTTGGAAGTCTCAGGGAGATCAAAGACTTCAGAGAAATCACTTGGATCAAGGAACAAGCCAAGAAGAAGAGCTGGAATAACTGATGTGTTGTTGCTTTGGTGGATTGCCCTGCAGTTGCTGATTCTGCCTTAGGCAGTGAAAGGACTGGGCTGATCTTTCTTTACTTGTTGTTGAGTATCTCCAAGGGCTTGAAATAGAGCTTGCCTCCTGTTCACGAAGTCTCAGGAACAGCAAAGACATCACTTATCTCTGGGTACCACCTCCGGAACCGTGGGTTCAGTTGCCACAGAGAGGTAAAGGAGTCGACACTGTCCCTGACAGCGCTGTGGACTCCGTGTCCTGAAGGCACTGACGCATTTCGCACCACAACCCTGGTCTCAACAACAAGGTTGACTGCCGCCACCACCGGGCCACTGCTTGCACCGCGACCTGTGGGCTCCACACTCCGGACTGTCTCTCTTCATTATGCTGCCCTGGTCTCACTGGCATCATCACTGCACGATCACTGTATGCTCACCTCAACACCTGTGACTGCACTGGGGTTTTGGGACACCGGTCGTAAGTCACATGATGCACCACCCTGTCCCACACTGCAGTCTTGGCCAACCAATGCCAGCTACCATCAACCTGCACTGCTGCTAGCACCGTGCCCTGTTAGCACTACCTCACTCTGCACTGCAGCCCTAGTCTCACCGATGCCACTGGACAACCGTCACTGAGCCATTGCCTGTACCATGTCTTGACGGCACAACACTCCGCACTGCTATGCTTCACTTCACAACGGCAACAGTTGCCATGACTGGCCCACACTGACATGATCGGCCAGAACCAAAGGTGTTATTTACGCATTTGCTGACACTAATGCCGGTCCACACCGACGCGGTTGGCCGAGCTATTGGATTCTGTTGCACAGCACAGAGGTAGCCTCGGAAGGAGCTAATGGCTTCAAGGAATTGCATTTTAAAGTCATTCTTGCAAAGTGCACCTATTTGATTACTGTATGTTGGTCTTTTATCGTTTTGGCCTTGTTTGCACAGATAAATATTGGTTATGTTTCTAAAACTGGTGTGGTGACTTTTGTAGTGTTTTCACTGTATTACTATATATATTATGTGCTAAATGATTCACACACTGTCTCTGAGTTGGTCAGCAGTTAAGAGCACGCCGGAAGGTTCGAACTGTACAACCACCTCAATGAGGAGTTATTGACGAAGGGTAAAGGGTTATTCACATCAGCAAGTTAATTAGCACACCTCCAGTTTTATCACCTTTGTGTTTTCGCCTCTAAAGTGAATAATTGGTAGAGCTTGACTTTAAAACTAAGGAATAGAGGAAGGAGAATTATCTGCCTCCATTTCATCTTCCAAAGGCAACGTGTCGCCGCCTTCAAAAGAAAACTTCAGTTGAAAGGATGCTGGGAGCCTTTTGACAGCAGCACAAGTACTTTAGAGCAAACCGTCACTTTCGACACCTGCCCAG
Source organism: Lissotriton vulgaris (assembly GCF_964263255.1). Classification (NCBI taxonomy): domain Eukaryota; kingdom Metazoa; phylum Chordata; class Amphibia; order Caudata; family Salamandridae; genus Lissotriton; species Lissotriton vulgaris. Next base: position 1,121,688,203 of record NC_141694.1, read on the forward strand.
CGAGCCCAAAGGGTCCAGGTCTTTTGGGACTATAACTACCGGCACTATCCGCGTCAGGAGGCACTGACGCTGTTCGTCAGCGCCAGGTGGCGCATAAAAACCGCAGCTGGCTCCTGCAGCGCAGGACACGAAATGCATACCCGGGCAATACCTGGGCAAATCCCGGACCAAGGGAGGGCCCTTCTGTGCCCGTCCACGACTGGACGTGCCTGGGCTGGCCCAGGTACCTTGGCTGGCAATCAGAGTAGCAGCTCCGGTCTTAGCCTGGTCTGGCCCAAAGGTAAGGAGATGGGGAAGCATAATACCACTATGCCCACTGGTAAGGAGCACCCGTTGACCACATCCATCACTAGCTTTCTGACAACCGCAATTGGGGCCATTACTAGTGAAATTGAGTCAGTGGAGGAAAGACAGGGGTATACTAAACGGGCTCTACATAATAGCACCTTAGCGGAAATAGAAAATGAGAATGGGACGGAGTGCTCAGGTGTAGGTGACCGGTCGAGGACTTCTGATCAAGCTACAGGTGTCCCGTCACTGACTGGCCCAGAGGCCCTCGGAAATATAACTAATGTCAGTGATAGCCAACAAGGTGGGCTTTTAGATACCCTTCGCCCAGCACCATTGAAATGGCAAAGGCTTGTGGTAAGCCTAAGAAAGCTGCTCTGCCCTTGGTAACTCACGAGAAAACTGTGACATCCCCAACAAGGAGGACTGTAAGGGCCCCAGACATAGATCCTGTGGTAGGTCTGAAAGGAAATGAGCCCTCAGGTGTTTCATTGCAGCTTACTCAACTTGTTAGTGCGATTGAAGCAGTCATGAAACCACGTGTTGAATCTCTTTCAGGGCTTCTGAACAGTATTAATGCATCACTTAAAATGTTCAGTGCTTCAAAATCAATTTCCGGAACAAGCACCGTTCTTAAATCAATTCCTAACCCTGATGCATCACATGCAGTTCCCTCCCTTCTGGCCTCACACGTAAAAGATTGTTTTAGTAATAAGACTGATATCTTAACACGTTCGCCCCAAGCACCACCAGGCAAAGTGAATGTAATGGACAGTGGTCAGCCAATCTCAATATCCGGAATAAGAGAGCGGGGAGTGCCTAATTCTGCAGACAGTCAACCCATTAACTGTACGGCTGGTGTTCGGAAAAACCATGGAAGGACATTACATTTTCCACACGAAGTGACCCCATATGTTATTGTTCTTGAGAATGTGCCACTGTTGCCGAATAATAAGGAGGAGGCCTGGTATCAGCTAAAGAACAAAACTGAACACTGGATGGCTAAAGCAGCAAACTGAATAAAAAGTGATGACTTATTTTATAATGTATCTAATGTTGAACCGGTTTCATGGGTAGGGTCACAGCTAAAAGCAGAGTCTGGCGATTGTATTGTTGTGAATTTTAGAAATAGGACATTAACTCACTGTATTATGGGCACCGGGGTACTTCTAAAAGCCACAATCCTGCCCAGGAGATGGTTCTGCATCTAGATCTGTTAAAACACTGCACGATTTTTCAATACCAACCTTCAACCGCTTCTCTCCCCAAGACCATGTAGATTGATTACTAACGTTGTTCCCTATTCATGTTGACAACATGACCTAAAAATGCAGACAGATCAAAAGTCCTGTGAGTGGTATGGATACCCAAGTATTATCTATAGCACCCTTGGTAGCCAGTTTCAATGGCCTGGCCTGGCCTTGCCTTCTAGAACCAGATTTATCTCTGCTGTTAGACCTGACATCATTGGCCTGAGTCTCTCCTCCATTTTTTCTTCTGTTTGCCTCCTCTGTTTACGATGTTTTTGCTGGTATATTGCTTTGGGCACTGTGCCACTGCTGATCAGTGCCACAGTGCAAGTGCTCCCTATGTGAAATTACTGTATTGATTGAATTCCATGTTTAGCTTATTTGGTTTACTGTCAGTCCCTAGTCTAGTGCACCAGGAGTGCCAGGGCGTGTAAATACAAATGCTGCTCGTGGGCTTGCAGCACATGTTGTGCCACCCACTAGAGCGGCCTCGTAAAAGTATGTCTAAAGGTCTGCCATTGCTAGACCTACGTGCAGTCTGGTACTGTCACGCGGACTGCGCAAGTACACCTACTTGCCAGGCCCTAAACCTTCCCTTAACTTCATGTTAGTCACCCCTATGGTAGGCCCGAGGGCAGGGTGCATTGTAAGTATAAGGTAGGACAAGCCTGACCAAGTTGGCATGTCCTAATAGTGAATTACAGCCATATTCGTTTTTCACTATTGTGAGGTTACCTGCTCTCCCTTAGTTAGAATGGGCTGCCGGGGTTATTAATGCTATAATCCTAGCTGGCTCGGGGAGCATGGTGCAATGTCGAGTTTGGTGTCCCTGAACTCGGGGTTTAATAACGCATCCGTTGGTGTGGATGGTTTTTGGACTCTGGGTTTGAAAATAGCACTTTTAGAAAGTGGCTATTTTCTTGTCTAACTATTTCTGGTTTCTGCTGGTTTGGTGTGTGTGTGACAGGGGCTGGGTGGCTCCAGAGTTCTGTATGAGTCAGTGTGGGGTGAGTGGTGCATTTGCATTGCGAGTAGGGGGAGAGTAGTTCCTGATAGCCTGCCCTGCCTAATGCAATGCTGGCTCCACCTCCTGCCGGGCGTCTGATAGCTCTGCTCCTGCCAGTGACAATACTGGCTCCACCTCCTGCTGGGCGTCTGATGACCCAGCCCTGCACAGTGAATAGGCCAGGTGCCTCTGCCTGGCTACACCCACAACAAACACAGGATGAGGGGAATTCCCCTGCATGGACAAAGGGATCAAAGCCAAAATGGGGTATAAGAGAAGGACCCCTGAACCAAGACTTTAGATCACTTCTGACAAGGAAACCTGAACCAAGGACAAGAAGCCTGCTGATCCAAGGACTTGCCTACCCCTTCTGCCAGTGTGCTGTTTGCTGGGGGGAATCCTGCAGTTGCTTCTTTATTTTATTTTTGCCAAGGAACCAGGAGAGAGGAACTGAGTGTGTACTCTCAAACTTTGCTAAAGAAAATCTCCAAGGGCTGGAAGAGTGCCAGCCTCCTGTTGAAGTCACAGGGTCAAAGGACTTCATTTATTTGCTAAACGTGCTTGCTGCTGGAACCTGAAAATCCAGCACCTCTGAAAGAATCCAGCAATCTCGACGCTGACGGACGCCGCCGAATCCAGCTCGACATCGTGAGTAACGGCTCCAGTGTCCCGCTTCCTCGACGCCGGCCGCCGGGCCCGATCGACACCAGTAGCGATGCCAGTGAGTAGCGAGTTCGGCTCCAGCTCCAAGTGACCCCGTGTCGACGCCGCCGCTGATCGCATCGACCCCGAGCCCTCCCGTGCTGTGAGCGCTGCTCACTCTTGCAACATCATCATCGACATCGACGACGACGCCGTATCCTGCTTCACCTCGTGAGCGCTGCTCCTGCCTGACATCAGTCGACATCGCTGCAGGTCGCCCAGACTCCGAGGCCGGATCGACGCCGAAGACGCGACGCCAGACAACTCGACGCCGCTGATCGTCGTGTGCTTTGCTTTTCCACGGTACTGTGTTGTGGGGGCTCGAAGTAGCGCTCCTCGCGGTCCACGCCGAACCTTTGGATTAACTTTGCCTCAACGTCGTGTGACTCCCGTGTGGGTTACATTGTTGCCAAGAACTGTGATTTAACTACGAAGAGTTGCTTTTGATACTAAAGACTTTGTGCTGAGAAGAAACTACACTTGAACTATTATTTTTCCTTCCAAGAGTATTTATTAAGATTGTGGTATATTTTTGTTGTTATTTGGTCTTGTGCTAAGCCTTATATAAAAATCCTTATTTTTATAATACTACTATGTCGTGTCCATTTGTAGTGTATTCACTTTATTACTGTATGTGATCATAAATGCTTAACGCACTGCCTCTGAGATAAAAGCCTGTCTGCTTTGCCAAGCTACCAAGGGGGTGAGCAGGGGTTATCTAAGTGTGTGTTCCCCTTGCCCTGACTAGAGGAGGTGAGTCCCTATTTGTCAGAAGTGTATACCTCTGCCAACTAGAGACAGCCAAGTCTAACATCTGCCTAATGTTTTTTTTACAAGGGAAGGTGAGTCAATCTTCAGAAAGAGTTGAGACTATTACGAGATCTCAGAGTGATTGTGAGTTAGCCACCCATTGCACAGAGATAGTGACTTGTAGTCTTAATAGTTTCTTCACATTTGGCAGTCTTTTTTGGAACATTGCTGGCCTGTCCAATAAGGTAAAATCTGCACAATGGATTGCTTTCATTGAAAAATATAATATCATATGTTTGCAAGAAACCTGGATGAGAGAGTCTACCCATGTTAATGGCTAGGTCTCTATCCATACACCAGGTAAGGATGCTTTAGGTGGTCATGCCAAGGGAGAACTATTAACACTGGTTTCAACTACACTGTCTGGCAAAATAAGCAAGACTCGAAATTTGCCTAGCTTAGTAACGGTAAGTTTCAATTCTATTAAGGACACAGAGGCGAGGATTATGCTTTTCTCTCTTCGCTGTTTATTCACATAAAACCACACAGCAGCCAGAAAAGCATCAAACTTGAAAATTTTCCATTTGTATTCCAAACACAGGAATAATCAGAAAAAACATCATAATAACATTCCTTTGGAACCACAACTCCCATCAGTCCAACATTTGGTAGTCCTTTCTTAGTGTCCATAGAGCCGAAGATAAGGCGTCCATCTTGTGAACTCCTCCTCTTTCTTCGTCGCGAGTCAAGCCAAAGTCTCAACGATCCTGTTTCGCACCATCATTACCTGGCGGAAAAAAGAACAACGTGAGCTTTGCCATACCCGCCAAGCCTGAAGGCAATTCATCCAAAGCATTACAACAAGTCATAGAAATGAAACCAAAGAGAACAGTATACCCTGAATGTAATCCAGAAAACGTTTACTTACTCCAGTACGGGCGGGATCTCCGCAGGAGTTATGGGAGGGATAATCCTCCTCGCCTCCGTGTCCTTAATAGAATTGAAACTTATCATTACTAAGCTAGGCAAAATTCGATTCTATGTCAGGACCGGAGGCTTCGGATTATGCTTGTTTAAAGCTTGTTTACCACCAAACTTGCAATATCCACCACTGGCTTGAAATAAAACATTTTGAAGGTTGAATCCGAAGACCAATCCGCAGCTCGCATTAGGTTTTCTAAACGTGCCCCAAGGGCGAATGCTTTGGAGGCCATGACCCCTCTTGCGGAGTGAGCTCCGAACTGTTTTGTATCAATACCAGCTTCCTGTAACACCCATCGCACCCAACGGGCAATAGTGGGGGAAGAAACCGCCTTGTGAGGTTCGCGTAACGCAATCAGGAGCTGCCGCTCGCCCGGAGGGCGAAGCTCTGTTGTGACATCCTCATATGTTTTTAAACATTGCACCACACACAACTTAGGGACGTCCGCAAAGGCTGGGTATGAAATAGACCTTGTAGCAGACTTCGTGCGGCGGCCCACGGTAAAGGTAACCCCATCTGGAGAAAACACTCTCGCCGTGATATCCAAGGCGCGTACGTCGGACACCCTGCGACACGACACCAAACAGAGGAGCATAGCCAGTTTGGCAGACAATTCCTTTAATGAGAGATACTTGTTATGCTGCCAAGAAAGGAAAAGGTTTAATACCACATTAACGTCCCAGAGGACAGAATATCGCGGTTCCGGTGGTAAGGCAAGCCGCACTCCCCTGAGGAGTCGACAGACGAGGGGATGTTCCCCGACCGCAACTCCATCCAATTTTTCATGAGCTGCTGATATGGCAGACCGTATCGTGTTAATATTCTGGTATGCTAAGCCGGCCGTAGATAATTCCGCCAGGAAATTCAGGATGGGAACGAGTCCTGCGACCATGGGATCCAAGTCCCGTCGAAGACACCAACAAACCAACCTGGTCCAAGCCGATCTATAGCTTTTCGCAGTGCTACCTGCCCAGGCTTTGGACAAAAGGTTCTCAGCCGATTCCGAAAGGCCTGGGAGCGACCAGCGTCTCCGGAAAGCCTCCATGCCATGAGGCGGAGAGAACCCTGGAGGAGATGGTGATGGTCCCCATCCGCATTGAGGAGAAGACGAGGGAGCCGGGGGAGTAGGATTGGAAAATCCCAGGAAAGTTCCAGAAGAACTGGAAACCATTCTTGCAACCTCCACACGGGCATCACCATCACCACTTCCGCCATCTGTCGACGCAGCTGGGCCGCGGCCCGCACTATCATGGAGAAAGGCGGGAAAGCATACGGTCGGTCCCGACTCCAATCCTGGAGGAACGCATCCGTCGCTTCCGCCAGAGGATCCGGTCTCCAGCTGAAAAATCTCGGCAGCTGGAAATCCAGACGGGACGCGAAGAGGTCTATGGAGAATGGACCCCAACACGTTGACAGCCAGTGGAACACCTGAACATCCAGCTTCCACATGCTGGAGTCCCGTAGATATCGCGAGTGCCAATCCGCAACTTGGTTGGCCTGTCCCAGAAGGTATTCTGCTGTTACCGAGATCTGATGGGCGAGACAATAGTCCCAAAAGTCTTTCGCCAGATCCGCTAGCGCTCGTGACCGCAGACCCCCCAAATAGTTCACATACCGAACCGCTGAAACGTTGTTCCTTTCGTAGAAGGACACAAGACTTCACCAAATCTCTGGTCCAGCAATGGACGGCAAAAGATCTTGCTAGAAGTTCCAAGCAGTTGATGTGAAGCTGCTGTTCGTCGGATGACCAAGCGCCGCCTGTGGAGAAATCCCCGCAGCGGGCGCCCCAACCGGACCTGCTGGCGTCGGACTCTACCACCAAGTCCGGATCGGACCTGGAGATTGCTTGGCTGTTCCACGCCTCCATGTGGGTGAGCCACCAGGACATCTCTTCCTTGACTTCCACTGACAGAGGTATTAGGTGGTCGTAGGACAGTCCTCTGCGCAAATGATGCGCTTTGAGACGTTGGTGGGCCCGGTAATGAAGAGGGCCCGGAAAAATCGCCTGAATGGACAACGAGAGGAGTCTTACCACTCTGGCAATCTGCCAGAGAGAGGTGTGCGACTTGGAGATTGTCTGTCGCAGTACGTGCTTGATTTTGGCCATCTTCCTGGACGGAAGACTGAGAGTCGTGTGTAAAGAATCCACCACGAAGCCCAAGAACACTATGGTTTGGGCGGGATTGAAGACCGACTTGTCTTCGTTGATAATGAACCCCAGACCCTGCAACAGGGAGACTGTCTGGGATAGATGAGCGGTCAACTTGCTCGGGTCCTGGGCCATCAGCAAAATGTCGTCCAGATAAACGATCAACCGAATCCCCTGACTCCGCAGGACCTCTACCGCTGGATGTAAGAGCTTGGTGAAACACCAAGGGGCCGAGGAAAGCCCGAATGGAAGGGCCTTGAACTCGAAGACCATGTCCTTCCAGCAAAACTGGAGGAAGCGGCGGTGAGGCGGATGGATGGGGACCACCAAGTACGCATCCTTGAGGTCTAGGCGAACCATCCAATCGTTCGGGAGCGGCACGTCCCTCAACAGATGGATGCCCTCCATCTTGAAGTGATTGTACACTACCCAGCCGTTGAACTCTTTGAGATTGATGACTGGCCGCTTGCCTCCGTCCACGTTCTCCACGAGAAAAATATTGCTGAGGAAACCACCGGGGTGACGCGTTGTTCAACAAATAGCCCCTTTGCGCAACAGCGCCGAGACTTCCTCGTCGATCAACAGCTCGTCTGGCTGAGAGAAAGTAATGGGACGAGGCGGCTGTAGCTGGCGCGGCTGATCGTAAAACTCTATACGGAACCCCCGCACGGTCTGAAGGACCCATGCATCCGTCGTAATAGCCGCCCAAGTCTGTGGGAAACATGCCAACCTTCCCCCAATCACAACTTGATCCGCAGGGATCACACTTACCGTGGGAATTGTTGCCACTGGAGTCATTCCTGAAGCCTCCACGTCCTCGGAAGCGCTGACCCCTTGTCGGGTAGAAATTGTTGTAGTTCGCAGAGGTGTTGTAGTTTCCTCTGCCGGAGCCCTGCCCCTTATTGGGTTGGTTTTGACCGCCACGGCCAGTCGTGAGGCCCCTGCCACGACAAGCCCCTCGGGAAAAACGTTGGTGGAAGACCCTTTTGATAGTGGACTGGGCCTTGTCCAATGAGGTGAACGTAGAAACAAATTTTCCCAGCTCCTTTATAAATGGTTCTCCAAAGAGACCCCCTTGCGCGACAGCGCCTGCCTCTGAGGAGGCCAAATCTCCCAATTTGGGGTCCAGCTTAATTAGTAGTGAACGTCGCCGTTCCGTTGAGAGGGCGCAGTTTGCGTTTCCCAAAAATATGACAGCCCTCTGCGCCCAGTTCGACAACACCTCCGGGCATATGGGGGTGCCCGACACCTTGGCCTCCTCGGCCATATCAAGAATCTTCGTGAGCGGGCCTATGGCGTCCAGTAGCATGTCTTGGCATGAACGCCAAGAACGATCGATTCCTTTACGGGGATCCTTAACAAACTTGGCCATGAAAGTGGCCATCTTCCCGTCTAACTCTGGTGTCATAGCTACCTTACCCTCCAGAGTAGGACGGGGGCACTCTCCTCTCAGGCAACTGCGCGCCTCTTTTTCTAAGGGCTTGCGGAGGCGGCCCGCCACAAACTGCGCGACCTTGTCCCCAGGCGCCCAAGCAGCCGACCGCGGATGAATTATCTCATCCGGGTCGAGCATGCCCGAAGTGTCCTTGGGTAACTCCCCTGCGGATGTGGACGGTCGCCAAGACCGCACGGAATCTTCGTCCTCCTCATCAGTATCCGCAGGGGAGAGTCCTCCCGGGGAGGGAGGGGCAGTGCCAGCTGATGTTGAGGGGACCTGAGGCGGGAACGACCCAGGGGCAGGCACGGCTGCCTTAGCCAGAAAAGCGTCCCGCAGGCGCTCGAAGGCATCCTTGTCCACGCCCTGCGCGCCTCCAGGGCCTGCGTCCCTACAAACCTTCTTGGCCGCCGGTGGCTGTCCAGGGTCAGCGACAGGCGTCCCTGCAAGGCCTGGCGCCAACTTAGCGCACTCCTCCACTATGCGGGCGGATAGCCTGTCTTCCAAGGGCCCTACAATCTCCTGTACACAACGGTAAATCGACTGATCTACAGCCGCATAAAACTCATCGTCTTGGAGGTACTGATGAGATTCTTCCTCCTCGACGTAATACCCCTCAGCCATGACGCACCTAATGCGCAGCTACAATTACCAGAAAAACTGAGGGTTTCGTTGGCGTAGAACCTGCCAAATATGGGCTAACCGGAGGCTAGCAACGTTTGTATGCCGGCGGAACCTGGCAGTCACGAAGGCAGCACCAGCCTTCACAGCGCGCCGACCCTCTCACAGAGACCGGGTCACACCGCCTCCCAGCGCGCTTAAGCGGGTACCACCCCAGCGGCAGCAAAGCTGCAGAAAGGTGCTCAAAACCTGCCCGTAGGCGTCAGCGCGGTCGAAACCACCAATACAGACCCCAACGGGGCGTTCAGACACGGGACAATACAACCCAAGAAGGGCGTCAGGGTTAGGCGGCAACAGGGCTCCGGCGCGACTCCGTCTCCTCAGCGCGGCTCCAGTCAGCGAGACGGAAACGCGCTAGGGCAGACGAGACGCTACGGCGCCCTCTAGCGGTATAATAGGCACCGCGGTACACACGGGGACATCGCGTAAGGGGCGAAGGCGTCCCCGCGATGAAGGGGCTCTGTAGAAGGAAAAAACTCAACAGAACCAAATAACAAATAACCAACCTATACAAATATAGGATTCACACCACACAAGAAAAAAAAAACCCACACACAAATCTGTGAGAGAGAGGGAGAAATAGCACTTAACTGGTTGTGAAGCAGCGAAGAAAGAGGAGGAGTTCACAAGATGGACGCCCTATCTTCGGCTCTATGGACACTAAGAAAGGACTGCCAAATGTTGGACTGATGGGAGTTGTGGTTCCAAGAGAATGTTATTATGATGTTTTTTCTGATTATTCCTGTGTTTGGAATACAAATGGAAAATTTTCAAGTTTGATGCTTTTCTGGCTGCTGTGTGGTTTTATGTGAATAAACAGCGAAGAGAGAAAAGCATAATCCGAAGCCTCCGGTCCTGACATAGAATCAGCTTTATTCACCACACTTTCAGATCATCAATATTCTTATCAGGAAAAAGGTGACACTGATTCTTGTTCATTTTTATCATAATAATTTTAATAGTAAAAATACCGACATTGCTCAGAAACTAGAAACTATTGAGCAGACACATCTAGGAGATAAATAAGGAATTTGTAGTGCTATGGGGGAGGTGATTTTAATTGTAAACTCTGCTTGCCATTTGATAGATGAGATAGAGATGGTGGCTGTTACTTTTGGAAATATTTTCAATTCATTATTGTCAAGATTATCACTTTTTCTAACATTCAAACAAGATTACTTTAGAAGCCATCCCAGAGTTATTAGATGATCATCCAACTACTGTAGAAGTCATTTTCACAGCATCAGACATCATCAAGCACTTGAAGTCATCAGCAGACTTAAGAAACTTGAGCTTGATGACTTGCGAATGACTTGAAAATGGGCATCTGATGACTTAACAAGGTGTGACTATTCCTGATGACTAGAGGAGGATTTACAAATGATAATGTGATGACTTCACAAGGTGTGACTATTCTTGATGCCTTCAGAAGATTTAAGAATGTGTATTTGATGACTTCACAAGGTGTGACTATTCCTGATGACTTCAGGAGGATTTAAGAATAAGTAAGTGATTACTTCATAAGATCCAATTGTGCTTGATGATTTGAAAATAAACATCCAAATCTCCACCAGCATCATTTCTTTTTAACATTATGAAATTGCTCCTGATGTTTTGAGAATTATTATACTTCAAGTGTAGATGGGTAATTGGAGAAAAATGTAACACACAAACGCCAAAAGTGACTACAGTGATCAAATATAAGATGGGCCACTGCGAGGAAATATGCAGCTGCACAAGCAAAGTTCTCAACTGACCCTATCCCACGAGGTTAAATTTCAGCCAGTCTTTGATTTATCACCCAAAACATTGAGCAGGAAAATTATAAAATTGCAACTACAAGTTCCAGAATGCCTAGTGGTACTTAAAGGTGGATCTTATGTAATAAGTCAGGATGGCAACAACGTACCAGGTTTGGGTCTCAGCATGTCCATGTAATCTTTGTAGCAAGCATCATAGCTGCCGGTTTCCAAGGTCCCTGCTACACTAGTTACTCCAGTCTCATGTTATTCTTAGAATTCTGGGACTTGAGTCCTGGTTTTATACTGGGTTAAATAAGACTACAAATTCCAGATTTATATGAAAAAAAGGGACTGTCCTAACCAGTCATGCATCGACATGGCAAACTTGTCAACTATGACGTATTTACATACATTTTTGCAGAAGTGCCTTTCAGGTTGAGCCTGGGCAGCGCATGTGCTGCTCTGCGAGGCATGCTGTATTAAGGTTAGGCATAGAAGCTCCGCCCATTTCACGCCCATCTCTTCAATTGGCTCCTGTTACTGTCTTTGCTAAATTGTTGCTTTTAATTTGTAAATAGGCTTACTAGTCCCTCCTTGGTACAGCCTTGTCTGCATGTGTAACCTCCCATAATGACTGGAGTTTTTACCTGAGTCGTTACACAGTCTGTTTGATAAGTCGGTAGGCACTATTTTCTTTAATGATTTTCTCCTCTTTCACCCACTCCATCGCAGCACGCCGCTCGCATTCATAATGTATTTATTTAAATTACAGTGCGGTCCGCTTTAACTATAGCAGCTGCACTTATTTAATTAATTAATTTACAGTTCGGCCCGCTTTCACTTTAGCTGCCACGCTTAATTACCAGCGTGGGCCGCTTTCACTTTAGTGGCCGCGCTACAAAACTACACATTATTTTTCACACTGTATAGTTGAGCACAAATGTCAGTTTTCAAAAATGAGCTGCACTGAAGCATATTTTGTACAGTCTGCACACAGAGATGCAGCAATGCAGTTAGCCCGTTTTCAAAATCCTAGAATAATGCACATATTCATGCAGTCTCCAGTGCTGCACTTTTGCACGTTTTACCCAGTTTGATAGTGATACAAGAATGCGCCTAGTTTTTAGGCTCCTGAAGTAAGGCGCATTTCACATTTTCATAACAACTGCAGTAATGCGCGTTTGCCTAATCTCCACAGTGCTGCAGTTTGCTCATGTGTGATTAGTCACCCTAGCCGCACATTAATGCACATGTGCCCAAGTTCTGTAATGCTTCAGATGCTTTGCAACTGCATAAAAATGCAATAAAGCTCACATTAGGACCTTTTTCACAATATTTCGGCAATTTATATTATCCAATTATGACAACGCCAGTGCTGGACTAACTGAAATATGTGTCCCTTTGCGTCAATGCCACCGTAAGTTTCTTGATCAACACAATTATACAGTAGCGAACTTATGTGTCCTACTTATGCAGTGCTGTAGTAACGCCCATTTGTGCTTGTTTTTCACAATGCACAGTGATGCACATATGTACCACCACGAATACATCATGCTTTCATTAATACACACTGACAAACACTAACTAGCTCGCATACAGACACAGACTGAAGTACAGGCAGGCAAACAGACATACAGCGGTGCACACAAAAGCTCAACACATAGTTTTCCAAATGCGCATGCCCAGCCAGGCACAGACTGCTCAATGTACAGCAACCGATAAAGATGCACAGAAACACACCACACTCACAAACCATGCGCACACAGGAGAAAGCTTTTCTTTAGACCCTGCTGCCGGATCAGCCGAACACAGAGGCTGTCTAGTCTTGATTTTATCTTCTGCCTCTTCCCCCACCCTACATTTCCTGCCTCTTTAGCTCCCTCTTGCAGACGCTTTATCGTTTCTGCTTGCTCCCTGTGTCACAATGCTCCTATTTTACTCTCTCATTTTTCACACTTTCTGGTGTTCTCTCTCTTGCTCAGAGTCTAATGATAAAATATGTCTTGGTTTCAGTCCCCAAAATTAAGTGGCAGTACCCACCAACTGCAATAACCCGTACAAATGAAGCCCTGCACCCCTCGACAACACCCCCTACATAGGCCAAAATGCAGCTAACACTCATGTGAATCACCCACGCGAGAAGTAAACCCAATGCAAATTGGAGCATTTTGAAACTCCACCTGGGATAAGGAAGTGCTTCTTAAAAGCTTCAACACGATACATAAAGATCCATGTTATGTTAATGGAGCTTTATAAAGCACGCTACCACCAAAAATGTCTTGTGAGAATTTTGCAGCACTGAGTTAAATCTGTTTTATTTCCTGTCTGCAAAATATTTTTTTTAAACTCAGGGCTCCTGGGGCCTCTCTGCATTATTGTTTCCTATAACGAGTTGGTGTACGAAGCTTTCCTCAGTGTGTCTTGTCTGGTGGCAGTAAGAGAAGAACCGCTGTTGATGTTCACTTTTTCAGTGATGCTAAAGAAGAGTTCTCAGAGAGCCCAGCTGAGCAGTATTGATAGAAAGTGTGAAATCTGTGCACATTCCACCCTGCCTCCAATCCTCATTAAGAAGTGTGCAGAAATGTGCACGTATTCATTAGTGCCCAGAAGTCTTTAATGGCCCACTTCGCAGTAACCCGGTTTCATGATGCTTTGCTCGAGCGGTGCTCAGCTGGTCGCTTTCACTGCTGGTGATATGAGAAGAGGTGTGCACAGTCCACATGCCCAACACTTAGTAGTAATGTGTTTTCATGTATTCTTTATATTGGCGTTATGTTGTCATCTAAACTGTGACTGCCAACGAAAGTAATGTTCAAAAATGTAAATTATTATGCAGGTACGTAAGTGGTTTTTATTAATCTTCGGCAGAATAAAAAGTCTGAGTTTACTTTGTTGGGATCTCCACAGCTAAAGCTAAGCCCTCTGAGCTAGCTTACCGATATCATGCCTGTCCGTGCTACTTCCTCTTCGTGGAGGTTATAAAATGTGTGCAGCGAGGTGACGTCCCATTCATCTCCCCCTCCTCCATATGTAATATTCTGCCTGTCCCCCACCGCCTCAGTATGACAATGATCCCATCCCTCCAAATAGTGACGTCACGAGTTTTAAGAACTAGAACTCCACAAGTGACCTCGGGTGCAAGAGGACATGCCAGTAACGCCTGTTACCGACGCTGGTCCCCAGATCAGAAGGAGCGTACAGCAAGATACGGAGGAGAACCGAAGATGTCCGTGTGCGGTGGTGTTTCGGGGAAACCTTAGTTGGTGGAGTGTGCCCATCTTTGGCATAACCTCTGTATACCTTGCATTCAGTTTTTACACAATTAGAAATGGCTTAATTGTTTAATTTTCCAAATGTTCACTCTCTGCTTCCCACTCACCTTGATGCAGGAACCTAACACACAGGTGGACTTGCACAAGCCTACGCACATCCGGTAGCGCCGGAAGTGACGTCATTGGAAGCACCAAGGAAAACCGTGAGGGAGCAATGGCGTTTTTAAGGGGTAATGTGGTGCGGCTTGGCTCTTTAATTTACCCGACTTTGCGCGCATACAACTGGAAGCAGGGAAATGACTGATTGTGACATATCGGGTAAGGAAACCGCAGGACCGGTTTAGAGCGAATTGGAACCTGGATTATTTATATGGTTACTCGCCCGTATTTTTCCCTCATATGTGTGCTCACAAGTAGCCTAAACAATCAAGGTTTAGTGACTAAAAAAATCATGTTAACAAATGTTGAAAAGTGTGGGAAGGATTCAAAACGTTCTTTTGAACAGGTCTCTGCTCCGACGGGCCCACCGACATTAGTGACCCTGCAGATGCTAGCTAGCGCCTGGAAGGGGGTATTGCTGCTGCAGCACACCTGACGACCCACTGCTGGAGCGCCGCAGCGCTCAAAGGTGCTCAAGAATCGACAAATCATAGATTTATTTAAAGAGACTGAAAATCATCTGGGATCCCCCCCCCCCCCCTTTCCAGGTTCTCCATGATCTCTTTTCTGGCTATTTAGGGTTCAACGTGGTAATGTTGTATCAGTAGATTATACAAGTGTATACTCCCCTGTATTGTCTCTGGTTTCAGAATGTTTTCATTTTCTAGTGATGGCCTCCCCGACTGCACCAGATGGACACTGTCTGTGAAAGACGGCCGATCATTACGTAATTTCTCCTAACAGTTATCATTGCACGCCCACAGCACCGTACCCAGTACCTAAAATTCACAGGAACAATATTACACCAGGCAGTTATTTTCCATATTGCACAATAATGTTATCAATTCATTGACTTGCATATTTTAAAAAAAGGGACGCTTAAGATGTTACATTCAGTATAAAATACACAAGGAAAGGTGAGCGAATCTTTTGAATTGGAAATGTACCCACGTGGGCCAGCTGTCTGCTACTTTGTGGTGTAAACTGCCTGTGGGAGGTATGGTAGGGTCAAAATACACGGTATACATTAGTACACACAAAAGAAGGGGAATGGGTGAATGAATGTATGTTTGGCTGGAGGAACTTGATGGTATGGAAGGATGGGTGGGTGCGTAGGTTGGTGACTAATTGAACGCGTGGATGTATGATTAAGTATATTGAAATTGATGGGAGACAGAATGGATGCCTGGGTGGATGAATTCATGTTTGTCGTATGGATAAACAGGCAAATGTATGGATGGATGGGCGGACCGATGAACGGATGATTGGGTGGATGTATGTATGTATGGATGAATGAATGCATGCGAACAGGAAGGATAGATGTCTATCTCTGTATTTAGCGGTTTCCTTTTCACTTGTTCTGTTTGGTGGTTCCCAGCTTCAGGGCAATTTAATCCTGTCTTCATTGTGATACACAATGCACATCTTGGCCAGCATCCTAATTTTTCGCGAAACTTTTAAAGATGGTTTCCCAGTACTTTCAAACAAGAAAGGCAAGTTAGATAAAGGGCGTCAGTCTCTGTAACATAATTTTGTATGGCATTGTAGATTCACTAGCTATAAATACGTGTTGGAGAGGGACTCATACCCCCGCCCAGCCCCCCGCCTCCACCCCCTAAGTTTCAGGCTGCACAGAGACAGAGCGCAGGTCGAGGAAAGAGCGCAGCACCTCTCATGCTAATGGCTTTTAATAATAAAACAAGATAAACGCTAGTAGAACTGAAAATTAAAAACCTTTTTTTTAAAGGTAAACACTATGTACAAGAGTAGTTCGAGGCTAAAAATTAAGTTGATATGCTGAGCTTAATTTGTCAGAGTTTTGCATTGGAGCAAACATAATTTAGTGCCGATAAATGGTGGCCTCAACACTGGTATGTACCCAGAAAATTAGGACATGGATTAGGAGCCAAAAAATCAGTGTCTGACTAAATTTTGAAACCATTACTAACAATAGGGCTCTACTTGTGAGACCTATTGCATTGCAAATGCTTGTTTATTTTAATTCCTGTGTTTGCTGAGGGAATACAATATAGGTTTTCGATTTTGTACACTGAATTATGGAGGTTTTTAAGCCATGCTTAGACACTGCTTTATTTACACCCAAATACCCCTACAGTGTAATAAAGTCTGTAGTCGCCTTTCGGGAGTTTCCTTAGCTCTGGCTCTTAAATAAAAAGGCGATTGATGAAAGTAAGTAACACAGACCTCTCTACGTCATACCTCAGGATGAAAGGAGAGGCTAGTGATGGAGAAAGTAAATGACCAGCCACTTACAAAGGCATGAGAGGGGCTAGGCGAATGCTGATAGTGGGGTGAGGACACAAAGGAAGGTGGGCCCCCCAGGGAGAGGCAGATGGAGATAGGAGTAGACGCAGAGATAGCAGGGGAGCCTAGGAGAGACTAAAGGAGACTAACAGAAACATAGGGAGAGTAAGACTGAGGTGACACTGTATTGCAAGACAGTAAGAGAGCAAAGTAGCCACAAGAGCATAGAGAAGGCATATGTGGGAGAGGGTAGCTAGAGTTGACAGCGAGTCAGGGTGCCTCCATCAATGTTGCATGAACGTTGGTTTGTACTGGTTTTACTTCAATTGAAGGGGATATTCACTTCGTATGGCCAGGTTCCCAGCGGATGTGTACATTCCAGCAATTTCCATATTCGCCAGCTGCTACTGAGGAGCTGCTACTGCAGTAGGCTGTTGTGTAGCTAAGGCAATACATAGGAGTGTAGGTCCACTCTACCATTCACCCTACGGAGGTATTTAAAATGAGTACCATTGAATTGGGTAACAATAAACATCTGTTATTCAGCACTAAGATACCCTTGGGTCAACGTGCACTTCTCAAATACATGTTATGTTGATGTTAACATGTGGTCGGCATATAGTGGTTTGTGTGTGGTACCACTAGGCTCAACATATCTATGCATTACTATGGCATTTGCCATACTGTCTACAGTCTGATATGCTTCTTGTGAAATTGCAGAATGCTGTTACAAGGAAGCCAGTTGATTGACAGAGAGAGACAGAAATGTAATAAATACAAAAGGTCATGGTTAACACCAGGCCTAATTAGCAGCCCAATTAATAAAGAAAGTGTCAAAAGGGCACCCATGATATATACAGTACAGATATACGGCTTTCGTGAATTCACAAACATTTACAGAAGTAGCCCAAGAAAAATAGTACTCCTAGAAAATATCTGTAAACTGCATTTTAGCATAAACATGCATGTGTAGATTTGTTCATGCGAAAATCTTAGTTTTGCAAGTTCACTTTCCCTCCAACCACCCTCTGGATAGAGGAAATAGTTTTTCCTCTCCTCTCCAATGATGTCTCTTTGCAGGGCATTCCTGCTGTACAATTGTGAATGGCATCGCAATCGTGCAGCAGGAATGACCCCACTAGGCACCAGGGATTATTTTTATGTTGAAATGGAAGTGACTCCTTGGGCAAGGGTCGCTTTCAATGGTGGGAGTTTATTTGTACCTATCTTCTTCCCCCTCCCCTAGAGCCAGGGGATTGTTTTTATTGGGCATGGGGGCAATCCCTTAGGCAAGGATTGCCTCCTACTTTTTCTTGGTACTAGTGGCTGCTTTCTCCTCCTCCTCCCGGGGACAGATCAGCCCGTTTTTGTGGCCTTCTGTCCTGGGGGGAGGGAGGGGGGGGCTTCACTAGAGCCAGGAATTCGTTTTTATAGTGTATTTACTCTAAATGAGTTTCATTTCCCTGCATGAATTTGTTTTTTTAATGGTGCATTAATAGCAGTATGTGTAGCTTCTGTTTTATTGAGTGTGAAAACCTTTTTTTGCATTTGTGCTCAATGTGTATTTTGTTGTCTTGTGAGTAATTGGTGTTGTTTTTTCTTTCTAGTCGGTTATTGTTGATTTTTGCTGTGTCTCTGCAGATTAGGTGCTGGTGAGTCTATCTATCTCTGGTAAGTGAGTCGTATGGTTTAGGAGTATATAGATCTTTGTGATAAAGCCACACTTTGTTACTTGTTTTGCACATTGTTGGTTGTCTCCTTTCTTAGGGGGTCATTAGGATCGTGGATGGACTTGAGTCCGTCCACGACCCCTGAGTAGGAGGGAACGTCCGCATGGGCTGCGGCGTTCCCTCTGTGCAGATTAGGATGTGACCGCCAGGGTGGCGGTCACATCCTCTATTTTTAACATTGCGGCGGGTGCGGCTTCAAGCTGCACCCGCAGCAATGTTAAAAATGCACGCATTGCATTTGAATGTAGAAAGTGGCAGGCACCACGCGGTGCCTGCCGCTTTCTGCATACAAATACAGTGGTACCCCCCATGTGCACCCCCACCCCCCCTTCACCTAAGGGGCCCGCAACGGGCCCCCGCAGTGAAGTTACACATGCTTTTCCACGGCGGAAAAGCCGCTGCGGAAAAGCGTGTTTCTGTGCACATTCTAATGTGGCTGACGGTGTCTGAGAGACACCGTCACCATATTAGTGCTTTTCCGCCGCGGTTGTAAGCCAACCGCGGCGGAAAAGCTGCGGGCGGAAACCAGGACCCACCAGCCACCGTAATGTGGCGGTGTGTCTTTGGTGGGTCCGCAGAGGATTTTCCGCATCCTCCAGGCCGGCGGTGGCTTCCGCTGGCCCGGAGGATGCGGAAAATCCTCCATCCTAATAAGCCCCTTAGTCTGGATTATGGCTAGCCACAGGATTACTGCTCAGCAGGTTGTTGGTAACTTTGTGGGTCTTCCTCTGACCATGTATCAGAGACTGATTCCCCATCACCCTGATTGCGACCGTCTTTTTAAGATTTGGCCTGTCATCCGACAACCGAGCAAATCTTAGATTGTTAGCCATGTACAAATGCCAAATTAACATCCAAAAACCATGACTTGTGATATATATATATATTTTTAGTATGTAATCTAACATAATGCCAAATAGGTAATAGTTGTCTTATATTGCAGACTGGTGACGTCCTGCTTTTGGACAATCCCGGGGAAGTTCTTTGTAAATGGCTGGTCGAAAATATAGGTGAAGCTGGTCGGACAATCACCGAAGAGAGAGATTTTAAAGCTACGATTCTGTTCCAATCATCTGGTAAGCACAATAAGTAAACCTTTATAATAAGTTTGCAACTGCAGGATAATGGTACAAATTACCAACCTGTTTCAGTAAAAACCTAGATTTGTGATCAATTAATCCAATAATGGACAGTAAAAATGAACTTGCATGTCCTCACATATGCCTTGGATTGCTCTCCAGAGACAAATGTAACACTTATGAAAAGGGCTGAAACGTTTAGCTTGTGGCACTACTATAAGGCAGCCATTTTTGGATGAACTATTTTATTTAGGCAACTTTTTTCAGGAGGTTCAAGTTCAGGCTTACAATGTGTACTGTCTATTAAGGACAACCTACTTACTTGGTTATGGATAGATTGTACATTTGTCCTTTATTATCAATACCTCTTTATTTATATATTATGGCTAGTGTGTGAAGATATATTGCAAGTGGTCAATCTGTTTTGAAGTTTATATGTTAATATATATTTTTTCTCTTAAGTTTTTTTAGTGAAGAAACAGTGTCTAATGATTCAGGATATTTTTAAAGAGATAATTGCAAGCTATTCTGGCACTTTGAAATCTTTCTGCATGCAATGTTTTTAAATATGGCTGCTTTATACTGTTGGAGGGAACCTAGCAAATATTACATTGTTAGCCATGTATAGATGCCAACTCAAAAAACCACTCTTCCTACATATTTTTTTTAATATGTAACCTAACATGATGGCAAATAGTTAATAGTTGTGTTATTTTGCAGACTGATACGCAGCCGTTGGTGAAGGACTCAAATGATCCTTCACGGTTCAAAGATGTTCTCGTTCCAAAGCGGAAATTGCACAAGCTCTTGGAGGAAGCCAAGGCAGCTCAGGACAGTGCAGGTTTTCTTCTCAATGGTATCAGCGAAATACTTTTTTCTCCAAAAGAACTTGCATCTGCAAAAGGTGTAACGAAGGCTCGTGCTGGAACAGCTGTCCTTGATGAGGAGAAGGTTGATGCATTATTTGGTAAGATATTACAAATGTTCAAAGTAACATTCATTCAATCTTGGATTGCGAAAATTCATTATTATACATGGTACCTGGTGTTAAAGGTTTGCATGTGTGGTCTGGTATCATATAATGGTAAGATGACTCAATCATTACTCAACAGATGTCTGCAAAAGAGCAAGAAGAGCAATGGGGGTCTTGTAATTTATTAACAATTTGTGCTGAGTTTGTGTTTCAAATCTGGCACAAAGCCGTGAGTTGTGATTTTATTTCTAAATCTGTGGTCCAGGTGAGGGGCTCAAACTGGATGAATGGGTGATGGCAAACTGAACTTATAAAATACTGTGCTTGCAGCTTTTATTTAGCCACATGTGCCTCTTTGACCAAGTGCCCTTAATGTTACACTTATGAACCCTTGTAACCCTAACAATATCTCATCTGGTACTCTATATGAAATAATGGAACAAACTTTTTAAAGGAAGCTCAGCCCTATTAAAATCTAAAAATAGTTGTGGTAACATGATACTGATGTATGTTATTTTATTTTTCCAGAGTTCATGAAGTCTGTCTGCAGTACCAACGGCTGGCCATCACTGGACTACAGAAGTATGAGAAGGAAGCTGGCGATAAAGATTTGCAATGCTAGGAGAGGATTAAAGAAAACTCCGAATCTAGAATCAAACGACTAAGTTGCTGGTTTCCGTTAAGCAATTTGTTCTGGTTGCAGTAGCCTGGCCTTTTTTCCCTCCTTTTTTCCTGGACTTTTTTTCTGGATTTTTCCTCTTGTTCGGTATCCTGGCCCCCATGGGGCTAAATATGTGCTTGCGATAAATAAAATTACATGTTGACACATACCTTTTGAACATTTTTCATTTCACCACTGTTTGGTTTAGTCTTTTGCCACTGGTCACCATGTCAAACAGCTTCAAATAATGCTCTGTACCTCAAAATAAGGCAAGTCCCAGTGAGTCATGAGTATGGGAGTAGCAGCATGCATAAACAGTAGCGGCTCGTATAGGGCGTGCTGTGGGGAGGGGAAGTGTAGCAAACATGGACATACGCGGAACGGAGGAATGTAATTACTTTCCTTCGTTCTGTTGTATGTCCGTGTTTGCTACCCTGCCCCTCTCCGCCCGTGCCACCGCCCTGTTGCACGCCCTATGCAAGCCGCTACTGGTTGCTACGCTTATCTGAATGCAAAGTATAACATTCTTGCAGACCACTACTTTTGTATGAAGGTGCTTGTGGTATTTCTGCAGCAGAAACCTAGCTAAAATTGCATTTTTCAGATTTATTTTAAACAGGTATCTACCTCTCACTGTAGAATTAAAAAGTAATCTTTCCAAAGCAGGAGAAAATTAATCTGTGAATTAGGACCAGGTTTAGAGAAGTTTTGTGTTTGGCTTGCTTGTTTTATAATGCAGACCTGAATCAAAATCCTTTTCAGGATTTACAAATCGAAGCAAACAGGTATTTGGTACAACACTCATCAAAAATGGGAAAGTTTCCACAAACTGTACCCTTCAGTACAAAACCCAGGCTAGACTCTCAGACAACATTGCATTCTAGTGTAGTGGTGTTAAAGAGAGGGATAGACATGCCACTTCCCTGCTCTCTCCCTGTTATGCAACACAGCCAATTAGGGTGCTGCACTGCGTTCAGTGACAGTTTTATAAATCTGTGCCTTACTTTATAACTTGTGGCATTTCAAACTATTCTTGGTATTGTGTAAAAAAGGCATATTACATCAAAGTGGCCTGTTTTTGACAGGAAAGTACATCTAACAGGTGGTCTGCCAAATGTTTTTCTTACCAGCAAATCCATAGTCCTAAACTAGTAGGGAATACTAGCAGTAGGGGTAAAAAGCTGCTAACATGGAATTGTCAAGGTGTAATTCAACTGTAATAATTTATTAATGATTCTAAATTATTAATTAGATCTGGGAGTAATCCACTCTTAGCCTTCAGTTGGTTTAAAATAATCCAAGAGTATTTAAAGTAATCCATGCTCATTTTTGCGTTGGCATTAAATCATCCTAGCGTAATCAACACTGAAAATATAATGGGGCCAGTCTGATGTAATCAATATCCATCCTGAAGTTGTCATAGGATCATCCAGGAATAATCCACACTCATTCAGAAATTGTCATGGGATCATTCCAGAGTAATCCACTTCCATCCTGGAGCGGTTATAGGATCATCCTGGAATAATTGACAGTCATCCTTAAATTGTCTAGAGCCCATCCTGGAGTCATTATCACTCATCCTGATGCTGTCAATTAGTATTCGTGGAGTTGTAAAAGGTAATCACTCCCTGCCAGTGGAAGTCATCAGAACACCATCCTAGCGTAGTTTTTGTGATTACAGTAAGAGTCATCAGAACACCATCCTAGCGTAGTTTTTGTGATTACAGTAATAGTCATCAGAACACCATCCTAGCGTAGTTTTTGTGATTACAGTAAGAGTCATCCCATTTAAATAATCAGCCCTGTGGGCAGATTTCAGGATGGCCTGGGATGACGTCCCCAGGAATGGCTGGCTGAAGTCATCGGATGACAGCAGAATCACTCCAGGATGATCTTCCTTTTTGACTAGGGGTATGCACAGCGAAGAGCTCATTTTTCTCGACTTCCTGTTTCCTGCTCGTTTTTTGTCAACGTTTATTTTTCGTTGCTCTCAGTAACATAAGTCCTTGTTTAGTCTAAGAGGAGGTAAATGTATTTTTAGGAGGAATGCAAAGAAGCTGAATAGAATTCATTCAGACTGTAAGCAGCATAAGCTCAATTTCTTGCTGCAAGGACTACTTAAGAGGCTGTGGACAGTACCGCATTTGGCCTACTTAAAGATGATACTGTTACATAATATCCCTCTTGGATGGACATCAGCTGCTAAAGAACAAGCACTACAAAGTACAGAAGGCCTGCTCTCGATTAGTAACCAAGTATTGTTGATGAGCAAAAAGTGTAAATGAAAAGTATGTTAAACATCTTTATTCATTTTGTTTATTTAGATATCTCCATCAAATAATAATCATTAGCAAGTTGAATTTCTTTGGATTGCCTATGTCAGACTGCAGTGTCATAATGCAATATGATGGAGTCCCTTGCGGAATGTGACGAAGGGTCCCAGCTTTCCCAATTCTCACAGATCTTTATTGACCTTGGGCTGAATAGGGGCCCCTTGAAAAGTTGGAGGCACTCTGGACAACCGGAGGGGCTGCAGGGGCCGGCATTGTGTAGGTGAGAGGTATGGCGCATTGGCTAGGGTGGCTGACTCGGGAGCGAGGGGCTCATGGTTTAATGCTCAGTCCCATGTGACTTGGGTCAATAGCTCACGTAATCTCCCCAACGGCCCCCAGCTCCTTGAGACCCTTAGGAGTGAGTAGTTTGCTTTTTACAAATACTGGAATTTTTGTGTGTGTCCCTTTTGACGATGATAATAACTTGATCATGATGGTCAAGATGGTCAACAGGTTTGGGATGGTAAATCCCAATATGAGTTACTCCCTTGTTTGAGAAGGGTATAAAAAACCAACAAGTATAGCAGAAGTGGGAGTGCTTTTCGGGACTTAATACTCTATAGCTAAACTTCCATAATGCCCTAATCCAGTAGCTATCAGATATAAACCTTTCTAAAGATCTCATTAAAAGTCTCCTCTTCTCATGCTTGGCATGTGTGGGCAAGCTTTGCTCAAGAGGTGACCTCTAGAAAGTATACTCTGCTCATGCTGGATTACACAGAACAAGCCCAGTCTCTACTTTACTCAGACAGAGGTGCTGAGGAATCATCTACAGACATAGTTGCTATAAAGTTAAAAGATAAATAATTTCCCAGTAAAACAAAAAGTACTCATAAAAGATTAAGGGCCATATTTAGGTGGCCAAATACCGGTCAGTAACGGCCGATTTCGGCCGTTACCGACCGGTATTTGTAGTCTCAGATGTAGGGGGCCAGAAAATTACCGATTCTGTATATTTACCGAATCGGTAAATTTACAGAATCTGTAAATTACCGAATCGGTAAATGTACAGAATCGGTAATATGGGATGTAGGTGGCACTGGAAACAGTGCCACAGGCCCTTAGGAATTCGTTATTTACCATGAAATACAATGGCATGGTAAATAACGAATTTCTGTGTACATGCACATCTGTGCATGTACACCTGTGCCATGTGGCACACATACATTAGGGCATGTATGTGTGTCACATGGCACACAAGCCAAAATCAGGGGTGCAACAGGGTGTCAAAGTGACACCCTGTCCCCCTTGACAGTTCGGTAAATTTACCGAATCGGTATTTACCGATTCGGTAATTGCCATTGATTCCTATGGGCCTCAAGGCCCATAGGAATCATTGGCAATTACCGAATCGGTAAATGCTGATTCGGTAATTACCAATTCATAACGATTCGGTAATTGATACCGAATTATTACCTACATGGCATTTACCGAATTGTAAATACAGAATCGGTAAAATTCGGTATTTACGATTCGGTAAATGCCATTTACCTACATATGGCCCTAAATCTTTATTACCTAATGGCCACAATAAGGCTTTCAGGTAAAATTGGGAAAAGGTAATACAAACCAATTTATTAGTTTGTTGAAAATCAATGTAGGTTTGTTTTTGCTTTATTGGGTTTCTATTTCAACTTTTATTCACCATCAATTGCATAAAAGTTATCAACACAGTAGTAACACAATTAGCTTAAAAACTGCTGGACAGGGGGCATGACCTGGACAACAAGCATGGCTGACACGCTCCTGTGAGCTCCTGTCTGACATCACAGCTGACCATAATTTCTGGGTGGTGACATGCCCCTGACATATTGGCACTGTGCTTGTGATGGCATCCGGAGGCTCATGTGATTGGCTGAGGTCGGGGGACCACCACTGTGGGGGCAGCAGTGAAAATCAAATGGTGGTGTCTGCGGGCCGCATGAAGGAGAAGATTGCGACTCACGATGAATTGCTGAGAGTTTGGATGACCCGGAGCCCCACTCTCTTTGAAAGTATCCTGCAAGCCATTGCAGATATATGCCCTGGGACCCATGCACATTAACATGTCAGGGCTGGCCTGTGAAGTGCACGGCTTGTGTGCTGTTGGTGCAGCGGTTGGCCCCCCAGGGCCCTGGCAACACAGTGTATCTGTCAGTGGCAGGTGAGGTCGCACAGCACCACAAGGAGGTGAGGAGAACAGAAGGAAGCGGGCGGGCCAATCTGGAGCCAGAGCCCCCTGCGGTTGGCATGTAACAGACTGTACATACTGGGAGGAGGACTTTAGCCTTCCCGAATGCCTCCATGGGTACTCCTGTTCGCTTTCTAATCCCTTCAAATGGAGCTAGACTGCGGGCCATCGTGTGACATTGGACCCTGGCCTGAAGGTGGGAGAGAAGGCGGGCATCGGCCAGTTCTCATGCAGAGATCGCTTGATGGGACAATAAGGTCTTAAGGAGGAAGGCGGATGGAGGGTGCATTTCAACTGCTCATGTTGTTCAGCTGATTCTGGACTGGACAAGCTGGTTGTTTCCCCTCCCACAACTACTAGTGAGAACTGGTGTGGAGGAGATTGGTCTCAGGAGCAGGAGGGGTCCCGTAACAACCTCACCTAGGGACTGGCGAATTCTACGTCCAATGGGAAAAACAACCTTCAATGCGATGGGCCAGAACAAGGCCCCCAGGCCCAGGCCACTATGGAAAAATGAACTGCGCTGGTTGGGAATACACAGGGGCCCACAGGAGGGAACCAAGGTGAGTGCCTCCTCCAGGAGGAGATACCATGGCTGTGATCCTACAGGCCATCCAGGGCTCTAAGGCAGTGCTGGAAATTAACATTGGAGAAATGGGCATACATTTTGTTCTTCTATGCCACATCCTCTGGCAGACCGTGGACAGTGTAATCAGAGGGGAAGGCAGGATCTCACAGTTGGAAGACACAGTACACAGTCTCTCTGCAGAGGTGTTTCATCTGTCGCCTAATTTCAAGATACCAAAAGACTGGGTGGAAGATGCAGAGAACAGAGCCTGATGGAATAACCTCTGCTTCTTAGGGTTTCCAAAAGGGGCTGAGGGGAAGGGCAAAGAATCTTTTCTTGAACAATGGGCCTGATCCTGGATGGAGGCAGGAGATCTTTTTCCATGCTTCATCCTCAAATGGGTCCACACAGATGGCTGGTCATCAAATTGCACCCAAGTGCTCTCCCAAGGTCAATGATAACGATAATAATGATTACTGACCACATTGCGATCTCTAGGGTAACAGCGAAAATATAAAATAGGTTTTAGAGATGGTTTGTTTAGAAACTCTCTAGAAAAACATTAGTTTAGAGAATACTGTAAGAAACCCCTAGTATGTCAAATACTGTAGTATGTGTGGATATATGTGTTTTAGACTTTAAGCAAAAGGCATAATTGTTGAGGTTAACAACGTCATCGCGACGTCTCGAATAACTGTGAAAACAGAAAAGAGGTCTAAAAGATAGTTTTAAAAGAAACTTAGTGCAAAAATATTTTCCTAAACATGTTTAAAAAGAAGTATGTATATAGTAAAATGTGTAGGGCAATGTTCAGAATGGATATCACTTTTTTCTACCCTTGGTATTACTTTGCTTTTGCACTGCACACATATTTCTTTACCCCATCAGTTACTTTACCAGCACGTAACTTTTCATCTATCAATCATTATGCACCGACTAACAGGAAGACTACGCCTTTTCTGTTAAACAAACCTTATCAGGTGCAGTTTTGGTTCTCGGAGCCCCAAATGATGAAGGGCGGTTCCGAGTAGCGACTGATGGGTGCCAGAGACCAGATACTTACCTGACCTGGCCCTTTGTATTTACCTACTTCTCCAGTCACACAGCTAGAGATGGCATCTTACTTTACTGTCCTGATCAATTTCCTGTAGGCTTTTGACCCTCTGATACTTTCTGGTGAGATATGTCTATAGGGCGTGTATTCAGAGCTGGTCGTTAAATTGCCCTTGGGTCCCCTTTAAATTTATGTGTTATAGTCAGAATGGATATTTTTACATATTATTTTTGGGTGTGTTGGTGGCCATTGAATGTCTGCTTTTCTTATCTGCTTTTGCGACGTACTCGCGGGGATCGCATGCGAAGATCCCCAAAAAATGAAGGGAAAAAAACTTTAGAAAAAAACTTCACAATATTTTGGGTACTAGGATGGTTCTGACAAGAGCTGTTGGGTTAATTTTGTGTGTATATGGATATTATACATTAGACCGGATGCAGTTTCAGGTTATTTAGAAACACCCAGTTGTCTTCATCTGTAAAGTACACTCCATCCTTTCTATAAATTCCATGCATGTAAAAACGCAGATTTTTGTTATATATACAGCCCATGCGATGGTCTCTGAGGGATGCAGAAACAGTTTTATTAACACGATTCCTGGTTTTGTCACTCTGCAAGCAGAATTTTTAATTTATTTCTTGGTAGTTTTATATAGCGCCACCACGACCCGAAGATATCAGGTATCAAAACGCTCTACATGAGCACCGGTTCCATTACAGAAGGACCCTCATTTTTGTTAGGCACGGCGAAATAAAGTGATTTTTCCAGAATCACAGAATGCTGAGCGCCATTGCTGACTCTAGCCCGGTTCCCCAGCTTCGAGGTCGACGGCACTAGCCATTGGGCCAGATCCCCTCAATTGAGGATGTTCTCAGAATTAATTTGATCACTTCCATTTTTGTCTTTGGCATATAGTAGAGTACACCAAGACAGTGTGAGGGAAAAGCGACATCAGTTCTGCAAAGGTTTCTTTCATTAAGATTTCCATCCCTACCCCAGCCAATGTGCCTAGGTCATTGCCACCACTGTGCACAATCATGAGGTGAGGAGCTTGGAAATCCACAATGGCCAAAGCCAGCAACTGATGAAACTTTAACCCTCTCCTTCTAAACCAAGTAATCTGCATGATTGGCAAACCCAAGGCCCTGTCAATACCTCTCTCTTTTGCAGCCTAATTAGCCTATTAGATTTAGCTGTGGTCCACAATCCAAACTCTAAGCATTTTGAAGTGAAGAAGCTCTAGTAGTCGGGAGAAGGCTGGAGATAAATATGGTAGTTTTCTAAAGCAAAAGCAGTTAAAATGGAGGTGTTGAAAAATGATATATATATATTTTTTATTTTCTTCATTGGATGCTGTCAGCATTAAAGTAATGTAAATTGATAATTGTATAGCGCACTACTCACCCGCAAGGGTCTCAAGGCGCTTGTACGAATACCGCTGTGGCACCCATCCTGGCTTTCCCTGTGAGGCGTCTACTCCTGGGCACCCCCAAGGTGGAGGCCAGGCATCCTTAGCATTGTGGGGGCTGTTGTGGAGATTAAGCAAGCTATTGCCCAGAGTTGCAGAGTGGGACTCCATGATTGGAATAGGCACCGAGGCAAGAATTATCAGGTCCCTGGAATTTTTGAGCCCAAGACCCACCGAGGCGGGGAAATGAACCCTGGTCTCGGGCTAGACCTCTGCATCAGGGTCTGCCGCTCTAACGATTGAGCCACACTTCTCCAAGTGAATAAAATGAGGTAGTGTGTTGGATGCCTTAGCAAAAAGTCTTATTATTGGCTGTTAAGAAAATGAATGAAATACAGACATGAATATTTTTTTTTAAATCTCTGGAGTAGAGCACACCTGCTGTGTCTTATTTGGAAGCGGCATGTTCTTCCTAGAATGTGCTGTGAACCTTTGACTTTCTGGTTCCACTGGGTTGCTAGGTACACTGTGCTAAGACTGTATTGGGGTGAAAGTGTATTAAAGAGAGAAAACATTTTTTTAAAGTTGAGGAGAGATGACACAATATAAGTAATGGCAAGTTTTACCTTCCAACTCAGGAATTTGTGATAACTGTTGTGTAGTATTCAAATTTCTTAAAAGTGAAGCTAAATATAGGTTCGAACTCCCGTTTTGTTTTGGGATTTCTCTGTGATGATCGCACAAACCTAGCAAAAAAGTGCTGACAGGAACCTCGTTTTGAAAGACAGGGAAAGGGTTAACAGATGCTAACTATTCACAAGTTGAGATGCAGTAGTCTAGAATGAAAGACATGATTTCATTTGCTGTTTTTCTCATGATGATAAAGTGGCAAGTTGAAGAGGTTGCCATTTTAAGGTTGCTTTGTATGAGAGTGGTGTTCCATTCTTGTGGTTAGTTTTTGCAAATCTTAACTGTGTCAAAACTATGCAGAAGGAGCTAAAAAAAGTAATTTACAAACTGAATTCAGTGGTTTGTATATAACTTTGTAATTATTTTAAAAATTTACATTCGAAATGAAGATGTATGTGGGAGTTTGATTAAAGGAGTATCATAGTGATGAGAAACAATATATCAGATGAACTGTATGTATTAAAGGGTATGTGTTTAAGAGGTTAGTGGTGAATGTTTTGGAAATAAGAGAAAAATTAATTAGTGCCTGTTTATTACATTGTGTATTGTATTGAAAAATACAGTATAGTGTTGTGGAAAGTTGCAATAAGGAACTAAGAATGTTGTACATGTCTAAACACCATGTGCAGAATTGATACATCTGTCATTTGCATTCTGGGAGTTTTAGTACTTTTAGTAATATTATTAAACAGGAATAGTGTTGTGATAAATAAAAGATGATAACATGTTGTCTGCCTGTATATGAATTAGAAATAAATAATACTTGTTAGGTATGCATTGGGAATTGTTTGCTAATGTGTGTTTGTACTTATATGACCACTTTGCATATGCTTAGATGGTGAGATATGCTTTTTGCTCTTGCATATAGTTATATATACAGTGGGTCTTTTGAGCTTGCTTAAAGATGCAGAGAGGTGTTTGTTTCGGAAAAGACGGCTTGAAGGTGTACATCTATAAGGAAATCGCTTATATGTTTAGATGGTGATCTATGTTCAGTAAGGCTGATGAAAATTTCATGTATATGGTGAGGGGAGTGGTTTTCTTTAAACATGTTTAATTTAAAATTAAGAAGGATTAATAGTAGAGAATGCTTTGAGAATTCTTGTGCTAGCTTCATTTTGAGTGTAACTTTTGTTTGAGATATGCTGAATATATGTTTTTGAAGCAGAAGAAGTATATAAGAAATGATGTAGGTATGCTATTTGCAAAATATGTTGTGCTTTGAAAAATGTCAAAAAGTTGTTTTTAGTTTTAGAATCTTACTGATGCACGTGCATGCTCAGTAGCAAACCAATGTATATTTCTAGAGAGCCATTTATGCAATTATATATCAAGTGTGATACCTAGATTTCACTCACATATAGCTCAGAAGAAAAACATGTATACAGTAAAACAGGTAGTTTGATACTGACAGAAGGAGATAACCAAATGAGTCAGAGATATAGTGACAACTGTTATATATCTAAAAGCAATAAATGTACTTTCTCAGTCAGTCAGGCAGTATTCAGGAACTCGTGGAATCACCCAACCACTACTCAGGCAGTCATCAAATCAGTGATTCACTATCCATGGTGTTATTCAATAATCCAGAAACTACACAAGTACTCTTGCAATCAGACAGACAGAAATGATGTAATCATTGAATAATACAAGCACTATGTATACATCCATCTAATCACCTAGTTACTAACTATTGACTTATGCAATTAACAAGGCTGCAACTATGCAATCATTATAACATTTGCCCAGAAACTATGCAGCCATCTAAACACCCACTTTGCGTGCACTGATGAAACACTCAGGCTCTACTCATGCATTCATGTACTTACGTACAGAGTACAATTGTAGTAAACCTATCACTCATCCAGTACTTATGCAGTCATTTATTTACTGAGCCAATAGTATTGCACTAATACAATCACCCCAGCACTATACTTACTTTCATCCAATCTCTCAAGCTTTAACAATGGAATCATATAGTCACTCAATCACTAAGCATGTACTCACAATTAGGTAGGCACTACTGATGCACTTATTCAGTTCTCCAGGCACTAACTATGCAGTTATGTAAGCATCCAGGCACTACCTGTTCAGTCAACCAAAAATGAATGGGCAGTATACAATCACTGAAACACTAGTCATCAACTCATCCAATAGGCTAGGTGCTCTGCATGGACTTAAACAATCATGTATGCACCATCCATGCACTGTATAAATCCCCTATATACTATGTATGCACTCTTGCAATTATCCAGGTAGTAGAGTTGCACTCATTTACTCATCGTACCAGTATCTATGCATGTATTGAATTATTGAAGCACTAGTCATCCGCTTGTTGAATCATTCAGGCTGTACTCATCCAAACAGCCAGATACTAATGATATGCTCATGCAAGCACACAGGCTGTAAGTATGCAGATATAGAATGACTCATGTAGTTATGACATAGTCAGGAAATCATCTAGGCACTTATTGTATCCTTAGGGAATTACCTAGGCACTATCTACGCACTCATTCAATCATCCAAAGAGTATTTTTTTTTTTTTAATTTTTGAAAACCTTTATTTGAGAAAACGGATGCATACAAATCCAGGCCTACAACCCAGAGGCCGGCCACGGCGCAAAACTGGAAGGCACCATTATCAATTAAAGGCACGGAGTGGTTAAACAATATTATCGAAAGCTGCAAGTCAATCATGTTATCTAACTGGACCCACTCGACATAGGATCAATGAAGGTTAATTTTATATATTAAAGAATAAAGGATCGGTTGTATAGATAGCAATCTGGTGTACGTGGTGGGGAACAAACCAAATGTTTCATTTCAGTACAGAAAAAAAGGCAATAATCAGAAAGGTCCAAAGCATGCAAAACAGAGGTTTGCTTACGGTTCCTCATTGGTAGTATCCACGCCCGACCACATGTACCCAGAGACAAACTGAACAGCGTTATTGCAGTAGTAAAAACCATCAGGGAAACAGATAAGTTGCAATCATTATACATCCCAACCCAAGAAATAAGAAAACAAAAATACTAAGGAGAAAAGGAAGTAGAGAGGACTCCACGCTACTGTACCCGCCCCACGGTGGGAATGGCGATCAATAATACAATTAGCAAACGTACATTGGGGACGGATCGATTAATTCAGGAGAAACAGAGCCATGAATACCACATTACATATAGTACCTATTCCTCTCCTCTCAGTAATTCACCCCGCGGGGTTACGCACAGTCGTAGAGATCCAAGAAAGGGACACAAAAGAGCCATAGAAACAAAATAGTACCTAATAGACCCCAACCCACCCGACCCACCCTGCACCCCTGCAGATGGCTACGGCCTACCCCCCCCAGCAGCGTGCCTGTAGCCCTAATTATGAACCCGAAATATAGAATAAGATAATGTAGAGAAACGGAAAAAGAAAGAAAGAAAGAAGGAAAACCTGGGGAGAGGAGCCATTTAGCGAATGGCGCAGCCCCCGCCCTCCGCCCACCTACGCTATAAGCGTGGCCCAAAACGAAACTGGCAAATATTCAGTAATACTTAGATAAGTAGGAATCAGCAAAGTATCACAGTTCCGGGCAGTCCATAACTCCGTTCACCAATTAGTAGTCCACCTAAGTGAGAACCGGGTTCATCCTAGTCCTTTCTTGGCTAACATCGCAATGTACATCGATCCAGTGAGCGTAGGAGATGGCGATGAGAAAAGGCCGTGGAAAAGTTGTTGGACGGTCAATGGAAGCAGCAAATGAGACCCCCTCTCACGAGGGCAATGCAGAAGCTGTTCACGGCAGCCGTGTAGACCAGTGTCAGTGAACACCAGCGGTTCCATCCGCTCACGTGTCGAGTCATCGGCTCCCAAACCAGAAAGCGGGGAACAATCAACGACCACCCCGGGCCTGTCCGCGTCCTCCAGAGCCGACCCGGGAGCAATGGCAGCCATTACATCGCCCTGCACTCAAGAGTCCCGGATCATGGTCGACCTCCAGTTGTTCAACGCTTGCAGGACGTCTCCAATCGTGGGCTCGAACTCACCGGTGCAGGCCCAAGCGGAGCACAAGGGCAAGAAATCGGAATCCCGGGACTTTACACAGGACATGGCAACAGCCGCCATTTTGCGATGATTGCGCTGTCTATTCGGAATTATCTCCAGGGGTAAGCTCAACAGTAGAGTCCCGGCGGGGTCCCCCTCAAGCGCACAAGCAGCACAAACAGCGCTAAAACAAGGACAACCAAACGAGGGGGACCCGCCGGCGACACCACTCCGCTTGGATCACTCTCCGCCACCGAGCGAAGCAGCCCGGTACGGCCGAGCGGCAACAGAGGGGGGAGCCACCAAACACGGCATCCCCAACCCACAACTTGCAGCACACCACCCCTGGAGCACCGGACGGTCGTCCCAGGCGCGTTCAGTTGCCTCCGGGCTCTTCGCACATCGGCGTCTTCCGGCCGGCCCCGGCCTCCACCCGAGGCCGCCGCCGACACCGTCTCGCCGGCAACTCGCTAAGGGCGGGGCCCCGGTCTCAGCCCCAGGGAGGCCGCACTCTCCGGGAGGACGCCGCCACGAGTCCACTGAGCACCGGACCCACCAGGATGGATGGTAAGTGATTGCAGAGCTCTGCATAGAAATTATTGTCCGTTTTGGGCAGGATAAGCGACAGGATAGTCGAAATTAGGCAGGTAGGACGACGGAGCCGAGCTAACGTGCGGCCATCTTGTTGTCGAGCTTGGCTCCTCCCCTCCCATCCAAAGAGTATTGATGTATTCAACCACAAGCTCATGTTTTTACAAGTTTTACTGAGGAATGTGTAGTCTTTAGACAACATATGTGATAGGTTTACTACAATGGTATCATCTATGTAATTTCTTGAGTGCATGATTAGAGCCAGAGTGTTCCATTAGCACACGTGTGCCTCAATATTTCAATGACTGCCTGGGTTGTAAGTGGGTGTTTAACCCCTTCCATGCTCATGACGAGCTCAGCTCGTCATGAGGCACAGTTGAGCTGTCATGACACCAGCAAAATGGCAATTTCCAGCACAGGGGAAAAATAACCACAGCAGCGATGTGGTTAAATGGCTTCATAGATTCTGCGCAGTTGTCATAATGATTGCGTAGTTACAGCCTTGTAAATTTAGTGTTACATTTTAAAAAGTGTAGAAGAAGGAGAGATGCAGTGAAACAGAAAGAACGAGTTGAGATAGTAGTTGATAAGGCCTTTGCTTTAAAGAAGAAGCTTTTCATTTTGATTCTAAATAGAATGAAGACTCTTGACAATATAGTGTTGTGCATGAGGAAACAAAACCAGAAGAAGATTACTGAATATAAGTAACTGTTGTGCAGGTTTTAGTGAACATTGGATACATACCTCTTGTACAGAGGCTTTCTTTGATGAAGAAAGCGATCTCCAGGATATCAAATTAGTTCATGCAATTGATTAAAGATGATAATGTTATTAAGTGAAGAGTTGCAGTCCAAAAGTAAAGGATGTGATGGTACTTAGAAATGTAGAAGAAGTTCTGGCAGAGGGGGTACCAGCAAGTTGTAGCCAGGGTACTGTATACAAATAGGATTGAAGTAATGTTTCTAGTATTGATAGCAATCTATTGATATATTATGGAAATTCCTATTTATCTTTCCAAGGCAAAGTTTAAAACACAAAATAAGTTATACGACTTAACAATGCACTTTATGTAGGGGGCTATATTATGTGAAAACTCTTGCTTTATGGTTACTAGAAAGAAATAGAATACTTTTGCATGGTAATGTGGCAGACATATAAAAGGTTTGTGGTGATGTGCAGTTTCGTCTCTATGGTCCTGAACAGGTTTCTAGGGAACATGATGAGTTGTTAAGAGAAGTTACAGAACAACACACATATATTACAGTTGATAGTTTTAAAAGAGATTACAAAATTCTGTAAAAAAAACAGAGTATGTGTGTATATGTTGTTGATGCACTTACTAGAAGATTTAAGCACAGACTGTTGATTTATATTTAAAAAGTGAAAAAGTAAATTATAATAACTGGCAAAAGTTACCTGTGTATTTATTTGTAGACGGACAGCTAGACTTGTTTATACAGCTAGTTTTATGTAAGAAGTGTTACAGTAAATTAGAAGATAATTAAATAAACAACGCATAGATACTAGATACACATTTTGTAAGATAATAAAATGCCTGCTAATGCAAAAAATCTATGAAGCGCCAAAAATAAAAAAAAATCAACATTTATTATTCTATCTGCCATTGCAAAGGGCCTTTATGGACTGCTCTCCAGCACTCACTACAACTCCACAATTCATGCAATATGATGCCATCATGGAAAACTGTGGAGTTAAATCTTGAATTTGAGATTGGATTTCTGAATGGACTCTTCGGTGTTGTTGTGCTGCTATTGAAATTGAGGGTCCTTCAGCTTTGATTTGCCTTCTTGCTGCTCACTATGAACTCCTTTTATGAAATATGAATAAAATATAGAAGGGGGAACAAATACTATGCATGATTTTTGGCAGCATTGTGTATACCTGTAACACACTGTTCACCAGCAGTTATAACAAC
Organism: Lissotriton vulgaris; assembly: GCF_964263255.1. Classification (NCBI taxonomy): domain Eukaryota; kingdom Metazoa; phylum Chordata; class Amphibia; order Caudata; family Salamandridae; genus Lissotriton; species Lissotriton vulgaris. The sequence goes on from NC_141694.1 coordinate 1,121,724,106, forward strand.
TGTACAGTCCATGCAATGCATGGCCATTCTTGAAAACTCCGGAGCCATATCTGTTGCAGTAGTCTGCACCACTGAAGGGACTTTCTTTCCAGGAATTGTTGTTGCTTGTGCTACTGATGTAGATGGTTCTCCAGTTTCCCTCTACTTGTACGCCAGTTAGAATTGTTTTCAATGTTAGGTTTTAAGATGATGCACCATGGACGTCATCCCGCATGAATATTTTGTATTCGTCTCTCTAGAGTTGATATTTTCACAGAGAGTGCATTGTACTAGTTTTATGGCAGTTTTTGATTCTGTTGAGGATGGGTAAGAATGGGTAGTTTTATGGGTGTTTTGTATTTATGTTCTATTCGTGAGTTTAGATGTTGAAAGTTATTTTTTGAAATTGTTGTTTTTGTTAAATGTGATGTGAAAATAAAGTTAAACAATTATGTAATTGAACAGCTGGACTCAAACTTTGCGTAAAATATTTCTAAACATCTGTTTTGCATTTTGTTATTTGTATTTGTGATTACTGATGTCATTGCGACCTTCGGTGTTACTGTGAAGAAGAAAAATGCATTTTTTATGTAGTTATTTCAACCAATGTATACAAAAGGGAAAGTTAAATCAGTATCTTAATAAATAACTAAAGTGAAATTTTATGTAAGATATATTATCAGTTATATCACTGAGCATGTCATGAGTGCTGTAATGTGTGAGATCATAAGCAGTGCATTGCGGGGGTACGAGCTATAGTTAGCTTAGCGAACTATAACAGCTAAATTTCTCTGGTTTTGCTTGTGTGAAATCTGAGCCTAACTATAAAGTCCCTGTAACCTTTGTTTTTTTTCATTCAATATCTAAGGTTTTTTTTAATTCTATGTCCTGACTATAACAGCCTTGTAACCTTTTGTTTTTTCAGTGAATATATACACCCATCCTCAGAAGACACGGACCTGATTGTGCACTGGTGCGTGTAAGGGTTGAGGAACCTGTAATCTGCCAATTCACCTCAAAATGCTGGAACAGCATGCAATCACACAATTCCGTCCAGACAGTAATAGCCTCCGGAAGCAATTTAATTCATGTTAGAATGAAAAATGTCCTAGTTAACATGAAGGAAAGTTTCAGTTCTATTAAGGATGCGAGGCGAGTATTATGTATTACTTTCTTCACTTTTATTTAAACAGCAAGTTTATAGTTCAAATGTAAAAAACACCACTATACAGTACTACATCTTCCATGAACCACAGGGAGTAACCATGGTGACCACAAGCCAATCCTGTAACAGTCTGATTTTCCATATAACACAATCCATGCCGTAGTCCTTCCTCTTCTTGACTGAAAGACGTTAAGTACCCTGGACCTTATTCCGGCTTTGAGTCTGAACCTAAGAGGATATGGAAATTGTCAAGCCACTTCCAACTAAATAGTCAATCCTTTGTTAGAGCCATGTAAATTCAAAACGTATCTATCGTAAGATGTATGAATGACACTTCAATTATAAACTTGACTCTCTAACTTTTGAAGCAATAGTTGCCACCGTAAGATATCATTTAACAAAATATGCATATATGGAAGGGAGAGAAACAAGAAGAACCTCTAAACAACAATACAGATTACCAGATTTCCGTTGTATAAAGACCACAGTACCTCACTGTTAGTCACAGAATCCATCTCCCTGCTTCCAGTTGTTAGTGCCAAGATAGTCCTGTATATCCCCAGGGCAGGGTAGCATATATATAACATGCTAGATTTTTCATTCTATGTCAGGACTGAAGGTGCGAATTATGCATGTTTGAAACTTACCACCAAGAAATGTGGTTAAAATAGAACTTTCTGAAAGTGGAGTCTGAGGATCAATCTGCCATATTCATGATATCCTCAAGCTTGCCACCTACCTGGACAGCCTTGGAAGCCACAGCCCCCCTAGTCAAGTGAGCCTCGAAGGCAGTGGTATCAATGCCTGCCTCTGCCATGGCCCATTTCAACCACCTGTCAATGGTCGGAAAGGGTACCACCTTGCATGGATTTTTAATGGCAATCAACAGTTGCTGTTCTCCTGGAGGTCGAACGTCCATTGGCATGTCCTCATATGCGTTCAGACACCTGACCTCATATAACTTGGAGGTCTCTGGAAAAGCTGGATACAATGCTAACCTCATACTCATCTTTGTTCTCCAGGAAATTGTCAAGGTAACCCCCTTCGGGGTACAGATCCTAGCTGACAGGTCTAAAGCTTGCACATCCGAAGCTCTCTTACAAGATATGAGACAGAGTAGCATTGCCAGCTTTGCTGCAATATCCTTCCTAGAAAGGTACTGGTTATCTTGCCAAAGGGTAACAGGTGCAAGACCAATTAGAAATCCCAAAGGCCCAAGTACTGGGGCTTGGGGGGATGCGATATCCTGATACTTTTGAGAAGTTTGCTTACCCAAGAATGCATTGTTCACCTGTGCATTGGCTGCTGACATAGCTGCCCTGAAAGAGTTTATAGTACAATATTGCAGACCCTTCAGGAAATGCTCAGCCAAGAAATTCATGATATCAGTTACACAGGTGCCCACGGGATCCAGGTGTTTCTCCACATACCAATGAACCCATCAGCTCCCTGCAAAAGTCTGACATCTTTCCAACATTGCCTGAAATCCTACATGCCATGAGTTGAAGATGGCTTTTAGGAATCAGAGGATGTGGATGGCCCACGGTTTCCATCAGGATCTTGGGAAACAATGGCAGGAGTTCAAGACCAGCCTACGCCAGCTTGAAGAAAGAAGGGAACCATGCTTGTGATTGTCATATCGGAGTAATCAGTACTAGGTATGCCCTCTGATGCTTGACTTGAGCCGCCACTCACTGAATCAGGAGAAAGGAAGGAAAGGTGCAAGCTTGATCTATCGACCAGTCCTAGAGGAAGGCATCCGCCACTCCCAGATCCGATCTCCAGCTGACACAGTGGGAAAGCTGTGTGTTCCAACTGGAAGGAAACAGGTCTACCTGACAAGGGCCCTATCACGTCATCAGAGCTTGAAATACCCTTGGGTTGAGCCTCCCGCTGCTGGCCTCCTTGATGTACCTGGAGTTCGAGTCTGTCACTGATTACAGATCTACTGGAAGATATTCTGCTGTTACTGACATTTGCAGTTGAAGGCTGTAATGCCAGAAGTCTTTGGCTAGTTCCGCCAGAGCTCGGAAGTGGATCCCACCCAGTCAATTGATATATTGGACAGCTGTGGTGTTGCCCATCCTCAGGAGTACACAGGACGTTACCCTGTCCAACATGAGAGACCGAATATCAAACGATCCTGCTAGTAACCCGGGACAATTGATGTGAAGGGTCAATTACTCCTCTGTCTATCTGCCTCCCATAGAGATCTAACCGCATCTTGCTCCCCCGCCGAGGTGACTGGCATATGATTCTATCACTGGGTCAGGACAGGAACCAAAAACCACCCGTCGGTTCCATGCCTCCATGTGTTCTATCCACCACAGCATCTCCATCTTGGCCTCCGATGTCAGTGACACTAGTTCTGAATACATAAGGCCCCTCCGAAGATAAGCCACCTTCAGCCTTTGCTGGGCTCTGTAGTAGAGTGGTCCCAATAAAATGGCTTTTTGCCGCAGGAAGAACCTGTCCCTCCTGAGGACATTCTTCAGTATTTGAACTTGACTATCTTCTGGACCGACAAGCTCAGGGTTGCTGCTTTGGAGTGTATGCAAAAACCCAGAAAAGTCATGGTCTGCTGTCGAACCAAGTCTGACTTTTGTTGGTTGATGATAAACGCCAAGTCTTGAAGCAAGGTTATGGTGGTTCTCAGATGAGACACCAGAAGCTCGTGTGATTGATCCATCAGTAGGATATCGCAGAGGTAGATTATTAACTTAATGCCCAGGGTTCAGAGGTGTTCCACCACCAGTTTGAGAAGCTTTGTAAAGCACCATGGTGCTGATGACAGACCGAACGGGAGAGTCTGAAACTCAAAGATGCCCTCTCCATTCAAATTGGAAAAATCTGCAGTGTGGAGGGAAAATGAGGACGGCCACGTAGGCCTCATTAAGGTTTCGATGCACTAACCAATCATCCTCGATAAGAAGATCCCTGAGGAGGTGGATCACCTCCATCTTGAAATGGCGGTAAACCAGCCATTCGTTGAAGGATCTGAGGTTGATCACAGGACAGAAGCATTTGTCCCTTTTTCCACCAGAAGCACATTGCTGAGGAAGCATCTGGGATGAAGAGCAGAACTGCATACAGTGCAGTTGGCCAGAAGGTCTTGTACCTCTTGGTCGATAAGAACCATGTCCCTTGTGGAGAAATGCAGTGGGCAGCATTTTATTGACTAAACAGGAGTTCCTTAAAACTCTATATGGTGCCCTTGCATAGTCTTCAGCACACACTGGTCTGCTGGGATCTCGGTCCATTTGTGTGTGAGCAAATGCAGTTTCCCTCCCAAATGGAGAGGTAATGAAAGTATGGGGCTTACTACTGTATTCGCCGTTGTTGTTGGCCCCTCCCGGGGCCCGGTTGTTCCTTCCTCTTCTACTGTCTCAAGTGGGGTAGAACATCCCCCTACAGCCGTTGCACCATCCATTGTTCCTCTTGTCCTGTAATCTGTTGGTGCTTTAGCAGGACTGGAGGCTGGAGGAGCGACCCCTGCCTCTTCGGGCCCCTCCAAAAACTTTCAAAAGGAAAATCTTCTTCATGGTTGACTGGGCATTGTCAAGGGCTGAAAAGGTCGAGGCAAACTTCCCCACCTCCTTGATAAAGGGCTCACCGAAAAGGTTGCCCTGCTATGCTCAGAAGAAGAGAGTTCACCCAATTTGGGGTACATTTTTATGAGTAGGAAGTGATGACGTTCCATGGAGAGGGCGCAGTTGGCATTTCCAAGAAGGCAGACCACCCTCTGAGCCCAGCCCGCAACATCTTCTGTGGGTACGGGTCTCCCTGTCTGCTTAGCCTGCTCTGCTAGCTCGATCATGTTCGTTAAGGGTCCTACCACGTCAATGCGCTTATCTTGGCATGCCATTCAGAAGCAAAAAAAGTACACAGCTTAAAGTCGATATCAGGGATAGATGCGACCCTATCCCCCATGGAAGGTCTGGGACACTCTGCTCGGAGACAAGCTCGCACCTCCTGGTTGAGGGATGGCGGATCTCACTCACCACTTAGTCCGTTGGCTGATCTTACTCGACATGTAGTCTGCCACATTTTTGTCCGGGACCCACTCGACGGAGTGAGGTCTTTATATATATCCTTGGGATTGAACATTTCATTAGGGGTAGAGTCCCCCTCAAATCATTCTGAGGCAGCCGAATTCGGGTGCCAGAATCCACCCGAGTACTGAGCCTCATCTGATGAAGCCTCATCGTCCTCTACATCATGCTTCCTCTGATCGGGGATCCCCTCCTCGGTGTCAAAGTCCATCGTAACATTGTCGCACGATAACCTGGATACTTCCTCCTCCCGGTAGGGAGCATTCTTCAGCGTGCACGCATTCTTCTGGGAGACATCGGCTAACCGGTTGAAGCACCCCCGGGTGCCCCACATCACACTTGCAGGCCTTGCGCTTGGGGACCGAGGTTGCCCCACTAGGCCCAGGCCCCGTCCCCCAGGAATCCTGTGCCCTTGGAAACCTGGGCCGTAAGCTTAGAGACCCTCTCCTGCAGAAAGACAAGTGCCTGGGAAATAGCCTGGGTGAGGAGCTTGTCCACCTCTGCAGGAAGGCGCTGTGGGGAGGCAATCCTCCACTGAGGAAAAAGAGGGTGAATAATTGTGGTCCCGCTGGGACTGCATGAAAACGATGATGAGAGCACACACTTAATTACACCTTATGACTATTTTAAAAGGGCAGCCCCCTCCCTGGTGCTCAGGACTCAATCACACAACAGTGACAGTCAGAATAGTATTGATATAACTTAAATAGAAGATGGCCTGGGCCCTAAACTTTACCGCAAAGAGGTGCCAAGTGAGGGATGATGGGGACAGAAAAAGGCACATAGGGCAGAACCAAGTCAAATTTTCCAAGTGCAACGCGGTCGCAAGACTTCTAAAAGAGCTGCTCAGTGGCTTATTTAAAAGTGCAGATTGTGAGCGTGAAAGAGCGCCACCTAGCGCACCTGCGCTGTATCAAGGAGACGTGCTCTGGCCATAGCCTGCCACGTGTGTAGAAAAGCTGTCAGGAGAGAGGGTTGCTGAACGTACCACTAAACGCTCGTAATCAAGCAAACAAATATGTAGAAACACAGCGTTAATAAGCCAAATATTAACCTGAACATTTTTTGTCAGAAAAGGAAAGAGACGTGACTTAACTGATGCAAATCAGTGAAGAAAGAGGGAGGGCTACGGAATGGATTGTGTTATATGGAGTATCCGGCTGTTACAGGACTGGCTTATGTGGAATTTTAGTTTACGAGCTGAACATCATCTGCGCCAGCTTGTCACCCACGTACAACGTGCACGACAGCCATTTTAGGTATCATGGTCTCCCTGTCCACGATCGATCGCCAGCGCGCTCCTCCGACCCTGCAAGCATCCTCCGCGCACCCTGGCTCCCCCTCCCTCCCTCACATGAGCATAACCCTTCTCCTCCTGCATGACCCTGTCCTTGGGAGTCATGCCCGCGCCTGACCAGCACCTCCTCTCCTTCCATGAATACCCCTCTGTTGATAAACCATCCCTCCGCGCTTGATTGTCCACGCGGCATGAATACCACTCCTTTGATGACCCCTTCCCCCGAGTCCGACTGTCCACACAGGTCCGAGGCCATTGCCTAAGCCGGGAGATACCGTTTACTGCCCCTTATTGTATGGAGTCGCTCCTCTTCAAAGGACCCACTATTGATCATGGCCTCCCCACCCCATGGGATACGATCAGGCGCACACATCCTAAGAATCGGCGGAACACTCAGCCGCGTGATAGCCCCCCTCCTGTTATCAGCAGGGTGAGGACCTCTATTGTGGATGTATGTGGGGGTGGGTTTGACACGAGGATTATGGGGACGTCATTTCATAAGTTTAAAGAGTCTTTTTATGCAATAAAGACTGCTCACATGTCATAAACGAGGGTATAAGAGGCCAGGCCTCAGAGAGGCTGTTAGAGCACCTCGAGACGATACCTTGTTGTCTGATCTGATGCGTTCTGCTCCGTCGGAATAAAACTTCTGTTTCCTGCCTTCTGGTCTCCGGCGCCTGCCTCATTGCTTGGTAATTTGAATGGTATAAAGGCGGTTAGCGCAGGGCAAATCTTGGAAAAGGCCATAGCCCTACCCTTTTTCTACAATTGGCGTCCCAAAGCGTGGGACCCATCAGCGACACGTGGATCCAGTGGGAGAGGTCCCGACGACAGAGTGAACGACTGCAACGATCGGGAGAGCTCGTGTCCGATAGACCCTCGTCTGACAGCCGATCATCCGACCTTCACTAGTTCCGAACAGACCTCTCTTGAGTGATCTACGGTCCTGACTGGGAACCATCAGGAGTGCCACGAACATCACGAAGAATAGAGGACGATTGGGCGCTGGATTCGGAAGACAGGAAACCGTCCATGCGGTCCGGGTAAGGTTGTGTAAACACGACAAATTGAGAAATGATTGTTTGATTTGGATAATACTAGTATTACTCTTTTGTTGATCCCTCTGGAGATTCACCGTCTGCAAATGGAGAAACAACAGGCTCTCTCTTTGCAAGCAGTGAAGGATAGGTAACGCAGACTTTTGTCCCCATTGTAATCCATCGTGCCTATCTTCCTCCCCCACTGTTTTCCCGAACTGTCGTTCGTGGATTGTTGTCTGGAGATTCTCTGTCTGCAAACAGGGAAGAACAAGGTCTCTCTTTGCAGGTAGAGAAAGAGTGGGTAACGCAAACCTTTAACACGTCATACCCACTTATTCTCCCCACTGATTGTTTGATTGACCGAACATTGATTGTTAGATATTGGTTCTTTTGAGGTATTCACCGCCTGCAAACAACGGAGAATAGAAATATTCTGTCTTGTCTTTGCCCGCCGTGATAAGATAGGTAGTGCAGACCTTTGTCCCCGTTGTAACCCGTCATGCCTATCTTCTCCTCACTGATTGGTAGCCTGTTCAGCCCGGACCGCTTATTAGAGATGTACCATCCAGCTCCACTGGAAGACACCCCTAATAAGGACATGTTCACCAAGCATGGACTAGTCGCTATTGCCTATACTAGGTTATGGCATAAATACACAAAAACGGACCCCAAAAGTCAGTGGCCACTGATAGGTTCCTTTGATGATCATAAAATAAAAACATTAGAAATAGCGCTCCAGAAAAATAAGACTACGCCCACTATGCTCGATAGTATCGGCATGTGGCGCAAAGAAAAGGAACAACGAAGAAAAAGAGAAGAAGCAAAGATAGGGAAAGAATTACGAAAGGCAGCCCACCTAGCCGCTAAGCAACTAGAAGAAGAAATAAAAGAAAGAAAGGAAGCTACACAAAACCAAGAATCAGGGTCGACAGGTCAATTTCCTGTTAGGACCCCCTCTGCGCTCTACCCTGAATTGCCCTCCAAACAACGGGCGAACGATGAGTTACTGCTAGGTCCCCCAATCATCTACATGCCCCCTCCATATGCCCCCTGCCAACAACACCTGCAGGCCCTGAGTGCGAACGAGAACGACCTTAGCGCTAGTGCACCAGCCCTCACGGCCTCCGCACCAGCCACATTAGCAGCACCACCAGATGACCCCGAGGCTAGCAAGCACCCACCAACCAGACCAAATAGGTTGAGCAAAGATGAGCGGGATGGGATTGACAAAATAGCAAAGACATTAGTAGAACGAAGGGAGAGCGAAGAATACACAATGAACATGTATAATTCGCATGCCGACAGCCACAGACGGCATTTCATTTTGCGATTCAGCTACCACACCCTGAACGCATATGAGGATAGGTATCAAAGTAAGGGCCCCGCTAAACTGACAACGCTGTATAGGAAGATTGATGTTGGAGATGGGACTGAATGTGAGGCGACGGAGCTCTTCATGCAGATGCTTGAGGTCTTCCGCCACCTCACGGAACAAAAACCAGAAGCCAAGGTTACAGTCCCTGAAACGACCTCAGTAGAAGTAGCCAACACTATGATGCCCATCAGAGAGGCGGCCCCTTACTGGATTCCGCCACGTGGTCTGGGAACAAACGATGATATTAATCACGCAGATGCAAAAGGGAGGGTTGTGTACAATTGGCTTTACCAACCATGGGACCGACAAGATATCCTAACTTTTAGACAAACTCTGCCCGATTTAAGAAAGAACCCGACAGCATTCTATACCGAATTGGGCACAGCCTTGGGTTCGACGATAATGACTTTAGCGGACATTGACTTGTTTTTCGGGTTATGCCTGCCAGCTGACGTGTGGAAGCAAATCCGGAAGGCTGACCACACAGATCTGTTTGGACATACCTGGAACCAACTCAGTGAACTAGATAGACAGCGAGAGCCTGGAAGGAAACCAGTGAAGGACATATTAGAACTCCCAGACAAATTAGTTCAGAAGTTAAAGACACTGATCCCAGAGAAAAAGGTAGATTGGTCGATAGTCACGGCCTGTCGTCAGAAACCCCAGGAAGATGTATCAGAATACTTCTCCCGATTCGAGACAGTGTTCTCCGACTACAGTGGCCAAGACATGACCACCGCAACCGGACAACACCTGTTTGTACAAAACTATGTGAAGGGCCTATCACAAGAGGTCTCCCAAAAACTGCAGACGAGTGAGAGTAGTTGGGGGGCCTCCAAACCCGCAGCTATCCTTCAGATGGCTCAGTATTACGAGCACCAGAAGAATGAGAATGATAGGGCATCCGAGAAAAAGAAGAAAGATTTGAAAGAAAGAGTGATGATAGCCCAGATACAAGGTATAGCGGTCGGACGGGAACCCCACAGGGGGAACTACCAATCGACCATCCCTAGAAATCCACCTCCTAAAGATCACACCCCAACACCCCACACTGGACGTAGAGACATTAGCGAAGACCAATGTGCCTTCTGCAAAGGATTCGGCCATTGGAAATCCCAGTGTCCGGTTCTGTTAGAGATGAACAGAAATAGGGACCCCAAGGATGTAGCGGGCGGACCGAGAAATAGGGGACAAGGACGAGGGCACACAAACGACACCAACAATGACAGATCAGGGAGATCGAACACATTTGACCGCCCCCGACAGAACCAGTATCAACTATCCGACGGTGAGAATGCCCCCGATTTTGCATAGGACTGCCAGGGGCAAGGGAGGGATCCAGTCGAGCTCTGTGTTGACCAGCAAGGTCCTTATGTCACTGCTAAGGTCCTGGGTACAGAGTCTCCATTTTTGGTAGACACTGGGGCGACATGTAGTGTGTTATCGAAACGACTGATTCCAAGGGCACCCTTGTCTGGCTCACACATTACATCGATAGGTTTCGATGGGACGCCCTCCACTAACCCCCTGTCCGTACCTGTCACCTTTAACCTAGAAAGCAACACCACTGACACAACATTTCTGCTCTCCTCCAACTCCCCTGACGCCATTATGGGCATTGACTTACTGAAACATTTTCGAGCTACCATTAGGTGTTCCCGGATGGAGTCCGAGTCATCCTGTACGACAACCCAGACATACCCAAATCCTGCCCTGCACGACACATGTGCTCCATAGCTGATGCTGACCTGTCCTTGCTTGATACCCTGCCTCCGTACCTATGGGCCAAAAATGACTCTGATGTGGGACGAATGATGATTGACCCTATTCATATAACTGTGAGACAGGACGCTATGCTCCCGAAACTCCCGCAGTATCGGATATCGCCCGAGGGTGAGAAGGCACTGGTAGCGATCATTCAGTCTCTGGTAGATGCAGGAGTGGTCGAAGAAGTGGTTAGCAATGTCTGCAACAGCCCTATCCTACCCATTGTCAAGAAGCAAGGCGAGGAAGATGAGAAAGCGTACCGCTTCATCATCGACCTGCGAGAGATCAACAAAGTGGTTGTACCCCAATACCCCGTAGTCTCAGATATCACCACCATTCTGACCCTCATCCCGTCCACTGCCACCACCTTCACTGTTATCGACCTCAAGAATGCGTTTTTCTCTATCCCCATCCATCCAGACAGCCGTTATCTCTTCGGCTTCACCCTGAAATCCCGCTCGTACCGATTTTGTAGAGCTCCCCAGGGGTACACTGAAAGTCCCAGTATCTACAGCCAGGCCCTCAAAAGACAGCTGGACGCCATCCAGCTACCGGATGGAGTGGTGTTGATCCAATATGTCGATGATATCCTTTTGGTGGCCGACACCACCCCACTTGCAATCACAGCCACTGTTCAACTCCTACACTTTCTTGCAGAAAATGGCCACAAAGTTTCCAAAAAGAAATTGCAGTTCTGCCAGCCACAAGTGACATACCTAGGCCATCTCCTGTCCAAAGAAGGGAGGAAACTCACACCCGACCGAATCCAAACCATCCTAGACACCCCCGTCCCAAAAACACAAAAGCAAGTCCGCTCTTTGGTTGGCCATACCTCTTTTTGCAGACAGTGGTTACCTAATTTCAGCTTCATTGTGAAACCCCTACTTGCCCTGTTGACCAAAGATGCCCCCTTCCCGCTCCCTTGGACCCCTGAGTGTCAAGCATCCTTTAAGGAATTACGAGATGCCCTCTGTTCAGCGCCCGTCCTGGGAACCCCGGATTACTCCAAACCCTTCTCCCTCTTCACCCACGAAAGGGAGGGGTGTGCATTGTCTGTCCTGACTCAGTCTATAGGTCCAAAGCAGCGCCCTTGTGCCTACTTCTCCGCCACTCTTGATCCTGTAGCCAGAGCTTTGCCTGCCTGCCTTCGAGCAGTAGCTGCCGCTGCTGTCTCTATCCGTCAGAGCGAGGGAATCGTACTTTCAAACTCCCTCACTGTGTTAGTACCCCATGCAGTCGACACCCTTCTGAACCAAACCAAGACTCAACATCTGACTAGCGCACGACTGATAGGGTACGAATTGACGCTACTTGCACCCCACATCACACTAAAGAGATGCACGACTTTGAATCCTGCCACATTGTTGCCCCTGCCTGAAAATGACCCCGACGTTCCTCCCATACACGACTGTGTGACCCTCACGGACGAACAAACTAGGAGTAGAGTTGACCTCCGAGACACCGCTTTCACAGACCCCGATGGAGAGCTATGGGTAGACGGCTCATGCATCAAACTCCCAGATGGCACCACTTCAGCTGCCTATGCAGTAACGACAGCCCGAACAGTAGTTGAGACAGCCCGCATCACACAACGATCTGCCCAGGCAGCAGAGGTGATAGCCCTCACACGAGCATGCATCATAGCCACAGGGACCACCGCAAACGTATATACAGACAGCCAGTATGCCTTCGGGGTGGTTCACCATTTTGGGCTCCTGTGGAGGAAAAGGGGATTCCTGACATCCCACGGCACCCCCATCCTTCACGGAGATCTGGTTTCTGCCCTGATTGAAGCGGTTCTCCTCCCCAAACGACTAGCAGTGATCAAATGCCAGGCACACAAGAAGGTGACAGACTTAGTCGGACAAGGGAATTCACTGGCTGACATCACTGCACGAACCACAGCTGAGAATACGACGGTGACACGCATGTATGTGACCAGGTCACAAGCAGAGAAATGGACTGACGCAAGGGAAATGATCAGAGACATCCAGTCGGCCAGCACCCCTCACGAACTGACTAAGTGGGCAGGGGTGGGTTTGAAGGATGATGAGGGCTGCTGGCGAACAAAAGATGCAAACAAATGGTTGCTGCCTGACTCATACCTGATCCCCGTACTGACGATGGCTCATTCCCCCGCACACATAGGATCTGCACCCATGATCGAACTCATTTCCAAAGTCTGGCACAACGACAAAATCCCGACTCAGCCAGACGCCTAGTCCAGCAGTGCCTTATCTGTCTGCAACACAACCCCGGGAAAGGAACTGTGGTACCCCGGGGAGGGTTTGGGACCCCCAATCATCCCTTTGAGGTCCTTCAGATGGACTACATCCAGCTAGAGAGATGCCAAGGCTTGAAGTATGTACTAGTCATTGTATGTGCCTTCAGCAAATGGGTAGAGGCCTATCCAACCCGTGACAACACTGCCATGACTACTGCCAAAGTACTACTGAAAGAATGTTTTCCTCGCTATGGCCTTTGTCGAATTTTATGGAGCGACAATGGCCCCCACTTCATAGCTGAGGTTATCCAACTAATCTTAAAAGGATTGGGGGTGAAGCAAAGGTTTCATGCGGTCTTCCACCCCCAATCCGCCGGCCTGGTGGAGCGCCATAATGCCACACTGAAGTTGAAATTGTCAAAAATAGTGGCCACCACCGGACTTAAATGGCCAGATGCCTTCCCACTGGCTTTGCTATCGATGCGCTCCACTCCCACCAAACACCATTTGACCCCCTCCGAGGTTGTATTCGGGCGACCGATGAACCTCTGGACTGCTCCCAAACCGACCTCCATTCATGACGTCCCAGACGTCCTACTGTCTGATTATTTGTGCAAGTTAACTAAAACGTTGTCTGTCATTCATCAACAGGTGCAGCAGGCCATCCCCGATGCTTCCAGGGGCCCAGGCCACGACATCCAACCGGGGGACTTCGTTCTAATCCGAAACTTCCAACGGACCAAGAGTCTGGAACCCCGGTGGACGGGCCCCTGGCAAGTGCTGATCACCACACGGACGGCGCTTCGAGTGGAGGGGAAGAGGCACTGGCTGCACGCACACCACTGCCGGAAGGTCTCCGCGACCCTGGCCACGACAGAAAATGTCAACACCCAAGAAGAGCTCCTGAACAAAGACCGACCAACATTGAACTGTTATCCCGATACTGAGGCACTTGAACTTGCAAAATTCTCTGATCCCACTGTGCCAACCAGAGAAGGGTATTTCCTGCGTCGAAAGGAGGGAGCTTCGGCTAAGTAGGCCACGGACTAAGTTGAATCTCAGAACGGTGACCTAAACACAACCAAGGGTTACCGGGAGAGAAGCTAAACGAAGTCTGTGGTTCTGCCCACCACCGAGCACCTTGAAGATGATGGAAGCGCCAGATAAGAAGATGATGGAAGCGCCAGTTGAGAAGATGATGGAAGCAACCGGAAATACCCACTACAGGAACCCAAAGACTGACAACCTGCACAAATCAAAGACAATCGCCTTTTTCATTGTCTTCCTCTTTTGCCTCCTCCTCATGACCTCCTTCTGGATCCTGGAGGAAAGCACACCGGCTCATCAGGCATTGCTGCCCACTGCACAACCAACCCCCATGAAAGAGCACCACCTGATCTCCCTGTCACCTCAGCTCCGAGAGAGACGCAGGGAGTTCTGGAACAATTCCTTCGTGCAACTGTTGCACCAGCACAACCTTGCTGCAAATGCCACGAACTGCTGGATCTGCGGGTTGCTCCCGCATGCCACTGGACACTCCATCCCCTTCATCCCTTCTCCTTTCTCAGTTCACGGCTCCTGCCTCGCCTGGTTGATCCTCATGCAAGAGAGCCACAAGGATAACGCCACTTCCGGCCGGACAGTGTCGCACTTCTACTCTGGGTTTTGGCTGAACGAAACCGGAAAGACCTCTGCTCCCCTGTGTCCTGCGCTCACGGGCGCCACCTTCCTTAAAGACATTCCAGCTAAAGAACGTGTCGAAGTACAGGTGCTCCACAATCCAGCTAGATCCACCTTCTCTCATCTGCGAAAACAAACTACCGCCACTCTGACTGTGGCTCTGTCTGTTATCAATGTCACAGGTCTTGTGTGTCTCGAAGGCCAGGGAACACAGCTGGTGGGTCACTGTTCCTGCCGAATCATCAGAACATTGGACTCAGTTGATCCCCCTTCCTTTGTTGCTTCCCCAAACATGTACTTTGTGTGTGGCACCAAAGCTTACACCTGGCTCCCGAAAGGTTGGAAGGGTATCTGCTACATTGCCTTCGTTCTCCCCCCCACGTATGTAGCCCCTGCTAACCATCACCGGCAGAGGCGTGCAGATGACATTGGACAAGCCGACTCCACTGGAGCACAGTTCCTGGATGCAGCAAAGGGACTCGTTCCCCTGTGGGGCCCAATGGCAAACAGCCGCGCTATCCGACACCTGACCCAGGCAGTAGAAACAACAATCAACATCACGGCTGGCATCCTCGCTAACAACACGGCTGAGCTTCAGGCGGTCCGCCTTGTGGCCCTTCAAAACCGCCTTGTTCTAGATGTGGTTCTAGCCGATCGAGGAGGGGCATGCCGCATCATCGGATCTAGCTGTTGCACCTACGTGCCAGACAACTCGCCCTCAGTCTACAAAGCAATTGAACACCTCCACAGACTTTCCTCAGAGGTTCACCAAGAACAAGAAGGATGGTCGCTTGGGAGCTGGTTTTGGGACACTTTGAAGGACTGGGGTTGGAGGTTGTTTTCCTTCGTACTGATACCTGTTGTGATATTATGTGGGTGTTGTTTAGGTATCCAATGTCTGCCATCTTTATTCAGCCTTGTTTCTAACTGTATGTGCCCAAAGACTTTGGACTTCCGAAATGAGCACATGAGTCCCCTCTATGAAGTAGAAATACGTGGCCTTATGGGGATAAATCCGAACTGACAAGTTGGCGAGACATGTTGAAAGGGAGGACTGTGGAATTTTAGTTTACGAGCTGAACATCATCTGCGCCAGCTTGTCACCCACGTACAACGTGCACGACAGCCATTTTAGGTATCATGGTCTCCCTGTCCACGATCGATCGCCAGCGCGCTCCTCCGACCCTGCAAGCATCCTCCGCGCACCCTGGCTCCCCCTCCCTCCCTCACATGAGCATAACCCTTCTCCTCCTGCATGACCCTGTCCTTGGGAGTCACGCCCGCGCCTGACCAGCACCTCCTCTCCTTCCATAAATACCCCTCTGTTGATAAACCATCCCTCCACGCTTGATTGTCCACGCGGCATGAATACCACTCCTTTGATGACCCCTTCCCCCGAGTCCGACTGTCCACACAGGTCCGAGGCCATCGCCTAAGCCGGGAGATACCGTTTACTTCCCCTTATTGTATGGAGTCACTCCTCTTCAAAGGACCCACTATTGATCATGGCCTCCCCACCCCATGGGATACGATCAGGCGCACACATCCTAAGAATCGGCGGAACACTCAGCCGCGTGATAGCCCCCCTCCTGTTATCAGCAGGGTGAGGACCTCTATTGTGGATGTATGTGGGGGTGGGTTTGACACGAGGATTATGGGGACTTCATTTCATAAGTTTAAAGAGTCTTTTTATGCAATAAAGACTGCTCACATGTCATAAACCAGGGTATAAGAGGTCAGGCCTCAGAGAGGCTGTTAGAGCACCTCGAGACGATACCTTGTTGTCTGATCTGATGTGTTCTGCTCCGTCGGAATAAAACTTCTGTTTCCTGCCTTCTGGTCTCCGGCGCCTGCCTCATTGCTTGGTAATTTGAATGGTATAAAGGCGGTTAGCGCCGGGCAAATCTTGGAAAAGGCCATAGCCCTACCCTTTTTCTACACTTATGGTCGCCATGGTTACTCCCTGTGGTTCACAGTGTTGTAGAGCATTTTAGGACCCTAGTGTAATTGTCCCGATTCATGCCATTATATAGGTATAAATCATCATGTCCATATATAGGCATAGAAATCATAACCATATTTAGACATAGCTCATGCAGTCCAAATACGGCAGGGCCACTTCCACTAGTTCCACCGAAAATCCACAACGATTTCTTGGAAAACTCCACTTCAGCAGCTAGGTACTTTCCCTTGCTTGAATACTGACTTGTCCAAGAACTCATTGAGTTTTCAAAGAACTGAGACTCCTTGATGATGTTATTATGTCCACCTTTACGTCAATCTTGGCACCTTCAAGGTATAAATATGCCTACAACTTGCTATAGCAAACACACAGTGGTTTGGAGCAGTTCGACTATCTACTTGCCCGATGCATCCTGCTTCCACAAGAGTCGAAGGAAGCCGACCCTCCAAGAGATGCTGTCTTTTCTCTTGCTGAGTAATCCAGCTCCAGTGTTTCCAAGCTACCCTTTCGGGTTGTTGGGAAATCGAGTCCTTAGACAGAGAGATACCAGACCTCCTCCATTCTAAACCAAGGTACAAAGCTGATTAGACCCTAAGAGAAATCTTGGATAGATTCTTTTTTTTAAAAAAACATTTTTATTGGCATTTGGCATCATGATAACAAACATCGAGCATGTCAATGTCAAGCTACACACCCATCCCCCCGCCCCCTTATCCAGTGTCCCCTGTATTAAATCAAAAATAGTGTCCATATTGTCCAATGGGTCAGATAAGTCTCCAGCCCAAATCCTGTTTCCGCTCTGCCTTTGTCTCTTCCACTCATTCTGCCCCTTAGGAGCGAATGAATTCTCACCCTCTTGTAACTCATAATCCTCCATCCAGCCCATGATAGCGTCTCCACTTACCCCATACCCTACCAAATTTCTTGGCGCATCCCCTCGCCTTATACGTAACTCTCTCGGCGGCCATGTATAGGTCCATTCCCCTCCTCCATTCTTCTATGTTTGGTGTGTCTGGTGCCCCCCACTTCCGGGGCACATCTCTCTTGGCTACCACTAAAGCCAGTACCAGGAAGATCAGCAGTGGCCGGTCTAAATCCACTTCATTCGTCATTATCTTGGACAGATTCTTGGCAAAAAGAATACTGGAAAGGGGCGACCACTCAGTCCCCCCGAACGTATGGTTGGGTGCCCCGATCCCCCCGGGAAACCATTTTGGGTGGGGGGCGTGGCTCGGCTGGTATGCCCGAAGTGGCGTAGCCGGGGCGCGCCTTTTCCCGCCCAATAGGGGTTGTCCTAGACACCTACACGGAAGACCACGCCCAGTAGGCGTACCGGAGGAGGGTACACGCCCTCCCGCAGAAGAATAAATAGTGCGGGAATCCGAAGAAGCGTCCTCTGTTCCTGTGCTTTGAAGGCTGCACCCACTCATTGCTCGTGAGCCCTCTTCGGAACAAGCGGCAATTTTGAGAACTTGTAATCTTGTTGTTTCTCTTTCAGTTATTTGGAGTACGAAGGATCCAGGACCTCGTTGATCGACTAAAAGCGGATTACTCTAAACCATGGCTGGCAAGAAAGCAGGAAAGGGCTCCGAGATGGAGAAGGCATTACGCCTGTTGTCGAACCGAATGGCTAGCATGGACCGAAAGTTCGGAAAAGTTCAATCGATCGGTCGAGGTTTGTTGGAGGTTAAGAAACAGTTGGCGGCCCTGAGCAACTCAGGTCATCCTAAGAAGGTAATAGGCCCGGCCTTGCCAGGAGTCGTCCCCGAGGGTAGGGGGAAGCGGGTCAAGAGGAGGGCGGTTTCTGGGGAGGTCCCGGTTCCTGAGCTACCCCCAGTCTCCCCCGTCACGCCGGCGGACATCCCGGTACCAAACCCAAAAATAGGTTTGCCGATCCCGGTTGTAATTACTCCCGCTAATGATGAGGAGATGCCTCCCGAATTGGCCGTCCAGTTGGCGGCAGTGTTGCCATGGCTCAAGAAGAAAGCAGGGGGGGCAGTGGCCGCAGGAGACCCGGCCGAGGAGGCCAGATTAATAATCGAGCAATTGCGGCAGTCGAGAGAGGCCGCAACGGCGAATGTTCCTCTTGTTCCCCCACAGGTGGTGCCAGGAGGACCTGCAGTTGGTCGGGAAAAGGCGGCAGAAACAACGGCCGAACCTGGTAAGCACGCATTGCCAATGGCGGGGGAGGGTTCATTACCCTCGAGGCGGGAAAGGGTGGCACAGCACATCCCTATGGCCAAAAAAGAACTAATATGGGGGGACAAATACGTTAACATGTTTTCATTATTGACTGACCATCGCGAGATGGAGTATGCAAAGTCCCAGAAATATTTATGGCATCCGAGTGTATGGCGCGCCAAGATGGCGGAATTCAGGGTTGATGAGACAGTAACGAACTGGGTTAAGGCCTTTTCCATATTTATTGCAGTCATGGGGGAACGAATGCCTGAACTGATGACCGAGTTGACTTGCTATCAGAATCGGATTATGGATTTTTATTCCATGTATGAGGGGGATGAATGGAAAGGTTATGATATGAAATTTCGGAAAGCGAAAGAGTTTGATGCTACTTTGACTTGGGATTGCCTAGACTCGATGTCATGGCACAAGCAGCTCTTGCCAGGGGCGACAGGTACGTCCTCGCCGAGCGGGAGCGGGTCGGGGTTCGTCCGACAAAAGCCCGCGGTGCCCTTTCGAGAGGGCGCTGGTGGGGACTATCAACCCAAGACCGGCGGGAATGGTGGCAAGTGTGGGGTTTGTTGGGGCTTCAATAGAGGCAACTGTAACAGACCACAGGGAACATGTAGGTTCAGGCATGCGTGTGCGGGCTGTGGGAACTCCTCACACCCGGAGAGTAGCTGTAGATCTAAAAACAGCGGGACGGGAGGAAAAGGGGGGTCTAAGCAAGAGTGAGGGAAGACTTTGTAACCGATTGCCTACACCTGTTGATATCATGGCTCTGACTCCTTGTTTGAACAAATACCCTGATCATGTATCCGCTGGGGTGTTGAGGAAGGGATTCTTACATGGCTTCCACATCCCGGCGGGGGATTTTCGGGGGGACTCCTTTTGTAAAAACCAGATATCTGTCCAACACAACCCAAGCGTTGCAGCAAAGAAAATTGCAAAAGAAGTCAGCCTGGGGCGGGTGGCAGGGCCTTTTCATCGCCCGCCGGTGGCGGAGTTCATATGTTCCCCTTTAGGGGTTGTCCCGAAGAAAGACCCTGGGGAATTTAGACTTATTCATAACTTGTCCGCCCCAAGGGGTTCCTCGGTGAACGAAGCAATTGACCCGGAAGTTTGTTCAGTACGGTACGCATCGTTCGATGATGCCGTGGCCATGTTGAATCGCCTGGGCCCCGGGCGTTCCGGTTGCTCCCGGTACACCCACAGGATCAGCGCTTGCTAGGTTTTGCATTTCAAGGGAGTTATTATATGGATAAATGCATGCCGATGGGTTGCTCCATTTCTTGTGCTTATTTCGAAATGTTCAGCTGTTTTCTACAGTGGGTATTCACTGAGGCCACTGGCCATAAGCATGTGATGCACTATTTAGATGACTTTCTGTTTTTGGGGGCAGCCGGCGATACGAGTTGTGCGCAGGCACTACGGGACTTCTGCATCCTCATGCGGGAGTTTGGAGTCCCACTGGCACCAGGTAAGACGGTCGGACCATCTACTTCACTGGAGTTTCTTGGAATTGAGCTCGACTCGGTGGAAGGATGTTTCCGTTTACCGGTGGACAAGGTAGCCAAATTCAGGGCTTCCCTGATACAATGCCTGGGCAAGGAGAAAGTGACCCTGCACCAGTTACAGCAAACAGTGGGGCAGCTTAACTTTGCCTTGAGGGGGATGCCAATGGCCCGCCCCTTCTCACGCTCTATTGCACAAGCTATGCTGGATCTTAAGGAGGGACACCACCGTACGAGACTGTCGGCGGAGGTTCGCCAGGATATGCGCATTTGGTTGGCATTTCTGGCGGACTTCAACGGTCGAGTTGTGTGGAACAAGCCACCTGCGTCTTCAGACGAACTTGGTCTGCGGACTGACTCAGCTGGGAGCGTGGGATTTGGTGCCATTTTTGGCAATCGATGGTCGGCGCAAGCATGGCCGACGTGGTGGCACTCCAGCGGTCTCACAGGTAACATTGGGTTCTTGGAGTTATTCCCCATTTGGGTTGCTCTGCTGGCATGGCCAAGCGACTTCAGGGACCGCTCAGTGGTGTTTTGGTCTGATAATATGACTGTGGTCGAGTGCGTTAACCAGCAGGCAGCCCGCTGCAAGTGGATCTTGAGATGGTTGAAAGAAATTGTATTACTTTGCATGAGATTGAATGTACAGTTCAGGGCGAGACATGTGCCAGGCGTACTGAATCATGCAGCTGATGCACTCTCTCGTTCACATATGCAGGCGTTCAGGGGCTATCTACCCACAGCGGACCTAGTGGCGGCACCATTCCCCGAGGCGCTATGGCTAATCGGTGCCGCGGATTACAACACCTCGTGGCAGCAAGCTTAGCCCCCAGGACAAGGAAGGCATACGAAGGAGCGCTTCGTTCCTACTGCACATTTTTGGGTCCAACAGGGAGACAAAGCTGGGGGCAGGAGGAGTCCTTCCTGGGGTTCCTGGTAGCGTTGCACAGAGAAGGCCGATCAGCGGCAACGGCCAGTAGACATAGGGCTGCCATTTCATTCATGGCACAGGTACATGGCATAAAAGACCCGACGGGTTCCTTTTTGGTTAAGAAAGCCCTTCGCGGCTGGCAGCGCCTTGAGGGTCGTAAGCAAGATGCGAGGCGCCCGATTGGCTTAGACAGGTTGTCTTTACTCGTAGCAAAACTGGACGAGACGTGCTCCTCCCATTTTGAAGCAGTTCTGTTCCGGGCAGCTTTCGCATTGGCATTCCATGGAGCTATGCGGGTGAGCGAACTTGTCGCGAGGAACAAGAAAGATGTTGAGGCAGGCTTGTGCAGGGATCACGTCCAAATTAGGGGTGATTCAATGGTGATCTCGATAGCCAGGTCCAAGACTGACCAGGGAGCTATGGGAGATAGTGTTATTGTGCAGCGTGCGCGAGGGTCCCCCACGTGCCCGATAAAGTGTATAGAGGAATACGTGGCACTTAGGGTGGATACATGGGGGGGGACTTTGCTGAGGCACAGGGATGGCACCCCACTGACGAGATTTCAGTTCCAGAGGGTGCTAGCAATGGCAATCGCTGCTGCGGGCATGGACCCGTGCGACTTTGGGACCCACTCCTTCAGGATAGGGGCTGCTACTGAGGCTACAGCCCGGGGTCAGAGTGCGGAGGAAGTAAAACAGTTGGGACGTTGGTCCTCGAATTGCTTCAAAAGGTATGTGCGATTGCACATGTTGTAAAGATCAATTGACATGCACTCACGCTTCTTGTCTTTTGTTTGAATTACAGTTTCGCGAGCCTGTCACGCGGGGCGGAATTTGCAGTCGACCCAGCACCAGGAGACCAGCGGTCAAGGATCACCGACTGGAGAGAGAGTGGCATGGGTCGTGGGCCACTCATATGTGAGGCGCGCCGGGGACGTATTCAAGGCAGGTGACGCGACTCGCGCAGCTGGGGAATACGGGTACAGAGTGACCTTCCATGGGAAGGGCGGGCTCTGTTTTGACCAATTCGATTCGTTTTTTGAGGGTCTCTTAGGGCGGCAAAGGTCACCGCCATCTGTAGTCATAGTACACCTGGGGGGCAATGACTTGGTGACACTGGGTAGATGAGTGTTATTGGAACACATTTTGTCGGCTGTTAGCTGGTTGGCTAAAAGAGTCCCGGGGTGCACGATTGCTTGGTCCCACATGATCTCAAGGAAGGTAAGGCGGGGGGGCCTTTCGGTATCAGCACTGAACCATTCAGTGAAAAGGGTTAACATTAAAATTGGTAAATTGTTCCGCTCTTTGCAGTTGCATAGCATTCCTCATGGGTGTGTTCGGGGTGATCACATGTATCTGAATGATGGGGTTCACCTGTCCAGGGAGGGGAATGACTTACTCATAGGAGACTTCATAGCGTGGCTAAGGGGTTTGAGGAAGCATGACCTTTAGGAGGAGTAGGGGGGGCTGGATAGTCGGTCAACTATCCGGCCTGTGGCGGTAAGGTCATGATCGGTGAGCAGTAATTTCAAGGTCCCTAGAGGGGGGCGCCACCCAGAATGGATGGGAGCGCCCGGGGGGAGGCGGCCATTGGCCCCTTCCACGGGGAGGTGGCACCCACTAAGGATGGGTCGCCTAGGGGGAGACGGCCATAGGCCCCTCCCAGGGGGGAGGCGGCTAGATGCCCCTCTTACTAATTTCCCGGGGGCCGGATATCCGCGACGGCGGATAGAGAGTGTGGGGATGGGGGGGAGTCCACGTTGTCCTTCCTACAGATACCTCACATGGGAACTCGGACGACCTTTAAGATGGCGTCGAGTGGAAAGGGGGCCCCCACCACAACAAGGGAAGTTACAGTTGGCAATGAGGGTAGAGTCGTCTGCGCATGCGCCACTCACACTGTGAGGGCGAGATTTTGGTAGTAGGGATCTGACACCGGTTAAGACCTTGCCGTTGGCCCTTAATGCTAGGATGTACAATTTTAATTTAGAATGTATGCATTTTCAGGATGTTAGACTCGGCTAGGAAACCTTTGTATTAGAGAGCTGTTAAGGTTAGCCAAAGAACATGTCTTCATCGAAATGTAATAAATGTAAAATTGTACATAATGATGAAACTTTTATTTAATGTTTTAAATTTTGTTTCATATTTTAATAAATACGGCCGGGAGGGTGACTCCCTCCCGCCTTCCAAAAGTTCAAACCTGTGTCCGACTTCTCCCATTCTTGGTTATTGGTGTTGGGAGGGGGTGGCGGGCATCCCGGCCATATAAATTTATGCTACACCTCACTTACTTCCTCCCTCGTACTAGACGTAGGTTAGGTACATTGGGGTAGGCATATTTTAGAAGCACTAGTTGAGTACTTTTTAACCTTTGTTATTTATGTATGTATGTATTTATCCATGGTCTAGGAACCATACACTGCTTTTACAGTATTATTTCATAATACTTTTTTTACTGTACGCATTAAACTTTGCAACCAGTATTACCATTGTAGCAGTTCATTTCTTCTGCATGAGAAAGAAGACTATTCAATAAATACTCCTTTATTGAAAACGCCTGTCTATCTATTTCTCTGCACCTCTGGTGAAACGAAGCATCCATGAATGACTGAGTAAAATATCTATCTATTGTTTCCACGACTCTGAAGATCAGTTTTATCTTGGGGAAACAGAGTTGTCATGTTTATGCGGTTGTCAGAAACGAAATCCCTTCTTGTAAACTAGAGAAAGTTTCTAGTGACCACTGAGACAGCTGGCAATCACAATTAATAAATCCAATATATTCGATAGTAGACATAAGTCCTACATCACATCTATAGGATATATTATTCCAATGCGCAGAGCCTATTGGGAATATCAGAACTACACTACATGGTGCCCAACATTTGGTAAGGCACTAATTTAATGCTAGATACTAGAGTAACTCATTCGTGCTTTTCACAGAGACCCCTTTTTCCCGTAAAATACTCCAATAGACGTCTGGAGTGGGTAAAAGGATAAAATATCTGCCATTACTGAGTAGGACGAAAAATCCTATTTTTTAGTTTTTGGTTTGTTCAACGTTAAAGGATACAGTGCTCCAAAATATTGTGCACCTTATCTTCATTTCCTTGATACTTGTTCTGCAAAACTTTCAACAAAATTTTGGATACCGGCGAAGAGAACGGTAGATCCGCAGGAAATAATACCCGACCGGGTATAGACGTTACAGGTCTCCAACAAGATGACCCGGATGCTATAATTATCCCGGAAAACTTAAGGAAAACAATAGCTATAAAGCTTATAGAAAATGGCCTATCACTAAGAGGTTGTCATGGGGACGAGCCTTGCATTTACACTGTGTTAAGTTGGCATGAGCTTATTAGAAGTTTAAACGTCATTTTTCCTTTCTGCTGCCTTTGCACACGGCACACATTATTATAAATGTTTAGAGTTTAGCAGAGTGTTTTGCTTCACACGAAAATAATATGTTTTTCTATATTAGCAGCCTTGCTTGGTAAGCTTTGTCTGAACAGTGAGTGTTGAGGCCTTCAAGGTTATTTCAACACACTGGTTGTTGTTCGGACTGATCAGCGCATGTCCTAGACATAACATATATGCAGCTGCAGCCATCTCTGATTTTTTGCGCGTTAAATATTGCACTGCGTAGGCATGATCACACACACTTGGAGAACATTCGCATGCAGAGAGCTGTGGACAGAAACTGATGCGATCCATTTCTGCTAGGACCAGAGGTCCCAAGAGACCTTCTGTAGATATAAAATAACCTACTTGCAAGGGAGGGTGAGATATAGGTGTATTCTAACCTGTTTCCATTTAGCATTGTAATATGCTTTCTCCCTTTGTATTTTATGGAATAGTAACTATGTTGATAATCTTGTTGCTTGTAATATGTTTGCTTGTATTAGCTAAGATACTGCGCATGAGAACACGGCATTAGAAATAAATATTTCAAACTTGCTTGTGTCTCCTTTTACTCCCTGTTCTGGACTGGTATGAGAGTATAATGAAAGAGTGTTTTTGTGTTCCAAATTGCCTGAGGTATTCTAAGTTCCATGTTCTGGGTTGTCTAATCATTGGGGTTATGGAAGAACCAATGAGACACTGATTGCTAGTCTGGTAGGTGATTTTGGCTAATTCACTGAGGTTCCAAGTCTCTATGCATAGTTCTGTGTAGGAGCAGAATCCCTGCTACAAGGTGGTAGAGTTATATTTGTCATAGAGGCATGCGAATATCACCAGACAAAGGAATTCTATTCATGGATTATCTTTCCACAATCAAATCCAACACCACATGTGTTCCACTTCTATAAGATAGAGGAACATCCAGTGGAATACGTTCCTTTCGAGGACATTGAAATTCTACTAACTTACCAAGAGCATCTGCTCTGGTTCAAAGGCGCCCTACAACATCAAAATCACATTACCAGGCTTGGTCCACTAGGTAAATCAGGAGCAACATGGCCGGTACTAGCCAGCTATACACCACATCCTGCCATTGAAAAACTGACAGGTCCAGAATTGTTAGCTCAGCTAAAACAATTAACTAAAATACATAGATAATTGGTTCAATAATGTCATGCGGACTCTAACAGTCCAACCTGCTATAAGAATTCCACAACACACCCCTCATCAGGGAACACAAACAAAATAACACCACAGACTATGCAGTCAGTCATCGGTAAATTACCCACAAAAAGGGAATAAATTCCATTCAGGTTAGCTCAAAAAATTACTCAGATCGAGGCAGTATTTCCCAATAGTACACCTCATGAGAAACACAGGATTCTAACAATCTGTTTACCAATGGGGATCGCACCACACCTGGAGGACTGTGGCACTTGGGGTACAGTCTTTGCTGCAATCTACACCAAAATACATGGTGTTCCATCCATGATTGTAATACCAGACGTCCTGAAACAGATTCAAAATGAATACGGGGCAGAGCCTGCTTTAAATCTCGGTATGAAATTACTGAAGGATTTCAAACAGGTCTCAGATATAATATTGGCTAATATTGAAGGTGAAGCAGCATCAGTGGCAATCCTCCAAAAACTAAAAGAACTTGATGTAACTGAGCAACCATACGAACTGGCCAGAATAATAGAAAAATCCCATGAAGAACTAGGTAGAGATAGTTTGGGAGGGAAAAACACACTCACTACTCCTAAAAAGAAGTGGGAAAATACTAGACAGACACCTCCTAAAGAGAAGCATTCCCAATACAGACGAAGGTCTCCTCAAAAGGAGCCCTCTGAAAAAAGGTATAACCTAAGAAATAGGGATACTTTAAGAAAGCCTGATAGATATCAAGATACTGATACACGTTCCTCTCGTACCTTTCAGACTTCCTCGCAGAAATCTGAAAGAAGAGGACTATCAGAACACAAGGAAGAACGCGTGAAGTCCAAAGACGATCAACGCGCTCCGAAAACTAAGAAAACTCAATTTACCAAAAAGAAGGTAGCAAGTCTTAAAATCAGACATGCCGAGGATCTTGAGGACACCACTCAAGAACGGGGAGTGGGCCCAGACAATGCTGGACAGCACAGCAGAGGTTACCATAGCGGCAAGATCCTGAAGGATCGTCTGGAGACAGTGAACCTAAATGAATGCATTCAGGTTGAAACTGCAGATATCAGGGTTAGTGTACCACATAAGCTATATGAAGTAATACTCTGAATAGAGGGGGACAGAACTAGGAAAATAAAAGCACTCTTTTGGGAAAAACTATCTAAGGGTTATGACATTCTTCTTGCTGAAAAATACTGGCCACCTGAATTTGTCAGGGAGTGCCCATATGGCGAAGAGATCATTATGCCAGCCTTCTCAAATCATATTCTTATTCATAAAAAATACACCTATGCCAGAAAATGGGCTGTGGCCCAGGCTCCAGCATTATATAAAAATCATATGGGCTGGGATGAGGATTCTCCTAACCATAAGATCCAGTTAAAAAATCAACCAACTGCTCAGAAGCAGTATCCAGTTAAACAAGAATCTAAAAAGCAGGTCAGGGGGATCCTAGATCAACTTGAATACCAAGGGGTGATTGAAACATTCACCTCGTCCATGAACAATCCTTTGTTTCCTGTCTCCAAACCAGACAATACATATCGTCTAGTTTTGGACTGCAGACATTTACATTTTTGTTGCAAAACCTTTGCAGTACAAAATGCACACAGTGCAGCACTGATGACTAATATCGTGCGCAAGAAGTATACAACAACATTAGATATTTCAAACAGTTTCTTCTGTCAAAACATTGCACCTAAAAGCAGATATTTGACCGCTTTCTCGATAATGGAGACACAACAGCACTTTTGTCATCTCCCACAGGGATTCAAGAACAGTCCTGGGTTATTTTCAGCCAGAGTAACAGAGTTACTGCAAACATATGATGATGAGGCATTATCTTATGTTGATGACATCTATCTTACAGACAATGATTTGGACAGGCACTTGAACATGGTGAACACCATAAACCTTGGCTTCACCTCTGAAGGGTACAAATTCAACTTTAAAAAATCAAGAGTTGCCCACCTAAATGTCCTATTCTTAAGATATGAACTTTCAAGTGAAGGCACGAGCCTGGCAGCCAACTTTTTAGAAAAGTGTGCGCTGCTCCAACCTCCAAAAATGCTGAAAAACTTAGTCAATTCTCGGATTCCTGGATTTAGGGAGAACTTACATTCTAAACTATGCAGAAAGGGTTAAACCTCTCTACGAATTAATCAAACCTGATTTCAAACAAACTAATTGGACTCAAAAACACACCGAAATGTTGCGTTCTGTGCAAACAGACATGTTAACAACAAATCATTTACAGACACGCGTAAATGAACAAAACCTTGTGATCCAAATCATCCCAGGGAGATGCGGATTCACATACCTAACCTTTAATGAAGGTGAAAAGGTACCAATAGCATACAAATCACACTTGTACACACAAGCTGAAATTAAATTCACTTCAACAGAAAAAATTCTGACAGCGGTTCAAACTGCAGTAGCAAAAGAGAGAGCCCTCACGCATAAAAGTCGTTACTCCTGTACCTGCCTTAGAGGCAGTGACAAAAGCGAGCATTCCGTATGCAAAAGCTTTACATCCAAGATTAATACAATGAGTTAATTCTCTTGCTGCAACAGACTTTGAATACGTTTTTGACCCCTACTTGAAGACTCAAGAATTTTTCCAATAAGAACAAGAATGTCCTCTGTCCACTGAGATTCTGCCTCTAGAACGTTACGGATGTATAATATATACAGCCGGATCAGCACAACCCGTAATTGGGGGTAAACAAGCGTATAGTGCTTCGATTGTTAAAGGTCGCTGGCGCGATGGTAAATTCAGACCAAAGGTCACAAAAACTCAATCTCTCGGAGACTGTACAACTCAGCGAGATGAACTACAGGCTTTCAAGATGGCCCTTGAAAATACCGATCGCGAATTCCCCACACTCATAGCATGCGATTCGTATTATTGCGTCCAGTCTTACAATGAATATTTGCAGAACTGGGTTCAAAATGGTTTTAAAGACGTAAAAGGTGGCACAATCAAGCATAAATTGCTTTGGGAACAAGCAGTTCTATTACAGAAAGAACTACAAAAGACTCACATGATTCATACACTGAGTCATCAGTGTGATGGCGTTCACGTTGCAGGGAATCCATTGGCTGATGAAGCTGCAAAGGCAGCTGTGTAAATGGCTTCCGTAGCTGCAATCACTCGTTCAAAAACAAAATAGGCAGCACAATTATGCAAGCTGTCACTGCTTCAATAGGAGACAGTGGTAAACCACTTCCAAAAGGCTTTCCACTCAAGTACTCATATATAACTGATGCACATAATGTTCCTTTAGCTTGAATCCCTGAATAGAGTAATTCCAAACATGGAACACAGATTGGGACTAATTTTAGCAGCACATGAAGGACTTACTTCTGCACATGCAGGCGTTACAGTCACAGTGTCATTATTAAAACAACGATACTGGTGGCCGCGCATGAGGAAACAGATCTGAAACTATGTTTTGGAATGTGAAACCTGCCAGAAAGGAAAGTTTCACCAGTGAAATGCCCGGCACAGACGCCCCTTTTAATCTCAGATAAACCACTTGCATGTGCTTACCTGGACCACTGTGGTCCCTCACAAAGGGATGGCAACTATAAATTATCATGGTCGCAGTGGATTCGTGCTCAAGATTCATTTGGATGTGGCCTCAGCGCTCGGCTGACGCCCGAACTGTTATAAAAGATTTGCGAGTCTTTATCGGCACATACACAATCGGCACGCTACATTCTGACCAGGGTCCTGCTTTTAGCTCTCGGGCTTACACGGTGGCCATGGCCAGCTTGGACGTTGCATTGCGGTTTCCAAGTCCATTCCATCCTGAGGGAAATTCTGTAGTGGAAAGAAAAAACCATGACATAAAGCAATCTATAACAGCTAGGATATTAGGCTTGAGTGACAGGTGTGTCAAACATCTAATAAGTGTCCAACGTAGTCTTAATAACCTGCCAAGAAATTCTCTGGGTGGATTCACTCCATATGAAATCCTTTTTGGTACTAGAATGATGGTCGAAGACCTCGATCGTCATACTGCAGTGGTAGAACAAAAACACCTTTGATATCAAAGATGGTTTGGCTGTTTTACAGGACTTAAATGAAACAAGAAGAAGTCAAATCAACACCATACAAAAGCCAACGACCACTGAAGAAAAACCACCTGTCCCAGCAAGACCTGTCTGGATTCCAAAGATTGGGGATCTGGTCATGAAAAAAATAGCGGATAAGAAGGAATTTGGGCCTTCTTACAGAAAACAAAACACCACAGAGAGAAGAAGGGTCTGAGGGATATTTTAAGACCTGTACAGGTTTGCATCCCCTAACATCTATTAACAATACCTTTGAAAAACTGGGGCTATGATATAAGGCCAAACTTCAAGGCTAGAAACAACCAGACTGTTGCAAAATCAGTCAGGAACCAGGTTCATATGGATCCTATATTGAGAGATACAAAGATGTGCAAAAACCAGGAAACACAAATGATTGTTGGTGAGACCCAACGGATGTTGACGCCTTACTGGGTCCGGTAACGGCTCATGTATTGTGTTGCCCCCAACAGCTACCAATCCTGATGACGGCATTCAGAGAGATCTCACTGTTAATTCCAGCTAAAGGTGAGGTACGCGGACCAACAGGCACACAGGTACCATCGACTGCGAACATTGCTAATGCAATTGAAGCTGACGGCGATGCTTCTCATCTGTGTACAATTGATCTACTTAATGAAGTGGTTCAACTTTCATTTACTGTGGTTGACGATTTCTTTGCCAGCCTAGATGATTTAATGTTTTCTATTGACACCGACTATAACTTTTAAAGTTACAACACAGCCTTATATAAGTTTTGAATTCGACCATCGTTTTTCAAAACAAACACTTCTAGCTTTTTTTCCAAAAATGAACTTTGGCACAAAGCAATCTGCTTAAAGTAGAACTGTTCTCAGAGAACAAGAATTCTTCGAAATCTTCCTAGAAACAATATTGACCTTATCAAGAAACTAAACCAGTTTATATATATACTGCTATGGGATGGTCTCAACCTTTTTTCTGTATTTAGAGCCATTTCATAAATGTATTTTTTTAAGATTCATTCAGTTAGCAATACTAACAACATGCTACATGATTGAAATGAAATCATTGCTTTTAAAATGCATGCAGTATAAAACAAATGCTCATTTTTTTGTGTACAGTCATTTTCAAATGCATTTTGTATGTATTTTTGGGTGGGATTGTAAACACATGCTTTAGAATATGTTTTATTGCTTGAACTTAGTAATGATGAAGATAATAAAGTGGAGTGGGTGTTGTATAACATTTTAGGACCCTAGTGTAATTTTCCAGATTCATGCCCTTATATGGATATAAATCATCATGTCCATATATAGGCATAGAAATCATAACCATATTTGGACATAGCTCATGCAGTCCAAATACGGCAGGGCTACTTCCTTAGTTCCGAAAATCCACAACGATTTCTTGGAAAACTCGACTTCAGCAGCTAGGGATTTCCCCTTGCTTGAATACTGACTTGTCCAAGAACTCATGGAGTTTTCAAAGAACTGAGACTCTTTGATGACGTTATTATGTTCACCTTTACGTCAATCTTGGCACCTTCAAGGTATAAATATGCCCACACTTGCTATAGCAAACACACAGTGGTTTGGAGCAGTTCGACTGTCTACTTTCCCAACGCATCCTGCTACAGCAAGTGCCGAAGGAAGCCGACCCTCCAGGAGACGCACTGAGAGAGACACTGTCTTTTCTCTTGCCGAGAAATCCAGCTCCAGTGTTTCCAATCTACCCTTGCGGGTTGTTGGGAAATCGAGTCCTGAGACAGAGAGATACCAGACCTCCTTCATTCTAAAAGAAGGTACAGAGCTGATTAGACCCTAGGAGAAATCTTGGATAGATTCTTGGCAAAAAGAATACTACATTTTATGCTACACGTCACTTACTTCCTCCCTCGTACTAGACTTAGGTTAGGTACATTGGGGTAAGAGTATTTTAGAAGCACCAGTTGAGTACTTTTTAGCCTTTGTTATTTATATATGTATTTATCCATGGTCTAGGAACCATACAATGCTTTTACAGTATTATTTCATAATACTCTTTTTACTGTATGCATTATACTTAGCAACCAGTATTACGATTGTAGCAGTTCATTTCTTCTGCATGAGAAAGAAGACTGTTCAATAAATACTCTTTTATTTCTCTGCACCTCTGGTGAAACGAAGCATGCATGAATGACTAAGTAAAATATCTATCTATTGTTTCCACGACCATGAAGATCAGTTTTATCTTGGGGAAACAAAGTTGTCATGTTTATGCGGTTGTCAGAAACTAAATCCCTTCTTGTGAACTCAAGAACGTTTCTAGTGACCTCTGAGCTAGCTGGCACTCACAATTAAGTCTAATATATTCGATAGCGACCTAGTAGACATAAGTCCTACATCACATCTATAGGATATATTATTCCAATGCGCAGAGATACTGGGAATATAGGAACTACACTACAACAGTAGTTATAGTACTGTATTGTGTCATTTTCTACTTTTGAACTTTGAGTTTGCTGTTTAAATAAAAGTGAAGAAAGAAATGCATAATCCTCGCCCCTGTTCCTGACATAGAATTATTTGTCCACATGACGAAAGTAACTCAACAAGTTTTTGGGGTCTCCCCACCTAGCTCATGAGCAGGTGAGTTTTGTTAGCAGCTGTATTTTAAAATGATAATTGCAGTGACATAGAAAACGGGTATCACATTCACCTCTGAGGACCATAATAGAGGCGGCCATCTTAACACATGCATCATAGTTATTGTAGTTATGTTTGAAAATACATATACCTAAGTACTTCTTGTAGCACTATTGAATCATATTCAATATTAAATTGTATGCATATATTACATATGATTGTCAACCTTTCAGGATGTGTCCCATGAATAGTGTGTTAATTCAATCCCAGATTCAAGACTAGACATTGCCTGGTATATCGTGCTGGTTTGCATATGCTGTAACTGCATAACATCGCTGCGCTGGCTCTTGGCAGCGAGTAAGGACTGCTACAAGCGTTATCTTTTATCTTTGTTTTAGTCTGCATTTTAAAATTCTGTAATATCACTTGTACTCTGCTCGCTCACTCCCCGGTCCACCGCAGCAACCAGTGCTGTTTGTTGTGGAGGGAGGCAAGCGGTACCACTTCCTGGTTGCTCCATTCTAGGCGGTCATCTTAGGTGGGTTGACGCGCTAGTCTCCCACTCCGCCCTTACTACTTAAGGGTTAGACTCATTCGCGCTCGAGGTTGAACTGCATAACATCGCTGCGCTGGCGCTTGGCAGCGAGTAAGGACTGCTACAAGCGTTATCTTTTATCTTTGTTTTAGCCTGCATTTTAAAATTGTGTAATATCACTTGTACTCTGCTCGCTCACTCCCCGGTCCACCGCAGCAACCAGTGCTGTTTGTTGTGGAGGGAGGCAAGCGGTACCACTTCCTGGTTGCTCCATTCTAGGCGGCCATCTTAGGTGGGTTGACGCGCTAGTCTCCCACTCCGCCCTTACTACTTAAGGGTTAGACTCATTCGCGCTCGAGGTTGAACTGCATAACATCGCTGCGCTGACTCTTGGCAGCGAGTAAGGACTGCTACAAGCGTTATCTTTTATCTTTGTTTTAGTCTGCATTTTAAAATTGTGTAATATCACTTGTACTCTGCTCGCTCACTCCCCGGTCCACCGCAGCAACCAGTGCTGTTTGTTGTGGAGGGAGGCAAGCGGTACCACTTCCTGGTTGCTCCATTCTAGGCGGCCATCTTAGGTGGGTTGACGCGCTAGTCTCCCACTCCGCCCTTACTACTTAAGGGTTAGACTCATTCGCGCTCGAGGTTGAACTGCATAACATCGCTGCGCTGGCTCTTGGCAGCGAGTAAGGACTGCTACAAGCGTTATCTTTTATCTTTGTTTTAGTCTGCATTTTAAAATTCTGTAATATCACTTGTACTCTGCTCGCTCACTCCCCGGTCCACCGCAGCAACCAGTGCTGTTTGTTGTGGAGGGAGGCAAGCGGTACCACTTCCTGGTTGCTCCATTCTAGGCGGTTATCTTAGGTGGGTTGACGCGCTAGTCTCCCACTCCGCCCTTACTACTTAAGGGTTAGACTCATTCGCGCTCGAGGTTGAACTGCATAACATCGCTGCGCTGGCTCTTGGCAGCGAGTAAGGACTGCTACAAGCGTTATCTTTTATCTTTGTTTTAGTCTGCATTTTAAAATTGTGTAATATCACTTGTACTCTGCTCGCTCATTCCCCGGTCCACCGCAGCAACCAGTGCTGTTTGTTGTGGAGGGAGGCAAGCGGTACCACTTCCTGGTTGCTCCATTCTAGGCGGCCATCTTAGGTGGGTTGACGCGCTAGTCTCCCACTCCGCCCTTACTACTTGAGGGTTAGACTCATTCGCGCTCGAGGTTGAACTGCATAACATCGCTGCGCTGGCGCTTGGCAGCGAGTAAGGACTGCTACAAGCGTTATCTTTTATCTTTGTTTTAGCCTGCATTTTAAAATTGTGTAATATCACTTGTACTCTGCTCGCTCACTCCCCGGTCCACCGCAGCAACCAGTGCTGTTTGTTGTGGAGGGAGGCAAGCAGTACCACTTCCTGTTTGCTCCATTCTAGGCGGCCATCTTAGGTGGGTTGACGCGCTAGTCTCCCACTCCGCCCTTACTACTTAAGGGTTAGACTCATTCGCGCTCGAGGTTGAACTGCATAACATCGCTGCGCTGGCTCTTGGCAGCGAGTAAGGACTGCTACAAGCGTTATCTTTTATCTTTGTTTTAGTCTGCATTTTAAAATTGTGTAATATCACTTGTACTCTGCTCGCTCACTCCCCGGTCCACCGCAGCAACCAGTGCTGTTTGTTGTGGAGGGAGGCAAGCGGTACCACTTCCTGGTTGCTCCATTCTAGGCGGCCATCTTAGGTGGGTTGACGCGCTAGTCTCCCACTCCGCCCTTACTACTTAAGGGTTAGACTCATTCGCGCTTGAGGTTGAACTGCATAACATCGCTGCGCTGGCTCTTGGCAGCGAGTAAGGACTGCTACAAGCGTTATCTTTTATCTTTGTTTTAGTCTGCATTTTAAAATTGTGTAATATCACTTGTACTCTGCTCGCTCACTCCCCGGTCCACCGCAGCAACCAGTGCTGTTTGTTGTGGAGGGAGGCAAGCGGTACCACTTCCTGTTTGCTCCATTCTAGGCGGCCATCTTAGGTGGGTTGACGCGCTAGTCTCCCACTCCGCCCTTACTACTTAAGGGTTAGACTCATTCGCGCTCGAGGTTGAACTGCATAACATCGCTGTGCTGGCTCTTGGCAGCGAGTAAGGACTGCTACAAGTGTTATCTTTTATCTTTGTTTTAGTCTGCATTTTAAAATTGTGTAATATCACTTGTACTCTGCTCGCTCACTCCCCGGTCCACCGCAGCAACCAGTGCTGTTTGTTGTGGAGGGAGGCAAGCGGTACCACTTCCTGGTTGCTCCATTCTAGGCGGCCATCTTAGGTGGGTTGACGCGCTAGTCTCCCACTCCGCCCTTACTACTTAAGGGTTAGACTCATTCGCGCTCGAGGTTGAACTGCATAACATCGCTGCGCTGGCTCTTGGCAGCGAGTAAGGACTGCTACAAGCGTTATCTTTTATCTTTGTTTTAGTCTGCATTTTAAAATTGTGTAATATCACTTGTACTCTGCTCGCTCACTCCCCGGTCCACCGCAGCAACCAGTGCTGTTTGTTGTGGAGGGAGGCAAGCGGTACCACTTCCTGGTTGCTCCATTCTAGGCGGCCATCTTAGGTGGGTTGACGCGCTAGTCTCCCACTCCGCCTAATCTATTTAGCCCCGCACCTTCCCGCGCAGCGGTGACGCGCAGCGGTAGCGCCGTAGACGCGCCGAAGAGGCGCCTAAGAGAAGCCAGTCTGCGTCAGTCCGCGTCCAGACGCTTCCTGCTTGCTGGCGGCCAGGCTCTTTCACAATGGTAGGGCCCCTACTTTCCTATGACTCCTCATCGCTTCTCGCCCTACGTCCTTGCCCCAATCTGTTATGTCGTCACACGTTCCTCCCATCCCTTACTGACTACCTCTGTAAAAGCTGTAATTGGAGCCCATCTCACACCTGCCCTTCACCCCCTGGTCAAGAATGGAGAATGTTCCTCCTTAACTGTAGGTCCTTATGCAAACATTATACCGAACTGCACTTACTGATTGAAGAGCTCAAACCTGAGGCTCTCTTCCTAACTGAAACGTGGCTTCACACAGATAACGATCCAACTACTGTATGGGCCACCCCACAAGGATACACGCTTAAAAGACTGGATCGCCAGACGGGGAGAGGCGGTGGACTGGCCATCATTTATCGAGCCAGCTATAAATGCCGTATTACCCCCACCACCTCACCAACTTGTGAGAGCTTCCATTTTTCACTAGAACTCTCCCCCACTACCACCTTTTCTGGCATCCTAGCCTATCGCCCACCTGGCGCTCTTAACAATTTCATTACTAAAATAACAGACCTTGCTGCAAGTCTCGTGTTGTCCTCGCCCAATTTCACTCTGTTGGGGGATCTTAACTTACATCTAGATGATCCTCACGACACTACAGCTAATAATCTTCGCTCCAACTTACAAGCCTTGGATCTACATCAAAAGGGCTTTCACGTAACCCATAATAGGGGTCATCTTCTTGACCACATCTATAGCAATATAGACGCTCTTGTGGTGGATCCCCCTACACCACTACCCTGGACCGACCACTTTTTGATACCTTTCACGTGGCGCACAAACCCCCCTCCCTCGACTCTCCATCCTGCTAGACATCGAGGTAGGAAGTGGTCCTCAATCCCCCTCCCTGCATGGGAAGGCGCCCTTGCTAGAGACCCACCTAGGAAGGTAACGAATCCCAACACAGCCACCAACAATTTCGATGGCTGGATCTCTAGCACACTCGATCTGGTCCTCCCCATACAATCTAGTAACTCCATAAAAAGACCCAAAGCAGCCCCATGGTACACACCTGCCCCTAAGACCATGAAATTAGCCTGCCGGAAAATCGAGAGAGCCTGGAGACAGGACTACTCCCAACTCAGGAAAACTGAATATAGAGCTGCCATTAAGCTCTACAAACAGGAGATAAAGGTGGCACAGCGTCTTTTTACGGTGGCAAAATTAACGCAGCCGCTAATGCCCCAAGGGAAATTTTTAAAATTGTCAAATCCCTTATTTCACCCCCTGCTGAGTGTCCCTCTGCCGAGGGTGCCCAAAATCGTTGTAACGATTTGGCCGTTTTCTTTTCCCAAAAAATCGAGGCCATATACTCCTCCTTCAGGGACGCTAACAATGATACGGAACCCCTCGTATCTACAACCTCCGATTCCTCTGTCCTTTGTACGCTTGATACAATCCCACTTTTGGACATTCCTGCCTTGGATAAACTCATCCCCAAAATCACCTCTGGTTCCCCCAACGATCCAGCACCCCCTCAGACCCTCACTAAGGTCACGGACATTATTCGCCCGGTCATATTGGACGTTCTCAACACATCCATCACCTCTAAATCCGTACCACCTTCATGGAAGTGCGCGATGGTGAGGGCTCTGTTGAAGAAGCCCAACCTTGACCAGAACAACTTGGCGAACTACCGTCCTATCTCCTTACTCCCCTGGCTGAGCAAACTGCTAGAGAGGCACGTAAATAACACCTTGATGAACTATCTGGAGTCTAATAGTCTTCTGCAGGCCTCTCAGACAGGGTTCCGTCCTCTGCATGGGACTGAAACCGCTCTCTTAGCGGTGACGGAAGAGGCAAGAGCTGTGTTGGACCGGGGTGGAAAAGTCGCCATCATCCTTTTAGATCTCAGCGCCGCGTTCGACACGGTGAACCATGTCACGCTATTACAACGACTGGCGGACATGGGCGTGTCGGGCGCGGCCCTGGAATGGCTGACATCCTTCCTGGCTGACCGTTTCTTCCAGGTCTTTGAGGGCGAGGCGGTGTCTCCTAAACACCCACTCAGGTGTGGGGTCCCTCAGGGCTCCTCCCTGAGCCCTACCCTGTTTAATGCCTACATAGAACCCCTAGACAGGATAGTCCATCCCTTCGGTGCGCGTATCGTCACCTACGCGGACGATACCCAACTGGTGGTCTCTCTAGACCACTCTGAGGGATCGTCCCACACCTTAGGCCCCTGTCTGGAGGCTGTTGCCAGATGGATGCAATCTTCCTGCCTAAAACTTAACGGGGAGAAGACAGACGTCATCCTATTGGGCAATCCTTCTCCCTCTGTTCTTGCATCCATCTGGCCACCATGTTTGGGCCCGCCCCCCGTCCCCAAGTCCCAAATAAAAAGCCTCGGGATCTGGTTCGATAAAGCTTTGGACTTTTCAGTCAAAGCCACAAAGACCGCCACCACCTGCTTTGGGCTTATGAGGATGTTGCGGAAGGTGCTCCCTCTGCTCCCATTCCAGGCAAGGAGGATCCTGGTCCAGGCCCTTATACTCTCCCGCCTGGACTACGGGAATGCCCTCTACATGGGAGCCCCAACCTTTGCCACCCAGAAGCTCCAAGTCACACAAAATAGTGCGGCCCGCCTACTCTATAACCTCCCTCGCTGGCAGTCAGCGAGGAATGCCCTAAGGGAGCTTCACTGGCTCCCTATAGTGGCAAGAGTACAATTTAAGGCTATGTGTATCCTACACAAAGCCTTTCATCGCACAGGTCCCGCCATTCTGCATCCCTTGGCTACTCCCTACGTCCCGTCCCGTTCCCTCCGCTCCTGCACCCTCCGGCTGGCCACTTCCGCCAGAGTCAGGAAAGCTCGATGGGGAGGCCGCTCTTTCTCCCATACTGCGGCCAAACTCTGGAACACCCTCCCTCTATCCCTTCGAGGCAACAGTAACCACCTGTCCTTCAGGAAAGCCTTGAAAACACACTTGTACGCCAAATTCTGCTGACCTGCCCTGAGCCCGCGTTAAGCAAATTCAGTCACAAGCGCTACGAGGCCTCCGGGTAGTTTAGCGCTATACAAGTGCAATTTTCATTCATTTCATTTCATTTCATTCATTCAAAGAGATCACAACAAGTCAGTGTATGTCATCAATACAGATCCAGCATGCACTGCAGTTACCAGGCAAAGTAGCATCTCTACTGATAAGTCCCCACATAATCAAGCTCCAGTGGATGAAGTATGATCATTTCTGACTGAAGTCTCACACTGTTTAATAATCACAATCACACGTCTATGCAAATCATCGCTGGAGGTCCTGCATTATACTACAATTCCCGGGCAATGTAACACCTCCACTGTTAGGTGCCCACATAATTAAGCCCCAATGGCCCAATGGGCAAAGTATAGTCACTCCTGAATGTAGTATATATGAAACATTCCAAAGGACACCCAAATATACCATTTCCAAAGGTGCCTCTACTTTACGTTTGTCTGTTACCATTATTGCATTTTGCAATAATGGCAACAGACATGTGTGATGAAGAGGCACCTTTGGAAAGGGCATACCAGGGCCCCCTACAGAATGCTTCATATATACTACAGTCATGAGTAACTATACTGAGGCTTAATTATGTTGGGACTTTCAATAGAAGTGTTACATTGTCTGGTAATCGAGGTATAATGCAGGACCTGTAGTGATGATTTACACAGAGGAGGAGGGGAGCTGGCAGGGACTGTGGGGGCATTCAGGATCCCCCGTAGTGCACAATATAGTACACCTGGTGTCCTCGGTCTGCTCCAGGGCACCAAGAAGCAAGAGGCCAACATTGGCTTGGGGAGGAGGGCTTCCTCCCTCATTAAGTTTTGGCTACCCCTCGTAGGATGGGGTCCCCAGGGCCAAAATCGAAAATCAACCAGTGAGTGTGTTTCCTGAAGCATTACTGAGACTTAAAGATATATACTAAGCTACTGCATAAGTCAAATTACTTTCCTTTCTGTAGTACTTATGAGTGATACTGTTTCTAACGTATGCCATCTGAGAGGCTGCGTGACTGTATCTGTGTGAGTGAGGGACTGAGTGGTTATCTGGGTGTGTGAGTGGCTGTATGGATCTCTGTGTGTGTGAGTGGCTCTTTGGAGCTGTCGGTGGGTATGTGAGCACCTGTATGGGTCTCTGAATGTGATTGTGAGTGGTTTCATGCATGTATGAGTAGTTGTATGGGTGTCTGTGTGGTTGTATGTGTGTGTGAGTGCTTGTAGGGGTGTGTGGATGGGTATATGAGTACTTGTATGCATATCTGAGTAGTTGTTTGAGTAGCTGTTTGAGTGGGTGTTTGGTTAAGTGAGTATTGGTGAGTTAGTGGCTGTATTGGAGTGTGTCTGTGTGAGTGACAGTGTGGGTGAGTGAGCAGGTATGTAAGTGGTTGTATTGATATGTGAATGGGTATGTAACTGGTTCTGTGGGTGTGCGAGTTTTTGTATGGGTGAGTGAGGGGCTGTGTTGAGAGACTGTATGAGTGAATGAGTGGGTGGATAAGTAGCTGTATGGGTAAGTGTGTGGAGGAATGAGTGGCTGTATGAGTGAGTGGTGATGTGAGTAACCATATGGGTGTGTGAGTGCCTGTATGAATTAGTGAGTGGGAGTGTGAGTGGCTCCATTGATGAGTAGGTGTGTGTGTGTGTGTGTGTGAATAATTGTATGGGTCTGTGAATAGGTATGTGACTGTGAGTGGCTGTGTGGATGGGTGAGTTGGTATATGAGAGGCTGCTTGGGGGTATGAGTGGGTATGTGAGTGGTTCTGTATATGATGTCATTTGAGATGTCATCATTGATGGCATTTGAGATCTCATCAGTAATGTCACTGACCTTGTCACGAGTGATGTAATATGTGAGGTCATAAGCAGCTCATTGCAGGGGCATATTTATAGTTAGCTCAGGTAACTACAACTGCAGAATTTCACTGGTTTTGTACAACTGAAATCTGATTCTAACTATAACACCCCTGTAGCCTTTCTTTTTTTCCAGTAAATATTTGTGTGTAGTTATAGTTAGTACAGAGTTTCAATAGGAAGAGTGTGGTTTGTTTCGCTAATAACTTTGGCACAGTTTGATACATTTATACAAAACATTCCCTAAAAATGTTAATTCCCCTCAGATCCTTCCTGGAAATTTTCATGGTTACCTGTGAAGCAGGGGCATTCAAAAGACTGATTTCCTATGTTAATTCCTATTGGAAATTTTGACAAGTGAAATAGAGAAAAAGAACAGCTTAAAAAAAGTAGAACAAATTTGCCAGAAAGTTAGAACTTTTCTTAGAAAGCATGCTTTTTTTGTATAAATTTGTTCAGCTCTTTTTGAGAAATGTGGAAGAAGTGCTTAAAGTGGTCATGAAGGGGTTAAAAAGTTATTGGTATCTGGACTTGTTGGTGTCGAAATATGCTCTGTCTGATTGGCCTTTTTGAAGGGAACAAGTCAGTCCTGATTAGTTCGCCACAACCTGAACAACATATTTTGGCAGCCATTACAGGGCATGGACCCTGCATCCTTTTTTTGGGTGGGTGAGTTTTATATAGAGCAAACTAGACCCAAAGGTATCAGAGCGCTTTACACGAGCAACAGTTGTGTTACATGAAGATATGTTCATTTTTGTTGGGCACAGGGAGATTAAGTAATTTGCCCAGAATCACAGAATGTTGAGCGTCCTTGCAGAGACTCGAACCCAGCTCCCCAGCTCAGAGGCAGACTGCCTTAGCCATTAGGCTACATTCTCTCCCCATTCTTGCCCCACTAAAATTCTCTTGCCCTTAAAATGAATACAAAAATATATGGTGTAGGGTGACCACGGACTGACCCCAAAGGGCATGGTGGGGGAGGTTTGAGAGGGCACATTCTTTTTTAAAATATTCTGTTTATTGAGTAAAACAAAACAAAGTCTCAACATTACAGCAGGTGATAGAATTACAGATAGGGTAGATGTTAAATGATCCTTGCTTTGGAAACTTCCTACCAGGGTATTTCCAGCTTCAGTGTGCCTCTCCCTCCCTGCATGGTGTATCTCACAATCCCCCTTTGCTTCTACACAGTTTTATTAATGGAGAAAAACAGATCTCACCCCGATATGTGTTCCATACCGCCCGTATCTATCCCACGTTTTAGGCCTACCCCTGTTTTTAAAGCCGTCTTTTCTGCTATTATTGATCTGTCCTTGTCAGCCTCCCATCTTCCCATTGTCGGCAATTCACCAATGCCATAGTTTTGCGCTATGTTA
Source organism: Lissotriton vulgaris (assembly GCF_964263255.1). NCBI lineage: Eukaryota > Metazoa > Chordata > Amphibia > Caudata > Salamandridae > Lissotriton > Lissotriton vulgaris. Next base: position 1,121,766,082 of record NC_141694.1, read on the forward strand.
TGTTTGGCTAGAGCCAGGCCCAGGGTAACCCAGGATTATTCGGTAGTAGTGAGATCCGTGGCTTCCCATATCTTTAAGAGGCAGAGCTTCGGGGTGGCAATGAGCTTCCCCCCACCCTTTCCGACTTTGAGATAACTCTTGCCTAGTAAGTCTGGATGACTGGGCAATCACAAAGCGTGTGAAAAAAAGTTCCCTGGTGTGAGCACAGTCGTTGGCAGTGTCAGTCTGTTCTCCCCATCTTGACCAGGGTTCCTGCTGCTAGATAGACTCTGTGCAGGATTTTTAGTTGGACCAGTTTTAGTCCCATGGGGATGGCTATTTCAAGAGGTGAGGTCAGCGCGTCTCACCGATCTTCTTCTATCCCCCCCCTCTTCTACCTTCCATCATTGCTTAAGATGCATTAGTGAGCAAAGACTATTGTTGAGCAATTTATTGTATGTGAGGGATATGGCTTTCTTAGGCATGGGGTCAAGTAGCAGTCTGTCTTCTAGTGGGGATGCCTCTCGGAGAGGCTCCCTTGCAGGGATTGCGACCCTAAAGGCATGTCTTATTTGTAAGTATCGAAAAGTTTCAGACTGTGATAGTTGATACTCTTCCTGCAGGCCAGCAAAAGAGATGAGTCTGTTTTTTTTCCACAGGTCACCCACCGAAAAGATACCTATCAGGTCCCACTTGTCAAACCCGGGGCAGGGGCCCAATCCGCCGAGCCACTCCGGCTCCTAGAGAGGCATAGCCTGTGTGATTCTCCAATTCCACCCCAATTTTTTATTTACTGTGTGCCAGATTTCTACAGTATGGGGCCAGTAAGGGGTTGGTGCTTAGGGTTCGATGATAGACCTTTGCGGTACCCACCTTGCCCCATTAGCCAAATATCTGTCTGGTGTCCTGGATCGGTGTGTGGGTAGTGGACAGAGGGGTTTATTACAGTCAATTGGGATGCCCAATAGTACAGTTTGAGGTCTGGCAGGGCAATCCCCTGCCATACCATCCCCTGGTCAATTTCTGCAGGGCGATGCTTGGCTGCCTCCCATCTCACAGCACAGTCCATACTGCGCGAAAGGGCCCATCCTTGATTGGATGGCCACAGCATGGAGAACATGGTTGAGCAATCATTACAAGACTTAGGGGCATGGTCCCTATTAAAGTGCATGTAGTAAAATCGTGTTTTTAAGGGTCACAAAAAGGGGCACATATAAAGGGTGATAGACGATTTTAATCACAAGGAGCCCGATTCACAGAATGAACTTAAGACTAAATCCTAAATTTACTACTATTTGGTATTCACAGAATGTACTTACTACTTTCGGGATTCACAGAGTGAACTTACTACTTTCGGGATTCACAGAATGAACTTACTACTTTCGGTATTCACAGAATAGATTTAAGACTACTAACTTTACGTCCGCACTCGGGCCGGAAATTCCGGCTCGGAGGTGGAGTTTCTGGCCCAGAGGCGGAGCTTCTGGCTTGGGGGCGGAGCTTGCAGCCCGGAGGCGGAGCTTCTGGCCCAGAGGCAGAGCTTGCGGCTTGGAGGCGGAGGCTGAAATCTCCACCTCTGGGCCACAAGCTCCGCCTCCGGGCCACAAGCTCCGCCCCAAGCCGGAAGCTCTGCCTCTGGGCCGGAAACTCCGCCTCCGAGCCGGAATTTCCGGCCCGAGTGCGGACGTAAAGTTAGTAGTCTTAAATCTATTCTGTGAATACCGAAAGTAGTAAGTTCATTCTGTGAATCCCGAAAGTAGTACGTTCACTCTGTGAATCCCGAAAGTATTAAGTGCATTCTGTGAATACCAAACAGTAGTAAGTTTAGGATTTAGTCTTAAGTTCATTCTGTGAATCGGGCCCTTTATCAATCATTTCTTGGTGGTTACCACAGTAATTTTAGAAATTGTGTTGTATTCTAAAGTGATTTACCCAATAAAAATGTTCATATTTGTAGTGAAGAGTCATACAACGAAAAAAGGTAAGATCAGGTTTATTCAGTAAAAATGGGAGTGTAGGACAGTTCGTCATCGTACAGGAAGATGTGCAGCAACAGTTCTAATGGTTCTCACTAAATTTCATGACCATACCCAGGAGACATCATAGCAATGACAATGGCCCTGGCAACCCACATTAGATCATGACAACACCACACATATTCCCTCTTAACAAACTCTACAACAATAATATAACATTATAAGATTAGTGGAATCTTCTACATAAATAAAAAGATTAAGTAGTACTGTACAGCATTCCACAAAATATTATGAGTGAACACTACCGTTAATAAATTCATTATACTTTTTGGGTAGGATCAGTTGTCTACCCAACCGAGTAAATTTGCATGCATTGTTGCAGGGATTCTGCACATATACAGAACTATGCGCAGGAAACCAGGACCTCAGTGTATAGTGGTGTACCAACAACCCACCTCAGTGCCAGGAACCCCAATCCGACTAGCTATAGTGTCTCATTAATTCTCCATACTACATCAAAGCTACCAATAATTAGACATTCTAGAACATGTCACTCTGTCCCTCTCAGGAATCGCGGGAACAAGAAAACTCTTTCACAAACTCTCTCCTACACAGTATAGTTTAAAATATTTGTTTTAACTAACATGCTCTATAATGCAGTACATGAGCCAATACTAGCAGCAAAATGCATAAACACAATATATTGAGCATTAATACAATTCCATAGAATACAAACAGGGATATCATGTTATATAAATAGTGGAAGAAGGACTAATGCGCCTTACCACCCTCCCCGTGCAAGGAGCTAGTTTATAATATATATATATAATTATATATAGATTATAATTATGGAAGACTTCTGGGCTTTGTCATGGGGGACCCATACCTCCGAGTCTAGATGCAAAGGTCTAGATCTCCGAACAAGCACAGCTCTTCTCTCCTGGAAAGATTGTTCCCAAGTGCTCTAACATGCATGCAATGCAACATCAAAAGCACTTGATTTTCAGTAGTGCAGCTGTGCTCTCGTATTGTGTCTATGTGCATTGGGCTGACCAAAGCAGATTAACAATGGACATTCTTTTTTGACCTTGAACATTATGTGCAGATGAAGACCACAGAGTACAGTAAAAAGTGTGAAAGGCAGACAGTTCTCATGTGAAAACCCACAAGCAGAGTATTCTCAAAAACAAAGGCCTAGTAACATGTGCAAAAGCGGCAGCATGGACGCCAAGCTCATACTAACTTATGCTAACTTAGCAATGTCCGTAGTTAAACCCATGTCCTAACTACACCCTCCCCCGGTAAGTCCAGAGGACGCAGACCAAAAGCAGAATTCAGGAAGTTGGAGAAAAATGCAAGAGCGTCTATATCTCAGTGAATTTTAAAAAACATCTGTAAAAAAAAATGGGATGCCTGGGAAAAATAGTGCGTCAAAGCATAATAGTAAAAAATCTGGCAGAGATGGGCACCAGCCAAGTTAATCCAACAGAGTATATGAGCAGTAAACTGCAACAGCCTCCAATAGGAAATCATTGTCATCGGAAGAAAAAAGTGATGCCATCCAATTTAGTAAACAGAAGAAACATGCATGTTCCGCACAAATTGGTGCCTCTAGCACCATCGTAGGACAACTTGCGTGATACTTCGTTGTAGGTAATCCTTTGCCACTGCAGAAATATCCCATTGTGTCAACACTCCAAGTGCCGCTGCACATGCCATAAACCCAACACAGGGACATTCTTGCTCATGGGTCACTAAGGGACTCATCAACAGGTCAAAATCCGGGTTGCAAGATGACGTATTGGAGAGGTAGAGACCCAATGCCCATTTAAAGGAACATTCCAAATGTAGTACGCAAAGCGAAAAGATAATCCATAAGCCACGCTGAGTGTTGCCAGTGGCAAGATACCATAGCATTGAAACATACGGTCACAGAGAATTTACAGGCAGCCTGGGTTGTTGAGGACCACAAGAGAAGCAGCCATTTCGAATTAGGCAGAGCAGCAGCAGGATTCCAGCCGCTAAGGATAGTATAAGTGGTAAACCACCAAAGAGGCTGGAAAACATAGAATGAATAAAAGCTGGTATCACACCAAATATAGTATGAAAGAAGGTCACAAGGCTCGACCCCACAACCTTAAAATAATGTGTGAGGCGTTCCGTGTGAGAAGCATTAAAAATGGTATGAATTAATTCACCGAAATGTAGTGGGAGGTCAGTATTAAAAAGGGCTTTTACCTTAGTCAGGGTGTTTGCCACCTGGAGCACGAAGGTCACGCTCTAAGAAGTTAGAGAAACCTCCTTTTGGGACAATAGGGCCCTTATTCTGCTCAATCTATTGAAGTACGCCTTCAAGGTTGGAAGGGAAGGACAGACCGAGTAATCGAGCCTCCCATGTGGGGGTGGGAAAAGCACATTTTTACAGCAAATTATGCGTTGTGAGATAGTCACAATGCAGGGTATGCCTGCCAGCATGCCACAGCATTCCTCGTTATTTAACAGACGATAACTACCGTTTGTCAGCAGATTAAAAGTAGGTATTTTAGCTGGCACTGGAATACCATTTAAAATACATGCAAGATTCGGGGTTGTAAGGTTGCAAGCCCCAGGTAACTGCGTGTTCTTCCAAACAAGTGAACGTCCTACTGACGAATCACAGGATTTCCCAGTGAGGTAGACCTCCTTGTTATCCCACAAGCATCTGTATGTGAAAGGTAAAGACCACACTTCATGTAGAAAAGCTCTGCCTAATGGTTCCTAGCGACACAGTGGGTAATGTTTCATGCAGGAGCTAAATTTAAACAAACAGAATGGTAAAGTAATTACCTTGTAGATGAGCCAGACAGACAAATTCGTTTCAGCCACAGAGAACGGTAAAGGGCCTATCTTTTCAATATGTAAAAGAGTGTATGTTTCATGGACATGAATCGCTGTTTGTCTGTCAAATTAAAAGGCAAAAACAATTCAGATACGTTTAAATAATCCCATGGCACTCTACCCATTTTCAAAGTCTGCAAAGTCCATGCAAACTGCATTACTGAACACAATTGACTTTGACCATGACACAACACAGACACATCATCTTGTACAATATCCACAACAGAAGAAACAATATTGTCTAATGTGTAAATGCGTGAAGACAGAGGAGCATATTCACAAGGAGCTATCGCTGAATTAACGACATTTTATCGCAGACAAAGTCGTGATAAATTTACCCCACCATTCACAAGCTGGGGCTAACAGCCCACAGCACCAGTTTTCCCGTGATAGCAGTCGCAAAAAAATCACCACAGAGGACCCCCGCAAGTATCACTAATGAGATGCAGAATAGGCATTCCCGTGACAAAACCCGCGACAACACCACACCTCAACATTCACAACGACCCACCAGACCGGTGATAAGAACACAAAACACGTGATAAGGCGCATTAGCAGCAGGACATTTACACCTGCTCTGACCTGGTGTAAAGTCGGACCACAGCCTGCATCCACAACTGAAGACAAACAGATGCCATAGAGCAACTGAACATGCAGCACAGACACCCAAGAGGGCCACAACACACACCAACACCAAACCCAGGACCACCCCTCCCTGGCACCCCTGACCAAAGACATACCATATCAGCTACAACGAAACGTGTACAAAATAGTCTGCCTGATGTCGCACACTCCCAACTGGTGACATGCATGTGTCATCACAGAAATGAGCATCACACATTCACTTTTCGAAGCAAACAATGAAACTTTATTGAAATTAACAAAGAAATTAAATTAATCACATGGCGGCTCCCCTCGACACAATATGTAGGTCACAGCCTGCAAGACAAAAAACATGATGAGAATGTGTGTCCTGTGCACATCAAAATACAGAGAGAGAGCGAAGGAGAGAGAGAGAGAAGAAGAGGGGGGAGTGAGAGAGAGAGAGAAGAGAGGGGGAGAGGGAGAGAGAGAGAGAAGAGGAGAGGGGGAGAGAGAGAGAGAAGAGGGGCATGCCAGCCCATGCACACATGGGCCTCACTGCTCACCGTCCACCGTCGGCGTGTAGTCTGCAGGTCCCACCACGTGCCACTGCAAGACACGAGCCCGGGGCCCACTGACATGACATCCTCCACACCACGCAGCCACGCTGCACAGGCCTCAATTCTCACTTTTGGTGCTGGGTCTTGATTACAACATGGGATGGGACATACCCAGGCACTCTGCAACACCGCAGCCTGCACAGCCGCTCAACCCAATGGGTGCCACAAACTTTGTGATCCCGGAAGCGAGTCCACGTGGCAGTAGGCCCGCGCAGCCCTCTGGCACGGCCTACACTGCGGTCCAGCAAGGCACACTAATCCTGAGCAGTCCGGACCGCCGGGACAGGCCATCATCGCAAGCTGCACACCCGCTCAGCAACTCCATTGCCAATGACTCAGTGCACCCTAAGTCACAGTCTTGTGGCGGGGTGCCTGTGCTGGCCGCAATGCAGCGGGTGCCACAAACCCTGTTCAGCCCCGGTCAGCGTCCCATGGCGGGCTGCCTGTGCTGGCCACTATGCAGCCGCTGCCACAAACCCTGTTCAACCCCAGTCAGCGCCACGTGGTGGTAGGCCAGATCTGGCCTCAAGGCCTCCAGTCTGTTATACAGTCACCACCGGCGGAGGGGTGTGTGACGTCGTCAGTGCCTTGTATTTGCAGGGTCACATGGCCTGTGACGCCTGTGCCAGTTGGGTGTGGTATGCATGCAAACCTGCCCTCAGGATGGGGGCAGTGTTCTGCTCCCAAATTTTCTGCATTATTACCTAGCATGGCAAAGGGCTGACCACGTGTTCCGGGAAGCACGCGGACTGATGTGAAACATCGACAAAAGAAAGGGAATTAACTTAAACTGATTAAAGAAGGTGTGCACATCGTCTCCTTGTGTAAAATGAATGTATTACTTTCGGCCCGATTGACGAGTAGCACCCATCAGAGTATGATGAAAGATTTGAGGAAACTGCGAACTGTCACAAAAGAGATAATTGGAATAACTTTTTCAAGAGCGGGATCTTACTTAAAATATTTATGAAGGACAATTGAAGTTGGACATTTGCTGTATCTAAGGGCTCACTTTTAATAACTTACTTATGTTTCTTTTATTGTTGCGCAGTAGTTTATTGCATTGCTGAATAAGCTGGTATTGGAAAGATCATAACATTACGCAAATTGACGTTGGAGATGAGAACTGTGGGTGGGCGGAGCATTATTGAGTATTTTAAGTGCTTTGGGAGGTTCAGGAGGAAGGGAGACATACTCGGAAGAGTACCTGTTTTCATGCTTACTGTGAGGAATTGAGGGTCACATTAAGTGCATTGTGGGAATTGTAGGTTGCAACCCAGATAGGAAGGAGAATCAGGGCAATCAGTGAGAGAGTTTCAATTTAGAACAAGTGAATGGGAGGGGAGGAGACAAGTGACGAAAAAAGGTCAAAATCAGAGAGTTTGAGAAGTAGGTTGAATCCCTTCGGGTAACGAAGATGTGGGGAGGACGTTTGCACTGTCAGTTTGAAAGGTATGGAATTTCAAGGAGGACGATTCCTAAGGGATGGTTATTATGCTTTTGTTATAACAACATGGGGTTGACAAGGAGGTGGGGCAGCACAAAGCAGATAACGGGTATTTGTTAGAGAGAAGAAAGGGAGAAAGTTTATAAAGCATGGATATTCATTAAAAATGGCAACAGTAGGTTGCATCATTTAGCAGGAAAACGTTGATTTGGGTAAACAGTAATAACCGTATGTGTAACTATTATTGAATGTTACTGGGCCAGATATAGAGTTTAACAGATGTGTTTTTATTTATAGACACTTAAACACCTGACGAAGAGCCAGAACAAAGGCTCGAAATGCATTGGGAAATGAAAAGTGACGCGCATGAATTAATCTATGCACATCGCCATGTTTCAGGATTAGCATTCTTGTTCCATTAAGAATGAAATGAAGGCATAAGCGTCTCTTTGGTGACATGGATAAAACTTGAAATAATGATTAACTTTGGATTACAACCATACAAATAAATAACTGGGAAAACATGTAAAGTTTGCGGCATTTTGTTATGCATGAAGAATTGAGGCTGTGCTCTCGGATGGGGGCAGAGTTCTGCTCCCAAATTTTCTGCATGCTGACAACTAGACCAGTGACCAGCACAACACCAGTAAGTACGCCTGCAATGGATAGCAATAAGGCCTCCCCCCCGGAACGCAAGCGGAGTGGTCTGGCCTGCTGTACACCAGAACAGCGCAGGGCTTGCAAAAATGACTCATGGGCACTAGGCGTGGTTCAGTCCATGTCCGGACAAGAAAGTGGCTGCTGCGTGTGTCTCTGTTGTCGTGTCCACGGGACCCGTGCACACATCGCTATGTAGCACCCTCTGACTGGCATCCCACAGGATGAGCATCATTGACGAAAGGGAAATCACTGTCCCTACATTCATCCACGCATACATACCTGAATGATAAAAGACATGACACAGCAGTGCATCACTGGATGTTTATTGCCCATCCAGTGCAGTTCCACAGCTGGAGTGGTACAGGGCACTGCCGAATACACCACACCATTAGGCCCGTGTAGGGCCAGCCAGAGTCCATTCGTGGATGACAAGTACTGCGGAAGAGGAGGGGTGAAGTCCGCAGTCTGGTCGCCGTGTCATTGGCCCTTCTGAACACAATCCAGTCAATGTCCTTATCCCCAGATGTGTGCCCTGTCCCACCTGGGGGTGTTGCTGTACTGGCTGCTGCACTGTGTGCCAATGACACCTCATGTGCCAGAGGTGGATTGTCAGCCACACAGTGTGCCAATGACACCTCAGGTGCCGGAGGTGGATTGTCAGCCGCACTGTGTGCCATTGCCACCTCAGGTGCCAGAGGTGTATTCTCGGCCGCATTGTGTGGCACTGTAACATCAGGTGCCGGAGTGGTTAGGCCTGCCACACAGGGAGGCAAGGACACACCAGGGGCCGGAGATGTGGATGGTGTGGGGCAGCAGCATTTAACATTGCCACACCTTGTGGCGGCAATACCATGATGAGGATCTGCAGGGCATGGTAGATCCCAACTACATTCCGCTGATGTGCAGCGGTGGATGCCATCCTTTCTGCCTCCATCCACACCCTGTCCTCCATGAGCCTCCAAATGTGTGCCAGCTCATGGATGGTATCGCTGGAGCCACTCTGAGTGGACAGGTGTTCTTCTCTTCATGTCATGACTCCAGCGATATCAGTCAGGGCTTGTTGGAGACCATGGAGCGGGGCTACACACCCAAGGATGGCGTCAAGTTTGGTTGCCATGTTGCCGAAGCCCAAACGCACCTGCTATGCGGTCTCCCTCTGACACTCCAGCACATGTTGTTGGAAGGCCATGTGTTGTTCCTGGGGTCTTGGGGGAGTTCCAGGGCTGTGAGTGCCTCCTGCTGGGTGCTTTGGGTAGTGGGTGGGGTCTCCTTGATGTAGATGGCCTGCCCTGATCCTGGAGGTGAGTGGCTTGTGAGGTCAATGATGTCTTGGATGGCTGGGGTGTCTACGCTGGGGTTGTCCTCCACGACATCAGTGAAGAGTGGCTGGGACTGCTCTTTAGGAGGTGTTGAAGGTGCCCCTGCGATGTGAAGGGGAGATGGTGTATTACAATGTGTCCACATGTATGTAGCTGCATGGTACATGTTGACATTCAGACAGCATGGCATTGTACATTGTGACAGTATGTACATCTGGGCGAGGAACCAGAGTCATTGTGGGTGTGAATGTATGTCGTTATCCCGCAGTCTTTTCCCCCCGCAGAGAATCATAACGCAGTTGTCACAACAACTGCGTTATGATTCCGCATACCATTACTCCGCAAGTCGGAACAATGACTTGCAGAGGGGGGGGTGCTGGGAGTTGGAATAGTATAATTTACTATTCCAACTCCAGTCTGTGTGGACTGTAGGGAAGGTGTTGGATTTTAATTTCAACACCTTCCCCCCCTCCGCTAGTCGTTGTTCCAACTTGCGGAGTAATGGGATAGCAGAATCACAACGCGGTTGTTGTAACGACCGCTTTGTGATTCCCTGCGGGGAAAAAGTTTTGTGGTAAATGTTGTTTACCTGTGGGTGTGCACTGTGCTCTGCTTGATTGTGCATGTGTGCCATTGTGCCAATCTCCACCCATCCCCCCAGTAACTGGTGGTCACCCCCCCTGTTGCGGTTGTGTTGTGTCCTGTCGAGCAGTGTCCGTTACCCGACTCCGGCCCCAGTCTCCACACTGATGAGACTGTCAACACCACTTCCTCCATGTCATCCATCACGAGCTGTGGCGCTGGGCCTCCACCTCCAGTCTGCGTTGATGCCTTCTGGTTGGGGGAGAGTATCTTCTTGGTCTGCCGCTTGATGTCATTCCATCGCCTCTTGACCTCGTTCATTGTCCTCTTGTGCTCCCCGACGGCATTCACCTTGTCCACAATGTCCCGCCATATTCCATTTGTTGTGCCCAATGACACGTTGGAGGTGACAAACAGTTGTTGATGGTGTTCTATCACCTCCGGGAATATGATCCTGTTCACCTGCGGACTGAACTTTGTCTTCCTCTTCCTCTTGTCCTTGCCCTTCCCTGTCCCCCAGGTCCCGGGCTTGTTATCCGGTGTGCTTGGGCAGTTGTGTTCGACATCTGTGCCTGCTCCGGCTACCTCCATGGTGCTTGGATGTTGGTCAGTCTGTGTTTGGGTGTTTTTCTACTTTTACGTTGATTTTTCCTGCCTGCCAGGTGTGTGTTGCAGGCCTGGCGCTGCTTATCGCTGGTTTCCTCATTGTGCTTTGGCCCATTGCATGTTTTTTGGTGTTGTGGTTTGTGTTTTTGTCTCCATTTAGGTGGTTGCATCGTGGACAATGTCCGCGGTTTCGGCAGACTATTGCATGCTACCGCCTTGTTGTGAATTCCACGTTGACACAGGGTTATTTTCTTGCGATCGGCTGCGATATTGAAAGTTGCGTTACACTACTCTTGCGGTAATTATCACACGTTTTTGTGAATATACCCCAGAGTGTTACTACTATTGTCAACAACTGAAAGTACTTTTTCTAGATTTTCCTGATCTATTTCCCTTGAACGTGAAGCAGCTTTAATTTGAGATAGCTTCCATATTTCATTGTAGGTTGCGTAAATAAATATTTTTGGTCTAGGATCTCTAGGTCCTTTTATAAAGTTGGTCAATTCAACATTACTTGATAACAAAGACAAATGTTTTTTCACAGACGATAGAGAGGAGTGCTGTAATCAATTTTGACATAACTTTCCAACAGAATAGCTCCTAACCGAATGTGTGTTAGAAAAACGAGGATCAGGTCTAACCTGTGTGTAGCCAGGGGCCATGTTATGGAAATGTAATTGGCAGGCATCAGAACTTGTCTGCCAAACCAACCATCCCAGTGGGTCGAAACTAGAGACATTAAACATAATATTTTCAAACAAAGCTTGCAATTCATCAATAGAAAAATTGGCATGCATGCTCCAGTTATGATATGTTGCCAGGGCAGGAATGGAGGGACATTCATCTGTTTTGCAGTAGCCAAGAGAAAACATGTAGTTTGATAAATGGATTTGTTAAAAAAAAGAATTTGTGAAGGGATAAGGCACACGCGCTGTAAAGCTTCTGTGCCTTGTACCTGCCAGGGCCTATAACCCCAAACAGATTTTAAATCAATTGAGGCTTTCCACTGCTCATAGCCACCAACTGATAATTCATCAATAAAGGAATTAGAGTATAATAATTTAGTGTGGGTCAACATTACCTTGGGAGCCGATGAAACGTTCAATTTAAAATAGAATGATTCTGGATTGGACCTATCAAAAAAGGAAAAATATGAAAACTTATTTAACAGGGTTTTAGAGCTGCCTTCCTTTGGGTCTGGGCAATGTTCCCACTGTGTATAATTAACAATATTTCTAAATGTATTTTTCAGAAAATGGTGTCCATAATGCTGGTAACAATACAAATCAGCGTAATTTGCAGTGTTTAAATATAAATCTTCAGCATAAAATGCAGCATAATATTTCAAATCTGAATATAAAGATTGTATGGCCTATACATCCCAATCATCTGAAAGAATGTTATGTTTCACTACATCACCCATATAAACACGAAGTACATTTGGTACTAGCACTCGAGTAATAATCTTTGTAGGACCATGAATTTGGAAATCCACAGCATCCCAAACTATGCCATCAACAACTGGACAGGCAGAGATGTTAACAAGGTCAGGTCTCTCTTCATGATGTGAGAAGATGAGTGCAGAAGATGAGTGCAGATCAACCAATTTAACAGCAGAGCATTCTGGGAGGTAGTGACCATTGATGAGAAAGAAAAAACTGTCGCAAATCTGATGGACATGAACAGGAAAATTATGATCAGCACCATCCAGATATATGTCCAAGGCGGGACCAAACATGTCTGTTTATACCAGGAAACAAAAATATTGATTTTAGTAGGGCCGATTGATGGTGTGGAGGTTGTGTCAAAGGAGAAAAGTGTCTGGTTAAGTGTAGTTGGTTGCAAGCCAGGCAACAACTCGCTTGTGGGATAAGTATATTCAGTTTCATCATTACAAGTGGAAGCTGGTTGGATAATCAAAGGATTAGTAACAGATTCCATCTCAATGCCAGTGTCCCTTTGCGTGGTGTCAGATGCACCAAACACAGGAATCCTGGATATCGCTGGACATGATGCAGCTGGTGTTATATTATTCAAAATCGGGCAGATGTTGTAGCTTTACATTGTCCGTGAGATATATCTGTTATCTTTGCGACCAGGAAGTAGTGGTAAAATGACTGTACGAGTACCCTTTACACCAAGCACTGGAACCGGTGCACGATAAGAGGGGCCAAATTCTTGTTTGTTCTCCACCTTCTCTTGGGCCAGGTCTCCAGCTTTGGGGAGCTAGCCAACTACCCGAATCTGTAGTGCAGCATCAGTGGCAGAGGGTAAATGTTCTTTTGCAAGACTATTACGGGTCTCTTGTAAGTCCTGTAACATAGTACAATGATTATCTACGTCAAAAGCTGCAGCTTCTGCCGTAATATCTAGACTATCAAGGTCTGACACTAAAATTTTTATGCCAAAGAGCATTTTGTATGGGGTCTGCCCACCCAGAGATCTTCTAGGGAGAATATTTAGTGCACAGTGCATGCCATACAAGTGGGCTAGCCAGTTTCTGCCAGTGCCTAAGACTCTAGCTGTCAAGGATTGCTTTATGTCACGGTGTATTCGCTCCACAACTGAATTGCCCTCAGGCCTGTATGGAGACGAAAATTTAACTAGCACCCCCAAAGACAGCATTGCATCCTTGCATGTCTTAGATGTGAACGCTGGACCTTTGGTTATAATGGAAGGTGCCACAAAGACACGCAAATCTCTTATGACATTTCGAGCGTCAGCACTGCGTTGTGGCCAAACCCATTAAAAGCGTGTGCCCGAATCAACTGCAACTAAAATTTATTTATAAGCAGAATCTGAAGAAAACGGACCACAGTGGTCAAGATATACACAGCCAAAAGGCTTATTAGAGATGCAGAGCTGAGTTTGTGGTGGACGTGTAACCCTAGATTGTTTGATCTGCTGACAAATGTCACAAGAAAATACATAATTACGGGTTTATTTACATAAACCACGCCACCAGTAACGTTGCTGCAAGATAGAAACGGTAGCAGACATGCCAGTATGGGCAAAAGCCATGCCTTCGTGGACGGCTGAGATCACAGAAAGTCGGCGGTCCGCGTTGGGAATTAATCTGTCACCAACGCCATTTATTCTTAGATATGGAACCCAGCCACGACTTAAATGAAAAGAGTACTTGGAAGGGACCCTTGCGGGTACTTACCAGCCTTCTCAGTAGCAGCAATAGCTGCCAAAATGTCATTATCAATCTGCGTCATGGATCTTGTAACGGCTGCCACTGAACACGTGGCTACTGCTGATTTGGCTGCTTCATCAGCCAAACTATTGCCGACAGCTTGTGCTCCCACACGTTGGTGGCCAAGAGTGTGAATCACCAGTTTGAGAGGCAGACATTCTTTAAGATCTGCCACTCGAACCCAAAGCATCCTATGCTTAACTGCGCCGCCTTTGGAATCACAATAGTCATTCCGAGACCAAAAGAGTAAGTCGTCATTGAAAGACTGAACACAGTAAAAGGAATCACTTACAATAAGTGTAGTCACATTAGGATCTGCAAACTCGAGTGCTAGCACCAAAGCGCGCAGCTCTGCCAATTGGTCGATGAGTCACCTAGTGCCTGCTTATGAACAACATTGGACTTGAACTCACCGTTCACTATAGAACCCACCACAATAGCACAGGCCGCGGAATAAGCATGCTTATACCCAGTGGCCGGTTGCGCTGAGCGATTGGTGTAAATGATACAATGGTACTCCTCAAGTGGGCTTAAAGACAGTGGAGGAAGATGATCAAATTCATACTGCAAAAACTCCTGTGTCTGAAGAGACGAGTCAAAGATATACGTAACATCTAGAGACGTCAAAGAAGTAGCCCATTGGATCCATCGGGGATGCAAAGCTTTTGAGGTCGGTACACTTGCCTTTGTCACTGCTTCAAGTGCAGGGTGTGGTGTCACCACCAAAATTTGTTTCTCCTATGCCAGTGCGCGTTCCTTCAGGAATACCATCTGCACAGCTGTCAAGACTTTTTCAACTGTGGAAAACCGGAACTCGGTAGAAATGTACAAGTGTGACTTGTAAGCAATAGGTACTGTGTCACGTTCATTAAAGGTTAAGTAAGTTAAACCCACTGCGCCTGGTATAATTCTTATCACCAGGTTTGTGCTGTTATCACGTGTTAACAAGTATTTAGATTCAAGAAGATCAGACTGCAATGATTGCAGAATAGCTGAATGTTCCAGAAGTCTGCAGGCTTTTGAAAATTATGGTTGTATCAAGGAATAAAGAGGTGTGATACGCTGGGCATATTCAGGAATGTAAGCACGACCAAAATTCAAAAATACCAGCAATGATTGTAGTTTTTTCAGGGTTGTTGGAGGTCGCAAACATATGCATTTCTCTAGGAAGTCAGGCACAAAGCCTCCACTTTCATTATCGAGCTCATAACCCGGAAACAACACTGTATACTCTGCAATGTGTGATTTTGCAAAGTTGAATTTGTAACCATAGTACGCAAACAAAATAATGATGTGGTTAACACGGCACAGATGCGGCCATAATTAGTCGTCCTTGAGATAAATATCATCAACGTAAGAGTACGCATCTGGGTCTATTTTGTCCGGCAAAGAGACAACACGGGCGGCGAAAACACTGGAGCTGTTTTTATAGCCCTTAGCTAAATGCCTAAATTTTTTTTACCACCGGCTGTGAATGTGGTCCATTGACTGCATGCCAGAGATAAATTGTGACTGAAAAAGCCATTGGAAATGTCAAGGGTAGTTATATATTTTTTACGAACAAGACTGTCTACAAGAGCAGAACTGTGGGTATTTTGTACAGCAAAAGTGCGACAATGAGAGTTCAAATGCCGGTGATCCAAAACTATGCAGTACGACCAATCAGGTTTCATAACTGTAAAAAGAGGATTATTCATTGGTGACACGCATGTCTCAATCACTCCCTGATACTCCAATTGAGTGAGAATCTCTGAAACTGGACCTTTCGCCTACCGCTGAGGGTTATTGGGGTTTAGGCTGTGGCATGGACCACGATGGTATCTCATGATGTGGAGAATCTTTATCCCAGCCCACATGAGTACAGTACGGTGCTGGTGCAAGCACCAAAGCCCACTCTTCTGCAAAAGCTTCTGCATGCTCCTTGGAGACGTTCTTAGAAAAACTTGGAAGTATCACCTCCTCCCCTTCAGGAGCCGCAAGAACAAAAGGTGGGGGCCAATCAGTCTCCGTTAATAAAATGTCACACAAAGAAGTTAGATTTTCCCAAAAAATCCTGTTAATGACTCGCTGTACGTCACCTTCAATTAAAAGAACTATGTTATATGGTCTGTCAGGGGGAGCAACTCGAATGTCTGCCGTTTTAACTGTAATGTAAGTGTCAGTTGCTGTTGCATCCAGAAATGGACGCAGTGCTTGCCGCACTATGGTAACATCTGCCACGCTGTCAAGCAAAGTCACCGCCATGTTAGATTCTGGAGCCAGGTTCTCACCATCTGTGGCATATCTCGCTGTTAAGGCTGCAACTTTCTTTTTTCGGAAACTGTGGCCGCTGACGGGGGAAGTGGTCTTGTTTCCCCTTGCCGTCAGACTGACAAGGCTGATCATGTACTAGTGGTGCACCCCGACCTCTGCTGTGATTCTGGCGTTCCCTTCCACCAGCTTGTGAGCCTGATGCTTCCTGTAAAGATCAAGGAGAATGCTGATCAAGAACCTGAAATCTGTTCGGAGACGTAATTCTCACGCGATCATGCAAATCATAAGTGCACTGAGAAGAGCCGGTTTCTGGTGATGCAGCACGTGACTCCTGTTTCTGTTGTTGCTTCCCCTGTTTCTTATTTTTCCAGTTCTTTTTTTAAAAGAACGGACGCTCGTCTTTATCATACTGAGACTTCTGGTGTGTTCGCGTTTGTGGTGGTATTTTAGCAAAAGGCTTAACACCCAAACTATTGCGACCAATGGTTTTATAAGCCTGTGCAATAATTTTTGGCAATTTGTGTGGCTTCTCAACCTCTGGGACGAGACACAAAGCATTAGCTAAAAAGATCACTGCATCTCCCTTCACGTTTACAAGGATGATATCAGCAACTACGTCAAACAATCCCACCCACCTCATCACCAATTCAACTGCCGCTTCAGGGCCGTGCTCATCCTGAACATGCTTAATCATGGAGGGGAGTACGGCCTTTGAGGGAGTGCCGAAACACTTTGTATACACTGCTGCGAACACCATACCCCAGTTGTTACAATCGGTTAACTCTGGAATTAAGTCTTTCTGCCAACTAATAGTCAAAATCCTGTGTTTTTCCACAGGTGTTGTATTCGGAAATACCGCCTCCAACTGGTCAAATTTCTCAGCAAGCCAATAAGGTAAATCATCCTTATTCTGTGGGCGCTTGCCCATAACCGAATTAACCATGACGGGACTAATAGTCACTCCGCCAGATCCAGCTGGTTGCGCCGCAACTCCATGTGGTCCCATCTGGAGGTGGCGTGAGACGTATTGTACAACAACCCTATGAACCCAAACTGAGGAAGTGTACAAAACGCGGAGCTCCGTGAGTGGGACTGCTTGATAACATGGATGTGGTGAGTACCCAGCCAAAACTGACCAAGTGGCCCCCATCAATAGATAAAGGGCCTAAACAGACCAGAGTCACGGGTGGGGGAGGGCGTCATTAAAACAAATTTGGTGTTGCCTTGCTGTTAGCAGAACCTCAAGAGTCCTATAAAGCTGATATACATCAAAACTCAAAAAAACTTTGGTAATGAAGAAAATTATGGTTACAGTGTCTACTTCACCACAAACCTCACACTCTGGCCATTTATAATACTGGTCAAATCAGGTAACAACATATTTGGGTATACCCCAAGAATCTAAAATAAGACCGTACGCATCTAGTGCTAGTTCATCCCAGGGTTTTCAGGAAACTTACCCTCTCCCAAGAGAGGCCTCAGAACTGTAAAGACTTGTTAGCATTGGCACAAGAATTACATGCTCTTACAAACTTTTAAATGTCATTGTCTATTCCAGACCACCAATACAAGCTCCTCACTCTCCTTTTGGACTTAACAATGCCAAGATGTCCTTCACAAGAAATGTTCAGTATACTTTCTCTCAGACTATCAGGGAGAAGTATCTAATACCCTCTCAAAAAGATGTCCTCTTCACTGATGGATAATTCTTCTTTCATTACCCAAACCATTTACCAGTCCACCAACAATCTATTTTTGCAGACTACCCACCGTGATAAACCCTTTCAACTTATTCAACGTGCAATCTGTCTAATAAGCTGTTTCCCAGACCTCACACTTTATTATGTATTTTGGGTCCACAGCTAATGCAACATTGTGCTCTTCCCATCCATACTACAGTGCTCAACTATCGGTGAAGGTGAGTGGATCTTGAACAATGAACAATGTCTCTGTTACCTGGGATGTATTCCACATCATATACATAGTCTAGAAGTCTCAAGGTCATTTTAGCGATACTTGGAGTTGCCTTTATAATGCCACTAGAAGTCAAAAGCTTATGATCGGTCTAAGAATAAACTTTGAACTCTATAGCTGCTAAATTTCTCCATCGCCCATACAGAAGCTAACATTTCTTTTTCTTTTTCTTTTAGGGAGAATTTTTCCTCCAACAGTGTTAAAGACTGTGAGGTGTAGGCTGTAGTGAACTCTGAACCATCAAGAGATATTTGTGTCAACACCGCTCCCAAGTCCTTGCCACTGGCGTCAGTAGTAGGGGCACTCTGTGCAGAATTATCAAATGCCTGCAGAGAAACTGTAGTACAGATGTTGTGCTTAATCCCTATAAATTACTGGTCTGGTGCTGCATTCCAAACAAATTCTTTCCTCTCTTTCAAAAGCTGCCGTAACCCAGGCATTTTTGCTGTGAAATTCTCCACAAACTTGCTAAATTCTGCAAGCCCTAGGAATGATCTAATCTCTTCCTCAGAAGTGGGAGTAGGTGCTAATCTCGTTGCCTTTATCAATCATTCTTGGGAGTAATGCCTGCCATCTTTCCCAACCTCATGTCCAAAATATGTTACTGATCTCACAGTAAACTTACATCTCTTTGACATCTCAACTTTTTTAACGATGGCTATGATATCATTAAGGGGAGCATATCCACAGACTCCCAATTGTTCTTTCTCTAGGGTATTAACAGTGTGCATAATTATTTAATCATATATTAATTCAACGTATAATTGCCCCCATTTTGCAATGAATTGTCACTTTTTTAAGCGCTGTGACGTAATCTTCCACAGTTTCAGCTTTGCTCTGCTTCTGTTGAAACAAATTATACCTATCAATTGCTGTACAAACTACAGGTTGATAGTAACTTTCTAGGTCTTCTAATGCATGTTTGAAAACATGAGTGTCATCTGCATCCCTGACTTTCTTCACCACTTTATCATAAACACATAATCCTTCAGGACCAAGGCTTTGTAGTAAAAACAAAATTCTTCCTAACACTGGAGAACTTTTCTCCACCTTCCTCTTCAATAGCTGAAATGTAGTTCACAAAATAGCTCTTCCAATCAGGCCATTTCTTTGCAGGGCTCCATGTTTGTGCACACATTTCAACTAAGTATAATATAAAAAAAAGCAATAAAATAAATCACAGAAGAATACAGAAGGGTGTCTCAAATTGTTACCACCCTGCACAGAACCTTGTAAGGCAGTAGCGAAGTTCAGTATACGCTAGCCAGGTGAGTTTATCACTGATTAAATAACAGCACAAAATTACTGCCCAAAATTCCCGACTGGTGTGCATATCAAAATTCACTGCATGTAAATGTGGATTCCCCACAACAATTACCACTGAATTTAACAAGAGGTGTATGTATAACAGTGTGAATGTACTGAGGTTTGCATATCACCTTATCAACTCCAGTGTATGCAGCTCATGAGCTTGCGTGCCCCTGGCCCCCTCCCGCCCCGGCCCGGCCCGTTCCGGCCCCCCTCCCGCCTGATCCTTACCTCAGCCGCCGGTCCCACTCCAGGCGCCCTGCTCGCACAGGCCGCCACTCTCCAGGTGCCCTGCCCGCACAAGCCGCCACTCTCCAGGCAGCCCACCCGCACAGGCCGCCACTCTCCAGGTGCCCCGCCCGCACAGGTCGCCACTCTCCATGCGCCCCGCCCGCACAGGCTGCCACTTCGCCCAGCAGCAAGCAGGGCCGCGGCAGTCCTCCCAGCAGGTCGCGATCTTCTGCGCCATTTCCGGAAGTGTTGCCAGGGAGCGCAAACGCAAATGATGTCATCACACAGACGTCGCGACCGGCGCTACTTGCAAGGAACTACTTTATTTTTATTTCGACATTTTTTAAACAAAGTATATTTTGATTTTTAGGTCTCGTGACCTATCAATGCGCATGCACATTGATAGAGAAGCGAGACTATAGGGCTTTAAACAAACTTTAACTAACTGGCGATTTGGTGCTGTGCCCGTGCGCTTTTAGGTCAATGCGCAAGCGCATTGACCTAAAATGCGCGTGCACAGCATCAAATCGCCAGCCATCTGTTGCCCAGCTTGGTGCCACTCCACCCCCTGCAGGATCAAAGGCTTTCATGGCCGGCCGGCCGTGCTTTCAGTTTCACGGCTGCTCGGCCGGCCGTGTCTCCTTATTTGACTTGTTTTGCTCTCCTTTTTGTGTCTATCGAGACTAATCTAATCAACGTGGGGTCTTGGACCGTAAATAAACACTTCACTTCAAAGGTCATTCCTCGGATCTATTTCTGACATTTGAGACACTCTTACGTAAAGCTTTTCTTGCTTACAAGCGCAAAATAAATCATTATTTTATATTGTATAATCTGCACTTGATGCATGCGGGTTCAATGTAATGAATGCAGTATGCTAATTCCCCTGGAGTGGTCGGCGTAGAGGCTGGCACGGTGCTTCAGCCCCGTCAAGCTTTACTCTCTAGCCACAGACAGCAGATCGATACATGTTCTTCATGTGGTTTATTACTCAAACAGTTCCTTTTCTCCTTTTTGTGTCTATCGAGACTAATCTATTCAATGTGGGGTCTTGGACCGTAAATAAACACTTCACTTCAAAGGTCATTCCTCGGATCTATTTCTGACATTTGAGACACTCTTACGTAAAGCTTTTCTTGCTTACAAGCGCAAAATAAATAATTATTTTACATTGTATAATCTGCACTTGATGCATGCGGGTTCAATGTAATGAATCCAGTATGCTAATTCCCCTGGAGTGGTCGGCGTAGAGGCTGGCGCGGTGCTTCAGCCCGTCAAGCTTTACTCTCTAGCCACAGACAGCAGATCGATACATGTTCTTCATGTGGTTTAATACTCAAACATTGCCTTTTCTCCTTTTTGTGTCTATCGAGACTAATCTATTCAACGTGGGGTCTTGGACCGTAAATAAACACTTCACTTCAAAGGTCATTCCTCGGATATATTTCTGACATTTGAGACACTCTTACGTAAAGCTTTTCTTGCTTACAAGCACAAAATAAATCATTATTTTATATTGTATAATCTGCACTTGATTCATGCGGGTTCAATGTAATCCAACACCACATCCACCACCACATCCACCACCACATCCACCACCACATCCACCACCACATCCACCATCACATCCACATCCACCGCCACATCCACCACCACACCCATCACCACCACATCCACCACACCCACCAACACTACATCCACCACCCCATCCACCACCACCACTGCATCCACCATCACCACCGCATCCACCATCACCACATACACCACCACATCCACCACCACCACATCCACCATCAACTCCAAATCTGCCTGCACATGCACCACCACATCCACCACCACATCCACCACCACATCCACCATCACATCCACCATCACGTCCACATCCACCGCCACATCCACAGCCACATCCACCACACCCACCACACCCACCACCACTACATCCACCACCACCACCCCATCCACCACCACCACCCCATCCACCACCACCACCACCACATCCACCACCACCACATCTACCGCATCCACCACCACATCCACCATCACCACCACATCCACCATGACATCCACATCCACCACCACATCCACCACATCCACCACCACCACATCTACCACATCCACATCCACCGCATCCACCACCACCACATCCACCACCACCACATCAACCACCACACCCACCACCACATCCAACACATCCACCACCGCATCCACCACCACCACATCCACTATCACCTCCACATCCACCATGACATCCACCGCCACATCCACCAGCACATCCACCACATCCACATCCACCGCATCAACCACCACCACATCCACCACCACCAACACATCCACTACCACCACCACATCCACCACCATATCCACCACCACATCCACCACCACCACATCCACCACCACCACATCCACCACTACATCCACCACCACCACCGCATCCACCAACACCACATCCACCACCACCACCACATCCACCACCGCATCCACCACCACCACATACACCACCACATCCACCACCACATCCACCACCACTTTCACCACACCCACCACCACCACATCCACCACACCCACCACCACTACATCCACCACCCCATCCACCACCATCACTGCATCCACCACCACCAACACCCCATCCACCACCGCATTCACCACCACCACATCCACTGCATCCACCACCACCACCACATCCACCACCCCATCCACCACCACCCCATCCACCACCACCACTGCATCCACCACCACCAACACCCCATCCACCACCACCAACACCCCATCCACCACCACCACCGCATCCACCACCACCACATCCACAGCTTCCACCACCACCACATCCACCACACCCACCACCACTACATCCACCACCTCATCCACCACCACCACCCCATCCACCACCACCTCTGCATCCACCACCACCACCACCCCATCCACCACCACCACTGCATCCACCACCACCACTGCATCCACCACCACCACATCTACTGCATCCACCACCACCACATCCACCACCACATCCACCACCACATCCACCACCACATCCTCCACCCCATCCACCACCACCACTGCATCCACCACCACCACTGCATCCACCACCACCACATCTACTGCATCCACCACCACCACCACCACATCCACCACCACATCCACCGCCACATCCACCACCACATCCACCACATCCTCATCCACCGCATCCACCACCACCACATCCACCACCACTTTCACCACATCCACCACCACCACATCTAACACGTCCACCACCATTTCCACCACCACATCCACCACCGCATCCACCACCACCACATCCACCAGCACTACCGCATCCACCAACACCACATCCACCACCACCACCACATCCACCACTGCATACACCACCACCACATACACCACCAAATCCACTACCTCATCCACCATCACCACAACATCCACCACCACCACCGCATCCACCACCACCACATCCACCACCACCACATCCACCACCACCAACACATCCACCACCGCATCCACCACCACACCCACCACCACCACATTCACCACCACATCCACCACCACCACCGCATCCACCAACACCACATCCACCACCACCGCATACACCACCACCACATACACCACCACATCCACCACCACATCCACCACCACCAACACATCCACCACCACATCCACCACCATACCCACCACCACCACATCCACCACACCCACCACCACTACATCCGCCACTCCATCCACCACCACCCCATCCACCACCATCACTGCATCCACCACCACCAACACCCCATCCACCACCACCACTGCATCCACCACCACCAACGCATCCACCACCACCACATCCACTGCATCCACCACCACCACATCTACCACATCCACATCCACCGCATCCACCACCACCACATCCACCACCACCACATCAACCACCACACCCACCACCACATCCAACACATCCACCACCACCACCGCATCCACCACCACCACATCCACTATCACCTCCACATCCACCATGACATCCACCGCCACATCCACCACCACATCCACCACATCCACATCCACTGCATCCACCACCACCACATCCACCACCACCAACACATCCACTACCACCACCACATCCACCACCACATCTACCACCACATCCACCACCACCACCACCACATCCACCACTACATCCACCACCACCACCGCATCCACCAACACCACATCCACCACCACCACCACATCCACCACCATATCCACCACCACCACATACACCACCACATCCACCACCACATCCACCACCACTTTCACCACACCCACCACCACCACATCCACCACACCCACCACCACTACATCCACCACCCCATCCACCACCATCACTGCATCCACCACCACCAACACCCCATCCACCACCGCATCCACCACCACCACATCCACTGCATTCACCACCACCACCACATCCACCACCCCATCCACCACCACCCCATCCACCACCACCACTGCATCCACCACCACCAACACCCCATCCACCACTACCAACACCCCATCCACCACCACCACCGCATCCACCACCACCACATCCACAGCTTCCACCACCACCACATCCACCACACCCACCACCACTACATCCACCACCTCATCCACCACCACCTCTGCATCCACCACCACCACCCCCCCAATCCACCACCACCACTGCATCCACCACCACCACTGCATCCACCACCACCACATCCACTGCATCCACCACCACCACCACCACATCCACCACCACATCCACCACCACATCCACCACCACATCCTCCACCACATCCACCTCCACCATGACATCCACCGCCACATCCACCACCACATCCACCACATCCTCATCCACCGCATCCACCACCACCACATCCACCACCACTTTCACCACATCCACCACCACCACATCTAACACGTCCACCACCATTTCCACCACCACATCCACCACCACATCCACCACCACCACATCCACCAGCACTACCGCATCCACCAACACCACATCCACCACCACCACCACATCCACCACTGCATCCACCACCACCACATACACCACCAAATCCACCACCTCATCCACCATCACCACCACATCCACCACCACCACCGCATCCACCACCACCACATCCACCACCACCACACCCACCAACACATCCACCACCACATCCACCACCACACCCACCACCACCACATTCACCACCACATCCACCACCACATCCACCACCACCACCGCATCCACCAACACCACATCCACCACCACCGCATACACCACCACCACATCCACCACCACATCCACCACCACATCCACCACCACCAACACATCCACCACCACATCCACCACCATACCCACCACCACCACATCCACCACACCCACCACCACTACATCCACCACCCCATCCACCACCACCACCCCATCCACCACCATCATTGCATCCACCACCACCAACACCCCATCCACCACCACCACTGCATCCACCACCACCACCGCATCCACCACCACCACCACATCCACTGCATCCACCACCACCACATCCACCAGACCCACCACCACTACATCCACCACACCCGCCACCACTACATCCACCACCCCATCCACCACCACCCCATCCACCACCACCTCTGCATCCACCACCACCAACACCCCATCCACCACCACCGCATCCACCACCACCACCACCACCACATTCACCACCACCACCACATCCACCACCACATCCACCACCACATCCACCACCACCTCCACATCCACCATGACATCCACCGCCACATCCACCACCACATCCACCACATCCACATCCACCGCATCCACCACCACCACATCCACCACCACTTTTACCACATCCACCACCACCACATCCACCACCACATCTAACACGTCCACCACCACTTCCACCACCACCACATCCACCACCGCATCCACCACCACCACATCCACCACCACTACCGCATCCACCACCACCACATCCACCACCACATCCACCACCGCATCCACCACCACCACATACACCACCACATCCACCAACACTGCATCCACCACCACATCCACCTCATCCACCACCACATCCACCATCACCACCACATCCACCACCACATTCACCACCACATACACCATCACCTCCACATCCACCATGACATCCACCGCCACATCCAACACCACATCCACCACATCCACATCCACCGCATCCACCACCACCACATCCACCACCACCACATCCACCACCACCACATCCACAGCATCCACCACCGCATCCACCACCTCATCCAACATCACCACCACATCCACCACCACATCCACCACCACATCCACATCCACCGCCACATCCACCACCACATCCACTACATCCACATCCACCGCATCCACCACCACCACATCCACATCCACCGCATCCACCACATCCACCACCACCACCACATCCACCACCACATCCACCAACCCATCTACCACCACCACTGCATCCACCACCACCACCACTGTATCCAACCACCACCACCGCATCCCACATCCACCACCACCACTGCATCCACCACCACCACATCCACCACATCCACCATCACCACCACATCCACCACCAGATCCACCACATCCACCACCACACCCACCACCACCACATCCACCACCACATCCAACACATCCACCACCACTTCCACCACCACCGCATCCACCACCACCGCATCCACCACCACCGCATCCACCACCACCACATCCACCACCACCACATCCACCACCACCACCGCATCCACCACCACCGCATCCACCACATCCACCACCACATCCACCACCACATCCACCACCACCACATCCACCACCACCACATCCACCACCACCACATCCACCACCACATCCACCACCACATCCAACACATCCACCACCACTTCCACCACCACCGCATGGACCACCACCACATCCACCACCACCACATCCACCACCACCACTGCATCCACGACCACCACCGCATCCACCACCACCGCATCCACCAACCCCACATCCACCACCACCACCACCACATCCACCACCGCATCCACCACCACATCCACCACCACCATATCCCCCAGATCCACCACCACCACATCTATATGTGTGTGTGTGTGTGGCTCTGTGTGTGTGTAGGTGCAAATGCAATGTTCTTGGATTTTCGTCACAATAAAATACACTGAACATAATCTTCACAAAAGTTATTTACAAACGTTTAAGGTATTGCCATTATAAATTACAATAACTTTTATTTAAGTATTAATTATTTACAAAATTAAAAGCCATTGTTATTTGTAATATCAATACATCTAAGTCACGTAAATACAACACACATTGCATTACAAATGCTATAGGTGTCACATTTGCGAAAGTTAAAACTATTGACATTGTAACTGACAAAGCTATTAATTTTGCTATTTTCAAAACCAACACATAAATAAAAAAAGTGTCATTTACAATACCAATCGCTCAAACTTTCCTAATGCGAGACCTATTGCATTTCCAATGCTTGTTAATAGCCTATGTCCTTCTGCTTGCCCTGAGGTTTTCAAAGATGTCTTGGGTGTTTTGATTGGTGGTGTACTTTTCGAGTTTACCTGGCTCAAAAGTTTGTGTTCTCTCTTTATAATAGTAGTATAGATATAGATATGATATGGTCCTATATTTCCATCTCAGGGTGCTGGTGATGCTTACAAACCACTCAACCAAAAACACACCCTAAGGCAACATTGGGTCAATTTCGGGGTTACTGATTATGTATACTATAAATATATAAATGCATCAGATTTTGTTTGGGAAATCATTCGAGCGCTATTTCTTTTTGTTCCACAGAGGTCTGATGTGAACATTTAAACCACTAGGCCTTGCTCTCAGATGTTAGGCCCTTTGTCTCTTCTTTATTTTACAGCCACAGTGGTACTTTTAGTTACCACCCTACTAAAGTTTCTAAACAATTAAAAGTTATAAAAAAGAAACATAAGGAACATATAGACCAAGTTTGTTTCTTTAGTTTGTGCTATCATATTTGGTATTTTTTATATTTTTAAACTTACAGCTCTTTTAGCAATTTTTGGATGATTATCTATGATGGTCCAATTTTCAACTTGTGATACTGCTTGTCAATTCATAGCGATTTTAATTTTACATATTACAAATCTAGAAAAGTTAGCTTGTTTCTTTTATGATTATTACCCATATGTCAGACTCATGATATTTTCTATAATAAGTATTTTACCTTATTTTTAAGTCAGCATGATTCTTTGTTTCAAGCACCCTGGTGGCCAACATGTTTCCAATGTACAGTCAGTTAATATGATAGGACATTTCTATCTTTAATGATGAGCAACCTCTTGTTTCAAATAGTTTACGAGGGTTAATAGTCATAAAATTGTCAGTTTCTTTTAGAAAGTTCACATAATCATCTTCTTGTATAGATTTCATTCCGAATAAATGTGAAACTACAATCGCTGGACGGTTCCCAATTTGATTCAATCAATCAATCAATCAGAGTGCCTGTAAAGCGCGCTACTTACCCGTGAGGGTCTCAAGGCGCTGAGGGGAGGGGGTGCCTCTACTGCTTGAAGATCCAGGTCTTGAGGAGTCTTCTGAAGGCAAGTAGGTCTTGGGCCTGCTGTAGGTGGGTAGGGAGGGTGTTCCAGGTCTTGGCGGCGAGGTAGGAGAAGGATCTGCCGCCAGAGGTTGTTCGTTGGATGCGGGGGACAGCGGCGAGGGCGAGGCTAGTGGACCCGAGCTGGCGGGTCGGGGGTGTAGAAGCTGAGTCTGCTGTTCAAGGAGGCTGGTCTGGGGTTGTGGAGTGCTTTGTGTGCGTGGGTGAGGAGCTTGAAGGTGATCCTCTTGTCGATGGGAAGCCAGTGTAGGTCTCTCAGGTGGGGGGTGATGTGGCTGCGGCGGGGGACATTGACGATCAGTGATTCCAGTTTTCCAATATTCCTAACACTATTAGCACCTCTTTACAATCATCTATGGCACAGACCTTCAGACTTTTTGAATCGCTATCATTTGTGTTTTCAAAATGTTCTGTTACTGCATAAGTTAGGTCTTATCACTTTATCACTTTAATTAGCTCACAGTTGTGCTGCCAAGAAAAATATGCTATTTTTATTCTATGATCTACAGATTTCCTGTTCCCTGCTATTTCTCAATCAGAAAGTATTTTTATTATTTTGTCATTTTTGTAAGATGTACACTGGTGCCAGACAGTGAAAAACTTTTCATATTTTTGTTAGCCAGATTTTTGTGCCCTCCACTTTAAGGTAGCTATGCTCCAAATAGTCTTTGAGCGAGTTATTCTTTCTATATGCTATGGGGGATTTGCTAGGCACTGCAACAGAAAAGAAAACAATACAGCTATCCCCTTTTCCCAGAGGCTTCTGTGGTTGGTGTAACAGAACTGACCTGTTCTGCCAGTATGGATATTTCTTTGCTCACTGTACAGCTGTAGACATATACTGCACATAATTTCATCCCACTGATTGAATGTGTCTGAGCATGACAGTAACTGCTGAATATTCTGCAACTCCAAAGTAACAATATGGACAGGCCCAGTGGGGATCCAAATATAGGGATGACACTCTGTTATTCACATGAATGCTACAAAAACAGTTGTTTGTTGAGACTAACCCTCACCTACCAACCTAGTTGGTGGCCTGCTTCATCATTTGGTTCCCAGCTGGGCTGCCAAGTGCAACCCAGCTGTGCTGCGATGCCTGAACTACAAGGTACGGGTTTGTTTTTTAATTGAGTGCGTGGCAAAAGAAATGGTGCTAGAAGTGTGATTTAAAAGTACCTCTAGAATACCCAGTAATTAATTTTATTCGAGAGTTTCTAGGGCACAATTAAAAACAGAGTGGGTAAATTCATGAAGATGAACTTGGTCTTCCTTATCCCACTTTAAGTGGTCTGCATGTTTCAGCCTTGTCAAGAGTGCAGAGGCTTTCTTCAGGACCCAATGTGTAGAGGTAGACTGGACTATAGGTGGCAGGAAGAAGTCGCAAAAATTAGACAAGGGCTCTAATAGAGAGCCAATGCTTGACACAATGGGTTGGACTGGTGGTGGGTTCTTGTTTTTGTGTGTATTAGGAGTGTATAGAAATAGGAGATTCTCGCCTCACTTGGTATCAGGAAGTCAGCCTCGTGTTTACATCCAAAACGCTGCTGCAAGACTGGTCCTCAACCTGCCAAGACACTGCCACATCTCCCAGCAGCTGCGCGCAGTCCACTGGCTCCCCATCGAAGCTAGAGTCACCTTCGAGATTCTCCCCCACGCTCACAAGGCCCTCCACGACTCCGGACCAGCATACCTGAACAGCCGACTCAAATTCCACGCAACCCAAAGGACCCTACGACCAGTCCAGCTCTCCTATGCCGTAGTCCCCCACACCAGAAAGACCAGATCAGTCGGCCGCTACTTCTCCTTCCTCACGGCCAGAACCTGGAACGCCCTCCCTCTCCACCTCAGACAGACAACATCTCTCCCCATCTTCACAAGAAACCTCAAAACCTGGCTCTTCGACAGACTCTCTCCTTGATGGAATGGAACCTGCAAACTCCCGCTCCCCCAGTGCCTCGAGGTCCTCACAGGTGAGTAGTAGCGCTTAACAAACATGTGATTGATTGATTGATTGATGATGCCTTCAATTTCTGCATCTGCCACTAAAGCTAGGATTTTTGCTTTAAGTGGTTCACTCAGGGCATTCAGTTTTGTAGTTATCCTTATTCTGGAGTACTATCCCTCCCCCTTAATCGGCTGGTTTCACGATGATATTGTCATTGGACCTAAGTTTCTTCAGTGACTCAAATTCTGTACTGGTAGTATTTTTTTTATGATTTCCCTTCCAATGTTTTTTCAATGTTGTTGAATACAGTTTGTTCAAAACGTGATAAGTTTCACTGGTATGGTGTTATGGCGCATTTAAGGGTTTATTAGGCATGGTGTAGTTCTAATTATTATAATTTGTCACATGTAACTACAGAACATTATATGTTAGCATGGCCCTTATTATGGTCAATAGTCTTCACGTGTGTGCATCTCTTCACTTGTCTGCATGCTCCAGTACACTATCCACTTTGCGTCTTACTGTATATTCCTTGTATACATGCATGCCTGTGAGAATCGGTGTAATGTGGATCCCTACGCTGTTATGGATGGCTTCACAACAAGCAAAACATCACGTTCCATAGCAGGTGCCTGCACTTACGCCAGCACACCTGTTTTTCACTGGAATCCCAATTTATATATGTGTTACCGTTTCATGTTGTGCTTTGTTCTTTCAGATAAGGTCACTGTCAGTGCGAACAGTAAGTACAGAAACTTCACTGCATCACAGCACACCTTAGTATGCCTGCTTTGTTTGCACTGCATCACAGCACACTTTAGCGAGTGTGCTGTTTTTGTTCACTTGTTTTCACTCGATTCGGTCCTGAAGAAAGCCTCTGCACTCTTGACGAGGCTGGAACACGTAGACCACTTAAAGTGGGATAAGGAAGACCAAGTTCATCTTCATGAATATCCCCACTCTGTTTTTAACCTCTTCCATGTGCCGATCTTTGCACGCGTCATATTTTCCTCCTCACCGCGATGGAATTTGCGCCGCAGCGAAGCGGTTAATCGTGCCCTAGAAACTCATGAATAAAATTAATTACTGGATATTCTAGAGGTGCTTTTAAATCGCACTTCTAGCACCATTTCTTTTGCCATGCACTCAATTAAAAAACAAACCCGCTCAGCTGTAGTTCAGGTGTCGCAGCCTAGCTGGGTTGCACTCAGCAGTCCAGCTGGGAACCCAGTGATGAAGCATGCCACCAACTATGTTTGTGGGTGAGGGTTCTACTTAAAAACCAACTGGTTTTTCAGCATTCGTGTGAATAACAGAGTGCCATCTCTCTATTTGGATCCCCCAATGGGCCCGTCCATGTTGTTGTTTAGTAACAATCCAGGGAAAAGGACGTCCCTTTTATTTTCCCTGCTCTCTCTTTGTTGTTATTTTTATTCTGTAACTCCAACAACAACCAACAAAGGATAACAATCATTTTTATTTGCTTTTCTTCACTTCTCGACATCAGGGGGTATTTCTTTATTGTTCATGGTTATTTAAAACCTTTACGATGTTAACGAAAGAAAAAGTTTCAATTTATAAAATATATGACTGATTTAAACGTGTTAAAAACTAAAATTCTGTGCATAAAGTAAATAAACAAGAATACTGGATAACTTGGCCTAGCCTGCAACCGTGATGGCCGCCTAGACTCTCGGCTCCGCCGACCTTCGCGTTTTCCTCCATCATCCTGTACTTTATCCTGCATTTAAGCCCAGCGAGAGGAACGGGGAAACGATCCTGACTACAATGGTGTGTTTCCCGGCTCATTCCAAGTGATTTCGGTGGTGAAATGTCCTCGCTTCTTCCCCGGCCCTTCGCGGCAGAGAGACCGGGTCTTTGTCTGTGGGGGACGGCCGGACACGGCCAAAACAACAGCGGCCATCGCAGGAGAGGCGGAGTCGATCGGCCGGTGAGAGACTGTCGCGCTGTGCTTCTCGCTGCAGCGCTTCATTCCGCCCAGCGGTTTTACACGCCTGGACACATTGTACCTGCGGAAAATACATTGTATTGTTTCCCGGCTTGGAAGTGGCCTGAACAGTTTCTTTGTTACTCCTGCTCCGTAACGGACACCATTTTATGCATCGCGCATCCAGCGCTTGAAAGTGGAGTCCTCAGATCGCGACCGAGGGTCCGGATGCTTGCTGACATCGTATCGGCTGGTAACGCAATGCAATCAGTTGCCCCCATGTCTCTGGCCCAGCTGTACTTTGCGGATTATCGGCGGAGTGGTCTGCGGTCGACGAGTGAAAATGGCGACCGGCTTCCAGAGCTGCTACATGTCCGTGAGCCTTGGGTGAAGGACACTGCTGCATCCTCTCTTCCTGAGACACCGCTGGGGATCTGTGATGTTTTGGGCGCTCTAGAGGCTGTAAGGACTGCCCTTCATGATAATGCCCGAGATCTGGGGAGCCGGCTTGATGTTATTGCTCCTGTTGGCCGTGATTGCCCCCAAGTGCTGCACACTACGCCACACCCTACACCAGACCACAGTGAACTGCCTACCCAGGTGCATATGGAGGCGTTGACAGATCACGATTCTGATTCTGCCGAAGTGCTGACCGCAGTGGTCCGGAAGAGGTCTGATGTTCGTGGTTTCATGCTATGGTTGGTGTATCGTCCTCGCACGCCATGTTTGACATCTCCTTTGTGTTCTGGTGACGTGACTCTTCATCCTTTCCTGGAGCTGGTGTTATCGCTCTGGCCTGCTGCTCCCGATGGATTATTGCTTTGCCTTGATCCTTTTTGTATCGTTCTCGGACACGCAGCGGTGGTTTTTGTGGACTTTTGTGGACGACCCTCCATTCTGTGTTGGCCATCCCGGGCGCCTCTATCATCCATGGCACCGGCCGGACTGTTGGGCTCCATCGACCAACTTGATCGCAGGGGGCAAGGTTGAGGGCGTTTCTTGGATCGCTAATGCTCATATTGCTGGGACTAGATGGGATAAGCGGGACATTGACTAAGTCGGCCGTTGGTATTTTATCAGTTGCGGGGTTCGGGGGTGGGCGCCGGGACTATATCTGTTGATGGTTTTCCTCCTCCACTGTTCTTTATATCCTCTTTTTTCCTTTCCTTTTTCCCTTCTCTGAATCTAAATTTCGGGTCTCGGTTTTCGGGCGACACATCCACCACCACATACACCACCACATCCACCAACACTTTAACCACACCCACCACCACCACACCCACCACACCCACCACCACTACATCCACCACTGCATCCACCACCACTGCATCCACCACCACATCCACCTCATCCACCACCACATCCACCATCACCACCACATCCACCACCACATACACCACCACATACACCATCACCTCCACATCCACCATGACATCCACCGCCACATCCAACACCACATCCACCACATCCACATCCACCGCATCCACCACCACCACATCCACCACCACCACATCCACCACCACCACATCCACAAGCATCCACCACCGCATCCACCACCTCATCCAACATCACCACCACATCCACCACCACATCCACCACCACATCCACATCCACCGCCACATCCACTACATCCACATCCACCGCATCCACCACCACCACATCCACCAAATCCACATCCACCGCATCCACCACATACACTGATTATGTATACTATAAATATATAAATGCATCAGATTTTGTTTGGGAAATCATTCGAGCGCTTTTTCTTTTTGTTCCACAGAGGTCTGATGTGAACATTTAAACCACTAGGCCTTGCTCTCAGATGTTAGGCCCTTTGTCTCTTCTTTATTTTACAGCCACAGTGGTACTTTTAGTTACCACCCTACTAAAGTTTCTAAACAATTAAAAGTTATAAAAAAGAAACATAAGGAACATATAGAGCAAGTTTGTTTCTTTAGTTTGTGCTATCATATTTGGTATTTTTTATATTTTTAAACTTACAGCTCTTTTAGCAATTTTTGGATGATTATCTATGATGGTCCAATTTTCAACTTGTGATACTGCTTGTCAATTCGTAGCGATTTTAATTTTACATATTACAAATCTAGAAAAGTTAGCTTGTTTCTTTTATGATTATTACCCATATGTCAGACTAATGATATTTTCTATAATAAGTATTTTACCTTATTTTTAAGTCAGCATGATTCTTTGTTTCAAGCACCCTGGTGGCCAACATGTTTCCAATGTACAGTCAGTTAATATGATAGGACATTTCTATCTTTAATGATGAGCAACCTCTTGTTTCAAATAGTTTACAAGGGTTAATAGTCATAAAATTGTCAGTTTCTTTTAGAAAGTTCACATAATCATCTTCTTTTATAGATTTCATTCCGAATAAATGTGAAACTACAATCGCTGGACGGTTCCCAATTTGATTCAATCAATCAATCAATCAGAGTGCCTGTAAAGCGCGCTACTTACCCGTGAGGGTCTCAAGGCGCTGAGGGGAGGGGGTGCCTCTAGTGCTTGAAGATCCAGGTCTTGAGGAGTTTTCTGAAGGCAAGTAGGTCTTGGGCCTGCTGTAGGTGGGTAGGGAGGGTGTTCCAGGTCTTGGCGGCGAGGTAGGAGAAGGATCTGCCGCCTGAGGTTGTTCGTTGGATGCGGGGGACAGCGGCGAGGGCGAGGCTAGCGGACCCGAGCTGGCGGGTCGGGGGTGTAGAAGCTGAGTCTGCTGTTCAAGGAGGCTGGTCTGGGGTTGTGGAGTGCTTTGTGTGCGTGGGTGAGGAGCTTGAAGGTGATCCTCTTGTCGATGGGAAGCCAGTGTAGGTCTCTCAGGTGGGGGGTGATGTGGCTGCGGCGGGGGACATTGACGATCAGTGATTCCAGTTTTCCAATATTCCTAACACTATTAGCACCTCTTTACAATCATCTATGGCACAGACCTTCAGACTTTTTGAATCGCTATCATTTGTGTTTTCAAAATGTTCTGTTACTGCATAAGTTAGGTCTTATCACTTTGATTAGCTCACAGTTGTGCTGCCAAGAAAAATGTGCTATTTTTATTCTATGATCTACTGATTTCCTGTTCCCTGCTATTTCTCAATCAGAACGTATTTTTATTATTTTGTCATTTTTGTAAGATGTACACTGGTGCCAGACAGTGAAAAACTTTTCATATTTTTGTTAGCCAGATTTTTGTGCCCTCCACTTTAAGGTAGCTATGCTCCAAATAGTCTTTGAGCGAGTTATTCTTTCTATATGCTATGGGGGATTTGCTAGGCACTGCAACAGAAAAGAAAACAATACAGCTATCCCCTTTTCCCAGAGGCTTCTGTGGTTGGTGTAACAGAACTGACCTGTTCTGCCAGTATGGATATTTCTTTGCTCACTGTACAGCTGTAGACATATACTGCACATAATTTCATCCCACTGATTGAATATGTCTGAGCATGACAGTAACTGCTGAATATTCTGCAACTCCAAAGTAACAATATGGACAGGCCCAGTGGGGATCCAAATATAGGGATGACACTCTGTTATTCACATGAATGCTAAAAAAACAGTTGTTTTTTTAGAAGAACCCTCACCTACCAACCTAGTTGGTGGCCTGCTTCATCATTTGGTTCCCAGCTGGGCTGCCAAGTGCAACCCAGCTGTGCTGCGATGCCTGAACTACAAGGTACGGGTTTGTTTTTTAATTGAGTGCGTGGCAAAAGAAATGGTGCTAGAAGTGTGATTTAAAAGTACCTCTAGAATACCCAGTAATTAATTTTATTCGAGAGTTTCTAGGGCACAATTAAAAACAGAGTGGGTAAATTCATGAAGATGAACTTGGTCATCCTTATCCCACTTTAAGTGGTCTGCATGTTTCAGCCTTGTCAAGAGTGCAGAGGCTTTCTTCAGGACCCAATGTGTAGAGGTAGACTGGACTATAGGTGGCAGGAAGAAGTCGCAAAAATTAGACAAGGGCTCTAATAGAGAGCCAATGCTTGACACAATGGGTTGGACTGGTGGTGGGTTCTTGTTTTTGTGTGTATTAGGAGTGTATAGAAATAGGAGATTCTCGCCTCACTTGGTATCAGGAAGTCAGCCTCGTGTTTACATCCAAAACGCTGCTGCAAGACTGGTCCTCAACCTGCCAAGACACTGCCACATCTCCCAGCAGCTGCGTGCAGTCCACTGGCTCCCCATCGAAGCTAGAGTCACCTTCGAGATTCTCCCCCACGCTCACAAGGCCCTCCACGACTCCGGACCACCATACCTGAACAGCCGACTCAAATTCCACGCACCCCAAAGGACCCTACGACCAGCCCAGCTCTCCTATGCCGTAGTCCCCCACACCAGAAAGACCAGATCAGTCGGCCGCTACTTCTCCTTCCTCACGGCCAGAACCTGGAACGCCCTCCCTCTCCACCTCAGACAGACAACATCTCTCCCCATCTTCACAAGAAACCTCAAAACCTGGCTCTTCGACAGACTCTCTCCTTGATGGAATGGAACCTGCAAACTCCCGCTCCCCAGTGTCTCGAGGTCCTCACAGGTGAGTAGTAGCGCTTAACAAACATGTGATTGATTGATTGATTGATGATGCCTTCAATTTCTGCATCTGCCACTAAAGCTAGGATTTTTGCTTTAAGTGGTTCACTCAGGGCATTCAGTTTTGTAGTTGTCCTTATTCTGGAGTACTATCCCTCCCCCTTAATCGGCTGGTTTCACGATGATATTGTCATTGGACCTAAGTTTCTTCAGTGACTCAAATTCTGTACTGGTAGTATTTTTTTAATGATTTCCCTTCCAATGTTTTTTCAATGTTGTTGAATACAGTTTGTTCAAAACGTGATAAGTTTCACTGGTATGGTGTTATGGCGCATTTAAGGGTTTATTAGGCATGGTGTAGTTATAATTATTATAATTTGTCACATGTAACTACAGAATATTATATGTTAGCATGGCCCTTATTATGGTCAATAGTCTTCACGTGTGTGCATCTCTTCACTTGTCTGCATGCTCCATTACACTATCCACTTTGCGTCTTACTGTATATTCCTTGTATACATGCATGCCTGTGAGAATCGGTGTAATGTGGATCCCTACGCTGTTATGGATGGCTTCACAACAAGCAAAACATCACGTTCCATAGCAGGTGCCTGCACTTCCGCCAGCACACCTGTTTTTCACTGGAATCCCAATTTATATATGTGTTGCCGTTTCATGTTGTGCTTTGTTCTTTCAGATAAGGTCACTGTCAGTGCGAACAGTAAGTACAGAAACTTCACTGCATCACAGCACACCTTAGTATGCCTGCTTTGTTTGCACTGCATCACAGCACACTTTAGCGAGTGTGCTGTTTTTGTTCACTTGTTTTCACTCGATTCGGTCCTGAAGAAAGCCTCTGCACTCTTGACGAGGCTGGAACACGTAGACCACTTAAAGTGG
Organism: Lissotriton vulgaris; assembly: GCF_964263255.1. NCBI lineage: Eukaryota > Metazoa > Chordata > Amphibia > Caudata > Salamandridae > Lissotriton > Lissotriton vulgaris. The sequence continues at coordinate 1,121,803,591 of NC_141694.1, forward strand.
GATAAGGAAGACCAAGTTCATCTTCATGAATATCCCCACTCTGTTTTTAACCTCTTCCATGTGCCGATCTGTGCACGCGTCATATTTTCCTCCTCACCGCGATGGAATTTGCGCCGCAGCGAAGCGGTTAATCGTGCCCTAGAAACTCATGAATAAAATTAATTACTCGATATTCTAGAGGTGCTTTTAAATCGCACTTCTAGCACCATTTCTTTTGCCACGCACTCAATTAAAAAACAAACCCGCTCAGCTGTAGTTCAGGTGTCGCAGCCCAGCTGGGTTGCACTCAGCAGTCCAGCTGGGAACCCAGTGATGAAGCATGCCACCAACTATGTTTGTGGGTGAGGGTTCTTCTTAAAAACCAACTGGTTTTTCAGCATTCTTGTGAATAACAGAGTGCCATCTCTCTATTTGGATCCCCCAATGGGCCCGTCCATTTTGTTGTTTAGTAACAATCCAGGGAAAAGGACGTCCCTTTTATTTTCCCTGCTCTCTCTTTGTTGTTATTTTTATTCTGTAACTCCAACAACAACCAACAAACGATAACAATCATTTTTATTTGCTTTTCTTCACTTCTCGACATCAGGGGGTATTTCTTTATTGTTCATGGTTATTTAAAACCTTTACGATGTTAACGAAAGAAAAAGTTTCAATTTATAAAATATATGACTGATTTAAACGTGTTAAAAACTAAAATTCTGTGCATAAAGCAAATAAACAAGAATACTGGATAAGTTGGCCTAGCCTGCAACCGCGATGGCCGCCTAGACTCTTGGCTCCGCCGACCTTCGCGCTTTCCTCCATCATCCTGTACTTTATCCTGCATTTAAGCCCAGCGAGAGGAACGGGGAAACGATCCTGACTACAATGGTGTGTTTCCCGGCTCATTCCAAGTGATATCGGTGGTGAAACGTCCTCGCTTCTTCCCCGGCCCTTCGCGGCAGAGAGACCGGGTCTTTGTCTGTGGGGGACGGCCGGACACGGCCAAAACAACAGCGGCCATCGCAGGAGAGGCGGAGTCGACCGGCCGGTGAGAGACTGTCGCGCTGTGCTTCTCGCTGCAGCGCTTCATTCCGCCCAGCGGTTTTACACGCCTGGACACATTGTACCTGCGGAAAATACATTGTATCGTTTCCCGGCTTGGAAGTGGCCTGAACAGTTTCTTTGTTACTCCTGCTCCGTAACGGACGCCATTTTATGCATCGCGCATCCAGCGCTTGAAAGTGGAGTCCTCAGATCGCGACCGAGGGTCCGGATGCTTGCTGACATCGTATCGGCTGGTAACGCAATGCAATCAGTTGCCCCCATGTCTCTGGCCCAGCTGTACTTTACGGATTATCGGCGGAGTGGTCTGCGGTCGACGAGTGAAAATGGCGACCGGCTTCCAGAGCTGCTACATGTCCGTGAGCCTTGGGTGAAGGACACTGCTGCATCCTCTCTTCCTGAGACACCGCTGGGGATCTGTGATGTTTTGGGCGCTCTAGAGGCTGTAAGGACTGCCCTTCATGATAATGCCCGAGATCTGGGGAGCCGGCTTGATGTTATTGCTCCTGTTGGCCGTGATTGCCCCCAAGTGCTGCACACTGCGCCACACCCTACACCAGACCACAGTGAACTGCCTACCCAGGTGCATATGGAGGCGTTGACAGATCACGATTCTGATTCTGCCGAAGTGCTGACCGCAGTGGTCCGGAAGAGGTCTGATGTTCGTGGTTTCATGCTATGGTTGGTGTATCGTCCCCGGACGCCATGTTTGACATCTCCTTTGTGTTCTGGTGGCGTGACTCTTCATCCTTTCCTGGAGCTGGTGTTATCGCTCTGGCCTGCTGCTCCCGATGGATTATTGCTTTGCCTTGATCCTTTTTGTATCGTTCTCGGACACGCAGCGGTGGTTTTTGTGGACTTTTGTGGACGACCCTCCATTCTGTGTTGGCCATCCCGGGCGCCTCTATCATCCATGGCGCCGGCCGGACTGTTGGACTCCATCGACCAACTTGATCGCAGGGGGCAAGGTTGAGGGCGTTTCTTGGATCGCTAATGCTCATATTGCTGGGACTAGATGGGATAAGCGGGACATTGACTAAGTCGACCGTTGGTATTTTATCGGTTGCGGGGTTCGGGGGTGGGCGGCCAGGACTATATCTGTTGATGGTCTTCCTCCTCCACTGTTCTTTATATCCTCTTTTTTCCTTTCCTTTTTCCCTTCTCTGAATCTAAATTTCGGGTCTCGGTTTTCGGGCGACAGGCACACTGCTGGGGGTGGGGGGGGGTAGGCCGTAGCCTCTGCATGCGTGCGGGGTGGGGGGTGGGTTTTCTGTTTCGTTTTAGTTCTATGGGCCTTATTTCTCTCTTTTCTTTTCTTGGTTCTTCTCACTTTTTCCTTCTTCTCTTGGGTCAGTTTGGTGGCTAGATGTAGTGCTGCTTATTGTTTCTGTTGTTAGTCTTACCACTAACATTAGTCAGGGTGTTCCACGTTCATGGGGCGGGTACTGACCAGTATGTACCGTAATGTCTGCTATTATCCTGAAGTGTTCTTTATGATGATCTTCCGATTGCCACTTAGTTTGTTGCTAATCTGCTGGGATCATTGCCCGCCATGTGTTTTTTCGGTGGATTGAATGCGTCTGATCCTTCTTATCTAAAACTTTAAAAATTAATCACATTTATCCTGTACTCAGTGGTCCCTATTTCCCCATATGTGAGGTTTCGGATAATTGCTGCTTCTCGTCTCTGGGACTGCTGAGCTGTTTTAATTTTGCCTTTTGTGCTACCATTCGATTTCGAGGCCGGCCAGACTGGTTGTGGGCCCGTACCTGTATGCTTATGTTGCACAATAAAGGTTTCCAAAAATTAAAAAAAAAAAAAAAAAAGAATATTGGATAAAATATCGACATCACAATTGGAAGGGACTTATCTTCATTCCATACTATCTAGTTGTCAGAAAATCCTCAAAGTGAGGAGGAGAATGGTAATGTTATAGTGACAATTCGGAAAGACCCTATTGTGAAGTCTGTACTAATCAATATGTGTGAAAGTAAAAAGTGTCACTGTAGAGGTTGGTCTTCTGGGATACTGTTAAGCTCATCCTTTGGACCGTTTAAGGTACTACTCGTTTTATTTGGTTCCTTAAAGGTTTTGGAGCGGGCCTCGGCTGTTTCGAGAAATTTTACCATTCGACAGCTCAATTGGATGTTGTCCCCTTTAAAGCAGGCCAGAACTGCTAGTCTACAGGTCCGCATCTTGTGGAAGTTAAAAAGTGGACGCAGGAAGTCTCGTCGTTCTTGAGTGAGCTCGGTACAGGTGATAATCAAGTGAACTATGTTTTCCTTACCGTCCCCGCAAAGTCGACATCTTGTTGGTGATGGTGGCCGTAGCCATGGAGGCAAGTGGGCCGCTGAAGGCAGTAGCCCCAGGCGAAATTTCAGAAATTTCTCTTTTATTTTTTGGGAAAAACCTATCTGCAGGTAGGTTTGGGGCAAAGGCACGGTGTACGATTGAACTGTAAGCCAACCGTGAACCCATTCTATTAGAGCGGTTTTGTCCTGCAGCACTGATTCCTTCCTGACTGTCTTATTGACCACCTTTTTAAAGACTGCTGTGGAGACTGGGAGTGCCCAGAGTGCCCAGAGTTGTTGTACGCCAAGGTCCTCAATGGCTCCCTCCAGGTACCTCCTTGCTGGACATGTTGCTTTGTTTTGAAGTTCCTTCCACAGGAGAGCGTTTAAGGTATTCGGTTCTCCACTGCTTAGTTTATGCCAGGTTTTTATGTAGGCTCCCTTGCGTGCCAGCTCTTCTTTTTGTAACCCGAACTCTAGTCTCATTTGAGCCGGCGATGAATACCTCGGAAGCCAAAGATCATACGAAGCACTTTTGTTACCGTTCTGTCTAATAAGGGAGAGTCCCTCCCTCTCATAGCTTCACTGCCATAAGTTATGGCTGGGATTAACTTTGCCTGTATTACCTTTATAAGAGGAAGTAAACTTGGACCAGAGACTGTTTTTTTTTTTAGGTTCTGAGTGTCGCTGCCGCAGATAATCCTCTCCTTTTTATGGCTTCACATTGCGCTGTGAAGTTGCCTTTATGGTCTATGATGATCCCCAAATATCGACATTCTCTGACTTTTTCTAGCTTGCTGGATGACAATAGCCAGTTTCGTGTAGCTTACTTTTTGGAAAGACTAATACACATAACTTTTGATTTTTCGCGGTTGATGGTAAGTCTATTAGCAGCTGAATATCTTGAAGTAATATCCAACAGCCGCTAAAGGCCAACCGGGGTACGACTGATGAGTAACAGATCATCTTTATAGAGTAGGTTAGAAATCTGTGAGCCGCCTAGCTTTGGAGCGTGTGAGTTACAGTCATTCAACAATTTGGGTAGGTCTCCCATAAAGAGATTAAAGAGTGTTGGGGCAAGTACACAGCCCTGTTTTACTTCTCGACAGCAGGCAGCATCATTTGTGGAATACAATGCAATGCAACAGATTTCAGCCTCCATTATTGGCCTACTTGGATGCTTCAATGAATGCTTCAGAGTAATGACTTTTTTAGACATTTTACTTCATATTGGTAGCAAATTTTTACTGAATTACTTGAGAACGACTCCACAAGTTACATATTTGAGAAAACATCAAATAAGGGCTTGATACAAAAATAAATGCATGCCGCTCCCCTGACAGTCATAGGTGGAACACCACAGAGAATTGATTATGACAATTGAAAATTTCGCAAATGTCTTTTGTGAGAAAAAACAAAATGGACTCAATGGCAAGTGGATGTGTTGGTGAGATCTAAGTCCCCTCTTTTTATGTTTATACTATTGTTGTTTCCATAATCTTCTTCAATTTTTCTTAAACGTATCTAAGAATTTTTTGAACATTTTTATGTTACAGTTTTGTTGGTGTTCTTTAATGAAAAAAGAAAAAAGTATAATACATCAAATATGAAAATATAAATTGCATATCGAATAGCAAACTGCTGAACAAAACTGGTTCTTTTTGAAATATTAGTATGTACACCAAAGCAAAAGAATTACTTATCAGTATACTTGTTAACCCATAGAATCCAAAGAATTTTACTTGATATTTATTTGTCACCCAAGTAGTTTTATGTTTGCCATGTGATTAAAAAGAAGTTAAAATTGTTTACCTGACAGGATCTTAATTTCATTCTATATGATTACCCGTTCTCTGCAAAGTTAGAATATTACCCTTACATTTCACTTGTGACACTCCTGAACATTTTCTTCGTAGGTTGCAATTTGTTTTTATTGTTACAGCTTTCTGCCCAACCAAACAGTGAACCTGCAATATTGTAAGGTAGGTTTCTCATTAAATCATAACCATAAAGTGTAGCTTTTCAAAAATAACCCATCCTGCATCCCTCCATCCTCCCTCCCTCCCGGGGTACCAGTAGCAATATGGAAATAAAGAAAAGAAGCCATCAGACAAGTGTCACTCAGAAGAGGCCTCTTTATCCTTTGTGGGAGCAGGACAATTGCCTAAATTCCTGGGACAGGAGGGCTACGAATGGTTGCCAGAGGGTTCTTTACGTGTCGCCCTAGGAGGAGAGAACAAGGGTCGGCTTCTCCATTCCCAGAAAGAACTGGAGGCACTGAAGCCAACCTAGGTGTGTTGGTATTGTGGCGCTCCCAGGGCTACACTAATGTGGCACCCCCCTGTGTGTTGTGAGTGCATTTGTGAGGGCTTTGGGGAGTCCTAGCAAGGTAAATGACTGGAACCTGGAGAGTTGGGTCTGGAAGTGAGTGTCAATGCCATCCAGCACAGTGTTCCAGAATGAAGTCACCATTCGACATCCCAGAGGATGGGAGTAAGGGTGCCCTTAGTCCAGCTCTGTCTCCAGCAACACTCGTTAAGGGTCGGGTTGACAGTGTGGAGACAAACAGGGGTGAAATACCATTAGATGGCGATCTTTATGGCTTTTTCCTTGCTACATGTGTTGTATACAGTGTGCCGCATTCTATAAAAGATGTTCTGCCACTATTTATTTGTGAGCTGCCTTACCAATTTTGCCTCCCAGTGTAGTTGGGTGGGGATTTGTCCTTAGCCCTCGTTGTTAGAAGCACAGTGTATAATTCTGTGATAAGGCGTTTATCTGACCTCTTGGCCATTTTGCGTTAGTGGCCTCTGGGCTCCCCTGCTAACTGATTGGTGTAAAATCCAGTGTCTGATCCAAAAGTAACAGAACTGTTCATCCTCAGGGATAGTATAGTACATTTTTAGAGTGTCGAAGACAATGGGACTGACTTGATCAAAAAAATGCCCCACCGCCCGACAGCCAACCTTGTGCCAGACCACAGAGAGCAGCTACAAACGTGCTCCTAATAACTGCCTTCAGTGCACCCCAGAGTATGGGCACGGGCATGTTGGGGTTATCAGTAAGGTAGTCAATGATGGCCCTCCTGATCCGTCCCACCACCTCGGATCTCTGAAGCAAGGTCTCCCTTAGTCTCCATTGCCGAGGAGCATCTCCCAGCATTGGGGCACGCAACTCAAGAAGGACTGCTGAGTGGTCAGAAAGAGATTGAGGCTCAATCTCCACTGATTTAACAACCAGCTGGAGTTCCCTGGAGCCCAGAAAATATTCTAAGAGGACCTAGGACTTGTGCTCAAGTGAGTAGAAAGTGTAATTGTTGATATGGGGATGGTATTCCCTCCACAAGTCAAACAGACTCATCTCTGATAGCCATGCCATGCTCTCATCTGTGAGTGCCCCTGCACCTCCCTCCCTGTATACCGAGCGATCCAAGGTATTATTGAATATGATATTAAAGTTGCCCCCTATTAAGACTAGTTGGTCATGGGAGGAGAGGATATCTGCTATGTTGCCCGTAGGAAGCGTTCCTGCCTTACGTTAGGGGCGTGAAGGGAGCCCATGGTAAGTGTCTGAGTGCTTAGTTGTACATGATAAACCAATTGGCATCTTCTAAATTACATTACTTTGTGTTAGTTAACCATTCACCAAAAGTTAAGCGAGAACAGAATGGCCATCCCTGCCGCCTTCCGACCCATCGCCGAAAAGAATTGGTAGGGGAATGCCCCAAATTTTAGCCTGCGCCTCAGGTGGTGTCTTGTGTCGCCGAGTCCCACGGAAGACTCTCCAGACACGCTGGTTATTCATGGACAATCGTGGCTGGGTCGAGCCTCATGAGCTCTGTACCGCAAATTTTCTTACTCCAGCGGGGGCGCTGTCTGGTTCCAGGGCCCGCCGCCACAGCATTGAGGGAGAGGCCACCAGGAGCATTGATCCACACCAAGTTGCAGGCCACCCTGATGAAACAGATTTGATGGAGTTTCCCCTCCCACGTGAAGTTCAAGCAAAAGGACTGAACCCAGGAATATGTGATGTTCTTATCACAAAGAAAGGTTGTCACCAGGATGAAGCTTCGTCTTTTCTGTTTGTAGAGAAGTCCTGAAACAACTGAAGTGGGTGGCCGCGGAATTGCACTGGGTTGATGTCCCTGGCCCTATGTTTATATACCTGATGTCAAACTATTTATATATTTGATGCCCCTCCCGTCTGATATTTTGAAGGACCTGTCCCTACGTTAGTGGGACCTCTCAGTTACGGGGGTGATCTCTTTAGGTAAATTTGTTACCTGCCCTGCCTATCTCCTCTCTTATCACTGACCTGATATATAATTTACGCCACTGAAGTGTTCTTTTTTTCTTTATTATTTTTATCTGCATTACTAGGTGTTTTTTGCCGCCTAGGGGTTTTTCCACCCTCCCATTTGTTTTAAAACCTATGTGATCAAGTCTACTACCTACCCAAAAGAAGAAAAACATCGCCAGGATATTCTATATCTTACTAGGTAAATCCGCCCACCCTACCTGTGGTTTCCCCCCTTCCCCTGACCTAATCGCGAAAACTCTCTGAGGTCCACCTCTGTGTCCTCACTTTATATATTGTATCCCCATCTATAGAAAACCCCGGAACCCTTTCTCATATCCTGATCGGGACACCATTTGATAATCTTCCATTCTTCCACACCGAGAGCTTTGCGTGAAGTCTTTGAAGTCCTTCACATCTTAAATTCCTACCGTCGTGTATAGGGGTAAGTCCTCTCTAAGTTTTCTCATTTTCTCTTTAGCCACCACCACCCCTACCTGAAATGTTTATGCCCTCGTGGGCGTCTCCCGCCCCCAGCGACCAGCCTTACCTTTGATATCTGGACAACCCTCCTATACCCTCACTGTCCTGATCCTTGGATCCGAAGCGGGGTCTCGAATCTAGGCACTTATATCCTTTTCCCCCAAAGTTTGAACTGTCTCCTGTTGTGACTGATTGTATGTTTGCAAATGCACTGGTCCCCTGTCTATACAGTATACATATGTTGGGGCCTATCCTTGTGCTGCCCCATGTGTCCTTCTCATTGAGGAAGAACCCCTAAACTGAGAGTGACCTCATATTCAGAGCATAAACACACACTTAATGTATTTTAATATATGAATGTCCTTGAACTAGTTTTTAAACCATCTGTATCTGGAGTATTTATCTATGTCCTCATATTGAAAAATGTTCAGTTATTATGTGCTAGTTGTCAAATGTATCTCTGAAAAGTGAAGGATAATATTATCAAAGATGTACCTACTAGTAAGACCTGATTGCAATTAAAACTCCTTTCTTATTTACAGTGTACATGTTCCCACCCCCTGGTCCACGTCGCCCTGATGAAGATGCAGACTAAATAGGCCCCGCATCGAAACACGCGTTGGCGTGATCTACATGGATGGCCTCTAATGCAGTCGTAGCAAAAACGCTCTACCCTCAGTGCTTTGCCTCCATGTTACCCCAGTCCTAGCAGTCCATACATTATTCTTCTGCAGGCCCACGCATACCTCGATGAACTAATATGTATGAGTGCTTGATCATAGTGAGATAGCGTGAAAGTGAGTGTCTGTTGAATGACTGTTTGTGGATGTGTGGGGGACATGAACCTTGGATTGTTCTCTGGGTAGATCAACTTTGACCTGTTTTATATTTAATGTTTTATTTATCTCCTTACATTTGCCTTGGATTTTGCACATGGACTCATGTTTGAGCCACTGATTTATTAATAAATAAATTCTATTTTTCATAACAAAGATGTACTGAATTTATGTGATGTACTATTGTCTCTGATATGTAGCTTGTCTGTCACCACCCCCATTATCATTAGGATCCCCCCCAGGGACCCAGCTATCCACCTTTGCAGGGTTTTTCTGTTCTATTCAGCCACCTGGCCCTACGTGGGATCCGTTTCTTTAGGGGGAAGATATGAACGCACACCAAGATATCCGGAGGTGGCATGTTTGCGGATCTAGAGTGACCGACTCTATGGACTCTGTCCAGCCAGATGTCCCCCAACTTTGTATCCCCTAGGATCTGGGCACAGAGGGCCATTATGTATTCCTCTATGTCCTCTGACTCCACTGTCCTGGAGGTCCCTATTATTGTGATATTGTTGAATCGCGACCTGTTTTCATGTCTTAAACATGGGCCTGGAGATCAATCTGCTGGTCTGTGAGTCGAATTAGTTCTTGCCGCAGCTGTTTGATGTCTTCATCTCTGGTTATTTTGTGATTTTCCAGGGTGTGCACTCTATCTCTGACTCCTCTTTTCTGACTCCTTGGTGCTCCTGTGCCAAATCCCTCTTGATCGTATGTAAATCTTCCCTGAGGGAGGAGAATAGCATCTCCAGGTAGGAACAGTAGACTGGGGTCTCACCTCCAACATTCCCAGGGGACGGAGGCTCTTAACCGAGCGGTCCATTTTTGTGTGTGGTGTTGCCATTGCACCCCTGCACCCCAAAGGCTGTGGGCTATCGTACAACACTGAAGCAGAGGGCAAATGCAATCTTCAAGCACTCAGTGCCTTAGGTCAGGGTGGGGCTCCACCTTCCCCCGGTGGCTACAGCAATGAAAAGGGAGAGGAGGGGGCAGCTCATGAAGCCCTCAGAGGAGTGCAGGAGGTGCAACTCATGCCTTCCCATTTAGGGTGCGTCCTCTAGGCCCCTCTGAGCACCCCCTCTCATCCAGAGCCTTTCACTAGCACATCTTTCAGGCCAGCGAGAGTGCCACTGAGCTGGACAAGTTCCCCCCACAGGTGGTGAGGGCAGGAACTCAGTGCTGGCGTATCTGGACCATGTGTCCACGCCGGGGCTTAGGGCCCTTGATCAGCATCAGCAATCCGTGTCTCGGTGGCCAAGAATGCTCCCCAATGGGTATGACTCCTTTAGGCGTTTTAGGACTGTTTCTTTAGTAGGGGGATCTGTGTCTGAGATCAGCCTGGGCTGGCCCCGGGGCAGAAGAGAAGGGCCCAAGGGTGCTCTACAGATTCTGTGACCCCCTACTCTGCAGCTCACTCACCATGATCTTTGGGCTGTGTCAGGGTGGGGCCACTCTCAGGCACTCCTGTGCTGGATCTGCTGGGCCTGCGCCCTGTCTCCGCCCGGCTCTGCAGGCTTCAGGGTAAGTGGGTCCACCACAGTGTCATCTCCGGGGCCGCCCCAAAGCCGCAGGTGTAGGAAAGAGAGGGCATACCCAAGTTCAGTTGCTGCCCTCGGGCCCCTCTCCAATGCGGCCCACCAGCGCTGCCGAAGCTGCAGTGTGCAACCGCTCTCTCCACCGCTGCTATGTCTGCGGCTCCCAAGGCCTCCAGCCCAGCGAGTCCCTCTCGGCAAGGCAGATGGGCTGCTCCACTGTAGCCACCTCTCTGTCTTTTTGGGGCACCGCTAATCAGGAGAGACTATCCCCAAGGCTGGCCGCCCTCTGCGGGCCTCCCATCTTCGAAGGCTGACCTGCACCGCCCGATCTGTGGCTTGCTGTATCACTCAATACCGCTGCTCTCCATGCGGACCTGGCCTGCGGCTCCGATTCACCCCAGGCCTCTCTAGCAAGGCATCTCTTCCCGGGGTCCCTGAACCCCTGCCGGCCCTCCTAGAGCCATGTTCAAGTTCAAATTCAGAGGTTTATATAGCGCACTACTCACCCAGAGGGTCTCAAGGCGCTTGGGGAAAGGGGGTTCAATTTTTGTCGAATAGCCAGGTTTTAAGTTCTTTTCTGAAGGAGATGTGGTTTTGAGTAAGGCGGAGGTGAGTGGGGAGTGAGTTCCAGGTCTTGGCCGTCAGGAAGGAGAAGGATCTGCCACCCATGGTGGATTTTCGGATGCGCGGGACTGCAGCGAGGGCTTGATTGGACGATCTAAGTTGGGGGGTGGGTGTGTAGAAGGACGGGATCACTGACATAATATAGAATGACAAAATATAGACTTACCAAAATATAGTCACCAAAATATAGAATGCCAAAATATCGAATTCCTATCTACAAACAGGTAAGTACAAAAATATCGAATCCAAAATATAGTCTGTAAAAAATATAGTCAGTCAAAATATCGAATTTTTTTAAATGTCTTAAAAGTAATTTAAAATTAATGAAATAATAAATATAATTAACTAAAACATACTTAAAAATACTCAAATAACCTTACAATTAAGATATAATTAATTTAAGTTATTAATAAAAAATGTACAATATTTTTCCGTGGGATAGCAGGAGGGTAACATTTAATATTACCACTCCAGTGAGTGCAACAGTAGGGAAAGCTTTGGATAGCGTAGGGGTAAAAAATACTATTCCCACTCCAGTGAGTGCAACAGTAGGGAAAGCGTTGGATAGCGTTAGGGTAAAAAATACAATTCCCACTCCAGAGAGTTCAACAGTAGGGAAAGCGTTGGATAGTGTAGGGGTAAAAATTACTATTCCCACTTAAGAGAGTGCAACAGTAGGGAAAGCGTTGGATAGCGTAGGGGTAAAAAATACTATTCCCACTCCAGTGAGTGCAACAGTAGGGAAAGCATTGGATAGCGTAAGGGTAAAAATTACTATTCCCACTCCAGAGAGTGCAACAGTAGGGAAAGCGTTGGATAGCGGGAGGGTAAAGAATACTATTCCCACTCCAGAGAGTGCAACAGTAGGGAAAGCATTGGATAGCGTAGGGGTAAAAATTATTATTCCCACTCCAGAGAGTGCAACAGGAGGGAAAGCGTTGGATAGCGTAGGGGTAAAAAATACTATTCCCACTCCAGAGAGTGCAACAGTAGGGAAAGCGTTGGATAGCGGGAGGGTGAAAATTACTATTCCCACTATCATATTTATCAAATATTTAATTAATACAAAATAATTACCAATTAATAAAAATTAATTGCCAATTAATAGAAATTAATTACCAATTAAAAATTAATTAACAATACATTTAAAATCAATACCAATGAATGAAAACAATTATTTACTTAATTACAATTAAATTACTTCCCACCCTATTCCCCTATAAACCCACAACCCGCTACAGAAAATAAATTTAGAAAATTAACATAATTAACAATTAATCAATTAATACAAATTAATTGGCAATTAATAAAAATTAATTACCAATTAAAAAATAACAATAAATTCAAAATGAATACCAATAAATAAATAAAAAATATTTCATTAATTACAATTAAATTACTTCCCAGACTATTCCCCTATAAACCCACAACCCACTACAGAACTAAAAAGCAAAATTTAATTAAAAATTATTAATCATTGCTAAAAACTAATATTTAATTTAATATCATTAAATTACTTCCCACCCTATTCCCCTATAAACCCACAACCCACTACAGAATTAAATTACGCAAAAATTAAATAACATAAAATTCATTACTTAAAATACATTAAACATACATTCCAAAAATTAATATACACCTTTCACACATATACTAACATACAAAACACTTTAAAAAAATTGATATTATTATAAAATCGATATATTTAATGCCTATATTGTATTCTTCGATATTTTGACTTCTATATTTTGAAAATCGATATTACTTACCTTAAATTCGATATTTTTAACCACTATATTGTGTCCATTCGATATTTTGTCCATTCTATATTTTTACTTCGATATTATGTCCATTCTATATTTTGGAATCAATATTATGACTGTTTACCGTTTCATCCATTTGGCTACTTCTTTCATGCCTTCGTGAAGATTAGTTTTAGCGGTGTTAAGGTCTTTGGTGAGGGAAAGGATTAACTGGGTGTCGTCTGCGTAAGAGATGATGTTAAGGTTGTGTTGACGCGCGATGGAGGCGAGTGGACTCATGTAAATGTTGAAGAGGGTGGGACTGAGTGATGATACTTGTGGTACTCCACAGATGACTTCAGTGGCCTCTGAAATGAATGGGGGAAGTCGGACTCTTTGAGTTCTCCTGGCGAGGAATGAGATGATCCAGTCCAAGGCTTTTCCTTGTATGCCGATGTTGCTGAGGCGTTGTATAAGGGTGCTGTGGCAGACTGTGTCGAAAGCGGCCGAGAGGTCGAGTAGTATGAGGGCCGCTGTTTCTCCGTTATCCAGAAGTGTTCGGATGTCGTCTGTTGCTGCAATGAGGGCGGTTTCAGTGCTGTGTTTGGCTCGAAATCCGGACTGTGAGGGATCGAGGGAGTTATTGGATTCAAGGAAGGCGGCGAGCTGGCTGTTGACGGCTTTCTCAATGACTTTGGCGGGGAAGGGGAGGAGGGATATGGGGCTGTAGTTTTTAAGTTCCGAGGGGTCTGCAGTGGGTTTCTTCAAGTGGGCGCTGAGTTTGGCGTGTTTCCAGCTTTCTGGGAAGGTGGCGGAGTTGAACGACCAGTTGATGACATCACGGAGATGGGGTGCGATGATGGAGTCTGCTTTGTTGAAGATGTGGTGGGGACAGGGGTCGGTTGGTGAGCCAGAGTGGATTGAGTTCATTAGGCGGATGGTGTCTTCGGTGGAGATTGGGTTCCAGGCGCTGAGGTTGTTAGTTGGCGGTGTGGGATCTGAGGGGGGTGGGGAGGGTTGTTCGCCGGGAGCGTTCTCGAAGCTGTTGTGAATGTCGGCAATTTTGTTGTAGAAGAAGGGGGATAGCGCATCGCAGAGGTCTTGGGAGGGAGTGATGTTGTTAGATGCTGCAGCGGGGTTGGTGAATTCTTTGACAATGTTGAAAAGTTCCTTGCTGTTGTGGGCGTTGTTGTCGAGACGATCCTTGAAAGCTGATTTCTTGGTGGTTCGAATCAGTTGGTGGTGTTTGCGGGTGGCCGCCTTGAGGGTGGCCATGTTGTCAGTGGTTGGGTTTCTTCTTCATGTTTTCTCAAGGGTGCGGCATAGCTTCTTGGATTTTTTAAGTTCATCATTGAACCAGGGGGCTTTTTTGCTGCCTGACTTGATCTGGTGCTTTTTCAGGGGTGCTAATTCATCAGCGCTGTGGGTGATCCATTGCTTGAGTTTAGTGGCCGCTTGGTTTGGGTCCAATGAGAGGGTGGGAGGGTTTTGGTTAAGTGATGTGAGGAGTTGGTCGGGGGTGATTTTGTTCCAGTTTCTCAGAGGAATAGGTTGTGGGCGGTTGTGGGTCAAGGTGGTTTTGTAGCTGAAGTGAACACAGCTATGGTCTGTCCAATGGAGAGCTGTGGTGCGGTCAAAGGAGATGTGCTTGCTGGAGGTGAAGATAGGGTCGAGCGTGTGCCCAGCTACATGGGTGGGGGTGTCCACAAGTTGTTTGAGTCCGAGATTGGCCAGGTTGTCCAGAAGGGAGTTGGTGTTGTTGTCGTGTTTGTTTTCAAGGTGGAAGTTGAGGTCTCCTAATAGAATGTAGTTCTCGGAGGCGAGGGCATGTGGGCTGATGAAGTCAGTGATCTCATCGCTGAATTGAGTGCGGGTTCCTGGGGGCCTGTAGATGAGGGTGCCTCTAAGTGTGGTCCTAGGGTCGGTGTGGATCTGAAAGTGGAGATGTTCGGCGGTTGCAAGATTATCGTCGGAGCTGGTCGTGATTTTGATGGTGTTCCTATGGACGATGGCGATGCCTCCTCCTGTTTGGTTGGTGCGGTCTTTTCGGATGATCTTGTAAGCGTCCGGTATGGCTATAGCAATATCGGGTGCTGATGATGTGTTCATCCATGTTTCAGTAAGGAAGGCGATGTCAGGTGACGCAGTGTCGAGTAGGTCCCAGAGTTCAGTTGCGTGTCTGTGGACTGAGCGGGTGTTCAGCAGGATGCACTGTAGGTGGTTAGAGTCGGAGCTATGTTTGGAGGAAGTGGATTTGGTGAGGGTCCTGGAGCAGGTGAACTTGCAGGTGTGACAGGCGAATGGGCCGTGGGTACGTCCTGGGGTTGCTTCGCAGCATTGTGGTGTACGTCCGGGGTTGAGGGCGAGGAGAGTTGCGGCATCATATGTGAAACTAGAGGGCTGGGTACGGCGGGGGCCAGGGGGTCTGGCGATAGGCGCGGTCCAGGCACGGACGGGGGTAGACGGACTTACCTTTGGCGCACCTTCGGCGCGAATGGGGCGCGACCGCTGCGCGTGAACGCTGTGCGCAAAAGCATCTGTCATATATGGATGGTGGGAGGGGAGGGGCGAGGGAGGATCAGCTGGGAGGCGGGATCGGGTCGTAGGGGACAGGCTCCGAGGCACAATAACAACAAAATGGCGGCTAAAGTTAAACAGGCAACAGGATGGGGCACAGCGAGTAAGTGATGGAAATAAACACCCGAGAAAGCGAGCGCCACAAAAATCGAAGTTCCAACTAAGTCAAATAGGGTCAAAGCCACAACAGGGCGTGTTCTACTTGCCCTGCGCACAACAATGCAAATAGTGTTAATTCTGGGAAATCGTCAGCAGCAGCTCCAAACACTCGACAAAGCTTCAAAATAGTAAAGCGCTATGACACGCGGCAGCTGACAGGCAGGCACTACTAGTTACGAACACTCGATGATGCAAAGAGTGGTGAGGCGCAGTGACAAGCGGCAGCTAGAGGAATACAAAGCGCTAGTATTAATTAATTAAATACGCTCTAGCGTTATGTCAGGCAACAGTTAGCGAGAGGCACAGAGAAGCAGACAGCCAACGATACCAACACAGCAGGAAGCTTGGGGAGCGACCGTCTCTGAACGCGTCAGGCCGGTCACAGCGCTACTGGAGGTGGGGGCCAGGCTGTACGGTCAGTGGGAGGGAGGATAGGATAGGACCTCTCTGCACCACAAGGACCCAGCTCACCACAGAGGCAGTGGGATTATTCGCCGGGACCGGAGTGGAGGGACCCCAAAGCGTTTCCTCTCACTCTGCTATCTTGGCCCAACATCATATTCTTAGAAGCGGAAATAACGGGGTCACTTGGAGATGAACTTTCTAGCCCCTGCTTTGAGATACGGCGGGTGGTGTGTGTTTTGCTAACCTCTCGGAGGTGGTTTCCTTTTTAACCACTGAATCCTGGTGGGGCAAGAGTTATAAATAAGGAGTAACCTAAGTCTAATGAAAGTCCATTTTCTGGACTTGGGGTTGCCAACTTCATTGAATTTTCTTTGGAAACATTTTATGGGAAATGTTTCTGGACAGAAAATAGTCTGTGCATCGTTTTGATCTCACCTGGGGCTGGAGTTAAATACACTCTGTCACAGATATTCCTTTGTAATAACACAGGGACTTTTACTCAGTTGTCCTGCTATGATGGTAGAGCCACATCAGCTAGTGTGACTCATGCAGGGAATATCCTAACCCACTCCTAAAAATTGGGGGACCAGTAACCTTTTATAATACCAAATAAATGTCCGAGAATCAATATGAAGATATCCGAAGAAAAAAATACAATAGCAGTTTTTCATTCATTTGATGTTCAACACCATTGTACATGTGAGTGGGAGAATGAACTAGTGAGAGTGAGTGAGCGGACAGTGAGACATTTTCTAGTAGCTATATATCAGTGCAAAGCACCTCTTTTACTGTTTTACATTGAAGATAATCAGACATAGATTGACCGAGGGCCAGATTTACTAAGGGCCTGTGTTCTTTTGCTTCACGCAAGGTGATTCACAGAAACACAAGTTCTAAAGTGGGATTTACTAAGCCAAGCAAATCCACCTTGCGGTGCTCTGCGTGGTTTAGTAAATCTAATGTAACGCAAGCCAGCAGCAGTGAGGGGCTCAGTGAGTAGAGTATGGGTGTTCCCATGAGTCCACCCAGGGATTTTGGCACATTCTCAGATTTACAAAGAGTTGTAAATCTAGGAATGTGTCAGAAAGGTATGTCTCTGTGACCAAGAAATAGGTTTTTTTTTTTACAGTTTTATACAGCGCAAACTTGACCCGAATCGGGTATCAGAGCGCTTTACATAGTACCACTTGCATTACATGAGGACACATTCCTTTTTGTTAGGCACGGAGAGATTAAGGGCCAGATGTAGGTAGCCTAATACCGGTCGGTAACGGCCAAAAATCGGTAATTTCGGCCGTTACCGACCGGTATCCATGAAATGAGATTTAGGAGCATATTATTTACCGAATCGGAAAACATGAGTTGCTAAAATTCCGACTCGGTAAATATGAGTCGGTATAATTCCGACTCGGTAAGTATGAGTCGGTATTTTTACCGAGGCGGAATATACCGAATTCATATTTACCGATTTCTTATTTTCCGAATCGGTAAATAAGAAACGGTAAAAAATGGCCATGGAGATGTAGGAAAGCTCAAAAATACAGCATTCACGGAAATTCGGTATTTATGAGTCGGTATTTACCATGGATTGAATGCAGGTGGTAACCAGGTGAAGGCCATAAAAAGAGTCCCAAAATGCACCTGTGGAACCATAATGGCGGCTTTCTACGTCATTGCAAGGCGGCAAAGACCACAGGCAGCAGAAGAGAGAGAATGGCAAAGGGAGGAACAAGTGTACAGGCAGAGGATAACACTGTTCCAACTGACAGAGCCTGAAATACTCCAGAGGTACAGGCTACATCCCCAAGCCATCCAGGACTTGATCAGGGACCTACACCCACTCCTGGAGCACCCAACACCCAGGGCCCACGCCATCCCACCCCATGTGCAGGTGCTGTGTAGCTTACACCTGCTTGCCTCCGGGAGCTACCAGAGTGTGAGAGCTGCAGTGGGTGGTGTGTCCCAGAGCTGCCTGTCCCGCATCTTCAGGAGGATCCTTGACGCCATGATGCACAGGATGGAGCATTACATTTCATTCCCTGATACACCAGCGGAACTAGCAAAAACCAAGACTGACTTCTATCACCTGGCAAACTTCCCTCACGTGAAAGGCTGCATTGATGGCACCCACGTACCACTCTGTCCACCTGCAGCCACAGAACACATATACAGAAACCACAAGTCAACGCACTCCATCAACGTACAGGTCATATGCAACGCAGGGAACATCATCAAAGACATCGTTGCGAAGTTCCCTGGAAGTACCCATGATTCGTACATATTCCAGAATAGTGGAATATACACACGCCTACTTGTCGGAGAATTTGGAAACGGATACCTGCTAGGTAAATGACATTGACACACCATGACACTCACAGCAGATCAATGTATCATGTACATGCAATTAATGTCATTCTTTAACCCCCCTAGGCGACAGTGCATATGCCCTGCGGTCCTTTGTGCTCACCCCCTACCTCAACCCATCCACCAGGAGTGAAAGGCGGTACAATGTGGCTCACAGATCTACACGCAACGTTGTGGAGCGCACATTTGGACTCCTAAAGAGCAGGTTTCGCTGCCTCCACAAGAGTGGAGGGGCATGCCAGTACACCCTAATCCTGTGCTGCAAAATCATTGCGACCTGTGCTATGTTACACAATCTCGCCACCAAGGAAGGCACAGAGGTGGAGATCACACATCATGAGGACATTGAAGATGACACAGAACTGGCAGAGCCCCATGGTACAGTAGCAGCAGCAGCTACAGATGGGAGACTGAGACGGGCAGAGGTCACACAGCAATATTTCTGAGTGAGTAATGAGACACAGACAGGCAAAGTTCATGACGTACGTAGTTGAATTTTTACTACGCAAGTGCAATGATAGCACACATTGGTTACACAATATATAAATGTCCATGACTGTGTTGTCACGGTTAACACCACCGTGACCTGTTCCTTGGGTGGAGGGCATGGTCAATGTTTACGGTCACGGACCACAGGGTGGGACTGCTGTGGCTGTGTGTCAATATTCTCAGTGTGGCCTGTCTCAGTTGCATGACGCCTGCCGCTCCTACGTACTTCTTGTACAGGAGTGCTTGCGCCACTCCTGCTGGTGGACTCCTCACTTTCCCCCACACATGTGTCGCCTCGAGTGGCAGTCTGTTGTGCGAGCATGAGCTCCATTGCAGAGGTCACTCTGGCCATTCCCACTGATAAATTGGTGCAGCACTGCACAATGGCATCCTGCATCGCCACTGACCGTCTGCACAGCACGGTGGTAGCAGTAGCAAATCTGTTCAGGGCTTTTGTCTGCTGCCGCACATCAACACGAGCCTTGCGTCTCTCCAAATGGTCCCTGTCCAACTTGTCTCACAGGACAGTCATGCACTGTGTCATGTCGGAAATGCCAGATGCCATTGACTGCATGCTCTCGGATATGTCTCCAATGCCCTTGCCTATTTCATCAAGCTTGTTGCGCTGTACTTTGACCATGGTGGCCTCTAGTCCGCAGAAGACCCCCTGATCCTGACGCACATCATCTGCCTCCTGTGGCCTTCATCCTCGGACACTGGCCCGCAGAGCTCTGGGAGTGGGCAGCTGCTCAGTGTTGGCTGAATCCTGTGGGTTGATGACCATGCCACCCTCATCCTCCTCCTCCTCAGATGTTTCCAGTATGCGGTGAGGGGGCACATCAAGGCGCCTTCCCCTTTCCAGCACTGGGGATGGAGTTGTGGGGGTGGGGGAATGTGCAGCCGCTCCTGACTCCTGACTCCCAAATAACAGAGGGGACTGTAGCTGTGGTGGTGTTGGCTCCTCAGGTGACTTGGCTGCCTGCTCTTTGTCCTTCGCTCTGTGTAATGTGCTGGGTCCAGCTTCTTCCCTCCTCTTCTCCCTATCCTTTGCTGTGCTGCGCATTGACTCTCCTGTGGACAGACATAGACATTGTGTCAGTGGAGTGGTTCACCTGTGTCTCCTGATTAAACACACTACTATAGCACATTTGCCTGTCTCTCATTTGCCTATGCTAGTAGTCTGTTGCTTCCCTTACTGCATGGCATGCTGACTGCTTAGAGGTATCTACCCATGACTACATTTCCCATGATGCATTGCAAGACATTGGTAAAACCTGTTCTGGAGTATGGTGTAGGCACACAGAGTGTGTGAGGGGAATAGGTAAATGGGTTAATGACAATGTACTTGCATCTTACCTTGTTTCTTTGCAGCTCTTGCAGAGCTGCAGGCGTCCCCGATGCCGTGGATGGATTCAGGCTCAAGGGTGGATTCCACCAGCTCCTCTATGTCGGTGAGTCGTGGGGCTTGGTTTCTTCCTCCCCCTGTTGCAGCACATTCCTTGCGGTGGGCAGCTAGTTTCTTCTTTGTGATGATGCGGATATCATACCATCGTTTTTTCAAATCCTCTATTTCACGGTGGGTGACACCAATGGCATTTACCTTGCCTTGTATGTCAATCCAGGTGGTGCGCTTGATGGACTCAGCTACATGCAGTGATTGCTTCCCAAATATCTTGCTGTAATGTCTGACGACCTCTGCAACAAGCACCTGCAGTTCTTCAGGGCTAAACTTCATCTTCCTTTTGCGCTCAGCAGCATCCCTCTGTGCATCCTGACTCTCCATGGTGCTGTACAGGTTAGCTCAGGGAAGCCTGCTCCTCAGTCTGTCCTCCTGCTCTACTGACTGTTGGTTTCTGCACCTGCATGGGCGTGGCCAGTCCCAGGTACTAGGGAGCGGTGCTTGATTCTGATTGGTTGATTCCCCAGTGCCTTTGGGATTGGGTGTGGTTGGAGTTCCTGATTGGTTCTCAGGCTCACATGTTTGTCAGTTTCAAATTTCCGATTCTGTATTTACCGATTCGTTATTTACCGAATCGGTAACTTCCGATTCGGTAATACCCATTCATTCCTATGGGCCATGGGACCGTTGAAATGTATGGGTTTTACCGATTCGGATTTTTTTTTTCATAACAGTATTTATTAGAAGTTCAAGCAGATCAAGTGTACAGTCCTCCAAGAACAGGAGAACACATCAGCAGGCAAAATACAGTAGAATATACGTATAGCTCAAACTTCTGTCTAGCCCCCACCCGCCCCATTATTCCCCCCCACAACTGTAACATTTCCCACTACCCACCCCTTATCCCGCCCTAACCCGATGCACGTGATCACAATCAGCTGCAGTATACATAAGAAAACACGACTAAGTGTCTTGGAGCTATCCAGGCCCTGAGATCTCAATCAGTGGATGGACCATCTTCTGTTTCAGCGGGAGGTTCCAATGTCAGGTCTCTATAGTCCGCCCACCGCTTCCAGATCTTGTAATGTTTCCGAGGGCAGCCCCTGGCCTCAAACACCGGCAATTCCAGCCCCATGAGGAAGTCCAAGCCCGCCTTCCATGCGCAAAGTGGGGGGGCGCGGTCACTCTTCCAGGCCCTCGCCAGATCCCTCTTGGCTACAACAAGGCCTAATAGAAGGAGATGGCGCTTATAGATGTTCCCACCCACTTGATCTAGGACATGAAGAAGACCCAACCTAGGTGTACGAGGTAGGTCCCATTCCAGCACCTCAGATAGGCAGTCCCACACCCCACCCCAGAACCGGACCAGGCTCACACACGACCACACAGTATGCACCAACGTGCCTCTCTCGGCCCCGCAGCGCAGGCAGTCTGGGGAAGCAATAAGGCCCGCCCTCCACAGTCTCTCTCTGGTGTAATAAGCCCGATGCAAGTATTTATATTGTATGAATCGCAACCTCACTGCTATAGCCGTGCCTCGGGGGGACTCCAGCGCCTCCCGCCAGTCATCCTCATCCAACGGACCAACTTCCACCTCCCAAGAGGCCTTCAACGACACCAGGGAAGAGGAGCAGTGAGTGATCAGTGTTTGGTAGATTTTTGAGACTTTTTTATCCCCTAGGTCTCCCATGAAAAGCTTAGCTTCCACTGGGCTAAAGTCCGGAAGCTGGTCCAGCTCCACCAGACTCGGCGCCAGAGCATGACGAAGCTGTAGATATTTAAAAAACTGGGTCTTGGGCATGTAAAACTCAGCGCCGAGCGCTTCAAAGGATTTAAGGGTAGTCCCGGTAAGTACATGACCAAGCGACGAGATCCCTATGGACTCCCAGCCTCCAAACCCCTGCAATGAGGCCAGCGCAGGGAGCCGTCCGTTGTTCCACAGCGGAGTTTCGGCCGTCAGTCGTCCCCACCAGCCCATGCGACGCAGCGCCTGCCTCCAAATCAGGAAGACCACTTGCGTCACATGTGGCAGTATCTTCCGCCGCCCTGCCGAATACAAGAGTGTATGGAGCGTGGCATCACCCATCAGAAAATGTTCTAGGGCATACGCTGGATCGTCACGGCCACCGTACCACCACTCATTCAAGACTAACAAGTGAGAGGCTTGGTAGTACGACAAGATATCGGACGTCGCGAGACCACCACAGTACGTGGACAAAAAGCAGGTCCGCAGTGCTACCCTAGAAGCACCCCCAGCCCATAAAAACCGGCCTAGCAAGGAATTTACACGCCGGAACCACTGCGGGTCCACTCTGTACGGATGATTTTGCAGCTGGTAGAGCAGTCTAGGGAGGGCAACCATCTTAAAAATAGCAGATCTGCCATAGATATTAAGAGGCATGCGTGACCACGTTTTGACGTCGGATTGAACCCTGTCCCATACCGGTTGTATGTTACGCTCCCACACAATAGCGGCAGATTCCGACAGGAAGACTCCTAGATATTTCAGGCCACCAATCGCCACCTGTAGATCCGCTGCCCAAGGAGACACCTCGCGCCGGCCCCCCAGCACCCAGAGAGTCGATTTGCGCGGGTTGAGGTAGAGTCCCGAGACGTCACCGAAAATGCGTAATATCTCCAAAATACGCGGGCCCGAACGATCAAGGTCCGTCAGAAAGAAAAGGACGTCATCTGCATACAGTGCGATCCTATCAGTGAGGCTCGCACTCCATACAAAGCCCCTAAGCTGCGCGTCTATGCGCACCCAGGCAGCCAGCGGCTCCATGACTAGCGCAAAGAGATACGGGGACAGGGGGCACCCTTGCCGGGTCCCCCTAGCAACCGGGAATCTCTCCGAGATGGCTCCCGAGACACGTACCGAGGCCGTGATGCCAGTGTACAACAGTTTGACATATGAGACAAAAACTGGACCCAAGTTGAGGCGCGGTAAGAGAGCAAAGAGGTAAGTCCAGCTGACAGAATCAAACGCTCTGTCAATGTCCGCCAGTAGGAGCGCCGCCCGCTCTTCAGTCGCCCCCATCGCACCCACCGCTACCTGCGCCCGTCTGATGTTGTGCCTTGTCGCTCTGCCCGGCATAAAGCCCGCCTGATCCGGGTGGACCAGATCCGCCACGTATGGGAGAAGACGATTCGCCAACGCCTTAGCCAACAATTTGGCTTCGAAATTAATGAGAGATATCGGGCGATACGACTCGTGTCTGTCAGGGGGCCTGCCCGGTTTCTGGAACACCACAATCTCAGCTTGACGCCAGTCCACCGGCAAGCAACCACACTCCTGAGCTGCCTCCAAAGCCTGCCGATAGCGTGGCCCCAGCTGCAAATGAAATTTTTTGTAAAATTCACTGGGAAAGCCACTTGGTCCGGGTGCCTTACCCGTGTTAAGTTGTCCCAGCGCGTCGCCCAGTTCCTCCGCCAACAGGGGAAGGTCTAGAGCTGCCCTGGCCTCATCTGATACCACCCGGGGGGGGAAGGTCAGCTATGAATTTGTCAATTGCCTCCGGTGGGAGACAATCCCGTGAAGCGTATTGTACCTTATAGTAGTCGGCAAAACTCGCCGCAAGCGCAGCAGGGTCCGTTATGGCAACCCCTTCCCCGTCCGTCAGGCCCGGCAGAGAGATCGGCTGCAGAGTTTGCTGACACAACCGGTGGAGCATAGTGCATGATTTGTCGCCCCATTGGTACACCCTACTCCGCGTGGCCAGCCAGGCTTGGCGAGCCTCGTCCAGTAGGATCGAAGCATATGTTTGCTGTGCCTGTAGAAGTAGCCTGAGCGCCACATCGCCTGCACCTCCTTTACACTGCCCCTCCAAAGCTCTCACCTGTGCCGCGGCTGCTACAGTGGCCTCCTGACGCTTCCGACGGGCGGCAGCACACCAGGCGATGTCCACCCCACGCAGCGTGGGCTTCATGGCTTCCCAGACCGTCACACTATCCATGCCCTCTGTCGAATTCTCCCTCCAATACTGGGCAATCGCTCCGCGCATGTGTGTCGTATAATCTGCCCGTTGGAGATGCCACGAAGACATCCGCCAACGGAACGGCTGATGCGGTTTACGCAGTGCAATCCGTACTGCAACCGGGGAGTGGTCCGACAGACCCCTAGGTTGAATCACGGCCTGCTTCACCCTATCGAGGAAGGCCCCGGGTACAAACACACAGTCCAAACGGGAGAAAGAGCCATGTACTGCGGACACATACGTGTATTCGCGCGACCTGGCATGCAAATGTCGCCATGTATCTACCCAGCCCAACCCATCGATCATCGCTTTCAGACGCGTAGGGGTAGGTGCCACCGCGGCCCCCTGCATTCTCTGCCTGTCCAGACCCACATCCACCACGTCGTTCCAGTCACCCCCTATCACAGCCAGGCATTCCGGGACGTCGGCCCACAATTCAAACAGGCGCTCCGCCAAAGACCATTGCAGGGGAGGGGGAGCATACACACTGCCGAACACCACAGGTTCCACACCAATCATGCCCCTGACAAACACAAACCGACCCTGGGGATCAAGCCAATGGCGTTCATGAGTATAAGACAGTCGTCGGTGAATAAGGACAGCTACCCCTCTCGACCCCCTGGTAAAGCCTGCATGGAACACCTGGGTATAGCCAAATCGTTGTAAACTCAGAACTTTCGTTCCTAACATATGCGTTTCCTGCAACAACATGACATCCGCCGAGTCTCTCTTACCCCAACGCAGTACCGCTCCCCGTTTAATTTTGTCCAGCATCCCCCTGACATTCCAACTAAGTATTTTCATGGAGCCACTAACAGGCGCCTTCACCGGGGAATCACCCATAGTCTCGGTGGGAGAGCATCTGGAAACCCTCGGACCCAGCCCAAGCACCTTGCATTACAGAAATCACAGCAGCAAAGATCACGTGCATCTCTACCCAACTACCCCGCACCCCCCCCTCCCTGTTCCCCAATACAACATCCCCAACTACCAAACCCCCGCCTATCCCCCCTCCCCCACCCCTATACCTCATGGAACAGTGAAGTACCTGTCGCGGCATGAAGAGCCTCAGGCCCAAAACAGAGCGCCCAAAGCCCCCCGCGCCAATGGATCCCCCCACACTCCCCAACTAACAGTACCTCCCCTTAGGGCCCCCTTCGAACATGAGAGGAGTAGGCCGCCCATGGGTCAGCACCCCGAACCCCATTAAGCACATGTGACCCACCGCTTAAGCGCAGCGGGACAGAACTACAACAGACATTACGCCCTTCCTGTGTCCAGCTATGGCCTAGACCACACCACACCATGCACCCGCCCATCAATCAGTAGTGTTACCCCAATGGCCATCTGCCAAGGCCAGAAACGAAATGTCGCTTAGGAGACAAGAGGGGGGCTCCACGGCTCTCAGGTCCCAGTCCCAGACTGAGCAGTGTCTGACTGTGCACCATCCAGCTGGCCACCCCCGGATTGGGAGCGTCGCCGTGACCTAGACTTCCTGTGTCTCCTGCTCCTGTTGGATGATTCGCCCCTCTCTTGCGACGACCCACGCGATGCTCCGGAGTTCAGGCCCGGCTGGGCATTCGGTCGGATCCTGACTGTCTCATCTGTCCAGCTAAACACCGCCTCCGGGGTGTCGAAAAAGTGGGTCTTGGAATGAAACACAACCCGCAGACGAGCAGGGTACAACAGTGAATATTGAATTTTCAATCCACGTAACTTGGCTTTCGCATCTTGGAAGGATCGGCGCTGCTGCTGCACCAGCCTGGTATAATCCGGGAAAATCATAATCCTGTGACCCTCGAACGACAAGTCCTCCTTTGCTCTTGCTTCTCGGAGAATAACGTCCCTGTCATGAAAGTTAAGGATCTTGGCGATGACTGGACGTGGTCGCTCTCCGGCCGGCGGTTTCTGCGCCAAGGCCCTATGGGCGCGCTCCACCACAAAGCAGCGTGACAAGACGTCCGGGGGAAGCCAGCTCTCCAACCAGCGTGTCAAGAATACATCCATGGACCCCTTTTCACAATCCTCTGGAAAGCCCACAAAGCGCAGATTATTCCTTCGCGCCCTCCCTTCCGCATCCTCGACACGGAGCGCTAGCCCCTTTTGGATCCTGGCCATGTCCTCCACTTTCTTTTTCAGAGCCACCACATCGTCCTCCACCCCTGTAATCCGAGTTTCGGTTTCGGTGATGCGGGCCACAGCATTGCGGAGATCTTGACGCAGCAGCATGACATCGGCGCCAACCGCCCCAATTTTGGCATCAAGCATGTCTCTGGACTGCGTAATGGCGGCCATCAGGGCCGCATTATCAGGGCCTGTGTTCTGGCCACCGCCGGAGGCCCCGGAGCCTCCACTGGGCCCTGTGAATTTATCAATCGTCCCTTGCTTGGTGGACCCAGTGCCGCCCCCACCTCTCGTCATGGTTAGTGGCAAGGAAAAGGGCCTCACTGCCCCAGCGGTGGGCCCCTCGTCAACAGCAATTCAACAGTATCGTCCACTCGGGGGCCAAGGAGACTCCGTCGGGGCTCAAATGCCGTCCCCAGTGGGCACCCCCAGAACACAGACACCGCAGCTCAGCTCCGGGCAGCAAGCCCCAGCGGGAACATTCAACAGGATAGTTTCTTCACCAGGTTAGGGCTTCCTGGATCTCAGTCCGGACCTCACCCAGGATCTGCGAGCCAGGACGCGCAGAGGAAGGTCTCAAGAACCGGGGACGTCCAGCCCCGTCGTCTGCCTGGCCACCCCACACCCAACTCGTGTCCCAAAGCAGCAGATGATGCAGGGCAGACACTCGGGTCTTCAGACTGACTAGCCCCGAACACCTCCCGGGTCACAAGTCACAAGTCCCGTCACAGCGCCCCAGCGCCGGTCCACCAGAGGGGAGGAGGAGGGGGGGGGGGGCACTCACAGTTTGTCTCGGGCTATCCGTGGGAGACCTCCACGCACCATCCGGGCAGTAGGCTCGTCCCTCCAGGCACCACCAGCTCCAGCCATCCAAGTCCGACGTGGCGTGCAAATCTCTAGCTCTCCAGCCGCTCCGAGCCCACCTCCCGGTCCAGGAGCCAGGGAGAATACCATCCGGCCGAGGCCCACCAAACTCGAGGCCCCGGCGTCCCCAGGGCCAGGCAAGCTTCAAGGACACTCCAGAGTACCAGTATCCGAGGCAGGACCCAGCGGGGGGCTCCCTCCGTCGTCTCACCGGCCCCAAGCAGTCCCGGGAACAGGCCCGGAGAGGCGCGCCTCAGAGCGCACGGTATGGGCAAAATGCAAGGCCACCGGGCAGTCGGGTGTGGTCCGTGTCCCAGCCCCCAGGGTCCTCCTGGACGTGGTCAGTGGTCACTGCGCACAGTAGGTGCCACACCGACCCTAGGAGCCAACCTCTGCGACCCCCAGTCTCTCAGACTCGGTCCGGCCCGGGGTCGCAAAACTCGAGGCCCCGGTCTCCCGGGGTCCGCACAGGCCGCGGTGCCCCCACGCTGTCCCAGGAACACCCCAGGTGTAGCCTCCGACGTTCCAGGTACCCCCAGTGGTCCTCGTGAGCTCCGGCGCCGGTGCTGCTGGGTGGGGAATCCCCCGACCAGCCCGACCACTGGCCGTCGGCCCCGGGTCCCGAAAATCGAGGCCCCGGCTCCACTCGTGGACAGTAGGCCGCACCGCATCGCCGACAATCGCGGGTCACTGGAGCAGCTGATGAAGCGGGGCGGCACACCGGATAGGTCTCGGTGCCACCCGGAACACTCCCAGTACAGGTAGGGCAGTTTGCAGGGCTCGGGGGCCAGGATAATGATCGGATAACGTGTGGGCCGGCGGGAGCTCCTCTAAGCTGCGACCGCCATCTTTGCCCTCCAAGCCACGCCCCCACCGATTCGGATTTTAACGAGTCGGTATATACCGATTCGGTAAATACCAATTTCAGATACCGAGTGATTCCGAATCGGTAATGTTTACCGATTTTTTATCTACATCTCATTTTCCGATTCTGAAATACCGATTCGGTTTGACTCGGTATTTCAGAATCGGTAAATTACATTTACCTACATCTGGCCCTAAGTGATTTGCCCAGAATCACAGGATGTTCTGCGTCATTGCAGAGACTCGAGCTCAGTTCCCCAGATTCGAGGTTGACCGCCCTAGCCGTTAGGCCAACTCCTCTCCCTTACTACACAAAAACAATTCTGCCTGTAACACAGGCACCCTTGCACCTCCTTTGGAGTTTAGCAGCACACAGTGTGCCAGCCCATAGAGGCAGCAGAAATGCACCATATCTTTGTAAATATGGCTCATTTCTGAGGGCTCCCTTTCAAGCAATGCAGAGCAACACGTTGCCCTGCTGCACTGTGTTGTGTGAAGTGTTAGTAAATCGGGCCGTGAGTTTCTAAATCGAGTGTTTTATGTTGTTTGCTACAAACATTGGCATCACCTCGTAGTTTGATTTCCACAGAGAAGACCACATATTCTAAAAGATATAAATGCCATGAAGTTTACAAATCACTGACTGGGGTTTCCTGAAGAGCAACAGGTTGTTGTAGGGGTACTATTTTTTGGGAGGTACAAGACAGCTTTATCGCGAAGGCATAAGTCCATCAGTGGATGCATGTTCAGCTTAACTCTAGGCCCTCACAAAAGCGAATGGCAAGTTCAATGAGCTCTGCAGACACAGTACCCAATTTGCAAATAGATGTGTGCACCTTCCTTGGACTTAGGTGCACAAACAGCTTGTTTTAGAATGTACTTAGTGTATTCACACACAAATTGACATCAGTATGGCTCACTTTTGAGGGTGGGAAAATGTACTCACAGAAGTGTGAATTGGGCATTGCCTGGTAAAGTGCCTTGGAAAGTACACATCTCGGAATTAGTGAGAAGTCACACAACATCTCCCATCCCGGAATCAATCAGAGATTTTTTTCTGTGAAGCACAAGAATAAGTTGCTATCCAGCATTGGAATGGAGAGGAAAAATCTTGAAAATGTGTCTAGAGCAAGAGGTTTCTCAGCTGGAAAAATATTTTCTCCAAGGCAAATAAAGAGCTACATTTGTGCAAGTGCAAGGGCGCATAAGGGGCCGATTAGGATGGCGGACGGAAATGGGTACTGTCCGCCATGGTGGGGGAAATTTTACTCCCGGCTGCGCCGTGGAGATACCGCGTTTGGGATTAGGATATTCATGTGACGAAACTCCGACCGCGGCGGACGGTTCACAACCAACACCGTCCGCGGTGGACGGAACACAACCAAGTCCGTCCGCGGCGGACGGAGTTCAATGAACAACCACTGCCGCGGACGGAAATGACCGCGGAAAATAAAACATGTACCGCCATACCTGAGAATACTCCGTGGCCGCAATTAGGATAAATCCGCCCGTACCACGGAACGCACAGCCATCCACGTCCGCGGCGGAAACAATGCTACGAGAACCACAGCATCACCGCGGAAGGCCAACACGCACAACATCCCTAGCGCCGAACAAATGTCAGAAACTGCACCGCAAGTCCTAAGCAAACATACGAACATTGACAAGGCCCCCCCCCCAACACCAATCACAAGCCACCATGATACGTCCCAATCATCCAATAATGCACACACGTCAACACGCCCACCTACCACCTGACTCGCAACAACCATTGAGACACGACTACAAAATGACACCCACACACAACCACAATCCTTTGCACCACAGCATTGCTGCCAGCAAGAGGGCAAATCGAGAAACTGCTAACTCACATAAAATCACATAGAAGACACCCACCCACCACCCTACCACACCCACCACACAAACACCCACCACACAAATCCGACACATCACACACCACACACCTGCACCTCCCAACTCACTCAACTCACACACTGAGCACCACACACCATGGCACCCAAAACAAACCCGAAATTCTCAGAGACAGAGTTGAGGGTAATGGTAGATGAAATAATCCGTGTTGAGCCCCACATCTTCGGGGCCCAAGTCCAGCAGACGACCGTGGCGCAAAAGAACCACATGTGGGACAGGATCGTTACTCGGGTGAATGCGTCGGGGACTGTGCCGAGGACGAAGCATGACATTCAGAGGCGGTGGCATGACCTGAAGACCAGGATCAAGGGCATCCGAGCGAAAAACGTCGCTAGAGCCAATCATACTGGCGGTGGCACACCCCCGGAGCCATTACCCTACACCGATTGGGAGGAGAAGGTGCTGGGGATACTACACCGAGAGAGCCTAGACGGACTTGACGAAGGAGAAGAGACTGGTGAGTACAAACCAAGCACCACGATCAGCACGACATGGTCAGGCTCACACAACTGAGAAGAAACATCCCCTACGCCCCAAACCATGCACGTTCGACACCAACTCACTAACATGTCCATGGCTCCCAACAGGCCCCCATGTTCACGGGGAGGGTGGTGGTGGTGGAGGGTGGGGTGTGTGAGAGGCCCAAACTACAACTCCCAACAGGCCCCCATGTTCACGGGGAGGGTGGTGGTGGTGGTGGAGGGTGGGGTGTGTGAGAGGCCCAAACTACAACTCCCAACTGGCCCCCATGTTCACGGGGAGGGTGGTGGTGGTGGAGGGTGGGGTGTGTGAGAGGCCCAAACTACAACTCCCAACAGGCCCCCATGTTCACGGGGAGGGTGGTGGTGGTGGTGGAGGGTGGGGTGTGTGAGAGGCCCAAACTACAACTCCCAACTGGCCCCCATGTTCACGGGGAGGGTGGTGGTGGTGGAGGGTGGGGTGTGTGAGAGGCCCAAACTACAACTCCCAACAGGCCCCCATGTTCACGGGGAGGGTGGTGGTGGTGGAGGGTGGGGTGTGTGAGAGGCCCAAACTACAACTCCCAACTGGCCCCCATGTTCACGGGGAGGGTGGTGGTGGTGGTGGAGGGTGGGGTGTGTGAGAGGCCCAAACTACAACTCCCAACTGGCCCCCATGTTCACGGGGAGGGTGGTGGTGGTGGAGGGTGGGGTGTGTGAGAGGCCCAAACTACAACTCCCAACAGGCCCCCATGTTCACGGGGAGGGTGGTGGTGGTGGAGGGTGGGGTGTGTGAGAGGCCCAAACTACAACTCCCAACTGGCCCCCATGTTCACGGGGAGGGTGGTGGTGGTGGTGGTGGAGGGTGGGGTGTGTGCGACAGGAAACAGAAATGGCTACAAATCTATATAACCATGTAATGTCCAAATTACTGACCAGCTCGATCTTGTCCCTCAGGTGATCGTCAACTGACTGCGGAAACCAGTACCCGGCCGCCAGCCTCGCCTCCCACATCTACAGGACTCTCTGGTGACGAGGACACAGTCAGCTCCGGGGCGGAGGATGGAGCGGGACCAAGCACGCAGCCAGGGCCATCTGGCTCACAGGGACTCCCGGGACCGACCAACGTCGCATGTGTGACTCCAGCGGCACCTGTCTCTGTGATCTGCACAGTCCCCACCACCACCAGTACCACCAGTACCACCAGTACCACCACTACCACCAGCACCACGACTCCTGCCGCTGCCACCCAGCATAACCCACCGCGCAACGCTGGTCCAACGGCCCCACACACAAGCAGGGTGAGTGGGCCACAAACACAGGCAACGGGACAACATCCAATCAGGCGAGCCATACACCGCCGTGCAGAGGAGGAACAGCTACCCCAGCCAGTGGCACAGTCCCTACAAGCTCTTGCCAGGTGCCAGGCGTCATACGACCGGTCCCAGGCAAACGCTGATCGTGCACACCAGGACTCAGTGGACAACACCAACACCCAGCGCCAAATCGCTGGCATCCTTGGCCAGATGTTGCTGATCATGGAGCAGCAGGCAACGATGTGGAGTGAATGGGTTGGCCGGAACAACCCCCCCCCCCTCCACCAAGTGTGGTAGCGCCACTGTCACCTCCGCCTCCCCCGTCACCTCCGCCTCCCCCGCCACCTCCGCCTCCGCCGCCACCTCCGCCTCCGCCTCCACCGCCGCCACCACCACCTGAGCCCCTGGCGACGGATGTGGCCCATCAACAACCTGCCCTCCCAGCTGACTCTGTTCCAGGTCAGAGACGGAGGGGCCGGCCGAGGCAGAAAGAGGCTGAGAGCAGTGTTGGAGCGCCAGGCACACGCTCCAAGAGGGGACGACCATGACAATGTCACTGCCTGTGCCAGACATTCACCCAGCTAAGTAGCCTGTCCCACAGACAATCATTCCCACTGGTCTGCTGGACTACCCTGACACCCCCCAATGTGGTGTCAGCACGGACATTTCATCGGCCAATACCTTCAACTCCAACTCCCTCCACCCCACTGACTTGTAAATATTCACCAGCACAGAAGCACAACCTGTAAATAAATAGTATTAACTCACACAATGATGTTTTGCCTCCATGTTTATTCACATGATTGCCATCAGATACAGACGTAAACAGGTACAGGGATCATAGTCGTACATGATCATGGCGCTGCGGGAGTGACCTAGAGAAAACCAGAGACAGCAAACACACGTCAGTAAAGAGATTCACACACATCACAACACAATGCACAGCTACATTACACAAACGACAACCATCACACAAGCATGGGATGAGAGCACACACATCATGGACACTTCCATGTCCAAAGACATGAAGACACACATGTGCAACCATCACGAACAACACCCAGCTGATTAACCCCATATCCACACAACACCAGCAAACATACATGAGGCATTGTCAACCGCCACTAGAGGTAGATACTCACATTCAAGGGAAGTAGCGATCTATGAGCTGGCGCCTCTGGTCCACACCTTCCTCCTCACCACTATCCTCATCAGTCGACATGGGTGGGATGGGAGGCCGAGGCACTCCTTCGTCTTCAGGGTCCAACAGCAGTTCAATGTCATTGCGTACTGCCAGGTTGTGGAGCATGCAGCAGGCAATCACGATCTTGCATACTTTTCCTGGTGAGTAAGGCAGGGCCCCTCCGGTCTTATCGAGGCACCGAAACCTAGACTTTAGCAGTCCAAAGGTACGTTCGATGACTCTCCGTGTCCTTCCATGTGCCTCATTGTACCGCATGTCACCCGCCGTCCTCGGATTACGTAGGGGACTGAGGAGCCAGGGCCGGTTTGGGTAAGCCGAGTCGCCTATGTAGGGGGATGACAGAGACAAACATCAGAAAAAGATATGGTGGGTACCCCATGCAACACAGAGATCACAAGAGTACCCACTGCACACTCACCAACAAGCCACGCTTGACCGGGTCGCAGATTTGCCATGAGTCGTGGGACATTGCTGCTCCGCATGATGTGGGCGTCATGTGCGGATCCAGGAAATCTGGCACACACATGGGAGATGATGTTGTCCGCCAGGCACACCACCTGCACGTTCAGCGAATGAAAGTGTTTGCGATTCCTGAACACTTGTTCGCGTGCCCGTGGTGGAATGAGAGCGATGTGTGTGCCATCAATTGAGCCCACAACGTGAGGTATGTGGCCCAGTGCATAGAAACCAGCTTTGACAGCTGCCAACTCTTCCGGACGTGGAAAATGTATGTACTCATCCTTGTACAGCATCATAGCTGTTAACACATCCCGAAGAACCGTGCTGAACATGGCCTGTGACATCCCCCCGGCCCCCGGCAACTCCAACTGTGAACTGAAAAGTGCCAGTAGCGAAGAAATGTAGTACCGCCATGACCTTTGCAGTGGGTGTAATCGACCCAGGATACGTTCTACGTGGCTGCAGATGAGGAGACAATTGTGCCACAAGCTCCAGCAACCGACGTCGATCCAGCCGGAATTTCCGAATCACCTCCTCGTCTACCATATCCTCCAGCACAGTGTATGGCCGATGCACATTTGGAGCCCTCCTGTGTGGGAGAGAGATGTAACTTTGGTCTACTTACAAACGACGCATACGTGTAGAACTCCATCACATGTGTACCTTACTGACAAAACTTCAGTCTTCACCCTAATGTTTCGTACACACATCACAGACACTCATGCTACTGCATGCACACAAACGATAAGTGTACACACGCCATGTCATCAAGCACAAATGCCACCACCAATAATGATGTGCATACGGAAATGACATGCATGGTGACACAACGTACAAAACACATACACGGAATGCATGTGTACCACCACCACTGTAGTCACCTCGACACAACAAGAAACTGACAACAGATGCATTAATTGGCCACACAGCCGTGATGTACTGTGTAGTTGTGAAGATGTAACAACGTCTGTAGGGTCACACCCGACGTCAACAAGTACAAATGCACATCTGTTGCCCATTATGTGCCGACCGATTGCCATTGTATGGACACACATGCTATATTGTATGACATATGACCTTTCCCAATCACGCTCACATCCCTCATGACACAACTGCACACAACACATCACGGTGCAGCGTCTGACAAGATCACATAATTGGCGCCGCCATGGCGGTGCTCAACTTCTGCTACTTCCCAAAGGCCATATGCGGCCAGCGTCCCTCTCCCCATTGGCTGCATGTGCATGGACCGTCACGGGCAGACATCGGCGACCGCACGTGCAAGCCTCAGGCACGGATGCTTCAGTTGCAACAATGTACTATCACTGGCGCCTCCATGGCGGTGCACGTACTCAGCGGGGGAGGTGCAGGCCTATACACCCTGTAGATGTAGTCAATGGACATGCCATTTCATGACCCCCCTTACAGTCACCTTGCATCATCCACCGTACACCGGCCGGAGCGGCCGGGCCTAGGACGACCGCCGTGGCCGGCCATGAACAACCGCCGTGGCCGGCCATGAACAACCGCCGTGCCCGGCCATGAACAACCGCCGTGCCCGGCCATGAACAACCGCCGTGCCCGGCCATGAACAACCGCCATGGCCGGCCATGAACAACCGCCGTGCCCGGCCATGAATAACCGCCGTGCCCGGCCATGAACAACCGCCGTGCCCGGCCATGAACAACCGCCGTGGCCGGCCATGAACAACCGCCGTGCCCGGCCATGAATAACCGCCGTGCCCGGCCATGAATAACCGCCGTGCCCGGCCATGGCGGTTGTGTTCATGGCCGGGCACGGCGGTCGTCCTAGGCCGGGCACGGCGGTTGTTCATGGCCGGGCTTGATGTCCTCGTGGACGGTGTACTCCGCAACTATGGACGCCTCTACGGCGCACCAGGACGGGTGGTAAGTGCAGTGTGGGACATGTTGGTGTGCATGAGGGGGCAAAATGATCTTGCCAATTTCTATCTTAGCTGTGTAGTGTGGGCTACACATATGTTCCCGATTGTGCATGGCTGCTGACAGTTACGTCTTGCCCCTATGTGTGTAACAGGCCACCTGTCCACTGACTTTAACCCTTTTGTCTTTCATCATGGTAGGTCAAGCTGCACCTTCGCAAGGACCTGTGGAGGAGCATAGCACGGGAAGTACGGGCATTGGGGGTGTGCAACAGACGACATACACACTGCCACAAACGCTGGGACGACATTTCCAGGCTGAGCAAGAATGTAGCTGAAGTAACACTGGGCCTGATTCCAAGGACGCCCCGTCTGGCCCGACGCTCCATGACCCCTCTCATGCACCGTATCATTGCAGTGACGCATCCTGAACTGGCCGAACGTCTGAGTGCCCATCAACAGCAAACTAGCGGTGAGCATACTGTCTGTGTAGGAAACTTGTGAGTGCTATGCATGTATTGGTTCTCAGACACACTATTGAGTTCCGTGTTGCGTACGTATGCCTGTGCTGCCATTTTGGTCCCATTGGGTGGTACTCATTTGACAGCCAGGTCCGCCATGTTGACACGCCACTTGCTTAGTACTTGAGTGTTAATGCACATCCCCTAGTGGTCCATGGCCCCATGGCAGGAAATGTGAGGATGACTGGTAGGGGTGGGCCATGTGCAGGATGTGGGCTCCTAAACCTTTGTCTGCTATGTAATTTGGCTATCCTGTTCCTTCTGTACGTCAGTCTGCCCATGACTCACACATCTTTTCTGTGCATTTCAGCTTT
Organism: Lissotriton vulgaris; assembly: GCF_964263255.1. Taxonomy (NCBI): domain Eukaryota; kingdom Metazoa; phylum Chordata; class Amphibia; order Caudata; family Salamandridae; genus Lissotriton; species Lissotriton vulgaris. The sequence continues at coordinate 1,121,839,768 of NC_141694.1, forward strand.
GACAGAGGACACTCTGCCACAGACGGTGGAGAGTAGCCGAGGAAATGAGTCCGGCTCAGACTTCGCACACACGCAGACTGACACGGAGGAAGCCAGCGCCGGAGAGGGGGACAGGACCGTCCCTGAGGACTCGCATGTGGAGACACCATCGTCCTCCTCGTCGGACACTCTTGGTGAGCCTGCACTGTTGTCACAGACTGGGAGTGGGCACTCATCACCTTCTGTCGGAAGACAGCACACAGGGCCCACACTTCCACTGCACCATGTACTGTTCGTGGCCGGAGGAGTAGGGGGAGCAGAGTGGCGTTCGGTGCAGGCACCGCTGCCCCTGCCACGGTGAGCCAAAATGCACTGTGTGCTGAGGCAGTTGATCTGCTGCGACAGCTGTGTGTGGGGCAGACCAATATGACGAATGCTTTCCAGGACCATGATAGGAAGTTGGGGCAGGTGGTGGCATTCATGGAAGGGATGCATGGCGATCTTTCAGGTCTACACAGGACAGTGCAGTCATTGGCAAGCAGTGTGTCGTCTGCAATAGTTCAGTCGAATGAACAGGGTGCTACTTCTGTTTCCCCATCTACACCGCTGGATGTCTCAGGGGGTAGTGATTATTGTGAGCAAGACTCAAATAAAGGTTATTGCACTAGAAGCAGCGTCAGACAGCACGTCAGGGCACGCAGGGCACAGACCACATCCCCTAGATCACCTACATCTGTTCACGTAGACGACGTCAGATGCACTGGAGTACACACACAGGATCCACAAGTGTTGTTGGAGGACATGCCTTCAGGAGCTACACAGGCATTCAACACAAAAGGTACTCCCAAGGCATGGGATACTCACATGTCCATGGACTGTTCCTTGGACAAGGCCAGTCAGAAGACTAAGGCACCTACTAAGAGCAGGGAGACTCCCAAGAGCAGGCCCACAGCAGAGGTAAGGGACACTCCCAAGGACAGTGAGAAGACTAAGGCACCTACTAAGAGCAGGGAGACTCCCAAGAGCAGGCCCACAGCAGAGGTAAGGGACACTCCCAAGGACAGTGAGAAGACTAAGGCACCTACTAAGAGCAGGGAGACTCCCAAGAGCAGGCCCACAGCAGAGGTAAGGGACACTCCCAAGGACAGTGAGAAGACTAAGGCACCTACTAAGAGCAGGGAGACTCCCAAGAGCAGGCCCACAGCAGAGGTAAGGGACACTCCCAAGGACAGTGAGAAGACTAAGGCACCTACTAAGAGCAGGGAGACTCCCAAGAGCAGGCCCACTGCAGAGGTAAGGGACACTCCCAAGGACAGTGAGAAGAGTAAGGCACCTACTAAGAGCAGGGAGACTCCCAAGAGCAGGCCCACTGCAGAGGTAAGGGACACTCCCAAGGACAGTGAGAAGAGTAAGGCACCTACTAAGAGCAGGGAGACTCCCAAGAGCAGGCCCACTGCAGAGGTAAGGGACACTCCCAAGGACAGTGAGAAGACTAAGGCACCTACTAAGAGCAGGGAGACTCCCAAGAGCAGGCCCACTGCAGAGGTAAGGGACACTCCCAAGGACAGTGAGAAGAGTAAGGCACCTACTAAGAGCAGGGAGACACCCAAGAGCAGGCCCACAGCGGTCGATAGGTACACTCCCAAGGACAGTGAGAAGACTAAGGCACCTACTAAGAGCAGGGAGACTCCCAAGAGCAGGCCCACAGCGGTCGATAGGTACACTCCCAAGGACAGTGAGAAGACTAAGGCACCTACTAAGAGCAGGGAGACTCCCAAGAGCAGGCCCACAGCAGAGGTAAGGGACACTCCCAAGGGCATGGACACACACAGAGAGCAGGTGTCTACTGGAGACAGGTGCACCACAGACGACAAGTCTGCTGGCAGGAACAGGGCGGCGAGCAGGGCACAGGCTACATCCAGAGACAACACTCCACCTAAGGATAAGGCACATCCTACGGACAAGGCATCTAGCATGGACAATGGCGCAATCAAGGACAGGCATACTTCACCCCTGGCTGCACTGAGGCTGATGTTTACTACTGAACGCCAAACTAATGTCTCCGCGGCGGAGTCCCCCCATACCTCCACTCCCATCCAGGCCAGTCAGAAGCAGAGGTGGGTGTCCCCTGTTGTTGCATCCCCCATTACACATCATTCCGAGTCCAGGCGGCAGGCACAGAGCAAACGACAAGCAGGCTCCAGCACGTCCCCAGAAACCAGATCCCCGGCAGCAGTTGCTCCACCTATGCTGGGTGGTGATTCTTTGGAGTCCCCGCCACTTGGCAGTCCAGTCCTGTCCAGGGTGCACTCACACCTCCATAAGAAACGCAGACACACACCATTGACACCTGCCAACCCCGATTTGGCTCTAGATGACCTATCACCAGCTCCCAGGCCCACCCTGCCTCCTGGCCCATACAGCCCTGTGGCTCATCATTTCAGTTGTCCCAGTGGCGCTGGTGCAGTTGACTCTCATGTATCAGATGGTGGCACAGTGTCAGTTGTGCCCTCTCCTGTTGCACGTCCTGGCAGTGTATCTGGGTCTATGGCTCACGTGTCAGTTAGGAGATCTGTGGCTGTGTTGCACACTCCTGTTTCTGGTGCTGGCAGTCTGTCTGGGTCAGTGGCTCACGTGTCAGTGACTACATCTGTGGCTGTGTCTCACACTCCTGTTGCTGGTGCTGCCAGTGTGTCTGGGTCCGTGGCCCATGTGTGTGTGACTCGGGCTGTGACTGTGTCTCACACTCCTGTTGCTGGTGCTGCCAGTGTGTCTGGGTCCGTGGCCCATGTGTGTGTGACTCGGGCTGTGACTGTGTCTCACACTCCTGTTGCTGGTGCTGCCAGTGTGTCCGAGGCAGGTAGTTCACGCAGTCCCCCTGATGCTGTGATGTGAGGTGCTGTACACTTCACTGAAATGTTACTTCACATGGTGTGTCCATTGGGAACTGCGTGGCACTCTTGTGGTTCCTGTGACGGGTTGGTAGGGACACGTAGTTGTGCAGCCTCTGATGTACCTGCTGTGTACTGCACTATGCCCTGTTGATGCTCTGATACTGCATACTGCCCTCTCGTTACCTGCCTCTGATGTACCTGCTGTGTACTGCACAATGCCCTGTTGATGCTCTGATACTGCATACTGCCCCTCTCACGTGCTGCCTCTGATGGACCTGCTCTGTGCAATGGACTGTTGATTCTCTGTGCCCCTCTCATGTGCTGCCTCTGATGGACCTGTTCTGTGCAATGGACTGTTCATGCACTTGGCCCCTCTCACGTGCTGCCTCTGATGGACCTGCTCTGTGCAATGGACTGTTGATTCTCTGTGCCCCTCTCACGTGCTGCCTCTGATGGACCTGCTCTGTTCTTTGCAATGCCCTGTTGATGCTCTGATACTGCATACTGCCCCTCTCACGTGCTGCCTCTGATGGACCTGCTCTGTGCAATGGACTGTTGATTCTCTGTGCCCCTCTCATGTGCTGCCTCTGATGGACCTGTTCTGTGCAATGGACTGTTCATGCACTTGGCCCCTCTCACGTGCTGCCTCTGATGGACCTGCTCTGTGCAATGGACTGTTGATTCTCTGTGCCCCTCTCACGTGCTGCCTCTGATGGACCTGCTCTGTTCTTTGCAATGCCCTGTTGATGCTCTGATACTGCATACTGCCCCTCTCACGTGCTGCCTCTGATGGACCTGCTCTGTGCAATGGACTGTTGATTCTCTGTGCCCCTCTCATGTGCTGCCTCTGATGGACCTGTTCTGTGCAATGGACTGTTCATGCACTTGGCCCCTCTCACGTGCTGCCTCTGATGGACCTGCTCTGTGCAATGGACTGTTGATTCTCTGTGCCCCTCTCATGTGCTGCCTCTGATGGACCTGTTCTGTGCAATGGACTGTTCATGCACTTGGCCCCTCTCACGTGCTGCCTCTGATGGACCTGTTCTGTGCAATGGACTGTTGATTCTCTGTGCCCCTCTCATGTGCTGCCTCTGATGGACCTGTTCTGTGCAATGGACTGTTGATTCTCTGTGCCCCTCTCACGTGCTGCCTCTGATGGACCTGCTCTGTTCTTTGCAATGCCCTGTTGATGCTCTGATACTGCATACTGCCCTCTCGTTACCTGCCTCTGATGTACCTGCTGTGTACTGCACTATGCCCTGTTGATGCTCTGATACTGCATACTGCCCCTCTCACGTGCTGCCTCTGATGGACCTGTTCTGTGCAATGGACTGTTCATGCACTTGGCCCCTCTCACGTGCTGCCTCTGATGGACCTGCTCTGTGCAATGGACTGTTGATTCTCTGTGCCCCTCTCATGTGCTGCCTCTGATGGACCTGTTCTGTGCAATGGACTGTTCATGCACTTGGCCCCTCTCACGTGCTGCCTCTGATGGACCTGCTCTGTTCTTTGCAATGGACTGTTGATGCTCTGATACTGCATACTGCCCTCTCGTTACCTGCCTCTATTGTACCTGCTCTGTTATGCACAATGCCCTGTTGATGCTCTGATACTGCATACTGCCCTCTCGTTACCTGCCTCTATTGTACCTGCTCTGTTATGCACAATGCCCTGTTGATGCTCTGATACTGCATACTGCCCTCTCGTTACCTGCCTCTATTGTACCTGCTCTGTTATGCACAATGCCCTGTTGATGCTCTGATACTGCATACTGCCCTCTCGTTACCTGCCTCTATTGTACCTGCTCTGTTCTTTGCAATGCCCTGTTGATGCTCTGATACTGCATACTGCCCTCTCGTTTCCTGCCTCTATTGTACCTGCTCTGTTATGCACAATGCCCTGTTGATGCTCTGATACTGGATACTGCCCTCTCGTTACCTGCTATGATGTGCCTGCTCTGGTGCCCACTTTGCCCATGCTCACGCATACATTGTGATTAAACCCCTATTTTGTGAAATAAAGGTGGTCTATCAAATCTCGTGGTTTTTCGTTGTCATTCCTGCTTGCGTACTACAAATGTGTATTCGTATTTGCTTCTCATCAGTGGTTACGGTGACATGACACTCCCCCTCCCTACGTCACGTCCCTTGCTGGTATTCACCTCCAGACAGCCAATGGTTTGTGCCTTACCTGCGTCGTCGTCCATAGTAGGCCATGACTAGGACGTGGTGGATCGCGAAGAGCATCGGGAAAGCGTGTAGCGCAGGGTCCATGGTGGTGGTCAGCTTGCGGTGGGTATCTCGGCTATGTCACCTGTGTTCGCTGTGGGGATTCCGACGTGTTCAGACAGGTTGTTTTTCCGCTGCGGTTTTATGTGTGTTTTCCGCCATCTTGATTGGGGGGACGGTCTTAGTCGTCAGTACGTACGGCGGTGCGTCCGGATGTGTTACGTCCGCCGCGTGGTCGTGTGTAGTTGGCCGGCGGAGCGTGCTTTTCCGTCGCGGACGGAAATTTGACAAGTTTTCCTATCCTGATATGGCGGTCGGAGTATCCGCGGCAGGCGGACACGGAAAAGGCTTTTTCCACCTTCTCACGGGCCGCGGTGGCTCTTCCGTCCGCCATCCTAATCGACCCCTTACTGTGCATTTACACGATATTGAAGATACTCAGATAATTTCTTCCGTTGATTCAGATAACAATGACCAATACACAATGCCCAAACTCCTATTGCACTTGTGTATTATGCACAATATAGATTATGACAGTGGACTCATTAACCACCTCTACATAAAGGAATTAACATAGACATATTTTACACTTTGACACTTAAAAACGTAAAAGAACTGTCGATTAGACAACAGTTTGACCTTAAAAACTTTGTTCATATCTCGTAGAACACAAGCACAAGCTGACCAATTCCTATAGGGAAATACAAGGAGTAAACAAAGGGGGCAATATTGTCATTATGAACCATGTAGATTAAAAAAAAGAAGTGCACAACCACCTTCGAGGTGACAACTGCTATAAAAAGGTGCCTCGCAACCCAAATGTGCAGGTCAGTTTCACTCTGAAGTGAAAAGTGGAAATGTGAAGAGATAAAGGCCTATTGGAATACATTGAAACTCATTTTTAAATGTTTCCATCCCTATATCTTCCTGTATTTAATTCGTGCTCAAGATATATTAGGTGGCAGTTATTTCCCTTTGGGCCACCTGATAGTGTGAGGAATGAGGTAGTCCCTGGAGAACATTTCGCAGTTTATAGGTACATATTTGATAATGTATGTGACTAACTTACCTTCTTTTCTGCAAAATGCCCAGCCCCTACTGAACACATTTATTGACTTTACTTGGGAAGAAGGCATGCATTTTGTTATTTATACAACAGTAGTCTTACTGAATTTGATTTAACAGTAATGCAATATTGTTTAAACCCAAGAGCAGCAACACTTTAGAAACACATCTACTGTTAGCGAAGATAGAATTCACACTCAAAAGTAACTCATTTCTTTTAGAGAATACCTAGGATAAAGCAAAAAAAGGCATTGCTATGGAATCCAGATCCACTCATTCATATGAAACTGTATTTATGCAGTGTGTTGAAGCTACATATGTTTGGTAATTCACTAGTTCTACACTGGGAGATTATGTGCTGTACGGGGGTCAGGCCCTTGATGATATTTTACTTATTTTAAACAACTCCAGAGCAAAACTCGCAGAATTTATAGAACACCTGAACTTCATAATGAAGTGGTATTGAGAATTTCTAGAGTGCTAGTTGCTTACCAGAATTTCAGCCACAGCCGGCACTCACTTGGCTGCTCTTACAGCAGAAACTACACTACCATGTCTGTGGTTGCAGTAACATGGAAGTGTGGGGCATATTAGCAAGAACCTTGTTAAAATTATCGCCGTTTTAGCGGCAGGAAACTGCCGCTAAAACCACGATAATGGGCTTGCTAATATGCGTTATAGAATTCCAATAGAAGCCCAGATTAGATGTGCAGGACATTTAACCAGGGATTCTATTGGGATTCTATAACGCATATTAGCAAGCCAATCATAGCTGTTTTAGCAGCAGTTTCCTGCCGCTAAAACGGCGATAATTTTAACGAGGTTCTTGCTAATATGCCCTTGTGTTCCGTAAATTCTATGAAATGTTGGGCGAGAAGTGCAGCAGCAGAGATGAGCATTGTTGTGAGTGATGAAGGATTTCAAACTTTGGCTTCTTCATATTCCTAACAGAAAACTTGATTATCAGTTCCTATTTAATTCCCATATAAGGAGACATCTACAAGTGATAGATGCTCTGAAATGCTTTTGTTCCCTAATTCGATTACATTGCATTCATTGAAAAGTTTTGTTCCTGATTTTATGATCCATTGTAGATGGAGATTCTGCTGCCATTTTTCAGAATTGTCCTTATTTGGCTCTTCCTTTGTCTTGCTTTTTATCTGCAGATCAATCTTTCTCTACAATCAAGTGCTGCAAGAGTCCCAAGTACTTGTCCACCATGTGTGCTTTTTTCCTTACTACAAGGGACCTTCTTAAGGAGACATTTAAGTGCAGGGCGGTGCTGGGGCTGCAGTGATTAGGGGCCCTTTCTTTTGGCAATCTAGAAGGAGTTTAAACAGGCCTTCTCAGCATAGAGTCCTTGACTCTCCAACCCTTACAATCTGCAGTTTACTATAAGCTGTGACAAAGTGGAAATTGTTAAATGTATATTTCGTAGTACATTAAGGATGAATGTTGACTTATCTCACATCTGGACGTTCAGAAAGTGTACCATCACATGCTTTCCCGACAACTTTTTGTTGAGTCTGGTTACATGAATCTGTTTCCTCAAGCCTGCCTCACCTACTGACATACACTTGGTATACTTGCCACACACTTCCTCGGCTGATTTTCAGTGAGAATTTACCTATATACGGCTATATCCTCAGTACTTTGGCATGGTTTTTTTTAACGTTCAAAAGGCATGCAGGCACACCCTTACCTTACAGCTGGATGGTGAGTCAATTTTACCTATTATGATAAAGCTATACCCATAACTGCCCCACTTTCCGTTATCCTATCACAATCACTTATTGTTCATTGTGTTTTGTCCCACCTCCGATGTCTTATGGGTATCATAGTGGGAAGACATTTTTTCCCTGTTATTTCCACGGGCACTATGGTTTGTTACTATAAACTGGCCATGCAGATACACCTATTTAGATGATTTTAGATCACTTCAATTGACTCCTCTTCAAGGCAGGGTGTATTTTTTGTTTAATTCAGGGTGAGGTACTTACTTTATTCTTATCTCCAGTGGTCTTCCCCTAAAGGTCTCTGGTCACAATGCCACTTCAACTACACTCTCTAGACCCTCATTTCTGTTTTCATGTCTTTATTATGTCTTGCTAGGTCTCAGGACAAAAAAGACAATGACTCTTCTGTGCTACACGAACACCAGCTAGACAAAGAAGATTGGGGCATATTATCAAGGGGGTTTATCTCCGCTTTTTTGGCTTTAAAAGCCAAGAAAGCTGAGATAAAATTATCTCACTATTACCTAGCTATCGATAACACCAGTTAGCGACAGCTAGTAGGAGATAGCGACCATCTTGGGCCCCACTTTGCATGTCAGTGATATTTATCACTAATGACATGCAAAGTGGGCGTGCCAAGATGTTAGCGACTGGAAACAGTCGCTAACATCGCTATCTCCTATTACCAACTTTTGGAGATATTCGTGCTAAGCGCGAATATCTCCAAAAGCTAACACCTGCCCTGAGCAGTTCTTAGCCATGTTATCCAATGGTAGGTGGATAACATGGCTAGGAGCATTAGCTCGCTAATGCATGAATATCGCTGACTTTTCAGCGATATTCATGCATTGCGGCCGATTTTTATCGCATTTGCGATAAACCTTGGTAATACCAAGGTTTATCTGCGACAAAAATCGCCGCAGCTCGGCGATAATTTTTTCACGCTAACCAAGCAATAGCGATAATTATCGCTATTGCTTGGTAATATGCCCCGTTGTTCTTGATTTTCAACCAAACATTTAACAGTAACCTATTATTGCTACTTAATTATTGGTATGGGTGTTTTTCTTTTACAATTTACCACCAGTATTTATCCTTAAATGGATTTTTGGTCTTTCATGGCTACAAACTGAAATTTTGGCATGTGACTCTCTTTCTTTCCACCTGGCTTAGTTGCTATTTAGATGGCTTATGCGGTGCTCTCCTGTGGTGTTGCTTGTAGATTTGATAGGTTATGAATATAATTGGTACACATTTTTTTATTTGGATGCCATTCAAAGCCTACCACACGGCTTTACAACTGGAATTTATTTAAATACATTTGTTTGGTTTGCTCAAAACATTCTTTTAAATTCTTAGATGTCTTTAGCAGAATGGTATTTATACTATTAATTTTGGAAGTGTCTATTTACCTGGCAGCACCAAATAGTTCAAAATCTCTGCTATTTACTCAGCGGCTGAAAAAATAGTACTTAATCCCTGTTATTTAGCTGGCCATAGACTAAATAGTAGCGATGTTTTAACGTTTGACCAGAGGCCAGATAAATAGTGTGAAGGAGATCTTTATTTAGCTGCCCATAAAGAAAAAAAAGGGACTTCAGGCAATGTAAGTGTGGTAACCATCTTATAATGGGGATGCAACATACGTGAAGCATTTGAAAGTAAGTACATATACAAATTTACAATTGTTTGTAAGAAGGTAAGTCCATGAATTAAGCTAAGCTGTTTACAGATGCAAAAAACATAACATTTTGAATTAAGATATTTATATTATTTTAATATTCAAATAAGATATGTAGAAATCAAAGAGAACGTTCAGGATAAGGCACACACATATTTTGCGTCCCAGTCTGGTAGTATTTGGCTGTCACCAAAGAATATTGAGTAGGGTTTTAAAGCATGTTGTTCACTCATGAGAATACATTGTTTTTTTAATATTCGTGGTGCTTCTTTTGATTGCTTTATGAAGACAGGGGTCTCTTGTAGGCATGGGCGGAAAATCCGTTCCGCTCGCGGATTTTGCGGATTTTCGGGAAATCCGCAATCCGCGAGATTTGCGAATCTCCCGCAAAATCCGCAAATCCGCGAGCAGCGGATTTTGCTCGCACTGCTCGCACTGTTCGCGTGAGTTCGCGTGAGTTCGCAACCCGCGAATAAGTGCAAAATTGCAGAAATACGATCTTAGCAAAACTGAAAGTAACTACTTACCAGGTTCAAAAGTTCAGGCTCATCATTAGTAGCCATTTCCTGTAGTGCTTCCTGAGGGGCCCCTCCAGAGTTCAGTTGCCAGTTGAAACTATTATGTGACCCTGCTCTGAACCTCAGAATAGTTACACATATGCCACAAAGGTCCTGAATTACAGCTAAGGGAGACAAGCAGGAGCCAGGCTGGAAGTTAAAATCCATTATTCAGCCCCTAATTCATTATTGTCAGTTGGGGCAGGGCAGGTGTTGTAACTAATTTTGCAACAATGAAAGCACTTAGCAAGTGCAAAAGATCACTAATCAGGGCGCACTAAGGAAGCAGGTGCCAGCTAAAAAAATATTCTGTGACACATTAATCAGCCCCAAATTAATTCAGGTCACTTGAGGCAGGGAAGGTGTGCTTTGCTTTGCCGAAAATAATGTACACTGGACAACCAGAGGGTGTGGTGATGAAACAGAGGGTGGCATGGGTGGGCCAGAGGGTGGCATGAGTAGTCAGAGAGTGGCAGTGGTGACAGAGAGTGGCAGTGATGAAGAAGAGTGTCCCAAACAGGCTGGACACGTAGAAACAACAAGTTCGCGAAACTTGCGACCCGACAGGTAAGTTCGCAATTTGCGAAAGTGTACAAAACCCTCGCGAACTGGCAGAAACACGGGCGAACACAAAAAAAAAAAAATCCGCAAATTCGCGGGAATTCGCGGATTTTGCGGATTGCGAATCCGCAAATCCGCAAAATTCGCGAACGCGAGATCCGCAAAATTCGCTCATGCTTAGTCTCTTGGGCTTCTTATGATAGACCTGTGCTAGCGTTAGGCTTTTGTATAAGAAAGAGTGTGCTTGCTTAGTATTTCAAATCTGGCAACACAGCAGTAGCCAGTGCAGCAGCAAACTGAGAGAAGGACACATACAGTAGGTAATTTGTTTTTGGGAGCACAGTGCTTTGAGGCGCTTGCAGAAGGTAAATTGAGTGAGAAACTGTAATGAGGCTTCAGAGCTATGGGGAAATGAAAGTAGGAGACAGGTAAGTAATGTATGTGGATAATTCACAGGAGGAGTTGACTCTGCTGCTTGTGAATAAATAAACGTTATCATTCTATTCACCCAGCAGAGTTTGTTTAGGGCATTGATGCTTATTAGTCCCATGTGATGAGTGGCCCCTTCAGCCACACTGACATTTTAGTCAGCTGCACAATGCATCTTCGGAATGATAGTTTTGATTTTGAACATGTTAGGCAGTGTTTTAGTGGGCAAGATCCTGTCTCTACTGGACTCTCATTTCAGTACTTAACAGTCCTGTCTCAGAAAATGAAATTTGGAAGCCACAAAAAAAATACAAATCTGTGTGACAGGCTTGGAGGCTCTACCTGACTAAAGGCATTTTGGAGGGGGCACTATGAAAATGAGCAGTAGGAGGATGAAAAGTAGGGAAGTAAGCAGAAAGAGGTGGTCCACTGGGAGGGATGGGACGACCAATGCCACAAGGCCAGGACAAGAAAATCAGGCCAAGGGGAACCTAATCTATAAGCACCACGGTTACCACAGCCAAAGACTAAGGGCCCGATTCACAGAATGAATTTAAGACTCAATCCTAAACTTACTACTTTTAGTATTCACAGAATGAACTTACTACTTTGGTATTCACAGAAGTTAGGATTTTGTCTTAAGTCTGTCTTAAGTCTGTCTTAAGTTTGTCTTAAGTCTGTCTTAAGTCTGTCTTAAGACAAACTTAAGACAAAATCCTAACTTCTGTGAATGCCAAAAGTAGTAAGTGCATTTTGTGAATGCCAAAAGTAGTGAGTGCATTCTGTGAATACCAAAATAGTAGTAAGTTTAGTAATGAGTCTTAAGTTCATTCTGTGAATCGGGACCTAAGAGTGCCAGGACACAAGAAGCAAGATGGATCCGCACATGTGGCTGCAGGGCTAGGAGGTTGACAGGATGGAGAATCAGGGCAAGGTGACTAGGAACAAGAGGACCACAAAGGAACAAAGCCAAATGCGCCAAGAATGGGAGAACCAGGAAAGACCATGATGACCAAGAGGCAAAGTTTATGATAAGGACAATAGGACAAGAAGGACGAGGGTGACCAGGACCAAAGAGACCAAGACTAAGATAGTAGGTGGGTCAGGTTCAGGAGAACTAGGTTCAGGAGAACCCACATTGTAAGGATTAGGACCAAGAGGATCAGGGACAATGGACACAGAATCTCTCTCAAGAAGGACAAGGAGTACAAAAAAACAAGAAAAACAAGAATAGCATGACCTTGGCCAGGAGTGCCAGGTAGCTGGCACCAGGCACACCGGCAGCCAGAGTCAGAAGGAAAGATTCGAAGAGGACAAGGAAACAAAGGGCTAAGGGGATGGGGATAACCAGGGCAAAGAGCTCAGGGCTTCGATTACCAGGCCCACAAGGGCCAGGGTGAGCAGGAAATAGAGGATCATGAGGATCAGGACGGGACATCAGGACCAGAAGGATCACAGCCTGGAAGTCCAGGCCACAGGGCTAGGATCAAGATGGCCAGAAAAATGAACAACAGGGTGGCCAGGCCCAGGAGGACCAGATAAAGGAGGATCATGATGAGTTTGTGTCAAAGCACAAGTACAAGCCACTGGAAGACCAGGGCCAAGAGGATCAGGGCCAGATCCATGCCAATAGGACCGGAAGTCAAAATAACCAAGTAAGACAAGGGTTTCAGTGCCAAGAATACCAAGAAGACCAGAGCCAGGCATATCAGGACCAGAGCAAGATGTAATAGAAGGATCAGCACCAATACAACCAGGAACAAGCCTTAGACTGACAGGGGGACCATAACCATAGTATCAGAGCCTCAAGTGCGAAGTGGAGCAGAAAGACCACGACCTGGGGTTAGCAGGACCAGAGTGAGGAAGATCAGGAGGACCAAAACAGCCAGCACCAGGAAGACTAAGAGGACTAGACCTGAATGTTCAGGAAGACCAGACAAAAAAAACAAACCTCGGAAAGGCCAAAACAAATAGAGTCAGGACAAAGAGGGCCCAGACCATTGGGTACAGCACCAGAATGGCTATGAGGACAAGGCACAAGAGAATAAGGATTATCCAAAGCAGAAAGACAAGAGCTAAGAGAGCAATGGCTAAGATGGCTAGGACACAATAAGTTAGGTAGTCTGAGCCAACCAGCAGGACCTAGAAATGATGTACTGGGAATCAGATGAGCTGGTTGAAAAAAGATCTGAAGGTCTTGGTTACATGAACAAGGGCCAAGAGGATCAGGAAAGAAAAGAAAGAGCTAGGGGACGGGGCCTGAAAGGACAGAATGTCCAGAAGGACCAGAATCAAGAGGATGAGACATACAAAGACCCGAACAAGGAGTACCAGAAACAAAAGGATCAAGCCTAGTGGACACATAACCAGGAAGGGATCGCAGACTGTGAGGACCAGGAATAGAAAGACCATTGCTAGGCAAACCAGAGTGCGAGTGAGGAAGACTAGGAGAACAGGACCTGAAGAATAAAGAGGAGATGGCCAGTTACGTAGAGCTGAAAGGACAAGATCTAAAAGGACCAGGGCAATGGGGGCCAATGGCACTACAACCAAGAGGAAAAGGAATCTCCATTCATAGAGGCTCAGAGTATCAGGACCTGGCATGCCATGACAAAAAGGACCAGGATGAGGAGGAAATGGAGGGCAATGAAGGCTAGGATGACAGGAGCCATAGTGACCAAGCTGAGTGGCTAACAACAGCTGAGAACAGGATGACATGAACAAGGAAAATCGGATAAAGTAGACAAGTTAGTCCAAGATGACAATGAGCAGGAGGACCAGTGCCAAGAGTATCAAGCAGGAGGATCCGAAGAAATAGTCAGGTTAGGAGTAGGCGGACTGTGGCCTTTAAGACAAGCGAGCAGATGGGGGAGGATTAGGTGGGCTAGAAGAATCAGAATAAGCAGGACCAGGAATGGAGATAGGAGGGCCAGAGTGGTTGGAACCGAAGGACCAGGACCTGAAGTTCAAAGTAGAGCAGGAGTACTAGGAACTGGGGTATTAGGACCAGGCTGGTGAGAATCAGGGAAACCAGGACTATCAGAGCCACTAGGACCAATGCGACCAGACCAGGGTCAAATGACTAGGCCCAGTCCAAGAGGACCTACTAAGGATTATCAGAACCATTGGAGTCAGTACCAGGTGGACCACAAGGACAAGAACCAGGGCAAGGATAATCAGGATGGCCCAAACCAGGAAGACTGGGAGTGCCAGCAGCCCTAGGAGAACCAGTACAACAGGCCTAGGTAGATAAGGACCCAATAGACCAGTATGATCAGGGTGAGCATCAGTAATACCAGGATCAGGAGACGCAGGTAGGGCTAATAAAAGGATGAGCCTTGAGCAGGGCTAGGAAGCTTAGGGTAATAAAGGATTACAACTAGGATCCCGGGATTCAGAAAACCAGTACCAGGGAGACCAGAACTAGTTAGACCAGGGCCAGTATGAAGCTCAGAAGAACCAAAACAATCCAGAAAAAGAGGACTTGGAACAGGACTAGGAGGAGGACCAACGTCTAAATGAATGCACAGAAGGGCAGAAAGGGTTTGAAAAACTCAGATAGCTGAAGTCAGGAAAAAATATTAATGGCTTACAAAGAGGTGAAAGTAATATGGCAATCAGCACAGGGAAGCTCTAGTTCGTAAGACGGCTCTGATGAGCAGAAGAGGGGGTGATGCAGGCTTTAGATCGATCATCTCATATGACCCAAAAAGGGATTCTGTGTGATCCTCAGATGTTTGCGTCCACATTCCATATGTGTTTATGTGAGGTGGATATGTAGCAAAGGACAGATTTACTTAGAAGTCATGTAACGCAAGGCAGCAAGCCGACCTCCTGTGCTGCACTGCATGACAGAGAGAGAGCAGAAATGTGCCATATCTACTAAGATATTACATATTTCTGCTTCCTCTCTGTATTGGTGTACTATGTGCTGCCTAGCGCCAACACAGGCACTCTTTCACCATCACAAGTAGGATTGTTTTTGGCAGCAATGGGCGCCTTCCTAAACATATATAATCCTTTGAGGCATTTTCCACTTTCCATGTGTTCTGCACAATGCATCAAGCATAGAAAGAGGAAATAATGAGGAGCAATACAGATATTGCTCCTAGTTATGCCTCACTTGGGAAGGCATACAATTTTGATGCAATCCCAGATTTACTCATCTTAGTAAATCTGGCATTGCGTCAAAGTCCATGGGTAGATGCATCAGAACGTCCAAGTTCCAACCATAGAATGCCTTGTCACCAGAGGGTAACACAAGCAATTTGCACTGCCTTGACTTCCTCTGGATTTACTAGACCATGCAGAACAAGGCAAAGTGGTTTTGCATGGCTTAGTAAATCCCATTTAAGGGCTTGTATTTCCTTGCATCGCCTTGCGTGACTGTGGATAGAGGTTGGAGACTAAAAACTGAAGTGAGTGGGAATGAAGAAAAGGCTTCCCAAAACAATTCTGTGAGGTCCTTTTTTAGCAAAGAGCTGCCGATTAGTTCTTTCTGAATGACGACATGGGGTAGACACTAGAAGTAAGCAGTATGTTATAGGTTTCTCCTGCTAAAGGTGTCAAAGTTTCTAAGCAGGGCTGCCCTTACGCCTGTGCCTGAGGACTACGTAGAAAGGCTGATGACAGCCAGGTGCTGAGATCTTGAGCTTTATTGTATCCTTGTTTTGGATACTTCCACTTTGAGCCAGCACTACTGTTGCTGCTCCTAAAGCCATCACCTAGCTCAAAGGCTGTGTATGAACGATAGCCTGATAATGATAGTTGAAAGAGAAACACCCCATATAATTTCTGAAACCTCAATAGTGGATCCACATCCCCTGTCTGGAAAATGAGTATTAAAGTGGAACTGTGAAATAATCGATCAGTAGGTCATAAGAATGGAGATAACAAAATGTATCTGTTTATTCAGTGCCTTTTTTCTTACAATATTTGTTATAAAGTCAGGTTATCAAAACCTCTGTGAGTTTATTTTCTTCTGTGTCTTTGAGGCCTACTTCTTTCTCTGATGTAATGGAGAAATTCATTCATATTCTAGTGACATTCAGTTCAATTAATTAGAGTCCTATTCCTTTGCTTGTGGCTTCTTGATTGAAAACTAACTCTGATGGCTCGACAAACTACAGAACATTGAAGGAAGTGCTTTATACCATCTACCCTAATTAGTCTAAAACATGGCGTTAAGGGATAGGACAAAAAATAATGACCCTGTCACCCTGGAAGAAAATTCCCAGCAATTGAGACCATTCGTTTTTTTTTTGTTTTTTGAACATAAACTGCTGCTTTGTGAATTTGTTTAAAAGTTTGCTAGCCGGCCATCATTTCTACCATTCAAATGTTTCATACATAGACAGGAACCACCATGACAGCAGTTTCTGTCAATGTAGAGGGTTGTCCTTAGAGCCGGCGGGCAACTCTATATTTGGCGGGCATAGGCCCCTCAAGATGTGGAGGTATAGTCCTCTGCCATCCTGATGTAGTTAACTCCGTACTCGAAACTCTACATCAGGCCCATAGTTTTTCTTTCTTCTGTCATACGATTGAAATGAAGCACCTCAATTATATGGTGTTTCCCCCTTCATAAGGGGCCATATTCAATTGTTTCAATTTTGATATAATTACCATAAATATTAGATGACTCTATGTTACGGTGATCCAATATTTCCATTTCTGTTTTTTGTTTTTAGAAATCATTGTATTCAGGTGTTTTAGTCTGATTTGTTTAATTGAACTGAGCCAGAATGACTATTTTCCAAATGCACTGATTGACTGCAGAAAATGTGGTGTTCTTATAACATGGAGCATTTTGTTAATCCAATATCTGGCCCTTGTAGATTCCCATGGCTTTGTGAGTGAGTATATGACTTTAGAATGAACAGATTTAACTGGTCTTGCAAAGGTGCTAATCATCTTTATCATTAGTCACATTTACATGTAAATGTAAAAGAGTAGGAGCATTAGTGGAGCATGAGACCGCTCCACAAAGGGCCACCCAAGTCACAATGGCTTGGCTCGTGATGTAATGAGGTGGTATTCTGTGCCATGTCTATCAAAATAACTTAAAAACATTAAAAAAATGTGGTACCTTTAGACCTATACGTTAGTACCTGCATCCAAGTCCATTTTAGCACCATGGGCCTCATGTCGCAAAACCACACGTTTTGTGACCACATAAGTACTTAACATTATGTAGAAAACCCATTTTATGAGTTAAAAATGTCTTTAGACTGGAAAAAGGACTTTTGCAATTGTTTCTGAATTGCAAATGGGAGGGTTCATAAACGGGGTTTCCTCCCTCCCCTTTCGTATTCAGAAATGAATTTATTGATAGGATGTTACTGCAATTAGTGTTGCAAACCATTGATGGGCTAACAACCTCGGAGTTGGGGTGGTAACTAATTTGCAAAGAGGAAGGGGTCCCCTAAGAACAGGATTTTGTTAGTCTAAGGCAGGGGATAAGTGTCCTAAAAACTGATGGCCAAACAGTGCAGAAGGTCAACTATTTAGACAACGATCGGTAAATAATGAAATTATTCTGCTATTAGCATGGCTGCTAGCTGCACAGTGCTGAATCTCTACTGGTTAGCCAGCAGTCGGGTAAATAGTTACATCTTTCTGCTATCTGAACAGCTGCCAGCAGGACAGTTCAAAATGTCTACTATTGAACATGCATCTGGATATATATATACGTTTTCCTGTTATATGTAAGGCTGTCAGCCAGACAGTGCAGAATCTCTACTATTTCACCAGAGGCCTGCTAAATAGTGAAGTTTGTCTGCTATTTGTACAGCCATCAGCCAGACAGTTCAGAATCTCTACTGTGTTGCCAGCGGGCGGGTAAATAGTGGAGTTTTTCTACTATTGGCTCTGCCGCATGCCAAACAGTAGAATATCTACTTTTTAGCCAGCGGTTAGTTAAATAATGAAGTGCTTCTACTATTTGCCTGTCTGCCGGCCAAAGAATGCCGAATCTCTACTACTTAACCGCTTCACCGCGATGGCGTGTGCGCAGTTCGGACGGCTCCTGGCCGTCCGATGCACACGCCCACCGCAACGTCGGACGGCCGGGGGCATCCGACGCATCGAAAAGAATAACCAGCGGCATGGTAAATAGTAAAGTATTTCTGCTATTTGTACGGCCATCGGCCAAACAGTGTAGAATAACTATTATTTGACCAACAGCTGGGTAAACAGAGAAACTTCCCTATTTTCAAGTCTGCCGGTCAAATAGTAAATAATTTCTACTATTTAGCTGGAGGCCAGGTAAATAGCAGAAACAATTCACTGTTTACAAGGCAGCCATTTAAATAGCCACTACCATTCATTTTTATCACTCACTTGTAGCCTACATTAAGTATTTTTGGGCAACTGTGCCATGGATCAAGTTTAAGCATATGAACTACAGTCACTAAAAGAAAACCCATAAAAATTGCAGAGAACATGTTTTTCTCTTTTGTGCCTACTAAATTTTGGTGTATTGTAATTTTAAATTTGGAACATAGCAAGAGCTTCTACTAACGTCAAGATTACATTCATGCATGTGCAAATGCTTACTCTTGTGGGTATTTGTGGTAAATATCATTCATTCTGCTGTGCCTGAAATACGGACACACAGCTGTCACTGAAGTTGGATGTGTATGTGTGTTTGTGCGTATTTATACAGATCTTTAACAACATGTATGTTTCTTCCAACATTGTTTTTTCTTGTTCAAGATCGAAGTGCCCCGGGGAGGCTCCTCAGTGCGCCTGGGATGGACCGCAGCAAAACTCAGTTTCTACAAACTTGGTAAGGCTTTCTCAGTAGCAGATGTCATCCTGACAAGTGAAATACCATTTCAGCAGTTTTCTTGGACACTGGACTCACTTTTGATCGTTGGAAGCTCCTGCCTCGGAGCAACGCTGATTGCGACCACCATTTCAAACAGTATTTCCCCAATATGAAACAATTTCACTGGAGATCTCAAAAGGGCTATGAAGAGTTCCTGTACATCATTTAATATGAGGCAATGATCATTATTCCTGCGCTTTAGGAGTTTCAAATGCAGTTACCTTTTGGTATTAACGCTTGCCTTTAAAGGATAATATTTCTTCCCTCAGGGTGGTGCTATCAGCGGCCACCATTTTGATTTAAGATAATTCATTTGGCTTTACAGATTTGAAAGGAAAATAAGGGCAGCCGCTTCTGTGTGCTGATATTTTTATAGAGCGAAGCACCCTAACATCACATCCTGCTAGCCTGGTGATTTTATATACATGCCAATGAGGTTTTTTTCTTCTTCGTTTTCTTTTTCCTACTACTATCTGTTTGAGGGGAAAGGTGCAGAGCTCCCCAACATAAGATGGATTATATCTTCACCTTTATTGTAGGTTCCCTCATATTTACATTCCTTCATCCTATGGGAAGATGGGTAAAATTGGGTCCGCCTGCATCACGCTTGACACAGTCCTTTATTAAAAACTCTAGGATCTTTACAGAATTCTCATAAAGGGAGGACTCTCTGGTGTCCCTATCTAAAGGGTCTTCTCCTCCTATCTCTATCCCTCTGGTAACAGGGAAAGCAGCTACAAAACGCTTGAAGAAGGACGCTCCTTCCTCCCCAAAATCCTCCTTGCCTGTCTCTTTGGACTTGCTGTTGGAGGAGATATGCGCTCTCTGTTTCTTTAGAGAGGACACAAATACCAAGCTGCAGTTTCTCACAGACAACTGGTCTAGGATGGATGAACGACTAACAGCAGTAGAGCAGAATTTCTCTTCTCTTGGATTCGCCGATTCTAAAGTTAACATACTGCAATAACAGGTTTCTTTACTTCAAAGACAGGTCAAAGACCTTGAAAATCAAAATAGAAGAAATAATCTTGACATTTATGGTTTGCAGGAAGGTATGGAGGGCTCTGAACTCCTCGTTTTCTTAAAATCCTTTCTCCCTAAGTTATTCCATTTACCAGAGGGAACTGTACTTAATATGCAAAGTGCCCACAGGCTAGGTCATCAACCAACTGGCATAACATGTTCACAGAGACCGAGAGGAGACATCCTACACTTCCTCGAATGCACTGACTTGTTAAAAGTTCTCACAGCTGTCAAAACAATTCAACGCATTGTGTGGTCAGGTTCTACTTTATTTTTCTCTCAAGACTATGCCAAAGCTACTGCAAATAGATGCACGGAATTCCTCAATATGAGACCTGATTTCCATTCTTTGGGAACCCGATATGGACTTTTTCATCCTTGCCTTTTCAAGGTTACATACAAGAACAAAACTGCAACATATGAGGGTCCAGTCTAGTTGCAGTACTTCATTAACTCCGGTAAAACAGAATCCATGGACCTCTCTGGAGCCTTGACTTCCCAGACCATTTAATGTTATCAAACTCTTACTGTAGTTTTTCTTCTTCTCCTCTATTACCATGCTAACATTCTAATATATGGATGACTAGTTTAAAATTGTTTGTTAGGATGGTTTCCAGCATTTTATTGCAACTCATTGACATAATATTTGCCTTTTTACCTTATTTGCAGGTTTGTTGATTTCTGTGCCCACCTTATCTCATTGTTAATGTGATGCGGTCCTTCCTCTCCCTTCTTTCGGTTGAATCTGGGTATGTCATCTGTTCCATGTGGTTTTGTCCCCCCAACCCTTGTGTGGTATTTCAAGGTACGTTTCACCTTTTTTTACCCCTGTATCTTTTCCTCCCTCTCTTTTTTTCATATCTTTTTTCTCCTTCTCCCTTCATCTTCTCTCCCCTTTTCATATTCCGTCTCTTTTTCCTTCATCTTCCGAATGTTTCACATTTGTATTCTCATTAATTTCTTTCATTTCTTATGTACTGTATGGTTAATTCATTGGGTGCGCAACGTTTACAACGCGCGCGTTACCACGACCTACTATTACCACGCTGTTGTAACAACGAAAGTTGTTACAACGCATTGCGCTGGGGGGCGCTCGAGGATAGTAAATCATTTAATTTACTATCCCAACACCTTCCCTGCTATCCACGGGGACTGGTGTTGGAATAGTAATTAAAATGTTTTAAATTTGCGCCCCCCCCCCCAACGCAAGTCGTTGTAACGACTTGCGTTGTTACAACCGCGTTGTAATGGTAGGTCATTGTAACGCGCGCGTTGTAACGACATATATCCATTCATTGTATAGTTTTATTGTTATATGGTTTGTCTCTAGTTGCTTGGTGGCTTGCCTAGATTGGTGTCTTCTATTTTTTCTTGTGTTACCCCCATGCCTCTGAAAATTATCTTTTGGAACATCAGAAGTTTGAACTCTCCCATTAAAAGACAGCAGGTTTTAACACACTTGGCTAAATTAGAGGCTGATATAACCCTTACACAGGAATCTCACCTTATGGAAAATTAATCTTTAAAATTGAAGTGGGGATGGGTGGGGGAGACATTTTTCTCACTAGGAGATGGTAAGCGAAATTGGGTTTTAACTCTGTTGTAAATCACTTTCTGTTAAACCGCTCTCCCAGAGTTCTGATATACAAAATTGCTGGTAGGGAATGCTCTGGTTTCTTCACTCAACATTTAGGCTCCCACCACTAGGGATTCCTCTTTTTCGAAATCTCTTGCTCAACATATCTCACATTGCATTGGGGATTATTTTATCCTGACTTGTGGTTGTAACCAAGTTGTTGATCCCTTCATTGATCGTAACTCGGTGCTGTCCTTTGTTTCACAGAAGGCACATAAACTTTTTGTTCTAACTATTCAGCAGTACAAGCTTATTGATGCTTGGAGACTTTGTAACCTCGCACAAGAGAATACACTCACTATTCTTCGGCCCATCAAACTCAATCACAATTAGATTATTTCTTTATATCCCACATCTCATAATCCCTAAGAGATGCTGATATTTCCTTGATTCTAATATCCGATTATGACCCAATTTCTATTCATTTGGATATCTTGCAAAACCCAATTTACCCAGGAAATGGCATTTTAATAATGCACTTCTCTTAGATCCAAAGTTTACCTCCTCTTTTGTTTCCTTTTTCAATTAATATTTTTTGTTCAATCAAACTGATACCCTACCATTTTCTGTTATTTGGGATGCCTATTAGCTAACTATTTGAAAGTTAAACACAATAAGCTTAATATAGAGTCAATTATGGATGAGCAACAAATATTAAAATTTAAACATAATGGCATTTGGAATGAATTTCTTACTTTTTACAAAACACTATACGCGCCAGAAAGTTCTCCCTCAGAACTTCACATTTCTCCATTTTTTTCTGTCTTTCAGCATTCCTCTGATACTCAGTTAGATCTCACCTCCTTAGAATCTGATTTATCACAAAAAGAACTGGTAGCTGCCTTACAGACACTCAAAAAAGATAAAGCCCCAGGACCAGACGATTTCATGGTCCTGCCCAAAATGCATGATCTCTTAGATTTCGTTTTACACTCTGGCAGATCCTCTGGTTCTTTTTCAGATGCCCTAATTTGCCATATTCCTGAGGAAGGGAAGGACCTACAATATTGCAAGAACTAAAGACCCATTGCGCTAGTAAATATCGATTATAACATTTTCTCTAAGGCTTTGGCCATGTGTTTGGAATCCCATTTACCCCAATTTCTAGGCACAGAACAATCTGGATTTGTTAAAGGCCTTCTCATCACAGACAACCAATTATTTTTTGATATATTATCAGAGTTCTCCCACTTACCCCAATCCTTGGCAGCTGTAGCCTTAGACACAGAAAAAAACATTTGATTGAGTTGAATGGCCTTCTCTTTTTCAAACACTTAAATTGTATGGTTGTGGCCCACAAATTGTTTCTTTAGTTTCCATTCTCTATTCGCAGGCACAGGCAACTGTGTGTGGGAATGGCAACATAACCTCATACTTTAATCTAGACAGAGGTGTTCACCAGAGTTGACCATTATGCCCTTCCTTTTTAATTTAGCCTTAGAGCCTTTTTTGCCTAGAATCCGTTAAAACCAAGATATAAATGGATTTCAAAGAACAACAAATTAAATTGACAGCATATGCTGACAATATATTATTACTTATCGCACAACCCCAATCCTCCATCCCCGCTTTCTTACAGGAAGTTGTATTCTTTGCCTCCGTATCCGTGTATAAACTGAACAAAGACAAATGTGAAATACTGCCTTTAACTAAATATACTTTTAAAGATGATTTTGTTGCCTCCAACTTTACATGAAGCCCTAACCTCATACAATATTTATTTTACCCCTTCAATCCCAGCAACACTCTCTTTATGTATGGATAAAATTATACAAAGAATCTCTACATTGTATGCTAAACTGCATCCCTTATATTTATCTTAGTGGGGTCGTTCAGATACTCTAAAGATGATGATAACCCCCATACTACTCTACACAATTTTCAATATTCCAGTGCCCATTTCCTCAAAAACGTTTAAGAAGATAAATTCTGTGTTATCTTCATTTCTATGGAATAACAGGAAATCATTATTAAAGTTGACACAGCCAAAATAAGAGGGTGGTGTCAACTTTCCCCATTTTCCCGTCCTACCAAAAATTGTTTTTACTCTGCCAGTCTTCAAGATGGCTCTCTGAATCTCTTTTGGATTGGCCTTTTGTGGGTGAAACTTGAACGCTCTTATCTTAATTCTTACTAATTTTAAGAATATTTATCCTTCAACGCTGACCTCAATCTATATCTATTCCTATACTTAAATATACATGTAATACTCTAGATCCTAATCCATCGACACTCCTTACAAATTCATACTCTTCTTTTGGATCAGCACTATGGCACAAAAATATGTTACTGATACGTGATCACGAAAGAATTTTGACTGGTACTATTAGATGTCTTTGTTGGTAAGTTAAGGTGGTGCTTGATTAATGCACTTTTTACCGATGTATTACGAAAACAGGATTCTGGATATGATAGTGTGTGGCAAGAACTTTTGTGCATATTTGTTGTGTGGCATTTTGTTGTTGTGGTAATACGTTCTGTTGTTTTTGTGCTGTTGTGATTTTGTGCAGCATTTGTGCAATTTGTTGCGTTGTCCTGCGGTTGTTGTGCTGCATTCTGTTTTGACTGTGATGTTCCTTGTTATGGTTTAATTGTGTTGGCTCTCTTCGTATTTCATATTTTGTTCTTCTCTTACCTAAATCCTTGTATCATATATGTCACTATGTTCCTGTGTAATTCAAATGGCTCACTACTGTAGATGCATTTAATATGGTTATTGATATGTATGTACAGCTGTTGCCACTCTGATGACCCACAATGCAAGGTAAAATAATAATTTCAATAATATTTTGTTCATGACTATCAAAATGCACTAAAATACATTTATACAAAAAATTGTTTAATGGTGTTGTTATGCTATTCTGTCATTTTCTATTGTTTGGTTTAGATATGTTAACAACAACTGCTACATTTCCAGCAGAAATCAACACATGCCTTGAAAGTTCTTGTGACAAGCAACTATTTACCACACATAAGGTGTTAAAATAACACTGCTCAACTATTTAAGAAGCTAATCAACCTAACGCAGTTGCAGAGACTTTGGGCCTCATTTATGAATAATTGGAGTAGGGCAGTGCAACAAATCTTTTTGCTGCGCTGCCCTGAGCCAATGTGAAAGGGCAGGAATGCACCGTATTTATGAAATTCACTGAATTCCTGTCCTTTCCCCCTGCACTGGTGCAGAATTTGCTGCCTAGCCCCAGTGTAGGAACCTTTGTACCATGTTGAAAAGGTGCCTCCGTTGCAGACAGGATTGTTTTCGTGCAGGAAAGAGCACCTTCCTGCACAAAAGCTATCAATTGAGGCATTTTCCACTTTCTATGTGTGTTGCAGAATGCAGCACACATAAAAAGAGGGAAAAACGAGTGAGAAAAACAACTATTTCTCCTTGTTACATCTGCTCTGGGAGGCGTAAGGTTTTGGCGCTGCCCCAGCTTGACGTGATTAATTAAATCTGGGCCAGCATCAAAATCCATTGGGTGTTGCTTGGGACATTCCACTGCAATACCCATGGAAGGCACCCTTGATCCAGAGTAAAGCAAGGCAGCGACTTGCGCTGCTTTGTCTTACTCCATATCTATGCGGTCCTGTAAAGCCATGCAGATTGGCTTTGCGTCGTGTCATAGATATGATTGAGAGGCTTGCGCCTCAAGACCATAACAAAAAGTGACTCGAAGGTGGTGCAAGTCTCTCATAAATAAACCCTTTAGTCTTTACTTAGCGCTGCCAGTGCTCACCTTATGTAATAAGGCCCATTGTCTAAACCCATCACTCCCTCAGGCCATGCATTGTCTACAGCTTTGTTTCTACGTGTTATGTGCCCATTGGTGGGTGCCACAATCCCCGTGGGTGACTTGCCACCAGATTTCGACTGCAACCAGCAGGATCAGAGATACAGGTACCGACACTTTGTGCCATCTAAGTGGTTATTAAGATGTACTAGGAGCTTGGCCAGCTACTACACCCAGCAACCTAGTTCTGTGACTAGCAGGACTCAAAAAATATCGTGTCTTTGCTGTGGCACAAAAAACAGACCCTGGACATTCTTCCTTTACTCCTAGATGAGACAGGTTGTGCATGTGAGGCTTAGGTGGGCTCTTCGTTCTTGCGGGTGAGGTTTGCAGGCAATTTCGACAACCTTGAAGGAGTGTTCATAGTAGGTGCATTGAAACCCCTTTAAAATCCCCCCACTGATAACTTAAACTAAATTCTGCAAGTCAGACACCAATGTTAGGTTAATGAGAACCTTCCAAAGAGTAACTTTGACAAAAGGACCCCCATGTTAAATGATGTTTAGTGCTTAGCGCTTAAACACTAGGTTAGTGTTGGGATCATATATATGGTATCTATAGTTAGGAAGGTGCTAGGTTTATGTTGGCTTTGGCTATTATTATTCCATGTGTAGTTTATTACTTGTATGTATATTAAAGAACTTTTCCTCTATAAAGTAAGGCACTCTCTAAACTGGTAATTGTCGGACTGCTCATCCCCACTTCCTTGAGACAATCAAGTGATGAAAGCGATTTCTTAGCTTTTCAGTTTTCGTTAAACAGTGATTCAGCCCCAGGAATAAAGAGGCGTGCGATTTCAGGTGCCACAGTAACTTCCCTAGGACCGCAGGAAGAGGTCCCAAGACGTCGTCTGTGGCATTGCGTGTGTCAGTCTGGTGTGTTCATGTGTTTGCATGCACTTAACAAAAATCAAATCAATTGGCTTTGTCAATGATTGTTTATAGCTATGAAATCGTCGACTGTTGGTTAAACCAGTGGCAGCACTGACTCTGCAATGCCTTCATTTAATTGATTCATGCAGCAACTGCAAAGCTATCAAACACATTACAAGGCTAAGTCAATATTTCATTGTTTATTTGTTGTAATATATTTAAAATGTACCAGCACTCAATGCAGAGAGTGATCGGCATGGGCTCGGTGCAGCCTTATAAACACACAAGTATCAATAACAGGTAATTGCCAATCAATGATTTTAGCGTATGGCAAAAATAAGAGGGAGGGAAAAATAAGATTTCCTCAATAATCGGTGAGGAAGGCCATGATAAATAACTGTTGTCTAACAATGGTTCGCTTGGTCGATCTAGATTTCCAAAATAACCCCTATGAACACAATTTTGAATAGAATTAGTTGTAGGCAAACTGTGTTTCCTGTGGAGAACCTAAAAATCTGACACGGGCGAGCCCTTCCAGGACAAATTCTAGTTGACCCGGAAGTAGGCACGAAAGAGGCCTCCTATGCAGCCAAGACACCCCCTACCTCATTTCACAGCAAGCAAAGGGGACTACTGAAACAGGTAAATAGTCTGTGTGGCATGTCGTGACCCCAGTATTAATGCGGGGAAGGTTGGAATTTTAGGGTGCAGTGCAGTCAAAGCTGAAACCTTGGTGTACATTCAGAATGACTTATGTTGCTTTTTTGAGGTCATATATCAGAATACTTTGTGCAACAAAAATTGCCCTGAAAAGGATGAAAGCCCTGAAAGTGACTACCACAATGTAGTGAAGATAGATCTATATAGCTCAGTATGGATATACTATTCGTAAGTACACTGCTGTATACCTTTAAAATGAATTACATTCGAGGTACATATATTGAGGGTTCTACTTACCTTTGCGATATTTTGGTGGGCAACTTTATACCTATATATTATTGTTGGACATTGGTTAAAATACGATATTATGATTAAATACCTTCCTTAGGCGACTCACTTTCAGGCTAGTTTGCTATGTGGAAATCTTGTTGGCTAAGATAAATTCCTTATCATGTGGCCTCTTTTTCTGACGAGCATCCATTTCAAGCTTCATAAAAATGGAAAGGAGTGCGAGAATTGAGCAGAGAACACCATACAGCAAGTTCCAAAGCAGTGAAAAAGCTTCCGGTGGCACAGTCTGAAAGGAGAGGCACTGCTCGATGCAGTAGCTTGAACTTTATAGGTGTGGTTCATGTTAATGTGTCATAATGCACACACTGATTAAAATGGGCCGGGAAAGGATTAATTGGATACTTCACCTGAGAAATTCAGATACCCTGGGATGTGGTATTTACTCCTCTCCTGAGTTTTCCTGGGGAAGAAAGGAATTACATGTGGAGTTGATGGTTTAAGTACGGAAATTCAAATGTATCGGGATCTTTTGGATGTTTGCACTGGGCAAATTCCAGCAGGGATTGCAATTTATCACTGTAAACATGAAAAGGTGTTTACCACAAATCAAGGAATTCCCTCGCAAATTGGAGTTTGTACAGGGATTGATTTTGCACACTCACCTGCAATCGGCGCAACAGCGATAGCTGTTAAGGCGAGCAGAGATGTGGGGTAGCCTAGTGGCAGGAGTAAGCTACTCAGATGCTGCAATTGAAATTCTTTTTTTTACCTCTACTACGTGGCCAAATCTAGGCTTTTATATTGCAGCCCCATAAGCCATCATACCCTCAACTTTAATATACTCGCGCACCTTTAAAACACATGCTTGCCATTCACTCCTTTCTGTTAGGATTTAAAAAAACAGCATGTCTTGAATAGAGATGTACAGATTGTGCCCCCCCCCCACCTCTCCTGAAAGCATTGTTGGCAGACGACGCTATGATTATGTGATGCAAAACAATTTCTGGAGTCATGCAGCACCCTACTCCAGTAACAGAGACCCTCTTGTACCGTTGCCATGGATACTGGGACAATAAACAGAGAGTGTTCAATAGGAAAGAAAGGGGTGGTTCCTCCTGCTCACCTGTGGGTCCTGCGTCCATCAATCCAAATGAATAATAAGCACAGAGAGGAGCTGTGGCAGTTTTCTACACATTAAATACTCACATTACATAACAGATTAAACATTTACACAGGCTCCAAACAATGGATGTTAAAAGGCGTTGGTCACCGTCTACCAGTATAATGGGAGCGCCCTCTTCCCACCACCTCGCAGAGTACAATAAAGGTTAGCTGTATAGTTCTACTGGTGGTGTGACACGTCACCCTGAGCCAAGTCTGGTAAACGTTAGCACCTCTTCAGAAATGAAGTGTCTTTTATTGTTCGGTGTCTCAGCAAAGTAATTATGAAAAGACAAAAGTCAAATGTCCTTGCTTTCCTTAGTTTATATTCCCATATTTGATAGATGTGTTTTCCTGATATAGTTGTTTGGTATACCGGCAGAGCCTTGCTGCCCCAATTTTTCATACATGTTTTCACAAGACATGAATAGTTGAAGGTAGTCTGTGGCATACCCTCGGCTGAAAGAAAGACAGCACATTGTTGACACTGGACCAACCCCAGGCTAGCATGTCTTTGTAACACCTTCAGTTATGTCTATCAAAATTCATAAGGAGTCACAAAGACAGTGATCTTCGAAACATGCTTGGCTTGGAAGGTGCGGTCAAGGTACTCTGACATATCAACGTCCACCTCGATTGTCTGCGGACCATGCAGACTTTGGACGAGGATAAGCTCTCCCGTCTGCCTGTCAGACCGCTGCATCACAAAGTGCCCTCTGCTGTTCCCGCCTACAATGCCAAAGCGCAGGCTGTCCGGCCCTGGCCTTCCGGGGGCTGAAGCTGTGGCCATACGGAAAAGAGTGACCGGTGTCATCAGGTTGGAAGGCAAGGACAGGTAGTGGAAGGAGATGGTCTTCGGTGCGTGGTGACACGATCTGCTGTCCATTGGGCACGGATTGCGTTCACATTGGCTGACAAGGAAAAGAAAGATAAAGAGTCTTAAATGAGGACCCTTCTGGGTGTGAACAATTCTCTTTTGTTTGAACATTTCATAAATTTTCTGCTAAGGATACAGTGATGTGAATAGTTTTAAATTTGAAAACCTTTTTTTTTTAGCAAAGTAATATAAAAGTACACATGGCTTAGCAGACATACGATTAAAATGTTCTACTTGTGCAACACGGAAATATTGCTTCTTGCAGTTTGTGCAACACCTAAATCTCCCATTTTTTTTCTCCTTTTTCTTTAACTGTCCTTTAGGTTGTATTATTTTGTTTTTTGTTACATTTTTATTTAGTTTCTCTAGGTCTTTTAATCACCTTACACATCTAGCCTTATAGTGATCCTCATTAACATGAACAGCTTTTTAAATTTAACTCACTCATGTTCAAATATTTCTCACTATCTTGGACCGCTGCTGTAGTCAGATTGCCTGCCCCCTAGACCCTATTTTTCTGTAAATGCTTTATAACTCTAGATCCCAACTTGAAATTTTTGGTGTCTCCCTCAACTGCAATGCCGCTTATCTAATGTGCGTCATCTATTTGGGGCCAGATGTACCAAGTGATTTTGCATACACAAACGGGTTTGCGACCCGTTTGCGCATGCAAAATCACTGCGTGCCATGTACAACCTCTATTTAGCGAGACGCCAATAATTGGCGACTCGCTAAGAAAGTTTTGCGACTCGCTGTTAGGAAGGGGCATTCTCTTCCTAATAGCGACCACAGAGCTATGTATAAATGTTTTGCACCCGCAATTGCGGCCGCGAAACACTTGCAAACTATCTCCCTCTTCAAATGGGTGGTAATGGAGTCGCAAATGGGAAGGGGTCCCCAGGGGACCCGTTCTCCTTTGTGACTGGCTCAAAAAATATTTTTTAAGGGCAGGCAGTGGTCCCAGGTACCACTAACTGCCCTTAAAAAATGAAACAAAAACATTTTTCTTTTTGTAAATGCATCCCCCTTTCCTTTGAGGAAAACGGGCTGCATTTTTTTTTAAAAACTACTTTATTTAAAAGCAGTCCCAGAAATGGAGGTCTGCTGAGCTGGGAGGGCAACCATTCCCAATGGGGTCACAAATTGCGAGTGCCTCATTATTATTTATGAGTCTCGCATATTGGAAATCACAATCAGTTTCTCGGACACTGTTGTACATTCCAAATTCTGACTAGCAATTTGCAACTCGCAATTGAGCACAAATTGCGAGTCGCAATTTGGAATGATCGTACATCTGGCCCTTTGTTTTTAAAAACTGCAAATCTCTTGCTGTTATTGATTACTTCTCCATCCCCACACTTTCGATCTCCTGTGCTATTCCAATTTATGCTTCACTTCTTTCATTCAACCATTACTTCTCATTTACTAGGCAGCTTCTCAGGCATTATCTCCTAATTTTTGTCAGTTTTTTTCTCATTTATCCCATACCAAAGCATATTTTGTATGTTTATTTCTGAGTACATACATAAGTTAGTACGGGCCTGATTGAAAAGGCCTGAGCTTGAAAAGTCTGAAGTCTATTTCCGTAAGTTTCCTCTCACATTTATAGCAGATTTTAGATTTTATTTTGATTTTAAAAGATTCTTCCTATTTTACTTTCAATGTTATGCTTAATATTCCTTCTGCTTTTGGCATCTTTTTCACCTCATCTTTTGCAAATGTTTGTCTGTTATCCTGTAACCTGCAAGCTGGGACTCACAATGTTCTGCTATCTATAAAGCACTTCACGGTGGTATACAAATACAATTTAATAAAATAAATGTAAAATGAACAATAAGCAATGTTACGATACAAATTACAACAAAGCCCTCTAGGTTTGTAAGTCGGTATTAGGAAGTGGCGTGCCAAGAGCGTCCCTTCCTAATAGCGATTCGCAGTGGGACGTACGATTGTTTTGCGACTGGAATTTGGTCACAAAACAATCACTGTTTACCGCCTACTTCAAGTTGGTGATAAGCCAGTGGCAAAAGAAAAGGGGTCCTCAGAGGACCCGTCCCCCTTTGTGAATTATAGCGAAAACGTTCTTTTAGAGCAGGCTGTGGTGCCAACTCATAAACACAAACATTTCATTTTTCTATTTTTAAACAAATCCCATTTTTCTTAAGTAAAACAGACTGCATTTAAAAGAATGTTGCTTTCTTTAAAAGCAAACACAGACATAGTGGTCTGCTGTCCCCAGCAGGCCACCATCCCTGTGTTTTAGCGATTCCCAATGGGTCACAAAATATGCAACCTTCCTCATGAATAATACTGAGGTAGGTCAATTGCGACCCTATTGGGAATCCCCGAACGTGTCCGAGACACATTAGTACATGCATTTTCCAACTTCCTAATTGCAAGCAGCAAAAAGTCACAATTAGGAGCTCGCAAAATATTTTCTCGTGCATGTGGCCCCAAGTATTTAATACTTCGCCTCTACTAACAGAGACCTTCTTTTAAGTCCTATTACATTCCCCCACTGTTGATAGAGTTGTGTTGTGATACACCTGACCAGAGACTGCCTCTGAACATTTCATTACTAGGTACAAACTTCAACAACTTTTCAGCCCAATGGTGCTCTTTTCCTCAAGGTAAGCTGTAGATGTTTTACAAGGGCATTATATTCTAAGACTTGTGTAATAAGGCTGACGGTATATCTTCTTTTGCAGTTAGCAAACAGTTTGTTCTCTACGGTCTCACATGGAAAACAAATTGAGTCGGACAATGAGAAGCAAAGGAAAATACTCTCTTTACATACTGGACTGTGGAGCTCTTCAAAGACAATAGGTCCAGTAGACAAAGATTTTACTCTGACTTACTCCTGGAGTTCTCCTGGTTTACTCCTACATTCCAGGAGTCTGCCAAGAGTACCTTTGGTTTGGTCCTGAAATTCAGAAATAAGCAGGAATACTACAAGAGTAAGCCACGCCCACTCAAAGACAACAAAAATGATGAATCCAGAGCAACATTTGTAAATTATGTCTGGTTTAAAGTCCAGAACAGGTGGCAGATATATTTAGAATTATCCCACTTTTACTAGGGGCCCCCATTAGTGGACTATGTTTTCTGTTATGACTGCAGTGAAGAAACATGCCCTGTATGTTTATACCCCTGGTTTGTTTCAGCACACTCAAAAATGGAAAAACGTCCTTTTATGTGGGCCTGCTGTATCATTAACAACACATTTTCCAGCTGCACATGGTGAAAATATGTCAAGCATTTATGTTGTTAGTGGAATGCTGCTGCGGGAATGCAACAGAAGAAATGTGTCAACAAAGGAAAGGGCTCTAATTCAGTGCTTCGAGGCCCATGCCGGGGACATAGCTGAGAGGACTGTGAGAGGCAGTTTAGAGGGTTAAATCCTAGCAAAGCCTTACACCATTTCGAGCAAATGACTAGAGAATTATTGAGATGGGCAATGCATACAGTTGGGCTGATTGGCTACAACTGTGGTAGAAAGTGCGGAGAGTGAAAATTGTTATTGCTGTAAAGTACGTCTGTCTAGTAAATCTGAGGTGTCTCCTTTATCTGTTACTGTGACAACACAAAAATAATAAAGCAGTATCTCCTTGTGAGCTAGGTCTAGCAAAACTGGAAGAAATTGCTGCTTCACCTCTACTTCAGAACACCAAAACCCGTAGTCCTGCTCTGAGGTCACAGAGGAATCTTGAAAAAAAACAGCCAGACACAATAATGCATTAATCTCAGTTGCAGGATGAAGCACACATGCTTTGAGAAATGAACTGATTGAACCAATTTGGAGACAAAGAAGGCAACTCCTGGCAAGGTCTGTTGCTTTAAAGCAAAAGACAAATGTTCCCAGGTCTTTAAGCCGAATGAAAAAACTGTGGTTAGTGTCTCTCAAAGTGACGTTGCTGATGTAGTTAAGTACACATAAAGTAAAAATCTGTGCTTAGCATAGAGTGCCGCCCAACTTGCATTTTACTGCTCATGGCATTGCATCCAGAAACAAAATACAAGTAACATTACACCAACAACAAGCCATGACTATCAGCTTTGCCAATGCTTATTAGTTGCATAAGATAACTAATCAACAACTATGGCTTCGCTGTATATACTATTGAAAATTATTTACTTCTGACATGATGAGGCTGTGAAATAACTATAACAAGCCACTTTGACGTTTCCTCAAAGGCAGAATAGGGTGGTACTGCTGCAGAGTTAAGATTTTCTTTTCACCCTGATGACGTGGGCAAAAAGTTTCAGTACCTGCTTTTTAGAAATGCTGGTACTGAGCACTGGCAGGACCGGCCCACTCATAGCCCTGGATGTCTCTTAACCGCTTCGCCGCGGCGGCTTTTCCCGCTGTGCGCGGCAATTTCAAAATTACCGCGTTACGTGACGAGCTGGCCTTGTCATCCGCGCAGGACAGGTAAGCGCGATGACGAGCCCAGCTCGTCAATAGCCCCGAAGGGGTTAATGTACAGTGAGTTATTTCTCTCCACATCAGGGAAATATTTACATTGAAAAT
Source organism: Lissotriton vulgaris (assembly GCF_964263255.1). NCBI lineage: Eukaryota > Metazoa > Chordata > Amphibia > Caudata > Salamandridae > Lissotriton > Lissotriton vulgaris. The sequence continues at coordinate 1,121,873,571 of NC_141694.1, forward strand.
CATCATTGTGACCCAGGGTTTCGGCTACTGGAGCAGGGTGAGGCTCTGTGAAGGAAACCTGGCGTCAATCATTTACATTCAGAAAAGGGGGTGTGATGGACAGAGTATCTGAATTAAACAGAACACTCATACCCAGTCAAGAGATCAGGGCTTGATCCATCACCATTTTTTAGCTCACTGCACCATCCCAGCACAGAACCCGGCTACATGCAAATTAGTCTGTCCCTGGCCCAGTGCATCATGGGAACAGTGCAGACCAAACTACCAAGCCAATTCTTATACTGGGAAGGAAACAAGCTTCCGGGGACCGGTTTCTGGCATTACAGCCGTCTTCGGCCCGGCTTGCTTGAATCCTGATGGTGCAATGAGCTAGGGACCACATCTGAGTATACCCTTCCACGCTTATGGTGGACAAAACCGATTCAGAAAAGGGGGTGGTGATGGACAGAGTATCGGAATTAAACAGAACACTCATACCCAGTCAAGAGATCAGGGCTTGATCATCACCGTTTTTTAGCTCACTGCACCATCCCAGCTCAGAACCCGGCTACATGCAAATTAGTCTGTCCCTGGCCCAGTGCACCACCAGGATTCAAGCAAGCCGGGCCGACGACGGCTGAAATGCCAGAAACCGGTCCCCGGAAGCTTGTCTCCTTTCCGGTGAAGAATTGGCTTGGTAGTTTGGTCTGCCTTGTTCCCATGAGGCACTGGGTCAGACTAATTTGCATATAGCCAGGTTCTGAACTGGGGTGATGCAGTGAGCTAAATAACGGTGATGGATCAAGCCCTGATCTCTTGACTGGGTAAGAGTGGTCTGCTTAATTCAGACACTCTGTTCATCACCACCCCCTTTTTGAATCGTCAATCATTTACAGCCTGGCTCCCACTCTGCCAATCAGGCCCTTAGTCTCTTGTAGGCCAGCATCTGACTGAGTAACAAATCACAGTGCAGTCTCTTCACTATGTCAATACCGGTTAACGTGATACTCCTTCCGTCACACTTATCTGTCATGTGTATTCTCTGTTGTGATGCTCTTTTATTAAATCAAACCCTTGGAAGCTAGATAGAGACGTTGCCTACGCTGAGACTGTGCTGCAGGGAGTTGCAACGGTCCACTGCACAGAGGCATTGAAGGGAGATGCCGTGCCGATGAGGGGGGGGGGGGGGGTTGAGCCCCATAGGCTGACCCGTGACAGAACTGGCATTTCCGGTACTCCAGTACCTTGTTTGTAGTCAGTTAGGAGGAAAAAGGAAGCACATTGAGGGTGGGAAAGGTTATTTTAAGTGTTGATATCCCTGAGATACTCCTGTGAGTGATCTTTTGATCTGCCACCTAGCCCGCCACCTGTCTGTTGCCTACCCTGCCCAGGCCAGAGTCCGGAGGAAAGAGGTTTGACCTGGGTTGTTCTCCATGACCCAGTGTTCAACAGCGACATGCCCCCCACACACACAAAGGTGCTCATGTTGCTTGTACGACAAGGGTAAAACCAGTGAGTGAGGACTCAGGAAGACCTCTGCTGTGCCTCGTTGCTGTATGTGGAAGGAGGAGGGGCTATTTCCTCTGCTGTGCCTCGTTGCTGTATGTGGAAGGAGGAGGAGGCTAGTCAGGATGAGTCGGCTTGAGGAGTGGCCTATATGAAGGAACAGCAACAGACTGCAGCAGTGGAATGGTCAGTGGATGGAGCTAGTTATAAGAAAGTAAGGATCTGGAGACAGAAAGGAGTCAAAGTGGCAGGAACAAGCCGTAGGCACTAGGACAGATTCCTTTTACTTGCAGAGGTGGACAGTGTTAGGCTGGTGTAGCTGGCTTGTAGAATAGTCAGTTGTCCGTACCATGATAGGCTGCACCCTTTGTAGCATCCTCATGCTACTTCCCTTGTGAGTACACTGGTTGTAGGTCATAGTGTCTGGGAAGTCAAGCAGCACTACTGTTATTTCCCATGCTACTCCCCATACAACAATCAGACAACGCAATAACTGCATATCTACCATTACCACCAACAGCCACAAATGGGCACATCAGATACGTACGAGTGGAGACTCAACACTTGCCCTTGAGGCATTCAGAAACATTTAGAAACATCAAGAAATCCTTACTGCAGTGCCATGATAATAACAAGCAGGCGTACTAATGTGAAGTAGGTTGTCCCGAGACACTCCCTAAGAGTGTACAACAAATAACCCAGGAACCATCGGATGGGAAAAATAATTACGCTGAAGGAAGTAATAATCATGCCAGCGGGTATGCCAGAACCCATGGCTGATTCCGCAGAGTCTCCCTCTACCGCCAACACCTCTAGGAGTATTGCTTCAAGTTATTAACAAATTTATTCCAGAAGATTGACAAGGAGTCTGCACTCATGTCAATCACTAACGTAGAGCAGAGTTCCATGACTTTGGAAGATAGCCAGTCTAGAAGTTTGATTGAGAATTTGGGAACGGCGTTACACAAAAGCGTGTCTGCGCATATTAGTGCAGATAAACCTGGATAAGAGGACTCTAAATAGGATGCCTGCTAGCTTGAGGCCGATATAACTGATCAAATAGCCCAGACACAAGCTCAGGTTAGGCTATCCGGTAAACTTACTTGTTTAAAAACAGTACTGGAAGTGCCATTGACTGAGCATGTGGAGAAAGTCAAGCCTGGTACCTGCATTCCAAAGAAGCCAGAGAAGTCAGTGATTTTTCTCCTCCAACCCTCTCAGCGCCTAACTCGGGATTGTGAGAACCAAGGTCCACTGGGAAATAAATGCCCAGGTAACACTGTACCAGCATCTTCATCTTTCTTGATTATACCCTTCTCAAAATACCAGCAAATTGTACAACCTCTGGGAGGGTGAACAAAGAAGGGTCTGGGAAATTAGATAGCCTTATTATACTCGATGACTAAGGGGAAGCCCTGGGGGAGCCTGATAAAATGCCTGTGCAAAGTATCAGAACTTCCATTGGGTGTCCTCACCTGGATGATCAATGTTTCCAGAGCATTCAAGCTAGCCATTTTACTGGGAGTATCTCTCCCAATCTGGAGTTTTTGCAAGGAATAATTATTTTGGAAGCTTTGAACGCTTTAAATAGAGTCCTGCCTTCGATTCTTTTGCTTCTGGAGAAGTCATTAGATGGGACCAAAAATATAGGATCATTGCTGATTTTGATACTCTGTGGATTGTAAAGGCAATATTTAGAGCTGTATTTTCGGGGCACAGGGAGGTGATGATTCCCTGTCTACAGGTCCGAACGCCCAACCTGTTCCACTCTGCTTTAAGATTGCGTCTACGTTGGGACATGAGGGCGGGACATAAGCAAACCACGTGCTCTAGTGTTTCGGTTGCCTTGCCGCACCCTCTGCATGTTACATCTTCCGTGGTGCGCAGCAGTGTGGGCAAATCGTTTAAGAATCGCCAAACCCCCAATCAATGGCCAGAAAACTGCGTTTTAAATACAGTGAATAGGTGCAGGAGAGATAGATAGCGGCGGATATGCGCCCATAGGAGTTCATGACTGACCATGCGTGACTGCGTTTACAGAGGTGCGCTTTGTCAATAATGAGTGAGCCCATTCTGACACTTTTTAAAATACAGGTTTTGAATGCTGTTGTGCTAGGGTTGAGGGCCCATAGGTCGCCCGCCGACATTTCACGAATATAGTCTGTGAAAAGGCGGCCATACGAGCCCCCTGGGTTTTTCTGGCTGATCTCGGACCAAACTAAGGACTCTAAAGTACCTGTATCTGCTTTTCTGAGTGTGTGACAGAGATTTAGGTATGTGCCAGTATTGGAGGCCTCGTAATTTAGTAAGCCCAGTTCTAGCCTGATCTGGGCAGCAGAGGCAGATTGGGGCAAATGGGGGACTTTTTTATAGATCTTTGTCACAAGTTGGTTTCAGGTTGTATTTAGTTTGCCCCTAAATATCTTGATGCCATACGCTAAAGTAGGCCCACTTTTTGCTCTCAGGATTTCCAGTAGAAATGAGTGTTGGGCCGGACAGCACTTTAGCGAGCTTAGATAAAGTAACTTGTAAGGTCGTGGCTTTGCCTGCAACTTCGTCGCGCTGTTTGGAAAAGTTACCCCTAGAGTCAAAATGAACCCCCAGGTATTTATATGTGTGTCCTGTCGTTAAGCTTTTGTTGTTATATGACCACACACCACCGCCGTTGCGTTTTCTCCCGAAGGTCACAACTTGGGTTTTCTTTAAGTTTACCTCGAGTTGGTTCTTAATTGTGTAGCTGTGTAGCTTGTCCAAAAACCTTTGAAGCCCGACCCGTGTAAGGCTGAAGAGAACCAGGTCTTCGGCATAGAGAAGATTGCTTATTGCAGAGCCTCCGACCTTAGGGGGGTGAGTATTTATTTCGTCGAGTGTGACCGGCAAATCTGCTATAAACAGATTGAAGAGCATGGGGGCCAGAACGCATCCCTGTTTGACACCTCTGGTTGTCATAATTTTCCGTGAGAGATGCGTGCCAGACCCCAACTTCACCTGGACCCATGTGTGTGAGTTCAGTTGGATTATCGCGTACAGAAGTTACTCTGTGCCTCAGTGCCAGAAAGACAAAACATAGATGTAGCCTCAATGTAGATACGGTAGCCCAGAAGACAACCTCCACCACCCATTCTGATATAATGTATGATATTTGCTCAGATGGCAACAGCATGTCTAGGCCACTCGCCCAACTGATGGAAGGAGCACATAATGTGGCCAGTAAGGTCAGTATATCTAATGACCCTCTCAATACTGACACTATGTGCCAAGGGGCAAAACCTATCAGTACTGAGAAAGAAAGTGAGACAAAGCCAGGGGAAGCTCTACTGGGGCTCATTGGTGATTCCGCATTGCCATTTCATTTTGTAAAGACTGCAAATATTACAGCAGAAACTGTGAGCAATGAGAAGAAGGGTAAACCTAAACAAAGCAAATGAAGAATCCAACCCTCCCAGTATATTCGATAAAGTGGTTGTCCTTTATTTCTGAGGGATGTGTTAATCCATCACAAATGTGACAGGTATCCTGCCCATTTATTACAAGTGTGTTTATTCTAAGACACGTGTAATAAGACTGACGGTATTTCCACCATGTTTATTATGGAGTAAAACCTGCTGCCAAAGTCTTGATCAGGCTCAACGCTTCATATTTTCCATATTACCACGCAGCTACTGTGAATGCCGGTCACCGAGCTATGCAAAAGGAGGGTGCACTCGTTTTTTATGGTCACAAATGGAGAACAAATCGAGTCGGACATTGAAAAGGAAAGAAAAAATATTGTATTCACATACCAGAGTATACTACGAAAGGTCGCCACGATGTGCTGAACCGGGGGAACATTCTGAAACTGCTTCGGGCCATTCCCACCCTGGCAGACCTGAATACTGCAGATTTACTCGCAATTGAGTTCCTCACCGCAGATAACCCAGCAAAACCAGAAACAACAAGGGCATTATGGAAATCAGAGTCTACAGCGCAGAGAGTATTAAACCATCATACAACTTTTAAAGACTGGGGCATCCAAATCAGCCCCTATCATCCTCCAGCTTTTCCAGTACCGCTATTAAACATGAGCCCAAGGCCAGGATCAAAAAAATGCACAAGGCCCTCTACCTCGGTATTAAGAGGGGCTCTTAGCTATTCAGAGCCTAGAAGGGCTTTTAACCAAGCCTTACAATACAGACCCTCAAGGGCAGAATCGTCAAGTGGACGCAACACTGAGTTCCACGACCAATGTTTACGAACCATAACCCTTGCGACAGCAACCCAATGACACAACAACCACCCAGACCAGGGCAAAGACACTCAGAGAAAGAATCAGCGATACGTCTTTGCTCGTGGAATGTAAATGGCTTAGCATCAAAAATCCAAGACTCAGAATTCCTCCAATATCTCAACAACTTTGACATTATCATGCTACAGGAAACATGTCTCACGGAACAATTACACATACACGGATTCGGTTGCTTTGCTCGCCCGGCCACTAAGGGAAGCAAAACGGGCCACGCTTCAGGGGGGCTGGCGTCCTACATTTCAATAACATCCATATCAACTGCAGGGGCAACTGGTCCGGAAACGGATGTAGCACTAGCAGTTAAAATCACTCTCTCCTGGGCAGAGCTAAAAAATGAAGTAACTTTGTTCAACGTATACATCCATCCAAAACGGACAGCATTCGAGTCAGCAAAATTAACAGAACAAATAACTTCTTACGTAGGCTGCACTGAAGCCCCAAATCTCATTCTATCAGGGGGCATGAATTTATATCTAATGGGATCATCAGAATCAAAGAAAGTCTGCCTTCAATCGTCATATTACAATTTACCATCTCAAGGATCCTTTATGAACGGGAGGCTCAATAGGGTAAACAGACTCCTGCTGGAAGAACTAGAACACCTAAACCTGAGGGCCCTTAATGGAAGAACAGACACTCCCCCAGTGGCAAGCTACCACACGGATCTAACAAGTTTGCTTTTAGATTACACGTTTGTCAGCCTTCCGCTGTTTCAATATGTAACAGGCTTCAAAATGGGCGACATTGGGGATTGCGATCACCGTCCACAAGAGGCTATTTTAGCGGCAACGGTTGCGAATAGCATTCAACCTGCTCTACAACTAGGCTCAAGTTACACATCCAATTATAAGAGGATCAAGTTTTCGACAGAAAACAAAGTCCCTGACAGACACAGCAATCAACTTTCAATCCACTCAACCGCTTGGAAAGAACCAGATACAGACCTGGAAAGCTTCACAACTAACCTCAGCATTTTAAAGGCAACAGCCACAAAAACAGGGAGCTCACTGGCACAGATACAAGAGAATAAGACAACCAGAATTCAAAGAGTACAACTAAAAGCACTTAAAAGATCAATAAATGGCTTGATAAGATCTCTACGCCACGAACCAGGGAACACATCGCTCATTTCTCACCTGCGGCAACAGAGAACTGAACTAAAGGGGCTGAAATGGAACATCAATAACAACAACGAAAAGGACCTCTGGGAAAAACTCCTGCACAACATCAAGCATAATGCCAGTGATTGCTTCTGGAAAACAGTAAATATGATTATACACCCGCACCATGGGGGTCTCACTTCCTTTATATTAGAGGAAACCTGGGCAAGCTACTTAAACTTTCACTTCAACAGCCAAAGTAACAATCAACATACGCCGGTGCAGAACAAAGCAGCCAAGGATGCGAACAATACTATCAATTGGAGTAGGGAAAGTGGCAGTATCCTTACTGAAAGTTCTGCCGTTGCTTTACGTCCAAGGGCAATTGTCACACTTAACCCTGCCGGTGGAAAGCAACACAGGGATGAGGGTTTACCTGCCACTGAACAACTCGCAATCAAAAAACAGATCAGGAATGGAAGAAAGGAGGGAGCGCCGGCTCCGAATGGAATCCCACCAGCAGTGTTTAAAGTAAAGCCGAATGATTGGGCAGAAATACTCCATCCACTATTTCTGGAAGTAAGACATCTGGGTATAATTCCAGAATCTTGGAAAGGTTCAATAATCATTCCAATCCACAAAAGAGGCAGGTAGAACTTACCAGCCAATTATCGGTTAGTAGCCCTGATCGACAATGAAGATAAATATTTTGCGGGAACACAGCTGGAGGAACTGACAATTTGGGCGGAAAATAATGAAATAATCCCGCTAAACCAGACAGGATTCCGAAATATCTCCGTCACAATATCCAACATCATGGCATATCATTGATAATGGACATGGCAAAAATGAAGAAAACACAGCTGCATGTCTGTTTCATTGACTTCAGTGCCGCGTTTGATAACGTGGAGAGGTCCAAACTGTGGTCTAAGTTAGCCAGATGGGGCATCCCTAACAACCTTCTATCAATGATAACGCTCCTACATACCAACACCTGGGTTCAAGTCAAATTGGGCTCAGGGACCCATCTCTCAAGAAAAGTCAAAACATCCAATGGTATTAAAAAAGGGCTGCGTGCTAGCCCCCATGTTATTCACCTTATTTATGGCGGACTTAACCTAGGCACTCAAAACTGCAATTCACATGCACCCAGACTAGGGGGCACTTCACTATCCAGTCTACTTCACTTGGACGACGTAGCCCTACTTTGCCGAACGGCAGTTGGTTTGCAACATCTCCTAAACTTTCTGGAGGTCTATGTACAAGAAAACAGTCTCTCAATAAACTTTAAAAAAAACAGGACCATGACAATCAATAGGAAACGAAAAAAGAGCTACCTATGGTACCTGGGCGACAAACACATTGAAACAGTGGAGGCTTATAAGTATCTGGGAGTCTACATAGACAAAGAAGGATCAATCAGCCATCAACAAAATGAGATCAAAATGAAAGGGATGATCCTTGCATTGACCATGAAAGGTTTATCAGCTAAACTATTTGGCCCTACCCTGAGCCCTCTCTTAATGGTAGCACAGGCTAAAATCCAACCTTCTATTACCTACGGTAGCAAAGCACTTCAAGGGAGAGCTAGCAATCTTCTGGACAAAACGCTTGTAAAAGCATATAGAATGATGTTCAGCCTCCCGTCCTATACCTTACCGGTGCAAATTCGACTGGAGTTTGGTCTGATAAAGCAAACCTGGGCCAGCTACGGAACATTCATCAACTGCTGGCACAAGATCAGGACATCAAACTCCAACACAATAAATCACCTCCTGTGGCAAGTTATTCAACAGAGGGAGAATTCGCCTGCAAGACTGTATCTTCAGGAGGTACTGACAAAAACAGGCCTTTCACCCTTATGGGACACACACTGCCACTATGCAGTTAAAAAAAAAAACGGTGTGGAAGTCGCTGAAAATACACTCATTGCTGGAGGACAAAGCAACTTTTTCTGTCAGAGCACACGCTTGGATGACTCTGAATTCATACAAGATCCTAGCCCCACAACAATATTTCAACTTGGGATACTCAAACGCACTGAAATTAAAATTCCTAAAGCTCCGTCTTGGAGCGTTACCAACTGCGCAGCACCTCGCTCCCTGGAAAAGGGTGCAGACCTTCACACTATGCAGCCTGTGCAACAACGGTAAAGTGACATTGTACATACCATCTGCACTTGTACGGAGATGCTTCAAGAAAGGAGGCAGCTGCTAAAAACTCCCTTTTACCAAAGAGGGATTCGGACAAGGAGACAAGCAGTCTTGGCATGTTTTGACCCTGCATCGCCACAATTGAACACTAGACTAGTTAAATTCCTTGAAGCGGTTTGGGCAAAAATGCCAAACTGATTCTTAAGCTGCAGGGTATTGGAACATTGGGCTACAAATTTTACTAGGGGAATGACAAACTGTCACAGCTAACCGCACTTTTCTCACAAGTTGCTACTGCATGGCTAAATCTGCGTTTTAAAACTGCAAAGCTACGGAAGCGTTTTAGATTTTCAATACCATGACATTCATGATGGAGCACAAATATTTTAAATACGGTTTTATTTTGTATTGTTAGACCTGGCATCATTGGCTTGAGTCTCTCCTCCATTTGTTTTCTGTTTGCCTCCTCTGTTTACGATGTTTTTTTGCTGGTATATCGCTTTGGGCACTGTGCCACTGCTGATCAGTGCCACAGTGCAAGTGCTCCCTATGTAAAATTGCTGTATTGATTGAATTCCATGTTTGGCTTATTTGGTTTACTATCAGTCCCTAGTCTAGTGCACCAGGAGTGCCAGGGCTTGTAAATACAAATGCTGCTCGTGGGCTTGCAGCACACATTGTGCCACCCACAAGAGCGGCCTAGTAAAAGTATGTTTAAAGGTCTGCCATTGCTAGACCTACGTGCAGTCTGATACTGTCACGCTGACTGCGCAAGTACACCTACTTGCCAGTCCCTAAACCTTCCCTTAACTTCATATTAGTCACCCCTATGGTAGGCCCACGGGCAGGGTGCATTGTAAGTATAAGGTAGGACAAGCCTGACCAAGTTGGCATGTCCTAATAGTGAATTAGAGCCATATTCGTTTTTCACTATTGCGAGGTAACCTGCTCGCCATTAGTTAGAATGGGCCGCCAGGATTATTAATGCTATGATCCTAGCTGGCTCGGGGAGCATGGTGCAATGTCGAGTTTGGTATCCCTGAACTCGGGGTTTAATAATGCATCCGTTTGTGTGGATAGTTTTTGGACTCTGGGTTTGAAAATAGCACTTTTAGAAAGTGGCTATTTTCTTGTCTAACCATTTCTGTTCTCTGCTGGTTTGGTGTGTGTGTGACAGGAGCTGGGTGGCTCCAGAGGTCTTGATGAGTCAGTGTGGGATGAGTGGGACATTTGCATTGAGAGTAGGGGGAGAGTAGTTCCTGATAGCCTGCCCTGCCTGATACAATGCTGGCTCCACCTCCTGCCAGGCGACTGATGGCTCTGTGCCTGCCATGGACGATCCTGGCCCCACCTCCTACCAGGAGGCCGATAGGTCTGCTCCTGCCAGTGACCATGCTGGCTCCACCTCCTGCTGGGCGTCTGAGGACCCAGCCCTGCTCAGTGAATAGGCCAGGTGCCTCTGCCTGGCTACACCCACAACAGACCCAGGATGTTGGGAAATTCCCCTGTATGGACAAAGGGATCAAAGCCAAAAAGGGGTATAAGAGAAGGATCCCTGAACCAAGAATTGAGATCACTTCTGACAAGGAAACCTGAACCAAGGACAAGTAGCCTGCTGATCCAAGGACTTGCCTACCCCTTCTGCCAGTGTGCTGTTTGTTGGGGGAATCCTGCAGTTGCTTCTTTATTTTTGCCAAGGAACCAGGAGAGAGGAACTGAGTGTGTACTCTCAAACTTTGCTAAAGAAAATCTCCAAGGGTTGGAAGAGTGCCAGCCTCCTGTTGAAGTCACAGGGCTAAAGGACTTCATCTGCTAAAAGTGCTTGTTGCTGGAACTTGAGAATCCAGCACCTCTGAAAGAAACCAGCAATCTCGACACCGACGGACGTCGCCGAATCCAGCTCAACATCGTGAGTAACGGCTCCAGTGTCCCGCTTCCTCGACGCCGGCCGCCGGGCCCGATCGACGCCAGCAGCAACGCCAGTGAGTAGTGAGTTCGGCTCCAGCTCCAAGTGACCTCGTGTCTGCACCGCTGCTGATCGCACCGACTTCGTGCCCTCTCGACGCCGCCGTGAGCGCTGCTCACTCTTGCAACACCATCATCGACGATGACGCCGTATCCTGCTTCACCTCGTGAGGGCTGCTCCTGCCTGACATCTGTCGACACCGCTATAGGTCGCCCAGACTCCGAGGTCGGATCGACGCCGAAGACGCAACGCCGGACATCTCGACGCCGCTGATCATCGTGTGCTTCGCTTTTCCAAGGTACTGTGTTGTGGGGGTCTGTGCGACTCCGGGCTCGACGTAGCGCTCCTCGCGGTCGACGCCGAACCTTTGGATTAAATTTGCCTCGACGTCGTGTGACTCCCGTGTGGGTTACATTGTTGCCAAGAACTGATTTACCTCAGAAGAGTTGCTTTTGATACTACAGACTTTGTGCTAAGAAGAAACTACGCTTGAACAATTATTTTTCCTTCCAAGAGTATTTATTAAGATTGTGGTATATTTTTGTCGTTATTTGGTCTTGTGCTAAGCCTTATATAAAAATCCTTATTTTTATAATATTACGGTGTCGTGTCCATATAAAAATCCTTATTTTTATAATACTACGGTGTCGTGTCCATTTGTAGTGTATTCAAAGCTACGGAAGCGTTTTAGATTTTCAATACCATGACATTCATGATGGAGCACAAATATTTTAAATACGGTTTTATTTTGTATGTATTGCAATGGTTTTAAGTAACTCTGCAAATGAAGAATTTTGTACCTTTTTTTTGTATTCACATACTGACACTGGAGCCCTTTAAAGACAATATGCCCAGTTTAAAATGATTTTACTCTGACTTACTCTTGCAGTTCTCCAGGCTTATTCCTAAATTCCAGGAGTTGGCCAAGAGTACTTCTGATTTGGTCCTGAAATTAAGAAATAAGCAGGAATGCTTCAAGAGTAAGCCACGCCCACTCAAAGTCAAAGAAATTAGTATCTCGAGCCCAACATTTGTAAATTATGTCTGGCTTAAAGTCCAGAGCTGATGAGAAGATATCTTTAGAATTATCTCGGGCAGGTATTAGAAGTAACTCGCTTTATGATAGCAGACAGACATGCAAACAGTGCCATTTCCATGGAATGCATAGTAAGAGCTCAAGTTGGGAGATAAAACAACTAAATCGCTAGAGTAGATGAACTGTGAGAGTCCTCTTAATGACACCGGAGTAGTATTGTGAACAGCAGAAAAGGAGATTCAATTCCATAGCAATAAACTTCATCTAAAACGCTCTTTCCTCCAGACCCATCAGTTTAAAGTGAGGAATCCCCAGACCAAGTTAGGAATTTTAATTAACAGGGTATGATGGAACTAACAATAAAGTTAGCAGTGTCCTGATGATGATCCTAGTATTATGTTAATGGATTGAAACGTGGTTGACTTGCTAAAAACAGCTGGCACATTAATCTATTGTGATAAAACAAGTGCAACGGCTGTTGACGCTAAGCTTGTTCCGATTAATTAAATTTTTTATAAGCTGTTCCTGTCTTGCCTGTGGGCGTAGTTCGCGAAGTAGCGCTACGCGAAGCTACGCGAAGTGCACTTCGCACTACGCGAACTTCACGTAGCACTACGCGAGCTGCGTAGTAGCATGTTCGCACTGTGCAAGATGTGTTTTCAATGATTGCACAGTGCGGACAAGCATCCGGCACTGTGCAATCATTGAAAATGGCATCTTGCACAGTGTGAGCTGTAGTTTTCTGCTGCTCGAGTAGATTATTACTCGAGCTGCAGCTTTCTCAACGCGAACTGGTAGTTTCTCATTGAGAGCGGTCGCGAGCATGCGCAAACACTCACAATGAGAAACCTTACCTCCCCGCGTTGAGAATCTCGCCGGGATGTCAATTTGCTTGCTGGCGGTCGCGAACATGACATTCAGGATCGCGAACAAGCAAAAAATGAGCGCTGCACTATGCTACGCTGCACTACGCGTGTTCGCACTGTGCTACGTGCAGCTCGCGTAGTGCAAAGTTGCGCAGACTTCGCAAACTCCGCGAGCGTAGCGTAGTGCTTTGCCCAGGGTTAGTTTAATTGTACATGTTTTGTGATTGTGCAGGACGCAAAACTGTGTCCCACTTTATTGTTGTGTATTTATCATTTGTTGCTTTGATCATTTATTAAATTTACTGTCCGGCTGGACAACAGCAATATAGCACTGATTCTAACCTTTATTAATCACAGATTTATTCCGCTTTTTTATAAGGACTAATGTTTACTTAAAATACTGACGCTCAAGGTCCTTATTCACCTTTTGGGTTCCCTTGTCTTTTTTTGAAACACAAAAGCGCTAAGAGCACAAGTAATTAGCGAAGGTAGCAATATTTAAATACTGTGTAATATAAGATAACTAACATAACATAACAATACTGCATAATCGATTTTCTTGTGTCATAGAGATAATAAAACTGAAAATAAAGTGTTTATTCAATATTAGACCACCCAGTGCTTCCTTTGTAATAATAATAATAATAATAATACTAATAAATACAGACACGTGCAGAGACCCACAGCTTTACTTTAGAGCCAGCAACCAACTGCCAAATGATGTGGTTACTAAATACCAAGGCTGCCTGCAAGTAATTCCACCTCAAGCTTCTTTTTTCCACCATCATACACTTCCTTTCTCCCATTCACTCTTGCCCATTGTTTTTCATTCCTGCTTTCTCCCCTTGTCACCTTTTCCTACAGTTCTCTTCCTTCTCCTTTCTCTTCCCTTTTCTTCCTCCATTTTCTGCCTTTCCTTCTCTTGCTCTGGGGCAAAATGTGATCACGAAGAATTAGTCTTTATTTTCAGCGCTTTAAAGCATCAACATGTCAAGCCCTGTTGCTGATTCACTTTTTCGTTTCCGTTTTGGAAACTAGTTAAGTAGCAGTGCATCTGGGTGTCCAGGGTGGTGAAATATCGTAAAGCAGAGTAACTTATTGAGACAGGCCAGCATCAACTGGATAGATAATTAAAAGATTAGATATAAAAACCCTGCTAACATGTAGAGGACAAATGAATCTTAATGAAAGAACTGGTTTATGTGATATCATGGCTACCATTTTGATGTCAATGAAGAAGACACCTAAGCTGCAAGTCAGCTTGGTGGCCCTCTATTCAAACGAGTTTTAACTATTACAGAAATTACCAAATTTTGCCATCTATTGGTATCAACTACAATGTCCACTGTAGAACCACTTCATCATTAACATTCCTCATTATACCTAAGAACTTCCCACGACTTCTATTTTGAACAGTTTCACTTCATAAGCCTCCTTCACAATGTGGGCTCTGAAGAGCATGGAATCTTCAGCATAAAGGTCGGGAGCAGGGCCGTCAAAAGAGGGTGGGAGGTTATGGAGAGGCCTTTTGTTCCAGGCCCCACTCTATCCAGGGCTAGCAGTCCTTTTGAAACATGTATTTATTGATTGTTTATTGACAGCAGGATTGCCATCTTCATTAATGAAGAGGCAGCCTACATGGGTATACCAATAGATGGTACCAGATCTCATCATTTGTCTTTCTTCAGAGTACATTTTCTTTTTAATGTTTAGAAATGGGTGCTTGCAGCACCTGGCAATTATTGAAGAAGCAACTACAAGGCCCAACATACATTTTATTCCATAGACCTTGCAAAGACTTGTGACAATCCTACTCAGCTGTGCACAACTTCTGCCATGTAGACCAAGGAATACTGCTACCTCTTCAGGGCTGGACTGACAGTAGCAGGCGCCGGGTGTTTTCCAGGTAGGCCAGAAGGGTAGTGGCTGATTTTCGAGCAGTGGGGGCCAGTTTTGTTACTGGGGGCCGGTTTTGCAGCAGTGCTGTAATATCGGCCCCCTGTAACAAAATACAAAGCGGCAGCAGTGGTAAAGCGGCAGCAGTGCTGCTCTTCCCAAGCACCCCGCCATACTCCCAGGGCCAGTCCAGCAGAATTGTTCCCAGTCCAGCCCTGTACCTCTTCTTTGCTTCTCTTGATGCCTTCATATGTTATGCTATTAAAATGTGTACAGCGCATGAATACCAAACAATGTATTGTCGCTAACCATCCAGAAGCAAGCTAGCACACTATTTGTTAAATAGCCAGGACTTACAGGCTTTTCTGAAAGATGTTAAACACAGAAGCTTTCTGATGGATAAAGGGAGGGTGTTCCAGAGCTTCATAGCACCCACAGTGAAGCTTCTGCCGCAGCAATTAGCCTTGCAGAATCTCTGAGAGAGCATTGTTTTTCTCCTTCAGACCTAAGGCATCTGTTTGGTGAGTACCAATTCAATGACCGTCTCAGAAACTGAGGACCGTGTAGTTCTTTATATGTGAGACATAAGCCCCTAAACTAAATACAACACTTGACTGGAAACCAATGCAGTCTCCGAAGATGCTTACCCACTGATTGAAAATTGGGGATCCCCAGCAGGGGATATCTGTGCAATGCTTAACACAGCCCGCTTCACAGTGATCTCATTATGCCCAGTCTGAAGGGTATGCAGCTGAACACAGATGTTCCAAATACTACAGTCTACTAACCGCATAATAATGGTAAACCTAAAACACAGTTAGTGAAAAACTGAAAAAATATCTTGAAATGATTCGTCATGATCAACCCGAAAGGGATTTATTAAATCCTCATTTTTATCAAAATTTGAAATTCGTAGGTGAATTAAGTTCATACTTACTTTGGTGACGTTTTGACATAGCTGACATTTCCAAATGACCTGGGGCATGCAGGGGTCACACACTGGAATCCACCCCCTGAGTTAATGCACATGGATCCTCCAGAACAGTTGTGTTGGGAGATGTTGCATTCATCAATGTCTGTAAGTCAAAAACAATGGATTGTTTGAAAAGCCCACGTCACTCTGTAAAATATATCTATGTTTAGCACACATTAATTTGTGACAGATCAGTAGCAGAATATTTATTTCTTGTATTTCTCCATAGTTATGTTTTCTAATTGTGGCTACAGTGATACTGGTCACCTGAAAACAACAGCTTCCCCCCCGGAAGTGAAGTCATAAAATTCGGTGCTGGCATAATGTCGTAACAAGATGTAGTTGCAGCATAGAAAGTGTCAGGAGACAGCCATTACCATGCGGTTTTTACACCGCGGTACCATTACAATGCGTCAATCACAACGCAAGTCGTTACAACGACTTGCGCTGGATGGCGCTATGTACTAAGGAATTGCATGATTTACAATTCCAACACCTTCCCTACTGAAAAGTAGGCTGGAGTTGGAATAGTAAATTGTACTATTCCAAAATCCAGCGCCTCCAGCGCAAGTCGTTGTAACAACTTGCGTTGTGATTGACGTGTTGTAATGGTACAGCGGTGTAGAACCGCATTGTAATATCATACATCCGTTTTTTCTATTTGCATATGTCTCTCATAGATCCAGTTAGATCATTATGCTAAAAGCATAAACAATAACTATTTTTTTGGTTTCTGTTTTGCAGGCCACTTGTAGGGGGTATGGATACACATGTTGTGTAGATTAAAAAAGTAAACAAAAGTATACATTTAAGGTCAACAGAGGTGCGACAATGTATGTCTCCCATTTAAGGATGTATGATATTACAACTGCTTATTGATCTGGACTGTTATTAGGCCAAGTTGCTAAAAACCCTCAGAGACACTTTGGATGTATGATATTACAACGCGGTTTCTACACCACGGTACCATTACAACGCGTCAACCACAACGCAAATCGTTGCAACGACTTGCGATGGAGGCGCTGGATTTTGGAATAGTATGATTTACTATTCCAACTCCAGCCAACGTTACAGTAGGGAAGGTGTTGGAATTGTAAATCATGCAATTCCTTAGTACATAGCGCCATCCAGCGCAAGTCGTTGTAACGACTTGCGTTGTTATTGACGCATTGTAATGGTACAGCGGTGTAAAAACCGCATGGTAATGTCTGTCTCCCATTTAAAGTGGATGTATGATAATACAATGCGGTTTCTACACCGCGGTACCATTACAACGCGTCAATCACAACGCAAGACGTTACAACGACTTGCGCTGGATTTTGGAATGGTATGATTTACTATTCCAACTCCAGCCTACGTTACAGTAGGGAAGGTGTTGGAATTGTAAATCATGCAATTCCTTAGTACCTAGCACCATCCAGCGCAAGTCATTGTAACGACTTGTGTTGTGATTGACGCGTTGTAATGGTACCGCAGTGTAAAAATCACATGGTAATGGCTCTCTCCCATTTAAACTCAACACATGTTGGCCTCTTATTTCATAAGTGTTGACATAATCTATTGTATAGATAATAAAGAGGAAACAATAAGTAAAAGATAAATCGAAATGAAAATCAAAGGAGTTTAATAACCACAGACCTTTGTGGTAGATATGGCAACACATGTAGATGGTCATGTAAACAATGACGGGTCACTTGTTAGCCCACAAGGTCAGCAGAGAATATATCCTCCAAACCCCTTGGTGGCCTCCTCTCTCCTGCCTGCTATATTTAGATGTGCCTGACACTTGCAGCATGCTTGGATGGTGTACAGGGTGTGAATAATTCTCATCAAGCTTGTCCTTAGTTGCTGAAATATTGCTGTTGTTGACAATAGTCATTTTTAAGTGCAATGTTGGATCTACGACCTATTCCCAGTGTCTGTGGATAAGGGCATAGAACAGGATATGCCACTCTGGGAAAAGGAGTTAGCATTGATAGTACTTTTTCTTAATTGTGTTAAATTGTGAGACTCACAACTCTTTCTCAAGAACAGCTTGAGAGACAATAAAGATTTGTTGATCTGCCACTGGTCAGTGACTTCTCTGAATCAAGTGGGAAGGGACTCACCCAAAACAGCTCTGCTGATGTCTTCAGCAGTTTTTGGTGCAGGCTCTAGACAGGCCCATTCCTGTAAAATAGCCCACAGGTTGGCTGCTGAGATATCTGACTACTTTTACAGGTCTGAAGGTTCAAAGGCTATCAGATTCGGTCCATAGGCAACGATAAATCACTTACATCTAAGGGCCTGATTTATCTTTTGATGGACCGCCCAGATGGATGGCAGAGGATATTGATCCCACCATCCTGTCTGTAAAATGTAGAGGTGACCACATGGCTTGTACCTTTAAAGGAATTGCCATCACAGCGGTTCCTTTCGTGTATAAATATTCTGGTGGCCATCAGTTTTGATTGCAGTTCACTAAACTTTTAACATTTGTGTTGGTTTTCAGAAACAAGTTCTTAAATTGGGAGTTTGTTTTTGAAAAAAAGACAAAAGACTGATGATCCCCACACCCTCGGAGAAAACCCCTATGGTGCGGGAGTCGTTATGCTATTTGTTATGCCCCTCACGGTAAGGTTTTTCCTTGTGGTAATGCACAGGAAAAAAGAGACATCACTCTGTCCACAAAAATTGGGTGTATGGTGTAATGCTCTTCCATTGGCAGCCTCTGCTCTGTCAGGCCATCAGAAGAGCTTTCCCGTCAACTGAGCCAAAAGGGGCTCAGTCAACGGAAAACATACGGTCTGCCAGTCTCTAAATGAGATGGGCAGACCGAGGGTTTTGCACAGAGTACCCTGTCCGCAAACTTCAAATAGGGACCTAGTTCATTTTTACTTTACATCTTTGAGTCAATTGCAGCTGAGGCAATTCCACATTCAGTCTAACTTGCCTCCCAGTTATCTCACGTCTAGTAGACACAGAAAATCCTGGAAAACAAACATTGACAATGAACTGTATTTGTCACCTTCGCAACTTTTCCCATCTCCAAGTAGCCTGTATCCATTTGGACAGGAACAGCGAAAGGAGCCAGGAGTGTTTATGCAGGTGTGCATGCATAGCCTTGGAACACCTTCCACTTTGTAAACTTCGCACTCGTTCACATCTGTATGGAAAGAAAACAGAGTTAGTTCTGAAAAACATTTTTCGTTTATGTTCATTCATGGTCAGGCTTTTTATGAATTGCTTGGTCACTCTTTAACTGTGACATTAACCACTCCATTGTCGTTCGAAGGTAGGAAACTATATTCCTCCCTGCTGAGCATGAATATATAAAGGCACGTGTTACACACTTTAATTAACAATATGCTAATAATAATGTAGTAGAACAGCTCACATTATAGCTGTTGGAATTACATAGTGTAAATTGTTAAAGTTCCCAATCAGTGCAGGATGTATAGAACTATTCACCGTGGACTGTTGCATTTTTTTCCATAGTGGCTTTCAGCTACTTGCAGGTCATAGAGTTACAGCTCTTTCTATCACTTTAAAGGAGGAGAAGGAAGGAATGGAAATGAGGAATGGTAGTGTTGCAAATATTCAGAGAATTTTGGGGATTTCTGAAGTTTGCACCATGGTTCGTGATGTGATATATTTTTCTATGTTCCCATGAGCTACCGACTAGAATGCAGGACAGTGTGAGAAAGATTCTTCTCAGAATAACTCTTGGAATCTATCTTGGATGTGCCTGGACCTGGACATGGACAGGTGCCACTAACTTATCCTTGTAAGAATGTGCGATAGATACGACATTGTTGTAAAAAAAAAGTGATTGAATAAAGGGGCCTTGCACATGCTACTGTGTAGCAACAATGTTGGAAACTTGCAATAATTACATGGTAGCTGTTCCCTATGTGGTCAGGTGTGAGTAGCGGTGCCAAAATTATTGTTAGAGGCAACCAGTCCCATTGCCAAGGTAGACAAAACCTGTTTGCACTTGCCACGTTCCTGCAAATGGCATATTTTTTCTATAAAAATACAGAACCTCTGTTTGTCAGCACTGACACTCTCCAATAACTATCGGCTGTGGGTTTCAACTAAAACAGAACTTGTAACCGTCCCGGTGAATTTTGGCCAATGTGGCCCATCTTTGCAAGGTTGCAGTTCTTCCAGTAAAGGAAAGCTTGATGAGTAGTAATTTCTATCACCATTACATTTTCTTAGCTTGAAAGCTGCTAATTTCTTCCATTCTTCATTGAGTTTTTGCTCTCCGTGAGCTCTTTCGTGGAGTACTGCAGGTACAGAGTGCCAAAAGTGTTTGCAGCATAACAGGAGGTGATATTATTGACCTAATCCAGGGAGACATTTGCCATAGGAGTACCCAGGGCCACTGAGACTACCTCTCTCCTGGTTATGACATCCCGGTGTACCATATAGATTTGCGCAGAAGCGCCTGGTTGTAACAAGAATCATTTGGGTAGCTGTGGTATCCAGCCCCTCAAGGCATGTTGTGATAGGACAGCGGTACATGACAACATAAGACGCCTATTGGAGAGCCCAGCATAGCATCTCCATGGGACTAAACACCATTGTTTAAAACACTGTGGTCAAAGCCTGGCTGGTGCTGAATATTAACACTACACCAACGGGTGCCAGCAAAGTGTTTTACTCGTAAGTCGTTTACGAGCGCTCTGCCATCCAGTGCTGAGGTCTGATGAAATCCCAAATGTAGATGACTTGAAACTTTATACTGGCAACTGCATATTTCACAGGCTGTGTTGTGATCTTGCTTTTTGTACTCTATTTTGTGTCTGTTTTGAAATGTACAGTCATGTCCTTTTTTTAAGTTTGACATTAAAATGATTACAGGGTCAGTAGGGGTGGTTGGAGGCTGAGCAGGGGTTGTTTGATGTATGGCTCTCCAAATGGAGCTTTTTGGCATTAAAGATTCTTACAGTTACTATACGTTCAATGAGTTGTCCTTATTGCCCAATGTATTCCACCTTTCACTGTGAGGATGCGTGTCACATTGAGGGCAAATCTACTGTCTTAGTAGGTATTTGTTGTGACAAAGAAAAATAAACTGTGCTATGTGCATGTTTGCTATGAACAGGGATTCATTTATTTACTTTCATTAAGCAACCACTTCAAGAGTTTCTGCGACACCACCAACAGTCATTTTGACTTTAGGGTGTCAAGTCGGACTCATTAAATGTGACGTACATAAAACACAGCGCCCTAGAACGCTGTGCTTAATTTCTGCTCTGCATCCTGGGAAGAGTTTCACGCAAGAGTGTTCTGTGGACGCGAGGGGGTCGCGCAAAGGCCTCGAACGCCGAGCCTCGTGCTTCTCTCTTTGTTGCTAGGCAGAGCAAGACTGCAAGCTAAGAATTGCTGAGGGAATGATGTGCCCTCAAGATATTTAGCACTACAGAAATTATAGAAGTTCCATGAAGTAAGAAAGCTCATTATAAACATTTGAATTTCTTTTGTAATACAAAACAAATTATGAATTTGTTCAGTATCCGAACTCTTCACAGTGCACACACAGCAAGTGTAATGATAACTTCTTCAAATAGTATGAAGCTGAAAATAATAATAATGCATCACCAGATGAACATTTCTCACAAGAGTATGGACTATTGTTACGACATATACTACCAAAGAAAGCAGTGAAAGGGGAAGCCTATTAAAGATTATGGTTTTGCTCTGACAATCTGTCATTGAACTGCAGGTTTGTAGCTCTGCATGGCAAACGTATTTGGGATCAAGTAATTATGTATACTAGGAGATGCAGAAAAACCCCTGGCTAGAAGGGGATTTTTCACTGAAAGATATTCCTACTTTGGGTAAAAGGGCCGTCTGAATTGTCTGAACATTGTGCAAAGCCAGTGCTTAATATGAGCCAGTGGTTTCCGGGGCTCGGCACAGTCACTTAACTGCTAGTACCTGCACTTTTGATAGCTGCCACATGGTGGTGCTGTTTGTGTAAATTAATGATGAGTGGAACTACAGTTGCTTATTAATTCAATATACATTAAAAACAACTAATACCTGACATCCAAGTAATTCTTAAAGCTTTGGGAGCCTCGAACAATCGGAATTGTCACACTTGTAGCAGTGTGATTGTTAGTAGTTGTATAAGTACTGCAATAGTAGTGCTATCAGGGGCAATGTGTGGTGCAAACTGTGGTGGCCTTTTTACAAGGCCCTGGAACTTATCTTCATAAAAAATTAAGCACTGTGCAAAGCCAACTTTAAATTCAAATAAAAGATGAATATGTGACTCGGGTGCCGCTCGAAGTTGCGTGACTGACTCTTGGAAGGACTCTGCTGCTCTGTGCCTGGTGTCCGTGGGAGCCCTATTGACTCGACTGGACGGGGAGGGAGAGTGGGACTGCGAGTCCCAGGAAGCCTGCGGCTCTGCCATCGGCCGCACCTGTGCTGACTCTTCCCCCCTGACGCCGCCTCCTCCCAGGAGCTTAAAAACACCCGCTTCGCGGGAGCCGCTCGAAGTTGCGTGACTGACTCTCGTGGAAGGACTCTGCTGCTCTGTGCCTGGTGTCCGTGGGAGCCCTATTGACTCGACTGGACGGCGAGGGAGAGTGGGACTGCGAGTCCCAGGAAGCCTGTGGCTCTGCCATCGGCCGCACCTGTGCTGACTCTTCCCCCCTGACCCCGCCCCCTACTCTCAGGAAACCAATTGAATCATTGGGAATAAAAACATTGAAGGTAACGCCTCATGCGGGACGCGCGGGCGGGCGCCGGGCGAAGCCCGGGCCCGGGCGTGCCCTGTGATGCCCTCGTAGGCCAGCGTAGGCTGGGCTGGGCCTACCCTCTTTCGCCTGCTTTGTACTGGATTCTGGACCTTGATTTAGGTAAGGGACATGGCATCACCGGCTATGGAGGGAATTACTGTGAAGGTGGTGGGAGCCAGAAATGGGACTCTGGACAATTATTTTTCTCGGGCATCGGGTGATGGGGATAAGGAAACCTCTCTGGCTGAGCGCAGGGCTGAGCGCCGTCGCTCTATTGAGAACATGAAAAATAGGCCCTTTTCCGACATCATCCCTCATCCTGTCACCCAAGAGGGAGGCTCATCTAACACTAGTGAGGAGCTATTATCTCAGGATGGCGTCCCTCTTTTACTACGGGATTGTATTCCCAACCCCTGTTTGCCTACTGATCAGGATTCTAGTGCCTCCCCCCTCCCCAGTCTCAGTTGTATGACTGTTGATCTAACCACTCAGATCCCCACTGCAGTAAAGCCAAGGAAAACGAGGCTGAAGCAAGTAGTGGTGGCAGAGATGCATGGCCCACCTCCAAATAAGAGAAGGAGGAAGCAGAGGGGAGGGCAGGGCAAAACCAAAATCCCCCACTCCGATTTCGGGAAAGCTTCTAAGCCCCCTCCCATCCGTGATGGGGCAATAATGGAGTTGCATGAAGCTCCTTCTGTCAAGGGTACTAACATCACTGACCATGACAATGCTCCTGGAGATATACCATCGAATGCATTACCCCCCGTTACCTCTTTAGGGAACCTGGAATTTTTACTTAGGTCACTGCTCCTGCCCATCAGTGAGAGCATAAAGAAAGTGGAGATTAGACTCACCATCTTGGAGGCAGCCATAAGTAGTATGAAAACCTCGGCTATTATCCGAGGTAGACCCTCTGAGTCTAACCCTCCCCCTAATCCTCCTCCTAACTCTCAAACCCTTCCAGCTAACTTAGGACCTCCCTTGGTGATTACTGCTGCTCCCCCTCCGCAACCTCTTATGGCCAACCTAGCCCCGATGCAATATAGCAAACCTATTATTCCATCTTTGCAACCAGTAGGCCCAGTCCACCCTACGACAACTTCCAATGGGGCTATATCAAATGACTATATTGTTCCCGCACCCCCTGAGAAGCATGCCCCTAGACCACGTAGACCCGATCTGCCCCCCGAGGCTAATCGCTTCATGGTAGTCATGGCTGGTGTCCCCCCTCTTGAGGTGGGCGAAGGTGAGAACTTTCACTCACTTAAAAGTAAAGTCATTAAATGGTTGAACTGGAATAGACCTCTCCCGGCCCATTTTAACAACGAAATCATCATGGTGAGAAGGGTACCCTGGCTGGGTAAAACCAGAAAATCTATAACTGGGGATTGTATTACGGTGAGTGTTCGAGATCCTAGGACTGTTGTCCATATATGTGCCGGGTTTAATAGATCTCTCGATTCCACCATTCAGACATTGTCAGTGTCTTTCTTCTTCCCCCCTACCCATATGCACCATGACCAAGTCCTAGGTAATTGGACGAGGGTCGAGCGGAGGGGTAAATATCGTGGGTATGAAGTAAGACCGGTTTTTCTGCCCCCGGAGACCCCCTTCTATGATTATAACCGATTCAACTGTCTTAACGGGCTGGATGGTGTTGACTGACTGCCCCCAGCTTTAGTTCCCTCCCCCCTCATTACTGGCCATGGTCTAGTTGTAACATCAGGCACCAGTCCTTCTTTCATTCCCCCACCTGTAATGCCTCCTTCTATTGTCCCGGTGTACTCACCCTCTCAGGGAATAGGAACCATCGATAATAATTTAGCTGCAGATGTGGGCCAATGCATAGTAACCGTAACATCTCCCATCTCTACACTGGTGCACATACACTCGCAGGGAGTTAATTCACCTGTCCCTGCCGTTTCTCCTGCTATGATGGTTCCCCCAGCTGCCAACAAGCCCTCAATTTCCAATGTACCCGTGACTATTGAACCATCCCCCTGTTTCCCTGGTTTTAAATTTGCCAGTTGGAATGTTGCAGGTTGGAGTCGGCAAACGTCGTCCTTGGGCTGGAGCGAAATCCTTTCTGATTTTGATGTTTTATGCCTTCAAGAGACTTGGGTAACCACTGATATTAACCTTGATGGATTTGTGTCATACAACAACCCGGCACAAAGGTCTAATTTGGGTAGGGCTAAAGGGGGGCTAGTAATTTCACTTTCTGTGAATCTCCCTGTTTGTATGAAATCACATCAGTCTGTGGGTCACCATTCACAAATTTTAATTTTAGAACATGTAAGGGGCCATGTAATTATGCTGATTAATCACTACAACAACTTGTTTGTAGGCATGGGCGGATTTTGCGGATTCGCAATCCGCGGATTTGCGAATTTGCGGATTTGCAAATTCACAAAATCCGCGGATTTTGCGAATCTGCGGATTTGCGGATTTTGTGGTGGGGGGGAATCTTCTGTGCGACTTCATGTGCCTCCTTGGCAGACCTGTGCCCAGCCTACTCATGTAACTATTTTACAATGGCGCCAGCAAGCTGCCAGCGCCGTTGTAAAATAGTTACAAAGTTAGCTTGCACAGGAAGCACTTAGATAAAATAAAGCAGCACCTGCTTCGTTTTATCTAGTGGTTCCTGTGCAAGCTAACTTTGTAACTATTTTACAACGGCGCTGGCAGCTTGCTGGTGCCATTGTAAAATAGTTACATGAGTGGGGGTTCAACTTTTGAACCCGTTACGTCCGCTGATTTTTTTTTGCGGATTTTGCGGGAAATCCGCAAAATTAGCGGATTGCGGATTTCCCAAAATCCGCAAAATCCGCGGGCGTAACGGATTTCCCGCTCATGCCTACTTGTTTGATGCTTCTAATACTACTGTAGTGGAGGAGTTGGGTTTAGCCGTGAGTAACATTCGCAAGGGCATTCATAAATCCTTGGATATCATCAGGGGAGGGGATTTTAATATTCGTACCTGTCCTCATTCATTTACCAGAATTTGTGGATATGATGGGGATAATGGGGAAAATCGGGCACATTTTATTCATTCACCCTATGTTGATTCTCTTAATTCTTTTATGTTAAATATGGACCTTATGATCCACCCTCCGGCTGCAGATGCTGATGGTAACTCTGTTCCAAACTTTGTAGGATTGAATTCGGCCTCTGTTATCGATCATTTATTGGTTTCTACACATCTTGTCCCTTTTTGTACGGTTCCCATTGTTGCCGACCTTGGAAGTAGCGACCATAATGCTGTTACCATGTCGATTTCTGTCTGGGGGCTACCAGTTAACTCTCATCGCTTGATAATTGAAGACGTAACCCCCTGTAGACAGAATGGTATCCGTATTAAGTCGTGTATGGGTAACTCCGAGAAGTTGCAGCTTAAAATCATAGAAGCAGGGTTTGCTGAAATATATAAATGTTTGGATCCAGAGGCACCCCTTGAGTGCATTATAGTTGATTTTGTGGAGTTAGGCACAGTTATAAAAAGATGTCTTACCATTATCAAAGGCCAAATCAAGAAGGAAAATGTGGGTTGGTTTGATAGTATGTGCACTAAATCGCTACGGGAACTTAAGCAGGCACTCACTAAACAACCCAGAGACAGGGAGGCTATTATATCCCTTAGACTGACATACAAAACCCATCTTATACGCAGGAAACAAGAGCTAAGGGAACAAGCTTGGGATGCTCTTAATAAAGCAGCTATATTGCATGATAGTAGGCTCTTTTGGACCAGGGTTAATAGCCCCTTTCTTGTAAAAGAAGACTTCCCTATATTGTCAGCCCAGGTTAGTGAAGCGAACTGGGTTGCACACTTTTCTGGAATTTTTAACCCGACTAGGGAGGATTGCGCCAGTTTTTCCCCTCCTATGTTTGAAACAAAGTTATCCTTAGACATTACACTACAAGAAGTGGATTCTGCTATTAGTCAGAGTAAAGGGGGAAAGGCACCGGGACCTGACAGGGTCCCGGTTGACTTGTATAAATCCAACCCGACACTTTGGAGCCCACTTCTAACACAGGTGTTTAACGCCTCAGTCATGGAGAGTACACCACCTGGGGGGCGTGGCTTGGACGCCGATGGCGATGGTCGCCTGAGAGCTCGGCTCCGGGACTGAGCCCGCTTTGATCCTGCAGATCGGAGTCCGCGGGGCACCCCAGCCCCTGCAAACCGGAGATCGGACCAGTGGGGTCCTGCTGTGACGCCCGGTGACACTTGAAAACCGGCGGTTTCGATGAAAAACCGAAGTTAAGAGGACCGCGGAGCGGGACCCAAGATGGCGCCCGGACCCTCTCGATTGCTTTGTCGAGACCCTAGACCTGTGGGAGCCTAGTAGGACTCCGCACATCCTATCTACATCCTATCTCTCCGGACACGCTGGTCTGGTTGAATATTTGGAAGGGTCCGAGTGCGGTGGCCATCCCCAGACGAACTATTCATCGAATTTTCGATGAAATCTGACCACGGACGACCGGAGGCCCTGTGTGAGGAGACGATCCCACGAGCCGCACCCGACTGCCCCCCACTGAGTGCCTGAACTCGCCGAAACCCCGCGCACTTCATGGGCAGCACAGCGACCTGGCGCCACAGAGTTTCTGGTGGCACTGGTGATTCTCGTTCCAGATCCACATCGCTCAGACGGACCTGCCCGACCTGGCGCCGATCATCCCCGCCTCCCTCTCGTTGGCTTCCGGCGACACGACGGTGGAACGGCCCGAAGGTTCGGAGGAGTAGTGGACCCTGGCGACGATACTCGACGGCCCTCAGCACAACGACTGCGTGCCAGGAGCGCCATAGTCGACGTCCACACTTGGTGGTGCCTCTGATGAACTTTCCTCCGCGGGATTCAACCGCCATGGGGAAACCAAGGGGGCCCAAAGGGACCACCCCGGCTGCCTCGGACACGGAGGCGCCGGATAAAGATGATCGAGGTGACCCGGAGAGCTCCGGTGGTCCCCACCTGCAACAACAATTTGACCGGGTTCTGGAAGCGATCGCAACCACGCGCTCAGCCCTACAGCAAGACATCGCCCAGGTAGCGACGAGCCTGGGCCTCCTGAGGGCAGTCCACGGCAAGCTATCTGACAGGGTTAAGGAGGTGGAGGATTCAGTGACGGTCCTGGAACCGGCACAGAAGACTCTGGCCGCGACAATGAAGGATGCCCTGTCCCGGATCGAGGCCCTGGAGAGACGGGCGGAGGATGCCGAAGGCCGTAATAGGCGGAACAATATTCGGGTGGTGGGCCTGCCGGAAAAGATCGAAGATGGCGACATGGTGGCTGAAATGACTTGGAGTACAATGGTTAAGTGAGAAGAAGTAGTTTATTCAATCAACAACCCCAGGAGCATTCAAGGACCAACTTCCTCAGCATCTGTGCATCTCTGATCTGCTCCCTGGATTCCACACTCTGGAATCCAGTGAGCACAGTGACCATGAGACAATGACATCATTGCTAAGATACAACACATCTCCCTTTCTATAAAATAACAAAGCTACAATGAAAACTAAAAACACATTTTATATAGATACATATGAGAAATACACCATCAAGGACATATGTAATCCTTCATCCAAACTGGTCGACATTTAGGTCTAGTAGATACCGACATAGAAATGGGTACATCATCTCTTTTCTCTACAGATGTTTTTGCAGAAATGTTTACCAGACCATCCATTTGTTTGCACTCTAGATCGTTACATCTTGTAATACTCCTCACATTCCACTGTTTGCCATCATCTAGCTTTACAATATTACCTGTTACACAAATAACTCGTTTGGGTTTTGACCATTTAGAAGAACCAGGTTTCCGATTGCCCATTAATTGAGAGCGTACCCAGTCGCCAACCCTAAATGCATTAGTATTACAAATGATCTTAGAATTGTGATTCTGAACATATTTATTTTGATATTGTTGAACCTTAGATGCGAGATTCTTACCATCAGTCACTTTTGAAATGTTCTTAAGCATCCATACAGGTTTAACCTTAGATCCAGCCTCACGCCCTTTTAATAAAGAAAACGGAGATATTCCCGTAGCTGTGTGAGGGGTATTTCTGTAACACCATAACATTTCCTTGACAGCATCCTTACAGTTATCATTATTGTTGCTGGAAAGTTGGATGCATTCCTTCAACACCCGGTTGAATCTTTCTATCAAACCATTTTCTCTAGGATTATATACAGAGGTGGTAATGTGTCTAACTCCAACTTTTTTAAGATAAGCGGAAAATTCTTCGGCTATAAATTGCGGGCCGTTATCTGATAAAATAGTGCTAGGGTACCCTTCTCTGCGAAAAATACCATCGCAAAATTCGATTATGTTGGAAGCTTTGATATCCCTTACAAAAGCTACTTCAGGCCATTTAGAGTGAAAATCCATCAAGACAATTGCAAACTTATTTTCAATACCTTTGACATGAAAAGGACCACAAATATCAATGGCAACTCTATCCCAAGGCTTTTCAGGAAATGGAGTTGCCGAAATAGTGGTTTCATGCGATTTGTGAGATTTGTCACTAGACATGCATGCTAGACAATTTCTAACACACCTGTCTATATCCTTGTCCATTCCAGCCCACCAAAAGTCATTCCTTGCCCTTCTCTTCATGCTAGTCATTCCACTGTGTCCTTCGTGTAACAAACTTAAAAGTTTGTCACGCAAAAGTGCAGGTACAACTAATCTGTCGCCCCTCCTAAGAATACCATCATGAAAAGATAATTCTGGCCAAACCATCTTAAAATCAGCTAAAATACACTTATCCAAGGATGACAGATCTACACCAACATGTAAGTTATTAATGATTTGTTGTAATAACGTGTCATCAGTCACAGCTTGAACCCACTCTTGTTCGCTGATAGCATTATTACATGATTCTTCGATGCTGGCAACTAACCATTCATCTTTATCCTCAGAAGTATCATCATTGTCACACGGCAAGGGGAGGCGTGATAAACAGTCTGCATTAATATTTTTATGACCAGGAACATAATTTATTTGGAAGTTGTACTCCTGTAGTCTATATAACCATTTGGCTATTCTGGGAGTGGCTCTTGAAGCACCCTTAGTTGTGAAGATATCAATAAGAGGTCGGTGGTCTGTTCTTAATTCGAAACAAGTGCCCCAAATAAAAGTTTTAAAATGGTCTACACCCCACCAACATGCTAAAGCTTCTTTTTCAATAACGGAATAAGAAGGTTCGGCACCCTTAAGTGTGCGAGATGCAAACGCTATGATACGTTCAGCTTCATTGTGCTTTTGCATAAGGACAGCACCCAAACCATAAGCACTTGAGTCCACCACAATTATAGAGGTATGATCAGGATCATAAGGTTTAAGAGCCACTGCTTTTGTGATGTCTTTTTTGATGTTCTCAAAAGCCTGTTGACACAAGGTTGACCATGCAAAAGAAACGCCTTTTTTCATCAACAATCTTAAATTATGCACCTTGTCAGCAAAGTTTGGGACGAATTTAGAATAGTATTCCGCAAGTCCCAAAAATGATCGCAACTGATCTTTATTAATAGGGTGGGGTGCTTTTTCAATGGCATCTAAAAGTTTCATTTTAGGTTTAACCCCTTCGTTGGAGATGGTATGACCAAGATAATCAATTTCTTTGACTCCAAACTTGCATTTTTCCCCACATACAGTTAGACCAGCATTTTGTAATTTTTGCAACACACCGTGTACAGCTTGATCATGAGAAAGTATGTCTTTCCCCCAGATAAGAACATCGTCCTGAAAAATTCTTACATTAGGTTCATCTTTCAGGACGCTACACATGACTCTCTGAAAAACTGAGGATGCAGATGCCAATCCGAATGGCATCCTGAGATATTGGAAGGCACCCTCAGGTGTAATGAAAGATGTTAAATGCCTAGAATCAGGATGTAATTTGATTTGGTGATATGCGTTTGACAAATCAATTGACGAGAAAAACATGGCATCTTTAATGCTTGAAATCATTTCATTGATGTGTGGCAGAGGATATCTATCAACCCAGATATTTTTATTTAAGTCCCTCAGGTCCACACACATCCTAATTTTTCCATTGGGTTTGCGAGCCAAAACGATGGGACTAAGCCAATTTGAAGCTTCAATAGGTTCTATTACTTTGGCATTGCATAACCTGTCTAATTCATTCTTCAAAGGATTCCGTAGGGCAAATGGTACATTCCTTACTCTATGAACAGATGGAGTATTGTCTGCCTTTAAAATAATTTTGTGTTCAAATTTGGTCAAACATCCTAGTTCTTTACTAAACAATTTGGGAAAAACAGATTCCCATTTAGAAGATGGATCCTCATTAGTTACCAAAACATGCTCAAGATAATCATCAGCTAAGACTACTTGATCAGGATGATTAGGATTTAGAACTAACCCCATTTTTCTAAGATCTATCCAACTCAATAAAGCACGTCCCTGTTCAACAACATAAACTTTGGTAGAACATGATCTACCTTTGAAAGTTATTTTGGCCTCAAAATAGCCAATGACAGGTAATCTAACTCCACAGTAACCTTTAGGTCTTGCATCAGCTGTTACTAAAGTGTACTTGTTACCACTTTCCCACATGTTTTTATCAATGATGGTGTACGGTGAACATGAATCTGCCCACAGCATCATGTAGACATCATTTATCAATACTTCACATTTAGGCGGACAATAATCTTCAGAGATATCATTAACAAAATCATCTTGCAACATCATCACTTCAATATCATTTTCATTGCCATCAATTATTTCCTCATCACTGTCAAGGTGAGATTCTACGAGATTTACAGAACGCTTCCAGTTACTGTAATCACCAGTTCTACACCATTTGGCAAAATGACCGATTTTTTTGCATTTAATGCATGTAACCTTACTAGCTGGGCATTTAATGAAATCAGCAGTGTGTTTCTGACTACCACATCTGTAACAGACTCTCTTGGAAAAACTGGATTTATTTTTGGAAAAACTAGGTTTAACTTCTTTGTTATCGCTTTTATAATCAGTTTTTCTAAAGCCTGTAGATACAGCATTGACATTACTAGATTCATCCTTAGAACTTAACTCTTTGACATAGTGAGACGTATTCTCCATTTTTCTGGCTGTATCAAGAGTTTTCTGTAGAGATGGATTTTTTAGTTCAAGTAAACGCTCTTGAATTTTGATGTTTTTAATTCTATTTATAAACTGATCTCTTATTATTTCTTCGTGTAAATCTTTGAACTTACATGTAATGGCTAAGGTTCTTAAACATGCCACATATTGTTGTACATTTTCACCAGCTAATTGTGCTCTAGAGAAAAATTTGTGTCTTTCAACAACTATACTCGTTTTCTTACCGTAATTCTCTTCTAATGCTTTTAAAGCATCAGAATATACATCAATAGCTGTATCATTGGAACTGGTTTCACTAGTTTCACTTGTTTCATCATTATCAATAACCGTTGAGACAACACGATTTGTTACAGGTAAAGTTTTTAAAACTTTTCTGCCTTCAACACCCAAATTATGTTTAAGTAATGCTAATTTTCTAGATGGTAAAAATACATCACCGCCTATGGCTTCTAAATAGGTCTCAAAGGATTCTGACCAGTCTTCCCAATTCATAGAAGGTGGACCAGGAGACTGCAGGAACTTGGGAGGAGCAACTACAGAAGATGAAACATCCATAATGACTTAATACAATTAAAATAATAAAATAACACTTAGTAAATGCAATAAAATAATAAATTAAAATAATTAATGTAGTCACCGTTGTCAAAGTGGTTTGAAAATAAATAACTAAAATAATTAATGTAGTCACCGTTGTCAATAACTGATATTAGCTTGAGAAACTGTTGTCAGGCGTTTATTTCATCACATTTGTACTTATTGTTCCATGTTCAATTCTTGTTTTAAGTTCACTTCATGGAAAAATGTTTTCTCAAAAAGATAAATGCTAACGTTTTAATAATGCCAACTATAAATAATGAATTGTAGACTTGCCGAATGAAAATTGAGTCCGACGAGTGAAATAATCCTTTTTGTTTACTTTTGACGTCTGAACGAGTGAAATAGCATTGGTTGCCAAGGTTACTTAAAATGGCCGCTTGCGGAGCGTCAAACGTGATGATGCAGTGACTGCAGCGTTGAACGCGCTGATGTGGCAACGCGATGACGCGGTAGCTCAGAAAAGGAATGCAGCGTTGGACGCGCTGAATGATAGCGCGATGTGGAGAAGAATGCCGGTGATCAGCGTTAGACGCGCTGAGTGGCAGCGCGGTGTACACGCGACAACAAACAACACGGCGGCATTATTTGAATACAGCAACGAAGTAAGATGTTAGCATCCTCAGCATTTTCAAAATGACAAAAAGTAGTAGTCTTTAAAGCGATGGAAAAGAAGAAGATTCTTCGTATTCTACAAATGGCATTAAGATTACGATGCAGTATGCTATTTTGACATGTTAAAAACAGTTTATATGCCAAAAACGGTTTAAAAATTGGATTTAGGTTTTCAAAATACAAAAAAAATCCAAAATGAGCGCAAAATAAGAGTTCATTAGTTTTAAAACGATAACAATAATAAAGGTACCTTGAAACTTTTATAAATGTTCAGGCTTCCTGGGGTTGTATGAAGAAATCTTCAGTTAGTAGAAAAAAAAAATCTTCAATCCAAGTCTTCTTTTCTTCTTAAAATGAATCCCATCCTCGTCGCCACTGAAATGACTTGGAGTACAATGGTTAAGTGAGAAGAAGTAGTTTATTCAATCAACAACCCCAGGAGCATTCAAGGACCAACTTCCTCAGCATCTGTGCATCTCTGATCTGCTCCCTGGATTCCACACTCTGGAATCCAGTGAGCACAGTGACCATGAGACAATGACATCATTGCTAAGATACAACAGTGGCCTACTTGGAAGCATGGCTCCGGGACAAAGTAGCTCCGGAGGGTCTGTCCTCCTTCTACACCTTGGAACGGGCGCACAGGGTGCCGGCGAGGCCGCCGCAACAGGGACGCGCCCGAGACCGGTGGTGGCGCGTTTGCTGCACTTTCGGGACAGGGACCTCATCCTCAATGCCGCCAGGCATAACGGCCCTTATCAGGTGGAGAATAGCCAGGTGAACATTTTCCCGGATTACACGTATGAGACCCAGCGCAAACGGGCTTCTTTCCTGGCGATCAAGCGCGAGCTCCGGAGCGAGGGCATCCAATATTCGCTCCTGTTCCCTGCAAGGTTCCGCATTATCATGGACGACAAAACCCAGTTCTTCGATTCCCCGGAGGAAGTCTGCAATTGGCTAGAACTTTATAGGGACGGCAAGGATGGCTTTGGCTCGTCGTCTCAGATGGCCGTGGAACCTGGGCAGCAACGTCGTTCCAAAAGACTCCAGCTTCGACCTTCTTTCAGATCCCCTCTGGTATTCGCCGCCCGACCCTCGGGTTGTGGGCTGAATGGCTGTGTACACTTATCGTTTTCTAAGTGGGGATTTGATATGCTCGATATCTCTGATTGTACTTGTGTTGCTAGTCCGATATGTAATCTTGGCTAATTCCTGCAATAAAAATATATTAAAAAAAAAAAAATGGAGAGTACACCACCTACCTGGAGCGAATCCATAATCCTACCCATTTACAAGAAGGGAGATAGAGGAGAGGCCAAGAACTACCGCCCTATCTCCCTTCTGGATTCCTCCCTTAAGATTATGAGTAGGGTTCTCCTGATGCGGTTGGAGGAATGGGCGGAGGAAAATAAAATTCTGGCCGAGTCCCAATACGGCTTCCGCAAAGGCCTTGGGACAATAGAGCAGTATATTAATCTCGACCTCCTTATTGGAAAATACACGAAAGCGAAACAGGGCTCTCTATTTCTCTGTTTCGCTGATCTTTCGAGTGCCTTTGATTTAGTGGACCATACTTTGTTATGGTCCACTGTATTGGACATGGGAGCCCCCCCAGCAATTATATACTTCCTGGCCAGACTCTACAATAAGCTATCGGCTCAGATCCGTTATGGCCAGGCAGGTGAATGTACTGGGAAAATTAGGGTTAAGTCAGGCATAAGACAAGGCTGTGTGCTGGCCCCTCTGCTTTTTTCCCTTTTTATAAATTCTATGGAGTCCGAATTGAAGAGGGTACAGGCTGACTCTCCGCAGGTTGGTGGCTACCCTGTGCCAGTCCTGCTATATGCCGACGACACGGTTTTACTCTCGCGTACTCCGAATGGGCTCCAAAATGTAATGAACTATTTTTATGACTTCATTAAGGGGAGAAAACTGAAAATTAACAACTCCAAGACTTACATTATGGCCTGTGGCAAACGGATGAAACTTTCCAAGCTGTTCCATTTTAATAATCGCAAAATTGAGGTGGTGGACAGATTTTGCTACCTTGGAGTAACATTTAATAACAGAGGGACTTGGGCACCTGAGATTTTAAACGTGAATGCTAGGATGGGCAAAAGCTCTTTTGGAGTTTTTCGCTTTGCATCTTAGCTAGGTAGTCGCCGTATACCAGACATGTTAAATATCTATAGACATAGATGTGTATCTATTGCTCTATATGGTTCTGGTATATGGGGCTATTGTAAGCACAGGGAACTACAAGTCACCGAGAATCGGTTCCTTAACCTCATAACGGCTATGGAACGTCCTGCTCAGGTGCTGGACGTTCCATTGCAGCTATGAGGTTCGAACGTTCAATGGCCGACTGCAGCACTCCTGAGGTAGTGGTGCCGTCGGCCACCGAACGTTCGAAGCACTTAAGAGGTTAAAAGACTCCGTTGTTTACCCTCCTCGGCATCCAATGAACTGTGCCATAGTGAGGTGGGCATGAACCATCTTACAGACCTAATGGGAATGAGACCTTTAATGGTCTGGAGGTCAATCTGGGTTAAAGATGAGACTGATTTCAGCAGGCGGATTATTTTAGATTGTCTTAATTTGGACAACGTCCGTAAGATTCCCTGGTTAAATTATGTTTCATCTTCCTTTAGTGAAATCTTTAACCTGGACATTGTTAATGACCCCCATAGTGCTGTTATTGTATCAAAAAAGGAACTCAAAAATGTCTTTATTGGGACCAAATCTAACTTGCGCAGGGCGAAATGCAGCCTCATGTCAACTCATGTATTTTATTATTCTAATATGCTGGAAGACAGGGGCATGCCTATGTACCTTAAAACTATTACCAAGCAATCGCACCAGTTTGTTCTTACGAGGTTGAGACTTGGTATTGTACATAATCTAGTGGCTTTTCCAGTGATGAAAATTCATAGCCAATCCCCCTGCCCCTGTGATGGCCTATCCAGGCAAAGCACTTTGCACATTATGCTTATTTGCCCTCTTTATATGCACCTTCGTCGTTATTATCTCAGACATGTTTTTAAGAAATACTCTGTGTATACTACAGCCCAAGCATTGAAACTGTTATTTGCACTTGATATCATAGATATCTGTTTTTTTACTGCTACCTTCTTAATTAAAGCTGTTTCACATAGGAAAAGCCTGGTGTTTTAATCCTTTTAATCCCATTATTGATGAGTTGTTCTCTCCACTGAAATGTCTGTAGCCTGTGTTTTATATATTGTATGCTTTTGTGATTGTTTTTAATAATCGAATAAAGCTTTGAAATTGAATTGACTCAGTTGACAAAGTCTTGAAATAGTAAAAAAACGGGAACTGACTGGAACACAATACCTGAACCTCTAGGCCATAATGAATTAGTCCAATAGGCTTGTCATAGCAGTGGCTGCACACAGCAAATTGTATATCACTAGAGATGGTTAATCTGTAATCATCACATAATTCTAGAAGCTAATAGCCCTAAGCATATTCTAATCGCTTGTTACGCTAAATGTACAAAAAAGGGATTTGAGATTTTCCGGATGTGTTTGAAGTGAAGTTTGGCTATTTGAAGGGGGTTTCACAACGTATTAGCTAGAAAATGAATGCAGATACAAAAGTACATAAGGCTAAGAATATTCCCCTCACAGTAAGTGATGAAGTTGAAAATGAACTCAAGAGATTGTATGGGTCTAACATAATTGAACAAGTGTAGGAATCAACGTGGACTTCTCCTTTGATCGTGGCCTGACAGGCCAATGGAAAAAATCACCAATTTGTGGATTTAAGATGCTTACATGATAATCTTATTGTAGATCAAGTTCCTTTGCCAAGGACTGGTGAAATGTATTCACTCACTGGAAATGGCAGATGGTTTTCCACATGGAGCTTTTCATTGACAGTTCACTAAATTATCTTGCACTCATAAAGTCAACAGGTTAACAGTTGAAGTCATTCTGTTGAGTGTTTTCAACTCTGTCCCATTTCTTTCCGTCTGGCATTAGTTGTTGCGGTGCTCCAAAGGCTCGAGATGGAGTTATTTGGAGATATGATGGGGTAGTGTATACTGCATCGCATTTTGCGATGCAGGGCGCACAACGAAATTCGTTTTATTAATTTAATTGTTTACTCAACTCCAATCATCCATATTCCGGTGTTTACTATCCCCCACCCTGCCCCTCCCCCGCCACGCCTTTCCGCCCCACGGAACTCCCTCCAGGGGCCGCAACTGAAGATTGTTCTGAAATATCAATGCCGGAGTCGTACTTACAAGTCAAACCTCTTTCTGGAGGTATATCAATAGACCCATCCTTGTGTATTTAACCAGAGAGCATTCGAGTCCGGGATAGAAAGAAAGGCACAAAGTAAATTCAAATGTTAAAGCATACTGCGGGAGGCATGGGATCACCACCACCGGGCACAATGTGTTCCATGGAGTCCGGGCCCCAAAGTATGGTTGACACATTTCTGGTGCCTCCTGGGGGGGGGGACACACCCTTGTGTGCGGAGGGATCCCACCCTGAACTCATTATGTCATGAAAGTAAGGGGTGTGGTCTCATACATGGCTTTTAACGTGGCCATGAGTGTCAGGATTATAGCTGCAGATGGAAATTGTATTTGTTAACAAAAATGCTTTTATTGTTAATGTGTAAAACCTACGTTTAAATAAGCACATATACTAAAAGTCAAGAATTTGTAGTGGGTAATCATGCTTAAATATAATAGGCCCAAATGTGAAATAAAAATACTGAATTAAGGTAGCCTAACTGCGAATGAAATGTTAACTGAAATTAAGGTCTTCACTTTCAATGGTCTGTTTTCAAACTGAATCGTTGTTTGCATTAGATCTTTTCCTCTCCTTTCTGCAGATGGTGTAATTTTCTAGAAGCCTTCTGGTAGCTAGTGAATAGGCACTTGTTTTGTATTAGACAACTGATAGTGAGGTTCTCACAAGGAGAAGAGGAGGTTTTAGACCTGGCATCTTTGGCGTGGTTTCCCCTGACTTTTTTGCCTTTGCCTCCTGTATTTTTGACGCTGTGCTGGATTTCGTTTTTGCTGGTTTAGATGCTTTGGGCACTTAGCCACTGCTGATCAGTGTCAAAGTGTAAGTGCTCCCTGAGTAAAACTGTTATTATGATTGATTATCCATGATTGGCAGATTTGTTTTATCAGTGGGTCCTTAGTAAAGTGTACTGGGTGTGCCAGGGCTGGTGATTCAAATGCTACTAGTGGGCCTGCAGCACTGATTGTGCCACAAACATGAGTAGCCCTAAAATGGTGTCTCAGGCCTACCACCCCAGTGCATGTGTGCAGTTGATAACTGCCATACTGACCTGATCAGTGTCCCCACTGCCCAGCCCTAACCCTTCCCTTTCTGTACACATTGGACACCCCTATGAAAGGCCCAATGTACCCCCTGGGCAGGGTGCAGTGTATGTGAAAGGTAGAGCAGGTACTAGTGTGGGTGACATGCTGTGATAGTGAAATACTGCCAATTTCGTTTTTCACTATTGAAAGGCTATCTTGCCCATAGGCTAGAATGGGGAATGCTGTGTATAATGTTTACCTGCATATCTTCCCTTAGGAGCAAGATAGAAAATTGAAGTCTGGTATCGCTGAACTCAGGATTTAATAACCCATCTTTTAGGAAAGATGGTTTTTAAATCCTGTGTTTGAAAACAGCGCTTTTAGATAGTGGCTGTTTTCTTGTCTGACCTTTCTGTGTGCATTTGCCTGTTCGTGAATTGGCTGTCTGGTTTGTGAGTGACAGGGGTTGGAGTGGCTCCAGGAGGCTGGGTGATTCAGCACTAGGCTAAATAGCTTCATCTGCATCTTGAGCTGTGGGAGGGGTTAGCACTTGAGACTGAATAGGGCTTTGCCTGCCTTCCACAATGCTGGCTGCACTTCCTGCTGGGCTGCTGACGACCCCTCCCCTCTCTCTCAAAGGAAAGAAGGAGCCATGTAAACAGAGTGCTCCAGGACTGACCAGAACTGGTTTGGACCAGGCAAAGGCCTCTCTGCCTTCAGCGAACAAAGAAAATATTGGTATAAATACTGGGGCCCAGACCCCAAGACTTTAGATAATCCTGGAATCAAGAAGGAACCTCTGCCAAGGAGAAAAGCTGGAAGATTGAAGAGGAAGGACTGCCCTGCTGTGTGTTTGTAGGCTGACCTGCAGTTGCTATTCTGCCAAGGAGAGGGGAAGGGCTTTGCTGTTGCTGTGTGCCCTGCTTGAAGAGATCTCCAAGGGCCTGAGAAGAGCTGGCCTCCTGTTAAGGAGTCCCAGGAACAAAAGGACTTCACCCCCAGCTTCCCCCTGAACTCTGCTGTGTGAGTTCTGACCTGCCCAGAGTACTTGATTCATTTGTGGGGCCTCTGGAGGTTGCTTTCTGCTGTTTAGGGAGCTGGAAAAGAAGAAGAAGAGAAGATCTACAATTTAAACGCATTGCTCGCTTGCAGAGCACATCATCGACAATGCGAGAAAATTCCAGAGTTGCCGCGAAGATCCTCGCAGCGCCTGTTGCTGCTGAAAATCCCGACGAGTTGCTCGCTTGTGGAGCACATTGCCCCGGTGCAGGAAGATTCCTGTTGCTGCGAATATCGTTGCAGAGCCTGTTGTCGCTGTGAGAACCGGTACACCGCTTGCCTGCGAGAAGAATCCCGTCGCTGCGAACATTGTCGCAGAGTCCAACGCCATCGCATCGAGGGGCAGCGACAAAAGAAGATCGACGTGCATCGCGGATTGCCGCTGCACCGAAGATCGTCGCCGTCCCGAAGATCGTCGCATCGTGCCTGTGTGAGTCGCTTTCTACCGGAGAACCTGCACCCCGGAATCTATACAAGATATCGCATCGCTCCCCATACAGACCAGATTCATCGCAACACGTTCGCTGTGTGCAGCGGGGTTGCCGCATTGACTCCCCAGGGTCTCAGGAGTGACGCATTGCTTGTTTTTCAACACTGCAGTTGCCGCTAGGAACTTATGTCGCATTTACAGGTACTTTGGGCTAAAACTGACGCAACTGGGGATTATTTGGCGCAAACCCTAGAACTCTTTTAAAGACTTATTTTGTAACAGTGTATTTTGGATTTTTGTTGTTTTGGTCTTGTGTAGTTTAGATAAAAATACTTTATTTTTCTAAACTGGTGTGGAGTCCTTTTGGGGTTTTCACTGTGTTACTGTGAGTGTTGGTACAAATACTTTACACATTGCCTTTGATAAGCCTGTCTGCTCGTGCCAAGCTACCAAGGGGGTGAGCAGGGGTTATCTAAAGAGTGTATCCCCCTTACCCTGAATAGAAGGGTCCCTATTTGGACATTGGTACCTACCTCTGCCAACTAGAGACCCTC
The DNA here is from genome assembly GCF_964263255.1 of Lissotriton vulgaris. Taxonomy (NCBI): domain Eukaryota; kingdom Metazoa; phylum Chordata; class Amphibia; order Caudata; family Salamandridae; genus Lissotriton; species Lissotriton vulgaris. Next base: position 1,121,913,749 of record NC_141694.1, read on the forward strand.
AGATCTAACAGGAGGCAAAATGAATTGTGAGAAGATCAGTCTGTACCACAGAATACAAACAAGGTCTAATGTCTAAAGACGGTGGTGCTAGTCTGGGAAAATTGGGAGTTTGCCTATTCCCAGACATTTATTGAAATTCTATTGGCGGACTCAGGAGAGGAAAGAAAATAATGTTGCAACATAAAATATTGTGTGTTCATATTAGTAAGTTTTCCTAGAGTAGCAGCTGGGTTTCCTTCCCTGACTCCCTGGTTTGAGACTCATCCATGAGTTTCTGATACTTCTCTTAATAATAAGCTGCTTTACTTTTTCTTTGACATAAGAGCTGAGAATACTTTCCAGCCTGACTGGCAGAGGCCAAATGCTTATGCTTTGATTTCTCAGAACTATTCATTGAATGTCTGAACTGACACTGTATTTTCACCTTCTTCAAATATATTTAGATTAGGAAAATTCCTTTATGGAATACGCTTGCTGCATTATAACAATGACTATTGTCTTATATTGAAATATCATTTATTGGACTAAGTTCATTTCTAATTATGATGCTTAACCACATGGCTGCTGCAGTGATTTTTCCCCAGTGCTGGAAATTGCCATTTTGCTGGTGTCATGACGAGCTCAGCTCGTCATCAGCACACGACACCCGTGGGTGATGACGAGCTGAGCTCGTCATCAGCATCGAAAGGGTTAAAGACTAATTACTGTTTAGTAAAATGCTTTAAAAACTAATTGAATAAAGACCCTTGAACACACACACAAACTCTCTTTATTGAATGTCCAAAAGCCATACATGATTTATCATGCTATTGGAATGTGGCAGATGACTGCTCCTTACTTCTCCTTGTTGACCAACAAAGGTCCATGCAACCAGTGGTGAGTGTTATTTAATTATTAAATCGAAAAGATTGAGATGTGGGAAACTTACTCCCTAACAGCTGAATGCTATTTGGAAGGCCTTAGTTCCCCTTTCAGGGAGGTCTCTTCAAATTTTTTGGCCTCATCTTCCATGACTTACTCATCCCATAGCACATCAGTTGGGCCCACACCACTCAACAGTCAGTCCTTTGCAATGGCTTCCGACTCCACTTTGGCTCACCTCAGAAGCTCCCGCAATCAGCGCATCACATCAGGCACTGCATTAGCGTTCCAGGATATTGCTATTTGTCTCCTGAAAAGTACCAAGGCCAGGTCCGTAAATCTCTGGAGATATTAGTCCCCCTTGTGTCTGGGCCTCATGCCTAGTAGACAGAATTCAGGGATGAGTGGAACCATAAAGTCCCCTATGTCAGAGAAGATTTCTGTCACTTCCCTCCATATGAGCTGGAGTACTTGGCTATCCCACACCATGTGATAAAAGCCAACATCATGTAGACCGAATAATGGACATTCCATCTAGTCTCCCATAAACATGCACGTATGTGCCTTGGAGTCAGGCAGGCCTGGTGCAGACAATTAAATTGTGTGTAGCGGAATTGTGGGTTTCTAGACACGTCTTTTGCCTGTTGTTTAGCCTTTGCCCATTGTTTGTTGATTATTGCAGTACTCAGGTCAATGTCAATTGATCACTTGTCCCTTACTGTGAGTCTGTCAAGCATTATTTTACCTCTCTACACCTCTACTTCATGCTTGCAACAATAAAGAGTTTTCTATACGCATTCTTCTTGACCTGTCAGCTGCTTTCAAAAGGGTGAAATGGGGAACATCCTTTTCACGAAACTTTAACAACGCGGTACTGTTACCACGCTACTTTTACAACGCAAGTCGTTACAACGACTTGCGCTGGGGGGCACTCCAGGATAGTAAATAGTTTAATTTACTATCCAACTCCTTCCCTAGAGTCCACGGGGAATGGAGTTGGAATAGTAAATAAAACTATTTTCTATCCGGCGCCCCCCAACGCAAGTCGTTGTCAAAGTACGCGTCGTAACGTCATACATCCGGGTGAAATACTCCTTTCTTACTTAATCATCACATAATCTGAGGATTTCAGGTATTGTTCTCTTAAATCCATTTCATGTAAATGGGTTGTATTGACTTCCTATACAACTTTCCACAGTATTCCTCAAGATTGAGTTCTTAATTCAATACTCTTTCTATGTATACTCTTCCTTTAACTACAACCATTTCCTCATTTCGCTTCATATCACAATTTTATGCTGAAAATTCTCAGAAATATTTCTTATGTTCCTCTTTCACTGATTTTCTTCCTCATCAGATCACTACAAGTCTTTTTTCTCAGTGAAAAGTGGATGCTATTGAGTTTCTTGTGACCAAATCTTGAAAGAATTGAATTTCTAAAAGTTCCCAGCACTACTTGTCTGATTTGGTTCTCTTCCATCCCCATTCCATTTTCCTCCTCAGCCAGGTATCTTGGAGGTATTATCCTTGATTAATCACATAATTTATCTGAATAACTATCATAAGTCATCCAAATTTGCGTTTGCAGCTTCATATTATTTGTAAAATCAAATCCTTTCTTTTTCTCTAGATTTAAACTGCTGCTTTAGTGTCTGATCTTTTTTCATAGCAACTACGATACGATTCTTCATTATATGTTTGTCTCCTAAAGTATCCACTCTACGCAGAGTATCCAAAACTCTAGTCTTCATCTTCTATTCTTTCTTGATTATCTTAGTCAAGTTTCTTTCTACCAAGCTTGATAGTTATTGCTTGAATTTCAGTTTAGATACCACTATCATTGTATTGTGTAGAAGTACTAACATTTACTCGATTAACCATATTTATGTTCCTGTATTTCTCCATACCCGAACTCATTCCTCTCGTTCAGGTTCCCAGTTTCTTCTATTTCTAGGAATATTTGCTCTTTTTTCATTTTTGTTTCTTCCCACTAGTCCTCCTTACTTATGGAATAATCTCCTGATTCCAATCCAGTCTGTTTTTAGTAAACTACCAAAGGAACTTCTGACTTCAAACCAATGAGAATACCATTGTATCTATGTAGTTACCATCTTCTCATTACATACTGTAACGTTAATTGTATCACATTGTAAAGTTCCCCTATGTGAAATGGCTATAATAAATATAATATTGAATAACAAATAACCATGAGGTTTGTGTCAAGAAACTGGACTATGTTTCCCTTAAACACCCACTCTGTGGGTTCTGCCAACTGAATGTACTCTCTTCTGCAAAACACTTAAAGAAGTCAGATTTTCGCAGGTGACAGAATTTTCAAGCAAACTTGAGCCTAAGTATTGTAGATCTGTGGATCATCCTATGTAAATGTTGTCTTCTTTTGTCATTTTTAGTAATAAGCAGAGTAACTGGGACACACACATTTTTGGTCATTTTGTGTGCTTCAGAATGTATTAACCTTTGCTCGTGCTCTTACATAGCAACTCGCAGATCAGAACCTCTGGCAAAGGAGGTGGACTGGCTATTCTATATAAAAACCATCTAACTTGCAGGATGAAGGACGGCGGAATCGCGGATTCTGAAAACTGTCACTTCTATTTCCAGCTTTCCCCCACTACTTCCTTCACAGGCCTCTTAATATACCGCCCCCCTGGGCACCCTGGTTACTTTACCAGCTCCCTCCTAGAAACGGTTACCGTTTTAGCCTCCGCCGTGCCTAACTTTACCATATTAGTTGACCTGAATCTCCATTTTAACGAACCCTCTGACAAAGTAGCCTCTGACTTGCTACTTGATCTATCATCCTATGATATTCATCTCAGGAACTCAGGAGCCACACACAACAAAGGGCATCTTCTAGACCCGATACTTTCTAATATCGGGTCACTTCAAACCAGCCCTACGTTTCCCCTTCCCTGGACCGACCATTTTCTCCTGACTTTCTCTTGGCAGGTCGAGCTCATAGCTGTTCATACGCTCAGTACCTTCACTTATGATAGAATGTGGCCGAAACTCTCAGTAGAAAAGTGGACTGACATCTTAGATAGCTCCCTCCCACCCCCGCTCTGGACCCCGTTGTGGCCGATATTAATTTTAAAAACTGGCTCTCTAATTCTCTGGACTTAGTCTTACCTAAAAAAATCCTGAGGAAAAAGGAAAAAACAGGTCAGAACTGGCTCTGCACCCTGGTATACTCCTGAGCTCAGAACCCTTAGGCAAGGCTGTAAGAGACTTGAGCGTATCTGGAGAAGAAACTGGGATACGGCCAAAAAAGACACCTACCGTGACTCGATCAGAGCCTATTAAGTCGCCCTCAGAAATGCCAAAACAACATTTTATGATCATAGAATCAAAAATGCCTCTAAATCATTGAGAGAGACCTACATGATTATGAAAGAACTTCTGAAAATCCCCGACCCTCCGTTACCCCAAGATCCCTCAGGCGCCAAATGTAACAAACTAGCCACTTACTTTGATCAGAAAATAAAAAATATCATTTCCACCCTACCCCAAACGGAGAGCCGTTCACACTATGAGATCCCGCTCCCAGACTCTACCCCTCAGTTGGACACTTTTAATTTAATCTCCAAGGAGGATTTCCTCAAAATCTTATGCAGCATCAAAAGTGGTTCTCCCAGTGACCCTGTCCCGATGCGTTTCTTAAAACAGATAGTTGCTTCCATCTCCACCCCGGCAACTGAACTTATCAACCTTTCTCTCTCTCAGGGCATTATGCCTCCCAGTTGGAAAGGAGCCATTGTCAAGGCTCTTCTCAAGAAACCTCATCTTGACCCTCTTGAGCTTGCCAACTTCAGACCGATCTCCCTTCTCCCAGGGCTCAGTAAGATCACAGAAAAAGTGGTGAACCACCAACTCTCCCACTTTCTGGAGTCCAACGATCGGTTGCTTGACTCCCAAACTGGATTCCGACCAGGCCAAGGCACCGACACTGCTCTCCTCTCTGTCATCGAGGAGGCTAGGCGCATTCTGGACTCAGGAGGATCAGTGGCAGTGATCCTCCTGGACCTGAGTGCGGCCTTCGACACGGTGAATCACCGTATCTTGCCGGAATACGAGGGTCCGCTTTGACCTGGCTATAGTCCTATCTTTCGAATCGTACCTTCCAAGTCTGGGAAGGCAACTCACAATCTGCTTTAATTCCCCTCCAGTGTGGTGTGCCGCAGGGCTCATCGTTGAGCCCCACATTGTTTAATGTGTATATGGCCTCCCTGGAGGAGGTGGTCGCCCCTTTCGGGATCAAAATAATAAGCTATGCTGATGATACCCAATTGGTCGTCTCACTATCACAACTCAGCCAAAGCCCTGACAATCTTCATCAATGCCTGACTAAGATCCATGCCTGGATGTGTCACTCCTCACTCAAGCTTAACGGAGCAAAAACAGAAATCATGACGTTAGGCTACAAGTCGGCCTCTCTGCCCCCTTCCATCTGGCCGGCTTGTCTAGGGGATCTACCCACCCCGAAAAAGGAAATCAAAAGCCTGGGGGTGTGGCTTGAGCAGGACCTTTCGCTCAAGACACATGCGAAAAAGACAGCAGGTACCTGCTTCGGTCTACTCCTTTCCACCCGTAAAATCCTTCCCCTCCTCCCGCAGCACTCCAGGAGGCTATTGATATAAGGTCTAGTTCTTTCAAGACTAGACTTCAGCAACGCAATCTTCTTGGGAGCCCCGGAAGCGACAATCAACAAGCTTCAACAAACCCAAAATGCGGCTGCCAGGCTCTTAATGGGTATCCCCCTCAGGTCATCAGCGAAACCTGCTCTCAAAGCACTTCATTGGCTCCCAGTACGAGAGAGGATCATTTTCAAATTCCTTTGCATTGCCCACAAAATCCTCCAAGGTAAAGGACCCCCGATTATGAGAAACCTGTTCACCCCCTACAAACCCAATAGACCTCTGTGCTCTGACAATGGGTTCCTGGCCACGGTGCCTAGAACCAAGAAAGCTCGCACAGGAGGCCGCCGCTTTTCGGTCAACGCGGCTTCACATTGGAACTCTCTCCCATTGCAACTTCGCGCAGAACCCGGTCGTCTTCGCTTTCGGAAATCACTGAAAACTCTTCTCTTTCCCAAATGATTTCCCTCCTTTCCTTCCCCCCCCCTCTGAGTATCACTCCTAGGCATGAGCGAATTTTGCGAATCTCGCGTTCGCGAATTTTGCGGATTTGCGAACTCGCAATCCGCAAAATTCGCGAATTCTCGCAAATTTGCGGGTTTTTTTTATGTTCGCACGGGTTTCTGCAAGTTCGCGAGGGTTTTGTACAATTTCGCAAATTGCGAAATTGAACAAAACGCGTGCGAACTTGCAGCAACCCGTGCGAACACAATTATATGAAGAGAAAGAAGCTCCTGGCCACAGGAACAGCACGGGGATTGCGCTCATGAAAGTCAAGGATGTAAAGGCCTCTACCCAGCATCACAGCTGATTTTCCACAGTAGATTTGGGAAGAGGCACACCTGTCCCGCCTCGAAGACGCTCATGATTGTTTTTGGGCTAATGAATGAGTCACTGATTTTGAGCATCAACTAGTTCGAGCAACCATGCAAAGGCCGCCCTCTACCCAGCATCACAGCTGATTTTCCACGGTAGATTTGGGAAGAGGCACACCTGTCCAGCCTCGAAGACGCTCAGGATTGTTTTTGGGCTAATGAATGAGTCACTGAATTTGAGCAACTAGTTCGAGTGACCATGTGTGTGTTACTATGCAATCGCCCTGAAGGGCGCAGGGGTCCCTTGAGTGACCTGTGTGAGGCTGTGCCTGTAACTATTTTACAATGGCGCCAGCAAGCTGCCAGCGCCGTTGTAAAATAGTTACAAAGTTAGCTTGCACAGGAAGCACTTAGATAAAATAAAGCAGCACCTGCTTCGTTTTATCTAGTGGTTCCTGTGCAAGCTAACTTTGTAACTATTTTACAACGGCGCTGGCAGCTTGCTGGCGCCATTGTAAAATAGTTGCATGAGTGGGGGTTCAACTTTTGAACCCGTTACGCTCGCGGATTTTTTTTTGCGGATTTTGCGGGAAATCCGCAAAATTCGCGGATTGCGGATTTCCCAAAAATCCGCAAAATCCGCGAGCGTAACGGATTTCCCGCTCATGCTTAATCATTCCATCTTAGCGATGGGATGCCTTCTAGTAACCATGCGCTTTACAAAAATGCCATACAATACAATACAATACAAAAGAGCATTGGGAAATACATTAGTTAGTATGAGCATACCAGGCACCGAAAGTTAATTTGTTTAAGATATGTAGATAATAACTTAATGGATGATGGGCACTCCAAATTTGGATTACTCTACTGCTTTGCTGATAATAATGAAATCAGTGGAACTAACTAACAGCATGATGGACCAAGGGATTTTTTTTGTGCAAAGTCTACTCTGCTCCTGGTTGTACACTTTGCACTCAGAGAATACTTATTGCAATGAAAAAGCATGCTAAAATGTATACAAATGAATGTCTGAAAGGAAACCCATACACCATGGTAACAACTTTCAGCATAAAACAGGATAGAATCTTATGTCACAGAATCAGACTTTTGAACCACCATTCCAGGTCTGGTCCTTTCCGACCTGGAAAGTGTTAACACTTTAGGGTATATTTACTAAAGAATTCTGTGGGTGGTTGCATGATGCAGCACAACGCAATGAAAAACAGAGAGTATTTTTTCTTGAGAGTACAGCGCAAAACATTTTTTTCACATTATTAAATATATTCCCTATTTACCAGTGTCCCCTATAACATACTGGTGCTTGTTGGGCCGGAAAAGTCTTCTGGATGGTATTGGATGTGCACCTCTTCCCTGAGTGCCCCAACTGTACTGATTTCTGGGTCACTAATGCTGATTTTTGTTGTGATAGGCAAACACAGAAACACAGATCATGCATGTTTCATGGATTGGAGTCTTGCTGGACCCAAAGCGCTACCCTCTTAGTGGTGAGAGGCTTCTGTCTGTACCAGGAGTTCAGCAAAAAGAGCACTATGGTGACAACACACCATGTAGTTATCAGTAGGAGTGAGCAGGTCCTTTTTGACCTGTGTCACTAGAGTGAGGCCTACAGGGTCACTCAGTTAAAGTTTCACTGCTGTGTGCTTAACTAAGTCTTGGCCTACACGGTTTGGTGTGTAGTGCTTCACAGCGCATGAGTGGTGTATGATGCACTGGGTATATGTGTGCCATGGAAAGGTACAATACAGGAATAATGCAGCACTGTGTAGCGTGTGCATGCTGAATGCAGGTGCTGGCTGTATGTGTCCCTATAATGGTTCGATTCATAAGAATAAAGTGCTGTACAGTGTGTACATGTTCAATGTATGATCTGGATGCATGTGTGCCTAGGAGTTGTACAATACATGAAGAATGTAGTGCTGTGCATTACATGCATGTTAAATGTATGTGTGTGTTGGGTGCATGGGTGCCTATGAGTGGTACAGTACAGGAAGGATACAATGCTGAGCAGTGTATACACGCTGTGTACATACACTGGGTGTATGTGTGCCTGTGAATGGTACAATATATGGAGGAACCTGGGTTCCACTTTGGGAGACCCGGGCCTGCATAGTGAAGTAGAAGGAGAGAAGTTGGAAGATTCCTCTAAGACAAATTTGTGCATGCTGTATTCCTGTAAGCTGGGTAGGACACACACTAGAGAGGGTTGAGCCAAGCTTCCCCATACACTTCAGAGGGTGCTCTTTGATTCAGTGAGAGGTCACAAGGAAGGGGCCTGGGCACAGATCAAAAAGGAGATGATAATGAAAAGATGTTAATAAAGATTAGGGCTGGCCCCCTCGTCTAACCTCTTGATACAAATATTGCAGTGGCTGGCATCCAAGTGTGGACTATAGTCACTCCCATGGCATGTGTTATGGGGCGGTCCGGTTTGGATTTTCTCCTGTTGTGACAGACAATTTGAAGAGGAAGAGGGGGCTGAGGTGTGGGCACTTCAAAAGAAGAACATTAATTTCATAAACTCAGGCTCTTAATCACACTTGGTGTCTGGAAATGGACTGTAAGAAGGGGATCTTGAAACCCCAAACACTGTCATCTGCCAAGCATCCAGACAGACTGTTTGAGGAGGAGAAGCTCTGCAAGCTTCTACCTACGACTAGGACTGGGAGCCAAAGTCAGCTAGTCTCCCTGCTGGGTGAAGAAACATCACCAATGGAGTCCAAGACCACCTGCCCTGGAGCCCGACACACCAGCTCCTGCATGCTTGCCAAGGCCAATGTGACCTGTGAGGAAGAGAAGAACTTTGGAGGGAGCGAGGTCCAGTGGGTGGACTCCCTTTGCGAGGTGTGAGGAGAAAGCTGCTGCACCGATTGGGTCATTGCAAATGCACAGGATGAAGCCAATGACCTTTGTATCCCAAAAGTGGGCTGCTGTGAACTGCGCCAATCGGTTGAGCCATGCGTAGTGAGGAGTTTGCAGCCCCATAAGTCAGGAGTAACCACAGCAAGAAGATTGCTTTGCTGTGCTGTGGGTGCCGTAGTCCTTGCGCTGTGGTTAGTCACAACTGTTATGCCAGGAAGGGCAGACATTGAGGACTTTGCTGTGCCACGGGAGCCCATGTACAGGGAGAGTACACTGACCCCGTATGCCAGAATGGGTCACTGAGAGCAACAAGACTTGCAACCTTATTGACAGGCCCCCCCTTGAAAAGTGAAGCCACTGTGGGAGTACCTACACACCGTCATAAAGATTAGGAATCCATGTCATCAGGTTTGACGCATCACTTTCCCATCATAGCACAGAGCAGACACTTATCTTGCAAGGAGGAGACTTAAAGAGCCAGCTTTGGTGGCAACACCGCATATTAGAACTATGCACCCACAGAGTGCAGCCCGCCAGGGTCGAGTGTGGTGAACTCACCCTTTATTCAGCTGCTGCCGCTCCAAGCATCCACAGATGGGGCACACTGAGGAAATCCGGATGCTTTAAGCCTGCAGGTGGAGGAAAGACTGATATTGGGCTAATCAGCACAGGGAAACTTGCTTGCTAGTTCACTCGGCAGCTATGGAGCACTGTTGACTTTAAAATAGAGCCCGAGTGGGCTCTTGAGGCTTGTGCTACTAGTGGGGCTTGGCCTGGATGTTGCCTATAGAGAATGGGGATTGACCACTATCACGAGGAGGCAGGAGGAAGTGGGACCTGGGGGACCACTTAAAGAAACCCTAGGCCCCTGATCTCAAGGGGACTAAGTAGCTGTTTCTGAATGTCGTATTTTTCCTTTGTATTGTTAGTGGTAGAAAAAAATACTTCTCTTTTTTCATAAAACTGAGTATTTGGCTGGACAATGATGTATTGCTTCTTCTACACTCACTTTGATTTATGATCCTGTATTCATTCTCCTATATTGACATCCTTCTCTGCCGTCCCCCGAGGGAGCATTGGACTTGCTATTCCTGAGATTCAGGTGCTTAAGGGGTACTTGGCTTAGTTTCTCTGGATCTGCAGAAGGATGGGCACTGGGCCATCAAGAGTAAAGGGCCTATGTCGCCACTATTGGTCCAGTAACCGCTGCTAGCCCTATTGCCCCCCAAAAGAGGTTTCAGCAGTGCCATAAAGCCTACCCTATATGACGCTGGCCAACTTATCACAGAGCATAAGAAATATGACAGCATCACTTGCAGCCAGTTGGACATGCATTGACTATCTATTTCCAGCAGGTACAATTTTCAAGACCTTTCAACCTGTGGTGCAGTAAACAATGGCACACCAGTCTACCTAGCAGAAAAGGCAGCAAAATCGGAAAGATAATGCCCAAGGAACTAAGGGCTAGATGTAGGTAATTGAAATTTACCAATTCGAAAATGCCGAATTTTTCCGATTCGGTATTTTGAATCGGTAAATGTTATGTAGTTAAAAGATTGGTAAAAATTACCGAATCTTTAAGATTCGGTATTTACTGAATAGTTATTTACCGATTCGGTAATTGCCATGCATTCCTATGGGCCTGGAGGCCCAAAGGAATGAATGTCAATTACCGAATCGGTAAATACTGATTCGGTAAAATAGGGAAAGAGTCAAGGGTGGCAGGGTGTCACATTGACACCCTGTTGCACCCCTGAATAGTGCTTGTGTGCACATGTGGCACACATACATGCCCTAAGGGCATGTATGTCTGCCACATGGCACTGGTGTAAATGCACAGATTTCCATTTACAGAGGTATTCGTTATTTACCACCGACTTATAGTTGGTGGTAAATAACAAATCCTTAAAGCACAGAAACACTCTTCAAAGTGCTTCCTACATGTCATTTACAGATTCGGTAAGTACCGAATCGGTAAATGATGATTCGGTAAATACTGAATTGGTAAATACCGATTCGGTATTTACCGAATCTGTAAATAGGCCACCTACATCACAAAAGCCTATTACCGGTCGGTAACGGACGAAATTCGTTAATTTCGGCCGTTACCGACCGGTAATAGCCGTCCTACATCTGGCCCTAAGACATTGTCAGGCAAGAAATCAAGAAAGGTGAAGAAGATACCCCTGTTTCTTAAACTTCCCACCACATAATAGGTACAATACATTACTCCCACACTTCAGAAAGTGACAACAGACCAAGACTGTTGAACGACACATTTGTATTCCTGCATGTTTATAATTAGTAAATGCACCATATGTATCTTATCTTGCTATCTTACGCTCAAATCTCTCCTCCATGCTGATCATAGAAGTCTAGAACTTCAACCCATCAAATAAATGCAGTAATACAATGGCGATGGCCTCGCCCTGCTCTCGAACCTTCTGCACCTAAACTACTTCTAGTCAGTCCAGCTGCAGAAAAAACAACTTTTACAGCTATTCACTGTGCCAGGCCTCTTTTTACACTCTTCCATAAAGCCACTCTGACGCTGCAGGACTCTTGTGGGACTTCAGGCAACACTTGTGCCTTTCCTTAGTTAGCAACAGTGAGCTAAAACCTTCCTTTTTCAGGAAATATCTAGTTTATGATGTCTTGCGTCAAAGCCTACATTCCAGAAGGCACTCTAAGAATGAGCTCTGCCATCTCCAGAAGCATCGGCCATTTATAATGGATTTTTTAATGTGTGATTTGCACAGCTTTTCTCATATGGCTCCTTGGCTGTTTGTGGCTCAGTCACCAGGGTTTGAAATTACTTTTCCATTTGGCATAGATACATTTCACAATTTATAGTCCCGCTCAGATGCAGTCCTTTTATTTGCTTGTCAGGCTGTTCAGAACAGGAGCCAGTGGCAAGCTGTTAATCCTTTGTTGGACTAGACTTTTGATCTGTGAAATTCTGCACACCTTCCCCGGGAATCATAGAGATGTAAGAGCAGGGCTGGTTCTAGGGCGGTGAAACCGGTGCCACCGCACCGGGTGCAGACTTCAGGGGCCGCCGTGTTTGCAAGTTTATGTTGCTTTTAAAATAACCTGCTGCTGTGTACCCTGCCTCCAGCAGTTTCCAGGCAACAATAAAAATGTCAGGATAACTCCGGTGATTACTGTTCTTCCTGGAGAGAGATCTGAGTTTTGTCTAATTGATGTTTTGACTGATCATAAAATTGCATAGATGAATAATATGCCTGGACGTCTATCATATAGATCACAAAGTGCACATATTGTAAATAGATCAGTTGCTTACAGCTTTTCTAAGAGACATTCTTTTGTCAGTTTATAAGTTAAAATCTTAAGAACAGTCAATTATTGACTGTCCCCAATGAACTACATGCACACATTAGATAATAACACATATTATTATTGCAAAAAGGGTTGGGAAAAAATAATTCTTAATATTAAAGACAACCCCCAACTATGGTTTTCTGTTTTCAATTCTGAGTTTGTATTTTTCCAGACCACGCACTCTCAAACTATACTGCCTACCAGTCTGGATGACATATCACTCCTACACCTTGTAGACCTCTGGCTTATGTTACATTTCCTATACGCTGATTTACATACGTATGATTGATTGTCTCTGTGTAATGTGTGTGTGAAGCAAAATGCTCTGCCACTCTACACTGGTATGAGTGAGGCTATGTAACAAATTAAATGCATCTGAAAGAAGGTGGTTATGGAGACTTGGACACTTTAAAAAGGTAGAGGTGAGGGAATCTGTGTTGGAGGTGTTCACCAACTCCACCATGGAGGGGGGGCACCAACAAACATTGTCGCACCGGACGCAACCAGCTCTAAGGCCAGCCCTGTGTAAGACGTACTAATTGCTGGGGACCGGTAAGGGAGCTCAGCGAGACATCAGAGGACAGCCACAATGTATGACAGGTATAAAAAAACAACCTTTTAAATTTCTGTCTTGTGTCAAAAATACAAATTGACAAATGAGTCCTATTGTCACTTGCCTCCCATCCATGCATACTCTAATTCAACCATAAAGTCCTGAAAGGTATGCTTCCTATGAGCCTAGGAAGACGCGCTGGTGCTCCACATAGATATATGAAGCACAGTATAAATGTTGCAATATAATACAATACAAAACATTATTGAAATGCCACAAGAATGGCGCTCCTATCTTCTTCCAAACCAGAGTTAGAAACGTAAGGCTTTTGATCCTATACATAGTTTACAAAGGTTAAACGCTGCTACACCCTCTTGAGTAACATGGCACTTTTAGTCCATTTTGCCCCTTTTAGCAAATAGTTGGGCACAGTTTGCATCTTTTAGTTTTTAACATGATGTATCTGGCTCTTACATTTAAATGTCAAAATGAAAGCTGATCACCCAATGTCAAATGTAGCACTGTGATGCCGGGTTTGTTTTGCAATTCCAGCACTGAGGCTTGCTGTGCTGTGTGAGATGGCTGACTTTGTCTATTTATGTCTTTAACCCACATGTGCGTTTTGAAAGTCTTGCTGTGGTTATACTGCCTGTGTGGATTGTGCAAATGTATTGCAGCCTTACATAAAAGTCGAACAGGCAAATTAATGGACTCAAACGGTTTCTACATACTAGCAGTCTAGGTCAGGAAGAAATAAAAAAGAATCGAGAGGCACACATGGAAACAATAATTTCCTATTTTATGGGTACATCTTTCTTTTATTACCTATGGTGCTTGTACTATTTTAAGAATATGAATGCAGTGTGCGTCAGCAAAAGTGATTGCTTAACGACTACATACTTGGCTGTGATTCTGGTCATACATAGATCTGCTTCACACCTTTGCCCAGCCACAGTGAGAACATGGCAGAACAAAGAGAAATCAGACAGAGGCAAGATGATGAAGACAGTATGGCATGGCTTAGGTTCGAAGACTTCATTTGGAGCTGGTCAGGGTAGCTGGAAAGCCAATGGAGGGGCTAGCAGGCAGTGGAATGCAGAATGCTAGAGCAAAGAAGGCACCATTTGTGATACAGAAAACTGTGGGACAGGTTTCCACCTGAAAGCACATTCTTGAGAATGGGGCCAGATCACAAATAAGTGAATTAGGGAGGGGGAAGTCTGTGGATTTGAGTTTCAGTCATCAACAATAACCGATTAGTTTTGCCCTGCTTGACCAATCCCTCGAGTGAACGGTCCCCCGCTAGTGCCCAGGCGAATTCCTACCTGCCTGACAAAGGACTAGTGAGACAGATGTGTACAGCTTTGTATTATCTGTGGTGAAACCGGAAAAAGACTTAATCGTGGTGGCATGGTTTTAGCAGTTTTTCCTAAACAAAGCATTTTGGGTAGACGTTTGAGCTTAAAGCTCCACATATCAATACAATCTTTATTTTGCTGGTATATCCAAAAAACGTTCAATTCTACACGATGTCAAATATGAAAGATGCACTTTGTCATCCATAATGCACAATATCTTAAATCTATTTACTAAGCAATTACAACTAACATCATGTCAAATGACGTACAGGTTAGACTTACATTATATTTTAGCTACTATATCCTTTCCTCATTTTTATAGTACATTGGATAAAATTAAGCACTGCTACACACACTGGACCCGAAGTAAGCCTTAGTAATAGACTCTTTGCCAAACAGCACTGGTTCATTTAAAAACGGAGTGAAATTGCTGTTAAATAACGTTTTCTTGCGGCCGAGTAGAGCTTGCAAAAATCGTAAGGTGCACGGTGCTGATAAATTGCCACAGGGCCAATAAAGAAGCTCCTTCGACCAGGTATCACCGAAAGGAAAAGACATTAAAAGGTGCACAGTATTGAATCTAAATCGAATTAAATAAAACCTATATTGCAAATTCGTTGCAGAGACATGGTAGGGCTCTTATGCCATGGAGGTGATCACTCCATAATAGACATTGTAAGACTGGACTGGATTTGCCCACAGTGAGACCCACAGCAACAATTGACGTATTTTGATTAGTTCCTTTTGCATGGAGATATTAATTAATTGTGACAAACATTGTGACAAACATGAGTGGATCTCTCTGCAGTAATGATCAAAAAATTCCCACAAGAACTTGATTCCTGCTTTCTGTAGCCCTTTTACTTCTGTGTATCACACACGCCTGTGCCATATTATGGCACTCATATACATTTAGAATTGAGTATTTGAATCATCTCTTTGAATGGTTTCAGTCCTTGTTTATCCTCAGATCTAAGCACAGCCTCTGTGGTCATGGAAGAAGTGATGCTGTCTAATGGTGAGTGACGGTCCCCAGTTAGGAGATTCATCAAAAGGAGTCCTAAAATATGTGAACGTCTTGACACACCCCTGTACAGGGCCTCCTCCTGTATTTCCTTTTGGAAGAATTTAGCTACCATAACATCGTAAAGGATGTAGAAAAAAAATTATGGTGAAGTCAAGCTGTTTCATAAAAAGAGTGAAGTTATCTGGTAACCTCATAGCCCAATTGTGATTCATCCTAATAAAACTGCATCAGCTGTATACAACAATACAGGAATATGGTAATTGCCCAACACCAGCATGAACTTCACAGTTGCTATCAATAATTTTTCCAAGTTGATATATAAATTAAAAAGAAATTGAGCAAAGACGCAACATTGATGCACCTCTAACCAAAATTGGTCAGTGCATTCCCCAATCCATCCAAAGCTCATCCCAGCTGTCCCATTGGTCTATAGTTGTCTCAAAAATATTATTATTGATTCATCTACCCCAGTTCTTTTATGATGGAACATAGTCTAAACAAATTTGCAGCGCCAGAGGCAGAGCTAAAGTTCATGAATTCTCGATGTATCGCTCTTTTCTTGAATTGTGTGTATTTCCTAATGAGCCGATATGAGTTCAACATTTGTCTACTGTGCCTATTCCTCGCCTGAAGCCATATTGCATGTTTGCCAAGATGTTATTCTGCTTTACCCATTCCAGAACGGATATTGGGCAGTAGCAACTAGGGTAATTTCTGCCACCCTTTTTAGGTCTCGCGACCTGCGTTGCACTGCGAAAGTAGTGCTTCGCAGCACGAGGCATTTTGTAATCGAAAAACGGAGTTTGAGCACTGACCTAGGAATCACACACGCTCGTGCATGTGCGATTCCTTTTGTGCTACCCCAGTGGCCTTTGAGTGCGTCTTTTTATAAAAGACTGCACACAATTGGCCAAAGGCGGGCGCGTTGCTCCGCCCACGGCCTATTGGTGTCTATTACGCGCTCGGTGCGCGTAATAGACACCAATAGACCGTCACATGGTTTCTATTAGCGTGCCCACACGATAATAGAAATAGATAATAGAAATACATGGCTTGCAGTGGCGCGCGCTCTCGCTTCTTCTTTATTTTTGGATCCATTTCACACGGAAGCAACAAAAGTAGTTTCTTTTCCTTGTGAAACGGAGGGCTGCATATCTCGTGTTGTGCAAAAAGGCACACGTTCTTGTTTTTTTGTTAGTCTCTCTCAGTGAGCTCATCCTCATCCTCTTTCTATTAGTCCAAAAAGCTCACAGTACCTACGCAGTGATAACCTCGACATACTTATGCTGTTTCAAGAGAGAAGTGCAAGCTGAAAACCTTACTGGCTCTTGTTTCTTTTTCCTGTTTCCCTCCCTACTGCGTTCTTACATATTTTCCTCACTAAATATAAAGCCTAAAAAACCCTTTTTGGTACTATGAACATGTATATACTAGTACCGACTCTTTGCCCCAACCCACTTTTCAGGGCATCCTAAATGCGTTTGGCGAATTGCTTGTTTGTGTTATGTTGGGTACTGAATTTGTGTAAACAGCTACGTAGCCTGCTTCGTCTATTCATGTTATGTTTCCGTTGTTCATATCCATTGCAGCTTCAAGGTTAAAACACTTATAATGTGAATACACGTCATAGCCCTTCTTGCAGCGGCGCAGAGCATTGTGGGAAATGTACACCGAATGGCAGATGTGCTTTACGCCTATTTACATTAGAGCAAGGCTAAAGAGAATGAAGTCACCAGGACAACCTGTGTGCCCAGGGAGGGGCGGTGAGCGTCAGCTTGAGTGGCTGCTCCGTTAATCAAGGGGCTCTGCTTTCGGTCTCTTATGAAGCACTCCTATGACACCCCTGCTTGCCATATCTCGTAGGGATTTGATTTTAGCATGCATGTTTTATCTTGTTAGGACGGAGGAGAAGAGAAGCCACAACCTTCAGCCCCTCATTTGTTCGACAGCCTTTGTTTAGGCCGAACCTAGGCAGTTCTTACGCTGTCTCTCGACATGCTGTATTCAGTCAGGGGGCTGCTCCTGTGCAATCTCTCACTTCACTAAGCCAGGCATCGGCTGCCCTCCAAGCATGCTCTCAGAGGGCACTGCAGGTGCCCTCTGAGAGCGGGCACCAGTGCCCAGTGTTATCGGCCCAGGCCACGTCTGGATTGCTGTGTGCCGTAAGAACCTAAGAATGGGGTCTGGGCCTGCGATGCTGTTGTGACTCCGTCGCTGCAGGCTGCATACATAAAGTACAACCATAAAGTTATTTGGAAGTATAAAATAGCAGCATTAACTGATCAGTACAGTCTTGATGTGTCCATACTGTTACACCATGCCTATCACTACATCTTCATCCTGTTTCTCTGCAGTGAACACTAATGCTTTGCCAGCGGTTGGCACTCTGTAGTTGGCCTGAGGATCCGAGTGCTTAACCTCCTCATGTACACAGCTCCCCTTTGCACAGCCCTAATCTACCCGGCGGCTCTGCTCCCATGTTCACTCTCTTCCTGCCACCCCGCCCACTCGTCTTGTTTAAAGTTAATTTTGCTTCGCCAGCTTGTCCACTCTGCTTAGCTCACTGTTGTACCTCTCAGGTCATCTTACTCCTGGACCCATTCTGCCTAGCTGACTCTGGTGTCCCTACGTCCAGTTTCACCCGGCTCTAGGCTGCCCACCCTCCTATCTATCACTACCTCTAAAGCAGTTATTTTGTCCCTCAACCTTGTGTTCCCCAGTGTCAAACTGACGCTTTTATATATTTACCTATATGACATCTGTCCATTCAAATCATATTCCGTTCTGCTCAGTCGATTCCTCTCGGATTACAAACTACATGCCCTTCCTGTCCCTGGTGCCCTTCTGCTAATCTCGGCACAGCCACATATCCCCAGTCATGTCACATTTCCATACTAAGCCACTTCACAGCCCTCTGGATTTTTGATTTCTGTCTCTTGCAACACATATTTGGATTTATCCTACCACACTATCTTCTCATGTCCCACTCTGCTCCGTCTCTGCCCGTCCCTCAGTGCTCAACCTAGGTACTGCCCATTTGCCTGTGCTACCACACTGTCTATCCTTCAAAAATAATCTGGTCGGCTCTAACTCCTACGCCACGGATTTCCCCAAATCAGATCCAACCTAGCTTTATCAGGCCACCTGAGGCCTGTCTTGCCAACTCCTGTTCCTTTCTTCACAGCGATCCTATGCTCCTCTCAAACTAGCTTTCCTGCTTCTGATGACCGCTCATCTCTCCCTGTCCTCTTTGCCCAGCCTCTTCATGTCCATTCCCTGCACACCTCTTTCTGTCACTTTTACCCATTTCCTTTCACACCCTCTATCACTCTCTTCTCAAACCACTTCCTGTAACTCTCTTGCCGAGCCACTTCATGTTCCTCTTTGCCCAGCACATTTTTGTACCAGTCCTGTTCTGCTCTTTCTGTCCAACCCGTCTCTCTAGCCCCTCTCGGTCCATTAGCGTCTCACGTTTTATTTCCAGCCACCTTAAAACACTCTGCTTACTCACCTTCAGCCCCTTTTGTTAATCCGTGACTTGGTCCTGTCTTTTGTTTCTCTCCGTCTCTTGCCCCTTCCTTTCCAGCCACTTTTTTTTTAAATTGGACTACCTCTTTACTGCGTGTCCCCAGATGGCCATTCCTAGACTCATTTAAGATTCTTGGACACACATAGGGGCTGCTATGTTATTTTAGGTTGTTCCATGGCACTACACTTACTTTAAGCTGCCCCTGCAGCACTGCCAATGGCCGTTATGATCCCTCACTCAGTTACCAGAGTGTTGCAGCTGAGGGTGCTACTATGTTAGGCTGTTCAGGATAACTTCACACAATGCTACGCAATCCCACACCACATAATTCAATAAACCGCATAATTCAAATCAACAACATAATTACCCAACCCATACATCCAATCCACACCACATAATTCCACATCATGCCACAAAATTCAACAGCATACCACATAATTAAACTCCACAACATGCCTCTCCACAACACGCCACTACACAACACATAATATCCACATAAGTGCATTCATGATGCACACTCCATTGAATTCCAGTACACTCAATACTACATAATTGCTATCTACATAATTCTACTGTGCACCATGCCACATATTTCACTCCACACCATACCATGCCACACAGTTCCACGACTAATAATTCTAATCCAACCCACATAATTCCGCACCACATGCATCCACTCCAAAAACAAAACACATGGTAAAAAGATATTGTCATTTAAAATGCCAATAACTCTAACTCTCACAGATGTGAGACCTATTGCATTGCAAATGCTTGTTGAATATTGGGACAATTATTGAGCTAGACCAGGGCAGGGTCAAAGTGCTTTGATTATATTTGGTAATACCCGTGTCCACAGGTTTATATTATTTCTAAATCTGTCCGTAGGGACACCATCAGGCCCCATGGCTTTCCCATTTGAACTTTTCACGACTGCATTCATTGCCTCCTCCACCTCGAAAGAGATACTGAGTTTTCAAGTCCTAGGTACAATATCAGACTTCCTCCTTTCCCCCAGTAACCATGCCTATTTGATAAACGGAATATAATCTAGTAAAATGGACAACTCATTTTCAACAGCTATTGGACTTTCTATTTTGGGCATGTGGGGTTCACTAAAGAATGGTAAATTGAAAGTCTTCCATAAAATCTGTACGGTCTTTGGTTCGGCACACTGCCACTAGAGAGTCCCACTTTATCTCCCTTTTACTGCCTTTTACTTGCATTTAGGCATCCCTTTTATTGTCTCTTTCTCAAATGTACCTCTTCCAGGGATTTATTTTTAGACCTAGCATCAGATTTCTACGCACTGCTGAGGAGCCTGAATCAAGCCATCTAGAACGCTGTTCCATTTTCCCATCAAAAGTGACTTTTAAAATGGATTTCAAGGTGGCACACACCAAGTCATAGGCACTCTGAATCATCTCAGGTTCAGCTTGATTGTCCAGGCACACCCAGCATGGCCCTGGTTTATCAATGAATAGATGAAAGAGTAAGTGACCTAGATCTACCATATACAGTTACTCTTTGAATAATCAGTCCCACTGAGATTATCAGGGTCTGCCTTGTGAGCTGGCATAAGCACCAAACATAATGACAGTGGATTGTGATCACTACTGCAGTTTGGCGTCATCTTAAAGTTAGAAACTGCAGATGTAATTGCAGACAGAGAGAGATAATACTGTGACCTATAGTGCTGCAAATATGCTGAAAGAGTTTCCTCTGTTGAAGATAGGAGCCAAACATTTGAAAGAGGACAAACTGCTGAAGCAATTATTAAAATTCACTACATCAGAAGGTCATTTTCAACCTTCCCAATGAGACCATAAATTACATTGGCTAGTCTTTCTCCATATCTATCAATATATGCACATACCAAATTAAAGGAATGATTACATAATCTTGAATTAAAATCTCCCGCCCACTTGACATTGAAATTCTTCTTAAAGTTGGTGGTAAACTTCTCTTGTTCATATTCCAAATTGTCTATTACCTGGGTATATTGATGGTCAAAGATGGTATTTGTTAGACCTGGCTTATCCAGTGAGTTTATCCCCAGACTTTTAGATTTTCGGCTTTCTGTTTCTGACCTGTTTTTGTTAGTTTTATGACTCTGGGCACTTTACCACTGCTGTGCTGATCAGTGCTAAAGTGCATATGATCTCCCTGTAAATTGTGTGGATTGGTGACTCCATGATTGGAATATTTGATTTACTGGTAAGTCCCTAGTACAGTGCACTGTGTGTGCACAGGGCCTGTACATCAAATGCTGCTAGTGGGACTAACCTTCCCTTTTCTTACATGTAAGACACCCCTAAGGCCTAAGGTAGGCCCAAGGTAGCCCCATGGGCAGGGTCAAGTGTACGTGAAAGGTAGGACATGTACTGAGGTGTGAGACATGTCCTGATAGTGAAATACAGTGTATTTCATTTTTCACTAATGAAAGGCTATCTGTCCCATAGGATAACATGGGAGTGTATTTATAACATCTTATAAATACAACTTTCCATGGGGACAAGATGGAAAGTTTGAGTTTAGTATGCCGGAACTCAGAATATAAAAATGCATCTTTTAATAAAGATAATTTTTATTATTGAGTATTTGAAAATGCCACTTTTAGAAAGTGGGTATTTGTTTGCCTAGTCATCCCGTGTGCTTCTGCTGGTTTGTGGATTGACTGTCTGAATTTTGAAGGACAGGGGCTGGGGATATGCATTCTCTGAGATGGCCCAGGGGGGGTTGATGTGTGTCCTGCCTTACCTGAATGAGTCAGGTCTGGGCTAAATAGAGCTGGGCTGCATTTAGACTAGGGGAAGAGATTTCTTTCACACCTGAATGGGCCTAGCCTGCTTGGGACAATGCTGTTTTCACCTCCTGCCGGGCAGCTGCACCAGTGAGGACAGGATTGGTTTTGGCTGGGGTTTGCCTAGGCAAAGAGCTTCTTTGCCACTAGAGAACAAAGGAATTTGTGCCTTAAAGGTGGGGCCCAGAACCCTGAACTTTAGATTACTGCTGAACTAAAGAGAAGCCAAGGAGAAGAACTGGGAAATCTGGAGGAGGAGTACTGCCATTGTGCTGTGTGCAGTTGGGGTTGGCCTACAGTGGTTGCTTCTATCTTGAGCAGGGTGAGGACTGGACTGTACATTTACCATCCTGTTGTTAGAGTTTTCTTCAAGGGAATGAAGTAGAACTTGCCTCCTGTTGGAAGTCTCAGGGATAGAAAAGACTTCATAGATTACTTCTGGGGTTCAAGAGGAACATTTGCCAAGCGGAAGAGCTGGAGAACTGATGAGAGGTACTTCCCCTTTGCTGTGTGTTGTCTGGAGTGGGCCTCCAGTGGCTGTTTCTGCCAAGGAAAGGACAAGGACTTTGCTGTGTGCTGTGTCCCCTGCTTGAGGAAGATCTACAATGGCTTGAAGTAGAGCTTGCCTCTTGTTTTTGAAGTCACAGGGATACAGACACTTCACCCCCAGCTCTCTTGAACTTCCTTGCTGGGAGTTCTGACCTGCCAAGAGGTGCCTGCTGCAGTTCTGGGCCTCTGGAGGTTGTTCCTGCTGTTGGGAGCTAGGAAAGTAACACAACAACGAGAAGTGTGACGCATCCACACCTGTTTTCGAGGTATCACTGAACAATCGGATGCAGCGCCTGCCCACGGCTCGAGAAATCGCTGCACGTCGCATCTAGTGCACTGATCTACGAAGTCCAAGATCACCTCACCGTGTCCGACTCAGGCACAGCTGTGAGGCTGACAGAAACAAGGCATCATGGCTGGAGAAATGGAAGCATACCCAATCCTCATGCATCGCATCTGGGTACCACCCCTGCATGAACACCGTGGTTGAAGTAAGAAACTGACTCATCACCTTCCCGCACAGTAAGAAACTGACACATCACCTACCCTTCAGTAAGGAACCAACACATCACCACCCCTGCGTGGCAGTAAGGCACTGATGTTTCACCTCCCCTGAAGTAAGAAACCAACGCATCACCTTCCCTGGGCATAAGCAATCAACGCATCACCTTCCCTGCGACAGTTTTTGTTTGTGCGCTTGAGGGATCCAAGGTACTTTGTGTGAAGTGTGTCACATCTGCAATTTGCTTTGTTCAGAACTGTTTCTACCTTTTCAAAGTCAAATTTGTATTACTGTATTGTGGAATTTTGTAGTTTTGGTCTTGTTTAGTTTACTGAAAGATTACTTATTTTTCTAAACTGGTGTTGTGTCCATTTTGGTGTTTTCACTGTATTACTGTATGCGTGCACAAATGCTTTGCACACTGCCTCTGAGATAAGCCTGTCTGTTTGTGCCAAGCTACCAAGAGGGTGAGAAGGGTTTATTTTAGGAGTGTATCCCCCTTACCCACACTAGGAAGAAAGGCCCCTACTTGGACAAAGGTGCAAACCATTGCCAACTAGAGACTCCCCTTTCTAACAGTGTTATTGAAACTTATTAGAAAAATATTTTAACACCTTTCAAACTGTTTATAAATGAACTAAAAGTAGCTTGAAGTGCATTGGGAGTGCATAACTTTGCCACGGCAGAGAACTGAGACAAAAGTTGCCAATCCGCACTTGCATCTCCTCTTTCTTGGATGCCACTGGAGATTTAGACAATGATTGACTTTGTTTAGTTTCCAATTACCTCACCTATTGTGGCCGCTTGGCCTTGTGAGCATGAGTAGTACATCCCTTCTGGAACGTTCGGGCATCCATTTTATTTTTTTTGCGATTTGATGCACTTTGTTTTTCCTTCACATTGCAAACTATTATACAATGATGCCTTCTTGTGGAAAAGAAAATCCCAATTTTAAGCACAGTTTCTTTTTCTTTGGAGACATCTAAACCGTGTGTCTTTGCTTACTTTTCACATTCAAGGCTGAATCACTCTGGGCTCTTCAAGCCTCCATGTCGGCAGCTTGTCATTCTGCACGTTGCTTGGCTCTTGCTGCCACGAGTACTTACTCCAGACTTAGCATTTCTCTCAGAATTTGGCATCTGAATGAATCGGAAAGGCAACCAACTATGACTTTGAGAAGTATGACTTCTTCATCATTGAATTCATTGAACTTACAATGCTTGATGAGCATATCAGGTCTTTCGACAAACTTATCAATCGTTTCACCAATTTTCTGCCTTTCTTGGCTAAAATTGCATCTTTCATAATCAACACTCTGCATTAGATTGAACTTGATTTTACTTTCTTTACTCCTTCACCTGTAAGATTTTGGAGATATTTGACACTCTTGTTATCTGATTATTTCAGTGCTTCAGGGAAATCATCAAACGTTTCGATCCAGACAGTCCATCTGATACTAATGTTCCACTTTTTGGAGGTATTGAAGGGAAACAGTGGTTTCAGGAAAACGGTGGCACTATATCCAGTTGTGGAACTTACTGACGTTTAGAGTATGTGCTGTTCAGACAGCACTGGATGGGTACCAAGTTCTGTATTTTAAAGAAGTATTTGCTCACCACTTGATTGCCTCTGGTCCACTCACCAGATGCACAGCACCTTCTTCCTCTTTTATGGTAAGTACTTGTTTTGTCTCTTGCATGTGTTTACCACAATTTTCATTCTTCTGCATTGAACCTGCTTTCCACTGCCTTTAACTTTTATCTGTATCTGGCTGCCTCGACACGGGTGCTTGTGGCATGTATGAGCAGTTTGCTGGACCCCGGAAAATGATCTGTGAGAGCACAGTCGGTTCTTCAGGTTATGTATCCCCAATCTTGTCACCAGTTGTAGTGTCCTCCCCAGCCTCAGAGCACGTAACTGATTATGCCACACATGGAGCTTGATATTACAGTTTTTTATTCCTCAGCGTGTAACCATTAACTGAACATTCTACAACATGAATTCTATCATCTGCACCCAAGCACTTACGTCAATCAATCAATCAATCAATCAATGACATTTATAGAGCGCACTACATACCCGTAGGGTCTCAAGGCGCTGGGGGAGGGGGGATGCCGCTACTGCTCGAACAGCCAGGTCTTCAGCTTCTTCCTGAAGGAGAGGTGGTCTTGGGTCAGGCGCAGGCCGGTTGGGAGGGAGTTCCAGGTCTTGGCGGCCAGGTAGGAGAAGGACCTTCCTCCTGTAGTCGCTCTTCGGATGCGGGGGACGGCGGCGAAGGCGTGGTTGGCTGATCGGAGGTGGCGTTTGGGACCGTAGAAGTTGATTCGGCTGTTGAGGTAGCTCGGGCCTTGGTCGTGTAGGGCTTTGTGTGCGTGGGTGAGGAGGCGGAAGGTGATTCTTTTGTTGACGTCACTGTTCCTCAGAGTCCGCCAGGAACCACAAGGGTCCCGTGACCTCTAATTCACAAGACAATACACAGACTTATCTTTTAAGCTGGCTCTAGAGCAGAACTCCTGCACATTAGACACCCTTGTATCTGCCTTTTGTATCCTATATTGTATTGTCTGGTACAAGTTCATCATCATTGTAGGTGGGCATAGCCCTGGGAATAACTATCATGGAAGGAGAGACCCTCTTTCAGGTACGTGAAGTCTCCTAAATATTATGTCCTTAACATTCCAGCAAATTAGTGAGACAGCATATGTGGGCACTAAAAACATACCTCTACTTGGAGGCACGTTTCTATTTTGTTCACCCTGATGCCATAAATATAGCTATCCAGCACTGGCAGTGGTAATATGCTCCTCCCTTGGTGGGGAAACGTCGGCCACTATGGTGGATGTCAAAAAATACAGCAGAATTTTCACCAATATGCCACAAAGAACTCATCCATCATACTTGCAAACGTAAGTCAATTAGTGATGTTCGAAGTTGCAATGTTTTGTTCATGAGACCCCCCTATATGTGTCACACAAAAATACTAAAAATACAAAGAGAATAGTAGAAGAAAAAGAGTTGAAAGTGATTTTCTTATTTCGAGGAATGCTTATTGCGTTTAAGTGCGGGCGACAACTGAGTGGGCAAGAGAGATGGGAAAGCAGCAAACATCAAGGACTGTGGCTGGTCGATAATTGGGAGCTAGACTGCTCTTAATTCAGCCCCAAATCGGAAAACTCTGCAGCTAGTGCTCAGCATTATCCAACCATCATAAGCTCTTATTGAGTCTGTTTAACAGGGCCGCAGGGGGTAAGATATGCAGTAACTTGTTTTTCAGCACAAGGGCAGTCATTAAAGGAGGAAGAATTATAATACTCTACCACCAAAATAGTTTGTTATTATTGCAAAGCATTTACTATGTGGCCTAGGCTGAAGCAAACATGATTAACGATCGCAAAGAACAGAAATTGTCTAACATCCCGGTGTTATATTAATAATAATAATAATACTTCATATTTGCAAAGCGCAAACTTATCACCCCTTAAGGTTTCAGGGCGCTGGGTGCTGTCAGGGGAATTAAGTGAGCTATTGCCCAGAGTCACATGATGCTGAGCTGAGCTGCCACAGGGTTCGAACTTGTACGGCCCGTGCTCTGGAGCAAGTCGCTCTGGCTGCTGCACCACACCTCTCCGGGCGACACATTGTGGGAAACATTCCTTTATGTGGTACTGGGAAAAATAGACTGTTACCTGCAACACCAGAGCAACGTGTTGATATGATATACACCGCTATGGCTCTGATCATGAGTCAGGAGAGGTACAAGGTACAAGGTACAAGGTAGTTTATTATGATGATTATTTAAAATCTTACAACATTTTAAACTAAAAGAAGAATTTAAAGTTAAATTCCAGTTTAAAATCATATAAAATGACATTACATAGTCTTTACAACCCATTAAGTATTTGTAATAGCTACGTCTCCGAGTTTCTTTTTGGCTAGCAGTAGGAGCTTTACAAAGGCGGAGTTTAAAATGATATCATTTGAGATCATACATTTCATCACGGCCTGCCTACATGACCGTATGCCGCGTGAGTTAAAATGAGCTTTTAGCAATGATTTTCTCTCTTGGAGGAGTTCAGGGCAAATACACAAAAGATGTTGAATGTCTTCCTCACCCCTATTGCACAGTCTGCATTTCGTTTGGGTTACTTGAAATTCCCATGGGGGAAGATGGCAAAGCCCTGGCATGGATCCGAATCTCGCATTGAGGAGGACCTGTTTGTTTTTTTGGGTCCACGGAGTTATAGATATTGTTGTATCTCCTGCTTATTGTAAGCATTTAGCACCATCCAAGCATGTTTCCTCTTTGTAAGGGTAGCTTTATCCTTTACTATGGATAAGTGGGCTGCGGTTTTGTTAATGATTTTCTTGAATGATGTCTTTGTTATATTCGTTTCCCATATAGTCGTAACCCCAAACTCGTTAATTGAATCTCTAAGATATAGAGCTGGAGAGGAGGTAGTATCCCTCTTCATTTCCCTCCATAAGAGCAGCGATATCTCATTTTGTTGGTCGCTTTTTATTTGTTTCCAAACTTTTATAAAATGGCCTTGCCTTGCGTATTGTTGATTGGTTAAACCAAACTCCAACCTTACTTGCGCCGGGGAAGCATTCACTGGGAGGTGAAATAACACTCGGTATATTTTGGTTATAATTTTGTTCAAAATATCACTGTCTTTACCCATTAGGGCTTCGCTACCATTTTGCACCGACAATGCTCAGGAGAGGTCCATACGACAAAGAGGGAAGCGATTTCTGCACAGTTCTAAATGCAGCCGCTAGTGAGTTCGCTTTTCTTTGAGCATCACTTTTATGTAACTGGTAGTTACCCCTTGAGTCAAATAATACGCCCAGGTATTTATAGGACTCTACTTGTTCAAGTTCGATTTTATCCATGAACCATTGGCTTTTATATTTCAGCTTAACGTTTTTGGCTATTCCCATAATCTTTGTCTTGGTCTCGTTTATAACCATTCTGTTCTCTTTAGAATAGGTATAGGTCCTTTTCATTAAGCGCTGCAGGCCCACTTTTGTGTGGCTCATAAGTATGACGTCATCCGCATACATCAGGCATGTGAGCCGCTTGTCAGCTAGTTTGGGGGGGTGCGCATTTTCCTCATCCAATATTCCTGGAAGGTCCGCAAGAAACAAGTTAAACAGAAGGGGGGCTAAAACAAAGCCTTGCTTCAGACCTTCGTTAGCTGGGATCATCTCGGATAGGGTTTGACCATCCCCCATCTTCACACTCACCCATGTCTCTGAATATAACAGGCGGATAAGATTAAGTAGGGAGACTGGAATTTTCATTTTTTCTAATTTTTTCCAGAGTAGTTTTCGATTGACGCAGTCGAACGCGGATTTAAAATCAATAAAACAAAAATACAAGGGTTGTTTTGATCTTATTGATTTGTTTATAAGTAGGGCTAGAACTAGAATGTTGGTCGAAGTACCTAAACCTTGGAAAAAACCTGTTTGGTTAAAAGGCATTATTTTTGCTTCCGTCACCCAGGCAGTTCGTTTCGTCAATATTGTTCTGGCAAATAG
The DNA here is from genome assembly GCF_964263255.1 of Lissotriton vulgaris. Taxonomy (NCBI): domain Eukaryota; kingdom Metazoa; phylum Chordata; class Amphibia; order Caudata; family Salamandridae; genus Lissotriton; species Lissotriton vulgaris. Next base: position 1,121,942,164 of record NC_141694.1, read on the forward strand.
CTTAGCATCGGAATCTTGCAATGTAATAAGTCTATAATTTTCTGGCAGTGCCCAACTACCTTTTTTATAAATTGGAATAATTAAGGATCCACGCCATGACTTGGGTACCGTTCCTGAACGAGCGACTTCTATATACAGTTTCTCTAGGTAAATTGCCCATAATTCCGGGTTTTCTTTGAAAAGCGCAGACGGTATCCCATTTGGTCCAGGAGCACCGTTCTTCTGTTGTTTTATGAGTTTGATAATCTCTTCTTTTCCTGTATGGTATTGTGTATCCATATCATCATCATGATAGGTAAAGACATTCTCTTTGTAAGATTTATGCTCTTGTTGTATTTCCATGAAGGTTGCCTGTATGGGGTCTTGATTCAAATGTTTCTTCAAGAACTTGTACCATTCCTGCTCCGTTATCGGAGATGAGATGACATGCTTGTTGGTTCTAGCAAGTCCATTGATAAGGTACCAAAAGTCTCTTGAATTCTTCTTGTTGCTTGCAAAAAATATTTTTGCCCAGATTGATTGTTTCGCTTTGTTTTTCTCATCCCATATCAATTTTTTCAAATTCTGATTTATTAACTTTAACTTTCCTATGATTTCTGCGTTTACCCCCAGTTTCTTAGTCAGTCTTATGGTCCAATTTCATTCTTTTTTCAATGCCCTAATTGTATGAGGTAGATTTAGGTTACCATTTTTTTCCTTTTTGGATGCATTTCCATTTTTAAACCTATTTGCTTTAGTTTGGCCTTCAGTTTTAATCAACGTCTCAATCAGATTTTCCCATTGCTCAATTACTGACTTTGATGTAATGTCTTTCATGCATTTATCCAGGATCTTCTCCACTTGATCATTCATTTCCTCTTTATTCCTAATGTTCCAGGTCAATTTTTTATAGTTGATAGTACCAGTATGCCCTTGGACCGTCTGATAGGCTTTTTTCATAGCTATTCCAGTATCCATTAGTATTAACTGCTGGGCATGGTCACTTTCAATTACTTTATTTAGTTGGTATGAGATGATGTTATGGAACATATATAGTGTAGTCATGGTATAGTCAATCCTCGAGTTTACGTTATGACCGAAGTAGCTGTAGCTTGGTGGGACGTCCGTTTTTATTCTACCGTTAAGTATTCGAAGTCCCATTGTCTCCATATCCTTTACAAATTTCAGTCCTATTTTATTTGTAATGCTGTTGTTATCTGTCCCAATGTCCTGCTCAGGAATTAGCCATTGATGGTTTTGCAGTAGCGTGGTCTCATCTCTTGGATGAGATGACAATAAGTTGAATAAGTCGCCGGTTATCAGAAAATCTGCTTTCGGATCCTCCAACATTTTATTAATTAGAGCGTTGTTCAGGGTTCCACATGTTGATTCCCTACTTTTGTTGGTTGGCAGAATATAGACCGTAATCAAGTATAATGATCTAGGATTTTGAGAAAATAATTTGGGATTAAGTTTAACCATCAAAATATTTGAGTCATCGATCTTGACTTGCTCATGGCCGATCTGCAACGCATTAGAAATAAATATTGCCTGCCCTCCACTGGCTCTCCTGAACCTCTGCTCTTTCTTCGCATTTTCATAGTAGCCGGCATAGCCATGAAGCATAAATGGGTTAAGTTCCCAGGTTTCCTGCAAAACCACAATGTCTGGATTCCCTCTATAGAGTCGATTTGTGCATTATTCATTTTTCCCGTCAAACCATTGATATTCCATGAAAGTAGTCTAATTCTTTTTTTAACTTCACTATTATCTCCTATTAGAGTAGGATTGCCATATCATTGTGGGTGTTTATTATGGAGTGCCATGTTAATCCATTTATCATTAATTTCTAGATTTCTTTCTGGTGCGTTTAGAAAGATGGGGCATACCTTTTTTGCCGGTGATCTGCCAAGTGCGTTTTTTAAGATTGATGAAGTCTTTGGCCCTACCAATTTATTTTTTAGTGATGTATCAATTTCTTTTCAACGGGGTAGGGTAGACCTCTGGGGTTTGCTTAGTTACTATTATGCCCCAGGATTTGAATGTCATCTGCTCCTTCATTATCTGTTCAGCTATGAGAGATGATGTTAATGAGATTAGGGTTGGAGTCTGGGTGCTCTGTTTATCCTCCATAAACTGAACAGAAATAATGTCTTCAGTTGAGATGTTATTCAGTGAGGGTATGGATTTGAACAGTCTGAGTAAATTCCCTCGATTGAGTGTGTCGTGGCAACCTCTAGAACGAAATTCTGGGGTGAATATATTTTCTCACTGATTTTTGGACTATGTCGAATAGCGGACTCCTTTTTCATAATTTGTTGTGTTTTATAGCGGATAGTTTTATTCCCGTCCCTTGATGTAATCTGGAGGTGGTCTCTTTCAGGTGTTATTTCGGGACATGTTTCTACCCTCCGTACTGTGAGGTCCCTTTCTTTTTTTGACTCATCCTCCATTACAGCTTTATTGTGGGAAGGAATCCTATTTACAGTCAATTTAGTAGGCATAGTTTCATTCACTTTGTAACCGTTGGATATTATAGGTGCTATTGCTTCTTTATTTTGGATTTCATCCAGAAATAGGTCCTATATGCACATTGTCTAATATACTATTTGTTAATTGAACTTCCCCTGGTCTGTTGTCTTCCCGTTTCGGGAATAGAGGTTCCTTTATCTTGCTAGTTGATACTAAGTTTGGGCCATTTGCTGGTTTGTTTCCAAAAATAGGGAAGAAGGTCTTTTTATCCGTTTTATTATTTCCTGAAGTGGATAGTGACCGATCCTCTACTATATTGCTTATGGTATTCAACTTCGGTTTCTCATTTTTTTCTTGCTTTGCGGAGTTTTTTCTTTTGCCGTTTTGACATCCTAGAGAAACCATCTACTTCGGAATCGCTATAGGTTTGATCGTTTTTGAAAGAGTTACCTATAGTTTCACCCGTAATTTCTTTGTCCAGAGGAGCTTTTACCTGGGGGAATGAGAGAGTGACTATGTCACCAGATTGATTTATTTGCTGTAGTGGTTCGGTGAATATTGGGTTTTCCACACCAGCGCCAGTTGTAGATTTTTCCATTGTTTTCATACTAGCCATGGTTGTTATAGGTTTATCCTTACTGGCTTGGATGTTCCTTTTTGTGTCTTCTATTATACTTGTTAGTACTGCTGGAAGGGTTGATAGTTTGTCCATAATAGGAACATAAATGCAGTCAGAGGTTGTTTTTTCATTTTCTCTTTGCGCTCTGATTATCAAATCATTTAGTTGGGCAAGTTTGTTGTCGATTCCCGCCACATTGTTTGCCATCATTTTTAGCAAATCAATTTGTATGTCCATTTTGTTTGATTGGTATTGAAGGGCTTCTAATGTAAGAGTCGACGTTTGATAGAAGATATCCCAGGGTTTCACTGTGTCATGTTGTTTGCCTCCCAATTCTTTTATTTGGGCAGTTTCACTCTTAGGCTGATCATATTCCCTGGCGTGTATAAGATCTTCCTTGGTATTGTCATTGTTGATGTAGGAATCGATCTTGTTAATGGCTGAGTTATTACTTTCATGAGATCCTTCTGGCTTTTGCCCTTGCAAGCTAGTTTCATTTATCTTTTCCTTGAGGGTTTCGTTATTCTTAGCACTCGTTTGGTACTCCAGATGGTAGTTGGGGTTTATTTCGGATTCCGCAGTGATTATAGCCGAACATTTCTTTATATCGACTATCACTTCAAAGGGGATCCTTTGTACTGGTTGTTCCGCTCTATCTAGGCTCTCATTTTGGATTGTTTCCATGGGTTGGCTTCCATGATGGTTAATTTCCAAGGATTGTGATATCAATTTGTTTGAGGTTATGACATCTGAATCAGACATTTCAAGGCCATTAATATCGTTCATCGTTGTTAAATTGGAATTTTGCTTATCCTTTGGATGATTCTGCTGAGGTAGCCATTGCCATTGGTCTCCTTTTTGTATGTCGAATTTTTTCCAGTTATGATCATCTTGCCCCATTTTTTCGCTCTGTATGTCGTTTTGCAGCAGATTTAGGGTTTCAATGGTGGTATTAATAGGTTTCATAGGGGATTGAAGTTTGTCAGTATTTCTATCTGGGCTCATTGTTATCATACCTCCAGTAAGATCCTTCAAAAATTGAAATTTATCTGGTATTTTTCCAGCTTTCTCGAACATCCGCGCAATCGGGGATATAAGTGACTGGGTCTGGCCAGGAGCATTAGTTTTTACTTTTTTTAATATAGTCGATTGTTGCAATCTCTTTGCACGTTTGGTTGTTGTTCCCACAGTTCTTACTTTTCCTGATCTCATGACAGGGATTGAGCTACAATTGTAGATTTACTAAGTTCGTTTTGTCTGCTAATTAGGTCGATTGGAAACCCTCCTGCATCTCTCCACTTACACACTCGTATCTCAAGGCAAAGGATGCTGTGGTGCTAGATTCGCACAGCACTCCGTGCACCCCCAAGCCTGTCTCCTCTTATATTACCTCTGAAATCCTGCAGTGTGGACAGAAACCACATATAAGTAAGTCAGGGCAAAAGAGCAGCTGCCGTCAGGGGGGAAACACTTCAATGAAGGTGAATTTGGTGGTCGAAATATCCGTGTAGGGAGACACAGAACCAGAGGGCGAAGACTTAACCGCGACCCTGTGTGATCACTCTCCTACAGGTTGTATAACAAGAGAATGCACAACAGCCAGCTGGAATTGATTGAGTTAGGTTGAAATATGTTAATTTATCTTGAATTAGGTTGAGAAAAGCTTAGACCCCCCCGCGTATGACCTGTAGGTTTAGTTTGTAGTTTAGGTCCAGCTTTTAAATGGGCAAACCAACTCTTCTGAGGCACTGGAGGGGGGGAGGGAACGGCGGCGTGTTCTCACAGCTCTTCGATCAGCGCTCACACCTAGCCACACCCGGGTCCGTAGCCTCCTCTCCTTTCCTCCGCACTAGTCTGCTAACACGCAAAGTCTCGCTGGCAAAGACTGGCTCTGGCTGTTATGGAGGAACGTATTGCTGCTTAAACTGCCAAAGAGAGTATAGTACTCACGGGTCTGATGGACCAAGATGATGATGATCACCCGCTGAGAAGCTCCACCGAAGAAAAAGAGGGTGACTGAAGCAGTGACAGCCGTGACAGCCAGGAGCCAGTGAGAAGGATCCACAGCGGCGTAGCGCAGCACTGTCACACCCCCTAATCACTCCTGGTCACAATTAAGGTTGTCTGCTCCTCGATGTTGTTGGTAGCGGCCACAGTGTAGTTTTCACCGCGCTCACCCAGCGCTCACACTGCCCGCTGCTCACTCCTCTTACAGCTCCTTGCTCTCTTGTTCCACAGCTCATGTAACTCTCATGTAGCTCTCTGGTACCCTCTTCATGTGCTCCAAGTATCACATCACATAGAGCAAGCAGTCAGGGTGAAGTGAAGTCGTATTGCCGGTTTTGCCTGAGCTGTCGACTCTTAGCCAACCCTCTGCCGATCCTCTGGTCGACCTGCTCCTCCTGCCTGCACGTACGGTCGGTACCTCGCGCCACCCAGCGTCCTCACCGCTGCCACTGCTGTGAACGGACACACAGCGTTTTAAGTGCCGCCACCGCCGCTAATGCAGAAGTGAGATGCAGCGGCTCACCAGCAGCGGAACGGCCGATACAGCTGATGCAGCCGTGGACTCAAGCTCCCACGTGCAGGGCAGGGCAGCAGGCCGGTCGAAGGTCGATGGTCCGGCGTCCAGCGCCCGCAGGATGGCGTTTCGGCATTTCGGAGCTCCTGGCGCTCTCTGCTCGCTGGTCTCTGCTCTCTAGCGGCCTCTCAGGAGTCAGGAGAGGTGTAAATACCATATGGAATTCCCCTCGGTCTGTTCCCGGTTGACCTGGTCTTCCTGCTCCTGGTTTTCCAAGGTGCTGGAAAACCGGACGCTATTTTACTAATGCTCCCACCATACAGAAGCAACATTTCCCTTTCCTTCCCTCGCCTACTCTTACCACCTGTCTCCCTCCACCAACACACCACACACATTTATCCCCTGCTCAGAACAGGAGGTACATGTGTGCGTTAACTGTGAATTCTGGAAAATCTGCGTTGTAAAACCAAGTCAGTACAGTAAATCCCAATTCTTTGGGGAATTAATTTGCAATAGCATGAATTGCAAGGTGAAATTCTGTCCTGTACCGATAATTCTGTCCATCCAGAAGTTTCTGGAAGCATTCAAACTCGTAATCCGGGCATAGACCGGTTGTCCTGGGTACTAACAGTGTCCTTCTGTGACAGGGATTTGGGTATTCCACAACAAGTATTCAATCCACACATTTCCTTGTAATAGGTGTCAATGTTTATTTTTTCTACATATATATGGTTATGTTGTAATCCGGAATTGGTGCGTGTCGCACGGAACTACAGTGACCATGTGCCTAAAATTAGTGTGACCAGTAAGACATCGGGATGTGAGAGTATAATTTTAGAGCTTCTTAACAAATACACACTATTCTCTAGGTCCTCTTTACTTTATTCTAGCCACATTTAGTGAGAAAAAAAAATGTTAAGGGGGCCAATGTTATCAAAGTGTTACCCATATAATGTTTTTCACTCAATGCTTCTTAGATGTCTTTGTAAGGTGATAACCTGAGCACCATTTCAGAAAATGTCACTACATTATCGAGGCAGGCAAGGGTTAGAGGCATATTTACAAGGAAATGTCGGAGCACTGAGCTGCACAAAATTTGGCAGCACCGTGCTCCGACATTTCCAAAGAGCCAGTATGCGCTGCATTTACAACAATACGGCACATCCCTGTGTTTTCCCTAGCACTGGCGCTAAAATTAGCTGCCTAGGTCCAATGTAGGCACCCGTGCACCATAGTGCAAGGGTGCCTGCATTGCAGGGAATGATTGTTTATATGCAGGAAGGTGTCCCTTCCTGCACACAAACATCAATAATGGCGATTTGCGACTTCTATGTGTGCTGTATTCTGCGGTGCACATAGAAGTAGCAAATCGTCATTATTTAATGACTGTTTATGTGTAGGAAGGGACTCGTTCCTGCAAATAAACAATCATTAATGGCATTATGATCCTTCTATGTATGCTGCAGAATGCAGCACACATAAAAAAGCAAAAACGTGAAGAAATGAAAGTATTTCTCCTCGTGCACCATTCTAACACCTGCTCTTGCATGGCATTCATTTTTAGCGCTGCCTCAGATTTATACATCTTTGTATATCTGGGGTAAAGTCAAAAAGCAATGAGTGTTGCAGTGGAATGCCCACAGCAACACCCATATAATGGCCCTTTCATGCGAAGTGATGTGCATAAAGGGGCTGTAATAACAAGGTGTTATAAGCAGGGGAAACCCAATCAACCCTTGTAGGCTTGGGCACTGTACATTTACGGTCAAAGTATGCTACAAGGGACTTGATTAAAAAAGTAATCGGTCTTAGTTGTGAGTTGTACTAATGTAACACACTCAAAGGAATCCACAGGATATCTAACTTAGTACACAGTTGAAATAAATCAGTGGAGGGTAAAAATAGAACACACAGAGAAGAAAAATATATTCAAAGAAATTTATATTTACTCAAGAGACATAAGGTTGGGGAGACAAATACAAAAAGTGAATTAAAGCAATAGTTATGAACAGAGGTAAACAATAATTTCTCTACAGTTCACAACTGAAAACATCAACTCCTGGTGGATTTAACAGACAACCAAAATTAATTAATAAGGAATGGTCGTGTGTTAGTGCCAAAGCAACGTGACTGGAGATGATGGAAGTGTTGACGTTTCGGTCTAAAGGGCAGTCGTTATGTAGACCATCATCAGGACAGAATATTTTCATTGCTGAAAATACTCCCTGAAATTTATGAAATGTGCCTTAGTAAGATGGCTTTGCGGAGGGTGTAGAAGCAGGCTGAGGAGACTGCGTTGATCTGGTTGGACATGGTGAGTTTCGAGTCAAAGATGACTCCCAGGTTGCGTGCGCGGTTGGTTGGTGTAGGGGTGGTGCCCAGGGAGGTGGGCCACCGGGAGTTGTCCCAGGCTGAGGGGTTGGGTCCGAGGATGAGGATCTCTGTCTTGTCCGTGTTGAGTTTGAGCCGGCTTTCTTCCATCCAGTCGGCGACCGCCTTCATACCGCAGTGAAGTTTGGCTTTGGCGGGGTTCGTTGGTGAGGGAGATGATCAGCTGGGTGTCGTCAGCGTAGGAGATGATGTTGAGGTCATGGAGTCTGGCGATGCATGCGAGTGGAGCCATGTAGATGTTGAAGAGCGTCGGGCTGAGGGATGATCCTTGTGGGACACCGCAGATCGTCTTGGTGACTCCGGAGTTCAACATAGGGAGGCGGACTCTTTGGGTTCTGTTGGAGAGGAAGGAGGTGATCCAGTCCAGGGCCTTGTCGCGGATCCCTGCGTCGTAGAGGCGTGTGCGTAGTGTATGATGGCAGACGGTGTCGCAGGCAGCGGAGAGGTCCAGGAGGATGAGGGCTGCTGTGTCACTGTTGTCGAGTAGGAGTCTGATGTCGTCTGTGGCGGCCACAGCTTTCCAAACTTTTGATGTTAGTGACACGCTTTCTAGATATGCATCATTTCGCGACACGGTAAAGCAGTGTTGCGAGCGAGCCTGAACCACCTAAAGAAATTTGGGAAAAAAAATGGGCAAATGGTGCATTTTCAAGCAAATTTTAGAAAGCAGGAAGGTTAATAAAGCAATTGTGAATCTGTTCTAACAAACACGATGACTGGCAAAACTGGGTGTTAATCAGTTTTTCACTTATTTTCTTTCGCCTCTTGTTTTGGTATCTTTTGTCTCCTGATTTATTTCTTGCTTTATTTATTTCATTTCTAGGGTGAGAGAGCTTTTGATTGGAGTTTGAGAATGCCCACACATGTACGAGCTTTGGGCGTTCCCAGATTTAAAAGGCTAACCATGGTTTGAGTTTTAGGGTGGAAATCAATAAATCTGTAAATGCATCATCTTTCAAGTTTTTCTAGTAGTAACTGGAATGGAAGTTAAGGGTTGGCTTTGTACAGGCGGATTAGGACACAAGGACAAGGTGAAGTTAGGACCGCACCTTATTGCTCAACACTGCAGCCACATACTTGTATATTTCCACTGGCCCTAACCTTTGTACGTTTTTTTATTAACAATCTATTCATGAAAGTTTAACACAACCTCAAAATTATTATCTGCACCTTGAGGACAGCATCATAATCAATAGCTCCCATAACACAAGGCTGTATTTTTTTTTAATTCTACACCGTTAACTTAAATCTTAAATATTGTTCTCTTCATTTTGCTGTAAGTAGCCAAAGGGCATAGTGCTGTATTTCACTAACGATTTTCAGTAAACTTTTCCTCTCGCACTGCTAGCTAAAGCTGTGCTAGCAGGCTCACACTCACTCACAGGGCCAACTGTACTTACTAGTACCTATCCTCGATAAATCTGTGATCAAATCTCTGTGTACTCATTGCAGATGTTGCTCCATGTAACCGAAAAATACTCTCTGCAGACACTTTTTTCAGATACACAATCATCTCTTGGTAGCATCATCCTTCAAATTAATGCTCCTTCAGATCAAGGCTTGGTGAGTCAAATACAGAATTTCACCCTTTTCTGTCACTATTTCTGAAATTGTACATATTGTGTAAATCATTTATTAGTTTTTGACTGCGGTCAATAGTTTCTGCATTCTAATCTGAGCTACTCATTGAAGTAAATTGTATGTATGATCTTGGGCAAATCCCTTTGGGCCCATTTATAATGTTTTCTCACATGTAAGTTGTGGTTATGTGCACAAATAACTGACCTGCAGGAAGAAATGCTACTGATTCACAGAATCAGGATTAGTGGACATTTCCACAAACAGATTGGATTTACTTCAGCAGTCAATCTCTTAGTTTTGCAGACTGTCAGTTGTAGTATGCAATTGCGCCACCAAAAGGAAGGATGAGCCTCATGCTCAGCTGGTGCGTGAGCTGGTAATTAAACTGCGGCTGCACTTCTTTCTGTTAGCCTTTCCTCACCGTGCACACCTTGAGGAAACGAAGAAAACAAAGAGTGCGGATTTTCTGCTGCTTTCCTTGGGAGAAAGTGTCTCTCATACTCGTTGCAATGTCACTCATCGTAACCCTGAAATTATGAAAACGTCACACATGGCAATTTGAAACCTTGGCAGCTATGCATCATTAGGCAACACACCCACACATGGCATGCGAGACAGTACTGTGTCCCGACACAGAGTTTGGAAAGCTCTGGTGGCGGCGATGAGGGCGGTCTCAGTGTTGTGGTTTTTGCGGAAGCCTGACTGGGAGGGGTCGAGGATGTTGTTGTCTTCTAGGAAGCGGGTGAGCTGGGAGTTGACGGTCTTCTCGATGACCTTTGCCGGAAATGGAAGCAGGGAGATGGGCCGGAAGTTCTTTAGGTCGCTCGGGTCTGCTTTGGGTTTCTTCAGTAAGGCGTTAATCTCGGCGTGTTTCCTGCTCTCAGGGAAGGTCGCGGTCTTGAATGAGAGGTTGATGATGTTGCACAGGTGGGTTGTAATGGAGCTATCTGCCTTGTTGAAGATGTGGTGGAGAAGAGGGTCGGTCGGGGCGCCTGAGTGGATGGTACTCATTGTTTTGATCGTGTCCTCGGTGGTTACGCTGGTCCAGGCGGTGAGGCGGTTGTGGTCGGTGGGGCCGGGGTGGTGGGGTTGGCAGGGTCCATCTGAAGGTTGAAGCTGTCGTGGATGTCGGTAATCTTGTGGTGGAAGAAGGCAGCAAGGGCGTCGCACAGGGCTTGTGACGGAGGATGTCGTCGTTGGTGCAGGAGCTGGGGTTGGAGAGTTCCTTTACGATGTTGAAAAGCTCCTTGCTGTTGAGTGCGTTGTTGTCGAGGCGGTTCATGAAAGCGGCCTTCTTGGTGGTCCTGATGAGGTGGTGGTGGTTGTGGATGGCGGTTTTGAGAGCTGCGTGGCTGTCGAGGGTTTTCTCGGCGTGTCAGGTATTTTCCAGTCTCCGACATGTGCGCTTGGAGGTTAGGAGCTCCGGGGTGAACCAGCTGGCTCTCCGACTGTGATTTCTGTGGGCGTGTTGTCTTGTCGGGGCTAAGGTGTTGGTGCAGTCTTCCATCCAGAGTTTGAGGGTGCGGGCTCCCTCCTCGAGGTGGGTGGGGTTGGTCGGGGGGTTGCGTGCGAGGTGTGTTTGCAGTAGTTCCTTGGTGATTTTGCCCCAGCAACGTCTAGGGATATGTAGGGTGCGGTGATGTGAGACGGGTTTCCGGAAGGTGAAGTGCAATGGACATTAAGATTACTTACCTAGTAAATGAAAATGACCATGTTAAAGCATGTCAATAATAATTAATTGAAAAATAGCTGCTTGAGTGAAATTAAAGTTACAAAGCAAAACCCCCAAAGCCCTCGAAATCCCATTTAGTTTGTCTAGGCGTACAGCCAAAAGCACACTGTTTTAATGATGCATTAATGTTTATTTCAGTGTCATGGACTTTTCTTGGCATTTAGTTGAACAGCTATTCAGATAAACTCACACTTTAGAAGCTGGGTATGTGGTATTCATAGTTGGCCACATTTGATATAAACAATTAGGACATATTCTTTTTATTTTTATAACCATAGAAAGATAAATGTATATCGCCGTAATCAACAATAATATAGCTATCTCAAGACTAACTTTATTTTGTTGGTTTAATGTAAGAATATTGATGCAAAAATAAGGTCTGACACAAATATAGCATCCTAATTATGGGTAAAATATAGCATCCCACTTGATGTACATATTCTATTAATTAAATCCATAGGCGCGTAATTTTCGGATCAGGGCATTTATTTGGGGAACATCCTTTACCACGCAACTTTTACAACGCAGTTCCTTTACCACGCAGGTATTACAACGCAAGTCGTTACAACGACTTGCACTGGGGGGCGCTGTAGGATAGGGAATAGTTTAATTTACTATCCAAAACCTTCCCTACTATCCACGGGGACTGGAGTTGGAATAGTAAATTAAACTATTCCACTATCCAGCGCCCCCAACGCAAGTCATTGTAACGACTTGCGTTGTAAAACCTGCGTGGTAAAGGCATGCGTGGTAAAAGCATGCGCTGTAACGAAATACATCCCATTTATTTCATGGGTTTTTTCTGAGAACGATATTCTGGTAGTCTGCTGAGTAGGTAACTCGTTGCAGTTTATTTCCATGCAAATGATGGTTGAAATATTTTGAGTTACGTCACTGAATTATATTGTGTTTTGCCTACAAAATTGCCGAATATGGGACACAGAGAGAATGGGAAGTTTTAATAATTTTTTTTTTCAAAAAGCTGTCACTAGAAAACAATTTTTTCACATTTGATATATCGTTCGTTTTAAAGGACGCTCTTCAAAAGACGTAACTGGGAACAGAGTACAATATAATTGGGCATGTATAATGTATGGTTAATATTTATTATCGACTGACTCAGATTAAGAATGTTTATGCTTGTAATTTGAAAGTATTTCCTTAGCATTCCGTCCATACGTGTATATCATCCATTAATACATAAAATTGCTGCCTTTATGTTTTTAGTCTTCATAAAGTGAAATAATTTGCAAATCAGGTGTCGGCAAAAGTAATACATAATGAGAAAGAATGTGAATTCTGAAGAATAATCGTTTAAGCCAAGTTACTAATTATTTGGAGGGTTACAGGCTAAAAACTTATGAAGACTGAACACTTTCTCATTACACTGCATAGTCTGAGCACTGAAGCTACCTAGCTTTTCTATTGGATAGGAAAGAGAAACATAGTGATGGATTTTTTTTTACATTTTACAGGATCTAAACATTCTCCAAAATGTAGTTTATCTCCAGGTAGATGGCTACTTGAAATTGAAAGGGAAATGCCAGTTTTAAAATTCTCAGTTTCTAGTAACAGCCATATTTTAGGATGTGTGTGACATATTGCCCTATTCTGTCCAAGAGCATGTTCTGATAGATGTAAATTTTGCACATGGTGAAAACTTACCACCAGGAGTATAGGCAATTTAGCACCTACCTTGACATATGCTATTGTCTGCAGTGCCACTCATATGAAAGCCAGCATCACAACTGCAATGCTGAGTCCTGTCGATTTTGGCACAGCGTGGCTTGCGGCTGAAAGCTGGATCATTGACAACGCTCCACTCAGGTGGTGCTGGAAAGAGATAAAATACAACAGTACTTCACCGGATGAATGAAAAAAACTGTTCATTTTCAAATCTGTTCACCATGGTGAACATGCTACTTCAGCGTCTCCTAACTGTGCTTACTGCCAAGCGGAACAAAAAGGATGTTTATGCAGTTCTCATTGCTTCAAATTGGAATTGTTGGGCTATGGAAGGCACCCAAATTCCAGAATGATTCTTCAACTACTTGGTATGGACAATTGGGCATTCTTGATAGATATGTTCACAGTTGGTGCAGAAGGTGGCAGTTCGCCGCCACTAACAGAGGGTGGAGGGCCAGGTGGGGGCATGATAATAATTTTAAAAAACGTACCTGACCCCATTGACCGCCTCCCGTCATGTCTCTCCTGCTGGTCGCTGCCTGGTCCCAGCAGCCCCTGGGACAGACTCAAATCCAATCTCCATGCTGCAGAGCAACGTGGGGATTGGTCTGAGCAGGCAGAAAAGACACTCCGCTCAGGTCAAGGAGTCTGTGGGGTTTGTCCAGTCCAGCTGCTGATTGCATCCGGGCTGGAGAAACCTAAGTGCGCATGTGTGTTTTGGTCGGCCTGAGACAGCCGGCCAAACGCATATATGTACTTAGGGAGTGCACAAGAACTCCTCCTCCCACCTCCCATGCCCAGCCCCTCCATGCACAAGCTGGCTCATAGCCGGCAAACGAAAAATAAAATGATGCTAAAGCATTGCTTTTCATTTGCTGGATCTCTGCCAGGCAGTGGGGCAATGCTCCTCCACCACTGCGGAGGAGCCGACAATGGAAAGTGGTTGTAGTCCAGGGGTGATATGTGTCCACACACATTTGATTCTCTAATGTTGAAGCAAAACATGTTAAACCTACAGCTCCAACTAATGCAAGGACGCTTGAGGCCAAGAATCCCTTACTTGCAACTGCTCCATTTGATGACATGGGAATTTGGCTAGCTTTGCATCAGGCTCTGCCACAACCACTAAAGCAGATGGTGTATAACCAGAAGTAAAGTAACTATGGCATGTACCCTATAAGAGCAAGGACCACACATCAAGGATGCCAAGGAAGACATCACTTCAGTACCACTGTCCAGCTACCATAACAGTAACCCTTCCATATGGGTACGGGCGCTTTACAGTATTCACTTCAGATGCACTTGACTTCAGAACCTCGTAACACGTGCTACTCAATTAGCTTGTGGTTCGTAAGGCATTATTCTGGACCAGTGCCTGTTTTGTGTAACCCTGCCTGTCAATTCAGTCTGGAGTCAAGCTTTGTATTCCAAGAGTTCCACTATACTAGTCCATTGTTCAAGCAGAGTTGCCAGCAACTTGAAAACGGCCATCAAGCTGGCAATATTACTCACACCTTAGTAGTAGTCACCACGGTACATAAGCAACAAGGGAGGTGATGGTAAGAAATACAAATGTAGGAGAAATTAATGCACCCTCAGAAATACTATACGAAAATAGAAATGGGCTTGTTTGCATCTTCCACAAAGAAAGAATTGTATTTTAATTGGTCTACCTCAATGGAATGAGAACACAAAGAACATGGATTTGCATTCCTCATATGCTGGAAATAAAGGAGTATCTTTATCGAAAATAGTGGCGCAGGGCAGCAAAGTAAGTCACCTTGTTGCGTTGTCCTGCGTCACTTGGAAAGGGCAGGAATGCACCATATTTATGCAATACAGCCCATTCCTGCTGTCACATCCTGCGCTGGCGCTGTTTTGGAAGCCTAGAGCCAACGCAGGCATCCTTGCACCATGGTGCACGGGTGTCTGTATTGTAGGCAGGATTGTTTTTGTGCAGATAGGTACACATTCCTGCATAAAAACAATCCATAGAGGTGTCTTTCTCCTTCTATGGGTGTTGAAGAATGCAACACACATAGAAAGAGGAAACAATGAGGAGAAATAAAGATATTTCCCCTCCTTGCACCTCACCTGGAGAGTTGCATCTTTTTGGCAAATTCCCAGGTTTACAAGTCCTTGAAAATCTGGAAATGCGCCAAAAACTATGGATTTTGCTTGAGAACACCCACCGCAATGCCCATGGAAAGCCTCTCTTGCACAGATTAAGGCAACTCCAGACGTATGAAGCCATTCAAAGCAATGCAATGTGGCTCTGCATGGTCTCATAAATCTGACTTAACCGCATGCGTGCTAGCGGGTTTTCCCGCTGCGCGCTGAAATTTGAAAATCGCGGGTAACGTGACAAAACCAGCTCCTCATGCGCGCAGCGCAGGTAACGCCCATGACGAGCTGGCTTTGTCATCCACATCGAAGGGGTTGAGAGGCTTGCATCACACATGCACCACTTTAAGTGGTGCAAATGTGATACAAGATTCTCATAAATATGCCTGAAAGTCTTCAAATCATTTTTCAATTGTGTTTATAGAAACTAATACCAATTAAGCAGGAATGACAAAAATGGTTTCCCCCCGAAGTTTTCCACACTTGCGATTAGCTGGACAAAAGCAATTGCTTGGTTAGAACGAGGATCACTGACACAATATTAATATCAACCAGACCATGTAACAGGAATATTGGGTCCACAATAAATATTGTTTCACACTACTATCATTAAAAATTAACAAAAATATAGTTTAGAGTAGTAAATCTTAAGTATTTTAATCTATCCCAATAATATTATGTTAAGTAAATACATCTCACTAATATCTAGTACTATATACACACACATATATATTTATACATACATATACATATGAATCATATTTATAATTTAACAATTAATAAAAATAAATATTTTGCATTCTTATTTTTTTGTTTATTTCTTTAAATGTACTACTATAAAAACATATATATATATATATATATATATATATATATATATATATATATAAATGTATGTATACATATATATATGTATACACATTACCTACTGGCGATAGCCAGTAGGTATATATAGTTAGGACCTAGTTACCATAGGAAATTCCGAACATTCTATAGGGAAAACTTTGGCGCCGATTGAGGGATCTGCCTGTAATTTTCCTTAAATTTGGGGGGATTCGTCAAGCGGGGGCTGAGAAAAAAGGGGGGTCCCAAAACGTGTTTTCCCCATGTTCATTTCCATAGGGACATTCTGACAAGGCTACAGCTCGAACGGCTGAACGGAATTACAACCAGATTTGGGAAAATGGTAGGGACTGGTATGCAGCAGTGCCTTTTGTATGTTTGGTGAAAATCCCTCCAGTAGTTCTTGAGAAAATTGAATGTGAAATTTTTCAAATGGCATTTTCTATGAGACCTTGCGCGTACCCCATGATTTAAAAAAAAAATTTAAAAAATGTTGGCACTTGGTGGTTCTTCTGGGACCCCCTGAGAAGGGCTAGGGGGTCAGGGGGTCTCAACCCTGCCCCCTTTTCGTGTTTTCCACTCTTGTTTTGTGCTCTCTTGTGCCTCACTTCTCCTGAGAAACAAGATGGCTGCTCAGGTGGTCCCAGAAGGATAATAACATATGTAAACGTTATCCGCATATAGAATTAGCATTTACAAAACCTTTGAAATTTATTGAAAAAAATATAGGTTTCATGCCTGATATAGTTAGGAATTAGCATTTAAAAAACCTTGCAAATTCACTAAAAAAAACCATAGGTTTTAAGCCTTATATAGTTAGGAATTAGCATTTAAAAAACCTTGCAAATTCACTTAAAAACCCATAGGTTTCAGGCCTTATATAGTTAGGAATTAGCATTTAAAAAACCTTGCAAATTCACTTAAAAAACCATAGGTTTCAGGCCTTATATAGCTATGAATTAGCATTTTAAAAACCTTGCAAATTCACTTAAAAAACCATAGGTTTCAGGTCTTATATAGTTAGGAATTAGCATTTAAAAAACCATTGAAAGTGCTCCTATATAGTTAGTTGTACAAACTATATTTCGCGCACACCCAATCCATTGCTGATGATGTCACATATTACATCATTCATGACATGGTCAGTGACATCACTGATCACATCACTGATGACATCTCAAATGCTCAAATCTCAAATCCGGGCACAGCAGAAGAACGATAGGTCCAAGGAGGATCTAGACCGGCAATTCCGGTCTCTTTCTCTGCCAGGTGACCCAAGGAAGCTTTTTACAGCAAATAGCCTGTTAAAGCAAGAGGGAATCCCCCTCTTACATATAATCGCACCTTAGGGAGTGCGACACATAGCCAATAACACAATCACTATAATTTAGTATCTTTATTTAAATTGCACCTTATTCACATACTCACTTGGTCCAGAGGAAAGCCAGTTTTAAATTAAAAAAGGCCTGGCTGAAACATGTAGACCACAAAGGACGCTGGAGGTCCTAATTTGCACTCCAACACGTCCAGTGGCCTTTTAATCGCTAACAGGGACCCAGTTATTAAAGCTTATCCATTTACCCTCGGGTACTGGGACCCACTGTATAGCTTTTAACTTTCACTTTCTCACTCACTACACTGCACACTCAGCGAACATACCAGCTCCGCAGTAACCTGGCGTCGAAGCACACCCGGGACACATTCGGTGTCACTGTGGTGGGCCCGATGATGTAGCATGCCACCAACTAGGTTGATGGGTGAGGGCTTCATGAACAAACCAATTGGTTTGCCGGCATGAATACTTCTTTGAGTCCCCCTTCCCCCTAACATAGCTAGTCCTTATTGATTTTTACATGATATTTACTTTTCCCACTGCAGTCTGTGGAACAGTAGGTTAAGAGTTGAACTTCAGAGGACTATAATTTACTGTTGGCACTCCAGTCTGTGCAACAGTAGGAAAAGCATTGTACTTCGGAGGGGTAAGATTTACGATTCGCTCTCTAGTGTGTGCAACAATAGGGAAAGCGTTAGATTTTGGAGGGGTTAAATTTACTATTCCCACTCCTGTCCATGCAACAGATGGGGATGCATTGGACTGCAGCGGGGTAAGATTTACTAGTCACACTTCACTTTAGCAACTGTGGTGAAAGCGTTGGACCTAAGAGGGATATGATTTACTGTTCCACCTGCAGTCTATGCCACAGTAGGGAAAGAGTTGAACTTCAGAGGGTTATATTTACTATTCCCACTCCAGTCTAAGCAACAATAGGTAAACTACTTCACTACAAACACATTGCATATTTGAATAATCCTATTAATTTAGAAAAAAAACCTTAATATGAACATTATTACTTAAAATAATATATTTATATTTTAAAAAATTAAAAACAATTAAAGAATTTACAAAAGCCACAATGTAATAATTCATTTTCAATTACAAAATAAGTGTTACTTAATTATTTGCCACCCTATACTCTACAAACCTAGCAACCCACATCTAAAAAAATAATGAAAGAAATAAGTATAACACAATTTACATAATTTATAATCAATTACATAATTAATTAGACAATTATTAATTAATGCTTAAACAATTATTACTTAACTTTCCACCTAATAACCCTAAAAACCCAGAAGCCCACACCTAAAATGTAACTAAAATGTATAATCATTACATAATTTTAAATTAATTAAATATTTAGTTATGTGTTCGTAAATATTCATAATTAATGCTTTATTAACTTCTTGCCCTCTACCCCAACAAACCTAGCAACCCGCAATTCAAATATGCCAAAAATAAATCCCAGTATTACATAATGAACATAATTAATGATCAATGCACTGGTTAATAATAAATTAATAGTTTCAAAATAATTATTGATTAATTAACTTTCCTACCTATACCCTTACAAATCCAGCAGGTCCCACCTAAAATATAACTAAAATATATGAATATTGCACAATTTACATAATGAATAAACATTTAAATAATAAATAATCAATTTAAGGTGAATTGTTAATTAATTGCTACCAAGTTAAGTTCCCACCCTATTCCTCTACAAACTTAGCCAACCACACCTAAAAGATAAGTAATATAAATCAGGATTAAATAATGTCGATAATTAATATCAATCACATACTCACTTAAGTCTGATTAATTAATAATCATTGCTTATTTAACTTCTTATCCTATCTCTAAATAACTTAACATTACTAACTATATTTAAACAATTAATAGCAGTTATACAGACAATAGTAACACATAAAATGAATATATGAACTAAAAAATATTATCTAACTAGAAAAATAAAATATTCTTGACAACGATATTTCTGCATCACAATATTTCTCCCTACATTTACAACTCGATATTTTGAGCAATACCTTAGAAAGATGAGGTATCTTAGCAGTAGTCCGAACTTAGGCGCAGATGTACACATTTTTCATACTACGTAGCACTGCACTTACTATATAACGGTGCGTTTGAAAAGGAAGAAACAGAGCAATGCACTCTATGTACAACGATTGGCATGGTACTATAGATGTCCCCAGTGCTGGATTTCAAACAGGGCTCCCTTGTGCAATGTAAAGCCTCGCACCATGGTGCAGAGGTGAGTGTGCAATGCCTACCATAGGATTTTTAGCAGAGCCATGTCCTTACAGTACACATTCCTTTGCATAGACTGAATGGTTCTACGCATTAGATGTGTGCTGTCCACTTCAGCAAAAAATGCAATGTATTGTTTTTTTAACAAGTGTTTGTACTGATCAAACTCAGTAACATCCCCTTGAACCAAAGTAGAACGGACTTTTTGTGCTGCGAAAAGTGCTCTGTTTTAGCGCAAACCACCTTTTCTGCTGTGGTTGGTAAATGACATGCACCATGCAAAGAGTTAGCAACTCTGGGCCCTAGAGTCAGTCAGAACCTCAGAAAGGACTCCTTATACCCAGTACTCCAAAGACAGTCCTCTGCATTAGACATATTTTTGGGCAAACTGAAGGCTGACACAGAGAGTAGGAATTTTGGTGGATGTTCCAGATAAAAGTTCTGGATCCATGAGTCAATAGCAGCTTTACCATGTGTAAATGACGGCTCAAAGAAAATATACAGAAATCTGATTTTCAGAAACTGAGGGGCTGTGCTGCCAGAACATCACTTTTCTTTATGTTCCAGTGGCGGATAGGGTTTAGCCATATCTACGAGGCCAAGGAAAGCCACCCTGAGTGGCTTATCATGGCCTCGTAGATACAATGTAAGGCAAAGCAGAACAAGCTGCTGCATTGGCTCACATTGCATCGGGTGGAGATCCATTGGCATTACGGTGGATGTTCCCACTTGACACCCATGGCATTTGACACATTCAAAGATTTACAACATGATGTAAACCTGGGAATACATCAAGACCCTATGCCTCCCCTTGGGTGGCAGAATGGATGTTTTTTTGCCGGAAGGTGTTCTTTCCTGCACAAAAACAACATGATTTCATACAGGCACCCTTACACCCTGGTGCAAGGGTGCCTGCGTTGGTGCTAGGCAGCCATTTGTGCACCATCATTGTAAAATAGGACAGGAATGCACCGTAACTCATAGATACAGTACATTCCAGCCCATTTCTTTTGACGTAGCACTGCCCTACGCCAAAAATTAGTAAATGAGTCCCTGAGTTTATGATGATTTGGGGCACTGAGTACACATGAGC
Source organism: Lissotriton vulgaris (assembly GCF_964263255.1). Classification (NCBI taxonomy): domain Eukaryota; kingdom Metazoa; phylum Chordata; class Amphibia; order Caudata; family Salamandridae; genus Lissotriton; species Lissotriton vulgaris. The sequence goes on from NC_141694.1 coordinate 1,121,962,812, forward strand.
TATTGTTTGGCTCAGAAATGTGGCCTACAAAGCTTATTTTATTGGGCTGGTAATAAAACTGGCAATCTAATTGAAAAGGTAAGTCCCAGATGCCAACATAATATAAAATGTGAGCATAAATTCTCACAAAGTCGCTATGTCCCAATATTTGCACACCTCCATGTTACATAAGTACTGTAGAATGCACTGAATGTCTGTGACAGAACCCATTGATAAAGGAAATATACGAACAACAAATGTAGATGCTAAATCTTAAAAACCTAATCTGAGCTATATCTCAATGGGTCAACTGAAGCTAACTGCCACTAGGTTCCTAGAATAAGAAATTAAAATGTTAAATCTACAAACATAATGCAAGTAAAAGGTAAGTGAAGCTGGAATTATATATTTATTCTGAATGAAAGTTAAGGATTTTATCTAATGCTTTGTGCCATTACATTAAAAGTTAGTGGCGCTCTCTACTTTTATAGAGTGCTGCATATCTGTTTTCTGTTACTTCAGAGCACTGAGACCCTCATTTACAATATGCACTGCCGGAACGTCACTTTTTATGACAATATGGTGGTGCAGGCCTCTCAATCATATCTATTATGCGATGACGTTCCTCCGTGTGACCAGATCACCGTGCTCTACTCCTCGCTGCCAAAAGGAAAAGAAAGGATTCATCTATCTCCTAGATCGACCGGCTGTAGAGACCCCCCACCGCCTACCTCCCGCCGTCCTGCTGTGTCTCACAATCCGACACCGGGACCGCCGAGTGGAGCGAGGCGAGGGGCTGCCTACAACTCCCGGCAGCCCTCGAGGTCTCCAGCCACACCCCCTCCAGGACGCGCCAGGTGGCGCTTAAAGGGCATCATAGTTCCCTCTCGCGGGATGCTGGGCGAAGCCTGGGCCAAGGGTGGGCCCGTCCAAGCCCGTCACAGACCGGAGGAGACTGGGCTGGGCCCCCCCCCCCTAACATCTACTACCAGGTATTATACATCTACAAATTAAACTGTATGTACTTCAAGGAGGGTTGGCTGAATACTCATCCCACCTCCCATGAGTTACATGTGATAATCCTCTACACAACTACAGCCTTAACTCACACACAATGTCAACAAGAGGACTAAGGAGTAAAACAATGAAAAATATGACGTCCTCTACCGGTCCTATAGAGCAATTTCTCACCAAGGTGAATCAAACAATAGACCATACTGTTATGTTGATTGATAGACGTGTTTCTTTTGAACTTGAACAAGCAAGACGCTCCTCGATGGGTCTCTTAGCTCAAGCACAAACACCAACAGCACAACCACATGACACCATTACATTGGATTCACATGCCGATATTCATGTAATTCCAAATACAGTTGATCTATCGGTATCCTTACAACTCTCGGATACACAGTTGTCTCAGGGCTTAGAGCAAACGCCAGATATATTCGCAAGTCCTCAGCTACCCCCAAACGACCACTCTCAAAGTGAAACTAGGGGGATACGGGAAGGTGCTATCCCGAAAATATCAATGATCACTGAAACTCATAAAGGTAACCAAGTAAAAACCAGAGGAAGGACTTCTCAACTTAACGTATTACCAAACCCAAGTGACTTAAATAAATTTCAAAGTTCGGATATTATCAGTAACACAGCACTTCCAAATCAAGATAGTAACACCAATGAAATTTTATTCACAAGGGAAGTACATAATGGTAGTAATCCCGCTCAAACTCCCCGAAATAAATTGGTGCCCATGCAAAATAGTGACTTGAATACTGTTAATTCACAATCTTCTTTAATCAAAGAAATAGAGGGCATAGTTAAGTATCAGCTACGACCCATACAAAAAAGCCTAGAACTGATAGAAAAACAGGTTGCGATATTAGTCGCCCTATCAAAAAAGACTACAAATCCACGATCTCAAGATTTAATAACATTGGTTCCACCTAAAGCTCCTATCGTAAAGGCGAAATCTGTTAATAACACAAAACAAACAGCCAAGCCTTCTAATACAAACACAAGCCAATCAGTAAAAACTCCCAATAACTCAACCCTATCAACCAAAGCTAAACCATCTCAAGAACTCTCAAAACCAGCACCAGGCAATCAAAATCAACCACCAGTAAGTGCTCCCTTAGACAAAGCCTCCTCAGTAAACGTCTCTCCTAGACTACCTGTGACCTCCACCTCACAGCCAGAGCGCGCACAAAGGCACTTTAATAAATCAGAGCGACCAAAGAAAAAATGGACTAGACCAGTGAATCTCCCCCCGGAAGCAGCCCCCTTCGTAGTCATCTTAACGGGGGTCCCGGAATTAAGCAACGATATGGATGAACCTACCTGGTCTCTGCTTAATAAAGCCCGGTATTGGTTGAATACCAACAGACCTAATCACCCTAATAACATCACCAGGATCACCACGGCCAGAAGGGTCTCTTGGATAGGTCACCAACCTAAAACAATCCCCGGTGACTGTATAATTGTCAATCTTGAAAATCCACACGCTGTGGATTATATATGCTCCTGGGAATCATTGGAAGGTAGTGGCGGAATAAATACCAAACGCCTATCTTTCTTCTACCCTCGACAGAGACATCAGGCCGAGGATTCCAACTGGCCACCAAATTGGTCCTGGAACCAGCCTGAGCAGAGTAACAGGAACCAGGGCGAATGGGGTTTTGGAAATAACTTTAGGAGCAGATCACAAGGAGATTGGGGGTTTGACCAAAGAGATCGGAACGAGTGGAACACCCTTGGCCGCAGGGGACAGCAACCACCGCAGAGGGAACCATGGGCCGGATTACCAACCTTTAATACCTATAGTTGTTTAGAGATGGTTGACTGACCATCACCACAGTCTTATGATAACTCTCCTTCGATGGAAAACAGTTTCGCTTCAAATAACTTAGATAATTTTCCATCCAGCAATCTACCCATCAAGGAACAACACACACGAATAACAAAGATTAAAAAACCTATCAAGTCGTCAATAGTTCAAATTAAGGCAAATACGACACATGATCCATACTGTCATCCAAAGACCTATACAACCCCTTTATCAACGTTGTCAACACCCAACAAGTCGCAGGAAACCGCCTTAAACGTGACATCTGCTCAGCAAACCATTTATCTAGAAGAAATTACTGCCCAGAACATGTCTGTTAAACCAACCTTAGAAAAAGCCGAGATGAGGGTGCTCTTCTGGAACGTCGCGGGACTGGCGACCAAACACGCAGAAAAAAGTTTCCTTGAACTAATTGAATCGATCGAAGTTCTCTGCCTTCAGGAGACGTGGCTAAATAACCCAATCCACCTTCTGGGTTACAAAACATTCTTCTCCCAAGCCATAAGATCAAACTCTGGGAGAAGCAAAGGTGGTCTAACAGTGTATATCTCGAACTTATGGCCATGTCATGAAATAACTCCCATGATACTACACCAAAATTATCAGATCATCAACCTTCAAGGCAACCACCGCGAAGTTTTTACTATCATAAACTTTTACAACAATATGAATAACACGGAATGGACTAAAACCTTAAACGAACTCCAGCACCACATAAATGTTTTCAAAACAAAGTATGTCAAGGTCTCCCATACAATAATCTGGGGTGGAGATTTTAACCTCCACATATGTAACGAGACAAACACTTTCATCTGCGGAATATCAGACGATGAAGAAAACTGCCTTACGCACTTCTCTCATACTATCGAGGGAAATAACATGCTGACCGTAATGACCGAACTAGACCTAGGATTTGCCAACATGTTAAAAACTCCTATTACCGAGTTCACCCCCACTTTTCATGGAAGAGGCCTCGAAACTCTAATCGATTATATTCTGATATCCACTAACAAAGCCACATGTATCAAGAACTTTGAGGTACTTAAGAATGTACTTAGTGATCACTTTCCACTAAAATTGACTTACCAGGAACTGAGCCATCGAAGGAATACAGATAAGGCTAATACCGGATTGCTCAATCAGGAAGCACTCACATTAAATAGACTTAACGGATATACCCTTAAATGGTGCAAAATAGATCAAGACGTGATCAACACAAGAATAATTGCTACCTGCAAAGACCAAATAGACAAATGCTTAGATCCCTTTTCATCTCCCACAGAGGTAATGACTAACTATGAAGAGATCGTGACAAAAATAAGAAATGAATTAACCAAACCTCACAAACCAAACAAGGCTGCAAGAACAGGATGGTTTGACACAGAATGTACCAAAGCTTATTCTGAACTAAAGAAGGCCCTAACTAAAAAAGAAAGAAATAGACAAGAAGTATCAAGGCTACGAAAAATCTACAAATTAGCTATTAAAAAAAGGAAAAAGGACTTGAAAGCCAACCTTTGGGCACAATTACTAAAAAGCAGCCTGCTAAAAGATAGTTCAGCCTTTTGGGAGATAGTAAAAAATCCTTTCTTAAAAGATACAAATGAAGAACCCTCCATGGATGTAGCCATTAAAGCACAGGACTGGGTCCAACATTTCTCAGGAGTATTTGGTGAGGACCACCTTGTAGACCCTAGTGTTCAGGAATCCTTTCATCCCTTACCTCCGGTGAAGTATCCAATCGACATCCACTTCACACTGAATGAAACAAGGAAAGCCATTGAAGTGGGCGAGTCGGGTAAAGCACCGGGACCTGACTCGGTCCCAATGGACCTTTACAAACTTTTACCGGATCTTTGGGGTCCGCTTCTAAACATAGTATTAAATGCAGCAAAGAACACTAATCTTCCTGACTCTTGGTCCACTTCATTACTCATTCCCATATTCAAGAAGGGAAACAGGGACAGTCCATCCTGTTACCGCCCTATTTCCCTTTTGGACTCCATCGGAAAGATGGCAGGTCGCATTCTTTTGGACCGCCTCCAGGAATGGTCCAAAGAACAAGGCGTATTATCAGACCTGCAATATGGATTCAGGGCAGGGCTGAGTACCGTAGATCAAGTCTTAAATCTATCACTATTGGTTGGAAAATACGTGAACGCAAAAAGATCTTCCTTGCACATGGTTTACGTCGACCTCACGGCAGCATTCGACTGTGTGCAACACTCAAAACTTTGGTCAATAATGCTGCAAATGGGGATCGAACCACCAATAGTAGACTTTCTCCGTGAACTATACACAGGAGCGTCAGGTAAGGTCAGATTCGGGTTAGATGGCCAATTGACAGACAGTTTTCCGATCCAGAAGGGGGTCAGACAAGGTTGTGTACTGGCCCCCTTCTTATTCACGCTCTACACCAACGGGCTCGAGAGGGCAATGCTAAAGGATGTGAAAGATCTCCCGGAAGTAGGTCGTCGGCAGATTCCTGCGTTATTATACGCCGATGACGCGGTAATTCTCGCCCAGACTCCTATCCAACTGCAGCGGGCCCTAGATAATTACTGCTCCTTCATGACTAGCTTAAACCTGAAAATTAACATCAAAAAAACTTACGTGATGCATGCGGGTACCAAGGGGAAAAAAGTAAAGACTATCTTTGTGGACAATCTACCCCTCGAAAGGACTAATACCTACCCCTACTCCATCACCATGGACGACGATCTCAACTGGAAAGAAGCAGTAAATTCACGGAAACTGTCTCTAATAAGATCAACTGGCGCACTAAAAGCCTTTTCCCTTCGCCTGGGAAAAAGACCTCCCACTGAATTGATCAAGATTTATAATGCTAAATGCATAAGCGCCGCCACTTATGGAGCGGGGGTCTGGGGAATAACAAATGTCGAGCAATTGCAAACACTCGAAAATTCATTCTTAAGATTTTTGTTGGCCGTCCCGAGAAGTACAACAACTTACGGATGTCATCTTGAACTCGGGATCGAATTTATCTCTGACATTATAAAAATCCAGCCCATCATGTTATGGCGTAGAATATGGGCCACGGAAGAGTGCCATCTTACAAGAACAATAATCCAGGATTGTCTGAAACTAGATAAAGCAAGAAAGATAAAATGGCTGGCCTACGTGGAATCCTTTTTCACAGACATTGGTCATTCAGGGTTTTTTGATGACCCACCGTCGGTCACAGATATATCAAAAAAGGAACTTAAATCAATTTGTATGTCACATTTATCCCAAATCCGGCTGATGACAGAAATAGGGAAGCCTTCAGTCCAGCATTGCTTAATGATCCAGCTGGTCCCCACCATCCAACCTTATTTGCAATATGATTTGACACAATTTGAAAAATTTCTTCTCACCCTTTTAGGTTTAATTTATTTCATTATCTGGTTTTGTTTCCCAAACAAAATGATTGGACACATAATATCTCACTGTGTCCCTGTGACCAAACATCATCACAGTCTACTATTCATGTTTTATTCTTTTGCAAATTTTACATTCCACTTCGCAGACGATGGATAATACCAGTACTAAAAGCACTAAAAATCCGTAGATGTCGCCCTGCGTTTCTGGCAATACAATTCCTGGAAAACAACTTGATGACTAAATCGATTGCCCAATATCTTAAACTTTGTATTAAGCATCGATTGAATTTATGAACTTGTTAGATGTCCAACATTAAGTTTCATGAATTACCAGAGTTAAATTGAATGTATTTTTAAATATTTATTATGTTTTTATGTACTTTTATGGTCTTCAAAATACGAAAACCGAATAAAGTTGGTTTGATTTGATTTGATTTGATTTATGCGATGCAAAGCCATACTGCATGGCTTTGCCTGGCCTCGTAGATATGAAGTAAGGCAAGGCAGTGCAAAGCGCTGCCTTGCCTTACTCTACAGTATATAATGTGGTGGTCCCAGTGTTGTTACATCAAAACAGTGAAAACGTTTTTTATAAAGCAAATAAAAAGAGAAAATAATAGGTGCTACAGTGTTATTTACACTAAGCACATGCGGCACATTTTATAAAAACAGTTCATAAAGGACATTCATATGTCATGTTGGTGTGCCTAACTGGGTGGGGGGGGGAGTGATTTGAGTGAGGTAGGAAGGTAAGTGACAAATAATAATTATTAGTACCACAATCAAATTGTTTGATATGTTACTAAATGCCACATATTCTTACTATAAATCATATGAAAGAAATTACAATCATTTCCATAGCCATGCACAATATACAGTCACAGTGTGGAATGCACTGGTGATAATATTGGCGTCAATTGTGTGTTGACGTTTTGACCCCTAAAACCATGTAGGTTGGTTCTAATCCTTACAGACGGGGTCTTCCTCAGGACAGAAGTAAGGGTGAGGACAGATGGGGCACCGTATCTAGTATGGAGAGAGGCCTAGAAGGCAAAAGGTTACATCAGAGACGGAAGTGGGCATCAAAGGCTCCAAATGGTGTCGCGAGAGTGATGAACACTCAGAATGGGGAGTCAATCCAAACAACTTCACCAAAGCAGTTTCAATGCTGCTAGGGATACCGTGGGCAATTCATCAGTCGCAAAGTGATTTAAATTACACGTTGGTTCCTTAACTGGAATTTCAAAGGATCTGCATCAGTCGAGCGGTCCTCACATAAGTGGGAGAGCAAGCTGCTAATGCGAGGTGTTTTTTTTTATAGGAGAGCGTGAGACGCCAGCGACGTCCAGTGGGTAGCGGCAGCTAAATGCCTGCTAAGAATGACATCTCCTTGGAAGAAAGACTGGAGATCGAGTTTATCAAAACCACCAAGGGGGTCTATTATGGATGTGATTCTCTGAACTGAAAATCTCAAAAGAAGGTGAAAGTGGGGTAGCCCTGAGAAATTGAAAAAGGCAAACAAAGTCACATTTCACAAATACATGATTACAGAAGAGATGTGTAAAAACATGTCTTCGTTTATACAAGAGGCAATATTTAGCTGGGCTCTATAAGTGTAATGTATGGAAAACATGAAATTAAATGGAATGGCAAGATAAAATATCGCTACTATCAGCCCAATGATCATATCAACATTGCTGGACAACCTGGGATGTAGAAAGTCATTACACCATAATAAATCACAGTTTGTGGAGTCAAATGTGTATATAACATTTGCACTGAAGGCATTCGAAATCATGCGAGGTTATATCAATACATATTCATGAAGGTCTCATAGCGCCATTCTCAACTGGCATAGTTCAAAGTAGAGAGAATACAACCCAGCCCAAGGTCATGGAATTGGAAATGGGTGGCATGTGGAGGCCTAATCATGTATTGAGGCATGCCAATTGGGCATAACTGGGATCTAATTCATTCAAGCCATTTGCAAAGGTGTACAAACACAACATCCATTTTGATTCTCTGATAGTAAGAAATGAGGCGATGTTGCCCCCTCTTGGTCCCAGTTCGGCTTTCTCAATCACCAACCACTTCATTTGATCCGGGTTGTGTCCCATCTGAGTGAAGTGTTTCACTAGGGGTGCCCCTATGACAGAACAATAAATCCTACTCTGATGTTGCAGTATTCTGGCCTTAATTTTCTGTTGTGTCTGGCCCACATAGAGGAAGCCACATGGCCAGACAATCCCTAGATCATGTTCATGGAATTACAGTTCGTGAAAGACTGTAGCACGTGGCAGTGTTGCTTATGTGTAAATGTTTTAGTTGGTATAGTGGTAAGGCATGCTTTGCAATGTCCACACTTGTAATGCCCTTTCACAGGTGGTAAGTTCCAAAGTGAATGGAGTGTGGGTTCTATTGGGCTGTCCAATAATGAATTTATCACATGATCTTTACCACTCATGGCTTTTTTGAAGGAATGCATTGGTGGGTCTGGTTGGTCAATCTCAGATGATACTAGATTCCAGTGTTTGTTTATTATCTTCTTCACAGCATTGCTTCTGGTGGAAAATGTTGTAACACAGATTATTCTTGGTGACATGATGTCATTCTTGTCCTTTGGGGTCAGTAGGGTTTCCCTTGGGTTGAACCAGGCTCTTTTCTGAACTCTCTTCACTAGTCTTTTTGGATATCCTCTGGTGATCAAGCAGACACTCAAATCTTCTGATTCAGCTATGTAATCAGTCCTCTTTGTGCAGTTTCTTCGAATTCGTAGAAATTGTCCTATCGAAAGATTATCCCTTAGGTCTTGTGGGTGGTAACTGTTATATCTGAGGAGTGAGTTACGCTCAGCAGGTTTCCGGTAGAGTGTGGTGAATAGTTTTTTGTCCTAACAGCAGATTTTAATATCGAGAAAAGCTATTTCATTGGCGTCTGACTGGATCGTGAATTTTAAATCCTCATCACAAAGGTTGAGCCACTGATGGAATCGGCCCAGTTCTATGTTGTCACTGTTCCAAACAATCAGAATATCGTCAATGTAATGTTTCCATAGATCCACACAGTGGTGTAAAGGATTTTTACTGAAGACATACAGTCTCTCGAAATTATCCATATAGATAATGGGCAAGTCAGGGTCAAAGGCTGCCCCCCATCGCCACTCCCTTTGTCTGTATATAAAAGCATCCTTGAAAAAAGAGGACATTTTTCTTCATCGCAATGGTCAAAAGGGCTATGATGAAGTCTGTGGGCACTCTCATCGGAGCAGGTCATTGGTTTAAGGATGTCTCTCATTACCTCCAATGCTGGCTCTTGTGGGATGCTCGTGTATAGTGACACAATATCGCACCAGTAGTTGCTCATTTGGATTAAATGGTTTGTGGTCAATCAGGGTGATAGTTTGCATAGTATCTCTCAAGTAAGCTTCTGTCTTCTCAACAATAGGTTTCAAAAAGAAATCTATGTATTTGCATAGGGGTTCAAGTAATGAATCGCAACTGGATACAATAGGGCGTCCCAGTGGGTTGCTCATGTCCTTGTGTATTTTCGGCATGGTGTAGATGGTGGGTAGCCGTGGGTGTTGCTGGTTGAGATAATCAAATTCTAGTTTGCCCAGAAACCCAAGTTCCTGGGCTTCGAATGTAATCTTGAGGATTTCTTCAGCCAGATCTTTGGACGGATCTGATCTCAACAAGGAGTAGCTGACACCAACTTGCAGTTGTCTCATGATCTCTGATATGTATGCTGTTGTGTCTTGTACCACTACAGCACCGCCCTTGTCCGCGGACTTGATGGCAATATCCTTGTTGTTTTTCAGGGTCAGGAGGGCAGTTCTTTCCAATTTGCTGGTGTTCTGAGTAGTATGTTTATGTATGGAGAGTAATTTGGTTACATCACTTAGCACCATGTTCTCATAGGCCAAAATCGTATTGGTCATTGCATTGATGGGTGGGACAAAAGTGGATGGAATCCTCAGTCCTGCCAGAGATTTTGACAGATTGGCTTCAGTGTTTCTGAAAAAGTACCTGAGGCGGATCTTTTGAAAGAATCTGTGCAGCTCTGTCTTAGGTTGAACATGTTGGGATAGGCTGTAGGTACAAATGACAAGCCTTTGGACAGTACTGTTTGTTCTTCCTCCTTCAAAATATACGATGAGAGGTTCACAACTGGATTACTGTTCGGCTCTACCACCTGTATACTTTGCGTCTCGTTGAGATCTCCCCGAGGAATTTTTTGCCTTACTCTACATCAAGGAGGTGATGCTGTGGGTGTTTCCACTCAACATCCATGGAATTCGACACTGCTCCAGATTTACAACATCAAGTAAACCTGGGGCAGCGCCAAAAACATACGCCTCCCCAGAGTAGGCTTAACGAGGAGTTTAAATTTCTCCTCGTTGTTTGCTCTTTTCATGTATGCTGCATTCTGCAGCACATAAAGAACGAGGGAAACACCTCTCGTGATTGTTTTTGTGCAAGAAGGTGCTCCTTCCTGCACAAAACAATCATGCCTGCAGCGTAAGCACCCTTGCACCATGGTGGCTTATGGTTGGCCCTCAGCTGCAAATTCAGTGCCAGTGCTGGCCAAAAGGACAGGAATACACTGTATCTTGTAAAATATGGTGCATTTCTGCCCTTTCAAATTGGCATACAGCAGCACGGTAAAGTGACTTGGGGGCGGCCCTACGCTAATTCTTTGTAAATGATACCTGAATGTTTTGAGAAAGTGAAAACGCCACAGTTGAATAGAGAGGTTCATATAGTGTGGTCAATAGGGTTGAACTGTCAAGTGTTCTTTAGTTGTGAAGCGTGTTTTGCTCCGATGAAGGCGAGGGTGAAAAGATTGGTTTCAATAGTTTTCTGAACTCCGTGTAATTTTGGTACAGCTCTGGCAGAGGAATGTTTCCTTCTTCCAACAGAAGACCGGATTCAAGAATGTTAGTATGATTTTCGGGGTCGTTTTCAATCCTGAAATGGATTTTGGTGTCATCAGGGTACATTTGGATTTCACCTGTTACTGCTTGAGGATCAGTGGCAGAAGGGTAAAGAGCAAAGTGGTGGGGGTAAACCCATAGATCCAATCTCATGACACCCGCTGAGAGTTGATTCTTTTTTTGATTCAAAATAAATGGTTGTATCAAGGCCAAGGCAGTTCCTGACATGCCTGCCCAGTGCTTCAGGGTTTGCAGAGGGTTATCATCATTCACCACATTATGGTTCATTGGGTCAGAATCATGGATGAGGAAGTTTTCTTCCATATGCTCCTGGATCTCCGATGACTCACATTCCTATATTCTTGTTAGGTAGGGTACATATGAGTTTATTGATTATTTGCCAATATCTTTGGTCTACTCATGATCCTTACAACTATATGGCGGTGACAGCATGGGCATGGCTCTATAAGTATGTTAGACACTTTAGCTTTAACGGCCAGTTAAAACACAGCCTTGGTGTACAATGCTTGGAAGGGTGTGAAAGTGAATTAAAGTGACTGTGAAGGTACGAGGAAAGACATATGTTGTTGGGCTGATGAAGCGACACTTACGGATGTGTGTGAAAAATGCCAGGAGGTCTTTGCAGTACTGTTCTCATGAGCAGAAAGTGTTATTCGGGTGTTTGTATCAAATAATTGTTTAAAAATTTTGAAAATCTCTCGTATTTGAATACAGACAAAATGGGTCTTTTTGACACTCCTACCCACTTTGAGATTGCCTCCCCAATATTCTTTGCTGAGGAGCTTCTCTTTTAAAGACAGATCCTTACTGCACTTGCAGTCCAAATTATGACTTGTTCATTTAATTTCTGCTATATCCTCTCTGGACCATTTGTTGGTCATTTTAATGCCCATTTTTTGTCACCTGTGGTCAGCCTATTGAGGGAAGTAGGTTAATTTAGATGTAATTGTCCAGCAATTGGGTGATCTGGTGTGAGGGGGTCTAATTTGATAGCCACAAAGGCTTTCTCCAACTATTACGTTTGTAGTGGGTGATTGGGATTTGGGTGAGTTGTTACTGCTCCAAAGCTGTATTTCAGCGTTGAGAGTATGACAGAGATGAAGAAGTGGTCTTATAAGATCAGTCATAGGGCCAAGGTGTTAGAGGTGTCAATGTAAGAGGTAAACACACAGGGCCGTATTACGATATTGGGCAAAAAGCCTCTGCCTGACATGGTAGGTTTAAAGTCCAGCTGCTGTATTATGATGAAGACGGTCAGAGTTTATACTGGCCGACGGTGGGTCAGAAGACCTCATAATCCCTTACGGACTGCGTTACCGGTGTCAGGATTATGATGGCAGTTTCCGACAGCCATTCCATGTCGGCCTTTGTGACATGGAAAGGCTGTCAGAAAGCAACATTGGGGTCCCCTAGCAAGACCTATGTCCCTCTGTGGCCTCCGCATGAATGCCACACCCCTAAACATCCCTGCATTGTGTGGCAGGAGCCATAACGGGCCTGACACACAGTGCAGGGGTATTAACATGTTTACAAACTTCAACTTTTCAATGAGAACTTGTACTGCAGACGATTTCCACCTGCTGCACAAGCTCCCGTTGAAAAATGATGTTTCTGACTGCACCATGTGTGATCGCATCCAAATAAGGCATTCAGAACCGTTGTTGGTTGGTTCCCAATACACAAAGGTGTCCCAACTGACGTCATAATGAGGCCCAAAGTAAATTATATGACAAGAAATATGCTTTGGCCCACTCACTACCTGGATTAAGCCAATTGACTCGATGTTTTGAGGAAGTCTGTTGCTACGTTAGAGTCTAACTTGTTGGCCCAGAGACTTTAGTCACCTAAGATTGCTATTATTTGGACTGTGACCAGAAGTTTGGCAGACCACCACTGTGATGAATGGTCGTTTATGGCTCATACTTCAGTCAGTAACAATGTATTTGTAAGAAAGTTAAGCACCGTAAAGTACCACAGAGTAGGATTGTCCAGCTGTATAATCAATGACTAGCCTCGGTCCCTTTCCTTATTTTTTTGGTGAGGTTCTGGTGGTCTATGGTAGGATCATCTAAGGTGCTAGCAAAGCGGTTGCCAAAACTAGCCACTTTGAGGCAGACAAAATAACTTGGTTTTGGACAGGAAGTCAATGATATTCAGGGTGTACTTCTGGATTGAATGTGAATTGATGAGCCCAGTTTGTATGATGGGATTATGATTGACTCCATAGATTGGTTTAATCTCTGCATGAGGTAGTGAAGATTGATGTTCTGATACTGTAGTTGCCCAAGTATGAATACTAAGTTCTTGGTTATCAATAGTATGAGCTATGAGTCCCACTGGAATCGGCCAAGAGAGTAGATTATCCTTCAGGGCGAGGATGTTTGGAGAACTTCTGTTGGAGAGGTGAATTATCATTTAGGGAAGGCACTTGAATACTGAATTACCTTGCAACAAATGAATGTACAGAACAAGCAAGTTGTAACAGCTGATACTAGTAGAGTGGTGTTCTCCACACAAAACCCTTGGGGCACACCAAGGGAATCTCAGTGTTCCTGGCTGGGAAACAAATAACAGGAGGCTAATTCAGGGTTGAATCTGGAGCTGGGACCCCTCACTGCATAAAGGAGAGAAGTTTCACCCAACGTCCATACTCACTCACCATATTGGTAGCAATAGCGAGTAGACACTGCAGCACATAACCACCTTCCTGCAGCTTTTGGGTCCTTGTGGTCCAGGTTACTGCCAATTTCTATTTGTTCTCTGCACGGGGGCCTCATGGAGACAGTCTGTCCACTGGTAACTCAACTGCATTCTAGTGTTAGGTTATGCAATCTAGGGTCCTGTCCAGTCTCCAAGAGATACTTGTCATTCTAGACGCTCCTGAAGGACATGGCCTCTTAACTTGTCTTCGAATGCGAGGATGTAGTATGGGGAAAACGTGCCCACAAGGATTAGAGCCGTATACATTTCAGCTCAGGAAATTGGTAAGAGTGTCAATTAGATAGTCATACAGCTCCATAGGGTGCAGGAAATATTATTTTTCGTGCTTTATTAGTACCTAAAATTTACACAATATAACAAACAAATGAATGTTTCAAAATAGAGACCTCCCAGAACTGTCCTTGTACTTGCCGTTTGCAATACAACCACTTCATGGCACTAAAGCTGCATACTGACCTGATAAGAAGGAGCCATTGAATGGAACATAATTTAGCAACTCTCTTAGGGATAGGAATATGATTCCCGAGAAACAATAAATGTGCTAACACTCTGAGGTATTCTATGATCAGCTTTTAATATAATCCACCCGGGGTGGCACATCTCAGACATGAATAAACCCTTCTCCATCTTGTTTCTAAATAATCTTTCACCGATAATATATAAGTTTGGAAAGTGAACCACTTTGGTGTGAATGGACCACTGCAGTGTGTGATAACTTATTGGACTAAGTGATCTTTTCTGCCATACTTGTGATGTGATCTTACACTGCCAGACATATGTGGACAGAGAGACTGGTTCAGGCGAGAATTGGAAAGCAGGGTGGTGTCCTTAGAAAAAGGGTTGAAATAACTTGATGTTTCTCACAATGCTGAGGTGTGAGATATATTGACAGTGGGGGAGAGAGAGGTATGCCAACATGTTGGACTGCGGGAGATGCATACAATATTATACTTACGTGGCTTAGAAACAAAATAAATGGATGAATCTGGGAAACAGCCTGGCTAATTAGGCCTGAATCAATGGTGTCCTGGATTAGATGGAGTTGTGATATTGATTTGGAAGTGATATAGAAACAGCAGATTATAATCATCAAATCAAAGTATATGACACTGCATTGTATGCAAAAGACAACAGAGCAACAGATAAGGAACATTACGACTACCCAAATGTGGCACAAATGGTTTCTCTCCTACCAGAAAAGAGAGAACATCTAGACACCCCACTGACAGGTACCTGATTACCTTTCCCCGACAAATAAAGATATGTGTGCACTGAACCTTGCATCAGTGTTCTCATCTGTGAGTTTGATAGACACCAATTTGCAGGATGTAACATCTTACAGTTTACTGTTGATGCTTAATAACAGTGACAAGATTCTTAGCAAAGCTATTGCAACTAACTGTTTAAACTATTGCCTTGAGTTGCCCACACTGACCAGAGTGGGTTTGTAGCAGGGCACAATACACCTTTCAGTATAAAATGTATTTTCTTCAAGCGTGAGATTACCACCAGCTTTACTAGTAGAGAGACAGCCATAGGCTTGGAGATAGACATAAACACAATTAGTTGAAGATACATTTGTGTGATACAGAAGAGCTGGACTTGGGGGAAATGTGCTAAAATGAGCCAGCTGCCAGATTTTGTGAAGGGCACTTACTTTCAGACTGATGTTCCATTAGCAGTTGTATGCATCAGGCATGCCTCCATTAATTTTTGCATTAGCCATGGAACTCCTTAGAAACATAGTAAGTTTCAATGGCAGAGTTTAGTGCACACTCAGATTGGCCACAGGCTCTATATCTTTTTAGATGACTGTCTAGTTAATATGAAATTCTGAATATTATCATACAACAGGGTGTGCTACGTCATGATAGCCTACTTATAGTTCATATATTCATAATTTGAGTGCATTTTGATACTGAGAGAAAGCTTTAACATGGAAATGTCTCATGCTTTGCTTACCACCTGACATAGTGAATCACTACGTTCATTTTTCCCAAAATAAACTTTATGAATGATATAAATTGATTGTTCTTCGCCCTATTGATGAAAGAGCAAAGGATTTAAGTTTCCAGGATGAGCAGAAAGCAGAGCTCTTCACCATGAAAATGGCTTCATATAGCAGATGAGGGGAAGGAGAAGAAATCTTTACGTGGTCCAGCACACCCTCCCTGAGAAACAATCTGAAATGAGTTCTGGTGTGCTATTCTGCCTTGCGACCAAATTCATAATCCACTGGCGGACTCAGTGTCACCGTTTGGTCATAGGGAGTCATAATCCTACATATAGAATGCACTAGCTCTAACCCACCCAGGTGGCATGCTTCATCATCGGTCTAGCTCCTTGCTGAGTGGGTGCTGCAATACCCAGCGGGCTCCCAAGAGTGGGGCTCTTTAACGGAGACCTTTTCTTCCCCTAGCTGGTGTTTGCCAAAGCTTAGGTAACTGCCCTTAAAGAGGGTTGTGAGATGGAAAGATATATTGGGTAAGGGTGAAATTAAAATTGGCAACCGACCATCACTTTGACTGTTTTACTTCTGGTGAATGTCCATGCGAAGCTTAATAATAAAAGTGAACCTGCCAGGCATGGCGATGAGCCCTTGACTTCACAGTGTGGCTGACATGTTTCATGCCATAGTCGCCCCAAGGGTCAAGAGGATTTCTTCAGGAACAGAAAAAAAACCCTAATCTACTAGACAGGGTCTTTAAAATAAAGATGAAGCATATAATCAGACAAATGTGCTCTATTTACAGCAGATAAATTAATCAGGATTAGAGAATAATAAAACGTTATTCATACCCCTATTATGTGTAAGAGAAAGAGGAGACACAAAACAATATTTATAAACACTTATTGAAATATGGTAGCTGATTTGAAATTAAATGTTTTACTTGTGTCTCACAACAATAGCATGCGACACGGCTGAGCACAGCAAATTGTGGGATATTTAAAGGAACAATAGACTCCCAAATAATCTGCAAGTTTATTATTTTTAGTAGAAACTATCACGTAGCAATTCAGTCTGTATTTGGGCCCCTTAGGGAAAACTTGGTGTTCAAGCAGGCGTTAGGTATTGACGCAGTGACGTTCTAAAAGCCACACAGAAAAACCTTGTTGATTTCAATGCATTGCTTTTTACAAGGGCTTCGTGCGTGGGAAAGCCTACCCCGCATACATTATCCATGACGCAGGTATAATGTTACACAGGGCTTTACGTGACGCATCTCCCTAGATGCGTCACGCTGTAAATTTGTCGCATTTTTTACGCCGCCGTTCTGTCACAAAAGTGACACAACGGCAGCACAAAAGTGTCGCAAGGGGCTTTTAAATCTGCCCCCTCCAAGTTAAATCTGGTGCAACTTTCAGAGAAAACCCAAAAAATTGATAATGAGACAATACTCTACACAGATATGGTAACACCTGAAGCAATAAAACAGGAGGGTGAAATGAATTCACAAACTACAAATGCTTCTGTGTTCTGTTGAGGAAGCTAATACAGACTTGTAATAAGCGTCTCCACAAAATACTGACATCATCGCATTCCACTATGTCAACACTCTACCCTTACACATCATCAAACATCGTAGTTTATTTAGTAGAAGCATAACACATACATACCAACAGAGGCACAGGAGTAACTGACACTCCTGGAATGAGGCAGGATGACATTGTTGCATTCCACAATATCAACACGCTACCCTTACACATCACCATAAGACACTAAGGGCTGGATTTAGATCTCGGCAGATGGGTTACTCCATCACAACAGTGAAGGATATCCTATCCACTGAAATAAAAATCCAATAGGATATAATGGGATTTATATTTCAGTGCAAATAAAATTTTCCATTGCCAAAAGCCCTCCTCTGAAACATAGGCTGCTGCAATTAAGTGTGCACGCAATAATAAAAGGCAGCATAATCCTAAAGTCATCTCAGACCTTTTCATTCCATTTACAGACACTCCCTGCCCCTTCAGCTCCATCTTGCAGCTTTCTGCTTTCTTCCTTTAAGACGCTTTACCATCTTTCTCTTCCTCCACCTTTCTCATATGTGTCTTTTGCTCGCAGTAAATGACTGATGCAAAAAACATAAGTGCCGGCCACCAAAAATAAGTGCTGGTGCCCCTACCAGCAATTACTGGCTCAAATTAAGCACTGCATCCACCGAGATCTAAACCAGTCCCTTATGACCAATTGCATAATGCATTAAAAGGTTGCCAAATTACTCTCTAAGTCTGTTAAACACTATTAACTGATGTTATCAATGCCTATGCCAGTCAGTCAATTTATCTTTATTCGACTTAATTAAAAGTCATACAAAGAGATTCAAAACATTTCATACAGGGAATTTTTTAGGAACAATTCATTCATATTAAAATATAACAATAAAATTCAATTACATATCATACATATTAAATACGTCAATAAAAACAAATACAGGCATACAAAAGATAAGAAGGAATGACAGTGGATCAAATGAGAATGTTTTTTCATCCTAGCTGCAGCTACCAAGAAATTAGCTATACAGAAGGTAATGCGCGGGTTAATCAATGATTGTAAAAAGAGCAAGGCCGGTCTCACTTGTGTGAAACCCGCCTCCTTCAGGACTGGTACCAGGTATTTTTTTCTTGGCTCTAAGTAAAACCCGCAAAACATAACAAAATGCATAGTATCTTGGTCTGAGAAGTGATCACAGCTGCAGGGAGGAGCTAGTTCCGGTTTTTCCCATGTTTTAAAAGAGCCTAAATAAAGATGTAACAAATTAAACCTAAACTTAATTAAAAGAAACCTATGGAATGGGATTGTAACAAAACCAAGATAAGGAGCTAAAGAGAGTGAGTTAACAAGTAGATAATGACCCCTTACTGATGGTTTCACTAACTCCCTTTCCTCACGGGATGCTCGTGCCCTCCCCATTAAGTTCTTTTTAACAAAATCAATGTCTTGGGCCTTAATATCTAGGGAGGGGGGGCGATAAAAAGCTCTGGGCACCCCAAGTCTGAGAAAGCCTTCTGCAGATAGGCCAACCAGGGTATCTTTTTGGAATGGTCTAGGGACAAGACATCAAACATAATCTTATGATTCAGCGGGAGATCTTCATTAAGCCACGTTTTTAACCAAAAGATCAGGGGAGCCATGTTCAACCCATCAGTTAGAAAGTCTAAACCCACCTCCATATGCATAGAGTAGGTTGGTGTTGACTGCGGTACAGATGCCTATGAAGTAAAGGCACAAACCCATTGTTTTTAAGCTGATTGCTAATTGTTGCATTTTTCTCCATCCTCGTTCAGCAGCACAAATAAAATAAGTAACCTACTGAAATTAGGAAACCAGATTGCATACCTTGAACAGCTATATGGTTCTTGTGTTGCTTATCTGCATCTTCTGAAGCTTGATGCTGAAATATGTAACACTACTTTTTTGTATCATTTTTATAGCCTGCTAAGTTCCCTGGTGCCTCGCCAATGAAGAAGGGAAATGACTCTCGAAACGCTTATGGCGTAACAAGGCATATGGACCCTTGAATCGCGGGAACCGCCGTGTTTGTCTTCAGCAAGATGGAAATAAAGAAACTTTGCAGCACAACTCGTAAGGCTTTCCAATGGTTTGGTGTTTGCATATGGAATATATATATAAATATATATATATATATATATATATAAATATATATATATATATATATATATTACCTACTGGCGGTCGCCAGTAGGTAGTTATAGTTAGGACCTATTTTCCATAGGAAATTCAGAACATTCTATTTCCAATAACTTTGGAGCTGGTTGATAAATCTTCGCGAAATTTTCAAAACTTGTGGGGCGCTCTGGTTTGCTTCTATCCTGAACGTTTCGGCGTGATTAGGCAAGTGGGGAGCGAGAAAAAAGGGGGTCCCAAAACGTGCTTTCCCCATGCAATTTTCCATAGGAAACTTTAGACATATTCTATCTGGTATAATTCTCAAGATCTCTCTCGTGTATGGGGGAGAAGTCCAGTGATAAATTCCACATCACTTATCTCCATTTCTAAACAAGGCCCGGTGATGGTTAAGAGCCAGGACACGCCTCTGTCCACACCTCCTATGAAAAATTCCCTTCTAGCAACATCATTTTGGAGTGATCACACTCCATAAAATACCATTGTTTTGGAGAATTCTGCTTCCCAAGCAGAAAGTATTGGGAGAGTCTGTACCCCTTTTTTGGTCTCGCTCTCGAGACCTATTGTCACCGAGATGCCTCTCAAGGGAGACAGACAGGTGCACGAGCCGCTCAGGGTCTGTGCACGCGCTTAAGCAGGCCGGCCGAAGGCACGCACACACAGAGACAGACGCGCAAACAGACGCACACACACACACACGTCGCCCCCCCATGCACACAGACACACTTACACACACCGCCCCCCCTTACCCGCCACCGTCTGTGCATGAAATGACCCACATCTTCCTCTCCTGCCTCGATATCTTGCTCTACCTTCTTCGCCGGCGGCAGTCCCAGGGCCGGTCCTTGGCATGGGCGGTATGGGCAGCTGCTCAGGGGCCCCGCTGCAGGCCCCGCAGAGTAGGCGGCAGATCAGTGGGCCCGGACCGACATGAAATGCGGAAAGCGCTGCAAGTTAGTGGAACTAGTGGAACTAGTGCACCGTCACAGTGCACACACCTAATTTAGTGGTGGTAATGCTGTGCGCGGTGCGCGAGCAGAAGGCGTTTAATGATGTGGATCCCAGGACCGTCAATCTGGTAGCGCTACCAATGACGGCCCTGGACATCATTTTGGCCAGCCCCCACTCAGCAGTGACGCAGCACGCCCGCCGCACGCGCTCCCTGACCTACAGTCTTTACTCTCTTCGGCCAGGAGCAGGGTGGAGTCGGTTCGGGCGCGTTGGTGTAACTTCTTAGATGACTGTAAGACTACTTACTGTAAGTTTACTGTCTGGTTCTGCGTAGGGTTCCACACTGACATCAAGTATTCCAAAGTGTGCGTCACAAAGACTTGGAAGTGTACGCACGGATTATTTTACTTGAATAGGGCAAACCCTTTCTAATGAATTCCTCATGCTTTGGAAGGGTTCAGAGTGTTTAATGTATGCAACGCTGCGCTCGTTCAAATATTCTCCCTCCCCCACAACTTTGTGTTTGACAACCTAATAGTTCCAAAACCTGCGCAGAGTTAGATTTTCTGGTATTCGAAAAATGCAGGTTTATATCTTTATAGAACATTTTCTTCTGAAATCGCACAGTTTCAATATGTGATCCTCATAGCAAAGTTTAGCTTTGATTGTTGGGGTGTCTTTCCCAGGTGGGTTGCATAGTGGCCGCTATAGTACTGTGAGACACGCTTATGTGTTCAAACTCCTGGTTTCTTTTGGTTTGTGTTCGTTGTTACTCCTTGTTACTGCGCTGGGTAGATTTATCACTTACATTTGTTTTGTATTTGTGCTCTTTGAAATTTTAATTTCCATGAAGAATTGATTATCTGGTTTATAACTTTAAATATAACGTGTCTGTAAAAATCCAGTTTAGAATGCCAACGAGAAATATCTGTTTCAATCATTACATGTAAGTAAGCCTGAATGTTCTCTTTCACTCCTTTAATGGGCCGTCCCTTTTAATGCTTTTCGTTGTGCTGACTATTCTTCCATTGTCTCCCATGGTAACCCCGACGTAATTATGCCACTGGTATTCTTATAACATGCCATATGAAGGATCTTACTATGGTACCATGAGAACTGTATTACTCTAGTACAAGTCATCTAGTTCTTTGAGGCATTTGGATGAATGGTGAATCTTGCGTAATTATTCCTGTGGAATAACTGTTGGTACACACAGGTCAGCAAACCAACATAGCCATCTCCCTCTCTCCTCTAAACCCATTCCAAAATGGCCACGCCATGTTACCAATACGTATTTTTTCTATCCTGCGTGGGCAACTGATCTTATGGCCAGGTAGCCTACGTCATTTCTTATTTAAAGGTATAGGTGCCAGAATAAAATGCTTCTTCCTTTCAGACTTGTGTTTGACAACCTTTTCTCATTCTTTTGCAAGGGATTCCAGTGTTATTCTCTATTCGTATGCAGTTCGTTCTTTATCAGCACCCATTGTTGTTCTTGTTCTTTTAGGACTTTTTTCATGCAAACATCTCGCTGAATCCCAAGTGTGATAGACTTTAATCCACTGCCAGTCACTCCCTGTGTCAGGACCCACAGGGTTCCAGTGGTTTCCATTACCCCTAGAAGACCTACTAGCAGGAGAATAACATCCGCGGGAGGTTTCTGGTCCGAGCTAGTGCGGAACCGGCATTCTAGAATGACCGCCGGTAGCACGTTCAGGTTAGCGGTCTAGTTTATTTACGAGACATCGCTGGAGTTCAGGTGAGGCGCGCTTTAGAATTGAGCTGCGCACTTCACCGCGGTTCGCGCCCGAAGAGGAAGCCCAGAGAACTCCGGAGTGATAGCTCACCACCGCAGTTTACCGAAAGTGTTAGGTGAGTGTTTTCGTCTCGCTAACACAGAGTTTCAGAGGAGATACTTACCACACGCCTCTTCTACCAAGTTCGTCTACAGAAGAGGACGCTTCACGGAGGAGTTCGTTATCTATGAAGAGATTACGACGTCAATTGAGCTAAGTCAAGTATTTTCAAGAGATAATGCTAACGCACTGTTGATAAGATATATTAGGCAACTTATCTCGAAAGAACCAATAGTCCTAGCATTAAAAAAAAACGTCATGAAGAATTTGGATTGGAATATTGGAAGAACCCTTGAGAGAAGAAAAAAGAGAGTAAACAATTTGTAGAGAAACAATAGAAGCAGAAAATAAAAAACCAAATAAGGAGAGAGAGAGGGGAAGAAAATAAGAGAACAGTCGAGAAATAAGAAGATACAGTACAGCCAGATAAAAAAATATCAGTGAGTACAGGAGATAAAAGAGAGAATTAAAAGGTTAGGAAAAGATTAATAAAAGCAATAATTAATTTCACT
The DNA here is from genome assembly GCF_964263255.1 of Lissotriton vulgaris. NCBI lineage: Eukaryota > Metazoa > Chordata > Amphibia > Caudata > Salamandridae > Lissotriton > Lissotriton vulgaris. Next base: position 1,121,985,666 of record NC_141694.1, read on the forward strand.
TGTGCACACGGAATTATCCGGCAGAACCAGAAAGAAAGAGAGCAGTCAGGAAGAAGATTAAAATTCAGTCAAAGAAAACAATAGTGAGTACAGAAGTGTGTCAGAAAATAATAAGAGTTAAAAGGTTGTGTTAAGAGTGTATTAATAAGTGTCATTAAATGTACAGAATTCGAAGATAAAGAGAAGAGATAGGAACATAACACATAAGGCGAGCTACATCACTGTTCCGCTGTGAAGAGACAACAGAGGCAGCAGTGATGAATACTTATCTGATATGAACAGGAGTAGAGAGGCTAGTTCTTGGAAGTTATAGGTAGGTGTAGAGGAGAATTAGCAGAGTGAGACTTAAGTACTAATAGTAAAAGTGTAGGAACTCTCAGATGGTAATAATAAGTTTCATTACAGGTACTCAACCGAACAGTCTGCAGGATGGGCTAGATTAGGAGGACCAACCAAGACAGTCTCTTCTCTTCTCTGTTTGTTATTTTATCCAATATCCCCCTTCCCCCCACAGTAACAAGTTGGAGTCTTGTTTGAAAAACCAAGCTTTGGGTTGTTGCCAGGGTGGATTTGGGAAAAGGCATCTCTGCTCCTGTGCGAGGAAATTTTACAGTAATTTTCTGATTCTGACACCCTGCCCCTGTTTCTCGCTCTTGCGCGTTCCTGCTTTCTTCCTTTGTGATAGGTTTGCCGTTTTTAGGTCTCCCTTGCCAATGCGCTTGTGCATTGCTGGCGAGAGATATAGAGGGGCACAAGAAAATCCTACCAAGAGGGCTTTGGAATGCGGATTATGGCCAGTGCATGTGCGCGGGGTGTGCGCTCGCCATTTGCTCCCTTGCCCACCCCATCAGACTTGAAAGGAAGCCGCTCGCACCCCACGATTTGTCTGAGCCTCGGCATCAGACTTCAAAGGCTGCCGCTCCCCCGCCCCAGCAATGCCGAGAGCTTGTTTCTCATAGTCACCCCCTCCCTCTCTCATCTTCCTTCCATACTATCATTCATGGCACTGGCTTCCCCTTTTACCCACTTCGTTATTCTTTATAAACCGCGTTTCTCTCATGTTCCCTCCATGTTGCTATCCTTCTTGCGACGATACCCCGCCTCCCTCGTCATGCCGCCTCTCTGCTACCTTTTGTGCCCTGTGCCTTATTGCCTTCCTTTCTCACGACTCCTTCCGGCTGCACTGCATCGGACTGTACTATATTGCGATCGATTTTTATGTCGCTGCCTTCAGTGCTCATTCAGTCTCCCTACTACCCCTCCACGCTCCTTCCTTCTGGAAACAGCTCCTCCCTGTTGCTGAGGCCGGGCCGTGGGTGGTGGGAGCGGCACTAGAATTGGGGATTTCCGTAGGTTTCCCAGCCCGTTAGAGCAGAGATGGGGCGGCTCGTGGCATTTGCAGGCCCACTCTCTCATTACCCCACAGCTGGTCATCCGCAATTCTGTGGCCTACAGTGCTTTTCATGACCACTAACTAATGTTTACATTTCACATTTTCTCCGAGTCCGTGTGTGAATTTGCTTACAAAAAACCCCGCAAAGCTCACATAAAGTTCCGTATCCTCGCTACCCCCCACCCCCATCAATTGGCTCACGTGATCCATTCTCGTCATGCAGAGTTTTGGAGCATCTCTCGCACTCCTTTTATTTTTGTGTTGGTTCAGAATCAACATGCCAGTGCGATGTGTGTGAGGGGGCGGGGTGCTCTGCTGCTCGGTGATCCAACAGCTTGTCATCAGCACTTCTGTGGCCAACAGTGTTTTTCTCAAGCACTACTGTTTACAATTTATGTTTCCTCCCAGCGTAGATTAAAAAAACGTAAAGCTCGTGTGAGGTTGCCCATCCTTCCTCCCCCTCCGGCATCTCTCTGCTCACATGATCCATTCCTGAGACAGAGCTGCTGGGTTGACTGTTAAGATTTGAACAGAGACTTTATATGTTTGTTGGAACTTGTTTTCCCTAGCCGATGGGCAGGCTTCTTTCAACACAAGCACTGCTGAAAACTACCATGCTACGAGTGTAATGTGTGTGAGGGAGCGGGGGTGCTGTGCTGCCCTCGTAATAGCTGCGTCAGACAGAGCTGCTGGCGATGCTACTTTAAGTTTGTTATGTTGCAGAAGCAGCAATGCTCTGTATACCAAAGGAGCTGTGCTTTTCATGTTTGCATGCATTACAAAATTGGATGTACTTTCTTAAATAACTAATCATACACTCATAAGTATTTTTTACGCTCACAGAATGTCTTCAATTTCTATAGCCCTTAGTCCCGTCACTTTGTCCGGTTGTCCTTCTTCATCGGTACTGCTCTATCTGTTGGTTTACCCAATCAGAAGCCACTATTTGCTGTCTGCTAATGCTGTAAACAATGGAAATATTGTAAGGCAGCAGTCCAGCCAAATCATGAGCAGGAGCTATCTATCGCCCTCACTCTATCTGTCTATCGCCCTCACTCTATCTATCTATCGCCCTCACTCTATCTATCTATCGCCCTCACTCTATCGCCCACACTCTGTCTATACCCTCACTCTATCAATCTGTCTATCTATCGGCCCTCACTCTATCAAGCTATCTATCTATTGTGCTCACTCTATCTATCTATCGCCCTCACTCTATCGCCCTCACTCTATTTATACCCTCACTCTATCAATCTATCTATCGCCCCTCACTCTATCAATCTATCTATCGCCCTCACTCTATCAATCTATCTATCACCCTCACTCTATCTATCTACCGCCCTCACTCTATCTAACGCCCTCTATCTATGGCCCTCACTCTATCTATCTATCGCCCCCACTCTATCTATCTATCTATCTATCTATCTATCTATCTATCTATCTATCTATCTATCTATCTATCACCCTAACTATCTGTCTATTTATCGCACTCACTCTATTGCCATCACTCTATCTATCTATCTATCTATCTATCGATCGCCCTCACTCTATCTATCTGTCTATCTATCGCCCTCACTCTATTTATCGCCCTCACTCTGTCTATCTATCGCCCTCACTCTATCTATCGCACTCACTCTATCTATCGCATCAACACAGCATCACTCAGCACCACCACAGCATCACTCAGGGGCACCACAACATCACTATGCACTACCACAGCATCACTGATCGCCACCACACATCAATCTGTGCAGCCATTCAAGTACAACAAATGGTTCAAATTTGTTTTATCAATATTTCAAGCTTTATTACAAATGTCACAAAAAGATGTTAATATTTCACTTCTGTTCTTGTCCTTCTTCATCGGTACTGCTCTTTATGTTGGTTTACCCAATCAAAAGCCATTATTTGCTGTCTGCTAATGCTGTAAACAATGGAAATATTGTAAGGCAGCAGTCCAGCCAAATCATGAGCAGGAGCTATCTATCGCCCTCACTCTATCTATCTATCGCCCTCACTCTATCTATCTATCGCCCTCTCTCTATCTAACTATCGCCCTCACTCTATCTATCGCCCTCACTCTATCGCCCACACTCTGTCTATACCCTCTCTATCAATCTATCTATCGCCCCTCACTCTATCAATCTATCTATCTATCGCCCTCACTCTATCTATCGCCCTTACTCTATCTATACCCTCACTCTATCAATCTATCTATCGCCCTAACTCTATTAATCTATCTATCGCCCTCTGATGAAGCAGGCTTCAGAAAATATTTTATTCTGACTCGTGGATTTAATTCCCCATAACATGAATTAATCAATTAATGAGCTGTTGCATGATTTGTTTAATTAACACAACCTAGATTAAGTTTGCACCACACATATACACGCGGGAAACTAATAATATGTGCTCTTGTTGCATTTGCAAGTCTGTTTTGTAACATGTGATTAATATTGTTTTGTTTGTCATGTCTGTCCTATTGTCTTTGTAACTATTAATATGCGGCTGATCATTCATGGCATGTGCTTTTTATATGTGTTTACATGTTTGTCCTATGTTGTGTTTGTCTGTCTGTGTATCATTTAATCATCTTTTTACTCTTTCAGAAACATAAAGCTGGATTACATGAAGAATGGTAGATATTTTATGTGTTGCTTTATTTGTTTGCTTTTGGTAAATGTCTTTTATTAGTGGGTTAATTAATAATAAGTCAGGGATTGGGTCGTACAGAAGGGTTTGCTTTACCTGAATTAATCACTCTCTTTGTGTTTGTTTAAATACTAGCCCGAGAGTGGTTTGAGGCCAAGCCTCTGTTTCTGAAGAAAAGTTGGTCGGCCTGAACTGAGACGAGTTGGAGCCAAGTGTACACGTTTTGGAAATCTTCCATGGAGAGCTTTGTTTTCTTGAAAAGACTGTGGCTCTGACATTTGAAAAAAATCTGTGGCTCTGACAATGGAGCTTGTTTTCACGGACTGCTCTGGATGTTCTTTCTCAAGGCCGAGGAAATGACAAGGCTGACTTTTGCCGAGCTTGGGTGGAAGTTAGAGATGTAACTTTTTAAACTGTTTTCAAAGACGCTCGGAAGCTGATGTCACTCTATGTCAATGAACAATGGAATGGTGACGCTTATTCCCTGGACGTGCTAGTTGTGGTGGTCTGACAGCCATCAACCAATCACAGTGCTGAACTTTTGCAAAATTATTAAATTTAGTCAAATTTGAGAGCAAAAATGATTTAAAATTGCCTCTCTTGAAAGGTTTGGGGCTGTCTTTTCCTGAGGGCGAAGTGCTGTCCGATTTCCTTTGGATTGTAAGCATTCAACTGTTTATTATTTGTTTCCCTTTCAGGTCAGAAAACTAACTTAGAGAATAAGATTTATGTTTTATTTTATTCATTATTTTGATCAATGCTGAATTGACAGTTAACTTTGTGCCAATGTTTAATACATTTAACTGAATTAATAAAACTAAATGTTTGATTTTAATAAAGAGAGTTAATAAAGATTATTCAATTATGAATTTTAAAATAAACTTTTAAAATGACAAGCTGGTCTTGTTTATTGTAGATAGTTTATAGCTCAAAAACAAATACATATTAGATCCATTCATCTCATGAAGAAGCAGAAAATTCTGATCAAGACGAAAATCTGAGCCATAGTATTGAAAGGCAAAAGAGTAACTCTGTGAACAAAAAGCTTGAAGCTGGGAAGCTGAAGGTGATTTCTGAAGAAGATGAAGAATTACCAAATACCAGTAAAGGTATTGTTTCAAGTGGAGTGAAGCTGCCGAGTAAAGAAGTTCCTAGGTGCAGATTTGAAGTCTCTGATACAGACACTGACGAAAGTGATGAAGAATCTGAAATAAGAAAATACAGAAAAAGAGCTTGGAAATCTGAATGTAACGAATGTGTGCCAAAGAAAAAAGTCTTGAGAAAAGGAGACATTTGGCCTGAAGACAATTTGAAATTCAAACTAATGAAGAAATCAAAAGAACAAATAAACGAGATTTCTAGTCAGGGAAGTGAACTTGAAAACAAAAACGAGAACGAAAACAAGAAAATAGAGGTTATCTCTCGTAAGACAAAAAGAATAATTAGGCCAAATCAGAAATATAAGTCCCCAGAGTGGACCTATATTATTATTCCACCAATTGTTGAGGTAGAAAGTAGCAATGTTATCTTGGCCTGGTCTTTCCAAAAATATTTCATGTTGACAGAAATGAAAAGGGTACCTTTGAATTTGGTGAACACTTGAATCTGAATAGGTACAAAAGAGAAAGTTTTACAGAAATCCTGGGAGACATCTTTGGTGCTGTTATTCCTATGGTGGGGATTACTATGAATTCAATTAAAATCAGAAAAGTTTCCACAATTGTAGATAGGTTGTCAACTGATACTGCAAGTGGTTTTCAATTGGTTAGCACAGAACTTGTTGCTACCAGAAGTATGGTTATGCAGAATCGTCTTGCATTAGACATTCTGCTTGCAAAAGAGGGTGGAGTCTGTGGGGTCTTGCATGTCTAACATTGCTGTACTTATATACCTGACAAAAGTCGGGATATAGAGTCACTTGTTAAAAATATAACACGTTTCCATGAAGAAATAGAACCTATGGAGGAAGAGACATTTACAGAAAAAATTGGGAAGAGAATGGAGGTTATTAAAGACTGGTTTTCTGAACTTGGCAATTCAATCATAGGCAAAGTGCTCTATCCAGTAATTGTCATTATTATAGTGATAATGCTGCTAAAAATTAGTTGTTTGATCCACAAGAGGAGGAAGCATCAGAAAGAAAAGAGAAGGATTTATAAACTCAGAAAGGAACAAGAAAAGGAATATGAGTTAGAAGAAATGCGAAGGGATCAGTTTGAAAGAGATGATCAGACAGCTGAAACAGGGGTTTAGGGAAACTAATATCGAGAGAATTCAATGTGTGTTGTCTCCAAAATGGGTGAAAAATTTCAAAAATTTTTGGGTGTTGTTTGGTGCTTTTAAAATCACCAGATGAGGGAGTTGATGAAGCGGGCTTCAGAAAATATTTTATTCTGACTCGTGGATTTAATTCCCCATAACATGAATTAATCAATTAATGAGCTGTTGCATGATTTGTTTAATTAACACAACCTAGATTAAGTTTGCACCACACATATACACGCGGGAAACTAATAATATGTGCTCTTGTTGCATTTGCAAGTCTGTTTTGTAACATGTGATTAATATTGTTTTGTTTGTCATGTCTGTCCTATTGTCTTTGTCACTATTAATATGCGGCTGATCATTCATGGCATGTGCTTTTTATATGTGCTTACATGTTTGTCCTATGTTGTGTTTGTCTGTCTGTGTATCATTTAATCATCTTTTTACTCTTTCAGAAACATAAAGCTGGATTACATGAAGAATGGTAGATATTTTATGTGTTGCTTTATTTGTTTGCTTTTGCTAAATGTCTTTTATTAGTGGGTTAATTAATAATTAGTCAGGGATTGGGTGGTACAGAAGGGTTTGCTTTACCTGAATTAATCACTCTCTTTGTGTTTGTTTAAATACTAGCCCAAGAGTGGTTTGAGGCCTAGCCTCTGTTTCTGAAGAAAAGTTGGTCGGCCTGAACTGAGCAGAGTTGGAGCCAAGTGTACACGTTTTGGAAATCTTCCATGGAGAGTTTTGTTTTCTTGAAAAGACTGTGGCTCTGACATTTGAAAAAAAACTGTGGCTCTGACAATGGAGCTTGTTTTCACGGACTGCTCTGGATGTTCTTTCTCAAGGCTGAGGAAATGACAAGGCTGACTTTTGCCGAGCTTGGGTGGAAGTTAGAGATGTAACTTTTTAAACTGTTTCCAAAGACGCTCGGAAGCTGATGTCACTCTATGTCAATGAACAATGGAATGGTGACGCTTATTCCCTGGACGTGCTAGTTGTGGTGGTCTGACAGCCATCAACCAATCACAGTGCTGAACTTTTGTAAAATTATTACATTTAGTCAAATTTGAGAGCAAAAATGATATAAAATTGGCTCTCTTGAAAGGTTTGGGGCTGTCTTTTCCTGAGGGCGAAGTGCTGTCCGATTTCCTTTGGATTGTAAGCATTCAACTGTTTATTATTTGTTTCCCTTTCAGGTCTGAAAACTAACTTAGAGAATAAGATTTATGTTTTATTTTATTCATTATTTTGATCAATGCTGAATTGACAGTTAACTTTGTGCCAATGTTTAATGCATTTAACTGAATTAATAAAACCAAATGTTTGATTTTAATAAAGAGAGTTAATAAAGATTATTCAATTATGAATTTTAAAATAAACTTTTAAAATTACAAGCTGGTCTTGTTTATTTTAGATAGTTTATAGCTCAAAAACAAATACATATTAGGTCCATTCATCTCATGATTCAGCTGCTCTAATGTTTCTTATGGGCCTGGTATTGATTGGTAAGTGTGATAGTGGATTGTGACATCATTTATAAAGTATTTTAGTTGCAGCGCTGGATCACCCTCACTCTATCTATTGCCCTCACTCTATCTATCTATCTAATGCCCTCTATCTATCTATCTATCGCCCTCACTCTATCTATCTATCGCCCTAACTCTATCTGTCTATTTATCACACTCACTCTATCGCCATCACTCTATCTATCTATCGATCGCCCTCACTCTATCTGTCTATCGCCCTCTCTCTATCTAACTATCGCCCTCACTCTATCTATCGCCCTCACTCTATCGCCCACACTCTGTCTATACCCTCTCTATCAATCTATCTACCACCCCTCACTCTATCAATCTATCTATCTATCGCCCTCACTCTATCTATCGCCCTCACTCTATCTAGCGCCCTTACTCTATCTATACCCTCACTCTATCAATCTATCTATCTATCGCCCTAACTCTATCAATCTATCTATCGCCCTCACTCTATCTATCGCCCTCACTCTATCTATCTATCTAACGCCCTCTATCTATCTATCGCCCTCACTCTATCTGTCTATCGCCCTAACTCTATCTGTCTATTTATCACACTCACTCTATCGCCATCACTCTATCTATCGATCGCCCTCACTCTATCTGTCTATCTATCGCCCTCACTCTATCTATCTATCTATCGCCCTCACTCTGTCTATCTATCGCCCTCACTCTATCTATCGCACTCAGTCTATCACATCACCACAGCATCACTCAGCACCACCACAGCATCACTCAGGGGCACCACAACATCACTCTGCGCTACCACAGCATCACTGAACGCCACAGCATCACTCATCGCCACCACAACATCACTCAGCGCCACCACAACATCAATCTGTGCAACCATTCAACAACAACAACTGGTTCAAATATGTTTTATCAATGTTTTAAGCTTTATTACAAATGTCTCAAAAAGATGTTAATATTTCACTTCTGTTCTTGGATTTTGGTCATAATAAAATACACTGAACATAATCTTCACAAAAGTTGTTTACAAAAGTTTAAGCTATTGCCATTATAAATGACAATAACTTTTATTTAAGTATTAATTATTTAACAAAATTAAAAGCCATTGTTATTTGTAAGATCGATACATCTAAGTCAGGTAAATACAACACATATTGCATTACAAATGCCATAGGTGTCACATTTGCGAAAGTTATAACTATTGGCATTGTAAATGACAAAGCTATTAATTTAGCTATTTTCAAAACCAACGCATAAATAAAAAAATTGGCATTTACAATACCAATAGCTCAAACGTTCCTAATGCGAGACCTATTGCATTGCCAATGCTTGTTCTCTATACAGAGTTCTGAAGGAGCCCATAATAAATCCATATGAGTCAAAGTTCTGATTGCTGAAACTCTCCATATGAATAATCTGTGTGGTGATTGCGTGATTTCCATCGAACCCCTCAATTGTGAAGGTTTATCCATCCAGTTTATCTTTTCTGTGGTCCACAAGATCCAAGGATATTGTTGCGTGTGTTCCCAATGGGAGTTCAGTTCTTCTCCCCAATACAATAGCATGGCACATTGTTTTTACAGCTTCATGTTTTAGTGCTCGACTGTGCAGGATACTACAAGCCAATACTTTTGCGAGAGTTAGCACCCAAAGCTTCAGAAAATTCCTTTTACTCAGGGGATTTTTTAACGTAACAGTGCTATGCTGTTTCTGCTACCATAGCAGACAGTTCAAATGATATGTATATTTGTCCACTTTCAATAATCCTAATTCTTCATCATAGCTATCGCAGATTTTAGGGCACTTGTTGGATCGTGGAATGAATCATATCTACCAAAGGTGCTAAAATATTGGTAAGAACCCTTGGGGCTGAAGTGAAGCCAAATGGGATGTCTTAAAGTTGCTCATGTTGTCATTGGAAGCAAAATGTTAGGTATCTCTGGGATGATTGATGGATCGGAATATGGAGGTAAGCATTCAACAAGTCTACAAGCGCTAGAAAATCTCATGCCTTTATAAATGGTAAAATGGTATGAAAAGACATAATTCTGATTGTGTCAGTAATAAACTAAATGTATTGTGTCCCCCTGAGCACACTTACAGTAATGTAAATTTAAACAGTGTTGTAGTTACACAAATTGTAAATACTAGGCAAGCCACAAGGTATCAAAATGAATTCAAGTCCTTTCATCAGTAGTTGCAGTCTCTTTGTATCTCCAAAATGTATTCCAATCCAATGTTCAATATTTCTATACAATTCAGTATGACAATCCATTGTAGAGATGGTACATCAGCCAACACGTGTTTCGTCGTGTATTTATACAACACTTAGACTTCCTCAGGGCTCGGACAAATACTTGTATCCAGTAGGAAAAAGGTTCCTTATCTTGTGTCAGGTTAAGGCTCAATATATTCAAATCTCGTTCCATAAGACTTCAATTATCATCCAATTCCTCATATGGCAGTATCCGGACTGTGACAGAGAAGTCAACCGAATGCCCGTTATCATGTGTTCGGGAATTCGGTTGACTTCTCTGTCACAGTCCGGATACTGCCATATGAGGAATATGAGTGTTGTATAAATACACGACGAAACACGTGTTGGCTGATGTACCATCTCTACACTGGACTGTCATACTGAATTGTATAGAAATATTGAACATTGGATTGGAATACATTTTGGAGATACAAAGAGACTGCAACTACTGATGAATGGACTTGAATTCATTTTGATACCTTGTGGCTTGCCTAGTATTTACAATTTGTGTAACTACAACACTGTTTAAATTTACATTACTATAAGTGTGCTCAGGGGGACACAATACATTTTGTTTCTGTTTTTACAGAAGTTTAGGGTGTTGGATGCGCGCCCTCTCCCTAGAAGCACCAACTGTTGATTTAGCAATCTAGATATTATCCCATTGTTATTAAGAGTGGAGCGCCCATTAACTGCCAGTATCCAATTCTTTGCTATCAGTAATAAACTAGTTTAGGGTTTCAATTCCAGTACTGGTCTCACATCCTCAAAATCTTGCGGAACAAGGAACAGAACTGAGTAACATCACAAGCCTATCCGTCTGGAACAGAAATTATTACTTTCTTCTGCAGAAGATCTGATATGTCTTTTGCCAATGCCTGCTCTTTTATTGGACACGCTGGCGGAGGAGGCTTTTAAAACAGATTAGCAGAGGATTTAAATCAATGTGATAACCATATTAAACAATACCGAGAACCCAACGATCCAACACTTCTTTTTCCATTCTTTCAGAAAAAAAGAAATCCTTCTCCCCACAGGAATATGTGGATGTCTCGGAGCACAGTAATACTTTAGGAAGAGGTGGAGAGGTGTGGTAGTTGAACTGGAAAATCCTGTTGACTGAGACTCGGATTTATCAAAGGCAGCACTCTCCAGTGATGCACCCTTCCAACAAAGGCATATCCCACATTTCTGTTGAACAACGCTGAGGCAAAAGAGCTTCTGTTACTAAATGGACGGCCTCTTACTTGAAGGCTGACTAAAGCCATCAGCTTCCTGTCTTCCACAAACTTTTTAACTAAGTCCTCTAATTGGGATTCAAATCATTTTGACAACATGTACAGGAAAGTGCGTTAGGAGATTTTTCTGTGTTATGTCCACCTTCTAGGATCTCATCCATATCTGGCCACCTTGCTGCCACTGAGGAACCTGCTTCAGCTGCCACTGCACAAAGAGAGTCCAGAAGAAAACAAACCTGCTGCTCCATTATAGCCACATATGCTCGCTTTCTCAGTCTGTTCGGCTAGAAAATTGTACTTAAAATGTGTCTGATACATGGATGGAGAAAATAGAGACTGTGTAAACCACTTGATTTTTAAGCCCCCCTTTTGTCTGTCTACACTGTCGAATATAGAGGCTCCCATCTGAAATTATTGTTATTATTGTTCCCTGGGAGGACAGGACAGCCATCAGTGAATCCACCTTCACAATGGGTGGAAACTGCTCAAAAAGTTCTCTAAAGGGTACATCTTGGCCAAGAAAAAAACGGGAAAGGGCGCTTTTCTACTTCTTCCATTTGTCTAGTCGCACCTTTGGTATGGTCTCATGCAGTGGAAACTTTCTGCCACATTTTGTATTGGAGGAAGAAAATCCTATTTCTTCGACTATATGGAAGGATAAGAAACGGCTAAATGATCTCTACGGTGTTGCAGCACCTCTTCTATCTCTGGACTCTGACTAAAACGACCACTGATCTTCTTCCCTCATGGTCCTGGGCATCCCTTGGTTTGTCCAATCAAGGAACACAAGGGCTCATGGTTTGTCTATGGCTCTGAAAGCCTCTGCAACAGCTTGTTTAATTAAAAGTTGAATGATCCCCAAAGTTGGAGGAATACACCTACCTCTTCCTCTCCATAGTTCATTTTCCTGGAGCACTTTTTAGCAGGCTCTATCCTGCAAAGTTTTGTGCCAAACAAGTTCACTGGTACCCACAAACGCCATAGATACTGGTTTCCCACTTAAGCTGTTGTCCTGGAAACGTTTTAGGCAAATCCCTTGCAGTTTCGTGATAATGCCACCCTATTAAAGTCAGGCAGCAGTCGTCTTTCATTTTTAACAGGAAAAAAACCCTTCAATTAAATAGAATCAAGACGAAAACTTTCAGCGCTTGCTTTTCTTTTTGAGACCTGTAGCGAAGTTAATGATCAAAAGTAATTGACAGTACATAGCAGCCAGTGGACCTGTTTTTATAATCATAATGTACTATATTGCTGTTCTTTTGTGACCGATTTTGTGTACTTTCTAGTGTATGAATTCACATTTAAATGTTAAATATATTTACATGCCTATGAGTTTTTTTATTTTTGTGTGTGCACAAATCTTGCAAGGCCTTCACATTTTTATTGCAATTTTGATAATAGCGTTGTGCTATATCTACATTCGCCCAACATTATCTCTTTTGAGTTAGGCTTTAAATTTTCGTCCACGTGTAACTGGAGAGCCAAGGATGTTTACTAGGGCCATCTTTCTGTCTCAGATCAAGTACCTGCTGCCAGGTTAGTAGGGCCTCCCTCTGATGGTCACCTCTAGAGGGTTGTACACCCCTTGCAACAGTGTACCTAAGAAAAAAGCTCAAGATAAACATTCATCCTAATGTACAGGACTCCTGTATGCAGTCATCGACCAACAGGTGGTGCCATCAATCTATGATGAACACTGTTAGAGCTCACACTTTATGAAGAAACAAACAACCTACCTGTTTGTGTTTGATGCTGGCAATTGCTACCCGTCCATTCCTGTGGACAGATGCATTTGTACTGGTTCGTTCCCTCTAGACATGTGCCTCCATTTTGGCACGGGTGACTACTGCATTCACTGATGTCTGCAAAGAAGGAGTATTTACAAAGTTAATTAGCATGCGATAAAGATTAGCCATCTTAAATTATATGCATGCATCTAATTACTGCAATTCAAGCTAAAGTGTTTGTTTTTCATGTACAACCACACACACAGACAGAACCACACTCACGTAGAACTAGATGGGTTAAGGTAGTCACTGCTCCTGGTACAAATCATAGTGTACAGTATTTACGATATGTACTAAATACTACCAATTCTTATTTTTTCTTGTGAAAATTAGGAATTACGTGTGGATCTTGGTGTTTTCTGTAGCAAATTCTGCAGGCATTTTAATTCACTGCTCCTTTTCACCAGGTAAATATAAGCCAGGGTTGAGCTTTCTTTACCTCACAACTAGTACCTGCAGTCCATGTGCAAGTAGTTGTTTGCAGAGTTCGGAATTTAAGGCCCATCTCGGCATAGTATTCCCCTATAGTTTCTCCTCGGCAGCTGCATGTTAAGAATAACACATGACGTTTAGGCTGAATCTGTGCTCAAATGACTACGGCTCTGACGAAAATTAGCCAATCTTCACAAAAATTGGCCCAAAAAATCCGGTCAAAGCCATCACAGCTTCCTCTTTGGACGTTCTTTCTTGAAAATACGAAAGTAGTTTCAGATGTGCGTTAGAAAAAAAAGACGAATAAATAGCTCCCTGTTACCCTGTATTTCGTTATTTGGTAACTCTGACACCAAAAAAGAAATCTGACAAAAATGTTTCCCGCTGAGATCCATTGGATATCAATCCGGGAGTGCGGTCGATGAGTGGTACACACATTACACTACTTTTGTATAATTAGTAACACATTCATCTCGTATCGTTTTATTGTCTGCAAATATTCCGTTCTGTGCAATCGACGTTGTAAAAGAGTAGACACACCGAATGTCCATGCGTGTGCCTATTTATTAGGATGATTAATAATATCATATTTATTTATATATTTATGCATTTTTGACCTGTAGAAATAAAGCATGTTATCATTAATATTATCGCTATGGGCAATATCATTGAAAGGCAGTGTGTGTTATTCTACGCATGTGTGCACAAAGTATTAGCATTTTTCCTAACAGATTCGCATATGTGAAACATTCATTTGCCCCTGCGCAAACTGACTTTTACACATTTACACTATGAGAACTAAGCGCACAAGAAAACATGCATAGCGCAGAAGATGGCTATTTGTGATGTCACAGTGCTCAAAAGATGCTGCGGAGACATGCACAAAACATGTTTGCTCATGTTCACATGTATTGTGTCCACTCGAGGTCACTCATTTCACTTAGAGCAATGTAGTGTCCCCAGTATAAATGAGGTTCTGCAAATCCTACATTGGAAAATATTCCATTGATTCAGAGGCTTCTCCCAGTTTTGACAAGAAAGTATAATCCTAAGTAGTGTTTTTTTTCTCGGTAGAGTACATTGCATAATGATCTCGTTTCTAGTACAGATCCCTTTAAAATGGTTATCTACCTGGCTGGGCTGTATTTATAATTAGCATTATATCCCAAAATGTTGCATGCAATAATGTTGGTTTTCATATTTTTTTACCAATGAAAATGAAATGATTCATATTTTTGTACCTCTTTTTTGAGGGAGTTGTGATAAATAACACATTTTTGATATTGCTGGAGGTGTGAATAGCAGTGTCTGGCAGCACGGGAGAGTTGCCAGATACGTGAAGCCCACAGACAAGGTATGTCTGCCATCAATGAAGGGGTTAAAGGCTTTAAGGAAGTGAGAGCCACGGCCCGAGAGAGCTTGAACGCTGTAGGGGGTGTGTCGATACCTGGCCTATGGCTCTCCCTGGGTGGTAGAGTTCTATTGGTGTAGGCTGTGTGGTAGGAATGTAGACAGTCTGCGCTGCGATTGTACAGTTCAAGAGGTAAAAGATGATGGTGAGATGCAAAGGCCCCTCCTATTGAAGAGTTGTCACGGGAAATGGATCTTTGTCACACCTTGAGGAGGCAATTTACAGGGCTGGGGATTGTCCTAAGAAACATAATAACGTATGCGGACCCTGGTGGGACCACTTCCACTAACACAGCCCACTAGCAGACACCGAAACCCAACTGACAGTCCAATTGATACTCATATAGGTTACGTTATGTGTATTTGTAAAGCGCGTTATCAGCCGCCAGGATATCCTGGTGCTGAGTAGGTGAATGTGCCTAGCCCTGCCTATGGTAGGTTGGTTACTTGAAAAGCCAGGTCTTCAGCTTCTTGCAGAATTCAAGAATAGAGGAGGAGGCTATGATGCAGAGTGGGAGGTCATTCCATGCGATGTGAGAGAACGCTTGTCCTCCTAATCTGCATCTGTATATGCGTGGGATGTATGCGAGTAGGAGTCCTGTGAAAGGGAGGTGTCTGATTGTTGGTGGAAGGGATTGTCATTGTTCAAGTAGATGGGGCCTGAGTTGTGTAGTGCCTTGAATTTGTGTGTGAGGAGTATGAATTGGGCATATTTGTATATCAGAAGCCAGTATATTTCCCAGAGGCGTGATGTGGTGTGCTTTGTGGGTGGGAGGTTGAGGATGAGTCTGGCTGCTGAGCTCTTGATGGTTTGTACCCTTCCAGTGAGCTGCTTGGTGATCCCGGCATTGGGGGTATTACCATTGTCTACCCTGCTGGTGGCTAGAGTGCGAATGACAGTTTTTCTAGTGCTGTTTTGGAGCTATTTGAAGATGTTCCTCAGCATCTGGTGTGTGTGGTAGCAGGATACAGTGATTTTTTTTAAAATATATTTTTATTGCAGAGTTATAAACCACAGGATACAATTAAGCAGCCAGTACACTTGTGAGATCCCCCCGTCCAATAAGAATTCCCAGTCGTACACAGCCATTCAGCCCGCATCCCGGAGGCCGGGCGGCATATTATATCGCTCAAGAGGAACACATCACAGTGCACGTCCCATAAGGACCCTGGTTGAAAGATCGTTTTGCGTATCTGCTTTTACCCCCCCACCCACAACAACATTCCCGTCAGCCATCCCAGTGACAGTCAGTGATGTCGCCCTTGTCGGGACCTGCCCTAGGCGCCATGGGTCGTCGCACCTGGCCACACTACCCAGCCATTCTACCCTCCACATAGTAACCACCGTCCCAGTAGATCCAAGGCCCTAACAGGTGACCATCTAATGGCTTCCGGCCCTCCCCAAACACCCAACAACCAACCCCCCCAAAGCCCCCCCCCCTGGCAACTGCTAAGGTGTGTGCCTCGTCCTGTCGAATTGGATGGGTCCACTACAGTGCGTGATGCTATACTTCTGTGTTCGCCCCGCGGTGTCCAGCGGCTTAGGTCTCGCCATCCTCATCCTCTACCAAAGAATCACGCATCGCCTGTACCACTAACTCCCATGCACGCGCCGCATCCAGTGCCTTCTCATTCCCCAACTTTACAGCTTGCTTCATCCGGAGCACACTCTCGCAGTCAGACCACCGCAGCAGCTCATTCTTCCATCTACGCAGTGAGGGTCCCCCCCTGGACTTCCAATGCCACGATATTTCCCTCTGTGCCAATATCAGGCCCAGGTCTATGAATTTGCTTGTCACCCTGGTGTGCTTAGTATGCGGGAACCAGAGCAATAGGCACGCCGCCATGTCAAATTCCACCTCCCTGTCAGTCACTTCATTCAGAAGTTCCCCTACCTCCGCCCAATAGGTCCCCAGTTGTGGGCACCCCCAAAACAAGTGGTCCATGTCCGCTCCCTGGGACGTACACCGCGGGCAACAGTCATCCGGCACCTGAAAGTACCGCTGTAGTTTCTCAGGAGTTAAATAGGCCCTATGGAGCACATAGAAATGCACCTGCTGAAAACGCGCGTTTCTAGTGCCCTTCCACGTGCGTCGCAGGATGTGACCCCATGCCGTATCCGGTATGGGCCGGCCGATGCTCACCTCCCATTTAGCCTTGAGCCCTTGGAGTGGTTCCAACCCCTCGTTCAGCATCCTATTATGG
Source organism: Lissotriton vulgaris (assembly GCF_964263255.1). NCBI lineage: Eukaryota > Metazoa > Chordata > Amphibia > Caudata > Salamandridae > Lissotriton > Lissotriton vulgaris. The sequence continues at coordinate 1,122,002,807 of NC_141694.1, forward strand.
AGGCACGTCACAGCTTTGAACGTGCCAGCCGCCATCACCACATATTGGCACGCCATAGTCGTCGTGGGTTCCAGGAGCCCCTCTTTCCAATGCTTTTGTATGGCAGCAACTACTGCCGCGTGTAGGAGAAAGCCCCCAGCGGGGAGCCCGAACTGGTCCCGGAGCACTTCGAACGGCGCCAAAGCCCCATCTATGTACAAGTCGCCCACCACCTGCAGTCCCGCCTCCTCCCAATCCAGCAACGGGGACCAATCTCCTCCGTGCGGCAATGCCGTCAACATCCCGATCGGGATCTCCGGGGCATAAGGCCGCGATGCCCTCGGTCTCCGAAGGCTCCGTTGCCAGCACAGCCGGAGTGTCCGCTCTTCCATGGTGAGGGCCCGTAACTCGAGCCGCTGCTGCATAATGATGTAGGACAGCACGTGGCGTTGCATTCCCCGATCCCGGTCCTCCTCCGGGCCCCGGAACACCCTGGCTACGTTCTGTGTAAGGACCTGCAACTGCGCTGCAAGATAATACAGCTCAAGGTCGGGCACAGCCATGCCCCCTTCCAGCTTGGGGCGAAGTAGCGTGCTCAGGGCTACTCTACGGCGGCCATGCCCCCAAAGAAAGCCAATTATCATTGACCGCAGTTCTCTAAACACCCCCTGGGGAATCCAGACAGGCAGCGTTCGGAAATAATAGAGGAAGCGGGGGAGCGCCACCATTTTCAACAGTGCTATCCTGCCCAGGACTGACAGCGGGAGGGTCGACCAGAAAGACAAGCTGCCCCGCAGCGCCCGGACACAGCGGCCGATGTTGCCCTCCAATAGGTCCGCAGCCGCGTGGTAAATGCGGACACCCAAATAGGTGATGCAAGAGGGTTCCCATACTACACCCAAATCGCTGCTAGGGGCTGGCGATCCCGCTCGCAGCGGAAACACACAAGTCTTCGCCCAATTGACCTTAAGGCCCGACAGCCGGCCGAACTCAGACAGCAGGTCCATCGCTCCAACCAATGCCCCCGAGGTGTCAGCTAGGTACAGGAGCAAGTCATCCGCGTATAGCGATATATAATGCCACTGCCCGTCACTAACTATCCCCGCGTATCGGTCACCTGACCTCGCTTGGACCGCCAAGGGTTCCATCGCCAGGGCAAACAATAGGGGGGAGAGAGAACATCCCTGTCGTGTTCCCCTGCCCACTGGATACGCCGCAGACACCAGGCCACCCAATCGTACTCTCGCCGTCGCCGAGGTATATAAGACCCTCGTCCACCTCCGAAACCCCTCGCCCATGCCAAACTTCTCTAGCACTCCATCCAGGAAAGGCCATTCCAAGCTATCAAAGGCCTTCTCGATGTCCACGGACAGAACCGCTGGTGCTCCCTCCCTGTCCAAGATGGCGTCCATTATTCCCACCAGGCGGCGGATATTCAGCGCCGTGCTCCTCGTGGGTATAAACCCGGCCTGATCCCTGTGTACCAGACCCGTCATGTGCGGGGCCAGCCTGGTGGCCAGGATTCGGCTCAGGATCTTATAATCCACCGTCAGCATGGACAGCGGGCGATAAGACCTCACATCCGCGGCATCCCGGCCAGGTTTGAGGAGCGGTACAATCAAGGCCTCCCGCATGGACCCAGGCAAGGCCCCCGTCTCGAAGGCTTCCGTGTACACCACCAGCAGCCTGGGCGCCAAGCTGTCCACATATTGCTGATAGAATTCAATTGGCAGTCCGTCCACCCCGGGCGTCTTGTTGCGGGCCATATGTTTGACGGCCACCCGTATTTCCGTGAGCGTGATCGGGCTACCCAGCTCCCTCACATCTTCCTCGTCCAGGACCGGGAGCTGCCTCTCCCCCAGGTATTCCGCGATGTCCTGAACTCCCACTCCCAGCTGACTCCGGTACAGTTCCTCATAATACCCCCTAAATCGTTCCAATACCGCTGCCTGGGAGTACACCATCTCTCCCTGCGCATTATTAATGCCGAGAATCGGGCAGCCCCTAAGTTCCGGGTTAGCTAATCTGGCCAAGAGGGTACCCACCTTGTCCCTTTCTGCGTGTGCCCTGATGATGTACTGCCTATAGTCATAGCACCTCAAACGTTCCGTCTCGGTGGCAACCACTTCCTTCGCCTCCAACAACTGGGCCTGTAGACCTGGCCTAGCCGGCCTGCGGCGCTCCAAGTCCCTCAAAGTTTCTTCCGCTTTCATTAGGTCATTCAGCACAGTCGCACGAGCATTCGAGAACCTACCCAAACACACCCCTCTCACCACCACTTTCATCGCATCCCATTCAATAGACCTACTCGCAGCCGTGCCCTCATTCACTCCGAAATAACTATCTATGCCTTGCCGAACCGCATCGCTGAACACAGAGTCCTCTAGCGTCTCCGGCCGAAGCCGCCATGTTGGTATCACTCAGCGCTCTCTCTGCCACTGAATGTGCACTAATAGGCGGTTATGATCGGATATAGTCCCAGCCAGGTACTCCGCATGGGTAATCAATGGGGCCAGGGATACCCCGCAAAGCACCGAATCGATCCTGACATGTAGATCATGGAGAGCGGAATAAAAGGAATAATCCCTGGCTCCCCTGTGCCGCTCCCTCCAGACATCCAGCAACCCCCATCGTTCCTGCCAGTCCTTCCTGTGCGCGGCCAGCCTGCGCACCGGAGAGTCCACTAGGGGGGGATGGGACCTATCCAGAGCAACATCCGTAATTGAGTTGAAGTCCCCCCCTAACACTATCGGACCCGCCAGGAAAGAGGCCAAGGACCCCGAGAGACTATCAAAGTATCGGCCCTGGTCAGTGTTCGGTGCATAGACACAGCAGAAAACCACATCCCGTCCATATAACCTCCCTTCCACCACCACATACCTGCCATCCGGATCTACTACTTGATTCAGCACCTGAAAGGGTATCCCCGCCCTCACCCAGATCAACACCCCCCTGGCATACGCTGAGTAAGTGGTGCCAAACACCTGGCCCCGCCATCTTTTCTGCAAGGCAGCGCACTCTTTTTTGGTGAGATGAGTCTCCTGGAGCATAGCAATCTGAACCCCCCTGCGTACCAGATATGCATGTACTTTGTGACGTTTCACCATGGTCCGCAGCCCCCGGACATTCCACGTTAGGCATTTCAAGTTAGGTAATGTCCCCATTCCAACTTCGTACAGTCCGAATCAAAAAACAAAGGTCCATGGCCCCCCCATTGCAGTTGCCCCCCCACCAACATTCCCAAAACTGAAACACTTCCCAAACCCCACTCCCCAGGACAGAGCACACGAACCCAGTGGCCGCCCCCATCCAAACCTTGAACCAACTTCTCACACTCTTACCCTGTGGTCTCCACCACAGTCGACCTTAAGGGCCCAAGGGGGGTGAGTCGCCGCCGACCCCAGCTAGCGGAGCCCGCACCCCGCACCTTCATCCCCTCCAACGCACACAGCTCCCCCTCCCGGCAACCCGCCCTCCATCAACAGGATATCATCCTACCATGAAGTCCCGATCTAGTCCCAGTTCTATCTCAGCCGCAGAAAATACCATCCGATGTCTGTGGGGTCACTATCGGCCCCTTCGAACTTTCCGCCTCTGAAAGTTCCTCTCCTGTTCTGCTGCCTTCCCCTCCCGAGTCCGTTTCTGCCCGTTCACTGTTCTGTTGCGACCCTGTAATGGCCGCCGTCGCTGCGAGCGCATCCCTCTTCTCCGCCGCCATTTGAGCCTCCAGCTTCTCCCGCTGGCGCCTGTTGCGGGATCTGATGCGTTGTGACTGCCTCACCCGGGGCTGCTTGGGTTGGTCTCGCCTACTTTGGTGTGATTTGTCCGTCCCCGCTCTATATGACTCGAGCCATTGCCAAACTTCGTCCGGAGTCTGGAAGAAGTGCGTAGTACCGTCCATAATGATCCGCAACTTGGCTGGGTAGAGCAAGGAGTACTGGATGCCTTCCTCCCTGAGCTCCTTCTTCACAGCAAGGAACGATGCCCTGTTCTTCTGGACCGCTTGAGTGTAATCCGGGAAGATCGTTACCTTACTGTTCTCCACCCCATACGGGCCCGACATCCTGGCCCGCTGGATGAGAAGATCCCGGTCCTTGTAGTGGAGGAGCCGCACCACCATCGGTCGGGGGGGGTGGCCAAGCCCCGGCGGGCGAGCAGGCACCCGGTGAGCTCGCTCCAGAGTGAAAAAAGGAGTAAGCCCCTCCGGTGCCACCACAGTGCGGAACCAGTTCTCCATGTAGGCCACCGCGTCCTCCCCCTCAATCCGTTCCGGCAGGCCTACGACCCGCACGTTGTTCCGTCTATTGCGGCCTTCGGCATCCTCCGCCCTCCGTTCCAGTGAGTCCAGTCGGGCCAAAATGTCCGTGATCCTGTGCTCCGCGGTCACCACCGATGGCTTCAGGTCCAGCAACAGCTGGTCATGGTCCTTGACCCTGTCTGCCAGCTTCGCGTGATCCGCGCGTAGCAGCCCCAGGCCCGTGGCCACTTGGGCAATGTCATTGTGCAATGCTTCCTTAGTGGAGGTGATCGCATCAAGGATGGCATCCAAACGCCGGTTCAGCCGCTGTTCCTGGTCAAGCTCCGGGGAGGGACTCTCACTCAGCTGAGTTGATGTCGCCGAGTCCCCCTCGCGACTCCCGGGCATCGGCCCTCCGATCGCTGCCATGCCAGGGTGCTGCGTCACAAGTCCTGTCGCCCGTTTTGCGATTACGCCCGTGGGTCCGTGCCGGTCACCGGGCACCAGGCAGCGCAATGTCCCCGCCGACGCTCTCAGGAACAATGGCCAGGTGGACGGGCTCCGTTCCGTCACCCCCCTCCGGCCTGAGGGGGGAAGGATAAGTCTCAGAGCGGTGGCCAACGAGGGTCCCCGGGCTCCTGGGTGAATCAGGTCAGCGTCCCCTGGTCTCAGGACACAGCACCGCCAATCCTAGTGCCTCGGGCAGCCAAGTGCAGGATCTCGTGCCATTCGGCGACAACTTGGTTCAGGGCCGAAGTTCGGAACCGTCCGACCTCCTCGCCGCCATTTTCTTCTCACCCTCGGCAACACCTCGGCCGCCTCTTCACTCGATCTTCTCGGGGCCAGCAGTCCCCCAGCGACTCTCCGATTGCGCCCAGCTGTCCCCTTACACTTCAGAGGGCAGGAACGTCGTCTTCGGGTCGCCTAGGGTCCCGAAAACAGGAGAATTAGCGGGATTCCGCGCGGAGCTGCGAGCTCACGCCGCCATCCCGATCGGCGTCCAAGCCACCTAGCAGGATACAGTGATGACATTGACTTGTGTGGTCATGTCCAATTTGTTCTCAACAATTATTCTGAGATTCCTGGTGTGGATTTTAGGTGTGGGTCTGGGTCTGAGTTCGGTCAGTCACCAGTTGGAGTGCCATGGTAAGGTATTCTTGCCACAGTTCACTATTTCTATCTTCTCTGTATTGAGATTGAAACAGTTGGAGTCCATTCTCTTAGCACCTTTGGTCATGCATGTGGTGAACTTGTTTCTTGTGTTTTGGGTGTTTTTCAAGAGAGAGAGTATGATTGGAGTAGGAGTGGCTGATGATGTCATGTGCACAGATGAAGTTAGACAGAGGGATCATGTTTGCATTGAAGAGGTTGGGGCCGAGCGATGAACTTTGGGACACTTCCTAGATGAGCTTGTAGGATTCCTTGGAGTAAGATGCCAGGCTGAAAGGTTGTGTTCTATCCGTTAGGATGGAGTAGATTCAGTGAAGGGTTGGTCCTTGGATGCCAATCTCATTTAGGTGCCTGATGAGGATGGGGTTTGAGACCATGTCAAATGCTGTAGAGAGATCCAAGAGAATGAGAGCTGGCATGTCTCCTCTGTCAAGGGTCATGCAGATGTCATCTGTGGTTGCAATGAGTGCAGTTTCTATACTTTGTTTAGTTAGGCCTCAATCTGGACTGAGTGGTGTTGAGGAGCTGGTGGTACATGATGTGGTCAGTGAGGCAATGGTTGATTTGTTTCTCTAAGACCTTTTCTGGGTATGGTAGGAGGGAGATGGGTGTGTAATTACAAAGTGTGACTGGGTCAGCAGATGTTTTTTTGGTCCGGGGCATCACAGCATGTTTACAAGTGTCTGGGGATGTGGCTGAGTCTATGGAGGGCTGAGATTAGGTGTTAGTGCTTTGCTGAACCAAATGAGTCCTTTCGAAAAGGAGTGATTGGAGCAAAGGTCAGATGGAGTCCCTGAGTGGATGGTCTTCATGGTAGCAGTGATTTTGATGGTGGTGACAGGTGGCCAAAGAGTCGCGATTCACTCATCAGCCATGATGGGAAGTTGAGTTGCAATGGTAACGGGGTCTGGTTGAAGGTCGAAGCTGCTGTAACAGAGGTGATTTTGTCACAAAGGAATTGCAAGAGCTTGTTGCACAGGTCTTGCAAGGGGGTGATGTTGCTAGAGGCGGCAGGAGGCATGTTGAAATCTTTGATGATGGCAAAGACTTCCTTGCTGCTGTTAGCGCTGGCATCAATGTGATCTGCAACAGCTGTGCACTTGGTGTTCCACATCTGTTGGTGGTGGCATCTCAGAGCTGATTTGAAGATGTCTTTATCTGTGGGGTCCTCACTTTTTCTCCATTTGGGCACTAGTTGTTTGCAGTTGCATTTCTTTGGCCTGAGTTCCTCTGTGTCCCAGCCGGCCTGTGGTCAGCCCCCTTGCTATCAGCACAATCGGTGATTCAGCTATTGAAGTTTTTCATGGCTTTTAGTTTGTCGCTGGGGTGCTTAGGCCAGTGCTCAAAGAGGAAGAACCCACTCCTCTTGTGAGATGCCATCTCAACTGCAATGGGTGGTTCCGGTGGTGGTAGGCCTGTGATGGTACAGGATGGGTATGCTAAAACTGACAAGGGCATAGTCTGTCCAGGTCATAGTTGCTCGCTTGACAAATAATGTTGATGAGAAAATCAGGGATAATCAGTGTCCCACGGTGGAGGTGGGTTCAGTAATGTTGGAAATGGTCCTTGTTCAGGGTTATCCCCAAACTTTTTACTTCTTCTTCCTATTTTTCCTGACCTGTTTTTGTTGGCTTTAGGACTCTGGGCACTCTACTACTGCTAATCAGTGATACAATGCATCTGCTCTCTGTGTAAATTGTGAACTTAATTGGCATACTTGATTTACTGGTAAGCCCCTAGTAAAGTGCACTGAGTGTGTCAGGGCCTGTAAATCAAATACTACTAGTGGGCCTGCAGCACTCATTGTGTTACCCACATGGGTTTCCCTGAAAATGTATCTCAGACCTGCTACTGCAGTGTCTAGGTGCAGTTTTAAACTGCCATTTCGACCTGGCAAGTGCATCCACTCGCCAAGTCCTAACTTTCCCTTTTCTTACATGTAAGGGCCCCCTCTGATCGACCCAGACTATGCCCATGGGCAGGGTACAGTCTATGTGAAAGGTAGGACATGTACTGGTGTGTGTGACATGGCCTGATAGTAAAATACTGCCAATTATGTTTTTCACTATTGTAAGGCTATATGTCTCATATGATAGCATGGGAGATACTATGTAACATCTTACAAGTATAACTTCCCACTGGGACAAGATAGAGGTATAAAGTTTAGGCTCTCTGAACTCATAATTTAATAACACATCTTTTAGTAAAGATGGTTTTAGTGAGAGGTGCTGGGGATGTGCATTCATTGTAGACAGCTACTGCCAGGGCGGCGGGGGAGGGGGGGGGGGTTAACGTGTGTCTGGCCCTTCCTGGATGGCTCAGAGCTAAGCTAAATAAACCTTGGCTGTGTTGAGAGTAGTGGGAAGAGTTTTCCTTGCAGCTGAATAGGGCCTGTCTCCCATGCACAATGCTGTCACCACCGCCAGTGGTCATACTGCACCAGTGGGGACAGAGCTGGTTTGGACTGGGTTCAGAAATACTTGCAGAAAGAAGAACAGGGACCACATGGGGTAGAAGCAGTGGACCTTAAACCGCCAGAACTTTAGATCACTTCTTGTGTCAAGAGTAACCTTTGCCAAGGAGAAGAGCTGGAGGGCAGTTTTAATGTTTAAGAACACTGTATTTCATACTTTTAAAATTGGTTTACTATTCATTGCTAACATATTGAAATATCTGAATATTAATTGTGTACAATTTACTAAGACTAATTATATATAAATGTATATAATTTAGATGGTGAAATAACTGAATTATTTAACATTATTACCTAAATAGTGCTATTATAGTAAGTCTCTGCCTCCATCATTTTCTATGAAACTTTGTTGCTGGACTTCTGAGTGGCCATTTGTGATGCTAAACTTACTACAATGCTGGGCATGATCATATGTTCTATTGTTTGTGACTTTTAGGACTGTGGTAAATGGAGAAGTGTGGCTTGTGAATAGTAATAGTATCACTCCCCACAGGGCGACGTTTGTAGTAGTATACCCCTTATTACCCCACCATAAACCCCTCTGTAAAATTTCCTAAATCCCTTCCATACATTCGACGGCCTGGGCATATAAGGACAGCTTTTGTTTGGCTAGCTTTGGAGCACTCTTTAGAGTCAGAATTAGAAGTGGGGGGAGGTGGTTTTTGCTTCATGGCTTCCACCTCAAACACTAGTACTATTGTTCAAATTGCACAGATGTGATCGGCTTGCATCGTAGACAGCAAAGATATCTATGATTATCCAGATTTTACAAATGTGTATATTGGGTGCCAGAGCTATTCTTCATGTTCCATAGATAGTACATCTGTGCCTCTCAGGCAGTGAAACATTAAAATCTGCAAATTACCTTTTCTGACAGGAGGTCGGTCGGTCGGTCAATCACCGATATAGCTACTATATAGGAAATACTACAGGCCTATTTGACTCCACCAGGTACACAGTTTTGTTATAGCATTCAGAACGTCAATTGACACAGTTAAATCCCCAGTCTGTTCCACAAAGCCCTTCTTTGCTTCCTCTGGCTGTGCAACAGATATCTCTTCATGTTACCCATAACATAAAGACAACCAGTTCATTGACTCTGCCAGAGTACTGCTGAAGGGATCCATAGATGATCAGACAATTCAAACCCAATGCAATCTACATGCTCCTTCTTGGCTGGTCAGAGTAGCCAATACAGCAGGATAAGTTATTTTTTCCCTTCCATAGCCCAATCGGGATGCATTGACGAGGTTGATACTGTATGTGGAAAGTGATGACCAACTTCTTTTTGAGCTTGAGGCCAGAATATTGAATGCGACATGTTTTTCATCACAAGCAATCTCCTTGGCACAGTAGACACAATTTCTTAACCTACTTCAGCGAGCTAGGCATTGATATGGAATGCCCAAGGGCCAGAGATCAGCAATATTCTACTATGGTTAATTGGATAAGCTCAAGGACTGCTTAGCCTAAATTCCCAAGGATGCAATCAATGCAGAGAACTCACTGACCAAGTTTTACAACTAGACAACAGACTGTCAGACTTAAAGGAAGAGAAATTGGGAGAGCTTAGACATCTAGGGAAAGGTCTGAATGCCATAGGTGGGACACATGTGGAACTAAGGCAACAAATAAGAGAAGCTGGACCCCGAAAACAGATGAGTCAATAAAAGGGACTTGTCAAAGAAAGAAAAACAAGGCAGGATAACAATTTGGGTCTTTAATGTGCCAGATTGCATGACACTATATTGAGGTAAATTATGTCACATCAGTATAGCACCTACTACCACAACATCATGGTAATTATATTCAAACAATTTTTACCTCCATTTCGCCTATCTAGCTCTAGTTACTATGGCATTCATCTATTATACTAATACTTACCTCTTGATACAATAATTAGGATAAATTATTGAATGTGATATAATTCTCATACAATATAATGGATGCAATATAGTAGGGTACGTCTGTGGCAAGAATAGACACTTTGTGGGAGATTTTCCATGGAAACCAAAGGCAGGACAGAACTGAGAGATATGCTCACCCGGAATCTCTGTCAATAGATGCCACCATGAAAAAGGTCTTACTACCACTCTTCAGGTTTCTGTAGGTCACCTTATGATCACAGTTAAGTAGCTTTTCTGAGAACTAAGCTCTCAAAGACAGAGTACTCTGGTTCAGAAGCAAGAAAAATTACAACTTCTTTCATCTAGTATGCATCGCAAATCTAATATAAATGAATTGCCATAACAGAAAGCAAGACAAAGGGACAGATGTGGAGGACAGGATGAATTCATGATTAAGAACACTGAACTCATGCAGTAATTTGTTTTACTGGACACTCTTAGAGAATTTGGCTTGGTCTCCTTGATGTGCCTTAACTCAGGGATATATCCAAAATGCCCTGGTAGTCACTCATAACTAATAGCGCATTGATACAATAAATCGGTCCTTAAATGTTGCAACACTCTTTAGGCCCCATTCACAAAGCAACATTTTCACATTTACACGTTCTACTCCTGCACCTTCGTGCAAGTGTACACTTTTTCGCTATTCACTTTTTCTGAGTGTACATCTACACCTAAGTGTAGTCTTACATGCTATCACCCCCTCCGTTCTTGGGGAGACATCGGAAGACTGTATTTAAAGGTACTACCTTTAACTTTTGACAGGTAAGTGGAGAGAACCACCACCATGGCAGAGACCCCCAAAATTATCGAAAATTAATTCCATTAATTAATTAATTAAAGTATAAAAATATTTTGATGTAAAACATAGATGCAAATTAAATTAACTCATGAAATAAAATGTTAGGGCTCATTAACACTTCACAATAAATGTTCATTAAATAATTCTAATATATTTAAGTTAGTTTATAAATATCCATATTTAAACATAATAAAAATAATCTGGAATTTTAATTTTGATTATTACTATGTATATTTAATTCAAACTTGAATTTGATTAACAAGAGTTCATTTTTATGGACAGAACCAAATTATAATTTGATCCGTCAGGACAGGATCAAATTATGTGGCAGAGATGACTAAATTATGCAGCAAGAAAATGCAGTTTACGCGATTTAATGTAGCACATTTTGTGATAGTATTACTTTGTAATTTTGCAGTTTTTGTACATGTTTACGGTATTCGGGGCATGGGACAAGCCCCTGCAGTGCAGAGGGGCACCCAACCCTGCAGGATGGTCCCCAACCTCTCAAAGGGCCCCTCTCAACCTCGGGCCAAGGAATGTCTGCGAGATAAGGGAGACTGAGGGTCCCCTCATCATATTCTGAAAGGGACCTATCATTTTGCCTTTCACCACAGCTGCCTGGGCAAAGGTTTTACCTCATCAGTACCAGTTCAACATCCAAATACAATCATAAGCTACTGAAAGATGGTGGTCAACCTTTGCATAGGACCTTCCACTGCACAGCAACATGGGTCGCTGCAATTTCAGTAACTTATGACCCATTTGAGTTAGGAATTTTGTTGTTTTTAATATCTGCAGATTATGCAGCAGATGATAGATTAAGTAGCAAATGCTTAATTATGAGGAAGATGCCGCAGAATATCATAATTTCAGTGGCTCACTCTAATTTTCAGGAAGTAGGTACCACCCTATAAGAGGAGGACCACTCACCCTGAGATTATACGTGGGGTTGGCTCATGGGATTGGCTCAACACTTTCCCACTGTTTTTGGTCCTGATGAAGTGCAAAGGATTATTTTGACCAATAAGGACCCAAAACATGTTGACCCATCTTTTCAGCTACTAGGGACAATGTTACCACCATAGTAGCGCCAACCTACTGTTTTTTTAATCTGACAAGGCAATCTCATTAAAAACCAGTTTCATACCCCCTAGCCAGTTTTAGACTCACTTTGACACTCATTGCAGTGCCTGACCGACAAGGAGCACTCGCCCGATGATGAAACATGACATCCCCGGGGATGTTTGAGGGCAACAAGAAACACTCTTGCTGACTGTTCCCCGTAATCTGTTCAGTTCCTACAGCCTTCTTCTTTCATGTGTTTTTTGTCTTCTTATGAACAGTAATGTCCCCTTTTTAGGGCTCAGGCTCTGCGTACACTGCGCAGCAGTGTCGCGCAGCGACAAGAGTCCTATTCCGGGCATTTTGAAAATGGACCTTGAAATTCCACATAGCTGTGCATACTGATTTCGAAGGTCCATTTTCATAGGCCTCCGCGTGCGTGCTGTTTTTAAACAGAACACGCAATAGGCCATAGGCGGTCGCGTAGCTCCGCCTATGGTCTATTGGTGTCTGTTACGCGCACCATAGGCCATATATCTTCAATTATCGCGGCTTGACAGCGTGGTAATTGGAGATATATGCTCGCAGTGGTGTGTGCGCACCACTTGCAAGCTTCTTTTTTTTTTTGCATCCATTTCAGGGCGTTTCTTTTTGCATCTCGCTTTCACTTTTGAAAGCGCGATGCAAAAATAAACCATGGCTGACTGGCGAGTGCTTGGCTTTAATGCATTTCTTGCACGTATTAGCTGTTTAATTTGGGTATTGGAAATGAGCGATAAACTCTGCAAACAGATACTTACTTCTATGTTAAGGCACATGCAAGCTATTTTCTGAACTGACATGACATTTGTTTGTCGTTAATGTGAGTAACTAACCTTACAGTGGATTTGAGGGTATTTTTCCAGTATCAAGCTCCCTGATAGTGCCAACCCAGGGTTTCTAGGTGGACGCACGGTGCACCGAACACACAGGGAGACGTAAAGACATCTTCACCACAGTAATCCCTTCGCTTGTTAACTGCGGCATCGCCAATAGTTTTTGAATGGAAGATAGTTTAATTGTGTGCATTCCAGTATGAAAACTACATTATCGCACAACATTCAAAGTGCTTACCGAACACGACTTTCGATGTGTTTGTTCTTTAATGCTACCTCCGGCGATCACGCTCAGTGTCACTGGCCCCGTACCCTGCCGTGAGATTGAGTGCACAGCTACTGTCGCTTTAAGAGAAGCTGCCTCGAGCGAGGCACTGAGCTAGAAACTCTGTGAGAGCAGAAAGCTCCCAGCTCGAATAGTTACAAAATGTTTTGTTCTATTTAACCATCCATTTGACCCAGCCCCACACTCACTGAACCAGGCCCATTGCACTCAGGATGAGAGTTCCCATACTTTTTTTAATGCACTTTGGGTGCTGACTTAAAGGTGTATTGGTTAATGTAAAAAGTAGGATTTTCCACTTGTCAAAAAGGTTTCTTTAGATATGCCTATGCTGCAGATTTAGCTGCAACCACTGAGGCCTGTAAAAGCAGTCCTGAAACCTTGCTTTTCTGTATGTTCTGTTATTTACAATGCAGGTCACAAGTGACATTTAATTACTATGGGTCATATGTATCAGGCGCTAATGCGTTCGCAAACTCTGAAATTCCCAGAATTTTGGCGTTTGCAAGCGAACGCATTAGTTCTAAATGGTATGTATGAAAGAAATCTGCGTGCAAAATAAGGAATCACAAAATTTGCGATTCCTTATTTTGCGATTGCATTTAAGGATTCGCAAATTTTGCGATTCCTTAAATGCAATGTAAGAAGCATTAAAAAATGCAAATTGGACTTAAGGAATCGCAAATTACCACCAACTTCAAGTTTGTCCCCATGATTTAGTGGTCCTAACACATTCACTGGGAGCTGGTTAGTTGTCTTTCCGGCCCCAGAGTCAAATTAGACCAGTGGAAAAAGTTCCCTAAAAACAATAAACTGGGGAAAGGCAGTAAAACAAACTTCCCAACAATATGGAACTTGCTACTTCTTCCAGGCACACATTACTTATTCCTGGAAAGAAATGCAATCTAATACCACCAGGCCTGCACTGTGCCTTTAATCACAGTCTTGAGAAATGAAGTTTGGAGATTGAATCCATCTATAAAAATCAGCTATAGAGGACTATGTAGATTGCAAAGGGAGTAGTGAGTCAAGAAATATCTCTTGACAAAACAATCAAAGGAAAACAGAACTTTTCTATGCAGGAAACTTAGCAAAGTGAAAACAGCCATGTTTTACTTCTCAGGCTGTTCCTACATGGGCCTCGTTTGAATTTCTAACCTTGTATAAATGTGCCTTTGCAAATCGCCCACTAGCTGCCAAAAATCTGACAGCAGCAAAAACACTACTTGAAACCAAGGAACATGTGTATGAAATTTGCTTCAGCTTGGTGACAAAACTCGGTCCACAAAAAACAGAAAAAGACTGGATACGGCCTAGGTTCTTATTAGTGAAGCTCGTTTCCATTTTCTACTTTTTGCCCAGAGACCCGCAAGCAACTAATGGCAAATTACATTATATCATCAGCGTGATCAACAAGAGTTTACATGAGGTACTGAGAACTTTAGTTATATGATGTCCTTTCTTTTTTTTTTTTTTTTTTTGGAAACCTTCATTCAAAAAAGAAGGAGATACATGCGCAGGCCCACAACCATCATGGCCGGCCGCAAAAACAGTCAATAAAAACTCAAGAAATTGAGGCCAATCAGCAATCAGGATACGTTACGGTATATCAGACGTGGTTGTGAGGCTCGCAACACAGGATATGAGGTTTTCATTTTTAAATTTTAAAGGAAGAGTAGGGGCTGCAACAACAAGGACATAACACCTTTCAGGAGAGATAAACAAAGGAGACGAGGGGGACGTACCCCAATTACAGTCGGAGATAGGTTATGACTACAGCAACTATATAATCTAGACAGCCGCGGTGGTAAAACTGGACAATATGCAATATTACAATAAACAACATTCCTAAATGTCACCCCAGAGAGCCCACCCCCAAGAACGGAGAAACAGAGGCATGTTGAGATGCCGGAAGATGAAAAAGGGTGCAAGACCAAGAGACAGCCAACCCTACGAAAGAGGAAAGAACCCTCCCAAAGCCGGAAAAGAGCGATAGGGACCATAGAACAAAACAAACTAAAATAACAAACCCCCCCGCACCCGCCACCCTGCACCCCTGTAATGGCTACGGCCTAACCCACTAACAGCGTGCCTGTCGCCCCGGAACTGCCCCACAGAAGGGAAAAAGATACAAGAAATGGAGGAGGAGAAAAAACAGACACACTCCCGGACACCCGGTACCCCCCGCCGGCAGTGACCCTCCCAAGACACCTTCATAATCAATCTAAGCAAACAGTCGACATGATCACGGGGAGGACAGTCACCAATAAACCCCCCCCCCCCCACCTCACCCCTGGCCCGGTAAAATACTCGGTGCTGTCCCGGGAAAAGTGAACTAAGCAATCACAGAAAGGTAAAAGACAACCCTGCAAGCTTCACGAGGAGATCCATCGCCAAAGTCAGAATAAATGCAATCAGAGGAAGCGTCTCAGATGGTCCGAGGCAGTGGCGAGGAGCGATATCAACTCAAAGTCAAAATCAGCCCTGATCAGTGCGAATCCATACCGGAGTACATTTCGACCAAGCCACATCCATCCAGAGGCAGACAAAGCGTCCATGGCAATCCAAGGCATTGAAGGTGGAACAAAGTTCGGACACAAAATGGCGGCCTCCGTTAAACAGACGGGCTGGAACAAGGAAAGGTGGCAGTCCCCATCGACAGGACCTCAAGACTTGGCATTGACGGACAGGACCTCCAGCGACGATACACCAGCGGATGGGAAACTTGAAGGGAAAACCAGGCCCGGTAGTAGATGAAGGAGAAGTGAGGCCGACTCCCCATGGAACAAAGACGGGCTGCCGCCCGGGCACCGTAAGATGGCGGGTCAGATCACTAGGCTGGACCACAAACTGCCGTTCAGGTGTTGCGGCGTCAATGGCCGGTCGCGAGCATACTTCATCCAGCTTTGCCGCCAGGGAGACACATGCGACGGTGAATTGCGAGCGGAGCGCCCCAATCGCTGCCATTACGGAACTCAAAGAATGTGCGTTATCCATCCCTTCCACCCCGGGGCCCATGGGGCGGAGGGGGACACAATCTCCAGCCCACATCGCCGGGCTCCGAGCACACAATTAGCGATCACAACAACAGGGGCGCCCTGAATTGGCACATTCGACACAGTCACCGCCCGTGGGTGCAGCCCGTCAACCCCCGGACCGGGAAACGAGGGACGGGCACACAGCTCCCAGCCACGGTGCAGGAGGATCGTAGCACGTCACAATGTGTCTTCTCCGGCACCATCCATCAACGAGGCCAAACGCCGAATGCGGAGAAAGTTATTCAAACCTGGAAGACCGGCCACAGTCGCCGTCTCACAGCCGATGTTGATCAGTTCCAGCTCGTGTAGTTCAAGAATCGAGGTCCCGGCGTCAGCCCGGGAGTAGGCCGAAAATGGGACACGACATAACTTCGTCGCTGAATAAGGTAGGAAGTCCGGGACAGCACCATTGGCATCAGGCAACCTTCATACATCCAGGCACAGGGCGTGGGTAGAGGATAAACAACAGGATAGACGAGCCGCCGGCGGAGGTCGACGGAGCCGGGAGCTTATGCGGCCATCTTGGTTCGCGGCGTAGCTCCTCTGGTTATGATGTCCTTTCTTAGTGGTGCCTTAATTTAAAGTTGTTTAGATTAAATACGCACTTTCCATGAAAGTTACCATCAGGAGTGTGATCGAGAGCAATAGGAATAAGGAAATCAGTGAATAATTACTCACTATATGCCCTATATAATATGCTGGGGAAAAGAGAGCTCAATTGAAGATAAATACAGTGTTGTGAGAAACTGGATTATTAGTTGGGGTGGATGGTAGTCCACCACAAATAAAGGTCCAGTAAAGATTTCAATAATTTAAACTAGAACTCAACATCTGGTATATATGGCACAGATCAGACAGGCTTAACTTAAGAAAATATAAGATATATTTAGAAGTACCAAGGGCCAGATGTACGACCATTTTATTTTGCGCCTTGCAATTTGCGACTTATTGGGAGTCACATATTGCGAAGCGCAAAATAAAATGTACAACAGTGTGTTTAATACTGTTTGCGATTCCTAATGGGGTCGCAAATTGCGAGGATCATTAATATTAATGAGCCTCTCGCAATTTGCGAACCCATTGGGAATGATTGGCCCTACCAGGGATGGTGGCCTGCTTGGCCCAGCAGACCACCATGTCTGGGACTGCTTTTAAATAAAGCTGATTTTTTTTTTCAAATGCAGCCCGTTTTCCTTAAAGGAAAACAGGATGCATTTAAAAAAAAAACGTTTTCATTTAAGTTTTTTAAGGACAGGCAGTGGTCGCTGGGACCACTGCGTGCCCTTAACAAATAACTTTGCATGCATTTGCAAAAGGGAAGGGGTCCCCTGGGGCCCCTTCCCATTTGCGATTTGCGATTGTTTTGCAACTGCACTTGAGTCGCAAAATATTAAAACATGGTTTTGAGACTCGCTATTTGGAAAAGAATGCCCCTCCCAAATAATAAGTTGCAAAACCTATTTAGCGAGTCGCAAATAAATTGCGACTCGCTAAATAGGCTATGTACATGGTCCAGGATGTTTTTGCATGCACAAACGGGTCCGCAAAGCCATGCAAAAACAGGTCGTACATCTGGCCCCAAATCTGTTAAAATAGTTGAAACACAACACAATAAAAATCCCATTCCAATTTATAAAATTAGAGAGTATTGTAATGAAGAAAATAACTTCGATACAACAAAAACACAATAATGGGAAACATAGATTTAAATATTCAAAGTTTTAAATAATAATAGCACCAAAAAGTGTTAAGCGCTTCGTGCATTAAGGAGGACGCCTGTTTCAAGAGGGACTGCAAGTCCCAGGGAGCCTGCTGGTTTCCGCCCGCAACTGCCCACACCTGAATCTGCTTGCCAGCAGCTATTTAACTTCTTGCCGCTCCCGCTTCGCCGGTCCCGCTTCGTTCATTAAGGAGGACGCCTGTTTCAAGTGGAACTGCAAGTTCCAGGGAGCCTGCTGGTTTCTGCCCGCACCTGCCCGCACCTGAACCTGCTTGCCAGCAGCTATTTAACTCCTCACTGCTCACCCCGTGGGTGTGCCGGGCGAAGCCAAGGGCAGGCATGTTTGAGGCCGTTAGAGTCCGGACAAGGCCGGGCCGGGCCCCCCCCTCTAAATCCTCCAGCTCTCCAAGGTTAGTCCATACTTGCTCATTGTTGCCCCCTTGAGGGTATTGATTTTTCTGGATTTTTGTTGATATTGTGCCCAGTGTATGATGAATATCAGCGAGGGAAAGGGGAGGAACGGCCAAACTGGCTGAAGTGTGGCAGGGACCCTGGACCAATTTATAATCAAAGCTAGTTCAGTCTTAGCCCACGAAATTGCCCTGACCGAGCGACGCTTATCTCTAGGACCCTTGCAATTAAAACGATCGTCACTGGACGGTTTGATGTCTGCACGCTCTCCCGAACGTTGTCTGACTATAGGCACAGATCCTCTTGACTCGGCAGGAGGTGTTAGCCAGTCTCCATCTGTACCGCTGGATATTTCTACAATAATGGAGTCTCCAAATAGCCCTACGCCTGTTGAGTTGGTGCAAGAGGGTAAAGCATGCAGCACTTTTCCAAGCATAACTACAAGGTTGTGCCTAAATCTAAATCTCAAGTTATGGAACCATTACCGGAGCCGGCTACAAAGAGGAAGTGGGGAGGGGGCCCCCAAAGGCAAAAACATGCAAAGATGCTAAAAACGAACAGGAATGGTGGGTCTGCAACTCTAACACCCTCAATGATAATCGAGCCTCAGTCTACCACTCCTATGTTAGGCGCCTCAAATTTGGACTCAGTTGGTGTGCCCTCGCTTGAAGCTGACGAGGGTCTATGGGTCAGAATGGGTGCCTTAATTTCGGCATCTTTATCCCCAATTCCTGAGAGACTGACACTGAATGAGGAAAAAGTATCTAATTTCGAACTGTTTGTTGTGTCTAATCTTGGTTCTATAAGGGCCTCTCAAGGGGAAAATAATCGGCCCTCTGAAACGTTTCCAAATGTGTTGTGTAACCCTGTAAATTCCAAACGCCCATCAGCCATCCCTTCAACATCTAACTTAATGCTTTTATCATCTAGTAGGAATGGCGGACGGTTATTGCTTCTGATGTTGGTGTAGTGGCTCAGGGAGGTTGTGCTGGTGAGACAGGGAACACATCCAGCGAATTTGCCCAGCTTATTCCGAGTACTCCTAGGGTAGAGGGAAGTAGACCCTGTGTTAGGACAGCAAGTAACATCTTATCAAATAACCCTACTCGTGGTTTAGACAACCAATCTATTACTGTCCCTGGGCATTCTGGTTGTGATTCCTTAGCAGTGCATTATGGATTGGCCAATAGTTTGTCCGGAAATTAATCTATAGTATTACATCTCCTGCTCCATTGGTGGTGGTTCTGAGGAATGTACCGACCTTACAAGCTGGGCAGATTGAATCCACTGACCAGTTAATGCCAAAACAATGCACTGGCTCAGTGTACATCTGAAAGAAGCAGGGGTATGGGGCTGGGACATTTGTCATCAATTGATAATGACCAGACGCTCATCTTGGGTTGGTTATTCCACTAAGGATGGGGGGGTGACTGTGTGGTTGCCAATTTCAATAATGAGCATGTAGTTAGACTCCTATTGGGGTGCTTAGGGAGTAGAAATGAAGGGTACTGTCCCAGTAAAATTTCTCTTTTACCCCTAGGGTTTTTCTACAGACCTCTTTATTATTCCCCGCCAGAAGGGGGGGTTTGTAGTGCTCCTTATAGGGCCATTGGCCGACCCTTTGACCTTAATCTAGTCAACAGATTTGCTCCTTTGTCTTGCTTAGATGCTTGTGATTGACTGTTTCCAGCAGTCACATCAGTGATAGAGAACTCCATTATTCAATTTGTTGCTCCCCATGTCACAGACTTAAGCCTACAGTTAGTAATAACTAGTGGGTCACAGTGTACTGAGGATTTGATACCGATAGAACAAGGTGAAGGATTAAATCCAAGCACACTAAGCATTTTATTTTGGAATATTGCTGGCCTGCTATCGAAGACTAGTTCCTCTGATTGGTCTAATTTCATAGAGTCCTATGATGTTATCGTCTTCCTGGAGACTTGGTCTCTGAGTACGATTTTTCGGCCAGGATACTTGGCTTTTGGTAAGCCAGCAATTGCAAGTTCTAAAGGGCGACCCTCAGGAAGATTAACTATTTGGGTCAGACAACAGGCAGGTTATCAGGTAGAAGAACTAGGGATTGATAATCTGGATATCCAGGTCATTAAAATAAATCCTGAGCATGAACCCAAGTTTATATTGATAAATGTCTACACATGAGGGCTGGTGGGTGGGAAGGCCTCACTGACCATCTCCTGCCTGGACACATATATTAAATCATTAAAAGGGTCATGTAATTGGATTATTGCGGGGGACTTTAATTGCACGTTCGAGTCACTTGGTTTAGAAGATGGGAGCCTTACTAGTGACAAGGATGCTATTTGGGGTGTTCCGTCTTTAATGCTCACCCCAATTTAGAAATGGACAGAAGCTGTCCTACAGTTAAAAAGTTTGAAATTGGAGAGGGGGCTTCGGGCTGCTAACGGAAGATTTAAATCAGATTGAAGAGGCTATCCCACTTTTAATAACGGGCTAGGAAGCAGTAGGATCAACTACTTCCTTATTAATTTAGAATTATGGCAAAGGGTGAGGGAGATGGAGGTTTTGAAAAGACCAGAGAGCGATCATGACCCCCCTGATACTGACATTAGAGGTAAATCGCTGCCCTTTCCCGAGGGGTAGTACGGATATTGTAACATCAGGCGTAATTATGTCTCGCCAGTGCCGTAGGTTAAAATGGGCACCGGTTTCTGAGGATGAGGGCACTATAATCCAGATTAAGTCAACACTTGCAGATGCTCTTATAGCCCTCTCGCAATTTGACCTTAATGAGTCCACTCTCCCAGCCCTTACAATAGCTCATGAGGCCCTGTTTGCTAAGCTGAAATCCTTTTTTACAAAATCTAAAGAAAGAACCAGTATGTACCCTATCCATACATCAGCAAAATGGTATGATGGGGTATGTAGGGGAGCTTACAGGGATTTGTTTAAAGCAATGTGGAGTGGTGTGGCTCACTGGTTAGAGGCGGCAGACCCGAGAGCAGAGGACGGCCCGGGACCAGGGTTCAATTCCCGACGCAGCAGGGTCGTGGACCAGGGTCAGCAGACTCGATAATTCTCACCTCGGTGCCTACTCTAACCAGGGATTACACTCGGCAACTCTGGGCATTAGCTTGCCTCATCTCCACAACGGCCCCCCACATACGCCGGGGATGCCTGGTTTCACCTTGGAGATACCCAGTAGGGACCATCTCACAGGGAAAGCCAGGACGGGTTCCCCAGCGGTCTACTGCGCAGAAAAACTCCTTCGGGAGTTGATTCTAGCGCATTACAAACCCACAATTAATTAATTAATTAATTAATAAGGGTAGGTTCAACGCAAGAGGTAAGGAAACTAACGTCAGAATATAAGGCAACCCAACAACAGGCAAAGAAGGCCTATGATGAAAATAGATGTAGGGACCTGTTAGATGCAAGTAAAGGGAAAAACTGATGTCGATTCTGGCAACTAACTAAGTGGGGTAGTGATAATAAGGGTCCGGTAACAGTTAAAAATGTCCCCCCAGAAGTCTGGGTTGCACACTATCAGACCCAATTTTCATTGTATGCAAATAGCACTGGGCAGTATCAATGCGTAGTCCCGGAGTCAGTCCAAACATTCACCCTAGTGGAAATTGAGTGTGCTCTTGATGGGGTAGCTGCAGGTAGGGCCCCTGGCCCGGATTGTATCCCGGCAGATATATTTAAATCTGACCGGGAGAATTGGCTTAAATATATTCTTATTTTTGCCAATGGTTTGGCTAGAGGTCCTAGGAATCCTTATGTGGGGCTGAAATTATCCCCATATACAAAAAAGGGGACCGCGCCAGCCCAACCCATTATCACCCCATAAACCTTTTAGACACTATGCAAAAGCTGGTGGCTAGACTAGTGCTAAGTTGGGTAAATAGGTGGATTGATGATAATGAAATCTTATCCACCTACCAAGCAGAACTTCGTTCCCATGTTAGCACTATAAATCAAGTTTTTAGATTCATGTTGATATACTGGAACACAGTGGTCTTAGCAGGGGGGGACTCTCTATGCAGCATTTATAGATCTTAAATCTGCATTTGATCTAGTGCTCTGCAACAAGTTGTGGGACAGTCTTAAGGAAGTAGGGATGCCCGCTGAGATCTTATCCTTCATCATAAAACTACATGAGTCTACTTATGCCCAAGTCCGATGGGGTCAACAGGGTGAGTTAACAGAACACTTTCCTGTGAACAAGGGAGATCGGCAGGGGTGTGTTTTAGCCCCTACCCTTTTCTCGTTGTTCATAAATAATGTTATCTCATATTATACCGAATATCCTACGGACGCCCCTACTCTTGCTGGATCGAGGGTTCCTCTTTTAATGTTTGCAGACAACACTTTATTTTGTCTAAAACACAATCTGGTCTGCAAAGAGCCCTTGATAGATTTAGTCTTTTTTTGCAATGACCACGATCTTGTAGTCAAAGTTGACAAGACAAAGTTCATGGTCCTGCACAAAGATAAAATAGTGAAAGCCAGTGTAGAAATGAATAATGCATCCCTGGAACAAACTTGCTCCTTTACATTTATGGGCGTTACCATGGGCAAAAGGATGAATTGGAAGCCACAGATGGATTTGTTAGTCTTAAGGCATAATCAACCAGCAGGGGTCCTTTTAAAAGAACACTGGCTATCCCAAACCAAACCAGTTGCACCGGTTCTAACTATATACCAAGGGAAGGTTAGAGCTTCAATAATTTATGGAGCTGAACTATGGGGCTTCGCAAATCTAGTTTCATTAGTCCAAGCTCAGAAAAGTTCCTGAGGGTACTGTCCGGTCTCCCTCAATCAACACCACTTAGACTTTTACTCTCAGATCTGGGTTGTATTCCTTTTGAGGGGACTGCAGGTTTTAGACCTCTTGCCTATTGGCGAAGACTTAGGACTTCCCCGGAGTTAGCTCCCTATGCGAAAGCTGCTAAGTATATTAGAGAAGCTGATAAATCCAATAAAATCATATGGTTACTAAAGATTAAGGTTACTTTATCAGATATGGGCCTCAACCGTTTGTGGGAGGACCCAGAAGGAAATTCTTTCCCCTCAAAAACAGATTTTAAAGCCTTGTATTTGGGCATGGTCTGTCAGAAGTCTCTGTCTCTGGTGAGTAGTGTTTCCCTAACAGTTCTCTTTTTGGATCGCAAAGGTGAATATAGGCTGGAGGTCTATTGGGATACCATTACGAGCACTGGTGACAGGAAACTCTATCACCAATTTAGAGTGGGCACTCTCCCCCTAAAATCCTTTACGAAAAAGTGGGAAATTGATCAAGATACAAAATGTCACACATGCCCATGCCAGGAAGAGACCTTACCGCATGTTCTGTTTGTGTGCCCTGCATACAAGGGCCCTCGTCATAAATGTCTCATGCTGGTTTGTATTAAAATAGGAACAAGATTTTGTCAAACGGCTTTGCGTATCCTACAAACTGATACTAGTGAAGTTGTAGTTATTGCTATGGCTAAATTTTGGAGTTGGATTTGGGCCTTTGGAAGGAATAGTTTGCATGGTACTGCGTAACATGATTTTATTGAGTGTTGCAGTGTTTTTAGCCTCTTCTAAACTAATCTGCTTATAATAATGAAGTGTCTAACCAAACCTTGTGTTATTATGGATTACAATTTTTTTACTATGAACTTTTATCTGGTCTTAAAGAAAAAGGACATATAATTATTTTATAGTAATGGTATGTACTTACATTTTAATGAAATCTTATTATGAGATGCTTTTTAATATTTTTTTTAAGTTATTTCTTGTTTTTTAACCACATAACCACATTGTATTGTCTATATGTGTCTTTTATGTTTGTTTATGATCAAAAAAAGACGAAATTGAAATTGAAATTGAAGTTAAGAGCAGTTATCTGGTAGTGCCTGATACGTGCCTAGTTAGATACGTGCGAGTTAAGTCTGACCAAGATTGAGGGTGGGTCAGATACTGAGACCTGATTTATTCTGGTCAGAGGTTTTACCAATTAACATTATCTTTGGAATGGAAGGAAAAAATACTCAGTGGGCAAGGCAGCAGGTAGTGGCCAAGATGGGCCCCACAAGGCTGGATAGCCGTCTGATGAGGTTCCACTGAAGAAGTTGACCTTTGGTGGAAAACTTAAGTGGGAGAAATTCCAAATTCATGCCCAAAGATGGCCCATTGTCAGCTGTAAACATTTGATGCCTTCAGCCAATGATGGTCAACCTCTCCCTACACCCAACGTCTTTGCCTCAACTCTGGGAGCCAGTAAACACCTCACTGTGGAGCTGTTCAACTCCTGGGTGACACTTAAAAGCTCATGCAAATGGCAGGTTAAAGTTGACTTGTTAAAAGTACTTTTTGTGAAATATGTATTACAAATCTGACTTCATCAGTAGATTGAGCTTATATTCAATATTTTAAAAAGTTCAAGAATTAACTTTGAAGCCTGTTCCTGAGCAGAGATAACATAATTTAAATTTGATATTAACTTCCAATGATTTCCAATGGAACAGCTAACCCTGCTCAAGTGAAAATAGCTTTCAGGGCCTTGTCACTGTAATGAAATATTCAACGTTAAGGGGCCGATTCTGATGTCGGACGGACCGGAGTCCGTCCGACATCGGTCAGAAACTGGAACTGAACGACCTTTTGTCATCGGTTCCAGACCTGCAAGTAGGATGCGACTGAACCCTGTTCGGTCACAATCCTATACTTAACAATGGGAGCATGCATTCCAAACGAAATGAATGCTCGCTTCGTTAAGTGCAGAGGTGCAGTTCATCCCTGCACCCGGTGGCAGGCACCCCAAGGTGCCTGCCACTGGGTGCAGGGACCAACAGGTGGGCACCATTGATGCCACCTAGGCCAACATTCGGCCGCCTTGCACCTGTGGCGGCCCTGCTAGGGGCCCACAAAAACAGTTTCCCAATG
This sequence comes from Lissotriton vulgaris, assembly GCF_964263255.1. Lineage (NCBI taxonomy): Eukaryota > Metazoa > Chordata > Amphibia > Caudata > Salamandridae > Lissotriton > Lissotriton vulgaris. The sequence goes on from NC_141694.1 coordinate 1,122,027,685, forward strand.
CCTTTCTGTGTCAGAAAAGCCGGCAAAGAAAGGCAGTGGGAAACAGCCATCATGCTCCATCAGCCGGAAAGAGCTGGCCGGGTGAGAACTGAAGGGCTCCGGATGGTGGACAGGCTCTCTGATCCCGTTGGAAGCCATCTGGAAAACCGAGTCAGATTCCACTCTGACTGAGCACATCGGAATAGCTCTGTTGGAAAGGACTCCGAACGAGCATGTCCGATGCGGTTAGGATATCTCCGACCGAGGGTCAGAACCATTTCTAACTGCATAGGAATCGGGCCCTAAATGTGTACATGTCCTACTTTTAAATATCATGGACCCCACCTTATTGGGCATTAAGGCCTTCATAGGGGTGAATTTTAATGGAGGGCTTAGGCATGTCAAAAAGGATTATTTTGACTGGTCTGATTCACAGTTTAAATCTGCACATCCGGATTACTGGTGGCAGGCTTGCAGTCATGTTTTACACTTTCAATCTAGTGGTGGTGCAATGAGTGCTGCAGTCCACTAGTGAAATTTAGCTCACAGGCCTTGGGTACATTTTCTACCATATACTAAATACTTGTAGGTAAGATAACTATGCCAGTTGGGAGTATACCAATTCCACATTTTTTAGGGGTCAGAGCACATACACTGGTCATTGGACAGCAGTGTCCCAGTGGCCAGAGTGAAACAAAACAGCAATAAAAACTAGTAAAAAAATTGGGATGATCACTCAAAAAAAAGCATTTTCCTACAAGTATCAAAAAAGAAACTGGTGTAACTCAATAGTTATGTTTTGAAACATGATTTTTACAACATGAAATAAAATAAGAACGTCCAAGTAGGCCAGGCAGCAATATATGTACCTAAAGACTAGAGATACAACTATGATTGTATTTGAAACTGAGTAAAATCTTATATTAAGAAAAAAGAAGATATTGTAAGAGAATGAGTTCACGGTTTGGTACAATACACACCTGTAGAATTTGTCAGAGAAATCACATTTTAATCCCTTGACTGTTTACTGTGTATGCTAAATTCAGATGGACTTTTAACATGCAATGTACTGCAAAAACATATATTGCCTAGCCTTGTAGCGTTTCATGCTTTTATTTCAATAACTGGCTTATCTAAATCATATAAACATTCTGAAAATAAAATTATGTAAACTGTGAACATATGTTATCTCGCAAAATTACAACCACTTTCAGTAGGTCAGGGTGTTGGGAGCTGCAGAGTTAAGTCATAATGGAGCATGCATGATTAATGTTTTGGGCACCACACTGGGCAGTTCATTGGAATGATTTAGATGTTTTGACACACTAACAAGCGAGCTAGGTATGCCATAGTGATAAGAGTGTCCAAAATCTATTTCCATCATGGTGGTAGCAAAAGTAAAGGCCAGTAAATGGCCTGGTATCAGTGTGCTGAATAAACTACAATTTTGCAGTAGTTCTACAATGTTTGCTTTCCAACCCACGGGTACGCGGATGTACTTAGTTCAATGGACATGGGCTGAATGTGAATGACAGGTTAGTGTAGTGAAGTTATTGCTTTTGAGGTACTAACAATCCCTGGAAAGGGATCAGGGGCACCTTAATAACAGTAAACTTATTTTGCTCCTCACAACAGTACACACTAAGCAAGCATTAAGAAGAACAAATACTTTTAACTATAAGTATTTAGCACAATCGGGTACACAATCGGGTAAACCTGTTTGTTAGCACATCTCTGCACCGTGTGGCAGGCACCCTGAGGTGCCTGCCACACGGTGCAGGGATAAACACAGACTCCCATTCTTCTATGGCAGCTTGCGTTACAACTGGTTTATGGCTGTTACAGGAGCTCCCATGGAGGAATGGGAGTATGCGACTGAACAGTGTTTGGTCGCATCATGATTCGGCGGTCAGGGCTGCCGAACTGAGGTCAGTTGGTCCTGTTTCTGCATCACTGTCGTCCGCCCAACAACGTAATCACCCCCTAAATGTTGTAACTACCACAGATGCCTATGTATTATAACAGGGATCAATGTGATTGCTTTAGGTCCAGGAGTGTCAGAATGGAAATGTCACATGCAAACATTGGAATCATATGGCCAAACCCACACTGGAGTATTTAGTATAATTATAGGTTCCATTTTGAACCATTTCATTTATGAGAGTCTTGCACTCTTTTATTTAAATTTGTCAGTCGGTAAACAAGGTTAGGTTAGTTTTTGGTATAGAGAGTTTCTTGAAGTCCTTCATTGTTCCAAATCCCAGGCAGGTAGTCTGTTGGACAGTTTTGTTAAGAAATGTGACTTTTTTCCAAATGATGCATGCACGAAACAGGGCTTCCTTACCTTCAATCTGCCAAAACTTGTTTCTCCAATACCTTTCTCATCATTAGTGATTTTCCAATAATCAAATTCCTGGATATTCAGATTCTGACTAAATTTAGCGGAGTAAATCAGTTTGTAGTAGTAATTAGATTTTATTGAAACTGTTGTAACTTCTGTGAAAAATAGAAACCCAATTGGTGTGATCTGTCCTTACTTTGAAAGTGGGGGAATTTAAGGTGACTATCAGGAGGCGGTGACTCACAATGTTCTCATTGTGTGTGGTTGTAATCTCGCTAGGATAGCTAGTCTAATGTATCTAATACTCTGAATAATGGTGATAGCAACACATTTCTGCGCACTGATTTGAATTCATGTAAGGATCCTCCTCACTCAAAGCAGATTATGCATACAAATCAGACATCATTTGTTTAACAGTCTCTGTATCCCAGTAATCTGAAACTGAACCAGGAATCACAATATCATTCATGGAAACCTTAATTGCATATGGCAATTGCGATGCTTCTGTAAAACCCATAATCTGATATGGTGATATGCCTTCAGGCACAGGATAAGCTGTGATGTTGGCAGTACAGAGATCTCTCTGTGAGCTCTCAGGGAGGAAGAATGCAGCTGTAGTTCAAAAACCACATGTGAGGCAATTTTTCTTCCAAAGACATAATGTCCATTCAGTAGCAGTAGAACAAAGTTAATCGCTGTTAGCCATAAGAGGAAAAGAAAGGTTCCTGAGGTGATCCAAACATAGAACCTCAGTGTATCCAGGTACCTGTCACAAAGCCACTGCAAATCACCAAACAGTCGTATGGAGGTGAGCAAATGTAGACTACGTTGCGAAATCCTCTGGAGCAAATACAGAATCATTCTCAAAGTCAGTGGACTCTCAAGTTTTTTCGAAAGGGCACCATTTTGAGTAATGTTATGTCAGGTGGGAGACGATGAAGTCATGTTGAATAGTAACATTGGCGATGGCAGTATCAGGTTGAGTTGGGAAACTCATTGTTCTGTGCATATAGCTATGCTTAGTAATCCGCTGCTGTGAAGTCGAGTTAGGTGTTCTGTTTTGCTCAAGGGCTGTGATATTCAGAGGAGGGAGAGGGTGAATCCTTCTTTTCCATTGGGCTAGTCGGCTCTAGTGGACTGGCCACATAGTGCTTTTTCACATGATCAATGGTTATGATGGACACCTGTCTGCCTCTCCTTGAGTCAGACAAAGGAGGCAGAATGACAGTTTTATTGCCCTTTATTCCAAGAACAGTCACAGATGGTCTTTAGGATGGTTCAAATGCGTGTTTGTTGTATATTTTCCCCCCAACTTGGTCCCAGCTGTTAGCAGCTGTTATAACCTCTTCACAAGTGGTGGCATCAGAGTGGATCACTTTAGACTGCTTGTCTCTGACTTCTTAGATATTCTGTAATACATTTAAACGTTTCTCCAAGTCAAAGTTTTCTTCCCCCCACCCCCTTCACAGGATTATCTAAGCCAGGCACATACAAGGCAACTCCAAAAAGATCCTTGTGTAGAGTGCATTCTCCCAAAAGTCCTCTAGGCAAGTTATTCAATTCTCTCTGGACGTCATATAGATTAAGGTAGCAACGAAGACATGAACTTACCTCCCTGGCTGTCAATGCTTGTTTAAACATATTGTTGGCCCATTCAACAACGCTGTTAGACTCAGCTCTAAACAGGTTTCTGAATTGCAGACAAACTCCCAGAGCAGACACCGAATTCCTGTAAGTGAGGGGTCTTCAAACTGTGGGGCGCGACCCCCAGGGGGGCCGTGGAGCAATACAAAGGGGGTCACGCATTCCCAGTCACACTTCTGCTGAGGCCCAAGGGCTTCAGCCCCCCTCTTCCCCCATCCTTTGTCTCAGCCCGAGCTGCTGCAGTGCAACTCGAGCTTCTGGAGGCTCAGCTGGGCATTGTCTGAAGTCTTATCTCCTGCACGCCAGACCAAGTTTTTCACAGGTCTTTAAAGACCATTTGCATATTTACATGCCTTTGTAAACTGGTTACAGAGGCTTAGTGTTTTTTCCTGGTTCCAGCACCCCCTGGGTCCCCACTCTGCCTATTCCTTACATTTGTATTTTTACATTTACTGCTGTAGTGTGAGAATGCATTTCATCAAAAGGAATATAAAGTAGGGTTGCCAAAAGAAAAATACTGCTGTGTGTTGTTTAAAGAGCCTGCAAAGATCTCCACTTGACACTAAATAGACTTATAAATAAAAAAGTATGTATTCATTCATTAAGTGACTTTTCTGTTTTTGTTCTCTTTAATTTTCAGTCATGGATCATTGAGGAAGCCCTAGAACACAATTAAAAGTGTTTTCTATTTATATTTACTGTTCGAAGTCTGCACAGATAAGTGCTTTAGGTGACTGCTTATTTTTGTACCGACTGGGCCATCAAAACCCTAACCATCGGACGGGAAGTTTGTTGCAGGATCAGCACATTATTTATTTCCTCCACCCTCAATCCCCGATTAATGCCATAACAACAATACTTTAACTTAGATCTTAAACCCTACGCCGCCGTCAATAACATGCTGAGTTACTTCAAGTGTCTGGGAATGCACCCTGCATTCAGACAACTCACTCCTCATTCTCGCCCTTCACTTTCACACTCACCCTGCACTTGCAGCGATCACAATGCACTCACACTGATTATCATTCACTCACACCATTCACCCGCTCACCCCACACTCAAAGTGATCACTCTGCACTCACAATGCACTTGCGCTGTTCACCCTATACCTCACCCTGCAGTCCCACAAGCACACTACCCATCCTGCACTCATGTGACACTTCACTCACCTGTCCCCCTCACTGCTCAATATGCAACTCACTCAAGCAATCCCATCAGTAGTCATACATTCATTCATCCCATTCTGAACTTTCATCCGCACCCAAATACATACGGCAGCCTCACTCACCCTGCAGTCACTCCTCTCACCCTACTCTCACACTGTTGCATCGCTCACCATGCACTCACATTGGCACTCTTGTCACCCACACAGTGCAGAGGGTTAATGTGCCTGCTACAAAGAATATGTACCATGCAGATCACAGAAATGAGTGTGAGTAAACTGAGTAGAGCTATACATTTTTTAAATGTTTGTCAGAAAGGTGCTATAGAGAGATGAGGTGCATTGTTGGTGAGTAGTAGTAAAGGAATTCATGGAGCAGAAGGAAACTGGGTGGGGCACCAAAAAAGACTGTTGCACCGTGTGCAACCAGTGTTAGGGCCAGCCCTGGCTGGGATTGTTTGCCCCCCCCTGAAGTTCTGGTCTAGTGGCTCCCCTGATTCTGCCTATTATTATTATTTACATTTGTAGTGCGCTACTGTTACCAAAAGATGTCCTGGGGCTAATAACCATCTGCTGCCTGAAGGCAAATGAGAAACACACAGGAGAAGGAGAACCAGCCAAATGGGATAACCTACGGAGCTTAGAGAAAGGTTTTTATATCTTCCTAAAGGTTAATAGATTCTTGGTGGAGCTAACCAAAGGAGGGTGCAAGTTCCATAACTGCATGCCCTTCACCAAAAGAGCAAGACAGAAAAGTTCAAGTTCAAGTTCGGGTATTTGTATAGCGCACTGCTCACCCAGAGGGTCTCAAGGCGCTTGGGTAAGGGGTTAATTATTTGTCGAATAGCCAGGTTTTAAGTTCTTTTCTGAAGGAGATGTGGTTTTGCGTGAGGCGGAGGTGAGTGGGGAGTGAGTTCCAGGTCTTGGCAGCAAGGAAGGAGAAGGATCTGCCACCCATGGTGGATTTTCGGATGCGCGGGACAGCGGCGAGGGCTTGATTGGACGATCTTAGTTGGCGGGTGGGTTCGTAGAAGGACAGTCGAGTGTTGAGGCATTCGGGTCCTAGATTGTAGAGGGCCTTGTGTGCGTGGGTGAGAAGGCGGAATGTAATTCTTTTGTTGACAGGAAGCCAGTGGAGGTCTTTTAGATGTTCGGTGATGTGATCTTGGTGAGGGATGTCTAATATGAGTCTCGCTGATGCGTTTTGGATGCGTTGGAGTTTTTTCTGTAATTTTGCTGTGATTCCGGCTTATAGTGTGTTACCATAATCCAGTCGACTCGTGACCAGTGCGTGGGTGACAGTCTTTGTTGTCTCGAGGGGGATCCAACGGAAGATCTTTTTGAGAATGCGAAGTACGTTGAAGCAGGAGGATGAGACTGCGTTGACTTGTCTGGACATAGAGAGAGAGGAGTCTAGGATGAAGCCAAGGTTACGTGCATGATCTGTGGGTATTGGTGCTGTGCCCAGAGTGGAAGGCCACCAAGAGTCGTCCCAGGCAGAGGGGGAAGATCCAAGGATGAGCACCTCCGTTTTGTCTGAGTTGAGTTTTAGGCGGCTGTGTTTCATCCATTCGGCTACTTCTTTCATGCCTTCGTGAAGATTGGTTTGGGCGGAGTTAGGGTCTTTGGTGAGGGAAAGGATTAGCTGGGTGTCGTCGGCGTAAGAGATGATGTTAAGGTTATGTTGACGCGCGATGTATGCGAGTGGGATCATGTAAACGTTGAAGAGGGTGGGACTGAGTGATGATCCTTGTGGTACGCCACAAATGACTTCCGTGGCTTCAGAGTTGAATGTGGGAAGTCGGACTCTTTGAGTTCTCCCAGTGAGGAATGAGGTGATCCAGTCCAAGGCTGTTCCTTGTATTCCGATGTTGCTGAGGCGTTGTATAAGGGTGCTGTGGCAGACTGTGTTGAAAGCGGCGGAGAGGTCGAGTAGAATGAGGGCCACTGTTTCACCGTTGTCCAGTAGTGTACGGATGTCGTCAGTTGCTGCAATGAGGGCGGTTTCGGTGCTGTGTTTGGCTCGAAACCCGGAATGAGATGGATCGAGGGAGTTGTTGGATTCAAGGAAGGCGGCGAGCTGGATGTTGACGGCTTTCTCTATGACTTTGGCCGGGAATGGGAGGAGGGATATGGGTCGGTAGTTTTTAAGTTCAGAGGGGTCTGCTGTGGGTTTCTTCAGAAGGGCGCTGAGTTCAGCGTGTTTCCCTCTTTCTGGAAAGGTGGCAGAGTTGAACGAGCAGTTGATGACATCACGGAGATGGGGTGCGATGATGGAGTCCGCTTTGTTGAAGATGTGGTGGGGGCAGGGGTCAGTTGGAGAGCCAGAGTGGATGGAGTTCATTAGGCGGATGGTGTCTTCAGTGGTGATTGGGTTCCAGGCGGTGAGGTTGTTAGTTGGCGGAGTGGGATCTGATGGGGGTGGGGAGGGTTGAACGCCGGGAGTATTCTCAAAGCTGTTGTGGATGTCGGCAATTTTGTTGTAGAAGAAGGAGGATAATGCGTCGCAGAGGTCTTGGGAGGGGGTGATGTCGTTAGACAACTCATGCCTCTTGAACAAGGGAGCAATAAGCAGAGTGGCACAGGCCCAAAAGAGCATACAGGTCCGACTCGTATGCTTAGTTAGGAGAGATGAGAGGATGAGAGAGGAAAGTAAGGGAGTGCGAGAATTTGAATGACGAGGTCAGGGATAAGGAGAATTGTGAATTGCCAAAGAGAAGTGTGGATACGCAAGAAGTGAGTGTGAGCCAAAGGTGAGGGCTTCTGTTAGAACAAAGGGGAGATGTGAAAGATGAATGGGGGACTGGGGAGGTGTAAGATACAAATAGATAAACATTTGAATGGAGAGACGAGGTGAATGAGAAATGCTGAGGGGCACAGGAGGTGACGGGCCAGAGAGGCCATGAGATAAATGCGAGAGACTGTTAGAGATGAGGGCAGTGAAAAGACAAAATGGCAAGAGGTGATTAAGGGTGAAGTGATATGTTGAATGGGGAGAGTTCAGAAGTTGTAAAAAGGGGTGAAAGAAAATGGCCTGCAAAGTGAGAGAGGGATCCGGGGTTGGGAGGGGAGACAGGGTTTTAAGGGACCCCTGCTTCTCCGGGCCAGGGCCAGGTGAGCTTCTAATGTGGTAGCACGTATTCCTGTGGAGTGGAAGGCCCTTCACAAAGGTTGACTAGAAATCTTTCTGATGTTAATTGCTGTATTTTGGTTATAAACATGTACTGATGGGGTGAAATCTTTCCTCAGTGTTACTGTGTGGGAAAAATGTATTTCAAAATAAGGAAGCAATGCTATAACCAAAATACGCAGCATAACAGATAACATCATTTACATTTTCTTCCCACACAATTTAGTCAAGCCTGTAGCGTAATTGTAGCGTAATTTGGTCCTCACCTGCCTCCAATGTTCCCTCTAATTTTTTTCCTCTGTGTGCGGCAGCGGAGGGTGTCTGTGCGCTGCAACCATGGCTATGTGCGCCAGGAACCAAACCGCGCGTGTCTGCGGCGCCAAATGTCACTCGTTTTTGGTGCCCTTCTGCCCTCTGTCCCACTCGTTTTTGGTGCCCTTTTGCCCTCTGTCCCACTAGTTTTTTTGCCTTTCTGCCCTCTGTCCCACTCGTTTTGGTGCCCTTCTGCCCTCTGTCCCACTTCGCTTTTCCATGTTTTCGTGCCCCTTTTGCCTCCTGTTCCGCTCGGTTCCCCAGCCACTCTAGCCTTTTGTTTAAGTATTGATGTTAATCAGAGCCCCTTCACAGGCTCCGATTAACAGTAATACTTAAACAAAAGGCCAGAGTCTGCAAGTTGGGGTCATTTTGGGAACTGGGCCAGGAAATGTAGAAGAGATCAATGTATTGTTCTACTAAAGACCTCAGAAGTCATCTTACTGGATTTCCCAATTACGGATCAATTCCAGCTGTGTTCGGAAGCAAGTCCTGCAGCAGCTTCTGAAGGCCAAACAATGGTTGTATCCCACTGGGGAAAAGATAGACTGCAAACACCAGAGGCCTAACTACACAGAGAACCCCACTGAGCCGGTTACGTGAATTATCTTATTGGCGCTAATTGGGAACGAGGAGTTATTTGCCAGCACCTGCGGATTATAACGGTGTCCGAAATATATTATTATTATTATTATTATTATTATTGCATTTATTGAGTGCACAGCTACCCGGAGGTTTCCCAGCGCTTGCCTTGGGAACCCGTCCTGGCTTTTCCCTGTGAGATAGCCCCTACAGGGCATCCCCAAGGTGAAAGCCAGGCATCCCGCCGCAGGGTGGCCGTTGTGGAGATTAAGCAAGCTTAATGCCCAGAGTTGCAGAGTGAGAACCCATGATTAGAGCAGGCACCGAAGCGAGAATTATCGAGTCCGTGGACATTTGAGATCAAGACCCTGCCGCGTCGGGAATTGAACCCTGGTCCCGGGTCTGACCTCAGCTTCCGGGTCTGCCTGCTCTACACCGTGAGCCACACTTCTCCAAATGGTCAGTGCTTTTCTACAGCAGCTAAAATCAATATTCATATTTTTTTCAATATGGACTTTCTGGAAAACAGCACTGGCCCAAATGGAGTAAAATAGCACCCCTTAAATAATGAAATAATGTATTGCTGCAAAGTAGCGCCACGCTGACAGGTACTTGCATAAAAAAACTATGTAGCATTGGCCAAAAAGAAGCTATCAACCTTCAAGGGTCTGTGTGCGAGGCAAAAACGAACTGAACAAAAAGTTCAATGGGTTCAGCACATGCTGCACTGATTTCTCCATAACTTACAGGCCAAAGACTTTTGCAACAGAAACATGTGCGATGTGCAGCTCTCATGATTCACTCCAAGTGAGACAGCTCAGTGGGTTTGTGTCCCTAGGGCAGAGATGGGGATGAAAAGTGCAGGTCTGATAGCCCGGACAGTTAATGCCACTGCTACCGAGATGTTCCTGAAGCCTTCATTCGCGTCACATTTCTATCTCAGCATGAAGGTTTGGCTGGCCTGCTGCAGGGACCTGTGCGCCTACGTCACACAAAGCAATCTGAAACCTTGGAAGCTATGAAACCATGTGGCCCTTTGTGAAAACATTTGTTAATTGCAGCCCGTCATGCGCTGCAATTAACAAACATTTTCACAATGGTTCACAATCAGCCCCCAACCGCGCTCCCTTAAGAGAAGACATTTAGCAAGTCCAAAAGCACGGACTTGCTAAATGTCTTCTCCCAAATCTACTGTGGTAAATCAGGTGTGATGCTGGATAGAGGCCTTTGCATCCTTGACTTTCACGAGCACAATACCCGTGCTGTTCCTGTGACCAGGACCTTCTTTCTCTTCATCTGCTGAACTGATCTTTCTCTGACCTTTTATACACACAAGAGGCATGTGAACTCGCATGGAAGCCCCGCCCGTTTGGCCCCGCCCACACACTCGCGGTTTGCACCGTCTTCCCGGTATTCACCCACTATGATGAACAGCTGACTCAAGGGACCCCTGCGCCCTTCGGGGCGATTGCATAGTAACACACACATGGTCTGTAAAAGATGAAAAATTAGTTGGCCCTTTGTTGAATGAAAATATTAAAATTGAACCGTAGTTTATATTAATTTCTGTCTTTTAACCTGCTTGCAAATAAAATGAGCCCACTAGTCATAATGAAATGTTGCTCCATGGTGCACAGCTGGTGCACAGAGGGTTAAATTAAGTTGTCTGAAATTCAGCTGAAACCAGAAAAGAATGACAAGTGAACATGAACGTGCCCATTCTGCTGTAGCTCCAAGTTGTTTAATGATTCACTAGCCTTTCACCTATGTACAGAGCCAGTTCAGTCAGTTCAGCGAGCCCTTTCTAGGAATCGTTCGACTGACCTAGGACGTGACAAGTTTGGCCTGCCCTTGCCCCGTTAAGTGAAGAGGCAAATTGTTTGCTCAGCACAGATAGCATAGATAGCAAGTGCGTCATTTGTGTTGGAAAGCAGAAAACACGGGCCTCTGCTGATAGTAGATCAACATTGCATATTGACATTTCAAGATAACCGGCCAAGGCAAGGCTGAAAGTCAGGAGATGGTGGTTTAAAGATTAACCTGTAGCTGCATGGTCAGATGCGTCGCAAATAATGTAAAATGTGAACGTAGACATATTTTTGAAATGCACCTTGATACTGTAATGTACACGTGGACCTAATTCTAGCATGGTCACACCATGATGTAATAGTTAATTAATAACAAGCCAAGAGTCTGTGAAGGTATATAAAGACTGATTTCTTTCTGTAACACCAGATCACTTTGCACTCCTGCAAATTGTCTCAGCTGCAGCTTTATTGGCAATAAAGCCACTTTCTTTTGAAACCTTGAATGTGCCCTTCTTCTTGTCCCTATTAATAAATTTTTTTGCTTTAACAGATGGCGCCGTGACTCGACAGGAACTGATGGTCTCTGCAGGGGATAAAGAACTGCTGTCCTTGGACTCTTCAGGAGCCTTCCTGTCTCGGTGTATTCTGCGCAGCTACTGAGAGGACTTGTTTCCTGACACGCCCAGATGACAAGGCTCCCGTTGATAAGCCTCTGACAAAAATTTGAAGCCCTGCAATTAGACTATGTGGAGATGCCCCCTACAAATAAGTATAGGTATATCCTGGTGGTGGTGTGCATGTATTCAAAATGGATAGAGGCATATCCGGTGAAAAGCAATGATGCCATCTCAACAGCCAAGTGCCCGATAAAGGAGCTGATCCCACGTTTTGGGGTCCCAAAAACAATATTTTCAGACAATGGCAGTCACTTCTGTAATGAACTGATAAAGCTGACATGCAAAGCCTTGGGAATACAGCAGAAACTTCACTGCGCCTATCATCCAGAGGCCGCTGGTGCAGTGGAAAGTAAAAATGGCGTGCTTAAGGCCAAGATAGCAAAAATATGTGCTGACACAAAATTGACCTGGATGGATGCCTTACCTATTGCCCTAATGAGCATGAGGAGCACACCAGATGCCAAGACCAAACTCAGTGCACACAAGATTGTCACTGGGTTGCCAATGGTAGCTTGGGGAGTTCCAGACAAAAATGCTCTACCTATGATGACGAATGAACTGTTGAATGATTACTGCATGTCACTTACACATACTCTTGCTTCTATCAACCAGCACGTGAAGGGAGCCCTTCCAGAGCCGCTGCAGGTCGAGGGGCACAAGTTCAAGCCCGGTGACTGGGTGCTCATTAAAGCATTCCAGAGGTCCAACTGTCTCCAAGCTCGCTGGAAGGGACCACAACAGGTACTACTCGCCACAAAGAAAGCAGTGAAGTGCACCAACAACAAATCTTGGATTCATGCCAGCCACGTCAAAAGGGCACCTCCTGAGACTGCATCCAGCCAAGACCCAGGTCAGCAGCACTTGCCAACACCAGAACTGATCAAAGAAGAAAAAAGGTACAATTTGAGGTCTACAAAGAAGAAGGAGATGAAATGTCAGTAATTCTGGTACCTGATCTTCTGCAGGAAATAGATGAAGTACTACTATTATATATTATCCTAACAGATATTTTGACGACGATTTTTGACTTTGAGAATAGCAGTGAAGAAGACAACGAAGACGCACTCAGTTACCTTGAGGAAGTATTTAGTCAGCTAGAATACCAACTAATGCAAGATTTAAATAGTATAGCATTACAAGAAGCCTTGAATAGAGTACTTGCTGACTGAGAAAAATAAACTAGGGTATATTGCACACTACCACCAGGAATAACAGCCTGTCTGCATAACAGGAAGAGACTACAACAATTCATCAGGGAAGTTCTTAGTAAAAAGTGGGCCAGTACAACGTTGAGTAGATGAACTGATCCAGAAGGAATTTGCGGGTCCTTCTGTCACTGCGAGCACCCGTGCTGCTGCAACAACCAGCAAAGGACTTGAACGGATCCAGAAGGAATTTGCGGGTCCTTCTGTCACTGCGAGCACCCGTGCTGCTGCAGCAACCAACAAAGGACTTTTTCCAGATCATCAGGACAACCAGCTTCAGAAAGATACATTTGGGGTGAGGTATAGTGGACACTCCTGTAAATGTAAATGTGGCTGCACTAACAATTGATATTCATGATCAAAGGGTCGTGTCTTATAGGAATTACATGCATATCTTTGGGAGGAGAGAAGCACCAAAAAATACTCAAAGACCATCTGAAATATTAACGAATAGCTGTTCGCAATATATTTTATACTACAGCCTCACCTTATATGTGTTTATGCTTTTTGTGTGTTTAGCTTATATTATAGTAAAGATTCATAGTGATAATTCACAACATAGTGTCATCAATAGCACTACATCCAATTAAAGAAAGTATAAGAATAGATAGATATGGATAGGGAAAATACAGTTCTAAAAATGAAGAGAAAATGGTACAAGTCTAAAATGTGCATATCTGGGGTGATATTATGTCTGTTATTATTAGCATTAATTACTGTATATCTATTAGATGTGTTCTATCCCATGGAAAAGTTGATCCCAACACCAACAACACCTGCTACAATACCTGCATATACTTTGTCACCTGAAGAAATAGCCCACAGAGAAGATATGCACCACAATTCCTTTGTGACTTTGATGCATCATACCAATAAGATATTAACAATGGGAGATTGCTGGATATGTTTGCAATTCCCAGCTTCTGTAGACCAAAGTTTGCCCCTGGTTCAAGTCCCACTACCGTTTGCAGCATCCTGTTATGCCATTTACATAACAATAGTAAAAATAGAACTGATAGCTGTTTTGCAGAACTTAAAGAAAAGTACTGCTGGTGCAGGGACAACTATGGCCCCACCTGCAGGAACATTATATAACAAATATATGGCAGATGTTCTGACACTAGGGAACTGCACGGAAGTGATAGAACAAAATGCAACATTTCCCCTGTCTGACATCTTTACTCCGCTCTTTCCAAATAAGAATACAAGCATTAGGATAGCAGGCCCATCAAAAGAAGCAAATAGGAATATACCATTTTTAAAGTTAAAATTAAGAAAACACAACGCAATAGGGAGTATATGTATTAAGAGTAATGGGACCTATCAGGTGGGAAATAGCACAAATTGTAACATGACATTTGAAATGACGGCCGGAAATATTAGCATTCCACTTTACGTAGGTGACTCAATTTATTTCATTTGTGGAGAGAAGGCTTATACATGGCTTCCAACAAATTGGGGTGGTTGTTGTCACCTAGGTTTTGTATTACCTGCTATAGCAATAAAAGACACAAAAGAAGTTCGAAGGGACATGCAAAGACATGCACCACGGCGAGGCAGGAGAAGTGTGGATGTGGATCAAGGAGATACAGCATCACAGATAGCGGGTGACATATTTAAAGGAGTGATACCATGGATTGGTCCAGCTATCAACTCCAGGGATATATGTAGATTATCCAGGCTACTAGAAGCAACAATAAATGAAACAACAAGTATACTTGAAAATATTACAGTAGAGCTTCAAGCTGTGAGATTAGTTTCGTTACAAAATAGAATGATTCTCGACATGATGCTAGCAGAAAGGGGAGGAGTCTGTGCAATTATAGGGGCGTCCTGTTGCACCTATGTCCCGGACTCCTCTGTTACTGTCAGGGAAGCACTAAAAAGATTGCATCATATAGGTGTAGAAGCACATCAGGATTCTGGTACATGGGATATAGGAGGTTCACTTTGGAGTTGGTTGAGCGCATGGGGTTGGAAGATAGGAATGGTGTTCATAACAATTTTCCTACTAATAATAGGCTGTTGTCTATTAGTTAATTGCCTGCCAATGTGCTGTCAACTATTGGGACAGCTGACAAAATGCCAAGTGAGGAAATTAAAGGAAAAAGAAAGAATGCTGATGCAAACAGTCACTACTGAGTTAATGAACATAGACATTTCTGACAATGATAAGAATGAACAATATAATTATTAAATTGTGATATGCTGCGTGATGAAATTATTTTAAACTGAGGTTCAAAGGGTCGGTTTGTAAAAGATGAAAAATTAGTTGGCCCTTTGTTGAATGAAAATATTAAAATTGAATCATTGTTTATATTAATTTCTGTCTTTTAACCTGCTTGCAAATAAAATGAGCCCACTAGTCATAATGAAATGTTGCTCCATGGTGCACAGCTGGTGCACAGAGGGTTAAATTAAGTTGTCTGAAATTCAGCTGAAACCAGAAAAGAATGACAAGTGAACATGAACGTGCCCATTCTGCTGTAGCTCCAAGTTGTTTAATGATTCACTAGCCTTTCACCTATGTACAGAGCCAGTTCAGTCAGTTCAGCGAGCCCTTTCTAGGAATCGTTCGCTGACCTAGGACGTGACAAGTTTGGCCTGCCCTTGCCCCGTTAAGTGAAGAGGCAAATTGTTTGCTCAGCACAGATAGCATAGATAGCAAGTGCGTCATTTGTGTTGGAAAGCAGAAAACACGGGCCTCTGCTGATAGTAGATCAACATTGCATATTGACATTTCAAGATAACCGGCCAAGGCAAGGCTGAAAGTCAGGAGATGGTGGTTTAAAGATTAACCTGTAGCTGCATGGTCAGATGCGTCGCAAATAATGTAAAATGTGAACGTAGACATATTTTTGAAATGCACCTTGATACTGTAATGTACACGTGGACCTAATTCTAGCATGGTCACACCATGATGTAATAGTTAGTTAATAACAAGCCAAGAGTCTGTGAAGGTATATAAAGACTGATTTCTTTCTGTAACACCAGATCACTTTGCACTCCTGCAAATTGTCTCAGCTGCAGCTTTATTGGCAAACAAAGCCACTTTCTTTTGAAACCTTGAATGTGCCCTTCTTCTTGTCCCTATTAATACATTTTTTTGCTTTAACAGGTCGCTCGAACTAGATGATGCTCAAATTCAGTGACTCATTCATTAGCCCAAAAACAATCGTGAGCGTCGTCAAGGCTGGACAGGTGTGCCTTCTTCCCAAATCTACCGTGCAAAATCAGCTGTGATGCTGGATAGAGGCCTTTGCATCCTTGCCTGAAACCTTGGAAGCTATGAAACTATGCGGCCCTTTGTGAAAACATTTGTTAATTGCAGCCCCGTCATGCGCTGCAATTAACAAACATTTTCACAATGGTTCACAATCAGCCCCCAACCGCGCTTCCTTAAGAGAAGACATTTAGCAAGTCCAAAAGCATGGACTTGCTAAATGTCTTCTCTTAAGGGAGCGCGGTTGGGGGCTGATTGTGAACCATTGTGAAAATGTTTGTTAATTGCAGCGCATGACGGGGCTGCAATTAACAAATGTTTTCACAAAGGGCCACAAACAGCCCGCAGCCACAGACGGAACTACCGTTTTCGCAGCGCTCGCGTTTTAAAAGCGGCGGCGCGAAAGCACTCGCAGGATGTGTGCGCGCTTCCCTCGGGACTCTGCGCGCTCGGGGTAACCAACGTGTGCGCGCGCGCGCGCGTTACAGGGAACACTGCCTGCCTCATAATTCCAGTAGCCCTGCCTACAGGTTTAGAACTTTTTTTCAGGAGGGTGTCCTTACACCTCAAAATGTTGACAGGGGGGTCTCTGCAGCCAAAAGTTTGAAGACCTCTGCTATAAGTCCTGGAGGCAAACACAGGACCCTTATCTGAATGAAAGGAATGAAGAGCACTTATCACCACCAGATACTGCACATCTTTTATTACTGCGGAAGCACATGCATTTCTCTGTGGCCACACCCATAGTAATTCAGAACATGAATCGATTGCAAAAATATGTATCGATATCAGTTTACAGGATGGATTTGACCAATATGGTCCAAATAAAATATCTGGAAGGGAATGTTAGAGATGGAGCACAGGATTGGCAAGGGTCGTTTGACAGGGGAAGGCTTAATCTGTTGGCAAATGCCACACTGCCTTACATAATCCAAAGCCTGTTTTCATGAACCAAATCACCAGCAGTGTTTTTGTAGCATTGTTAAGGTTGCATTGACCTCTGTATGATGCAGGCCCTCATGGGCTTCCCTGAATACATCTATGTGATATAGATTGTTTGCTATTATTATCCTGTCTCCTACTCTAGGAAGATTAACTACGGTAACATTATCTGAACCAAGGGTGTAGGAGTATTTAGGAGGAACGCCTGAGGCATACTTTCCAGTTTGATTCGTTATTGTTATTGCTGTTAAGTTATTGAGTTCGGTTTTCGTCAGAGATCTACTTAAAAATACTACTCGAACATTACAAATTGCAGCTTTCATAGCTAGTTCAGCAGCACTTTTCCCTCAGGCACAACCACCATCACACTGATGGCGCAAAACTGGACCAAGGGCAGCTTATCTTATAAGACAGCTACCTTTCTCCAATGCTGTTGATTCTTAATATGCTTTCCCTTTGAATCTTCAAATCCATTCAATAGCCAATGTTGCAAGTCAACATTGTAACCTTGCACACGGAAGGATGAGTCGGACACTATTAGTGTGGGAACTGACGAGTCAGCCTTCTGTAATGCCAGTAACAGGGCATAAAGTTCTGCATGTTGTACAGTGTTGTCACTTAATAGTTTGGTGTGGGTGTTCTGTGGATGGAACTCATTATCTTTCACTACACCTTGCATCAATGTGCAGGCTGTGGAGTACTTGCATTGTTTTCCTACGGAAGGTTTAGTAGAGCCATTTGTGAAGAATACACTCTGGTAAGTCTCAATGTGTAAAATAGATAGACAAAGAACAGCATGTTGTTCATGCTGGAGAAAAGCTTGTGCATGAAAATTGAGATCACACTGGAACCTTATACCCGCAGCACTTAAGGAATAGGCACCCAGTACCCACCGCAGGTGTAGGGCACAAGCATTTAGAATGCTTGCTTTGATGGCTGTCTTTAGTGCCAGGATGGGAGAAACAATAATCATGTGTTTTCCCTGCAACAAAGAACGCTCTTTCAAAATAGCTGTCTGCACAACCAGCAGGATTTTTTCAAAGGAAGCCAAACGTGCTTCTGCTAGGGAATACAAGTGAGACCTGTATGCTATCGGAACGTTGTGGTCCTCATTGAAGGTGATATAGGTATAACCATAGTGACTGGATATGACTTTGTTAACTAGGTTGGTCCTATAATGCCAAGTTTGTAAATATTTATTCTCAAGCATGTCTTCTTGCAGAGTAAGGAAGATAGCAGTGTGCGTATTTGTCCATTGTTTTACTGAACATGAGGGAGAAATCAGGTAGTACAGAGGTTTTACTCGCTCTTCATAGTGAGGCAAGTAGGTTTACCGAAACCTGAGAAATCTCAGCAGGGATTGCAATTTCTTCAGTGTATCAGGAGGATGCAAGGTAGAACACTTCTGCAAAAACAAAATTAGGAGCTGGACCCTTGCCCTCTTTGGGTAATTCATATCCTAAGAAACTCATTGTCAGGTAAGCAATCTTCCATTTTTTTAAATACATTTTATAATAATTGGAGGTTAAAAGTTTACAACGTGTCCACTCTGGTCGGGGGTAAATCTAACTTTTATTGCCTGAGAGATAAATATCACCATTATGCAATAATTTCTCGGGATTTGGTTATAAGATCCCCATGATGCAAGCTGGGAATAAACCAGAACTGTTCTTATAGCCCATATACAAGCATCAAAATGAAAATTGTACCCTGTCCACACTAAAGGGGGTTAGATATTCACTCTCAGCTGCTATATTTTGACTAAAGAACCCACTGGAAATATCCACGGTGGTTTAAAAAAATTTGAGTACCAGGTTAGTCATTAAACTCGTGCTATGCATGTTTTGCACCATGTATGTTTGTGTGTAAGAATTCAAATTCCTATAGTATAAGATTATCCTGAAGGAGCCGTCAGGTTTGGAGACAGGAAAATTGAGGGTGCTTGTGTAGGAGAGGCAAGGTGTTATTATTTGTTGACACTGTAGCTGATCTAGTATTATTCTAATGCCTCGCTTGGCTTCTGGCTTCAAACGGTATTGGGTTTGTGCTTGTGGCTCACTGCATAAAGTATTACTATGTGGAGCAGATTCTCTATTCTACCCCGCTTTGTTTCTATATAAGGCCGGGCCTGTTTTACATCCAATTCACTGGTATAAATTTCCCTGATATCTTCAGGTACTATGGAAGAGAAAACTACCATGATGATTTCTTACCCCTGGGGCATTTCCCTAACGAAGACTGAAGGCCAATCTATTTTGGCTTATATGATATCATAGTCATCCAATATATGTGACTAGAAGATTTAAAGGTGCCTGGTATGTTCCCCTCAATCTGTATGTTTACATCATAAACCTTATAAACAGAATATACATGCTTGTCTGGAGTTTCAATTCATATTCATCAGCCTGATCGCATCCAGAAATGTTTTAAGCATCTGATGACTTCTGCAATGCTGTCTAGAGGAGGACTTGTAGCTGTATCAGCATGTTTTTTTAGAAAGTTCTACTACTTTCTTCTTTTTATTGGAGTCCGATCCTTTCTCCTCCCTTTTTATGCTGGCATTAGTCTTACGTCCGGCTTCACCTTTCCTGCTATACTCTTCATTTGTTTGATACTCAAATTGGCTCCCTCTCTCAATTCATTTACCATTAGTGTCCTGAAAAGAACGTGAAGAACAGCTATCAGAATGCTGTTACCATTTAGACCTTTTAATTTCTTGCGGTCCCTCAAGTTGTAACCACCCTTACCTGATTCCTGAGATGCGGGTGATCCAGTCCGTCTTTTTTTTCCCCCTGTTTTTTCTTTACTTCTGTTACAGATTTCTCTTAATGTGAACCCTCAGTGTCTCTTTTAAGTTTAAAATATGGTTTAACTGCTTGTGTATTTAAGGTATCATGACCCACAGAGGTGAAGACATCCTTGATTATTTTAGGAAGTTTCTGTTCATAGTTTTTAAATGGAGCAGCTTCCAGTTTCTTCCGTAAAGCAATAACTGAAGATCCTCCCTTAGTATTACTTAGGATAATAGAAGAAACTCTGCAGAAGTTTCCCATTAGATTCATTCCTAAGTCTAAATCCATGCTCATTTTGTACTTGTTTCAGTACATCTGGGAGAACTGCCAATAAAGGTGTGCCATGTGTACTAGTGTAGATGCATGCAAATATGCTTCCCCAAGAGTGGCACCATCCCAAGATGAAGGCAAATAGTCAATATCTAATGTTTTTCCTGGGGAGTCCTGTATGGATACACTGGTTCCAACTGGTTGGCCTTGCGAGCAATCCAGAAGGCCATCTAACCCCACTTCGTGGGTGCCTTGCCCATGACAGCATTAATAGTCTGAGGACTCATTATTTGTACTTGTGTTGGAGTTACTGGCCCTGCTGCATGAGCAGGGTGAGAACTCAAAGTACACGGTACGAACTGCACCAGTCTTTAGGAATAAGGTGACTGTGCTGTTAGATGCGTCCTGACCAGTGCCGGTGGTAATGGAGACTGCGGGACGGGAGCACTGCTAAATTTGGGATACTGCTGCACTAATCAACTTTAGCCCGGTGATGGTGGTCGATTGGCTCGGAAAACGATAAATTAAATTTCCCAGAAGATGATGAAGACGGGAGTATCATTCCCCCTTAAACCTATGGAAGCAGCAAACAACGAAAGCAGGGCGGCATTAAAAACCCAGCTTTCCCTTTTTACTTCCCTGATTGGTATTACAGTCTTGCGGCTACTTGGGGGCTCACAGAAAACAGAGTCGGGCCAAAATAGCACACAGCAGACTGACTCTGAAATTGACTCTTACCTGGTTCCCGAGTGTGACGGTGCAATCATGGCTCCGAAAAACGCTGCAGCGCTGGCGGCGGCAGCTGCGAAGAACAGAGCGGCAAAGCAGGCTCTGCGAGACCGTGAACTAATGCTAAAGCGGGGAGGCGCTGCTAGAGCATGCAGCGGTGAAGCAGGAGGGCCTGATGCGGAGGTAGCGCTAACCCCGAAGTTGACTAAACAGTCGGTAGTCACGCCTGGACCCTCGGTTGTAGACATGCTCCGTAGAGCCCCCGGGATATCCTCCTCGAAAACACCCCTGAGGTTACCTGTTTCTGGTGGGGAGAGTGCTCAGCCGGCAGCGCTGACTCCGCTGAATACACGGGAAGAAGCGGAAACCAGGGGCGGAGTACCAGTAAAGGAGCGGACCGGAGGGGCTGAGGGCGATACTGCCTCTACAGAAACGCTCGCAACTGTAACTACTACAGATGGGCTGGAGGTTGTTGAACCACCCGTGGATGAGGAGGAGATGGTACAGTTTGAAGGTATGCCCCCAAACAATAATTGGAAATCTCCCCAAGTCTGGTTTATTAAAAACTGTTGAGACGCCCAGTGAAGGAAACAATATGACTTGCTTGCCAGCTATCCCTGGACCTCCGGTAATACCAGGGATGGTACATGATGCTGGGGAGGTTAATCCTGTCAGTCAGGAGATAGCCGATAAAACTGAGAGATTGGAGGGAAACAAATTGTTCATTATTAATGTTGCTGAGGCAGTAGCCGAGACAGTAGAGACTGACAAAGACCCTACAGATTTTTTTTCATTCTCTGAGGATGCCGGCTGGTCGGGTGATACCGAGGAGGATCTTGAGGATGATCCCGAGTCCAATTTCACCACTGAAAGTGACCAAAATTTGAAACGCAATGACCCTAGAGCTGGCTGAAAAACAGTCCTAAAAAAGAAAAAAAGTCACCATGGTGCGACAGACCTGGCCTGGGACTACTCTCCATCACTGCAGGCTATAAATCAAAATCACCCTCCCCACTCCTCGCGGTCAGTATCACTAGATCACCCAGACCGATCAGGGGCTACATTGACCTCAGTTATGGACACCGTTCTTCAGGCTATTGCCTCACATCGGGTGGAGACTTCCAAAGATGGGCGCAAGGGTCAGACAGCCCTTCATAAAGTTCAAGGGGTCGTACGTAACTTAGCAAAAACTGTGGGCACTTTTAACGAGCGTATGACAGAGATGGAAGCTCGCATGCTGTCCAATGAAACCGAGGCCGCTGCAACCCAGGAACGAGTCGACTCCCACGGTGCAGAACTAGAGGACGTAAGGTGGAAGCTGGAAGACTGTGAAAACCGCCTATGCCGAAACAATCTGCGTGTCCTAGGTATTCCAGAAAAAATTGAGGGAGACGATGTCCGTGCATACATTATACAGCTATTCCGAGATACCCTCCCTGAACTTTCCAGCTGGAACTGGGACTTGGAAGTACAACGCACCCATAGAATCTCACTGACATTGAAACCTGCAGTGAAACCGGGGGGTTACCCCCGTGCGATTCTAGTATACTTCTGGAACTTTCTTTTAAAACAAGCCATCTCTGATAAGGCTAGGCCCGAAGCACGACGCAGCAGAGACCCTATTTCGTATTTCGTCCGACCGTATTTCTGCCACGTTACAGTGGAAAGGAGATGGCGCCTCCGACAACTGATTAAGCCATTCTTAGAGAAAAATGCGCAGGCATATCTCAATAATCCGGCCAGACTGAAAATAGTTTTTGGGGGCCAAACGAGGTTTTTTACCTCTGATATTAAGGCGAAAGAATATTTAGATAGCCTGAATTAATTATAGAACTAGGAGAGTAGTGGGGGAAAAGAGGAGGACAGTATTGCTATAGTATCTTCATGGGTACATACAGAACCCTTCATTTCTGCTCGGCAGTGTTTTCTGCATGTGGCTTCTTCTTTCTTTTAAAGGCCCAATGAGATTAAGATAATTTATATTGGTATTTAAGAAGAGGAAAATCTGCTCGGCAGAGTAAATAAGTAGAACAAGAGTGTTCTGTCTCCTGTCCATACTCTTTCCTCCTCCTATCCCTCTCTCTCCGCGTCTTTCTCTCCTGTCTCCGAGCAGTCATTTTTTTCTTTTTGTTCACTGTTTAAATACCATTGAGCACTGGTTAGGTAGCATTACTCCATCACCACAGGCTCTTACAGAGTCTCATTGCCCATTTTTTGGGTTCGAGGGAGAGGGGGTTTGGGGGTGGGTGGGTTCTGAAGGGGAGGGGGAGGGGAGGCAGCAGAAAAATAAAAAGAGCAAGCTCAAATGTACAAAGGCTATATTAAAATTTGTAACAAGTGATATCAAATTAACTTTAAGGAAATTTGGAAAGTTGAAATGGTGGTTATATCTATTTAGGCAAATAATGACATATTGTGCTAGTGATGGTCTGATTGCTCAATATCTAAGATGGGGAAGCTAAAACTTTTTTGCTGGAATGTCGCAGGTCTCAACGATAGGGGTAAAAGAGCACAACTCTATCAGACAATTCGGCAAGGCTCGTATGATGTACTCTGCTTACAGGAGACCCACATTTCTGTGGGGGTCAAGGAGTTGCTAAAAATACCCGGGTATAATATTCTTGCTCTAACAACACAAATGTCCAAGACACGAGGGGTTGCTATTCCAGCAAAAATTGTTTTGGGTCAACCCAGACGTAGATTAGCCGACCCCCATGGTAGGTGGTTGATAGTTCAATTGGAATTAGGCATTACCATCTGTTCACTTTATGGGTCGAACCAAGATGATCCTCAGATATTTCAAGATCTTGAGCTTGAATTGGCATCTTGGTCAGGCTCATTAGTGGCCTGTTGTGATTTTAATATAGCTCTCGGTTTTTCACAGAGCAGTCAATTACAGCAGACTTACAAGGGACGTAAGCCTAAAGTCTATAGGGCAGTAAGGCAACTCATGGATAGCCACAATTTAATTGATATTTGGAACCTGAAAAATAAAAATGATCCTGGATATACTTATTTCTCCTTTCCCCACAATAAATATGTCCGGATCGATTATATAATGACATCTATGGAAAACGCTGTAACCACGGTGATAGCTAAAACCCCTAAAACACTGTCAGACCACAATGCGCTTATCCTCACCCTTGATATTACCAACTATAAGAGGCCTTACTCTCAGTGGTCATTTGATCGAAAGCTTCTGGTAAACAGAGAGTATATAACATATATAACGCTCTGGGCACAGGAATTATTTGACTATAATCAGTAAAGTGCCTCTAGACTGGTGGTCTGGGATTGCTTTAAAGCAGCCCTATGGGGGAGACCATCGCTTTTGTGGCTAAACGTTAGAAGGACCAGGATAGGGCAAATGAACAACTTAGTTCCGAATTAGCAAACCTAGAAGAGCAACATGCCACCCAGATTCACAGTGGGGAAGAATGCGAGAGCACTATGCGTAAAATATTAGTCCTTAAAACAGAGATCAATAGTGGCCTGACCCAAAAAGCAGCTGAGACTTTTCAGGCGAATCAAAACAATATTTATGAAAAACGGGAAAAGGTGGGGAAACAACTTGCCCTCCGTACACGCCAGAAACAATCTTATAATGCTATACAATCTATCGATTTTGAGGGGCAGAAACAAACGTCATCTGTAGACATTGCAGGTGTTTTCCAATGTTACTATCAAAATCTCTATCAAAATGAGGATCAAGCTACAGTAGCGGCCACCAAAGATTTTCTCAGTGACTGGCTATTTGATTCTGACTTAGTTAGGACGATTGACGAACTAACTAGGGAAGATCTGGAAAAATAAATCTCAATTACCAAGCTTGAATTAGCACTCTCCGAGCTTGCTAATGGAAAAGCCACCGGTCCAGATAAAATTCCTCTGGATCTTTATAAAGTACTTGTAAAGCAAATTATGCCATATTTATTAGACCTGTTCCTTGGCGTGCAATGGCACGGCAGTCCACCTGAATCATGGAAATTTACAAATATAGCCATATTTCCTTAAAAAGGAAAATCTCCTGAGTTGCCGTCTTCATATCAGCCCATTTCGCTCATAAACTCCGACTCGAAGCTCTATGCCAAGATTCTCGCTAACCGGCTCAGCAGGATTGTCGAACATCCGGTCTCCCTGTGGCAACATGGCTTTATCCCCAGAAAGGGCACTACAGATCACAACGGTAGAGCCATCTCCCTCTTTGACATCATTGGAGTGATGGGGGGCCAGATGTCGATGATCCTGCTTGATGCCGAGAAGGCTTTCGATCGAGTCTCTTGGCAATTCCTATGGGGAGTTTTGGAACTAAACAACTTCGGTCCGAGCTTCGTTAAATCCATCAAAGCACTATATGTTGATCCAAAGGCCAAACTTACCATAAGGGGCATCGAATCGGAAGTTATCAGTATTCAAAGGGGCACGAGACAGGGATGTCCGTGCTCCCCAATCTTATTTGCCCTCTACATCAATCCACTAATTTCAAGACTGCTGTCGTGTCCTGTAGTAAGATGCCTCGGAAACACCACGGAGTTGAAGCTCTTCCTCAACTCCCCTACACCGGTTCACTCTACACCAAGGAATAGATATACACTGGTGAACAGAGATGATGCCAATGCAGGGAAAGCAGGGAAACAAAACAAGGAAAGGTGGGGGGAGACACAGGAATCAGGAATCCAGGATGCGTAGAGAACTGGACAACCCACTCTATGGTCTTCAAGATCTTCTCCTGTAATTAAGAGGACTGATTAATAGGGATGTTTCAGTGGCTCTCTTTATATGTATCTCATTAAACAGCACTATGGGATACCTGGAAGCTGTGAGCAATGCATCTACCTAGACGTGACTGGATTCTGTTATCTTCACAGAAAAAGTCGGTAGTAATATGCAGTGGGAAGAACACTCCTGTGAATAAGGAATAAATATTAGGTCTAAGTGCTTACCCTAAAGGTAACTGTATAGTAGAAATAATGCATACAAATGTACTATATACGTGGTGTGCCTATAGAAGAATGTCTCCCTGTTTCTCCACAAGAAGTCAGCTGGTCCTGTACTAATGATTCCCTAAAACACAATAGAGACGTTTTAGTTTCTCTCTATCTCTGTACGTGCAACTAGAAGCCTCTTAAGGAACCAATTGTACCTGTTTAGTGTCTATGGCCAACGTTCAAAAAGAAGTCCTGGAGCGCTACAACAACATCTGAGTCACTCCTGACAACAACATAAATCACCCCCTGTCGGTATGACTAACACGGTTAACACCACCGTAAAACAATGATCCAAAAACAAACTTTCCAGCGCTAACCTGCCCTGGACGTAATCTTAATCACCAGATACTGCAGCTCTGTGAACCGCTTGCACTTATCTTGAAACCCGAAGGGTGCAACCGTGAAGACGACTCGAAGCAGCTTACGATCCCCGACGCGGTCCGGACGCCACCAAACCCGGAAGCAAT
This sequence comes from Lissotriton vulgaris, assembly GCF_964263255.1. NCBI lineage: Eukaryota > Metazoa > Chordata > Amphibia > Caudata > Salamandridae > Lissotriton > Lissotriton vulgaris. The sequence continues at coordinate 1,122,053,936 of NC_141694.1, forward strand.
GCGCGAATCCCGAAACGAACGCAAAGCGTCGTAGCAACAACAAGGAAGGACTAGATAGTCTGCTCACGCATGCGCTAGTCCTTGCGCATTCGCTCATTGAATATTAGCGGCACTTGCCAACCATGTCTTTGCCAACCGCGTCAGTACGGGATCGGCAGGCATGACAACTGCTTATTTCCAATTTAATAGAACCTATGACAGTGGGCATATTTCATACCAAAATTCTAATGTATGCCGATGATGTGGTGATATTAACACCTAACCCTACTGAGACAATCCAGGAGATTGAACAAATCACCCAGACCTTTGGCTCCTACTCAGGGTATTCCCTGAATAGGGACAAGACAATGGTTTTATGTACAGAAAATATTTCATTTGAAAGCCCGTATAGAGTCAATCAAGCTATATATCTGGAAGTATGTATTTCTCCTAAGGTGAAAGAAATCAACCAAATTAACTATGATACACTGATTAAGAAAATTAAAAAATATCTTTTAAGAGTTAATAATCTCCATCTGTCAATCGTAGGTAGGGGGAATTACCTCAAAATTAATATTTTCCCAAAAATATTATATTTATTTCGAGCAATTCCGCTGATGGTCGAGGATAATATCATTAAAATAATGGACTCTTGTATGTCTAAATTTGTATGGAACTATGGTAAAATAAGGAGGGCAATGCCATATTTGACATTACCGCAGCACAGGGGAAGGTTAGCCATTCCAAATTTGACTCTATATTTATGGGCGACTCTCCTTCAGCAAATGGCCCCTCAACATCAAGCCAACAACAGCTGCTGCATTAGATCATAACATACCCTCGATATATGAATTGGCACTAGGGGACAAAGCTAGAGGGCTGTTATTAAGGCAAGTAGAGCCCTCATACTTTAAAAAAATTAAATTTAAAATTATTACTGACGCATGGAGGATCTGGAAACGTACATCAAAACATCTAGCAATTCCGAAATACACCATCTATACTCCTCTCTGGCATAGCTCGATCTTACCATCTCGGCATAACGATATCACTTCTAGAAAATGGGAGAACTTAGGGATTGCCATTGTGGGCGACTATCTTGGTCAAGGACCCACAGCGTCATTTGGGGATCTACAGCAGAAATTCCCGATCCCTTCCACTGACTATTTAAAATACATACAAGTTTACACTACCATTCGACTTCTCTCACCAAAAATCCAGTGAGAGATTATCCCCTTCTTTAAAATTATAGCTAGGCGGGCCACCAGGATAGGGGCTATATATGATCTGCTGATAAAGAGCCACCGCGATGATGTGGAGCGTGTTGAGAGAGGATGGGCAATAAAACTAGACAATCCTAATGTAGATATTGACATGTCACTGATGTTATCCTCTAAATTGCTCTTAGCATCCAACGTAAAGGCCCAACACTATAGAACAATATATGACCTTTACTATACACCTGCAAAATTATTTACCTGGGGCCAAAGGCCTAATGATCAATGTCCAAGATGCGGTCTGTCACCAGCGAACCTTATACACATGTTTGCTGACTGTCCTAAATTAGATCTAATTAAAAGAATGATCTCCGAATACTGGACAAAAATCTTTGGGCACAATTTAAGAACTTCGTTGACTTTGTATGTATTTGGCTATGATGACTCTTTGGGGTATAGCAAAGAGGAAGTAATGTCTGTATTTTTAGGCATGGCTGTGTTGCGAATTATACTTGCTGCCTGCTGGAAAGATCTAGAGCCACCTACCTTTCAAATGTGGTTGAGCCGGTTTCTGAGGACTTATAAACAAGAGCCCGTTATCTACGGAACAAGAGGGAAGAAATCTAGATTGCTTGGGGCACAGATTTGGGCTCCTATTACTCTTTTGTATGAGAATGAAAGGGGGTCCTAATATCCTCATGGGATTGAACTCTATACTCTTATTGATACTTTACATTTGATCATTTTTTTTCTGTATAATTGGAGATCATGACTTGGGAACCCTGGATGTATCTCTGTGGTATTAACCATTTATGTTATTTGTTACATATGACTTGAATCTTTCTCTGATTGTTGTATACTTTTGAACTTGCTCAAATAAATAATTTAAAAAAAAAGGAATAAGGCGACTGTATAGTTCAGCACTCCGCACACCCCAGGAAGTGCGAAGGTGTTAGGACGGGGAATGGGGATGTAGCCAGCCAGGCTGGTAATGTATTCCCTTAATTGCTCAGGGATCCCAGACAGACATTCCTGTGCATGTGTGATAATTGACCAGCAAATTGGTTCTGGTGTTGCGGGTAAGTCAAAGGGATCTCCAAATCTTGGTAATCCCTATAGTGTACTGGTGGATCTACTGGCGAATATTCTTGAAACTGCCCTGAAGCAGCATTGATAGGCTCAAACCCTTCCAATGAGTAAAATGTTTCAAAGGCATATGGTGCATGTGCAGCAACTAAACAAGTAACCGACCCAGCCCCCTCATCAGGGACAGCCAGAGATTTGAGATGTTGAATAACTGCTTCCCTGTAATTGACACCTATCACTATAGATGCTGCTATGGTGAACTGATTTAATTGAAAACGGAATCAAAGAATTAGAGAATCCACAGAATAGGGAAGAACATTTTAAAAGTCAAGCTTGACAAACCTATGGAAATAGGTGCTCCCTTATCACCAGTAAGGGGCAACCATTATTTCTACATACTTCTCTATACGGATGTAATGATGGTTCACATGTGTGCAAATAGTGACTGAACAACTCAAAGTGTAACTATAGGATATTACCCCAAGTTGGGCGCCAACTGTTGCATAAACTACAACTTTGGCGCGGTTCTACAAGGTTTTCTGTCCCATCCACGGGTGGCACAGGTGAACTTATTTCAATGTGCCACCGCTGAATGTGAAAGACAGATTATTGCAGTCTTGCATAACCCCACTCAATACATAGTTGAAGTGAAATCATTGCCTTGTGGTTCAGGGGCACCAGGGTAACAGTAAACCTATTTCACTCCTCGCAGTATCACACAGACAGCACTAACAAAAATAGACACTTTTTAACTAAGAGTAGTTATTAAAATAGGGTGAACCTGTTTCTTAGAACATCTAAAATATTTCACACAGGATATCATAAAAACAGCACAATAAGTAACATGTAGTGTGTTGAAGTTGAAAATAAGGTGCACAAGCTGCATTTGAAAATCATTTTTGAAACAGAATTTTCAAAACATTATCCATTATCCCATCAAACTTAATGACAATAATTGTAGCACACACATTGTAATGAGTTCAGGTGAACCAAGCCATCCAGTCTGCCCCTAAAATATAAGTGCAGACCAAACCTTCTCTCTCTCTCTCTCTCACACACACACACACACACACACACTGCCATACTTTACCATGGATGAAGCACAGAATGCATTGCTTCCAACTCCTGCAGGTAAATTTGCTGGTTATGCAGTTATAAGTGTAGATGTGCACGCAACATCAGGTTCAACATAGGCACCAGACATGCAGTAGGTGGAGGCAAAGGCCTGCCTGATAAGCTGATGCCTAAATCCACTGATTATGTCTCTATATTGTAAAGGTTTTAAATAACCATGCACAATAAAGTATTCATATTCATATTCATATCGCACTGATTATGTTGAGTGAATCTATACTCACAACCTATCATCTGATCATAGACATCATCCACAACAACTGCATGTGCAGCCAGCCCAGCCCTAGTTAGAATGTTGGCATTGCTATGTTTCTTGTGCTACAGGACAATTTCAGATCTTATTGTCTAGTTTACATGATGCGGCACAGCCTACTTTTTCAAAGGCGTTAGTGCTGAGCATAGGTGTCATATTGCATCAAGCTCTTTAGTACATCAGACTTCCAGCTCATGCACAAACAGTGAATGCTTTCTAGGAAACGGCTTATACGATTATTGCATTTTCTAATATAATTGATACTCTGGACTGTACACATGTGGCACATGTGGCTCTGAACGCTATAAAACATACGTACCAAAGTCGGAAGATGGAGAACAGTATAAATGTGCAAAGGGTTTAATGCTGAACTAATTATTACTCTGTCTGTTTCCCCAAGAACAACGAATGATTCTCTGCAAGATCAGGATACCACATTCCTTGTAGACAAACCGCTTGCAAAGGAAATGGTTGCTAGGTGAGTACAAAGATTCCCTCTCAGCCCCCTGCTATGATGGTATGTGCCTCTGCATAAATTTTGTGTTGATGATGAAATTAAATCATGTCTTAACTTTCAGTCTTGTAGGTGACTCTGGGTAGGCATTCTGGTAATAGTTAATGACACCTGTCCGTGGTCCACCAACACCATCTGAACATGCTTACAATTAGGTGCATTCCATGACACCAATTTCATTGAACATGCATGTGGAGGGCTCAAGGGATGCTTTAGATGCTGGCACCATGGTGGTGGGGTCCTAACTTATTGACCAGGGAAGGTGTATCAAATCATACCACTGTGCTGCATGCTGCAAAATCTGGCTACAAGGCATCATGTGCCCATGCCTGGTGATGAAAGACAGGAATATTATAGCTCCAGTGATGACAAAGAAAATTAACCAGACAGACATGTCCAAAACCAGCAGAATAGCAACGGTGCAGCTATACAGGATGAACTGATTCACAAAAAAATGTCATGACAGTAATAATTGTCGGAACTACTTCCACTGAAACAATACTTGATGTACACAATAAATCCCCCTTCACACAATCTGCAATTTGTAAACTATCTATCAAGTGAAAATAAACCCCTATCCTATCTACACCCACTTTAACTAATGAACTAAAACATACACACTCTTCACTTACATTGCCCCTGGCTATCCTATAGTACTTCCTACCCTAATCCCAACTATAAATTTGGCCTGATAGTCTCATCGTACAAGCATCCATCCCTAACTAATGTATTATAACAAACAATACACACACAAACTACTCCTATATTATCCCACCATCCTATGGTATCTACTAATCTAGCCACACCTATAAGTATGCCCTGGAGCCCTATAATAACCTTGACTTAACCCGTAATAACCTATATGCATATCATATCTAACTAATAACTTGTGCACATATACATTTAATAACTATGTGAGCAATGTTTGCAGGACTTTTCTCTTTGCAGGTGTGTGGTGTGGCTTAGTTAACTTAGCAGATTGTTCTGACCTGAGTCAAGTACCCACAGCGGACACCTGCTGTGGGCATGAGAGGGAGAAGAGGTGGAGGGTGTGGGTGGTGGAATTACTGCACTTGAGTGACCTAGACATGGAAAGCACGCATCTTCTGTCATTCTGCTCTCTCGAGAATTTTACTAATGTCCCCGATTAAGGCAACTGGTCCCTCTGAACGATGTGTTGCAAAGTTTTGCATGTTGGTAGCAATCTTGCACAACAGTCTGGGGTTTCCCAGTTGGATTCATTTGCCAAGGCTCCGACACATTGTGTTGCATGCCCATTCCAGCACTGATGTATGTGATGAAGCATCTCTGAGCCTGGCACTGCATTAGCATCGGATTTCTCAGTGAATCCTGTATTTCATTGAGGGTGGCAGAGGTTGCGCTAGTTTGGCAAAGAACTGCTGCATCTGATTCCTTCATGTTACCTATTGGACCTGGCCCTCTCTGCAAGGTCAAGCTCAAATGTTTTTGCTTTTATCATCCATGTGTTTGCTAAATTTGTTTTTGTTGGGCTTAGGACTGCAAACCAGGGCTAAGATGCTTAAGCTCACTCCCCTAAAATTGTTGAATTTGTCTACAGCTGATTGGGATATTTATTTACGCATAAGTCCTTTTCAGTGTGGTATACCATATACCCAGGGCCTGTACATTAAATGCTGCTATTGCGCCTGGACAGCAAAACACACAAGATGATGGACGGAATGTTGCACAATGGCAAAACATTCTCCCCGAGTCACAGATCTGGGTTTAATCCATCGTTATTTTTGCTCACCAAGCCACCCCAGTTCAGACATGGCCATATGGAAATCAGTCTTGACCCTGTGCCTCATGGGAACAGTCCAGCCTGAACTGCCAAGCCATGTCTTCTCTGGACCGGAATCAAGCATCCTAGGACCGGTTTATGGCTATCAGCCGTCTTCAGCCAGGATAGCTTGACTCCAGTGGCGTAGTGAGCAAGGGACCCACGTCTGGGCATACCCTTCCCACATAGGGTGAACAGCAAAACACACACGATGATGGACGGAATGTTGCACAATGGCAAAACATTCTCCCCCAGTCACGGATCTGGGATTAATCCATCGTTATTTTGCTCACCAAGCTACCCCAGTTCAGACATGGCCATATGCAAATCAGTCTTGACCCTGTGCCTCACGGGAACAGTCCAGCCCGAACTGCCAAGCCATGTCTTCCCTGGACCGGAAACAAGCATCCTGGGACTGTTTTTTGGCTAATCAGCCATCATCAGCCAGGCTAGCTTGAAACCAGTGGCAAAGTGAGCAAGGGACCCACGTCTGGGCATACCCTGCCAACTTGGGGCGAACAAAGTAAAACCAAAGGGGTCGATGGACAGAGTGTTGAACATTGCAAGCACTCACCCCCAGTCAACCGATCTGGGATAAATGCATCATCATTCTTTAGCTCACTCAGTGTCAAGCTATCCTGGCTGAAGACGGCTGATAGCCAGAAACCGGTCCTAGGATGCTTGATTCCGGTCCAGGAAAGACATGGCTTGGCAGTTCGGCTGGACTGTTCCCATGAGGCACAGGGTCAAGGCTGATTTGCATATGGCCATGTCTGAACTGAGGTGATGTGGAGTGCAAAAAAACGATGGATTTAGGCCCAGATCTCTGTACTGGGGTGAATGTATGACATTGTTCTGCATTCTGTCCATCAACTGTGGTTTTTGCGCCTGCAGCACATATTGTGCCATCCACTTAAGTGGTCCCTTAAAGCATGCCCTAGGCCTGCCATTGCAGCCTGAAAACAGTTTTAAACTACCAATTCAACTTGGTAATATATGACCCCCATGACAGGCCTTGACCTCCCCCTTCATTGCATATGTCACCCATAAGGTAGGCATCAAGTTGGACATAGGGCAGGTGCAATGTAATGAAAAGGTTGGACATGTACTTTAAGTTTTACATTTCCTGGTAGTGGAGAACTCAGATATCCGTTTTTTATTACTATGACACCTATTTGTCCCATATGATAACATTGTGATGCCTTATCACATCTAATAAGTGCTAACTTTTAATTGAGGACACATAAGTTGTTCATGTTTGGCATCAATGAAACTTATTAAAAATCCTCTATAATGCTAAAGTCAGATTTTAAATTACAAATGTTATAAATGCCACATTTACAAAATTGCTCACTGTACCACTGGATTCAAGATAGCCTGGCTGTTGAATACGCTGAAACCGGTCCCACAATGCTTTTTTCCAGCCCTGGGAGGACCAGGCCTGGCAGTTCGGGCTGCACTGTACCCATGGGGAGTAGGGTCAAGACTGATTTGCATATGGCTGGGTCCATACTGGGGTGGCCTGGGGAGCCAAAAAACTCGATTAGACCCAGATCTGTGACTGAGGGTGAATGTTTGATTTGTTCAGCATTCCATCCATTATCTGTTCTTTTTACTTTTAGAAAGTTGGCGTTTTCCTTCCATTATCCATTTGGTGCTTGCAACCTCTCCTCGGTCACATGACATGGTGTAACTGAAAGTTAGACTTTGTGAATTCGTCCCAGATTGTACAAAACAGAGGTACTAAGTTTCTCTGAATGGGCCATCTGCTGGCGGGATGGGGGCAGAGCTGGGCAAGCCCACTTGCAACTAAATAGGCTATGCTCTGCATATGCACAAAGTTCTTGTCAACTCCAAATTGTCACTGCGGCCACTTTGGAGCGAGGGCAGGAGAGTCAGGAAATTCCAAACACTTCAAAGAGAAGCTTCTCCCAACTTCAAATGAGGCACCAGGTATAAAAATAGGGCCCTCAGATCCATTATTCAGTTCACTTTCTGGACCTGCGGAAGGACTCTGCTATGTCCTGCTGTGTACTCCACAAGACTGCTTTGCTGTACCTGGAAGGACTGCTTTGCAGCCCTGTGTTTGAGCCCTATATCTTCACCTGAACCCAGGACTACCAGAGTGCCAGCAAGGGCTAGTTTGCTTGTGTCCTGTTCAGGGCCATAGGGATACAAGTCTCCCACCATCTGAAACCCAAACCTGGACCCGGCCTGAGTGATTCAAGAACCCCCAAGTGGAGTCCCAATCCACTCTTTTGTTACTGACCCGCCATCCATCATGGTAGGCTCTATATTTTTCGACCTTGACCAAGTCTCACATGACTAGATTCCCACAGCTGTGGCTTTCATCTTTTAGATGCTAATTTTTACTTAAAACTTACACAAGCCTTAACTCTAGTTTTACTGATGGGATTTTTGTAATTTTGGTGTCAAATCATTTCTTCAAAATGTTCTATTTTTTTCTAAATTGGTGTGGGATTTTTCTTGTGCAGTGTTTTTGATGGAGCAAGGATTCGCACGTAAAGTGACTTGCTTGTATCATGAACCTCAAATAACGTTAATAAAATAACCAACATGCTCGTTTTACTAATTTTGCACATTTTTCATTATAAGGGGTGTCCGAGAGACACTTGCTTATGTGTTTATTAATCTTAAATTATTGTATATATTAACTAATGTATTATAACAAACAATACACACACAAACTACTCCTATATTATCCCACCATCCTATGGTATCTACTAATCTAGCCACACCTATAAGTATGCCCTGGAGCCCTATAATAACCTTGACTTAACCCGTAATAACCTATATGCATATCATATCTAACTAATAACTTGTGCACATATAAATTTAATAACTATGTGAGCAATGTTTGCAGGACTTTTCTCTTTGCAGGTGTGTGGTGTGGCTTAGTTAACTTAGCAGATTGTTCTGACCTGAGTCAAGTCCCCACAGCGGACACCTGCTGTGGGCATGAGAGGGAGAAGAGGTGGAGGGTGTGGGTGGTGGAATTACTGCACTTGAGTGACCTAGACATGGAAAGCACGCATCTTCTGTCATTCTGCTCTCTCGAGAATTTTACTAATGTCCCCGATTAAGGCAACTGGTCCCTCTGAACGATGTGTTGCAAAGTTTTGCATGTTGGTAGCAATCTTGCACAACAGTCTGGGGTTTCCCAGTTGGATTCATTTGCCAAGGCTCCGACACATTGTGTTGCATGCCCATTCCAGCACTGATGTATGTGATGAAGCATCTCTGAGCCTGGAACTGCATTAGCATCGGATTTCTCAGTGAATCCTGTATTTCATTGAGGGTGGCAGAGGTTGCGCTAGTTTGGCAAAGAACTGCTGCATCTGATTCCTTCATGTTACCTATTGGACCTGGCCCTCTCTGCAAGGTCAAGCTCAAATGTTTTTGCTTTTATCATCCATGTGTTTGCTAAATTTGTTTTTGTTGGGCTTAGGACTGCAAACCAGGGCTAAGATGCTTAAGCTCACTCCCCTAAAATTGTTGAATTTGTCTACAGCTGATTGGGATATTTATTTACGCATAAGTCCTTTTCAGTGTGGTATACCACAACCAGATGGGAGGAGGCATCGCCATCATCCACAGGAACACCATCCGCCTCACGACCAGCACCGACAACACCCTGACCAGCGCCGAACACCTGCATTTCCAGATCCACACCAACCCGAACACCACCCTCAGAGGCACCCTGATCTACCGACCCCCTGGACCACGCACGCAATTCAGCGAGGACATCGCCGACTTCGTCAGCCCGCATGCCCTCCCCTCCGCTGACTACATCCTCCTGGGAGACCTCAACTTCCATCTGGAGAACAACAACGACCACAACACCAGCACCCTGCTCGACAACCTCGCCAACCTGGGACTCAAGCAACTGGTGTCCACCCCCACCCACCTCGCCGGACACACACTCGACGCCGTCTTCTCATCCAGCACAGACATCGACTTCAGCCACGCCACAGAGCTTCAATGGACGGACCACAGCTGCGTCCACTTCACCTTCAAGAGAACACCGACCCACCAACACCAGCAACACACCGCCCGCAGAAGCTGGAACAAGATCACAGCAGACCAGCTCGCCACCTCCCTGAGCCAACACCCTCCTGCCAGCTCAGCGAACCCCAGCCAGGCCGCCGATAACATCACGAAGTGGATCAGCAACTGCGCGGACGAACTCGCCCCGCTGAGGACCCCGCCTAGCAGACCCGGCAGCAAGAAGGCCCCATGGTTCACCGACGAACTCAAGAGCTCCAAGAAGAACTGCCGAGCCCTCGAGAAAGTCTGGAAAAGGGATCCGACACCGGACAACAGGACCTCCTACAAACTTGCCACCCGGAAACACCACCAGCTGATCCGCGCCGCCAAGAGAACAGCATTCAAGGACCGGTTGGACAACAACGCACACAACAGCAAGGAACTCTTCAACATCGTGAAAGAGCTTTCCAACCCCAACGCAGGAAACAACGACATCACCCCATCGCAAGACCTCTGCAACTCCCTCGCCTCCTACTTCCACAACAAGATCACAGACATACACAGCAGTTTCAACAACCAACCAACGCACACCACGACCGACCAGCCACCCCCCCCCACCACCACCCTCCACGCCTGGACCCCGATCAGCACAGAAGACACCATCCGCACGATGAACTCAATCCACTCCGGATCACCAACCGACCCCTGCCCCCACCACATCTTCAACAAGGCCGACGCTGTCATCGCACCCCACCTGCGAGACATCATCAACACATCCTTCGACACCGCCATCTTCCCCGAGAGCTGGAAACACGCCGAACTCAGCGCTCTACTCAAGAAACCAACAGCGGACCCCACCGACCTCAAGAATTACCGCCCCATCTCGCTTCTCCCGTTTCCAGCCAAAGTCATCGAGAAGACCGTCAACAAGCAGATGGCCGCCTTCCTCGAGACGAACGGATCCCTCGACCCCTCACAGTCCGGCTTCCGAGCCAAACACAGCACCGAGACCGCCCTCATCGCCGCCACCGATGACATCCGAGCCCTGATGGACAATGGAGAAACAGCGGCCCTCATCCTCCTAGACCTCTCCGCGGCATTCGACACGGTCTGCCACCGCACCCTAATACGGCGCCTCAGCAACATCGGAATCCAGGACAAGGCGCTGGAATGGATCATCTCCTTCCTCGACGGAAGAACACAGCGAGTCCGCCTACCACCGTACAAGTCAGAGGCCTCCGAAGTCATCTGCGGCGTCCCCCAAGGATCATCCCTGAGCCCCACCCTCTTCAACGTCTACATGAGCCCCCTCGTGGCCATCGTACGCAAACACCACCTCAGCATCATCTCCTACGCCGACGACACCCAGCTGATCCTCTCCCTGACCAACAACCCCGCCGCCGCCAGAGCCAACCTACACGAAGGGATGAAAGAGGTAGCCGAGTGGATGACGACCAGCCGCCTGAAACTGAACTCGGACAAGACGGAGGTCCTCATCCTGGGCTCCTCTCCCTCCGCCTGGGACGACTCCTGGTGGCCTCCCGCCCTGGGCACCGCACCCGAACCGACAGACCATGCACGTAACCTGGGCTTCATCCTGGACTCCTCCCTCTCCATGACCAGGCAAGTCAACAGCGTCTCCTCGGCGTGCTTCAACATCCTACGCATGCTACGGAAGATCTTCTGGTGGATCCCCACAGAGACCAGGAAGACCGTCACCCAGGCCCTCGTCACCAGCCGACTGGACTACGGCAACGCCCTCTACGCCGGGACCACCGCCAAGCTCCAGAAGAGACTCCAGCGGATCCAAAACGCCTCAGCCAGACTCATCCTCGACATCCCACGATCCAGCCACATCTCCGGACATCTGAGAGACCTTCACTGGCTCCCCATCAACAAGAGAATCACCTTCCGCCTCCTCACCCACGCACACAAAGCCCTACACGACCAAGGCCCGAGCTACCTCAACAGCCGAGTCAACTTCTACGCTCCCAAACGCCACCTCCGATCAGCCAACCACGCCCTCGCCGCCGTCCCCCGCATCCGAAGAGCAACCACAGGAGGAAGGTCCTTCTCCTACCTGGCCGCCAAGACCTGGAACTCCCTCCCGTCCGACCTGCGCCTGACCCAAGACCACCTCTCCTTCAGGAAGAAGCTGAAGACCTGGCTGTTCGAGCAGTAGCGGCACCCCCCCCCCCCCCCCAGCGCCTTGAGACCCTACGGGTATGTAGCGCGCTTTATAAGTGTCACTGATTGATTGATTGATTGATACCATATACCCAGGGCCTGTACATTAAATGCTGCTATTGCGCCTGGACAGCAAAACACACAAGATGATGGACGGAATGTTGCACAATGGCAAAACATTCTCCCCGAGTCACAGATCTGGGTTTAATCACAACAAAATGGCCGCTGCTACGCGGGAATTTAGACTGCGCATGAGTCGGTCATAACCATGTGACGTGACGTATTCAATGTCTTGGAGGGAAAATGATTGCGCATGTGCAATGAAGCTAAAATGGCTGCTTTGTGTTCTCACATGCCTAAGGCTTGCATTGCGGCTTTCGCAAAGCTGTCTGTTCTGCATAATCAATAATGCTATAGTTATTATACAGTAATGGGTGAAGTATAGAAATTCATGGCATACAGTGAAATCATGTATTCTATGTTTTAAAACTGTTTCTTTTCCATTTCATGTACACTTTGAAACTTGGCCCGTTGAATTATGCTGTACCCCATTTTGACTGAAACTGCGTCTGCGCGAGATCCGCGAGTCTCCAGAGCAGATGACCTTTGAATAGTTGCCAAGGAGCAGATTGACTGAGAAGATGCTCCTGGGAAACTCACCTCATGAACTCTAAATAAAATACAATGTATTTGTAAATAGAACATTTATTGCTATACGAAAGAATATGTCATGAGAACCTGGAATTTAAGGGGCGGGTACACAAATTGAATATTAAGCCTGAGAAAGTTCAGAAATTAGGTGGTGTGATGACCTAACCTCCTCCTTTGTCCAATCAAAATTGGGCATCCTTGCACTTGCAACATTGAGGGGTGGTACATTGACCCGAAAAACAGTATAACTAGCGTAGGTTTAGCTAGAGAAATTGTCCGACTTGTCCGAATAGCTGACCTGTCATTGACCCAACGCACTCTATAGGTATCATTATACAGAGAGCTGCGGAGCACTCTGTTTGGAGGTTCGAGAAACCTATTCCGGGTTTTGGTAATTGAAAGTGCTGACGAAGCACTTTCCTAGAAGGTTCGAGAACCCAATCGGGGTTATTGGCAGATTCCTTGCAGACAGGGAGTAGCGCAGGCGTTGCAACCGAAGTTGTAGGTGTTGGTCGTACCCTTTGGTGAACCTGGTCCGGACCAAATTCTGGGGTTATCCTGTCCTGACTGTCCATGAGCTATACCTGCTCGCCTACTGGCACCTAAGTCCTTGAGGGTTCCTTCCCGTCTTTTCAAACTGACCCGTGGCCAGGGTTGGTCTTCACTTTATCCTAGGTAAATATAAAGTCTGTGTGGGTGATTGCTTAACTATATTTGCATTTCAATTCTCAAATATTTCAAAGCATAATTGCATATAATCCTTTTTCTCCCCTGTCCCTTGATAAATGAAATTTTCATGCATTACTGGTCTATTAGCTTGTACCACTTTTTGACCTACCTCTAGTTAATGCTAAATCGTTTCTATTTTAGTATATGTTCCTTATTTTACCCTCCCTTTAGGAGATAAGCTGAATTTAATAGTATGTTCCAATCTTACCTACCCTATAGTATTTGAGCTAAAATTGAATCTCGAATTGCAATAAGTTTCCTTAACTGCTATAAAGACTCTTGGATATAGCATGTTCTCTTTCTTTACCCTCCTTTAATCAATGTTGTGAAAGATTGTTATTCTAAATATAGCATGTTCCTTGTTTTACCTTCCCTTATTCAAAGTTCTTAAATGCTTAGCATAATCTATCTTTTGCATAGCTATACACTTTTAATTATCTTGATTATAGATAGCTTAATATGTTTTAATCTGATACTCATGACATATGATGATGATGATTAGATAAAGTTTTGAACTTACCCAGAGTCTGTGGTTATTTCATATTTTTTCAAATGTTTATAAATGTTCTTGACTATCTGATTTTTGACTCAACTCCCTGATCCAGTGTATTTAGGTTCCTAGTATCTATTTTGCTAGGTTATAGATATAGGAATTAGTAGTATAGAAATCTCAAGTTATACTGATAGTAGAGTGTGAGTTACCCAAGTGACGTTAAGGTATATAAGGTGTATATTAGAAAATTATGGGCCCAGGTGAGTATTAGTAAAAATTTCCTAGCTGGGTGACCTGCGCACTCTATCAGTATACTTTTCTGGTAGCAGAGCTATGGTTAGGGATTAGTTAAAGTTAGGTAGTTAGTTAGTTAGTAGGTTAAAATTCATATTTTATTGATCGATAAAATGTGTTATTATTGAAATGTTTATTTGATACTGCTATATTGAAATATATGTACTAACTACAATTGTGCGTACCTGTTATATGTTTGTCTGGAATCCCCGGGGACAGAATAGCGGGTGGTAATAGAAGCCAAATCGCAGTGAGGTCAGTGGCTCGAGGAAAATTAGTGCATGGTTAGGCAGAACTGGAGGCACTAATTAGGGTTTTCTGTATGAGTGATTGAATAAGTGATAGCAACAAGTTCGCTAGCAATACTTCTATTGTGATATAACCTAGTAAGGGTCACACGGAAGGAGTAGCAGGGTCCTCGGAGCTTGTTTGACAGCAAAAGGGTTCGCTGGTGAAACGTTAGACTTAGTATATATCCCAGAGTAGATGAGTCAAGGGAGTAGCAGGTTCTCTAATACTTGTGTGAAGGATAGGCAGAAGGGATCTATCCGCAGTATATGAAAAGTAGACAGAATGGTTTACTTGCAGTGAAACAAATCTTTTCCTTTTTTAGACACTTGAGTACAGTGGCGAATGTTTTACGTTGTAAATTAATTAAAGCACTTGCACTTTAAAAGTAAGAAATTGAATTTCAGTTACCTTGTGAAGGAGGGAGTCAGTTGCGGAGCTGCGCTGACGTCACTCAGTGCCGCGCTGGTATTGGTCGAAACAGCGGGCGTGTAGCTGAGATAGTATTGTAAAGGAGGGGTGAGCGCAGGAGCGTGAGAACTTGACTCACGGGGGAAAGCCACACATCCATTGGTTGAGACTATTTGCAACCACAGTGTTGATTGGTTGTCGAGGAAAATAAGACGCGCTAGTATTGGAAGTGATTTTGTAAACAAAGAGAACTTGTAGAAAGTATATGTGGTATCCAACTTATCCAGAAATTAGACCTGATCCCAGATACCAGGGGTTTACTTTTGAACAGTTGATACGAGGTAGACCTCGCAGAATGTACCGAAGCAGGAGAAAAATGACTCTTGTAGACAAAGTTAAAAATTATTTCCAGAAAGACAAGCCGATTAAACCTAGAGAAGGAGTTATTATTCCACCACCAAACACTCCTGCATCCTTCATGATGTTTGACAGAGGGTACCATGCTTGTGTATGGTTGGAGAATTGGGTAGAACATACCAAAGATGACGGAATGATAGCATTCACTTTAAATGGTACCTTTAATGGAAGAATTTTGTTTAACTTGTGAACCCGAATGAATGATTTACATCCCAGACCTAGATTGACACAATATGAGGCGTTAGAGGAATGGGAAATAGAAGCTTTTGAGCGGGACAGACCAAGAATTGACAAAGGGTTAAGTAAGTTTTACCCACAGGTTAAAAGAGATACCAAAGAAAAAAGAATGAAAGAATGGAGACAGAATATGCTAGTGGAAGGACTTTACCCAGTACTGACAGTAGAGGAGCCTGTGGGAGGTAAAAGGACTGAGAAAACTATCCATTTAATGACTGCTGGTGATTCTGATGATGATTACCTGGAGGATTTATTAATGAAAAATCCACCACCGTATAGTAAAGAAACGAGAATAGTAAACCCAAAAAAATCCGTTCTTTAGGCCTCCCTGTAATGAGGGGTCGAGCACATCTGATCCGACTGCTCCATTCTATAGGCCTTCCTGTAATGAGGGGTCAAGCACCACAAATCCGAATGTTCCGTTCTATAGGCCTTCCTGTAATGAGGGGTCGAGCATATCAAATCCGACTACACCGTTCTTTAATCCACCTTTAATTCCGCATGTGATTCATGAGACCTCCCTTGAGAGGGTATTACAAGAAAGAGAAAAGGAAGCTTTAAATAAGCAGAGGAGTGAATTAATTCAGAAAATATCCCAGTTAAATACAAGTCCTGAGGCTTTGACAATTCCAGTAACCATTGGCCCAGTTGTTCCATTGTACGGAGACAAACAAGCTAGTCCAAAAGCTCCAGTTATAACTACATCAGTAGTACAGCCAAGAAAAGAAACCCTGATAGTAGATGATCAGGCAAGCAAATGTGAATCAGTGATTTCCTTAATGGATTTATCAATATGAGAGCCTGAAAGTGGTTCCATGAGAAAACCTACACCTGTACCCGCAAGGGAAGTACAGATCGAGACTTCATCAGGAACGAGAAGTGCCACGGTAGTAACTCCTGAAGAAAGAAACAGATGGTCCCGAGAAATAAAGAGACCAAAAATGCAGCCCAAGCCATTAGACATATTTAAATTAAGAATTGAAATAGAAGAATTGATGAATGGAAATGTGAGATTGGAAAGATTGAATACTCTCAGTGAAGACGAATTGCAGTTTGTCTGTAAAAGCATCACTAGAAATACAAGGGTGTTTCACGAAAAATTAATGGATATGGCAGCTAGCATGGGAATTGACATTGGCAGATCTAAAGTGTTGCAGAAACCCTATTGAGTATAATGGGGAACATCCTTTACCACGCGGATTTTACTCCGCAGTACCCTTTCAACGTGTCTTTTGCAACGCAAGTCGTAACCACGACTTGCGCTGGAGGGCGCTACAGGACAAGGAATAATTTAATTTACTATCCAACACCTTCCATACTGTACGTAGGCTGGTGTTGGAATAGTAAATTAAAAAATTCCTAAGTCCGCACCCCTACAATGCAAGTCGTGGTAACGACTTGCGTTGTAAAAAACGCGTCGTAACGGTACGCGTGGTAAAACCATGCATCGTACCGTCGTACATCCGAGTAGAATTCTCTGACAAAGATTTGGAGAACATGTATGTGTCAGGGAAAAAGGTCCAGATTAGAGAGTTGTTAAATTTGATGCAAGAATGGGGTGATTTAGAGAAATGGAGAACAGATGGGCAAAGAAAAAGGAAGAGGTGCAGTCAAGACAATTAGCTTCAGAATTTGTCCTAAAAGAAGCAGACAAAGTAGAAAAATTATGTCCCATGCGAGAAGTACCAGGTGGAGGATATGTACATGTGCCATGGTCCAGAAAAGATATTGTATCATTTACAAATGACTTCCCAAAATTACGAGAGAAACCTGTAGAGTGGTACAGACGGGTTGAAAGATTTGTGAAAGTTTCAAAATGCCTCCTGAAAGATTTAGATGGATTCTTTAACATTGTAGTTCCTGTGGATCTGTGGACAGAATGTAAAGTTGCTGTTGATTGGCCAAATGAGGAATACCCTAGAGACCCAAAGACAGGGGCTCCTTCCGAAGACGTAATGAGAAAGTACAATCAGGTGATGTTGTACCTAAAAGGAAAGGTGCCCGCAAAAGAGACAGACTGGACTTGAATAGATAGAACTACTCAGAATCGCGATGAAACTGTACATTCATATTCTGAGCGTTTGTTACAGGTGTTTAAAACGTACAGTGGGCTGGACAGTATTGAAATGAAGGATATGACCCACTTCATTTATCGATTTGTGTTAGGGTTAAGGCCTGAAATCTCACAGTGGATCAAAGATAATAAAATCTGTTAGCAAGCTAAACCAATTGATGAAGTCCTTAAATACGCCAAGTACTGTGAAGATGAGCTAGAAAATGAGAAAAGGGAATTGAAAGAAAAAGTCATGTGGGCACAAGTAAAATTAGCAGAGCACCAAGAACAGCAGTTAAGCAAAATGGCAAACACTCAGAATCAGAGCCCTGGGGTGGAGGAAAACCAAGGGTAAAAATGAGTGGAGAAGAGGCCAAGAAGAAATTTCCCTTCCACGGGTGCGGAAAGATGGGGCACTGGAGGGACGAATGTAAGGCTGTGGAGAATGATAATGTGCAAATTAATGATTTAAATCCACAGGCGCAGAATGAGGGACCATGGAAGACACAGCAACAGGTAAAACAGAATCAGTTGCCTCGTGCACCTAGGCCAAACTATAGGAGCAAAGCACAACAGGGTGAAGAAACCGAAGTTTGGGAAGGAAGGGAGGATAGAAATGCAGCAACTTCGCAATTCCTCCTAAATGATACATTCCTCTGTGACGAACCATACTGACGGTGCCTGAGGGGGGAGGACGAGGAGTGCGTGCTCGGCGCCTCCTTGCCGGTAGACCACTCAGGACCATAAATTGAAGGAAAGGTTGAAGGAAATGACGTCACCTTTCTGTTGGACACTGGTGCTACAAGTTCTACTTTAAGAACAGCAGACATTCCAAACCTACCCCTCTCAGGAGAAGTGATCCAAGTAGTGGGCATTTCTAATAAATTAAATAGTACCCCAGTTACAGAACCAATGGAAATTAAAATAGGGAATTTCAAGGAGATGCATACGTTTGTTGTTTGTGATTCAAGTCCTGTGAACTTACTAGGACGAGGTTTGCTGTGCAAAATGAACTGTACCATCTTTTGCACTCCAAATGGTGTCGAAATTCAGACCCCAGATGAAGACGGAATCTACAAATTAATGCTAATAAGACCTGACTCAGAAATTAAAAGACTGACAATACAAGACTTACAGGAAGAGCTTCAACACACAGTGAAACCAGAAGTATGGGATTTTACTGGAAAAGATGTAGGATTAATGGCAAATGTTGACCCAATTAAAATTACCATAAAAGAAGATGCAGTTTACCTAAATACTCGACAGTATAAAATGAGTGCAGAAGTAAAATCAGGGGTTGCTATTGAAATAAAAAAGCTGTTGGAAGCAGATATCATACAAGAGGTGTTGAGCAGTCCTTGTAATTCGCCCATAATTGGAATAAAGAAACCAAGTGGTAAGTACAGGGTAGTACAGGACCTGCGCAAGGTTAATAAAATCATTGTTCCTTGCTGTCCTATTGTGCCAAACCCTGCAGTGATCTTGTACCAAATGCCATGGAATGCTGGATGGTTTACTGTAATCGATTTATGCCATGCATTCTTTTCGATACCATTACATCCAGACAGCAAATTTCTTTTCTCATTTGAATTTGATAGTCATGTCTACGTTTGGAATCGTGTTCGTCAGGGGTACACAGAGAGTCCTTCGATTTTCAATGAAATTCTGAAAAAATGCCTTGAAACCCTGGTATTGCCTGGAGAATCAGTCCTGGTGCAATATATAGACGACCTTTTGGTGGCGTCTAAAAGCAGGAGAGACTGTGCTGTTGACACCATTGCCTTACTGAACCATTTAGGTGAAGGAGGACATAAAGTGTCGCCAGACAAAATACAGTTCTGTACCTCCTCAGTGAAATATCTGGGGCACCAGATATAGAGAGGTATCAGGAAGGTTACCACAGAAAGGAATAGAATAATTGGAAACATGGAACTGCCAAATACCAAGAAATAAATCAGAATGTTTCTTGGAGTTGTAGAATACTGTAGACAGTGGATTGTGGGATTTGCAGTCCTAGCAAGACCATTGATAAAAATGACAAAGAAAGGAGCGAAAGACCCAGTGGAGTGGGATGATGAAAGCATGTCAGCTTTTACAAAATTACGGGAATGTCTGTGTACAGCTCCCGCACTGGGAATGCCTGATTACTCAAAGGAGTTTGCACTGTTTTGTGACACACGAGACAATTGTGCACTTTCAGTCCTGACCCAAATTCATGGTTTAACCAGACGTCCTGTAGCATATTTTTCCTCTACTTTGGATCCAGGGGCTGCTGGATTGCCTGGATGCCTGAAAGCAGTAGCTGCAACTTGCATGAGTCTTGAACAGAGTGAGCCCATTAATATGGGACATCCTGTAACTGTGTATGTTCCGCATGCAGTTGTAATTTTGTTGACCAGAACCAAAACTCAGTATCTCACACCTAGTCGGCTGACTAGGTATGAAAGAATTCTTGTAGGTGCAGGAAATGTAACCATTGCCGATGTAAAATTTTTAATCCAGCTACCTTACTACAGAATTCACTCACAGCAGAAGTGAAAGGCGATGTTGAGAATGACTGACTTGACCTGGCTGAGTATAGCACTAAACCACGCCCAGACATAAAAGAAGTGCCCTTAAATGACGAGGATTACGAACTGTTTGTAGACGGCTCATGTATGAGACATGAGGATGGAGGCTTAAGTGCTGCTTATGCAGTATGCACTTTGGGAGGTCCAGTGGAAGCATCCTATTTACATGGAGTCAAGTCTGCACAAATAGCTGAATTGGTTGCATTGGCAAAAGCCTGTAAATTTGGGAGTAACATGAAAATAACCATATACACTGATAGCCAGTATGGTTATGGGGTTGTGTATGACTTTGGCCAATTGTGGCTGCAAAGGGAGTTTCTGACTTCTTCAGGTACTCCTATCAGAAATGGAAATTTTATGCAAGAGTTACTGGAAGCAATCCAGTTACCAAAAGAATTGGAAGTGGTCAAGTGTGCTGCTCACAAATCTGGCAATGACAAAGTGACAGCAGGTAATCGATATGCTGACCAACTGGCCCAACATTGTGCAAAATACAAAATGGCGATAAATAAAAAGATGGGGGTGAACGGAAACAGCTGCCAACTTCTGGTGCTTGAAGGAATAAAAACATGGGAAGAAGTGAGAGATTTGCAGAATGCAGCAGAACCCAAAGAAAAGGAAAGATGGAGAAAATGTGGTTGTTAGAGAAGGAATGAGGATGGTTTCATTGTTTACCTCGATGATATGCCTGTGTTGCCAGACTGCCTGCTTGCTCCTATGGCTAGATTGATACATGGAGACACACATTTAGGAAGAGACGCTATGATTCGCATTTTTAGGCAGACATGGCTCAACTCGAAATTCAGGAACATAGCAGAGGCACTCTGCCAAAGGTGCCTAGTTTGTCAGCAATTCAATCCCGGAAAGAAAACTGTAGTTTTGCCAGGAAAGATTGTAAAGGCAGAAGGCCCATTTATACGATTACAACTTGACTTTATTCAGTTACCCCCATGTTGAGGAATGAAGTACGTCCTCGTCATTGTCTGCCTATTTTCAAAATGGGTAGAGGCTTACCCTGCTCCCAGAAATGATAGCATTCCTGTAGCCAAACTGTTACTTAGGGGACTGATACCAAGGTACGGTTTTCCAGTCACAATTGAATCAGACAGAGGTAGGCATTTCCATAGCGAAGTAATAAGACAAATCTGTGAAGCATTCAAAATTACGCAAAAACTGCACTGTGCCTATCGCCCAGAGGCTTCTGGAGTGGTAGAACTACTGAATGGCACTATCAAGTCAAGAGTGGGAAAATGTGTGAATCTACTCAAATGGAATGGCCAGATGCTTTGTCACTTGTTTTGATGGGACTCAGAAGTATTCCAGACCGGAACACAGGCAAGCAACTGGGTGACCAAGTACGTTCTATCTCTCACCAGATTGGGGAAGACGCCGTCGCCAGGCCAACAACTACAGCACATGACTTGAACCCAGGTGATTGGGTCGTAATAAAGAACATACTCGGAAGAGTTGCCTTGCACCGAAGTGGGGAAAACCAAGACAAGTAATCCAGGTTACCACAACTGCTGTGAAGTGTGCAGGTGTGCCACAGTGGATCCATGCCAGCCATACGAAGAAAGTGACTGAACCTGAAGAAACTGAGGCTGAAGGTTGTGCAGCTGAGGGGTCGCCTGAAATTGGTCCTGAAGTAGCTGAAGAAGAACAACCGAGCTCCAGTCAAGATGATTGGGTCCCAGTAATCGACCTGACTCTCGATCCAATAAGAACAAGAAGACAAACCTAGTTAGATAGAGAGTGGGATAGTGAGGACGAGACAGGAATAGAAGAAGACGATCAGATTATCAAAATCCAAATCAAATCTGATGATGAGGAAGATCAGATAGGGAAAGAACAGATTACTGACACTCCTCCAAGAACTCCAGAGCCTGAAAAGGGATAGATAGAAATTTTAGCAGAAGTTCAAGCGGAAGAAAATTAAAAGTTCGAAGTGCTTGAACAGGATCAGATAGAATTAGATAAATGTGTTCAGGAAGAAGAAATTGAAACAAAACAAAGCCCAATCCAGCATATACCTGAACAAGGCCAGTTTAGCGACCAGGCAGAAGAAGCTGAAATAAGACCTGGAACTAGTCAGACAGGAAGAGAAAAAGAAGAAAATGAAATAGAAGTGCCACAACTGAACGGAAATAAAAGAGCACTTGAAGAAAGCCAGATTACAGTGCCAGTTAAAAGATTTAGAAAAGGAGATTAAGTACCGAGATTTGTCAAAAGACAGAGACTGAGATTAAAGACTATTGACGAAGAACTTGAGCAAGAAAATCAAGACTCCAGTAAAACTGATCAGTCTGTGATAAAACCTAAAAGAAGAAGTGCCCGAATTAAGAGACTGAATAACAAGTATCAAAGCCCTGAATGGACTTATCTGGTGTTGGAATTGCATATGTTCCTTTTTCTCCCCTGTCCCTTGATAAATGAGATTTTCATGCATTACTGGTCTATTAGCTTGTACCGCTTTTCGACCTACCTCTAGTTAATGCTAAATCATTTCTATTTTAGTATATGTTCCTTATTTTACCCTCCCTTTAGGAGATAAGCTGAATTTAATAGTATGTTCCAATCTTACCTACCCTATAGTATTTGAGCTAAAATTGAATCTCAAATTGCAATACGTTTCATTAACTGCTATAAAGACTCTTGGATATAGCATGTTCCCTTTCTTTACCCTCCTTTAATAAATGTTGTGAAAGATTGTTATTCTAAATATAGCATGTTCCTTGTTTTACCTTCCCTTATTCAAAGTTCTTAAATGCTTAGCATAATCTATCTTTTGCATAGCTATACACTTTTAATGATCTTGATTATAGATAGCTTAATATGTTTTAATCTGATACTCATGACATATGATGATGATGATTAGATAAAGTTTTGAACTTACCCAGAGTCTGTGGTTATTTCATATTTTCTCAAATGTTTATAAATGTTCTTGACTGTCTGATTTTTGACTCAACTCCCTGATCCAGTGTATTTAGGTTCCTAGTATCTATTTTGCTAGGTTATAGATATAGGAATTAGTAGTATAGAAATCTCAAGTTATACTGATAGTAGAGTGTGAGTTACCCAAGTGACGTTAAGGTATATAAGGTGTATATTAGAAAATTATGGGCCCAGGTGAGTATTAGTAAAAATTTCCTAGCTGGGTGACCTGCGCACTCTATCAGTATACTTTTCTGGTAGCAGAGCTATGGTTAGGGATTAGTTAAAGTTAGGTAGTTAGTTAGTTAGTAGGTTAAAATTCATATTTTATTGATCGATAAAATGTGTTATTATTGAAATGTTTATTTGATACTGCTATATTGAAATATATGTACTAACTACAATTGTGCGTACCTGTTATATGTTTGTCTGGAATCCCCGAGGACAGAATAGCGGGTGGTAATAGAAGCCAAATCGCAGTGAGGTCAGTGGCTCGAGGAAAATTAGTGCATGGTTAGGCAGAACTGGAGGCACTAATTAGGGTTTTCTGTATGAGTGATTGAATAAGTGATAGCAACAAGTTCGCAAGCAATACTTCTATTGTGATATAACCTAGTAAGGGTCACACGGAAGGAGTAGCAGGTTCCTCGGAGCTTGTTTGACAGCAAAAGGGTTCGCTGGTGAAACGTTAGACTTAGTATATATCCCAGAGTAGATGAGTCAAGGGAGTAGCAGGTTCTCTAATACTTGTGTGAAGGATAGGCAGAAGGGATCTATCCGCAGTATATGAAAAGTAGACAGAATGGTTTACTTGCAGTGAAACAAATCTTTTCCTTTTTTAGACACTTGAGTACAGTGGCGAATGTTTTACGTTGTAAATTAATTAAAGCACTTGCACTTTAAAAGTAAGAAATTGAATTTCAGTTACCTTGTGAAGGAGGGAGTCAGTTGCGGAGCCGCGCTGACGTCACTCAGTGCCGCGCTGGTATTGGTCGAAACAGCGGGCGTGTAGCTGAGATAGTATTGTAAAGGAGGGGTGAGCGCAGGAGCGTGAGAACTTGACTCACGGGGGAAAGCCACACATCCATTGGTTGAGACTATTTGCAACCACAGTGTTGATTGGTTGTCGAGGAAAATAAGACGCGCTAGTATTGGAAGTGATTTTGTAAACAAAGAGAACTTGTAGAAAGTATATGTGGTATCCAACTTATCCAGAAATTAGACCTGATCCCAGATACCAGGGGTTTACTTTTGAACAGTTGATACGAGGTAGACCTCGCAGAATGTACCGAAGCAGGAGAAAAATGACTCTTGTAGACAAAGTTAAAAATTATTTCAAGAAAGACAAGCCGATTAAACCTAGAGAAGGAGTTATTATTCCACCACCAAACACTCCTGCATCCTTCATGATGTTTGACAGAGGGTACCATGCTTGTGTATGGTTGGAGAATTGGGTAGAACATACCAAAGATGACGGAATGATAGCATTCACTTTAAATGGTACCTTTAATGGAAGAATTTTGTTTAACTTGAGAACCCGAATGAATGATTTACATCCCAGACCTAGATTGACACAATATGAGGCGTTAGAGGAATGGGAAATAGAAGCTTTTGAGCGGGACAGACCAAGAATTGACAAAGGGTTAAGTAAGTTTTACCCACAGGTTAAAAGAGATACCAAAGAAAAAAGAATGAAAGAATGGAGACAGAATATGCTAGTGGAAGGACTTTACCCAGTACTGACAGTAGAGGAGCCTGTGGGAGGTAAAAGGACTGAGAAAACTATCCATTTAATGACTGCTGGTGATTCTGATGATGATTACCTGGAGGATTTATTAATGAAAAATCCACCACCGTATAGTAAAGAAACGAGAATAGTAAACCCAAAAAAATCCGTTCTTTAGGCCTCCCTGTAATGAGGGGTCGAGCACATCTGATCCGACTGCTCCATTCTATAGGCCTTCCTGTAATGAGGGGTCAAGCACCACAAATCTGAATGTTCCGTTCTATAGGCCTTCCTGTAATGAGGGGTCGAGCATATCAAATCCGACTACACCGTTCTTTAATCCACCTTTAATTCCGCATGTGATTCATGAGACCTCCCTTGAGAGGGTATTACAAGAAAGAGAAAAGGAAGCTTTAAATAAGCAGAGGAGTGAATTAATTCAGAAAATATCCCAGTTAAATACAAGTCCTGAGGCTTTGACAATTCCAGTAACCATTGGCCCAGTTGTTCCATTGTACGGAGACAAACAAGCTAGTCCAAAAGCTCCAGTTATAACTACATCAGTAGTACAGCCAAGAAAAGAAACCCTGATAGTAGATGATCAGGCAAGCAAATGTGAATCAGTGATTTCCTTAATGGATTTATCAATATGAGAGCCTGAAAGTGGTTCCATGAGAAAACCTACACCTGTACCCGCAAGGGAAGTACAGATCGAGACTTCATCAGGAACGAGAAGTGCCACGGTAGTAACTCCTGAAGAAAGAAACAGATGGTCCCGAGAAATAAAGAGACCAAAAATGCAGCCCAAGCCATTAGACATATTTAAATTAAGAATTGAAATAGAAGAATTGATGAATGGAAATGTGAGATTGGAAAGATTGAATACTCTCAGTGAAGACGAATTGCAGTTTGTCTGTAAAAGCATCACTAGAAATACAAGGGTGTTTCACGAAAAATTAATGGATATGGCAGCTAGCATGGGAATTGACATTGGCAGATCTAAAGTGTTGCAGAAACCCTATTGAGTATAATGGGGAACATCCTTTACCACGCGGATTTTACTCCGCAGTACCCTTTCAACGTGTCTTTTGCAACGCAAGTCGTAACCACGACTTGCGCTGGAGGGCGCTACAGGACAAGGAATAATTTAATTTACTATCCAACACCTTCCATACTGTACGTAGGCTGGTGTTGGAATAGTAAATTAAAAAATTCCTAAGTCCGCACCCCTACAATGCAAGTCGTGGTAACGACTTGCGTTGTAAAAAACGCGTCGTAACGGTACGCGTGGTAAAACCATGCATCGTACCGTCGTACATCCGAGTAGAATTCTCTGACAAAGATTTGGAGAACATGTATGTGTCAGGGAAAAAGGTCCAGATTAGAGAGTTGTTAAATTTGATGCAAGAATGGGGTGATTTAGAGAAATGGAGAACAGATGGGCAAAGAAAAAGGAAGAGGTGCAGTCAAGACAATTAGCTTCAGAATTTGTCCTAAAAGAAGCAGACAAAGTAGAAAAATTATGTCCCATGCGAGAAGTACCAGGTGGAGGATATGTACATGTGCCATGGTCCAGAAAAGATATTGTATCATTTACAAATGACTTCCCAAAATTACGAGAGAAACCTGTAGAGTGGTACAGACGGGTTGAAAGATTTGTGAAAGTTTCAAAATGCCTCCTGAAAGATTTAGATGGGTTCTTTAACATTGTAGTTCCTGTGGATCTGTGGACAGAATGTAAAGTTGCTGTTGATTGGCCAAATGAGGAATACCCTAGAGACCCAAAGACAGGGGCTCCTTCCGAAGACGTAATGAGAAAGTACAATCAGGTGATGTTGTACCTAAAAGGAAAGGTGCCCGCAAAAGAGACAGACTGGACTTGAATAGATAGAACTACTCAGAATCGCGATGAAACTGTACATTCATATTCTGAGCGTTTGTTACAGGTGTTTAAAACGTACAGTGGGCTGGACAGTATTGAAATGAAGGATATGACCCACTTCATTTATCGATTTGTGTTAGGGTTAAGGCCTGAAATCTCACAGTGGATCAAAGATAATAAAATCTGTTGGCAAGCTAAACCAATTGATGAAGTCCTTAAATACGCCAAGTACTGTGAAGATGAGCTAGAAAATGAGAAAAGGGAATTGAAAGAAAAAGTCATGTGGGCACAAGTAAAATTAGCAGAGCACCAAGAACAGCAGTTAAGCAAAATGGCAAACACTCAGAATCAGAGCCCTGGGGTGGAGGAAAACCAAGGGTAAAAATGAGTGGAGAAGAGGCCAAGAAGAAATTTCCCTTCCACGGGTGCGGAAAGATGGGGCACTGGAGGGACGAATGTAAGGCTGTGGAGAATGATAATGTGCAAATTAATGATTTAAATCCACAGGCGCAGAATGAGGGACCATGGAAGACACAGCAACAGGTAAAACAGAATCAGTTGCCTCGTGCACCTAGGCCAAACTATAGGAGCAAAGCACAACAGGGTGAAGAAACCGAAGTTTGGGAAGGAAGGGAGGATAGAAATGCAGCAACTTCGCAATTCCTCCTAAATGATACATTCCTCTGTGACGAACCATACTGACGGTGCCTGAGGGGGGAGGACGAGGAGTGCGTGCTCGGCGCCTCCTTGCCGGTAGACCACTCAGGACCATAAATTGAAGGAAAGGTTGAAGGAAATGACGTCACCTTTCTGTTGGACACTGGTGCTACAAGTTCTACTTTAAGAACAGCAGACATTCCAAACCTACCCCTCTCAGGAGAAGTGATCCAAGTAGTGGGCATTTCTAATAAATTAAATAGTACCCCAGTTACAGAACCAATGGAAATTAAAATAGGGAATTTCAAGGAGATGCATACGTTTGTTGTTTGTGATTCAAGTCCTGTGAACTTACTAGGACGAGGTTTGCTGTGCAAAATGAACTGTACCATCTTTTGCACTCCAAATGGTGTCGAAATTCAGACCCCAGATGAAGACGGAATCTACAAATTAATGCTAATAAGACCTGACTCAGAAATTAAAAGACTGACAATACAAGACTTACAGGAAGAGCTTCAACACACAGTGAAACCAGAAGTATGGGATTTTACTGGAAAAGATGTAGGATTAATGGCAAATGTTGACCCAATTAAAATTACCATAAAAGAAGATGCAGTTTACCTAAATACTCGACAGTATAAAATGAGTGCAGAAGTAAAATCAGGGGTTGCTATTGAAATAAAAAAGCTGTTGGAAGCAGATATCATACAAGAGGTGTTGAGCAGTCCTT
Organism: Lissotriton vulgaris; assembly: GCF_964263255.1. Taxonomy (NCBI): domain Eukaryota; kingdom Metazoa; phylum Chordata; class Amphibia; order Caudata; family Salamandridae; genus Lissotriton; species Lissotriton vulgaris. Next base: position 1,122,082,184 of record NC_141694.1, read on the forward strand.
GTAATTCGCCCATAATTGGAATAAAGAAACCAAGTGGTAAGTACAGGGTAGTACAGGACCTGCGCAAGGTTAATAAAATCATTGTTCCTTGCTGTCCTATTGTGCCAAACCCTGCAGTGATCTTGTACCAAATGCCATGGAATGCTGGATGGTTTACTGTAATCGATTTATGCCATGCATTCTTTTCGATACCATTACATCCAGACAGCAAATTTCTTTTCTCATTTGAATTTGATAGTCATGTCTACGTTTGGAATCGTGTTCGTCAGGGGTACACAGAGAGTCCTTCGATTTTCAATGAAATTCTGAAAAAATGCCTTGAAACCCTGGTATTGCCTGGAGAATCAGTCCTGGTGCAATATATAGACGACCTTTTGGTGGCGTCTAAAAGCAGGAGAGACTGTGCTGTTGACACCATTGCCTTACTGAACCATTTAGGTGAAGGAGGACATAAAGTGTCGCCAGACAAAATACAGTTCTGTACCTCCTCAGTGAAATATCTGGGGCACCAGATATAGAGAGGTATCAGGAAGGTTACCACAGAAAGGAATAGAATAATTGGAAACATGGAACTGCCAAATACCCAGAAATAAATCAGAATGTTTCTTGGAGTTGTAGAATACTGTAGACAGTGGATTGTGGGATTTGCAGTCCTAGCAAGACCATTGATAAAAATGACAAAGAAAGGAGCGAAAGACCCAGTGGAGTGGGATGATGAAAGCATGTCAGCTTTTACAAAATTACGGGAATGTCTGTGTACAGCTCCCGCACTGGGAATGCCTGATTACTCAAAGGAGTTTGCACTGTTTTGTGACACACGAGACAATTGTGCACTTTCAGTCCTGACCCAAATTCATGGTTTAACCAGACGTCCTGTAGCATATTTTTCCTCTACTTTGGATCCAGGGGCTGCTGGATTGCCTGGATGCCTGAAAGCAGTAGCTGCAACTTGCATGAGTCTTGAACAGAGTGAGCCCATTAATATGGGACATCCTGTAACTGTGTATGTTCCGCATGCAGTTGTAATTTTGTTGACCAGAACCAAAACTCAGTATCTCACACCTAGTCGGCTGACTAGGTATGAAAGAATTCTTGTAGGTGCAGGAAATGTAACCATTGCCGATGTAAAATTTTTAATCCAGCTACCTTACTACAGAATTCACTCACAGCAGAAGTGAAAGGCGATGTTGAGAATGACTGACTTGACCTGGCTGAGTATAGCACTAAACCACGCCCAGACATAAAAGAAGTGCCCTTAAATGACGAGGATTACGAACTGTTTGTAGACGGCTCATGTATGAGACATGAGGATGGAGGCTTAAGTGCTGCTTATGCAGTATGCACTTTGGGAGGTCCAGTGGAAGCATCCTATTTACATGGAGTCAAGTCTGCACAAATAGCTGAATTGGTTGCATTGGCAAAAGCCTGTAAATTTGGGAGTAACATGAAAATAACCATATACACTGATAGCCAGTATGGTTATGGGGTTGTGTATGACTTTGGCCAATTGTGGCTGCAAAGGGAGTTTCTGACTTCTTCAGGTACTCCTATCAGAAATGGAAATTTTATGCAAGAGTTACTGGAAGCAATCCAGTTACCAAAAGAATTGGAAGTGGTCAAGTGTGCTGCTCACAAATCTGGCAATGACAAAGTGACAGCAGGTAATCGATATGCTGACCAACTGGCCCAACATTGTGCAAAATACAAAATGGCGATAAATAAAAAGATGGGGGTGAACGGAAACAGCTGCCAACTTCTGGTGCTTGAAGGAATAAAAACATGGGAAGAAGTGAGAGATTTGCAGAATGCAGCAGAACCCAAAGAAAAGGAAAGATGGAGAAAATGTGGTTGTTAGAGAAGGAATGAGGATGGTTTCATTGTTTACCTCGATGATATGCCTGTGTTGCCAGACTGCCTGCTTGCTCCTATGGCTAGATTGATACATGGAGACACACATTTAGGAAGAGACGCTATGATTCGCATTTTTAGGCAGACATGGCTCAACTCGAAATTCAGGAACATAGCAGAGGCACTCTGCCAAAGGTGCCTAGTTTGTCAGCAATTCAATCCCGGAAAGAAAACTGTAGTTTTGCCAGGAAAGATTGTAAAGGCAGAAGGCCCATTTATACGATTACAACTTGACTTTATTCAGTTACCCCCATGTTGAGGAATGAAGTACGTCCTCGTCATTGTCTGCCTATTTTCAAAATGGGTAGAGGCTTACCCTGCTCCCAGAAATGATAGCATTCCTGTAGCCAAACTGTTACTTAGGGGACTGATACCAAGGTACGGTTTTCCAGTCACAATTGAATCAGACAGAGGTAGGCATTTCCATAGCGAAGTAATAAGACAAATCTGTGAAGCATTCAAAATTACGCAAAAACTGCACTGTGCCTATCGCCCAGAGGCTTCTGGAGTGGTAGAACTACTGAATGGCACTATCAAGTCAAGAGTGGGAAAATGTGTGAATCTACTCAAATGGAATGGCCAGATGCTTTGTCACTTGTTTTGATGGGACTCAGAAGTATTCCAGACCGGAACACAGGCAAGCAACTGGGTGACCAAGTACGTTCTATCTCTCACCAGATTGGGGAAGACGCCGTCGCCAGGCCAACAACTACAGCACATGACTTGAACCCAGGTGATTGGGTCGTAATAAAGAACATACTCGGAAGAGTTGCCTTGCACCGAAGTGGGGAAAACCAAGACAAGTAATCCAGGTTACCACAACTGCTGTGAAGTGTGCAGGTGTGCCACGGTGGATCCATGCCAGCCATACGAAGAAAGTGACTGAACCTGAAGAAACTGAGGCTGAAGGTTGTGCAGCTGAGGGGTCGCCTGAAATTGGTCCTGAAGTAGCTGAAGAAGAACAACCGAGCTCCAGTCAAGATGATTGGGTCCCAGTAATCGACCTGACTCTCGATCCAATAAGAACAAGAAGACAAACCTAGTTAGATAGAGAGTGGGATAGTGAGGACGAGACAGGAATAGAAGAAGACGATCAGATTATCAAAATCCAAATCAAATCTGATGATGAGGAAGATCAGATAGGGAAAGAACAGATTACTGACACTCCTCCAAGAACTCCAGAGCCTGAAAAGGGATAGATAGAAATTTTAGCAGAAGTTCAAGCGGAAGAAAATTAAAAGTTCGAAGTGCTTGAACAGGATCAGATAGAATTAGATAAATGTGTTCAGGAAGAAGAAATTGAAACAAAACAAAGCCCAATCCAGCATATACCTGAACAAGGCCAGTTTAGCGACCAGGCAGAAGAAGCTGAAATAAGACCTGGAACTAGTCAGACAGGAAGAGAAAAAGAAGAAAATGAAATAGAAGTGCCACAACTGAACGGAAATAAAAGAGCACTTGAAGAAAGCCAGATTACAGTGCCAGTTAAAAGATTTAGAAAAGGAGATTAAGTACCGAGATTTGTCAAAAGACAGAGACTGAGATTAAAGACTATTGACGAAGAACTTGAGCAAGAAAATCAAGACTCCAGTAAAACTGCTCAGTCTGTGATAAAACCTAAAAGAAGAAGTGCCCGAATTAAGAGACTGAATAACAAGTATCAAAGCCCTGAATGGACTTATCTGGTGTTGGAATTGCATATGTTCCTTTTTCTCCCCTGTCCCTTGATAAATGAGATTTTCATGCATTACTGGTCTATTAGCTTGTACCGCTTTTCGACCTACCTCTAGTTAATGCTAAATCATTTCTATTTTAGTATATGTTCCTTATTTTACCCTCCCTTTAGGAGATAAGCTGAATTTAATAGTATGTTCCAATCTTACCTACCCTATAGTATTTGAGCTAAAATTGAATCTCAAATTGCAATACGTTTCATTAACTGCTATAAAGACTCTTGGATATAGCATGTTCCCTTTCTTTACCCTCCTTTAATAAATGTTGTGAAAGATTGTTATTCTAAATATAGCATGTTCCTTGTTTTACCTTCCCTTATTCAAAGTTCTTAAATGCTTAGCATAATCTATCTTTTGCATAGCTATACACTTTTAATGATCTTGATTATAGATAGCTTAATATGTTTTAATCTGATACTCATGACATATGATGATGATGATTAGATAAAGTTTTGAACTTACCCAGAGTCTGTGGTTATTTCATATTTTCTCAAATGTTTATAAATGTTCTTGACTGTCTGATTTTTGACTCAACTCCCTGATCCAGTGTATTTAGGTTCCTAGTATCTATTTTGCTAGGTTATAGATATAGGAATTAGTAGTATAGAAATCTCAAGTTATACTGATAGTAGAGTGTGAGTTACCCAAGTGACGTTAAGGTATATAAGGTGTATATTAGAAAATTATGGGCCCAGGTGAGTATTAGTAAAAATTTCCTAGCTGGGTGACCTGCGCACTCTATCAGTATACTTTTCTGGTAGCAGAGCTATGGTTAGGGATTAGTTAAAGTTAGGTAGTTAGTTAGTTAGTAGGTTAAAATTCATATTTTATTGATCGATAAAATGTGTTATTATTGAAATGTTTATTTGATACTGCTATATTGAAATATATGTACTAACTACAATTGTGCGTACCTGTTATATGTTTGTCTGGAATCCCCGGGGACAGAATAGCGGGTGGTAATAGAAGCCAAATCGCAGTGAGGTCAGTGGCTCGAGGAAAATTAGTGCATGGTTAGGCAGAACTGGAGGCACTAATTAGGGTTTTCTGTATGAGTGATTGAATAAGTGATAGCAACAAGTTCGCAAGCAATACTTCTATTGTGATATAACCTAGTAAGGGTCACACGGAAGGAGTAGCAGGTTCCTCGGAGCTTGTTTGACAGCAAAAGGGTTCGCTGGTGAAACGTTAGACTTAGTATATATCCCAGAGTAGATGAGTCAAGGGAGTAGCAGGTTCTCTAATACTTGTGTGAAGGATAGGCAGAAGGGATCTATCCGCAGTATATGAAAAGTAGACAGAATGGTTTACTTGCAGTGAAACAAATCTTTTCCTTTTTTAGACACTTGAGTACAGTGGCGAATGTTTTACGTTGTAAATTAATTAAAGCACTTGCACTTTAAAAGTAAGAAATTGAATTTCAGTTACCTTGTGAAGGAGGGAGTCAGTTGCGGAGCCGCGCTGACGTCACTCAGTGCCGCGCTGGTATTGGTCGAAACAGCGGGCGTGTAGCTGAGATAGTATTGTAAAGGAGGGGTGAGCGCAGGAGCGTGAGAACTTGACTCACGGGGGAAAGCCACACATCCATTGGTTGAGACTATTTGCAACCACAGTGTTGATTGGTTGTCGGGGAAAATAAGACGCGCTAGTATTGGAAGTGATTTTGTAAACAAAGAGAACTTGTAGAAAGTATATGTGGTATCCAACTTATCCAGAAATTAGACCTGATCCCAGATACCAGGGGTTTACTTTTGAACAGTTGATACGAGGTAGACCTCGCAGAATGTACCGAAGCAGGAGAAAAATGACTCTTGTAGACAAAGTTAAAAATTATTTCAAGAAAGACAAGCCGATTAAACCTAGAGAAGGAGTTATTATTCCACCACCAAACACTCCTGCATCCTTCATGATGTTTGACAGAGGGTACCATGCTTGTGTATGGTTGGAGAATTGGGTAGAACATACCAAAGATGACGGAATGATAGCATTCACTTTAAATGGTACCTTTAATGGAAGAATTTTGTTTAACTTGAGAACCCGAATGAATGATTTACATCCCAGACCTAGATTGACACAATATGAGGCGTTAGAGGAATGGGAAATAGAAGCTTTTGAGTGGGGCAGACCAAGAATTGACAAAGGGTTAAGTAAGTTTTACCCACAGGTTAAAAGAGATACCAAAGAAAAAAGAATGAAAGAATGGAGACAGAATATGCTAGTGGAAGGACTTTACCCAGTACTGACAGTAGAGGAGCCTGTGGGAGGTAAAAGGACTGAGAAAACTATCCATTTAATGACTGCTGGTGATTCTGATGATGATTACCTGGAGGATTTATTAATGAAAAATCCACCACCGTATAGTAAAGAAACGAGAATAGTAAACCCAAAAAAATCCGTTCTTTAGGCCTCCCTGTAATGAGGGGTCGAGCACATCTGATCCGACTGCTCCATTCTATAGGCCTTCCTGTAATGAGGGGTCAAGCACCACAAATCTGAATGTTCCGTTCTATAGGCCTTCCTGTAATGAGGGGTCGAGCATATCAAATCCGACTACACCGTTCTTTAATCCACCTTTAATTCCGCATGTGATTCATGAGACCTCCCTTGAGAGGGTATTACAAGAAAGAGAAAAGGAAGCTTTAAATAAGCAGAGGAGTGAATTAATTCAGAAAATATCCCAGTTAAATACAAGTCCTGAGGCTTTGACAATTCCAGTAACCATTGGCCCAGTTGTTCCATTGTACGGAGACAAACAAGCTAGTCCAAAAGCTCCAGTTATAACTACATCAGTAGTACAGCCAAGAAAAGAAACCCTGATAGTAGATGATCAGGCAAGCAAATGTGAATCAGTGATTTCCTTAATGGATTTATCAATATGAGAGCCTGAAAGTGGTTCCATGAGAAAACCTACACCTGTACCCGCAAGGGAAGTACAGATCGAGACTTCATCAGGAACGAGAAGTGCCACGGTAGTAACTCCTGAAGAAAGAAACAGATGGTCCCGAGAAATAAAGAGACCAAAAATGCAGCCCAAGCCATTAGACATATTTAAATTAAGAATTGAAATAGAAGAATTGATGAATGGAAATGTGAGATTGGAAAGATTGAATACTCTCAGTGAAGACGAATTGCAGTTTGTCTGTAAAAGCATCACTAGAAATACAAGGGTGTTTCACGAAAAATTTATGGATATGGCAGCTAGCATGGGAATTGACATTGGCAGATCTAAAGTGTTGCAGAAACCCTATTGAGTATAATGGGGAACATCCTTTACCACGCGGATTTTACTCCGCAGTACCCTTTCAACGTGTCTTTTGCAACGCAAGTCGTAACCACGACTTGCGCTGGAGGGCGCTACAGGACAAGGAATAATTTAATTTACTATCCAACACCTTCCATACTGTACGTAGGCTGGTGTTGGAATAGTAAATTAAAAAATTCCTAAGTCCGCACCCCTACAATGCAAGTCGTGGTAACGACTTGCGTTGTAAAAAACGCGTCGTAACGGTACGCGTGGTAAAACCATGCATCGTACCGTCGTACATCCGAGTAGAATTCTCTGACAAAGATTTGGAGAACATGTATGTGTCAGGGAAAAAGGTCCAGATTAGAGAGTTGTTAAATTTGATGCAAGAATGGGGTGATTTAGAGAAATGGAGAGCAGATGGGCAAAGAAAAAGGAAGAGGTGCGGTCAAGACAATTAGCTTCAGAATTTGTCCTAAAAGAAGCAGACAAAGTAGAAAAATTATGTCCCATGCGAGAAGTACCAGGTGGAGGATATGTACATGTGCCATGGTCCAGAAAAGATATTGTATCATTTACAAATGACTTCCCAAAATTACGAGAGAAACCTGTAGAGTGGTACAGACGGGTTGAAAGATTTGTGAAAGTTTCAAAATGCCTCCTGAAAGATTTAGATGGGTTCTTTAACATTGTAGTTCCTGTGGATCTGTGGACAGAATGTAAAGTTGCTGTTGATTGGCCAAATGAGGAATACCCTAGAGACCCAAAGACAGGGGCTCCTTCCGAAGACGTAATGAGAAAGTACAATCAGGTGATGTTGTACCTAAAAGGAAAGGTGCCCGCAAAAGAGACAGACTGGACTTGAATAGATAGAACTACTCAGAATCGCGATGAAACTGTACATTCATATTCTGAGCGTTTGTTACAGGTGTTTAAAACGTACAGTGGGCTGGACAGTATTGAAATGAAGGATATGACCCACTTCATTTATCGATTTGTGTTAGGGTTAAGGCCTGAAATCTCACAGTGGATCAAAGATAATAAAATCTGTTGGCAAGCTAAACCAATTGATGAAGTCCTTAAATACGCCAAGTACTGTGAAGATGAGCTAGAAAATGAGAAAAGGGAATTGAAAGAAAAAGTCATGTGGGCACAAGTAAAATTAGCAGAGCACCAAGAACAGCAGTTAAGCAAAATGGCAAACACTCAGAATCAGAGCCCTGGGGTGGAGGAAAACCAAGGGTAAAAATGAGTGGAGAAGAGGCCAAGAAGAAATTTCCCTTCCACGGGTGCGGAAAGATGGGGCACTGGAGGGACGAATGTAAGGCTGTGGAGAATGATAATGTGCAAATTAATGATTTAAATCCACAGGCGCAGAATGAGGGACCATGGAAGACACAGCAACAGGTAAAACAGAATCAGTTGCCTCGTGCACCTAGGCCAAACTATAGGAGCAAAGCACAACAGGGTGAAGAAACCGAAGTTTGGGAAGGAAGGGAGGATAGAAATGCAGCAACTTCGCAATTCCTCCTAAATGATACATTCCTCTGTGACGAACCATACTGACGGTGCCTGAGGGGGGAGGACGAGGAGTGCGTGCTCGGCGCCTCCTTGCCGATAGACCACTCAGGACCATAAATTGAAGGAAAGGTTGAAGGAAATGACGTCACCTTTCTGTTGGACACTGGTGCTACAAGTTCTACTTTAAGAACAGCAGACATTCCAAACCTACCCCTCTCAGGAGAAGTGATCCAAGTAGTGGGCATTTCTAATAAATTAAATAGTACCCCAGTTACAGAACCAATGGAAATTAAAATAGGGAATTTCAAGGAGATGCATACGTTTGTTGTTTGTGATTCAAGTCCTGTGAACTTACTAGGACGAGGTTTGCTGTGCAAAATGAACTGTACCATCTTTTGCACTCCAAATGGTGTCGAAATTCAGACCCCAGATGAAGACGGAATCTACAAATTAATGCTAATAAGACCTGACTCAGAAATTAAAAGACTGACAATACAAGACTTACAGGAAGAGCTTCAACACACAGTGAAACCAGAAGTATGGGATTTTACTGGAAAAGATGTAGGATTAATGGCAAATGTTGACCCAATTAAAATTACCATAAAAGAAGATGCAGTTTACCTAAATACTCGACAGTATAAAATGAGTGCAGAAGTAAAATCAGGGGTTGCTATTGAAATAAAAAAGCTGTTGGAAGCAGATATCATACAAGAGGTGTTGAGCAGTCCTTGTAATTCGCCCATAATTGGAATAAAGAAACCAAGTGGTAAGTACAGGGTAGTACAGGACCTGCGCAAGGTTAATAAAATCATTGTTCCTTGCTGTCCTATTGTGCCAAACCCTGCAGTGATCTTGTACCAAATGCCATGGAATGCTGGATGGTTTACTGTAATCGATTTATGCCATGCATTCTTTTCGATACCATTACATCCAGACAGCAAATTTCTTTTCTCATTTGAATTTGATAGTCATGTCTACGTTTGGAATCGTGTTCGTCAGGGGTACACAGAGAGTCCTTCGATTTTCAATGAAATTCTGAAAAAATGCCTTGAAACCCTGGTATTGCCTGGAGAATCAGTCCTGGTGCAATATATAGACGACCTTTTGGTGGCGTCTAAAAGCAGGAGAGACTGTGCTGTTGACACCATTGCCTTACTGAACCATTTAGGTGAAGGAGGACATAAAGTGTCGCCAGACAAAATACAGTTCTGTACCTCCTCAGTGAAATATCTGGGGCACCAGATATAGAGAGGTATCAGGAAGGTTACCACAGAAAGGAATAGAATAATTGGAAACATGGAACTGCCAAATACCCAGAAATAAATCAGAATGTTTCTTGGAGTTGTAGAATACTATAGACAGTGGATTGTGGGATTTGCAGTCCTAGCAAGACCATTGATAAAAATGACAAAGAAAGGAGCGAAAGACCCAGTGGAGTGGGATGATGAAAGCATGTCAGCTTTTACAAAATTACGGGAATGTCTGTGTACAGCTCACGCACTGGGAATGCCTGATTACTCAAAGGAGTTTGCACTGTTTTGTGACACACGAGACAATTGTGCACTTTCAGTCCTGACCCAAATTCATGGTTTAACCAGACGTCCTGTAGCATATTTTTCCTCTACTTTGGATCCAGGGGCTGCTGGATTGCCTGGATGCCTGAAAGCAGTAGCTGCAACGTGCATGAGTCTTGAACAGAGTGAGCCCATTAATATGGGACATCCTGTAACTGTGTATGTTCCGCATGCAGTTGTAATTTTGTTGACCAGAACCAAAACTCAGTATCTCACACCTAGTCGGCTGACTAGGTATGAAAGAATTCTTGTAGGTGCAGGAAATGTAACCATTGCCGATGTAATATTTTGAATCCAGCTACCTTACTACAGAATTCACTCACAGCAGAAGTGAAAGGCGATGTTGAGAATGACTGACTTGACCTGGCTGAGTATAGCACTAAACCACGCCCAGACATAAAAGAAGTGCCCTTAAATGACGAGGATTACGAACTGTTTGTAGACGGCTCATGTATGAGACATGAGGATGGAGGCTTAAGTGCTGCTTATGCAGTATGCACTTTGGGAGGTCCAGTGGAAGCATCCTATTTACATGGAGTCAAGTCTGCACAAATAGCTGAATTGGTTGCATTGGCAAAAGCCTGTAAATTTGGGAGTAACATGAAAATAACCATATACACTGATAGCCAGTATGGTTATGGGGTTGTGTATGACTTTGGCCAATTGTGGCTGCAAAGGGAGTTTCTGACTTCTTCAGGTACTCCTATCAGAAATGGAAATTTTATGCAAGAGTTACTGGAAGCAATCCAGTTACCAAAAGAATTGGAAGTGGTCAAGTGTGCTGCTCACAAATCTGGCAATGACAAAGTGACAGCAGGTAATCGATATGCTGACCAACTGGCCCAACATTGTGCAAAATACAAAATGGCGATAAATAAAAAGATGGGGGTGAACGGAAACAGCTGCCAACTTCTGGTGCTTGAAGGAATAAAAACATGGGAAGAAGTGAGAGATTTGCAGAATGCAGCAGAACCCAAAGAAAAGGAAAGATGGAGAAAATGTGGTTGTTAGAGAAGGAATGAGGATGGTTTCATTGTTTACCTCAATGATATGCCTGTGTTGCCAGACTGCCTGCTTGCTCCTATGGCTAGATTGATACATGGAGACACACATTTAGGAAGAGACGCTATGATTCGCATTTTTAGGCAGACATGGCTCAACTCGAAATTCAGGAACATAGCAGAGGCACTCTGCCAAAGGTGCCTAGTTTGTCAGCAATTCAATCCCGGAAAGAAAACTGTAGTTTTGCCAGGAAAGATTGTAAAGGCAGAAGGCCCATTTATACGATTACAACTTGACTTTATTCAGTTACCCCCATGTTGAGGAATGAAGTACGTCCTCGTCATTGTCTGCCTATTTTCAAAATGGGTAGAGGCTTACCCTGCTCCCAGAAATGATAGCATTCCTGTAGCCAAACTGTTACTTAGGGGACTGATACCAAGGTACGGTTTTCCAGTCACAATTGAATCAGACAGAGGTGGGCATTTCCATAGCGAAGTAATAAGACAAATCTGTGAAGCATTCAAAATTACGCAAAAACTGCACTGTGCCTATCGCCCAGAGGCTTCTGGAGTGGTAGAACTACTGAATGGCACTATCAAGTCAAGAGTGGGAAAATGTGTGAATCTACTCAAATGGAATGGCCAGATGCTTTGTCACTTGTTTTGATGGGACTCAGAAGTATTCCAGACCGGAACACAGGCAAGCAACTGGGTGACCAAGTACGTTCTATCTCTCACCAGATTGGGGAAGACGCCGTCGCCAGGCCAACAACTACAGCACATGACTTGAACCCAGGTGATTGGGTCGTAATAAAGAACATACTCGGAAGAGTTGCCTTGCACCAAAGTGGGGAAAACCAACACAAGTAATCCAGGTTACCACAACTGCTGTGAAGTGTGCAGGTGTGCCACGGTGGATCCATGCCAGCCATACGAAGAAAGTGACTGAACCTGAAGAAACTGAGGCTGAAGGTTGTGCAGCTGAGGGGTCGCCTGAAATTGGTCCTGAAGTAGCTGAAGAAGAACAACCGAGCTCCAGTCAAGATGATTGGGTCCCAGTAATCGACCTGACTCTCGATCCAATAAGAACAAGAAGACAAACCTAGTTAGATAGAGAGTGGGATAGTGAGGACGAGACAGGAATAGAAGAAGACGATCAGATTATCAAAATCCAAATCAAATCTGATGATGAGGAAGATCAGATAGGGAAAGAACAGATTACTGACACTCCTCCAAGAACTCCAGAGCCTGAAAAGGGATAGATAGAAATTTTAGCAGAAGTTCAAGCGGAAGAAAATTAAAAGTTCGAAGTGCTTGAACAGGATCAGATAGAATTAGATAAATGTGTTCAGGAAGAAGAAATTGAAACAAAACAAAGCCCAATCCAGCATATACCTGAACAAGGCCAGTTTAGCGACCAGGCAGAAGAAGCTGAAATAAGACCTGGAACTAGTCAGACAGGAAGAGAAAAAGAAGAAAATGAAATAGAAGTGCCACAACTGAACGGAAATAAAAGAGCACTTGAAGAAAGCCAGATTACAGTGCCAGTTAAAAGATTTAGAAAAGGAGATTAAGTACCGAGATTTGTCAAAAGACAGAGACTGAGATTAAAGACTATTGACGAAGAACTTGAGCAAGAAAATCAAGACTCCAGTAAAACTGATCAGTCTGTGATAAAACCTAAAAGAAGAAGTGCCCGAATTAAGAGACTGAATAACAAGTATCAAAGCCCTGAATGGACTTATCTGGTGTTGGAATTGCATATGTTCCTTTTTCTCCCCTGTCCCTTGATAAATGAGATTTTCATGCATTACTGGTCTATTAGCTTGTACCGCTTTTCGACCTACCTCTAGTTAATGCTAAATCATTTCTATTTTAGTATATGTTCCTTATTTTACCCTCCCTTTAGGAGATAAGCTGAATTTAATAGTATGTTCCAATCTTACCTACCCTATAGTATTTGAGCTAAAATTGAATCTCAAATTGCAATACGTTTCATTAACTGCTATAAAGACTCTTGGATATAGCATGTTCCCTTTCTTTACCCTCCTTTAATAAATGTTGTGAAAGATTGTTATTCTAAATATAGCATGTTCCTTGTTTTACCTTCCCTTATTCAAAGTTCTTAAATGCTTAGCATAATCTATCTTTTGCATAGCTATACACTTTTAATGATCTTGATTATAGATAGCTTAATATGTTTTAATCTGATACTCATGACATATGATGATGATGATTAGATAAAGTTTTGAACTTACCCAGAGTCTGTGGTTATTTCATATTTTCTCAAATGTTTATAAATGTTCTTGACTGTCTGATTTTTGACTCAACTCCCTGATCCAGTGTACTTAGGTTCCTAGTACCTATTTTGCTAGGTTATCGATATAGGAATTAGTAGTATAGAAATCTCAAGTTATACTGATAGTAGAGTGTGAGTTACCCAAGTGATGTTAAGGTTTATAAGGTGTATATTAGAAAATTATGGGCCCAGGTGAGTATTAGTAAATATTTCCTAGCTGGGTGACCTGCGCGCTCTATCAGTATACTTTCACTTCATCACTCTTTGTGTAATACATAAATACTTTTCACATTGCCTCTAAGTCAAGCCTGAGTGCTTTTTGTGCAATGCTACCCTGGATTAAGACCAGGTTAATTTAGTGACTTTTTTTATTGTTCACCCTCCCAGGGATTGTGGCTGTTGCTTGACCTGGGCTCACACCCCTGTCAACTAACAACCCAATTTCTCACATTACCCATACCTTCAATAAACGTTGCTAAGGTTTAGTTGATATTGGTAGACTGTTCTGCAGGTGAAGATGGTCTCCGTACGAAGCTGGCTCACTATATATATAGTGCATTACAATGAAGTACACTGTGCAGAGAGTCCAGCGGGTCCCAGATTGGTACAAAGAGGCAAAAGTAGATCATACTAATGCTCTATTTGAGGTAGTGTGGGCGAGCAGTTAGGCTTATCAGAGGGTAGTGTTAAGCATTTGTTGTTCTCACAGAGGCAATAAATAAAGGCACATACTCAAAGAATAAATCTGAGACCAAATTAGCAAAATAACACTTCTTTATATATTTTGTCAAACCAAGAACTTAGTTCAAAGGTAAGTACTGTTTAAAATAGAAAATTTGAAGTAAATGGCTGTTTGATACTTTCAAGCGTGATTAAAGCATTTCACAGCAATGTTAAGCTATGGAGAAAACATAGGTTGCATACAGTCCCTTAACAACTCAGGGGACCCTACCCAGGACTTGAGGTGGGTATGGGGCAAGGTCCAAGGAACTACCAACAGGTAACCTTGGGTAGCACAGGGGCGTCTGGGTGCAGAGGTGTGTTTTTCAGTGTTGTGGGATTTTGAGTGATTTTTGATATTTTAAATCGGAATTGAAAGTCTTCTGCATAATGTTAAGCTATGCCGGACAAACAGATGCGGCATACAGGTACTCAGCAGTGATTTCCTGGATCAATCTTCTGGACTGAAGGTGAGTATGGAGCGAGGTTCAAGGCAGCACCAACAGTTCACTTCAGGAGGCTCTGGGCATCTGGGTGCAGAGGTGTATTACTGCGTCAGGTGCCCCCTTCATTTTAATGGAGATCGTTCTGGTCACAAAGAGGCTGCAGGCTTGAACTCGGGGGTCAGTTAAGCTGAACTATCAGAGGGGCTCAACTCCTGCGATGTCCAGGGATGTGAAGGCACTTTTGGTTCTCTTCTCAGGGGTACACGGGCGACGGGTGCAGAGGTGTCATTAGGTGTTGGGTTTCTGTCATTGGGAGCAGTTGCGGCTGAGGGGTGTCAGTACAAAGAGGCTGCAAGCAGCATCAGGAAATCCACAGTGGGCAAGCCCAAGGTGGGCTTTGTCTCTGCTGGGTTGGGGATCATGCTGGCATCGATGACCCATTTCAACTTGGGCTCGGAGCAACGAGTGCAGTGGTGCTCTTCGGGGGTCTGAATTATGGCAGTCAGTCCTAATAGGCTTTTGGAGTCATAGCTGCAGGCAAGTTGACTTTGGCACAGTTCTTGATGAGGGATGCAGACATACCAGTGGGGCTGGGTCCAAGTCAGCTGCCTTTTCTCCCTTTCTCTGCTTTTACAGATCTTCAGTTCTTCTTCTTCTTAGGTCAGCGGAAATAAAAAATGTAGGACAGTGGGGTCAACTAAATACTACATTTTGGGGCTTTAAAAGGGAAACAAATAGTAGCCAATGGGCAACCTACCTTTAGGGTGTCTACGCCCTCTACGTAACCACTTTCTGAGCAAAAGAGCACAACCCTGACTCTAATAGTCTAATTCTCTCCATCCTAAGATGGAGGAATATTGAAAACTGGGGTTCACATCACCTGCCCATCCCTAAGGAGGGTGCTGGCTGACAGTGGGCCCTCCTCCTCATCTTACTAATTTTCCTACCTGTCCTCCCACCAATAGTGCAAGTCCACTGTGGCCTGGTGGAATGGGTAAAGCACCTGTGCCCAGAGCAGGCATTGTTTCTGGTATCTGAGAACGCAGTCTCACATCCCATGAGGTCAGAAACATATCTGGTGGTAGCAGTCTGGCTAAGACTAGTCAGAGGCCACACTAGTGTTTGGTAGGTTTTTATGGGGCACTTCTAAGGTGCCCTCTGGTTGCATAATACATACAACACTTGCTTCATGGTGGATTTATTAAGAACAGAAGTTTGGTTCCAAATATCCCTGGCTTCAGTGAAGCCATCATGGTGCTGGGGAACTTTAAATGAGAGGTGTCCAGCCCATATACTCTCTATGACTTCACTGCACACTTACAATAGCCAAGGCTTAACTTAGATATTGTAGGGTCATATCTGCTCAGGCAGATATGACCACACATGTGATATAATCCACCCTGCCTTAGGGCAGTAATGCCTGTAGGAAGGGTGACTGATCTATGCCTCATGCATTGTCTGTGGGCATGACACACAGGGATGTGTGCCAGGTCGACTCTTCAATTTTCTCAGCACCAAGAAACGCAGCCTGCATTGGCAGTTTATATGATCTTGGTGAGGGCTCCCTAGGGAGGCTTAATTTGTGCTGCAGCCTTAGTGGACCCTCTTCAGTCCCAATGCCCTAGGTGCCTGGGGTACCATTTACTAGGGACCTAGAGCGGTTGCTGAAGTTGTGCAAATTGTGGTACCATTTTTAGGGAAAGAACACTGGTACTGGGAACCTGGCTAGAAGGGATCTTGTACACCTTAGTCAAAGTTGCAACAGAAACCAGGAAAAAAGCGTGAGGGTGTACTGCAACAAAAACTCAGATTCCTTCAGTGTTCTCACTGGCTCTGGTTTGGTAGGTAGTGTTAGTTTCTTGTATGCTCAACTTCTCACACTCTTTATGACATATATCATTCTTTGCTAGGCATGTTCCATCTCAGATGGCACGTGGTTGTATTCATGCTGCCAGTCATTTGCGATTGGATTGAGTGCCAGTGGTGCAAACAGTAGATGTTGTTGCAGAAGCCCAAGCCATTGTTATCCACAACAAGATATGGTGGTGGATGCAGGGATTGCAGGTGCACCAATGGGGGGGGGGGGGGGGGGGGGGGGGGTTGGCAATGGTAGTAGAAGTGGTTGGGACAGTAGTTGTTAACGTGTTGGAGACGCTTGTCTAGAGTGAAACAGTGGGTTAAAAATTATGCATTGAATGCTATCCAGAGTTACTGTAAGTGGTTATGCAAGTATTCCTCCCATCATATTTTTGGGGGGATGCATGTCTGACCCAGATAATGGAATGTCAGTGATGGGACAAAATATTGAGTTGTAAATATTGACTTGCGTAAATATTGAGTCAAAAATATTGTGACATGGAAATATGTTTAGTGAGAATATTGTTGTCAGGAATATTGATTTTAAGGTAAGTGATATTGATTTTAAAAATATTGAGTTTAATGAAATCGTTGACAGTAATATAGTTGTTTGTAATATCGATTTTTAATTATAGTTAGGTATTTTGGTATATATTTTAAATGTATATGATGTCATTTCTTTGTATAATTATTGTGTATGTTTTTTAATATATTTGTACACTGTTTAGTAATTATTAAATTTAATACAAGTAATTTATTTGATTTTAATACCTTAACAGGGTTGGTTTATAGGGGTACAGTGTGGGAAGTAATTTAATTATAAGAAATTAATGATCATTTTTTTAAATTATTTAATTAATAATAATTATGTTAATAGTGTAATTATGTTTTTAATTTGAAATGTCATGTTTGGGTTGTGGGGTTGATAGGGGATTGGGGGGATTCATTTAATTGTAGTTAATTAGTATGAATTATTTAATTGATAATTATGTGAGTAGTGTCAGTTCTTATTAAATTTACATTTTATATATGGGTTGTGGGCCTTACAGGGGTACAGGCTGGGAAGTAATTTAATTGTTATCAATTGAAAGTTAATTGCTAATTAAAATGAATTATTTAATCGACACTTAATTATGTTAATTGTGTAAGTATTTATTTTTAATTTTAGGTGTGGGTTGTGGGGTTTATAGGCGAACAGCGTGGAAAGTAAATTTAAATAATTAATATTTATATATATATTTTGATTAATGATAAGTTAATTTATAATTAACTATGTTAATAGTGTAATTCATTGTTTATAACATTTTAGGAGTGCGTTGTATATTTTTGGGGGTGTATATTGGAAAGTAAAATAAATCTATTTAAATAATACATACTTTTTAATTATTGATAATTAGTTTGTAGATACATATTTATGTTAATAGAGTACATAATTAGCTTTTAAATGTTAAGTTTTATATGTTGGTTCTAAGTGTTGTAGGGATATATGGTGAGAGGTAACTTAAAATAAATGTATGTTATAAATAATTTTTTTTAATAAGTAATTTTTAAATAAAAATATGTTTTAAATAACAATTCTTTTTACATTTAAATTTTAGTAATATTTGTAATTATTTATGATATGTATTGCAAATTATAATATGTATTTATTTAAAAAAATGTTTATATTAAATATATTTATTTTTCATAAAATATTTATATTTGAATTTGCTATTTTGTTTTTGAAATGATTTTATTGCTTTGTAGAGAATTTGTAATACTGACTGCAGTGGGAATAATTGTTTGTCTTCCACAATCCAACACTTTCCCTACTGTTTTACTGACTAGAGTGGTAATAGTACATTTGACCCCTCCTTAATCCAACACTTTCCCTACTGTTGCATTGACTGGAGTGAGAATATGCAATTTTACCCCTCTGTAATTTAAAACCTTCCCTACTGTTGCACTCATTGGGACGGGTATAGTACATTTTACACCTTCGCAATCCAACACTTTCCCTATGGTTGCACTGACTTGAGCGGGAATAGTACATTTGACACCTCCACAATCCAACACTTTCCCTACTGTTACACGCAGTGGAGTGGGAATAGTAAATGTTACCCCTCCGCAACACAATACTTTCTCTACTGCTGAAGTTATTGGAGTTGAAATATCAAATTTTATCTGCAATCTAGAAATGTTACTAGTGTTATATTAATTGTAGTGGGAATAGTGCATTTTTGTACTCTGCAATATAATATTTTGAACTAATTTGGCATCTATTATAGTGAGCGTAGTAAATTTTACTTTTGTGTGATGTGACAATTTTATTACTGTTGTGTTGTGTGAGGTGGGAGTAGTACCTTTGCTACATTATTAGATTAGTATAAGAATTAGTTTAATTTTTTTTCAATTGTAATGGAAAATGTATATGTATCATTTTCATTTTTAATAATTTATTTTATATTGTTTAAATGGATATAATTATGTGTTTTTTTATTTTGAAGAAGAATATTAAATTTTTTAATGTTTTTGTCTTTAAATTATTACTTTTTCATTTTAATTTAAGTGGTTTGCTTTTTAAATATTTTGGAGCATATTACGATGTTGGGCCTCGGAAACTGGACCGACCAACCTCATCATAATGCAACCGAACACGGAGCGGGTGTGGCTAACCGCCGATCATGGCAGACGCAAGCTGAACGAGCTCCAGTGCCCGAGCTAAATTATCCTGAGTCATCGACGGCCTGACACCCCAGTGCGCTCTGCCAGGTGTGCTGGGTTCTATAAATGACGGGCATAGTTGATTTGTGTGCTGGGATTGCGCCGATTCCTGGCGTTTTCTGACTGTGAGGTTGCCGCCTACACAAAGGAAGCAGGCAGGGGAGGCGCTGCCCGACAGTGCATGCACCCAGCAACAGAATGTGGAAGACGGCGGGCGGCAGCCGAAGAATCGGCGATGTGACTGGAGACCTGCCGTGGAGCAGAGTTGTGGGGAGACCGCAGAGCTCGGCCGCCGACCCGCTGAAAACAATGACTCCTGGCTGTGCTAGGAGCTGCGACGCCAGAGGTCACGCAGTCACCGGAGTGTGCCCACCCGAGATTGTGGAACCCGACCGGGCCCTCATCGCGGGTGAGTGTTGCCCTGGTATTCAGGGGGGGGCTTGCAGAAGTGTCTCTCCCCCCCTCCTATTACTGGTGGATTGCAGGAAGCTTGCAGCAGTGTGGAGTCAGACGACGGTTGTGGGGGCCTTCCCTTCCTCCAATTGCATCGACTCCCAAACCGGACAGCTGCAGGAGGCAGAGACTCATGCGGGCACACGTATCCATTCCGGCGCCTCTGCAGCGTGGCTGTATGGGTTGCTTTGATTACAGAGGGAGGGGGCGGGAGCTCGAGGCAGCCTTGAGAGACGTGCATGAGGCACGAGGTTGGACCTCTTCCTGTTGCTGCAGCTGGGGAGACATCATCGATAATATAGAGTGGTGCTGCAGTGGAAGGCCTACTGCACTGGGGCTGGGGGCACCATGACATAGACATTCTCCTCACCCCCCTCCTATACTACCTTATATATCAGTAGGGGGTCTGTAGGACATTCAGAGACTGGTGGAGGTGAACTACTGGTGGCTACTGTCTGGTGGGCCCATCCGTATCTGTGGGAAGCTATAATCCTCTACTGCGCAACTACCAAGTGAGGCATGAAATATTTGCTCTGGAGGAAACTGGCCACAGTAGCTGTGGGGTTCCACCTTTGCAGCAGCCCTCACAGCGCCGGTCTAAGATACCCACGGGGTTGGGTGGCTGACCAACGACGCCACACTGTACATTAAATTTTTTACGTTGTTGAGGAGCTTGTCCTTATTTCGCTCCCCTCAATCACGAGGAGGGGCTAGTGCACAACCTGCATGGGGGCCTGGGGTCACTCTTCCTGGTGGAAGTATGCTCGGACATTATACTTCAACAAGCACCAGGGCAGGGATGGAAGGCCCGGGACACAAGTGTGCAGGGATGGGCTGTCTGAAAGGGAAAATGCAGGAGGCGACCACCACTAACTCCCAGGGCATGGAGGATGGGGACCCCGCCATGAGTGTGCAATCAACTAATACAATTCTGCCCAGAGATGCCACAGAGCCCCAGGATAAGTTGGACTTAATCCTTACAGAGGTCTGTGAGTCCAGGAAAGCTATCGAACATCAGAGAGATTCCCTTACTGCCAGCTTTACCCTGCTAAAGGCAGATCATGCCAAACTGGCTTCTTATGTGAAGGATCATACCTCTGTACTGGATGATATAGTGCCACAGCAGAAAGAGAACACAAAGCAACTTCAGACTCTTCAAAAGCAAGTCGCTGGATTGATGGACAGGGTTGAAGATGCAGAGGGCAGAGCACGACGCAATAACATTCGCGTTGTTGGTCTTCTGGAAGCAGTGAGGGGATGGAGGCGACACCATACATGGAAAAATGGTTCCGCCCACACGTGGCACCTGAGGGTCACTCAGACTTCTTATGTATTGAAAGAGCGCACCGTATCCCCACAGGGAAACCGAGAGTGGGTGCTCCGCCGCGACCCCTGATAGTGGAAATCCTCAACTACAGAGGCCAGGACATGCTACTACAAAAAGCACTGGAAAAGCCACAGATCCAATTTGAGAATTGCCGGGTCTCACTGTATCCGGACTATACGTTGATGGTGCAGCGTCAAAGATCTTAATTCCCGGCAGTAAAGCGGAAGCTGCGAACCATGAACCTCAAACACGTGCTGCATTTTACTGCACGTCTAAAGATAATGAACGATCAAAAGACGTATTTCTTTGAGAGTCCGGAGGACGTAGTGGAGTGGCTGGAGGTCATGGATCCCACACAGCTTTCTGGTCAGTCTCATCCAAAACCACCACAAAGCCAGGATAATATGAGTAGCCGACACTCATGATTGGCTGGACCCATGGATGCAGCGCTATTTCCTGGACCCACAAAGAAGCAGGTACAGAAAGGAAGAGAGATGGCCCTACTGACTGCACACACGATTAGAGAAAATTCTTCCCACCGAGACTCCGAAACGTCTTATCACAGCATGGTGCAATCTGACTCAGATGCTAGTCTGGCACTCTTCCCTACAGTAACACCACAAACAGCAGATGAACTGATGGGGTCGTAAAATTTGTAAATTCGCGAGATGGTCAAGGATGAGGACTTAAACAACACGTCTCTTCCTGACCTTCCTGACCTCAGGTATCCTTCTGCTCTGGTTCTTTCCACGCATATATGTCGATTGTATTGTTACAGGTTATTTACTCAGGCTCAGAGGAGCTCCTATTGACTGATATGACGTTTCACATGATGGCTATGGCTACTGACCTCCACTTTGCGATTGATACAGTTTATTATGTATCAGTTCTCAGTATGTTATGCTTGGTCTGGCCTAGTTTAGGTTGCAGGCAAGACCTGCTATTTTGCTTAGTTTGGGGGTTTCAGGGCTCTGACTTCATGATGTTGTTACATATAGCTAGACAGCACAATCCTCTACCCCGCATAGATAACTCACGATTGTCTACCAATGCACACCCTAACAAACTATAAATTCATAACATGGAACGTTCAGTGACTGGGATCCGTTCATAAGCAACACAGAGTACATGCACATTTACTACGACGTGGGGCGCATGTGGTCTTCCTTCAGGAAGCACACTTGACGAAGGCTGAAGCTAAAAAAATGCAGAAAAAATGGAGGGGGCAAATAAATTCTACAAACTACTCTTCCTTTTCCCTGAAGGGTGGCGATTTGGGTGCGAGGGGGAGTCCCAATTGTTATATTGGACAAACATATAGACATACAGGGCAGGTATATTTTCTTGTATGGCACACTGAGGGAATGCCTGTTGTCCTGGGAAGTGTTTACACTCCAAATTTTGATCTGAATAAATATTTAACAAGTCTAAATGGGATACTAGCGGGTGGGAGGCCTACCCATGGATTGTAGGGAGTGATTGTAATGCAGTCATGGACACCACAGATAGCTGGTCTTTGAGTGACACATAGAGGATTTGGAATCCATCACATAGGGAGCATTCCTTATTTTCCCCTGTGCATCAACTGCATACCAGAATAGATAGAATCCTGTGCTCCAATTCTATAGCAGATCAAATTATAGGCACTACTTACCAGGCAAAAACATTCTCTGATCATAGCCCTCTGGAGACTGTCTTCACATGGGGTAGAGTACCCACCCCTAACCCTACATGGCGGTTATGGCCTCAACTACTAGAAGATACAGTTTTTCGAACCACACTCTCAACAGCACTTCAGAATTATTTGACTGAAAACATTAACACTGCCTCCAACATACTGGTTGAATGGGACGCATGGAAGGCGGTTATACGGGGAACGGCGATAAGCACCACAGTGGGGGCCAGGCAAGTGGTACATAAGAACCTAAAAGACACAGAGGGCAAAATGCCAAAATTAGAGTAAGAGGCAATGCATGACCTCAAGAAGCAGATACCATTACAGGAAGTGCGCATTTAACATGCGGAGCTGCTTGAAACCCTTAGACTGATCAATTATAGTTCATACAACCAAATGAGACACTCCGAGGCAGATAAATCGGGCACATTACTAGAAAAATGTATTCGAAATGACCCACCAACCACTGTCCTTGTGCACATTTACCTCCTTGGGGGTGGCACTGCACACACGCAATATGACATCAACAAAGCTTTTAAAACATACTATTCAGGGCTTTATAGTGCACCGCCAGTACTAGAAGGACCATATATTGATGAGTTCCTGACAGATGAACAATAGTTACTTACCTGTAATCTGTGGTTCTCCAGTATTGGTGTCTTTCATAGATTCACATGCCTGAATCATTCCCCGTCGTCGGAGTGGGAGTCCCACGGTACAGAAAATAGCAATAATATGCCATAAATATGCAGTAAATACCTATTAGAATAAACCAGGAAGTAAAGTAGCCTAGCTACAGTAGGAAAAAAACTTCCACATCTAGGACTATCATAGTTGTTTTGTATAGTCCAAACTACAGCCAATCAGGCGCCAGCACCCACCAGAATGTTCTCCCCAGAGGCTCAGGCTCTCAGATTTTCTCGCAAGGAGTGAAGGTAACTCAAAATAGCATAACAAAAGCCTCTGAGGGGAGGTGGGCGGGTTGCATGTGAATCTATGAAAGACACCAATACTGGAGAACCACAGATTACAGGTAAGTAACTATTGTTCTTCTCCAGTATTAGGGGTGTCTTTCATAGATTCACATGCCTGAATCAGAGTAGTTAGCAGTACATCCTTGTCAGGCAGATGAACATGTTTGTCAAGCTTGTCAGTATATAGTACATAAAACAGTATAAACTGAGTATACACATATCGTTTACGCATAGTGGAATACAATCCTGCAAGCAAATGTAACAAACATAGCATAAACAGCGCCTGACAGTAATAAAGGAGGTGGGAAACAGAGGCTCACCTTATTTGAAAAGGTTCCGCAGGACTGCTCGACCCACAGACGTATCTGCTTCGCTGGCTGTCTCCAGACAGTAATGCTTGGTAAATGTATGGCGACTAGCCCAAGTAGCCGCTCTGCAAATTTGCTGAATTGGAACTCCAGCAAACAAAGCCGTTGATGAAGATATTGCTCTTGTGGAATGAGCCCTAGGAGCTGTTTGCAACGGTCGCCCCGCTTGCATATGACAAAAGGCAATGCAGAAGAAATCCATCTTGCAATTGTTTGTTTAGAAACTGCCTGCCCCTTACGAACAGCACCGTAGGTGATGAACAGCTGATTGGAAGAACGCAAGGCGGATGTCCTCTGCAGATAGAATTTAAGACATCTCTTGACATCCAAGGTATGCAATGCCTTTTCCGCTTGTGATTGCGGATTAGGAAAGTATGTTTTCAGAATTATAGGTTCGTTGAGGTGGAATTCCAAGGGTACCTTGGGGATGTATTTTGGATTAGTGCGGAGCACTACAGAGTCGCTTGTAAATTGCAGAAAGGGTTGTTGAATTGTAAAGGCCTGGAGGTCACTGACTCTTCTGGCGGATGTCAATGCCAGTAACAATGCTACCTTCCACGAGAGATATTTGAGGTCAGCCTTGTGAATGGGTTCGAAAGGATGACGCATAAGTTGTGCCAAGACCACGTTGAGATGCCACATCGGAGGAGGTCGACTTACTGGAGGGAACATCCTTAAAGAGCCCTTTGAAGAATTGTTGTACAATCCTAGCCGAGTACAAGGAATTAGTACCGTCTTGTCGATATCTAGATATCGCTGCCAGGAACACCTTTAAAGTTGCGTGAGATAGACCTAATTTTGCCAAATGTAGGAAGAACGGTAGAATCTCTTCCGGCGTTGCTGAAAACGGGTGAATTCCGTTTGCCTGACACCAGATGCAGAAACGTCTCCATTTTAGACTGTAAGTCTTTATTGTGGACGGTGCCCTCGCCTTGGCCGGTACCTCTCTGCATTCCTCTGGGATGTTCAAGTGGGCGAACTCACGGTATTCAGGCGCCAGGCTGCTAATTTCAGAGATGCTGGATCTGGGTGACAAACCTGACCGTTCTGCATACTGAGTAAGTTCGGGACTGGATCCAACTGAATTTGTTTGCACTCTGACAGTAGGAGGAGTTCCGTGAACCAATACTGGCGCAGCCATCTGGGTGCAATCAGGATTAGTCTGCACGGTTCCTTCTTCATTTTCCGCAGAACTCTGGGTACAAGTGGGATTGGTGGAAATGCGTACGCATAACTCAGGGACCAGTCCAGTGAAAACGCATTCCCCTGAGAGTCTTTTTGGGGATGCCAGCTTGCAAAGAGCTTGCATTTGCTGTTGGTCTTCGTAGCAAACAGATCTAGGTCTGGGCGACCCCATAGTCGAAAGATGTGATCCACCGTCTGTTGATGAAGCTCCCACTCGTGAGTGGAGACCTTCGTCCTGCTGAGTGTGTCTGCCAAGACATTCTCTATACCTGGAACGTGCACCGCTTGAAGATTTACATCGTGTTCCAAAGCCCACGTCCACAACTCCTGGGCTTCCTGGGAGAGGAGGAGAGATCGAGTTCCCCCCTGCTTGTTGACGTAGTGCTTGCTTGTTGTGTTGTCCGTTTTTATCAACACATTGGAACCCTGAATGACTGCATGAAACGCCTTGAGCGCCAGAAAAATGGCTCTCAGTTCCAGGCGGTTTATGTGCCAACGCTGTTGTAGGGCAGACCACTTGCCACTGATAGTGAGGCCTTGAAGGTGCGCTCCCCAGCCCTCGAGAGACGCATCCGTCGTGATGGTGAGGCTTGGTGGCTCCTGGAGAAATGCACACCCCTTTTGAAGATGTTGTTTTTGCGCCCACCATCTTAGTGAGTTTTGCATTATCGGTGTGATCCTGATCATATCTTCGAACGTTCCGGAGACCTGTAACCACTGCAGGGTCAGTTCTTCCTGGAGGGGCCTCATTCTGAGGCGACAGTTCGGTAGCAATGGGATGCAAGAAGAGACCATTCCCAGAAAGGATTTGAATATCCGAACAGAAACTGACTTTTTTGACAACAGTTTCTGTGCCATGTCCTTTATCCTGAGTTGCCTCTCCTCCGAGACAAAGGCTCGGAGTCTCTGAGTGTCCAAAGTTGCTCCCAAGAAAGCTTGTCTTTGCGACGGTTCCAGTTTGGATTTTTCGTGGTTGATGGAAAGGCCCAGGGATTTGAACAGATGTAGACACTGTTGTAGATGCGAATGAACGACTGCTCGAGAACTGGCCTTTATAAGGCAGTCGTCTAAGTATGGGAATATTTGGATTCCCTTTAGTCGGAGATGCGCCGCTACCGGAGCCAGAACCTTGGTAAAAACTCTCGGCGCCGATCGTAGTCCAAAAGGAAGAACCTTGAATTGGTAATCCCTGCCAGCCACCCTGAAGCGCAGGAATTTTATGTGGCGAGGTAGAATTGGAATATGGAAGTATGCATCTTGGAGATCTAAGGTGACCATGTGATCCCCTGCTGCCAAAAGATGCAATATTTCCTGGAGCGATAGCATTCTGAATGTTAACTTTCTCAAGTACTTGTTCAGAGCGCGAAGATCTAGAATCGGGCGCCAATCTCCGTTCTTTTTCCTTATTAGAAAGAATCTGGAGTAAAAGCCCATTCCTCTCATCCTTTGAGGCACGCTCTCGATCGCTCCCTTCTGCATCATTAATCTGATTTGAGCAAATAATTCCTTCAGGTGAGCTGGAGGGGGTCCTTTTGGAGAAACATTTGGAGGAAATTTTTCGAATTCTAGGGCATGACCCCTGGACACTATGTCTAGGACCCATTTGTCTGATGTTATTGACTGCCAACTTGAGTAAAATTTGGATATTCGCCCTCCAATTTTTTCTTTTGAATAGGGCAGCGGTGGCGGCAGGTGAAAAATGTCATTGTCTTTTATCCTTTCCACGGTAATTTGCTCTACCCCTGTTTTGGGGATAAGAAGGCTTTCTTTGGTTGTAAGACTGATAGCGTTGAGTCTGGTATCTTTGGTTGTTTTGCCTGTAAGAGGGTTGCTGGTTATATCTGCCTCTGGTAGAGGACATTCCCCGTCCTCTCGCTCCTCGAAAGGGCGGCTTTCGAAATTGAAGAGACACTAAGGATTTCGCAGTTTCAGAATCCTTCTTTATAGTCTGTAAGGCCTCCTCTACCTGAGGTCCAAACAGATATTCACCATCATATGGCAAATCCAGCACTTTATGTTGGACTTCTTGCCTAAAAGAAGTAGATCGCAGCCAACCCTGCCTGCGAAGAACCGCAGCTCCTGCCAGCTGCCGAAAACCTGTTGAGGCCACATCCACAGCTGAATCAATAATCTCCTCCGAGATTCTTTGGCCTTCATGAAGTATCTTGAGCGCCTCAGCTTTTGAAGGTTCAGGTAGAAGATCAAGATATGGTGCGATATCAGACCACATTTGTCGGTCATATCTTCCTAAGATGGCCAATGAATTTGCCGCTCGTACTGTCGTAGCCGCCATTGTAGAGACGCGTTTTCCTATGGAATCCAAGCGTTTGCCATCCCTGTCAGGCGGGGCTGTCAGCGGGGACGAGGGATTCCTAGCCCTCTTTTGTGCTGCTTGAATTATTACAGAGTCCAGTTTTGGCTGTCCTATAAGGCATGCTGGAGACTTGTCTGGTGCCCTGTACTTCTTTTCTAAACGTGGTAGGACTGGAGGAATGGACGCCGGTGTTGCCATGACCTTAATCCCCTCCTGCCAGATGAAATCAATAATGGGAATTGACTTAATCTGTTTCCTTGGCTGATCCTTAAAGTCATAAAGAAAACAATCTTGCTCCTTATGCTCCATGTCTATATGAAAACGTTTAGTGGCGCGTTCCATCAAGAGATGGAAGCTAACCACGTCCACCGGCGGAGAAATCGAAACTGCTTGGCGCGAAGGGGAAGGTGTGTGCTCCTGATCTTCATCCCACTCCGACTCATCTTGAACCTCACCTTCCTCCCTTTGTTCCTCCTCCTCAGAAGACAAAGGATCGACTCCCTCCGCCTGTACCTGTGAAGCAGGTGATGTTGGAACTATTGGCTGCAAGCTTGGTATCGGAACCCCAGTGTTAGGAGTAGTTGGTTCTGAGCACGCTGTTTCTGAAGGTGGAAACCTTCTGTAGTAATCGTCCAACATGTATTGAAGATTGGACAGTAAAGCCACAGGTACTTGTGTGAGAGGCAAGGAATCCACCTGGGACGGCATCTGCACAGTTGGATGATCATCCTCCTGTTCGTCCTCTTTTAACTTGATATTCAATTCAGAAGGACTTGTAGCCGCTCCGAACATATGATCTATTTCTTCCTCACTATCCGAGTCCAAAAGACGGTCAGGAACTTGCGTCGTCGGTTTTGGTGTAAAGAAAACCGTAGACGGAGACCACACTTGCAACGCGGTACAAGATGAAAATTGCGGCGTTGATGGCGCGTTTTCCATTGTGCCAGTGGCCGATATCATAGACTCCTTTGAAACTGTCGTCGACAGGATGGATTTCGTCGACGGTATGTCCTTCGTCGGTGGTATGCCCTTCGTCGACGGTATGTCCTTCGTCGACGGTATACCCTTCGTCGACGGTACGCCCTTCGTCGACGGTATGCCCTTCGTCGACGATATGCCCTTCGTCGACGGTTTGATCTCCGTCGACGGCACGCTCCTCGTCGACGGTATGCTCTTCGTCGACGGTATGCTCTTCGTCGACGGTATGCTCTTCGTCGACGGTATGGTCTTCGTCGACGGGTCTGCCGTCGACAACTGGATGGACGTCGTCGACGGAGTGGTCTTCGTCGACGGGATTTTCGTCGTCGACGAGGTGGTCTTCGTCGACGGGATTACCTTCGCCGGTGGCAGCGTCGTCGACGATGCTGTCGATGCCGATCTTTTCGATGACGGCAAGGCTTTCAGACTCAACGTCGACGAGGTATCGACGACGGCCGTCGTCGACGAGATAGGTCTTACCGTAACATAGACCATGGTTGGAGAAGACGCTGCCGTCGTCATGATCATTGACGATTTAGGAGATGAGAAGGTCATCGTCGACGTGGAAGAGGCGTCGGCGGAGGTCCTCGTCGACGAGCAGACAGTGGAAGGCGTCTTTGAAGACGAGTCCTGAGAAGAACTCTGAACAGTCTTCTGAGGCAAACTCTTGGTGGGCCTTTTATGAGAAGAACTCTCTAAGTCTTTGCCTGAAGGGGCAGCCTTTGAACAGGAAGGCTTGTCAGAACCCTTTGCAGGTTGATTTTTCTTAGCAACCTTAGCCCCAGAAGATGGTTGAGTTTCAGACGCAGGCCTCTTTTTTTAGACACTGAAGTGGATCCCGAGGCAATACTGCCAACTTCAGACACAGTTTTATCTGAATCCTTTAGCCTTTGTAGCCACAAAAGCAACCGACCCTCTCTGTCTCTGAGGGTCTTTTGAGGAAACTTCCTGCAGATCTTACAGTCTTTGACTAGATGATCTGGGTAGAGGCAATATATACATTTCTCATGAGGATCCTCTTTAAAAAGCCGGAGCTTACCAAAAGATTCACAGGCTCTGAACAGAGACTTCCTTGAAGACATTTTAAATCCAGTAAGTAGAAATATTCAAAAGAAACTGAGCAGAGCTCAGGGAGACTCCCTTCACACGACGTGCGGTAGAAAATCTGAGAGCCTGAGCCTCTGGGGAGAACATTCTGGTGGGTGCTGGCGCCTGATTGGCTGTAGTTTGGACTATACAAAACGACTATGATAGTCCTAGATGTGGAAGTTTTTTTCCTACTGTAGCTAGGCTACTTTACTTCCTGGTTTATTCTAATAGGTATTTACTGCATATTTATGGCATATTATTGCTATTTTATGTACCGTGGGACTCCCACTCCGACGACGGGGAATGATTCAGGCATGTGAATCTATGAAAGACACCCCTAATACTGGAGAATTACCATACCCCCAGACCCCCGAGGGTATGCAGGATGCTTTGAAAGGACCCATCACGAAGGCAGAAATCAAGGTGGTTATCGGTGGATTTGCGCATAATAAAACACCAGGATTGGACATACTCCCAATAGAATTCTTCACTATTTTTTCAGAAATCTTAATCCCATAATTGGAGGAGGTATTCAATGAGTCCCTTGTAATGGGACATCTTCCCTGTACTACCATTCAAGCGCTGGTAGTATCATTACCCAAACCAGGCAGGGCATTATCGGATATGTTGGGTTATCGACCTCTATCATTATTATCCACAGAATACAAAAGTCTCAGTAAGATCCTGGCAAATAGGATACAGCCCTACCTTAATAAACTGAACCACATTGATCAATGTGGATTTAGTCCAGCCAGGAACACCTCACTGAATATCCGTAGAATACATCAGATTACGTCAATGGATTTTACACATCAGCACAATGCCGGCTGCATATCATTAGGCATGAGGCAGGCATTTGATACATTATCGTGGGAATATATGTTTAAAGCCATTGAACGATTCGGTTTACCCCCTGAATATCTTAAATGGATGAAG
Organism: Lissotriton vulgaris; assembly: GCF_964263255.1. Taxonomy (NCBI): domain Eukaryota; kingdom Metazoa; phylum Chordata; class Amphibia; order Caudata; family Salamandridae; genus Lissotriton; species Lissotriton vulgaris. The sequence goes on from NC_141694.1 coordinate 1,122,112,489, forward strand.
CTATTATACACCGCTCCAACGGCAAGAGTCCGATCTGGGAAATTATTCTCTAATGAATATGACATACAGAGAGGCACACGGCAAGGATGTCCTCTGTCTCCCATATTATTTGTTCTGGCGTTAGAACCACTTGCACTTCGCCTCAGATTGGAAGCTACACAATGCAGTCTCTCTATAGGCACTGCGACACGCTTAGTGTTGGCGTATGCTGATGACCTAATACTATACACGTCGGATATACTGGAGGGCCTAAGCCCAGTCCCTCGTATTTTTGCTGACTTTGAATTAACCTCAGGTCTAGTCATTATTGAATCCAAATTCAGAATATCCAATTTGGGAGACGCACGCTACCGATGGTCCCACACACCTTTAAATATCTGGGTATCAACATATACCACTCGCAGGCGGACATGCTGGAGAGGTACCTCAACAAGGTGATACGGAGTATCCGATCCCAGGTGGCTTTCTGGGTTACGCTTCCTTATCAGTTATTGGGCGTGTGGCGTTAACCAAAATGGTGGTGCTCCCTCGCCTTTTATATTATTTTACAAACCTCCCTTTGGTGGTACCACCGACAATTTTTAACACACTAGACACCATTTTACTAGATCTTATTTGGGGTTCAGGTCGTCGCAGAATCAATCTTGCAATTGCAATGGTTATCCTACTGGACTGCGGGACGTAATGTGCAGGAAACAGATTACATGGCTAGACATATAGAGCAAGGAGTTCTCCATACTTTGCTTCTGCCACACAGCAAACCTCCACCGACACTTCCACCTCTGCTACATACTGCATTACAATGCTGGAAGAAGGCCCTGAAATACACCTCCACCGGTGGCCTTTATGCACATAATATCCTGATAGTGGGTATAACACTTTTGAGTGGCAGATTAACACAACTGGCAGTCGGACCCTGGTTGGATGAGGGGGTAGAGTCTGTTGGGGCATTATTCAATGGTGGGATACTGATGGACCATGATGCATTTACAAGAGAAACAGAGGCACCTAACACGTTGTACATGACACATGCTGCCCTTTTACATTATATCAAAAAACACTGGGTTGTGGGTTGTGTTTAAGGGTTATAGCTCAACAGTTTTGTACATATGCATGCTTTATGACCTAGCTGATGGAAGTCCAAATATGGGGTAAATCCAATGTCTCTTCTTGTTTGTATTTCGTGTTATCACATTCTCCAGCCATGAATACTGATGAACATACTACTCCTTGTATGGAGACCCTACAAGGGCACTTGTATGCTTTAATGTGTCATGTAAGTATGGTATGTATATTATATGGATGATAGAAGAAGAAAAACCAAAACCCAATAAAGTTTGTTTAAAAAAAAATGATGCAACTGAACACAGCAAACCAGCCATAACACAAGCTACCATGGAGAAATGAGAGTCTGTGTTCATCCCTGCGCCGTGTGGCAGGCACCTCAACCTGCCTGCCTCACAGTGCTGGATCAATTATATACGCTACGATTCTAGTCCTAGGATTTAAAAGGCAAAACCAACCAATTATAATCGAATCGCCTTTTGCAGGTCAAATTGCAACTTTAAACAGAGATTTCCCAATATCAACTCACAATACAGACATCAAATATATAATAGCATGCATGTAAAGAAATAGAGTCAAATACCATGCAAGTATAAAGTACTATAAGTGCCATAATGTCTCATAAAGACATAACTAAAGAATTCCCAACTCAGCCATGGTAAAAATGAGTTCACAGGATATGTTGTCTTGTAGGTTATGCTCGACTTTCAGATATTTCAGAATGAAAGAGAAAACATTTTCCTGTGGGCACAATGTCACTGCACCTATGCAGAAAGAACCAGTCTGATCCAGAATGTTCTTAAGTTCGAGGCTATTAATCCTTTGGGATTCGAGGCGGACTTGATTTGGACTAATGTGTAAAATAGCAGCATTGTTCTTTTAATATTTTCATTTATGTACGTTTTTATTTAAAAGTGACATATGAGATAGGATCTGGCGGCACGGCGTTTAATATCCATGACATTCCCACTTGTGGCAGATAACACTATTCAAATAGGCGTCTTCCACAGTAAACAGCAACATTGGTAGAATTGTTGATTTGCACAGTGCAATTAATGTATTTCATCTTATGCATACGTTGGTTTACCTGCCCCAGTGTTAATACTCTATTGTAGAGAGCATACAATCATGGTGGGTGGATAATGTATGATGCATATTTATGAGTCTGTTATTTATGTCTACATTTACCTTAAGTGGGAAAGGCTATATATATGATGTTAATGATGGCGCCAAACAGTTTTAAAAAGGCTTCTTGAAAGCCGAAACGCGTATCTCTTATCTCAGGGGTTGAGGGTGGAGCTGAGAAATAAATATTTGCCACATCTTGATTACCTCGTGTCCGTGCCTTCGTCCATGGAGTTTTCTGTGGAAGCTGGATTGTTTGTTCATATATATATATATATATAGATAGATAGATATATATATATATAGATAGATATATATGTTTGTATATATATCATTGAATTTTTTTGAATTATAATATAATTTAAAAATATTTATTTAATTAAATTTTTCTAGATAGATATATGTTCATATATATGTATGTGTGTTGAACTTTTTGAAAGTAAGTTTATTTGTTAAAATAGATATTAAAGTATATTTTAAATATATTTTATTTTTATTAAGTTAATGTTAGTATTTGATATATTTTATTTTTTAAATGTTCATTTGTATATATTTAAAAATCGATATTTAATACAAATATATTATTGCAAACAATTTTTATCTCAATATTTTTGTACTTACCTTTCTAAGTATATATAGTCAATATTTTTGTACTCAGTATTTTTGTCTCGATATTTTTGCAGGTCTATGTTTTACGAGTTGATATTTTGTCAGTGAACCCAGGAGGTGTGTCTGAGGCCACCCAAAATCCAGTGAATGATTTAGCAGGACTCTTTGTCCTGTTTTCCCTCACAGTAATGATGCATTTCCTATATGTTATGTGGATTCAATGCTTACCACTGTGTTGGTCCAAGTAAGATTACTTATTACAATTCTGATCTGGAATGTCTGATCCATTACTTGGTTGGCCTGCAGTCATTTGCATTATCAATAGAATACGATATGTGATATACTCTTATAATAGATGATGTTGGATGAGGTCACCACCATCCCAAATGTTTTTTTTTAACCATATTTTATCGGCATTTAATTCTCATTATCACAAACAGTACTACATGACAAATTAGTTTTTGACATATAGGATAATTGGTCTGTGAACAATCGAAAAACCTTGAACGCAGGAAAAAATAGAACAGTTCCCACCTCCCCCTCACCCCTGGGTTGCATTGGAACACGTAATATATTGTGGCAGCCTATTAGTGGCTGCATATGAATGTGAGACTCGGCGGCCGTGCACAGTGGTAGACGAGATTGTATATGATAAATTTGGTGTTCTCCTAGGCCATTGCTTTGGGTCGCGTCAGCTGCTCTAGGGGAGCCTCCCTCTTCCATGTCAACCTGTCCAGAGGCTATCAGTTCATCCACTAAGGTTTCCCAGGATGTTGTCCTGTCCATCTTGCCAATCCCCCGACTGGCTTCCCTAAACAGTAGCCTGCGTTCTGCACCCGCCCATTTTTCTAATTCTCTTTTCCAGGTGGTGGTCAATGGACCTCTTGGGGCCTTCCAGTTTCTAGCTATCACCCTCTTGGCTAGGAGGTAAGCAAGGTCCTGAAACTTCCCTGTCACCTTATTCTTGGCTGTATGTGGAAACCATCCCAAGAGGAAGTGCTCTGGTGATTGTGGTAGCTCCTTATCAATCAAGTCGCCTACAACCTGCCGTATGTCTCCCAGAAAGTCTGCAGAAGGGAGCAGTCCAAAAACATGTGGAGTATGTGTGCCTCCCTCTCCTCACATCTCAGGCATGCTGCTGATTCCGCACCACAGTACTTACTAATGCGGGCCGGCGTTAAATAGCCTCTATGCAAGACATAATAGTTAATTAATTTAAAATGTGCGTTCCTGGACGCTTTTGGTATGCGCTATAGAATTTTGTCTCAGTCCTTCTCTTGTATTTGCTTACAGAGGTCCTCTTCCCCTTGGAGCTTCAGGCGCTCTAAAGGCCTCTGCGCATCTGTCGGTAGGGCCTTGTATAGGCAGGACACCGTTTTAATTTTACCCGCTGAGAGTGCCACATACCTGCACCCCACCAGTGCCCGCGGCTCCGTGCCCCCGCCCCTCCAACGTTCCCTAATTTTGTGAGTCAAGGCCCTGTGCTTCAGGAAGTGACTCCCAGGGAGGTCAAATGTAACCCGCAGGTCCTCGAAGATAAGGGTGCGGAGTCTCTGTACAGGTCACCCATGTCTGTCAGTCCCGCGTCTACCCAGTCCTCCAGCCCAGTGCTCTCCCTAGGGGAGATACCGCAACATTGTCAGTGGTATGTCAGGAGAATAGGGAGCCACAGCACCCACCTTCCTCAGGTATCTGGACCAACAGCGCGTTATCACCTTGATAGCATTAGCATCCGTTGGCATGGTGGGCGGACTCGTAAAAGGAGTTTTGCTAAGTTGGCAGTATCAGGCGTGTCCGGGCAGCACTCCCTATCAAGATAGCGGTCTGTTGCTAGCCATTGGATCAGTGAGTATAGCTGTGCAGCTAGGTAATAGCTCTCAAGGTCAGGCACCACTAGCCCCCCTCTGCTGTAGGGCATTGCAGTGAGGACTGTGCTACTCTCCGTCTGCCTGTGCCCCAAAGAAAGAAAGTAACCATGGAGTCCAGGTCCTTAAACATCGCCCATGAAATCCACACTGGCAGTGTCTCGAAATAGTAGAGAAGGCGTGGCAAACGTTATCATCTTTAGGACCGCCACCCTTTCAGCAACGGAAAGCGGGAGTGTGCTCCAGAAATCCATTGCCGCTTTCCCCGCCTTCACTGCCTTGCCTACATTACCCTCCAAGAGGTCCGCTCCGTCATGATAAATTTGTACACCCAGGTATTGTAGGCATCTAGGTTCCCATAGTTGGTGCTCCAAAGTAAGCGGTGGAGAGGTGTCCGAGGTTCGCGGAAACAAACTGGATTTTTGCCAGTTAACCTGGAGTCCAGATACAGTGCCAAATCAGGCCAGCATAGTGTGTGCCCCGTGGAGTTCGCCCGCAGTATTGCGCTAGAAGATCAGAAGATCGTCTGCATATAATGGTATCAGATGTTGGCCCGCTGATTTCTCTAGAACTTTATAGTCCTGGCCGCTTCTGGCTCTACATGCCAGCGGCTGCATGGCCAGAGCAAACAGGAGGGGGGAAAGGGGGCATACCTGCCTTGTTCCTCTCTCCACCCCAGCTTAGGTGAGATGACTCTTCCAGTGTGCACAAGGGCTGAAGGGGCTGTGTACAGGAGCTGCACCCATTTCCGGTATCCCTCCCCCAGGCCCATCCCGGCCAGGACTATATATAGATATTGCCACTCCAGGCTGTCAAATGCCTTCTCTATGTCCACTGCGAGCACTGCTGCCTCCTGCTTATTGTACCCGTCAGAGTCTATTACCGCTAGAAGGTGTCTGATGTTCGTAGCAGTGTGACGCCCTGGGATAAATCCCGCCTGGTCAGGGTGAACAAGATGAGGCATATGTGCAGTAAGTGGGTGGGAAGGATCTTACTCAAGATTTTATAGTCCATATTCAACATGGACAACGGTCTGTAGGCCGTGTAGTTATGGGCTTCCTTTCCTGGTTTAGGTATGGGGATAATAAGGGCCTCCCTGGTGCTGTCAGGTATCTGCCCCAGTTTGCGAGCCCTCTGGTACATTGCGGCCAGTTGAGGGGGTCACCTCTTCTTTGTACATTGCGAAAAATTTGGCGGGCAGGCCGTCCTTACTTGACATTTTATTACATGCCATTCCCTTGATGGCCACCCGAATCTCCTGCTGTGTGATATCCGCCCCTAGTAGCTCTGCAATTTCAGGGGTCAGGCGTGTCAGTGGTAGATCAGCCAGGTAGTCCCCTATGTCCACCAGCTCGCATGTATATGTTTTGGTATGAAGTGAGGTGTAGTAGCGGGCAAAAACCTGGTTAATCTTATGCTGAGCAAAGTGTCTTATCCCCCATTCGTCCTCTATTTCTACTAGGGGAGAGCCCCGGTTCACCAGATTCGTCAGCCACACCAGGAGTGATCCAGACTTGTCCCTTTCAGCATGGGTGCGCTCCAGGTATTTTTTGTAGTCAAAGCTCCTGAGCCGCTCCTTTTGTCTCGCTGCCTCCTCTTTGGCGTCCAGGAGCGCTCTTTGGAGCTCCGGATGTCCTGGTCTCCTGCGTTCCACTTCCCTGAGAGACGACTCTGCCCACTCTACTTCCCTCATAATGAACTTCCTGACTCCTGTGACACAAGTAAAGCACTGGCCCTGCAAGACCACCTTAAAAGCGTTCCATTCTGTGGTTAGGGATGCTGTTGTCCCAGTGTTGAGTCAGAAATATTCCGCTATCTCACCCCTGATCTCCTCCCGAAAGACCTGATCCTCCAGTGTGTCTGGTCTAAGTCGCCATGTGAGGATCGCCGCTGGTGGGTATGCCCACTTCAGGGACAGAATCAATGGATTATAGTCCGAAATAGTGCGGGGCAAATACTCTGCTGACATGACCTTTTGTTGAACCTCTACCGAGTACAACAAAGCATCTAGGCGCGCATGCACCTTATGAACCACCGAGAAATAGGAGTAGTATTCGGTTTGCGGGTTCAGGGTTCACCATGCGTCCAACCGTCCCCAGCACTGTCTCCAAGTGTTGAACGCGTGGGAGGCACATGCTGCCTGGGAGGTTGGCAACAGGGGGTGGGATCGATCCAGAAGTACGTCGTCTACACTGTTAAAATCACCCCCCGCTATCACAGTACCTGCAGGATATTGTGCTAATTTATGGCTCAGTGTCGCAAACAATGCGAGCTCATCTACATTAGCGGCGTATATACTAATCATGCTTATGTCTCGGCTCTCCAGCCTTCCCTTGATGGCCACATAATGGCCCTCTGGATTGATTACTGATTGGAGCAGTTGTAACGAGACTCCCACCTGGACCCACACTAACACCCCTCGCGCATAGGCCGAGTAAGTCGTATAGAAGAGCTGTCCCCTCCATCTCTTGTGTAATGCCTGCCCTTCCTTTTGTATTAGGTGCGTTTCTTGTAAAAGGGCTATCTGGGCTCCTCGGCGTTTGATATATGAGAGGACTTTATGGCGTTTAGACATAGTGTGCATGCCCCTGATATTCCAGGTCATGTATTGGTAATGTCGTTTGTCAGCCATCGCCAAGTATTACCATGATCTGGGCCCCTCCTCGGCTGGGCAGCACCCACCACGCCCATCTCCCATTTGAGCCCACATGCTATCCAACGTTCTGCAACCCAGTTTTACCCCCCGAACCCAACAACAAACTTGTCCTTCAACTCCCAACCCTCAGGATAATTAGGAAAAAACAACCTCCCATCCAAACCAGTTTAGAAAGTCTACAAGTGACTGCTTGTAGGGTAATCAGTCAGTTCCGGAGGGTGGCCGGCCGGTGAAGCTCTCCCAGTCTCGGCAGCTGCCATCGTTCTCGGCACCTTCAGTGGTCTGCCACAAAGCACTTCCCCCTTAATTACCCCAGTACCTGTATGCAACAGCATGGGTGTTCCGCCACTCTCACGGTCCGTGTGACCTAGTCCACCAGACGACACGCAACTTATTTTCAACTTTTCCAACAACAATGTGGAGGACCAAATTAAATTCCAGGAAGACATTCTGGCGATCTCAAGGTGGCTATCTAACAACTGCCTTCAGCTTAATGCCTCCAAAACAGAGGTTCTCCTGATTGGCAATGGCACGCAGACTTGGGAAGAGCACTGGTGGCCTCTGGCGCTGGGACCTGCTCCTATACCCAAGGAGTCAGTAAAAAACCTGGGGGTGTTATTGGACAATACACTCAACTTGGAGTCTCATGCTCAAAAAGTGGCAGGCACCTGCTTTGGGCGTCTTCGCTCTCTTAAACCCATTCTGGGTTTTTTTGAGCCTACCACTCGTCAGATCATAGTCCAGGCTTTAGTTTTATCTCACCTGGACTATTGCAATGCCCTCATGCTAGGATCTAACAAGACTGCAATAAATAGGTTGCAAAGAGCACAGAACGCTGCCGCCCGCGTTCTATTTGCTCTACCTAAAACCTGTCACACGTCCCCCCTTCTCCGTCGACAACACTGGCTCCCTATACAACAGCGCATTCACTTTAAAACCCTCTGCCTTACCCATAAAATCCTGTATAATGTTGGCCCCCATACTCTGCAAGGACTGTGCTCTTTCTATACTCCCACGCGCGCACTCCGCTCAGCGGACCTCTCACTGGCTTGTACTGTCAGAATTCGGAGGAGCAGAGCTGGTGGCCGCTCCTTCAGGTATCTGGCCCCTAAGCTCTGGAATTCTATCCCCCCTAAAGCTCGGGCTACTTCAAATCATCTGCAATTCCGAAAACTTATAAAAACTTGGTTGTTTGCATCCATCTAGCACCTCCTTTACCTTCCTGGATCTGACATGTCTGCAAGCGCTGGGACGCCCCGTCGCTGGGGTAGCCATGCGCTATATAAGATCACAAAACATAACATAACATAACCTCGCCGTCAGATGATGCCATCCGCTGTCTGCGGTGTGACACTCTGGATCGGTTCACTCTGCACCTCAAAGTCACTGGACCTTCCCTCTGAGCCGGTGCCCCCCGCATGGTCGCTGTCTTCGGGGAGATCTGGGTTCTGCATCCCTCCACTGATCTGGGCCACCACTTGCATCGCGTTCAGTCACTCAAGCTGTGCTTCTTCCTGCGATGGCGCCAGAGAGTCTGTTCTTGCCCTCTGCATCCTGGGACATCGTCATCACCGCCCTCTGCTCGCCAGGATCAGTGGTGGGCCAGCTCCGTCATGGCGGTCAGGCCAGTGAGATGCCTCCAGCGGGGTTTTGAAGAACTCTGTGCCCCCCGCTGTTACCACCCGGAGCGTAGCTGGATACCGCGTCACATATTTGTAGTCCAGCTGGCGAAGTCTCTTCGCCGTTGCACCTCCCTTGAAAAATATGGGAATATGCGCACTATCGAGTTGTGTACTTGTGTGTCTCCCTAGAGAATAGCCTAGGTCAGGATGTGGTCTCTGTCTTTATAGTGTAGGAGTTTCGCGATCACCAGTCTTGGCGGAACACCTGGGAGGGGCAGCTTCGCAGGGAAGAGGTGCGCCCACTTCAGAGCGAAAAAGTTTGACAATCCCTCGGGTGCTATCTCTGCTTTGAGCCATTTCTCAAGATCCCCCCACTACGCCGCTCCAGGTCCTACACACGGTGCCTCATGCCGTCTCCGTCCTCCAAACGGGGGCCCCAGTAAATGCCTCTGCTAACCCGCCAGCCACGCACTTCACAGGGCCGTATTCCTGCGAAGGGAGCCTCCCTGCCTGGCACTTCGTCCTGCGTCAGGGGCGAGAAGGAGTTAGCACCTCAGGACTCCAGGGGGATCATACCAGCAGAGCAGCTGGGCAGTTCAGGGTCCATCTATCTGGGTATAATAATCACGCCGCCATCTTGCTGCTGGGCTTCAGTGCAGTCAGCTGGCTCAGGTGCGCTGGCTAGGAGGATCTTTCTGGGCGCCCTGGCTCATTGCACTGCTCCCTGCAGGGGAGAAAAGGAGGGGTATAGTGCTGTAGAGCGCTCCATTGCTGGAAGCTGTCTGGCATCAGAGGTGGGAAGGAGGGGGCACCCCAGGACTCCAGGGAGATCGCGCCAGTCAGGCAATGCAGGGCGCATCTATCGCCGCTCAAGAGTCATGCCGCCAACTTACCACTCGGCCTCAGTGCGGTTGGCGGTCTCAGCTCCCCAGGTATTCCAACATTATGGGTCTGTTCATAGATTTGCGTCACTGCCCGCAGAAGAAGAAGGGAAGGCACCCTGGTGCAGGGATCGTGTTCCTTGTTGCAGATGTTCGGAGTTCATCCCTTCTGTCTCAGGTCCCGCTGGGCGCCGCCATCTTGAATCGACGCTCGGCCGCGCTGGTCGCCGGCAACCACTGGTGGTTTTCGGCTTCGTGGAGTGTTTATACCGCCACAAGAACACTCCAGCTTTGTCCTCAATTGCGGGGGATCGCTGTGGGGCACCGTTCCCTAGAAAGGGGTTAAGGATGGCCTCCGATGGCAGCTGGCCGACAGGAAGCTCGCAAACTGCGCTGCTCACTCCATCGGTGCCAAGCCATGCCCCCTCACCACCATCCCAACTGTTATCAATGAGAACATTTATAAAGCGCACTACTCACCTGTGAGGGTCTCAAGGCGCTAGGGGGGGGGGAATGCTGCTACTGCTCGAATAGCCAGGTCTTGAGTAGTTGTCTGAAGGCTAGCAGGTCCTGGGTCTGCTGTAGGAGGATGGGAAGGGTGTTTCAGGTCTTGGCAATGAGGTGGGAGAACGTTCTGCCGCCGGAGGTTGCTCTTCGGATGCGGGGGACAATGGTGAGGGTGAGGTCGGTGGAGCGGAGCTGGTGGTTGAGGGTGTAGAAGGTGAGTCCTCTGTTGAAGTATGCTAGTCTGGTGTTGTGGAGTGCCTTGTGTGCTTGGGTGAGGAGCTTGAAGGTGACGGGGAGCCAGTGCAGGTCTCTCAGGTGGGGTGTGATGTGGCTGCGGCAAGGGATGTCAAGGATCAGGCATGCAGAGGAGTTCTGAATACATTGCACTCGTTTCAGGAATTTGGCCGAGGTTCCGGCATAAAGGTGGTTTCTGTAGTCCAACCTGCTGCTGACGAGGGCATGGGTGACCGTTCTTCTTGTTTCAGTGGGGATCCACCTGTAGATCTTGCGGAGCATGCGGAGGGTGTTGAAGCAGGAGGACAAGATGGCGTTGACCTGCTTTGTCATGGAGAGAGTAGCATCGAAGATAAACCCCAGGTTGCGTGCGTGGTCGGTGGGTGTTGGTGCTGTTCCCAGTGCGGTCGGCCACCAGGAGTTGTCCCAGGCAGAGGGGGTGGAGCCGAGGATAAGGACTTTTGTCTTGTCCGAGTTTAGCTTCAGACAGCTGTTCTTCATCCACTCGGCGACGGCTTTCATTCCTTCATGGAGATTGGTTTTGGCTGGGAGGGGGTCCTTGGTGAGGCATAGGATCAGCTGGGCGTCGTCGGCGTAGGAGATGATGTTGAGGTCATGTAGTTCAGCGGCGTGGGCGAGCGGTGCCATGTAGATGTTGAACAATGTCGGGCTGAGGGATGCGCCCTGGGGTACGCTGCTGATGATCTCGGTGGCTTCTGAGCGGAAAGGGGGGAGGTGAACGCTCTGGGTTCTGCCGGAGAGGAAGGAGGTGGTCCAGTCCAGAGTCTTTTCTCGGATCCCAGTGTCATGGAGGCGTGTGCATAGGGTGTGGTGGCAGACAGTGTCAAAGGCAGCTGACAGGTCCAGGAGAATGAGGGCCGCGTTTTTGCTGTTGTCCAGCAGGGCCCTGATGTCATCGGTGGCGGCAATGAGGGCAGTTTCGATGCTGTGTTTGCTGCGGAACCGGGACTGGGACTGGTCCAGGATGCTGATCTCCTCGAGGTAGCGGGTCAGTTGTCTGTTGACAGTGTTCTCGATGACCTTTGTCGGGAAGGGGAGCAGGTATATAGGCCGGAAGTTCTTGAGGTCCCTAGGGTCAGCCTGAAGTTTTTTGAGTAAGGCGTTGATCTCGGCGTGCTTCCAGCTCTAGGGGAAGGTAGCTGTTTCAAAGGAGATGTTGATGGCTTTCTAGAGATGGGGTGCAATGGTGGTGCTGGCTTTGTTGAAGATGTAGTGTGGGCATGGGTCTGACGGAGATGTGGAGTGGATGGTGTTCATGATTTTGATGGTGTCGTCGTCGCTTATGTTGGTCCAGGAGAGCAGGGGATCGATGCCGGTGGTGGCCGTGGGGACGGAGGTCTCAGTGGCTGTTGGAGGGGTCGTGAGTCGCACAGGTCTTGTGAAGGTGGGATATCGTTGGTGTTGGAGCTGGGGTTTAAGGGTTCCTTCTCGATGTTGAAGAGCTCTTTGATGTTGTGTTTATTGTCGTCTAGGCGGTCTTTGAAGGAGGCCCTTTTGGTGGATTTGATGAGGTGATGGTGTCTGCGGGTGTCGTTTTTCTGGGCTACGTAGCTGTCCGGTGTTGGTTCACGGTGCCATTTCTTCTCTAGTTTTCTGCAAGTTGGCTTGGAGGAATGGAGGTCCTCGTGAACCAGCTGGCTTTCTTTCTGGTGTGTCTGTTGGAGGGTTTCTTGATCGGGCGAATGTGTTGGCGAAGTCGTCGATCCACTGTCTGAGGTTGCAGGCGGCGGTGTCGGGGTCGGTGGGTGAGCTCCGGGCGAGGGTGGTGGTTAGCTGGTCTTCGGTGTCTTTGCTCCAGCAGCGGTGAGGGATCTGTTGGGTGCAGTGGTGTGTGGTAGGTTTCCGGAAGGTGAAGTGGATGCAGCTATGGTCGTTCCAATGGAGTTCGGTGGTGTGGCTGAAGGACACGTGGGAGCTTGCGGAGAAGATGGGGTCAAGTGTGTGGCCGGCAGAGTGGGTGGGTGTTGTGACGAGCTGTCCTAGTCCGAGGTTGGCGAGGTTGGCGATCAGGGTGGTGAAGTTGGTGTTGTTGTTGTTCTCGAGGTGGAAGTCCAGGTCCTCGAGGAGGATGTAGTCTGTGGAGGCGAGGGCGTGTATACTGACGAAGTAGGCAATAGAGTTGCTGAACTGTGGCCGGGTCCGGGGTGTCTGTGGACGAGGGTTCCTCTGAGGGTGGTGGTTTTGGATCGGTGTGGATCTGGAAATGCAGGTGTTCGGCGGTGCGAGGGTGTTGTCGGTGTTGGTCCAGACGCTGAGAATGTTCCTGTGGACGATAGCGATTCCTCTTCCTGTTCCGTTGGTGTGGTCCCTGCGGGTGATCTTGTAGCCATCCGGGAAGGCTATGGCGATGTCGGGTGCCGAGGAGGGGTTCACCCAGGTCTCTGTCATTAAGGCGACGTCTGGGGAGGTTGAGTCAAGTAGGTCTCAGAGTTCAACGGCTTGTTTGTGGGCAGAGCGGGTGTTGAGAAGAATGCATCTGAGGAGGTTGTGTTCTTTCACGGTGGGTGAGTTGGCGGATCGGATGCTGGTGAAGCTGCAGTTCTGGCAGGAGAAGGGTCCTTGAGTGCGCTTCGGGGTGGCCAGGAAGTAGGTGTGTGATCGTCCGGTATTGAGTTCGTGGAGGGTGCTGGCATCGTACCAGAGAATAGGTGAGCGGGGGGGCGGGACGCAGGGTATGCAGCAGCGGGAAAAAATGGGGGGAGGAACGGCGAAGGATACAGAAGGCAAAAAAGGGCACAGGACATAGATATAATATAAGAGGGAAAAGGAGGAAAGAAAACGAAATAAGTAAACAATTAAAACAAAAAAGCAATACAAATACAACAAAAACAAACCGATGGGCTACCACTGGCCACCGGGGATGAGGCACAGGTGGTAGCCTGCGGGTGGAGGAGAGCCTAGAACTCTACTCAGCAGCTGCAGTTGGGGCTCAAGGGCACGGACACACAGGTGGTGCTGTGCGGCGTGGGGAGCGACCTGCCTAAAAAAGGGTCAAGGGTCGCTATAAATTTCTGTCTCTCCCTCACACATTTGAATTAACATTCAACCTGGTAAGTCATTTCTTAATAAGTCCATGATAGATGCTAGCAAGTAACCTTGAGCCACCATTCACTAAAGATTGTCAGTAATGGGGATGCACACGGATTCGGATCTATGTGAGCAAGAATGGCAAGGATTTTTAATGCCAAAATGCTAAGTCTTTTTTTTATACAGAGAAGATTTTGTTAAAAAGCAGTAAAATATCTATTTTTACTGACCCACGTTTGTTCACCCAGACATGTGGTTCATAAGACACGCTTCCAAATAAATGTCAACAGAGAAGTTATTATGAATGAGATAACTGCCAATTATTTATCAACAGGGATTACTAGAGCATGATATAACGGTGCAGGCCACACAGTGGTGCTGGCTTGAGATCAATAACACAAATCCAAACTTTTATCCTTGACTGTTACTCTGTTTTCAGAAAGAACATCTCGACAGCCAGTGACTAGAGCTGTTATATTCCGCTTATATAGTGTATGTACATATCGAAAGGAGAAACCAAAGACTATATATGGACACTTTTCTTGCCTTATAGTTTTTAATTGACTCCCTGGAGAACAAATAATCGTCTCTGAACAGGTTGAAGTAATCGAACCCTGTTTCACAATGAAAAGTGGTAAGAATGACAGCCTATTGGGTATTATATATTGTACATATTGAGTTACAAATGATAAAACATGAAATATTGTACTCTCCATGCAGGTGTTTTTAACAAGTATTCAATCTGAAAATCTATCAACTGAGCACGCAAGGAATCCATATTGGCCTAGCCTTTCTTGTGAGTAGCACTATGTCCTGGTTCGCATGATAATAACTCCTGTATTTTAAACTAGTATAGAGGGTCCTCAATTAAAAAGAGCACTACTTGTCTTCTATTCCTAAATAACTGGAACTCTCCTCTCAAGTCCCTGTTGGCTTCTCATCATAACAAATTAATCATCCACGTCTACCGGAGTCAGTGGCTCTGATGTTTCCAAAACTTGTCGGGCATGTGGGGTGCAGCCATGCTAGACCTAGGCAATGTTTTATATTGTTGTATTTGTAAATTGTTGTATTTGTAAATCAATAAGAAGAAGTGTTGGTGACAGATATTTTTTCTTGTCTTTTCTTGTAAATAAACTCCTTGTAGGTCCCCTGATATCTTTGACCCACAAGAGAAAAAAAGGTCCTGAGGAAGGTGGTTATCCACCGAAACGCGCGTCGACCAATCATGTGCGGGGGTCTTAAGTCTTTCTGAGACCCCAAATACCTGACAACCTGTGAACTTGTCAGTCCATACGTAGTTTTTCTTCCCTTTTTTCCCCTTTTTGGTAGTGTAATTGTGGTATGCATGTGTGTTTGTTTGCGAATTGAGTTGTGTCTTTGAATATCAGGTGGCCTTCTTAAAAATCAATCAATTTCTTTAGTGTATAAATAATTCTTTCTTGTATTTTTGGTGTGTTATCAATAATGTGTGTTTTAAAAACCAAAAAAAATTTTTGAGTCTGTAAAATGTATTTATGATGAATTATGTAATTTGTATATGAGAAATTGAAATGAAAAAAACTTAAGCAAATGAAAATAAAAACTATGACAAAATAAACATGTTTATATAAGTCTGTCACCTTTCTCAAAATTATCTGATGTATACTGCCTACAGATATATATGACCATTGAAGGAACAACTTTCTAGAACAAATAGAGCTGTTAGAAGCACAAGAAGTGTAGAGAAAATGTATGGTTTGTTAAATTACCTACTCAGATTTCACTTCTGAAAAGCAATGTGAGTAGATTGTCAGCCTTGGGACAATGCTCTTAAGAGCCAACTAATATTCAGAATCTTTTAGCACGTAATGCAGAAGCTCTTCCTAGGCTCTGCCGTGTTCCTCCCTTTAAAACAGCCTTTAAACTCCTGCTCTAGTTTTCCCATGTGGTCATGTTGTCTCACTTTGGGCAAGTTTCTGACGCTTGGTGACTGAGAAAGACCTGTCTAGGAGGCATTATTATTATTATTGTTATTATTGTGTCTTTTGTAAAGCGCGCAGGTACCCCAACGGGGTATCAGGCCTGCAGGGACACTAGCAGAAATCTGTTTGAAATCTATTGGAAACCTCCATGACCTTCTTCACTATAAGCAAAGGAATCAGCAAGAATTGTAACATGCTAAACGTGAAGAGTGTAGAGACATCCATAGACCATGTTTCTTCCTTTTGGGATAGTGCCCTCCTTGTACTAGCTGCAGATACAAATGCAGCAGAACTGGTGCGATGTACATGCTGTATTATCCAAATAAAAATGTGTCCTTGATATCCAAGAAGGATCAGCACCTTGGTAGCTCTCAAAATTATTGAGGGGTACTTTTTCGTAGAAACCTATGAATACATAATATGAAGAAAATCTGAAGGGAATATGTCAAATCAGTACAGTAAACTACATAATTGCTCAATCGAATGAACACGGGAGTTAAAACATACTTCTGTCACCTATAGCTTTTATCAGATAAGCAGTTGGACTTCCTTCACCTTCAATGATTAAATGTAATCAGGTAATACATTCTAACATATTTTTTGCCCAGACACAGAAAATATGCCATGTGCTTTTTTACGGTCTGGCTTGACAGGGCAACTGTTGACAGACAATTATGTGAGAATCACTAGATGTGGGGATTTGGATCCAACCACAAGTTGGTAACCAGGAGTATATGTTTTGATTGGGAAGACGTTATGTGATTCCACAAAAGAGTGCTTTCCCTCCAAACAGCAGAGATTATTTTGTTTATTTATTCAGCTGTAAGGCAGAAGCAGGGCAGAAGTAGAACCGACGCAGAGCCAATGCAGATAGATATTGATATTGCAGCTGACTAAACGTTAGCCCCTCAATCATAATATCCACATAGTAACAAGGTTCTGTGCGAGCAGCCTCCGAGACATGCTGCAGGTGAATATCACTGGCAATCCAGAAACATGAAATGGGGGAAAGATGG
This sequence comes from Lissotriton vulgaris, assembly GCF_964263255.1. Lineage (NCBI taxonomy): Eukaryota > Metazoa > Chordata > Amphibia > Caudata > Salamandridae > Lissotriton > Lissotriton vulgaris. The sequence continues at coordinate 1,122,129,081 of NC_141694.1, forward strand.
AGGCAGGACCAGGGATGAAGAATATGGTCTTTTCCATATTCTTTATTCTTCTTTAAGATAAAAGATGACAGGACAACAGCCAACGCATTTCATTCCTTTTAAAGGAACTTCATCGGGGCAAAAAGTTTCTGGACGGACAAAATCCCACTGTGTGTGTCAAGGGAATAATCAGTACCATGATGTGGGCAACGTTAGATCTAATTCCAGCCAGTGTAATCTAAGTGATATCGTAGCGATATTCCGACTAAATAGAAAAAGGTGTACACGATCCCTCAATGGTATTCGGAAATTTCTACGTAGTTAAAAGATCTAGAAAGCCCAGCCCAAGAGAATTTGTAAATGCACAACAGTGTCCAAATGCACAGGAATACTATTAGTCAATTACACCCAATGGGATCCGACCACAATAGTCAGAGGAAAGGTAATATATGGAGAAATTCCAACAACACTTTGTAGCTACCGGCGGTCCCAAAGTGCAGATAAAGTAATAATAAACTTCAACCGAGATAGTCGGAAAACAGCTACAATGACCAACCAGAGCCAATGCGGAGCTGGCGCACACAGACCCACGCAGCTGAAAGAACTGAAGGAGCTGGCCAGCCAGCCAGCCACCCGACCGACCCAACCTGACCAACAAAGTACGGCAAGTGCTGGCGAGTAAGAAGCTGCCGGCTGGTCGCACCATAAGCTTTTGGCCAACTGTTGAAGCCCTGGAGCCGTGCCTGTTCTCGGGCTTGTTTCTTCCTCTGCGCTCATGCCCTGCAGGACTTGCCGTGAAGTGGGGGTGGGCCAGCACTCAGGAGAGGTCAGCTAAGCCCCGCGCTTGTTACGGCACCAGCCCTCCAGCCCCTCAGCTTGCACAAGGGGCATTGCAGGGAGACCTCCAGCAAGCAGCGGGTGGGCCCATCAGTTCATGGAGGCCATTGCAGCTTGTGCTGCTGCCCTGCCCACCCCTACTGCCCCCTTTTTCCTCCATGCATCAGCCTGGGCACCCTGGTGGACTGGTTACGACCCCTGCATTGCCTGTGAATGAGCCCAGAAAGCTCCATGTGCAATCAAGAGGGAAGCCAGCACTTAAAGGGCACTAGTCAAAGGGAACAGAGGTGACAAGGTGGTTGAGAAGGGGGCAGGCACTTCGAGGGATACAAGGCCACAAGGAGGCCAAGTAAAGTGGACAGAGTGCCAAAGTCTGTGGGGACCCCAGAAAGGCAGAGGTATAGACTGGTGGGAAGAAAGACGACCAGTCTGGATAGTGCTGGTGTCCCAGGTTCTCTGCCTACCTCTACCTCCTTCTGCCCCTCACCACCCAGCGCAATCCGGACATTGTTGGACCACCCTAGATTGACCCTGCCCCCATATATTCACACATACTGTGGTGTGCAGGAAAATCAACCAAGGTGTGGGAAGGCGGACGGGTGGCAAAGAATTATAAAATAAGCAAGAACATGAGTGCATGTGTACCCCCTCACTCACCTACCACAGAAAGCACCAATAAGAGGAAGAAGAGGCGGTCTAACTACAGCAATCTACAACCACAGTATGTTGAGGTCAAGAAAACTAAGGAACCACAGGAAGCATAAAAAGGGAAAAAGCAAAGAGCACATGAAAATGACACCAACAACCCCAAAACTCAAGCAATAGAATCTTACCCCAGGATCTTCAGCTACGTCACTCTTGCCCTCAGAACAGGTTGTACACCGCTCCAGTTACACAATAGTGGAAGAAACCTCAATAGCACATGATTGGCTACCTAAAGCAGACAACTCACCAGTAGAAACTGTAGTGGGAGCTCTCAAGACAACACTTAGAGACTACTTTCAGAACTGTTGCATAAAATCTACAGCAACAAACGGCTTCACCAAAAAAGACGGCATTGACCATACTATCTTTCCAAGAGTCTCAGGCATGGGAACCTGTGCAAATAACAGTTCAAGCCATGATACATGCCCACTCGCTCATACAGGAAGGGTGCCTGTGCACACTCAGGTAACCCACCTAAAGTGGACGAGCCACCTACTCCTGCAAATCTTAAATTGAGGTCGGTTTTTCAGACACATGATGAAATCAACCGTCAGTTATTATTCCATTCCATCTCAAGTGACAGCTCTCCCTTTAACCTGAGGCTTTCTCCGCTTCAGGAAACCAATAATTCTTACAATAACAACCACAGATTCCTGGTAACAATAACATTTCTAGTCCCCCAGCAGCACAATTCACCGGGATCTCGCCCGGAAATATAACATTTCTCACATGAAAGACTCTGCCGTACCTGGACAAAAACGACTATCCCTGTAGGATGTTAGGAGAGCCAAATGACCATTCACTACTGTATTTATCCTTTTTCCGATCAGATGTCAACAGGATCACAAGCATACACAAAGCCCCCGAAATGGTGGTAGATGAGCTGAATTCATTCCGGCCCAACTCCTGCAAACCCTACAATCCACAGTCACTGCATTAAACTATCACTCAGAAAAATTGGATCTTCAAGTAGATGTTCCAAATGCACTTGCAGTATACATGGCAGGGATAGACAGTAAACTGGAAAGCCTCAACAAATTGATAATAAAAACACAGTCCAAAGTTAACCTGGCACAATCAGTATGTTGCTGTTAACCAATAATCAACAGTCTGTTCTCTCTTTCCTCTTTCCTCACCATGGTCCTGAAAGAAATCAGGAAATTATCCATAGGATCGCAGGGACAGACACATCACTTCCATCAAACCTACCCAGTCGCCCAGAACGTCTCAAAAGAACATAAAACAAAGCAAGAACTTAACACAGGAAATAAAACCCCAGTTTGAGGGTTAACATAGTCCCTTAAGAAGTCATTGTGGTTGTACCGTCACCTGACCATCAAACAGCAAGTCCTAAGTGCAGAAATTCCCTGCAACCCAAGATAAACAACTCGGATCAAGCAGAGCTGACGGTTGAACCATCAACCTCGACATAGACAATGACACCTTTGGGCAAGGGGGATGTTGGATCAAGCATTGCAAATAAGAATGAACCACTGCAAAAACAAGACCTTCTTAATCCAATAAAAGCAAAATACGAACTGGCTCAACAGGTAGCGAAAGTAGCTCTTCTTTACTGCAACCGACCACACTGTCACCCACAAAGGTAACAGTTGGACATATAGGTAATAAGTCACAGGCATTAAGCCACAGCAATGAACCAAGGCGAACCCCTGTGCACATGGGGTTAGGCCCACTTGAGAAACAACAACCCTGACCCCAGTAGAGCCAACTAAAGAACCTGTGTCAACATAATCCCCAATGCCCTCCGCCCGTGGTTCAGGCGTTTTCAACATTTCACATAGACAAAGGACATGCGACAGCAGCAAACTAAAGAAAAGTAGCTACAGAGAAAAGAGCAACAAATCAAAGTCAGGAGGCAAAAAGAGCATTTGGATAACAATCGCAAAAGACCTGGGCACTGCGAAAGTACATGAAGATGCCCCTTACAAGGTGACTCATCAGCACTACAATAACCTTGACAGACTTACGCAGGAATTAACCTGTCCACATAGGGGACAGGCGTAATAACATGGACCCAGGGTAGGATCTGACTGCCACAAATCAAACATCCAAATTGCTGTTCATTCCAGAGAACCACTCTCAAGGCCTGCATGACATCTCAAACACGGCGAACATCCTTAAACTGTTTAAATGTGTCCCCGAACTGTGTAAACTGGAATCCAGCAACATAGCAGCAATATACCCATAAAGGGCAACAAACCACAGAACCCACACTAATTGCATTGGCATCAGTAGCAATCAAAGAGCAAGTTTAATCAAGATCCGAGCATTTTAATAGGTGGGGTATCAAAATAATTGCCCAGAAAGGCCTAGGGTATCCAACGGTATTAAAAAATCCTTTGGTTATCTCTAATATTATCAGGAACCCTCCATTCTAAATATTAAAAAATACACTAGGCTGAGCTATAACAGAAAGTAAAATCCAAATGATAGCGGAGCCAATAACTGGGCCTGGCTGCCAGCAGTCCTATCCAGAGGGAGTCACGACTGAAATAGTGTTCGAACAGTAACCAACGCTAAAACATCCGGACTATCAGTGTACTCTCGGAACATCAATGGCCTTACCCCGAAAATCCAGTCCCCAGATGTGATAATGTTCTTAAAGAACCATGAGGTCATACTTCTTCAGTAAACATGGGTCAAGGCACGCCTTCTATTAGATGGCTATCTAGAATACAGGACTCCCACCACAAGAATTCATAAGTTCGGTAGACCAAAGGGCTCGATTCATGTCTCTGGCAAGTTAAAAGCCTATGAGTGTGGCATTCCCATAATCCTGTATTGAGAGCACTAGATATTAAACCGCTGTTTTGAGGTCACCTAGTGGTATAAAGGGTTTTCGTTTTCTTAGCAGGTGCAGATGTAGGTTAGCGCTTTTTGTTGCAGCCTGTATGTGAGATTTCATGTATAAATTAGAGTCCAGTGTGATGCCTAGTGACTTTATAAAGTGGCAGATGGTTGGGGTGCAGTTTAGCGATCTGAGGTTAGGAAACCAAAGTTGTGGTTGAGGGGGTTTAAGGGGTGGGTAGAAGAGCATGAATTCTGTTTTTGTCCGGTAGATTTTTAGATTGTTATGTGACAGTCATTGCCGTGTTTTATTCATGGCGTCATCCAGTCTCCGAATATCCTCATGAGAGGAGAGTTTGATGTATAGCTGAGTATCATCAGAAGACGTGGTATTTGATATTTGATTGTTTAAGGATTTCAGTGAGTGTTTCCATGCATAGACTGAAGAGTGTTGGCGAAATTGTAGATCCTTGTGGAACGCCCCTCTAAATGTCTGCTACAACAGATAGGCTGGTGGCAATTTTGACTCTCTGTTGTCGGTTCTGGAAGAAGAAGGTGAACCAGTTCAGTACGGCTCTTGACAGTCTCATTTTGAATTCAAGATTTTCTCTGAGGCAATTTTGGCTGCCTGTGTCGAACGTCACTGTTAATCTAGAAATATTAGGCAACAGGATTTGTCTTGGTCTTGAGATATTTGTATATCATTTAGAATGTTGAGAATGGCACCCTCGATATTGTGCCCAGGCTGGAAACCTGATTGGTGTTTGACCAAGATGTGAAAATTTTTTATGTGTTCGCTTAGCTGATTATGGGCACGTTTTCTACCAATTCAGCAAGAAAAGTAAGACTAGATACTGGTCGGAAGTTGTTTAAGTCATTCTGGTCAAAGCCAATCTTTTTTAATAGAGTGGATACTTGGCCCATCTTCAGGTATTCTGGAAGGGATCCTTGTTGGAGAGATACATTTATTATATCTGTCCTTAAGAGAGTTACAGATTGGCGTATCACTTTCAGTAGGTGGGAGGGAATGGTTTCGTTGAAATGTGTAGAAGGTTTATTGACACATTGTTCCCTGGATTTCCTCCTCATACAGAGATCTGAAGCTGTTCCAGAAGGCTCAGTTTTTACCTAGGACAGTTGGTGAATGTTTACTGTGTGCTGAGAGAGTGGGGTTGATGGATTCTCTAGGTTGCGATTGTTTCTCTAAAGAAAGTGGAGAAGCATTGCAGATGTCCATTCAGTTGTTTGCGTTTGTGGGCACCTCAAGTTTACCTGATTGTTGTTTTATTAGATCAAAGAGTTTTTTGGGGCTGTTCTTTGCTCTGTCTAGTTGAGATCTGGTTGCTGATGGTTTGGCATTCAAGATAGCCTTTTCTGTATGCAGTTCTGTACTTCTAAACTGTTCGAGATTGGCAGAGTTTTGATCCTTTCTTCAAAGTATTTCCAGATCCTAATTTTCTTCATTCATTGTATATGTTTTGGTTGAACCATTGTACTGAGGTTTTTTTCTTTTGCCTTTTTCACATAATGGAGTAGCCGTCTGAACTATGTCGGTTAAACTGCTGTTGTAGAGGTGTGTCAGTTCATGAACCGATGTTTAGTCAGTCCTAGGTTCGAAAGAGGTTTGGCATAGTCCCCCCAGTTATATTCTGTTTACACAGCAACAATCCATAATCCATTTTTTCTCCCTTCTTGTTTGACCCTTTATTTTAGTTTCTAGTCAGTGTGTATATTTGGAAAAGAATTTGACGGTGGTCAGTCAGGTGGGGTGATGTCTATCGAATTTACTGATCCTGGTTCAGCTATGATGAGGTCAAGTGTGGCACCTTTGTTGTGGGTTGGTCCATTGCATGCTTAAATCATTTTGAGAAACTGGAGCAGGTTACTGAGTGCAGCCACTGTGGGGTCTTTGTTGTTTAATTGAATTGAATTGAATGAATTGACTTTAAAATGTATATAGTGCTCGAATGCCCAAGGGCGTCTAGGCACTGCAGCAGCAGAGAAAAATGCCAGAAGTGAAAGATAAATTTGATCGAGAAAAGTCAGGTTTTTAATGCCTTTCAAAAGGAAAGAAGAGTTGTGCTGTTCTTTATGGCTATCAGAAGTGTGTTCCACAGTTTAACAGTTGTTCTAATGCAAGTTGAAATCTTCTCCTTGTATTTATTGTCAACTTTTGTATGAGTTGCTTTAGGAAGACTCTGTTGTTCCACGGTGGATGGTATAACAGGAGTGTTATTGCGAGCGGTTTTCTTTAAAGCTTGATTTTAGCTCCCAAAAGTTCAAACGAGGACTTATCTATTAGGGAGAGTGAGTTTAGGGTTAGGGAGCTTCTGTTGATTAAAGCAAGACCCCCCTCTTCATTGTGAGGTCTAGACGTAAGATGTCAAATTCTGGGAGATTATGATGGTTTACAATTGGGGCTGCAGTTGTATTGAGCCAGGTTTCAATTAGGAATTGAGGGCCTCATTTATAAGGTTTTGGCACAGGGCGGCAGCACAAGGAATCTTGTTGTGCTGTCTTGCGTCAAAAGAGGAGGACAGGAATGCGCTGTATCTCTGAGATACGGCTCATTCCTGTCCTTTTCCACTGCACTGGCACACAATGGGCTGTCATGCGCAACAACAGGGCAGGATTGTGCCATATTTAAAAGAATACTCTGCATTCCTGCCTTTGTTCCTGTTGGCCAGGAAACCAGATAGGCCGCCAGGGAGTATCACGTCCCCGCTGGACAGGCAGCGGTGAGTACTGGAACTGATCCCACAAAACTCTGTCACAGGCAGGCCACGGCAGCCCACATCATGGAGACCGGGAGAGGCACCAAAACAAAGGCACAGAACAAGCTGGCCAAATTTGCCTTGTCGAGGAAAAATAGGTTGCATCACAGGCGGTCTAGGAAACTCTGCAGTACCCGCTTCAACAGCAGGAATTAACGATACAGCACATCATGGCGGCCAATACGGGGGTACGGACCTCTTTAGAGTCTCAAATTGACACCGTGAATATCGAAGTCTCCCTTATCAGATCAGATCTTAGGAAAATGGACTCTAAAGTGAAAGACATTGAGGATGTCACAATGGTATTGAATAAGGATGCTGCTGTGCTGAAACAACAAGTGACACAACTGCAGGATCAACAGATCAAACTTGAGAGACAACTATGAAGGTCGGGCACGCAGAAATAATATACGAATCCTCAGTGTCCCGGAGTGCGCAGAAGGACCTGCAGTAGATCTATTCATCGAGGACCTAATCCTTAAACAACTACGACCACAGAGACTCTCAAACTATTTCTCCATTGAATGCACAGGCCTAAACCAGGAGCCCCTCTGAGGCGAAATTATAGCGCGGGTTTTCAATTTTAGGGATCGGGACAATATACTGCAAGCGACACGAGCAAGCCCACCGCTTAAATTGGAAGACAGTGCAATTACTTTCTTCCCACACTTTTCCACAAAAGTCGAAGCTCAACGTCGCAGTTTTTTGGTGGTCAAACAGGTGCTGAGAGACAAGGAGGTGAAGTATGCCATGCTGTTTCCTGCCAAACTCCGAGTGGAATCAGAAGGCAAGGCTTGGTTCTTCTCCTCCCCTGAGGATGCGTGGGATTGTCAAGGGCGGGGCACCGAGTGGAGAAACCTAATAGACAATGAAACAGAGGTCCTCGGACAAACAGAACTGAACATGGAACTGGATAACGTGGCGATTGGGCCAGCAGGGAGAAAGAGATGGACTCTGCATCACGCAGCTGAGTCGAAGGTGCTTCAAGGTCTGGTAGAGGCACACTAGCTACAAATAAGTGACTCTGAGGTGGGGCGGCAACATAAACAGAACGCTGGGGAGCATCTTCCCTAAACTGAGTTTTCATGAGTGACTCTGGTATATATGCCTGGGACTATGCATTCTAGCTCTTTAATCTTCAATAACTAACATGTGTGTCGGGGCTGGGTTTTCCCCACAAGTTACAGTATACTGTCCAGTTATCCGTGCAGTGCGGCAGGGGGACAGTTGTAACCCAAGCACCTTCAAATGGGGGGTGGGGCACTCTGCCTTGTTTGTGGGTGGATAGTTTGAACTCCACTTGCAGGGGGGCAGGGAGGAGGAAGGGGAAGGAGGGGAGTTCAGATGTATGGTTTTGTTTTTGTTTATGTTTTTGAATCACAAAATGTGGACAGTCAGACTTACTCAGTGTTTCCCTCATTCCGAATGTATAGTATGCAATCAGGTGGATTCTTAGACGGTCTTTGCTCGAAGGTCACTTCCGATATTTACACCCAGTTAAAGTGTTGGTTGGTGCATCAGTTGCTTCTCATGATGTGCCCCTAAGCTCCTGTTGGTCTTTCCTACCGGTTTTATGGCTAGTAGTATGATAGAAACATCACTATCATTTCTGACATGGAACGTCAATGGGCTGGGGGTCAAAATAAAAAGGGGTGTAGTGTTACAATATCTTAAGAGGCAAGCCCCGGATCAGTTTCTCCTGCAAGAAACGTACTTGGTGGGAAATAAATGGCAGGCCCTCACTTGGTGGGGATACAAACTCCTGGTTCATACTGGATTAGCCTCCAGTTCTAGAGGTACAGGTATCCTTATTAAGAAGAACCTTGCACTCATTCCAATAGGCACATGGGCAGATCCCCTGGGGAAGTTTGCGGTTCTGGAGGCTAGCTGGGAGTGAAAGCCACTAAGTGTGGTATTAGTGTATCTTCTCCCTGCACTGGGCAAAGAGGCGCTTGTAGACCTGGGGAAAATTGTAGTTAATCTCCAAGTGGGGACCTTAATTTTGGGGGGGGGATTTCAATATGACCATGGACGAACAAAGAGACAGATAACCATGACGCCCTCTAGCACGACCCACTTCACAAATGGAGGAAATTGCTTGGCAATGGGCCTGACAGACATGTGGCACTTCTTACAGCCAGACACGACACACTATACGTTCTATTCCAATGCCCATAAGAGCATGTCCAGCATAGACTATTTTCTGACACATCTGATGGATATCGGACACTTTCGGTGTCCACGGGCTTTGCAGAGAGGCATCTCGGACCACTTCCCAGTGGGGGTTGAGCTCACCCGTTTTCAGAGCAGGCAACGCAACACCATAGTCCTCAACCCCTGGTTGCATCTTATCCTAGACATGAAGGATAATTTACTTACCCAGACAGACCAATACTTCACCGAAAACGTAGGCTCGGTAGATTCGCCGCAGACCATATGGGAGGCTTACAAAGCGGTGTTGAAGGGGCAAGCACTGACATTAAAAGTGGGGTAAATCAGAAAGCAAAATCAGCAGTTACTCGACTTGGAGAACGAGCTTCGACAGTTGGAGGTGCAAAATACTCACTCACCTAGTGAGGCACCACACACCAATTAAGCATCAAACAGCTAGAATATAAAACACTGGCTAGGGAGAATACTCTGGCCCGACTGTTGTAAACACAACATAAGGTCTATGAGATGAGTGACATGGTGGGAAAAATGTTTGCCTGGCTGGAGAAACGGGAGCTGGGGGAACAATGGGTACCCAGAGTGACTCCACCAGATGCAGAGCAGATTTCAGATCCACAGGGCATTGCCGATTCATTTGCGGAGGTAAACAGCCTTTACAAGGAAACTTTTACAACGCACTACCATTACGACGCAACCATTACAGCGCAAACCATTACAACGCATTGTGCTGGGGGGCGCCCTAGGATACGGAATATATTTAATTTACTATCCAACACCTTCCCTACTATCCACGGGGACTGAAGTTGGAATAGTAAATTAAACTATTCACTATCCAGCACCCCAAAGCGCTATGCGTTGTAATGGTATGTGTTGTAAAAACTGCGTTGTAACGGCATGCGTGGTAAAAGCATGCGTTGTAACGTCATACATCCATTTGCGGACCACTTGGAGAAGGTTTATACCTCCTTAATTACTTACATGGCGGAAGACTCCCGAGCGACCCCTGACCCTCTTGGTAGGTTGCTCCCCCTCCACGCAGCTCCGACTGTGTGCTCCTGCTGGCGCTGCCACTGCCGCTGGTAAGTGTCCTCCCTCCCTTTTGCTTCTGTGCCACTGTCTCCCCCTCTTGTGCCTCGTTTTCTGCTCTGTGCCACTGTCTGCCCCTATTGTGCCTTGTTTTCTGCCCTCTGTTCCATCCGCTTTTCCTTCATTTTTTGTGCCTTTATGCCCTCTGCTCCACCCGTTTTTCCCTCGTTTTTTGTGCCTTTCTGTCCTCTGTTCCACCCGGTTTTCCCTCGTTTTTTGTGCCTTTCTGCCCTCTGTTCCACTGTTTTTTCCCTCGTTTTTTGTGCCTTTCTGCACTCTGTTCCACCCGTTTTTCCCTCGGTTTTTGTGCCTTTCTGCCCACTGTTCCACTCGTTTTTTGTGCCCTTCTGCCCTCTGTGCCACTCGTTTTTACCTTGTTTTTGTGCCCTTCTGCCCTCTGTTCCACTCGTTTTTTTGTGCCCTTCTTGTCTTCTGTTGCACTCGTTTCCCCCTCCACTGTGCCCCCTACAGCCCTGCCCCCCTGACTGCCCACAGCATAATCGCTGCTCCCGCCCCCCAGCTGCTCCTCCCTCCCACCTCCCCATATATGCCAGATGCTGCGCGGTGAGGTGAGTGACCCCTGACCCTCCTGGTGGGTCGCTCCCCCTCCACGCAGCTCCGACTGTGTACTCCTGCTGCCGCTGCCACTGCCGCTGGTAAGTGTCCTCCGTCCTTTTTGCTTCTGTGCCACTGTCTCCCCCTCTTGTACCTCGTTTTCTGCTCTGTGCCACTCGTTTCCCCCCCTTGTGCCCCATTTTGCCTTTTGTACCACTGTCTCCCCCTCTTGTGCCTCGTTTTCTGCTCTGTGCCACTCGTTTCCTCCCCTTGTGCCCCATTTTGCTTTCTGTACCACTGTTTCCCCGCCGCTGTGCCCCCTGCGGCCCCGCCCCCTGTCCACTCACTGCTCCCGCCTCCCAGCTGCTCCTCCCTCCCACCTCCTCATATATGCCGGACGTTGCACAGCCGCGCAGCGGACGCATGCAGCAGGTGTGCCGCTGGCACGCCGAAGGCGCACCTAAGGAAAGCCCGTCTGCGCCGGTCCACGCCTGGACCGCGCCCAGCGCCAGAACACCAGACTCCACTAAGACGCCAGCACCCTCCACGCACTCAACGCAGGCCAAAACCACACCTGCTTCCAGGCCGCCCCGAAACGGGCCCACGGACCCTTCTCCTGCCGCACCTGCAGTTTCACCTGCGACAGAGCCACCAAACCTCCAAGGACTGGACCCAACCACCTCCGCTGCATACCCCTCAACACCCGCTCCGCACACAAACACTCCGTTGAGCTCTGGGATCTGCTCAACACCTCTGCCCCAGACGTGGCCTTCCTGACTGAGACCTGGTGGAACGACTCCTCGGCGCCCAACATCACCATAGCCATCCCGGACGGCTGCAAGTTCACCCGCAGGAATAGCCATCGTCCACAAGTCCACCCTCAAGGTCACCACACACGCAGACGACACCCTGAACATCGCTGAACACCTCCACTTACGGATCCACACCGACCCTAACACCACCCTCAGAGGAATACTCATCTACAGACCCCCCCGGACCCCGGGCTCAGTGCAGCGACTTCATCGCCAACCTCGCCAACACCCACGCACTCGCCTCCACGGACTACATCCTCCTCGGGGACCTGAACTTCCACCTCGAGAACAACAACAACGCCAACTCCGCCACCCTGATCGACAACCTCGCCAACCTTGGCCTCAGACAACTCGTCACCGCACCCACCCACGCCACCGGCCACACGCTGGACCCCGTCTTCTCCAGAAGCACCCACGTAGCCTTCGGCCATACCACCGAACTTCACTGGACCGACCACCGCTGCATCCATTGCACCTTCAAGAAACCAACCACGCACCACCGCACCCAACAGCTGCCTCGCCGCTGCTGGAGCAAAGTCACCAAAGACCAGCTGATCACCACCCTCGCCCAGAATCCACCCGCCAACCCCCCAACCCAGACGCCACAGCCTGCAACCTCAGACAGTGGATCGACGACTGCGCCAACACCCTCCCCCCGCTCAAGAAACCCTCCAACAGCCATGCCAGCAAGAGAGCCACCTGGTTCACCAACGAGCTCCAGACCTCCAAACGAGCATGCCGGAAACTGGAGAAGATATGGCTCCACGAACGCACACCGGATAACCACGCAGCCCACAAGGACGCCACCCGCAGACATCACAACCTCATCAGATTAGCCAAGAGATCCTTCTTCAAAGACCAATTGGATAACAACGCACACGACAGCAAGGAGCTCTTCAGCATCGTAAAGGAACTCTCCAACCCCAGCGCCAACGCCAACGACATCCCGCCCTCACAAGAACTGTGCGACTCACTAGACATCTTCTTGCACCGCAAGATCGCTGACATCCACGACAGCTTCAACACCACGACCACCCCGACTAGGCCAGACTCCACCTCCCCTGTAAACACTACCAGCGCCAACCGCCTGGTCTCCTGGTCCAACGTCAACGATGACGAGACACACAAGGTCATGAACTCCATCCAATCAGGATCTCCGTCAGACCCGTGCCCACACCACATATTCAACAAAGCAGACGCAGCCATCGCACCCCAACTACGGAAGGTCATCAACATCTCCTTTCAAACAGTGACATTCCGGAAAGCTGGATGCACGCTGAAATCAACGCCCTCCTCAAGAAGCCAATGCAGACCCCAAGAACCTCAAGAACTTCCGGTCCATCTCCCTGCTCCTGTTCCCGGCAAAGGTCATCGAGAAAATCGCCAACATGCAATCGGCCCGCCACCTGGAAGACAAAAACATCTTGGACCCGTTCCAGTCCAAATTCAGACCAAACCATAGCACTGAGACAGCCCTCATCGCCGCCACAGACGACATCAGGAGCCAACAAGACAACGGCAAAACATCAGCCCTCATCCTCCTGGACCTGTCAGCCGCCTTCGACACGGTCTGCCATCACACTCTAAAGACACGCCTCCTTGAAACCGGCATCCAAGAGGAGGCCCTTGACTGGACCACGTCCTTCCTCTCCGGCAGAACCCAGAGCGTCCGCCTCCCACCCTTCCGATCCAAAGCCACCAACATCTGCGGTGTCCCCAGGGCTCATCTGTCAGCCTGACGCTGTTCAACATCTACATGGCCCCCCTCGCACAAGTGGCCCGCCATCACAACCTCAACATCATCTCCTACGCCGACGACACCCAGCTCATCCTCTCTCTCACCAAGGACCCACACACCGCCAAAACCAACCTCCACGAGGGAATGAAGGCTGTCGCCGACTGGATGAGGAGCAGCCGTCTGAAGCTGAACTCGGACAAGACAGAGGTCCTCATCCTCGGATCCACCCCCTCAGCCTGGGATGACTCCTGGTGGCCAACCACACTGGGAACAGCACCAACACCCACTGACCATACACGCAACCTAGGATTCATCCTCGACTCCTCCCTCTCCATGTCTAAGCAGGTCAACGCTGTCTCCTCCTCCTGCTACAACACCCTCTGCATGCTCCGCAGGATCTACAAGTAGATCCCGACCGAAACAAGAAGAACGGTGACACAGGCCCTCATCAACACAAGACTGGACTACGGAAACTACGCAGGAATCCCAGCCAAACACCTACGACGACTACAGCGCATCCAAAAGCCTCCTCCTGACTGATCATCAACGTCCCCCGCCGCAGCCAGATCACCCCCCATCTGAGAGACCTACACTGGCTCCCCGTCGACAAGAGGATCACCTTCAAGCTCCTCACCCACGCACACAAAGCACTCCACAATGCTGGACCAGCCTACCTGAACAGCAGACTCAGCTTCTACACCCCCACCCGCCAGCCCCGCTCCGCCAACCTCGCCCTCGCCGCTGTCCCCCGCATCCAACGAACGACCTCCGGTGGCAGATCCTTCTCCTACCTCGCCGCCAAGACCTGGAACACCCTCCCTACCTACATACGGCAGGCCCAATACCTATTCGCCTTTAGAATACTCCTCAAGACCTGGCTCTTCGAGCAGTAGCAGCAAGCCCCCTTCCCATAGCTCCTTGAGACCCTCACGGGTAAGTAGTGCGCTTTACAAGTACTCTGATTGATTGATTGTCAACTGTTAGCAGGTATGCACCTACCTATCCTATTAGCTGTTGACAGACACGCACTGAAAGAGGATCTTATGGGTGACGAAATTCATAGGGCAATAAATAGTATCCAGTCGGAGAAGGTAATGGGACCCAATGCAGTCCCTATTAAATTTCTTAAGTCGATGGCCACACGAATTGCCCCCACCATAAAAATATGTACAATGACAGCTTTGAAAAAGGAATCCTGCCAAACAATCAGCACCTGGCTTCTATTGTGGTCATTGGAAAGCCTGGGAAAACGGCTGACAGTTGCGGCTCTTATCGACCGATTTCTTTAATCAATGTCGAAGCCAAAGTCCTAGCCAAGCTTTTGGCTAACCGTCACATCCCTCTGCTCCCATCATTGGTCCATGCCGACCAATCTGGCTTTATGCCCATAAGGAATACGGCTTTAAATATCCGCCGTCTTCACAGTGTTTTGGGAAGACAACAAGGCATCTGACTCTATAGAGTGGCCATATCTTTCACATTTAATGGGACGTCTTGGTTTCGGCCCAAAATCTTTGGGCTGGGTTAAGTTGCTCTACACGGGGTTGCAGGGTCAATTCAGGGTTAACAATTGTACATCCTGGACATTTACCTTGGGCAGAGGCACCAGACAAAGCTGTCCCATATCCCCCATGATTTTCTCTTTGATTCTGGAACCGTTGCCGTCCTGGGGATGTGAGGGGATGTGGTACTTCGAGGGCTGAAATGGGTCACAAGGACAGAATAGTGTATGCAGATGACATACTGGTATATCTGGCATCCCCTGTATGTCTCTAAACAGGCTTATGAATATTTTCACCAACTTTGACAAGTACTCCGGCGATGCCATTAACTGGACTAAATCAGTGCTGTTTGTTCTTAGGGGCCCAGTTCCTTGACTCCCTCCGGAATGCAAGATCAAAGTCGCCCTTGACGGTTTTCATTACCTGGGTATTTTTATCACTCCTGACGCCCAACTCTTCCATGAAAAAAATCTAGCCGTCCCACTAGATAGACTTAGAAATTATTTTACCCACTGGAGATCCCTGCTACTCTCTTTGCTAGGCTGATCAGCATTGTTTAAGATGCTGGCTCTCCAGCGGTTCTTAAATGTCCTTCAAAATTGCCCATACAAAATTCTCGACTCATATTTCAAAACTATCGATAGTGAGCTTAGAACGCTATTGTGGAATTGAAAGGCCCCTCACATAGCCCTCAATAAATTGACTAAAGAGTGGTACAATGGAGGGATCGTACTCCCAGACGTACAACTTTATTATTGGGCTTCACAACTGGTGGCTGTGAATCACTGGATATACCGCTCTCCGATAGACCTTGCCTATATGCATGACAGATACCAGATGGGTAGGGAGGGGTGCTTCGGAGCTCTATACACGAAGGTCTGGAAACAGAGATATTTAGGCCCCAATGGCTCGTACGGTGAAAATCTGGCACCAGGCGACTAAACAGCTGGGCTGGACTGATGTATTGACTTTATTATTTTTCCAAATAATAATGAATATAATAATGTTGCAATCACATTTCAGTCTTACAGACTGCTGGAACCAAGTAATTATCTTCATTGTCCTTGTTTGTACTGCCTTACTTTTTCCTTCAGTATATTATGTCTCATTGTGTTTTTCATAATGTTTTGCTCTGTCTGAACATTGTTCTGTATCTTAATTCAAAATATAATACCACTTACTGGTGCAAGCCTTCGTGGATGTCCAAGCTGCCACTGGAGTTAGGAGTAGAAAGGGAGCAAGTACTTGGTGAATCAAACTGAAGTGGAATACTACCCAAGGTTGAGGGAATTGAATGGTGAATGACAGAACGGATCACTAACAATGCACAGTAACTTTTTAGAGCAGTCTAGTCGAGAAGAAAGGGTATACATTTCCTTGAAAGGAATGATCAGAGGTTATGCAACTGTTACAAATATGTGCTGTTCAATATAAATAGGAATATTGGTGGCAATCCTAAGCACTGAGAGGTGTGCCCCCACCACCCAGGAGACCATGGAAATAACTCGTGGAATTACTCCAATGCTGCTCTCCTATGTAGTGCAACATCAAAAGAAACTCTGTTCAAACACGCTTCATCTATAAAATGCCACAGCCAGGGGTTGTTTGACAGAAAGTGCCTGAGTAGTGCAATTGGCATTATGTCAGTTTTCCATGCCCATTGCAGAAGGGGCCACAGACACTTCTGCTGCCACATCATGTGCCTGCAGGTCGGTGTAGTCACACACTGCACCAGCTTATTCAGGATCCCTACCTCTTCCTTTAACCATCATTTAAACATGCTACGCTGTCTCCAGTCCAGGTGCCAGATCATATCTGCATGGGGGACAGCACGTTTTTTATGTAATATGGCACATAGTCCTTATCAGTGATGAGTGCACTGAGCCCAGTGCAAACAGATATAGTATGCAGTATATAGCATAGATGGTTCAATTTTTCCAGCAATGTAGTAATGAACTTCCAGACCATTACTGGATGCTGTAGTAGACAGAGCATGGCGAACCCTCAACAATTATTGGGTGTGGCTATTGTGCTCCAGCTGGCGCATCAAAGGATGTAAGCAGGAAAGTGGTATGGCAGCAGCACCGTCAGAATGGGTGGGAGCCACGCATGCTAGGTGGCAAAATGAATGTGTGGGTGAGTGAATGAGTAAGCCAGTAAGGAAGTATGTGTGTGAGCATTTGAGTGAGTACATGAATAAGTGAGCAAGTGAGTGAGCAAGTAAATGAGTGAATCAGTACACAAGCAGGTGAGTGAGCAAGTGACTGAATGGTTTGCATGTATGTGAGTGAATAAATAAGTAAGCGAGTGCCTAAGTGATCAAGTGAGTGACTACGTGAATGAATGAGTGCTTGAGCAAGTGATGAGTGAATATATAAGTGAGTTTGTGAAAAGAAAGTGAGTAAATGAGTAATCAAATTAGTG
The DNA here is from genome assembly GCF_964263255.1 of Lissotriton vulgaris. NCBI lineage: Eukaryota > Metazoa > Chordata > Amphibia > Caudata > Salamandridae > Lissotriton > Lissotriton vulgaris. Next base: position 1,122,146,473 of record NC_141694.1, read on the forward strand.
TTGAGCATATGATTAAGAAAATTAATAAGCAAAAGACAAATTGAGCAGGGTAGTGAGTAAATGAGTAAACGAGCAAGTAAGTGAATGTGTGAGTGAGTGATTGAGTAGGTGAAAGTGTCAATGAGCAAGAGAGTGACGAAGTGAGCGAGCAAGGGAGCATGTGTGTGAGTAAATGAATATGGAAGCGAGGGAGTGAGCAAATGAATGAATAAGTCAATTAGTCAAGTGAGTGACAAAGAGAGTAATTGAAAGCGTATGTGAGTTAGTAAATGTGTTAGTGATGGAATAACTAAGAGTGTGACCAAAAAAGTGAGTGAATACTTAAGCAAGTGAATGAGTGAGCAAGTAAGAGAAGACACGAAAATGTCAGTGACAGAGTGGTAAAGAGACTGGGTGAATGAGGTAGTGAGCTACTGACTGAGTGTACATGTGAGTGAGCAAATGAATAAGTGAGTGACAGAGTGAGTAAGTGGGTGAATGAGTAAATCAGCGAGTGAGTGTATTAGTAAGCAAGGGAGTATGTAAGTGAATGAATTAGTAAGTAAGAGAGTAAATGAGCAAGTGAGAGAGAGAATTAATGATTGAGTAAGCAGGTGAATGAGTAAATGAATTAATGAATTAATGAGAAACTTAGGGCGCAAGAAAGTGAGTGTATAAGTAAGTGAGCGAGTGACTGAGTAAATAAGTAAAATAATGAAGAATGAAGATATTGAGTGAGAAGAACAGTGAGTAAATGAGTAAACAATCAAGTGAGCGAATGTCTGAGTGAGAGAATCAGTAAGTGAGAGAGTGAAAGAGGGAGACAGTGTGTAAATAAGAAGCCAGGAAAGGAGCATGTGAGTGAGCAAATGAGTATACAAGAGAGTCAGTGAGCAAGAGTGGGAATAAGTGGGTGAACAAGTGAGTGCGAAAGAGAGTGACTGAAAGAGCAAACAAATGAGTAAGCATGTCAGGGAATGACTGAAGGTGCAAGCGAGTGAGTAAGCAAGCGAGTGAGTGAGTAAGTGTAGACACTAATAAGCCAATGACTGAGTGAGTAAGGGATTGAATGCCCTGGTTATTTACCGGTAACCTTCATTACTCCAAATATAGTCTTCCTCGCCACATGACTAACAAAGTGAGCTTCAGCTCCACACCAGAACCCTCCAAAGCAAAAAGTCAGCCTCCCATGCCTCCCATCCTTTCCCAATATGGCTGACTCATTACACCCTGACCTCTATAAGAGGCTGGCCGGCCCACCCCATCAGCCTGAAACTACCAAGCACAACATGAAGCTGATAGCCAGACAGGGAGGGAGGGATGGGAACTCATGTGGCGAGGAAGACTATACTGGGAGTAATGAAGGTTATCGGTAAGTAACTTGGGCATTACCTCCTCGTTTGTCTTCCTCGCCACATGACTAACAAAGTGAGCACATACCAAAGCCAAGCGGCTTCATGGAAACTCACAAGAAACCAATGGACCAGGATGAGACCCCCAAGGAAGAGGGCAAAATTCAACAGGTCAGCGAGTGGAAGAACCACCCTAGAGAGAGGTAACCACGAGCAGGAAGACCAGCCCGGGACAGAGAGATACCGGGAGGGCCGAAAACCGGACCCCAAAGACACAAAGTGTCCACAGAAAACGTGCCCCAACCAAAGAACAAAGGAGGACAGAGAAGGCACAGCACCAGACCACATGGAGCCAAAAAGCAACCGCAAACAGGCCCTCGAACAGAAAGCAGCAAGCAGGACCAAACACGCCAAGACCGCCCAAAGGACAGCCCAAAGGACAGCCCAAAGCGAGAGGGGAGCAAAAACCCAAACAGATCATGAGCCATCGGGGTACCATAGGAACAGAAGAAACAGAGGGCAACCCCACCACAGTGACCCAACAAAAAGGCCACAGCAGCAAGAGACTCAGTACGGCAGAGCTCATCCACACACACAGTGGACTACCGACAGGGAGAGTCTCGAACCACCCCAAACCAAAGACCGGAGGGAGCAGAAAACAAAAACCACCAGAACTGGCGGCAACCAGGGGCAGAAGCAAAAGGAACCAGAGGGAACACAGATCATCAGGAGCCATAAGAACGGACGGAGGTGCAGAAAGGAAACCAGCACCCTACCTGAACAACAAAAATGAAGGGCACCCAAGCCCCACCAGCAAGGAGAGGCAGGCGAGACACAGATCACAGCTGCCCAAAGGATCCCAGGACGGGAGCGAGACAGCAACGAGAGAGCCCAGGTAGGTGCAAGGCAAAACAGACATCAGAGGCTGCAGGAAACCACAGCAAAGCGACACCGACCGCAAGGGCACTGAAGAGGACGAGGACCAAGACCTAGCCCCAAACAGGAAGGCTAACACCCACCAGGGGACCCATGCACAAGAAAGCATAATGAATCTGAAAGGAAGGGGAATGCAGAACGAAGGTGCAAGATAGCCCAGTGCAGGGGACAAGCAAACCGCCCCGCAACATTCCACATGCGACAAAGGAGCCACAGAGGCGAGCACCCAGGAGGCAAAAACCAACAAACCTCGGGACATGAAACCATGACCGCAGGTGGAAGAGCCTGCCAACATAAACACTAGGCCACAGTGATTCAAACCCACACCCAGGATGGACCCAGCTGCAAAAACGGAGATCCGATAGGAACCGGAGTGAACACAGGGGCAAGGACACAGGCTGCAACCAACCAAAGGCTAGAAAGACAGAACAGCCGGGCGGAACGAGCTCTGAGAAAGCCAACACCCCCAGGGAGAAAACCCGAGCCGGAAGGACCCAGTACCCCTACCAGGGAAAAAGAAGAACAGGACCCAATCCGCACAAGGAGCGACGGGTCCCGACCGGAGAAGAGAACCGTGAACACCAGCAGCCCCGGACAATCACACGCATAGCGTGAACCAAAAGCCCCAAAGGGTAATAACAAAACAACGCAGGACACAAAACCCCAGAACCTAGGGAGCCAGAGCCCACAGAGGCCCAACACGGACCAAACCCAGAGCCACCATCTGCAGGAGCAGAATCGGGAAGCACCCAGGCGAGCCCCATCAACAGGAAAAACATCCCAGCCAGGCCCACAAGCCCAGGCGCGAAGCAGGGAGCACGGTCTAGAAGGCATGAAAAACCGGGACACAAACTGAAAGAAAATGACCGAGGCAAGCCCGCAAACCCCACAGGGAATGAGGCAGAGCACAAACCGCCCAGGAGAGCAACAAGAAGCCCCCGCGAGGCAGGGGCAAAAACAAGCCAATAGAAGGCAGATGAGAAACTGCCAACAAACGCACCAACTGACCCAGCACAGACCCAAGCACGCCCCATAGGCGGAGAGGTCGCCAACCCCCGGGAAGGGGAGCCAAAGAGCACCAGGACCAACCATACGGGGAGGACCCCCAACGGACAGAGCTGGCAAACACCGCCAGCCACCCAGGCACAAGAAGCCCAAAACCCACCCTACGGAAGGACACCACCAAGGAGGACAACCCAGACATGAACAGCCAGGGGGCCACACAAAACCAGACGAGGGGTGACAGCCACCCAAGGCAGGAGATCAACCTCAAGAAGGGAGGAGACCAAAGGAAGACCCCAGCTCGCCCATACGGCCAGCCGAGAGAAAAGGCGACCAAGAAAACCACCTCGAAGGTGAGGAATTCCGGATCCACGGACTGAAGAGGCTCAAAAGGAGTACCCTACAGACCACGCAGGACCAAGAGACGATCCCAAGGAGGAGCCAGGCACACAGCCCGAGGCCGCCGCAGAGAACAGCATTGCAGCAAGGACCCATGCAGCCAGGAATGCTGGAAACCAGCGGCAAGGAGAGCACAGAAGATGGACAGAAAGCAGAACAACATCATGCATTCACTCCAGTACAAGAGAACTGGGTCTTAATCCACTGTACACATTTTCACCCATGCCATTCCAGCGAGGAATAGCAAAACACCACCAGGTAACACCAGCCACAACATGTGCACGGGAGTGTGCGGGGAATACAACACTGCACACCACTGGCAAACTGGCATCCCCAGAGCCCTTAGGAGGAAGCAGAAGCGAACATGCACCATGTGCACCCGCTGAGAACTGTGACCCACACAACGAGGAAGAGGGCGCAAGGGACACCTGCCGAGCTATGGAGCATCAGAGGAGGGGAAATCACTGCCACGGTCCATGGAAGAAAAGCCAGACTGCAACAGGAGCAGAAGCCAAAAGCCAACCTGGAGACCACCGAAGCAGCCCGAGAAGGAAGAACAGGAGCAAACAGAGGACCGCTCCCATAGACATGCAGTAGCCCACAGCCCCCGGAAACCCCTAAGGCCACACCAACCAGAACCGACCAAGAACCACCGTGGAGAGCCAGCGGCGACAGAAGAACAAAGGAAGGAAGGACCGCAAGACCAAAACCAGGAAGTGAAGTCTGGGAAAGGGAAACACCCTCCCCACCGGGCCAAAGGCCCAAGAATGCGCGAACAACCAGGACATACATGGCAAAAAATACAGCTCAATCAAGAGGAACTGAGAACGACCATGTTGATAGCACCAGGTAATCCCAGGCGGAGTCACATCCAGGCACCAACTAACCCTGACCACGCCTAACGTCTGAGAACAGACGAGAATAGGTTCATACAGAGTGGTAAGGCCGAAGGGCCACGGCGGAAGACAGACAGCCCGGAAGGGCCCAACACTGTGTCAAGAAGTGCACGTAACACGGCATCAAGCCTGGGAACCCGATGAGCATGGACACCCAGAAGGAAACAGGGCACCGAAGAACAGAAAACCACAGTAACCCAAAGGCCCACAATCAACACATTATTGGCAGGATCTGAACCCTGGCCTGTGACTAAAGAAATGCTGAGTGGCGCCAAGAGAAAAGCCCGAGACCCAAGAACACAAGCCCCCACAGCGGAGCACTGGGAGAATAAGTGAAGTGCCCAGAGACTCGGAATGTCGAGGGCAGGAACCGAGACTGGAACCCAGTCACTCAGAGACAAGGACGCCCAATGCAGACATCAGAAAAAAAATATTATTACAAAATAATTTTTACATTTTTTAATAAATATACTGTTTGAAAATGAACCACCTGGGGACACGTTTACAGCATCAGCAGGATAAGAACCCTGGCCTGTGAGAGCTGGCGCCATCAAAGGCGCACAAATTCCCTTTGAGCCATAGCTCCCTCAAACGAGCGAGGCACTGTCACCGTAAATGAGTGCAGTGAACCACAACCGGCTACCAGCCCCAAACAGCGCGAACTTGACCCAAAGAAAACAAAGCACTTAGCATTAGCCCAGGGAGAATGCAGTGAATTGCCCAGAATCATAAACACAAGGGGATGAGCAACACACAGAACACTCACCAGAGAAAGTGATACCGCCGTCCAGCACAGGGCACCACAACCCAAAAAAAACAACGTAAATGTGGGGCCCCTGCACACCACCATTGCAGCCACCAAAAAGGCAGTCCGGCTGCTTGATCCGCCGCACCTGAAGGAAACAGCCCAGAGAGAAGCCGGAGGAGCTATACCCCGCCCCCAGAGGCCGACCAGCGAGGAACGCCCGCTGCCGATGGCCGAACCAGGAGCAGAAGCCAACAGCCCGAACCCAACCCTCGGAGACATCGGGAAATGGCACCCGCTGTGCCGCAGAACCCCACGAAGATTCCTGAGCGGACCCAGGAGCGCTGAGGAATGCATCTGCCCTGGAACCCGAAGGTAAGATGAGGAGACAGGGACAAGGGGGTGCGGCCGCAAAAATGGAGGAGCTCCGTCGCCAACAGGAGGACGTCATGTAAGGGAAAACTCCCCAGCTTGGGCCGTAAGCGTGAAAGGCTTGTAAACACACAAACACAGTGAACCAAATGGCAGTCTAGCCGAAGGAAAGTGCTTGGCTCCCAAACCTAACAGGCAGCACTCCGGCCCGCCACACAGTTTAATCGAGACGGACTGAGGGGAGCAATAGATGCTGGGGAGACCCAAAATGCAGGGAAGGGCACGACCCCAAGAGTCAACAAACGCCCACCCGGAGAAGAAGCTAACTATAAAAGGAAGCCCGCAGCCACCCAGGAGATGTGCACCGCCCGCCAGACTTCCCACTCGGTGCAGGACCCAAACAATAAAGCCCGCTAAGGTAGGGCAGAAAGCAAAAAATGGAGGGGGTGCAGGGCAGAACTCCCAAAAGCCTGCAAGCACTAGGAGCCCGCTAGAGCAGAGCTGTGAACCCAATGGGACAGTGCGAGGGCCAGGAGGCGGGGGAACCAGAGAGTGAGCCTGCTGGAGCAGGGCCTCCCCCCAGGGCACCGGGACCTGCTGGAGCAGGACCTCAGCCCAACTTACCTGATCAGATGCTCTGGACAATCTGCAGCGCAGAACTAAAAAAAACAGGCTGATGCGGTGGACCGGCCCGCCTCTGATAGAGGTCAGGGTGTAATGGGTCGGCCATATTGGAAAGGGATGGGAGGCATGGGAGGCTGACTTTTTGCTTTGGAGGGTTATGGTGTGGAGCTGAAGCTCACTTTGTTAGTCATGTGGCGAGGAAGACTAACGAGGAGGTAATGAATGAGTAAGCAAGCGAGTAAGTGAGATAGTGGGTGAAGACGAGTGAGCATGTGAGTAAGTGCATGAATATGCAAATGAGTAATTGACTACTGACACATCCTTGTTACCTATCCCTGATGCCAGATATAGTTGTGTGTGAGTAAGAGAGTTGTCATGGGGTTCCATGCAGTGCATCAACTGAACAGGAGTTACAACGTACAAAAGAGCAATATCAGCGTACAAGCAATGCCTGACTAATCCAGTTTATGTAAGTAGATCCCTAAATCGATTGGGATTGAATCATGCAAAACCTAAATATTTAGGAGAATGCTATCATTTAGTCATACTTTCTAGGAGAGGCATTTCATACCACTCAAGTCACAGTCTTTTCCATTCCAAAAACTCTTAAATACCAAGATACATGCCAGCCGCTGCTGTGAAGAAGACTTACAGGGGTGTCCTTAAGCCTATATTTACTTTTCCACTTTCACAATGCAAGAAGGTGCTTTGCACAAACTACAGCTTTGATCAAATTTTGTGGAAAAAACGTTTTGCTCCTAAAGTTAACTATGAGTGCTATGTCAATATCCCTTTCTGCCACAGAGCACCTGTCCCAGATGTATTTTGCAAAGGGAGTGTAGCGAAGTAGGAACGGCACAAACATCCAAATGTTTTGATGTAAAGCTAGAGCAATTAAGATAGCGTGATCTAACTTTGCGTAAAATCCTAACACCAAAGGAGAGCAGGTGCAAAAAAGAGGCAAACAAAACATTGGGTCATATTTTTACCCATAAGATGTGCAATTGATGCACAAATTGCCCATCTTATGTGCTCTACTTTCGTGAGGTTGTCCTTACGTACTAATGTGTCCCACAGGGTTTACCTGGAGAGCATATCTCAGCAACATGGGCGTCCATGGGGGGGGGGGGGGGGGGGGCAAGGAGGGGCGTTTGCCTCCCCCGGAGCGCCTCTTCTTGCCCCCCTGCGCACGCCCATGTGCACAAATGCATCCCGGAGAGAGGTCTGACGCCAGGCTCATCCTCAGGCAGGACATCATCCAACCGTCCGCCTTAATTGTAGGCATTGCAGGGAACAGAGGTGTTCCCTGCAAAGGGCCTCAGCTCCCTGACGGGGTCCCCTCGCACTCCCCTGTGCACAAGAGCAGCCCCGCCCCACCGCCTTATCATTCTGTGTGGGGCTGATTGCCACAAACAGAATGACAATGGGCCGGTCTGGGCTGGCACAGCATGTGGTGGCCTCCTCCAGTCTCGGTCCAGGGCAGGGCATTCTGTCACATGGAAGTGAAAAAACGGCCATCCTGCTGCTAGGTGAGAATGCAGTTAGCCAAAGGAAGGCGGTGAAAGAAGTTGAAAGGAAAGGATTATAGTTATAGTACAGCAGCCATTGCAGCTGCTTTTTTCTTTTATGCAACTAACAACCATAGACAAAGCCAATAGTTCTGGCTTGTTGTAGGTGTAATGTTACTTGTTCCAAGTGTAACGTTACTACTTGTAATATATATCTTTATGCAATCACAGAAGCAAAAAAAATACCAGTCGGGCGGCACATTATATTAGGCACAGATTTTTAGCTTATGTGTTTTAAGCCACGCATTTTATTATATCAAACACCCTTTTGGAGAGAGCCCCCTAGTTTTTTCATCCCACTTAACGCTCTGGAAACAACACCATGTCAGTCGCCCCACGTCAAGGCACTGTGCATCATGCATGACTCATGCCTTCCACTTTTTCAGATTGCCTATGTGCAGGGGCATAGTGAATCCTGCTCCACCCCACCCCTTGTTTTAGGAACTACAGCAATGGTGGAGTTCTTGATAGGTCTCATAATTAATGTGAAAAGGTGAGTGAGTAAGTAAGTGAAGGGATGGGTGGAAGCATGGCTGGATAGATGAGTGAAATTATGGATGGATGGATGAGTAAAAGGGTGGATGACGGGCGAGTGAATGGGTGGATGGATGAGTGAAATGATTGATGGATTGATGAAATGATAAGTGAAAGGGTGGATTGATGAATTGATAAGTGAAAGGGTGAATGGATGGACGGATGAGTGAAAGGGTGGATGTAAGGCTGGATGAGTGAGTGAAAGGGCGGGTAGATGGACAAAAGGATGGATCATTGAGTGAAAGGGTGGATGGATAAGTGAAAGGATGAATGAATGATAGGTTCAATGGATGGATTCATGAGTGGATGAGTAGATGGACGGGTGGGTGGATGGAAGGATGGATGGCTAAGTGAAAGGGGAGTTGAAAGAGGAAGGGGGTTGGGTGAATGGATGACTGGGTGGAAGAGTGGATGGAAGAGTGGATGGATGAGTGTATGGATGGATAGGGTGAAAGAGTAGATGGATGGATGATGGATGAGTAAAAGGGTGGATTGAGGGATAGATAAGTGAAATGATGGATGGAAGGAAATGTGTTGGATAGGTTTGTAAACGAATATGGACATTGTTGGGCACACAGATGGAAGGACAGAATGAAAGGTGAAAGACTGAATGATGGATGAAAGTATGATTACACGTTGTAAGCCCCATTATCTTAAGCAACATTTCCTATACACTGACTTTCCCATTTATATGAGTGATTGTCTCTTTACAATATGTGTGTGTTGTAACGCACTCCAAAACTCTGCCCCACATTCTTGGGATGAGTAGCACTGTAGAAGAAATTAAATACACATGAGAGAGGGTCTATGTGAAGATGAGGGGCGCCATTGGAGGGTGGTATCAATGCTAGACTGGCGAGACCGGGCATCAGGTGTTTTCTCTGGCGAGCTGGAAAGCTGGGGTGGTTTTGTTACCACAAAAAAACCTGCACATTTGCTTAAAGCTGCGCGAATATATTGACAAACCATGAAGTGCACAATTGTCTCAACCTAATATAAACTTATTTTCACTTGTACTTTAGTGGTTGTCTAATTAATTACTTACATCAGAGAAGGTTGTGCAAAAGAATATGTCTGTAAACCTTACCTTTTGTCCTGAATTTTGACCCGCTGTCCTGAATTTTTGTCCCGAATTTTGACCCTTTGTCCTGAATTTATTCACTCACTGTCCTGAATTTGGACCCATACCAGTTGGCTTGTAAATCTGCCCCATAGCGTTCAGCTTTTGGGATGCCAGTGGGGTCATTTTAGGGTTCAGGGTGGGTATGGGTTTTGGGGTGGCAGTGATAATTTTAGGGTTTAAGGTGGGTATGAATTTTGGGGTGCCAGGGGTCATTTTAGAGTTCAGGGCGGGTATGGGTTTTGGGGTGCGAGGGGAAATGTTAGGGTTCAGGGTGGATATGGGTTTTGGTGTGCCTGGGGTAATTTTAGGGTTCAGGGTGGGAATGGGTTGTGGGTTGCAAGGGGGGACCTTTTAGGGTTCAGGGCTAGTATGGGTTTTGGGGTGCCAGGGGGACAATTTTAGGGGCCAGGGCGGGTATTGGTTATGGGTTTTGGGGTGCCAGGGGGCTAATATTTGGGATCAGGGAATGTATGAGTTTTAAGTAAACATGGGTGAATTTTGCGAATTCGCGATCCGTGAATTTGCAGATTTGTGAATTTGCAATCCGCAAAATTCGCGAATTCGTGTGAATTTGCAAATTTTTATATTTTTGCGTGTTCGCGGGTATTCGCGGGGTGCTTCGAGTGTTCGTGGGGCGCTTTGCATGTTTGTGTTTTTTTTTTTGCCTGGTTAATCACTGCCACCCTCTTGTTTCTTATGCCCTTCTGCCCTCTGTACCACTCGTTTCTGTGCCCTTCTGCCCTCTGCCCCACTCATTTGTTGTCCCCTTCTGCCCTATGTCCCACTTTTGTGCCCTTCTGCCCTCAGCCCCACTTAGAATGGCGCCAGCAAGCTGCCAGGGCCATTCTAAAATAGTTACAAAGAGCTTCAACAGGAAGCACTAATAGATAAAGTAAAGCAGGCGCTCGAGTTGAAGGTCAAATTAAGTTACACAATCATTATTCACCCCAAGTTTGGGGTGATTAATGATTGTGTAACTGAATTTGAGCTTTTGTAACTATTTTAGAATGGCTCTGGCAGCTTGCTGGCGCCATTCTAAAAGAGTTACAAAAGTCAGCTTGAACTTTTGACCCAATCCGTTCCGCTCGCGGATTTTGCTGGAAATTCGCGAAGCTCGCGGATTGCGAATTTACCGAAAATCCGCAGAATTCGGAGGGGACCGGATTTTCCGCCCATGCTTAGTTTTAAGGGGCCAGGGGGTAATATTAGAGTTCATAAGTGTGCTCTAATTGTTGTCCAGCTTCAAATGCAGAATTCACCACTTTTTTTCTCTTAGCTTGGCCTGAGCATTACCCGATCCTGATTGTCTGCCATTTTAGCACCGCCCCTATTGATTAACATTAGCCACGCCCCTTTGTTTGCCAGTTTAGCCCCCCCTGGAAAAATTTCTGCGGATGCCCATGCTCAGCAAGGCACTTCTGTGTTGCCTTTTAACTGCAGTTCAACGCCTAAAACAGCATTTGTGTCACAAGTGTGACAATAACGTCACCAGCACGTGACTCTTGCTAATCATGGAGCTGCTTACTTTGTTCTCATTCATGCAATGAAGCGCAGCACTTTTTAACGCGGGGATGCATTTCCTGAATGATCGTAAGTCTGGGCCCCAGATTTACCTTTGACAGACAGCTACATCCTACTGCTAGTGGAGCACTTAGAGCACGCTGGGCAACGGTCTTTGAATGCCACCTACTTGCTATAATCATTCTGAATTTTCCCCAAGATTCTGGAGGTTTTTTTCTGGCTGTCGAATATTCTCCATCCCTTTTATAATGTATGTTTTTCGCTAAGTATTGAACCATTTAGTCCACAAAGTGCTTCAATACGGCCTTTGTCCTTCCACAAACTGAGACCTCATCCATTCGCTAGTCCTTAATTTACTTACACAGTTCTTAGCACACACGTATAAAGCCTTGTATTCTCCAGAAGCAATATTGGTTCGTCAAGCGAGTCATTTTCCATTAAGTTCTTTTAAAGCATTTTGTCTCAATATCTCCTATGCTTCACGTGCCTTTAATCACTAGCCCCCCCCCCCCCCCTTAGGCTCCAATTTATGCTGCTATATGTGCTGACAGACAGCTCCTGGACACAGCTGGCAGCATCATCCTCTATAATGACTTCCATTGTAAACCACGACATTCACCGGTGAACACACCTGTAGAACCAACAGTGCACACCTGGCTTTACATCATTCCCCAAACATTTTTAACTCCTGCAGCAAGTGTCCTGGTGCATTTTTGTACACTTTGGCCGATTTCTTACAAAGTCTGCCAGGTGCGCTCAACAACTGTACCTTTTGGTGACATGCTGCTGTCAAACAAGCCTCTTCATTCATGCAAACACTGGCCTGGCTTTTAAGGCAAAAACACAAAAAGGGATGAAAAGAATGGCTGCAAATAGACTAATCAAAAGAAACACAATTGATGGACGGAATGCAGAACAAACCAAAACATGCACCCCCAGTCAAGAGATCTGGGTTGAATCCATCATTCTTTTGCTCACCATGCCACCCCAGTTTAGACCCAGCCATATGCAAATCAGTCAGTGCCAGAAACATGCTCCTCTGAATAAACCTGAATAAACAAAGGCTTGATGTCATATATATAATAACATTCTCCATGTTTCGTGCTGAAGCCCCAATTAGGCAGTTATTATGTATTCTATTGTGATATCTTAGTCGCCAAGCGACCAAAAAGAAAATAACATCTTGCATGCTGAATTTAGCCCTTGGTCTGTGTTCAAGGTATCTGATATAGTGACTACGAAAACCAAACTGAGTTCAGGGAATATTGTCGGGTGTATGCACATAAATGAATGTGAGTCAAATGTCATTGTGTGAAAGGTGAAATAAGGCAACTTAAGAATGTGTGCATACAAAATTAAGATTTCTTAACCGGGCCAAATCCCTCCACATGACACCTTCTGCTTGGGTATAAGACGATGAAAATATAGATATCTAACTATAACTCTGAACCTATGTAAAAGCAAAAAAATACTTAAAATAATAAAAAGACACCAGGCAAGTTAGAGGATAAAAGTATACATTAAGCCATATTTTAACTCCTTCCATGCTTGTGACGGTACCACTCTGTCACGAGCCACTTGCGCGTTGTGCTTATGACGGAGTGGTTCCGTCCCGCCGCGGCTGCTCCGCCCATGAAGCACTGATTCCCCGCCTGTGTGGGCGAATTAGTGAGTGGGCAGAGCCGTGACGGAACCACTCCGTCTTAAGCACAGCGCGCCCGTGGCTCATGACGGAGTGGTTCCGTCACAAGCATGGCGGCGCCGCGCGACCACCCCAACCCCCCAGCGCTGCGGCGGAATTACTGCTGCGGCCAAGGGATTAGAAAACTAAAATTAAATTGTACCATGTGTTAAGAGGTGGTGCATAAACCAATGAAAAACAATTAAGGATGTTAAAACAAGTCCCAATTAATGAATGTTCCCACAACTCGAAACAGCCAATTTGTTTATGTGTTCTGAGTAGTAGACAAAAGATTGCTTTTCCCAGAAACTGCAGATGCACACAACGCATCAGGTCTATAGAGCAAAGATGTACCTATTCATCCATCTCAGCATTCTCCAAGGTAGGAACAGCTGATGCCGGTTCCACAGATGATGAGCCAGGATCCAGATCACCAGGAGACGGAGCATCTCCGGAGGGCCCGTAATATGCCTTCAGGAGTAATGGCAAACACGTGGTACAACAGTACAAATGTGCCATTAATGGGCCCACCAGTATGGCAATGTCCGAAGAGTTAAACCAATTGCAATCCCAAGCATATGTCCAGGGCACACTTGAAAGCGCACAACAGACAGTAGAAAACGGGCTGCATGGAGTGTAGCCAGACAGGCCTAAAGGACAAGAATGAATGGTCATTCAGATCCCAAAGTAAGAGTGCGCTAAAGCACTGTATCATGTGTTCACAACACAGGAGCACATGTGGTAGTGCTATCCCCATTTGGTCTCACAATGGGACATCCAGTGCACAGCAGAAAAATTAAAAGCACAGTTGACACCTAGGAACCAGACATGCAGCAAGCCTGCAAAGGGCTTCCAAACACGGAGTGTATGAAAGATAGAATAACTCAGAAGACTCCCTGGAAGGTGCTAACCAACCCAAAGCTAATTGACTTAAAGTGTGCTGCTCCCGCATATTAATCATGTTAAAAATACAGTGCCCAAGCTCCCCAAAATGGTGTGGGATGTTAGTACGGAGTAGCGACTGTGCCTCAGAAGAGGGCTTTGCAACTTGAAGATCAAATGGCTCTCTTTCAGATGTTAAGGCAACATCTTTCTGGAACAATAAGGCTGTTAGTCTGGTGAAAGTGTATATCAGAAGTGTGAGGTTATGCACCGGATCCTTTGTGAAGAGTAGGATATTGTTCGCATACATAGACATGAGCAGTCTCCCAGTCCCCAAGTACAACCCCCTCTGCGTATGAAACTGTTGAAGATATCTGGTCAAGGAACTCATAGTAGAATAAAAAATAGAGGTGAAACGGGGCAACCATGCTTTATTCTTCGGTCTTTATTCTTCTTATACTATCCCGTTTGTACATACCCTAGCCACTGGCTTGGTGCATAACATAGAAACTGCTTCCAGAAATGGTTCCCTATTGCTGTATCTGCGCAATGTAATCAATATACAAGGCATTGTAGGGAGCCTCAATCTTTATCTGTGTCTAGGTAGACTGCTATGGATCATGATCAGGATTAAGATAGTGTAGTATTGCAAAAGTGGTGCGTAAATTAACTGAGGTAGATATGTTTTTGTCAAAAGCCCGAATGGAAAGGGTAACTGTAACCGCCATAAGAAGAGACAAGCAATTTGACAGGACACTTGCCAGTATTTTTAATTTCAAGGTTCAAGAGTAACGGCAGTCTATCTGAAGAACACTGAGTGGGGTATTTTCCGAGTTTTAAGAGTATTGTGGCAATAGCCTCATGCATTGGGGAGGGCAGCTTTCCAGGCTTTAAGGATTCATTGTATACCTGTAAAAGTTGTGGGGCTGCCAGTAAGTCTTTGTATGCCTTACAAAATTCTGAGGTCACCCCGCCCATGTCGGCAGCCTTGCCACAAGATCTGGAGTATAATTTGTAGCCTCTATGCCTCTCAAGTAGCCAAGTTTGCATTCAGTCAGAACTCTCTCCCTCACCATATCTTCAAGCTTAGGTAAATGTTCCCAGGAAAGCTAACTCTCTTTTAGACTCTCTTTGTATTATAGTACAGGCCACAATCTCTAATTTCTGAATATCGTGCTCTGTTTGTTCTAATAGTGTCCAGATGCTTCTAAGAATACATGCTTTTTGGCAATAATTAGTCCCCTAATGTAGGCTTTACTGTCCTCCCATAGTGTTGAATTGTATGTCATCAAATCTATATTGTGATGGAAAAACCCTGTTACTGCAGTGCGGACTTCTTTAAAATCAGATCTAGTGGGAAGTCTGCTTGGAATCTCCAGTGGTGATCTGGTCCTGGGGTCTGCAAGTAGCATTTTGACAGGGGAGTGATTTGAGAGTGTGCATGGCATTTATGCTGTCTCAAGAATACATGGCAACACCTCCTGCGCCACCAGCCAATAGTCTATCCATGAAAGTGTACAATGTGGAGAGGAACAGGAAGTGTATTCCCTTTTATACCTGTGCCGAGCCCTCTACTCATCAACCATGTCTACAGTGTCATGGATGTCCTGTACACTTCAGTCAATCTGGCATTATTCTAGGATCTATCTAGCTCCGAGTTCAGTAACAGGTTAAGATCTAAATCTTAGATGTGTAAATCAGTATTGTCAGTCAGTCAAACTAGTCTTTATTCGGCCGAAGCCATAAAAGCACAAAGATCAAGAAAAACATAATACATAAAGAAAAGTCAGCACATATATGACAGAGTACACTTTTAGAAACTCAGCTACATAGACAAAGAATAATCTAGCACAAAATCAGTTTGGGCGTCCTGTGTTTCCATTTGATAAACATAGAACGCCCAAGCAAATGTCAGAATTGTGTATGTGGTAAATACAAGCATCCAGTTAAAATTGCCATCATACGGTTTATTGCAATAGAATTTAAAAAATATTTTAAAATCAAGTAGCATATTATGTTCATAAAATATATAAAATCATCCAGAAGTCTCATACATTTCCCTAATGTAAAAAGCTGATCTGATCAATTTTAACATCGCATAACATATTTCTTGGGACCCAAACCACTGCAGGAATATTAGCCCATCCTTTTAGTGTCTCAGTTTTGACTTGCGCGATAATGGGTTTAAGAAAGAGTATTCGGCCCTGAGAACAGAATGCAAAACAAGGTACGGTGGGTAGTGGATTGTGTAGGGATGCAGTCAAACCTGCAAGGTGGTAAGTCCTGCTTCCAAATCCCAGGTGAAGGAAAAGCAAGTTTAAAGTGCAATGTGTTTAGTATTCTCATTTCGTATCATGTTGAAAATATCCTCAAACAATAGGGCCGATTACGATGAGGGACAGGCTGAAGTCCATTAGCCATCGTAAAGGTGATCGGGGCCGTCCGCAATACATGCAGCGGTTCCGCACACCACATTAAGATGCGACCGCCTCCAAGGCGGTCGCATCTTGCATTTTTAACTTTGCGGCGGGTGCTGCTGACAGCAACACTCGCCGCAATGTTGAAAATGCATGTTGTGCATTTCAGTGCACTACATGGCAGGCACCACACAGTGACTGCCACTTAGTGCACTGAAATGTGGGGGGTACCATGGGTACCCCCAGTGCACATATGCCCCCCCCCCCATTTGGGGCCTGCAAAGGGTCCCCAAACAGGATCTCCACCAGCCTTTTCATGACGGTGTCGTCATCATGGAAAGGCTGGCTCACAGCCTGCATCATAATATGGTGGACGGTGCCTGCTAGGCATCGCCACCATTTTATGCATGCAGACCGCTCTGCCAGGCAATCAATCTGATTGCCTGTGACGGTTCCGTGGCAGACAGTCTTTCCGTCCGCTACGGTCGCAGTCTGGATACCCCCGCCATCTTAATTTGGCGGGCAAGTTGCGGTCCGATGGCAGAAGGACCACCACCGCGTGACTGGCGGTGGCGGTCCTTCCGCCATCGTAATGGGCCCTGTATTTCTTTTTTATGTCTATCTGCATATGTTATCACCTTTCTGTTGTTTTTTTAGGCATCTGATGTTCCAGGAAAGAAGGTTAAATATTTTACCCGGATTTGTCATGAAGTCCAAACTTCAAAATGGCCTTGCGGAATCTCAGGGGCAACATGCCATATCCCAAATATAACATAAACCAGCAATTCTATGCGTTATACAAAATCCTTCCCTCCTACACCCACATTGGGCTTTCCAATCATCAGTGCTATATCCCCGAAAGGAGCAACTGTCACGACACACTAGGCATTCTTGTTGTGAAAGGTGTAGATTACGTCTGATGTTATACCAAAGAGATGAACACCATATATGTATGCACTGCTTCAGAAATCTTTACTGTATGAAAAAAGTGTTACAAATGATTACTTCCCTATACACTGCTGCATAAAATTAATAAAAGATTTGAAGAAAAAAAATCAGTGCTATATCCCCAACTCAACCATAATATCCCTACTTGCCAATAAATGTCACAGTAATATTTGCCAAAAGGGGCGTGGTATGCCCGCTAGTGACCGAGCTATTCCAAGAATGTAGCTTAAACACATAGAAGAAATAATGTGTTCTCGGTGTTGACCATGCTTATATGATAGCCATGACCTAGTGCAAATAGATGATGAGGCGTGTGGGCCTCCTTCACAGCCAGGAGCCACAAGTTGCAGCAGTCATCCATATAGTGTCCTACTGAACGTGCAGATATAAAGTATTTTCAGGTGCCAATATATAATATTCCTCAGTCATATCTCCTCAACCAGTCTCCGCATTGTTTTCCGAGGCAGTTTTCAACTAAGGGGAATGTTTCTGCAGCTCTTTCATTTTTTGCAGAACATTGGGGCCACTTTGGTATCCAGGAAAAATTATGCTTTTCCTACCAGAATGAAGTTTAACTCCGCTGGATATAGAATGCCATATTTAAAGATTTTTGTTCTGATGTTCGGTGGCCTGGGTCCTAATTATCTGTGGACTTGCTCAACGTGAGCGGCACTTCTGTTTGTGCTATTTTTAGTGTGAAATTTGTTGCTGACCTTCAAAATTGATGCTAGGATGCATTTCGCACTACAATATAGTGCAAAATGCCAAATTTGTGTTTTTTTTCCTGAAACCTTGCACAATAATGCAAAGGAAAGTCTTGCAAATTTGATACACCACCAATTTTTAGTCTATGTAACATCTCATCCCACATGTTCCGTTCCTATGGCCAGTGTTGGACTGGCACGTAGGGCAATCCGGGCTGGTTTGAAAGGTCGTTGTGTGCGGGCTGTTTTTTGGGCTGTTTGTGTTCCTGTTTTATGGTCTGCTGGGCCGTTTAATATAACTGACTTCCCTGAACTAAAACAAACACTGCATGACAGAAGCTTAGATCTATACAGGTATCCATACCTTACAAAGCACTTATGCAGCATTTCTTTGCACATTCAAAACTATCCCAAATTACATAGATGGGCCACCTTTTTAACTATCTGATTCACTACAGGGGGGTACTTGTATTTTGGTGCACAGGCCTATTTTTAGTCCACTCCAAACCTGCTTGCAGCAAGCATTTGCAAAGCCTTATTCATAGGAAAGTATGTTAACACATGTGTAACTAGGCCTCCATAGGTAGGTAGGCCACAACACTGAAAATCTGAGCACTAAAGGCTTCATGTAGAGACGTTAGGTGGGCGCTGCATATTCCCCAATATCTGGAGGAAAGTCTAATTATAAAGTAGAATCCTCCAGATGATTTTTTTTCCGCCATAGGATAGTATAGTGGGGGAAATCCGGTGGTGGAATCTACTCCAAATATACAATCTCTTCCAAAAATTGGAGGATTTTCTGTTCCATCAACTTCTGTGATGAGGAAGGTAATGTAAGATTACCATAATTCTTCTAAAGAGTGCTCATTCTATTTTTTCCAGCATCCGTCTCCCTTCTCACTTTTGGCAACAATCACATTGAACCCACCCAGGCTATTCAGGTCTCTTACAGGTGCTTTAAACTTTCAGAAACATTGTGGATTGTTGTAATGTGGGACGGACAGAAATATGTTTTTTTTCTCGTTGTAGTCCGGTATTTGGCATTGTTCCAGACAAGACCCTGCAGGTTCAAAGCACAAGCACGTTTCTCTATATATTGTGTCTATAATAAGCCTGTCACATACCTTTACAATGTGGCGCATCCCCAGTCCAGCTGCCGTTGGGCTGGCACGCTCTGCTGCTCGGACCAATGAGCTGGAAGCCCGGGTTGCACGTGAAATATACATCATGATCCACGGTGTATTTAGCGCCAAACTTCTTGCCATCGGAAGGGGCCGTCAAAGCGGGACAGCTCACCACTGTGAACAAAAAGAATGATTTATGCGAGTTGTTAGTCTTGTTTGTTGTGTTCATCAATGTTATGCAAATGCTATGTGCATTCATCACACTGTACTGTTTTATGTCCCTTCCCTCTCCCCGTACCATCCCTCTCCCTGTCATCAGCTGAGCGTTCTGGAATGTTGACAGAGGCCAGCTGATTACCTGAGTGATAAGACGTCTCCCCGCGCTTCCCTTCTGACCTCAGCTGTGTTGGCGATTCAAGCTTCAATAAGGCCCTTAACTTCAACTGCTTCAGCATTTACTTTACATTGTTATCTATCGAATTTCGACTTTGTGCCACATGAGGTGCCAAGGAAGTATGGGAGACTATGAGACTACAGCTAGTTTGCTCTATGTAAACCTCGAAGGCATAATATTGCGAGGTCATAATAAAGTGGTTTTCCCACAAAGAGAGCAGTCCATGGGAATCAAAAGGTTTAGCGTTAAAGTTCCCAAGTGCAAGAAAAATATGGCAGTATGTAACTCATGCATTTATCTGGTACCTAAAATGGCAGATATGTAGTTTCCCCTGGTTTGATGCTTCTAAAACAGCTAAAATGTATGCAAGCGGTAGAAATGTTTTCCGGAGACCAAACCTCTGGACAGGGTCATTGTCCTTATCAGGCAAACATCCCAATTGTATTACCTTTCCTACAGTTTATAATATTTACATGTTCATATTGTTTAATTGTGCCTCACCTCTGTCGATAGGATGAATAATTTAATTTCTCTTCATTGCAAGGCCTGAAGGCCAAATGCCATGAAAGGCACAGCCAGAACTTGCCTTATTGCATTGTGGATCTTTTAGTTTCATATAGTACAACACAAATGGGCCCAATCTCAGCAAAGTTGGCTAAAAAGTCTTGTCTACTGTGTTGCACATGAAATACTGCCCCTTTTCTACTATTTTTATTTATTTATTCGAAAAGTTTTATAAAGTGCGACCATGACCCTTGCGGGTATCAGAGCGCTGAACACAGAGGCAGGAGCATGCATGAACTCAGAACAGTTGAGGTCAACATTGTAAAACAACAAGGAGTAAACAATCAAAGTCAGATACCGGGTAGAGGATTCCCTACTAGTTCAATTTTCATATAGTGCAAAATATTTCCTGTAACGTTCAGTGAAACAATCATATAGTTGCTCGTCACAGCATAGTAGAGTAAAAGACAAATCTGTAATTGGTCCACAAAGTATTCGTCAATTTTAGTTCCGAAAGGGCCCTAGAGTAAAATAACAATTTAACAACCAATCAAAATACGTAGCGAAAGATACGTTGGGAGAAATGTCAAATCTGTCAACAAGGGGACTAGAGAAATAGTACATTAGGATGCAGTTAATGTCCACTCAGGAAAAGTTTAGCTGCGAAAGGGAGACCTGCTCCGAGCCTCAGCCATTGTGAAGGGGCAGGAAAGGAGGTAAGTCCTGGCATAGATCGCATATAACAGTTTTTTTTATCTTAAAACTAAAATGTACTGTCGGCATGGAGTCCTTCCAAGACTGTAGACCCGGTATCCACAGACTGAGATCTTCCAGAAGTCCTATGATTAGAGGCTCCACGCCATCACCGAGAGGCAAAACTGAGAGCGGGGAAACACTTTCTGCGGCAGTGACGAACACAGAGATAACTGTCAAAAGCTATTATTGCATCTGATAACATGGAATGGTCCACCACACAATCCTCAACTAAACATTTTAGTTTAGTCTAACCAGTTATGTTTTACTTTGCATGGCACCAGATGCTTCTGTTCCAGAAGTATAGGGTTGGGACAGGTGGGGTGGGGAGGGTTGGGACCGTTGTCCTCTGTTTAATTTTATGTTGTTATTTGCCAATGTTACTCTTTTTCACTGTTTGCACCTCAACACCTAACCATCACTTATGTGCCACGCTCACGCACCGCATAGGGCGAAGAACACAACTGCATCTGCCCCGGGGGTCTCAATGTCCTATCTTCTGTTCACCCCATACTCCTGGTATGACACGAACACTCACTAGGGGTAAACCCCTTCAGATTCTGTCTTGGAATGTAAATGGACTGTTAGACCGCATGAAACGGACAGCAGCCTTTAAATATGCCCAGAGACACGCCCCAGATATACTTATGCTCCAAGAAACCCACTTCCTGGGACCTAAATGCCCCTTCCTGGTAAGGTATAGCTGTGATAGGGTATAGCACTCTGGGTTTGAGCCAGGCTCCTGAGGGGTTTTGGTCCTGCTGTGCCGAGCCTTTCCTTACATACCCAACCACATCACCACAGATCCTCAGGGCCGATTCATCAGTATGTCCAGGATGCAACAAGGGGCCACCCTTATCTTGATATCTGTATACATCCCACCAGCTACGTTAGCCTCCTCTCTGCGTCACTTCACTAAAATTATTACTGCCTTACTCATGGGTCAGACTGTGACGGTGATAGGGGGGATTTTACCACAGTCATGAAACCCTTGTTCGACACAACTGGCACACCCACTCACACTAGAATAACAAATGCAAAGAAACTGGTCAACTGGGCAGCTGCCCTAGGCCTATGCGATGGTTGGAGAACCTGGAACCCCTGTGTTTCTCAATGCACCCATACCTCAGCAGCACATCATACACACTCACAAATTTACATGGTCCTCATGCCTGCCTCTGAGTACCAAAAGGTATCAGGCGTTGCCATCCTCCGATGGGAGGATCTCGGACCACTGAGCCCTGCTTTTACACATAGGCGAAACCCCTGATACGCCTGGCCCACTATGGTGACTAAATGCCTGGTTCTTGCAAGATAAGGAGGTCAAGAAAGCGATAGGGGAGTGGCTGCATCAGCACTTCCTTACTAATCTGGGATCGGCCCCTCCCCCTGTACCCTCTAGGAGGCAAGTAAAGCTAACATCCGAGGCATTGCCAGAGGCCAGGACCAGATGCGCCGGCGGGCTCGGGTCAGCCATATAACCCTTCTCGAGGCTCAGGTGACACAGCTTGAGACAGCCCCTAATTAGTCCCCAGGCGATCATACAGACATGTAACTCACAGTAATACACGAAGAAATTAAACACATCTCCCTAGAGTCAGCCAAGATGCTGTAGCGTTCCTCGGTAGCCCAAGTGTATGGAGTGACAAGAATGGGAGGCTGCTTCACAGTTTAGTCTCTTACCTCTTGGCCAATTGAATAATCCCTGAAGTCCAGGACCTTTCAGGGGTCATTAGGCCCACGTCACCTGCAATCGCACAGGCTTTTGCAGACTACTACTCCCATCTATACTCTGCTCACAAACCTGATGCTTGCCTCCCAGATATACTTAATCAGGTTGGCGTCCAGTTCCCCTGCCTCGTGGAAGCCGAGGCGGCAGATCTTGACCTCCCCTTCACCTCAGAAAAAATACACAACGCAGTCTCTTCACTAAAAGTGGTGGAAACACCAGGGCCTCCCGCAGGAGTACTATGCCACTTATCGGGACCAACTGGTCCCCCACCTTGTTGAATTGTTCCGGCATGTTGCAGAGACTGGGTCCTTTACCCCAGAGACTAATGTGGCAACCATAGTGGTGATCCCCAAAACCCAGCCCGCCTCCTCTTCTTGCGTGGCCTACCGCCCCATTTCCTTGATCAACACTGAGGTGAAGATCTATGCCACGATACTGGCCCAGGGTTTGCATCCACTTCTTATCAAGCTAATTCACCCAGACCAATGTGGCTTCATGCTAGCACCAGCACTAGGCACTGCCTGAGGCGCCTCCATCTGGCTCTGGTGCATCGCCAAAATCTCAAACCCTACCTGACGCTTGTCGACTTTGAAAAAGCCTTCGATAAAGTGGACTGGCTCTACCTGGAGGAGGTTCTAAAGATGATGGGCTTGGGTCAACAATTTACACGCTTCATTCAAGTCCTTTACTCCAACCCCACAGCCAAAGTGCTCATTAACGGAGCCCTGTCAGATGTGTTCACCATCCAAAGAGGCACGAGACAAGGATGTCCCCTCTCACCTCTCTTATTTGCACTGGCAATGGAGCCCTTTGCATGCCTTATTCGGTCGGACGACATGATAAAGGGTTGGGCTTGGGAGAGCCACCGCTTTGACAAAATTGCCATATACGCGGATTATGTCCTGCTTTTCCTGCGGACCCGGTCGACTATGGCCCCAGATGTCTCCAGGCCGTCCAAACCTTTGGGAGCATCTCAGGATTTTGGCTTAACCTGGCAAAATCGACCTTAATACCCCTTCATCCCTCCAGAGAATGATTCTACTGGCAAGCATCCATCCCCATCAGGAGACAATCCTCCAAATAGCTGGTTTAGGGAGATGGACGGCGTGGCCAAGAGATTCCTGTGGGGGGGGGGGGTTTAAGCATCGCCCTTGCCCGATGTTAGATTCCGCCCTTTGATAGCGGCAGGGGCATGATTGACCTACATCTATACTACAAAGCTACCTGACTCTTGGTCCTAAACGACTGGTTCCCCAGGGGCTGGTCTGACCCAACCTATAAAACAGAGCTCAAAGACCTGGAGTTTCCCCGCTTCAAGCATTCCTATACAGAAGCCCAATACCAACAGCAATGCCACCAATCACTAGGGAGGTCTTGTGGCCTGGCGCACAGCCCTGAGACACAAAGGTTGGGTCCAGAAACTTAGCCAACAGACACCTACCTGGCTTGGCAAGTGGCTGGGCGAGGTGGCAACATTCAGAGGTTTCCCACGGTGGGATCACATCAGCATATCACTGCTGGGAGATGTTTGGGTGGGGGACCACATCAGAACCTGCCTAGACTTGCAAGGGCGCTACAATCTACTTACCTCACAATTATATAAGTACCTGTTTTTTATGTCATGCCCATGGCGCACACATTTCCACAGGTACGACACTCCCCAAATTCATCCCACTAGAAGCTCAGGTCATGATGGGAAACCTGGGGAAAGGGGGGGTGTCTCGGATATACCGTACCCTGATTAACAATAGCCCAACATCACTCACCCCACTTAGGACCCGGTGGGAGGGATGGTTGGGCCCCTTGGTGGAAGAGGACTGGCGCGACACCCTCATGGCCCCTAAAACCATTACAACCTCAGCCAGACTCCGTTTAATTCAACTATACTACTTACACATTGCCTATCTTAGCCCAGAACGTCTTTACAAAGCGGGCATGCACCCCTCTCCGGGTTGCACGTATTGCAGCCACGAACCAGCAGATTTCTACCACATGACCTGGACCTGCCAGCGTCTGGCCTTATTCTGGGCTGCAATGGAGTCCGAGCTCACGCACATCCTGGGCAGGCAAATTCCCCATGATTCCACATGACTTCTTATGGGGGTTATAGATGGCTTGGACGGGTCCCGATTGGACAGGGTGTTCCTAGGAACAGCCATTCCAGTAGCTAAACACAATATTGCCGCCACATGGGCACAACCCAAACCCCCAAGTGTAGCCAGATGGCGCCATGGAGTGGACTGGTGTGCCGCACTAGAGAACCCCCAATTTGAAGCCCGGGGTTCTCCTGCTAAATACCGCAGGGTACAGGGTAAATTGACGAACGAATTAGACTGATTATTACTGATCCCGCTTACGTACATGAGTTTATAAGTTATACGGCGGGTGTGGGCTGGGGTGCATACCTGTTTCTAATCATGCAAAGGTAATCAGTGATGTTGCGAATATGGTGGTCAAATGTATCCAGCTGCTTCTGTATGTTTAAAAATCAATACAGTTGTTTATCCAAAAAAATAAGATTTAAACAGCTGATGGCAGTCTGAACTTCAGGCAACTAGCAGCAAACAACATACAGAGTAGCCCATCAATGTGTACATCGATGCAGTGTATTTTTAAGGCAGACGTTCACCTGGGTGTCTAGGCAATGAACAGTATTCAGCATAAAAGAACTGCCGAACTCCATTTTCTAAGAGAAGTTTTAAAAAAAGGAGGTACTCGAACTTTGGAAAAAAATATACAGTGAACAATATCAGTGTTTTAAAATGGAGCTTGAAAAAATAATCATGAGATATGATTCAGTAGCTACTGCTGACGGGCTGGGCGCTGGTTGGGGTCATAGAGTTTATTTTATGGTTGCTCTGTGACATTACAATCTGAACTTACAGAGGCACCTAGAGGCTCCTCCTTTCACAGTATGCACTACTTAAGATTGAAATACTGCATGGATATAAAACTACAGAAACTCCCAAACTTTGGACAAAGCAAATGCTAGGGAAGTCAAGATGGAATTAACAGCTGCGGCTTTTCATCCCTGTGTTGAACCCCTTTTTTGGCAATTTTGGCTACTTCTCGCTTAGGCCGCTATACATTATTTCACATAAGGTTTCCATGCTAAATTTGCACCCCTTTTTCGCGAGACTATGGGTATTTATTGGACTTGGCCCTTTTTGCAGGGTCATCCCTTAACTTTTTGCCTTCCTCCTATATTTTTTCTGACTTGTTGTTGGCTATTTTATGACTCTGGGCATATGCTCTCCCTATTGTAAATTGATGTATGAATTGGTGATTTCATTAATTGACTGATTTGGTTTACTTGTCAGACCCTAGTACTGTGCACTGAGTATGCCCAGGGCATGTATATCCAAATGCTGCTAGAGGGCTTGCAGAATCGGTTGTGCCACCCAAAGAAGCAGCCTTGTAAAATGTGTCTAAGGTCTGCCATTGCAGAGCCTGTCTGCAGTCTGGTACTGTCTTGCTGAATGGGCAGGTGCACCCGCTTACCAGTCCCTAAACCTTCCCTTTTCTTCATATCAGACACCCCATGCTAGGCCCAAGGGCAGGGTGCATTGTAAGTATAAGGTAGGACAAGGCCTGATGTGTGTGGCATGTCCTAATAGTGAATTACAGCCATTTTCGTTTTTTACTATTGCAAGGCTACCTTTTCTCCATAGGCCAGAATGGGCAGTCAGATTATTACATCTTATAATCCTAACTGACTCAGGGAACACGGTAGAAATTCGAGTTTAGTATGCCTGAACTCAGAGTGATAAAATATATTATTTAGTCAAGTTGGTTTTAACATTCTGTGTTTGAAAATACCACTTTCAGAAAGTAGGTATTTTCTTCTCTAACTATCTAAAGCCTGCCTCTGCTAGATTGTGTATTCCTTGTCTGGAGTTTGAGTGACAGGGCTGGGGGATTCCAAGAGACAGAATGAGTAGGTCCAGTGGTGAATAGAGAGATTTGCATCTAGATGGGTGGGAGGAGTTGCACCTGGGACCTGATGAAGGCTGTGCCTGCCTTCCACAATGCTGGCTCCACCTCCTGTGGTGAGGCTGATGTCTCTGCCCTACACTGTGAAAGAAGAGAAGGAATCATGTCAACAAAGTGCTCCAGGGCTGTGCTTTCCCTCCTCAATGCTGGTTCCACCTCCTGTGGGATGTCTGATGTTTCTGCCCTGCACTGTGAAAGGAAAGAAGGAGTCTTGTAAACAGAGTGCTCCAGAACTGGTTTGGACTGGGCAAAGCCCTCTGCCCTCAGAGGACAAAGGATTTTGGGGTATAAATATTGGGATCCTGATCCCAAAACATTAGATCACTCTTGGACTACAAGAAGAAACCTCTGCTGAGGAGAGCAACCTGAAGAAACCGAGGAGAGACTATTCCGAAGCTGAAGTGCTGCTTAGGGGATTGGCTTGCAGTGGTTGCCTGACTGTCAAAGAGAGGAGACAGAGCGTTTTGTGCTTTACTTTCAACTTGTGAAGGATTTCCAAGGGCTTGGAAAAGAGCTTGCCTCCTGCTGAAGTCTCAGGGACAACAGAGTTCAAACCCCAGCTCCCCAGAGTTCTTTGGAAGTGCCTGCTGCTGTTTTGCCATCTGAGGGACTGCGTGTTGCAAGGAGCTGGAAGCGCGAATCAAGAGGAAGAAGCCTGTCGCCGTCGCTGCAGCTGCCGTCGCAACTCCGAAGGAGGGTGTCTCCGCTGTAGCTGTCGTATTACACTGCATTGAGAGAAGTGTCTCGCAATGAAGAGGAAGCGTGTCGCTGCTACTGCCATCGCAACTCTAGGGGAGGGTGTCGCCGCTGTAGCTGTCGTATTGCACCGCATCAGGAGAAGAGTCTCGCAACGAGGGAGAAGCGTGTCGCCGTCGCTGTTGCTGCTGTCGCATCATAGATGCCGGCGTTGTAGCTGTCGTATTGCACCGCATCGAGAAAAGCGCCTTGCATCCCCGGAGAAGCGCACTGTCACGGTTTAGGTGTGATAGACTTGGACTTCATGTCCCAGAATGCCTGCGGGTGTGTCCGTTCTTTGTGTCTGTTCGGTGGTTCCCCCTCCCTTTTCTATAAGTGCCTCACTTCCTATACACTCGGGGCTTGTCACCTGGAGTGTTAGCCTCCTTCGAGTTCTGAGTATTGTCTACGTGTGCCAGTGATTCTATCTTGGTCCGTTTCCTGACTGGATGCGTGTGCGGGGTTTCCGACCTTGCTTTCTGTTCTCTCCGCGTTCGGCAGGAGCCGCGCTGAGAGTCAGAGGAGACGCCTGCAGAGCCGCGCTGGGAGTCAGAGGAGACGCCTGCAGAGCCGCGGCGTTCCTCCCCTTTGACCTGTTGTGCCGTTCCGAGCAGGAAGACTCGAGCAGTACAAGTCGTGCTGAGAGCGGTTCCTTACGCTTTTGGATTTTCCTTTTGTTCTTCGTGGGAGCCGTGACATTTCCTAGGAGCAACGGTTCCCGGATTGTGTTTATTTTCCGAAGCCTCAACTTTGCAGTTAGGGTGGACATCCAGGCTGGGTGTCAGTTCAGAAGTGGAACTCTAACGACACACTAGGAGGCAAGTGTATTACGTTATGGACGAACACTGGACCTATTAAGGTATTTTTCATCTTTGAAAACACCAGTAGCTGAAAAGATCCAAGCCCTATGCTTTTTTTGGGCTTTCTGTTAAGACATTCATTCTATACAAAACTGTGAGGTGCTGCTGGTGCATTTTCTTTTCTTCTATTTTTTTTTACTTTATTTTTGCTACTCTTGGATTACTTGGATGTTTGTGGCAGCTTCTATCAGTGAGTGTCGTGGTGAACTACACTTATAGTATATGTCAAGACCAAGAACAGGGGGGGGGGAAGTACTTACAGTGTTTTTTGTGTATTTCTGCAGGTACACAGATTATAACCCTGATGTGAGGGTCCCACTGTCCTTCTGTGCTGTAGATGATTTCTGGCTGCCAGTCCTTTATATTTTATTTCTCCACTTTTCCCCTTCCCTGGGTGGGGTTCTCTTGGTGAGGCGTTATCTGAATCACTCACTTGGAGCTCCTTCCCTAGGGAGGAGTGAATCTAGCATCTGCCTCGCTCCCGCAGTGTCTGGAACTACAGGTGGGTCAATCTGTTTTATAGTGTGACAGAGTGACAAGCCCAAGTTTTCAAAACGGCCTGAGCGATGGATACTAATACGGTTTTGACTACTTGTTGGAGTCCCTTACAGCATTAATACTGGAAGTGGATACTTTCAGAGGAGAGAATCAGGAATTGCGGAATGAGGTTAGTCAGTTACGAGGTGAAATAACAAGTTTGACTAGGACTAGCCCTTCCAGTTCTAAAGGCGCCCCATATATCAGGCCCGCAACCCTACAGCCTCCCTCTCAAAACCCTTCCCTCTTAGCTCAAGGGACGCAAGGCCCTTCCACCATACAGGTTATTCAACCAGTGCAATTACCGTTAGCTCCTCCTGAGAGGTTTTAGGAGATCCTAAAAAATTTGGTACATTTTTAGGGCAGTGTAAGTTACACTTCATGTGCAAACCCGCTGTCTTTCCTGATGATTATTCCAAGACAGCCTTCATGTTATCTTACTTAGGCGGCAACGCAGCCACCTGGTCGTTCCCTCTTATTGATAGGAATGATCCAGTCCTAGCCAAGTATGACGATTTTTGTGAAGAGATGCGCAAGTTATTTGACAGGAAGGCCCATATGCTATCCTTAGACAGAGAGCTTATTACACTTAAACAAGGGTCACAGGATTTGTTAACATATATAACGAACTTTAATCGTCTTGTTGTTGAGACTGACTGGCCGCCTGCCAAAAGAGTTTCCTTGTTTTATCAGGGATTGAGAGGGGAATTAAAGGATGTGCTGGCTCAGGTGGTGAATATGCCGTCCTCATGTGAAGAGCTCATTGACCTCACGGTTCAGTTGGATCATCGACTGCAAGAACGGAAAGGCGACAAACATCGTTACGAACTGAGATTCCCTTTGTCAAAACCCAAACCAGTGACAGAGGGTGCATCGACTCCCGACACAACTGAACCAATGCAAATAGGAGGAGTAAGAGGCCCTCTAGGTTGGTCAATCTGTTTTATAGTGTGACACGCACCGCCGTCGGAGCTGCAGCCTTCGCATCGTGGATGTCGGCGCTGTAGTTATCGCATTGTGTGGAAGCCTCTCACAACATCGGAGAAGAGTGCCGCAGCCAAGGCTGCTGCTGTCGCATCGCTGAACAAGGGTGTCCCTGCTGCAGCTGATGAATCAAACCGAGACTCCTCGCAACCTCGGAGAAGCGTGCCGCATCAGGAAGATCTTCACGTCGTTATTTCTTTGCACTGGAACTTTGCCGCATTTCCATTGCTGCAACATTACTTGTTGTGAAAGCGCAACGCATTGTAAGGTACATTGATGCAAAGTGTTGCATCTCAAGAACTGAACTGAACTAAGCCAAAACTACCATCTTTAAGTATAGTATTGTGGATTTTTGTTGTTTATGGTATTGTGTTAAATCCTAATAAAGAATACTTATTTTTAATATACAACTGTGTGGTGCCCATCTGTAGTGTTGTCACTGGGTTACTGAATGTGGTCACAAATGCTTTTCACACTGCCTCTGAGATAAGCCTGTCTGCTCTTGCCAAGCTACCAAGGGGGTGAGCAAGGGGTTATTTTAGGAGTGTACCCCATTACCCTGACTAGAGGCAAGGGTTCCTATTTGTCACAAGTACCTACCTGTGCCAACTAGAGACCCCCAAATCTAACATTGGTGGTCAACTGTGAGGATTCTGGACTTGCATTTGTGACTTATGTACAGTGATTTGTGAACAGTTCTTAGTGAGTGCAGACCATAACGCCACCACATACTTTTTGGTAGATTCCTTTTTGGGGATTTGCTATTTTTGAAAGATGCCAAATTCAGTTGTCTTGGAGAGAGCAGAATCCATAGCCTCTATTGATTGTGAATGGGAAGAAGGACAATTTACAAGGCACTGAGTGACTGGGTAGAAGCAAGGAAAACCCCTGAGATTGAGGAAGGGGATGAGAATGCAGATGTGCAGCTGGAAGGGCCAGGAGAAAAGAAAGCACCTCCCCCGCAGTTAGCAGTGCTTCAGGCAAGATTCTGTCTCCAGAGGAGCGGAGGACAGAGAGAGATCTAGGAGGCATGAAATGGAGATAACCAAGTTTAAGGTGAATAGCTAACTGGAGATAGAAAATAGGAGACTAGACATAGAAGAAAAGAAATTGCAGTTTGAGCATGACTTGATAATAAGGAAATTTGATATGGAGCTCGAGAGGCTTGAGGCCATGAGTGTCTAAGCCCAGCAACAAGAAATGTGTGTAGCTCAGAGATTGAGCTTTGCAGAATTGGAGGTAGAGTCCAGCTCAGATGGTGGCAGCAAAATTGAGGTGTCTAGTGCTGATGGAGCAGTACATACACCCAGAGATGTGGCGCCTGACTTGAAGGAGGGGTCAACATACACCAGGAAGTTCAAGGGCATGAGCTAGCTCCAGTAGTGCGCAGCTTCCCTGAGGAGACTAGGGTAACTGGTGCAGGGGTTCATGGTCCTAGTGGTGGGAGGGACACTCTACTGACTCTAGATGAGAGGTGCAGGGAGAGGGGTTCCCCCAAGGTTAAAGTCCTGGTATGTGAGTGTGAAGACCGCCCAGAAGAGTGTGGGTTGGATGACAGAGACAGTCTGATACTGTCTTGCCAATCTCAGGAGAGTGGTGTGGAGTACGTGTGCGAGGCACTGGTTTGTGAGGTGAAGAATAGTTTGGTTAACCCCTGTAGGGGGCTGTGTGATCCAATTATGGGAGAGCATATTGTAAGTCCCTGTTTTCCAGAGCTATCCCAACACCTGTTGGAGAGTGAATTCTCTGACTCCAGGGAGCTCACATTGGAGGCAGACCTTTTGGTGGATTCCAGAGGGTCTGGAGAGGCATTGGGGAGTAACTCTGTGGAGAGTGGCTCAGGTATCTTCCAACCCAGAGTGGTGGAAGTGGTGCAGAGTAGCCCAGCTAGGTCCCATTGTAGTGGGAGGGGTGTAGGCCCTCACGCCCTGTCTCAATGGAGAAATAGTGAGTGTGGGGCTGAGTGTCCCCAGGTGCCCGAAACCCAGTCTCAGAGCCTGGATGGTTCTTTCAAAGGAACACCAGGTAGGGAGCCTATGCTGTCCTGATGAATGAATGACCATGGTGACACCACTTCTGTCTTGGGGGATCTTCGCTCACTGTCAGATGGACAGGGGTCGGAAGATCTGCGCCGGGCAGACTTTCACACGACACATGAGTTATGTATCACCCTCGGGGGTAGCATGTGTGCTCCCAAGGAAGTACTGTTTTGCCAGGCAAGTGTTCAACCACAGGGTTTGGTCCCTGGGTTGGGAAGCCAGGTGCAGGTGTTGTCTGACCTGTAGGAAGGGGCAACTGTAATCAATGTCCTGACCAAGGTAGCTTCTAGAGGTACCACTCCAGTTGGGAGGGTGTCGTGCTCTGGAAGTGGGTGCAGAGGGAGGGAGTCTTCGCCTCTGACCCTAGTGCAGCCTGAAGGTTTAGACCCTAGGTTAGAGGGCCAGGTTCAGGGTGTCCCCCCTGACCTGGGAAACCAGTTGCAGGATAGAACCCCTGAACTGGTGGGCCAATTGTGTAGGACACCTGCTACAGGCACCCTGACAATTCTGGAAGGGGGTACCGCTCCAGGTTGGAGGGTACAGAGCCTGAAAGAGGAGGACCGAGTGTGGGAGAGGCCACCCCAGTCTCTGGTCCAGCCACCAGGTACAGGCCTGGGGCTTTGTGGGTCAGTGTCAGGATGTCACACCTGACCTGACAGGAGGGAGAGTGGACAAAGGGTGCCAAGCACCTGGTGTTGCACCCCCCCCCCACTCTCAGACGTCACAGAGGTTTGAGAGCCCTGAGAGGCATAAGGCCTGGGTCTCATCACTGACTACTGTCAGTGGCCACTGTGGCTTGCTGTCTGTCTGTTGGGACACACCTGTGAGCAAGTTAAGGTTGGTGTTAGACCTGACATCATTGGCTTGAGTCTCTCCTCCATTTTATTTCTGTTTGCCTCCTCTGTTTACGATGTTTTTGATGGTATATGCTTTGGGCACTGTGCCACTGCTGATCAGTGCCACAGTGCAAGTGCTCCCTATGTTAAATTACTGTATTGATTGAATTCCATGTTTGGCTTATTTGGTTTACTGTCAGTCCCTAGTCTAGTGCACCAGGAGTGCCAGGGCTTGTAAATACAAATGCTGCCCGTGGGCTTGCAGCACATGTTGTGCCACACACAAGAACGGCCTAGTAAAAGTATGTCTACAGGTCTGCCATTGCTAGACCTACGTGCAGTCTGGTACTGTCACGCTGACTGCGCAAGTACACCTACTTGCCAGTCCCCGAACCTTCCCTTAACTTCATGTTAGTCACCCCTATGGTAGGCCTGAGGGCAGGGTGCATTGTAAGCATAAGGTAGGACAAGCCTGACCAAGTTGGCATGTCCTAATAGTGAATTACAGCCATATTCGTTTTCACTATTGTAAGGTAACCTGCTCTCCATTAGTTAGAATGGGCTGCCTGGGTTATTAATGTTATAATCCTAGCTGGCTCAGGGAGCATGGTGCAATGTCGAGTTTGGTATCCCTGAACTCGGGGTTTAATAACACATCTGTTTGTGTGGATGGTTTTTGGACTCTGGGTTTGAAAATAGCACTTTTAGAAAGTGGCTATTTTCTTGTCTAACTATTTCTGGTTTCTGCTGGTTTAGTGTGTGTGTGACAGGAGTTGGGTGGCTCCAGAGATCTGATGAGTCAGTGTGGGTTGAGTGGGGCATTTGCATTGAGAGTAGGGGGAGAGTAGCTTCTGATAGCCTGCCCTGCCTGATACAATGCTGGCTCCACCTCCTGCCAGGCGACTGATGGCTCTGTGCCTGCCATGGACGATCCTGGCCCCACCTCCTACCAGGAGGCCTATAGCTCTGCTCCTGCCAGTGACAATGCTGGCTCCACCTCCTGCTGGGCGTCTGAGGACCCAGCCCTGCTCAGTGAATAGGCCAGGTGCCTCTGCCTGGCTACACCCACAACAGACCCAGGATGTTGGGAAATTCCCCTACATGGACAAAGGTATCAAAGCCAAAAAGGGGTATAAGAGAAGGACCCCTGAACAAAGAATTTAGATCACTTCTGACAAGGAACCCTGAAACCAAGGACAAGAAGCCTGCTGATCCAAGGACTTGCCTACCCCTTCTGCCAGTGTGCTGTTTGCTGGGGGAAATCCTACATTGCTTCTTTATTTTTGCCAAGGAACCAGGAGAGAGGAACTGTGTGTGTACTCTCAAACTTTGCTAAGAAAATCTCCAAGGGCTGGAAGAGTGCCAGCCTCCTGTTGAAGTCACAGGGCTAAAGGACTTCATCTGCTAAAAGTGCTTGTTGCTGGAACTTGAGAATCCAGCACCTCTGAAAGAAACCAGCAATCTCGACGCCGACGGACGTCGCCGAATCCAGCTCGACATCGTGAGTAACGGCTCCAGTGTCCCGCTTCCTCGACGCCGGACGCCGGGCCCGATCGACACCAGCAGCAACGCCAGTGAGTAGTGAGTTCGGCTCCAGCTCCAAGGGACCTCGTGTCTGCACCACTGCTGATCGCATCGACTTCGTGCCCTCTCGACGCCGTGAGCGCTGCTCACTCTTGCAACATCGACGACGACGCCGTATCCTGCTTCACCTCGTGAGCTCTGCTCCTGCCTGACATCTGTCGACGCCGCTGCAGGTCGCCCCGACTCCGAGGCCGGATCGACGCCGGAGACGCGATGCCGGACATCTCGACGCCGCTGATCATCGTGTGCTTCGCTTTTCCAAGGTACTGTGTTGTGGGGGTCTGTGCGACTCCGGGCTCGACGTAGCGCTCCTCGCGGTCGACGCCGAACCCTTTGGATTAACTTTGCCTCGACGTCGTGTGACTCCCGTGTGGGTTACATTGTTGCCAAGAACTGTGTTTTAAAGAAGAAGAGTTGCTTTTGATACTAAAGACTTTGTGCTAAGAAGAAACTACACTTGAACTATTATTTTTCCTTCCAAGAGTATTTATTAAGATTGTGGTATATTTTTGTCGTTATTTGATCTTGTGCTAAGCCTTATATAAAAATCCTTATTTTTATAATACTACTGTGTCGTGTCTATTTGTAGTGTATTCACTTTATTACTGTATGTGGTCATGAATGCTTAACACACAGCCTCTGAGATAAGCCTGTCTGCTCTGCCAAGCTACCAAGGGGGTGAGCAGGGGTTATCAAAGGGTGTGATCCCCTTGCCCTGACTAGAAAAGGTGTGTCCCTATTTGTCAGAAGTGCAAACCTCTGCCAACTAGAGACAGCCGGTTCTAACATTGGACGCAGCGGTGAGGATTTGAACCTTGCATTTATGATCCATGTGCAGTGATTAGTGTGCGCTACATAGTGAATGCAGACCATAGCGCAGCCACAATCTAATTTGGAAGGATTCTATTTTTGTTTTCCGCTTTTCTGAAGCTTGATTTTTTGAACACTGCCAGTTTTGACCATGAGTGACACCGGAGTCTCTGTGTTGCTGTGGAGGAATTCGATAGGGAGAAGATGAAGGAATACGGGAAGAAGCAGCTGCAATACTTTTGCAAGCAGTTTAAAGTTCCTACCACAGGCCTCTCAAGAAAGGAGGGATATTTCAAAGCATTGCAGGCCTGGTTAGAGTGTATTCACTTTATTACTGTATGTGGTCATGAATGCTTAACACACAGCCTCTGAGATAAGCCTGTCTGCTCTGCCAAGCTACCAAGGGGGTGAGCAGGGGTTATCAAAGGGTGTGATCCCCTTGCCCTGACTAGAAAAGGTGTGTCCCTATTTGTCAGAAGTGCATACCTCTGCCAACTAGAGACAGCCGGTTCTAACAGTTAGGTGCTGCACAGATGGTGTCCACAGTGGACGGAGAAGGGTTCCACATGGTTTAGCTTGGTGGGCCCTGAGAGTATGGACAGAGGAATTTAAATGGGTTCAGATTGGCGTAGAACTGGAATATGCCCCTGCTGTTGCGGGCCAGGTCCATGTTCTATCACCCAAAGCAGGGAAGCCCATCATATTAGTGATTGGTCTACCCTGCATTTTGGCTGGAAGGGGATTGCGTTGGACTTGGCCATTTTTGCAGGGTCATCCCTGAACTTTTTGCCTTCCTCCAATATTTTTTCTGACCTGTTTTTGGCTATTTTATGACTCTGGGCACTTTACCACTGCTGATCAGTGCTAAAGTGCATATGCTCTCCCTATTGTAAATTGATGTATGAATTGGGGATTCCATAATTGACTGATTTGGTTTACTTGTCAGACCCTAGTACAGTGCACTGAGTGTGCCGAGGGCATGTAAATCCAAATGCTGCTAGTGGGCTTGCAGCACTGGTTGTGCCACCCACAGAAGCAGCCTTGTAAAATGTGTCTAAAGTCTGCTATTGCAGAGCCTGTGTGCAGTCTGGTACTGTCATGCTGACTGCACTCACTTACCAGTCCCTAAACCTTCCCTTCTCTTCATATCAGACACCCCTAAGGTAGGCCCAAGGGCAGGATGCATTGTAAGTATAAGTTAGGAAGGGCCCTGATGTGTATGGCATGTCCTAATGTTAATTACAGCCATTTTCGTTTTTCACTATTGCAAGGCTACCTGTTCTCCATAGGCCAGAATGGGCAGTTAGATTATTACATCTTATAACCCTTACTGACTCAGAGAACACGGTAGAAATTCGAGTTTAGTATGCCGGAACTCAGAATGATAAAATACATCTTTTAGTGAAGTTGGTTTTTACATTCTCTGTTTGAAAATACCACATTTAGAAAGTAGGTATTTTCTTGTCTAACTATCCAAAGCCTGCCTCTGCTAGGTTGTGTATTCCTTGTCTGGAGTTTGAGTGACAGGGCTGGGGGATTCCAAGAGACAGAATGAGTCAGTCCAGTGGTGCATAAAGAGATCTGCATCTAGCTGAGTTGGAGGAGTTGCCCCTAAGACCTGAATAGGGCTGTCCCTGCCTTCCACAATGCTGGCTCCACCTCCTGCGGTGCGGCTGATGTCTCTGCCCTGCACTGTGAAAGAAGAGAAGGAATCATGTCAACAAAGTGCTCCAGGGCTGTGATTTCCCTCCACAATGCTGGCTCCACCTCCTGTGGGGCGTCTGATGTTTCTGCCCTGCACTGTGAAAGGAAAGAAAGAGTCTTGTAAACAGAGTGCTCCAGAACTGGTTTGGACTGGGCAAATGCCCCTCTGCCCTCAGAGGACAAAGGATTTTGGTGTATAAATATTGGGACCCTGCTTCCAAGAAATTAGCGACTCAAGAGGAAGAAGCGCGTCGCCGTCGCTGCTGCTGCCGTCGCAACTCCGAAGGAGGGTGTCGCCGCTGTAGCTGTCGTATTGCACTGCAACGAGAGAAGCGACTCACAATGAAGAGGAAGCGTGTCACCGTCACTGCTACTGTCGTCGCATCTCCAAAGGAGGGTGTCGCCACTGTAGCGGTCGTATTGCCCCGCATCAGGAGGCGAATCTCGCAACGAGGGAGAAGCGTGTCGCCGTCGCTGTTACTGCCGTCGCATCGAGGATGTCGGCGCTGTAGCTTTCATATTGCACCACACCGAGAAAAGCACCTCGCATCCCCGGAGAAGCTTGCCACCATCGGAGCTGCTGCTGTTGCATCGTGGATGTCGGCGCTGTAGTTATCGCATTGTGCGGAAGCCTCTCACAACGTCAGAGAAGAGTGCTGCAGCGAAGGCTGTTGCCATCGCATCGCTGAACAAGGGTGTCGCTGTTGCAGCTGACGTATCGAAACCGAGACTCCTCGTATCCTCGGAGAAGAGTACCGCATCTGGAAGATCTTCATGTCTTTATTTCTTTGCACTGGAACTTTGCCGCATTTCCTTGTTGTAAGCATTTCCATCGCTGCAACATTACTTGTTGTAGAAGCACAACGCATCGTAAGGTACATTGATGCAAAGTGTTGCATCTTAAGAACTGAACTGAACTTAGCTAAAACCATGATCACTCATTGTAAATCCCCAAACTAGCACACAATCTCGGAAAATCTTTTCATTTTCCAAGTTTCCAAGTGACATATCCATGAATCTTTGGAAGACAACAGATGCTGAGGAGAGTCCAAATGGCATTTGAAAAAATCAAAATGCACAATTCCGGAGTGATAAAGGACGTCAGATGTCTGGAACTGAAATCTTACAAGACTTGATGATATGTACTTCACAAATCCAATACCAAAAAATACTTGACAGCTCGCACACAACACACCATTTTTTTATGTTTGGCAAAGGATGCCTATCCACCCAGATATTTTGATTCAAGTCACGCGCAATCCATGCAAATAAGTATTTTCCCATCACTTTTACTAGATATCACAACAGGATGTAGCCATTCTGACGCTTTTATTGTCTCTATGATATTCTGTTCCAACTGTCTTATAAATGTTCCCCTCAAGGGTCCCCTCAAAACTTAAGGCACATTCCCCACTTTGTGAACTTTAGGCACAGCTCCTTCTTTCAAAAAACATCATGGGTACATTTCTTGCAACAACACAACGTGTCAGTAAATAAGGCAGGAAAAGACTGTTTCCACCTTTTTGCTTCATCCTGAACCACTACTAGTGCTATATCAGTATGGTTAGAATCTAATGTAATCCCTAATGCATGTTGTTTCCTCCATCCCTAATAAAGTCATGACCTTTTTTACAACATACACTATGGATTTGGCATGTCTACCTTTGAACGATAGTGTGGTATTAAAAAAAAACATGTGCAACATCCCACCGCAATAACCTTCAGGTTCTGCATCAGTTTCCATAAGATTCATATCACCTCTGGTTATCCAAACATCCTCATCAACAAGGGTATAGGATGAAAAAGGTTGAACAAAAATCCACCCACTTCCTGACCACAAACTCCACCTAACACTTACAAGGCTTATATGGCTTATTTAGTTCATAGACCAGCTCCACTCACCTGTCATCTTCATACACCACAAATACTTCAATGTTTCCTTCATCATTCTCAGTATCATCCTGCTCCTTTTCCTCCTTACTGGATAGTAACACATTCATACATGATTTGTTCTCACATACTTCCCTCTTGCATACTCTAGGAAAATGGCCAAACTTTATGCATTTAAAACATTTAGCTTTCACAGCTGGACACACTGGTGAGGTTGCTACATGTTTGATGCTGCCACATCTGAAACACACTTTTCTGTCACATTTAGTGACCAATTGATCTTTCTTCCCTTCTTTGCTCCTGTTTTTCCGAGATGTCTGATAACCTGATAGCCCTCTGCAGTGGGCTATAAGACTATGTTTTGGCATACTTTCCCTGTATAAAACGTCTCTCCTTAGTGAGGAATGTGCAGACAAACCATTTACTGTACTTTTACTGCTATTTGAAATGTCCAGTTTGCTCAACAGACCACCCGAAAACCTTATATAAAAAACACATTGGACCCTGTTCACAAAGGTCACAAACCTACAATTACAGCTGGAAATGCTTCCTATATGCCTGCCAGGAATTCATTAAACTCTTCATGGCAGTCAGAAATTGATTTATTCCTATGAATTTCTGCACCACAAGTGGAGACAAACTCACAATAGTTATTCCAATGCAAGGAGTGGGAAGTGAATGGTACAAGATACTGTTAACCACAGAAGGATGCACATCTGTCATGGTCGTCTGAGAACGGCAGTCTTAAAAGG
Source organism: Lissotriton vulgaris (assembly GCF_964263255.1). Taxonomy (NCBI): domain Eukaryota; kingdom Metazoa; phylum Chordata; class Amphibia; order Caudata; family Salamandridae; genus Lissotriton; species Lissotriton vulgaris. The sequence continues at coordinate 1,122,185,387 of NC_141694.1, forward strand.
ATACAAATCAATTTAAAGATGATCACTATAGATGCGCATATATTCCTGGCGGCCAGCTTTGAATGGATTTGTAATATTTTGCAACTCATTTGAGGATGGCCACTGCAGATCTGCGTGCATTCATGGCAGTATTCTAAGCCAAAATGTTTCACTAACAAGACCTATTGTTTTGGCAAACACTTATTATAACAATGGGGAAAAAAGCTCACTCCTCCCAGCCAATGAATCCAGGTGAGCACATCACTGGGGTTGGTATTTGATTGATAGAACTTAATTGGAGTATTCGTTGTGTGTATATATTTATTGGCATCAACGTCTAGTTCCTTTACCCCACAGTGGTCAAATGATTACATTTAATATGGGATTTATTTCCACATTAGCCAAGCTGTAGTGTGGGAGCACAGAAACAACACCGTTCACATAACCAAGAACACATATGAGTCGCAGGTGTTTCTGCACTGGGTTCTGGAAAGATGGCTATTCAGGTTATGAAGAATATTTAAATGTTTTTATCATTATTAATTGTGCTCTAAATATGTTGCGTTTTGCGCATTTTTCATAGTAGTGCGGTTATTTCCCTGCACTCGAAGGGCAGCATAACAACATGGTGTGCAAAGATGAGCCGTGGACGCTAACCCCGAGACCTGCAAATCTTGGGATCAGAACTGGCCTGCATTCCTAGCCAGCATGCGGTCATTACATTTCCAGCGGAGACAGACTCTGGGCGTCTGCGGAATTACCTGTCGCGAGACTCCAAAACCTGCCCGAGGCTCTTACGAGCAAAACTCGCGTTACTAAACATTCGGAATGCGAGGAGGGATGGAGCCAAGCAGAGGGGCACCGCCAGAGCCGGCTTCTGTCCCGAGATGACCTTTAAGGGATTGCAAATATTTACTGCATTCCAGCTTCGGGTGCTTTGAATCATTGCCACGCACAGGGTGGGTATTTAAGGCTTTGCCGAACATATAAACAGTGAATTTAAGGGGCCTATTTCCAAGCCAGTGCTGTCTTCCAATAAAGTTATTCAATCGCATTGTGTTATAAGTGTAAACAGAAGAAGCCGGTGACATTTTTAGGCACCTCGACATCAAGCAAAGCTGCCAGGAGGATAACTCCGCATTTTATGAGGAAGGATAAAACAAACACAAAAAACGCAAATATTTTTAATATTATGAAAGGCTGGTAAATAAAATACCATTAAAAAAAATCTGAGCTACTGTGTTAATTACATGAATATTGATGCGTTCATAATCAATATTCTAGGCATTGAAGTTAGAAATATAAATTTCGCCCCACGATAAATAACCATATTTAATATACCAAGATTGAGGCTTCTTTTTCATGAGCATATCATTATGAAAATTAAAACACTGAATTGTGATAGAATCACGTTGGTATGGAATTCGCAGCAACACTTGCAATGTCATTTTGTTCTAATGATAGAAATAAATCTGGGTCAAATACAGGGAAGGAAATGTTCATCCTTCTCCAGTGTATAGAAAGCATACCTCGTATTGTAACACATTGTCAACTGATTGTATGTTTTCGTATTCAATAAAATACTATGAAAGAAAAAGGCCCTTAGTGTTTTCCACCTGGGTACGTTACAATTCAAAGTACTGATATAGGGCGAGAGGTAGAGACTGCAGTAATGGCGGGGGATTACAGTGGAGAGGGACATAGACTTGTAATGAGGCTGACAGGAATGGTCGGTGCTTAGAGGAGGGTAGGAAAAGGGGCAGTAATCAGGGAAGTATCTATTAATGGTTTAGCAGGTGCAGTGGCACTGGGGTCCAGAGGTCCGAGAGGCCCACTGAATCTTGATGATTGCTGCATTTTGCTACCCACTTAGCATTACTTGGGGCCCCTTTTCCTGCTTGCACTGGGGCCCATAGAACCTTTGCAACACCACAGGTGGTGGTGGGGACGTTTTCTGTCGTGGTCCAGGGCTTAGGTGGATTTGCAGTGATGACGTATTGCTTGAAGAGAAATGTATTCAGCTCTTTGCAGAAGTGGAGAATGGTATGAGCCTGGCAGATCTTGACTGTGTGGGCCTTCCAGATCCTATTAGCTTAAACGGTGTGGTCTCTTTAACACAGACCTCCTTCTCAAATCCAAGGCAGGTTCAAAACTACATATCCAGGAGCAGCTTTAAGTGCCTAACACTTCAACGTTTCCACATATTTACTTATTTACATGGCTGTCTAATGACAGATATATCAACCAGCAGCCATTTCATAATATATTGTAATAGATACTTAGAGTCCAGTGAAATAATGTGATTGTCTTTGCTGCTATATATATATATATATATATAATATATGCAACAAAGACAATCACTCACGGTCTCAGAAACATGAGACAGGATCAGGAAAACAATGATTTATTCCATCATAAATCAACGTGACGTGTTTCGCCTTGCAGCTTGATCACACCAAGTGCACGGTATGAGAAGCCTTGTTACATACTTGCAAATAGAAACTGACAAAAGACCTGTTCAGACCAATTAGGTCAGTAAAAATTGAAAGCTCCCTTTGCCCAAAAGCAATCTGCTTTGCTTTTTGGAAGCGAGAGCAGGTTTCCTGCTCTCGCTTCTAAAAAGCAAAGCAGGGTTTTCTATGGCAGGGTGGGATCGTTGCTCCCACCCTGTCATAGCAAATGGCAATGTCCCGGGGGTGGGCACCCTGGGACATTGCAGGAGCCGGCGCTGGGGGGTGGCGGTCTCCAGGGCCATCAAGGGCTCCAGGAGGGGGGCCCTCCACCCTTCATTTTTAAAGCCCTGGTGAGGTGGTGGTCCCAGGGGTCCACTACGGATCCCCGCATTTGAATAATTAGAGACCCGAGGAGGTGGTGGTCCCCGGGGCAGTGTGGGGTCAGGAGCGCCCCACACAAACTTTTTTAATTTAAGCACTGGGGAGGTAGCGGTCCCCTGGGATTGGGGGGCCCACGAGGCTCCCTGCATATAATTAACAATGCCCCGGGGAGTTAGCGATCCCTGGGGCAGCATCAGGGCCGGACTGGGAACCAAAACCAGCCCTGACAAATTGCTCAGCCGGCCCCCCACCCCCACCCACGGGGGTTGGGGGTGCGGCCGAGCTCTTTGCCAGGGCTGAAAAAACGGCCCTGTAACAAAAACGGCCACCAGGGGCCCAAAACCGCCCCCACCCGTGCGGCGCACCGAGGATTGCCCAGTGCCCACTACGGCCAGTCCGGCCCTGGGCAACATGAAGGGGCAGGAGCCTCCCCTGGCATTTTATTTCAAGCCCCGGGGAGGTGACAGTCCCTGGGGTTGTGGGGACCCCGAAGGCCCCCTCATCTATTATAAATATTGCCCTCGGGACCTGGTCCACCCGAGGCTTTGAAAATGAAGGGTGGAGGGCCACATAACATGCGTGATTTACAGTTTTTCACAGTACATTTTGTTTTTATAGGATTATGCAAAATGACACCATAACACCACATGGCATAGTTGGGTGTCACTGGGTTGAAAATCCTCCCTCTGGACCAACAGAACAACCTAAACAGATAGAATGCGAGCCGCTCTTGTTCAGGACACTTGTATTTTTTAGTGCAAATGTGACAAGCTCTAAATTCACATTTCACTACATTTCATGTAATTCTTTTTATGAAATTTTGTGCAATTTTGCTAAAGAAACGTAATCAAAATTTCACACATCTAATATATATGTGAGGTATATGATAACATGTATGGACTGAACAAAGTTAAGATAATTCAGTAGACTGAGTTTGTCTCCCTTCCTACTATATACAATCATGTGCAATGCAACAGGCCTCGCATTTACGCGAGTTTGAGCTATTGAAATTGTAAATGACAATGCCTTTTATTTATGTTTTGGTTTTTGAAACATAAATAAAAGGCATTGTCATTTACAATGAAAATACCTTAAACTCGCATAAATGCCAGACCTATTGCATTGCAAATGCTTGTTGGAAGTCCTAGAAGGGTCAGGAGATGCTACTTGAATTACAGTTTGTACAAAACTCTATGTATTCTTTTTAAAGATATAGGGGCATATTAGCAACAAATAGCGATAATTATCGCTAAATGTGCTTAGAGCATTTTTTTTATCGCCTGCTATCGACGGATATCATTGCAGAGATAACATGCTATTAGCAATGTTTATCTCCAAAGCGATAAAATATCCAGTGATAGCAGCTCAATGCGTGAATATCGCTGGAAATCCAGTGATATTCAGGCATCATCGCTAATGGGGACTTAGCCCGAATATCCACCTTCCATTGGATATACAGGTTAAGAAGTGGTCTGAGCAGGCGTTACGGTTTGGCGATAATCGCGCTTAGCGAGAGTTTTATTATCGCTTCGCCTGCCTTGCTTATAGGCGATAGCTGTGTTAGCGACTGCTTTCAGTCGCTAACAGGTTGGGTATGCCCACTTTGCGTGTCATTAGCGATAAATATCGCTGACATGCAAAGCGGGCCCCAAACCTGTAGCTATCGCCTACAAGCTGTCGCTAACTGCTGTTAGCGACAGCTTGATAATAGGGCAATAAAAATATTGCCGCTTTAGCGGGAAAAAGTCCAGCTAAAGCAGCGATATTGCCCTTACTAATATGCCCCATAGTTCGGCCTCTATTGAGTTAGGAATCAATCAGGAGTAGCTTACACACCTCAGAATTTCACATTTTTGATTTTGGATTTGTTGCTTTCATTTTTTCAAATTGTGAAAAAACTGGAATTTTGTGAATTTCCGGATTTCTTTACCTGTCTTGCAGTGATAATACCAGTTAAGATGGAAAAATGGCAAGTAAGTGGCAACCGTAATTAAGGCTTATTGTTTTATAATTTGTCTTGACTTTCTTTAATGTTATATCAGAGTATATGCATCGCGCATGCCTGCCATTGGAATGTAGTTCCTGGAATAGATAGAGGGGCCCCACACATTCGTTAGAAATAGGTGGTATATTTCCTACACCTAGCCCTGGTGGCTGTGGACAGGATTGTGTGCGCCAGGGTGGTCGCCTGTGGTGTAAGTCACCCTTAGTTGGTAGCTTTCCAGTGACACCCCCAGCCCCTCCAACCCCAACTCCCCCATCGCAGACCCCGTCATTGGTTGCCAGGAACTCATCTGATGGTGCAGCTAAGGTAAGAGAGGAGTGCAGAAGCCGAGTCTCAATTGAGCAAGTACAACGAGCTGGAAACCGGCATCACTTTCCGATCATTACCGAAACTGGCTTGAGGAATCTCAAAGGCTGCGTCCGGATCTGTCGAGAAACGCGTCACCTAATATTCCCAACACAAGCATTTACAATGCAATAACTCTCGCATTTAAGCAAGACCTCTTGCATTGCAAATGTTAGTCATCACGGACAACGGGAGGGAGGGCGGGGGTTGGGAGGAGAAGACACGGACAACAGGCGGGTGGGGGAGAGGGGGCACAGAAAACTGGAGTGCGGTCGGAGGAAGGGAGGAGAAGACTAGGACAACGGGAGGAGTAAGGAAGGCAGTAGGAGAACTTCATTAAAGAAAATAGTGCTCACAGTGTAAAGAACACGCACCGTGTAACACTCAAAGTAAAGGGGCCAGTCGCCATGGGAGATGACAAATGAAGGGAAGGCGGTACTAAGGAGGAACTAACAAGCCCATTGATGAATCAGAAGCCAACATTTAGGACAGACAATGACACAAGCCAATGGCAAATGTGAGAAGTTGGTCTGGCATATGATGCCCACTATTCTAGTGGGCACCTTGCACCAGTCCAAACGACCCTTATTAATGGTAGGTTTAAGACAACCTTTATAGAAAGCTATCCTAGTGGTAGCTGTGGAGAGCAGCCTTCAGGCTAAGTCTTGAAGGAATGTAAAGCATATTGTCTTACCAGTCTATAATCTCTTGAAGGATCAAATGAAAGTACACCACACAAGGTTTATATATAAAATATATGTATTTATTCAAAGCACAACCCCTCTAGTCTCTTTATGAGGCTAGAGGCCAGAGTACAACACAAGAACTTTAAATAGCACACAGTAAATAGCACAGTATACGTTTTGCCCTAGGGTCCTCACAAACCATATACTAAAATAGTGGTATAAGAACCATGTGAGGGATAGAAGTGAGGCCTAGGGCCTGTAGAACCGCTGGGGCAACCAGGAACCACCCAAGGTAGGGACGCAGGAGACCCACGGGGGATGCGTGCAGTGTCTAAACACAGCCGCGAATCACCATTGAATTCTATGGCGAAAGTTAAAGTTACATAGTTAAAGATTTAGGACACTTAGGAGTGGAATGCGAGGGAACCCCTTCAGTGCTGGACACTTCGAGAGTCAAGACCCACGGAAGCACCGAAGTACTCGTGTTACCTCACCCAGGGAAGCCGGTTGCATAGGTGTCTTTTCGTGTCAGGTTTCGTCGTCAATTCCTAATGAGAGCTGCAAAGAAGTGCTGCAGGCGACCAGGAGCAAAGTGTCCAGATGGATTCAAGGGTGGATCGAAGATCAGAAGAACCTGAAAGCAGAGGGGACAGAGTCTGGGTCACTAGCCATTGACCAGGATGGCGACAAGAAGATGCCAGCCGATGTCGGGTACTTTAAGGTAAAGTAGGTGAAGCTTGACTCTTCAGCCACGAGGACCAGGAGGCGTCGACGATGACCAGGGGCTGGATTCAAGCTGTCCCACAAAGGATTTCAAGTGCTGCAGTATTGGTATCCGGATTGGAAACAACAAGCTTTGGCAACAGCAACCCATGCAAGATGACAAGATTGGCTTTGGTGCAGACCAGCAAGGTCTGAGGGACTCACCCTTTGGAGGGGAGTCAGAGCACGTCTGGAGCAACCAGGAAAATTCAAGAAACAAATGATTGTCTTTTGTGGGGACCCACTAGCCAACGGACTAGGGAGCGCGAAGGAGCCACAAACTGCAGTGAAGAAAACGGGCCCACGGAACACTCATGGAGTGTAGGCCTCTCAGCTTCAGTGCAAAAGGTGCTTAGGGCAAGGGCAACAAACAGCCCAATGCACAACTTCGGGAAACTTAGGGAAGTAGGTGCAGTTGCAAAATTGCAGGTTGTAAGGAGTTCCGGTCCCACGTCTCTCATGTCAGCTGCGATTCTCAGCTTTGCTGTGATCTTGTGTCAGCCTCAGAGATGTCTGAAAGTCCATGTCCTGTTTCGCAGATTCTTCGGGATCCGGTGGGAGCCTCAAAAAAGCTGACCGGCAAGATGCTTCTTGGTGCCTGTTTCAACAGGGAGGTCACTCCTTGACCCCAAGGGAGATTTCTTCCATCTTCCAGTCGATATAAAATGTTGAAGGTCCAGGATTTTGTCTTCAGAGTTTCATCCAGGATAATCTAAAGTCCTAGTGACTGGGTTCCTATGCTTATACTAAGTTTAGGGGTTGGATTAACTCTAGGGTCCCACCTATGAGTGGACCTGGGAAGGGGGTGGCTACACCCTTTCCCCTTTGTCCAGTTTCATGCCAGAGCTGGGGTTGAGTGCCCCAGCAACCGGTTTGAACTGGGAAATGCATGGAGCACCTTGTGTGCCCCAGGCAGTGTCTCGAAAGCATTCACTGAATGCAGCCCACCCTGCTCCAATACACTAAAGCCTGTCTGGGGAGGGGTTGGCACCTCCCTGGACAGAAAACCTATTGTCCAGGCCTCCCCTGCCGGAGTTTTGTCCAGCATTAGGAGGCCAGACTCGTGTCTGTGGCAGCAGCATCCATTTGGTGATGCTGAGGCTCTTTAAAACTATTACAGGGTATACCAGTGTGTACATGTCTTTTCCCTCAAGAAGGGTGGAATGCTACCCCCGCCGCCAGAACTGGGGGGGGGGGGGGGTAGTATTCCAAAGTGTTTGACACCAAACACAACATATTTTGATAAAGCCAAACCAAAGTTAGCATTAACCGAGAGGATTATAATGCACTTAAGAGTATATGGGATGGCCATAGCACAGAACAGCTATAAGGAAGGGATTCTGAAAGCTGCAGAGGGGCTCAGCCCATGCTAGGGCACTCTCTCACACAAAACCAAGCACTCTCCATTCAGGATTTTCAAGGCCTGCCATAGGAGTGACTTATAGGTTAATATGTGTCTGTTTTAAATGGTGGATATAGGTATACTATATCCCTGTAAGGGGTGCTTACACCACTTTACCCATGCTGCAAGTGCAGACCTGTGGCGCCATTTTGGAAGGCTTCCCAGGGGTGGCATAATACATGCTTCAGCCCCTGGTAGGCCTCTGGGGTACCTAGGCCCTTGGTACCTAAGGTACCATATACTAGGGGCTCACAAGGTAACTCAGTAACCAATCTGGTATGTACCTAATGTTGTTGTTGTTGTTGTTGTATAGCTTTATTTCGAAATATTTCATTTCATAAAAGCATTACAATAAAAAATCAATGTAAACATGAGAACAGTTATACAATTTGGCCATCAAAACTGACAGATCTCAAAAGGACAATATAAAATATACAACATAGTAAATAGCATCCATTCTAAAAGCATTTATACAAACACGTAATTATCATCTTTGGAAAAAGTAAAGGAAAGGGGACGCAACAATAAACAGCGGGGCCGATAGAGTGTGAGTTGGCACCCTTACTGGAGGATCATTCTCCTCGCGGTTCTTATCCTCCAAGCCCACCCCAAGAATTTTGCCAGGCCACAAGCAAGCAGTGGGTGAGGGTCTGATCTTAACAGCTGTAGGGCCTCCGAGTGTGACCGAGTGCCCAGCCTCGTGCAGAGCGGTTTCAACCATCTACGACGAGGAGCAGCATAGGCTGGGCATTCGAACATCAAATGGGGAATGGATTCATCCCTGGTCGCGCAAAAAGGGCAAGTTTCTATGGTTTGCCAAGGTGGTTTCCATTTAGCTGTCCTTGTGCCTAAAGGCAAAACCCCAACCCTAAATTTAAAGTACAATGCCCTATCTACTGGATTCAAAATCACATCAAGGTAAGGTTCTCTGAAAGGACGGCATTTGATAGCCAAAAACTCCACAGCAGATCTGCACAGATTCGAATGGGTCGCTCTCTCATTATCCACCCACATCCAGAATATTTTCTTTAACAGCTGTTTGGGTGGTGAAGATCTATTGGCCCAAGCATCATCCAGGCCTAAATCGCAAAGAAGGCGCTTTACTCCCAGGAGCCAACCGATCTTACACCAGCCCGGGGTTGAGAGGAGTTCGCTTAGTGCATCCGCATAGCTTGAAAGTTCAGGGACATTCCATATACGGGCCCACAGAAGGAGGGGACGTAACTTGGCCTGATCGGCTATGGATCGTGTTCCTGTTTCAAGTAGTAGAGGTAGAGTGGGAGAGCTGTGGGGGAGCCTCATTAGATCTTTGTGGAACTTGTTCTCCAGATGGGATAGAGTATCAAATTTCTGGGTACCCCACAACTCAGCCCCATACAATACCGCACTCACAGCTTTTGCCTTGTAGATATCAAGTATCACCCCGATGGGTTTAAGGGATGAGGCGCGATGTTCTTTTAGGAGGGCGCCCGTAACCCTCCTATGTGTCAAGATGATTTTTTGGTGGTGCGCCTTCCAACTCATGGAATCACAAAGTCTGATTCCTAGGTAATCGAATTCCCTAACCCTTTCTAATGGTACTGAGTCCAGAGATGGCGGGTGGACTGTCTTCCTGGGGGGATTCAGCACAAGGAACTTGGTTTTACTGATGTTGATAGCCAAGCCCCTTGCGTCACAAAAGCCCTGGAACCTCGTTAGCAGGGTTTGGAGGCCCATCGGGGATTTCTAAATCAGCAGGGTATCATCTGCGAACAGGAGCGTTGGTATCTTCCTGCCCGCCAGGGAGGGAGCATCTGCTGGTAGTTGGAGAAGGTGCTCTACCACTCCGTTTAGGTATAGAGAAAACAGAGTGGGAGCTAGCACGCACCCCTGGCGGACACCCCTGTCAACAGGAATCCGAGAGGTTTTTTGGCCCTGCAGACCCCATCTGATTTGGGCAAAGTTGCTTTCATGGAATTTGATGGTTAAGGCCAACAAATACGCGGGCATACCCATACCCTCAAGTACAGCCCACAGTTGGTTACGTGGAACTAGGTCAAAGGCAGTCCGTAGATCGATGAAGGCGAGATACAGACTGCCCTTGCCTAGCTTGACCACTTTCCAATAAAGCATTAGGAAACGGAATGTCTGCTCAATCGTGCCGGTTCCGGATCTGAAACCGGCCTGAAAGTCAGACAAAACCTGCATTTCCTCAGCCCACTGCAGAATCCTACCCAAAACTACCTTCCCTGCTACCTTCTGGGTGGAATCAAGCAGACTTATGGGTCGGTAGTTGGCAGGGTCGTCCCTGCAGCCTTTTTTGAAAATGGGGACGACTTCCCCACCCCTCCAAGAATCCGGGAAACCACCACCCTCCAGTGCCTCATTCAGGAGTTTAGCAATATATAAGCTCCACACCTCTGCGTTGCTTCGAAGCAAGTCACCGGGGACTCCATCTGGGCCTGCCGCCTTATTAGGGACGATACACCTAATTGCTATTTCCACCTCCCTAGGTGAAAAAGTGGGGCCAAGGTGAGGGCTATTATCTGACACTATATAACTAGAACCCCTACTTGGACCCAAGACCCCCAAGGAGTTAGAGTAGAGTTTTGAAAAATGGGCCAACCAGACTTCCCCTGTGATGTTACATGTTAGCAGGGAATCAACAGGCCTGTCCCTGCCTCTAATCAGAGCCCAGAAAGCCCTTGAATCCTTTCTGGAGCCAGCCTCCATTAAATCGCTCCAGAAATTAGTTTCGTGCGTGTCCTTTGCCACAGCTTGGGTCTTTTTGTAGTTTTTCCTAGCTAATGAGATCAAAGCCGGGTCTTTAGTGCTGACCGCCAGGATAAGCTCACTTTTTGCCAGACGGCAAGCGGGGGAGTACCATTGATCTCTGCCCCTAGTCTCGTTTCTCCGCTTGGACCCACCCCTCCCCTGAGGAACCAAAAATAGATTGCTAAGTGATACAATGGTCTCCACAAATGGCACAAGAATGGGGGTGTCGGAATCCAACGTGCCTACGACACACTTTGCTTCCATCATTATGGTCTTTACTTGAGCCATTCTTGCATCGTCAGAAGCAACCTTAGCCCATTTCAATCGCCTCCCGCAGTTAGAAGGAGCAACTTCATGGGATGATTTCCAAGTTAGCCGAGGTAATGCTGAAGCCCCTGTCTCCCACGGGTGAGCAAGCGATAGGACCAAGGGATTGTGGTCACTATCCGTGGTTTGTTGGACGACCATATCAAGGACATATTCCCACAGGTTGTAGTTTAGCAATACGTAATCAATTCTGGAGGTGTGACCAACCCTGTTGAATGTGTGCACACCCCCAGTATCTGACTTGCAACGGCCATTAGTGGCTCTGAGGGCATATTCCAAGCAGAGTGCGTTAATATCAATGGCATTCTGTGTCCATTTCTTAATGGGGTCAAGAGCAAGCAAGGGAATACCTCTCTTGACGTCATCCTCCCATGTGTCCAAAATGTCATCACTGGCCAGAGGCTCAAAACAACAATTAAAATCCCCGGCCAAGACAATGAAGGAGTCATTATTGCAGCCAGTGAGCTCCTCTTCAACTCCAGTTGAAAACAAGGGGGAAGAGTTTCCCGCCCTGGCCCCCCTGAGATACAGATTAAAAAGCTCTAGAGTCTTGCCCCCCGGGCATTGAATAGTGAGTCTCAGAAGATCTGGGGATGGGGTATTTATATGTTTTACAATGAGCCCCAACGATATACTGACCCAGATAAGAAGGCCACCAGAAGGACGGCCTTTACTGCCTTTGGACCTGGAGGCTGGCACAGAGTAGGTCGTAAAGCCGACCCTGTGCACAGGCTCCAGGCACCAGGTTTCTTGTAGGAGGCAGATCCCAAAAGGCTCCATGAAAGAAATCCAGTCTGGTTTGTCGAAGTTGCGGGCAAGCCCTGCCACATTCCAGCTTAGAATCTTAAGCTGGGAAATGCCTGCCGAGATCTCGCCAGACTGGGGCGCAGAAACTGGAAAAACGGCATGGATGTCACCATCCCGGAAAGACTGGAGAAGAGCTGTAGATGGCGAGGAATCGGGGGCTATTATGCTTAAAACTGAGGGGATATTAGAAGAGCAGTCAGCTGTGGGAAGGTGCACCAGATCCTGTACAAGAGAGACCTGGGTTAAAGACTGGGTCGGAGGGGCAGTACTAGTCACGCCCAAGGTAGTCGACAGAGAGGATCTCCCAGCTTCCAGTGTAAGGCTATTGGATTTAATTAGTAGTGCTGGTACTGGGGGCGTTAGGAGTCAGTCGACATCCTCAAGGCTGCCAAACCTATTTGAAGTTGCAATACCAAGCCAACCACTGTTTGGATTATGCACCTTGGGAGGGTACCCCCAACTGGGCTGTTGGGGGACCGTAGACCAATTACCCCCCTGCGGGCATACAGCACGGGGAGGATAAAAGAATGACAGGGACCTCGGGGCAATAGAAGAGCCCCAATCTTGATTCCCACGAGAACAGATGTGTTTGGCCGTATAGACATCATCAAAGGTTACGACTATACAGTCACCGGGGGTCGATTTCCTTGTGGTTCCCACCCACGGAACTCTACGTACCATTAAGACTCTGCTCCTCCTACCATTGGGGATAGGTCTATAAGTATTGAGCCAATGCATGACTTTGTTATGTAGGGAATGCTGGTGTTCGTGATGGCCAATCTCTAATTCCGGGACACCCGTCAAAACCACCACATAATCATTAGCTTCAGGAGGAAGATCGATGTAACCTCCTCGAAAATTACTCCTGGTATGAGGACCCCCAAAAGAACGAGTAGGAGATTTATTCTGGGGGGCCTGGGCAAGTCGGGAACTAGAGCTAACGGAATTCTGTGCTCTCGGGGCAGCTGACTTGGTGCTAATATGTGATTGTGTTGTTGGAGCATTTGAGGTATTAGCCCTGGGCTGAAGGGGCGGATTTGCAGTAATAAGACTCCTGGTGCGGGGTTTAGGAATAGGCTGGGTAGGACAAGGCACGATAGGATTAGGAGGCAAACGAGGAATGACTGTGGGAGGTGGGGTAGGAACCTGGGGGACCATGTTACTGTCTATCAAACCCTGGCGTTCAAGGCCTCTCAGGCCAAGAGTGGCCAAGGCAATGATGCTTTTCTCCATCTCGAGGAGGTTGTTCTCTATTCGAGAAAGCCTTAAATCCAGGGGAGATAGAAGATTTTTTAGAGAATCCCAAACCACTCCTATAAATTCCCTCTCCCTCCCTTCTTGGTTATTCCAACCCGGATCTATTCTCTCAGTTGGTAAGGTGCTTCCAGAATCTACAGGGGCTTTCCCCACATTATGTTCACCACAAAGAGCCAGTGGGGAAGAATAAGACGTATCGGGACTGCCATCAGCTATTGTATTATCAACGATGGACAAGTTACCCCCCTGCGTTGTCATTTTTTTCCGTGGGGAGGTTGGACTGGGGGAACGCTTTCTCTTGTTTAAATTCACCGGGATACTATCAAGGCCACCGTATGAAGTGGAAGCCAAAGAGGTGTCAAAGGATTGTAAGGTAGAGATGGGGGGAACGGGAGGGCTACCCACAACAATGGGCAAGCCGTCAGGCAGAGCGGGTGGGCCTAGAGATGTGGGGGGGATGAACGAAGCAGGAATATCGTGAACATCAACCAGCGTTACAACACCCTCCCGATTACAAGTGCGATTAGGAGAAGTAACAGAAGCTATGTGTCCAAGGGAGGATTTCTTGTGGGAAGCAAATTCGAGTGACAGCTTCCTAGCCGCTTCCAAGTCAAGGGACACTCTAGTTTGCAATTTGTTGATTTCGTGATCTATCGCCTTGCTTGTCCGTGTGATGAAATCGTCCATGGGCCCATTTTGGACCAACCCTCCCTTGGCCGCCCTATTACGTGTAACGCGGGTACACATGTGGACTAACTATGGCTAGCAACCAGGGCAACAAGAATGGACAGACACAAATCCCAAGTTGCAGGAGAAGGGCGTAAGAGGAGGGGCCCAGACCAGACCGCTCAGACCTCGAACGGCCTCAAACGGCCCGGTCTTTGCCCTGTCTTCGCCCCGGGCTTAGTCCCGCGCGCGTCCCGCGTCGCGGAAGACCCGGACCTGGATATAAGGACCGTTTGTGGGCAGTGGGCGGGCCACGGGGAGAGCGGACCGGAAGGTCTTACAGGTCACGCAGGGACTCCTGGACAATGGAGTCCCTGCACACGCTCGCAGCCCCGCTGCGCCTCGCTCCCACACCCAACTCCAGGCTCCTCACCAAAGTCACGAAGCAGCCCCCAGCCAAATGGGGCGAAGCGGCACCCGCGAAGCGGGTGCGGCAAGCAGCGGCCACAGGAACAACAGGCTACAGGAAATCCAACAGCAGCGCCAGGAACAGCGCTACAGCAAGCAGAAGCGTCCCAAGGAGCTATGCAGCGGGAGGAGGTAAAGTACCCTCCTGTGGGCGGTGGGCGGGCCACGGGGAGAGCGGACCGGAAGGTCTTACAGGTCACGCAGGGACTCCTGGACAATGGAGTCCCTGCACACGCTCGCAGCCCCGCTGCGCCTCGCTCCCACACCCAACTCCAGGCTCCTCACCAAAGTCACGAAGCAGCCCCCAGCCAAATGGGGCGAAGCGGCACCCGCGAAGCGGGTGCGGCAAGCAGTGGCCACAGGAACAACAGGCTACACGAAATCCAACAGCAGCGCCAGGAACAGCGCTACAGCAAGCAGAAGCGTCCCCTATGTACCTAATGTACATTGAATCAATTTAGAGAGAGAACAGCTAGGCTGTGGTCCTGATTAGCAGGGCCACAGCCAGACTAAAGTAAAAAAAAAAACAATGAAACACAGCAAAAAGTGTGGGTAATCATAGGAAGCAGATCTTACTCTCCTACAGCAAATATGGGTGAAGAGTGGGCGGGGCTTCTATTCGCTACTCGTCTGCAATATGTCTTGTAGAGCAGTGCATGCGCACTGACTCAGGATTGGCCTAAAAAATAAAAGCTGCTTGTAATAGTGAGAGTGAAGAAGAATAGGTGATAGTGGTATGGTGGGTTTAAGTTCTTATCTTTGAAATGCAGGCAGTTTGAGTAAGGCTAGTTATGAATCCCTCCAAAGTAGAACACACAAAATACAAACCTTCATTTACCCGCAGACAGCAGAAGAGCTGTTGCATGTGTATTACATCTTGAGAAGCAGTGCTGTATCACATGAGTATTACGATACCAAAGGGGATGATGGACGGAGCGTTAGAGCAAATCAAACACTCATCCCCAGTCAACTGATCTGGGTTTAATCCATCATCATTCTTTAGCTCACTCCACCACCCAGTTCAGACATGGCCATATGCAAATCAGTCTGACCCTGTGCTTCATGGGAACAGCCAGCCCGAACTGCCAAGCAATGTCTTCCCTGGACCGGAAACAAGCATCCTGGCACCGGTTTCGGGTTCATAACCCTCATCAGCCAGGCTATCTTGAATCCAGTGGCAAAGTGGGCAAGGGACCCATGTCTGGGCATACCCTGTAAACTTAGGGCGAAAAAAGTGATACCAAAGGGGATTATGGACGGAGCGTTAGAGCAAATCAAACACTCACCCCCAGTCAACTGATCTGGGTTAAATCCATCATCATTCTTTAGCTCACTCCACCACCCCAGTTCAGACATGGCCATATGCAAATCAGTCTGACCCTGTGCCTCCCACATTAGTATTAGCAGACACACAACCATAATCGCACTGCTACTGTTTGATGGCCATCTCTGGGTAGGTCTACTCATGGTACTCCAGCATTGGTGTGGGGACTTAAAATAAACACTCACCCATGTTGCTTGTGTGCTGATATCTACCAGTTCATAGGCAAATTAAAGGAAAGCAGCTTATGCTACTGGCTAGTGCTAGACAGGGTCGGACTGGCCCATAGGGCAGTCAAGCAGGGTCCGAGGAGCTGGTCTGATAAGACAGTGTGTGGGCCAGTTCTTTGGAGGTTCTGGGCCTGTTTATGGTCTGGTGGGCAGGCTTCAACTGTTGATTTACTGATATTACCACAAACCGTACTTGCAGCAAACACAAAACCATGCACATGTTGCAAAACACCTATACAATATGTGATATGTTATCATATCTTCAGAGCTGGCCTATTTCCAAATGCAAGCCAATTTTTTTGCTATCTGATGTGCTAATGGGGGCAACTTTTATTTTGGTGCCCGGTGCCTATTTTATTTCCCATTCTGACCCTGGTGCTGGAACCGAGGCTATCAGCATCTGCCGGGTGGACCGATGCTCCTTCAAGGTGGCATAACTAACAATACCTGTTCAGGACAATTCTCACGAAGCAAAGGCCCTGGAATTTGCACCTAGCTTTGACAAAGAGTCCTACTGCTCCGTCTTTTAATAGCACCTGAAGTCTGTTTGTCACTGTTGCAATTGCAGGTATGTGTGTATGTATGTATGTGGTATTTCTTTAGCACAATGCAACATGAAGGAAGCAGAGCACTGTATGGGTCAAAGACCATCATAAAGTCAATGAGTGAATTGTAAATTGTTACTATATTGTAAGGTAGTGTTCTCTAAAGAGGTGCATCTTCAACTCATTCCTAAATTGGAGCCTCATTAGGATGTTGGTTATGGATATGGGGATGTTGATCCAGATCCTGGGTACATGGATGGAAAAAGCCTGCAACCTTGTTTTTTGGTTTTTACACTTATTCTGCACTTTGCTGTTGTCCAGGTTGCAGGTGTGCCAAGAACTACCAGATAGCTACCAGAGCTTGTCAGCAAGATGAGCTATTGTGCTGGTCATTATGGCTTTGTAAATGATGCAGCTGGTGTTCTAAGATGGTGCGGGAAATATTTGTGGATGTGTTTACATATAACACACTTTGCACCTGCTACTGTTGAGATCTATGTGCTCATTTTCTTCTGTCCCAGACTCAACCTCCATCCCCTAAAATCTGCCCTCAGCTACACCTGTGGAGGTTTTACATCTTATGTGCCAACAGTATCAGTTTGACTGATATGTTTTCCCTCTGTTTGCAATTGCCACTTGCTCCAGCACAGCTGTAGTTATCAGACGGTAAAAAAACTTGAATCAACACAGCAGCTGTTGTTGATATGAGTTTGCCCATATTGTGCTGTCCTTATCTGTCTGCTGTGTTAGCATTCATGCTTTGAGTGCAGTGGTCATTTGGCATCCTGCCCCTCCCCTTGACATCCCTAATACTGGCACTCCAGCATGCTGGTCTCCCTCTACTGGTGAATGCTCTCTTGTGCTTGCAATTTTCAGATGGGCCTGACTACTGTCAAACATGTCAGCACTTGAAAGCTTTTTATCATGACGACAAAACATTCTATTTATACACATGGCATTTTCTACTAATGCCTGATAGTTTTGGATAGTGGGTCACCACATGTAGGAAGCTTGCTCTCTATGTAGTGGACCAAAACGAGGTACACTGTGTAAAGAGTTCAGTCAAACCCTTACTGGTTTCCAGAGGCACATATGATAACCCAAATGCTCTCTTTTGTGTTAGTGTGGGAGAGCACACAGCAGTTTCACAGGGTAGGGCTAAGCATTTGTTATACTCACAGAGGCAATAAATGAGACATACACTCAAGAATAAATCCGAGACCAATTCAGAGAAATAAGTTGCATTTTTATATACATTTAGATACCAAGAACTTCGTTGTCAAGTAAGTACTTTTTCAAATATAAAATTTTGCAGGTAAATAAAATAGTTACTTAAATGCACCTTTACGCACAATGCTTTCCTATGGGAAAAAGGCATAGATAGCATATGTGTATCTTTGGTTGGTTTCTGGGGTCTTCTTTAGATCTTAAGGTTGTGGGGTCAAGGTCCAAAGTGCCACCCTGCCCTGCGGCATCCAGGTGAAGAGGTGCTGGTCAGGTTGATAGCTGTGCACTACACCGGTAAACAGAGTAGCAGGCTGCAGAGGGTGACTTGGGGACAAGTCCAGGGGCTCCCAACAATGGGCTCAGGTCACAAGGGTCTGGGGGACAAGGGGCCACAGCCGGTTTGTTGGTACCTGGACTGGGGCACTCCAGTGTAGAGTAGAAATGTCAGCTGGGCACTGTGCATCCTGGAGCCATGCGGTTGTCGGTCTTGCCGGTTGAGGTTGCAAAATCAGGACAGCTGGGCCACATTGGAAGTGGGTCTCTGCAGTGCTGATTTCCATTGTCAGCTGCTTTGTCTTGGAGTTTTAAGAGTCACAAGTGAACTCTCATGGTCTTGGCTTGCTGCAAGGGGACAAGTGCCCCAGGTATAGGTCCCGTGTAGTTCCAGTTGGTCCTGGTGTCCTTTCACTTGGTGGGGGACAGAAATAACCTTCAGAAGCTCAGGGTCCTCCTCCCGCAGGGATGCTGCATCAGGCTGGCCAGCGAGGGGCAACTTGGTAGACCAGACATTGCATTTCAGGGCCTGACTATTTGCAGAGGGGTAGCTCCTCTACTCCAAGGGAGATTTGCTGGTTGTTTCCAAAGTGCAGGCAGCTTCCGGGGGTCTTGGCAGGATTTCAGCTACAGGACAATCTTAAGGATGGGGCCCCAGCTCAGGGAGGCAATGCCATTCGATTTGCCTGGAGTTGTGCTTGGTGAGCATGGGTTCTGTATGGGGAGGGCTTTCTGTTGTATTGTGTCCCTCCAGGGGGGGTGTGGGAGTCTACCCCCAGCATCCACCTCAGTTCCTGGTGTGTCAGTTGGGGTCTCCCTGTTTGAGGAGGCCAACCTGTACCTAGTCTTCATCCAAGCACCCGGAAGCTGCAGGTTGTTCCGCTGGCAAAGGAGCTCGAGGGAGTGAACTGGGCCATGTGTCTTGAGTTTTGTCTGGGAGGTGGCCCAGGGTTCGGGTTGGCACCGTCAGTTGCTCTAGATGCTCGGCCATTAATGATCCTTCCTATATATAGTCAAGTTTGATCATCTTCTTGGTGCTCTGCCAGGGCTATTGCTGACCCTAGCAGGGCCACTTCAAGGACCTGACTACACTATCCAATCGGTGGTGGAGGCAGGCAATGTGTAGAAAGGCAGGGACTTAAACAATGAGAGCTTATGACCCACACTTATTACGACTTCCTCATTCATTGAAAATAATTGCAATCCCCAATCCCTATCACAAACGGAGTTCAGCACATTACTCGCATCTGTAGTCATAGGGCAGACAAACGTTGATCTGCTTAGTGTAGCATTCATGCAGCCCTGGACATCTATGGGCACCACTGACCTGGCATTGCTTGATCTTGTGTGTCGGACTGCCACTTGTTTCTCCAGGAATTTGTACACCAACCAGTTGGGGTTGTTTAACTAGATAGCACAAAAGAGTCTTGCTTGGTATTTGAATTAACCAGACAAATTGCTCCACCAACTAAGAACAACAATGCACAACTACCAATAGAATAAAAAATGTGCTATTACTCTGCCAATACTTTCTGTGCCCTGGCCAGGTGACGTTTACTGCAGTGAGTCAAATTAAGCCGAAGTCTTCACTGTGATGTCCTTCTGTCAATTCCTGTAAGCTTCAGTTTTGCAACCATACTCCTCCTGGAACCCAAATACTTTGGTTTCCTGGAAGTTGCTCAGCAGGTCATGGCAATGACGCCACCAGATCACTAGTCTGAATTGTTTATGGTTGGAACTACAATGGTATCTGATTGTCTATGAACCTACAACTTTTCAGTCAGTCAGTCAGTCAAGAATTCTTTATTTCGATTGATAAGAATCATAAACGAAAACAGTCCAATAAAGACAATCCTCCACACAATAAAAATATAAAATGACGGTACAGATTCAATTGTTAAAATTCATATGTATGCACAAAAATGCTTTTGTTTTAAAATACGTCATGTACAGTATAAAAATTTAAGAATATAAAAAGTTTAAAAAGGATCCCCTGTTAAATGGCATTCGGACAGTATAAAGTGCATCATACAATGTAAACATTTGTAGCCATAAACCATGCTAGTCCCTCAAAGGTAAAAACAGTTACAGGGGTCTTCTATTATTAATCCGGGCTGCGGCCACCAAGAAGCTAGCTACACTGTACGTGACCTGGACGGAGCTAAGCATTTGTAGGTGCATAAGGGCGGGCCTTACTTGTATGAATCCAATATCCAGCAGAATTGGTTTTAAAAAATGTTTGCGCACCTCCAAGTAGCGGTCACAGAACATTACCAAGTGGAGAGTGTCCTGGACAGAAAAATTGTCACAGGAACATGGTGGGGCATCATCCGGTTTCCACCACTTAGGGATTATACCCAGCATGAGATGGATAAGGTTAAACCGAAATCTCACCAGCAGAAAGCGATGGAAGGGTTTGGTGACATACAACAAATATGGTTCAATAGATGGACAGATTAATAAACTATAAATCCTTCTAACTAGTGGTTTTCCGAGTTCCTCTTCCTCCCTCTCTGCCTCCAACAACCTGAGAATGCTATGTTTAATCCACCCTATGTCCTCCTTCTTGATGCCCTGCGGCGAAGAAAACAGATCGGGTCTCCCCAGCCTGGCGCATGGCGCTCTAACATACGACAGCCTTGGGACCCTCTCCGCATTCTCCAGGGCATCACAATCCTTCAGAATTAGGTGGTTAAGGGTGAGCTCCTCATTCAGCCAAGTTTTAGCCCAACAGATCAGCTGCGCCATCTTTAGTTGGTCCGAGATATAACCCTGGCTCAACGCGTAATGTATTGAAAATGTGGGGGATGATTGCGGGAGTTATAGGAGAGATCTAAAAAACCTGTTTTCTAACACCTCTCATAATTTGCGCCGACTACAGGCGGTACTGGCCCGCCGGGAGTACATACACGAACCGGCAGTGCTTCTCTCGCTAGATGCCACTATGGCGTTTGACACCGTAGAATGGCCTTATCTATTTGCCGTGCTCCGTCACATGTGCTTCGGCCCCAAGTTCTGTGCGTGGGTCGGCCTGCTCTATGCCGGGCCCCTGGCCCAGATTGCAGTAAATGGCCACGTCTCCAGGGACTTCCCGCTCGGCCGTGGGACGCGGCAGGGGTGCCCGTTGTCCCCCTTGCTGTTCACGCTGATCCTTGAGCCACTGGCAATCTGGATTCGGTGGGAACCATCCATCAAAGGTATCAGGTGGTCGCCGTCCTGGAAGATAGGATATCTCTCTACGCGGACGATGTCCTTCTTTACCTCACCTCCCCTAAAAAATCAATCCTAGAAATCCTGAATGTTTGTGAGAAGTTTGGGAGGGTTTCAGGATATAGAATCAAATGGACCAAATCAGTCCTATACGTTCTCGCCGGCAGCCCGCCTCCTCTCCCAGCGGATTGTCCGCTGCGATACACTGATACCCTTTTTAAATATTTAGGAATCCAGGTATCATCCAACCCAGACGAGTTCCACGCCCTGAACTTGAAACCCCCACTGGAACAGTTTACCCGGGATGTAAAGGTGTGGCGTTCCCTCCCTCTCACCCTCCTTGGCAAGGCCGCACTGTTTAAAATGATGGCGTTGCCTCGTTTCCTCTACCTACTCGAGAACACTCCGTTCCCGGTCCCCTCTTCCTACTTCAGAGCCATCTCGGCTGGGGTCTCTACTTTGTTGTGGGATGGGAAACCGGCACGAATTGCACAATGTAAACTGGTAAAAGATTGGTATGATGAGGGCATATCACTCCCTGATATTGAATTATATTACTGGGCGGCCCACCTTAAGCAAATTAACTACTGGTTGCACGCCCCGCAGACCGAGCCCGCTTTTATGGCGGACAGACAGAATACTGAGTCCAGGGGATTGTTGAGAACCCTTTATAGTCGACGCATTCCGTCCGACCTTGTCGGTCCGACCCGTCACACGGTCCAACTTTGGTATAAGGCACATAGACACCTTCAGTGCGCAGACACTATCACGCAAATGACACCCCTCTGGGACTCACACAAACTAGGCTTCATGGGAAATAGCAAGGGATTCCGGGCTTGGGACGCCATAGGTATTTCAGTGGTGGGAGATCTCTGGAGGAAAAACAACATAGTAGACTTCACTTATTTGCAAACCAAGCACGAAATGGCCCAGTCTGAATATTATAGATACATGCAGATCCGTCACTCCCTTCAGTCGGTCATCCCGGTTGGTATAAAACTACAAGAGTCTACACCGTTGGAAGATAGGCTACTAACAGACCATTTGCCCCACAAAGCGACGTCCTACACATATAGGAAGCTAATCAACAACCTACCTGACAGGCTCTCCAAACTGCGCCTGACTTAGGTGGGAGAAATTGGCGACCTTGATGACTCGGAATGGCAGGAGGCTCTCTCGTCACCCCGAGAATCAGCGATCCCATCCAGACTTAAACTAGTTCAGTTAAAAATACTACACCGCACATACTACACCAGAACGATCCTTTACAAAATTGGAAAGGCCCCCCACGAATATTGCCTCCGTGGCTGTGGGGACAGAGGGACATTCTTCCATACCATTTGGGACTGTAGCCGGGTAGCCACGTACTGGGCAGGGGTGATGCGGACCATTTCTCAATCCACGACAATTTCATTAATGCCCAACCCGCGTCGCTGTCTGTTAAACATCTGGGATGCGGAGGATTTGACCCACCGTCAGCAAGATTGGGCCATACTGGGGATGTTGGTGGCAAAACGGAACATTGCCAGACTATGGGGATCTAGCGTGCTGCCTACATTGCGAGACTGGTGTAAGGACATGGACGAAGCGATGGTGGCTGAAAAAGCGGTGTTTGTCCACCGGGGATGCCCTGAAAAATGGGGACAAATCTGGGGGGCCTGGAACAAATTCAGGGGAGACATATGTGAGCCTCCACGAGCTGAGCCGGATGAGTGTCTTTCTGACTCACATATATGATCTAGGGTCTACATAAGCTAGCGTGTACCTCCTCTGGCTGCGATAGACCCCATCTGCCTGCTTGTCGGGCTTCCTGCGGTGGGATTGGTTTTTTGGGTCGTAACATCAGTGTTGATACAGCTGCAGTCCTGACAGTTATTTTGTCGCCTTTGTGGAACTGAACATGATAGCCGTGGTTTTCTTTTATTTTGGGGTTTGTTATTTGTTTTACAAAAGAGGAAACTTTTAGACCTAAGTCATATCGTATACTTACATTCTTGCCATCATGCACTATGATATTTCCATCCACCGCCGGACCCCCGGGTTGTCGGCTCTAAGGCCGTGTGCTCACTATACTCTATGTTGATTGTTTTACTGCTGCGGCCCTGGGGGTTGTCGGCCCTACATTGTGTATTCTTATGCATGTAAAATAAAGGTCTTAAAAAAAAAAACTGTTTTCTGCGATTTGTTTGTTGGTCGTATCTGCATAACCCCAAATTGGCGCTCCATAGGATGCTATCGCTAGGCACTAAGTATAGCCTCCATGGGTCTTGCTCCCAGTCTCTTGGAGAAGTTCAAGAGCGCTGTAGTAGATCTTACAACTACATTACTCCTTAACTTCATCTGCGGGCCTCAGTTACCCTTCTCATCAAAAAGAACTCCCATATAGAGGAAGGAAGGTACCCTCGTCAAGACCGTTCCATTGAACCTAAAGCTTTTCACCTTCAAGTTCTTACTCCGCGCTCCGGCCACCATTACATGGGATTTGATAGTGTTAACTTTTAAATCAAGGCCCTCCATGAAGCTGCCAAAATGGTCCAGCAGCCTCTGTAGGCCCAGGCCCGTGTGTGCCAGTAGGACGGCATTATCGCCATACAGGAGGACCGGGATACCCGATCCGCCAATACGTGGTGTGTCCAGTATAGCCACACCCAGGGATTTACCGAGGGCATTAATATAGATAGTAAAAAGAAGGGGGGCCAGTATACAACCTTGCCTAACCCCCCTTCTGAACTGAATTTCCCAGTGCAACGTCCTTCCCTCGTAACCCTGACAGAGGCCGACAGGTCTTGAGGAAGGAAGCCCAGAAAGTTAACCAAAGCTTCATCAAGGCCTAGCTCACGTAAAATCCTCCATACTTTCGAGCGGTTGACTAAATCAAACGCAGAAGAAAGGTCCATAAAACCCAGATATAAATAGCCGTCCTTTGCAACTGTATACTTGCTTATGAGGATGTGCAAATTTAAGCATTGGTGCATGGTGACCCGATGTTCTCTGAATCCGTACTGGAGGTTAGAGAGGACCCCCTCTCCTGCCAGCCAATTCCCCACTCTCTTAAGTATGACTCTGCCCCTGATCTTAACGGCAGAGTCGAGCAGTGAAATTGGCCTTTGACAGGCCGGGTCGCCTCTACACCCCTTCTTAAAAATAGGGATTAAGTCAGATGAGGTCCAGGATGATGGGAAACCAGCGGTGGACACCGCATTAAACACATTGGTGAGGATTTTAGCCCAAAATTGTGGATACAGGATGTACAAACCTGCGGGGACCCCATCCGGGCCAGGAGCCTTGTGTTTGGTGGTCTCTCTGATCGCCCTTTCTACCTCCGCCAGGTGGAACCTAACTGGTGTGTCATTCCCAAAAGGAGCATCTCCACCCAGTGAGGGGCCCCGCTGATCGATTTCATAGATGTCTTTAAAATGTAAAAGCCAACTATCATCAGCGATAACACAATCCGTGACCAGGTTCTCCTGGTCCGAGAAGAAAGCCTGGTTTATGATAGCCCAAAACTTTCTGCTGTCCTTCAACACAACCATGGTTTGCAAATTTTCCCAGGCTTCCTCCTTGATTTGTCGTTTACGCGTTGCAATGGCAGTTTTGTACCCCTGCGAAGTTGTGCAACTAGTGCCCTATTCCTCGACCTACATTTTAATGCCTCAAGCAGAGCACCATGGGTCCTAGAGCAGTTTTTGTTGAACCATTTGTGGGCCCTTCTAATATGTCTGCTTTTACCACCCTCTAGATCCTTGGCGATCTGCTTGCACACCTCTACATAAGCCGCGACAACGTCGGCTCCTGGAGTGGTGTCATCCAAGCAGACCACCAGATTGGCCTCGGTTTTACTCGCTAACTCCTCAAAGAAAGTCTCTGGGACAACCATGTTCCATTTTATACGTCTCCCATGGTCGGTGGATGACAGATCCATTGGTGCCACTCCCCTTATCTCCTTCCCGAGCCTTCCAATGCCGAGGCCAACTGCCAGCAAGACCGGATTATGGTCGCTGAAAGTTGAGATCACTGCACCGTAGGCTGAGATTTTGTCCAAAGGACCAGGAGATAAAAAGATGTAGTCAATAACCGAGTTTGCTCCTCGCCCTATAAAGGTGGGGACTCTCGCCTCTCCATTGCCAACCCCTGGTTCAAATAAATTCAATGTGGCGAGAAGGGCTTTGAGGGCCTCTCCCTCTTTACTATGCTCGAAATGGGGTACCCCCTCGGGTGGTAGCCCACCATGAACATCATTGTAGCACTCACAGGGGCAAGGATGTATGTTAAAATCACCTGAGAGTACCAACTCTGGAGCGGGGGATTGTTCCTGTATATATACTGACAAAAATTGCTCTAAATTAATAAGGTGCTCATTCTGTAGAGAGCCCTCCCTCGAGTTATAAAAATCAATTATCAGGAATTTATGCTGGACAGAGACAGTCCATTCGATAATTTGGAAATTCATGGAATCAGTATCTAATTTTCTAAAAGTCCCTGCAAAATTTAGGGAAATGAGTAAAAGTAGCCCCCCTTTAGGTCTTCCTGCTGACCCCTGAACAGCAGGGATAACAAAGCTAACATAACCATCCAGTGAAACACTGTGCGAGATATCCCATGTTTCTTGGAAGGCAATGATCATGTAATGCCTAATAAACTCCAGCCATATAGGGTCATTTATTTTTGATCTAATTCCTGCCACATTCCAGGTCAGAAATTTACAAATATGCCTCTGTTCTCCTAACTCAATCCTTGTCTCTGCCAAACAGGGAGATGGTCAATCGTTCGACTCCATTGGAGACAATGGAGAGAAACGATTAGTGAGACTTATCTGTACTAAGGAAGGACCGCCCTGGTGTGCATTCGAAGATATACTCGCAGAACCCCCAACCACCCTCCCAGAGTGCTCCTGTACAGGTCTCTGTACAGTATTATTTGCCTGGTGACGTGGCAACTGCTGTATGGTGCTGGTGGGCCCCTTCTGGTATTGCATCAGTGGACGGCAAAGTGGTCCAGGAGACCTGGTTGGGGGATAGAAAAACCCAAGAGGGAGAATCTAATGCCCTTATTCGTCAGGTCGGAGGCATCCCAGAACAGTCTTTGGGCGCTAGCCTGATCATTAAAATTGACCACCACACAGTCCCCTGGAATGCATTTTGGGCGCCACCCAACCCAACTAACCCTTCTTGCCATAATCACACTACTTGTGATGTCTGTGCCCCCACTACAAAACTGAGAACACCATTGTCTAGCCAGTAACATAACATCACGGGTTGTTTCGTTGTGGCCCGTCGTTGCAGAGGGAACCCCTAGAGCTTCAGGGAGGGGCGGTCAATTAGTGGCGATCCCCAGAGCCTCCTTGGTTTTGCAGTCGCTTGTTAAGCCCACAGCAACACTACCTCATGCACGAACAGTCTCCCGCGGAGCGGGAGGCTCGAGCAGTTGTTAAAGCCCTCGGCGCTTCAGGGAGGGGCGGTCAATCAGTGGCGGTCCCCAGAGCCTCCTGGGTGTTGTAGGCGCTTGTTCAGCCCACAGCAGCACTCCCTCATGCAGCGAAGAGTCTCCTGTGGAGCGGGAGGCTCGAGTAGTTGATAAAGCCCTCGGCGCTTCAGGGAAGGGCGGTCAATCAGTGGCGGTCCCCAGAGCCTCAGGGAGGGGCGGTCAATCAGTGGCGGTCCCCAGAGCCCCAGGGAGGGGCGGTCAATCAGTGGCGGTCCCCAGAGCCTCCTGGGTGTTGTAGGCACTTGTTCAGCCCACAGCAGCACTCCCTCACGCAGCGAAGAGTCTCCCGCGGAGGGGGAGGCTCGAGCAGTTTATAAAGCCCTCGGCGCTTCAGGGAGGGGCGGTCCATCAGTGGCGGTCCCCAGAGCCTCCTGGGTGTTGTAGGCGCTTGTTCAGCCCACAGCAGCACTCCCTCACGCAGCGAAGAGTCTCCCGCGGAGCGGGAGGCTGGAGCAGTTGATAAAGCCCTCGGCGCTTCAGGGAGGGGCGGTCAATCAGTGGCCATCCCCAGAGCCTCCCGGGTGTTGTAGGCACTTGTTCAGCCCTCGGCGCTTCAGGGAGGGGCGGTCAATCGGTGGTGGTCCCCAGAGCCTCCTGGGTGTTGTAGGCGCTTGTTCAGCCCACAGCAGAACTCCCTCATGCAGCGAAGAGTCTCCCACGGAGCGGGAGGCTCGATCAGTTGATAAAGCCCTCGGCGCTTCAGGGAGGGGCGGTCAATCAGTGGCAGACTCTAGAGCCTAAGGGAAGGGTGGTCAATCAGTGGTGGTCCCCAGACCCTCCTGGGTGTCGTAGGCACTTGTTCTGTCCCCAGCAGCACTCCCTCACGCAGTGAAGAGTCTCCCGCAGAGCGGGAGGCTCGAGCAGTTGATAAAGCCCTCGGTGCTTCAGGGAGGGGCGGTCAATCAGTGGCGGTCCCCAGAGCCTCCTGGGTGTTGTAGACGCTTGTTCAGCCCACAGCAGCACTCCCTCACGCAGCGAAGAGTCTCCCGCGGAGCGGGAGGCTCGAGCAGTTGATAAAGCCCTCGGCGCTTCAGGGAGGGGCGGTCAATCAGTGGCAGACTCTAGAGCCTCAGGGAGGGGTAATAAACTCCAGCCATATAGGGTCATTTATTTTTGATCTAATTCCCGCCACATTCCAGGTCAGAAATTTACAAATATGTCTCTGTTTTCCTAACTCAATCCTCGTCTCTGCCAAACAGGGAGATGGTCAATCGTTCGACTCCATTGGAGACAATGGAGAGAAACGATTAGTGAGACTTATCTGTACTAAGGAAGGACCGCCCTGGTGTGCATTCGAAGATATACTCGCAGAACCCCCAACCACCCTCCCAGAGTGCTCCTGTACAGGTCTCTGTACAGTATTATTTGCCTGGTGACGTGGCAACTGCTGTATGGTGCTGGTGGGCCCCTTCTGGTATTGCATCAGTGGACGGCAAAGTGGTCCAGGAGACCTGGTTGGGGATAGAAAAACCAAAGAGGGAGAATCTAATGCTCTTATTCGTCAGGTCGGAGGCATCCCAGAACAGTCTTTGGGCGCTAGCCTGATCATTTAAATTGACCACCACACAGTCACCTGGAATGCATTTTGGGCGCCACCCAACCCAACTAACCCTTCTTGCCATAATCACACTACTTGTGATGTCTGTGCCCCCACTACAAAACTGAGAACACCATTGTCTAGCCAGTAACATAACATCACAGGTTGTTTCGTTGTGGCCCGTCGTTGCAGAGGGAACCCCTAGAGCCTCAGGGAGGGACGGTCAATTAGTGGCGGTCCCCAGAGCCTCCTTGGTGTTGCAGTCGCTTGTTCAGCCCACAGCAACACTACCTCATGCACGAACAGTCTCCCGCGGAGCGGGAGGCTCGAGCAGTTGTTAAAGCCCTCTGCGCTTCAGGGAGGGGCGGTCAATCAGTGGCGGTCCCCAGAGCCTCCTGGGTGTTGTAGGCGCTTGTTCAGCCCACAGCAGCACTCCCTCATGCAGCGAAGAGTCTCCTGTGGAGCGGGAGGCTCGAGTAGTTGATAAAGCCCTCGGCGCTTCAGGGAGGGGCGGTCAATCAGTGGCGGTCTCCAGAGCCTCAGGGAGGGGCGGTCAATCAGTGGCGGTCCCCAGAGCCTCAGGGAGGGGCGGTCAATCAGTGGCGGTCCCCAGAGCCTCCTGGGTGTTGTAGGTGCTTGTTCAGCCCACAGCAGCACTCCCTCACGCAGCGAAGAGTCTCCCGCGGAGGGGGAGGCTCGAGCAGTTTATAAAGCCCTCGGCGCTTCAAGGAGGGGCGGTCAATCAGTGGCAGTCCCCAGAGCCTCCTGGGTGCTGTAGGCGCTTGTTCAACCCACAGCAGCACTCCCTCACGCAGCGAAGAGTCTCCCGCGGAGCGGGAGGCTGGAGCAGTTGATAAAGCCCTCGGCACTTCAGGAAGGGGCGGTCAATCAGTGGCCATCCCCAGAGCCTCCCGGGTGTTGTAGGCACTTGTTCAGCCCTCGGCGCTTCAGGGAGGGGTGGTCAATCAGTGGTGGTCCCCAGTGCCTCCTGGGTGTTGTAGGCGCTTGTTCAGCCCACAGCAGCACTCCCTCACGCAGCGAAGAGTCTCCCACGGAGCGGGAGGCTCGAGCAGTTGATAAAGTCCTCGGCGCTTCAGGGAGGGGCGGTCAATCAGTGGCAGACTCTAGAGCCTAAGGGAGGGGTGGTCAATCAGTGGTGGTCCCCAGACCCTCCTGGGTGTTGTAGGCGCTTGTTCAGTCCCCAGCAGCACTCCCTCACGCAGTGAAGAGTCTCCCGCAAAGCGGGAGGCTCGAGCAGTTGATAAAGCCCTCGGTGCTTCAGGGAGGGGCGGTCAATCAGTGGCGGTCCCCAGAGCCTCCTGGGTGTTGTAGACGCTTGTTCAGCCCACAGCAGCACTCCCTCACGCAGCGAAGAGTCTCCCGCGGAGCGGGAGACTCGAGCAGTTGATAAAGCCCTCGGCGCTTCAGGGAGGGGAGGTCAATCAGTGGCGGTCCCTAGAGCCTCAGGGAGGGGTGGTCAATCAGTGGTGGTCCCCAGAGCCTCCTTGGTGTTGTAGTTGCTTGTTCAGCCCACAGCAACACTACCTCACGCACGAACAGTCTCCCGCGGAGCGGGAGGCTCGAGCATTTGATAAAGCTCTTGGCGCTTCAGGGAGGGGCAGTCAATCAGTGGCGGTCCCCAGAGCCTCCTGGGTGTTGTAGGCGCTTGTTCAGGCCACAGCAGCACTCCCTCACGCAGCAAAGAGTCTCCCGTGGAGCGGAGGGCTCGAGCAGTTGATAAAGCCCTCTGCGCTTCAGGGAGGGGCGGTCAATCAGTGACGGTCCCCAGAGCCTCAGGTAGGGGCGGTCAATCAGTGGTGGTCCCCAGACCCTCCTGGGTGTTGTAGGCGCTTGTTCAGTCCCCAGCAGCACTCCCTCACGCATTGAAGAGTCTCCCGCAGAGCGGGAGGCTCGAGCAGTTGATAAAGCCCTCGGTGCTTCAGGGAGGGGCGGTCAATCAGTGGCGGTCCCCAGAGCCTCCTGGGTGTTGTAGACGCTTGTTCAGCCCACAGCAGCACTCCCTCACGCAGCGAAGAGTCTCCCGCTGAGCGGGAGGCTCGAGCAGTTGATAAAGCCCTTGGCACTTCAGGGAGGGGCGGTCAATCAGTGGCAGACTCTAGAGCCTCAGGGAGGGGTGGTCAATCATTGGTGGTCCCCAGACCCTCCTGGGTGTTGTAGGCGCTTGTTCAGTCCCCAGCAGCACTTCCTCACGCAGTGAAGAGTCTCCCCCAGAGCGGGAGGCTCGAGCAGTTGATAAAGCCCTCGGTGCTTCAGGGAGGGGCGGTCAATCAGTGGTGGTCCCCAGAGCCTCCTGGGTGTTGTAGACGCTTGTTCAGCCCACAGCAGCACTCCCTCACGCAGCGAAGAGTCTCCCGCGGAGCGGGAGACTCGAGCAGTTGATAAAGCCCTCGGCGCTTCAGGGAGGGGAGGTCAATCAGTGGCGGTCCCTAGAGCCTCAGGGAGGGGTGGTCAATCAGTGGTGGTCCCCAGAGCCTCCTTGGTGTTGTAGTTGCTTGTTCAGCCCACAGCAACACTACCTCACGCACGAACAGTCTCCCGCGGAGCGGGAGGCTCGAGCATTTGATAAAGCCCTTGGCGCTTCAGGGAGGGGAGGTCAATCAGTGGCGGTCCCTAGAGCCTCAGGGAGGGGCAGTCAATCAGTGGCGGTCCCCAGAGCCTCCTGGGTGTTGTAGGCGCTTGTTCAGCCCACAGCAGCACTCCCTCACGCAGCAAAGAGTCTCCCGTGGAGCGGAGGGCTCGAGCAGTTGATAAAGCCCTCGGCGCTTCAGGGAGGGGCGGTCAATCAGTGACGGTCCCCAGAGCCTCAGGTAGGGGCGGTCAATCAGTGGCGGTCCCCAGAGCCTCAGGGAGGGGCGGTCAATCAGTGGCGGTCCCCAGAGCCTCCTGGGTGTTGTAGGAGCTTGTTCAACCCACAGCAGCACTCCCTCACGCAGCGAAGAGTCTCCCGCGGAGCGGGAGGCTCGAGCAGTTGATAAAGCCCTCGGCGCTTCAGGGAGGGGCGGTCAATCAGTGACGGTCCCCAGAGCCTCAGGTAGGGGCGGTCAATCAGTGGCGGTCCCCAGAACCTCAGGGAGGGGCGGTCAATCAGTGGCGGTCCGCAGAGCCTCCTGGGTGTTGTAGGAGCTTGTTCAGCCCACAGCAGCACTCCCTCACGCAGCAAAGAGTCTCCCGTGGAGCGGAGGGCTCGAGCAGTTGATAAAGCCCTCGGCGCTTCAGGGAGGGGAGGTCAATCAGTGGCGGTCCCTAGAGCCTCAGGGAGGGGTGGTCAATCAGT
This sequence comes from Lissotriton vulgaris, assembly GCF_964263255.1. Classification (NCBI taxonomy): domain Eukaryota; kingdom Metazoa; phylum Chordata; class Amphibia; order Caudata; family Salamandridae; genus Lissotriton; species Lissotriton vulgaris. The sequence goes on from NC_141694.1 coordinate 1,122,216,801, forward strand.
GGTGGTCCCCAGAGCCTCCTTGGTGTTGTAGTTGCTTGTTCAGCCCACAGCAACACTACCTCACGCACGAACAGTCTCCCGCGGAGCGGGAGGCTCGAGCATTTGATAAAGCCCTTGGCGCTTCAGGGAGGGGAGGTCAATCAGTGGCGGTCCCTAGAGCCTCAGGGAGGGGCAGTCAATCAGTGGCGGTCCCCAGAGCCTCCTGGGTGTTGTAGGCGCTTGTTCAGCCCACAGCAGCACTCCCTCACGCAGCAAAGAGTCTCCCGTGGAGCGGAGGGCTCGAGCAGTTGATAAAGCCCTCGGCGCTTCAGGGAGGGGCGGTCAATCAGTGACGGTCCCCAGAGCCTCAGGTAGGGGCGGTCAATCAGTGGCGGTCCCCAGAGCCTCAGGGAGGGGCGGTCAATCAGTGGCGGTCCCCAGAGCCTCCTGGGTGTTGTAGGAGCTTGTTCAACCCACAGCAGCACTCCCTCACGCAGCGAAGAGTCTCCCGCGGAGCGGGAGGCTCGAGCAGTTGATAAAGCCCTCGGCGCTTCAGGGAGGGGCGGTCAATCAGTGACGGTCCCCAGAGCCTCAGGTAGGGGCGGTCAATCAGTGGCGGTCCCCAGAACCTCAGGGAGGGGCGGTCAATCAGTGGCGGTCCGCAGAGCCTCCTGGGTGTTGTAGGAGCTTGTTCAACCCACAGCAGCACTCCCTCACGCAGCGAAGAGTCTCCCGCGGAGCGGGAGGCTCGAGCAGTTGATAAAGCCCTCGGCGTTTCAGGGAGGGGCGGTCAATCAGTGGCGGTCCCCAGAGCCTCCTGGGTGTTGTAGGCGCTTTTTCAGCCCACAGCAGCACTCTCTCATGCAACAAAGAGTCTCCCGCGGAGCGGGAGGCTGGAGCAGTTGATAAAGCCCTCTGCGCTTCAGGGAGGGGCGGTCAATCAGTGGCGGTCCCCAGAGCCTCCTGGGTGTTGTAGGCGCTTGTTCAGCCCACAGCAGCACTCCCTCACGCAGCGAAGAGTCTCCCCTTTTATTCTAATTAATAAAAACATTCTTGGTAAATGCTTTCACTTTGTTTCATCATTGCGCTCTTCTAATAATCTCATCTTTAGCTGCACAATTTGAATGCCCTGGCTCATCCCTCTCAATCATGGCTCCAGTGCCGAAAACCAAGAAAACAAACTGAAGTCAAATTCCATTATTCCCATCTGAAGTATTCAAGCACCTGGCCTGCTTTGGGCACTCTAATTTTAAAAGCTTAGGCCTCCTGGACCTGAGTCACAAAGGGCCAATGCACTCATGGCAGAGGCCATGCAGTTGCTGTAGATTTTCTGCACTCGGGTGGAATCTCCGCAATGAGAATTCTCATTGCGGAGATTCCACCCGAGTGCAAAGACTTGTGGGCCTCCGCCATAAATGAATACGGAGGCCCTTTGTGAATCAGGCATTCAGTCAAGAGTATTAAGGGGGTGCCAAGAAGAAAGTACTGTGACAGGTGGCAGCTTACCTCACAGTGGACCATTAGCTCAACCCAAGATCCAACTACAAGCATTTTAACCACAGCAAATTTAGTAAACACTATTTGAACTGGAATTACTGCTTCTCCGAGGATAAGACTAACACTTATTAATGGATTTAAAGCGTATTCATTCCAATTACAGGGCCTCAAAAGAGTCTTATATTGTTATTTTTTGTCACTAGCTCCAATAGTCCAGAGTGAGTCATTTGCACACCTACTGCTTTCCTTGCTTGTGGTATCTGTTTTTCAGAAATCTTCTCTAGAATCAACCCATGATTTCCTGTTACCTGCAGAGAGCATGGCAGGCACAGAAAGTACCTTCAGAACCTGAAAGGACAGGTATTCGAATGTATCACTGCCGCTACGGGATGTTGATCGGTCCGAGGTTATCTACAGTCAAGAACGAGACCAAGCAAGCCTGGGTTGGTCTGGATTTGATAAATGCATGTATCCTGGGAGGTCAGCACTCATCCGCTTATATGAGTGCTCTAGAATTACCAAAGTAACAGAAGGAGTGATCAAAGAAACATTAACTGATTTAATGAGCCATTCGCTTATTTAATGAGCCATACGTTTCACTGTACCAGACATGTTTACTTACAACAGCATAGCTTAATCTTTGAGACAAGCATATGGTACAGGCTGGATCACACAAGTAGCAACACAGTTGGATGGGAGGAGAGCTGCCTGCTCATCCCAGACTAACCATCACAACCATCAGGAGCCTGCTGCGGTAAGCCAATGCTTGCCTGAAGGGGACTGGGTGGATGGAGCACTTGAAAAAGGTACAAGTCGACCCAGACTGCTGCAGAACGACTGTCGAGAGAGGTGGGCCTAGGCGTAGCTTGAGTGAAATTTAAAGGTGCCAGCTTGGTTGGCAGAGACACCCCTTGGAATGGTTGTTTCAAGCTGCTGTGGAAATGCGCTGGATGGAGGCGAACATGTGGTGCACAGGGGCTGGACTACCAAGCGTCATCCAGGTATACTGCCTCCTGACCGCAATCACTCTGGTCAGACCACTGGAGGGGTGCAAGCTATCAGGCTGTTTGGCCTTTACTCTACTGAGTGGAGGAGCCCGAGAGTAAAGCCTAAATGAAAAGAAGACCCTCGATTTGGCCCGCGTGACCCAGGCAGTGTGGAAGCTCTTTGGTTTAGATATTAAATGAGGCTGACTAAGTAAACCATTCCTTGACAGACCAAACATGCCCAATTATCAGAGTACAGTGCTGCCTGGACTGTCCTTGAGTAGGCCACTCTGCACAGCTTCACATCCCTGTCTACTCTATGGGAAGGCAGACTCAGAGGAAAGCTCCATCAGACAGGGCCGGAGAGCAGCCACAGGGCTTGGGCCTAGCTAGGACAGGCCATTGTGGTACCTGGGAGAATCACTGGATGACAAAGGGGTCTCTAGTACTTTGTCCCTATTAATCAGGAGGGAGGCTGACTACCTATATGAGAGAATGTAGCCGATATCTTGGAGCCCTGGGTGGGCTTGAAAAGCCAAATGAGCCCACATCGGCCATCTGGGTGCACCATTCATTCCTTTGAAATGCACGATTAGCGGGTCGGGCTAAGAATGACAAGATGGCCTGGCTTGAAGGATAGTCATCTGGTCATTATTGAATCAGAAATCTCTGGCCACTGGAGGGGCCAGGGGCTTCCCAGGACTAATCTGAACTGGGCCTCATGCATGAGTCTGTGGGAAGGCCTCACGGAGGTCGAACCCTGAATGCGGTCAGAGCTTTTCCTCTAAGTCAAGTATGAGAGCCCTGCTGGGGATGCAACACCCCATCCTGGGTTCAAAAACAAGCTCAGAGGAAGGGTCCAGTGGGCAGGGTTGGAAGGCAGCTGAAGGGCTTGGGCCAAACCGTCCCAGCTCCTTGCATCATGTGTGGTGATTGATTACAAAGAGGTCTCTAGTACTTTGCCCCTACTAATCTGGAGGAAGGCTACCTACTTGACATATTTTGCAATCCATGTACATCGAGGGATGGGAGGAGACAGTGTATCCAACCTCCGAGAGACCTGGCTGGGGTCAAAGAGTCAAAGGATCCCACATCTGCCATCTGGGAGCATCATCCATTTCTGTGGCAAGCACAACTGGAAGACTGGGCTTGTTATATCTTATGACTCAGAGACCTCTGGCCCTTGGAGCCTGAGGGGGGGGGCTCAGGCATGGGACTGTGGGGAGGCCTTACAGAGGTCAGATGCTGGGTCCAGTCAGAGATCTTTCTCCCAGCCAAGAAGGGGAGCCCTGCTGGGCCTCTGACACCGCCATGGCTCTAAGTCACATGGCGGGTCAGGTAGGGGATTCCAGGGCTGGGATCTTTCACCCCTGCACCTACTAGAGCTCTGACATGGTGCCCAATCATAGCTTTTTCACTCGAACAAGAAGTGCAGCCCTGCCTGGACCTGCAAGACCCTGTCTCAGGGCAGCAAATGGATACCCAGGGTTGGGGCCTTACCCAACCGGGCCAGGTGAAGCTCTGTCCCAGGCAAGGCTTCTGAACCTGGTCATGTAAGGGAGACATTCCAGGTCTGTGTGACCCCGTCCTGGGCAGTTTGGGGCACAGTGGTCTAGAGAATGAAGACCAGGGATTGGGGTTTGCCCTCCTTGGCCAGTTGGAGCTCTGACTCGGGACCCGTAAGAGCAGCTGAACCTGGGCAGGCAGCAGAAGACTCCCAGGACTGCAGAATCCTGTCCCCGACTCCAAGTGATACAGCAGACCACAAAAGGGAGCCCACGGCATACCTCTTCTGCACCAAGGCCAACCAGAGCTCAAAACCAGGGCCTGGTCTGAGCATTTGCACCCAGCCAAGCAGGAAAGCCTTCCCTGGACCTGCAAGACCCCAACCTTGGTTCCAGGTGACACAGTCAGCTGGAGAATGGAGCTAGCTGGAGCTCTGGCTCAGGGTCTAGTCAAAGCTTCTAAGCCCAGAAAAGTAGGAGATGCCTTCCAGGCCTAAGGGACCCTATCCTGGGCACTTTGGGACACAGTGGTCTAGAGAATGGAGCCCAGCGCTAGGATCTTTCACTCCTGGGCTAGCTGGAGCTCTGATGCAGGGCACAATCAGAGATTTAAAACACAGGCAGCCAGGGAAGACTGCCCCCGGGCTGTGGGACCTCATCCTGGGCACTTTGCAACATGGTGGGCGGAAGAACGGAGCTCATAGCTGGGGTCTACCAACCTTGGAATTGCTGGAGCTCTGACAAGTGACCTGGTCACAGCTCCTTAGCCAGGGTAGGCTGCGGAGGCACTTGTGGCCCAATGGGACCCCTTCTCGGGAACTTCGCAACATGGCGACCTGAAAATGTTGCCCACAACAGGGCTTTCGCCCCAGGGCCATTCAGAGCTCTGACCTGGCCTGGTCAGAGTTTCTTCCCACAGCCAAGCAGGGGTGCCCCCCAGGGCCTGCAAGGAACCTTCCCCTGATCTTTGTGACACAGGGGCCTGGAGAGTGCAGCCCAGGAGGGGGCTCCCACAGCCCACCCAGAGCTCTAACCCCTGTCATTTAATTGAAGGGATTACAAGAATGGGTGGAGCTCGGGTGGAGCTCTGGTGGGCCAAGGGTAAAAACTTCAGGCCCTTGGGTCCATGTGCTAGCCTATTGTGTTACAATGTGCCTGGGACAGGGTATCATAGGTCAGATGAGCGTTCTCTTGCTTGGCCTGGTGAATAAGCTTCAATTGAGCCCTCATAAGGACTTCCAGATCAGCCCGGAATTGTGAACACTTAGTCATATAAAGGAAATTACATGTTTTGTTTATACAAAACGTCACCAGTGAGGTTGGGATGGTGCATTTTGCACCACCCAGGTAGGCGTGGTGAATTACGCCTAATTATAATTTTGCACAGCTCTAATGAATACATCTTCGAGTTATTCGCATCAATACATAAAAAATAGTATAAAAAACAAAATATAGGAAGGCATACAAAGAGACAGATGCCCTTAGGTCAGCCCCTTTGGTGACTGGCTTTTCTGCTCATTTCCAGGTTAAGTACTGCTTGGATGGACCTGTTAATCAGCCACACACCATTTCTCGGATGTTTACACTTTTCTATTTATGTTTCTATTGGATCACTGACATAATATCGAGCACATTAATATCGAGTTACAAAAATATCGATGACAAAATATCGAGGGACAAAATATCGAGTTTCTATCTTCATACAGGTAAGTACAACAATATCGACTCTAAAATATCGACTGTAAATAATATAGACTGTCAAAATATCATTTTTTTATATGTCTTTAAATTAAGTTAAAACTAATATAATAATAAATATATTTAATATAAACTTAGTTAAAATTATTATATAAATGTAATATTAATAAATAATTAATGTAAATTAAAAAAAAATATAACAAAAATAATACATATATATATATATATATAAATACATATTATTAACTAAACATATATAATATTTTTACCATAGCATAGCAAAATGGTTAAAATGTATTGTAACAACTATAGTGAATTTTAAGAGTAGCAAAAGCGCTGGATAGCGTAGGGGTAAAAATTACTATTCCCACTCCAGTGGGTGCAATAGTAGGGAAAGCGCTGGATAGCTTAGAGGTAAAAATTACTATTCCCACTCCTTTGGGTACAACAGTAGGGAAAGCGTTGGATAGCGTAGGGGTTAAAATTACTATTCCCACTCCAGTGGGTGCAACAGTAGGGAAAGCGTTGGATAGCGTAGGGGTAAAAATTACTATTCCCACTCCAGTGAGTGTAACAGTAGGGAAAGCGCTGGATAGCGTAGAGGTAAAAATTACTATTCCCACTCCAAAGAGTGCAACAGTAGGGAAAGCGTTGGATAGCGTAGGGGTAAAAATTACTATTCCCACTCCAAAGAGTGCAACAGTAGGGAAAACATTGGATAGCGTAAGGGTTAAAATTACTATTCCCACTCCAGTGGGTGCAACAGTAGGGAAAGCGTTGGATAGCGTAGGGGTTAAAATTACTATTCCCACTCCAGTGGGTGCAACAGTAGGGAAAGCGCTGGATAGCGTAGGGGTTAAAATTACTATTAATTCATTAACAATTAACAATTTTAATTAATTTACATAATTAATTAAATATTATTAAATTACTTCCCACCCTATCCCCCTATAAACTCACAACACACTACAGAAAATAATTTACTAAATATTAATTATTTATCAATTAAATATTTATAATTAATTACCAATTATATTTTAATTAATTACCAATTAATAATTAATTAACAAATATTATTAATTTACATAATTAATTAATTATAATAAAATTACTTCCCACCCTATTCCCCTATAAACCCACAACCCTCTACAGATTTATATTACACAATTATTAAAAAATATTTAAAACTTACCTTATTTTCGATTTTATTTTGTCTATATTCTATCTAGTCGATATTATGTCTAGTCTAAATTTTTGATTCAATATTTTGGCTATTAATATCGATATTATTCGATATTTTTGTAGTCTATATTATGTCTGGTCGATATTTTGGCTAGTCTATATTTTTTACTCGATATTTTGTCCAAACGATGTTTTGGAATCGATATTATGTCTGTTTACCGTTTCTAATCAGCGTTGTTTAATGGAAAAGGTGAGCTTAAAGGAGGCCCTATGTTGGATCTTGCATAAAGTCGAATACAGTCTAAGGGCTTTATTAGGAGTTTGGAGGTGGGGGAGCGGACCGCCCGATCCCGCACAGCAAAACCCATGTAAAAACTGCCTGCCAGATCAGGAGTTTCTCCTGTTTGGAGGGTGGTTCTTTGATGCTCGCAGGGTGGACACCACAATGGGAAATATTAAAGGCCATACCTGCACAGCATGAACTGCTGCAGCCCATGCTGTTTAGGTACTAGAGTGCATGCACACAGAAGGGCATACGTTGTGCCACAATGTCCGCATCCACATGAAGGGGGGCACCAGATGGCCCATGAAAAGTGTTGCAGTGAGGAAACTCATGATATGCTTGCCCCCCCCCATGCATATTGAGGCCTCAATATCTGCGTGCCACTGCCAGGGGTCTCTGCCGGCTGCATTGGTCCCAGGCTTGCCAGCCCTGGATGTGATGGCATGGTCGTAAGACCGCTACCTCTGCGCCCTGCGAGTCTGGCAGTCCGAAGACTGCCAGACTCATAATAAAGCACTAAATCTTTTATACCTTCACTAATGCTTCATGAATAGCATGGTAAAGGAAGCCAAAAGGGCCGCTACTCAATAGCTTCCACATAAGGCAGTTCAAAGAATAACACAAATATTGATTTAAAAATACAGTGGAATGAAATAGAGAAGATGATTTTGGATATAATATCATTTTTAGGAATATTGTTGTATTTAATATTGTTCACTTTAATATAGTTGTAATAAATGTTGTTTTTAATTATTTAATGTATATGAGTAAGCATAATCGTTTTAAGAGTTTGTATTGTGTGTCTAATTATTACACTTTTTAAAATATAATTTGTAATGTTAAATGTGTAATTTCATTTTTAATTTAATTAGTAATTTGTAATGTAGTGGCAGTTTCATGGGTTTGTAGGGGAGCAGGGTAGGACTTTAATTAAATGATATGTTTTTGCTTTTTAATGTTAATTTTTTCTGTCATTTGTTTTTGAGCTTGTGTTTTTTCTGGATAGCAGAGAGAGAAGTGATTTTTTTAAATACATATATTTATGAAAAAAATATATGTATATGTATATATATATATATATATATATATATATATATATATATATATATATATATATATATCATTCATATAGTTAGTTTAAATTATTAACTTAACCAATTGTTATATGCTATTTAAAACAAGCATTTGCAATGCAATAGGTCTCGCATTTGCGAGAGTTTGAGCTATTGGCATTGTAAATGACAATGGCTTTTATTTATGCATTTGAAAACATGCAAGCTGTGCAAAACAAGGACTTGGTACTTATAGTCCTTGCTTATGAGAAGCAAGGCTGGCAGTCTCTTTTACTGCGAGCCTTGCTTCGCGTAAGCAATGACTATACATACAAAAATCGTTTTTATGCATGCATGCATGTTTTCAAAACAAATGAATAAAAAGCATTGTGATTTACAATACCAATAGCTCAAACTCTCAGCAAATGCGATGCCTATTCGATTGAAAATGCTTGTTAGTTACAGCCAGGTCTGTGCCCCAGCCCGCCTAAAGCCCTGGGTATTACGGAAGCAGTGCCAGCCCTGGGCACAGTGTGTTAAATGAACGCTTTGCCTCCTAGTAAAAGCCCAGCTTCCCCTTTCAGCTGCACACACACACTGTGCCTCTCATGTCTTGGGGAGGATGTCAAACCCTGGATTGATTCAGGCGGGGCCCCCAGCTCCTAAAAAAAAACCGGAAACATACTGCACCGAAGTGTTCCCAGCTGACTGAAAACATCCCCGGTTGAGACTGTATCATTACCACGTGCTTGGTATGAAGGCAGCCGGTAAGTCATAGCACAGGTGGCATTGTGACCGGGCAGGACTGGTCTGTTGGGTATTTTCTGAACTGCTTGTTGACAGTGGGTTTAATCAACCAAATCATGCAGGAAGTGGTGTTAATATAACACCGGCCTGACCATCCACACTGACGGGAAGTGACATTGCTTGTCCTCTGACTCTAATAGGATATTGAAGTTTGTTTTTGCAAACTTTTTTTGGTTATTCAAAAACTCTATGAAGCAGCATGCAAACACTCAGTGAGTGAGTGACAACAGGCATAAGCACCCTGCTACGAATACTAAGAACAAGACGGAGGGAAGGCAGAGAAGGGGAGGGGGGAGGAGATGAGGGTGTGAAGCAGCAGGGGCTTGCTTGTTAGTTACAGCCAGGTCTGTGCCCCAGCCCGCCTAAAGCCCTGGGTATTACGGAAGCAGTGCCAGCCCTGGGCACAGTGTGTTAAATGAACGCTTTGCCTCCTAGTAAAAGCCCAGCTTCCTCTTTCAGCTGCATACACACACTGTGCCTCTCATGTCTTGGGGAGGATGTCCAACCCTGGATTGATTCAGGCGGGGCCCCCAGCTCCTCAAAAAAAACGGAAACATACTGCACCGAAGGGTTCCCAGCTGACTGAAAACATCCCCGGTTGAGACTGTATCATTACCACGTGCTTGGTATGAAGGCAGCCGGTAAGTCATAGCACAGGTGGCATTGTGACCGGGCAGGACTGGTCTGTTGGGTATTTTCTGAACTGCTTGTTGACAGTGGGTTTAATCAACCAAATCATGCAGGAAGTGGTGTTAATATAACACCAGCCTGACCATCCACACTGACGGGAAGTGACATTGCTTGTCCTCTGACTCTAATAGGATATTGAAGTTTGTTTTTGCAAACTTTTTTTGGTTATTCAAAAACTCTATGAAGCAGCATGCAAACACTCAGTGAGTGAGTGACAACTGCATAAGCACCCTGCTACGAATACTAAGAACAAGACGGAGGGAAGGCAGAGAAGGGGAGGGGGGAGGAGATGAGGGTGTGAAGCAGCAGGGGCTTGCTTGTTAGTTACAGCCAGGTCTGTGCCCCAGCCCGCCTAAAGCCCTGGGTATTACGGAAGCAGTGCCAGCCCTGGGCACAGTGTGTTAAATGAACGCTTTGCCTCCTAGTAAAAGCCCAGCTTCCCCTTTCAGCTGCATACACACACTGTGCCTCTCATGTCTTGGGGAGGATGTCCAACCCTGGATTGATTCAGGCGGGGCCCCCAGCTCTTCAAAAAAAACGGAAACATACTGCACCGAAGGGTTCCCAGCTGACTGAAAACATCCCCGGTTGAGACTGTATCATTACCACGTGCTTGGTATGAAGGCAGCCGGTAAGTCATAGCACGGGTGGCATTGTGACCGGGCAGGACTGGTCTGTTGGGTATTTTCTGAACTGCTTGTTAACAGTGGGTTTAATCGACCAAATCATGCAGGAAGTGGTGTTAATATAACCGCGCCTGACCATCCACACTGACGGGAAGTGACATTGCTTGTCCTCTGACCCTAATAGGATATTGAAGTTTGTTTTTGCAAACTTTTTTTGGTTATTGAAAAACTCGATGACGCAGCATGCAAACACTCAGTGAGTGAGTGACAACAGGCATAAGCACCCTGCTATGAAAACTAAGAACAAGACGGAGGGAAGGCAGAGAAGGGGAGGGGGGAGGAGATGAGGATGTGAAGCAGCAGGGGCCTTTGAAATGAAGCTAAGCTTCACTTCAAAGGTGTGGGAGGAGTGCTGCTATGGCCTGGGGGAAGCTGGCTGGGGAGGGGGAGGAGAAATCCAAGTAAGGCTGTGCGCGGGGAGAGAGAGGGGAGGTGCTGGAGCTGGGGAACAGATGGCCTGAAAGTTTATAGCCCAAAAGCGCGTGCCTGTGGCCACGTGAACTTGAAGAAAACCGCACAAAAAAACCCGTGGTTTCACGAGTATTTTGAGCACTTGAATTCTCGCCATTTCCCATTCCTTCGGAATGGAAAAAGCGAGACCTAAAAATTAAATTAGTCTAGATATATTTGTTGGTTTCATATATATGTCTGTCCAATTTATTTTTATGTTATTGTTAATATTGCAAGCTTAATGTATTTAAAAATTGTTTATTGCTTTTATATTTCTAATATATATGTGTTTATATATATATATATATAGAATATTATTATTTACTAACTAATTTTGAAACAAATATTTATCATTGGAAAATGATTAAGAAAACAATATGGGGCATATTCTCAAGGACTTATCGCCAAGTTAATGGCACCTTATTGCAGCCAAAGTGGAGATAAATTTATCGCCCCATTCACAAGCTGGTGTTAACAGCTCATATCACCAGTTTACCCGCGATAGCAACCGCAAAAAACATCGCCACAAATGACCCCGGCAACTGTCGCTAATGAGATGCAGAGTAGGCGTTCCCGTGCAAAAAGCTGAAACAGTACTACTCTGTAACATTCTCAACGACCAGCCAGGAAGGCGAAAAGACCGCAAAACATGTGAGAAGGCACGTTAGCAGCAGGAAACTAACACCTGCTCTGACCTGGTGCAAAGTCGGACGACAGCCTGCACAACAAAAGGGAGCCCAGCCCAGAGCCACACCTGAACAACATCAGATGCTTTGGAGCCACTGAACAAGAGGGCCACAACACCCACTGCCACCACCCCAGGACGCCCCCCAAACCCCTGGACTCCCATCGCCCCCCCCGAACCAACACTGAGGCAGCACAAACAAAGACAGCGACCTTCAGAAAATGCACCAACCTCACAGACACAACACCAGAGAAAGTCATTGCCCACTACATGCTCAAAGGGACAACCCTCCTCCGCATCCTGACCACCATTGTCCACAGGATGACGGTACCAACACAGCGGACAACCAACATCCCATCTCATACCAAGCTGCTGGCCGTGCTGTACGTGTTGGCCTCTGGTACCCTCCAACCAACAACCGCCTGAGACAGAGGAGTTACACAGCCAGGCCAATCCAAGTCCCTGACAACAGTCATGGATGACATCATCAGCTTGGTACACCACCATCTATACTTCTCACACACTGCACAGGAACAGTTGCAGAGACAGCAATGCGACTATGCCACAGCTGACTTCCCGCACATGTCAGGGGGCAATTGACTGCACACATGTCCTACTAGTGGCCCCTGGCAACACTGCACACAATAAGCACAACAGAAAGCGCACGTATCCCACCAATGTCCAGGCAAATTAGGACCACAGGGTTATCTCCACCAATGTCGTCCCAAACCACCCAGGCAGTGTGCATGATTCCTACACCTTCCGACAGTCCATCATCAACCAGCGCTACCACGATGGCACCCACGGAAATGCACTGCTCGTTGGCCAATACCAAATGAACACACCTCAACTCCACAATCATGCAACTCACAACTCCGGGTACGCACACGTTACAAACTCACACACGACATGCCAAACAACATACCCACGCATCATGACACGACAGCACAACTCATTGTGGAAACCTGGGCCAGCCATGCACAGAAGCCATCAACGGCATGGCACTTCAGCCACACAACAGCAGATTGTGGGAATAGGAGGGAACCAGGCATGTGCGAAGGAGGCAAGTGGCCGATGAATGAGGATGTACACAATGCCAAGTGTGGAGTGGATGTGATGGCCAGTCTGCTGTATGCAGACCACACACATTTCCATGTTGACATAGACCACTGGTGTATGGAGTGTAGTGGACAGTGGACGCAACCATGTCACCCCAGCCAGTGGGGAAGATCGCGGAAATGTAACTTGTTACGTCCCCCCTGGAAGCGTGAGCGGAGTGGGCTGGCCCGGCGTACGCCAGGCACGCATAGAGGTGTGATTAAAAGGCACATAACTCTGGGCGTGGTCCTCTTCCGGAATGCCCAACGTCTCTGCCAGGGCAGCACCTCTCACCCTGCCACGAGGCCGATGCCGTCGCCGTGAGCGGAGTTGCCTGCAATCCTGTGCGCCTGCAGCACCCTGGGACTCTGTTCACCGAACCAGTCTTGCCCGCCCCTGCGCACCCAGGTCTCAATGCCCACCTGCCGACACCGGCGTATGTCAAAGATGGCCCACCACGTGCCGGTGCAAGGTCCAAGCACGGGGCCCGCAACCTGGGCAGCCTCCTCAGACCATTACGGCCTCCCCAACACAGGCTCCTTTCTCGTTGACATACTCTACTGGCATGCACAGGTTACAAGTAGGTCACACATTTGGAACTAAATCTTGATTACACCATGGCAGAGCACATAAATTATGGCAGAGTTTATGTCACTATACTCCCTTCGATATGGTGCCACCGGGTCTAATTAGTGCATCACAACTGCAAGATTCTGTGGGCCCACGCGGACTACTGATCTGGGCCTACGCTGCGCTCGAGTAGGTCACAGAATTGGAACTGAACATTGATTATTCTAAGGCAGAGTACATTCCTTTGAACTCAAGGAGAGGCGTAAGAGTATGACGCGTTGCATTTGGGAGGAAAAAAGGATCATCTTACGGAGGTGATCGAACACTACCGACAACTGCCCTGGTGTCTTATTAACTGTGCTTCGCGAGCCAACGACACGTAGCTGTAGGCCATCCTGCTGACCGCTGCCTCCGTCCTCAACTGCGGACCACCAGGGCTCACACATCCAATCGAGTCCTGACTAGCCCGGACGTGGCATCACCGCAGGAGGCACACCCCACAATTGCCAGGGCCAACTCCAAACACCATCTGCCAGAGTGGAAACAGTGGTACTGGAAGACTAACTGAGTTACTCAGACCTGTCGTGGATGCCATCATCTGCCTGATCCCCTGCTCAGCACTCCAGGTGCCACTGACTCAGTGCACCACAACCCATGGACCATAAATGAATGAGTTTTGTGCTGTGGAGATGTTGCGCAGCAATGTCACCTCAGGCAGTGTGGGAGACCGGGGACGTTGATGAGGAAGATGATGCAGACCTAACACACCCCATTGCATCTGCATCAGGAATATCCTGAATGGACACAATCCTAGTCATTTTCATCACATGAGCGCACTTAGCTCTAGTGCCCCAACCTCAGTGCACTGCAACTCACGGGCACTACTGTTTGTATGTTGGGTGACCTCTGTACTTGCTCCGGCTCCCTCCATGTTGCTCAGCAGTTGACTCTGTTATGTAGGTATTTTCTGTTTCCGTTGCACTGGTGTCCACTGTTGAGGTTGTTGGCAGCACGAACCACTCTGTGTGGGCTGGCTTACACTCATCCCACATACATCCAGCACAGGCGTTACTGTACATGTGGCCCCGCCAATAAAGGGGCCGGGCGCACATGCCCGTAGACAGTTGAACAAACTATCTGCCTGTGGTCATAATGTATGCATTAGGGCCCTGGGTTCTCCGACATTACATTGTGCTGTGTACAGCGGATGCAGACATGTCACCGCAGGCAGAGGGTTAGAGCCTGGACATGTGGCTTTGTCGTCAGCCACTCAATATGTAAGGGAAGTAGACTGGGCCATCGTACGCAGAACCAACGTGGGTGTGTGACTTATATTTGTGTGGCCCTGGGCGTGGTTCTGTACTGGGAATGTGCTTCTGCATGTGTCTCTGTGGCAGTGATGTAAATATATAATTTACCGTCGTAATTTCTATGCAGGTAAGTACTTAATCAATAATAACTCAATCGGAAAGAAAGAAGACAGAGTCCGTGGTGTTAGAGTTCTTAGGGGTTTTATTCCTTAAAAAGGAATGGTCAAGACCAGGATATCATGTTCTTCCCACCACAGGGGTGGAAGAAGGGATAGACAATGTTTTATTAACAATACATAGCTTATATACTTAATTTACATCATTGGAAGCAATAGAGTAGGCGTAACAGCTGAGAGTAGACAAGATAACAGCATCCACGTGTTACTAGTGCGTAATCAGAAGGCGTGGACTAGGCGTAACTGAAGGGGTGTGCTAGAAACGTCACAGATAGGTGTCACAAAGGGGTGGCACTAAGCAGAAAGTTGCAATGTCAGCAGAAATCAGAGGCTTGGATGCGCGCGCAGCTGCATGACGTGTGATTGCCGTGAAACTGGAGGGTGCAGGGGGCTTGACATTTGTACTGACGGAAAGAGACAGAAGTCTGGCATGTCAGATCAACTTGTGCTTCTATCATATCTGATATCTGGTGTTTTAGGAACTGAGCTATCTGGGCGGAAAGGTCTCTGGGGCAGAAGCTATTCTATACTGACTGTGAGTGCGTGTATAAGCGCCTGAGTGTCTGCATGAGAAGCGTGGGGGCATGGGCCTTCCATGGGAGCATGGTAACAGAAGCTATGAATTACTTGCACGGAGACAGGCCGGCCCTTTGGCTCTACAGCTGGGGAATGTTTACTGAAGCTAGTAGGCAGGAATGTATTTTCGAGGAGTGAAACAGATAACTCGAAGGTTGAAGTCAGTCTTGGCAGGCAGCAGGCTGAGCTAAGCGCGGTGGGCCGCGCTAGAAGTAAGTCAGAGTTCACGGGTACAGAGGCAGCCTGGGCTGAGGCTTTCAGAGTCAGGAGGAAGAAAAAGGCTCGATGGCAGAGATTCTGGGCCTACTTTGCCAGAGCTGAAAAACATGTAGAGTACACTACAAAAAGACATTGGCATAGTATACTTAGGAACGGACTATCCAACCCATTCAGGGTGGGTCTGAAAGAGGACATGTTAACGTTGGACGCAAATGTATTTGCGTCTTCATAGCTGGCACAGGAGGGAAGTTACATGCACTTTAACTCGTACATGGAGACGGTGGGGTACACGCTAGGGAACACAACTTGACCAAAATTTATATTTCCTCATTCCCTCCTTGTTCCCTACGGACCCTTCATGATATATCGATCATCATAAATTGATCAGTTTGTTCTTGTAACATAATTTGTTCGTCTCTCTTCCGTTGTCTGTTTGAGAGAAAACTGGAATGTTCAATGCATGAAGTGGCACATAGTCCACATATCGCCGGCCCACACTGCAGGCACAGGCAGCAGCTGAATACTATGACAAGGCCAAAGCCTAGGAAGGATAGGATCTTCCATCCCCAAGCGGTTAACGTTGTCCAGAACCAACCGGACCAAGTCCAGGTGCCTGGATTCTGATGTATCTGATTTGCAATTTTATGCAGACGTGTAATAGCTTGATATACAGATGGCGCGTTTTGTGGAATGAAAACACAGCAACTTGACCCGATGACCTTACAGGCTCCACCTCTATCTGCCAAGATGACGTCAATAACAAGACGATTCTGAAGGACAACAACCCGCATAGCAGATTGCTCCTCTGTTAGGTTACCTAAGGCGGAGGCAGTTTCACGTACTACAGCTTCAAGGGTTCTAGTTAATCTACGTATTAATTTACTGTTTTGGACGGGACCTAAAAAGAAAAAGAATCCTTTATTAAAATCGGTGTATTGTTCCCATGCCGTTTCTGTATAGTCGACAAGCGGGAGATCTCTTCGGAGTCTATTCTTTACTAGATTTGTGTTTCTGTGGTAATCAGGAGGGGCTAGAAAAACAGGTGGCAGAAGGAATGCAATATAACAGGTACCATCCCAATCTGGAGGCAGACGTATGTATGCGGTGTGACCACAAACAAAATAAGAATGACGGGTAACTTTAAAGGATGATTTACCATGATCACTGAATTCGACCACAGTAGTACATTTACTATGACCTAAGTGTACTGAACCTTTCTTTCTGACACATAATTCACCAGTGACTGGTAGTACTGGCATAGCGGGCAGGACTGGTACAGCTTCGGATTCAACAGTAAGAATCATAAGGTTAATTGTGTAATTACTCAATCCATATACTTCATTTTCTAGATCAGTTCCTTTTCTAATAGGGAGTCCCTCCTTATCAGGGTAACAGACGTTGAGCAGGACTAAGTTCAGGTTTCCCCAAACCCAGCTCCCGTCGAGGACAGCAATATCAGAATCTAAGGAATTAATTATTTTGAACCATGCACCACAGGAGCCGTTGTGAGTCAACGGGTACGGAAAGAGGGGCAGAGCTCCCTTGTAATTCTGGTAGGGAGGGAGTCGGCCACATATCCAGCAGTTTGTAGCGTTATTAGTCTGATGGGAGTGGTGTAACATACTAATGAATGTGTTGTTGCGCAGCGCAAGTCTGTAAGAAAGTTCATGTGGAGGTAACTCGCTAAAAGAGTGTTCAGCAGAAACGTTGTAAGCAGATTGTTCACGCTTGAAAATAGGGCAATAGATTGGAAGAAGTACACTTGCAACGATGATCAGAATACTTAGAAAAAACATGATTAACAATGTCACTATACAGTGACTACGCAGTGATTTGCAGTATGTACGTTTCTTAAATTCTCTCTCTCTCTCTCTATCTCGATCTAGGGGATACATGTCAGAAACTATTTAACCGATTCACCTAGGGGAGGACTTAAACAATTAAACTGTCTGACTTGCTAGATCGAAGCTTGAGTCTGTATTCCTCTTGGGGAGTTTTCTCTCGTTCGGAAACTTCAAAGTCACTGGGCTCGATACAGTCTTTGGAAGGGGTGGACGAGCCTGGGTCGGATTTCAGTCCATTGCATAATTTAACATGGCTCATGTGGATCCACCCCTTTCGGCCCTCAACTTTCACCGCTGTCCTCGTAGTAAGTAGAACGGTCTTCGGCGATTTCCAGCGGGGCTCCAGCGGACTTTTCCTGTCAAAGTTCCTTATGAGAATCAGGTCACCTGGACGGACATCATGCGGCTTTACATCAGTGTTGTCAGGGAAGGCTGCGGCAACCTGTGAACGACATGATTGGAGTGCAGACATCAAGGAGGCAAGGTAATCTGTCAACATATTACAATCAACATCAGTAATTTTCTTAGGAATGGGCGTCCCCCACATATTCGGTGGTCTACCAAAAACCACTTCGTACGGGGATAGTCCCGATCTCGAATGGGCAACCATTCTCATATAGAACAGTGCCACTGGCAGGGCGACTATCCAGTCGACCCCTTTCTCTTGACATATTTTAGCAAGACGTGTCTTTAGTGTCTGATTATGCCTTTCTACAAGGCCTGCGGCTTCGGGATGTCGGACGCAATGGAATTTCCATTGATATCCTAGCAGCAAGGAAACCTGCTTCATTAATTCGGATGAGAATGGCTGACCGTTATCTGAGTACACGACACGAGGCATGCCGTACCGTGGGAAGAATTCACGAACCAACTGCTTGGCAGTGGTCGGAGCAGTGTAATCTGGGACTGGGTAGGCTTCGGTCCAACGGGACAGTGCCCAAACAACTACGAGGACATATTTAAAACCTCGACAACGGTCCATCTGGATATAATCCATCTGGAGGACTTCAAAAGGATGATCGGGAGGATGAAATCCACCTTGCTCTACAGGGACGCTTTTACCTGGATTGAACTGACAACAGATCATGCAAGTACGCACTTTCTGTTTTGCTGCTGCTCGTAAGTGTTTATTGCTCCAGAGATTCTGTAAACTGTCTAACATTGCTTTTTCTCCTAGATGTGCTGGACTATGTGCTGTATTAATTATGACTTGAACCATAGAGTCAGGGAGAAACCATGTAGATTTTCCCTTCGTCATCCAACCTTGATCTGTCTGGATCCCTCCTAGTTCAATCCATTTCTTTATTTCATCTGGGGTAGCATGTGTCTGAATATCGATAACATCTAGTGCGGGATCCCTAACGGTCATACAATTTGTCGGTCCTATTGTCTTTGTCGTGTCAGTTGTCTGAGTGTGAGTCAATGCTGTATGTTTTGCTGTCTGGTCTGCCAGGTCGTTACCCTGGGAAACAGAATCTGTAACTTTAGTATGTGCCTTACACTTCATGACTGATATGCCTGAGGGCAGGTGTATTGCTTCTAACAGTGCTTGAATGAGGGGACCGTGTTGTATCATGGCACCATGAGAGGTCAAGAAACCTCGCTCTTGCCATAACATTCCGAAGTCGTGTACGACTCCGAACACATAACGGGAATCAGTGTATATGTTAACATTTCTGTTTTTGGCTAGTATACAGGCTCGGGTCAGAGCGATGAGCTCTGCTGCTTGAGCAGACAGTGTGTCAATACGATGTGTTTCTTTGACTTCAGTTTCAGTGGTCACTGCATATGCGGCCACTAACTCTCCTGTACTCGTTCTCATACATGAACCATCCACATAAAGTGTCAGGTCTGGATTTGTCAGTGGGACATCTGTTAAGTCTCGTCGGGGCTTTGTTACTGCATTAATGATTTCTATACAATCATGCGGGGCTGGATCTGTCATATTTGTAGGTAACAGTGTTGCGGGGTTCAGAATGCTGCAGCGTCTGATTTCTATGTGTGGCTGGAATAACGTTAACTCATAACCTGTCAGTCGTGCTATAGTCAAGTGTTGAGTCTGGGTTCTATTTAAAAGAACCTCCACAGAATGTGGAACTTGTACGGTTAACTGATGGCCTAAAACAATTGAATCGCTCTGTCTGATTGCTAGTGCTGTTGCTGCTACTGACTTCAAGCACGCAGGGAGTGCCTGGGCTACTAAATCCAATGTACTTGAAAAATAAGCGCAAGGCTTATGTGAACCTGCTTGGTCTTGAGTGAGGACAGACAATGCTGTACCATCACGTTCTGTAACAAAAAGTGTAAACGGTTTGCTGTAACATGGTGTCGCTAAGACTGGTGCTCGACATAATGCTTTCTTTAATTCCTCAAAGGCTTGTGTATGTTCCTGAGTCCAAGGAAGGACAGTCGAAGTCGCTGCCTCCTGCGTTGTTAACTGAATCAGTGGTTTAGCTAGGAATGCATACTGAGGAATCCATTGTCTGCAGTACGAGGTGAGGCCTATGAAGGCCCGCACTTCTTTTTGTGTCTGGGGTTGTGGCATATTTGCAATTAACTGAATGCGATCGGGAGTGAGCTGTCTCCCCACTTTGGACAGCAAGTGACCCAAGTACACAACTTGCTGAACACAGAATTGTAGCTTCGAAGGAGACACCTTGTGTCCCTTGTCTGCCAGAAAATGTAAAACTGTCAGTGATGCTTGTTCACATTCGGGCTCACTTCGTGCGATGATCAGCAGATCATCGACGTATTGCAGTAAAGCGGTGTTAACTGGCATTGTGATACAATCAAGTTGTCTTTTCAGTGCTTGGCTATAGATGCTGGGGCTTTCTGTGAATCCTTGAGGTGCGCGTGAAAATTTGAAACTGCGTCCATTTAAACTGAATCCGAAGAGATATTGGCTCTCTGGATCAATAGGTACGCTGAAGAAGGCGTTCTTGAGGTCGATTACAGTGAAGAACGTTGCTTCTGAATCAATAGCAGTCAATAAGGATGAGATGTCGGGAACCACAGGGTACTGTGGAATAATGCATTTGTTCAGTTCTCTTAGATCAATCACCAGCCGATATACTGGCGGTGCATTGGGATCAGTACGTTTAAGAATCGGAATGATGGGTGAATTACAGATATTGGAGTCGGTCTCTACGACCACTCCCTGGGTAATAAGCTCTTCAATGATTTCCAATAAAGCCACTACAGCATCGGGTGGTAACTTGTATTGTCTGATTCGTGGTAGAACTACACCCTGTTTGAGTGTAACACGGTATGGGGTAATGTGCATACAACCTACATCAGTTGGGCCTTTTGCCCACAGGTGGTCTGGTACATTTTTCAATCTGTCATCAAACTCACGCAACATATAATGACCCTTGAAATCCCGCAGAAAGAGTCTAACTCCCTCCGGAGAACAGCAAATTATGGCTCCTAGAGCCTTCAATGTTTTAATTCCTAACAGATTTTCTGGACATGATTTCGTAAGTAACAAGTCTGTAACACGTGATAATGGACCCACAGCCAGGGGGACTGGTTCAGATACTTCATTTACAATGGGCTGTCCTGAAAAACCAAGGGAAACATTCTGTGAGCCTGAGAGGGGTGCCCCTGGGACTTCATTATGACTGATTGTTGTGCGGCTTGCCCCTGTGTCAATTAAAAACTTTCTGTCTTTTCCCAATACTTGACTGTGTACATAAGGACCCTCTTGATCTACAGGAATCTCAATAAGAGGCAAGCCAAACTCCCTCTCTAGGCTGTTTCATGTATATCGTGGATAATCGGGGTAAGCGGACTGGGCATACTGGTACATCTGCTGTGAAACTTGCTGAGACGCGGCAATGGGCTGCGGCTGTGATACCGCTACTGTCTGTGTTGTAGGTGAAGAAGCATGCGTAGGCTGTGTATTCTGCATGGGCTGCATATTCGGTGAAGACTGATGCTGGTTGTGGTCTTGTCTAGGCGGATGCGATCTTTCTTTAGTTTTACCTGTTGCTATGTTATGTTTCAGAACGGGGCATTCATGTACGTAGTGACCTGGCTGCTTGCAATAGTTGCATGTCCCTTTAACGGGAGCTGCGGCGTGACCTGTCTGGGTCGTACCCTTTCTATTCCCGTCGGTATGGACCGACTGGGCTACTAACATTTTCATTTTCGTGTCTTTCATACGTTTTTGTTCCTGATCCTGTTCTTCTCTAATTCTGTTCTGATGGTATTGTAACATTTGTAACATCTGTGATGGCGTGTTTGCTTGCCATGTACTCTCAACCTTGTATACACGATTCTTAACTGCTAACAGGGAATTCTCAACTAACTTGGATACAAAAAGATGCGGGTACGACTCGCTACTTGGTTTAAGACCACTATTAATAATGAAACATTTCTCGAATCTTGAATAGAAGTCACTAGTATCTTCGTCGGGTTTCTGTTTACATGCTGAGATTGCATCCCAGTCTTCTTTTCTAGTTGTCAATAATCTTGGCAGAACCTGTACTATCAGACCTGGCAGTGCTTTAGTTTTCTCCCCAAGGCCTACCCCTGGGACCCGTTTGTTCTCTTCATCTTCTATTTCTGCCCATGCAATCTTTGTGTCTCCCACCTCCCATTCTTTTTCCTTTAATTTCTCGTAGATGCCCGTGGGCAGTAATACCTTTAACATTTTCATAATATCGTCATACGTATAATCTCCCATCAGTAACATATCTTTAAGCTCTCTGTGAAAGCCTGCAGGATCTTTATCATGGCAGGGTACTAGTTTCTTCATTTCTAACAGTTCTAACTTAGTCAGTGGCGTGTGTACATACACGCGTTTCAAGGTACGATCTTCACCCATAACTGGATGTACTTCTCGTAAGGGGTTCTGACTTTCAATGCCATGCCGACGTTCCATATGATACATTTTCCTTTCTGGGGGCGGGGCGGGAGCATATTCGGAGCTTATGAAAGTGTCATATCTATGGCGTTGTTCTAGAATCATTTGAATTAATTTGGTACTTAAACCTCTCCATCTGTCCATGAGTAGTGCTTCTAATATTTCGGGTAAGGGACCTGGGTCAGAATGCTGATTTCTGTACTTTATAAGGAGGTGCTGAATCATGTATACACCTGCTAATTTCTGCTCGTCTGGGGGGAGGTTCAGAAATGTCTGCGCTACAGTGTCATCATTATATATGTCTGGATTTTCGGCCCATGATATGGCTGACCGGGCTAGTTCTTGTTCATCCATAGAATTTAGTACATGGTACCCTACTCGATCTCGAAGCCTTTTATCAGTTTCCTGGAACTGATGTTCAGCAGAATTCGGGTTTGTTAAGGCACAGAAAAGAACTCTCTTGCTTTCTGGACGGATGCCTTTCCTAAGGTAATTTCCTTTACCTACATATGCTATAGTGTCTACAGTTTCTTCTGGTACTTCATGTTCTTCTTCCCCCTCGGAGGAAGCCTTTTCTTTCTCTTTTTGGTGTATTTCTATCACTGCTTTTCTAATTTTCTTGTACATACTGGCTATGCAAGTCCCCTTGTCGTGTTTTCCTTCAGATATATTTTGACCCCACTTGTTTAGTGCATCTAATTCACTCTGATCGGTCCCAGGCCTATCTCGTTCTCTTATTAGGCAGTTTATGAAAAAACGTAGTATCTGTGCTTGAACGTCAACTTTCTGATGCTCCATGGCATCCTTAATACTGTCGGGGTCCTTCCCAGTCTGAACAAACTCATATATTCTATCTAGGCGCTCCTTCATTCCTGCATAGCACAGCAGGAAATCAGTAGCAGATCTTAACCGTAGTGATGCCATCACCATTATATCGTCTTTGCCGGGTACTGGATCATATCTGCAAACTGAAAGGTTTTCTTTAAACATGTCAAGACGGGGTGATTTGAACGAAAAAGGATTTCGCAAGTCCCCGAGCGGTAACCTGCGTGTCGGTGGCGGGGTGTGAAGACCCCCGGTCGCACCCCCTGAGGCGGAAGCTTGAGCATTATTTCTTTGTGGAGTCTGTACCTGAACTTGAATTTGTCTTTTAGTAGGATCAGGTGGAAGTGGTTTCGGTAGATCAACTTTAGGTACGGGAAGTGGTGGAGCTGGTGGAACAGGGGAGACCTGTTGTGATACTGGCAGAATATGGTTTTGGGGCGGGTTACCACCCCCGTCCCCGTCGGTAGGCAGGGCGCGAACAGGCAGGTTGGTGTAAGCGGGTGCTACATCCTCTAGATAGGAATTCAGGAATATGTCTTTAGTGGTCCTATGAGTTACTTTAGTTGGAACTAATGGTGGCGGCAGGTCTTTCGGTATTTCTGAAATGGCCTCAGGTGAACCCTCGGCCGCGAGATACATACCGTTTATGAGATTATTTCGTGCGCGGTCTATTTGTTCTGATTTTACTCGGATCCCCTCGGTAACTAATTCGTTTTCTTGGGCTTTCTCTGATTCTTTAAGTCTGTCTTCTCTACGTAGTGCTCTTTCAGCACGCTTATGTGATTCCTTACGCCAAAGCTCTATGGCGTCTTTCTGAGATTGTCTGGCTTTCTTTTTCCATAGTGCTTCCTCTACCTTCATGATGCACTCGGCATCCCATGTTCCGGTAACGGGCCATCTGTGCCTTTCGTCTAGGTGTTTAGTATAGTCAGCCCATAAATCGAGATATAATATGGCATCTATGCCATGCTTATGGTACATAAAGTTACCTGGGGTGTCCCTAGGGGGGATAGGAATTTCTTCCTCTAGTATCCCTTTCCTAGTTCCGATCTGCTTTAACTTGTTGAAAAACGGCATCTTGTTTACTCGGTACTGAACGCTCGATCCTCACTACTTAATACTGAATGCAGCTAGTTATACAAGAACACATTAATGCACATTAGGAAACAATCACACTCATACCACGACATTAATCACAGGAAAAGACATTGTGAAACATATATGACTACCCCCTATATCAGATGTACTGCTAAACAGCACAGATACACTGCTAAAGCGGTGCAGAACGGATGTACTGCTAAACAGTACAGATACACTGTCTAAAAACAGTGCAGACCGGACTTGTGTACCCAAACCCGTCTAGATACATCCCAGCAATGGTACTCACCGGGAAGCACGGAAACAGAAGGCCTCGGAAAACTCGACTAGACTCGACACTTCGGAAAACTTCGGAAAAACTTCGGAAAACCTCGGAAAACTTCGGAAAACTGGTGGGCCTCTTGACACCTCGGACCTTGCTTCTTTCGGCTAGGCTCTGGTCGGGATCCTCCGCACTCCTCACCGCCTCGTCTGGGTACTGATCGTAATCTTCGTCACCTCCGTGGGCCAGAGGGAGATACAGGAAATCCTGCCGGTACGCGTAGTTTCCTTCTAACTGATGGCAGGGGACAGAGCTTACAACGCACCAACCGGCGCGTGAGGTGGGGGAGGGGTCCCTATTCGGGCGCCAAAATGATGTAAATATATAATTTACCGTCGTAATTTCTATGCAGGTAAGTACTTAATCAATAATAACTCAATCGGAAAGAAAGAAGACAGAGTCCGTGGTGTTAGAGTTCTTAGGGGTTTTATTCCTTAAAAAGGAATGGTCAAGACCAGGATATCATGTTCTTCCCACCACAGGGGTGGAAGAAGGGATAGAGCAATGTTTTATTAACAATACATAGCTTATATACTTAATTTACATCATTGGAAGCAATAGAGTAGGCGTAACAGCTGAGAGTAGACAAGATAACAGCATCCACGTGTTACTAGTGCGTAATCAGAAGGCGTGGACTAGGCGTAACTGAAGGGGTGTGCTAGAAACGTCACAGATAGGTGTCACAAAGGGGTGGCACTAAGCAGAAAGTTGCAATGTCAGCAGAAATCAGAGGCTTGGATGCGCGCGCAGCTGCATGACATGTGATTGCCGTGAAACTGGAGGGTGCAGGGGGCTTGACATTTGTACTGACGGAAAGAGACAGAAGTCTGGCATGTCAGATCAACTTGTGCTTCTATCATATCTGATATCTGGTGTTTTAGGAACTGAGCTATCTGGGCGGAAAGGTCTCTGGGGCAGAAGCTATTCTATACTGACTGTGAGTGCGTGTATAAGCGCCTGAGTGTCTGCATGAGAAGCGTGGGGGCATGGGCCTTCCATGGGAGCATGGTAACAGAAGCTATGAATTACTTGCACGGAGACAGGCCGGCCCTTTGGCTCTACAGCTGGGGAATGTTTACTGAAGCTAGTAGGCAGGAATGTATTTTCGAGGAGTGAAACAGATAACTCGAAGGTTGAAGTCAGTCTTGGCAGGCAGCAGGCTGAGCTAAGCGTGGTGGGCCGCGCTAGAAGTAAGTCAGAGTTCACGGGTACAGAGGCAGCCTGGGCTGAGGCTTTCAGAGTCAGGAGGAAGAAAAAGGCTCGATGGCAGAGATTCTGGGCCTACTTTGCCAGAGCTGAAAAACATGTAGAGTACACTACAAAAAGACATTGGCATAGTATACTTAGGAACGGACTATCCAACCCATTCAGGGTGGGTCTGAAAGAGGACATGTTAACGTTGGACGCAAATGTATTTGCGTCTTCATAGCTGGCACAGGAGGGAAGTTACATGCACTTTAACTCGTACATGGAGACGGTGGGGTACACGCTAGGGAACACAACTTGACCAAAATTTATATTTCCTCAGCAGTGTGGGTCTCCTTTGTGGGGTTCAGGTGGTAACTGAAGGGTATTAGACACCCATGTTTTTGATCTAGTTTGCCTTCCATGGTTTCGGACCCCATCCGCACCTGTTCAGCCACCTCCTTTTGGCATTCTGACACCAGGCATTGGGGTGCCATGTGTGGGTCGGTGAAGTGTTGTGAGCCAGCCGTGCTTGCGGGTGCTTCCTGCAGTGTAGTCTGTTGCAGGGGCTGTGTTCTCCTCTAAGTAGCTTGGCTGCTCTGGTCCTGGTGGTGGGTTGCATGGGATGTCCATGGGCTGTTGTAGGGCATCGGTGTTGAAGGTGTGGTGGTCCTCCCCGGCAACACTGATGTGTGGTCTTCTGTGCTCTGCTGGAGGTGTTGTGTGTCCCTCTGCAATGTGAAGGGGAGATGCAGGTTGACATTGTGTTGACGTGTATGTTGGTGCATTGTTCTTGTTTACATTCAGACTGTATGACAATGTACATTGTGACTGTTTTGGAGGTGCAGGATTTAGATGCGGGACAGTGTACATTTGGACTACATGATGAATGTGAGGTTGTACGTGTACATTTCCATTTCACAGTTTCCAGCTCTGTCAGATATAGTTACGCCTGCTTCTGCGCGTGTGCGGAGCCAGTTGTGTCCTTTGTGCTCCAGTGTCGGTGTTGCCCATTATACCACTTTGTTGTCAATGTGGATGTGATGTTAATGCTATGTTTGTGTGCTGCAGTGTGCCACGGGCATCATAGACATGATCCAGGGTCATTGTGAGTGTGCAGTGTGCTACACATCATTGTGCATGTGTGCCATTGTGCCCATCTCCCCCCGTTCCCCTAGTCCCTGGTCGCTACTCACCCTGTTGATGTTGTGCCAGGTCCTCTTGAGCTGTAGCCGCACTCTAGACTCTTTGCACTGTCTCCACACTGTGTGGCCTCTGTTTCCTCCAGCTTCTCCTGTGGCGCAGGACTCCCACCTTCTGTCGCCGTTGCTGCCTTCCTGTTGGCAGCAGCTTTGTGCCTGGCTTAGATTTTCACATCATGCCAGCGCCTCTTGGCTTCCTCCATTGGCCTCCTCGACACTCAGACTGCATTCTCAGTAGTCTAATTAGGGGTCAGTTGATGGTAGTGTTCTGTCACCTCATTGACATTGATCTGGTTTTGCTGTGGACTGCACCTCATCTTCTTCTCCCTCTTCTCCCTGGCCTTCCCCAACCCAGTTGTTCCTTGCTGGTGATCTGTGGGGATTGTGGGGTTTGTGTTGACCTCTGCGCTCGGTCAGGGTGCCTCCATGTTGCTACATACTTTGGATTGCTTCGGGTGTGTTGTTTTTGTAGCTTTTATAGTGCATTTTCCCACCAGACACGTGGGATTTGCAGACCTGCCGGTGATTTTCGTTGCTTTTTGTATCACGATTGGCCTCATGGCAGCTTTTTTTGCGTTCGTGTTTCGCATTTTGGCAGCATGGCGTTGAATTTAATGCGGTCATTTGACGCGTTATCTGGAATCTATCGTATGGTACCGCCTTTTTGTGAATACTTGGTTAACACAGCGTACTTTTCCCACGATAGACTGCGATGTTGAGAGTTGCGTTAAGCTACTTTTGCGATGGTTATCACGCGTTCTTGAGAGTATGCCGCTATATTTCCCTTTTCTAGTGATATTCTGTTCCACGATATTTTTGACACTTTAAATATGAAGCATGTAAACTCGTTATTTTTGCATACACTATTTTTGTGTAATGCGATATTGTTGCCGTCAATATTCTGTCAAACAACAGGAGTTTCAGCTTGTCTCTCCACACAGAAGGAGCGAAGAACAGCACATGAGGTACTCGTCCCTGCCATGCTCCATTCTACCTTTCAGCATGTCATGCTCTGCATTTCTGGGGCTACAGCACTGGTGCCCTTCGAGAGCACCACATATTTGGACAGCTGTGAGTGTAAATGTCATCCTGTCATGTTAAAGTTTTGGAGTTATGTGCTTTAGTATATCATGCACCAAAGTAGGAGGGCACACTGGAGGCACTATAACTCCCACTCAAAGATGTTGCAGGTTTCTAAGCATACCTATGGAAATATATGTGGGTTCATTAAATTCTGAAATCAGCCACCAGGCGAGCTTTGCAACTTCTAGGTGAAATTTCCATTTTTTTATGAATCTGGTCCTCCAACCAAATCTTAGTCAGTCAATCATGATGTCCAAACTGTGAAAACAAATTGTTTTTTTAGAGCACCTAAATACCACTTTGAAGCACACATTTTCAATTCAGCCTCCTAAGGTATATTCTCACATCAGAATTCAGTTTCGAATGAGGAGCGTCTGGTGTATGTAATCAAGTGATTAAAAATCAGAGCTCACTCTTTCTCTTCTACAACTAAAACGTCTTCTGGATCAAAACAAGGTTCACAGCATCTCTTCCGTTTTTGGATCAGCAGCGTAGCAAGACCATAGTGTGCCCTAATGCAAGCAAGTAAATGCTCCTTGTAGAGTAGGGGTCCCTAACCTGTGATCTGGGGACCCCTGAGAGTCCTAAATGTTTCTCAGGGGTCCGTGACTGTTTCGAAAATGCAATGACGCTAAGATTAATAAAGTGTACATCAATAAAGAAGCAATCCTAAACATATCAAAATAATCTGTAAGTGTGAACGAGTTTGAAATTGGAGGCTGAAAATTAAGTTAATTCCCTGGAGCAGAGCGAGGACAGCAAGCAGAATATACAGATGATGGGTAGCCACGATTGACACACCAACACAAAGAGAGCATGCATTAGGAACCAAAAAGACAATCTATTGGATGTATGACGTTACAACGCATACCATTACAACTACCTACCATTACAACGCGACCATTACAAAGCATACCATTACAACGCATAGCGCTTAGAGGTGCTGGATAGTGGTAAGTATAATTTACTATTCCAACTCCAGTCCCCGTGGACACTAGGGAAGGTGTTGGATAGTAAATTAAACTTATTCCCTATCCTAGAGCGCCCCCCAGCGCAATGCGTTGTAATGGTATGCGTTGTAAAAGTTGCGTTGTAATGGTAGGTAGTTGTAAAAGTTGCGTTGTAACAGGTGTATACCCAATCTATTATGCTACAGTTTAGCAGAATTCTTCAGCTTTAAGATTTAAAAGGCACTTTATTTTAAAGCTCTGACTTCCCCATTATAGTTAAAATGTTGATTTTTCTACACTTGATTGTGAATGCAATAAAATATTTCAATATTTGTGTATTTGCTTGATGTGCAGGTACTTCTGTATTTTTTTGTAGTGTTTTGAGGTTCAAGTAATGAACATTACTTAGGCTGGAAATATGTAGCTCCAATAATTATTCAGTGGGGGTTCTCGTTTTCCAGTAATCGTGTAGTGGGGGGTGTACAGAAGTCAAACGATTAAGAATCTCTGCCCTAAAGCCTCATTGGACAGTGAAAGAGTAAATTACAGTGATGATTTAGATGCAATGGTCCCCTCATACACTAGGGTCCCAGTGCCACTCCACATGTTGCTCCCATGGTGTGTTCACCTCTTTCATGTAATCATATGCACACCACAATCTATCAAGATGATTTCACATGCTTTTCGACAGGGAAAACAGAACTGCACAAAATAGGGAATGGGTGTGCCTACCTGTTGGCGGTTCAGGGACTGCCTTGGTCACAGAATTCTGTATGGTAGCCAGCCTGTTCTTCATAATGCGGACTCCTTCTGCAAACCGAGTTTCTTGTCCCTTCAAGAACTGCTGCATTTGGCGGATAGCAGCCAGGAGCTGTTGTTTGTTGAGGCAGTTCTGTGTACAAAAATAAAAAACAGCTGTTTCAACACTCAGCTGACTTCTGCTGTTTCCCTAAATTCAGGAAACTTTCACCTTAGCAATGCGCAAACATTGTTTCAAATTTTCCTTTTCTTAAAAGCGTCGGGCAGAACAGAGACCATGCTGACTCCTCGAGTTTTCCTTTTGTGACCCTGATTGTGAGGTTTTTAGAATTCAGAGGGGCATATTTACAAAGGGTCAAGTCAAGTCAAAGATTTACAATAATATTACATTTCACAATCGTATTAACATATCGCATCCAGCACATCTGAGTACATTATAAAGATGAAGAGCACTGTACATTTGACGAACACATAAAACGAAATAAAAAGGTTTGTAACCCGCTTAAAATTATTAATTGCCTAAAAACTCCAAAATTCATCTAGAACTAGTCACAACATAAAATTACTTTGAAATAACTGGGGCCAGCATTCCAAATATGGGCGAGGCGTGCAGTTTAAAATGATGATAATTTCTTTCGACATCTCATCGCCCCTGTGATATAGCTCGAAACCCCAAAGCATACCACAGAGGTACCAAGCATTTGTAAATAGGCCAGGGCTGGTCTGACCTGCTTTAAGTTGTAACCTCTTAGCAATGGCAAAATGAATTTCTTACGTGGTAGTACATAAAACTTACAAAAAAAGATCATGTGGAGCACATTTTGCTCTGAGTTATTGTCACATGGGCACGGCCCCAGAGACCCACTTTTCGCAAACGCTCTGGGAAAGGATAGCAGCCACTGTAACATATTGTGCTTAAACCTTAATAAGACAAACAGGTGGAATGGCTTGCTTATAAAGGTTAAGTACGGCTGCATCCCTCTCCCTATGCTTAACATGACAACATTTCTTACCGAGGGTTTGACCAATTCATCTTCTTCCCTTTGTAACATCACACTGTTTAGGAATTGCGATTTAACCGCCCTGATGGCGATTTTGCTTAGGGCTCTAGGGTTTGTAAACAGTTCAGGACTACCCAATGAATCCAATTGCGTTTTAATATAACGAATCCAGGGTATCGCCAAGGCCTTGTCTAAAGACAGACAGTCTTGGATAATAAGTTGGTTTAAATTTGGGGTTTGTTGTGACCAAATTCTTAACCCCCCTAGTATCGGTGCCACTGCGATCTGGTCGGAAATGTAGCCAGCCCCCAGGTCTTCATGTATATTAAAAGTGGCTGCCGAGAGAGGAAGCGACAGCGCTTTTTTAAGAAAGATATTTTCAACCGTTTGGATCTCATTCACATTGGTGTAGCCCCATACCTCACTCCCATACGACACCATGGGCACACATTTGGCATTGTAAATTTTAATGATATCCGGTCGTGGTTTGCAACCAAACCGTTTCTCAAAGCCCAACAAGGCCCCAGTGGCCCTCGCTAAAGTGTTTTTCTTCAGGGCTCGTTGCATCACCCATGACCTTCTATCATCAAATACAATGCCCAAGTATGGGAAGGTAGGAACTTTAGTAAGCACCTGTCCTTTACAGAAGAAAGATGCCTTTTTTACCTGTCCACTACCTATTGACATGGTATGTGACTTTTTAAAATTAGTTTTCAAGTCCAGTGAGTCCATAAAATTAATAAAACAATCTAAAAGTAATTGTAGTCCTCTTGCAGTCCTAGCCACTAACACAGTGTCATCTGCGTAAAGTAGAGCGGGAATCTTTTTTTGACCCACTCTCGGAATGTCCTTACACGCAGAAATTAAGGCATCACCCAGCTTATTTATATAAAGTGTGAATAGCAGGGGAGCCAGAATACACCCCTGTCTAACCCCTCGCATCACTGGCCAGGCATCCGTCAGGTTCCCATTTTCATTAAAGCGAACGGCTGCACTAGTGTTCTCGTGAATGTCAGCTAAGAAGGATATCAGTGCAGGATCCAACCCAATGTCAGACAGGGAAATCCAGAGTTTTTGACGGTTAACAAGGTTGAAGGCAGTGGACAGATCCATAAAGGCTAAATGTATGTCCCCCTGCCTTGCGACCGTGTATTTCCCTATGAGAAGGTGTAAGTTGAGGCACTGACCAACAGTGCCTCTCCCTTTTCTGAAACCGTACTGAAGGTCAGAGATGACGACATTCTCTTCCAACCAGTTTGTCAACCTCTCAAGAATTACTTTTCCCATTATTTTTGCCGCCGAGTCCTAGAGGGAAATCGGCCGATAACAGGCCAGGTCCTCTCTTGAACCCTTCTTGAACATTGGGACAATGATCGCCTTGGCCCAGGACACGGGGGACCCACTTCGGTAGCTGCATTAAAAACAGAAGTTAAAATCTTTGCCCAATAATGGGGATCTGCCCTATAAAGGTCTGCCGGAACCCCGTCCAGGCCTGGGACTTTCCCGTGGGCCGTGGACTCGATGGCTACCAACACTTCACCCTAAGTAAAATTAATTATCCCTGCCTTGTCAAAATCACCTTTGAACACGGATGCTGGGTTATTTAGGTCTGAACAAAGTCCGCCAAAGTGCTCCACCCACTTTTCTGATGGGATTATACAATCCTTAATTTTATTATCTGATTCACTAAACAGCGGGCTATTAATCACTCTCCAAAACTGAGTGCTACCTTTCAGTACACTCACCTTGGAGAGTTCCTCCCAGGCCATGTCTTTTAGCTCAGTTTTCCTCCGTTTAATGGCCTTCTTATAGGCCCTTCTTGCCGGAGCAATCCTCTGTGGGTCTTTACCTGGTGCTTTTAAGGCCTCTAGTAGGACCCCATGGGAATCCAAACAGGCTTGGTTAAACTAATTTTCCAGTTTCTTGGGCCTTAATTTGCTTTTCCCAGTCAAGTTAGTTGCTACCTGCTCTGTGATATGATTAAAAGCACAGAGGATATCCCTTGGGTCTGTGCTTGCACTTAAGCATAAGGTCAGGTCCTCGGCGTTGCTCCTATACAGACATTCCAAGAAATCAGTAGGGGTAATCATCTCCCACCTTAATCTTCTGCTTTGGCATATGGGGTCTATATTTAGGTTTGTAGCAGGTGCACACACAGTCACACTTTTAAGGGCCCTGATATTAATGTCTAACGTGAGTGGGTTATGATCGCTGTGTCCAATCTGTGTGACAGACAAAGACCCGGTAATGTTACTAATGGGGCATGACACAAAAATATAGTCAATAGTAGATTTTTTGCCTTGGGCATTAGACGTTGGGACAGGGCACTGCGTTTCCTCTTGCACTGGGGCAAACATGTGGTGTGCAGCTAAGAAACTCTCCAGCAAAAACCCACTCTTTGTGTGATCAAAATGAATATACCCAAGTGAGTCATTTTTAAGATCCATGTTCTCTATGCAGGGCATGTGACAAACATGTATGTTAAAATCGCCAAGCACTAGGAGATAATAAAACTTAGCATACTGCTCATCATAGTTATCCAAAAACCCAGATAGTGCTCTAAGGTGGTCCAGTTCGTCACACAGTGTAAAAGAGTTGAAAAAGTTGATCACCAGGATGGTGGGTAAGTTATCACCCACCAGTCTTGCTGCTAAAATATTTTGCGAATTTGAGTCTATTAGTGTGGCTTTATACAGTAACTTCAGACTAAATAACAATAGGAGCCCCCCCCCTAACTCTCCCCATAGTGGATGGAGTTGCAAATTTGCTAAATGATTGGTAACCATCCAGGTGGTAACCTTCTCTACCTTCCCAAGTTTCCTGCAGTGCAATGATATGGTGGGCTGAGAGGAAAGACTCCCAATTACTGTCCCCTCTTTTAGATCGTAGCCCAGCGATGTTCCATGATAGGATCGCGATCTTGTTTTCCCCTGCGGAGGGTTTTAATTCCTTACACTCCTTGTTCCCTATGTATACTGGCAGTGTTGTTGGTGCGTTAATAGCCCCACCTTCCACTATGGTGCTCATAGCTGGAAATTCCAAAGCTGTGGAGCCCCCCTCAGCTACTGGCATTACAGTCAAACTACATCTCCACTGAGCCCCTTGACTAGGGGAAGAAATTGGAGGTAAATCTCCCGTAATTATAGCGCAAGCTGCCACTGGGGGACAGACTAGACCCTGTTTTTGGGATTCGGATGACGGGCACACACTGTTCCTGTCCAGTAAACCAACTAATCCAGGTTCTAAGATGTCCCCGTCCCCATGTTTCTTATTGCTACCATGAGGGAGTCAGTCTACCCCCTCCAGCCCCATAAGTGAGGAAAAACGATTTGAGGTGGCAATGTTAAACATGGGATATGTATCAAAACAGGAGTTGTAATTTCCCTTTCTCAGAGGGTTACTCACCAGCGCTTTAGGATAAAAATAACCTAAATCTTTGGCGAGTATATCTCCGTCTTGGTCCCCAGTAAACCAGTCCAGAATGTAGTTGGTAGCCCTATGATCCCTAAAATTGATGGTGATGATGTCCCCTGGTATGTCCTTTGGTCTTCTACCGACCCAGCCCAACCTTCTAACGAATAAAATTTCGCCGTCTAGATTGGGCGGTAGTGGCCTGTGTACTCGGAGCCAATACATGACTTTGTTCTTGAGAGTCTGGTAGCTTTCGAATGTTCCCGCTGCTAACTCAGGTACCCCTGTTAGAACAATGACAAGAGGTTTGGCCTCTGGTGGGAGGTCTATATGTCGGGCAGGTCCTAAGGTTTGCTTGTCTTTGTGGGTGATACTCTGTGTGTTGGCCAGAGTTTCCTTGCCTTTCGTGTTTGCTTGTTTCTTGTCTGGTGTTTTCTTGTGGTCTGTATGTCGGGCAGCCCTAAGGTATGCTTGTCTTTGTGAGTGGTGCTCTGTGTGTCGGCCAAAGTTTCATTGCCTTTCATGTTTACTTGTCTATAGACTAGTGTTTCCTTATGGTTAATAGGATCAGAGGAGATTTGTGTTATAGGCTCAGTCGTTGTAATGTTGTCATGGGTCTTAAGGTGCTGCTTACTATTAGTCACCTTTGCAGGGGCTTTAGCAGCTAGGAGCACTGACCTCGACTCTGATGTATTTAGGGTGTGATTTTTAGTTGCCATTTCTTTTAATAAGTTAGAGCTGGCAATCTCTAAGTCTGAAATGGCTCCTAATTGCTCCATCATACATTTTACCCCCTCAATTAAAGGCAGAAGCAGAGATTTAATTAAATGCTCAATGTTATTCGTTATTACTTGCACAAAGCCTGTATTTGACAGGCTTTGAGTGGCTTCACTTGATATTGGACTTTTAGATGTAGTGGGAGTCCCTTCTGCCCAGCAAACTTATGCTCGACTTCCTTTGTGTTTTACCCCACCCCTCTTTCTTTTCGTGGGATTGACCTGCACTGGGTCCCTGATGGTGCTTACATTGTCTGGGGCCTGATTACCAGAAATTAGTAGTAATGATTTGTCCGATGATGAAGGAGAATTCAAGCCCAGACTGAGATCAGTGCAAAAGGAGTCGCTATGAGTTGGTGGGGTTGCTGGGAGATCTTGTAATTGTGGGGGTATTCCTATACTACCTGTTGGATCAGAACCAGTAGTAGCCTGCGTAGGGGTCTTAGCTAATTGGATAATCCCTAGGAAGGATCGCTTTTTCTGACATTCTAAGGAGATGCGCCGTTCAGTTAACAGGATTTCTTTTTCTAACACTGACGTGGCTCTAGTAATGAACGCATCCAAAGTCCCTTGAACAGTGCCTCCTGTTAAAGTTTTATAACCTGGTGTATTAGACATAATGAATGCAATAAGAGAGCCAAGTATAAGTATGTGTGGCTAAAGTACATTGATGCCCGTGCCAAAGTCTTAGTAGCATACAATCCAGCAGTGGTAAAGGGGATGGCCCAGCCCAGCCTCGGCCAGCCCGGACGGCCACAGACGGCCCGCCCTTTACCCGGGCTAAGCCCGGCGTCGCCCGCGTGCGTCCCGCGACGCGGAGGAAGCCGCGATCTTTTTGCGCCTCCAGGCGCAGAAGTGGGCGTCTGTGGGAGGAGAATCCCGCCAAGGATTCTGGGGGTTGTAGTCCCCACGCTCTGTGGCCGCTGATGGCTGGTAGCGGCGGCGGGGGGGAACAGCAACCACTGACAGGCAGCGCTCAGGCGCGAAATTAAGGGCAGCATCATGGGACCAGGTACAGCAAAGGTTCCAAATGCAGGAAACTGCAATGTTCGGAGATTTTCCCACTTTGCCGAGGGAGACGCGATCTTTCGGCGCCTCCGGGTGCGGAAGTGGGCGTCTGTGGGAGGAGAATCCCACCAAGGATTCTGGGGGTTGTAGTCCCCCCGCTCTGCGGCCGCTGAATGGCTGGTAGCGGCGGCGGGGGGAACAGCAACCACTGACAGGCAGCGCTCAGGCGCGAAATTAAGGGCAGCGTCGTGGGACCAAGTACAGCAAGGGTTCCAAATGCGGGTAGCTGCAAAGTTCCGAGATTTCCAAAGGGGATATTGCCACCAGTCCACAACATCACTTTTAGCAACGTTCTGGTGGCAATATGCCCATTTCTATATTTACAAAGCAGCGTTAAGCCACTTTTTGTGGCTTAACGCCGCCTTGAAAATAAGCCCCATTTGCACGCATCACTTAGTGTGAAAGGAGCGTGCCATGGGTGTTGCTGTTGGCGTTCCACAGCAACATCCATTACTTTTGACACTGCCCCAGAATTACAAGTCAATGTAAATCTGAGGCAGCGCCAAAAAAGAACGCCATGCAACAGGTGGCGTTAGAATGGGGAAACAAGGACAAATACTTTTACTTCTCTGCATTTTTACTTTTTCTGTGTGATGCATTCTACAGCACACAGAGAAAGAGCAAAATGCCATTAATGGTTGTTTATGTGCAGGAAGGTGTTCTTTCTGCACATAAACAATCATTAAATAATGATGATTTGCTAATTCTATGTGTGCCCTGCAGGACACATAGAAGTAACAAATTATCATCAGTGATTGGAATGTTTATGTGCAGGCCGCGTCACCTTCCTGCACATGAACAAGTATTCCCCGCAACCCGGCGACCCTTGCACTATGGTGCCAGGATTCAACGATGCCTGCGTTCTCATTTGGCAGCTAAATTGAGCTTCAGCGCCCAGGGAAAACACAGGGGTGCGGTGTATTCTTGTGAAAATGGCGCATCCCTGCAATTTGAAAATGTCTGAGCACTGCGCTGCCAACTTTGGCACAGCTCTGCGCTCTGACATTTTCCCGTAAATATGCCCTAGACTAGATTCTCTTTACTACAGACATCAAATACCAATATCTTTGGGTGAGGTATTTTCTGGGTGTTGGAAATGACTACTATTCATCGTTTTGTTCCGCAGACCTCTCCCTGGCTACTGTCCCACGCAACCGTAGAGCCATAGCCGAGGCAGATCCTTCTCCCACCGCGCCGCCAAGACCTGGAACACCCTCCCCCTTATCCTACGACAAACCGAAGACCTTCTAACCTTCAGGAGACAACTCAAGACCTGACTGTTCGACCAGTAGCAACAGCACCCCCCCTCCCCTCCCTTAGTGCCTTGGAACCCTTGCGGGTATGTAGTGCGCTCTACAAATTATTTGTTGATTGATTGATTGAAATGAGGCATAACAATCACATTTGTTATTTATCTTCATTTTATGTCTTTTCTAATAGTCCTTTTCCTCTGATGAATTTTGCTACAGTGTATCCGGGAAAATCTGTAATAGAAATAGGGAGGGGGTGATAGTTATCAAAGATTTAGGATTTTCAATCACCGCACAATGTTCTGACTTGCTGGAATCGGGAATTTCGCTTGTCTCCTAAATACGGCCCAAGGGTGCTATTATTATGAAAAAAATGAAAGGGATAGCGAGGGAGTCACCCTGCAAAGAAAGACTGATGGAGGAGGTGGATTGGGACTGTCAGACAGAGAGAAGCATAACTAGATGCTCATGCTCAGAGAGAACATACTCCAAGTTCCCAGGATGTCCATGGCCGACATACTGACTATGCGTCGCTCCAAAGAATTCTCTAAAGGGTATGCTGCACTCATGGAAATGGTTCTACAGTGCCAAGCAGAAACAGAACCTGTTAATGCAGTAGATACTGACAAAAGGAAGCTCCATCCCAAATCTTACTCAACCCCTTAGAGGTGTTACGGTTGTGGAGGATCATATCCACATCAAGGACCATGCCCTGCTCACAGAAAACGACGTTGTGCATGCAATAAGTCTAAGCACTTTTCCAAGGTCTGCCAGTCTTCGGCAACCAAAAAGGGGCAGAGACCCAAAATAATCAACTTATTTCAGTCCCCCACTATGCCAGAATATGACGAAGACATGGATGACGATGATGACCCATAAGGAATCGTTCATGTCCTCTATACACTTCAACCTGGTGGACATCCATGGAGGCATATTCCCAAATGTAACATTCTCCTGGCAGGCCATCAGATACCAGCGTTAAACTACCCGGGAGCGTCAATCAATATTCTGGCACAAGATGTCCTTAAGATGCTCCCTTTTCAACCGGTCTTACGACCCACCTCCACCTAGGTTGTTGCATATGGATCATCCATGCCGCTCTCTCTAGCTGACGTCTTTACAAGGGAAATTTCCATTGAGTCTCATTTGACGACGGCCAAGGTATATGTAACCAAAGATGGTTCCAGGATGCTGTTAAGCTGCCAGATGGTGGAGTGCCTTCAACTTGTTGCATTTGCCTATAGCCTCCACTTGGGAAACGTGGATGACCTGGTTGCTGAGTTTGCATCCCTGTTCAAAAGCATAGGTTGCCTCAAGGTCCCTCTAATACACCTCCACATTGATGAATCGATTCAACCTGTAGCGCTGAAGCATCGGAGGGTAGCTTTTCACCTACGGACCAAAGTGGAAGCTGAACTGAGGAAACTGGAGCAAGCAGATGTCATCAAGGAGGTTGGCGGCCCCACGCCCTGGGTATCCCCAATAGTGGCGGTACGGAAACCTAAGTAGCTGGAGGAAGCCCGGATTTGTGTTGACATGCGCCTGCCCAATCTGGCCATTCACGGGAAAGACATCTCACACTCACAGTCGATGACATCGTAGGTGAAGTCAGCAGCTCCAGGTGGTTTTCCAAGAAGAATACCACAAGCTCATGCTTGCACCGGAATCTAGAGCAATCTCCACATTTTGCACCCATGTAGTTCTGCGGAGGTACAAACGCCTCCGTTTTGGCGTGTCAAGTGTGGCAGAGGTGTTTCAGGGCACGATTAGGGGAGTTTTGGCTGGCCTCACAAGAATTATTAATGTCAGTGACAACATTTTGGTCTATGCCTAGAGGATCATCTCGACCGTCTGTGAGCCACTTTTCAAAGAATTAAGGACAATGGTCTCACACTACACAAAGAAAAATAGTTTTTCTTCAGAAGGAGATAGCTTTCTTTGGGTACAGTTTCTGGGAGAAAGGGATCATAGCTGATCCCGTAAATGTTTGTGACATGCAATCAGCACTGGCGCCCACCAATGTCACTGGAGTGTGCAGTTTTCTAGGGATGGTCTCATACTGTGGGTGTTTTATCCAAACTCTGACAGCCCTCACTACCCCACTTTGAGAGTTGACAAAGACCAATGCCACATGGACTTGGGAAGCCCCCCGGGAGGAAGCTTTTCAGACCACCAAACGCACCCTGGCACCAGACGCCATGTCTTTTTTTTATTACCCCAGTGGGGAATCAGAGTTGTGAGTCGATGCCAGCCCCACTGGTTTGGGGGCTGTACTATCACAGAGACAATACAATGGTGAATGGACCCCAGTGGCTTACGCCAGTCGTGCCCAGAGCAGCACTATTCTTATATTGAAAAAGAGGCCGTTGCAGTACACCTTCATATTGTCCACCACCGACATCAACTACGCAGCCAGAGAATTCCACCACTGGGTCTCCTGCTGCACCGACAAGCTGGCACCTCTCCGACACACCGCCAAACAACGCCCGCCAAAGTCTGCCTGGTTCACCACCGACCTCCAAGAAGCCAGACGCACCTGCAGATGTTTGGAGAAAACCTAGCGGAACAAGAAGACCACAGAAGTATGATACAACCACAGGATCGCCATGAAGGACTACCACCAGCGTATAAGGGACACCAAAAGAACGTTCATCAGTGACAAAGTCAAGACTAAAGCATCCAACACAAAGGAGCTGTTCAATGTCATTCAGCAGTTTGCAAAGCCCTCTTGTAAAGCCACTGACATTGCACCTTCCCAGGAACTCTGCGACAAACTCAGCTCCTACTTCCATCTGAAGATCAAGGCCCTCTAAGACAATTTCAGCGAGCCCACAGAAGAGAGCACCACAGCACCACACCACCCACCACTGCTGAGAAGCCAACCATCACCTCCTGGGCCATTGCATCCGTCAAGCTCATCTCCTCAACAATGAAGAAGACACACTAAGGAGCACCAATGGACCCCTGCCCCCTCCCATCTTCCACAGGGCCGCCACTGCCATTGCTAGCGAACTAGGATATACAATCAACTCCTCTCTCCCATCCGGCACCTGCCCTGACGACTGGAAACACGCAGAGGTGAAACCCTCCTCAAGAAACCAGCGGCCGACCCTACTGATCTGAAGAACTACCAGCCTTTTTCCCTCCTCTCTTTTGAAGCTAAAGTCACCGAAAGACTCATGAACGCCCAGCTGATTGCCTTCATCGAAGAAAACTCCATCCTAGACACCTCCCAGTCTGGCTTCCGCAGCAACCACAGCACCCAGACCGCCCTCCTTGCTATCACCGACAACATCTGCATGCTGCTCCACCAGGGTCACACCGCAACCCTCATCCTCTTAGACCTCTCCTGAGCCTTCGACACCGTCTCACATCGCACACTAGCTGCCAGACTCCACAACGCAGAATTACAGGGGTCCGCCCTCGACTGGTTCCGATCCTTCCTCTCAGGCAGAACCCAGAGAGTCAGACTCCCCCCCTTCCTCTCCGGCCCCACTGGCATCGTCTGCGGAGTACCCCAAGAATCTTCACCTATCAATCTAAAACCAATTTAGAAAACAACTCAAAACATGGATTTATTCCCTTTCTGACGATTATGTAATGTCCTTCATTTAGTTTCTTCTCTGTTTTCGATCTTTTGCACACTTTGTAGTTAGCGCCAGGATGCTCCTTTCGGAGCGATTGTTTGCGCTTTATAAATATACAAAATATACAAATAATATAATATACAATAATAATATACTAAGCCCGACGCTCTTTAACATCTTCATGGCCCCCATCGCATCCATCGTCTGACAGCTTGTGCTTAGCATCGTATCCCACGCTGACGACACCCAACT
Source organism: Lissotriton vulgaris (assembly GCF_964263255.1). NCBI lineage: Eukaryota > Metazoa > Chordata > Amphibia > Caudata > Salamandridae > Lissotriton > Lissotriton vulgaris. The sequence goes on from NC_141694.1 coordinate 1,122,257,730, forward strand.
CATCCTTTCCCTCACCAAGAACCCATAAACCACCAAACTCTGCTTCCAGGAAGGAATGAGAAATGTAGCAGCCTGGATGAAGGACAGCTGCCTAAAACTCAACTCCGAGAAGACCGAGGTCCTCCTCCCCGGACCCTGCACCTCCGCCTGGGACAACACCTGGTGGCCCTCCACCCTTGGGAGCCCACACACCCGACAGACCAAGCTCAGAACCTCGGCATAATCCTCGACTCCTCACTTTCCATGAACCGCAAAATCAACGCTGTCTCCTCCACCTGTTTCAACTGCCTCCTCATCCACCGTAGGACTTTCAAATGGATCCCCCCGACTGCAGAAAGACCACCACCCACGCATTCATCACCAGCAGACTTGACTATGGCAACGCCTTCGATGCCGGAATCAACAAAACACTTCTAAGCAAGCTTCAAACCATCCAGAACGCTGCTGCGAGGCTCGTCCTAGGGACACCGCGCCACGAACATATGACCCAACACCTGCGAAACCTCCACTGGCTCGTCATCGAGAAGAGGGTCACCTACAAGCTCCTCACCCACGCCTACAAGTCCCTCAACAAATTCGGACCCAAATATCTCAACGACCAAGTATGTTTCCATGCACCCAAGAAGAACCTCCGCTCCGCCGACCTCGCCCTAGCAGAGGTCCCCCGCATCCACAGAAGCATAATGGGCGAGAGAGCTTTGACCTACATCGCAGCCAAAACCTGGAACGCGCTCCCGGTCAACATCAGACGCTCCCAAACCCTCCACATGTTCAGGAAAGACCTCAAGACCTGGCTCTTCGACTGACCTGGAGCTGTTTTACCCCCCACCCCCCAGCACCTTGAGACCCTCACGGTGAGTAGCAGGCTCTATCAACCACTGATTGATTGATTGACTTGTATGGCCAGCCATTCCTAGTTTATGCAGACCAGAAGCCACTGGTCCCTCTTTTCACTGGTTCTTCATCTAAACCACCTCCCAGGAATGAGAAATGGATTCTTCAACTTCAATCATATCGCTTCTCTGTCATATATCATCCGGATCTAAATTACAGCTGATTATCTGTCAAGGCATGCAAGGCTCACCTCTGCGGAAGAGGTATCAGATGCTGAGGAGGTCGAGGAATACTGGTAATAGAACGGTCCAGGCCGCTGCCCATCTCCCTTGCAGACATCATTAAAGCCACTGCTTCTGATGACTGCCTTCAATTGGCCATCAGTGATGTAACTTCTGGAACTCACACCCTAACTCACAAAACCTCTCATCGTACTGAGGAAGCGAGGATGACTCTGATGTCTCTCAACGTGGGGCAGACCACCCAACGTGTCAAAAATAGGATTATGCAACATCAAAGCAGAATCCGTTGAAAGTACAAGGGGCCTCCCTTGTCGAACATTATAACATCCATGGCCACACACATGAGGAATTAGAATGGTGGTTGATTGAAAAAGCTGTGTTGCACCAAAGAGGAGGAAATATGGCATCCGTCCTCAATTACAAGGAATGCCGTTGGAGCCATATCCTTGATTCAGTAGTACATGGGTTAAACGAACATGAAGAAACATACTTACAAATGAGCAAACTGTGATCCCTACGGTACCCCAATGACACTGTATACGCCTTTCAGTTCTACCCATAGATATAAGATTAGAACCACACATAGACTAAGCATCTCCTTCTCAGGTAAGCTTATAACTACCTATTGTGTGTTAATAAATCTAATGTGGTTTCATCTGTATGTAACATGTTCAGACCATGAAAAATCATGTGCCGCATTGCAATGGATTATATATGTTGATATGATGTGCAATCAATTCATAATTCACCAGGATTATGTATGTGTTGTTAAACGCTTATGATCTGCTTTGTGTTGGCAACCATGACCATAATTAATTGATTGGCCGTGGTAGTCGCGGTAATTGTTTTGAAATTACATTAACAAAATTGCACATTAACTAAACCATGATAGGAGATGGTTCCTAACTCCTTTCCGGGTTTTACTTTTCGCCTGCCATATAGGCTATTAATATGAGACTTATGTTTGTTTTGTTTTAATTACATAACCCAAATGCACTATAATCGCATCACAAGAGCAGATCCTTTCAAACCCTCACCGGGTTTTACTTTTCGCGTATTCCATAGGCGATTATCACGAGAGGAGAATCCTCTCCGGTCCTTACTCTTCGCCGATCACAGAGGCGATCACGAGGTTGATACCACGTCGCGCTAGAATGATTTAAAATAGTATGTGACCCGTGGCCCCACACTCATGACTCACTGCGTGAAAATAAGACAGACGTATGCTGCTCGTTTCATAAGTAAGTGCGCTCCGTGTGTGCCACTGTTAACTAATGTAGAAGTACATCAGCCTAAAATTAGTTACAACTAAAATAACAGCCGGGTAAAATATATTTTGAACGCAGTGAGCAATTCTTCTACCCTTTTCATTTTCCGAGACGAATATCGGAAGGGTTTGTTCCCGTTTTTTAATATCTGAAGGGTTCGTTCAAGTTTTTTTAAATCTTTCGCTTTTTCTAAACACTACCCTGAACGTATTGCACCACATCTTGGACCCCCTACTATTAACCCCTTGAGGACCATGTAAGATTAATGTTATTTTAGCGAGATGGTGCATAGCCCACCCGCGTTTTTTAAAAATAATAAATAAACCGGCTAGTCAATGGATGTATGTATCGTTTTAAATGCAATATCTACAGTATTCTGGATAAGGGTGGGACACGTTATAAATGCCTTTGTAGATAGCATTAACCTGAGTAGGTTCACCATCGATTGTGGTTTATCACCAATGTTTACATGAGACCTATATTTACGCCAGGCCTCCAATTTCCCCCCCCCCAGGTGATTGATATAATCTCTACCTTCAATTTCTTCACCGGCTGGTGAAGAAATCCATCGCATTTATTGCATAAGGTATGTACAGATAGGAACATTTATCTTCTAAAAATACCTATGATTAGCTGGGTATTGATTCTCAACATTACCCACAGATTCCGCCTTGACGGATTCACTGCTGAGGGTGTCGGCTGACTCCCTCCCTGCCCAGACGATTGGCAAAAAGCAGGAAAATCTGCAAACTCTCAGGTGAGCGACGCCAGATTTGGTACTGGCTCACGTTTTTAGAATCCCTCTCGCACACCTAGAACTAAAACAAACCCTTATTCCTTCCCAGGTTGTTTTCTGTTGTCTGTCCTGATGAAGACCCAATACGGTTGCCAGAAAGTCTGTACCATTTACTAGGGTCGAAACGTCGACGTTGTGTTAAACCTATATGTCCATACTAAGTTTCAACCAAAAAGAAATAATATATGTGACCGTTGGAACAATTGATTTCAAATTATGGACTGATATATATGTATAATTATATATGTTACTGTTTCACTACACCGTCATCACTTGTCACTATCATTCACTTGAGCACTTTATTGTAATTGTGTTACCTATGTCATTGATGTTTTGGACAACCCTTGTTTAGTTTTGTCTATGATTATTTCATATCTGATTTTCGAAATAAGAAAACCTTTTTGAGAAAATCAAAACTTTGGTGTGTATGTTCTTTAGAATATTTCCAAGAATGATATTGTGAAATACATATAAAGGGCTGTATATGAATAATTGATTTTGGCAAAGAGATCTGTCTATTCCCACTCCAGTGGGTGCAACAGTAGGGAAAGCGTTGGATAGCGGATAGGTACAAATGACTATTCCCACTCCATTGAGTGCAACAGCAGAGAATGCGTTGGATAGCGTAGGGGGAAAAATTACTATTCCAACTCCAAAGGGTGCAACAGTAGGGAAAACGTTTAATAACATAGATTTTTATTGTCACATACTTATAAATAATGTTTATATTTAAAATAATGTATAATGAATTTTTCAAATACATCAACATCAATAAAAAACAATTAATGTTTAATAAAACCAATTACATTTCAATAATGTATTGACTATAAATTAACAAACACCAATAAATAATAATTATTAAATATTAATCACCAAATAATACATATAAAAGAATAATGTATTTATCATGACAATAAAATATTATTTAAAAAACATTATACAAATTAATATTTTTAGAAAAAATAATGTTTAATAATTATTTAATTATTTTTTTCTAGTTATTAAAAAATATTTACAAATCACAAATATTAATTGATAATTTAAACAATAATTATCTATTAAAATAAATAATTACCAAACAATATTTTTTTAATACATTAATTATCCATAACTAAAAATGTATAAATAATTAAATATTTACAATAAAATTACTTTCCAACCAATACCCCTATAAACCCACAACACGATCAGGTACTAAAACATAACATTTAATTAAAATTAACATTAATTACTAATTATATAATTAATTAATCAATTAAAATAATTAATTGCCAATTAATAATTAATTACAAAATAAATTATACATAATTTTTTTTATTAATTACAATTAAATTACTTCCCACCTTATTCCCCTATAAACCCACAACCCGTTCCAGAACTAAAACATAACATTTAATTCAAATTAACATTAATTATCAAATCTATAATTAATTTATCAATTAAAATAATTAATTGCCAATTAATAATTAATTACAAAATAAATTATACATCAATAACTATTTTATTAATTACAATTAAATTACTTCCCACCCTATTCCCCTATAAACCCACAACCCGCTCCAGTACTAAAACATAACATTTAATTAAAATTAACATTAATTACCAATTATATAATTAATTTATCAATTAAAATAATTAATTGACAATTAATAATTAATTACCAAATAAATTATACATCAATAAATTTTTTATTAATTACAATTAAATTACTTCCCACCCTATTCCCCAATAAACCCACAACCCGCTCCGGTACTAAAACATAACATTTAATTAAAATTAACATTAATTACCAAATATATAATTCATTTATCAATTAAAATAATTAATTACCGTGGGAAGAAAGATGGCGTCAGCGTGAGCGGTCGCAGCGGCGATGCTCTGGGACACTGGGCTGTTTCTTACTCAGTACATGCTTTTCCACAACCTAACCGAGTGATCAGGACCCCCGCATCATACATCCTGTATCCCACGCCCAGCATTTTTCAGAGCTACTTATTGAGATACCGTGATTATTATTACAGCAGCAGCAGCACTATGAGCCGTCGGGAAAAGCCACAGGTGGGAAGAAAGAACCTGGAGGCGCTGAGCCGTGCCGAGCTGAGTTGTGCAGCGCCCCATCAGGAAAAACGTCACGAATCTCACATATGTGGCAGTATTTGAAACGACGGGGAAGTCCCAGATTAACCTCGACCCTAGCTGCAAGTAGTTTTTCATTTCTGACAATTGGCGTTTTGGCATCTGGAGTTGACATCTTTGTATCGAATTGCATAGCAGAAGGGCATATTAGCGTGCACATGTGTTATCTGCCATTGACTATTGCTTGCTGGATTGCTTGCTGGATTGCTTAAGTGACTGAGCCCTTCATCACAATTTAATAGTGTCGATTGTTTGTCTGCGATCGACTGCCAGAAAAAAAAAAACCTTTTGTGCCTTTAAACATCTGATTCCTGACAATGGCCTGCCATGGCGTTTTGTTAAAGCCCTGATCAAAGCCTTGCTCTTCCATACCTTTTAAATGTAACAGGTTTCAGTTTCAGTAACTTTTCTGCCTTTCACTGCCGGAGCTTTCTCTCCCACCCACCTCCCTTCGAATCTAGAGGTCATCTGCAGACGGGAGAATACCGGACTTTAACTCTCACGCGCGCTGCGTGCTTGAGCACGCCCCACGTGTCCTGTTGTCCAGTTGTCCGTTGCCAGGAGACGCTCTGTAGGAGAAAAGAGGGCTGGGAAATCAATGGTGCTTAGGAGTAGAAGCAGATTTAAAACGCAGGAAAAGCAGCTCATTCACCAATCGCTCTCTGCAAGTGAGACTGGAGCTGGAACTCGTGCTGTTTCATCTGCCTCATTGCTTTTATCTGCTGGGACTGTGATTGTAATTAATACTAGCTCTGTGTCTATATCTTTATCTGGCATACCAACAAAACCGGCAAAACCTCAAGTAAAACTTCAAACAGGGAAATGCTACCCTCTCAATACCGGTTCCTTACAGAGAGAGCAGAGAATTTGTCCGAAGGAGCTTAAGGGCACAAAAGGTCAGAAGAGACGCAATTCTGCTCTGAAACAACTTTATTACAGGCACAAGAGAACATTTCAGGGAGGAAGTCGGTGGGGTGCACTGACATCAGTAAACTGTCAGAAATGGATTGTGATGCCCTTAAAGCCCTCTAAAGCTACAGATATGGAAAGGAATACTGGAGAGCACAGCGAGGGCAAGGAGGACAGAGGGGAGGGGCTAACTCTGCAAGAGGAGCAAAAAGGCCAGAAAACACAAACAGGGGCAGCATATAACGCCGCTTTTAATAAGGAAAAAGGGGATGAGGTAGGCGAGCTTCTACAGGGAGAGACATTGACCGAACAAGAGCGCGAAAATGCAGAAATTGAATTGGCACCTGCCCAACACACACCTGCCCAACATACAACTAACAGACATAAAGGTCCTGAAACCAGAGGAATTAGAGCAAAGGAGAAAGACCTGGCAAAAGACCCGGTAAAAGGCCCGGCAAGAAATGAGGTTCAAGAAAAAGAAAAAGGAGAAGTTAAAGATAAAAACATGGAAAAAAAGCTGGAAAAAGAAAGAGAAAAAATCAAACGAAAGGAGAAAGAGAAAGAGAAAGAAAAGGAGAAAGAGGCTGGCAATAAGAAGGAGAAGTGGGTCGAAATGGAGGAAGATGCCAAATTGGAATTAATGGCCAAAAAAGCGCAGAGATTACAGACTATAAAAAATTTAAAGGCAACTGCAAAAAATACCAGTATAATTGAGTCATCCCAACCAAGAATATCTAATATTTTCAGCCCTCTGCATAAGGATTGCCAGAGTGATGTAACAAATAATGGGGAAAAAATACAGATCCAAATGCAGAACAAGAACACTGAGGAGTGGAATGGAAGCTGTAAGGATGTTCAATGTATACCTCCAACCAACTTGGAGGAAAGTGGAACTATAGGTACTGGCGATGGAACTTGGAATGCAGATTCAAAAGTGACCCACCAAGAGGCAAGGGCATCTATAGAGATAGACGCAGTAACATCAAATCAGGGAGTGCAAATGGAGCAACTTGATAAAAAAAAAGTGAACCAGGAAACGAAGGACCTGATCCCTTTTCCTAATGCTCCCAATTCGCAAGATCTTCCAGTAGGGAAAGAAGCACATTCAGCTAATCACTCTCTCCCGGATGAAGAATCCGAATCCGAGGTATATGAAACAGGAATGTCTATCTCTAGTGACTCAAGCCAACGGAGCAATTCAAGAGAATCAAGTCCTAGCACTCGAAGGGGCGCCGTATCTCTGGAGATCTCTGGCTCCAATGATTCAAGATTATCTAGCGAATTCAACATCAGGAAAAAAAGGAGTGGGGGGAAAAAAAGGTCAAAATACAAAAGAGAACGAAACGTGTTAAATGCAGAAACCACAGACCCTGGAAATAACACAGACTATGGCAAAAGTAGACCTAATCCCCCCCGAAGAAGCCCAAGGACTAAATCATCAGGAGAAACACCACGCCAAACCCTGAGCACACAAGCAAACAAAGATAGACACCAAAAAACTACGGAGCCCTCGTTGAGCCAGGTGCTCAGCTCAATAAAAAACTTCCATGAGGATGTGAAAAAAGACAGCCAAAAGAACCGCATGGCCATTGAAAAACTACAAGGAGCAGTGAAGAAAGTGGGCAGTATCTGCTCCGAGATCTCTGAAAGAATGGTCATGGTCGAAACCCGCACTGAGAATCTTGAAACGGATGTTGCGACGCTTCAAAAAAAGGAAACAGAACAAGACGGAATAATAAGGGATCTTATGGCCAAAGTGGAAGATCATGGAAACAGATCCAGAAGGAATAATCTAAGGTTTCTTGGAATTCCGGAGAATTTTGAGGGAAGCGATGCTAGAGGGGCAATGGTCAACATACTCAAAACAGCTTTTCCGGAATTGGAAGCCTGGGATATGGAAATGGAAGTTCAGCAGGCCCATCGTTTTCCTCTAATGCTGTCAAAAAACTCTAACAAGCAAAATCAATATCCCAGGGCAATGCTGGTCTGCTTTGGGAATTTTCTCCTCTGTGAAAAAATCTACGACCTTGCAAGACCTACCACCCAGAGAGAGCATGAGGGGTTCAAATTTTTTGTCAGACCGGACTTCGCTCACGCCACCGTGGAGCGAAGATGGAAAATGCGTCAGCTATTTGGACCCTTTGAAAAAGTAGGAGCAAAAGTATTCTTGCAAAATCCGGCACGCTTGAAAATTATATTTAAAGGTGCAACAAGAAGCTTCAACAGCGAAATACAGGCGGAGGACTATCTTCGAGAAATCTCAGAGACAGTCTCTCAAAATTCCGGGAAATAATCTAAATCAGATTTAAAGACTTGTAGACTTAAAGACTTGTAGTAAAAGTAATATATAAGATGAATTAACTATAGCAATGTGTATCAAGTAGAAGGTATATATTGGGAAAGCGTGGACTTTTTGCAGAATGGCGGAATGATCTGGGGAAATTAAGTCTGAAAAATTATTAGAAAATTTAGGCTAAGGGTCAACTATAAAAAAGAAGCATAAAACTTATACTAACAAACTAGCCTAGTTCGCAGAGCCCGCTTGCGCAGACGTCGCACCCCTGGTCCAGACAGGCCCAGGTAATCTTCAAAGGTGGTGGTGGGTGGGGGGGGGGAAAGGGAAGGGGGGAAGGCCGGACAGGTTAGACATACAGGGAAGTAGCCTCAAGACATGGCGGGGGGTTGTGGGGGGGGGGTTTAGCAGTAGGGGGGGTGGATATACAGGTATGAAAGAAAGAAAAAATCGACTAGAAGACAGGACAGATTCATTAGGTAATAATGGTTAAGTTGAAAATTTTGACAATTAATATATGCGGGTTAAATGATACATATAAAAGACAAAGGTTTGCAATTGGTTTGAAATCTATTGGAGCAGATATAGTTTGTCTACAAGAAACCCATGTTGAGGGGTCTCAGCTTCATTTATTAAAAACATTAGGATATAGAGTTATTACCGCCACCACCCAACAGAATAAAACCAAAGGGGTAGCTATTATGGCAAAAGGGGGTGGAGCCCAGTTTGCGAGACGGGCAGCAGAAGCATTTGGCTGATGGGCCATTGTGGAATGCAACTATGATAAGGGGAACAAATTTACGATCTGCTCTGTGTATGGCTGTGTTTCTGACGATCCCGATCTTTTGAACTTTTATCAAACGAATTATCACATTGGCCTGTTCCGCTGATTGTTTGCGGGGACATTAATCTAAATCTCCCGCCTAAGTGGATATCTACTCATAACTTTAGCTACCAGGGAAGGAAGCCAAAAACATTTAGAGCACTCAATGATCTTTGTAACACCCAGGCGATATCTGACTGTTGGGAGATGCAACACCCAACCGACCCTGGGTATACTTTTTTTTTCACATCCCCATTCCAAATTTGCTAGATTAGATTATTTTCTTGTGTCTGATGTAATTATCTCTCACTGTTCGATAGCCAGATTACCAAGAGTCTTTTCCGACCACAACCCTTTAATTATTAATATGGATTTGGGGGATCTGCATAGACCCCGCAGCAATTGGAGATTTGAAAGGGCTCTTCTGGCCAACGTAAAATACTGTAACCTTATGGAAAAATGGATCCCTGACTTCTTAAAATATAACCTAGGGAGTGCTCCCCTAGAGGTGGTCTGGGACACATTAAAGGCCGGTGTAAGGGGAGAAACTCTTAGATTTTCCATCAAACACAACCAGGAAGCAAAACAACTAAACAAATTAAATAATAATCTTACTAGCAAAGAGGAAGACCTGATGAAAGCTGTCCAGGGTAATGGTAATGTAGAAGGTGCAGCAAGAAAAGTTGCGATAGCAAGAAATCAAATAACAGAGACATTCACCGCAAAAGCAATAACCAATACCATCGTGAACAGGGAGAAAATATATGAGCTTAATGAGCAGGTAGGACACCAACTAGCTGTCCGCTTAAGACAACAGATCAGCGACAACACAATCACTAAAATTAGAGACCCAATTAAAGGCCTGACCCGTGATTCTAAAGAGATAAGGGAAGCGTTCCATAGATACTATGAAGATCTGTACACCGAGACAGGGAAAAATCAATACAAAATAGATACATATTTGGATCTTGGTACAGGTTGTCTACTACCCGAAACCGACAAAGACAAACTTGCAGAAACTCCACAATGGCTCGAAATTCTCCTGTCGATAAATAGTCTCCCAACCGGAAAAGCAATGGGCCTAGACGGAATTCCAGTCAAATTCTACGTTAAATTCAACAAACAACTAAAAGAAACCCTAACCAATTTGGTAATTCAGGTATTTAAGGGAGGGCGAGCACCCGAATCATGGAATCAGGCTAAAATCATAGTTTTTCCTAAAAAAAATAAAGATCCAAAGGAACTAGGGGCTTACCGCCCCATTACCCTGATAAATAACGACGCAAAAATATATTCTAAATTACTCGCTAGTCGATTGGCCCCGGTAATCCACAAAATTATTTCCGTAAGACAGCATGGATTCGTTCCCGGTAGATCTACTACTGATCACATTCAGAGGGTGATCACGCTCTTCGACATAGCGGACGTAACAGGAGACCCTATGGCACTTATCCTTTTAGATGCTGAAAAAGCCTTTGATAGGGTCTCCTGGAAATATCTATGGACCGCTATGTCGAGGAGTGGGATTGGGGAGACATTTATCAATGCTATTCGCAAGATGTACTCTAATCCAGAAGCTGTGGTCTCGATAAATGGAGAAAACACAGCCACAATTAAAGTATCAAGAGGTACAAGCCAGGGGTGCCCTTGTTCACCTCTCCTATTTGCCATATTCATCGACCCTTTCATCCACAGATTGGAAATGAATACTTCAATAATGCCAATAAGCACTATCAGTGGCGAAACAAAGTCTTTAGCATATGCCGATGACATTGCCATAGTTACAGCTGATCCTAAAAAATCAGTAGAGGCAATGGAACTAGAGGCAAACAAATTTGGCGAAATCTCGGGGTATAAATTAAACCAGACTAAAACTCAAATCTTAATCAACAGCAATAGCAATATTGTCGATGAAAGGGTAACGGATAAGGCAATGTATCTCGGTGTCAACCTTACCGCTAATTTAAACAATCTGGTTAAACTTAACATGGCTCCTCTAATGAAACAAACGGAAAAATGCCTAAAAAAAATGCACAATCTACACCTTACAATCATAGGAAGGTGCAATCTAATCAAAATGGTATATCTTCCTAGATTTTTATATTTTTTCAGAACCATTTGCTTGAATTTTGAACCACTTTTATTTACGAAATCGATAACATTTTTTCTCGCTTCATATGGAGCTATGGGAAAATACGAAGATCCAATAGATTTATTACCCTACCAAAAGAACGAGGAGGTTTGGCAGTCCCAAACCTTAAAACCTACTGGTGGGCGACAATACTTAAGTATAGTAGCCAGCTGCTCAAGAATAATCAGGACGATCGCTTAGAAAGATCTGTTCCCAACCCTCAGGAACTTATTCTTGGCAATCAAGCAAGCGCACACTTGTGGCGACTGACTTATGACTGCCATTTTAAGAAAGTACGCTTCAAAACTTTAAAGGGTATCTACGCTGCCTGGAATGACATCCGTAAACATTTAGGGCTAGGCCGGTACTCATACTATACTACTTTTATAGGCAACAACAACCTCCCGGATATCTTTTCTGACATGTGTATGACACGGTGGACCAGACTTGGTATAATCCAAGTCGGTTCTCTTTATGAGTCAGCTGGTCTGGCCTCATTCGAGTCTCTAAAACACAAATATGGCCTAGAAAATAGGGACTTCTTCAAATATTTACAGGTCAGGGACTATATCATGAAAAAGGGGGGGGTAGGGTAGCTCTTCAGAAAAACGAGCTAATAGAATCTATTGTTCATTGTAGCAAAGTAAAAATTGGGGCAATATACACCAAGTTAACCACTGGATTCCCGGATGATATGGACAAACACATAGATAATTGGCAGAATAAACTCGTAATCTCAATTATACCCATCCAGAACGCATTCCAGCTATCCCAATCAATACCAATGTCTTCAAAACTGCAAGCACAATTCTACAAAACTTTTTTTCTTCTATACCATACCCCCTATATGCTAGCTAAATGGAGTACAGGTAAAGGGACATTTTGTCCGAGATGCATGATGCCTGAAGTAGATCTAATACATATGTTTGCTACTTGCGGGGCACTATGTACCATCAGACGTGAGATATCCTCCTTTTTCTCTGAAATATTTGAATCAGAAATTGTCATTACAACACCGGAAATAATATTGGGGTTTGACAGTGCGAACCACCCAGATAACATGAAGGGACTTCTATTTGTCTCCATGGCGGTGCTTCGAATCTGTCTTGCCTCTTCTTGGCTGGATAATGTCTCCCCATCTTTCCAACAATGGCAGGCGAGATTACTCTCAGCCTATAGCTTGGAAAAAGCAATATACAGCAGGAAGGGTGTCAAAAAGAAAAAGAAGGGTTTAGAAATTTGGTACCCACTTACACAATGGATCGAAGGTCTTGGATAGTAATTTAACTCCATTTTTTATTTTTTTTTATTTTTTTTTATTTATTTATTTATTTTTATTCATTACTTAAATGCAAATGTTTATAGTCTTGTCTTAAGGGTATAGTTACTCGTCATGTTTAGTTAGTCGATGTTAGGCGATATGATCAATAATATCGTGCAATCATGCCTGTATTTGAGTGGGTGGAGGGTGGGGGGGGGCTCCTAAATGTTTTGAAAAAATTTTGTGTAATAAAAATTGTTTAAAAAAAAATAATAATAATTAATTACCAATTAATAAATAATTACAAAATAAATTATACATAAAATTTTTTTTATTAATTACAATTAAATTTCTTCCCACCCTATTCCCCTATAAACCCACTACCCGCTCCGGTACTAAAACATATAATTTACTTATAAAAAAATGTAGTAATATATAAAATTAATACACATATAATAATATTTATTTTAAATACTTAACTAAAACATATAACACATACATAATAAAAAACAAAACAAATACAAATATCGATATTAGTGTCATCGAAATTAGTTACATCGATATATGCTATCGATATTACTAACTTCGATATTACTTACATCGATATAAAGAATTTCGATATTACTTACCTTATGGTCGATATTCTGTCCAACGATATTCTTGACATCGATATTCTGCACCTTCGATATTTCAAACACGATATTTTGGTAGGTCGAAATTTAAAACTCGATATTTTGACTGTGTACCGATATTACCTTGAGTGATCATTTTCCACAGAGTATTTCCCTCACACAATTAACACAACAAACACATTTTGGGCCCAAATCTATCCAAACCCCTCAAAAACTGGTAATAAACAAGGTTAATAGCTATTGCTTGGAGTGGTTGAGGGTGGACCCACTAGAAACCACAAAGAAGATGGTGGCAAATAGTAATTCTGCGATGGTGGCCATCTTAGATGAAAATGCAACACATGAAATAGTTTGAACCCCCTTCAGGCATATTACCAGGGTCATAAAAGAGGCTTTATTTATACAAAAGACAAAAATCATCAAGGGAGACAAAAGGATGGTTTGATACAAAGTGTACACGGGCATATGTAACCTTAGCAAATCGGACCCATAAAACACCTAGAAACCTGCATGCACTAAGAGAGGCAAGGAGGGATTATAAAAATGCAATTAAAGTACGTAAGGAAGAGCTAAGAGATGAGCTCTGGCAAACCCTGCATGAGATCTCTGCATCTAAGGATGTTGCGGCCATTTGGAGGGCGGTGAAGGCCCCCTTCCTGGAGTCCGGGGATTCTCCCTCCATTGAAATTACGATAACGGAAGAGCAATGGATGGAGCATTTCTCAAAAACATTTAGTAATGTTGACTGTGCTAATATATCAGAAACCGACTTGGAGGTTGATGATGAAAGGACATCGCTAATATGCCCAACATAGTAATTCGACCTCCAGGTGCCTTGGATGAAGTAAACAGAGCGATCATGGCCAGCAAGAGTGGGAAGGCTCCCGGGCCAGACGGAATCCCAGTAGACCTATTCAAAAATATTATAGCATTATGTGACTCCTTACACAGGGAATTACAGCTAGTTGTTCCTCCAAGCTTAAAGAGACATGGTCGGAATCTATTTTAGTTCCCATTTATAAAAAAGGCAACAGACAGGATCCCTCCTGTTATCGACCGATATCCCTCTTAGACATCTTGGCAAAAATAGTCGGACGTATTGCAGTGGAAAGACTACAGGATTGGGCCGAGGAGAATAAGATATTCTCAGATGTGCAAGTTAGATTTCGCAAGGGATTGGGAACCATTGAACAAAGCTTAAATCTGTTTATTTTCACAGGCAAATATACCCTTTTGAAAAAAGGTAGGCTGTTCCTAGCATTCTTTGACCTCACCGCAGCCTTTGACTGTGTCAGGCATGATAGGCTTTGGAGAGTGCTTCAGGATTTAGAGGTAGACCGCACCATTATACATTTCCTAAAACAAATCTATAAGAATACTAAGGCCAGAGTGCAATACTGTCTAAACGGAGAATGTACAGCCCTGTTCCAAATCAACAAAGGGTAAGGCAGGAATGTGTGTTGGCCCCATTCCTTTTTAATCGTTATATAAATGGGTTAGGCCAAGCATTAACAAATACCAGCCAAGACTTTCCCATGATAAAAGGACGGGCTATACCAGCATTATTGTACGCGGATGATGCCATCCTGATCTGTAGCACCCAAGTGGGCCTACAAAGATTATTAGATTGTTTTACATCCTTTATGCATGACCCAGGACTAAGGGTGAATACAACAAAAACTTTCAGTATGAGGTGTGGCTCGGGTAGCAATAAATGTAGAGACATGTATATTGATGAACAAAAAAGTGATTTTATAAATAGTTTTAGCTATTTGGGTATTTTATTTGACCACAAAGCCACATGGACTCAAGCGGTGTAAGCGAGAAAACTTGCCTTTATGAAAACGACGGCAACTCTAGTTAATTTCTCAAAAAAACTGGGTAAGAGACCCACGCAAGTGCTATTGCAAATCGACAGGGCCAAGTGTGTCTCGACGGCGATTTACGGCGCAGGGGTTTTGGGACATTGCAACATTCAATTCGTACAAATTTTGGAAAATCAGTTTTTAAGATTCATTTTGGCACTCAGAGTAGCGCCCCATCACATGTTTGCCATTCAGAATTGGGGGTTCGATATATTACAGATTTAATCAAAATGGAACCAATCATGCTTTGGTATAGGATATGGTTGTCTGCAGAAACTAATTTGAATCTGGATATTTTAAATTATGTTTTAATCATGGATAGTGTTTTAAGAATGAAATGGTTAAAGTATGTGCAGGACTTTCTGTATGACCTAGGTTATCCAGAGTTTTATAATGAACCAAGCACAATGAGCAGAATGTCAAGAAAAGAACTGAAAGCTAAAGGTATGTCCCTACTCTAATCACTTAGATTAGCAGAGGAAATATCAAAGCCTACTGTATTGCCTAACCAACTGATCTTAACCACCTACAGTATCCAACCTTACTTAATTCTAGTTAGTGGCACTTACAATAGTCTACTGTTGACAACATTTAGACTGGGGATACTACACAGAATAATTAGTTTCCCAAACAGGAATGATTGGGTCAGGGTGATGCAATTATGCCCCTGTGATGATAGCTCGGAGCAAACAACACTCCATGCGGTTTTCTTCTGTGAATGTTATAATGCACAAAGAAAAAAGTGGATATTACCTCTTTTAAAGAAGCTGGGTTATAGACAATGTCGCCCTGCGTTTTTAGTATTGCAGTTTTTAGGGAATGATTATATGGTATGAATTTTATTAATGTTTCTGAAAAGTATTGTAAAATGCAGGAAATCGATTATACTATGATGGCTAAATTACCTAATAGTCCTGCTATTATACCGAGATGTAAGCAAGTGATTTAAGTTTTTTAACCAAGTTTTGTGAAATAATGAGATGATGATTATGAAATTTGCATTGTGTGTTTTGATGTGCTTTTATGGTTCTCTCAAATAGAAATCGAATAAAGCTTGTTTATCTATCTATCTATCTATCTATCTATCTATCTATCTATCTATCTATCTATCTATCTATCTATCTATCTATCTATCTATCTATCTATCTATCTATCTATCTATCTATCTATCTATCTATCTATCTATCTGTCTGTCTGTCTGTCTGTCTGTCTGTCTGTCTGTCTGTCTGTCTGTTTATCTATCTATCTATCTATCTATCTATCTATCTATCTATCTATCTATCTATCTATCTATCTATCTATCTATCAATTCCATAAAAAACAAGGGTTTATATGTATATTATTACAGAGTGGTGGGCGCCACTCTGTAGTTATAGTTAGGTTTACCAGAGATAAAAAATCCTCTGATTTTTGCCCTTAATAACTTTACGCACATTTGATGAATCTCCACAAACCTTTCCAGACCTATTCTTCCTTCTTCATTGGGGAATAATGGAAAGTGTTGCGATCATTGCTCAAAGGGGCACAAAGAAAACAAGCCTTTACAATGCAACGGTCTCGCCTTCGCAAACGTTAGAGCTATTAGCATTGTAAATGACAAACTTTTTATTTATGTGTTGGTTTTGAAAACATATAAATAAATGTCATTGTCATTTACAATGCCAATAGCTTAATCTCTCGCAAATGCGAGACCTATTGCATTTGCAATGCAATAGGTCTCGTATTTACGCAAGTTTGAGCTATTGACATTGCAAAAATCAATGCTTTTCTATTTATGTTTCAAAAACCAAAACATAAATAAAAGGTCTCTCACACTGCTGTCTCTCTCACACACCATGCTCTCCCTAGAACACACACACTGCTGTCTCTCTCACACACACTGCTGTGTGTATATATATTATACATATAGGTGATCGCGGAGGCGATCGAAACGCGTCTGAGGCGGACACTTGTCTGTTCAATTTGTGTGAAGAATGAACTGCACGATTGAACTTTAAAACCAGCTTGCGTAGCTTTTTGAAGAGAATTCTGTTGTGGGCTGTGCCTGTGAGTAATCCCTTCTCGGATTTGGAGGGTCAGGACTTTTGACACACACACACACACCCACGCACACAAACACACACACACACAACTCCACTGAAATTATGCAGTCCTCCCCACCAGTACACACACTCACCACCACACACTCACCACCACACACTCACCACCACACACAAACACACATGCAAGCACACACACACACAACCACACCGTCAGTGCAAACTTTCACCAGACACAGACACCATAAGTCGTCTGTGCAGGCTCCCACCAGGCACACACCACCAGACGTCAGTGCGCGCTTTCACCAGGCACACACACACAACCAGCCGTCAGTGAACGCTTTCAACAGGCACACACACCACCAGCCGTCAGTGCACACTTTAACCAGGCACACACACCACCAGCCATCAGTGCACGCTTTTACCAGGTACACACAACACCAGCCGTCAGTGCACGCTTCCACCAGGCACACACACCTCCAGCCGGCAGTGCACGCTTCCACCAGGCACACACACCACCAGCGATCAGTGCACACATCAATTGTTAATGCATCCACAATTAACTGTCGTAGCAATCGTAGTATGGTGCACTTTACTTTTAAACATATTCATCTAAAGCGCAGCATGCCACTATTGCTACAATTCCAATCCAACCCACATAATTCCACTACACACCACATGCATACACTCCATAACACATGGCTAAAAGACATTGCCATTTACAATGCCATTAGCTCAAACTCAAATCTGAGACCTATTGCATTTCCAATGCTTGTTTTCTAATGCTTCAAATCAACGGATAATATTACCACGACATGACTTAAACCACACCCTCTGCTTCTGGTGGCCCCATCACTCCAGGGAAACATGTGTAGAATCACCACAGCACACACCAGGCTTTACCAAACATATTTCAAGACGACGTTTGCATTTTACTGACCTCCCCTCCTGTTCCCACACTTCCTCGTTTTTGGCACAATGATTTGTTGTTTGTAAAGCCAACCGAGAAACAAATATCGGCATTTACATTACAGAAAAAGAACTTTCTACATTTATAAGACGAGTTCCTATTGAAAAACAAACAAACCAAACCTTTCGATGCAGTAGCACACAGCACTACCGAGCACACAAGTCCTCTGTGAGCAAAGGCAAGTCAGCAGCGCCTAGTGATGGACACACAGTGCTGCGAGGCGCCAGCCATACTTACAGCCTCCCATCAGCCCGCTTTGCTCTCACACGCCTAGGCACCCGGGGTGAAGTCGGCCGTGGCCTTCAGAGCAGTCCGCACCCGCCGAGGTCACCCCCTCAGCCCGCCGAGGTCACCCTCTCAGCCCGCGGCCGCTGCCTCCATCCCACGCCGACACATGTCTAAAGTCTCGTAAGATCTGAGGCGCCCGGAGACGAAGGCTTCTAAAATGGGAAATAGTGCTGGAGCGGGCCCGCTGCAGGGCACACCGCAGGGGTTGGGCAAGCCAGAAGTTTCAACACGCAGTGTGGCATGGCCGGGGTTCATGGCTTCTGGAAGCAAGGGCCACCTTTGGCTGCAGGGGTTTAAATCCCTCCTGCGGACTCTCTGCGCCCTCCGAGAGTTAGACTTTAAACAAGAAGCGAGCGCACTCATTAATTCTCAGATGAATCTCTTGCTCCAAGAGTTTGCAGATTCCGTTAGATAACTCTTGCCCTGTGTAAACTGCAGGCCATGACTTGTCCCCTGCCCATGGCACGCGCAGGAAGAGCCCGCCTACCATGGACGCACTTCCGAGGGGAGCGCGCCTATTAATTATCAGATGGTACTTGTCGGAGCACAAGTAGCAGTGGCTGAAACACAGAAATAAAAGCCAATCAATCAAGCCGTGACCGTGCACGCTCCCGAACTTCCGGTTTCGGGATGTGCACGCTCAAGGCTGTCGTGGGGCGGGACTTCCGTCTTTGTGAGAAGCCCGCGCCCACGGAGTGAATGGCCCAGAGTAGCGGTGGCAGCAGAAGTCAGGAGTGGCGGCTGATGCGGTAAGTGGGTCTTGGCACGTGTGTGTTTGCGCGTGTGTGTGTATGTGCGTGTGTGTGTCTGTCTGCGCATGTGTGAGTGTGTGTGTCTGCGTGTGTGTCTGCGCGCGTGTGTGTGTGTGCGTGCCTGTGTGTGTGCGTGCGCGTCCACAGACCCTGGTCGGCTCGTGCACCACTCTGTCTCCGTTGAGAGCGAACTCGGCGACAATAGGTCTCGATGCCGAGACGTAAAAAGGGGGGTCCCAAAACACATTTTGTCCCCAATACATTTTCCAAAGACTTTTTATAATGGATGTAATGGCCAGTCAGATTTGGATTACATTTGTCAAGATTGGAGATGCAGTGCAGATGTTAGAGGTAAGTAGTGTAAGTATTTCTTAAGTTATAAGGGCAGAAATCTTAATGATATCTGTTGTCACAGTAGTTTTGTGGTAATTTCACACAAATTCCATGGTAAATGCTGATGGCAAGGTATTATATGATTGGCTAATGACTTTGGTGCAATTTGGTTGTGTTCTGGGTTAGGACATAAAAGACAGGTAAGTATTTTGATATATATTTTTTCGTACCTATTATCACTTACGTAAAGTGTAATTGGTAGGGAAAAATATTTCTGATGTTTTATACTTAAAAACAATATTATGGAGTACTGCAGTACTGCCTTTGGAGTTCCGTGGTACCAAAAAAAGGACAAAATAAATTGTTTTTAAAAAAAACCACTGTAATACACTATATTTTACTAATATAGTGTACTGTTATGTATGATTTCCATTTACATATTTAGAAAAATAAAAACATTTGCAGTGTGGCATGCTAATTGCGCTAAACAGTGCAAGTGAAATAAATTGGAGAAAAAGGGTATATTTGTTAAAAAACAAACACACTGCGCCATACACTTTTTAAAAATATATAGAAAAATAAAAATGATGTTCTATACCTATTCACACATTCATAAAGTGCTAATAGGTAGGGAAAAATAAGAAAACCTATTAGTTACCTATATATAATGCCCTCACACAAAATACAGCCACAGTGTGTGAAAAATGACAGACTGCCTCCCCACCGACATCTACCACGGTACACAGCAAAAGTACTGTGGTATATCATGGCACAATGGATCACAAACACACAGATTTATTATTATACTGCCTTACCCTTGCATCATGCATGGTATCTCATTGCCAACACAATACCTAAAAGAGATTTATAATGCAATGCAAGGCCACAAAGGTCCTGCGTTGGTTGGTAAATCTGGATAAACACAAGGCACCATAAATCCCTGCCTTGAGTTACTTTATATGCCATATTCTACATTCCTACCTGATTTTATTTACATCTGCACGGCACTCCATTTCATGCCACTCCACTCTATGCCACTCCACTCTATGGTAATCTACTGTACACCACTCCGTTGCACAGCACTGCACTCTAGGCCATTCCACTCCACACCACTTCACTGTACGCCACTGAACTCTATCCCATTCCATTCTGAACTATTACACAGTATGCAGCTTCTCTCTATACCACTCCACTGTATAGTATCCCACTCTACCCCACTCCACTGTACACTTCCCCAGTCTATGGCACACCACTGTACACTACTCCAGCATACGCTATTTCTCTCTATGCGACTCCACTGTACAGCCACTTCACCACTGTATGCTGCTTCATTTTACACCCCTGTAGTGTATGCCACTGCAGTGGATGATACTCCACTCTACGCTACTCCATTGTACTCTATATGCTATTGCATTGGATGCCATTCTACTGTGAGCCACTCCACCGTATGCTATTCCACTCTACCCTACTTTACTGTACCCTACTCTAGTTTGCATCAGTGCACTGTATGCCACTTCCATCTACACTATTCCACTGTATGCCACTCCACTCCTCTGTACTACATTCTATGCTATTGCACTGTAAACCACTTCACTCTATGCCACTCCACTCCACACTATCAGACTGTACACAACTCTACTCCATGCCACTCCACTGTATGCTATTCCACTCTACCTCACTCCGTGGAAAGCCACTGAGGTCTATGAAATTACTGAACGCCACTCCACTGTGCACTACTCCACTAAACGCTATTCAGCTCAATGCCACTGCACCAAACACCACTGCACTCTACGCTATTCCAGTGTATGCCACTACACTCTACAACACTTAAAAATGTTCACTATTCCACTGTATGCCACTTATCTGAATTGTACTCCGGTCCACTCAAGAATATGCCTCTACTCTGTACACCACTCTATTCTATGCTATTCTATTGGACAACACTCCACTCTGCGCCACTGCACTATGTTATATTCTCTACTCAACTCCAGTGTATGCCACGCCTGTGTACGCTACTCCATTGTATGCTACTGAGCTATACAATATTCCACTCTATGCTACTCCACTGTTCACCACTCCACTCTCTGCTACTACACTCTACAACAGTCCACTATACACTGTTCCACAGCATGCTATTCTACTGTACACTACTCCACTCTATGCCAGTTCAATGTACGCCACTCTAACCCACTACATTGTATGGTATTCCATTGTATGCCACTCCACTGTATTCTATTCATTCTACCCTACTCCACTGAACAACGAATGAAAGACTAGATATTCACTTCACCTGTAGGGTCACAGTGTTGTTCATTTTTAAAGGTTTTCATACCAAAAAGCCGTCTATATCAGCGACATAGGATTGAATAAAGTATTTTTGAATATTTTCTATTAGTAGGCACAAACTCTAGATAATATAATTTTTTATTTTCTAGTATTCATGGGTAAAAGAAAAATCCTGAAGAAGGCATTTGCCGAAATGCGTTGGTGGTATTCTGCAAATCACTACCAGTGGTTCTTTTGTACAATTTGTTGACTAAAAAAATTCTGTTGCTGCATATAGTGTTAGAATGAAGTCAAATGTGATGAATACAGTGTAATTTACTGTGAAATCTCATAAGTTATCAACTATCAATGAACTACAAGAGACAATGTGCAACCATTCATATATTGAAATAAATAGGGTATAAATTGTTTTTATATGTATTTTTATATGAACAAAACATAAAACTAAAAAAAATGAAAATACAAATATTTTTCTCAATTGATTGTTATAGTGTTGGTTATGTATCTATAGTTTGTGCTCTACCCTATTTAGAATCAGCACTGAGCCCGGTGCATGTCCACTTTTTACAAAAGTTTTTTCCCTGATAGGGTGTTTATCTTTCTTTCAGGGGCCCCACATCTTTTCCAAAGTTCACTATTCCACTGTATGCCACTTATCTGAATTGTACTCCGGTCCACTCAAGAATATGCCTCTACTCTGTACACCACTCTATTCTATGCTATTCTATTTGACAACACTCCACTCTGCACCACTGCACTGTGTTATATTCTCTACTCAACTCCAGTGTATGCCACGCCAGTGTATGCTACTCCACTGCATGCTACTGAGCTGTACGCTATTCCACCCTAGGCTACTCCACTGTTCGCCACTCTGCTCTCTGCTACTACACTCTACAACACTCCACTGTATGCTGTTCCACAGTATGCTATTCTACTGTACCCTACTCCACTCTATGCCAGTTCAATGTACGCCACTCTAACCCACTACATTGTACGGTATTCCATTGTATGCCACTCCACTGTACATTACTCCACTGTATTCTATTCACTCTACTCCACTCCACTGAACACCGTTGCAGTCTACACCACTCCACTGTATGCCACTCCACTGTAAGCTACTCCACTCCAGTGTATGCCACAACACTCTATGCCATTCAATTCCATGGTATTCAATTGGATGCCACTCTAGTGTTTGAAGCTTCCTTGTATACTGTTCCACTCTACCCCACTACACTGTGCCTCTGCACTCCACGCTGCTCGACTATATGCTATGCCACTCTACACCACTCCACTGTAAGACACTCTGCTCTATGGCATTCCCCTGTAGTCCAGTCCATTGTATTGAATTCCACTGTATGCCACTACACTGTAAACTATTCTACTCCACTCTAGTGTATGCCACCCGTCTCTACACCACTCTATTCTAAGTATCACGTTGGGCACCAGTCCACTATATGCCACTCCACTGTATGCTTCAGCACTATCCGCTATACCACTCTTTGCCACTCCACTGTATGCCACTCCACTTTAAGTTATTTAACTGTATGCCACTCCACTGTATGCCACTGTAGTTTACGCTATTCCACTCTGTGCTACTCTACTCTTGTAAATTTCACTGCACGCTATTCCGCTGTGTGTTATTACACTGTATGCTATTCCATTGTACGCTACTCCACTGTACAGTACTCTACTGCATACCAGTACAGTGTATGCCATTCCACTCTACCCCATGCCACTATAAGACACTATCCTCCACTATATAAAACTCTAAGACACGTTATGGCACTCTACATCACTCAACTTCACTCTATCCCCTTGCACTCCACTGTCCAACTCTAGACTCCACTCTATCTGTGTACTTTCCATTGTACAACGCTGTATTCCACTATATGACACTTTTGAATACTTTACGACACATCACTCCACTCTGCTGCTCGAGGCGCCACTCAAATTCATAACAGTTTGCTTGACTCAACGTTACAAGACTACACTGTAGTCCACTCCACACCACTCTACTCTACATCACGCCTAAGCATTCTATTATACTTTACTCCACACAAAGTTATGCCACACCACTCTCCTCTGTATGAAACTTTGCCTCACTCAACACTACTGTACAACCATCCGCTTTACACAGTTCCACTTTATGACACGCTATTGTACTCTATGCAACTCAACACTACAACACACTACTACACTGTATTGCACTCTCCAACACGTCACTCTACTCTATACCCCAACAGTCTACTGTAAAGCACTGTACTACACTGTATGCCACTGTACATCATTCTGTTTGACTCTATGGCACTCTATGATATTCTAGTCCACTATACAACACTGTACATACCTTTTTGTATGCCACTGAACACCACATTACTCCATTGTACTCTAAAACGCTGTACACCAATCCACTCAAGCAAACTCTACAACAATGCACTGTACTTTACGCCACCCCACTCTAGAAAACAGTACTACACTGTATGCAACTCTATTCTCCTCAGTCTACAACACTTTCCAATACTGTATGAAACTCCACTGTACCTTAATGTACAAGACAATACTCCAATTTATAACACTTCACTCAAGTGTATCCTGGGCTAATCCACTCCAATGCACTACATGCCACTATATGAGAAGCCACTCTAGGACTCTTTACTCTACGTTACCACACTTCAATGTTCTCCATTTCACTGTACTTCACTCTACTACACTTTATCCCAATCTACAGCACTGTATCATACTCCACTCTACGCCACTCCACTGTCTGGCACTGTACTCCACTGTATGTATCTCCACTCTTCAAGACTGTACTACACTCTATGCCACTCTATTACACAGTACTCCACTCTATGCCTATCCACTGTACCCCATTTTAGTACACTGTATGACACTCAACGAGATGCCACTCCACTCCCATCTATGACACCCATGCTACTCTACTACATGACTAGCTCCTCGACTGTACAACACTCTTCTCCAGTGTACTATACAACACTCCTCTCAATGATACTCCACTGAACATATATATATGCTGTATAATTTGTGAGTTTCAGGGAAAACAAATCTAGTTCAGGAAGTGCCAAATGTGGTTCTGCAGAATAGCAGATCCTCTGCAAAGGTTAGCTGTTGAGCTTTCAGTTGATGATTGTTATATTCAGGTGCTAAACTGGTGCTAATGAGGTTAAACTGTGCCCACTCAGCATTAGTATATGTTGAAATGACAAAATAACGAAATAATACTGTCACAGTTTGTGTTACTTGATGTCACATAATTTGCCTTTTCTTTCCCCATAATTTTGTCAACTCTGCCACGTAATTTGGCCCTACATTGTAGCACAATATCAGTTGACCGTCCAGTTCATTAGAAATTTTACTCATTCGTAAAAAACTTTTGGCTTCATTCTTTGAATGCAGCAAAAGAACAAGATATCTGACTTTTGACATTAACATACACATGGCCTTGTGCAGAGATAATGGTGCATACCTTCCATAACAGCAAAAGAGCAATACCTTTTAAGGAAGTTTTGTTTCAGAATTAGTTTAATGGCCCTGCCATTAAAATAAAACAATTGACCTAGCAAGTGCAAAAACAGTCAATATTTTCAACCAACCATGACACACTATTGCTTCAACCCTCTGAAGAAAATTAAAATGCCACTAAAACTAGTTTCCTGTGGTTGACACTTTGCATTCTTAAGGCTAATGCCTGCATTTAAGAACAGCTGTCAATAATTTACATTGAAAATCAAAGGAAATTACAAATTCTCTGGCAAATTAAGAAACACAAATTCAGCCTGAACATGTGCGGCTGCACGTGCTGTCTTGAAATCAGGGGTGCCACTGGGGTTTTGGTTTATTATACGAAAGCCCCATGCTTATCATTGTTTCATGCATTGTTATATCATTTTTAACATGCTATTATTGCTGACAAATAAAGTGTTGCTGCTATTTCTTAATACTTTAATTTCCACGGCATATTTAAAGCAAAAACAAAATGCATTTATTTATTAGTTTACATTCTCTACAACCCATCATACCTGGGTGGAAGAGCGCTGCACAGTGATAGGCTACATTTTCCATTAACTCTCTTGCCTATCCATATTTAATACTTGGAATTGGCTGCAAAGCACAAGAGATTGTTTTGAATAAATATGCATTAGGACATATAGGGGCATATTAGCAAGAAACTCGTTAAAATTATCGCTGTTTTAGCGGCAGGAAACTGCCACTAAAACGGCGATAATGGGCTTGCTAATATGCGTTATAGAATTCCAATAGAAGCCCAGGTTAGATGTGCATGACATCTAACCTGGGCTTCTACTGGAATTCTATAACTCATATTAGCAAGCCCATTATCGCCGTTTTAGCGGCAGTTTCCTGCCGCTAAAACGGCAATCTTTTTAACGAGGTTCTTGCTAATATGCCCCAGAGTTTCTTCTTTGTTTTTTTAACCTTGACTGAAAAATATGTTTCCAGGTAAATAAACCCATTGCCCTGCATCTCGTTATCACACTGAAAGCGCATTTACTCCTACCTGATGTAAATGTTTTTCCAGGGTGGAAAATAACCTGCAAAATGTATGCACAGCTTCAAAAAACGCTGATGTCCTGAGAACATTGAACGCCCCCCACTTTCTCTCTTCACCTCTAAACTTATTTCTGAAAGAATTCTGCCATGTTAGCATATTTTACTGACTAACATGAAAGTTGTTGTCTGAAAAACTCGACAAATCCTGACACTATAAGCAAAGATTTGCAATAGTGAACCACCATTTCTACTTTTTCACTACCTAGGTTGAACTCACCCAAAACAGTTTTGCGATCTGGTCCAATGATATTTCCGGAAAACGTTCGCGCTTTCAACCTCGTGTTACTAAAGGAATTACTTTTGAGGCACAGATAGTTGTGGCAGATTTTCCAACTTTAGCCTATGGCTTCCTTGACTCAAGACCCTTCATTTGTTAGCTTGAGACATTTTCAATTGCATCTTGGATCAGTCATATGATTATGTTAAGCATTGCATACAAAACTGTAATGGATGAAATACTTGAATTAATTTCAGCCACAGGTTTACCCGAGGGCACATCCCAAATCATTGTTATTCTGAACACCATGCCATCTGGGTTTGGATCCAACTACATGCAAATCAGTCTTGACCCTGCTTTATTAGAAACAGTCCAGCCCAAACTGCCAGCACAGGTCCTCCATGAACCGGAACACAAGCAGCACAGGACCAGTTTTGCCCATTTTATTGGCTCAGCAGCTAGATACAGCTTGGTTTCAGTGAGACAGTGTGCAGTGGACCCACGTCTGGGCAAATCCGCCCCACCTAGGGTGACACAATAAGTATACAATCCAGTGACGAATGGAATGCTTGAATTAATCTCAGCCAATGGTAATCACTCGGGCAGCAATGTAATACTTTGTTTTTCTGCACATCATGCCACCTCAGTTTGGATCCAGCTATATGCAAATCAGTCTTGACCCTGCTCCAATAGGAACAGTACAGCAACTTTGCACACCAAACCAACTCCACAGAACTCATTGCTGATCTACCCATCACCAGCAAAGAGGGCCACCTGACCAAATGGACAAACCTCACCAGAAACAAAACTACTGCATTCATGCGGACCATATACTCAGAGGTCCCAATGGACCCACGTCCTCTCCACATCTACAACCTGGGGACATAACCAATCTCGACCACCCTGACCCACATCATCAACACCTCCATTAAGTCTGCCACGATCCCTGAAGAATGGTAACTTGCAGAAATCAATGCTTTCCTCAAGATGTCCACAGTTGACCCGAATCAACTGAGCAACTTCCGACCAATCTCCCTGCTCCCCGATCCAGCTAAAGTGATTCAAAAGGACATCAACAAGCAACTCGCAACTCACCTTGAACTTCACGATATTCAAAACATCAATCAATCAGGATTCAAAAAGAACCACAACACCGAAACAGCACTCATTGCAGCCACCAACAACATTTGAATCATTTTGGACCAAGGAGAAATAGAGACACTCATCCTGCTAAACCTCTCCATGGCCTTCAACACTGTCTCCCACAACACCTTAACCATAAGACTCCACAAGATTGCCATACAAGAATCCACTCTAAAATGGATTTGTTTCTTCCTCACGAGAAGAACCTAAAGGGTCAGCTAGCCATCCTTTACATCAGAGACCAAGAAACCAATATGCAAAGTCCCACAGGGATCGTCCTTCAGTTCCACCCATTTCAACATATACATGACACCGTTCGCCAACATCATCCTTTCACAAGACATCACTGTCATCTCCTATGCCAATGACACCCAACTCATCATCTCCCTGACAGACAAGACAACAACCACCAGAAACAACTCCATCAACTGCATGGCCATGGTAGCCCACTGGATGCAAACCAACTGCCTGAAGCTCAACTCTAGCAAAACAAAAGCACTAGTCTTTGGTAACAAGACCTCCCAATGGGACTCTACCTGGTGACTGTAGGAGCTAGGGCCAACACCAACAGACCATGCAAGAAATCTAGGGATCATTCTTGATGCTAAGCTCAACTTGATGGCTCATGTCAACACAGTGTGCACCTCCTGCTTCCACATCATTTGCATGCTCCGAAAGATCTTCAAATGGTTGTCCCAGAACACCAGACGGAGCAACACGCAAACACTCATTACCAGCAGAGTGGACTATGGCAACACTCTCCACGCCACTCACCAAACCACCCCTAACAGACTCCAAATAATCCAAAACACCACCATAATACTCATATTCGACCCCCCACGCCTCACCCACATCACACCTACACAACACAGGACCATAATAACTGAACAGCCACATACACTTTCAGTAACCCATCCAATACCTACGATCCGCCTCACTCTCTCTCGGACGCACTCCCCAGATCCACAAAGGCCAAACTGGAGGTCGCTCATTCTCCTACACTACCCCAATATATAAAACAAGATACCTCAACACATCAAAAAGCTGAAGACCTGGCACTTCATATAAGCATTTTGGGAAACACACCAACACAACTGCCCATGCACCAAGATACACCCTTGGATGGTTATTGTGCCACGCAAATCAACATAACATAGCGTAACATTACACATCATGACTTAGTAAATAACACTCGAAGAACCCAATGGCCAGCCAGTGATACATTTTTAAACAAGAAAAGGCCATATATTTAGATGAAACTAAAACCAACATTTACAATTATGCATAAAGAAACCCAGAATGTGCTAGAGATAAGACCACACATATTTTTATAGTATATAGAATGTAGATGCAAGATATGGGCTGCTTTAAGGTCAAAACAGGGAACTTCAGATCCTGTTGTTTTTTTTAATACCATGTGTACAAGCCTTCCTTGATGCTTCATTAAGTAGCACAGTGGTGCCAGACTAAATTATACAAAGTAGCAACCTTGGTTCAATAATATATTTACCCCTCTGATTTAGTGGCTCTGGTCGAGGCAAATCAGTTGGTCAAAGCCTCGACTGCTGAGTTTTCAGTGACAAGAAAGTAAAACATCCCTGAATTCAGCAAAGGAATATCAAAGCAACAAGGATGGCAGCCAGTGAACTCCAAAGTGCAGTTCCTGATTCCCTCATAGTCTTGGTGTCCACTTCAGTAGTGACCCGGATTCGTTTTGATTCTCCTGGCCAGTTGGGCTACAAGTGTCTTGTGACTCTTGCTCAGTCTCCATTTCTTGATGCTTTCTCCAGACATATTCTTCTTGTCCAGATATTTTTAGGATCAGAACAGCTTCTGGGCTACACATGACAATCCATCTCCCTCCTTGCAGAAAGTGACAACTCCTCCTCTCTCCACATCAGCAAGACTTCTTCGAAGAGTCCAAGCTATTCCCCACATGAATATGAGAATGACAACCCAAGAATAGTTGCAGCTTCTGGTAACCTGTTTGTGATGGGCTGGTTCCCATGATTTATAGATGATGAGCAACTTATATGGCACACAGGTCAAGAATTTGAGCCTCATTGGAATACCTAATCAGAAAGCATGAGAGAAACCAAGGTCTGCCTTGTTCCAAATGTAGGTTTGCAAAAACAACAGGTGATGGACCGAATGAGGATCAATGTCACACATTCAACCCAGTCAAAAGATCTGGGTCCTAATCCATCGTTTTTTTGCACTCCACACCACCCTGGGTTAGACAATGGCGATATGCAAATCAGCTCTGACCCTGTGCCCATGGGAACAGTCCAGTCCGAACTACAAAAGCCATGTCCTTCCCAGAACGGAATCAAGCATCTGAGGACCGGACCGGTTTCGAGGTAACACCTCTCATCAGCCCGGCTAGCTTGACTCCAGTGGTGTGGAGTGCCTGGGACCCACGTCTGGGCATCCCCAGTACACTTATAGCGAGTTTGCAAAAACAGCAGGTGATGGACCGAATGAGGATCAATGTCACACATTCAACACAGTCAAAAGATCTGGGTCCTAATCCATCGTTTTTTTGCACTCCACACCACCCTGGGTTAGACAATGGCGATATGCAAATCAGCTCTGACCCTGTGCCCCATGGGAACAGTCCAGTCCGAACTACAAAAGCCATGTCCTTCCCAGAACGGAATCAAGCATCCGAGGACCGGACCGGTTTCCCATGGGGCAACAGGGTCAGAGCTGATTTGCATATCGCCATTGTCTAACCCAGGGTTGTGTGGAGTGCAAAAAAACGATGGATTTGGGCCCAGATCTTTTGACTGGGGGAGTGTGTGACATTGATCCACATTCAGTCCATCACTTGTTGTTTTTGCAATTGCCGCCCTAAGTGCGCTGGGGATGCCCAGACGTGGGTCCCAGGCACTCCACACCACTTGGAGTCAAGCTAGCCGGGCTGATGAGAGGTGTTACCGCGAAACCGGTCCGGTCCTCGGATGCTTGATTCCGTTCTGGGAAGGACATGGCTTTTGTAGTTCGGACTGGACTGTTCCCATGGGGCAACAGGGTCAGAGCTGATTTGCATATCGCCATTGTCTAACCCAGGGTGGTGTGGAGTGCAAAAAAACGATGGATTTGGGCCCAGATCTTTTGACTGGGGGAGTGTGTGACATTGATCCACATTCAGTCCATCACTTGTTGTTTTTGCAATTGCCGCCCTAAGTGCGCTGGGGATGCCCAGACGTGGGTCCCAGGCACTCCACACCACTTGGAGTCAAGCTAGCCGGGCTGATGAGAGGTGTTACCTCGAAACCGGTCCGGTCCTCGGATGCTTGATTCCGTTCTGGGAAGGACATGGCTTTTGTAGTTCGGACTGGACTGTTCCCATGGGGCAACAGGGTCAGAGCTGATTTGCATATCGCCATTGTCTAACCCAGGGTGGTGTGGAGTGCAAAAAAACGATGGATTTG
Source organism: Lissotriton vulgaris (assembly GCF_964263255.1). NCBI lineage: Eukaryota > Metazoa > Chordata > Amphibia > Caudata > Salamandridae > Lissotriton > Lissotriton vulgaris. The sequence continues at coordinate 1,122,288,972 of NC_141694.1, forward strand.
GGCCCAGATCTTTTGACTGGGGGAGTGTGTGACATTGATCCACATTCAGTCCATCACTTGTTGTTTTTGCAATTGTTCCAAATGTAAGCACATTCATTGCACAATGTTCTCTTGCAGTGTTGTGTTTATATGGGTGAGTTCTGTGACTTCCATGACTTTGGCATCAAGCCACAGAACAAGTCTCCAAGAAAACAACAATGCAGGAGAACTTTGCGTTGAGTTACGGAGTATGCTCTCCAGTAAATGGTTATTGTGGAAGCATTATATGAAGAGGAATGTGTTGTGATGTACCAGACGTAGCAGAGTTGTATCTTGGTAGTTTCTTTATTGGATCTTTGTTACAGGTCAGCATCCATGTACAGCAGCCCCAGCATGCCCATACTTAGAAAGCCTGAAGATGCACAGAATGAACTAGTAATTCTTCAGATACTTTGTTGTTAAATTACAGCAGCATCAATAACTTATGCAGAGCCCAATGCTTCATAAGTCAGATCACCTCAAACGTCTGCATATTTAGGAATCCCGGTCCTGTCGAATTCCCCACACAAGTCCCCAGCGTGGACATGAGGGAAAAGGACGATGAGGTTATACACTGTTAACAAAAGGTGCTTCTTCAATAATACCATATGTGCTTAAAATAAGTGAGCGTTGTATTTGTGATAGTGCGCTACCTTAAACTATACTCCAGAAATAATTGATGAGAGTCTGAAACAAAAGCGACCATGACTGATCCATATTTCTTTTGTGATTCAACTACCACTACATTACATGGCACAAGTGGTGAATTTTATGTTGGTACAATATTTAAAGGCACTTGGTGCAAAATTGACTTCTCTCACTCGATGTGACCTGATTGAAGTATCTCACGAGATATTTAGTAGCAAACTGTTCCATGAGCTGCCATTGAGCAGGAAGCCGTGCACTAACTACACAGGCGGGAGGAACCTTCTCCTGCTCTCAAGACAAGACTAAGGCACAGGGACACTGAGAAATGCCCTTCTTCAAAGTCTGCTACAATGTGGGCTGGATATTTCCAGAGGAATAATGCTCCTGGGTGTGGTGTCAGAATCTGAAGAAAAAAATAATTTCTGAATGTGTTCCTGTGGTTGCAGGTGGTGGGCACTGGCACTCATTTTGGGGATTAGGGTGTCTGTTTCCTCTTCAGATCCAGAACGACAAAGGCAGAAAGGGTAAAAGGAGGAAGAAAAAGCAAGAAAACAGTTGTACTGGGAGAAAGACAGGATGCAAAGTATCCAGTTCTGTAACAGTGCAGAAAGAGACATAACTGTTGGTTGATGGACAAAGGAGGCACTAGGTGGAAAAAAGACGAAGCAGCCTTGTTGAAATTAATCAGGAAGCATTTGTAGAAAATGAGTAGGTTTAATGTCCAGCACAGCATCAGCAAGTACACAGATCAAAATCCAAAGTACAACTGACTCATTACACTAAACCTTCTAGAATACAGGTGAGGTTGGAATCAAAACATAACATGCAGGGAAGACATCAGAAGAACAGGGTGATGTCATACAAGCATAATAAATAATTAATAGGAAGAGGAAAGATAGGATGTAACACATCCCCCTTTTCCATAACAAAGATACACTAAACATAGTCTCTATATTTCAAAGGCCTATTTGTGACCCGCACATCACGTTTGATCCTTGAGGCGATGGTGTCTTGATTACTCTGCCCTGAAATATCAGAACACGGTAAATTCTTAGCACAGGCACCATGAGCAGCACGGTTACATTTTGCAATTCTTTTAGTGTTCCATAACTTACCATCCTGAGTAATAACAGAATTAGAGAACACTTTTTTAACTTGTATAGGTCTACCAAACTTAGAGGAACCTTTAGTCATTAAACCAGGTTTTTTAATTCGCACCCAATCCCCTACAACAAAATCATGCATTTTGACATTCCATTTTTTGTTGTACCAACACATGGTCTTGTTCTGTTTCTCCTCAACTCTTTTAGCCGTATCATGTACACATTCCCTAGTTGATAATTTATCTTGACATTTATCCATAAGCCACCATGGACAAATTTTGGAGGCTGGATCTCTACCCTTCAATAATTTGAAAGGACTAATTCCAGTCGTGGAATGAGGCGTAATTCGATAAACCCACAACCTCTCTCTCAACTCACTCAACCATTCTCCACGTGTATTAATGACATCAGCAATGTAAGATTTCAACACCCTATTGAACCTTTCTACTTGACCGTTTTCATGCGGTTCATACAAAGATGTACATTTGTGCACTACACCATGTCCTTTCAAAAAGTTTTCCATCTCTAATGATTTCAACTGGACACCATTGTCCGTTACAATAATAGAAGGGCAGCCCTCTCGAGCAAAAATCTCCTTGAAAAACAAAATAACAGCATTAGTGGTGGCAGAGGGAACAAACTTCACCTCTGGCCACTTTGAATGGAAATCAATTAACACCAATGCAAAACGTGAATTCTCTGGTAAGTTCTTGAAAGGTCCCGCAATGTCGAAAGCTAATTTTTTCCAAGGCACCTCTGGCCATTTTGTCACCTTTAAAGGTGGAACATTAGTTCTGAGCATCTTTTCACTTGATATACACTCGGTACATTCCCTTACTGTTCTGTCAATGTACGCATCCATTCCTGGCCACCAAAAAAAGGTCCTAATCAATCTCTTCATGGACGATATACCTGGGTGTGTCTTGTGAGCCAATTTGAGAATCATGTCATGTATACCCTGCAGTGGAACACATTTCCCAGATTTAAACAAAAAATCATTCTCCATTTCTAACTCATCTGCAACCTTAGCAAAAGGCAATAACTCCTCCATAATCACATTTTTCTTCGGCCAACCCTCCATCACAAATTTTTTGAGGGTGCTCCACTTATCATCTTCACTAATGCAATTATTCCACTTCTCCTCAGTAATCTCTTGAAACTGATCACCCAATACATCAGTAATAGATACAGAAAATTCAACCTCTCTAATGACATCAACGTCATCTTGTTTACATGGAAGTCGAGAAAGAAAATCCGCTGTAACATTTTTTTTACCTGGGACATATTCCGTACTGAAATTATACTCCTGTAACTTGGATGACAATCTTGCAATTCTGGCAGTCGAATTCCATCCACCGCCAGTAGATAGGATATTAACTAACGGCTTATGATCCGTTCGCAGAACAAATCTACAGCCCCAGACATACAAACGAAAATGTTCGACAGCCCACACACATGCAAGAAGCTCCCTCTCGATCACTGCATACCTCCTTTCACAGTCATTGAGTGTGCGAGAAGCAAAAGCTACGTTCCACTCCTCTTTTCCTTCTCTCTGTGACAGAACACCCCCTAGGCCATATAGACTCGCATCTACAGTTATAACACATTCTTTCTTCATCCTGAAAGGTTTCAACGTGGGGGCATTGACAATATCCTTTTTTATTAACTCAAAAGCCTCCTGTTGTTCCTTAGACCAGACATACGTCACATTCTGTCTCAACAAACTTCGCAGAGGTTCCATTTTGGTAGCAAAACCTTGCACAAATTTGCTATGGTATTCACACATTCCTGTGAAAGACAGTAATTGATCTCTATTAACAGGTGATGGTGCTTTGAGTATCGCATCAACATTATTTTTCTTGGGAATAATACCATCTCCAGATAAGGTATGTCCTAGATATTCAACCGAACGTTGGAACAGTTTACATTTGTGGGCTTTTAAGGTAAGACCATGCTCTTCTAACCTTTTGCAAACTTCATAGAGATGTCCTACATGGTCATTTTCATTCCTAGAAAAAATTAGAATATCGTCCTGAAAGCATTTAACATACTCATCTAAATCTCTGAAAATCAAAAACATGACTCTTTGAAAAACTGACGCGGCTGACGCCAGGCCAAAAGGCATTCTAGTGTATTGATATAAACCAAACGGTGTAATAAATGCTGTCAGTTTCTTAGATTCCTCTTTAAGTTCAATCTGATGGTACGCTGAACGCAAATCTAACGTTGAAAATATTTTTGCACCTTCAAACATTGATACTACTTCGTTGATATTGGGTAAAGGGTGACAGTCTATGACAATATTAGCATTTAGCGCCCTAAGGTCTACACACACTCTTAATTTTTGATCAGGCTTGCGGACTAAAACTATGGGGGAAACCCACTCCGCTGACTCAATAGTTTCAATTATTCCCTCATCTGACAATTCTTTTAACATGTCTTTTAGTTCTTGTCTCACACTAATAGGTACACCCCTTATTTTTTGTTTCACTGGTGTGGCATTGTCTTTCAAAACAATCTTGTGTGAGAAACTCTTTAACTTCCCCAATTTGTCACAAAAAACATTTTTAAAAGAGTTGACAAGTTTTTGTTCTTCACCATCAATCTTAAAATTATCTTCTACTGTGGCTACTTGGTTATAAAGTGCATCATCACATAACATAACTGGTTCCTTAGCTCTGGGATTTAGTATAATACCTAGCTTATATTGGTCACGCCAACCCAGGACATTAACACCTTTTTTTGCAATGTAAAGCTTTATGTCAGCAGATCTGTGTTTAAAGTGTATGGACACCTCAAAATACCCTTCAACTTCAATATGATGTCCTTCAAAACTAACGGCCATAATGTCTGGTTGTTCCAACTTACTAATACAAAGATGATCACTTAACTTTTCAAACAAATACTGTTCTGTCATAATTGTCCATGGCGATCCTGAGTCTACCATTAAGGATAACTTAACTTGACATATGATAAAATCAGCATTTGGTGATTTTTTAATGTGTGCCGGAACAATATCGATTATAGAGACAACAAAACCCTTGTCTATCATGTCTGTTCCCTGTAATGAATCTTGTGAATTGCTATTGTGAGTGGTTTCATTACAAGTGAGAAAAGAAACTGCTCCCTTAGAGGGTGTGGTATTCCGTTTGACATCTTTACAAACACTGGTGAAGTGTCCCATTCTACCACAATTCCTACATTCCTTATTGAGAGCAGGACATCCAGGGAAAGAAGCTAAATGTGATCTATTTCCACATCTATAACACACAGACGTACTACCAAACATTCCCTGAAAATTTCTATTGAAACCTCCTCTGTAATTTTGTTGAAAACGTGAAGATTGAGGACGTTGATAGGTTTGTTGCATATGACTATCGTTCTTGAGTTTAACATTACATATTTCCTCTTCTGTGGCTTTCTTATTAGCATTATCTTTAACAACCTCCATCCATTTTTCAGATTGTTCTAAAGCTTTAGCTTCTGAAATGGCCTCAGTTAACGTGGGATTACCCAACACCCACAATCTCTCCTGTATTTTTTTATTCTTAACATGCACTATGATTTGATCTCTGATCATTTCATCTGTTAACATCCCAAAATTGCAATGTATAGATAATGATCTCAAACCTGTGAGGAAATCATCAAAGTTTTCATCAGACTTTTGTTCTCTTGTATAAAACTTAAAACGATTAAGTGCAATACTGGTGACAGGTTTAAATCTTTTCTCTATACGTAATAAGGCTTCGTTATACACATTTAGATTGTCACCACTACCATTGTTCTGTACTGTAACTTGAGGTAAGGACCTAAAGATAACCTGACCTTCTGATCCTAAACAATGAAGGAAAATACTTTTCTTCCTTTCTGCTCCCATGCGTTCCCCATCAATTGCCTTCATATATGTAATGAACTCCTCCTTCCATCTTACCCATGGCATAGGAGGATCACCCTTAGTTTGGAGAAATTTCGCTGGGGGGTCGAACTGCATACTTAATTGTAATAATAGGCAATAAAACAATATATAAGAGCTAATCTAAAGTACCTCAATTAATAATATCAGATAAAATGAACAATTAGAAATAGACTGTAAGAAAACGAAATATGAAAAATCCTGTTCCTATATAATAAACTAAAATAAGTTAAATGTGAATGAAATTGCAGTTAGTAATCTTGCCGTGTGAAAATTTGTGTCCAAAATAGTCGAAATGGCAGTAAATTGTGCCTCGTTGTCGGAGCTCCGTGTATTGTTGGTTTCCGTAGCCTTGGCAACCCAAAATGGCCGCCAACGTTATGACGCGCTGTGCAAATGCGTGATGACGCGCTGTTGTGAAGACGCCAGAAGATGAGACAACTCGCGTAGGCAGGTAATGTCTTGGCAACGACGTGCCGTATCCTTGGCAACTGATCACAGCAATGACGTGCCGTATCCTTGGCAATCGATCATAACAAAGCTCGAGGAGAGCAGCTGCTTGCGAGCGATGGCAGCGGCTGCTCGTGTACCGATTGAATAATGCAGATGGCGGTGTCCGTTTGAAAATAGACGAAAGGTACAAAATTAAGTATTTCGAAGTGGGAAAGTCACAGGAAAACAAGGTTTGAAGGAGTGCGAGGAGTATAGTTTAAAACAAGCACGATGTGGTAAAGATGTTGTTTTTTTGAAGATGAACACAGGAACAGTAGAAAAAGGGTAATCCAGGGTAATCCAAACTTATAATAAAATAATACAGCCGCAGGTGCTGTTAAAGCACATATAATCAATTTTGTAAATTAGAAACTGCCGCTGGTGCAATCAGAGCACATTTAGAAGAAAGTTTTTTTTTTTAAAATAGACACTCCGTACCTGTGCTGGTGAGATGACAGGAGTGTAGAATGGTTTTTTCCCTCGTCGCCAAAATATGTTGAAATTAATCAGGAAGCATTTGTAGAAAATGAGTAGGTTTAATGTCCAGCACAGCATCAGCAAGTACACAGATCAAAATCCAAAGTACAACTGACTCATTACACTAAACCTTCTAGAATACGGGTGAGGTTGGAATCAAAACATAACATGCAGGGAAGACATCAGAAGAACAGGGTGATGTCATACAAGCATAATAAATAATTAATAGGAAGAGGAAAGATAGGATGTAACAAGCCTTGATATTCAGGAGTACCCAGTGTTCATCAGCAGTCTCCAGAGCAAAAATGTGTTTCCCCGAACTTATTTTGAACGCATTAAGCACTAGGAAAGTCCTGTGTTTCGGCACATGATTTCAACATTTGTTTGTGGAAGAAAACTCCCAGCCTCAAAACACCCCAGTTGAGGTTTTGACTCACTGCGAGTTTGGTATTAGAACATTTCCAAAGGATACTTTTGTCTTCCTGCCTTGCTCTAACTCAAGGGTACTCACAAACATTTTACCAGGGCCCTAAATTTGGTCTGTGATGTGACCGAGGGCCGCATTAATACCAGCAAGGTGGCGGTTGGGGTTTGGGGAGGGGTTTGTGGTAAGGTGGGTGTAAGGGATGCTAGGGGTATACATCTCTTGTTTTAATTGCACAATTTGAAACAAAAACCTTGGGATTCATCCCGGTTTCTCCGCTTAACCAAATTGCGTGATCTTATGAAATTATTTCATTTCACTTTCCCTCCTTTTTCTTAATTATCACATATGAGGACCTCGAATTAAATGACTTCAGGATGTGTGCAGTACAAAGCCTTCTCTAGTGTTTGATTTAATAAACTATATGTTGTTCATGTATAATAGAAACCCTGGTCCTCAAAAAGTGCACATAACACCTGACTTGCCTTTTCGTACACTATTGGAATTGTTATCAGGGTATAGGGAAGAATGTATGTTTCTCAATTCATGTTTGAAAACTTAAAAAAAATGTCAATGTACTGATAATCTGATGGATTCTGTATGTTAATGAAATAATAACAGACTTTTACTGCAAGATGCCTTTATAAGCTATGGTGTTCCTAAAAGTTAAGTGGTTAGGACACTCTAGTTACTTCCTTCTTAAAATTTCAATTAACCTTTAAATAAATGCTTGCTGGGTTATTTAACATATTTTTTATGTTAAAGTGTAAACATTAGCACTGTGCTGCTCTTGACCAGGGGGCCGCATTTAAAAAGCAGGCGGGCTGCATGCTGCCCCCGGGCCATACTTTGAGTATCACTGCTCTAAGGGTCTATCTGTCAGGGTCATGTGAAAAGGGTTACTGCCCCCCTCCGGTGACATTGCCTGGTCTTGAAAGACACTTCTGACGTTCCTGGTAATTGACCTGAACGTTTCCAAAGAAGGGCTCCCGCTATGATATAATAATGGCACTGACCACTGAACCCTTTTCCTCATTACCGCTAAGTGGTCAATGCAGCTGTTTTCCAGCTCAGGACTCAAGATTGCAATCCGAAGAGTTAACAGAAGTGGCGCAACATGGAATGTGACAGGATTCAAAATCACGAAACAGCCCATAAACACGACAAGGATGCTAGAAAATGCAAATTTAGCAAAAATAGTCCAAAAATGGGGATTTACGAACTTGTATTAATTTGTTCAAATCCATCTCATTTAACATGGTTCACAAGCAATACATGTGCTAAATAGTTTTCCCAAACCAGTTTTCTCCTTTTATACCTTAGACCAAGCATGTTTCTGTAATATGGGCTTGAGAAAAATCTATAGGAAACATAATGCAAATATATCTTGACTTTTTTTTAGCATAAAGTGCAAAACATCCTGGGGCAGATTTACGAGGAAGTGCCGCAACGCGGCAGCGTAAGCCATTGGCTGCAGCAATTCCAAAGCACAGGAATACAAAATATTTACAAAAACATGTTGCATTCCTCTGCTCTCCCCGGCGCTGGTGCACAAACTGCTGCCATGCGCCGGCGCAAGCACCCTTGCACCATGGTGAAAGAATGCCTGCGTCATGGGGAGATTGTTTTTTTGCAGGAATGGGCACCTTCCTGCACAAAAACAATCACTACAGGCATTTTCCTCTTTCCTCTTTCTGCATGCATTCAGGTGTGTTAGCTCAGGTGGGCCCACTGAAGCGAGGGGAGCTGGAGAATCCGGAAGAGGAGGGGCAAGGAGTGAGAACAGAGCGAGGAACACGGAGTGCGGCACGGTGCAGAGAGCAGTAGAATCGCTGGAAAAACGAGCGAAGAACCGAATGAACTGCAGGTGCTGAAAGCCGAAAAACCGCAGCCGCAGCCACAGGGAGAGAAGGCGGAGGCTTTTCACAGCGAGCGTCGGCGAGAACCAGCTTCGGCCTCGATCTCAGTGTGGATACTGCTGCTGCCCACTGCCGCCGCCTACTGCCACCATACTCCCTTGCCGGCGTCAGCTATCAGGAGCAGCTGCTTCAGAAGAGGTGAGGTGAGGCTGCTGCTGTAGAGACGTAGCGTGAGCCCGGCTGCCGATAGAGGCAGCCGCCAAGTAAGAACCCGGGGGGGTTGACCTAGGCAGGTCTGACCAGGTCCGACTTTGCCTGCAGATCCCTCCCGAGTGCTCCGCTCACAGTTTGTTGACAACCAGCTGCTTTTGTGTGCTATCTCCCTCAGCCTTCCAGCAACCTTCTTACAACCTTCTCACATCCTTCTTACAGCACAGCCCTTCCCTATCAGCTCATCAGCTTATCAGCAATCACGGGGGGCCATTGCTACAAACCTTGCTACAAACCTTCGTCTATAATCTTCTCATCTTTCTGGCTTCTGCAGAGGAATAAATGAGCAAACGAGCTAGAAAGGCGTGAGGAGTAAGGTGGGTGGAAGCGGCTACTTACCACCTTTTTTCTCTCATTGGCGGTTTTTCCGGGACGGCGGTCCATTTCATCTACTAACGCCATGAGGTCAGGAAAAGTCAGGGGGCCCCTAGAGCCAAAACCAAAGCCCATAGCAAAATTGAATGAAACATCAGGGAACGAGAAAGGGCACAAGAAAATGAAAACAAGTGCAAATCCCGCCATCGGTGCCGTCGGTACAGATGCGAACCTCTCGACATTAGAGCAGGCATTGGGGTCGAACCAAATTATAAGGGAGTAGGGATTAACAATGGCCCTGGCATCAGTGTCTGTTGTAAGTGCTGCAAGTGTGCCACAAACAATTAGAAAGCTCCATCAGCCCAAAATGTATACAAAGTTTGCATTTTTAAAGGACGCAGGCTCTGCCATCTTCCCGAGCAATAGCCACCTGCATGGTCTGCAAACACCACTACTTCCCGCTGTCTTGAGCCCAGCATGTACGCAACCATCTGTGCCTGCACCTACAAGCCTCTTTTCTCTGGGAAATCACTCGTCAGACTCTACGCAAGGCAGCATCTCAAAGTATAGGAACGCAAGCATTCCTTTGGAGACTCTAAGCGCAAGCGCGAGTAGAGAGACATTTAACTCTGCTGTGGAGTTTAATCAGAATCAAAACTCATTACTTGTTTATCCAGATGGTACGGCCCCATGTAATCTGGAAATCGCGTCACCAATTCCAATCTTATTGGACGATTTCAATGCGAGCGCGAATGAGATACTAATTTCAGCACAAAAAACAGCTGACAGAACAGACATTTGCTTAACTGATAGGGCTTCTGGGGTAGGCCTACAGATAGATCCACAGACACAAGTGCCGCTTTCGATTAAGGATGCATAACTCGAACCGGCGCTGGATTTACAATCTACGAGCCAAACCCACAGCACTCCTATCAAGTCTCACCCAATGGCTGGATGCGCCACACCACCTACGGACCAGGGAACTTATGACCAAGCAACAAACCTCCCAGGCAGGGAGGCAGCCAGTCCATATGACCTTAGCCGCAAAGCAGAAGGCAGGGCAATAATGTCTTATCTCAATACACAAGAATGGGAAGATATGTTAGCAACCTATACACCAGATCACAAAGAGCCCCAAGCCCTTGATTCACCCATGGCAGCCAAAAATACAAACAAGCACGCTAATATCTCCATGGAGAATGAGCGGGGGAAAGAACAAAATACCGGAACTTGGAATTCACTGCTAAATACAATTCAGCTAGCAGTAGATGCACTGCAATACCAATCTGGCAAAATGGAGCTCCAACTTACTCTTCTTAACACACTGGCAGTTTTTACTGCTGGCATCGACGACAAGTTAGGCAACTTAAACAACTTAATAGTGAGAGCACAAACAAACACCTACCCAAGTTGCAACTGCTGCCAGGCACTAGATAAAGTAGCCACATTGCCGTCCATGCTAACTGACCTAATAGGAGACTTAAGGAATTTACACAGAGGAAATGCAACTGCAGAAAAGGGCCTTACCATACCTGAAGAAGGAGCATTCAGGATTGAGGAGTCATCCGGAATCAAAGCAGAGCTAATTGTCTATCACACTCCCGCACACGAAGAAACAATTCAGACGGTACAGGAACGCCCAAAGAAACTTAACGCCAAACAACGGCGCCAACAAAAAAGGAAAGGGCGGAAGCAAAAAACGGAAACTGAAACATCTACTTCTAAATACTTTCCGATCTTCTGTGCCTCAAAGGACAAATCTCCTCCCAACAATGCTCATCCCACAGAGGACGAAGACTGCTCGCCCTTCAGTTCAAGTCAGCGGCTGAACAAAACAATCTGTAACCTGCCGAATCAAGGACTACCGGCAAAAGATCAACTGGAACAAACAGACGCACACAGAGATATGGCAGCAAAGACGAAACAACCCACCCAGTCAAACTGTGTCAAGAACAAGACAGTGAGGGACCTCGACGGCCAAACGGGAGCTTCAACACTGCATAATAAGGATCCTCTGCTTCAAATGGAAAGGGAAACACTTGAAGCAACCTCTAATCAAGACATACTATCAATACCAGCAAGCAACTATCCATTTAGGCCAATCTCCGAGATGGGGATCAGGAATGGAATGATTGGCTCAACGCTAAGCCAAACCCATGAAGTTCAACCAGGAGATACACTAGCTAAGACCACTCACCTGGATCCAAGAAAAAATGAGCATCCCCAAGTTAACTGGACTTCTGAAACACAAATAACCCCAAAGCAAACATTCCTTTTTAAAGCAATAACCCACATAGCCAATCAGCCAGGCGAAGATACTACCCCGGCATCCCATGAAGTTCCCCTAGCTCAGGGCTCGTCAGCTCAAGTATACCACACAACAAAAAAATACCAGGAGGAAGTAAGCACCAAACAATCAACAGAGATGCTTGTCTTTCTTCCGGAATACACGTCGCAAGGGCAGCATGACATGCTAAATCGAGGCAATTTTCTTAAACTAATGGCATACATTCCCAGTCTGGAGGGAATAAGTTTGAATGATCTAATTTCTGTTGAATTTCTGCCTGCCATAAATCCAAACACCCCGGAGGCAACCAAGACTACCTGGTCCTCTAGCATTGTTGCAGATTTAATTGCAACATAAGTGGAGCAATTTAAGTCCTGGGGCATCAAGCTGGTTCCTTTATTAAAACCAGCTTATCCCTTACCACTTCAGAGGAAGACAAGCCTTGAATCAGCGGCAAAGCAGACAAAAACCCTGAGCGTTCTCAGAGGTGCCTTGGGTAGTTCGCCCAAAAAAAGAGAGAATATGCCCTGGCAGCATTTGGAAGACAGACCGAGGGTGGCAGCAGCACATCCAACAAGTGGGCGACGGCAACACCAAAGGTCCACCAGACCAGCACTCTTACCACAACTAAGTTTTTGAGAAAAAGCCCGCCAAACAAAAACGCATATAGCACCTGGGGACGGACAGAAGTTAGTTCTAGAGGGGCCTCCCACCAAAATCAAGCACTAACAAGAGAAACACTATCTCGAACGATCTTCATACGTCCGAAAGAGGCCTGATGCCACCAACAAATAAGAGATGATACAAAGGGCAGGGTGCCAACTATAGGCATCTGCTCATGGAATATAAATGGCCTAGCATCAAAAATGGATGACCCAGATTTTCAAAATTACATCTCTCTATTTGACATAGTAATGCTGCAAGAAACCTGGCTAACATCCACACATCACATTACGGGTTTCACTTGCTTATCAACAGCAGCAACCAGAAACAACAGATTTGGTCCCCAGTCAGGAGGTTTGGCCACATATATATCCACTACAACAATCTCATCGGCAGCTCTTATGGACTCTTCCATATCCACAACCTTATCAGTAAAGTTAAAATTACAGCTCAGCAACAAAGAAGAAGAGCTATGCCTGGTTAACGCATACGTCCACCCTAAACACAGAGTCAAAGACTCCAACTCAATCTCCATCCAACTAGCGGAGTACGTCTCTCAAATGGAAAAACCACTCCTCCTTTTGACTGGGGACTTTAACCAAAACATGCTTGGCTCATCAGCAGAAGAAGAGGCTCTGGCTTTAAACATAATCTATACCATACCACCACAAAGCTCCCCGCCACGCAGGAAAAGCATCCAAATAACGCTTTACTCAAAGAACTAGAACATCAAAACCTTAGGGCACTAAATGGAAGATTTCTCACTGATTCTCCGCCAGTAGAAACATTCTACTCACAAACAGCCAGCTCCATCCTGGATTATACATTTGCCAGTCTGGACCTATTTCCTCACATCCTGGGATTTAGAATGGGGGATAAGGGCAAAAGAGATAATCGTCCCCAGGAATGCCATCTATCAGCAAAGCCGCCCGCTGCATTCAAACCAGACAGAACGATAGGGTCGATCCACTCTATTAATCAAAAAAGGATCAAATGCACGTCAACCAATCTAACAACTTTGGCCGAAACTGCCCTCCAACTATATAACACACAAAAACCAAACGTGGCCGGGTATATCCAACATTGGGAGCAATATACTGGATCTCTGCCACAAGAACTGGCAACCAAGACCGCCCCAAAAAGCAATCTTCACAACGAGGGCATGAAAACGAACTTTAAAAAAGGATCTAGAGCAGAATTAAGGCTACACAAAAGACTAGTCAACGTGACCTTACGGAAGTTAAGATCAACCCCTGAAAAAGCATATCTTCGGATGGAGCTGAGGAAACGAAGAGCGGAGCTCAAACGCATAAAATAGAACATAAAAAAAGATGCTGAAAATGAAACATGGGCAAAACTACTACAAGATACCAAGAGCAGCAACAGCGAACAGGATTCTGCGCCCACAAAACAATGAACCAGGCTCACACATCATAGAACAGTCATGGATTAACTATTTCCTCAGCCACTTCAATAACTACCCAGAACAGGCAGGAGCACAAGAATCCAACAACACAGAGCCCGAGTCTATAACGCCCTTGTCGGAGCCCCTGACCATGAGGGAGCAAGGCCAACCCGAAAACAGCATGGATGCACTAGCCACTCAGCAAGTAATACTAATAACAAAACAGATTCGCAAGGGTAGGAAAGAAGGTGCTCCAGGACCTAACGGCATACCGCCAGCTCTTTTTAAGGAAAAGAACATAGAATGGGCCACTATTATGCAACTGTTATTCTCGGAAGTCAGACTGCTAAATAAAATCCCAGAATCCTGGAGAGGGTCGACGATTGTCCCCATATATAAAAAAGGCGACAAAATGGACCCAAACAATTATCGTCTAGTATCCCTCATTGATAATGAGGCAAAATACTTTGCGGGAACTATCTTGGAGGAAATTGTCTCATGGGCGGATTTAAATCAGATTATACCATTGAACCAGACCGGCTTCCGGAAAAATACTTGAACAGCTACAAATATTCTGGCTATCTCTCTAATGATTGATGCAGCAAAAACAAAAAAACTGTAGCTGCACATGTGCTACATTGATTTTAGTGCAGCGTTTGATAACATCGAGAGAGACAGACTCTGGGGGAAACTGGACCAATGGGGAATACCACAGCAAACACTATGTATGCTGAAGCTTCTTCACTCTGACACCTGGGTGCAGGTGAAGTTAGGAGGCGGCACACATCTGTCATCTAAAGTCTGTACCACCAAAGGACTCAAGCAAGGGTGCGTGCTTGCCCCAATATTGTTCAATCTGTACATGGCAGATCTACCAGGCATACTAAACACATGTAACTCCCACTCCCCGAGGTTGGGAGGGAAATCTCTGAGTAACCTTCTGTTCGCAGATGATGTTGTGCTATTGAGCCATACCTACATACCTACATCGACCTCCAACAGCTACTGAATCAAATGCATATGTATGCCATGGAAAACAAACTAAAGATAAATTTGAGCAAAACATGCACCATGTCGATAAATATACACAAAAAGCTTCAGAAGTCAGGGACACTGGGCGGCCTGAATCCGTGTACAAATATCTGGGAGTCATCTTCGACCGAGACGGTTCATTTTCACACCAAAAGCAGGAAGCAAAAAGGAGATGGTCTTGCATTGCCACCACATTAAAAAGTACAGCTAACCAACTGACGAGACCAATTCGGACTCCCTATCTGAAAGTCATCCAGGCTAAGTTACTACCATCCATCTGCTACGGTAGCGAGGCACTACGCGGGAGAGACTCCAAGAACCTGGACATAATCCAGACAAAAGCCTATAGAACAATGTTTTCGCTCCCGTCCTATACATCGCCCGCCCTAATCAGGTTGGAATTTGGATTACAAAAACAAGCTCTTGCAAGACAGGGTGCTTATATTAACTGCTGCCACAAACTTCGTTCTGCTACTATTAACACTCTAGACTTGCTGCTGTGGCAAGATATTCAAAGCAGGGACGGATCCCAGGCAAGAACTTATCTGAAGGTAGCCTTGGGGGCCACTAACCTATCAGCGATCTGGGACATGCAACTCGGGCACAATGCGTTAAAAAAATTGGTTTGGAAAACCGTCAAATCGCTTTCACTATTAGAGGACAAAGAGGCCTTTGCCAAAAGAAATCATGCATGGATGACTTTAAACTCTTACAAATCTCTGACACCACAACCATACTTCAGCCAGGGCTACCCTAAGGCAACAAAACGGAAGCTCTTGAAACACAGACTAGGGGTCTTGCCCACCAGAGAGCATTTTCCACCATGGCTGAGGAGCAATGGCCATGATGCCTGCATTTTTTGTAGCAGAGATAAGGGTGACATACTTCACATGACCTGTCTCTGCCAAGAGCTGCGGCCAGCTCGCCAACAACTCTTAAAGGACCAGCTCAAGCAGATAGGAACTCGCACTAGAAGACAAGCGGTGCTGGCTTGCCTGAACCCTGCAAACACCAAACTGAACTGCAGATATGTAAAGTTCCTTGCGATAATCGAGCAAAAACTGTTATAAAATACTCCGATCATTTACACAGAAAATACAAAGACGCTAATCAGAATTCTAGGAACATGATCTCCGGCCTTAAAAGAAACTTTCCTGGTCATTAGATCGGGCTTTTTATCATATGCTCTTTTAATGATGACTTAATGAATCGATTTTCTTATGAGATTTAAAAAAAAAAAAATTGTAAAATGTTTGCACTGGTTTTAATTAACTATGCATAATAAAAAAATTACCAATTTACCAATTTTACCGATTTACCAATCTTTCAATGCGTGCTGTAGAATGCATTGAAAGAGGAAAAAATGAGGAGAAATTAAATCATTTCTCCTCATTGCGCTTCGCTACGCGACCCCCTAGGGTGGCGTAGCATGCAGACGCATTTTCAGATTTACAATTTCTCATGAATCTGGAAATGCATCTTGTTCCATGGTTGTTGCGTGGGAATACCCACAGCAATACCCATGGAATACACCTTTAATGCAAAGTACTGCGTGTAAAGGGGCCATATTTACAAGGACAGGAAAAGCCACAAAGTGTCGCTTTTCCTGTCCTTGTAAATATGGAGCAGAAAAATATGCCACCAGTACATCACAAAAAGTGATGTACGGGTGGCGCAGGGGGCTTGTAAATCTGCCCCCCTGAATCTTTCCCACAATAATTTGTTGGGCTGACTCCGCTTATCACTCTTCCAAGTCTGAGCACCCTTTCTTTGGGTTTCAGTGTCGAAGGTTACATATGACACTATGAATGTACCTCAGCAGGCCCCCACACCCCCAGCCGCCACCACACATGGCTGGCTATGCCATGTAAACAATATAAAAGGTGTAATTTTAAGTACGGCAGACCTACTGACTTTGTCAAAGACTCAAAATACCAAAACAATAGTGGCAGGGGTTATTGGCTGTACAATGAGGTCAGCACATCAACATGTGTATAGCAGACCTATTGGCGTTGTCAAACAGTCAATAATAACCATATTCAAATGTATATTTAATACATTCAGACATTGCAATGTTTAATAATAGTGATTGTGATAATATATTTAAACGTTAACATGTATGAGGTTTTTCAATAATACATTTTCTGCCCACAAAGTGCACCCATAAAACCAACCACTAGAGGTCCCTGCACTCAAGCTGAAGAGCAAACAGCTCCAAATCGGAGTGCTTTAAAAAATATGGTAAGCTTTCCTGGGGTGGGGGATTAAATGAGACATACTATGTCTTTTTAATGTTTTAGAGGGCTGTTTCTCTCCCTGAAGCTCTCTGCAATATTAAAAAAAATGTTTGGTACTGCTCCTGCCCATTCTAATGGACTCACAAGCAAGAAAATGTATAAATTATAATATCCCTAGAGAATTATGGGGTGCTCCTTGCCGGAGCAGTGAACAATGAGCGAATTACTCCTGCAATCATTTATTATTAATTTTTAATATTTTTGTTTCCGTTTTTTTAGAATCCTAGTGCCCACCGGGGCACCAGACAATTTTTATGGTGCGGAGTGTGTGGGAACCCCAGTGCCCCACAGCCCCTTCTGGCATTTTTTTTAGCACATGGTTCCTCAGTGCACGCCCAGGACACCAAGTACATAGTATTCTTTGGGGGCTGTAGGAGGAGCCCCAGAACCCATGTAAGCTGTGCCAGCTCCCTAGCCAGGCCTGATCGTGGGAGCCAGCATTTTTTTTGGCACTAGGTGCCCTGGTACCCACCCAGAATACAATATTCATTGGGCTTTGCGGGGTGGTCCAGGGCTTATACGGCACCTGCCGGCTCCCCTGGCAGGAACGGGCTACTTAAACTGTTGGTGGGTGCCCTGGTGCCCACCTAGGGCCCCCACAATGTCTCCCTCATTGGGGAGTACAGGGGGAGCCCCAAAGCCCCTGCAGCCTCAACTGGCTCCCCGGCTAGACTATAGTTTACTGCCCCCCTTGCCCAGGAGCAGTTATCTTCACTACTACTACCGGGCAGGAGCAAAGTTTTGCTCCCTGCCTCGTAGAATACATGCAGGGTAAAGATTCCTATTCCTAGCCTACACTCTCCTGGGCAGGTGACCAGAATGTCCAAGGGAATGGGATCCCCAAGACACTGCAATTGAGCTTTGAGGGATGGGGTCCCTGGAGTTGATCTTCAGGAAGGGTGGCCCTACACACGTCCCTCCCCAAAAAATACACAGAGTCGAGGGATGGAGTCCAAAGGACTGCGTAGAGACTTGAGAAGGGATCGCATACCCCGCTCCCCAATATAACAATTCTGACTCTGGAAGTGGGGTCCCCAGGGCCTCATTAAGGCTTGGGAGGGAGCTACATGCCCCTTAAAAATGTATCTATGTGCCCCTTAGGATGGTGTTCCTGGGGCCCCATGAAGATCAGGGAGGGGGATGTGTGCTCCCCAACCACATTATATAACTACCAACCCAAGGGGAGGGGGTCCTAATGACCTCAGAATGGGTTGGTTTGCTTCTGCCTCTGGTAGAACCTGGAAGGATAGAATAAACGCACACAACATACTATGTGCAAAAGAAACAGCAGGATGATTGGATGGTGACATATGGAAGGGCACTTAACAGAATGAGAAAGCCCTCATGATTATTGGAACAACACAGTTGGGAGGGCCAACCATGGGTGGGGTGTGAGTGCATGCTCCTGGAAAGGGGAAACAAGAACCGGGTGGTCAAGGTATGGTTAAAATGTTTTCATGTAACCAATACACAAAAATACAACATGCAGTTCATGCTGCATGATGAAAAAATGTATGCAGACTGAGTCCATGTTAAATTTATATAATGATGATAACTGATGGCACAGAGTACTGGCACTGAAGTTATGAATCAATGAAGAACGAGGAAAAAAAAAAGATATTAAACAGTCAATATTTCTGTATTTCAATATTTATGATCTGCATATTCTGACATACAGCCATCAGGGTGTTTTACCATAATATAATAGTTTAAATATCAACTTACTCTTATACTGACTACACAATTTTGTCTAACAACATATTGTCAAGGCAAGTAGAAATCAAGTTGAGAATATTAAATCTACACTTTTTTGTGAATGCTAACCTTGGTGATATGTGGGTAGTCAATATTTTATAGTTGATATTTATTTACAGGTCAATATTCCTGACCACGATATGGTGACATACCACCAGTATCAGTGGCTTTACTGTAAAGTACAATCAAAAAATGGGAGGAGGCAGAGGTGAAGGTTAGGTTCACCCTCCTTACTGAATGCAGTTTCACAACATCTGGAATACCGGAATTAGAAACCTAACCTTAGGAAGAACAGGGAATCCACTGAACATGTGTGAAAAACTAATGTTTTCTAGAGTCCCCTCATCCACCAGGGTTACCACTAGGTGGCATGCTTCATCATTGGGGTCCTAACAATCCGCTACGGATTGAGGCGGGCTGCGACTTGCGAACTATGTAGGAGCACTTAGTTTTTGGGAAATATGTGTGGTGCAGTGATGTGGAGTGGGAAAAATAGGTTAAATATACCTATCTAGTAAATGAATATTTTATCACATGAATGTGAATGACTCTGCTATTGGGGGTTGTGTGTTGCTGCCAGACAGTAACACAAAGTGGGCTTACGTGTTGACAGGATGGGCCATCTTGGCAGGATGACTGGGGAGTGGCTGGGCCCAACCCCAACCCCACTTACCCTGCACTCACACACACACACACACACCTCAAAAGAACCTGACAAAAGGACTACAAAGTGGGTTAAATGGAAATCTCTACGCGCGTTTCGGCGTTTCACACGCCTTCTTCAGGAGAACCACTTGAAGATTCTAAGAATCAAGTAAAGAACTGGCGCATGGTAGCGCAAAAGAGATATTTCTCAAGTGTGGACAGCACTCGTGACAAAAGAGTTAACAAATCACTGATCAGATATGGATGAAATGGCAGCTAGCGTTGAGTGTCTGACTGTAAGGGGTTCCGTTGAAAAGTTTTCAACGGAACCCCTTACAGTCAGACACTTGACGCTAGCTGCCATTTCATCCATATCTGATATAAGTGGCAATCCAAGCCCCATAACATATCACGATTATCCAGATCCAAGATCCATCTAAGGTCTTCTTGTGAGTCTAGCCGTGCCCTGTAATGTGTGGTAAAATAATTTTCCCGAATTTTATGTGTCCCACTCTTTAGCCAACTTCCAAGGTCCATCCATTTCAGACCCTGGCTTGACACTCTATCAGATTGGAATCTGTGATCCAAACCCCTTCCAACTGAAGTCGCCATTCATCATTGGCTTCATCAGTGATTCCTTAACTCTTTTGTCAAGAGTGCTGTCCACACTTGAGAAATATCTCCTTTGCGCTACCATGCACCAGTTCTTTACTTGATTCTTAGAATCTTCAAGTGGTTCTCCAGAAGGCGTGTGAAACGCCAAAACGCGCGTAGAGATTTCTATTTAACCCACTTTGTTTTATTTTTTTAACCAAATCCTGTATCAATTTTTATTATATGTGCATTGTATGTGTATTATATTTGCATCAATTTATGCCTTATATGATTTCGGCATAATTGCTATTTACTGTACTACTGCCACTCTATATGGTTTTTACTTGTCATGTGTATTCATGTGTTTTTTACAATAAATGAACAGTATATTTTTTAATTCTATTTGCCGTTATTAGTCCAGTACTCTGTAGCATTTGTTATATTTTTTGTGTTTTTGTACCTGGTATCCTTCAGGACCCTTAAGTTGCCTAGGTTTTTGTTATTTTTGAAATAATGGAGATCCGTATTTAATAACACATGCACTTCTGTGCTGGTGTTTGCCACGTGAAGGACAAATGTTTCACGGGCAGATGTAAGGGTGACTTCTTTCTGGGACAAAAGAGCTCTTATTCGACTCATCTTGTTGAACTCTGCTTTCAAGGTCGGAATAGACGGCCAGATGGAAACATCCAGCCTCCCATGTGGAGGAGGAAACAGCACATTTTTACAACAAACTTTATGTTGGGAGACCATAACGATGTAAGGAATTCCAGCCAACACCCCACAACAATCTTCATTATTTAAAAGTAAAAAACTATTGTTTGCTAGTAACGTGAATGTGGGTGATATAGCAGGCGTATTCTGATTACAAGAGTTATGCAATTGGATATTCCTACACACTAACGAGTGATCTGGTGTTTTTGTGCAATCTTCACCATTCAAATAAACCTCTTTTCCCTCCCTCAGGCACCTATAGGTAAATGGTAGTGACCAAGCTTCATGGAGATAAGCGGCGTCCAGAGGTTCATACCTGCCAATTGCATAGTACTTCATGCACGCTTCGAATTTGAACAAAGGAAAAGGTAATGTTATTAACCCATAGACGAGCCACACAGCAGAATTTGTTTCGGCCACAGAAAACAGCAAAGGTTCTAACTTTTTAATATGTAACATAGAAAAATTGCATCTTTCATAGACATAAATTGCTGCTTGTCAGTCAAATTAAAAGGGGCAAATAATGAGGACGTGTTCTTGTAGTCCCAAGGCACCTTCCCTGCCTTTAACATTTGTAAAGTCCATGCAAACTGCATAATGGAACGCAATTGATTTGGCCATGGCACAAACTGAGACATCTTCTTGCGCAATATCAACAACAAAGGAAACAATGTTATCTAATGTGTAAATGCGGGAAGAAAGCGTGTTAATGCTGTTATCTACAACTGTGAGCACCTTTTCTAAATTAGCTTGATCTATAGCTCTTAACTGGGAAGCAGCCTCATTCTAAGACTGTTTCCAAACTTTGTTGTAAATAGCCTATATCCACCTTTTGGATCTGCCGGAAGCAGGGCCCTTGACAAAGTCATTAAGATCAACATCGTCAGTCAATTTAGACAAATAAAGCTTAACTGACGCTAAAGTGGAGTGTTTGATCCAATTCTGACACCGCTTGCCTACAGAATAGGTAGTTACCGAATGGTCACTCTCAGAACGGGGATCCACCCTAACCTGTGTGTAGCCAGGTGCTAAACCCAGAAAACTATGTTGGCAAGAATCTGCACTTTGGTGCCACAACAACCAACCCTTAGCATCCAAACTGGATATGTTAAAAGTATAATTCAGCAACATAGTTTGTAAATCTCTAATCGAAATAATTCTATTGTTATCCCAACCGGGGTACTCTTCCAACTCTGGAAAAGAAGGAGCACTTAATGTTTTAGAAGTAGCCAATCCAAAGCAGGTGGTTTGTGAAATAGTCGAATTCAAAAACAACATATGGTTCGGAATGAGACATGCACGATGCAAAGCCTCAGTGCCTTGTACTTGCCAACTTTTAGATCCCCAAACAGATTTAAGATCAGTAGTATCTTTCCACAGTTCATAGCCCCCAATAGCCAATTGGTCAAGAAAGGACTTGGAATGTAACAATTTTGTGTTGGTAAGTCAAACTTTGGTAGAGGACTTTTCGGTCATCTTAAAATAAAATGTGTTAGGATTTGATTGATTAAAATCAGTAAAATATGTGAATCTCTTTAAAGGAGAACTGGAGCTGCCTTAAACAGTGGCAGGGCAATGTTCCCATTGCGTATAATTAACTGTATTCCTCCTTGTGTTAGCCTTATGCAGGTAGTGACTGCCATAGTGTTGATAACAGAACAAATCATCATAATTAGCTGAATCTAAATATAAATCCTCAGCGTCAAAAGCAGCATAATATTTCAAATCTGAAAACAAAGCCTCTACGACTTGAACGTCCCAATCATCAGAGCGTATATTTTGTTTAATCACATCCCCCATAGAAAGTCTTAGGACATTCGGGACATTTATAACCTCTGTGGGACCATGAATTTGAAAGTTAACAGCATCCCACACAATCCCATCTAAGACGAACCAAGCAGTGATGTTTACAAACGTCAGGTCCCTCTTCATGCTGTGCGATGAGGAATGGGGTGCCAATGTTTCATTAATTAGTCAAATAGATGTTCTCTCTTCAACGTAGTGTCCATTCACAAGACGGAAAAAATACACCACAAAGCCAATTGACATAAACAAAAAAATTGGAAAAAGCACCAACCAGATGTAAGTCCAAGGAGGTATCAAAAAAAATTTTTTAAACCATGTTGCAAAAACAGAAATTTTCGAAGGGGACTTAGATGTGGTAGAGCCAGTGTCAAATGAAAATCTGGACTCAGTCGCTAAACAGTTCTGTAAATCTGGCATTGACAGGTCTGTGGGGAAAGTATACTCAGTATCATCAAGATGATCATCAGGTGGGATATTCAATAAAGGACTTGAAACAGCAGACATCTCAATGGCAACGTCAGGCCTGTTGTTAGGAGCCGGAGCCAAAACAGAATTTCTCAGTATTGATGGAAAGGATACCGCAGGTGTCATACTAATAAGAATTGTGTTCCTTTGCAAGACTGTCTCTTGTCTCTTGTAGAGTCTGTAAAACATTATAATGTTCATCTACGTCAAAGGGGTCAGCTGCCGCCGCCTGGTCTAAACCTTCAAGGTCCAGGACAAACATTTTGATACCAAAGAGCATCTCGTATGGGGTCCGCCCACCCAGAGACCTTCTAGGGAGATTATTAAGTGCATGCTGTACGCTATTGAGATGGGCTAGCCAGTTCCAGCCGGTTCCTATAACCCTAGCTGTCAATGATTGCTTTAAGTCACGGTTCATCCGCTCCACAACACTATTAACCTCAGGCCGATATGGAGACGAAAATTTGACCTGGACCCCCAATGAACTCATGGCATCCTTGTACGCCTTGGAGGCGAACGCTGGACCCTGGTCCGAATGGAAGGTGCCACACACAAAAATTCCCACAAAGACACGCAAATCTCTTATGACAGTTCGTGAATCAGCACTTAGCTGGGGCCACACCCATACAAAGCGTGTGCAAGAATCAACTGCAATGAAGATGTACTTATACGCAGTATCTGAGAAAAAAGGACCGCAGTGATCTAAATAAACACACCCAAGTGATTTATTAGAAAAGTACAACTGTGTCTGGGGTGGACGCAAAGCAGTCGAGGGCTTGATCTGCTGACAAATGTCACATTGAAAGACATAATCACGCGTCTGTTTATACAGTCCCCGCCACCAGAAACGCTGTTGTAACTGAGATACAGTAGCCGAAACGCCCGCAAGCGCGGACGCAACACCCTCCGGTCCGCGTTGGGAATCAATCTGTCACCAACGTCTGGTATTTTCAGATAAGAAACTTTATCAGGACTTAAATGATAAGGATACTTTGAAGGAAATCCAGTAGGATATTTACTTCCCTTCTCATTAGCGGCAATTGCTGCCAATATGTCATCATCAATCTTACTTTTGGAACGTGTAACTGCTGCAACCAAATATGTCGAAACTGCTGTCTTCGCGGCCTCATCGGCCAGACTATTGCCAACAGTGTGAACTCCCACACGCTGATGACCAAGAGTATGAATTACATACACGAGTGGCAGTTGCTCTTTAAGTTCAGCCACTCGAACCCAGATCATTTTATTTTTTATTGTGCTACCTTGGGAATCACGATAGTCGTTCTGAGTACAAAAGAACAGATTTTCATTGTAAGACTGGACACAGTAGTAAGAGTCACTCACAATAAGAATAGTCACACCTGGATCAGCGTACTCCAATGCAAGCATCAGAGCACGGAGCTCTGCTATTTGGGCGGTACAGTCCCCTAATGTCTGCGTATGTACGACATCGGACTTGAATTCTCCATTCACCATGGTACCTACCACGATTACGCAAGTTGAGACGTATGCGTGCTTGGACCCATGCGCGACTTGCGCTGAACCATTAGTGTAAATGATACAATGGAAATCCTCCAAAGGGCGCATAGTCAACGGTGCAAGATGAACAAATTCATACTGCAAAAGCTCCTGCGACTGTAAGGAGGCATCAAAGATTAACGTGACATCCTGAGACCTCAATGATGATGCCCATTGTATCCACCGTGGGTGCAAAGCTTTAGAATTAGGTACACTGGCTTTCGTCACTGCCTCCAAGGCAGGATACGGTGTAACAACCAACATGCGTTTTCCCTGCGACAGTGCGCGTTCCTTCAGAATCCCCATTTGCACTGCTGTCAAAACTTTCTCCACAGTGGAAAACCGCAATTCAGCCGAAGTGTACAAGTGTGATTTGTAAGCGATAGGTACAGTGTCACCCTCGTTAAACATAAGGTATGTGAAACCCACCGCCCCAGGGATGATTCTTATCACCAGGTTGGTGTGGTGATCACGAGTCAGTAAGAATTTAGATTCTATAAGATCATCCTGCAAAGATTGCAAAATGGCTGAATGTTCAGGCAGCCAGCACGATTTGGTAAAAGTTGGTTATATCAGGGCATATAATGGCTTGATACGCTGGGCATATTCGGGAATGTTTGTACGCCCGAAATTCAGAAATCCCAGCAAGGATTGCAATTTTTTTCAGTGTTGTATGAGCACACCGTTGTGCGCATTTCTCCAAGAAGTGAGAAGCCAATCCTCGAACTTCATTGTTGAGCTCATAGCCCAGGAACAACACTGTGTACTCCGCAATATGTGACTTTGTAAAGTTAAATTTGTAGCCGAAGTCTGCAAAATTGTAAATTATGCGGTCAAAGCAGCACAGATGCACCCATATCTCGTTGTCTGTGAGATAAATGTCATCCACATACGAACACGCATCTGGGTCGATTATCTCTAATAGAGAGACTATACAGGCAGCAAACACACCTGGACTATTCTTATAGCCCATAGCTAAATGTTTACATTTTTTCTGTGTGCCACCACTGGTAAAAGCGGTCCATTGACTATTTAATTCCGAAAGGTTGCGGGCAAAAAAACATTGGATATGTCAAGTGTGGTTTTAAACCTTTTACGTACAAGACCATCCACTAGGGCAGAGCCGTGGGTATTCTGTACTGCACAGGTACGGCAATGCAAGTTTAAATGTCGGTAATCCAATACCAAACAGTAAGAACCATAAGGATGGGTCACAGTAAAAAGTGGGTTATTCATCGGAGACACACAAGTTTCAATCACTCCTTGATATTCCAATTGTTCAAGGATTTCTGCCACGGAAGCTTTTGCTTCATGCCGCATGGGATATTGAGGTTGAGGCTGTGGCATAGACCGTAAGGGAATCTCATGTTGGGGGAGAATTTATCCCAACCACAGTGAGTACGGTACAAAGCAGGTGCAAGGACCTTAGCCCACTCTTCTGCAAAATTCAGCGCATGCTCCTTAGACACAGTGTGCGCGAAACTAGGGTGGATTACCTCCTCCCCTTCGGAGCTGCGAGAACAAAAGGTGGGGGCCAATCAGCCTCCGCTAACAAAATGTCATAGATAGTTGTAAGATTTTCCCAAAATACCCCTTTTATGGTACATTGTACGTCACCTTCAATTAAAAGGCCGATTTCAAAAAGCCTATCAGGGGGAGCTACTATAAAGTATCAGCAGTTTCCCCAACAAATTGGTCAGTCGCTGTCACCTTCAGTAGTGGACGTAGGGCCTCTCGGACAATGGTAATCTCCGCCGCGCTGTCCAATAACATCAGCACCCATGTCTGATTCCGAAGCTGCATTCTCCATATCTGTGGCATATCTCACTGTTAAAGCTGCAACTTTCTTCTTCTGAAACTGGGGTATTTTCTGCAAAGAATCGTCCTGCTTGCCTTTTCGCGACTCTGCTGGCCACCCCAACCTCTGCCGCCGCCTCCACCACCGGATGATGAGGCCGAGGTTTCCTGTAAAGAACGAGGTGAACGTTGATCAGGAACCTAAAAACGATCAGAAAAGGGCTTGACACCTAAACTATTACGGCCAATGGTCTTATAAGCCACCGTAATAATTCTCAGTAACTGTCGGGGTTTATCGGCATTGGGGACATCGCGCAAAGCATTAGACACTTGGAAGATTACCGCATCTCCCTTTATATTAGAAAGGACGAGATCGGAAACTACGTCAAATGAGCCAACGAGTCTCATTCCCAATTCAACCGCAGCCTCAGGTCCATGCTCATCCTGAACACGCTTAATGACCATCGGAAGGACAGCCATTGAAGGAGTGCCGAAGCACCTTGTGTACACTGCCGCAAAGATTCCACCCCATGACTCGCAGTCTCCGGCTTCCGGTACCAACTCCTTGGGCAAACTAATTGTAAGAATCTTGTGTTTCTCTACAGGACTCGAATTAGGAAAAACTGCCTCCAGCTGGTCAAATTTCTCGGCAAGCCAGAAAGGCATATCATCCTTATCCTGGGGACGCTTGCCCATAACCGAATTAACCATCATAGGACTAAGCTTCATTCCGCTCGGTCCAGCTGGAAGCGTCGCAACACCAGGGGCCCCGCCCTGGAAGTTGCGGGTAATATATTGAACTAGGGCCCTGATAATCCCGATTGCAGAGGTATACAGGGGTCTTAAGTCAGCAACAGGACCTGCCCCGCACGAGGATGTGGGGTAAATCCAGCCAACACAGGCCAAGAAGCGCCTGGAATGGACAAAAGACTTAAACGAATTGCCTTTAAACTGTGGGGAAGGGCGCCATTAAACCAAACACGGTGCTGCCATGCAGAAATCGGAATTTCCTGTGTCTTATGAGGAACATTTCCATGGGCACGGGTGTGTGAGTATAAGTGTGAAACACTTGAGTAGCTGCATCCACTGCAGGAAAAGTCACCCATGAGTAGAAAATCTCAAACGGGTAAGCTATCTCAGCACTCACCACCAAAATAATCGTCATGCCCTCCAAGGTGACATTATAAGCCGGCCAATGATTGCGGACCACTATGCGACTAAGCTGCGGTATGTCAACGTCACCCATAATGACACAGAAAAATAGAGGTCAAATGCAAAACTATGTAGCACAACTGGGTAGTAACTCAAAAGGAAACTGTTTTGAAAGATTCAAGCTTGAAAAGACCATTGTAACTATAGGTAGGTTTATCCGTCACCACTGTTAACAGGAAACAATAGTGAAGGGGTTAAAGACTGATATAAGCACTACTCAAGCGTCATATATTAACACCACCACTGGATGGGCGACATGTTGCAGGGATTCTGCTCAGACGCAGAACTGTGCGCAGAGACTGAGGACCTCAGTGAATTAGGGTGTACCAAAAACTCACATTAGTACCCAAAGTCCCCTACCAGACTAGTATCAGTGTCTATATGAGCAAAAATGTGTGTACAGAAATAAAAATAAATGCTAAGGAAGGTCTGTTGAAGGTCAGAGGGGCTGGAAAAAATTCTTGCAAATATCATTCAACTGCATTTAAAATGTTCCGAGTGGAGATACAACTACACAATCTGCTTCCATTCTTTATATGAAAAGTGAAATACAGATGGCCTATATTTTGGTTAATATACCAAAGCACTGTATTTAATCGGATTAAAATTAGGCCCAGGTGAAATGTCCATACCCCTGGCTTAATCTTGTGTGATTTTGGTAATTTTGAGGTCAGAGGCTAAGCTTCGGGGGGCTGTTTGGGGTGTTACACCCCCCAGTAAATGTATCATCTAGTAAATAGCTGGGTACAGGTCCTTTCAGTCGGGTATGGTGAGGTGTCTGTTGGATAGCACCTAGAATTTTAACATGCACACATATGACTAAGAACCACACAAACACACACATACACTCTCTCTCTCCTCTCTGTTTTGAAGTTCTTAAAAATGGTTGGTTATTTTACAAAATATTTTAGGGCATATGTATGAGAATGTCAAGCAGTGCAGCAAGTCACCTTGTTGAATTGCAGTGTTTGACAGGGAAAGGGCAGGAATTTGCCATATTTAAAAGAATACTGCGCATTTTCTTTTTTTAGAGTTTTATATAGCGCACACTAGACCCGGGACATTGGGTTTCAGAGCGCTTTACATGAGCACCAGTTGCGTTACAGAAGGACACATTCATTTTTGTTGGGCACAGGGAGATTAAGTGATTTGCCGAGAATCACAAGATGATGAGTGTAGTCACCGAGACTCGAACCAGGGCACCCCTGCACCTGTAAGGGTGCCTGTGTTGCATGCATGATTGTTTTTTTTTGTAGAAAGGGGCTTCTTCTTGAAAAATAACAATCTCCTGAGGGATATTCCCCAGTTCACACATGGCTATATGCAAATCAGTCTGACCCTGTGCCTCATGGGAACAGTCCAGCCCGAACTGCCAAGCCATGACTTCCCTGGACCGGAAACAAGCTTCCGAGGACCGGTTTCTGGCATTCCAGCCGTCTTCAGCCCGGCTTGCTTGAATCAAGTGGCAAAGTGAGCAAGGGACTCATGTCTGAGCATACCCCATAGATGCTCCGTCCATCACCACCCCCTTTTGTACCGCTTTTCGCTGCCATAAGTGTGGCAGGGTATGCTCAGACGTGAGTCCCTTGCTCACTTTGCCACTGGATTCAAGCAAGCCGGACTGAAGACGGATGGAATGCCAGAAACCGGTCCTCGGAAGCTTGTTTCTGGTCCAGGGAAGACATGGCTTGGCAGTTCGGGCTGGACTGTTCCCATGAGGCACAGGGTCAGACTGATTTGCATATAGCCATGTCTGAACTGGGGTGGCAGAGTGGGCTAAAGAAAGGTGATGGATTAAACCCAGATCTTTTGACTGGGTGTGAGTGTTTGATTCATTCAGATGCTCCGTCCATCACCACCCCCTTTTGTACCGCTTTTGGCCGCCATAAGTGTGGCAGGGTATGCCCAGACGTGAGTCCCTTGCTCACTTTGCCACTGGATTCAAGCAAGCCGGGCTGAAGACGGCTGGAATGCCAGAAACCGGTACTCGGAAGCTTGTTTCCGGTCCAGGGAAGACATGGCTTGGCAGTTCGGGCTGGACTGTTCCCATAAGGCACAGGGTCAGACTGATTTGCATATAGCCATGTCTGAACTGTGGTGGCAGACTGGGTTAAAGAACGGTGATGGATTAAACCCAGATCTTTTGACTGGGTGTGAGTGTTTGATTGATTCAGATGCTCCATCCATCACCACCCCCTTTTGTACCACTTTTGGCTGCCAAAAGTGTGGCAGGGTATGCTCAGACGTGAGTCCCTTGCTCATTTTGCCACTGGATTCAAGCAAGCCGGGCTGAAGACGGCTGGAATGCCAGAAACTGGTCCTCTGAAGCTTGTTTCGGTCCAGGGATGACATGGCTTGGCAGTTCGGGCTGGACTGTTCCCATGAGGCACAGGGTCAGACTGATTTGCATATAGCCATGTCTGAACTGGGGTGGCAGAGTGGGCTAAAGAATGGTGATGGATTAAACCCAGATCTTTTGACTGGGCGTGAGTGTTTGATTGATTCAGATGCTCCGTCCATCACCACCCCCTTTTGTACCGCTTATGTTGCCTGACTGTTCTGCAGGTTCAACCAGCTTCCACGCTGCCTCTGGTCTGGGAGGTGATTTTGGTCTTTCCTGTGTGTCCAGGTCCCTACATTCTGTGCCTCAAGCCTCATGCTATGATGATCCTTCGGAGGAAGGGTACACCTGTTGTATACCTCAGTTGCATCTTGGCTGCTGATAGGCTCTAATGATAATAATCAAGTGCCCATGGTGACCAGACTAGATGCTGTAACTGAGGCAGAAGGTGGTGAGTTTTTATAAGCAGTTGCCCTAATGGTGGTGGTGGTGGTAGTAGAGGTGGTTGTCTCACTTATGGACAACATGATGGGGATAGTGGCCACAGCCGTTGCCAATGAAGTTGTAGTGGCTACAGTTGATGGTAAATTTGTGGAGGTGGTAGTGGAATCAAATGCAGATGTTTGTGTCACTGCAATGGTGGTGGGATGGTGTGCTGGCTTCTGTTTTGTATCCACATGATTGGGTGACAGAGCATAACGAGTGGAGGACTTTTACTCGTTTTCCTCATCCTTCGACACATCACCTGCAAAGCAAATTTCATATTTTTTGTGTCGTGTTTCTTACTGATTGGTTACAGTTGGTTAGGCTTTAAACACTGGGTCACAAAATTCTACATGGTCTTGTCCTGGTCATGTTTTGTGGCCCTCTGTACTAGTAGTTAGGAGGTGGATCCCCAGGCAAAACGGTGGCCTTGAGGAAAAAGCACTGAGAGTTCAGAGGCTCACATGGTACACTCCACTAAACCCCCCCTCCCACTGTATTGGAGAAACATCAGACTCGATGGCCCTGAAGCCTGAAGCACACAAGGCCCCCAGGTGCGCAAACGTGGCTGTGTCACCATCCATATGCCACACCACCTGCAAACTCTTACTGTTCCCACTGCATACAGGAGTTGTATATGTTGGTGCCGCTCAACACAGCAGCTGCAACTTTAATTGATCCCACGGTTGCACTCACATGTTATACCTGCCAAAAAGCGTACTAGCGAGGTCATGGAATAGTGAACCACATGTCACAATATCTCATTGCTTGAATTTTACTTCCACTTCTAAGATTTAGAGAAATGCAATACTAGAAGCAGGGGTATAGATATATGCTAGTCAGAGGTGCCACATCTTCCACCCAGCCAATGAGTTATGGAGACAGAGGTATTAATGAGTCATTTCCTTACCTGGCATTTGAAATACCATGACCTCAGTTCCTTTGGCAATGCCCTCTCTGCCTGTGAAGTCAATGATCCCCTGCACAGTCACCTCTTATAGCTTAAGGGTCAGTGCTGGTGTTGGCCACAGCCCTGTAGCCAGGCTCTCTCGTGATGTTTGGCCTGGTGGACAGGAACCTACATTTTCAGGTCATAAAAACTGGCTACAATCTTCCAATGCCTTTTTGGTGCTGACCTGCTAGAGTGTTCTTCATCTTTGGTGGTGTACACACCACCCGGTGCCCCAAGGGGAGCACTTCTTCCTTCACCAATGCTTCAGCCAGAAGATGCAGCTCAAACTCTGATTTTCTGAGTCAGTGACCACATCATGCGGTTGGGCAGGTTTTTGTCTTTTATATTGTTGCCCTGGTCAAGGGATGGCAAAGGATTGTCCTGTTAATATTTTACAGGCCGCAGAGGCCAGGAGGGGTGCCTGATTTCTTCATTGTGTATGAGGCTGCCAGGCGTCCAGTCCATAATGTGTCAGGTCTCACCCTACTTTTTTGTCATTCAGGAATGCATCATGTGCCTGTAGTGGGTCGTTGCACCTCACCTGGCATGTGGACTATATCCGCTGGTGCACATTTACCTGCTGCGGATTCACACCTGGTAATTTCGATTTCATAGGAACGGAAACTACACGTAATTATGCCTCTAGGGTTCAAATTGAGGATCATTAATTACCAGGTGATTTTTTTGCACTCTCGTTGTGTTAGATAATTCGTACTGAGCGCCTTAGACTATGGATTCCTCCTAGTCCCTGATCACGTGTTGGCTGTTATGTTTTGACGTATGGTAACTTCACTTTCCACACCTAATAGAATTCAGGGATTTGCAGTCATTAGCACGCCACCTGCAATTTTTCCCAGGTATATTCCAGCAGACCAAACCTGCTAAAATGTGATACAGTGAAAACGCAGGGTGAACGCCAAAACACACAGAATTTGATGTCAAACGCTCCGCGTTCAACGTTCTACCCCACTTTTCAAGAGTAAACATCGAATAGTTTTATATTCTGCCCCCGGCAATAGTATGGTGACCAACTGGCATGGGTGCAAATTCAGTATGGCGTGTGTGAAAATGCAGGACGATGGGTCAAAATTCAGGACAGCAGGTCAAAATTAAGGACATAAGTTCGGGACAAAAAGGTACATTTTACAGACACGTCAGAGTCAGAAGAGGTCATGCAATAGTATACGAGTACATAAATAGACAAACAACATAAGTGCAAGTCAAGATAAGTTTATATTAGGTTGC
Source organism: Lissotriton vulgaris (assembly GCF_964263255.1). Classification (NCBI taxonomy): domain Eukaryota; kingdom Metazoa; phylum Chordata; class Amphibia; order Caudata; family Salamandridae; genus Lissotriton; species Lissotriton vulgaris. The sequence goes on from NC_141694.1 coordinate 1,122,321,702, forward strand.
GACAATCGCTGACCGTGTATTTTTGGTAGGCGTGCAGCTTTGAGCAACTGTACAGGTATTTTTGTGGTATTTCACATCATCATAGTTTATTTATATGGTTACCGCACTGGGTTGTGCCATCTTAAGGAATGAGAGCCAAGCAGGGTAAATACTGTCTGTAATTATTGAACGTTATTTTGAGAGCTCACTCTCTGACACACAGTCAGAGATCTACTCCTTTTAAATATTCTGATTGTTGTGGGGAGAAAATGAAGCATAGCAGGCTGTGCCAGGTCGGGGAGGGGTGGCTGCTGGCCACTGATGACAGCGGGGGCACAAGCTGGCCCCTGCAGAGAGAGTACAGGACTCTCAGGCTGATTGCAGGGGGACAGTTTGCTGCATTGTGCAGATTTACGGACAAAAGGCGTCAGTGAAAGAAATCCTTATGGACAATGCGGGATGCCCGCGGTCCCTGCAGGGGACCCCATAGGAGGGCAAACCCCGTAGTAGGGCGTGGGGAACCGTTCGGCCAGTCCAGTGGAGGGAGGTGGGGTGGGGGGCGGGGTCACCTAAGGGAAGGCCGTCCCCTTTTGGGACAAGATATAGGGGAGCCCCTCCCTCCTGGCGCCCTCTTTGCTGCTGCCCACCCTCACTAGTCAGTCGTGCCAGGCTGCTCCTCGCCAGCCTTAGATCCATTAGGCCTCCCAGCCTCCCCCGCTCATTCCCCCCGACGTCGGACGCGTCGCCGCACCGTATTCGTGGAATAGCGAGGTCCTCCTTTTAACGAGTCTGCGTGTTTCAAAGTAATTATGAGAATGATCAAAAGAATGCTAGTATTGAGAATAAGGCTAAGGATCCACGAGGGAAAATCGCCCGGTTAGTCACTACAATTTTTCTTGCAGGGAGTGAGACCACACAAGATGTCGGAAATGAGACCAGCTGGCGCAGGATCAGGGGCGGTTTCTGAAGCACAAGCAGCACATGCAGCGATTTTCCTACAACTAGTGGAAACGAACGGTGTGGCATGGGCTACCAATTTGCTTAAGGGCACCACGGCGAACCCCTGTGTGAACCATGACATCATTGCATTGGATGATGAGGACACAAGTAGTACAGGACACGCTAGAGCGTCTAAAAGAGTAAGGGTGCCTACGAACAAAGACTTCCTGCCGCCGTCGAAAAAGAAAGGCAGTGCTAAAACGACGGTCGCAGTAGTACATGACGTTCCTGGTACTTCAAACTTGTCGGCAGTGGTTCAGGAGGTGCCTGGCCCATCAAACTTGCCTACTATCAGGCAGCCAACCACGGAATACGCGACTAGAAGCGATCTTGGTAAGATCATGTCCACATTGGAAGTGTTTATGAAGGAGATGAGGGAAAGTGTGACGCCTGGCGCTAGTGGTGGGGTAGTACCGTCCAATGTGTGGGGAAACGGCGCCGCTATTTCTGGAGCATCTGGAGCAGCCGGTGGAGGGCCGGAGGGTACTGACCTGTTCAACCTGCCCCTTGCCCGCAGGCACCAGTGCCAGCACTACCTACATTACCTACCGCACCGCACATGGCGCCTGTTATTCCAGCACTGCCAGCCCCTCCGGCACCACAGCCACCGAACTCGGCGCCCCCGCCCGTGATGGTGCCATCGCCCCCTTCGAATACAGCAATTCCTGCTCCCACGTTACCAGCTCCTTCTCCAGCGCTGCCAAGCGATGAGGAAGAAGTGGTGCTTGACGCTCCTTTACTGTCAGGTCGTTCCTTCTTGTCCTGGGAGGTCCCGCTGGCAGCTAAGGAATTAATATGGAAACGAGAGTTTATAGATATTTTCTCATTACTCATGTTAGGACAGCAAGGTGCGTATGTACGCAGGGCAGGGCTAAAAGAAAACGAAAAAAGGTTACATTTCAGCCCTGGCCAGAAAAGACCATTGACACATGGATGGAAGCCTTTGCTATACTGTCCTCTGTTATCATGGAGAAGTTTGCCGATCAAGGACCAGCGTTAGTTCAGTACGGGAGACTCTTTCATAAAGAAGCGAAGAAGTGGGGAGGCGTAGGTTGGTTAGAGTATGATAGGGAATTCAGGAAGAAAATGTCAAGATCTCCTAAGATGCGCTGGGATCACAAAGAGGTACAGCTGTGGATGGACCATATGGGGTCCAGGGCGCTCCAAGGCATAGCTGCAAACAGTAAAGTGCAAGAAGCGCAGGTGGTGTCTAATGATAAAAGCAGCACAACGGCCCAGGCAGAGCAAAGGACGCCACCCTTTCGAGGGGGCCAGAGGGGGAGAGGCCATCTCCAGGGTCTTGCAGATTATTTAACAGCGGGCACTGCCATTGGGGGAGATCCTGCAAATTCACGCATACATGCAGCAACTGTGGAGGGCATCACCAGGCAGGAACGTGTAGGACGATCAAAGGACAAAAGCAAGGTAGTTATCACGGGGGGAGGGGCGGGTCTTGGCAGAATAAGTAACCAGTCAACATCCAACACACCCCCAACCCCCCCCTGCCCCCCTCCCCCTTCACCCCGCTGCCTACCAAGCCACCCACAGCCTGTTCTGCTCAAGCGTTGTCACCAAATCCTCTAGAGTTAGGCACAGTGAAAGGGCCCTCACCGATAAAATAGGAACGATTGGTTGTTCTGCTGAATAAATATCCCAACAGATTGGATGGGAGACTGCTACTGGGAGGGTTTGCTGAAGGTTTTGTTATACCATACATAGGGGTTCCGGTCGCGAGAGATGCAGATAATCTGAAATCAGCAAGGGACAATCCTGAGGTGGTGAGAGCGAAAGTTGTTAAGGAACTTGAGCTGGGGAGGGATGCTGGCCCATTTTCACGACCACCACTAGACAACTTCGTGGTATCCCCCCTGGGGATAGTACCCAAAAAAGAGCCCAGGCGTTCAGGCTGATACACCACCTGTCCTACCCCGAAGGGGAGTCAGTCAATCACAACCTAGAGGAAGGGGTGTGCTCTGTCTCGTATTGTTCATTCGATGTGGCCATGGACCTCGTACGACAAGCTGGCAAAGGGGCCTGGCTGGCAAAAGCTGACATTGAGTCTGCTTTTCGCCTCCTGCCAGTGCATCCTAGCAGCCAAAACTTGCTAGGTTTCAGGCTGGGCAATGAATATTACTATGACAGATGCATGCCCATGGGTTGCTCCATCTCCTGGGCATTCTTCGAAGCCTTTAGCACCTTCTTGCAATAGGTACTTCAAGAGATGGAAGGGGTTGAGAACGTGTCCCATTATCTGGATGACTTCCTTTTTGTAGGCAGAGCAGAAACAGTAGATTGTGCAGAGGCGCTGGCAAAATTTCAAAAAATGACAAAGTATTTGGGAGTGCCACTGGCTCCGGGGAAGACTGTGGGTCCAGCGCAGGCTTTAGTTTTCTTAGGCATAGAAATAGACACGGTAGCAGGTGAGGCCAGGCTCCCAGCAGGAAAGGTCGCCGAGCTAGCAGCCCAGATCAAACCGGTGCTAGGGCAGGATAAGGTGTCATTGGACGACATACAGAGCCTTCATGGGAGACTAAGCTTCGCCACAAAAGTGATTCCAGCTGGTAGGGCTTTTGCGCGCAGGTTGGCCAGGACAGCAGCAAAGATAAAGCGCAGACACCATCAAGTGAGGCTGAGTTTTGGGGTCAAAGAGGACCTTAAGTTGTGGGGGGACTTCCTTGAGCAGTTTAATGGCTCTGTGATATGGAGGGAACCCTGGACCAGTAGCCAGGAGCTGACGTTGTTTACAGACGCGTCGGGCAGGGAGGGTTTTGGGGCAATCCTCGACAGGGAGTGGTGCGCGGCTGAGTGGCTCAATGCATGGAGGAAGAAAAAGATAACTGCCAACATAACGGTTTTGGAACTGTTCCCAATCGTTGTGGCTTTCCACCTTTGGCCTGCCTTGCTAACTGCAAAAAGAGTGGTTCTATGGTCCGACAACATGGCGGTAGTCCAGGCCATCAACACCCAGTCGGCCTCTTGTGCACTTGTGTTATGCTTACTCAGAGAACTTGTCAAAGTATGTTTATACAATAATGTGGAATGTAAGGCTAGGCGCATCCCTGGAGCCCAAAACACGGCTGCTGACGCACTTTCACGTTTCCATTGGCAGCGGTTTCGAGAGGCTTGGCCGAGAGCGAGGGAAGAGATGACGCCTTTCCCGGCTCGGCTTTGGCACCTGTTGCGGTGGCACAGCGTATCAGAGAACTAGGCGAGATGTCCTTGGCACCTCGGACTATGAGGAGATACCAGACTTGCGTAAAAACATTTTGCGAAATCATGGGCCCATGGGAGCGGGAGGCTTCGAGACAGGTTGAAAAAGTGCAGGCATTCATGGTCTGGGCGAAAGATGAGGGGAAGAGCCACTCATGGATGGCCGGGCACTTGTCTGCCATCGGGCACCATGCCCGGCTTTTAGTTCAGAAGGACCCAACGGCGTTATTTCCAACAAGGGCGGCACTCAAAGGCTGGGCAAGAGTGATGCCCAAACTAGCAGATCAAAGGGCCCCCATGGATTACGAGACTTTAAAAAACATGCTAGACGCCCTGCCTGCGGTCACACATTCCGCCTATGAGGCAGCCCTCTTTGCAGTGACTTTCAGCTTAGCATTTTTCGGAGCCTTTAGGATAGGCGAATTGGTAGCTCGTTCCAAAAAAGAGGTTAACTCTAGGACCCTGTTGATGAAGGACGTTCGTTTGACAGCGGATTCTGTAGAGATCCTCCTACAATCCTCCAAGACAGACCAGACAGGCAAGGGTAGGAACATTTCATTACAGCGTCTGGGCAATGACAGTTACTGCCCGGTGGCTCTGCTGGCCGCTTTCCTGTCCTGCCGCCCACATACAGAAGGGTTGCTACTTATACATTCAGACGGCTCCCCGGTAACAAAGTATCAGGTGGATCATGTGATGCAGGGGTGCCTATACTTGGCAGGATACACAACGAAAGGGGCCAAGTTCAGCTCCCATTGCTTCAGGATAGGTGCGGCTACCACTGCCTTTAGGGTAGGTCTCCCAGCCGAAGCAATTAAAAGAGTAGGTCGGTGGGAATCTAACTGCTACAAAAGATATGTGAGACCAATGAGTGTAATACGCCCTGTGAGCAGACATATGGTTGACGAAGTGTAAATAAAGAAGAATAATTACGTAAGCCATGACAGGAATAAAACGATGTGTGTTTCAAATTTCAGTTGCCACTTGGTGGTTGTTTGACTTTGCAGTGCTTTTAAGTGTGTCAATAAACTATAATCTTACAACATATTGTGTTTCATTGCAGGGACAGAGGTATGGGTGATGGGGCACTCTTATGTCACGAGACTGGCGAGATGGGTGAATGCCAACACTAATATATCGTGGTTTGGCTTCCCCGGGATGCATTGGGCGGCACTGATAGGGACGCTGCGTAGATTATTGAGGGAGAACAGGCGAACGCCAAACATCCTGGTGGTGCACCTAGGGGGAATGACCTGGTAACATTAGGCAAGAGGCGATTGTTAGACGCAATGAGGAAAGACTTGAGCATCATGAGCGGCGAATTGGGACAGTGCAACATATATTGGTCAGAAATATCCCCTAGACCGATTTGGCATGGGGCAACATCGCAGGAAGCACTAAAAGTCACCCGTAGGCGCGTAAACGCAGCAATGCGCAAATTCAGCGAACAGAGAGGGGTAGGTTTCATCAGGCACGGCTTGCTGCACGCCAAATCCATTGGCTGCTGGGAATCTGACGGGGTACACTTGTCCAAAGTAGGCATGGCGATTTTCCTATTAGATCTAGGGGAGGCGCTAGAAACAGCCGGATGCAGATAGAAGAGATGTAAGGGCTAGGTAGTGGGGGCTCTGGGCGCAGCAGGTGCCATGCCCAGGGCTGTGGAAAAGGTACAAGGCGATCCCCATACAGGACAGGCGCAGGAACAGGACCTGAAGCCCCAGTGCGAAACGCACCGTGCTGAGTCATACATAATCCAAGGGGCCCTTCTTGGGGACTTGGTTTCAACGGCGCCCCGTTAGTCCTTAGGGCGGTTGTAAGCCTGAGCACCCGGGGGCTTGCCAATAACGCCCGCCTGGCTGGGCAAGGTGTGAGTTGACTCTCCCTTGTCCGGAGGGTGGGGCAGGTGGACGATAGGTCCGCCGGTGGGAGGATTTCCTCCAAGTTCCACACCGGGCTATGGCCACTGGTGTCCGCTTCTTTGGCTCAACTTCAGGCGCCCTGCAACAAGGGGTTGCGGGGTATAGGGGGTCGCCTGTCAGTTAACCCGTTCTGTTATTTGTACCACAAATAAACCTGCAACTTCTTCATCCCAACATGCTTGTCTGTGTATCATTTGGGTGGGGGAGGTTGTGGGACGAGGTGTACCGATGCAACTACTATGCGGGACCCCATAGGAGGGCAAACCCCGTAGTAGGGCGTGGGGAACCATTCGGCCAGTCCAGTGGAGGGAGGTGGGGCAGGGCGGGGTCACCTAAGGGAAGGCAGTCCCCTTTTGGGACAAGATATAGGGGAGCCCCTCCCTCCTGGCGCCCTCATTGCTGCTGTCCACCCTCACTAGTCGGTCATGCCAGGCTGCTCCTCGCCAGCCTTAGGTCCATTAGGCCTCCCAGCCCCCCCCCCGCTCATTCCCCCCGACGTCGGACGCGAGGCCCGCGCATTCAACTCCCCTCCCTACCGCTCACCCGCTGAAAGGGGGGGAAGTGGGGAGGGGGGAATATTAACGATGTATTTGTGTTTTCTAGGTTGCAGGAGGAGTTACAAGGCGATCCCCATACAGGACAGGCGCAGGTACAGGACCTGAAGCCCCAGTGCGGAATGCACCGTGCTGAGTCATACATAATCCAAGGGGCCCTTCTTGGGGACTTGGTTTCAACGGCGCCCCGTTAGTCCTTAGGGCGGTTGTAAGCCTGAGCACCCGGGGGCTTGCCAATAACACCCCGCCTGGCTGGGCAAGGTGTGAGTTGACTCTCCCTTGTCCGGAGGGTGGGGCAGGTGGACGATAGGTCCGCCGGTGGGAGGATTTCCTCCCAAGTTCCACACCGGGCTATGGCCACTGGTGTCCGCTTCTTTGGCTCAACTTCAGGCGCCCTGCAACAAGGGGTTGCGGGGTATAGGGAGTCGCCTGTCAGTTAACCCGTTCTGTTATTTGTACCACAAATAAACCTGCAACTTCTTCATCCCAACATGCTTGTCTGTGTATCATTTGGGTGGGGGAGGTTGTGGGACGAGGTGTACCGATGCAACTACTATGCGGGACCCCATAGGAGGGCAAACCCCGTAGTAGGGCGTGGGGAACCATTCGGCCAGTCCAGTGGAGGGAGGTGGGGCGGGGCGGGGTCACCTAAGGGAAGGCCATCCCCTTTTGGGACAAGATATAGGGCAGCCCCTCCCTCCTGGCGCCCTCTTTGCTGCTGCCCACCCTCACTAGTCGGTCGTGCCAGGCTGCTCCTCGCCAGCCTTAGGTCCATTAGGCCTCCCAGCCCCCCCCCCGCTCATTCCCCCCGACGTCGGACGCGAGGCCCGCGCATTCAGCTCCCCTCCCTACCGCTCACCCGCTGAAAGGGGGGAAGTGGGGAGGGGGGAATATTAACGATGTATTTGTGTTTTCTAGGTTGCAGGAGGAGTTACAAGGTGATCCCCATACAGGACAGGCGCAGGAACAGGACCTGAAGCCCCAGTGCGAAACGCACCGTGCTGAGTCATACATAATCCAAGGGGCCCTTCTTGGGGACTTGGTTTCGACGGCGCCCCGTTAGTCCTTAGGGCGGTTGTAAGCCTGAGCAACCGGGGGCTTGCCAATAACGCCCCGCCTGGCTGGGCAAGGTGTGAGTTGACTCTCCCTTGTCCGGAGGGTGGGGCAAGTGGACGATAGGGCCGCCGGTGGGAGGATTTCCTCCCAAGTTCCACACCGGGATATGGCCACTGGTGTCCGCTTCTTTGGCTCAACTTCAGGCGCCCTGCAACAAGGGGTTGTGGGGTATAGGGGGTCGCCTGTCAGTTAACTCGTTCTGTTATTTGTACCACAAATAAACCTGCAACTTCTTCATCCCAACATGCTTGTCTGTGTATCATTTGGGTGGGGGAGGTTGTGGGACTAGGTGTACCGATGCAACTACTATGGACATAAGGCCCAAATAACGGGCGGTCCATGAAATTTATGGACGGTTAGTCACGCTAGGCAAAACGTCACCCTGCAGTATATCATTGCTGCTACAACAAACAAGCACTGGCAAAAGCAATGGGTCTGACATCGCTGCTAGCATTTGGCTTTGCTAATTCTTGGTTTTCTTTACATGATTTTACGTTGAGTTTGCAAACCTCTATTTTTGAGGAAGCTGCTTGGCCCTCATTAATTTTAAAAAAATTGGCTAAAACTGAACATAATTTTTCGGGCCACGTGGATGCGCTTCTTTTGAAACAACAGAATTCGGTCATGCACAGTATAGTTAGACGATGGCTGCAGTGGGCAGTCGTACTACCCTATGCTTTATGCTGTAATGGGCAAAAGAAAAAATGCTGAATTACACAATAAAAGATGAATGGAAGAAGAGGGTTGCTTGAAAGCACCAATAACTATGTATATTATGCAAGTCTACTATAATTAAAGGTGACAGCTTAATGCCAGACATAAAAATGGCTTTTAATTTTACAAAGGCCAGTAATTCATCCTAACCTCTTGTCATATTTAAAAGAAACAAGTATAGCTTCTTCAGCGTACACTATAAATTTATGGACAGACTGGATAGAACTAGTACAAAGATAAAAAATCAGCATTGAGGTGGCAGCCTATTTTCAAGATATTACTTACAAAAGCACATTTTTCTACATTCTCCTCTATGAGTCAATCCATTTTTAGAAAATGAACTGAAAATTATATTAAAAAGGAAACTGTTCAGCCATTGACACTAACATTAAAACCAACCACTAAAACAGGTAATTTCCAGATTTTACTTTAAATTCTATGCAATAATCTTTACAGTATCGCAGCAAAGACCTAGAAAGGGCAGCAATATTTTGGATACCAGATGCCCTCTTCAAATTTTCTCTTTAAGCAAGAGAAGAGAAGATATAACCATTAATTTCACAAACATACAGTCTTCATGCAACTGCACAGGGGAATTCAAATTCAGGCTTTAATGAGTATATGTATTCCAAATTCAGCAGCAAAATAAACCAGGTATGTGGCTGGTAAATCACAACGTTTGTGTTTCAAAGCTTTTGAATAAAGAGGGAATTAACATTTGTCTACTATTACCTTATAGCCCCATGTCGAGGGCTACACTGGTTGTTCAAGGCCCTGAACCCGAGATATAGTCCTGAGTTGTAGGCGAAGCCCTTTAACGAAGGAGAGGCAGAAGGGCTATAAGGCTATTAGAACATTCCACCCACTAATGGCAGAATGTTCTAAATTAATAAGGGAGAAACATGAAGAAAAACATTGCCAAGCTGGAACTCCAGGCTCATACCAGCTATTTTAAGCCCTGAACTGCTCCATTGTCTTCAATGGAGCTCTCAACATTACAATGTTCTAATTCGGTTAGAGATTTTCCAAGCATAATTTAAAAAATAGCTTAATTATGTATTCTCTATAACATCACTGACTAACACAACCTCTCCTAATGGGCTCCCCTTACCATCACCACCCCCTTTTGTACCGCTTTTGGCCGCCATAAGTGTGGCAGGGTATGCTCAGACGTGAGTCCCTTGCTCACTTTGCCACTGGATTCAAGCAAGCCGGGCTGAAGACGGCTGGAATGCCAGAAACCGGTCCTCGGAAGCTTGTTTCCGGTCCAGGGAAGACATGGCTTGGCAGTTCAGGCTGGACTGTTCCCATGAGGCCCAGGGTCAGACTGATTTGCATATAGCCATGTCTGAACTGGGGTGGCAGAGTGGGCTAAAGAACGGTGATGGATTAAACCCAGATCTTTTGACTGGGTGTAAGTGTTTGATTGATTCAGATGCTCCGCCCATCACCACCCCCTTTTGTACCCCCTTAAGAAGGCAGCAAAAGACACCAGATCTGCTGAAGTTATAGGCATCAGCAGCCTTTAGTCCTAGGCTTCGCTGACTAAAAGACAGAAAACATTCAAGCACAATAGAAACTCAATAGAAGAAGGGACTCTTACAGTTGACTTTGCAAGTGTGAAATGAATATTTATATGGTAAGATGCTGTTGACATGGAGCTACATGTGCGCGTCAGCAGATATCTGTTATCCATATATTTTTAAACATAGCAAAACATTAATTTGCAAAGGCACTATTGCTTCTTTATAGCTCCATCATTAAAGATGCCATTTTAACTATCAGACTGTCTATGCATACAGGTCAAATCAAGGAAATACCAGGCGAAGCAGAAGTGACATCACCTGCCCTTTCTTCTCCACTTTCACTGGCACACACACATACTTGCAAATACACACACATTCACACACACACTCTTTCACAAATACACTCTCACCCACATGCATGCACACAACATACATTTAAATGCATTTTTTACTTACCTCAGCTGCCATGTAATGGAATATTCCAGCTTATTATACTCCATTTCTATTACACTATTTAAAATAATATATTTTATTTATACACTATTAGTGTAATATAAAAGAGAGTGCAGCCCCAGCTGCGTTTCTGGCACTGAATTTGCCACCTCTGAGGCCAGATGACTCAAAGGCAGTGCTAGGGGTAGCAAAGGGCAAGCTAGGCTTTTCAGCTGCAACCCTTGGTGACCCCTAAATGACATACTTGTGGCTATGCCTGGCTATTTACAGACAGAGCCCAAGGAGGGGTACATGGATAACAAATTTGGAGACCGCTGCAGAACCTTCGCTCCTTTCAATTTCTACAACAACAAGCATTGGCATAGCCAATAGGTCTTGCCTTTGTGACCTTATAAGTGTTTAGTTATCCAGCACAATATCCTTGGTGCAACAACATCAACTGTTGCATGGCTAAACACTTATACGGTCCCAAAGGCAAGACCTCTAGGCTATGTCAATGCTTGTTTTGGTTTAGTAAGGAGGAGGAGGTGCAGCCTTCTTTACAAACACCTTGTCTAACTGCCTGGAAACAACCGAAGGCGAGGTGGGGGTTTGTAGTGCAACTAAGGAGAGACTGCCCTGGAGGCATTGCACAGCCTTATCTGATTCAACAAGTCTGCAGCCTAGGGACATGTGTCCACAAGTAATAACAAGCATTTAAAATGCAATGGTCTCGTCTTTGTTAAATTTAGAGCTATTGTCATTACAAATGTCATTTTTTTCATTTATTGTTTTTTTTAAACCGATAAATATATGGTATTGTCATTTACAATGGCAATAGGTAAGCATTAGAGAGTAGTAGAGAGTATTAGCACTGATTAATAGTTAGTAGAGAGTGACTAGTTGATTAATAGAGCCACACACACAGAGCCACACACACACACACACACAGACACACAGCCCCACACACACACACACAGCCCCCCACACACACACAGAGCACCCCCACACACACGCACAGAGCCCCTCACACACACAGAGCTCCACACACACACACAGAGCCCACACACACACAGAGTACCACACATACACAGAGCCCCAAACACACACAGAGCCCCGCACACACACACAGAGCCCCACACACAGAGCCCCCACACACACACATAGAGCCCCAGACACACACACACACAGAGCCCCCCACACACACAGAGCCCCCCCACACACACACACAGAGCCCCAAACACACACAGAACCCCCAGCACACACACACACAGCCCCACACACACAACCCCCCCCCACACACACACAGAGCCCCACACACAGAGCCTAACACACACACACAGAGCCCCAAACACACACACAGAGCCCCACACACACACACACAGCCCCACACACACAGAGCCCCACACACACACACAGCCCCACACACACACACAGAGCCCCCCTACACACACAGAGCCACACACACACACAGCCACACACACACACAGAGCCAAACACAAACACACAGAGCCAAACACAAACACACAGAGCCACGCACCAACACACAGAGCCACACGGATTAAGGTGCTAGCCGCAAAGCTCTTCATGTAGGCAGTAAATCAGTTCTGCTTTAATGTTTACAAATTCATCAGAGACGCTTGCCCTGCCTGGGCCTTCTTCACACAATGTGGAGTGGTGTGGCTCACTGGTTAGAGGCGGCAGACCCGGAAGCAGAGGACGGCCCGGGACCAGGGTTCAATTCCTGACGCGGCAGGGTCATGGACCAGGGTCAGCGGACTCGATATTTCTCGCCTCGGTGCCTACTCTAACCAGGGATCACAATCAGCAACTCTGGGCATTAGCTTGCCTCATCTCCACAACGGCCCCCCACATACGCCGGGGATGCCTGGTTTCACCTTGGAGATACCCAGTAGGGACCATCTCACAGGGAAAGCCAGGACGGGCTTCCCAGCGGTCTACAGCGCGGAGATACCCCATGTGGGGTGATTCATGCGCTTTACAAGACATCATTACATTACATTACATTACAATCCATGGAGACAAGATGTCCTTGGTTGCAGTTGGGTATCACTGGTATATTGGTGGATTCAAACAGAGTATAAGGCTGGCAAGGGTTTGGCTCCAGGTCGCTCCTCATGTGATATAAAAAGTATGGATGCCAGTTTCTGTCAGGCTGGTCCTCCAAACTCCTGGACCTTGGGGTGGGTGTGATTACCAAATAAACCCTGCCTGAAAAAAATATTGAAAGAACATAAAATAGAACATTGGCCTATTTTCAGGGTCACAAGACGGTGTAGTTCTTGCTGGGGAGTGCGCCATGCTCCCCGAAGTGGCACGGCAAGTGAACAAATGTGATATATTTATTGATACTGTCATCTTTAGCGCCAGGAAATTTGGCCAAACTGTGAGGCTGGACAAGTTACTCAAACTCTGGAGCGTGTTTTCCCTTCCTTTGTGAAACAGTAAACTCTTACGAACGTATTAAGTATTGTGAGCAAAAGTTGGGCTTCAGTTATGAAATTGCTGAGGCGCTCAATATAAGCAGGGTGTCCGGGGCTATTCTGCTGAGGCTGCGACTTTCATAGAGAGGCAGGTGGGCTGGGAGAAGGGGATCGTATGGCTGCTGGTCTGGAATAGTCTGGAATGGAACGGAACCACGAGATGAGGAGGGGTGAGGTGGAACCAGAGCAGCAGCGTGGTGGCCCTTTCCCGGCCAAAGCAGTCGCCTGGAAGTGTACCTCTCCTCTGTTCTCTCATCTCTATGGGTCTCTGACGTCACTCAGGGAGGATAAACACGGGTTTCCGCTGTTCATCTAGACCTGGTCGCAGCCCCTTAAGACACGTTGTCCGGCTCCTTGGTATTAAGTATTGTGAGCAAAAGTTGGCCTTCAGTTATGAAATTGCTGAGGCGCTCAATGTAAGCAGGGTGTCCGGGGATATTCTGCTGAGGCTGCGCCTTTCGAGGAGAGGCAGGTGGGCTGGGAGAAGGGGATCGTATGGCTGCTGCTTTTCCAGACCCTGGAATAGTCTGGAATGGAATGGAATGAACGGAACCACGAGGTAAGGAGGGGTGAAGTGGAACCAGAGCAGCAGCGGGGAGGCCCTTTCCTGGCCAGAGCAGTCGCCTGGAAGTGTACTGCTCCTCTTTTCTCTCGTCTCTATGGGTCTCTGACGTCACTCAGGGAGGATAAACACGGGGCTTCCACTGTTCATCTAGACCTGTTCGGAGCCCCTTAAGACACGTTGTCCGGCTCCTTGATAAGTACTCCTTCTTACCCACCACAGTACAACAGGAGCGAGCAAGGATTCTGTAGGTATCAGAGAGAGACAGTGCGCCCCATAAAACCAACTTTAGAACTTTACTGAGCGTGAAGAATGTTGTAATGTAACTTGTCTTGTGCATCCTCCCTATGCTTACCCCTGCTCTACTGCTTGGCCCTTGATGATGTCATTGGAATGTTGGGAGGGTTGAACAGTAAGGAGATGTCAGTTGGTATGAGGGGCTGAGCAGTGAAACTGCTCCTGGTGTGGTCTGTTTCCTGTATCTACATAACATCTTATTCCAAGGATCTTAAGTGAAAAATAAACCTATAATCTTGGATACATCTATGGACTACAGATCTTTCTTTCATTACTTTAACACTGGTGACAATTTTAAAAGAACCTGCGTGCTATTTCTATGGATTTGGACTTTCAAGGAACTAAAGGATTTGGATTTGGATTTGGAGAAACTTGGCACATCTAAGACCCCACCAGTGACCACAGCATCGGTCGCCCTTTCATGTAAGTGCCAGTTTCTGTTTCACTGACTTTACTTAACAATATTGGTCTGCTGTAATTTACTACGGGCTGTTTGGAGAGAGGGTACTGTATTTAATGCTGAGAGTGTGCTCCCTGCTGCTCAAGAAAAAAGGGAATGGCGTGAAAAGAGCATGTGGTTTTCATTTCTTGCCTGCTTTGGATTTACCAGCTGTTGTTTGGGAAACACAAAGTGAGTCTGGAGTTTGACTCTCTGTATACATTTTAAAGGTGTGCCTACAGTTTTTAGCCCTGTGACTGACGTGTGGAGTAACGATGAAGAAACTAACTTTTTGTCATGTTTTGGACGTCTACAAAACCAACAGTGCCTTTGCCATAAGCTGATTGATGTACGGTTCGTGAATTTTATACTGTGACTAGCAGCACCTTTCACACACTATGGAGTTTTTATGGACGCATTCTGTTTTCAGCAAGTTTGACATTTTTGTGGTTTGGTTGTCAAAAAAGTAAACGGAAGAAAAGTCAGCTTCTTGACATTTGTTGCTTTTGGAATCGTAACGGCTACTCTTACCGTTACCGAGCGCGCTCTGCTGCTCGCGCTGTTTTCACTCACGCTGCTTTTGCTCGTGCTCCTCCCTGCCATGCACGTTCTGCCTTTGTAGATTTTTGAGCCTGCTTTCCCTCACGCTCCATTTCTTCTGCCAGCGATGCTCTGCACGTAATTACGTCATGTCTATACGTCATGTTAACACCCATGCCGCAATCTTGATTTCCATGGTTACCGGCACAACGTTGGGAGCGACCTGATTTCTAACGGACAGCGGTTAATTTGTTTTTTTTGTGGCAGCAGTGATTTATTATCAGAAATAGTGATCTGCAGCACATTTTATAAAAAACACTTCACACAAATTTATCCAAGGTTTACTTACAAGTGCTGCGTGCGTGTCTCTTAACATTTTTGTGGGATGACTCGGGAGCAAAGATCAAGCTCCAGTGTTTAAGACTATATAAGGGCCAGGGTGGTCAAGACTGGTGAAAGAGGAAGTTTTCATAATTTTGGAAAATGCTTAAGTTATAATGTTTAGTTGACCTTATGATGAAGCCAGTCTTTTACGGTCTTTTATTACTTGTCTTTCTTCCTACGTTACATAAGCCTTTGTTGTTTGGGAAGCATGACAAATCATCATTTTTATGGTTGTGTATCGATGGACACAGTTCTCGTTTTTATTTTAGTCTTTTGTTTTGAGCTGTGCATGAAGTGGTTTTGAGACTTTATGGTTTTGCATGTGATGCCTGCTATGTGGTAACCCACTCATATGCAATGTCTGGTTTAGTCTCTCTTTAAGCAATGTGTCCTTCATTCGTATTCTGTGTTGGTTGTTGGTGTATGCAATAGTGGGTTTTCTCTTGTCCAGCCGTTACTGTTTATGTATGGTGAAGGGGAAGTGTGTGTGGCTTGAGTAGTTTTTCCTTTATGGTTTTGTTGAGGGTCTGAGGCTTCAGTTTTCTTATTTGGTTGTGGGTACTCTGTTGGTTACCCCATGGGCATTGTGCCGCTATTCTTGGTCTGGTTTGCAGAAGGGGGAGTATGTTGTGTCCCTAGTCCTGCATGCATATACAGGAGTTGGGTTTTCCTGGTCTTGCTGTTACTTTTTGTTTTTCCTGGTCTTGCTGTTACTTTGGGTTGTGGGTGACATATGTCTGTCACCCCATAAGTATTGTATGGCGTGCAGTAGGGGGAACATGTTGTGTCCCCAGTCCTGCCGTTTCTCTCATTAGGTTGTGGGTTGGCTTATTATAGTCGCCCCGTTGGCATAGCTTGTTTTTACCTCTGTGGTTTTTGTGAGTATTGGTCTCACATTTGGTTTGGGGTCGACAAAGTTTTATCGCCCCGTTGGTCTTACTTCACCTTTGTGGTTGTATGGAGAGGATATGTACCTCCATTGTTGGGTGAGAAATATCTAGTCCCTGACATTGTCTGGATTGCTTTAGGACTTTTGTGTTGTCCTAGTTTTTCCTTTGTAGTTGTATGGAGAGGATGTGTACCTCCATTGTTGGGTGAGAAATATCTAGTCCCTGACATTGTCTGGATTGCTTTAGGACTTTTGTGTTTGTCCTAGTTTTTCCTTTGTAGTTGTATGGAGAGGATGTGTACCTCCATTGTTGGGTGAAAAATATCTAGTCCCTGATATTGTCTGGTTTGCCTTTGGACCTTTGTGTGGGTCCTAGCTTTGTTTTATTTATTAATGTGTTTGGAGTGTTAGAAGGTTTAGGACTTGGATGTTGAATCGCTGTGTTATTTGGCTCTTCGTTTCTGAATCTTTCTGACATTCCCTTTGTGCTTTTTCATCTTTGCACATTTACTTCTTTGTGAATTATATTGCTTGTGTGCTTATGATTCATTTGTTGATTTTGATGAAAGGGGGATGTGTTGTAATGTAACTTGTCTTGTGCATCCTCCCTATGCTTACCCCTGCTCTACTGCTTCGCCCTTGATGATGTCATTGGAATGTTGGGAGGGTTGAACAGTAAGTAGATGTCAGTTGGTATGAGGGGCTGAGCAGTGGAACTGCTCCTGGTGGGGTCTGTTTCCTGTATCTACATAACATCTTATTCCAAGGATCTTAAATGAAAAATAAACCTATAATCTTGGATACATCTATGGTCTACAGATCTTTCTTTCATTACTTTAACAAAGAAGGCACAGACTACACTCTGTATCCTTCATTTAATTTTATTCCTTTAATTTTATTCCTTTAATTTGCTTCTTAAGTTTGTAGTTTAGGTAGCTGTTCATCTTTACTTAATGAGTATTGTGGACCTGTATAAGGTAATAAAGAAGGAGGGAGGAGAGAGAGGAGGCCCTGGGGGGAAGACGGGCTGCAGGAGTCTGTAAGTCCCGTCCTTTTCGGATTGGGGGCGTGTTTTTCTTTAGAGAAAGAAACGAAAAAAACACGCCCCTCAATCCGAAAAGGACGGGGCTTACAGCGAAAAGTGATCGTCACAGAGACCTCTTCTCCAATGGCTGGCCGCCGTTTAGGAGTCCAGCCAATGGAGAAGAGGGGCAGATTTAAGCCTCGCTACTCTGAGACATAAGATCTCTCCAGCGAGACTGCGCATGTGCAGCCTACGCTAGCTGTGACATAAAAAAGGTGGTTGTAAAAACATCTTGAGAGTGTAGCAAAAACAACCACCAAAGGGATACATTTATTACAAACAGGATACGTGTATAAGCAAAGACAGTAGCTTTTGTAAAGGTGATTCTTTTATTAAGCAGGCACAGTAGCTTTTGTAAATGCAAATGTTTTATAAAAAATGTTTATAATGGAGTAGGAAAAATTTGTCTTTTACATCATAACGCATGGACTGTGTTGGCAGCCTATCCAAAGAAGCAAAAGCGGTCCTAGGACCTAAACGTTCTGCAGGATGAAAGCAAAGTTAAATATAAGCGAGGGGCTCAATTTAATAATTTCAGTATAATTAAGAGTGACATCTTAACAACTATAAGTGACAGGCTGTGGGATGACTTGTGGACTGTGTTGGCGGCCTGTCCAAAGAAGCGAGAGCGGTACTAAACGTTGTACAGGATGAAAGCAAAGTTATAGATATGTGAGAGGCTCAATTTAATAATTTCAGTATAATTAAGAGTGACATCTCAACAACTATAAGTGACACGCGCTCTTGGATGACGAGTGGAATGTGTTGGCGGCCTGCCCAAAGAAGCGAAAGCGATACTAAATGCTGTGCAGGATGAAATCAAGGTTAAAGATATGTGAGGGGCTCAATTTAATAATTTCAGTATAATTCAGAGTGACATCTCAACAACTATAAGTGACACGCACTCTTGGATGCCGCGTGGACTGTGTTGGCGGCCTGTCCAAAGAAGCGAAAGCGGTACTAAACGTTGTGCAGGATGAAAGCGGGGTTAAAGATATGCGAGGGGCTCAATTTAATAATTTCAGTATAATTAAGAGTGACAACTCAACAACTGTAAGTGACACGCGCTCTTGAATGACGTGTGGTCTGTGTTGGCGGCCTGCCCAAGGAAGCAAAAGCGGTACTAAACATTGTGCAGGGTGAAAGCGAGGTTAAAGATATTGCAGGGTTGCAAAGGGGCAGTGGCCCATTTCCCTTGCGTCTCGCGGCACTGGAAGTGTAAGGATTAAAGTAGTGTGGGTGTTTGCATGTGCCCTGGTCCTGGCTGTGCTGCCGGGCTTGCCAGAGTACACTGGTTTGTTGCTTTGGACAGGCGGAACTACTGTGTTCACTTGTATCCTCGTACCTGTGTGGTAACCCCCAGCCAGTTTTTTGTTGCTCTTTTTTCTGGACAGACCGCGTTTGTCGCGCTCCTGGGTGACGCATTGTTGTGTTGCTAATAAGAGCATGTATTGATGGACAACACCAGGTTGTGTTAGTGGTGAGGTGTGGACTGTGTTGGCGGCCTGTCCAAAGAAGCGAACGTGCAGTGTTACATATATTGCTTGCTTGCGCATTTGCAGTGATATGCCAGTGAGAAGCTGGTGCTCATGTGCGCTACTAAAAATGTTTTATTTATATTCTAGTGGGCCTCCCCACATGTGTATTGTAGCCCACACCAACCCAAACAGGACGGGCGTGAAAGAAGTCAGTGAAGGAAAACGTTTGTTTAAAAAGCCCATTTATAAACCACCCTATGTCTAGGTATATAGCATTTATAAATGTTTTTTGATTAAAAGCAGTCCGACAAACACAAGTGAAAATTAAGCCCTGGTTTAGCTAATAAGGCTCTGCCATAAATGCCAAGGTGTTTTTTTTTGGTTTAGTAAGTGGAGGAGATGCAGCCTTGTTTACAAACACCTGGTCTAACTGCCTGGACACAGCCGAAGGCGAGGTGGGTGGGGAGGTGGGGGGTTTGTAGTGCAACTAAGGAGAGACTGCCCTGGAGGCATTGCACAGCCTTATCTGATTCAACAACTCTGCAGACTAGGGACATGTGTCCACAAGAAATAAAAATTTGGTTGGAAAAACATCTTAAGAGAGTGTAGTGGAAACAAGCACCAAATGTAAATTTATTACAAACAGGATGCAAGTTTAAGCAAAGGCAGTAGCTTTTGTAAAGGTATAATTTATTATAATTAAGAGTGACATTTCAACAACTATAAGTGACACACGGTCTTGGATGATGCGTGGACTGTGTTAGCTGCCTGTCCAAAGTAGCGAAAGTGGTCCTAAATGTTGTGCAGGATGAAAGCGAGGTTAAAGATATGCGAGGGGCTCAAAGGGGCAGCGGCCCATTTCCCTTGCGTCTCACGGCACTGGAAGTGTAAGGATTAAAGTATTGTGGGTGTGTGCACTTGCCCTGGTGCTGGCTGTGGTGCAGAGCTTGCCAGAGTACACTGCTATGTTGCTTTGGACATGCGGAACTACTGTGTTCACCATGTATTCTTGGTACGTGTCTGGTAACCCTCAGCCAGTGCCTGGTGTTACAAAGGGGTGACCGAGGGTCCTGGGGCAACAGGGTGTGCGCATGGGGAGTAAAGAGACTACACGTATCCCTACATCTCTTTAAAGCGAATATGTTTACTAAATTGAAGATAAGAAACAACAGTTACAGGAATATGTAGAATACACCGTTCAAAACTACAGGGTGTCTTATATGGTGACGGTTATTGAGCAAGTGGCCTTACCACCCGGCTTTGCTTACCTCACACTCCTTGTGGATTACTTTGTCCTGCTGCGGTGCCAAATCAATCTCTTCTCCTACGCTGCCTCACAAGGAAGTAACCCGCGAGACAAAAAAGCATAAAGAAGAGAAACACACACACGACAAACATGCACAGTCACACAAACAAGCGAGCCACACATGCACTCATTTATACATTTATGTCTAGATAAACACACGCAAACATACACTGTCACAGAAACAAACAGGCATGTGGACAAACACAGGGTAGCATATGCAAACATACTGAGAAGTACACACACTCACACATAAATCCACAGACACACAAAAACATGCACTTAGAGATTTACACTGCTCCAGTGCTACAAAAACAGACGCACGCCTAACCACCCACATACATACACACGTACTAACAAAAACTGTAAGACAGAGCTATTAACTTTGTCAATCCTGCCCCTGCGCACACTACAATTAAATTACAATTAAAGATATGCGAGGGGCTCAATTTAATAATTTCAGTATAATTAAAAGTGACATCTCAACAACTATAAGTGACAAGCACTCTTGGATGACGCGTGAACTATGTGGCAGCCTGTCCAAAGAATTGAAAGCGGTACTAAACGTTCTGCAGGATAAAAGCAAAGTTAAAGGTATGCGAGGGGCTACATTTAATATTTACAGTATAATTTCGAGTGACATCTCAACAACTATAAGGTACACGTGTTCTTGGATAACGCGTGGACTGTGTTGGCGGCCTGTCCAAAGAAGTGAGAGTGGTACTAAACGTTGTGCGGGATGAAAGCCAGGTTAAAGATATGCGAGGGGGTCAAAGGGGCAGTGGCGCATTTCCCTTGCGGGAGCGAGTTTTAAACCATCTGAGAGCAAGTTAATTACAAACAGATGGTTTTAAAGTTCACTCCCGCAAGGGAATCGCCAAACGTGCACACGTTGCCATGCAAAGCAGTGCAATGCTTGCACGTTTTTGGGAGCAAAACTGAATTGATTTCAAAAGGTCTTTTCCTATGCAGCGCATGCACGCTGCATAGGCGAGACCTAAAAAGTGCCCGCATTACGTAACTACCCTAACCCTGCGAATTCTGCAGACAATTAGTACTGGCATACCTGCATACAAAAATGTAAATACAACAAGCACTGACTTACAACAGTGGTGCATGTAACTCCACCAAATGTTTAAACCCGGTCCTATAAATTTGAAAAAATAAATGAAGTCCAATATATACTTAGATCAGTGCACAGGTTGTTTAGCAGTGGGCCTCGTGCTTCTCACACCCATAAACGGATGTTTTTCATATGTCTCTCCTACAGAAAGCTGATGCCCCTGGGGCATGAAATATGTCATGTTAACAGATAACAGCGGAGAGTTATGCTGTCTGCTAGGAAGATTTAGGACTGTTCCATGTTACCCTACCACCACACCCTTCAATACACCAAGCACATGTGAGAACTGGAAGTCATGGGAGGCAGCTGTTTCTGAACAACCAGCCAAACTTTAACACAAGGAGCTGATCCCTTTACAAGTGCACAAGAGGAGAGGAGCAAAAAAAGGCTAGGGGGGAGTGTGAAGAATGGCGCAGAATATCCCCGGAGCCACAAAGTTAACAAGCATTGGCAAAGTCAATAGGTCTTTCCTATGAGAGCTATTGGCTTTGGCAATGTTTTGTAGCCATGCTGTACAGTAGCGTGGCTACTTTGCAGTGTGGCTTTTTTTTAAGGGTGGATTAGTGCTGGATGCATCATAGTCCTTTTTAATTACTGTTTATAGCCATGCTGCACAGCAGCCAGGCTGCTATGCAGCAAGGATACAAACCATTGCAAATTCTGCAATGCCAATGCTGTATAGCACGAACAAAAAGCAATGGCAGAGCCAGTAGCCTCAAAGACAATACCTGTAGGCTTTGTCAATGCTGGTTAGGTCTCAGTACAACACCCCTGTGATTCTGAGCAAATCAATTAATCTACCCATGCATGAAATAGAAAACAAAGTATACCATTTGCCAAAATATCTTATCAAATAAAGAAAGCAATTGTGCCCATGTCTTACTACAAATACATTTGGAAGCAGATAACATCTGTTTTCACAATAAAAGCAGACAACATCTGTTGTCACAATAAACATTCATTTCAAATGAGAAAAGGGCTTCTTTGAGGTGCGTGTAGCATAGTAAAACATAGCCCCAAATGGCAAGTGGTTCGACAAGGATGACAGGGGAGAAAAATAAATAAAAGTAGTATCTCAATCACAAAATGATCTGCGGAATGTCAGCAATCAAGCAGAATCAATCAGTACTTGGTCCATGCTGCAGTCGAAAAAAGAGGAAGTGAAGCTAGCAAATGCTTTTCAATTATAAGGCAGCAAATAAGAATGTCAATAAAGCCAATGGTTGGTAAGCAGTGGGTGAACTGCAAGCCCTTTTTGTGTGCAATATATTTCACAAGTGACATCGAAGGCAAAACCACAATCACTCAATATTGTGTGCCCTACATACGTATAAGCAACCTATGTTTCACTTGAATGAGTGGACCCGTTATAAAGCTCCACTGTGGCACAACAATGCCAGCCAACCAAATACTGGGGTACTTTGTGCAGGCAGATAAATATGAGAGGCAGAACAAAATTGGGAAAATGTACTGATTAATTTAAACAACATATCCAATTAATAGACCCATATGAAAGGCAGAACAGTTTACAAGGGTACTAGTTTAATAAACAAATATCAACTTAATACCACAGACTCCCATGAAAAACAATCCATGACTTCGACAACAAAACCAATTCGAGATGCAACTGAGATTAAAATTACTTTTCCCCTTAAGAGTGAGTGAATTAATAAGCTACCCCAGCTCTCTAATTATTAAAAAGGTAAAGTGTTCACAGCATATTTTGCAAAGAAGATACACACCTACTATTACATTCACAGAGTACACATTCAAAAGTCACACATGGTAAAAATGCATCAAAACTGTGGCCTGTGGGTTGCCACGCGTTGTATGAAAAAACTAACATAGTTACTAATTCTAAAATACAAAAAAACACACACACAACAGAGTGGGTAGTGTTTAATCCGGGTGTTTGTAGAATGCGGGCCTTGTTTTGTGCAGACATGGCTCGCTATTTTTCCCGTTTGTATCCAGCATCGGCTGCTGCCAAAATAAAGTGGTGAGACCGCGTGAGGGCATATGATTTAAAAAAAACACAGGTACCTGCTTCTCCTGTTGCCGCTGCTAGCTGCCTTATTGCTCTTCTCTTTGGGAAGGCCCAGGCCCAGCATTGGCTCCCAGACTATCTCCCAACCCAGATGCTGCTTTCATGCTGTGAGACAACTCCTGGATTGGTCGAATCAGCCTGGTTAAGTGCTTACGAAGGGTCTGGGAGTTTGGGGCATTTCTCCACACAGCTGTACAATACAGGTCGGAGGAGAAGTTCTGAGTACGCATGTCTGTTTGGCCAGCCTAAGACGGCCGGACAAACTGACATGCACACTTACATATGCCTTCCACTCAGGCCTGGACTGGCCATAGCGGGCACCGTGCGCCGCAAAGGTGGGGGCCGGTTTTGAGCCCCTGGGGGCCGATTTTGTTACAGGGCCGTTTTTGCAGCACAGCTGCAAAAACGGCCCTGCAACAAAATCCGCTGAAAACCGGCCCTAGCAAAGCGCTCGGCAGCACCTCCAACCCCCCCCCCCCCCCCCCCCCCCCCCCGGAGTGGGGAGGGGGGCCAGCCAAGCACTTTGCCAGGGACGGTTTTGGTTGGCCCTGCCCTAGACTCGGCAGGATCTGCTGCCAGTGAAAAATAAAACAATAACATTGTTCTATTATCATTTTATTTTTCATTCTGCAGTGCGGCGATGCCCTTCCGCCGCTGTTTGTATCGCTGCTGCCCATATGCCTGCTCCGGTTTGTCTGTTCCTGTCACTCATTCTTTACAATTTTAGCCTCACCCACAGCCTAGGTGCAATGCCCTGGGTCCTCCAGCTTTCCTCCGTGGTCACCTACTTCAGACCTTGGGGCGGCGTCCGAGGGGTGATGCCTGGTTTCTATTGTCTATGGATACATCGCCTCTTATTTCTTGCCCCTGGTAAAAAGTCTTTGCATCAAGTGGCAGATTTGCCTGCAGGTGGAGTACGATCCAGAGGATTAGGTGGAATTGCTGGAGGTGCTAAACTGCTGGACTAGGGTAGCAGGGCTGAAAAAGTTTATTTTTTAATCCTACCCGAATGGCACTGGATCTCTACAAAACTCTAGGCCGCTGGATTGCTGACCCATTTAAACTACTGGTGCTGTGGCAGTGAACACTGCGATCTGGTCCACATCCTCTGTGATTGCCCTATTGTCAAACCCTTCTGTTGGGTGGTCAGTGTTGCATTGGGCACAACTCTGCCCATCTCAGTGATCCTGGTCCAGCCTCTGATCTTGCTCCATGACCTCGTGGACTTCCTGGCCCTGTCCTGACTTGTGGGCCGGCTGCCTCACACAGCACTTGCTACAGCTAAGAACGGTGTCCTCCAGCATTGGCACTTTCCCCATGCATGAGGAGTGGCTTTCAGCCATGTACCAGACAGCCTCATACAAATGTATAATTGAGAACCTACAGGACAAGACAAAGATCTTTCTCCTAGTCTGGGTGCCTTTCTTGAAAGATGGTGGACATTGAGCAGTCAGTGCCGGTAAGCAGACAAAATATCGAAATTTAAATATCGATATACAATAATATCGATGTTTAAATATCGAAGAGATATAATATAGAAGGTAAGTTATATCGATAGATTTTAATATCGATATTAGAAATATCGATGTTTTAAATGTCGATGTTAGTAATATCAATGTTAATAATTTCGATGTTACTAATATCGATTTTTATATTAATTGTTTGAATATTATTATGTGTTTATGTGTTTATTATGTTTTTAATTTATTTTTATATAATTTAATTACATTTTGTATTTTGTATTTTAGTACTATAGCGGGTTGTGGATTTATAGGGGAATAGGGTGGGAAGTAAATTAATTATATTATATTAATTATTAATTATTAAGAATTATAAATTAATTTTAATAAATTGGTAATTAATTTTAAATAATTGATTAATTGATAATTATGTTCCGTAGCGGATTGTGGGTTAATAGGGGAAAAGGGTGGGAAGTAATTTAATTATACTAAATTAATGATTAATTATTAGGAAATATAAATAAATTGTAATTAATTGGTAATTAATTTTAATTAATAGGTAACACATTTTTATTAATTGATTTGTTGATACATATGTTCTGTAGCGGGTTGTGAGTTTATAGGATAATAGGTTGGGAAGTAATTGAAATGTAATTAAGTAATAATGTTTTTTAATTAATTATTTTGTTAAATATCTAAATGTTAATTAATTATTAATTGGTAATTAAATATTATTAAATTCCATTTTTTATTAATTTATTTAGTTCATTATTTATTGCTAATCATGTTTTTAATAATTATGTATTGGTATTTGTAAATGGTTTATATTTATTTAATAGTTAAGTTTTTTATTATTATTATTTTTTTTATTTATAAGTATTTTATTTTTATCTCTACGCTATCCAACACTTTCCCTACTGTTGCACTCTCTGTAGTTGGAATAGTAATTGTTACCCCTACTCTATCCAACACTTTCCCTAATGTTGCACTCTCTGGAGTGGGAATAGTAATTGTTACCCCTACGTAATCCAACACTTTCCCTACTGTTGCACTCTCTGGAGTGGGAATAGTAATTGTTACCCCTATGCTATCCAACACTTACCCTACTGTTGCACTCTCTGTAGTTGGAATAGTAATTGTTACCCCTACTCTGTCCAACACTTTCCCTACTGTTGCACTCTCTGGAGTGGGAATAGTAATTGTTACCCCTACGCTATCCAACACTTTCCCTACTGTTGCACTCTCTGGAGTTGGAATAGTAATTGTTACCCCTACGCTATCCAACACTTACCCTACTGTTGCACTCTCTGGAGTTGGAATAGTAATTTTTACTCCTACGCTATCCAACACTTACCCTACTGTTGCACTCTCTGGAGTTGGAATAGTATTTTTTACCCCTACGCTATCCAACACTTTCCCTACTGTTGCACTCTCTGGAGTGGGAATAGTAATTTTTACCCCTACGCTATTCAACACTTTCCCTACTGTTGCACTCTCTGGAGTTGGAATAGTAATTTTTACCCGTACGCTATCCAACACTTTCCCTACTGTTGCACTCTCTGGAGTGGGAATAGTAATTGTTACCCCTACGCTATCCAACACTTTCCTTACTGTTGCACTCTCTGGAGTTGGAATAGTAATTGTTACCCCTATGCTATCCAACACTTTCCCTACTGTTGCACTTTCTGGAGTTGGAATAGTAATTGTTACCCCCACGATATCCAACACTTTCCCTACTGTTGCACTCTCTAGAGTTGCAATAGTAATTGTTATCCCTACGCTATCCAACACATTCCCTACTGTTGCACTCTCTGGAGTTGAAATTGTAATTGTTATCCCTACTCTATCCAACACTTTCCCTACTGTTGCACTCTCTGGAGTGGGAATAGTAATTGTTACCCCTACGCTATCCAACACTTTCCCTACTTTTGCACTCTCTGGAGTTGGAATAGTAATTTTTACCCCTACGCTATCCAACACTTTCCCTACTGTTGCACTCTCTGGAGTGGGAATAGTAATTGTTACCCCTACGCTATCCAACACTTTCCCTACTGTTGCAGTCTCTGGTGTTGGAATAGTAATTTTTACCCCTACGTTATCCAACACTTTCCCTACTGTTGCACTTTCTTGAGTTGGAATGGTAATTGTTACCCCCAAGCTATCCAACACTTACTTACTTTTTTAAATTTGTTTCACATTTTTATTAATTGTTATTTAAATTATTATTTTATGTATATACATTTATTTGTAATTTATTATATTTTCATTTATTTATAATTATTAAAATAATTTGTCAGAGTTATTATTAATGAAGTATATACTAAGTATTATATATTTATTATTATTTGTTTTAATACATAATTTATCAATTTTAAATAATATAATATATTTTTAACTATGTTTATTACATTTATAAGTATTATTTTATTAATATTACATTTTTTTAATTAAAGAAAAACAATATCTTTTTTAAACGATATTTTTGACATCTATATTTTTTCGATATTTTTGTACTTACCTTGTTAGAGATAGGATGTCGATATTGTTGTAATCGATATTTTTGTAGGTTTCTATTGTCTATGGATACATCGCCTCTTATTTCTTGCCCCTGGTAAAAAGTCTTTGCATCAAGTGGCAGATTTGCCTGCAGGTGGAGTACGATCCAGAGGATTAGGTGGAATTGCTGGAGGTGCTAAACTGCTGGACTAGGGTAGCAGGGCTGAAAAAATTTATTTTTTAATCCTACCCGAATGGCACTGGATCTCTACAAAACTCTAGGCCACTGGATTGCTGACCCATTTAAACTACTGGTGCTGTGGCAGTGAACACTGCGATCTGGTCCACATCCTCTGTGATTGCCCTATTGTCAAACCCTTCTGTTGGGTGGTCAGTGTTGCATTGGGCACAACTCTGCCCATCTCAGTGATCCTGGTCCAGCCTCTGATCTTGCTCCATGACCTCGTGGACTTCCTGGCCCTGTCCTGACTTGTGGGCCGGCTGCCCCACACAGCACTTGCTACAGCTAAGAACGGTGTCCTCCAGCATTGGCACTTTCCCCATGCATGAGGAGTGGCTTTCAGCCATGTACCAGACAGCCTCATACAAATGTATAATTGAGAACCTACAGGACAAGACAAAGATCTTTCTCCTAGTCTGGGTGCCTTTCTTGAAAGATGGTGGACATTGAGCAGTCAGTGCCGGTAAGCAGACAAAATATCGAAATTTAAATATCGATATACAATAATATCGATGTTTAAATATCGAAGAGATATAATATAGAAGGTAAGTTATATCGATAGATTTTAATATCGATATTAGAAATATCGATGTTTTAAATGTCGATGTTAGTAATATCAATGTTAATAATTTCGATGTTACTAATATCGATTTTTATATTAATTGTTTGAATATTATTATGTCTTTATGTGTTTATTATGTTTTTAATTTATTTTTATATAATTTAATTACATTTTGTATTTTGTATTTTAGTACTATAGCGGGTTGTGGATTTATAGGGGAATAGGGTGGGAAGTAAATTAATTATATTATATTAATTATTAATTATTAAGAATTATAAATTAATTTTAATAAATTGGTAATTAATTTTAAATAATTGATTAATTGATAATTATGTTCCGTAGCGGATTGTGGGTTAATAGGGGAAAAGGGTGGGAAGTAATTTAATTATACTAAATTAATGATTAATTATTAGGAAAAATAAATAAATTGTAATTAATTGGTAATTAATTTTAATTAATAGGTAACACATTTTTATTAATTGATTTGTTGATACATATGTTCTGTAGCGGGTTGTGAGTTTATAGGATAATAGGTTGGGAAGTAATTGAAATGTAATTAAGTAATAATGTTTTTTAATTAATTATTTTGTTAAATATCTAAATGTTAATTAATTATTAATTGGTAATTAAATATTATTAAATTCCATTTTTTATTAATTTATTTAGTTCATTATT
Source organism: Lissotriton vulgaris (assembly GCF_964263255.1). NCBI lineage: Eukaryota > Metazoa > Chordata > Amphibia > Caudata > Salamandridae > Lissotriton > Lissotriton vulgaris. The sequence goes on from NC_141694.1 coordinate 1,122,350,235, forward strand.
TATTGCTAATCATGTTTTTAATAATTATGTATTGGTATTTGTAAATGGTTTATATTTATTTAATAGTTACGTTTTTTATTATTATTATTTTTTTTATTTATAAGTATTTTATTTTTATCTCTACGCTATCCAACACCTTCCCTACTGTTGCACTCTCTGGAGTGGGAATAGTAATTCTTACCCCTACGCTATCCAACACTTACCCTACTGTTGCACTCTCTGGAGTTGGAATAGTAATTTTCACCCCTACGCTATCCAACACTTACCCTACTGTTGCACTCTCTGGAGTTGGAATAGTATTTTTTACCCCTACGCTATCCAACACTTACCCTACTGTTGCACTCTCTGGAGTGGGAATAGTAATTTTTACCCCTACGCTATCCAACACTTTCTCTACTGTTGCACTCTCTGGAGTTGGAATAGTAATTTTTACCCCTACGCTATCCAACACTTTCCCTACTGTTGCACTCTCTGGAGTGGGAATAGTAATTGTTACCCCTACGCTATCCAACACTTTCCCTACGGTTGCACTCTCTGGAGTTGGAATAGTAATTGTTACCCCTACGCTATCCAACACTTTCCCTACTGTTGCACTTTCTGGAGTTGAAATAGTAATTGTTACCCCTACGCTATCCAACACTTTCCCTACTGTTGCACTCTCTAGAGTTGGAATAGTAATTGTTATCCCTACGCTATCCAACACATTCCCTACTGTTGCACTCTCTGTAGTTGGAATAGTAATTGTTACCCCTACTCTATCCAACACTTTCCCTACTGTTGCACTCTCTGGAGTGGGAATAGTAATTGTTACCCCTACGCTATCCAACACTTTCCCTACTGTTGCACTCTCTGGAGTGGGAATAGTAATTGTTACCCCTACGCTATCCAACACTTACTCTACTGTTGCACTCTCTGTAGTTGGAATAGTAATTGTTACCCCTACTCTATCCAACACTTTCCCTACTGTTGCACTCTCTGGAGTGGGAATAGTAATTGTTACCCCTATGCTATCCAACACTTTCCCTACTGTTGCACTCTCTGGAGTGGGAATAGTAATTGTTACCCCTACGCTATCCAACACTTACCCTACTGTTGCACTCTCTGGAGTTGGAATAGTAATTTTTACCCCTACACTATCCAACACTCACCCTACTGTTGCACTCTCTGGAGTTGGAATAGTATTTTTTACCCCTACGCTATCCAACACTTTCCCTACTGTTGCACTCTCTGGAGTGGGAATAGTATATTTTACCCCTACGCTATTCAACACTTTCCCTACTGTTGTACTCTCTGGAGTTGGAATAGTAATTTTTACCCCTACGCTATCCAACACTTTCCCTACTGTTGCACTCTCTGGAGTGGGAATAGTAATTGTTACCCCTACGCTATCCAACACTTTCCCTACTGTTGCACTCTCTGGAGTTGGAATAGTAATTTTCACCCCTACGCTATCCAACACTTTCCCTACTGTTGCACTCTCTGGAGTGGGAATAGTAATTGTTACCCCTACGCTATCCAACACTTTCCCTACTGTTGCACTTTCTGGAGTTGGAATAGTAATTGTTACCCCTACGCTATCCAACACTTTCCCTACTGGTGCACTCTCTAGAGTTGGAATAGTAATTGTTATCCCTACTCTATCCAACACATTCCCTACTGTTGCACTCTCTGGAGTTGAAATTGTAATTGTTACCCCTACGCTATCCAACACTTTCCCTACTGTTGCACTCTCTGTAGTTGGAATAGTAATTGTTACCCCTACTCTATTCAACACTTTCCCTACTGTTGCACTCTCTGGAGTGGGAATAGTAATTGTTACCCCTACGCTATCCAACACTTTCCCTACTGTTGCACTCTCTGTAGTTGGAATAGTAATTTTTACCCCTACGCTATCCAACACTTTCCCTACAGTTGCACTCTCTGGAGTAGGAATAGTAATTGTTACCCCTACGCTATCCAACACTTTCCCTACTGTTGCACTCTCTGGAGTTGGAATAGTAATTGTTACCCCTACGCTATCCAACACTTTCCCTACAGTTGCACTTTCTGGAGTTGGAATAGTAATTGTTACCCCTACGCTATCCAACACTTTCCCTACTGTTGCACTCTCTGTAGTTGGAATAGTAATTGTTACCCCTACTCTATCCAACACTTTCCCTCCTGTTGCACTCTCTGGAGTGGGAATAGTAATTGTTACCCCTACGCTATCCAACACTTTCCCTACTGTTGCACACTCTGGAGTGGGAATAGTAATTGTTACCCCTATGCTATCCAACACTTACCCTACTGTTGCACTCTCTGTAGTTGGAATAGTAATTGTTACCCCTACTCTGTCCAACACTTTCCCTACTGTTGCACTCTCTGGAGTGGGAATAGTAATTGTTACCCCTACGCTATCCAACACTTTCCCTACTGTTGCACTCTCTGGAGTTGGAATAGTAATTGTTACCCCTACGCTATCCAACACTTACCCTACTGTTGCACTCTCTGGAGTTGGAATAGTAATTTTTACTCCTACGCTATCCAACACTTACCCTACTGTTGCACTCTCTGGAGTTGGAATAGTATTTTTTACCCCTACGCTATCCAACACTTTCCCTACTGTTGCACTCTCTGGAGTGGGAATAGTAATTTTTACCCCTACGCTATTCAACACTTTCCCTACTGTTGCACTCTCTGGAGTTGAAATAGTAATTTTTACCCGTACGCTATCCAACACTTTCCCTACTGTTGCACTCTCTGGAGTGGGAATAGTAATTGTTACCCCTACGCTATCCAACACTTTCCTTACTGTTGCACTCTCTGGAGTTGGAATAGTAATTGTTACCCCTACGCTATCCAACACTTTCCCTACTGTTGCACTTTCTGGAGTTGGAATAGTAATTGTTACCCCCACGATATCCAACACTTTCCCTACTGTTGCACTCTCTAGAGTTGCAATAGTAATTGTTATCCCTACGCTATCCAACACATTCCCTACTGTTGCACTCTCTGGAGTTGAAATTGTAATTGTTATCCCTACTCTATCCAACACTTTCCCTACTGTTGCACTCTCTGGAGTGGGAATAGTAATTGTTACCCCTACGCTATCCAACACTTTCCCTACTTTTGCACTCTCTGGAGTTGGAATAGTAATTTTTACCCCTACGCTATCCAACACTTTCCCTACTGTTGCACTCTCTGGAGTGGGAATAGTAATTGTTACCCCTACGCTATCCAACACTTTCCCTACTACTGCAGTCTCTGGTGTTGGAATAGTAATTTTTACCCCTACGTTATCCAACACTTTCCCTACTGTTGCACTTTCTTGAGTTGGAATGGTAATTGTTACCCCTAAGCTATCCAACACTTACTTACTTTTTTAAATTTGTTTCACATTTTTATTAATTGTTATTTAAATTATTATTTTATGTATATACATTTATTTGTAATTTATTATATTTTCATTTATTTATAATTATTAAAATAATTTGTCAGAGTTATTATTAATGAAGTATATGCTAAGTATTATATATTTATTATTATTTGTTTTAATACATAATTTATCAATTTTAAATAATATAATATATTTTTAACTATGTTTATTACATTTATAAGTATTATTTTATTAATATTAAATTTTTTTAATTAAAGAAAAACAATATCTTTTTTAAACGATATTTTTGACATCTATATTTTTTCGATATTTTTGTACTTACCTTGTTAGAGATAGGATGTCGATATTGTTGTAATCGATATTTTTGTAGGTTGATATTTTTGTATTCGATATTTTGTCATAGATTCGTCAGTGCCGCCTGTCAGGTGTTAGCCTCCCTGGCCCACTTTGGCTCTTCAGGACTGCTCCGGCCCCGCTGCCTGTCTCTTTCTCTTGGTCCCTTTCAGACCTGTGGCAGAATTCCTGTGATAGTAGGGATCACCCTTGGATGATCCATGGACTCTTTTCTGCCCACCTGCTAGCTCCCCCGCTTTTTTCCCTTTGTCTGCCTTCCAACCTCCTTCCCATCCCTCCTCTCTCTCTCATCAGCTTGTTTTTCTCCACACACCTTCCCCTTTCTTCTTCTTCTTCTCCTCTGTTATTTCTGTCTTTTCTCTGTCCCTCCATTTCAGTTCCCCTAACATCCTCCCTTGCCATTCTCTTTGTCCTGGCTAGCTTGCTCCCTGTTGTCTAAACCGGGCCAGTGAGTTCCTGTTTGACTGTGCCCCCGTGTTCCTATAGTGCCATATGTGTCCTGGGTTTGCAGAGCAATGGCAAAATTGTATCATACGCTGTACAATGTTTTACATTATGTTTTGTTTATGCCCGAATAAAAATTTGTGAAGCAAAAGAATCTAGGGATAGCACCTAAAATATCTTCAGACACAAGAGCATGCCCAGAGAGGTGGGCAGAAGTGGAAAGCCAAGCATAAGTGAGATTTCAGGACACTTGTGGTCCAGAAAGGACGAGGAAAACATTGCTGTGCCACATGTTTTTTCCGGTTGCACTCCTTTGCACCCCTTTGCAAATTACTAGACCAGCAACCGTGGCTTTTGGCATCAGAATTAAAAACAAGATAAAAAACACAAGTGCAATGGGGGGAGCAGCAGGCAGGGGGAGTGGGACAGAGAAGAAAAAGTACCTCAATCACGTTAAGAGCAGTAAACGGGCACAGATTAACTTGAATGAATCTGTGCTTGGTCCCTGCTCCACTGAAATTATGGTAAATTATGTTTCTTATGCACTGGACAATTAAAGAGGCTTTAAGAATAGTGATGTGACGGCAAATGGGATTTTTTAGGTCTCGCCCTGGCGAAAGCGCGAAGCGCTCTCTCGCCGCGAGACTATAGTCGTCGACTCAGCCGACAACGAGTGGAGACAAGAGATGGCCACGCGCAGCATTGAGACAACATGGCAGAGTCAGATTACGACGTGCGCCTTGGGATTTGGTCGTGAGCGTGAGCTTCTACGGTAGACAGCTTACGACGCGCCCCTTGTAGGTTTCTGTTTCGTTTTTTTATTACTTGTGCGTGTACAGCTGGCTTCAAAGGGAGCGGTGAGACACCCCCGGGGAGGAAGAGGCCGGTAGAGAGGAGGAAGAAGCGGCGGAGATCCCCTCCTCGGAGACCCGGTGTCAAGAGGAGCAGGGCAGCAGGGAGTTGGGGCCGAGCGTCGGCACCCGCGGAGGCACCAAGACGAGCAGCACGGTGCGAGCAGCAGCGGAGGCGGCGGAAGCGCAGGAGGAAGGGGTAATGCTTGTTTATTTATTTGCTTTTAATCCCGGGCCTTGTTTTGTAGCAGGAGTCAGTGTCTCCCTGTCTGGTCGTCTGTAAACCTAACCTCTTGCTCAATGTTATTCTCTCCCACATATGCTTAATTATTTGGCTTGTTGTCTCCACACTCCTGAGGCGTGACGTTGCATGAGACACCCCAGCCCTGGCTCGGTGCTCAGGGGGTCCCCAGAACATGAGTGCCCCACTCTTCCATAGACGTGCTGCAGTCTGAGGCAGCCCGAGCTGGTCTAGTGCTTAGGGGGTCTCCAGTACACATATGCCCCACTCTTCCAAGGGGATGCTGGCCCGGTGCGCTGCGTGTGTCCCTAAGCTCCTATTGTGCACTGCTTGAAACACGCGCCCTTCAGTGGAAACACATGTGTTGTTGGAACAATCGGAGGTGCCTGCTCGGGTTTCCTGCCTGTACTCCTGGCTCTGCCTGCCTCACACACTGTTCCTGAGCCACCCCCCCCCCGTGGAAGGAGTCCCTTTATAAGAAATGTGTAGGTTTTATCGCACCAGTGAGGCTTTAATCTGACTATAGGAGCCTGTCTCTAATCAGCCCAGTGGGCCAGCGAAAAGACGGTGTTCTGCACCATCAATGGTAGTATGGTAGTGTTTTCAGTAGTACTGTGAGGTTGGTACAGTGAGCCTCCGCTGGGGAGGTCTGTGGGCACGGTGCTGGGACCTAGGCAGGGCACACGCGACCTGTTATCCTTCGAGGTCGAGAGCTCGAAGTCTGTCCAGATGGGTAATAGCATACACCCTGACATGTTCACCAGAGGCAGATACAGTCCAGGAACTGCAGACACTTTAAATGAATAGCGCCTACCTTTTAGTAGCATGGAAAACACAATTCACATAATCACAAAGTGCCTGGAGGTCAGCAGCGAGCGCTACTCAAGAAATCTGAGCCGCCAGTCCCCGAATTACTCATTCTCTCATTTATTAACTCTTTCAGTCATAGTGAATCGTTCACCTAATCTCTGAAAGCGCCACTCAATTCACGGAATCCCGATCAGCCGCACACCACTCATTCAGCCATTCAACCTTTTCACTTAAGCACACACACAGTCACTCTAGACCATTAACACACACCTCCACTCACCCACACTCACTCACTCACTCACTCACAAGGCGACAGTCATGTTGTTTCAGCCAGTTATACTCCCCCGCTCTTCTTGATTTAATGTTACCGACTCATATTAAAAATACTTCTATCCTTAACTTTCAACAGTCTTTTTACAAATAAGGGCTTCGGGAAAAGGTCAAGGGGGTGGACTGCAAAAAGCAAACATGGCACCGTCGTTCTTGCTGCTGTTTTCATGACTCTTTAAGACTAGGGGTAGAAAGTAATGTGAACGAAATCACAAAATGTAGTCCAGGCGTAGTATTTGCTACTCTTAATTGATGGCTGTGTGGACTTGCATTTTCATCATTGTAGACTAGAGGAAACGACCTGATCTTGTAGCCTTTCAAACATGTTGTGTTGTTGGCGAACGGCATACTGACCCTTTTAATATAGTTAATTTTCTGTTGATATTGGGCCTGTGGTGGTAGGGTCTTCTAATCTGGAGCTTCACAGGTGATTCAATTCTTCTGCACTGTCAATCAGTGTGTACTAAGGAGAGCCAATGCTGCGAGGCATGCAGTAGTGGAGTATGGCTTTGAAGCCCCGCCCACTCTATGCCCATATTTTTAATTGGCTTTTTGTCTTTGCGTGCAGTCTGTTAATAGAAGTGTTTAATATGTATGCTGAGCTTAGCAGAAGACTGCTCATGATTCGCATCCAACCACCCACACAACCACAAACACAACACACAACCACACACACCACACACACAACCACACCCATACACAACCACACCCACACACAACCACACCCACACACAACCACACCCACCCACCCACACACACACACAACCACACACACACAACCACATAACCACACACAACCAGAAAACCACACACACACACAACCACACAACCACACACACACAACCACACACAACCACACGCAAAACCACACCGACAGTGCACACTTTCACCAGGCACACACACCACCAGCCATCAGTGCACAATTTCTACAGACATACACACCACCAGCCGTCAGTGCACACATCAATTCTTAGCGCATCCACAATTAACTATTGTAGCAATTGCAGTATGGCGCACTTTACTTTTAAACATATTCATCTAAAGCGGAGCATGCCACCATTGCTACAAAAATAAATAAACATTTTTTTAGCCTACAATTTATAGACTTTCGTTGCGATTGGTGTTGCAATATTTAGCAATGCCAATAGCTCAAACTTAATTAATGCGAGACCTATTGCATTGCAAATGCTTGTATTTAATAGTGTCCAGCATGTGAGAAGCATGTGCTAGAGCACACACTTGCAGACTTGACCCTAAAAAGGACCCCAAACCCCAACGAAGTACTCCTTCAATCATTCGGCTATCCACAGCAAACAAGCATAGATCAGCATCATTGAACAAAACCACTGGAAGGAGCACCAGAATGTAGATTACATCAATCTACAAAAGCAAAATAAACCTAATAATCACTGAAGCTACCTTGTGTGCAGATGTGCTTCTTGTGAAAGGGCAACATGCAATGACTCAGGGTGCAGTGAGCCAGTGGTTGAAGTGGGCTGACCCATTGTCCCATGCTTTATACTGTAGTTGAAGGTGATTGACACAACAGACCACTGGATGAAGCGAGGTGGCCGAAAGCCCCTTTATGTAAGTATATTATACATATAATTTTAGTAAAATCAAAAGGTCTTGCCTATCACCAGACCAAAAAAAAACATTTCTTGATCTAAACGTCAAAACTCCAAATTATTTTCAGAACAAAATACGATCTGTCCCGTCGCGCGGATAAGCTATGGATTTTGAAGGTCATAAAGTATATATTTGATCATATTCTTCCTGATTTTTTTTGCTGACCTGCCGGAAAAAGTTCAAGCGCTTTCATCAATAAGCTCTAGCGTTAACTTTGTTGGATTTACAAGTGTTCGCATTTCAGCAGGCGGTGTGACTTAACTGTGAACAGGAGTATTGTTAAGTAGCCAAGCGAGGTTGAAATGATCCAGACATGGCGTGATATTGGACAAGGGCTTTCATAGGACACTGAGAGCTAATGAGCAGAGCCTTGTTATGCCCTGGAACGGCTTCCCACTTCCCTATGAATAATCAGCAATTAGCAGGGCTTGAGTTCTGTTCTTAATCCCCCAGTCATGTAAAAATTCGGATCCTGTCTAAACATAATCGCACTATTGCTGTAGCAGTAGCTGTTTTGATGTGTAGGGCATCATACATTTTTCACTTTATATAAAAATTAAAATATGTTTGGGAATGGGGTGTGGAAATCTGTGCCTTTGGTTTTCAAAACTATGCAGGGGGAAAGGTGAGCAATCCCCGAAAATAGGAGGAACCGGCAGTGAAAATGTGAATTTATATTTATCTTTCAGTTGTTATGCAGGAAGTCCGAATGGAGTGATTGTGGTGAGAATGACTGAGGAAAAAAGTTTGCACTCCGAATAGGCCGTTACAGCAATCGAAAGGTAAAATGGCGGCCAATTTCAGTGATAAAAAAGGTTCTGCTAGGGGTTTAAATGATACCCTTTCATACCGCATTGAAAGTGCATTCAATAGCATAATAATTCACATGATGAAAGCGATAGTAGTGAGGTACAAGAAGTATCCACTGCTTAGTTTACTTACAATGGTGTCATTACGCCTCCTCACTTCAACTTAGCTTAAGGGAAAAGGCACCCTCAAAACATAGTTGGATAAACTGAACGGTTCACCTGACAGCTCAAAATATGCTGCAATCTAGGGGGGTCATTATGATAGCGGAAGGTCCGCCACTGTCAGCCGTGTTGTGGTGGGCCTTCCGACATCGGACCTCAATTTATCCCGCCATATTACAATGGTGGGGGGAGCAAGACTACGACCGTGGCGGATGCAAAGACCATCCGCCATGGAACCGCCAAAGGCAATTGTTAGGATTGCCTGGCGGACGGTCCAGATAGGCTAGAATGGTGGAGGCTCCTAGCAGGCACCATCAGCCTAATTAGAATGCTGGCTACAGCCAACGTTTCGATGGCGGCGAAACCGCCATGGAAAGGCTGTGGCTATTTGTTTTGGGGGCCATGGTGGCGGTCACATCCTAATTGGTAGTGGAGGACTGGTTGCATGTATGGCGGGTGGTCCTGATCATCACCACAATGGCGGGCGGACTGAAGTCCGCCGGCCATCATAATGATCCCCTAAGTCTGGTTCACAAAGGCATGTGTGCAGCTAAGCTGAAGTGAGGTGTACAAATACCTTCATTTGTGAGTGTGAGCTTGGGTAATGCTGAAAAAATATGAATTAACACTCGTAAAGGTTTTATCTGACATAAAGTATTACAATACTGTGGTGAACTTTTCTATGTGAGCCCTTGTACTCACCAGCAAGTGCTGTTGTTCATCCAGGGCGGGATGCTTATACCTAAGTAGGCATACACCCACTAACTTACTTGTTTGGGTTTCAGCGGTGGGCAGCACCAATCGGTGGTAGGTGGGTGTAGGTAGGGGGGCAGGAGGGAGGAGAACGTGGGGAGGCAGGTGTTAACAAATAAAATACAAGCTACCTCCTTGCCTCTACTCACCTCCGTAGTCTGAACAGGAAACACACCCAGGTTCCCAGTCAGCCAATCCCAACACTGCCATAGCAGCATTGTGATTGGTCTGAGCACCATGTTTCGGAATTCAGATGCTGAATGGGAGTCTGGGCATGTTCTCCACGCAGGCTGTAATGCAGCCTGCATGGAGAACATACGATGTGCGTCAGACTGTTTGGCCAAGCAGTCATTGCACACTTCGGAGGGTGCTACCACTCCTCCCCTGCCCCCTCACGCAAAGCTGAGGAAGTAGTATAAAATAAAATGATAACAACGCAAGTTATTATCATTTTATTTTCCCTGTATTTCCCTGCTAAAAATCAGTGGGGCGATGCTCCACCATAGCAGAGGTGCCGCTACTGTTGGGTTTGGTATTTACAACATTTAGCAAGCAAATGCCCACCCTAGTTGCATTAAAAAATCTAGAATTGTCAAGGATAGGAGCAGGGCCAATATCTATCAAAGCAGTTTTTAGACACAGAATAGGTAAAACCCTTTGATACATCAGACCCTAAATCTAGTTCCAGTATGGGTGTGGGTAGAGCACACCCTAAAAGTGGTGCAAGGGGTTTCTCCATGGAGAAAAATATATTGACCTTTCATAACCAAAGTATTTTGAAGTGAAAACACCTGTAAAATTTACACATGTGAAACTAGCCATGCATGGACATAGCTAAAAATCATAGCCTTCTAGAATTTCTCTCAGATTTCACTGTAAATGTAAAAAGAATCAGAAATGTACGCCAAAACAAGGTCTATGCTATTAGGAGTAAGTGTGTGATTTTTGTGATTCAGAACTCCTGAATGTAATGCCTACTTCTCCTTTAAGGTCCCTTGTTGCTAAACCATGATCTATAACAGGGTTTCTCAGGATTCCCGACAACTAGTTAGATTCATATGCAGGGGTGGGAACACAGGGTAGATTTTTGCTAAGGTTTTGTATTAGTGTTGAGTGGCTTAGGAAATATACAGCAATGCAGCGCACAGTGCAGCTTTGTGTTACTAGGCGCTAAATTGGTGGAGCATGGCATTTCTGAGCATCGGTCCATGTACTTTATTGCAAACCCAGATTTACAAAGATTTGTAAACCTGGGTTTGAGCAAAAATTGTGTGCCAACCTGACAGGAGAAATATCTTAATTTTTACGCTTCACTCTATCTTTCTATGTGTGCTACATTCAACAGCACACATAGAATGAGGAATATGCCACCAAAGATTGTCATTCTGCATGACAGTATCCCTTCCTGCACAAAACAATTGTTTTTCTGCAAGAAGCCATCCCTTCCTGCACAAAAACAATCCTGCCCGTAATGCAGGCACCGTTGCACCAAGCCGTTAGGCTGCCTGCGTTCGATCTATGCAGGCACAAGTGTACCAGTGCCCAGAGGAGCTCACTAGTGCCATATCTTGGTAAAATGGCGCTGTTCGGCTCCCTCCTGTCCATGTAAAGCAGCACAGCAATTTGCCATGCTGTGGTGCATTTCGTGAACTATCGGTAAATATGCCCACCTACTAAAGATATTCACTCACCTTCCCACAGCAATTTCAAAATCTGTGTGTTTCATTCCGTTTAGTTAAGTAATGTAAACTAGAATCTCTTCTTTAAAATAAAGCATATTAGGTGAAAAAAAGTTACATTTGTTCCTACACACTATTACCTTGCATACCACTTACCAATGGCAACATATAATTTTTTTTTATATAATTCAAAACAAGTAGTTTGTTGATGGCAGGCTTAAAAACATGTAGCTACTCTCTTTTTAAACTGCTCAGGGTAAGTGACCCTTGAGATGTCTAAACCACTGGGGGGCTTATTTATGAGCCCCTTGTGACACTTTTGCGCCGCTGTTGTATCACTTTTTGCGATGCAGCAGCGGCGTAAATAATGCGCCACGTTGTGCCATATTTGCAAAATGACACATGTAAGCAGATGCATCAATTTGAAACACCCTGTGGCACAATATATCTGCATCAGGTATAATGTATGAAGGGTGGGCGAAAGCCCAGCAAGAAAGCCTCGAAGGAGTGGGTCAGCGCCACTTCTAGAACACCACTGTGTTAAAACCTTACGCTGCCTCGTAGTAGGGGTAAGGGTGACCCAGTCCAATAGGTATAGGCCTCCCCCATGCATTGTTGGAGTTGCATCATGCTTACGACACACCTCTAGCAATGTGTGAGTTTTGCGCCGACAGATACGTCAAGATTCCTGACTCATCTGTCAATCCTTGCGACATGGAGCGCTGTACAGTAAATATAGCACACCCATGGTGTCGCAAGGAGGGTACAGTGAAAAGTATTGCACCACAGTGATGCAACACTATTCATAAATGAGGCCCTGGGTGTTTTATGAAGTAAATTCCCTCCTAACTACAAGGGTGACCAGGCTTTTATAACTTGGATAAAAAAATCCACTCCCTTTTCATTCCAATAGAACAGCATGGGTATGCGCTGAGTGTGGGAGCCGAGCGGATGTAGGATTAGTTTGTCAAGCTGAGCTATAGGTAACAGTTAGGGAGATGTAAGTGGTGTGTGACAGCATGAATGAGCTGTGTGAAACATCTGATCCACAAGTGGTTGAACAGTGCAGCATTCACTTTGTTGTGTATTCTTGAATTTTAAGTAGCTTATAGATGAGAAGCAGAAGCAACATGCTTCTTGAAACATGTCTATTTAAGAAACAAAAGCCTTGAAGTGGTCTTTCTCTGGATGTGTTCCTAGAGTACAAAATTTCATTCTGCGCACTATTATGACAATTTCATCCTAAGACACCTTCAAAAAACGAACTGAAGCCCCTACTATTTCAATATCACCTCCAAATGTGAATTGTGCTTGCTTACCACCATGAAACTTAATGCTAAACTCTATTGTTACTTATTTCCCATATGATACATTTCATTACCTGTTTATTAAAGTTTGTTACAGGCACTTTGTAACTTAGTCAAGTGAAGTGATTTTATTCATGTACAATGACTTAAATCATTACATAATAAAACATACACAAGGTGTTGTTAAGATCAATGGAAGCAGTGTAAAATCAAAGTTTCTTTGGAAATCATTGGGAATGCATGCAAGCAGAGAGAATCAGCATGATTTACACAGTACTTATATCTTTTTTAAAATGTGTAACTCTCTGATGCTCGTTCGTTCATTTTATAAATATTTATTCGGCTTAAACCCCATTAAAGAATACTGTAATAATACAAATATCAATAAAAACAGCCATAAAAGTACAGTAATATACAGATAATAATAAACACATTCAATGGATCAATTACGGCAGTATCCAATTATAGCATACAATATGTGGGCGTACAGAAATAAAACAAGCACCATTAAAAACATTCAGTAGGTCAAATACAGCAGCACGGGCTTCCCAGCGCTATGGAGCAGGAGTGAGCATGGACTGGGGCTCAACCTGGGAAAAGCCAGGTCTTCAGTTTCTTTCTGAAGGCCAACTCGTTCATGGTAAGTCTTAGATCTGTAAGCACAGAGTTCCAAAGTTTCTGCACTATATGCAAAAATGAACTTTCTCCCCATCTGGCTCTTCTAACCCTGGTGGTTTTGGACAGGTGTTCTGTTCAAATGACATCATACAATCAGTGGGCAAACACTTGAAAGCATCACAAAGAGAGCTATTGATCATATAGCTTCCTAATGTAAAGTACTTCTCTAGTAAAATTTATAGCAGCTAGGCAAACTTCTTGGGTTTCCAAGTTGGATAAAAGTCTATCACCTTCAAGATGTGAGTTAAAAGAGCAAAAGCACCAAATAGGGATTAAAAACGTTCTCCTCACAGATTTATAAAGTGCACAAACAAGTAAAAAGTGCAAGGTGCTTTTTTAACTCGAGGTACCATCGGACGGGCAGGGTGGAAGGTTCTCTTGCCACCCGCTTTGGACTGGAAATGCAACAAAAAAGTGTACAGTACCCAACCGTATCCTTGTCAAATAAAATCTGTATTGAATATTTTCTATAAAACTAAAATAGAATTTCACCTCCGAATTAAAAATTACGTGTTCTAAATTTGTAGAAATTTTGCGTGTGCGTTTGTCCAGGGCCTGTTCCTAGTAGGCAGTTTTAACTAATGTTTATGCTGCACATGGTTTTGATTTGGTCCTCGAAAAACCCTTCTAAGCTCCAGCTGCCTAAAACTGTGGCATATATATGCAGGGCAGATATGGCAATGTTCTCCAGAGTCAAACAATCCCGAAGGATGAGCCTAGAGAATCCTAATTCTGGTGTATTCTACACTTTTATCCAGAGAAGTAACGGAGCCAAAACCACAAAATCTTCCAGAAATTGTAGGCTCACCTCCAAATGACAAAAAAAGGTCGAAGTTCCCTGAGGTACCATCAATAGTCTCCGAAGAAAACCATTTTCTAAGGTTTGAAGTCTTGAGAAGCCAAGGTACCCCCACACTTCTGCCCTATATGAAGCAATGGAAAGATACTTTGCATTAAAAAGCACTATCATTTCTTTTACAGGTCTATGACCAATTCTATTGCAAATTGGACAACTAAGTAAATGGCTCGATTGGTTTGTTGAGCCTTTAAGATTGGCAGTGGGTTGCTCAGCACGTTTCTACTTCAGCTTTCACAGGGCAACTTAATCGTAGGAGGCGACTTTAACACAACATTGGATGACACTCTAGACCAAACACCCCCTCGACAACATCACCGGACACACGCTCCTCTGGTGGATTTCCTAGATACCATAGGCCTGGTAGATATCTCTATCTTGTTCTCATCCTTCTCCCTTTCCCCCTTTATTCCTTTCTCTTTCTTTCTCTGGGTTAATGTCTGTTGATGAAAATAAGCCTGAGATCCCAAAACTGAGACCTGGTGCTCATTGGAACGCTGTGAGTTGTGCAGCAGCACTACAACTAGAGGGATCACTGACTAAATATCGACAGACACAATATAGACTACCCAAAATATCGACAGACAAAATATCGAATTCCTATCTACGAACAGGTAAGTACCAAAATATTGAGTCCAAAATATCGTTTATATATATATATATAGATATATATACATTGTAAAAATATCGAATTTGTAAAAAATAATGTAAAATTAAAAGATTATTACTAATAAATAGCTAAAATATACTTAAAAATACTTACATTGGGGAGGAGCCAAGATGGCGGACGGACAGGACGTGTGAGCTCCCGGCTCCGCAACCCGTCTGCTGTTTTAACGAAATCCTGATCTTTATTCTCGCCTATGACGCGAGCAAATGGAGCCACGAGCGCGTTGATGCTAACCGCGTTCCCTCGAGGTCCCCGCCGGCTGTTTTGATCGAGGATTCGCAGAGTTTGCCGACTTCCGACTCTGCCCCCGGACTCTGCCCCGATCACCGCCGCAGGACACCGCTGGTTACGTACGGTGAGACAAGCTGGGGCAGGGCCGGCGTTTAGAGTAACGTTGCCGGCTGCGGAGGTGGGCAGCTTGGTGAAACTCCCTTTAGCGACAGAGCGGATACTTGTGTGGTGGGGGCCGGGCAGGCGACACTTCCTTTGTTGTGCGGCCAGCGGTCTGAGCGGCCTCCATCTTAGAGCGCCTCCTCCGCCGCGTACCACCCGCATGGACAGACAGCTGGGGGCTCTCACACCGCGCGAGCCCCGTATTACGAGCCGTATTTCCCTTGGTGGCTCTGACTGCTGTTCCTTCGTGCTATGGAGTCGCCCCCCCCTCTCCGATGTGGGCTAACTGCAGGGATGGTGATGGCGCCGGTCTACCTCGCCGAAAAGGCGGATGCTCCCATACCCCCAATACTTGCTGCCGTGCCTATTGTCGAGATGGAGGGTGCCCTGGTGGCGCCGCTGCACACTGCTACCAGGCCGATGCTGGGAAAAGACCTGAACTATGGCGACATCCTTATAGCCCTTGCAGACCTAAAGGCGACATGGCGACGAAACGCTCGAGAGCTGGAGCGGAAGATTGAAGAAGCTGTGCCTTCCAGGGAACGACTGCTGCTGCCTTGCCCCCCACTACTTCCCATTCCTCTCGTGGCGGATACAATGTGGCGACAGGAAAATACTGTGGAGCATTCTGTCCCTGGCTACAGTGTCGAGTGTTCTCTTAATGACGGAACTGCAGTTACAAAGTTTCCTTCCATTCTGAACGCTGAGACTTTGCCTCTGCAAGTGTTGCCACAGCTTTTTCAACATTGCTGGAGTGTGTGCCGTTCTGTGGGAAAAAGTATGTTCGTCATTTTGGACATGGTGATGGTCGGTGATTGGGAACACTCGCTTCCTCTTCCACTGCTTCTTCTATGCCGAGAGCGGCCATCTTGCTCCTTTGTTCTGCCTGCAGTGCACTCCCAGCGGTGGCCATGCTTGGAAAGGTTTCAACGTTCAGGCCAGGGCTGATGTTGTCCCCCTCGATGATCTTGCCTGATCGCCTGGCCGTGACCCGGACTAGAATATTTGCCGATGTATTTGGTGTGTTGCATACGTGTAATTCACTATTTTAGACTGCAATTGCTATTACTTGCCATTTTGGGTCACACATGATGTATCTGATTTTTGTTCCTTCCTAACGAAGGGGGTGTACGTGCGGACTGGGGGCCTGGGGATCACTATTGTTGTTGGTGGTCTCGAACTTTGTTTTTGTTTGGCTGGGGGGGAATCGGGTTGGAACGCTATCTTGATTTACGCTGGGGCTCAATGCGGAATATCCCTCCTCATTAGTGGCAATGACTTTTGTGTTCGCTCTGATATGGTCGATGGGTTGTAGGTCTTGGGCGGGTAGTGGAAACCGGGACTCGGAAATTATGGCCCTCCTCCGGGGTTAGGTGTTTCGTGGGAGTTTTAGATTAGATTTCTCTTTTCTTGCTCCCTATATCTAAGGTGATGTTATATCTTTCTTTTCTTTCATTTTCTTATTTCTTATTCTATATTTCGGGTTTATGGGGCGACAGACGCGCTGCAGGGGGGGGGTAGGCCGTAGCCTTCGCATGCATGTAGGGTGGGGGTTGGGGGATGGATTTTCGTTTCCTTTCTGTTCCTATGGTGCCTTGTTTTTTCTCCTTAATTTATTCCTTCTTTCTTCTCTTTTGGGTCCGTGTCGATGTTGTGGCGGGCGGGTGGCGGTGGATAACTGTTAGGACCTTGGGTCTCATATCCTTGTTGTATACTTTCTTGCTGCCAGGCCGCCTGGGATTTTGTCCTCTAAGTTGTTGGGCTGTGTGTGCCTATGTCGCTATTACTATATCAAGTCCACATGGACCCTATTCTTTCTTTTGGCTTATTTTTCCCTTTTATATTGAAACAAAATAGTTGGACTTTACTAGTTGCTATGAAAACTTTAAAAATTAACCTTCATTGATCCTGAGGCGTGTAAGCACACGATCTACAGTGTAACTGCTGACTGCTTGCTAATTGTTATTGCTGTGCTGCTGCGCCACCGTATTGCATGCACCTGTGCTCAACAGTATTTGTGGCCGGCCTGAGGGTTGTGGGCCACTATTTGTACTTTTCTGGACGCACTAATAAAGGTTTTCAAAAATTAAAAAAAAAAAAAAAATACTTACATTACCTTAAAATTATTAAATAATTAATTTAACTAATAAAAAAAAAATACAATCATATCTGTTAAAACATATATATATATATATAAACATAATATTAATAAAAAAGACACAATATTATTACCATAGGATTACGTAGGGGTAAAAATTACTATTTCCACTCCAGAGAGTGCAACAGTAGGAAAAGCGTTGGATAGCATACGGGTAAATTTTAATATCCCCACTCTAATGAAAATAAATTAATATAAATCACATAATTATAACTTAATCAATTAAAACATTTTAATTACCAATTAAGAATTAATTAATTACCAATAAAAAACTTAATTAGCAATTTATTCTAAATAAATACCAATTAATTAATTAACATGTTTAATTAATTATATAAAATTACTTCCCACCCTATTCCCCATAAACCCACAACCCGCTACTAAAAATAAAATAATATTATTCACATAATTATCAATTAATCAATTAATAAAAATTCATTATCAATTAACAATTAATTAATTACCAATTAAAAATTAATTGACAATGTATTCAAAATAAATACCAATTAATTAATTAACATGTTTAATTAATTATATTAAATTACTTCCCACCCTATTCCCCTATAAACCCACAACCCGCTACTAAAAATAAAATAATATTCACATAATTATCAATTAATCAATTAATAAAAATTAATTATCTATTAACAATTAATTAATTACCATTTAAAAATGAATTGACAATTTATTCAAAATTAATACCAATTAATTATTTAACATGTTTAATTAATTATAATTAAATTACTTCCCACCCTATTCCCCTATAAACCCACAACCCACTACTAAAAATAAAATAATATTATTCACATAATTATCAATTAATCAATTAATAAAAATTAATTACCAAATAAAAATCTATTAACAATTAATTAATTACCAAATAAAAATTAATTGACAATTTATTCAAAATAAATACCAATTAATTAATTAAAAGGTTTAATTAATTATAATTAAATTACTTCCCACCCTATTCCCCTATAAACCCACAACCCACTTCTAAAAATAAAATATTATTATTCACATAATTATCAATTAATCACTTAACAAAATGAATTATCAATTAACAATTAATTAATTACCAATTAAAAAATAATTTACAATATATTCAAAATAAATACCAATTAATTAATTAACATATTTAATTAATTATAATTAAATTACTTCCCACCCTATTCCCCTATAAACCCGCAACCCCCTACAGAATTAAATTAGGCAAAAATTAAATAACATAAAATGAATTACTTACAATAAATTACAAATAAATATACACTTTTCACACATAAACTAACATATAAAACACTTTAAAAAATTCGATATTATTAAAAAGTCAATATTTTTAATCACCTATATTATGTACTTCGATATTTTGACTTTCTATATTTTTAAATTCGATATTGCAGTACTTACCTTCAAAACGATATTTTGGATGTCTAGATTCTGTCCAGTCGATATTTTGTCCATTCTATATTTTGGACTCGATATTTAGGTTACTCGATATTTTGGAATCGATATTTAGACCATTTACCCAACTAGAGACCACACAGGCACTGCTTAAGGTAGACGTACAGTGGGGGCCTGAGCGCCCAATTCATTTATTAGCAGGGTCAACTGGCTGCGGCTTGTGCAGCTATGGATAAAGGGATGTGCATGGGGCATTCCTCTTGGAGAGGGGGCTGTGCAGTGATGTGTCCACATGGACACTACATTCCTCCCAAAAGGCAATGAGAGGTGAAAGAGTCCAGCACGAACATCAAATTAAACTCTGTAAGTCTATCAGTCACTAAGTCAATCAGGACAGTAGAGGATACCAAACTAACAATTTTGATTGCAAAAGGATTACGTCATTTGAATTTATAGTGTAATGGATACCAACCCCACCAACTGATTTCACTGGCATAAAATAAGCACACAGCATAACCACATGTCATTAAAAACACAAGTAATAAAATGTAAAACAATAGATGTGTGCATGTATTAGTATCCATTTCCAGAGTTTCAAAAAGATTGAAGGATGCACGTCACTCGCTACCTATGACATACAGAGCAGTGCCCCTAAACAATTCTTCTACAGAAACAAACGTCTTCTGCTTGATCCAACGATATGTGAAAATACTGTTGCTAGCTGATCAATAGTCATTATATGCCCACGCCATCATCCTAGACTCAGTGGTTAGTTTGTAAAAATATAAGTGCCAGGGCTCTCATCAGGAGGCAGCTTGCACCAGCCCATTTTTCCTGCTAGCGCCACCTAAAACAGAACCATCTACTAACAATGAAACCCTACATGTAGGGAGAGGATGTGGTGTAACAGCTAAAGATACCAGCATTGGTGCTGGAGAACCAGGTTCCATTCTCAGCGTCAGCTCAACAGCCTGTGATTCTGGACAAATCACTTATTCTCCCCGTGCCTACCATAAATGATGAATGTATCCTTCACTGGTGCTCATGAAAAGCACCGGTGTTAATTAGGTGCAGTGCTGAGCACTGGAAACCACCGGCCCAAATTAGGCACTCTCTAGACTGCTGTGTGTAGGGTTGAATGACTTACGCTGCGCACCAGACTATTACAAAAACCTTGAGGTGGAGCTATACCACTATAAAACAGGCAACATCAATGGTAATCTAGGTGCAGCGGTGCGTTCACTGACCACACAGAGTAAGTTCTGGACTACATTGCTCCTCTTAATGGCAGGGCAGCTACTCTGGATCATATTATGGGGTGCTGGGCATAGAAAGGGGTTCGGAGTCCAAGACTCTGAGAAATACTATGTGGCCAATTAGTTGCAATAGCCTACTCGATGGTTGGAAAATTCCTCCCTGTCTAAAATTACACGATCTCAGATGGAACTTGCATCTGGGAAACCATGGGCCTGATTCACAAATGTAAACTTACACTTTTGTGCAAGTGTACTCATTTTTGCAATTCACAAAGGAATTTTACGAATGGTATCTTTACGACTGCAGAGGCTCTGCACTTGTGCCAGAGTCTACATACATAAAAAGATAGGCAATCGTAAAGATACTACTCGTGAAATTCCTTTGTGAATAGCAAAAAATCTTAAAATAAAAAGCCAATAGATTACCTTATTTTTAAGCGAGTCGTGATACTTCTCGTCTAGTACTGGGGAGTCTGGGCACCTGTATAAGAAAAATTGCAACTTCTTCCCTCTGGGCAGAATTTCTAGTATAGAAATAATTTTTGACCATCCCCTTTCTATATGGTTAGACAAATCTCATATCATAGGAGAATTCCTCATCTAGCACCATCTCACCCCAATCAAGTTCTCTACCCCGCCTCTGTCCTGTAGAGCACCTCGATGTGCAACTGATCTATCACTAGGCCTATTATGGCCTCCTGTATGGTTAGGTAAAGGTTGGCTAGGTGGTAGAGTGAAAACAGGGGGGGGGTCCAACGAGAGACCTGTTGAAACGCTCGAGGGTCAGAAATCCTACCAGCTTCTGATACCGTGCCCTGACGGACGGAGTATCCCTGTCTCCCTGTGTGCCTGCCACCCGCTGCCGCACTCCTTCCATCCTTGTGCGGTCGCTGTGTGGTGAGCGGGCCAGGGGACTGCAATTCCCAGCATTACGGGCGGCCGGAAGCCGCGCATTACACAAACGCGCCAGGAGGCGTATAAATTCCTGCCTCATCCCTGCCTCGCGGGACGCCAGGCGAAGCCCGGGCAAAGCGCGGGCCGTCTACGGCCGAACAAGACTGGGCTGGGCCATTTCCCTAAAACCCTTATTATCGTGGTAAGAAGTCTCATTTATTAAATCTGCAAACCATCATTTCTGACTTCTATTGATTATGGCCCGCAATCTTGCAAAGGGGGGGAAACGTGGTACTACTGCATTTGGGGGAAGTCTAAATGGGACATTGCATGATTTTTTTATCAGAGCTGTTGGGGTCATTGACAGTGAGATAGCACTCAAGGAAAAACGCTTATCGCATGAACTCACAGGTGCTAAACGTTCCTCGTTAGGCGATTTGAAAAACGCTGTCACACCAGGACATGACGAACCAAGGAGACTAGTTACGCCTAGCCCCGATGACCAGAAAGGACTACAACACAAAGATAACTCAACAGACTGGGATGTTGATACATTGCCCCTGAACATTTCCTCATGTAGCAGTTTATCATCAGAGGGCTTCCACCCCATTGTGGCCAGGAAAAGTGTACAGGCCGCTGATTTACAAATTAAAGTACCTATATGCACCAAGCTAGCGGGCAAAAGAAAGAGGGGAGTGGGTGACCATTTGGGCAGGAAATCTAAAATCTCCAAACTGTCTGGCAGACCATGCATACCTACCTCTAAAAAAGCTACCACAATATCTAACAAACAAGTAAGACAACTAAAAGGACCGACAGTATCTGAAACCCTGGGCCCACAGCCACAAAACGGTGCACTTACACTGGGGGGAAGAGCTAGAAATGACTTTTTCCAATATGACTCACTTGCTAAGATCCTTTATACTTCCCTTGTTAGAAAGACTAAGGGTTATTAATGGTAAACTTGACACCCTAACTGAAGAACACACGCAAGTTGGATACAATAACACCCATAGATCCTAATAAGGTTAGCGTGCCTGAGCATAATAATACTTTAGTATCCAAAGCCATGCCAGCCATTCGCCCAGTTTCAAAGGTTGTACCAAAAGATCCAGGCCAATTGCAGAAATCTGCTGAAAGTAAATCCACTAAAAAAAGCACTCAAAATACACCATTATTGAAACCAAGTGAGAATAAGAGGACAGGAGATGGATATGTCTATACAGAAGATCATGTCCCTTTGCCTATAATTAATCTACCGCCTGAATCTTCACCGTTGGTATTAATTCTTGGGAATGTTCCAACATTGAATAAGGGAACAAGGGAGAATCATGGTCAACTGAAAAATAAAGTGGCCCATTGGATTGCAAATAATACTTCTGAGGGCAACAAGATATGGCAAAATATTATAATGGCCCGAAGGGTGGCTTGGTTGGGCAGGACACGTAAAGATAAAACAGGGGACTGTATTATAATCAATTTTAAGAGCCCTGAACCTGTAGCTAGAATACTTAGTGAGGTCATGTTTAACGCAGGGTCAAGGAGACAGGGTATTGAGATTCTGCCCCCAGAGTATTTCTACAGGGACCTGAATAGATCTAGACCCAATAGAGGTAATGGGTGGGGATACAATAGGACTTTCCACCCACAAGTTCGACAGGGATGGGGATATATCCGTAATAATTATTCATACCAGACACAGCGGGGAAATGAGGGCCATTCCCCAATTTTCGGAGGATTAAATAGGTTTGCAATACTTTCGGGTCTCAATGACTGTGACTGACTGGGTGGTAATAAAAATAAAGTAACACAGACTCTCTTATATGTCCCGCAGACGGGGAAGTCTCCCACTTTGACCATACCCAACAACCAGGTAAACCAGTGTAATAAAACACCAATGGAAGTGTTAATGGCCCCAAATTTTAGCATGGAGGATACTATCACTATTACTGCAAACATATCAATGGATAATACATTTAGGACTATGCCCACTGTGGGGGACAGCAAGGGCACAGTATTGATGACCCAGGAAAATAAAGTGGGCAAAATTGAGAATGATGTAGCAAGGAGGGGTCTAATGCCAGATTTACAGTGGGGGTGCATTATAATTGATAAAACATGGTCATAACAAAATTGCCAGAGACAACAGGGGATTGTTTCCTGGAATGTATGTGGACTAGAGAGTAAAGTGCATAATACCATCTGGGGGGAGTTTGTGCAAAATGTTGACATTTTATGTATCCAGGAAAGTTGGCTCATAATTGAAAAACATCTTGATGGTTTTAAAACATTCCATATCCCCGCAGTTCGTTCTTTGCATGGTAGGTACAAAGGAGGTATGTGTATTTAGATTTCTAACCTGTTGAAGGTTATTAAGATTGCCAGTAGAAACTGTTCTCATTTTTTCCAACTGGTATCTGTACCCTTAAACCACAGTGTAGAGTTAGTAATAGTTAATTTGTATAATAATATTAACCCCTTCCAGGCTCATGACGAGCTCAGCTCGTCATGAGGCAAAGTTGAGCTGCACTCATGACCACACCCGTTTCCATTGACCTTCAGCACAGGAGGGGAAACCCTCAAGCAGCGATGGTGTTAAGAACACTGACTTTGCAGAAGTTTTACAGAAACTGCAGGTGGAACTAAGTGGCCAAAACCTGTTGAAAGGGGAAAACACTATATTGATATGGGTTGGGGACTTCAACATTAAAATATGTGATCGGGAAACATGTGGGTTCCAGGAATATGGGACAGGAGAGAATGTGGGTGGAAGTCATTTTATGCACACGGATAAAGGGGAGTTAATAAATAGTATAACGGCCAACTATGACTTTGGTTTTGCTAACATGCTGTGTTCTCCTTAAGTTGATTTTAGCCCCACTTTTTTAGCTAGGGGGCTTCAATCTGTCATTGACTTCATCATTGTACCGAACAGATTTTCTAACTGTGTGGAGGACTTTGAGATTCCCATAATTGGGTTAAGTGACCATCTTCCCCTGAGTGTGTCTATAAGCACCTCTGAGTTTAATAGTGTCACTACGATTGAGTCCTTGACCTGGACACAAGATATTTCAATAGCGGGGGAGGAGCCAAGATGGCGGTGGAGACGGACGTGTAGTCTCCCGGCTCCGCGAGCCTTTGTCTCCCGCAGACATATTCTGTCTTCTATCTTGAAATTTCGCGGCTGCGGGAGAACGGCGAAAGTGCGCTGAGGCTGTTGCCGTTTCTCCGAGGACCCTGCCAGCCTTCCAACCGGAGATATTGCCGGTTTACTTTGGCGGCCGCTCCTGGACCTGGAGCCGAGACCCGGGCTGCTCCGCTAAGATGGCGCGTGCTGGAGCTCCGTGAACTGATCGAGCTGGGGCGAGGCTGGCGATCTACCTCACAGCACGCGACGTGACGATATTCAATGGCCCCTTTCGTGAGGTTTTCTTCCGGCTGCTGGTAATTAGCCCTGCTGCTTTGCTGTGGGGGGAGCTCAGGTGAGACACGCCGTGCTTTCCCCATATTGGAGTACGGTCGCCAGCGAAGCCTGCCTCTGATTTGCCCCCGCCCTGGGTTGACCAGGGGGGGACTCGTCTTGCTGATCACTCGCTGCCAGCTGCTTGAAATGTACCGGTGGCCTGAGACCCTGCTCTGCTTCGCGGACCTTGCTTGTGCATCCCCGTGATTTCCCGGTGGGGTGACAAGAATGGATGGCGCCATTGAGGTGAGGGTGGGTTATACTACGGCCCAGGACTGTGACACCAGGTGGGCTCCTGATCAGCATGCTGGAGGGCAAGCCGCGCATCAAACTGCGGACGGGGCGGAACAATCGCCTGAACTAACTTGCGGCTCTGTTTTACTAGCGCTTGCCGACTTGAGGGCTGCGTGGTGTGAAAGCTCTTTTTGCTGGGCAGGAAGCTCGATGAAGCGGTACTTTCAGCTGCGCTTATCACACCGACTTATTCCCCTCGCTGTGCTGATCTGCCTTCACTGTGCTCTGATTGTGCTACATTGTTGCCGCCTGAGTGCATGGAGGAAGTTTCTTTTGGCGACGCTACAGTGTTTCCCTCCTTGTTTGAAACCAAGACCTCATCCGTGGCAATGCAACCTTTGTTTACTGCACCGTCGGCGCAGCAACTGGCTTTCCTGGCGATTTCTGCTCCACATGCCCCGCTATTATTGAATCATAATTTGCGATGCCTGTCTGCCCTGAAAATGATATTTCCTTGGGACAGCGGAACTGATTGTGCTTGGCGGAGTCCATTTGGCTCTTGGGTATCTCGATTCTGCCGAAGGTGGCCATCTTGTTCCTTTGTTCTAACTGCGGCGGGCTCTTGCCGGGAGCCATGGTTGGGTGGACGTTTACGATCTGGCCAGGGCTAGGGGTTTCCATGTTCTAACTTGTGCTGGACTGACTGGTGGGGTCTCGGACTGGGGCGCTTCCTCAACACGTATTGATGTGATGACCCTTCACATCCCATTTTGTGATAGCTGCTTATTGTGATGACTTCATGTATGGGGTGGAAGAGTACAATTTTGGCTGGGGAGTTCGGGAGACTTTGGATTTGGCCCTCCTCCGGTAATAATAGGTTTTTCCTTTTCTTTTCTCCCTTTCTTTATTACTATATTTCGGGTTCCTTAATGGGCGACAGGCACACTGCTGTGGGGGGATAGGCCGTAGCCTCTGCATGCGTGTAGGGTGGGGGGGTTGGGGGATGGGATTTTAGTTACTGTTTTAGTTCTATGGGCCTTGTTTTTCTTCTCATTCTTGTGTCTTTTTCTTTACTTGTTTCTATCTTGAGTCTGTGCTTGGGATTGGTGGTGGGCGGGCGACCGGGGACGCGGTGCTTAACGATTGGCTTCACTATCCTGATACGTATATTCTTGTTCTGCCATGTTGCCTGGGGGGTTTCGGCTTCTGCTGTTGTTGACTTTCGCGTAACTAAGTTGCCTGCTTATGTTCAGAAGTGATTACACGGACTCTGCTCTCCTTGCTTACTATTTTACAAAATGATAAACTTAATATTTGGGACAAAATTTTAAAATTAACCTTCAATGCTCCTGAGACACGGTACCACAGCTTTATCCGTTGTGATTTTAATTGCTTGCTACGCTGTATTGATGAGCTACTGTGTCGCCGTATTGTTTGCATTCGTGCTTCATATGGTATCGTGGCCGGCCTGATGGTTGTAGGCCCGTATTTGTTTTTCTTATATTG
The DNA here is from genome assembly GCF_964263255.1 of Lissotriton vulgaris. NCBI lineage: Eukaryota > Metazoa > Chordata > Amphibia > Caudata > Salamandridae > Lissotriton > Lissotriton vulgaris. The sequence continues at coordinate 1,122,376,489 of NC_141694.1, forward strand.
CACAATAAAGGTTTCCCAAAAATAAAAAAAAAATAAAAAGATATTTCAATAGCACGCCAAAACGGACTGGCATTGAAATGGAGTATTGCGGACCCAGATAAAAAGTCAAAAGAAATTGTAACTAAGGCTTTTAGACACATTATAGCATGTCTAGATGAGGATTCCTCAAATGACCAGATTCTGGAGGCTTTTAGTAATATTACAAGCATTATCCAGGAAACTTTAACTAGGCCACATAGTAATAAGACTACTAAAGGGATGGCATGGTTTGATTCTCAGTGCACCAAGGCGTATACTGCCCTTAAGGTTGCCCTAAGTAATAAACCAAGGGAACATGATGTAATAAGAAAATGTAGGAAAACATACAACCAGGTAAGACGCCAAAGAAAGAAGGAAATTAAAGATCTAGCATGGCAGAACTTGCTGAGGGCCTCACAGTGTAGAGACTCCAGATTGTTTTGGCAGACAGTTAATGCACCTTTTTTACTGCAAAGGAGGCAGCAAAGATAGAAATTGCCATAGACGAAAGAACTTGGATCGATTTCTTCTCCAAAGTCTATTCAAATACACAAGAGGTCCTCACGGATGAGGACGGGATAAAGGGTATCCCTCATCAGAGGGTGGCCACGAACCGATAGCCATGGAGATTTCCCTTGAGGAAGTACGGTTAGCATTAAATGCCAGTAAAAATAACAAAGCCCCGGGACCAGATGGGATCCCTAATGACATTTATAAAATGAATGCTGACCTATGGGCCCCACTTTGCACACGGGTCTTTGAGGCCTGTTGTGCAAAACTTTTCATTAGTACATGGTCAGAATCGGTCATAATACTAATCTACAAAAAGGGGGACAGCGAGAGCCCATCTAATTATAGACCCATATCTCTTTTAGACTCCCTTATGAAAATGGTAGGGAGAGTGGACTTAAATAAAATGCAAATATGGGCGGAGGAGCATGGCATATTAAGCCCTGTACGGTATGGCTTCCGGGAAGGGATGGGTACCGTTGAGCAGGTCCTAAACTTTGTATTGCTACAAGCAAAATATACTCGAGCCAAAGAGGGATGTCTATACGCAATTTTTGTCGACCTCTCTGCCGCCTTTGATTGCATACAAAACTGTGGCAAATATTGTAGGAGATGAATGTTGACCCTGCCTTAGTACTTTTTCTTCAGCAGCTCTATTCAGGGGCAACTGCTAAAGTAAGATATGGGCTGAGGGGGGAGTGCACGGGGCCGTTCAGAATAGAAAAGGGTGTAAGACAAGGATGCGTGTTGGCACCATTCCTTTTCTCCCTCTATACAAATAATCTTGAGGCTGAATTGAGGGCCAGTAAAATCGACTCCCAAGGTACGGCAATAAGCAGATTGTCTCACTCTTGTATGCGGACGACGCAGTATTGATGTCAAAAACGAAGGTGAGCGCTCAGAAGGCTCTTACAAAATATGTAGAATTTATGGAGGACAGGGGACTAAAAATTAACGCGAAGAAATCGTATGTGATGTGTTGTGGTAAAGGTCGGGCTACCTGTAAACATCTTAAAGTGCAAGGACTAGAAATTGAACATACCAAAACCTTCCCATATTTGGGGGTTTTAATTGATGGTCCAGGCACCTGGGGGCCTGAGGTTAAGAATAGGACCCTATCCTTTATACGATCTATAGCGGCGTTGAAGAACTTTTCCATCAAATTAGTTAAAAGACCCCCTGAAATCATGTTAAATATTTATGTGGCCTAATGCAGAAGCATTGCATTATATGGGGCAGGGATCTGGGGGTATCAGGATACATCACCCTTGCAAATAGTTGAAAATAATTTCTTTAGATACCTGCTAGCACTCCCAAAGGGCACGTCTGTTTTTAATTGTCATGCAGAATTAGGGATGGATCATATTACAGATCTGATAAAATTGCAACCTATTCTGCTTTGGCGCAGAGTATGGGCCACTGAAGCCCTTGGTCTGAATCAGGAGATTATCAAGGACGCCATGGGCCTAGATAATGCGAAGCGTATAATCTGGCTTGAGTATATCAGGAAAACATTATCCGATCTCCAGCGGCCTGAGTTATTCAGTAACCCGGACTTGATCCAGGATGTACCAAAAAAAGAACTAAAGAGGCTATGTATGGCTCATTTTGATTCATTAAGACGCTCTGGGGAGATAACAAAGAAAACGGTTACTGAACATCAACTGTCACTGATCTCCTACAAAATACAACCATACCTAACCTTGAGTACCCTGGGTTTTGAACGTTTCATCTTGACGAGATTTAGGTTTAACCTATTTCATCGGCTGGTCACATTCCCAACCAAAAACGACTGGTCTAGAACTTTAGCTCTCTGCCCCTGTGATAGCATGTCGCTGCAATCCACTTTTCATGTAGTGTTGTTTTGTAAACTATATGAGACGGAACGCAAAAGATGGATCAAACAGTACCTGAGGCAGGGTGCTTGGAGGCAATGTAGACCCGCGTATCTTAGCTTGCAGCAGCTGGAAAATGTCACTTGCACAATGGTTATGACAGGATTTTTTAAAAATGTTTTAAAAAAACTTAATTCAATGATTAGCTGAACCATAATGTTGATTTAATCCTATTTTAATACTAATGTTATTTATTTTTGTATGAAATGTAATGTTCTATATATATGTATTGCTGCTTTTATGATTTTATACTACAAAAATCGAATAAAGCTAATCTGAATCTGAATCTGAATCTGATCTTCTCGTCTAGTACTGGGGAGTTTGGGCACCTGTATAAGAAAAATTGCAACTTCTTCCCTCTGGGCAGAATTTCTAGTATAGAAATAATTTTTGACCATCCCCTTTCCATATGGTTAGACAAATCTCATATCATAGGATAATCCCTCATCTAGCACCATCTCACCTCTATCGAGTTCTCTCCCCCGCCTCTGTCCTGTAGAGCACCTCGATGTGCAACTGATCTATCACTAGGCCTATTATGGCCTCCTGTATAGTTAGGTAAAGGTTGGCTAGGTGGTAGAGTGAAAACAGGGGGGCCCACTGACTTTTAGCAACAACCTTTTTTACACAATCGCACAGCACCGGGGGGTGGGAAGTAGTGTCTCTCTGGGAATCAATGTATGTACTAGTCTCCAACTAGTGCCTTCACCAGGATAGCTGCATTTAGAACCTGATCTTAAATCACCCTACCCTCCAAGTCACCTACTACCTTTCTTAAGGATGCTACCTCCTCCTTAAGGACCTTGGATATACCCTTTAAGCTATAGAACAAAGACAAGCCTACATTGCTTGTGACATCCAAATCAGACTGGTCCCTCCCCTCTGCTCTATTCTCTGCAACTAAAAGAGCAGCATACTGTTACAGCATTCGACCCGATCCACCAGGTCTACCACCTGTGCACCTGAGGTCTGATCTAAGATATGGGAAAAAGCCTCTATTTTACTACCTCTACTGCTAGTACGTGTGCTATTGCGAGTGTGAGTACTCCTGTGCGATTTGCTCAACATCTGTGGGATACATTTATTGGTTTTCTTGGCAGGTGGAGAAGTAGGGACGGTCTATAATGGCGCTGGGAGTGGGACATCAAAAGTGGTAGATGGGAGGGGGGGAGGGTTTTGAGCAATAATTTGACATTCGGATAACAAAACATCAATCTTGTCCAAGGCATCTTTACAAATTATGCCGGAAAAGGAATTTTTAATAAGGGAATTACCATGGGCCCTGTCCTGGGCTTTCCTTTTACCCATTACTGGGCAGCAGCAACCACAACACTTGCTAAAATTGGGAGAAAAAAATAACATATAGATTTAGCTGAATAATAAGATCACTAAGGTAAGCCAGTATTTCCACCTTCATCAAATGTATTGTTTCTAGCAATTTTCTTTTCAGGTGACTCCAAGGGGTTACTCCACCTGGGATTAATATTCAAACTGGGGGAAGCCAAATGTTTTAGTGGAAACCAATTCTCTTCCGTGCCCCACTCACCCCAATATGTCCACTGTCTCTGCAGGGAGCGCCATGGCATTAACCCACGCTGTACCCTAAACTCCCAGTCCTGACAGACTCCGCGCACACTGTGCTTTCAACGACAAGCTTCTGTCCCGGCACTTGCCCCCTTCTTGGCCCTGGACCCCCAGGAAGACCTACATAAGTTGTAAGGTTCCTACAGACCTTCATAGCATGGGACCTAGCTGCAGGAGGCTGCTTGGGGCTCTACTGCACTCACATTTCGATATTTCATCCATGAAATCCAGGTATCACAATGTTCTCTACTCAATATTCCAGTTTAAAACCATGGACATCATGGTGTATTTTCCCACATCAGGTGTTTCCAAATGGGATCCAAGTAACCCACCCCTGTCATATCACATCTGTAGTGTCTTGCACATTGGAGTGTCGGTTTCAGTTATGAGGCACTATCAAAGAATACAGAATGCTCTAGTGAGACAAATTATACAAGTAAACCTACCAGACTACAAATCTGCCTGCCTTGGAGATCCTCCACAAGCACCGTGTAGCCTGATATACTTTTAAGGTTATCTGCAGCACTCACAGGCATATAATGAAAAGGCACCAGTTTTCACACAGAAGAAGCTTAAGAGATATTCTCAGAAAAGGACTCTGTGCTACTGATATCCACCCGGCAAGAAGCAAACATTTGCGTGGCACATCTTTCCCCATCAAGGCAGCTATACTGTGGCACTCGCTTCCAGAAAGTACATGAGCAGCAAGCAGCCACCAAAAGATCTGTATGTTTCCGAATAGAATCCAATGGGTCGGGATCCATCAATCTCATCCTACTATCTCAGTGGTAAGATAATGAATTAATCAAACCACAGAATTCTACTCAGCAATATCAAAAAATGAAAACATGTGACTCAAACTCAACTGCACAGGATGGAAGAGACAACTAGAGACGTATTGCAGAAGCAAGGCCAACCCCAGCAAAAAGAATTGAATCAGCTCTGACTAGCAAATTACAGGAACTTGTATATGACAATAAAAATAGGTTCTCTTCAAGTGCCTGTTCATATTCTGGTTTTACTCCGAATAGTAGCTTGCAGCAAACTGTAACTGTGAAACAATATTACACCAATTTACACCCTGCATGACCCTGTACGGCTGATGCCTTTCTAGAGTGCGCTTGGCAAAGCACGAACCACAGCTAAACTGCATGAAGAAGTCGTTTTCCTAACTTGCTGAATTTCCAATTTCTGGCTGACTTCAATTAATTAACGTGAAGTACTGCTAGCAATGCCATGACAGACTGCAAACGACATGTCAACTGTAGTAGTCACTTGCACGACTAAGTTGAGGATAATGTGAAGCGACCATAAAGCTCATATAATAAGCACAAAATCAGCATGAGAAAATACTTCAAAATGCATGACTGCTCGAAACTGCACAACAAACTGTAACCCTTATGTGTTTTGTTGTACCTTGTACATGAGGACACTGGTAACCAGGTTGTAAGTTTCTAAAGTCTTCTTTATTAGTCCATGTCTTGTAGTATCAAACAAGGATCAGCCATGTAACAGCTCTAAACCCAGCTCTAATAACTCCTATGCCAGCCCCACCAGGAGCAGCCTGCCTAGCTGCTCCGCCCATCTCCAACTGTCACCCACTCATCCACACAGGCACCCAGGCATTCTATTCATCACAGTCACACCAACATTCCGTCACCATCTCTCACTCTGGCTGAGCAGCTAGGAGGACCTAGGCTGATTCACATATGAATGTAAATCTTAGGATATAACATTATTCTAAATCACTAACATGGAGTTCCTACAGATTGTCTTGCTATCTTCATCAGGGTTTGTAGCGTTTTATGAAAAAAATGTAACATTGCCATAGCATGCCAACCCACACTTTTATAACCAATTTGGAAATGTGACATGCTTCGGACTGGCCACTGCAATAGCTAGGATGATGTGGGACTAGGACCCGCTGAGAAGAACTGCTATTTAAAACATGTCTCCAAAGTGGCAATAAGCGTCGGGGTTTTGTGGCCAGTTATCTTGTGTAGAAGGTTCTTTCTGTTCCTTCTGCATTTGTCACTAATATTAAGCCTTCTTCAAAGCTCTTAGAAAACTTCTCAGCATTTTACTGACAGACTACATAGGCTGATGAATACCTCATCTGCATAGTCCCTGAGATGGGCATTATACCCACTACAACAGAATTTGAAATTGGTGACGGTTCCCTGCATACAGGACTTATGATGGGTATTTTTTACACACTGTCTTAAAATGGAATGATTTATTCCGTAGCACAAGAATTTGTCTCTAATGGGCACATAAGTGTATTTGCTTTGCAGGGCCAGACTAGCCGCAGCGGGCACCAGGCATTTCCCCAGTGGGCCCGAAGGGTGCTGGGCCGGTTTTGGACCGGGGAGGGCTATTTTTGTTACTGCAGGATGGTTTTGCAGCAGTGCTGCAAAATCAGCCCCTTCTAACAAGAGGGCAGCAGCAGTGTTCCTGCTAAACACCAACACCTCCCCCCTCAACCCCTCCCCCAACAAGCCCCCTAGACAGGTCGGACGTAATTGCCAGGGCTGGTTTGCAATCCCAGACCGGCCCTGTTACTGTTGGAAATAAATAAAGTTCCTCGGTTCAGTGGCAGGCCTTATTGAATGAGTGACCCTTTACAGCTGTCTCTAAAAGTTAGGATCTCTTAGCTAATATAATGGGTATAATATAATTCACAATTGACTTTATTTTTTCAAATTTCTTTGGTGGGACATTTACCATTGGAAAAAATGGAAATAATAATGTGTCCCATTGTAAAACAAATTCCTTGGCACGGAACGCATACAAGCATCCTGCAGAGAGTTGGATCTGTCAATTCTCTTGTTCGATCATTGCAATGTGGGTTCTCATCATTTTCCAGAGCTGCTTAGAGAGACGAAATACATCTGGCAGTATGCAATTTTCAACATTTACCAGTTGTCTCTCGTTTTTTATTAAAGTATACTTATGAAAAGTATACTTATGAAAAGCAAAATCACTTTTTCGATTAGTCAAGAAAATGTACTTTGATTCAACATAAAAAAAAATAAGCTTCAAAGTAAAGCATTCCATACAGTCAGAGGAAATTATATTAGCGACAGGCTAGTCCGTTCGACCCAATGCACAGGTACCCCCCTACATTGCCATGCACAAGGTGGCAAGCACCACGCGGTGCCTGCCACGTTGTGCATAGCAATGCACAACATTCCATTTCGGCATTGTGGGGTTGCTGCTTATAGCATCACCCACCACATGTCAAGATTGTAAAATGCAACCGCCAGGGTGGTGGTCGCATCCTAATCAGTGGTGCGGGACCGCTGCACATCTGGCGGCCGGTCCAAGCACCGCTGGGCCCCTAAAAGAGCAGTGGGCTGCAGGGTGGAGGGCTGGGATGACCACGGTTCAGTATGACTGTATCCATGAGGAACAGGGTCAGCACTGAGTTGCATTTGGAGGCTTCTGTATAAAGGTCCATAGTGGGCAAAAAACTGATGGACTGGAATTCTTCCCGAGCTATTGCCACTGCTTAGACTATCTGGAAGCATTTATCCTTTCACCTTTGGAGTGTTTGATTGTCAGTAGTATGCCTGGGGTATTGAGACTGGTGCAGTTTTCTAAGCCTACTACTGAGAGTGTTTGTGAATTCCCCCCCAAAAAAATTGCACCTATTCAAGGAGTACATACTTTTATGGGTGTAGACTTAGTATGTTTTTGGTAAACGTGTCACTATATATATATTTAAGATCCCAATCCAAAAAATGAACAAATTAAACCCTTTTAGTGAAATGAGAACAGCAAGAAAAACTGACACAGACATGGCAAATATAAGAGGTGCCTGAGCAGCTCACATCACAAACTCATGTATTTACATAGCTCGTATGTAAAAATAAAAAAATGGAGGCTTTGTAAAATAAAAGCTGACCCAGGATTACCCAATTTGGAAAAGTAGGGAAGCTGGTATTGATTCCAGTTTGTCTAGTTACACATTTTGAAATTCAGCCATCCAGTGGGCATCTCTGCCTCTCTCCCTCCCTCTCATTTACATCAAAGGTCACTGCTTTAACTTTAATCCTTGGCACATGTAGAAATCCCACACAGGGATATCAGACCAAAATCCAGGCCTCCAGACCTAACTACCAAGGCAAGACTGCATCTATTTGAGGGATATCACAGCCTAAACACCCCCATGAAACTATGTCCCTGTTCTGACAACGAGCTCCAAAGGACTTTTCAAAGATTTGAATCCTGTTAAATGGGCCCTAAAAGATTGGGAGTGTGAGAAAACAATATACATAGGAAAAGTAGCCTCCTGGATGGAACACCCCTGTCTTAAATTGAACAGAGAAAAAACAGAGATCATGTATGTGGGCAACTCTGCCAAGCTAAACCCCACAATATCATGGGTGCCACCCAGTCCCAAAGTCTAAAATCAAGAACCTCGGGGTATGGTTGGATGACTCACCTAAACTTGACCAGCAGGCAGTGGCAGTGACAGTGACCTGTCATGGCACTCTTAGAAAGCTACAGAAGGTTCTTCCCCTATTGCCCCCTGCATCCAAGAAAATAGTAGTCCAGACCTTGATTCTTTCAAGGAGCCCCGAAGTCCACCTTAAGGAAACTCCAGGTGGCCCAAAACTGCGCCGCACGACTTTTAACAGGCTGCTGTAGCATGCATTCTGCTAGCACCAGTCTGAACCCCCTCCACTGGCTACCAATAAAGGAAAGGATCTCCTTTAAGGGCTTATGCATGCCTCATAAGGCCCTCAGGGGCACAGGCCCCAAAATTAATCAGCCCCGGATCACAGCATATACTCTTCGCTCAGAGAAATTAAATCTAGCCTGCATTCCTAAAAATAATAGGCAGCGGAGTGGAGGCCGGTCCTTTTCATACGTAGCAGGACTGTGAAACTCCCTCCCCCTCAACCTCCGACATGAAAAGACCCACCACTCTTTTTTTAAGGGACTGAAAACATGGCTTTTCAGAAGAATAATTGCTAGCCCTCCCTCTCAGCCTTTACTGCCGCTAGCGCTGGGATGCCTCCGGGTAGCCATGCGCTTTAGAAAAGTTAATTAATATTAACACATATACACACACACACATATATATATATACTAGCAGCCCGTCCCAACCTTGTCCGGGAGCAATCAGGCTTCCCTGACCCCCGCCCGAACATTGTCCAGAAGCCCGGGCCCCCGCCCGTCCCCTGCCTTCCCCGAACGCCCCGACATTGTCCGTGGGTCCCCTTACCTCAGCTGCCGCTCCTCCCCTGCGTTCCTCAGTTTACCGGTCCGCTGCTCCTCGCTCCTCACTGCCACTGGTCACCGCTCATCCCGCCTGTCCGCTGCTGGTCAGCTCACCGCTCCTCCTGCCTGTCCGCTGCTTGTCACCTATCTGCCGCTGGTCACCGCTCCTCCGGCCTGTCCGCTGCTCCTCATGTCACTGCTCCTCCCCCGCGCCATGTCTGCCGCTCCTCGTCGCGCTCCTGGACGCCGCTCCTCCCCGCGCTCCAGACATGAGTACGCACGTCACGGCCTGCGCTACTTCGGAGGGACTACTTTATTTTTTAATGTATATTTTTTAAATAACGTTTTTTTTTACTTTATATAGCCTATAACCATCTGCACACCCTGACGGTTACAACGGTGTATCGATCGTGTGGATTGGCGCTGTGGTTCCCGAGTTTACCCGCCTCCAAGCCTCAAAGTTCTTCCTTTATTATAGTAGTATATATATATATATATATATATATATATATATATATATATATATATATATATATATATATATATATATATATGAACGTAAATTCGTCACACTGGCTGAAGCAGCAGCCCCAGCACACAAATTCCAAATGACGAAGGAACAGACCCAGATTGAGTGCTCAATTGAAGTGTTTATTTTCCAGCAAGCCTGCCACCGCCATTACGCGTTTCGCCTTTTGCAAAGCTTGATCACATGGCGAGTTGCTGAGAGCAAACGCCGAGATTTAAAGTACCAGTGCGCGCGTTATTTTTTTCACATAAAGTAAACAACATGGAAAAAATACTATGTTTCACATGCATTAATACAAGATGTAACATTGCATTGTACATTTCATTTGTGCAACCGTCTGATATATAAAAAATATATAAATAAAATGTATTTAAATATTTTTATAAACCAGTTTTCACATTGTTTTTCATTATAACTGTATAAATACATTAGTAATGTGAAGTGAGAATATATCAAATCCTCCACCCAATTCATTTTAGTTGCAGGTTACCCTGCTATCTCTCAAATACAATATGCACAACATCAAATGTTTTAAATAAAGCCCAAGTGGGCGACAACTTCATGGAAAAAATACTGAACTTTTAGCTGTTTGTCATGTTCTCGGCACATAAAACAGTGAGTGCATAATTTCATTTATTCTTTTTTTCATTTTCTAAAGTGTTGGTGCATGTGCTAATTAAAAACAATCAATTTTTCTGATATAGAATCATCGATACCTCCCTGGATAGCCATCCAGGGTTGCCCTCTTTGATTGATGGTGCTCTCAAAATACATATAAGATGAAAAGGCAGTATGTATTACTAAGACACATGTTTCTTTTTCATTATGTTACCACAGACAAAACAGTTTAAACAAACGAATGAATACATCCTATATGGAGAATCCCTGCTTTAAACTACCTGTAACAACGCTATCTTTGACACTCTGTCAATATGCTTAATGGTTATAGAGATATATATTAGTCCAGGTTGTAATTTTAACCCTGTGACTGAATCTTTTTATCAAGTCTCCTCCTTCTGATTTGAAGCATATACTCAAAGATATATAGCGGTCCTGATAATTTACAAACACGTATACAGATCTTCAGTTGTGTTTAACCCATGCGGTTGCTTACTATTAAGTTCCAGGATATACCTGGTTTCGAGTAAACAAAGCCTCGTATCTCGATTGCCGCCTCTTTTCATGGGCCAAACTGTATCTACTGCAAAGTACGTGAGATGAACTGGATTGGAATTATGATCTGACTCAAAGTGCCTAGCCACCGGGTAGGCCTAGTCTTTGTTCTTGATGGCTCTAATGTGCTGTAGCACAAGTTGATGGACCGGTAGACGGGTACTGCCCACATACCGGAGCCCGCAACTGCACTCTAGCACATAGACTGCATAATCTGTTTTGCAGTTGAGGCGCTTTGTAATCTCTCTGGGGGTTTCGGAGAAAGGGACAGTATATTTGGTCTTATTGATCCCATGTTTGCATGCTTTGCGAACATTTTTTGAAACCCCTACCCAGGGCCCTCCAGGTGTTAGACATCTGCGGTTCCAAAGTATTTTTAACTAGGGATCTAGCCATAGATACTGATCTCCTGAAAGTGAGGAGTGGTCTGTTCAACACCTTGCTGCCAATAACCGGATCTCCTAGTATCAGGTTCCAGTTTCGACTGAAAATTATTTTAATGGCAGAATGCTGTCGGCTATACGTAATGATCATGCGGGGCCTGATTAACTCCCCAGCCGGGGATGTATCTGCCTCCTTAACCTTAGGTAATAGTGCAACTTCCCGGGATACAAGCTTAGTTCTTTTCTGAGCACTCTCAAGTAAGTTTCTGGAGTACCCCCTAGCAAGAAATCTGTTTATACTGGCTTTCTGTGCTAGTTCGCATTCTTCATCACTGCTGCAAATCCGCCTGATACGCAGCAATTCTCCATAGGGAATACTGCGTATCAGGTGGCGTGGATGGTGGCTTGTGGCATGCAGGATGGTATTGCCTGCTGTGGGCTTTTTAAATAATTTGGTTTGCATGTGATTGTTCTCAATGTAAACCTCCATGTCTAAAAAACTGACAGAAGTAGCACTAATACATGATGTAAAATGTAAGTTTAGACTGTTAGCATTCAAATTGCTGATAAACTGTTGCTATATATATATGTACTAGCAGCCCGCCCCGGCCTTGCCCGGGGCAGAAAGGGGCTGGGGGCAGCATCACAGCAGGAGAGGCGCAGCAGAGCGGCCGCTTCTGCCCACGCTTTGTTTCCCCCGACGTCCCGACTTTCACTCTCTGTTCATGGCCCACGCCCATCCCTCGCTGCGCACCCGCGGCTGCTTGACTTACCTCATCCGCCGCTCCTCCCCGCGCTGCTGTGTTTACCGCTCCACTGCTCCCCTGCTTCTCGCCGCTCCTGACCGCTTGTCTGCTACCTCATCCGCCGCTCCTCCCCGTGCTGCCACTGCTCCTCCGCTTCTCGCCATTCCTTTCCGCTTGTCCTCCGCAGCTCCTCCCCGCGCTCATGTCCTCCGCTCTTCCTGTTGCTCCTGAACGCCGCTCCTCCCCGCGCTCCCGATGTCATCACGCAGATGTTGCGGCCGGCGCTACTTTCTAGGGACTACTTTATTTTTATTCGTAAAAGTTTTAAATAACATATATTTTTTATTTTTATATCGCCTATGTCCTTCTGCTTGCCCTGAGGTTTTCATAGATGTCTTGGGTGTTTGTTTAGATTGGTGGTGTACTTTTCGAGTTTACCTGGCTCAAAGGACAGACTTCTCTCTTTATAATAGTATATATATATACAGCAAGTACACCGAAAGTTCAGAAACACCCCTCTGGTTTCATAAACGCCATGTGGGTTGAGGGAAATGTTCTCTGACTCGATGTGCCCCGCCCGAAATCGCCAAACCTGGTGAGCTGGCGTCGTCCTGCACCGAACACCAGCTTACTGTCCTTCCCTGTTGATCCCAAGAAACCAGCTGGCACTGGGACAGGATCCGCTGCGTGTGCGGCGAGCCTCTCCTCGCGACCGGAGCTGGCCGCTAAAATTCTAACAGTTGCAGGCACTCAAATTGAAGGAGACCACTAGGCAAACGTAAGTTCAGGGGTTTAATGGCAGTACAGCAAGCACACCGAAGTTCAGAAACACCCCTCTGGTTTCATAAACGCCCGACGCTTACTAGAAGGATGTAAAGCAACAGTGCATCATGGACTACAAGTCCCAATGAACATCGGTGTGACGCTGCACGAAATCAACGCCCACCGGGGGCTTGTGTTAATAAAAAGTCAGAAATGAGTGATGCAGTCTTCGAGTGTCATTTTGCAGCCCATGAAGAAGGGGTGGTTCCCTGAAACGCGTCGGGCATTCTAATTGAACAAGTGAAGTGGGAAGGCATGCTGAATTCTAACCCGGAGGGGCAGAGAACTGTTGAGTGCTTTCAGAAAGCTAAGGGCATCTTGCGTTGTCAATTGCTTCACGGCGGCCCGGCCGTGTGGAATGCACCATCGCCTGCTGGTATGAGGAGAATCACTGCCAGTTGGGCGAGGCTTCAGCTCCAAACGAATTGGAACTTGACGAGCACAGGACTCTTCAGTAACGAACATGCCTGACCGCAACACAAATACTTAAGGTAATCAAATGACAGTGCACAATTTCAAAATGAACAGTCGACCTTACTAGAAGGATGTAAAGCAACAGTGCATCACGGACTACAAGTCCCAATGAACATCGGTGTGACGCTGCACGAAATCAACGCCCACCAGGGGGCTTGTGTTAATAAAAAGTCGGAAATGAGTGATGCAGTCTTCGAGTGTCATTTTGCAGCCCATGAGGAAGGGGTGGTTCCCTGAAACGCGTCGGGCATTCTAATTGAACAAGTGAAGTGGGAAGGCATGCTGAATTCTAACCCAGAGGGGCAGAGAACTGTCGAGTGCTTTCAGAAAGCGTTGTCAATATATATATATATATATATATATATATATATATATATATATATATATATATATATATATACATATATATAGATAGATATTCACACACATATATATTTTAAAGCAAAAACAGATGCTGCACTCCAGAGATGAATTTCCATGGTTATTTTATTACACCAGCACTACCACCAACGCGTTTCACCACAAGAGCTTGCTCACGGTTGGGTAAGTCCTTTCTCTTTACCATTATATATTCCCACATAAGCCCATTATGAAGCATTATGAGATATGTAGTTTTGACCACAATAACAAAAATATACGTTTTAGTCACATCTGTTATTTAATCTGCTGAAAACATTGTAAATACGATTTGGTTAAAAAATGTATTTTACATTTATTAAGTAACTTGAAATGTAAAACGATGTTGAGTGCATCACGCAGTATGTTTTCTATGTTTACTAGTGAGCTTGCACAGGTGATTTTAGTTAACCACTCGCTTTCACTTTAAAAGGTGTACCTTGCAAAGAAAACGCTGTCATGTGATCAAGGCTCCGTTGAGCCGAAACGTCGGTGACTCTTTCTGCGAAATAAAATCTCTCATACACCTCGAGGTCCGTGTCCGGAGTCTACTTGCTGTGCTGTGCGAGCGCGCGAGCTGGGAGACAGACGGTGTACAGGATATATAGATAGATATTCACACACATATATATTTTAAAGCAAAAACAGATGCTGCACTCCAGAGATGAATTTCCATGGTTATTTTATTACACCAGCACTACCACCAACGCGTTTCACCACAAGAGCTTGCTCACGGTTGGGTAAGTCCTTTCTCTTTACCATTATATATTCCCACATAAGCCCATTATGAAGCATTATGAGATATGTAGTTTTGACCACAATAACAAAAATATACGTTTTTCATTCCAAAAGTTTAGATTAATAATATATCACATCATAAAAGGTTATGCATATAAACTCTCTATTTACTTATTCCTCGCTAGATTATGTATCTGCGAAGTGGGCCAGGCAGCATTCTGCAATTGTTGTTCATCATGCCACATATTGTCCATGATAGTCTAAGTGACTTCATGGTTATTAACACATGTAAATTGAGTGATTCATAGACAATATTGTTGATCGTAGCATTTTTGTTAAATAGTTCAGTGGTTCATGAGAAACATGATATTGTGATCTATCATTGCATGATAAAGAGAACATAAATATTACCTAAGTGGCTATGTTCTTTTTATTAAAAACATACTTTTGTTGTCTTGATTTGACTGGAATATTTTTATATTCAGCATTATTCTCCTAGTAATCTCTCATGTTTGTCGAAAAACAAAGGTAATCATTTTCAATTCCAAGCGTCTCAGTTTTTGTGTACTGTCCCCACCTCTTTCATGGTTGGAGACATGTGCTATGCCACAATATTTAATATTCTTCCATGTAAAATCATCATGTGTCCCTAGATATTTAGTCATGACTTAATTGACATCCTTGTTTGATACCGAGTGAGCTGAATGTTTAGCAGCTCCCTGTGTGTAAAAACAATGCCAGCTCCCCTAGAAGGCTTGGAGCCAGCAGGGATCGCAGGGGCCTTGAGGCTCCCCCCACTGTCTCTAACAAAAGTAACTGGGTGCCCTGGTGGGGACTAAGGCACCCATAAGTGAGGCCGGGCCCTGGGTGATGGGTCCCTGGGGCCGAAATTGGAAAGGGAGGAGGGGTGCATGGCCCCCCTCCTCTCATTTTTGTTATTTAAATGAAATACAAAGGCTGGGCATGGGGGGTGGGTTCCCGAGAGCCAAACCCGGATCCGGAGGGTGGCAGTTCGGCCCCCTCCCTTTAATGTTAAAATATAAAATAAAAAATAAAGGTTTGAGCCACTGGGATGGGGACCCCGGGGTCAAAATCGGTCCTGGAGGGTGGCCGCTCGCCCTCCTCCCTTTAATGTTAAAATATATGAGGATGGGGTCCCCATTGCCGAAATTGGCCCGGGAGAGGGGCCACTTGGCCCCCCTCCCTTAAATAAAAATAAACAGACATGAAGGCCAGTTCCAGGGGGATGGGGTTCCCTAGGCCGAAATCAGCCCAGGGAAGGGCTCCTTTCCCTAATAAATATTAAAAAATAATTTTAAAAGCCAGACTCGCAAGTCGCCGGGAGCCCCACCACTGTGCAAATGTGCCTCTTGGCACACATCTGTTTGGGGGATAAAGTCCCCTGGTCTGCAGAGGGTCCTAAGAGGCCAACAAACCCGCCTGTTACCTCCAGTATGTTCCACACAGTGGGATTGCGAGAGGTGATCGGAGGCCCGCCCTCTTTCTGCACCACTCTGCAAACACGTCTCCTCACACACTACTGATTGGGGGGTGAAGTCCTCATGAATGCTGAGGGTCCTTAGGGACCAAGCACCTCTTGTGTTATCTCCAGTAAGTCCCACAAAGTGGATTGCTAAGAGGCTGTCAGAAGCCATGCACCCTTTCCCCCTCCACTTTGTAAATGCACCTCCTGGAGCACAACTGGTTGGGGGGTGTACTTCCCATGGCTGCTGAGGGTCTTTGGTGGCCAAAAATACCTCTCCTGTTACGTCCAGTAAGTCCCACACAGTGGGATTTCTGAGAGGTCTTCGGGGGCCACGCCCCCTTTCTCTACCACTCTGCAAATGCACCTCCTGAGCACACTACTAGTTGGGGGATAAAGTTCTCTTGGATGCTCAGAGACCTGGGAGCCAAGAAGCCCTCCTGTTACCTACAGTACGTCCCATACAGCGGGATTCCTGAGAGCTGGTCGGAGGCCCCACCCCCTTTCTCCACCACTCTGCAAACGTGATTATTAGTTTAAAAAAACATAGAACTCCAATTAAAGAAACAAAGGTTACAGGGACGTTATAGTTTGGATATAGATTTTGAAAAACCCTGGAAAATAATTTAAAAAACAAAGGTTACAGGGATGTTAAAGTTAAGAAATAGAATTTTTAAAACCTTGGAAATTCACTGAAAAAACAAAGGTTACTTGGTACTTATAGTTAGGCTTAGCTTTCACTTGCGCAAAACCAGTGAAATTCAGCAGTTATAGTCACCTGAGCTAAATTTAACTAATGCCCCCACAATGCGCTGCTTATGACCTTACATATTACATTACTCAGGACATGGTCAATAACATCGCTGATGACATCTCTGGTGACAATATCAACATTTAGAGATGTCTACAGCAATAGTTAATTATTAATTCAATATATATTACAAATTACTATTACCTGCTGCCCAAGCCATTCTTGTAGCTTTGGGAGCCTGGAATAATCAGAATTTGCACACTTGTAGGAGTCTGAAGATTAGTAGTTGTGCTGCTACTATCATTGGCAGGGGCAATGTGTGGTGCAAGCTGCAGTAGCCTCTTGGGAAGAGCCCTGGCCCTTTTTTTTTGCAAATTAAGCACTAAGTTACCTCAGTCCATTTGTTTTTAAAATGACGGCAGATGCCTCCCGCACACGACCCCGGTAGTGCGCTCATCCTGGCTACGCCCCCGGAAGCGAAGGCTCGCAGCTGTTGGTGATCGTTAGAGGATGCGGAGATGGCAGAGCTAAGTTACTCACTGAACGCAGAATTGAACACTATGGCCTGACTCTGCGGCAGTCTGGCCTCGGTGTGATCAACTGGGAAAACCATAGAGCAGTGAGAGGCTGTATGACCTGGGGATGTTCACCCTACCTGGAACACTGCATATGTCGACAAACAGCTACAAGTCCAAGCAAGGTTCTGGCAGCTACAGGAGAAGTAGGCGAACAACGCATGCACGTGTGAATGCTCCATTTCCCTATTGATCCATTTGGTCTGTGCTAACTCCCCCTTTTTTTGCCATTAAGGGTATATCAGCGCACAATGTGGTGGGTTCACATTGGATAAAAATAATACCCTTTACTCGTCAGATTAAGGCTGGAATTGAATTTGTCTATGAACTTCATGTCTGGTTCCGTAGGGAGAGCAGAAATCAAGAGGGAGATCAGCAGAGATTAGGAACCAGCTACTGGTTGCTGCTTCAATTCCAGCATGCACACACTCAAGCGCAAGCCTCCCGGTGTTAGCATAGTCCCCTTTTATCCGTCCGCCCCCGTCCAGAGGCAATGCCAAAAATGTACTTAAGAGAAACTGCCTACAAAGATACGAGCATTGCTGTGCGCACATCAGAGAATGGACACTAAATTGCAGCACCTCCGAGAGGCTGGGCGCCTGGAGGTCCCTATTACTCAAATGGAAAGCGAAAAGAGGGCAGAGAGGATAAAACAGTATAGATATGAGATCCATAGGCCTCGCTCCAGCCTGGTACACATTGAGCATACAGAAAATGCAGAAAGCAGCAACTTACTGGAAGACTGTCTAAAATCGACTATAGCAGAGCCTTTTTCAACAATCACCTGTTTTAAGCAATACCCTCTTTTCTCTAAATCTCACATAGCTCCGCAGTTAAAATTACCAGCGGTCAGGCACAAACTCTGTCAGTACTTCAGCCAGCTTTAAACCCGGCCCAACAACATGCCCCGCATATAGAAATTGGATTGACAATTGATACAACCTCAGTACCTGTACCAGCTGGAGAAAAACGCTTCCTTTCAGGATGTACAACAGGACCCAGAACTCGGACAGATGGTGAAGAGTGTTCGAGCTCATTCTTTCCAAAACAAAGGAGCTTTGTTTAACACCTACTCAGGAAATTGCTTCCTTCCATGCAAGACTATCAAACATCGAGGAAAAAATGGGCAAACTCACGGAGCAGATGTCAGAAGCTGAGGAATGGGTTCCAGCTTAGAGGATAAAGTGGGGACCTTTCAACAGGAGATCACGCATATAAAGCAAAGTAAAGATGCTCTGGAGTATAAGCTTCAAGATTTGGAGAATTACAATAGACGCTCAAATCTCTGCTTGGTGGGGATTCCAGAATCGCTTGAAGGAACCCAAGTACAGAACTGGGTAAAATCCCTACTGAAAGAAGCTATCCCAGATCTAACAGGGGATTTAACAATTACAAGGTCACATAGGGTACCCTCTCAACGTCTCATTAATGCAAAATATCCTTGAACAATTTTGGTTAATTTTTCCGATTTTCGAGTGCCAATACAAATATTGACTAGAGCCATAGGAAAAAAAATCCTTCACGACACAGTCTCCCAATTTAAGATTGTTTCAGACTATGACTGCTATTACTGCAAAAATGAGAAGAGATTTTGTGCAGATGATTGCTTCTTTCAATACAAGGCGGGCAAGCAATCACTGTGCAGCAATACAAGCTGAAAGTTCTTGGAATGGCAAATTGCATATATTTGATGATGTAGGGAAAGCACAGGGACTCCGGCAGCAGATGTCTAGCTCATTGCAAAATGGACATGTGCTGGGTTTAAAGTATTGACACCTGTTGGTTACAGTTGCAATCTATGTGGGTAATTGGTGATCGGGCTTCTTTAGAACATCATGGGGTGAGTGGGGTGAGTGGCCAGGGGGCCAGGGGCACACAACCACAGGTGCAAAGTCATGGCGCCTAAGGCATTCAGTGGGATTTGGGAGAAGGTGTGGGCTATTCTCCTAAGAGGCACATGGGGGAGTGATAGGGTGGGTTTGGTGGGCAGGGGTAAGTTGGGGCAACAGGTCTCTATATGGGGCAAAAATGGAGAGTTCATCTTTTAGTTTTGACAAAGTTAATTAGGTCTGTGAGCAGACGGCAGATGCCTAATGTAGCTAAGCATTAGGAGAGGCCACTTCCATTAAATATTTTTTCATAGGAATAGCTTCTATGTACTGTGCCCTTTAATATTCAGGACTGACTATAGATTCAAGTCGATTCAGATAGCTTTATTCGAGAAAAACTCATAAAAGCATAGCAAAACATTCATAATGGAAACAAAAGTTCCAGAGTTACACAATACTAAGTTAATCAATATTTTATTAACCTATCACTCAATACAAAAATAGCACAGAGGGGGGAGAATTTCTCTGCTCAAAATAGTGTGCCAACACGCAAATGTGGAAATATAATTTGCACAAATCAATGTATTAAAATCATTAAAAACTATTCATAAAGGAAAATCAAATCTCTCAGGGAATCATATATATTTTATATCTCTACACAGTAATACTACTATCCTGCAACAATTGTGTGCACATAAAACTCAATCTAAAATAGAAATAAAACAGATAGAAAAATGAAAGTATCTAAAAATCTAAAAAAAATACACTTTGTCATCAACACACCATATCGGTGTTAAAGTAGATTTAAGGCAGGAAAACAATATATTGGGAATTATTTATTATCTATTGTGCCAACCCTCAGCACAGTGCAGGTGTCAAAGTGTTCCATCTTTATCAAGACTAATGTTAACTTTCAAGTTGCATATGTAAGGTCAACCAATGTGATACACCTTCCAGACTATGTTTTGCTGCTTACGAGAATACAACAATGGAAATTTCCTTAGGGATACACTGAATCACAATACAACAGTTATCCCCAAAATGGCTCAGACGGATGATCAATCTTCAAAGCTATATTTCACAGCTAAAAAGAGCATAACAACAGATATTTCCTTTTCAAAACACTGAAAAACACTACAACAGTTGTTCCCAAAATAGCTCGCATGGAAGATCAGTCTTTAAAATGTCCCCTAACTGAAGACTTGTGGTTAAATCTGTATCCTCAGACAGTATA
Organism: Lissotriton vulgaris; assembly: GCF_964263255.1. NCBI lineage: Eukaryota > Metazoa > Chordata > Amphibia > Caudata > Salamandridae > Lissotriton > Lissotriton vulgaris. The sequence goes on from NC_141694.1 coordinate 1,122,396,858, forward strand.
GGTTTCTAAATATGCTTATAGCAACGGAACTTTCAAATAATGGTTCCAAATTTTGCTCTTCATCAATTGGGTCTTAATGTCTAAAATCCTGCGCAGTTCTACTGTCCAGTCTGCATTTGGTCGAGAAAGTGATCTGGATGAATGTGAATAGTGAACAAAATATGGTCCAACAGGGATACATTGTCAATATTTTTCATCAGCCAATGCCGTCCACAGGGGTATTACAATTTTTATTAATAAATAGTTCCATTTTCAATTCAACTAATCGCAGACAGATAGAGAAGGGAGATGGGGTCTGAGAAGTGGATTATCTAATAAGTGCAGGCTAAGGATAGCCACAATTTATGCACCAAAAGAAGATAATCCAGCACCATTATTGGATCTCTGTCATGCACTTATACATATTCCAGGGGCGATAATAATGGGTTGATGATTTTAACTTTTTGCAAAACCCAGAATAGATTCCTCCCCGCGACACATAAATAAAATAAGTCACAAATGGGTAGGGCTTTGGCGGAGTGTATTCAAAAATTTGATCTGATTGATATCTGGCAAACAAGGTTTCCAAAATAGGAAGAAAACTCGTGTTTCTCTGCTACATATAGCACTGCGGCTCAATTGGATTACTTTCTTACTTCTTGTAATTTAAGATTGAACAGCTACATGCATATTCAGAATGGCTTCTCCGACCATGCTCTGATAAAAATGGAGCTATCAGGTGTAGGAAAGTAAGATCTGCTTCTCATGGATACCGCCACTTTTTGCTAAATGTGACACCGTTTTTGACTACTCTGACAGGGATCCTGCTAATCAGGACCCCGTCTATCTGCTTTCTCCCTAAACTGTTACCACGGTTTTTTTTTAAAACAAAATTTGTATTGTTTTTCTTCAAAACATAACAATATAATCATCCGCAAAATATATAGGCAAGCAGGTGTTCTTGTAATAAAGTCTGGAATCGCCGCGCCTAGTACTAAGCGACATCGTCTGAACAGACATATACCATGGCCTACTCTACATTACAATGATATCAGGTGTCAACAGAATCATCGTTAAACAAGTGAAGTAGCGGCATCCCTACTTTCGTAAAGGATAACGTAGTAAATATCCCTATCTTGCAAAAAAAATACTAAACTAAACTCCCACCCTCCATCTTATCCCTCCCCCTCCCCGGCGTGTCACATTTAACAATAGCTATATCCACATCTAGGTTCATTAGAGGTAAATGCAGTGAAAGTGATCGTAGCAAACATCAGGGAATTACCCCTATGTCATTTAGCTAGCTGTAATCTAACGGTACCCTCACTTTCCGCCCATTTGAGTAACTCAGTCTTCCATCTCTGAACACTTTGGTCCTTCTTTGACTTCCAATGCGCTGTAAGGTCCCTTTTAGCTAGGAGAAGGCTCAAGTCCAAAAACGTACTAGTGATTTTAGTCTTTGTTGTATGGGGGAACCAGTGTAGCAAGCGGGGGCCTATAGTGGGTTCTACATCTCTGTCAGTGATCTCATTCAGTAGTGTTGTTACCTCTTTCCAATAATTCTCCAGTTGAGGACAATCCCACATCATTTGGTGAAAATCAGCACCCTCCATGTTACAACATGGGCACATTGCCGAATTAGCATCAAAATATTCATTGAATTTGGCTGGGGTAAGGTATTCCCTGTGTAAGATGTAAAAATGCACCAGTTGGAATCGGGCATTTCTAGTACTTTTCCACGCCCTTTTGACTAGGTCAGCCCACTTTTTCCCAGGAATATCATCACCCAGGTCCTCCTCCCACTTTAGTCGTAATGTCATTAACAGAGTCAGTGCTTCCTGAGTCATACGCCTATAAAGGCAGGTGACTGCTTTATAGGTTCCCGCTGCTGATACTACATACTGGCAGGCCATTGATATCTGCGGTTCAAGCAAGCCTTCCCTCCAGTGAATGGGCGCATTAAGTGTTGGATGGAGCAAAAAATCCCCACAAGATCAATTATACCGCTCCTGCAATGTAGCGAAGGGAAGCAAGGGGTTGTCCTCATATAATTCCTCCAGTACAGTCAGTCCCTTCTCTCTCCAACCGATCAGCCCGTTCCAGTTGCCGCCATGTGGTAGTGCAGCACACATGGCTAAGGGGATCTCAGGAGCATAAGTGTGGGCGCTCTGTGCTCGCCTCTAACTCCTATTCCAACAAAGCCGAAGTGTCCGCAACTCATTGGAAAGGAACTTAAGTCATAGTGGCAATTGTAAAATTATTTGTGAGAGTGACCGTCTGGAGGACTGTCCATCTTTCATGCTCATCAAGTCCTCGAAATTACAATGCTACTGCCTGGGTAAGCCACTGCAGCTGAACGGCCAAGTAATACGTCTCAAGGTCTGGAACCGCCAGACCCCCCTCTGATTTTGGTCTCATTAGCACTTTCATTGCCACCCTTCGTCTGCCAGCGCCCAGAGGAACCCCGTAAACATTGTTTTAAATTGTGTAAAAATCTTCGCTGGTATCCAAACAGGTAAGGTTCTAAAATAGTATAGCAACCTAGAGAGAGTCACCATCTTGAGAAGGGCCACTCGACTGGCCACCGACAGAGGCAGAGTACCCCAAAACTGAAGGTTGCTTTTAGACCCCTGATGGCTCTTCCCACGTTACCCTCTAGTAAATCATTTTGCGTGTGATAAATGGGGTCCCCAGGTATGTCAAACAGCAGTATTCCCATTGTACCCCATCTGTAACTTGCGGACCACCTTCCAGTGGAGCGGTGGGGAACAGGCAGGACTTTGCCCAATTCACTTTGAGGCCAGTCACTGTACCAAGATCGTGAAGCAAACATTTTGCTCCAATGAGAGCAGCAGCAGTATTAATCAAAAACATGAGCAGGTCATCGGCATATAGCGCAATACAGTGAATCCTGTCCTGCGCGCAAAGTCCGGGATACCTCAGTCCCGTTCTGGCCTGGGCCACTAACGGCTCCATGGCCAGGGCATATAACAAAGGGGAGAGCGGACAGCCCTGTTTCGTCCCACAACTCACAGTGCAGGTATCAGAAATCAACCTTCCCTTTTTGACCCTGGCAGTGGAACAATTGTATAACAAAGCCGTCCAAGCCACAAGCTCCCAAACCACAGCTGCACATAACTTGAAATAAAAAGGTGTCAGCATCCAATATGCAAAGCAGTTGCCTTAAATTTATGGATGTATTTCGGGTCGGGATGAAACCCGCCTGATCATTGTGTATTAAGTGAACCATGTGTGGTAGTAACTGGGAGGCCAAAATCCAACTAAGAATCTTGTAATCAGTGGTTAGCATAGACAGCGGGCGATAGGCACTTCTATTCAAAGCAGGCTTCCCTGGCTTCAATAATGGGATAATTATTGCTTCACAATTTGTAACAGGCAGTTGGTCCGCTCGCTTCGCATCATTGTAAAGTGTCACTAATTTTGGAGCCAAGTGTTTGATCGCTCAACGCACTTCCTCAATGTCAATATCTCGACCCAGTAATCCCGCTTGCTCTCTGTCTAATTTTGGAAGGTCTGCGCATTTATGAACTCTCCAATAATCATTCAAAGACACCTTACTCTTGTAGAGATCCATGTAATAAGCATGGAACTGATCATTAAACCCTTGTTGGGTACAGCAAACTTCCCCAGTTGCCGGGCCCCCTCGATGCGCCCCATAAGGTTCGCTGACGAACACTAGGCTTCCAACAGCAGAAATGATATGCTGCAAGGCAGGTGCTGAGGATGCCGTCCCACACCGCCCGACGTATGAAGTGCTGCGCGCAGGTCCCTGCACTCCTCAATCGGGCCTCCTACCAGATCTCAAGGATGTCCACGCATTTCTCAGGTTGGGCCCGCAGCTCGTTCCACTCAATCAGCAGGGGGCCCACAGTGTCACCAATTCCCTTGCAACACTGCCGAGTGTGTGAGGAAGGTGATGAGGCCCTATGAGCAGTGGCTCCTATCGTTGACCCGGTGTACACATCCACGCACCTGCTTTTAATTATGCCAATTGGCAGGAAGTACAGCAACATACAGCATCGAGTCTTAGCTCCTGGGACATGCAGGCAGCACGATATTCACCGTAGGGGTTGTAGCGTCCAGCTACAATGAAGACAGACACTTGGGATGCTTGCCAACAGAGCTTTATTTGCTGTGTCTTCTTGGTCCCCTGTCCCTGCTCTAACTGCCTATATCCTGCCTCTACTCCTCCTCTTCCTCTCGCCCCCTCGCTCCTCCCACGCCCAACTACTAGTGTGCAAAAAATATAACATCTCCCCCTTTTGTAACAGAACAAAACAGAATATACTGACTTCTTAGTCCATCTCCGCGATCAGTCTCTTGGGTGGACGTATGTCCCGATGAGGTCGAGGCGACCGGACTCTCGGACCATCAGTGCTCACTGCATCAGGGATTGGAGCAATGTTCTCTTGATCATTTGATTGCGTTTCCTCAACTTGGGGATTGGTTAGATCACTCGTCATGGTTCTCGAGGTGTCTATTGGCAGTTTCTTGAAGTGCGAGATATTTCTCGTAACTCGCCGCTGCTCAGACTCCGCAGTTACCATAGTCCCTTTTCTTCGGGTGACAACCAGCGGTTCATCCTTGAATGGACAGTCGGTCTTTTTCTGCATCTCCTGCTTGACGATGACATTGTCCCCTTCACTTAATGATAATGACCGTGCTCTCCTCCTGTTGTCGGCATAGGTCTTCATTTTCCTTTTGTTGCGCTCATCAGTGGCTCTCATCTCCCGCGAGTCCATCTCAGATGATGACGCTCCCAGGGCTCCATCCCATGTGGGAATGCGATTCCTCATTGGACGTCCCAGCATGAGGGTCGCTGGGCATTGGCCAGTCGTGGCATGAGGAGTTGTGCGATAAGCTCGAAGAACTTCATTGAGTGCTGTTTGTAAGTCTTTCCCTTCCACGGTGGCATGTTGGAAGGTCTTTTTAAGAGTGGCCATGAACCTCTCAATTGTCCCATTTGCCTGTGGCCAGAGAGGCGTGATCCTGCGATGATGAAAGTCAAGGTGTTTCGCAAAGGCAGCAAAGTCGCTTCCGTTGAAAGGGGGGCCGTTGTCCGATTTGACGACCTTGGGAACTCCCCATGCTGCAAAGACTTCATCAAGAACTTTGAGAGTACTGGCAGTGTTCGTGGACGATACAAAACAGGCAATGGGGTATCTGGAATACTCATCAATGATGGCCAGCACATATTTGCCGGACGACAAAGGTCCATAAAAGTCTATGGCGATTTCTTGCCACACGCCAGCAGGCAGGTTGGTCATGTGTAGGGGAGCGGGAGGATCACTCTTGCTGGTGAGTTGGCAGAGATGACAATCTTTCAAGGTGGCTTCCACTAGTTGATCAAGGAACGGAAACCACACTCGCTCCCTTAGTGCTCGTTTGGTCGATACTATACCTCGATGTCCCTCATGTGCAAGAGCGACCACTCCCTGCCTCAGTTGAGTAGGAATCACGACCCTCTGATCACGCAGCACTATACCATCAGTCGTGACGGAGAGCTCACCACTAACATGTCTGAAGGCTTGTAGTTCACGTTGAGTTGATGAATCGGTTACACTGTCTTGAGGATCATGTTTCCATCGATTGTTGCGGGTTTTGTGAAGGACTCTCTGCAATATGACGTCCTTAGCTGTCATCTCCCGAATGGTCTCCATGGGGATAGCTGGAGGGAGAGCTTGATCCGTTACAAAGTGAATGTACTCTTCCGCAATGGAGGATTTGGAAGCTGATGATGGGAGAGGATGCCGGGACATATAATCCGCTGGATTTTCAGACTTCCCTGGTTTGTGAAGTATGGTGAAGGTATATTCCTGCAACCGAAGACCCCACCTTTCAATCCTTGGGGGCATTTTGGATCTTGGATTTCCATAGATTGAGATGAGGGCTTGATGATCGGTGATTAAGGTGAAATGCTTCCCATAGATAAAGACATGAAAATGTTCACATGCCCATACCACGGCTAGGCTTTCCTTTTCAGGTTGAGAGTAGGCTCGTTCTGGCTCAGTCAGACTACGACTCGCGTAGGCAATGATGCGGCGTTGATCCGAGTCATTTTCATATTGTGCCAGGATTGCTCCTAGTCCCACCGGACTCGCATCAACAGTTATCTCCGTTTTCCGTTTTGGGTTGAAATATGACAAGTGATTTGCCGATTCAACTGCTTTCTTGATTTCTTTGAATGCCAGCTCACATTGGGGAGTCCATTCAAACGATTGACCCTGCTTGGTTAGCAAGCGGAGGGGGTGGCTGATAGTAGCGTAGTCCTTAATGTAGCGAGCACAATAGCTGGCCATTCCCAGGAACGATCTGAGATCGCTGACGTCTTGGGGACTCTTAGTGTTGTTTAGAGTCATGATTTTGTCGGGGTCAGGTTTCATGCCAGCACCCGAGAAGATGTGACCAAAAAATTTCAGCGTAGCCTGGTGGAACTCACATTTCTCTTTGTTCAGAGTTAAGTTTGCTGCTACTAAGGCATGGCAGACACGATTGAGTGCAATGTCATGTTCTCTGACATCAGAACCATAGACAAGAATGTCATCGCTATAGTTGAACGTGTTTGGAATATTTTGAATGACTTGCCGGATCATTTCCTGAAAGATCTCAGCTGCCGAGGACACACCGAAGCTCAGTCTTTTGTATCTGAACAACCCCATGTGGGTTGCAAAAGTAGTGATGTACCTGGACCCTACTTCCAATTCCAGTTGATGATAACCTTTGTTCAAATCCAATTTGGAAAACACAGTGGCTCCGTTCAATGCTGCGATCATGTCGCTCAAGTGAGGCCCCGGGTGCCGCTCTCGTTCTATTGCAGTGTTGGGCAACCGCATGTCCACGCAGAGCCTGACTTTGTTGGCCGTGCCCTTTTTGGGAACAATGACGACCGGCGAAACCCATGGAGTCGGGCCATCAGTGCGTTCGATGATGTCCGCAGCCAATAGATCTTGTAGTTCTTCCTCCACAGCGGCCTGTAGGTGAAATGGAACTCGTCGAGGGTGTTGGGCTACAGGCCTGACTTGTTCGTTGATATGAAGCCGTACTTGACAGTCTCTCAACTTGCCCAAACCTTGAAACAACCTGGGAAATAGGCGGGTCACGTCTCGGATGTCGCTGACTTTAAAGAGAATTTCCACCAGGTGAAGTCGTTCAGCAGTTGGTAGACTCAGAAGGCAGTCTGCTTCAGGGCCCTTGATGACATGGATGACTGCTGATATGGTTGTGCCGTCGTGTGTAAGTGTCGTAGAGAATTTCCCTAGACAAGGAAGGGGCTTCTTAGCCATCCACGTGTAGACTCTCACAGGTGCGAATGTCAAGGGGGGTCGTGGGCTCATTCTCTCGTATTCAGTAACTGGAATGTAATTTAGAGAGGCACCAGAGTCTAGTACAAACTTTGAGTCGTGATTTCCGACTTTGATGTCCAGCCGAGGGTATCTCTTAAGTTGGTCCGGGTCTGCTGCTAAGTTCAAGTATTCAATGGTATAAACAGAGTCTCGGGATGAGGGTCTGGATTCTCTGGACGGCGACCTCCTCTCCCACCGAGACCGGCGTGACTCCCTGCTGGAGTGTGACGATTCAGGGGACCACTCCGTCTGATCTTGGACAGCTCGCGCATGATGTCTTCGGGTGTCAGACCGCGACACTCTTGGAGCTCTGCTTCGGGTGTCAGATCGTGTAGCACCTGAATGGCTACTTCGTTGCTCCTTGTGGTACTCCCCGCACATTGCTTCGAAATGATTAGTGCGACCACATTTTCGACATCTCTGGCCCGAGGCCGGGCAACTGCCCGCATGAGGGAAATCATACCCACATCGGTAGCATTTTCTCACTCTTTCCTGTCGTCTCTCCTTCCTCCATGGTTCTTGACGTTGATAGCTTGATTGCTCTTGACGTGACGATGCGTGCGACCTCCATTGTTTGTCTCTGGAGTGTCTTCGACTGTCATTCCGGGCGTGAACACGCCGTGCCTGTTCATGACTCCCTTTGTTTTCCGTTTCCATGACGGCGGCGTACTTCTCTGCCTGGTCATAGGCTCGTGTCATCTCCTCTATTTCGTCCAATCCGTGTGGTTTTCTCAGTAGTCGTCTCCTAAGTTGATCCGAATGACATCCATCTATTATTTGAGATTTGATAGCATCGTCAGTGGAGAAAGAATCGAATTCACAGTACTTGGCTAGCCTCCGCAGACGCACCATGAAGGCACTCATGGGCTCGTCCTTTCCTTGCCTGGCGGAGTGAAAGGTGTGTCGCTCATAGTCTACATTTCTCTTGTGAAGAAACTTTTTGTTCAGGACCCCACACGCTTTGGCATAGGTGTCTACGTCAGTCGCAGGCAAGTCTTTGAGTATCTTGACTACCTCTCGCCCCGCCAAATTGCGCAGGATAACCAGTTTCTTTGCTTCATCAGTGACGTCTGACCCTACAATATAGTCCTCAAACCCTTCCAGCCACTCTTGCCATTTGGGGCCCATGCTTCCTTCCGTTGTTACCTTGAGAGGGGCGGGTGCTCTCAAGAGCGATCCACTGGGTGGGAGGGGAGCGTCTTCGTCTCCCATTCTGCAGCGATCTCACTTGTTGTATTGCCAAAGCTGGGTCTCGGTGGTCGCCAATGCTCGTTTGCTTTATCACTGCTAGGTTCTTGTAGTCGCCAATGTTTGTATGCTTTGCCAAGGCTTGCTTCTTGTAGTCGCCAATGCTTGTTTGTTTTGCTAATGCTTGTTTCTTGTAGTCGCCAGTGCTTGTTTGTTTTGCCAATGCTTGTTGCTTGTAGTCGCCAGTGCTTGTTTGTTTTGCCAATGCTTGTTGCTTGTAGTCGCCAGTGCTTGTTTGTTTTGCCAATGCTTGTTTCTTGTAGTCGCCAGTGCTTGTTTGTTTTGCCAATGCTTGTTGCTTGTAGTCGCCAGTGCTTGTTTTCTTTGCCAATGCTTGTTGCTTGTAGTCGCCAGTGCTTGTTTTCTTTGCCAATGCTTGTTTTCTCACCAGCGCCTGACTTCAAAATGGCCGCCGTTGATTTGCACAGAGTTGTCCTTATTGGGCGCCTGACTTCAAGATGGCCGCCGTTCTTGCAGGCACACACGAGGTTGGCTCTCCGGACTCAATCACTCCAGGTCACACAGCACTCACCGGCGGTCGGCTTCTGGGGCAGCTCACGCTAGGATTCTTTCTTCCACCATCACCACGGACATCAGGTGAGATCGGGGTGGGCTCTCGACTTGCCTCAGCAGTTCCGCGTTTTTCCCGCCGATGGTCTCCTGAACTCGGCGACAGCGCGCCAAAGCTTCCCCTGTGCAGCGCTCTTCTCCAGGGCTATTCTCGCCACAACAGGGCTCTAGGCAGAGTCGGAGTAGGCTCCCGACTTCTGTTCCTTCAGGGCACGCCGATTCCCACGCATTACGCGTGATGCGCGTTTTGGCGCCAACGAGCGCTTTACTTCTTAAGCGCTCCGGAGCTTGTTGCTTTGGTTTCTCTTGGGGCTTCGACAGTCTCCAGTAGATCCCCTTGCCGCTGGCCTCTCACTTCAGGCGGCGGCTTTACTCCTTGCAGCAGCACCTTTCTTTCTTGCTGCTGCTCGGGACAGGACGCTCCTGCTGCAGGCTTGCAGGATTCAGTGGGTGGCAGGCATACCGATCCCACCCTCGTCGCCAGTTGTAGCGTCCAGCTACAATGAAGACAGACACTTGGGATGCTTGCCAACAGAGCTTTATTTGCTGTGTCTTCTTGGTCCCCTGTCCCTGCTCTAACTGCCTATATCCTGCCTCTACTCCTCCTCTTCCTCTCGCCCCCTCGCTCCTCCCACGCCCAACTACTAGTGTGCAAACAATATAACATCGGTCACAAATCGGGACCGCAGCCCGCATGGCGCCGCCAAGGAGTCTCAGGCACCTGGATCGGTTCACAGCGTGCTCCAGAACCGGGTCGCAGCACCCCTGGCTTCCCTCCGCCACGAAAGCCCGGGATGATAGACGCTCGGCGGATGCAGCCACCAACAGAGGCGCCGGTCTCAGTGTGTTCCGGAGGCCACACCCCTCACATATGGCAGAACTGCGCTGGATCCTCGAGCGGTGGCACCACAGGTGAGGTAATGTGATCTCTGAGAGTTCCGATTCCTCTCCAGTTAATTTCCAGAGATGCCGGGCCTTGATCAATGGTTGAATGATCAGAGGTACCCCCAAAGGCCCGAAGCTCTCTCAGGCGGCGGCCATTTTCATCAATCGCTGTCCACGCCCTCCTCCCTTTTCCTTTCGGGGTTACTGCTCCATGATTGCCAAGAGCCTCTTGATCTCTCCCCCAGGCGGTGCCCAAGCTCAGCGGGGTCCGATGTGTGCCCCGAATCAGGGCATCAGCGTTTAATAAAGGATAATTAATTAGGTTGGCACGGAGCTCAGCTCTCACACGTCCGCAGCCATCAGCCTGCAAGCCCTGCCCCTCTTAAACTGTTATTTCATGTACCTAGATACACTCCAGATTGGATACTGGGGTACCCCTGTCAGTCCCTAGTATATGTAGGGTGACCAACCGTCCGTAAATTTCACGGACAGTCCGTAATTTTGGCTGTCTGTCCGTTGTCCGTGAAGGATTCTTTAACGGACGCCATTTGTCCGTAATTTTAACCGTGCACAGCTTGCCCCCACCTCCCTTCTTGACTCCGATGCTGTATGAAAGCTCCGACCCCCAGCAGCACTGTAGAGGCACAGCGGGATGGCAACCCTCACACCTCCAGCCCTTGATGAGCTGTTAAGAGGTGCTTGAAGGTGACAGAGGGAGGGGCTGCAGGTTCAGGAGCAAGGGGCATCCATTCACATGCAAACAGCCCCGAATGCGTCTTGTATCTGCTATTTAGAGGGGGGCTCACACATTCCATTTCTACCCAGGGCCCCAAACATCCTAGACTCGGCCCGATTACACCCCTGATTACACCGAGGCAGCACCTGCTTCTCTTCTCCGAGCTTAATTACTGTCACTAATTTGTAAGCAAACCTCGGTTCTTCAAACATGCATAATGTAATACAATAAAGGAATGGCACAATCGCACCCACACTGATTAACAAAGTATGGAGGACAATCAGTTCAATCAGTTCTCTTAGAGTATCCCCTGTAAGTACTGTATATCACAGTGGGGGGTGGCATTTTGGACAGAGAGCCTGTCTTCTCCTTGTCTTGTGCAGGAGGGGGCGAGAAGCCCAAGATGATACTAGAATACTGCATGCCCACCCCTGTGCCCACCCTGGTGGATCACGTTCCCTCTCCTGTGATGACTCCTGCTCCTGTCCCCCCATGTGGTGGCTCCAGTCCACCCCCCGCCTGTGATGGCTCTTGTCCCCCCCTGTGGTGGATCCTGTCTCCGCCCTGGGTGGCTTCTGTCCCAGTCCTGGAACGGCTCCTGCAGCGAGGGTGAAGTTCTTGTTGGGTCTCTTCTCAAAAGGGCTCAGCTCAAAATTAATATGGAAAGGTGGGCGAGTGAGTAAGTGAAGGGGTGGGTGGATGAATTAGTGAAAGGGTGAATGGATGAATGAAAGATTGAATAAATGGATAATGAGAGAGGATAGATGGATTGATGAGTGAGGGGAAGAATGGAGAGAAAATGTAAATAGCTGGATGTATGGGTGGAAGGGTAGCTGGATGATTGATGAGGGGAAAGATGGATGAGGGGAAGGATAAATGGATGAGGGGAAGGATGGATGGATGGAGGGGATGTATGACGTTACCACGCATACCATTACCACGCATACCATTACAACACGGTATTTACAACGCATACCGTTACAACGCATAGCGCTTTGAGGTGCTGGATAGTGGTAAGTATAATTTTATATTCCAACTCCAGTCCCCGTGGATACTAGGGAAGGTGTTGGATATAAAATTAAACTTATTCCCTATCCTAGAGCGCCCCCCAGCGCAATGCGCTGTAATGGTATGCGTGGTAATGCCTGCGTTGTAAGTGTAGTGCGTGGTAAAAAATGCGTGGTAACAGTTGTATACCGATGGAGGGGAAGGATGGATGGATGAGGGGCAGGATGAATGGATGGGATGGATGGATGGGTGAGGGGAAGGATGGATGAAGGAAGGATGGATGAGGGGAAGGATGGATGGATGACGGGAAAGGATGGATGATGAGGGGAAAGATGGATGGATGGATGATGAGGGGAAGGATGGATGGATGATGAGGGAAAAGGATGGATGGATGATGAGGGGAAGGATGGATGGATGATGAGGGGAAGGACAGATGGATGGATGGAGGGATGATGAGGGAAAAGGATGGATGGATGATGAGGGGAAGGATGGATGGATGATGAGGGAAAAGGATGGATGGATGATGAGGGGATGGATGGATGGATGATGAGGGGAAGGACAGATGGATGGATGGATGATGGGTGGGTGAAAGGATGGATGGATGGAGAGTGGGTGAAAGGATGGATGGATGGATGGATAAGTGGGTGGGTGAAAGGATGGATGGATGATGAGTGGGTGGGTGAAAGGATGGATGGATGGATGGATGGATGATGAGTGGGTGGGTGAAAGGATGGATGGATGAGTGGGTGGGTGGATGGTGGGTGGGTGAAAGGATGGATCAGTGGATTGGATGGTGGGTGGGTGAAAGGATGGATAAGTGGGTGGGTGGATGGTGGGTGGGTGGATAATGGGGGTAGGTGGATGAGTGAAATGATGGATGGATTGATGGATTGATAAGTGCAAGGGTGAATTAATAAAGATATGAGTGAAAGGGTGGGTGTAAGCATGGATGAGTGAGTGAAAGGGAGGGTAGATGGACAAAAGGATGAATAGATGTGTGAAGGAGTGAAATGATAGATGGATGAGTGATAGGGGCAATGGATGGATTCATGAGTGGATGAGTAGATGGATGGATGGGTGGGTGGATGGATGGATGGAAGGAAGGCTAAGTGAAAGGGTCGATGGAGAGAGAAAGGGAGGATGGATGGATGACTAAAAGAGTGGATGGGTGGAGGGATTAGTAAGTGAAAGGATGGCTGGATTGGTGAAAGGGTAAATGGCTGAATGGATGAGTGAATGGATGGATGGGATGAAGAGTGGATGGATAAGTGTACAGATGGATAGGGTGAAAGGGTGGATGGATGGATGGATAATGGAGGATGAGTGAAAGGATGGATGAGGGGATGGATGAAGGGATGGATGAGTGAAATGATAGATGGAAGGATACATGATGGATAGGTTTGCAAATGGTTGAATATGTTTGGAAATGGCTGGGCTTACTTATATACTATTGCGCGACCTCTGATGTGTCTGTAAAACGTACCTATTGTCCTGAAGTTTTGTCCTGAATTTTGACCTCCTGTCCTGAATTTGTGTCCTGAATTTTGACCCTTTGTCCTGAATTTTTACACTCACCGTCCTGAATTTGCACCAATGCCAGTTGGTCACCCTAAGTATATGGTACTCATGTACCCAGGACATAGGTACCCCAGAGGCCTCACATGGGCTGAAGCATGAATTATGCTACCCATGAGAGGAGATACAAAATGGGACTACAGGTCTGTCATTGCAGACTGTGTAAGTTGGTGCACACACCACTTACTTAAGATATAGGTTTACTATAGGTATGGGTCACTACACTTAAAACCTATATCACCCCAACAGCAGGCCTTATGAAGGTGCTGGGTTCTAAGTGAGAGGGTGCCACTGCATGTGCAGGACACCCCTGCAGCCCACAGAGTCTATGCTCCTGGATTGTTAGTGCAGCAGCCATTTACGACATATAGAGTGGCATTATGCGACCGCGTGATGAACAACACTAAAATGGCTGAAAGAAACCCTATCGTATTTGGTGTCAAACATTGTGGAATCATACCACCACACTGGTAACCAATGTGGAAGGTATGATTCCACCCCTCAGGGTCAAGTTTTGTTGGGTCCCTGGTGTTCCTGGTACCAGCCTTATAATCCTGGGCAGCACAAAATGGTTACTGCCGACCAGAGGCACAATGCTGCCCTCCTGCTGCTGAGCCACAGAGGAAGGTGGAACAACAGGCATCCTGTCACAGGGAGATGTGACCACTTCCCAGACAGGATTTAGTGTATTAGGGTGGGTGGATGCACTTGACAGCGACCGAAAGACTGCATGAGAGGAACATTTGGTCTCCCTGTGCATAGTCCAGTTCAAACCAGTCCTGGGAGCCTTTGACTCTTGCTCTGGTGCAAAACTGGACAAGGGATATGGGCGTAACCTCCCCACTGTCCAGACCCTTCCCTGGGAGGGTCCCCTGAATCTGTCCAACCCTCTCCTGTGGGTACAAAAGGGCTTACCTAGATGTAGGACCTTAGATTTGACGTGTGCAAGATTCTGACCCAGAAACCACTGAACTTTGACCGTCTGGACACTCTGGACTTCCCTGGACTTCGTTTGGGCACGACTTCGTCTCCCTCTCAGTCTGAAGCATTGTCTGTGCCCGTGCACCATACATGTAGGACCTGTGGAGCATCAAGGAAAACCAACAATATTTCCCTTTGGTTGAAGGAGTCATTCCCCTGCAACCACTGGCACCACATCATGACTGACGGGTCTGCTGCTACTGAGCTCCTACAGACTTCAAAAGTTACAGCAACATAAAAGCTAGATTTTTACATTTCTCAAGGTCCAAGCTGCCCTCTTGCCAAGTTTGAGGCCAGAATCCTTATGGGGTCTGCAATACAGGTACCCCTGTGCACCGCGTTATTTTGCAAGTGCATATAATTGTTGGCATTTCCAGAGCAAGTGCATTGGTCTCCATGTAGCTACAACCTATGGCACCATTTCCTACCAAGAACTTCAGCCTCTTTGCACTGAGTGCTCCGTGGGCTGCTGTTTGGTGAAATTGTTTGAGGTCCTCTTGTGACTCCTGTGCCTCCAGCCAGTGGGTCCATTTGAGGGTCAACTTTGCTTTTCTTGGGCTCACCAGGCTTGCCCTGACTCCCCTGTGTTTGGTGAGTCCCTTGGACTTAGCTTGTTTGAACCGTAACCTTCTTTGACCTTCTGCATGGGTTGGAATTGCAAAGGCTTGTTGGTGCTCCCATCGGACACTGACCCCTCAGCACTCAACATACTTTCTGGAACAGCTTGTATCCAGCTCCTGGTTGTCGTCAACATCTCCTGGTCCCCGTGGCTGCAGCGTCAAGAGATCCATCAATGACCCTGAAGCACCCAACATCGGTGGGCATACGTCTACCAAGCCGCTGGTCATTCCTGAGTGACCCAGACTTTGTCCCCTCTGCTTTCAAGAACTCTTCAACAAGAATAAACCTTTGGATTCCAGCAGACGCTTTTCTTCCTTCCAGCATTGGCTCTTCTTTGTAGTCCTCTGTTGAGAATGACTGCAGTTTCCGATGCCACTTCTGACCTATGCACCGGATCCGCTTGGATAGGTAACTCTGGTACTATGGTTTCCATGGGTGGGGTGGCTCTCCAATCTTCTAGCTTTCACTGGGTTTCTTTGAAGTTCACTGGAAAAGGTCCTTAAACTTTAAAACTTCAACCCGTACTTCCCCATGGAATTGTACGGAGCACACAGTCGTGTTCCCACACTTCAGCCATCCTCCGTGGGGTCCCTAACTACTCAACTTGGGTGGTTCCTTGGGGTCCCAGCGATTCTACATCCTCTAAGCACTGTCGAGTTGTGTTTCTCACACCACTATTTTAGTCTCCCACTGGAGCCCACTGTGCATTAGTGCTATTTGCTATTGTTTCTCTGCTACAGTATTGTGTGTTTTGTGAGTATCTTCGTGTAGAAGATACTGGGTCATACTAGAGAATGTTTTTATCAATAAATACATAATTTTATAAGTTCTGTGTGATTCTCCTTTCATTTAACCAATACTATAAGGTTGCATTCTGGTAAAATAAGCTGGTTAACATTCCTTCAAGAATAAGCCTGAAGGCTGCTCTCTACAGCTGCCACTTGGATAGCTTTCAAAGGTTATCTTTGACCTCTTAAATCACAATAAGAGGTGTTTGAACTGGTCCAAGGTGCCCACTTTAATTAGTGAACAACATATACAAGGCCAACTTCTTACATCAGGGTTTGACAAACGTAAAGTAAGTTCATCTCAAGGATGAAGGTTGGTGCACTGAGGTTCATAATGGAATAAGATGTTTTTTCCAAGTAAATAAAGCCACCACTAAGGTAGAAAGTGTCTTTGAAGCCTTTAAGGCAACCATCTGTGGCTATATTACCTCTAAAGACATTGCAATAAAGCGTTCCCAAAAGATATAAAGGTCACAATTAGAACTAGTGGTTCACCAGGCAAATGAATGACATATAAGAATTAGGAGTATTAAAGACAAATTGGCTCTATTGCATGCACAAACAAGGATGCAAGAATGATATTATAATAAAGGTTGTTTGGCTAATTCTGCAGCTGTCCACAACGTATGTGAAGAAAGCAAATTTTCCGGGAAATCTTTAGCCTGGCAAATAAGAGAGTGACAATAATCCAAAAGGATAAAATCTCTGGTGGAAAAAGATACAAAAATCTTCATTACAGAAGAAACACAAATTCATGAGTATCTTTGAAATCACAACAAAGCCATTTATTCCACTATACAGGAGGTCAATGTCTCAAAACATAAGGAGTTTCTCATTAAGCTTGTAGTCTCACATTACAGATAAACCATGCAATGGATTTACTAGGAGACATAAAAATAGAAGAAGTAGTGCAATGCTTAGCTAATGGAAAAGCAAGTGGAGAAGATGGTTTTCCATTTGAATTATTTACAAACCAATCCACAGTATTAAACCCTGAATTGGTAACATTAGCCAATATTATTCTGCAGGGGGTCGAGTACCACCCTCCTTCAAAACAGCGTTGGTGGTAAGCTTTTTAAAGAAGAATGAAGATAAGGAGAATGCGAATTCATATAGACCAATAAGTCTTCTAAATACTGATTAAAAGATTGTAGCTAAACTAGTAATTACCAGAATGAGTAAGTGTATAGGGTCAGTTATATATCCAGATCAGTGCGGATTCCTGTCAGCGAGGCAGCTATCCTTTAACATTACTTTTTTAGTTGAGGCCTCAGATTATTTTAGGCAGAATAAAATGCATTTTGGCTGAATTTGGATTCTCAGCCAAATTCATTGGCATGATTTCTGATTTTTACAAAGGGGCCTCAGTGCAAATATGTATTAATTCAAACTGTATTGGCACATGCAGCGTCCACAGAGGAACAAGACAAGGTTGTCCTATGTCACCAATACTCTTTGCTCTTTTTACAGAGGCATTAGCAATTGCTATTTGTTCGAACAGCAATTAAACATCTACAGTCTGTGGGATGACATATATAATGCTCTATGCTGGTGATATAGCTCTGATTCTTAAACTTGGTTTAAGTATCCAACAAAGTATACTTGAAATCTTTTCGGAGGACCAACTGATGGAAGGGTATAAGAAAAATAAATTGAAAACCGAGATCTTGCTCTGTAACACTGCACTGGACTCTTTAATACTAGACCTTCGCTACGTAATCAATACCAGACCCAAGAGGTATCTAGGAATACATGTCTCAGAAAATAGTAACGATCTATACATTTTAAATTTTGTTCCTCGTTTGAACAAAATTAAAAGCCTGTTCCTTAAATGGAATGACCTACCGCTTTCAATAATTGGCCGAGCTGCACTAATTTGCATGTCAATTATACCACCATGCAATTTTTTATTTTTGCTGCTATTCCAAATGCAATCAGATTACATTTTTTAAGGAAGTGCAGGGTATGTTTACAGCTTTTTTATGAGCAAATAAAGCACATAGATTAGCTATAGATACATTATATAGACCACTAAATGACGCGGTTTTGCCCTCCCGGATTTGAAAGAAAAATATTTTGCGTATTTTGCACATACCATGTACAGATCAGATAAAACTTTAAATATTAACAGATGTGATAACTTTTTTTCTATTTAATTATTCAAGAACATAAGACTGATTTTATGCGATTAACGGAAAAAATCCAAAAAGCAGGTATTAGGTTTTACAGTGGAATATAAAACGCAGACAGCAATTTTTTTAGCTATTATGATATCCCAATACGGCAACCCTTTTAGCAGATGTATGTATGTATGTATGTATTTAATGCTTATTAAGCGCAGCTGTCACCCGAAGGGTATCCTGGCGCTGAGACCATGTCTAACCGTCAAGCGAGGTGAAGTTTACATTGCTCTTGGGAACAGGTAGGTCTTAAGGTCCCTTTTAAAGGAGGGCAGATCTTGTTTGCTTCTCAGTGCCAAAGGTAAGGTATTCCATAGCGTGGCGGCTGTGAAACTAAAGGCACGGCCGCCCATCCTCACTCTATTGATTCTGGGAGTTTTTACCAGAAACGCCGACGATGATCTCAAGGGTCTGGCAGCTTGGTACCATGAGAAAAGGTTTTGTATTGGTATTGGTCCTAGTCCATGCAGGGCCCTGTATACGAGGCATAAAGCCTTGAAGGCAATCGTCTGCTGGACCGGTAGCCAATGTAGATCAGCTAGTGCTGCAGACGATGAGGCTGATCGTGGCAAAGACAGAGCCAATTTGGCCGCCATGTTTTGGATCCTCTGCAACTTTAAGATCAGGGTCTTAGGGGCTCCCAGAAGTAGTGCGTTGCAGTAGTCTATCCTACTGGGAATGGAACTCCGCACTACCTCTGCTCTGGTATCCCGGGGAAGTATTGGTAGGATCTTCCGAAGGGCACGCAACAGGCCCATGCAAGTCGCTGCAGTCTTGTTTACAGAGGCATCAAGCTGTAAGTTGGGTTCAAACTGAACTCCTAAATTACGAGCTGATTTTGCAGCTTCCACCGAACCGGGATAGAAGTGGGCCAAAAATTGTCCGGTAGCCCGCGAGGGAGGCGGTCTAGGGAACAATGGAGTACTTCCGTTTTCGATCCATTAAATTGGAGTGAGTTAGCACACAACCAATCAGCTGTCGCCTACATACATCGGTGAAAGGTATCCCTCGAAACTGTCTCAGTGCCCTCAAGTGAGAAAATCAATTGAGTGTCATCGGCATACTTGATGACTGATATGCTGAATGACTTGATTAATTCTACCAGGGGTCGGAGATATAGATTAAAAAGAATCGGGCTAATCGCCGACCCTTGGGGGACACCTTGATTCACCTGACGTGTGGCTGATCTAAATGGTGGTAACGCCACAGCTTGCTGTCTGTTGCTAAGGTACGATGTTATCCAATTAAGGGCCAGACCGTTTACTCCCACGTTTTGAAGACGCGCCAAGAGGACGTCATGGCTCACCGTGTCGAACGTGGCCGACATGTCAAGCAGCACTAGAAATGCTGACTTGCCCCTGTCGACACGCGTTCGTAGATCGTCCAACACGGTGACCAATGCGGTCTCGGTGCCATGGGCCGGTCTGAAGCCAAATTGGGCTGCATCCAGACAGAAGTTAGTTTCCAGAAAGTTGGACGAGGCTCTCATTACCCATTTCTCAAGAATTTTTATCGCGAATGGTAGGAGCGATATAGGCCTGTAGTTGGTCGGGCATGATGGGTCAAGAGAAGCCTTCTTTAGCAGTGGGGTCACTATTGCCAGCTTCCAACTGTCTGGAACTAACGCTGTAGTCAGTGACTGGCAACAGATGGTATGGAGTGGAGGAAACAACTCATCTTGAAAGGCCTTCCAGATCTTATGGGGCATTGGATCAAGTGGTGAGCCTGAAGATACTCCGTTGGCAAGAGCACAAAATTCCTCTAGCGAGGGAATAGGAAAGGAAGATAACCGGGAGGGACCTGCCTCGTCTTTTCCCCATACAGGTACCGAATGACAAGGATGTTCTAAGGGAGGGGGTGGAAGTGGCGCAGACTGTCCGGTCACTGAGAGTCCATTCAGGATAATCCTGATTTTTTCCTCAAACACGGTGGTCAAGGAATCACAGAGTTCCCGTGAGGCCGGGATGGCTGACACTGTGCAGGGTGGATTAGATAAGTTGTTAACCATCTTAAATAGGGTCTGCGATTTATTAGTAGCCTTCTCTAGAGTGTCTTCTAAGAATTTGGCTTTGGCATTTCTTAGTTGGATCTTATATGCCTGCAGAGCCGTTTTATAAGATGCTCTATCCAGTTCCTTATATCCTCTCCTCCAGGTGCGCTCAGCTTGTATACAGCGAAGTTTATGCTGTCCAAGATCCGCAGTGAACCAGGCATTAGCTCCTCTTGGCCTATGTATATGTTGGGGAGGTTCCCCTGGTAGATAAGAATATTGTGCCATGGTGGTTGAGTAATGGATATGAAAGGAAAGGGGATTTTTTTGATGGGAAATGGAAAAATGGAACGATATAGAACCCAACATCCAACATTATACAGCATCAGTAGAACGGTCCTTCATTAGAATAAGGTATTTTCTACTGGATCTATACCCCACAAGGATTATTGCAATGGCAGAACTTGTTGAAGATCTGATAGATTCCAATACCTGTAGGTCAATTAGCTGTTGGGTTTTTTCTTTGCGGAACTATGGGGCGGCTAAGCTCCATGAGAAATCACTAGCAAAATGGTAGTCTAAAGATATCTGTGCAAGCCTGGGATACGATTAATGAGTTTAATTTTTCAGTACTAAAGGGTGCTAATTTGCGAGGTATGTAATTTTACACCAAGTGGCTTTCATATAGAACCCCACCCTCCTCAATAAGATTAATCAGCAGATTCCAGCTAACTGCTTCAGATATGATGTAGAGGGAAGGAGGCAATTGGACACATTTTGAATGGACCTGTCCAAAGTTAAGTAAGTTTTGGGATGAAATTAGCCAGTTTTGTAGTCATGCATTGCAATTGCAGACACCATTAGATATTCAAACAGCTGTTTTTGGATAGTAACCTGACTTGAAAGCTGATTTTCTACTAAAAAAACAACTGTCCGTTGTAACTTTAATAGCTAGATCTTTCAGTCTCAAACAATGGCGATCTGAGGAAATTCCTACATTTCAACATTTAAGGTCCAAAATAAATAGGAATAAGGAGTTGGAAAAAAGATTTGCATTAAGATCTGGGTCACATAGGAACATTCTTTAAGTTCTGGCAAATATTTGGCTAAGGTAGGTTTTGCTATGTATTGTATAGATACATTTAAAGAATCTAAAAGCTTTAAAGGTAACTAGCAGCCTGCCCCAGCGTTGCCTGAGGTAGAAGGGGGCTGGGGGCTGCATTTCAGGTTTGCGTGCTCTCCCGCCCAGGCCCCTGCCCGCCACGACATTGTCTGTGACCCGGACAATGTTGTGGCGGGCGGGGGCCGGGGCGGGAGAGCACGCAAACCTGAAATGCTGGCTTCTCCTACCTCCGCCTGCCCTGACATTCCCCAGCAGCCCGTGCCCCGCTCGCCCGCCCCGACCCTGGCTGCCCCGGATTCTTACCTTGCCTCTGCTGCTCACACCGTGGGTCCATATTTCTCCGCTCCGCCGCTCTGCCACTCACCCCCTGTTCGCCGCCGCTCCTCCCCGCGCCATATCCGCCTCTCCGCTCCGCCGCTGGCCTCACTTCACCGCTCCTCCCCTGCGCGCAATGTCCGCCGCTCCTGGGACGCTGCTCCTCCCCTGCTCCTGACGTGACGACGCACAGTTGCGGCAGGCGCTACTTTGGGGGAACTACTTTTTGTAAAAATGTAACTTTTGAAATAACATTTATTTAAAAAAAATTTAAAGCCTATGCCCATCTACACACCCTGCCAATTTCAACGGTGTATCGGGTGTGTAGATTGGCGCTGTGGTTCCCGAGTTTACCTTGCCTAAATGTGCAAGTTCTCTCTTTATAATAGTAGTATAGATTATGTGATTGATTAAAATGAATATATTCTATCATGCTCTGTCAGTATGTTCTGAATTTAAAAGGTGTTGGC
This sequence comes from Lissotriton vulgaris, assembly GCF_964263255.1. Lineage (NCBI taxonomy): Eukaryota > Metazoa > Chordata > Amphibia > Caudata > Salamandridae > Lissotriton > Lissotriton vulgaris. The sequence goes on from NC_141694.1 coordinate 1,122,418,691, forward strand.
AATGATGAGACTGTGAAATTTTCATGACCTTGTCGGTTATATGTCAATGAATTTTGTACACAGATGAACTTTCCTACTGAAACAAAAAACAACAACAAATAAAAATTAAGCACTAAGGTAGCCACTAAATAAATTGAATTTCTTGAGGGTCTACCTGAAGACATTTTTACAAAACAGCTAGATTCATGCTTTTGTCCAGTGACAACTTATCTGGAACTCCTAGGACTGGTTGACTCCGCCAGGGTGATATTCACCAACCCTTGTCTGGATAGGTCAACATTGATAAAGTATGCCACTTTAAAGTTTGGGTGAGGTGACCTTTGCAAATATCTCATAATACTTGCAAGGTTAAATATGACACCAGAGGCTATCAGTGGCAGCTTGAATAGGGTGCGCTGCGAGACGGTGAGTCGGGGCGGGGGAGGGGCAAGGTGGGGGGCAGTAAACTTGGACATATGACGGAACGGAGGAATGTTATAATTACTTTCCTCTGTTTCGTCATATGTCTGAGTTTACTACCACCCCACCCTGCCCCTCCACTGCCCCGCCCAGCAGCACGCACCATGCAAGCCGCCACTGCAGGCCACCCTCTTGTTATATGGCCCATGTACTTGTTGAGTAAATTAGTATTTTTAGGGAGGATGTGCTTAGGTATATTTCCTCTCTCTTTTTGTGGGTTTATTATTTATTCTCAGATAAACACTGGAGAAACAACCACCTATAAGGTCACGACCTCCTACTCTTCCAAGAAAATAGTGTTTACAAATAATGTCACCCGAATGAAGAAGACCCCCCTCTAGGTAAGCATTTCTCATGCCTGCGAGGCTGTGTGCCTGTGTATCTTAACATCCATCTTCTGCTCTCATACTCTGCATAGCATGGGAAACGACCACAGAGATATTGACGCCAACATCATAGAGTGTAGAGAAACATTCCATTGCACACTGTGCGTGTGGAATCAAGATGTGCTGTGCCTGGCACAATGCAAGGCCAAAGTAACACCACAGCTGCTGAGTTCCACTCTAGGTCTTGCTCTGAAATGCAACACATTGGTGAGTTGTAGACGTCATTTATGCTAATTCTTTGGTTAATAAGTATCTTCTTTTTATCCATACATGTTTCCAGATGTACAGCTCATCCTGTCAGCACACTAATGTGAGGGTGATAGATCACTGGGATTAAACTGTTTGACGTTTAACCTACACACAGGTCTCTGAAGTAGCTGCCTCACCAGTGGATGCCTTAATCCATTGAACTTTTTCTCTGGGATTATACAGGGTACACAGTTTTCTCACTTGGATTGGAATTCGTCATCTGACGGCTACGCAGATCTCTGATCTGGATATATTTACTGACTATACTTTCTCAGAACTGGAACCGTTACCTGCAGATTGCACATAAAATCCTGGAGTAGCTACAGTAATCTCATGTGGTATTTTACTCACATTTAACCTGCATGATACAGCGGCAGGCTTCACTTTTGCCAGGTTTCTTAACGTGTACCTAATTTGTATTGTCTCTCTTTTTCAAACCCTTTGTTCATGATCAGGTTCCTTTTTGTTTTCAGCCTTTCTTTCATTTCATTATCCATTGTGTTTTTTGCTGTTTCATTCTTTTACATTTACTCTATTGTCAAAGCTTGCTTAGTGTGGAAGGCAGCAGTTGACAAACTAAGAAAGATGAGTTTATTCCAAAGACAAAATGGCACATGACGTCTCAGGTGCATACTGAATAAACATGTTATTGTTTGTTTAAAGGCAAATGAATAATTGTTTCCATAAACTCCCTTCAATACATAGCAGCACCCCCAATGAACACTCTAGAAAAATAATTCAAATAAAACAAAATCCTGTGGATGTTTGAGTTGGTGAGAGACCCTCTTGGGCTTGAAGTTCACTGACAAATGTTCAGCAGAAGTATCATTTTAAACAGAATTTCTAAATAAATAAACCATCCTTCATTGTCATTGCTCAATCCCATTCATTAAAATCATCATGCCCTCTATACCTTCATTTTATACTGGAGAAGCATACCTATTCGGGCTCTAACCTATACCCTTATCCAAGCTGAAAACCCCACTAATGTGACATTCAGAAAATACTTGAGCATCAAGAGTCTTATCATGCTTACCATCCACACCCACTCTTTATAACAATGAACACTGCTCTTGTTCCACCACCTTCCATTTTCTACCAAAATGGCATGTTTAGTGACCCGCACATTTCTGGTGGAAGGGTAAAACCTAGTGGACACCTTCCTGGAACCAGCCAGTCTCTTGATTTTAACCACACCCATGACTTGAAAATCTTGCTTCTTGATTCTTTTCAACTCAGCATACCATTAAGAAATTGGGGTATTAGTTGAGGGGGTAAGTACCCACCCCAGGTAATAACCACAATACTTGTCAGGGTTAACCCTCAAAGTCACTATATTAACCTGAGCTGAACTCCCTGCAAGCAATGGCACAGAGTAGACAAGCTTAACTCCGAGGCAATGTATGGGGTATTTATGCTAAATTAAAACAGTAATTTAGTTGAAATGCCAAAAATACATATCTCGAGTTGAAATAAAAAAATAGAGAAAAAATGAACCAACAAAATGATACCAAAATGACAAAGTGCAAATCAGGGTATTCAGAGATATTATTTTTTTAAGTTTGTATACAAATAGCGGCATGAAGCACAAAGGGACAATAATAGTCAATGGTAGTGATAGAACAGAACCTAGGCAAAATATGACACTGACTGCGATGGAGTGTGGAACAGATACAAAGTCATATCTGTCCTGGGCAAAATATTTTACTTTCTGACTTTAGGGCCAGATGTATCAAGGCTTTTGCGACTCGCAAAGGCCGAAATTCGCAGAATTTCGGCCTTTGCGACTCGCAAACGGCCTTTTTGCATTTTTTCCTATGTATGAAAAAATCGCAATTTAAGGAATCGCAATAATTTGCGATTCCTTATTTTGCCATAGCATTTAAGGAATCGCAAATTTTGCGATTCCTTAAATGATATGTATGAAACATTTTGAAATTGCGATTTTGTGTTAAGAAATCGCAAATTACCACCAACTTGTAGTTGGAGGTAATTTGCGATTTCTTTTAAAAATGTCCTATTTGGCATTTGTGAGGGTGGCATGTGACACTCATACATGCCCATAGGGCATGCTTGTGTGCCACAGGCACACACATGTAAATTTCAGGGGTGCAGCAGGGTGTCTTTGAGACACCCCTGCACCCTTGAAATCATTCTCAAATTGCGATTAGCAAATTGCGAATTCGCAATTTGAGAATTATTGCACTATCATTCCTATGGGCCTCCTGGCCCATAGGAATGCATTGGAAATTATTCTTTATTTGCGAATTCGCAAAATGCGAATTCGCAAATAAAGAATAATAAGGAATCGCTAAAAAATAACGATTTTGTACATACATTCCGTTTTGCTAATTCTAAATAGCGATTCGCAAAAAATCGCTATTTAGGATTCGCAAAGCGGAATCTTGATACATCTGGCCCATAGTCCTTTAAGTCCTACTCTACCACAGGAGTACACTTCTAAAGCCCCCCTTCTCAGGACCTCAGGGGAGGCACTTATAGACTTACAATTTTCTGTTTTGCATCACATATTTACTTATCTGTACACCAGTATATACACGTATGTAAGTATGATTTTCACGTTAAGTTAGACATAGTTAATCTAGCCCTCAGTTTGAATGACTCACGCTAACATTGAAAATGTACTTTTGACTGCTGTGTTTTCTCTCTCTCTTTACTCTTGTTTCAGGAGCCAAGCTGCAGTAGTTTGAATTAATTAGATTGCTACAAATGTTTTTGGTTTCTGTGAGAACTACTTATCTATGTGTTTTTCAATGAAAGCTGAACCCTGAATCCTGCACCCGCGCTGAGGACAGCCTGACAGCAATGTATCATCTTTCAACCAGATACTTTCTAAAGGCCATATGCCTGAAACCTTCCACTGTGTAATGGCTATGAAGAGGCCTGACCTACTGATATCGGAAAGCATTCAATCCTGATTGGTTCTCCATGGCAACCATGGGGAGTATTGCATCTTGTCAAGCATTATATGTTTTACTTAGGAATTGCTGAGCTAGTTAGATTCAGATGCCCCTTCCCACTCTCTTGAGACTACAAGGCTTATTTGCTCCTGCTCAAAGATGTAGAATCCTGAGCAAGTCCATTCACTGATACTTGATTGAATGATTCTTTGATTCTGCCTTTTAGAGTCCTTATTTGGTGACACCTGCTTGACTTCTCGTACAAATTTCCTGCTTTTCTTTAGCTTATCGTGTTCGGCAAGTTTCCCTCAGGGAAAAATTAAACGTGTACAGTTTGTCTAAGTTAACTTCAAATAGTTTGTCTTTGTATTTGCTATTTTCAATTACTTTGACTTATACTGAACGCTGTATGAAAATGATGATAATCATTGATGTATGACCAATTTGAATGATTTGAGAAGTAACTTTGCTAAACTGCTACTAAACCTTTATGATTTGCAACTCTAACACTCTCTGTCATCCTTGCGGGTCCTAAAGTGCTTCACTGTCATGATATAGTGTTGTTACACCTTAGCCTTTGATTAAAGGTTCATCCGCTGAAGTGCAGCTTGTACTTGAGTTTGCACCAACGATCTACATGGTGCAAATGCCATTTCTGCTGCAACATGTGCCAATAGTTAATGTGCCCAAATAGCCAATAGTGGGGAACAGAATTGATTTGGACACAATTGCTCACAGAATTAATTAAAAATATATAACATAGGCCCAATGAAGTAGTATGAGAGCAAGAGGAAATTCATCCATGGGTCTTATTACACTGGGGTATTAAGGAAAGAGCGTGAAAACCTTTTGGGTACCTTATATGATAAACATTGGGCTGGTGTAAAATTTGCACTGCTGCAATCCAAATAGAATGTTAGTTAATTTTCATGAGGCTCAGTCGCATGCAAATAAAGGAACAACTTTGCCCCTGTACCTCTGCCATATTACAGACCTGGGTGCATAGGCTGGCAGACCCTGGAGAGGCGCACTGACTGCAACAAATAAAGAGGCACACAGTGAAGGCTCCAGTGGTTGCCACTTCAGAGGTGGTCCAGAGTGCCCAGGACAGCCCACGTATCACCCCAATTATGGGCACAGTTACACACTGAACCAATCCTGACCATTCCTCATGCGCTGAAAGTGTCTGTAAACTAGAAAACAGGCCACTGATTTCAAACTGACTCTCCACCTTCAAGTGCTGCACTATCCTCAGTGCAGGCACAAGAGTGAGCCTTCATTGTGAACAGCAGTTTGCATATGATGACCCTGATAGTCTTGTTTGCCATCAGTGCAAAAGAATAATATGCATGCAGGCTCGCCATATTAGCAGGGCCGGACTGGCCGTAGCAGGCACTGGTCATTTTCACGGTGGGCCGGAAGCATGGGGGCCGGTTCTTGAGTGGTAGAGGTCGTTTTTGTTGCTGGGGGCTGGATTTGCAGAAGTGCTGCAAAATCGGACCCCTGTAAAAAAAAAAAGCAGGTGCAGTGCTATTCACTAGCACCCCCATCCCCAAACCCAGCACTCTCAACGGGGTCAGTCTAACTTAATTTCCAGGGCTAGTTTGTGTTCCCAGTCCGGCCTGGCATATAAAACATCGATAGGAAAAACCATGTGTGGAAAAGTGTGATCCACTTTGTTGCACTATTAAATCCCTCACAGATGCTTGCCCTTGCAGCCGCATTTTCAACCTGAAAAACCAATCATAATTCCCTTTCCAAAAAACTATTTCCAGAAATAGAATGTTTTGTCTCCACTGATAATGTTGGGTAATTTGCTTACATATGTGGGATCAGAAAATTTGCTGTAAAATTAAATAATTGCTCATTGATCCAGTACCTAAAAATAAGCATTCACTAACAAAGCAAAAAATACTCCTAGGGTAAACTATCCTTTCATAACCAAAGACAAGAAAAGTGGGAACATGTAATAAGTAGAAAATATTTTAGGCCCCATAGCACTTTTCTTGCCCTACAGAGGCATTGCTTCGCAGAACAGCCCTCTCTTGTGGGATGCAATATATATTAGTCTGTTAGTTCTGTTTTCTCGCTGCCAATAGTCCAGCGGGCCTGGATGAGGAAGGATTACCAATTTGTTTTGATGAAAAAAGCATTTGCTGTCTGGAAGGACTCCGACCTCTATTCCAGGGATTCTACTGCTGATAATAATCTGGCCCCCAGAGGTTTCCTGCGGCATGATTGCAGATGCAAATGCATCATACCCTCTCCATTCATCCCTGTGTGCCATTCGCGGTCACGAGCCTCTCTTCCAAAGGGGTCAAAAGTCAAGCTTCTTGACAGCTTCACAGTCTGTCACACAAGAGAAGCCGGGTGCGGAATATGCTGCGAAGGGTAGGGAAGAAAAATTCATAGTATATATGCAGATGTAATGCTTATTTTAACACAGGCAGTTAAATATCTAACCCAGCTTTAACCCCTGAGATCCCATCAAGAAAGCCAAGTCTGCATTTAATAGAGTGATAAACCACAGGGGCAGCTCCTCCGCTAAGGCGCATGAGATTCGACCCACAGCAGGAAAAACGAAAAATAAAGTTATATGATTTAGTATCATTTTATTTTTCATAGGTATTGGGCTGGATTATGTTGGGGCTTGGCTTGTGGTACAGGGAGGAGGAGTGACAGTTTGGACGGCCTTCTTGGGCTGGCCAAACAGTCATGCGCACTTAGCATGTTCTCTCCCGGGCTGAAATGCAGAGCCTGGGTGGAGAACATGAACAGGCTTCCAGTCCTCGTCTGATCACAACGCTCCATTTCAGCATTGTGATTGACTTAGGGGAGCCTGTTTGCTTCCTGCTTGCGGGACTCACCACGAAGAGAACCGGAGAGATGACGGTTTAGAAATGGCGGCAGTGAGGAGGTAAGGTTTTTTTTGTGTATTTTGTTTCCCTCCTAATCTGCCACCCACGCCCACCACCCCCGTTCCCTGCCAGCCAACACTGTAAATCAAGAGGTCTCCCTGTTTCCATCCAACGATCTAAGCTAGTTTTTTGCAGCCCCTGGCCACTCCCACCCGTTGCTAAGGTGTTTATGGTAAACACATACAGATATTATCCTTTTCCTGGATTTCCCGGCACAGCTTATCAGAGTTCTGCAGACCTCAAGGAATGAGTCACTTCATTGAAGTCGTCGCTGTAAGCCTGCCGTGGGAATAACTAATCTCTGAGATTGAAACCCTGAGTGTCTGTTTGAGGTGTTGGTGTAAACTTTTGAACAATAGGTTATAATAGAGGTGAGCACAAGTAGACAATTTATCCATCGCAAAAAGAGATGCTGGAACTACAGTAGCTTCCATTAAGGTTTCTCCCAATGAGACTTTGGGAGAGGTGGGTGGGAAGGACTGGCGTTGGAGGCCGGCAAATATATCAGGAACCCATGTTTAGATCTAATGAATCGAGATGTGAATAGCACAATTTACTCCAAGAACTGTGCTCTTTTTCTCTTGAGACGTTGGTCACTATAATTCCACCCTGCACCAGAGACGTTTTAAGGCATGGGCAAAGTGGGTTCTGACCCAGGGCCACAGCCTTTCAGGGTCCCCCTAAATGATCCAGCTCTACTGTCCACATAGTCCTTCCCTGATGACCTTGAATGATTTTTTAAATATAGATTGTTTTAAATACCATGTTCCATTAATTTACTTTTAATATGGTTGATGTGTGAGAGTCTATTGCAAACATCAAAGCTGTTCTTAACAGGGGGCCCCAAAGTATGTTTGGCCCAGGGCCCCCAAACTCCTTAAGATGTCCGTGCCCTGCACTGCTTATTTAATGATGCATATGTCTGACCAAAACTATGAAAACATTTTGAAAAGTTATATAATAATAATAAGTGTTATGAATCGATTCCAGATCTTTTAGATGCTGAACTCCATAAAATACACTCATAGGGCCTTAATTATGAAAGCCTTGCGCCACCGGTGCGTCACTTTTACCCATGTTAAAAGTGACGCAAAGGCGGCGCAAGGCCTTCATTAATAAGGCTCATAGTGCATTCATTTTCTTCCAGTTAAAGAACACTTCTCTTTCTCTCTCCTGATCCCTGTAATAGCCTCACATTACACGATTCCCTCCTGTCAGAAACATGTACTGCCATCTTGAAAACAAGTAAGCCCGGATGTCCAGACACACTAACCACACATTGGTACAAGCCCATGGAACCGGAAATGTATGTTAAGCAGACATGAAGTGAACCATTACTGTTCAAACAGCATGTGCAAAATCTCAACAAGATCACAGACAACACAGCAATGTTCATCAAATGGAGCATGCATTTGCAAGGATATTTTTTAGTCGATCACCATTAATGGTAAGTGTTTTACAAAACAGCAATCAGAACCACAAAAGACAACACTAGTCAATACATCGTATTTGAGTGGAAGGCCCATCTGAAGAACTGCACTAAATTGAAGCAGAATTCTGCAATTTGAGTACCAAAACACAAAAAGACCACAAATGCAAGCACTATGTGACAACATCTCTATGGAATGGCTATCAGAAACTGAGTTTAAGGAGAACACTGCTAATGCTCTCCCTACAAATGACTCAGGCACCCCAAAGATAGACAACACCAATCTTCCACCAATGTAATGCTTTCAATTGCCTCTCAGAAAAGGAATTCCACGAGATTACCACTGCTGGGAGTTCATCGGAATCACCTTTAGGACCTCCAAAAGTATTTAAACATATCCTTTACACAATCAGCACTGGTGAGGTCGATAGAAGTTTACCCAGAAATTCCCTCGAACTGAGGAGCATATTTACAAGGAAATGGTGGAGCACGTAGCTGTGGCAAATTTTCCAGTGCTGCGCTCCGCCATTTCCCAAAAAATATGCAACACCCCTGTGTTTTCCCTAGCACTGATGCTAAATATAGCTGCCTAGAGCCAACACACAGACCCTTGCCACAGTGCAAGGGTGCCTGCATTGCAGGGAATGATTGTTTATGTGCAAGTAGGTGTCCATTCCTGCACATAAACAATCAACAATGGTGATTTGATACTTCTATGTGTGCTGCATTCTGCAGAATGTATAGAATTAGCAAATCGCCATTATTTAATGATTGTTTATGTGCATGACTGGACATCTTCCTGCGCATAAACAGTCATTAATGGCCTTTTGTTCTTTTTATGTGTGCTGCATTCTGCAGCACATATAGAAAAAGCAAAAATGAGGAGAAATAAAAGTACTTCTCCTCGGTGTGCCATTCTAATGTTTGCTACTGCATGGCGTTAGTTTTTGGCGCTGCCTCCGATTTACATATCCTAGTAGATCTGGGACAGTATCAAAAAGCAATGGGTGTTGCAGTGGAACACCCACAGCAACACCCTAAGAAAATACTCCTTTCATGTGGACAATTTCGTGAAAGGGTACCATATTTACAAAGTGGAGTTAAGCCACAAAAAGTGTATATACTTTGTCTATATGGAGCAGGGCATTGCGCCACCGAAACGCCGGTAAAAGTGACATTACTATGGTGCAATCTCCTTGTAAATATGCCCATAGGTTCTTTCCCACATGCGTTAAAAACCTTCTGCATTGTACTCCTCAACAAGAAGAACATACTCCTTTCATGTAGACAATTTCGTGAAAGGGTACTATATTTACAAAATGGAGTTAAGCCACAAAAAGTGTATATACTTTGTCTATATGGAGCAGGGCATTGCGCCACCGAAACTCCGGTAAAAGTGACATTACTATGGTGCAATTTCCTTGTAAATATGCCCATAGGTTCTTTCCCACATGCGTTAAAAACCTTCTGCATTGTACTCCTCAACAAGAAGAACATTGATTTACTTAACTCAGCAAACTACAGACAAATATTCTATTCCTAGGTCAACTATTTGAACCAGCAGTTTTAGTTTTTTCTGCTTTCCAAGTTTACTGAGGAAAATGACTTAATGTCAGATGAACAATCTGGATTGAGTTCAAGTAGAGGCTCAGAGTCGGCCCCCCTATCTATATATGAGAACCTCAATCTCAAAGTGAACAAGAACAGAGGGGCCACACTGCTACGTGTGGCACTGTCCACCAGCACACACTTTTACAAACACTTCATCATTTCAGAATACAAGTAAATGCTTTGAAATGGATTGTCTCATACTTCAAAGACAGACAAACCTTGGTGTACCTATCACTTTTCACATCAGCCCCTCAAACGCAATATTAGGGTTTCCTTCATGGCTCCAACACATCTCCTCACTTATTCAACATTTACCTAACCACCTTACCAGACCTGATTAGATTGCTCAGTTTCACCTGTTACAACTCTGCATGTGATACGCAAATCATATAAAAAATGGACAGCCCAGAAGTTGTCTACAGGTCAAGGATTGACGACAGCCTGCAGCCCTTAAATATATGGCTGATGAGTACCAACCTAAAGCTCACACTGCAAAACAGATAAGAACTTGTTGACAGTGGCAGAAACACCAGCATCCCGCCATATGGGCAAGGAATTTAGAGTGCCTCCAACTATATCAAGAGAGGTAAAAAGCCCATGGGTAGGGATTCAGAATTGTCCTTGATACTAGATGTTAACTGTTAACACCATCGCACAGAGCACTTTCTCCACAATGAAAACACTGTGATGCATCTCCCCATACTTTGTATACTAACAAAAGCTACAATCTATCCTCACTCATAATCTCTAAACTCGACTGTGCCAACAGCCTTTACCTCTGTACCCAGCTATTCATCATACACGGAAATGCAAGAAATCAAAAATACTGCTGGAAGACTTCTCCACCTCCATCCCAGAGAATCCTGAAAGCTCTCCACTGGCTACCTATAGCTATACAAACAATGTTCAAGGTCCTTTGCATCGCCCAGCGAGCCCCCCCCCCCCCCACCTACAAATTAAATGCAAGCTATACTAACAAGCTGATGTTGTGCAACAGGCTTCCCCTCATCAAACTTACTCAACAATCTTACTGTAAGAAATCCATAAGAGGCACTGCTTTCTCAGTTCAAGCTGCCAAGCTCTGGGCTCACTACCAGCCAAGATTCAAAGTATCCAGAAGTGTATACAGTTCGCCAGAAAGGTGAAAACACTGCTGTTTCCAAGATAAATACACCAACAACATGGAACAATAATCAAATCTTCAAGAACAATCTATAGTCCACAGATATGCAACTGCCCAACCAGCACATTCTCCTTATGTTGACAAACACTCTAACAGGTTTCCATGTCTACCTTGATTACTATATATCAATGTAAATTCATACATAACCTTCCAGGCCCTCACCAGTACTAATACTGTAACTCTCAATGGTTGTGCGGCAGATTGTAGTTCAAATAGGCTGCATTGGAATTCATTGACCCCCTTACAATCACATACGACACAACTGCTACAGGGCATGTCTATCACTTAATACTGTACCAGTCCACAGTAGCCAAACAGCCATTTTCAACTACAACAATAATAGGCATAAACTGTGGAGACCATAGGCCGGACAATGAGTGTACAAATGTTATAGCATTGCACTGACAATGGCCCTGGTTGTGTCAATGCTGCTACTTATGCCTGAAAGCAAGCATGTCACTTCTGTCTGGCGCTCGATCATGAATCAGCAAGCGCAATACCCATGTAAATTGTTTAATGTGATGCACTTTTTCTGTAAAGTTGTGACAATTGGCGGGATGCTGTTCTCATGAGGACAGAGGTTCATGTAAAATGATCATACTAATACTGTGTTCTACTTGCAGCATACTCTGTCACACCATTTCCTGAGGTCACAGGTATATCATATATGCACACAAAAAACTAGAGAAGGAAGAGGCCCTCTGTTGTTATAACTTTGAAACAAAAGAACCTTGAACAGTGTGCAGTATTATAAATGCATGTTATGCTGTTAATTTAATTCAATGTTGATCCTTAAATTATTTAAATACACAAAAGCAACTACATTTATTGAGACAACTTTAGCACAGTGACATTTATCATTTTACCTAAACTCACAAAAGTAAGGAAATGCGGTAGTTAAGACGACTACGGCTCCTACCACTTCCACAATTCATTGAAGATGCTTTCATATGTAGCCTCACAAATGACCTCCTTGATGTCCTTACATATGACATCATTAATGATATCCTGAGTCATGCCACTGGTAACCTCTACATCTTGCATCTAGAACCACAGACGAGGAGGCCTGGCTGACTCTAAACCAAGCACCTGTCTATGAGAAAAGCACAGGCACAAGTCTGCTGTGGATCTGCTCTGCTTTACACATAGTATACTTTTTACCAGATAGTAAGTTCATCTTCAGTTGCATCCTATTGTAACATTTATACAGAGCTTCCTACCCTTTTGTCGGGTGCTGAATCGCTTGTCTTCATGTATATCACACTACACTGTGTAGGGTGTTGGGTTGGAAAGGTGAAGTATTTGTATTGATCCTTTGTGGGAAGTGTTTCCATGCTGTGCGTGATGACCAGAAAGGTGCAGTTATGTGTTTCAGAGTGATGGCTGAAGATGTGTGAGGCACAGATACATTGCTTATCTTTTTCAGTATGCTGGCAGCTTTTTTGTATTTCTTATGATCACAGTCCACCAACCTGGCTACCACACATGGTTGTCATTTTGAGATATTTTAAATTTTTTGTCCTGAGAAGGAAAAGGTTGGAGAGGGGTGGTCAAGAGAGTTGCCCAGATTTAGCATTCCCACTCTAATCAAAGCACTATAGGGAAAGTGTTGGATTTTGGAGGTTTTAGGTTTAGTATTCACACTCCAGTCTAAGCAACAGTATCCCTACTGTCGCTTAGAGTGGAGTATTTGTCTTCGGAGTGGTAGATTTTAGTACTCTCCAGTCTAATCAACATCATGTAATGTGATGGACTTACATATAAAAGTACAAATCCTAATCATTTGATATTTAAAAACCTTATAAACAAATATCACATTAATATATATAGGAATATTTTATTATTTAGAAAAATCTGCCTTTTGAAAATATGAAATAAGAATTAAAAAGAGACAAAATACAATTACTTATCACTTTCACTTGCCTAACTAGAAAACAATTACAAAATTCTAAAATAAGCACCAAATCATTTGATTCGAATTATTACTTAAAAACAAATAATATTTTAAAGCAAAAATCATTCCACAGACAAAATTCCAAAAACACCTACCATTCAATTAAAGATTCATATCAAACAAATTATAAATATAACAAGTGCAACAGTAAAATAAAACAAAATTATCAATTAATCAATTAAGTATGTATAACGAATATAAACATTATATAACGTTAATATCTTCCCAGACATATCTTTAAAAATAAATACAGAATTACAAGAATGTGTAATAAACATATACAAATTAAAATACACATTAAAAGCAATAAAGCATTACAAAAATGTAAGAATCAAAAAATTAAGTAATTAACATAATTAATATTCAATCAATCAAATGTGTAAATAATATAAAAAACAAATTTGTACTAAATGCAACTACATTTTATTTTAATTGACTTCCCGCTCTACTCTACTTTGAACCCAACTATGCTACTAAAAATTACTTACCATTACTAATGATAAAAGTGATATATCACTAAAATTAACAAATTAAACTGAAACACAATTAAACAATGTAATTAATAAGCAATGAAAATAATGCATTTACAATCAAAACGAATTACCATTATATGTAAATTAATAATAATTTAGTTAACTTCCACCAGTATTCCCGAACTCGTCAACCCAGAACTGCTTTATAAATTCTTAATTTCATTTAAAAAAAAATATTAGCACACTTAAAATTTTTTAAAATGAATTACAGGTATGCTAACAATACTAACACCTAAAATAATAAATGAATTACAGCATAGTAAATTAATGAAAAATATATAATTTTACAAATATATTGAAGAAAACGGTATTAAAACATGAATATTCGGAGGAGGAGCTTAGCGCGCATCCAAGATGGTCGCGTGAGCTGTGAGCTCCCGAGACCCTCGCCGCCTCCACCGTCTATCCTGGCGCAAATCCTGTTTCTGACGACGGGTTCTAATAGCCACGACTCTCCTGATCTGAAAGGCCTTTTTCAGATTTTGAATCGGATGCCGGACGCCCGAATTACTCCTTCCTGAAGCCTGGAGGCCTACACCGTGGCTCATCCCGGGACTTGGGTATCTGGAGCACCCCGAAAGTAGTTGAACAACAACGTCCTGTGGTTGGGGACGGCTACCTGGGGTCTACTTTCGGTTTCGTTTTCTCTGGCTACGAAGATTGGAGGTGGCTGCCTAGTGCTCGAGCTTACCTGTGAGCACAGTCGCTTGACTGATCTTCACCGATGCCCTGCATTTCAATCTCTCGTGGTTTTCCTTGGGGGGAGCCATTTACACCAGGTCCCAAAAGCCCCTGAGGGGCGCGCAACCCACCATGACGGCCAAGTCTGAGAGTGACAAGCGGTCCCTCAAGAATGTGACTCGCGGTGGCATGACTCAGACCACCATTATGGACAGATTTGCGCGCAATAAGGGCTCGCCCAGAGGGACTGGTAAAGCCCCGGAGGACCTTGGTGGTGGCCCCCCGGAGTCGGAGGAGCCAACACTTCGAGATGTGATGGGCGCCATCGCTAGTATACAATCGTCGATGGGCCAACAATACGAGACCTTGGCAGCCAAGATCGACACGGTGGCGGTGGATGTGGGCCTGATCAGGGCAGACTTGGTCAAGACCAACGAGAGGATCAAGGCGTTGGATGTCAAGACAGCTAGTCTCACCACTGATGTCTCCGAACTCCAGAATGAGATCCGGACTCTTCGGACCTCGAGTGACCAGTTTGCCCGCCGGCTTGAGGATTTCGAAAGTCGCGCTAGGCGCAATAATGTTCGCATAGTTGGAGTTCCGGAGTCCTCAGCCGATCAATCGACGGACTTGCTCGTTGAGGATCTGATCGTCAACCACCTCGCCCCTAAGGGCCTGAGTAACCTTTTTGCGGTGGAGTGCACCCACAGAATTTCGGGTGGCAGACGCAAGCAGGGGACGGCCCCGCGACCCATCATTGCGCGGATAATTAACTTCAGAGACAGGGACGCCATTTTGCAGGCTTCGAGGACTAGCGGCCCCACTAAGTTCGAGAATGCATCCATCAACTTTTACCCTGATTTTACCCCTTCGGTGCAGAAGCAGAGACTGGGATTTACTGGGTGAAGCGGAGATTAAGAGATCTGGGCATGAAGTATGCTTTTCCCCGCCCGATTGTGCATCGAACATAATGAGTGGGTGCTCTTCTTTGATATGCCAGAGGTGGTCAGCGACTGGTTGGACACATTATCTATGCCACGGGACCATGCGGAACAATCCAGAGGTGCTGAAGGCAGCCAACGGGACCAGGAGGAGTAGGGGCACCGGTGTGTGCTACTATCGTATTGTGTTACGGTGGATTGTTATCCTTTTTTGGGTCGATGTCTTTCTTCAAGACAAGCCCTGGGGCGGTGGGGAGTTCGGGGACTTTTCCTCCTCCGGGGTTTTTTTCCTTTTCTACTTGTAGTTTAGTTTTCTGGGGTAGGGCGACAGGCACACTGCTGAATGGGTTGGATTTCTGAGCTATTGCAGGGGTGCAGGGTGAGGGGTAGTTGTTTTTGGTATCCAGGGGGAGGAGGGATGGGTCTTCTTTTTCTTGTTTGCATTGTTCTTGAGGCTACGTATTGTTGCTTACTCTGTGTTTCCTTCGTGGGGTTTGGGGGACCCGACTATTCACTTTCGGGATGGGGGGTAGGGGGTTGAGAGTCTTGAGTTGGAATGTCAACGGCTTGGGGGACAAAATAAAACAGGGAATTGTACTCCAATATGTGAAATGTCATTCTCCCGACATTGTATTACTGCAAGAAACGCATCTGGTGGGGAACACGTTTCATGCAATGAACTGGAGGGGCTACCGGTTGGTGGCACACTCGGGATTCACTTCAGGCTCTAGAGGGGCTGGTGTTATGATCCGTAGTTCCCTTCCCTTGGAGATTGACGGGTTTACAGGCCACCACATTTGTCGACCTGGGGAAATTGGTACTGAGGTTTCCTGAGGGGCTTCTGGTGGTTGGAGGAGACCTCAACTCGGTGGTTGATGGCCTGGAAGATCAACATCCTCCCAGGGCTCTTACACCATCGCAGTCCTGCCTTAGTGGTTTCTTGGAAACGTTTGGTATGGTGGATTGTTGGCGGATGCTTCACCCAGGGCAGGCCCAATATACTTTCCACTCCGGGGCCCATGGGAGCTTAGCCAGACTTGATTATTTCCTTGTGCCCGCAGCCCAGGCCACGACGGTGCGAGAGACCCGACATTTGCCTAGAGGCATTTCGGATCACTCTCCGCTATGGACCCATATAGATCTCCATTTAGACGCATGGGGCCGGGTCACCCCAATTAATCCCTGGCATCTCCGTGTTCCAGAGAGTAGGGCTGGGGTGATTAAAGCTATAGATCACTACTTCTCTGACAATGTGGGATCCGTGTCATCGTCTGTGTCCCTATGGGAAGCTTTTAAAACTGTGATAAGGGGTCCAGACACTGTCGCTGGTCGCCAGCTCTAAGAAGCGCCACAATGGGGAGGTTGAACAAAGGGAGTCTGATATAGTGGCTTTAGAGAGGGATCTTGAGAGTGGGGTCACGCGTGAAAAAGTGCATGTTTTGCAACTGAGAACAAAACAGGGTCTTGACTCCTAATCAGCAAGGCTGAGCCAATGTAAACTAAACCAACAATACAAGTGCCAGTACTGAACAAAGTAAATTTATAATCACGAACAACGATCTGTTATGAATAAAGTATAGCAGTCTATTATACCATTTGTTACTAATTTAATCAAGTAGTTTTTCAAAAGTTTTTCATGTTTTACAAATAGAGATTTTTGTGCATATCAGAAATATATACAAAATGTACAGCTAAATGCAAACTATTACAAATATTTACAAAACAGATCAAAAACAGTTTTATTATACATTCACACTGATACTTTCACGCTCCACGCATACAACTTTTATCACTAAATCCACATACAAAAAACAAAAAACAACAAATACCTCTGAGGTATGGGTCCGTATCAATATTACGTTAAATCATGTAATACAATATACATTTGTCAATTATGATATGAATAATGCTGGCATTTGTTGCCCAAACTAATCATTTTATATTTCTAGCTCAGTATTTTGAACTTTGAACTGACACTGAACCTATAAAGGTCGACGAGTTATGAACCCCCTTGTTGCGGGGTTCTCCTCAGGACCAAACACGATTTCTAAAAAGACAAAGAACAAATAAACCAAATTGCCTCTCTATACAAAAGACCTGCGTTTAAACAACAGCCACCAATCGGCTTCACACCGCCTACCTTAATTCTCCTGTTTGTGTGGGAGGACAGTCAGAAGTGAACAAGTCTACACAAAAAAACATAAAAGGAATCACATATAAATCGGATTGCAATCAAGACACTTACAGTTGGCGTTTTGGTTATATCAGGAAGTGGGCTCACCTTCACAGTCGTGAATATTGGCTATGAGTGCCTAAATGGAAACGTAAAGATCAGTGGTGTCCATGTGTGCCTGCACGGCTGCTTAGGAGGAAAACAGTTTGCGGGTTTCAGCTGCTTACCCGGTTTCGGCGTAATAAACTTTCACTCGGGACTTGGCTTCGAAATTGATTTGAATTCGCCCGTGGTTTCGAAGTATGCGAAAGGCTGAGTCTACAAATAAACTAAACAAAGGGGAAGGTTTTAGTCAGGTTGTAACCACGTATTTTCCACTTCAAAATGATAGAGCTGGCGTTCTCACTTGTGCCGCCGTACGTGTTGCCAAGTAAATGAAGATAGTGCGTCCTTAGTCTGAACGGAGACGTACTTCCTGGTTCCTCTTTACCGATCACACAACTCCTTAAAGGGCCCGCAGTGCTTGCTGAGTTCAATCGGTTCGTACTAATCCTTGAAGGTCCCACAGTGTTTCACAAATGCGATCACTTTGAGTAAAAAATATTTCCACTTATCCTGATATGTGCACAATTAGGCGTTCTTTAATGCATCCAGCCAATGTTGTAGATGTGCGCCTTGGTGTGACCGATCATAGAGCAAAGCATTATGGTTAAGGTAGTCTCTTACCAATATGTTCTCTTTTTCAAAAATGCTTGGCTTGCAAAAACTGTCGTTAGAAAGCGATGCAATCTTGAAAATTAGCCAGGGGTACCCCTGTAAATCTCAACAATTTCATTAAGGCCTGTTGTGGCTGTGTTGTACTTCATTATTAAAAATGCTTCTCGCTGGGCTAGTTTCAACTCCATATCCCCACCTCGCGCATCATAATCAATTTTAGAGATAATTGTCCAGCGGAAATCACATTCTTTGTGATCATGTGTGGACCAGTGGTGGACCAAGGGTGCATTCAGTACCTGTTTCCTAATCCTTGATTTATGCTGTGTGATTCTTTGTCTCACCTCCTGTGTCGTTTTTCCAATATAAAGTTTTGGACATGGGCACCATACACTACGTTTTTTGTTAGGCAATTTGTGAACGTAGTATGTTTCCAATAGATTTTTTCAAAGCAGAATACATTCCCTTCTTCTGTTGAATCACATCAAGTGCAATTCCCGCACTTGTGATGGCCAGAAATAGGAGATAATCCCATCATGCTTCTTAATGTCACTTTCGGGTCTTTTGGCAAAGCTGCCCTTACTATGTGATTAGCCACACTTTTTTCTTTTTTATAAGCAAAAAGAGGAGGGTCCTGTAACTAGTAGTGGAGGTCTTTCACCAAATGCCAGTTTTGCAGTACTAGTTTGCGTAATTGATGTGTGTTTGGTCCAAAGGTTGTCACGCAAACAATCCTTGTCAACTCATGTCGTATTTTCTTTTGTAACAGTGTCTCACGAGGGACCCACCAAGCCCTTTTCAAAGAATGTTTTAAAAGTTTTTTATGATATCCCCTTTCAAGTAAACGGTCCTTTAGGCTGTTGGCATGTTTGAAATATTTATCCTTATTTGAACAATTTCGCCGAATCCTTAAAAATTGCCCGAAGGGCAGGTTTTGCTTGAGGCTCCTAGGGCGGTGACTAGTAAAATGTAACACCTTATTTCTATAAGTGGATTTCCGGAATAAGGTTGTGCCTAGTGTGCCCTCCGTGGAGTATACCTGGACGTCCAGATATGTGATGCTTTTATTGGATGCCATGTGACTGAATTTAATGTCGTCTGTCCTCACATTGAGCCACATCAAAAATTCGGTCAATCTCTCATGTGTTCCTGACCAAATAAAAAAGACGTTGTCAATGTAGCGCATGTATGCTGTGATGTATTCAGAAAAATGGTTATTGTTATATATGAATTTATCTTCATATAAACCCATGAATAGGACGGGTAGCTCCGGCGCAAAGGGCAGCCCATAGCTACCCCTTTGATTTGATAGTAAAAGTCCGTATCGAATTGAAAGTAGGTTTTTTTCAATGCAAATTGTGCTAATTTCAAGATAAAGTTAGTTGGCACTCTACTGGGTTGCTCTCGTTGGTCTAAAAAGAATTCCAAGGTTTCTATCGCTTGTTCTTGGGGGATCTGTGTATACAATGATACAACATCCATTGTGACCATTAGTTGGTGCGTCTCGTCAAATTTGATGGAACTAATACGATTAATGAATGCCATTGTGTCTTTGAGATGGGCAGGGACTTGGTCAACCATAGGCTTCAAGAAATGGTCAATATATTTAGATGTAGGCTCTGTAAGAGATTGGCATCCTGAAATTATTGGACGGCCGGGGGGATTGTTTGGATCCTTATGTATCTTGGGTAAGACGTAAAATATTGGAGTCCTAGGATTTTTATTTTTCAGGAACTCCAATTCTTTTGGTCCAAGTACTCCAAAATCAAATCCTTCTTGCAGGATTGCAAATAGTTCCTGTTGTAACTCCTTCACCGGATTATGGTTGATTTTTTTATAGCGAGATGGATCGTCTAACTGCTGTTTGACTTCTTTTTTGTATCTGTTGACATCCCAAAGAACAACTGCACCCCCTTTGTCAGCTTGTTTTATTATTAGGGATTTATCATTTTTAAGTGAAAATATAGCGTCCTTTTCACTTTTCAAAAGATTGAATTTAACAAATTGCTTCTTCTTTTCAAGAGCATTTATCCCAGATAATAAGGCTTTCTCAAAGGTGACAACCTGTTTAGGAATTTTATTCGTTGGTGGGCAGAAGGTGGATTTTAAGCGAAGACCCGTAACTTCAGTATTCTCAATTGTGGGAGTATCCTTGAAAAAAGTTTTTAAACGTATTTTTCTGTAAAATTCACTTGCTTCCAATTTCATTTTTACAAAATCCGTAGGTCGAACTGGCACAAATGAGAGTCCTTTCTCCAGTATTGTTATTTCAGAGGTTGATAGGACTCGATCTGATAGATTGAATAGGGGCAGAGTTGTTAGCTCCTGTAATATTGGCGTCGCGTCCTCATCTCCCATGGTTGATTTCCTTGGCGTGAGCGACCTCTTTCCCGCTGTTGGCCTCTGCCTAAAAAGGATGGGGATTTTGTTGTTGGTTTTGTTGATTCGTTCTAGGCGCTGAGTTATTTCTTGAGTCAGAACTGTCAGTATCTCCTCCCGATGAAGATGAGGTGTCTGAGAAAGTTATAAACTTATTTCTTGATCTACCCTGATTTTCCTGAAAAAACCTCCTTTGGGTTGGTCTGCTATAAAAGTCCTTCTGTAAATATGGGTATACTCCCTCCAACGAAAAGTTATTTTTATCAAGATCAAACTTATTTCCTTTTTGGGTTACCGTTTAATCTTTAAATTCTTGGATTTCCTTTTCGATTTTTTCCAGGAGTTCCTTCGAGTTTGTGATCAGTTGGTTGTTTTTAACTTCTGTTTCTAACTTAGAAATTTCTTGAATTTGTTTGAGGGAGATCCTGTGCGCTGTTTCAACTGTAAGGACCATAAGGTCCCTACTACACTTTGTTTCAATCCCGCTAAAAGCCTTCTTATATTCAGGGTCTTCAGTAAACACCATGGGAGTATTGCGAATTTGTAGGCCTGATGGAATTGTACCAGCTTGTAGATGTAACACAAGGAAATGCCCGTGTAAATCGGTCCTTATCTGTTTTTTGCGCAATCTAGTTAGTTTGTCTGATTCATTTTGAGTTTTTGCAGTAGAACTCAAGGTGGCGGACGCGAAAACGGGTGGTTCACGGATTAGGTTTTAAATATGTTCTTCAGTATACGCAAAAGTGTCTTTCTCAGACATACAATATGGGAGGTTAGTTTTGAAGGAAGACAATAGACACAACTACAAAGACACAATTTTACAGATATGCACTTTGACAATAGACAACATCAAAAAAACTCTAGGTGTGGAAGGTGTATTCCTACCTTGAGTGACCTCGCGAGCATCTGCCCGCCCTGAAACCAGAGAACAAAACAGGGTCTTGACTCCTAATCAGCAAGGCTGAGTCAATGTAAACTAAACCAACAATACAAGTGCCAGTACCGAACTAAGTAAATTTATAATCACGAACAACGATCTGTTATGAATAAAGCATAGCAGTCTATTATACCATTTGTTACTAATTTAATCAAGTAGTTTTTCAAAAGTTTTTCATGTTTTACAAATAGAGATTTTTGTGCATATCAGAAATATATACAAAATGTACAGCTAAATACAAACTATTACAAATATTTACAAAACAGATCAAAAACAGTTTTATTATACATTCACACTGATACTTTCACGCTCCACGCATACAACTTTTATCACTAAATGCACATACAAAAAACAAAAAACAACAAATACCTCTGAGGTATGGGTCCGTGTCAATATTACGTTAAATCATGTAATACAATATACATTTGTCAATTATGGTATGAATAATGCTGGCATTTGTTGCCCAAACTAATCATTTTATATTTCTAGCTCAGTATTTTGAACTTTGAACTGACACTGAACCTATAAAGGTCGACGCGTTTCGAACCCCCTTGTTGCGGGGTTCTCCTCAGGACCAAACACGATTTCTAAAAAGACAAAGAACAAATAAACCAAATTACCTCTCTATACAAAAGACCTGCGTTTAAACAACAGCCACCAATCGGCTTCACACCGCCTACCTTAATTTTCCTGTTTGTGTGGGAGGACAGTCAGAAGTGAACAAGTCTACACAAAAAAAACATAAAAGGAATCACATATAAATTGGATTGCAATCAAGACACTTACAGTTGGCGTTTTGGTTATATCAGGAAGTGGGCTCACCTTCACAGTCGTGAATATTGGCTTTCAGTGCCTAAAGGGAAAGGTAAAGATCAGTGGTGTCCATGTGTGCCTGCGCGGCTGCTTAGGAGGAAAACAGTTTGCGGGTTTCAGCTGCTTACCCGGTTTCGGCGTAATAAATATTCATCCGGGACTTGGCTTCGAAATTTTTGAGGATTCGGTGAAATTGTTCAAATAAGGATGAATATTTCAAACATGCCAACAGCCTAAAGGACCGTTTACTTGAAAGGGGATATCCTAAAAAACTTTTAAAACATTCTTTGAAAAGGGCTTGGTGGGTCCCTCGTGAGACACTGTTAGAAAAGAAAATACGACATGAGTTGACAAGGATTGTTTGCGTGACAACCTTTGGACCAAACACATATCAATTACGCAAACTAGTACTGCAAAACTGGCATTTGGTGAAAGACCTCCACTGCGAATTACAGGACCCTCCTCTTTTTGCTTATAAAAAAGAAAAAAGTGTGGCTAATCACATAGTAAGGGCAGCTTTGCCAAAAGACCCGAAAGTGACATTAAGAAGCATGATGGGATTATCTCCTATTTCTGGCCATCACAAGTGTGGGAATTGCACTTGCTGTGATTCAACAGAAGTAGGGAATGTATTCTGCTTTGAAAAAATCTATTGGAAACATACTACGTTCACAAATTGCCTAACAAAAAACGTAGTGTATGGAGTTTGCTGCCCATGTCCAAAACTTTATATTGGAAAAACGACACAGGAGGTGAGACAAAGAATCACACAGCATAAATCAAGGATTAGGAAACAGGCACCAAATGCACCCTTGGTCCACCACTGGTCCACACATGATCACAAAGAATGTGATTTACGCTGGACAATTATCTCTAAAATTGATTATGATGCGCGAGGTGGAGATATGGAGTTGAAACTAGCCCAGCGAGAAGCATTTTTTATAATGAAGTACAACACAGCCACAACAGGCCTTAATGAAATTTCTGAGATTTACAGGGGGACCCCTGGCTAATTTTCAAGATTGCATCGCTTTCTAACGACAGTTTTTGCAAACCAAGCATTTTTGAAAAAGAACATATTGGTAAGGGACTACCTTAACCATAATGCTTTGCTCTATGATCGGTCACACCAAGGCGCACATCTACAACATTGGCTGGATGCATTAAAGAGCGCCTAATTGTGCACATTTCAGGATAAGTGGAAATATCTTTTACTCAAAGTGATCGCATTCGGGAAACACTGTGGGACCTTCAAGGATTAGTACGAACCGATTGAACTCAGCAAGCACTGCGGGCCCTTTAAGGAGTTGTGTGATCGGTAAAGAGGAACCAGGAAGTACGTCTCCGTTCAGACTAAGGACGCGCTGTCTCCATTTACTTGGCAACACATACGGGGGCACAAGTGAGAACACCATCTCTATCATTTTGAAGTGGAAAATACGTTGTTACAACCTGACTAAAACCTTCCCCTTTGTTTAGTTTATTTGTAGACGCAGCCTTTTGCATATTCGAAACCACGGGCAAATTCAAATCAATTTCGAAGCCAAGTCCCGGATGAATGTTTATTACGCCGAAACCGGGTAAGAAGCTGAAACCCGCAAACTGTTTTCCTCCTAAGCAGCCGCGCAAGCACACATGGACACCACTGATCTTTACCTTTCCCTTTAGGCACTCAAAGCCAATATTCACGACTGTGAAAGTGAGCCCACTTCCTGATATAACCAAAACGCCAACTGTAAGTGTCTTGATTGCAATCCGATTTATATGTGATTCCTTTTATGTTTTATTGTGTAGACTTGTTCACTTCTGACTGTCCTCCCACACAAACAGGAGAATTAAGGTAGGCGGTGTGAAGCCGATTGGTGGCTGTTGTTTAAACACAGGTCTTTTGTATAGAGAGGTAATTTGGTTTATTTGTTCTTTGTCTTTTTAGAAATCGTGTTTGGTCCTGAGGAGAACCCCGCAACAAGGGGGTTCGAAACGCGTCGACCTTTATAGGTTCAGTGTCAGTTCAAAGTTCAAAATACTGAGCTAGAAATATAAAATGATTAGTTTGGGCAACAAATGCCAGCATTATTCATATCATAATCGACAAATGTATATTGTATTACATGATTTAACATAATATTGACACGGACCCATACCTCAGAGGTATTTGTTGTTTTTTGTTTTTTGTATGTGGATTTAGTGATAAAAGTTGTATGTGTGGAGCGTGAAAGTATCAGTGTGAATGTATAATAAAACAGTTTTTGATCTGTTTTGTAAATATTTGTAATAGTTTGTATTTAGCTGTACATTTTGTATATATTTCTGATATGCACAAAAATCCCTATTTGTAAAACATGAAAAACTTTTGAAAAACTACTTGATTAAATTAGTAACAAATGGTATAATAGACTGCTATGCTTTATTCATAACAGATCGTTGTTCGTGATTATAAATTTACATAGTTCAGTACTGGCACTTGTATTGTTGGTTTAGTTTACATTGACTCAGCCTTGCTGATTAGGAGTCAAGACCCTGTTTTGTTCTCTGGTTTCAGGGCGGGCAGATGCTCGCGAGGTTACTCAAGGTAGGAATACACCTTCCACACCTAGAGTTTTTTTGATGTTGTCTATTGTCAAAGTGCATATCTGTAAAATTGTGTCTTTGTAGTTGTGTCTATTGTCTTCCTTCAAAACTAATCTCCCATATAGTATGTCTGAGAAAGACACTTTTGCGTATACTGAAGAACATATTCAAAACCTAATCCGTGAACCACCCGTTTTCGCGTCCGCCACCTTGAGTTCTACTGCAAAAACTCAAAATGAATCAGACAAACTAACTAGATTGCGCAAAAAACAGATAAGGACTGATTTACACGGGCATTTCCTTGTGTTACATCTACAAGCTGGTACAATTCCATCAGGCCTACAAATTCGCAATACTCCCATGGTGTTTACTGAAGACCCTGAATATAAGAAGGGTTTTAGCGGGATTGAAACAAAGTGTAGTAGGGACCTTATGGTCCTTACAGTTGAAACATCGCAAAGGATCTCCCTCAAACAACTTCAAGAAATTACTGAGTTAGAAACAGAAATTAAAAACAACCAACTGATCACAAACTCGAAGGAACCCCTGGAAAAAATCGAAAAGGAAATCCAAGAATTTAAAGATTACACGGTAACCCAAAAAGGAAATAAGTTTGATCTTGATAAAAAGAACTTTTCTTTGGGGGGGTATACCCATATTTACAGAAGGACTTTTATAGCAGACCAACCCAAAGGAGGTTTTTTCAGGAAAATCAGGGTAGATCAAGAAATAAGTTTATAACTTTCTCAGACACCTCATCTTCATCGGGAGGAGATACTGACAGTTCTGACTCAAGAAATAACTCAGCGCCTAGAACGAATCAACAAAACCAACAACAAAATCCCCATCCTTTTTTAGGCAGAGGCCAACAGCGGGGAAGAGGTCGCTCGCGCCAAGGAAATCAACCATGGGAGATGAGGACGCGACGCCAATATTACAGGAGCTAACAACTCTGCCCCTATTCAATCTATCAGATCGAGTCCTATCAACCTCTGAAATAACAATACTGGAGAAAGGACTCTCATTTGTGCCAGTTCGACCTACGGATTTTGTAAAAATGAAATTGGAAGCAAGTGAATTTTGCAGAAAAATACGTTTGAAAACTTTTTTCAAGGATACTCCCACAATTGAGAATACTGAAGTTACGGGTCTTCGCTTAAAATCCACCTTCTGCCCACCAACGAATAAAATTCCTAAACAGGTTGTCACCTTTGAGAAAGCCTTATTATCTGGGATAAATGCTCTTGAAAAGAAGAAGCAATTTGTTAAATTCAATCTTTTGAAAAGTGAAAAGGACGCTATATTTTCACTTAAAAATGATAAATCCCTAATAATAATACAAGCTGACAATATGGGTGCAGCAGTCCTTTGGGATGTCAACAGATACAAAAAAGAGGTCAAACGGCAGTTAGACGATCCATCTCGCTATAAAAAAATCAACCATAATCCGGTGAAGGAGTTACAACAGGAACTATTTGCAATCCTGCAAGAAGGATTTGATCTTGGAGTACTTGGACCAAAAGAATTGGAGTTCCTGAAAAATAAAAATCCTAGGACTCCAATATTTTTTACGTCTTACCCAAGATACATAAGGATCCAAACAATCCCCCCGGCCGTCCAATAATTTCAGGATGACAATCTCTTACAGAGCCTACATCTAAATATATTGACCATTTCTTGAAGCCTATGGTTGACTAAGTCCCTGCCCATCTCAAGGACACAATGGCATTCATTAATCGTATTAGTTTCATCAAATTTGACGAGACGCACCAACTGATGGTCACAATGGATGTTGTATCATTGTATACACAGATCCCCCAAGAACAAGCGATAGAAAACTTGGAATTCTTTTTAGACCAACGAGAGCAACCCAGTAGAGTGCCAACTAACTTTATCTTGAAATTAGCACAATTTGCATTGAAAAAAAACTACTTTCAATTCGACACGGACTTTTACTATCAAGTCAAAGGGGTAGCTATGGGCTGCCCCTTTGCGCCGGAGCTAGCCGTCCTATTCATGGGTTTATATGAAGATAAATTCATATATTACAATAACCCTTTTTCTGAATACATCACAGCATACATGCGCTACATTGACAATGTCTTTTTTATTTGGTCAGGAACACATGAGAGATTGACCGAATTTTTGATGTGGCTCAATGGGAGGACAGAAGACATTAAATTCAGTCACATGGCATCCAATAAAAGCATCACATTTCTGGACGTCCAAGTATACTCCACGTAGGGCACACTAGGCACAACCTTATTCCGGAAATTCACTGATAGAAATAAGGCGTTACATTTTACTAGTCACCACCCTAGGAGCCTCAAGCAAAACCTGCCCTTCGGGCAATTTTTGAGGATTCAGCGAAATTGTTCAAATAACGATGAATATTTCAAACATGCCAACAGCCTAAAGGACCGTTTACTTGAAAGGGGATATCCTAAAAAACTTTTAAAACATTCTTTGAAAAGGGCTTGGTGGGTCCCTCGTGAGACACTGTTACAAAAGAAAATACGACATGAGTTGACAAGGATTGTTTGCGTGACAACCTTTGGACCAAACACACATCAATTACGCAAAATAGTACTGCAAAACTGGCATTTGGTGAAAGACCTCCACTGCGAATTACAGGACCCTCCTCTTTTTGCTTATAAAAAAGAAAAAAGTGTGGCTAATCACATAGTAAGGGCAGCTTTGCCAAAAGACCCGAAAGTGACATTAAGAAGCATGATGGGATTATCTCCTATTTCTGGCCATCACAAGTGCGGGAATTTTACTTGCTGTGATTCAACAGAAGAAGGGAATGTATTCTGCTTTGAAAAAATCTATTGGAAACATACTACGTTCACAAATTGCCTAACAAAAAACGTAGTGTATTGAGTTTGGTGCCTATGTCCAAAACTTTATATTGGAACAACGACACAGGAGGTGAGACAAAGAATCACACAGCATAAATCAAGGATTAGGAAACAGGTACCGAATGCACCCTTGCTCCACCACTGGTCCACACATGATCACAAAGAATGTTATTTACGCTAGACAATTATCTCTAAAATTGATTATGATGCGCGAGGTGGGGATATGGAGTTGAAACTAGCCCAGCGAGAAGCATTTTTAATAATGAAGTACAACACAGCCACAACAGGCCTTAATGAAATTTCTGAGATTTACGGGGGACCCCTGGCTAATTTTCAAGATTGCATCGCTTTCTAACGACAGTTTTTGCAAGCCAAGCATTTTTGAAAAAAAGAACATATTGGTAAGGGACTACCTTAACCATAATGCTTTGCTCTATGATCGGTCACACCAAGGCTCACATCTACAACATTGGCTGGATGCATTAAAGAACGCCTAATTGTGCACATTTCAGGATAAGTGGAAATATCTTTTACTCAAAGTGATCGCATTCGGGAAACACTGTGGGACCTTCAAGGATTAGTACGAATTGATTGAACTCAGCAAGCACTGCGGGCCCTTTAAGGAGTTGTGTGATCGGTAAAGAGGAACCAGGAAGTACGTCTCCGTTCAAACTAAGGACGCGCTGTCTCCATTTACTTGGCAACACGTACGGCGGCACAAGTGAGAACGCCAGGTCTATCATTTTGAAGTGGAAAATACGTGGTTACAACCTGACTAAAACCTTCCCCTTTGTTTAGTTTATTTGTAGACTCAGCCTTTCGCATACTTCGAAACCACGGGCGAATTCAAATCAATTTCGAAGCCAAGTCCCGGATGAATGTTTATTACGCCGAAACCGGGTAAGCAGCTGAAACCCGCAAACTGTTTTCCTCCTAAGCAGCCGCGCAGGCACACATTGACACCACTGATCTTTACCTTTCCCTTTAGGCACTCAAAGCCAATATTCACGACTGTGAAGGTGAGCCCACTTCCTGATATAACCAAAACGCCAACTGTAAGTGTCTTGATTGCAATCCGATTTATATGTGATTCCTTTTATGTTTTTTTGTGTAGACTTGTTCACTTCTGACTGTCCTCCCACACAAACAGGAGAATTAAGGTAGGCGGTGTGAAGCCGATTGGTGGCTGTTGTTTAAACGCCGGTCTTTTGTATAGAGAGGTAATTTGGTTTATTTGTTCTTTGTCTTTTTAGAAATCGTGTTTGGTCCTGAGGAGAACCCCGCAACAAGGGGGTTCGAAACGCGTCGACCTTTATAGGTTCAGTGTCAGTTCAAAGTTCAAAATACTGAGCTAGAAATATAAAATGATTAGTTTGGGAAACAAATGCCAGCATTATTCATATCATAATTGACAAATGTATATTGTATTACATGATTTAACGTAATATTGACACGGACCCATACCTCAGAGGTATTTGTTGTTTTTTGTTTTTTGTATGTGGATTTAGTGATAAAAGTTGTATGCGTGGAGCGTGAAAGTATCAGTGTGAATGTATAATAAAACTGTTTTTGATCTGTTTTGTAAATATTTGTAATAGTTTGTATTTAGCTGTACATTTTGTATATATTTCTGATATGCACAAAAATCTCTATTTGTAAAACATGAAAAACTTTTGAAAAACTACTTGATTAAATTAGTAACAAATGGTATAATAGACTGCTATGCTTTATTCATAACAGGTCGTTGTTAGTGATTATAAATTTACTTAGTTCAGTACTGGCACTTGTATTGTTAGTTTTGTTTTGCAACTGAAGCAGTCTGATTATAAAGCCTTGGTTACGAATGCTGCGAAAGCTATGAGTCGAGAACAACAGGGCCGTTTGTATGATGTGGGTGACAAGGCGGGGAAGTTGATAGCTTGGTTGGACGAAAGGGAGAGATTTAATCGTGTGGTGCCTGTGGTTGAGCGAGTGGATGGTGTACGTGTGACGGATCCGTTGGAGATTGTGGAGGAGTTCGCTTGTCACTTTCGAACGGTGTACATGCCGGTCTCGGGCCGGCCGGAGGAAGACTCCCATCTTTTGCTTAGGGATATTGCTTTGCCTTGCCTGCCCGACTCAGATAGAGAGCTAATGGAGGTGGATTTCTCCACTGATGAAGTAGCGCTCGCTATTCGCTCCATCCGCTCTGGAAAAGCTACGGGCCCAAACGGTATACCCATCGAGCTGTACAAGTTGTGTCTGAACAAAATGACGTCTTACCTTCGCTCGATGTTCTTGGAGTCCAGGGAGAGGGGTTCGCTTCCCCTTGATCAGCGCTTAGCGTCTATCGTGGTGATCCCTAAAGAGGGTAAATCCTGTGAATTCTGTACCTCCTATAGACCTATTTCGCTTCTGAATGTGGTACCTAAAGTCTTTGCGAAAATATTAGCTAACCGTCTGATTAAAGTGATCGGAGATTTGGTACACCCGGACCAATCTGGCTTTATTCCAGCCCGTAATACCGCGCTGAATTTACGCCGTCTTCATGGCGTGCTGGCGAGGGCGGAGACGCTACGTGAGCCGGCCATTTTGGTTTCTTTAGATGCCACCATGGCATTTGATACAGTGGAATGCTCATATCTATGGGCGGCTCTGGCGAAGTTTGGCTTCGGACCGGTGTTCATCGGGTGGGTCCGATTACTATATGAGGAGCCCCTTGCCCAGGTGGTCGTCAACGGTCGAGCGTCGGCTCCCTTTGTCCTGGGAAGGGGTACGCGGCAAGGATGCCCTCTTTCTCCGCTGCTTTTTGCTTGGCTCTCGAGCCCTTGGCCGCTTGGTTGCGATGGGAGCCATCCCTCATGGGTATCAGGTGGGCCCCCAGTTTTAAAGATCGCATTTCACTTTATGCGGACAACATTCTCCTTTACCTCACCTCCCCTCGGAAATCTCTGGGGGTACTGTTCGACGTCCTTAATTCCTTTGGAAAGAACTCGGGACTGGTCATCAATTGGGGCAAGTCTTGTGTGTATTCGCTCACGGACGATACACCACTCGTACCGCGCAACTTTCCTATCGAAATATCATCCACCGGGTTTAAATATTTAGGAATCCATATTTTGCGTGATTCGGCTGTCAGGCATCGACTCAACTTACTCCCCCCGCTTAATCGCTTAAAAGCAGATGTGAAAGCCTGGAGCATACTGCCGCTGTCCCTGGTGGGCAGGGCAGCCTTATTCAAAATGATGTCCCTTCCCAGATTTTTGTATGCGCTTCAGAATACTTTGGATCTAGTGCCTTCCAGCTACTTCCACAAGATCGAGTGCCTACAAAGGAAACTGTTGTGGGACGGACGTCCCCGGATTGCCTTGGCCAAGCTTACGTTGCCTTGGTATGATGGCGGTATTGCGTTGCCGGATATACGACGATATTACTGGGCCTCTCAACTGAGCTCGGTTAATCATGCGATGTATGGTCCAGCTTCTAACCCGGCTTTTGCTATGGATAAATGGCTGCTGCCGGGCAGGGACTATAACAGGGCGCTTTATTCCAAACGGTCCGATGTGGCATTGACTGGGCATACCAGAATTGCGGTCCGGGTCTGGTACAACGCTAATGCTGCTATGGGCTGGTTGGACAATCTCACTCGAGCGACTCCATTCTACGCTGCTGAGAGGTTGGGCAATTTGTGGACGACCAAGGGGTTCGATAAATGGGACCTTATTGGGATTAGTAAGGTGGGAGACCTTTGGCGGAAAGACAAGATAAAATCCTTTGAAGAGTTGCAACTAGAATTCAAACTCGGTCCTCGAGAATACTTTCGGTACCTACAAGTCCGACACGCCCTTTCCTCTGTTTTTCTGGCTGGCACGCCCGTTCCAGAATCCTCACCCCTGGAGGACAGAGTACTCGACAGACACGTCCCGGACAGTACGATCTCTCTTATATATAAAAAGCTGATGAAATACCGAGTGGACCTTTTTCTACAGCTCCGTACGGCCTGGACCAGCGATGGACTGGAACTTGATGATGAGGACTGGCAGGCGGCGATATCCTCCCCGAAGGAGGTAGCAATCTCGGCCCGTCTGAGATTGGTGCAGTTAAAAATCCTACACCGAGTGTACATGACGGGTCCTCGCTTGTTGCGTATGGGGTATGTCTCAGATGATTTCTGTAAACGTGGGTGTGGCATGGTGGGTACGTTCCTTCATATTTTTTGGGAATGTCCGGCGGTAGCGTCCTTTTGGAATCGTGTGCATGGTGTTATGTCTGAGGTGACGGGTGTTTCGCTTTTGCCGGAGGCCCGAAGGTGTCTCTTAAATGTGTGGGAGCCCAATGATTATAATGTGGCCCAGACGCAGTGGGCCACCTAGGGTAACATGATCGCCAAGCGTGACATTGCGCAATTGTGGGGGTCGTCTAGGGCGCCAAGTCTGTCGGCCTGGTCTAGAAACATGGACTGGTGCATGTTTTGTGAAAAAACAGTCTACATTGCTCGGGGCAGGCCCAAGAAATGGGGGAGGGTGTGGAATCAGTGGAACCAATATCGTGCTGAAATTTGTACCCCTCCATTTGAGCCTCCACCAGAGGTGCTACAATCCCCTTAGCATGATGTTCCTTCTAGTTCGGATTTTATCTATGTGTTGCTGGCTATCTCTCGTTCCCCCTTTCCTCCTCCTGGCTGCTCTTCCTGTAGACTATGTACAGTTGTAGATGTGGTACGCCCTCCCCAGAAGGATTACTTATGTTTCTGCCTTTCGTTTAGCCTCTGCAGTCATTTTCTTTTTCTTTTGGTTGGTGTTTTTTTCCAAAAATACAAAATAAAAACCTTATTCCTCCTGTACTGTAATGTATGACATAACATGATTGTTTATTTGCCGCCGGGCCCTAGGGTTGTCGGCTGAAGGGCTGTGTATTCATTCATCCTGATATGATTATTAGAACTGTTGCCAGACGACCCGAAGTGGCTATATGACTGCTATTGTATTTCCATGTTTATCAATAAAGATTTAAAAAAACAAAACATGAATATTCCTGAAAACAATATCATATACCAAACAAAAGCTGTTCTTG
Source organism: Lissotriton vulgaris (assembly GCF_964263255.1). NCBI lineage: Eukaryota > Metazoa > Chordata > Amphibia > Caudata > Salamandridae > Lissotriton > Lissotriton vulgaris. The sequence continues at coordinate 1,122,451,456 of NC_141694.1, forward strand.
CCAATGATACTCTGTCTCACCATACTTTGGTATAACACTTACCTTTATTTTTTTAATATATATTTCCCATTATATTTCAAACTGATGTTTTGTTCAAGCACTATCTCAAACACAGGCAATGCCCGAAACATACCTAAGTGTCATGTTAAGGGGGAAATGTTATGTCAAAAGCAGGTCACTTGGAAAATGCAAAACATCCTTGGCAACCATAATGCGAAATAATCCAACAGACAGAACGTGTACAGCATGGGCAGCAACAGCTCAAGCTGATCCTGCAGACAGAACGTGTACAGCATGGGCAGCAACAGTTCAAGGTTACCCTGCAGAGAGAACATGTACAGCATGGACAGCAACAGATCAAGCTTACCCCGTAGACGGAAAGCATACAGCATGGGCCGCAACAGTGCTAGCTTAACCAACAGACAGTACGTATACAGCTTGGGCAGCAACGGTGCAAGTTTACCCCCGCAGTGCAAACTAAGCTCACAGACAGTACATGTACAGCATGGGCAGCAACAGTGGACGCTAACCCCGCAGACAGAATGTGTACAGCATGGGCAGCAACAGTGCAAACTAACCCCACAGACTGAACTTGTACGGTATGGGTGGCAGCAGTGCAAGCTTACCCGCAGACAGAACATGTACAGCATGGGTAGCAACAGTGCAAGCTTACCCCACAGACAGAACGTGTACAGCATGGGCAGCAACACTGTAAACTAACCCCACAGACAGAACTTGTACAGCATGGGCAGCAACAGTGGAACCTTATGCCGCAGACAGAACTTGTACAGCATGGGCAGCAACAGTGGAACCTTACGCTGCAGACAGAACGTGTACAGCATGGGCAGCAACAGTGCAAGCTTACCCCACAGACAGAACTTGTACAGCTTGTGCAGCAATGGTGCAAGGCTACCTCACAGTAGAACGTGCACAGCATGGGCAGCAACAGTGTAAGCTTACGTCTCATCAGAAAATGTACAGCATGGCAGCAACAGTGCAAGCTAAGCTCACAGACAGCACATGTACAGCATGAGCAGCAACCGTGGAAGCTTACTCCACAGACAGAGCGTGTACAGCATGGGTACCAACAGTCAGTTTGTAGATTTATATAGCGCAACTCATCACCCATGAGAGTATCCAGGTGTTGTCCATAATCAGAAGGAGATGAAGTTATTTTCCCAGAATCACACGATGTGGCACCAACGCCGAGACTCAAACCGGATCCCCAGACCCCGAGTCAACAACTCTGGACACTGTGCAACCACCTCTCCCCTCAGTTCAAGATAACCCGCAGACAGAACTTGTACACCATGGCCAGCAACAGTGTAAGCTTACCCCGCAGACAAAAGTGTAGAGCAAGTTTACTCCACGATTATAATGTGTGCAGCAGGTGCAGCAACAGTGCAAGCTTACCCCACTGACAGAATGTACACAGCATGGGCAGCAACAGTGCAAGCTTACCCCAGATACAGAACGTGCACGGCATGGGCAGCAGCAGTGGAAGCTTACGCCGCAGACAGAACATGTACAGCATGGGTAGCAGAAGTGGAAGCTTAAGCCTCAGACACAACATGTGCAGCATGGGCAGCAACAGTGGAGGCTTACCCCGCAAACAGAACGTGTACAGCATAGGCAGCAACAGTGCAAGCTTACCCCGCAGACAGAACATGTACAGCATGGATTGCAACAGTGCAAGCTTACCCCGCAGTCAAAACGTATACAGCATAGGCAGCAGAAGTGAAAACTTACTCCGCAGACAGAACGTGTACAGCATGGGCAGCAACAGTCAGTTTGTAGATTTATATAGAGCAGCTTATCACCCGTGAGGGTATCCAGGTGTTGTCCATAAGCCCAAGGACATTAAGTTATTTGTCCAGAATCACAGGATGTTGCACCGACGCAGAGACTCAAACCCCTATCCCCAGATCCCGAGTTGGCAGCTCCAGTCACTGTGTCAAATCCTCTCCCTTGAGTGCAAGCTAACTCACAGACAGAGCTTGCACAATATGGGCAGCAACAGTGCAAGCTCACCCTGCAGACAGAACGTGTACAGCTTGGGCAGCAGCGATGCAAGCTTATCATACAGCAGAACGTTTACTGATCTGGCAACAAAAGTGCAAGCTTATCTCGCAACCAGAACTTGTACAGCATGGACAGGAACAGTGCAAGCTTACACTGCAGACAAAATGTATACAGCATAGGCAGCAGAAGTGGAAGCTTACTCCGCAGACAGAACATGTACAGCATGGGTAGCAACAGTGCAAGCGAACCCCACAGACAGAACGTGTACAGCATTGGCAGCAACAGTCAGTTTGTGATTTATACAGTGCAGCTTATCACCCGTGAGTGTATCCAGTTGCTGTCCATTAGCACAAGGAGATTAAGTGATTTGCCCAGAATCACAGGATGTTGCATCGACGCGGAGACTCAGACCCCGATCCCCAGATCTCGAGTCGGCAGCTCCGGTCACTGTGCCACATCCTCTCCACTCAGTGCAAGCTAACCCACAGACAGAGCTTGCACAATATGGTCAGCAACAGTGCAAGCTCACCCTGCAGACAGAACGTGTACAGCTTGGGCAGCAGCAGTGCAAGCTTATCATACAGCAGAACGTGTACTGATCGGGCAACAAAAGTGAAAGCTTATCTCGCAGCCAGAACTTGTAGAGCATGGGCAGGAAAAGGGCAAGCTTATCCTACAGCCAGAATTTATACAGCATGGGCAGGAACAGTGCAAGGTTACCCCGCAGAGAGATCATGTACAGCATGGCAGTAAGAGTGCATGTTTACTCCACAATTAGAATGTGTGCAGCACGTGCAGCAACAGTACAAGCTTACCCCACCAACAGAATGTACACAGCATGGGCAGCAACAGTGCAAATTTACCCGAGAGACAGATCGTGCACAGCATGGGCAGCAGAAGTGGAAGCTTACGCCGCAGACAGAACATGTACAGCATGGGCAGGAACAATGCAAGCTAAGCTCACAGACAGAACATGTACAGCATGAGCAGCAACAGTGGAAGCTTACTACACAGACAAAACATGTACAGCATGAGCAGCAGCAGTGCACGCATACCCCATCGACAGAACGTACAAAGCATGGGCAGCAAAAGTGCAAGCTTACCCCACAGACAGAATGTGTACAGCTTGACCAGCAACAGTGCAAGGTTACCCAACAGTCAGAACAAGCACAGCTTGGGCAGCAACAGTGCAAGCTTATCCCACAGACAGAAAGTGTACCGCTTGAGCAGCAACGGTGCAAGGTACCTCACAGACAGAACGTGCACAGCATGGGGAGCAGCAGTGCAAGCTAACCCCACAGACAGAACGTGTAGAGCATGGGCTGCAACAGTGCAAGCTAACCCCACAGACAGACTTGTACAGCTTGAGCAGCAACAGTGCAAACTTTCCCCGCAGACAGAACATGTACCGCATGGGCAGCAACAGTGCAAGCGAACCCCACCGACAGAACTTGTAAAGCATGGACAGCAACAGTTCAAGCTTACCCCACAGACAGAACATGCACAGCATGTGCAGCAACAGTGCACGCTTACCCAATAGACAGAACATGTACAGCAAGGGCAGCAACAGTGCAAGCGAACCCCACAGACAGAACGTGTACTGCATGGGCAGCAAGAGTGCAAGGTTACCCCGCAGACAGAACGTGTACAGCATGGGCAGCAAGAGTGCAAGTGAACCACACTGAGAGAACTTGTAGAGCATGGACAGCAACAATGCAAGCTTACCCAATAGACAGAACATGTACAGCAATGGCATCAACAGTGCAAGATTACCCCATAGACAGAACGTGTACAGCATGGGCAGCAAGAGTGCAAGGTTACCTCACAGACAGAACATGCATAGTATGTGCAGCAACAGTGCAAGCTTACCCCACAGACAGAACGTGTACAGCATGGGCAGCTACAGTGCAAGCTTACGCTGCAGACAGAACATGTACAGCATGGGTAGCTTTAGTGGAACCATATGCCTCAGGCAGAATGATTGCCTGTGCACCGTCCAGTCCAGGCCCTTCCCAGTTAATTAAGGCACATGAGGCTTTTCCGAATTGAATAGGATGGTATTATGTTGTGTATTCTTACACTCTTAAAGTTCTTAATAGAATTGTTAACATTCTTGTATAGAATGTTTCTATTTGCAGTGCTTCAGTTGACTTCTACCACAGCTTAGGAGTTATTGTGGAGCAAGGAGTCTTCAATAAATGCCACATTCTTATCTGAAGTTGTTTTGGAACCTTTACAAAATTTGGCGACAAGTTTTAGCAGTCCTAGATTGCCGAAACAAACCTGAGCTGTGAAGGTGGTAAAGAGTACTGGTATTTTTTTTCTCATCTGGATTGAATCAGAAAAAGGAGTTTATTTCGATTGATTTGGTGGTCAGTTCCTTTTGGTGAAGACAGCCATTCACATTGACTATTCTGAGGCTGCGGCGATCATTCTGGTCAATGACTAGTATCGGGTGAATTTGGCCAGGGGGAAATGCCATTGCTGTGAGCTCAAGCGGTACAGTGAGCACAACACATTTCAAGCTGTGCACGTGAAAATCTTGTCTGCTTGGGTTCCTCCCCGCAACTTTATTGTGTTCAGGGAGAGGATACCCTTCTCCCTACACCCTCTTCAACACAACGCGGACCTCTCTCTAACTTCCTCATCTATGCATTCGACTCAACACAATCAGGTCACACTGCTTGACCTCAGTATGTAGCCATCTTGGATTGTAACAAGTAGTGATGTGACCTGGACTGGAAGCTTAGCTTGACTCTTCCCTCATCTATTTGCCACTATGAGGAGATGGGGAAATATTTGTTGCGTGAATTTGCTTCATTTAAGGTATTTTTTTATAATATAAGGAGAAACTGATTTATTTTGGGAAATCCACAAACCACTACCTTAATATACAGTGTAAACGCAGGTATCTTAGTCTAATTTTCTATGCAACCATTAACTACACTACACATACTACATCGCATCTACTAGCTGTATACTGAAATATTGCTGTATACTTACCTGTTTCCATCTACACTATATCCTAGATACCCCTTAAGGTATCTATAGTTTGTGCTGGTCATTCTATATTGTGAGCTGCTCATTCCTTCTCTGCTTTTCATTCCTGTATGTGAAGAACCTCCATTAAAATGGCCAGAATGGAAAGAAAACTATAATAATTATATAGAAACAATAGATGATGTCAAAACTATACTAGAAAAGGAGAAGAAGATTTGTTCAACTGAATGGAAAAAACAGGACCATTAACTGAAATGAAGTGAATGTGTTTTACATGTCCTACAAAACCTAGATGATTATTTTGCACTGTGTGTTTGTATTTTTATAGATAAGTATGATTTTTTCCACAGGAAACATGATCACCATGAGAGAATTGAAAACTATGTATCTTCCTCATTTAACGATCCAAGTTTGGATCGTTAAATGATGAACTTATTAGAGATGAAATCATCATGCATGGAAATATTGAATCTGTGTATGAAAAGTTATTGGCACATGGAGGTACAGACCTAGCTAAAGAGGTGCTGTAGTCAGAAAAGCTGAATACCTAGTAAATGTCCTACAGGATATAGAGGATAGAGACAATTTTCACAAAGATGTTGTACGGAAGGGAGGGAGTAAGAAATACAAATTTAAGGATGGTTCTTTGCATATGTATTATTTAAATTTATTTTATATAAAACATTTATAGAGCGCGGCTGTCACCTGGCAGGTATCCTGGCGCTGGTAGCTTACTCCTGGGTTAAAGGCGGGAGACTTGATTAAGGGCGGGCGGGGGTAGGAGGCTGGGGGAAGAGCCATGTTTTTATTCATTTCCTGAAGGGTAGGAGGTGAGGAATTTGGCGAATGTCGGCAGGCAGACTGTTCCAGAGCTTGGCAGCAGCTACTCTGAAGGATCTTCCCCCAATCCTAGCCTTCTTGAATCTGGGTACTACCACAAGGCAGGCGGTTGCGGATCTAAGCGTTCTGGTAGGAATGTACCAAGAGCACAGATGTTGAAGAGGTCTAGGTCCTGAACCGTGTAGTGCCTTGAAGACCAAGCAAAGGGCTTTGAAGGCAATACGTTGCTTCAAGGGAAGCCAGTGCAACTCGGCCAAGGCAGCGGTGGCCGAGGATCTCCTGGTCCATCCAAGTGCCAGTTTGGCTGCTGCCGACTGAACTCGTTGGAGTCTGTCCAGCAGTGTCGAAGGAGATTCAAGCAGGAGGGCGTTACAATAGTCAAGGCGACTCAGAATAGTGCACCTGACTATCAATGCTCGGGCTGGAGGTGGTAGTAATGGCAGGATTTTGCGCAGTGAGCGCATAAGGGCTGAGCAGGTGGCGACTGTTCTTGTAACCTGCGTTTCCATGCTAAGTTTGTTATTTAGCATGACGCCCAAATTGCGAACGCTGGCAACAGGTAGCGGATTGTTTGAGTTTTCCGGGGGCCAGAACTCAGCAGGCAGAAGGCGAGGTATGCGGCTCGCAGGACAGAATAGAACCTCGGTTTTCGAGGAGTTGAATTGGAGGGAGTTCCGGTGTAACCAGCCTGCGGTGTCTCTTAGGCAGTTGTGGAAGGCTTCTAAAGAAATGGAATCTTCGCCCTCCCAAGAGAGAAGGAGCTGGGTATCGTCCGCATAGTTTACTGTAGTCATATTGTGAGATTTGATTAAAGTGACCAGTGGTTTTAAGTAAACATTGAAAAGGATCGGACTGATAGAGGAACCCTGGGGAACACCGTGAGGGACAGGGGAGAAGGCAGATTGGAAAGGAGGGAGGAATACGGCCTGTACTAATGTACAATGGTGAAAGTAACAATATAACCTAAAGCAAAAAGTGAGAGATACATAAACGTGTAGATAACATTTTGAAAGAAAATGTTACCAGTGTGAATGTCAGTAGCAGTTAGCTTTTAGAAACATATGCCTCACAGTAAATCAAAAATGTGCCTCTTCTGTTATCAGGAGACATTTTGACAGAATTCACAAATGTAATCAGAGTGAAATAAAGATTGTACATGAAGAAGATACCTAATGTGACTCTGAAATGGAGAATTCTGATTAAGATGGAGATAAGAAGGGTCAAATCAAGGAATGTATTAGAAGGGGGATATTTACAAAAATGTCATGCAACGCAGTGCAGTGGAGTGCAGTAAGAGGAATTGCGTGTCGTGTGAAAGGGAAAGAGCAGAATTCCACCATTTCTACTAAGTTACTACATGGCTTTGTAAATCCCAAAAAGGTTTTTGTGGCGGGCTGTGCCACAAAATCTTGCAACCTAATTCAAAATCTTAATGAGTTAAGATTGTAGTATAAAAAATGAATATTCCAGTACTGAACAATTGTTTCACCAGTGTGTGAAGTGGTCTTGGGAGGGTCAAAATGCTTATTGTAGGGAATCCTGATTCTCCTTACACCATTATCGATAAAGGAATTTGAAATAAGGAGAATTCTGATTAAGATGGAGATAAGAAGGGTCAAATCAAGGAATGTATTAGAAGGGGGATATTTACAAAAATGTCATGCAACGCAGTGCAGTGGAGTGCAGTAAGTGGAATTGCGTGTCGTGTGAAAGGGAAAGAGCAGAATTCCACCATTTCTACTAAGTTACTACATGGCTTTGTAAATCCCAAAAAGGTTTTTGTGGCGGGCTGTGCCACAAAATCTTGCAACCTAATTCAAAATCTTAATGAGTTAAGATTGTAGTATAAAAAATGAATATTCCAGTACTGAACAATTGTTTCACCAGTGTGTGAAGTGGTCTTGGGAGGGTCAAAATGCTTATTGTAGGGAATCCTGATTCTCCTTACACCATTATCGATAAAGGAATTTGAAATAAGAAATTTCTAAAATTATTAGGATAACAACTACTCCCTTCAGATGTTAAACAGGAGATTGTCAACGGAGATCCTATACCCATATTGGGTTATCACATTATCTCCTTTGTTTTTAAGCACAGAAGTGCCATGGGTAAATTACATGTTGCTGAGGAGGGACCATCCTTGTTAAGATGGATTGATCAAAGAGCTCTGGATATGTTGTTAGATCCAAACCGTCCAGAGCCGGTATTGGTTCTTGGAAAAGGTAGTTATGCGGGCGAGAGAATGTTGAAGGAATTCCAAAGTGTGATTTCAGGGGAAATTGAAGCTTTGGAGGAGCTCAGTCATATGATCATACTCGAGACTTGAGTAAAACTTAAGTACTCCTGATCAGAAACTTACCATTAATTGTAAGAAAAGAAGTGAACTCAGTAATATATCAACTCTTCAAGGATGGCATCATTAAGCCAATACATGCTGAGGAGTTGATAGCCCCCTTAATCTTTGAGATGTTTACATTGCCAAGCATTAATGAGCGTCTTATCATGACTAAGGATATGCAGTGATTTTTTTGTCAATCAACCTCTCCTCGGCATATCACCAAATTTGATTATATCCAGACAGCAAGGAATTAATAGCATTCATGACACCCATATAATGCTGCCAATGTGCCTGCATGCCATTTGGTTGGGCGTCAGTGACTTTTCCAGAAGTTAATGCACCCCTAATTCAGTTCCCAAGAAGGAGTTATGTACTTCCAGGGAAGTATTCTGGGAAAAATAAAATACAAAACAATAAACGGCTTAAGGAAGTACTTAGTATTTTGGAAGAGTGTGGGCTAAATGCAGGTTTGCTGTACAAAAATCAATGATGACACAGGAGCAGGGGGGAGGATGGTTTGCCCATTCCAAGTGGCATGGGCTTTCTTAATGTCTTTAGCGTGCAGCTGCGAGGGCTCTAAATATCTTACATTCATTTACTGGTGAAATCCACCATGGCTGAACACCTGGGCCTTACGTTTTCGGAAGAAGGGATCAGTGACATTTTATCAGCACCACCATTACTAGCTGATCTCAACATTTCAAAAACAATATCGCAAAGCTCTGACTGGGAAACACTCACAGAGATGAAGCGTAATCACATCAGGACAATATTACATGGCGTCATCTTAACTGAATAGGTGAGGAGCCATATAGCACCCAGAGGACTGATTGTAGCAAATGCACCCAGAATCTTCCTGGACGATGCCAGGTTCAGGAAAGGTTGGACCTAAAAAGCCTGGCAATGTACCAGGGATTGGATTGTATGGATTATACAAACTGCCAAGAGGCTATCCGACGCAATTCTAATAGAGATCACTGTAACTGAAAACCAGTTTCGGACTACCCTCACTGGCTTCAGGAAAAGACTGGACGAGATCAACAAAGAAATCCAGGAATACAAAGAAACCTTGACACATTCAAAAATCCATAAATTCCGGAAAGATCTCAAAGAATTTTCATATGACAAAACATATCCCAATTCGGAGGCGGACTATCAACAGCCAAGGAGATCCGATTCATCAGGAGGCTCAGAAGACAACTCCTCTGTGAGAAGTGGTTCCAGCACAGACAGCTCAAGAAACAAACAAAGCGGTAGAGGAAGACCAAACATATGGCAACAACCGTGCCATCAAGGGCAACCTGGAAACCAAATGCAGTTCCACAATCCTTACGCTCAAATGCCACCACCGATGATATATGGATGGAACCCACCATATGCGGCACCAAAACCTCAATTCATGAACCAGAGTCAACGATTTCCTTTTTTAGGGAATGGTCGCAGAGGAAGAGGCCGAAGGCAAGCACAGGTACACTGGGAAGACAACCAGTACCAAGGAGCCAACACCAGGAGCATGATGAGAGACCGACAACCAGGAGCGAGCACCAGCAGGACTTAGTGACCAACTATTCAAAACACAAACTGAAAAACACAGAGAGGGCCACGCCACCCCTAAAGATCTCACTTTCAACCCAAATACATCTTTCTTGGTAAGCCTGGACATAGAAAGCTTGTACACTAACCTACCGCAAGATGATACGCTCAATGTACTAGAAGCCTCCCTAAATATCATTACTTTGGAACACAAAACACCAAAGTCGTTCATCCAGGCATGTGCAAGTCTGGCATTAAAAGAAAATTACTTTGAATTTGAGGGCCAGCTATTCTTGCAAACCTATGGAACATCTATGGGTAGTACTTTTGCCCCGAGTGTGGCAGGGTTGTACGTATACTACTTTGAAATGGCACACTTATTCAACCCTGGCAACCCACCCATGACCAACATACTATTCTATAAAAGATGCATAGATGATGTTCTCCTTATCTGGGAAGGCACAGAAGAAACTTTGAACGCTTTCCTTTTGTGGATAAATAGTCAAGACCTCAACCTTAGGTTCACCTACACAAAAAGCCGGAAAACAATCACGTTCCTAGATCTGGACATCTCCCATTCAAATGGCATACTAGACACAAGGTCACATTTTAAGACAACTGCGAAGAATTCATTGCTGCATTACACCAGCTTCCCCCCTCACCCGCTCAGAGAGAACCTGCCATATGGACAATACTTGCGACTGCAGAGGAACTGTAGTAACCTGCATGATTTCAAAGCACAGGCAGACACATTGTCACATAAACTGGAAGACAGAGGATACCCCAAAAGAATCACCAACAAAGCAAAGAAAAGGGCACATAATCAAACCAGAGAAGCCCTTCTCAAACGCAAAGCACCAAAGGAACAATCAATTCCATTAACCTGTGTAACCACTTACAATGCGGTGTCCAACAAAGTATCAAGAATAGTCCAAAAACATTGGAAAATACTGAACTCGGGCAACCAACAATGGGAGAAGCCCCTTTTTTCTTACCGAAAAGGGAGTAGCCTAAAAGATAAACTTGTATCAATTAGACCGCCACAACATGTAAAACATACCAACACGATACAACATGCTTGGGGATTAACTGAGGTTACAGGTCATTTCCCCTGTGGTGACTGCAACATGTGCCATTTGACAAAACCCAAAAAATCCTTAAATTTGGAACCAGGCAAAGTGTGGGGAAATCCAGAGACATACAAATTACAATACTAGCAATGCAATATATCTAATCACGTGCCCATGTAAACTAAGGTATGTTGGCATGACCCCTCGAAAGATTAAAACTAGAGTATGTGAACACAGAAGCAATATCCGGTGTAAAAGAAATACTACTAGAATGACAAACAATTTCCTCGAAATGGGCCACACCACAAATGATATGGAATGGACCATCATTGAGCACTTGGACGGTTCACCTACTCAACAACAACTGCTGGATAAAGAACAGAGATGGATATACTGGTTATCCACTCATCTGCATGTGTTGAACGATAACATTCCGTGGAACAGTCTAAATAAATAATCTAGAGTCGCATATAGCCGATGACTCGATAACCAGGGATGTGGCTTAACACCTACATTAAGATATGAGGCACTGCTGCACAACAAATTAAGCAAAAGAAAATTACTGAAGCGTCATTACACCCTTAGCTTATAACATTGCCTACATAAATTTGTTAAAACAACTAGCAGCATGTACACATACAAAAGTTAACCGAAATTAAGTATGTCGTTTTTTTCAATAGAACCTCTGTAATACTGATATTCGTGCACAATCAAGTGCCACAGTTAACTTAATAATGAAGAAAGTCATATTTGTAAGCACAGGGTAATATTATGCCTTAAAATCATACTTATAGTGTGCCCTACATTATCGCCTTTAAATAAGCTTAAAGCCTATCCACCAATTGTAGCACAGGCGCACCATTTGGTGAAAATAAACGTAAAGACATAACACCGTATTTTAGCGCATGCGCGCTTGTCCACCGACTCCCGTACTCGGAATTTGCACTCTAGTGTATGAACGCCACTTTTTAGTGCATGCGCCCTTGTCCCATGACTCCGGCACTATAGGGCACGAACGCAAGACGTCACTGCGTAGGCATCTCACACACAGTACTCAGAATGCTCCACAAACCGAATGTGTGCGCAGCCCGCCATGCAAGAGAATGCAACAGTCTAGTAGCTGGGCGCCACTTCCACTACACGGGCAACGCCCACTGGACCGGCACTTTCCCCGCGCTAATCCTGCTATTTAACTTCTCACCAGTGCTCGGCTTAAACACCAGCCAGGTCCTGTGGAGTCCCGAATAGGTTTCCAGTCGGGTGACCCCTTTAACACAAGTAAGTGCAAACCTAATTGTGCGCGCAGAACACGCTCTGACAGACTTGCTGATCCTTCTTCCCTTCACAAAGACGCTAGCCAGATGGCTAAACCCTTATCGCCCCCAAATAGGTAGTGAAGCTATGGGTCTCCCACCCCCCGGGTCCTGATTTACGTTGTATTCTCATAACCAATGTAAATATATTTTTACTTTGCTAAAGAGGTTAAAAGGCACGGGCCACAAGACAATTATTGGGCCACTGTCTACACAAAAAGTATCAATAAAGTTATTCCACGTATAGTGCTCTATCATTACTACACCGTGGAGTGTAAATACGGTAACTTTGGCCAGTCATAATGTGGCCATTATGTATTTACAACGCCACATGAAGCACGATGGAGGCGCTATGTCTAGCCCTGTCACAGGCATGTATTTCGACATGAGATGTCGGTTTCCATCAAGCACCAGACGCCGTGAGGGTCAGACGTTTACAGAGGCTTATCTCCATCAGAACTATCGCAAAATATCATTGTGAACATCGATCTGGCCCCCATTCATTATTAGACGCTCACAACCTCAGAGCCAGGGTTTACATTTCTGATATCCCTGTGGCCATCCGACTAGCACTATCAGATATATATTCAACCCGAGTATCCAAAAGGAATATTAGACGCCGACAACCTCAGAACCAGGGTTTACATCGCTGATACCCCTGTGGCCATCCGACTACTACTATCAGATATATATCCAACCTGAGTATCAAAAAGGAATTTTATGTCACTATCATCGATGTTGAAGGTCACCTTATTTCTATAAAAAATTTGAATCTATTCATTACCTACAACGACGTTTGGTGCACAAGACTGAAGAACTATATATGTATAATTTTTAATCAGCTCTTCTACACATCTTGAGCTGCCTCAAGTCAAAGACGGGTCACCTGATGAAGGCTCCCAAGCCGAAACGTGCGTAGTGCATCTAACGCTTTGCCTTCATCATGCTTCTCTTTCATGTTTTATGTCCAGTTATATGTCTGTCTTTATATATTTGAATGAAAAACTCTAATTTATCTTGAAATGTATTGAAATGTATTCTAAAAATATTTATCTATAATAATCAAAAATATATTTTTCACAAAAACAAAAAAATTAATTTTTAACAAATATATATTTGCGTAGTCAGTGATATTCTATGGATAGTGGGCCTCTAAATATTTATACCCAATGACTTGTATGTGTAGTTATAGGCCTTTTTCAAACTAAATACGGTAACTTTGGCCAGTCATAATGTGGCCATTATGTATTTACAACGCCACATGAAGCACAATGGAGGCGCTATGTCTAGCCCTGTCACAGGCATGTATTTCCTTCACTAGAATGTTCTTTTGGCATGCATGCTGTGTGAGCGAATGGTGTACACGCATGAAACACACTAACAGGCACATGCATCAATGTTGGCTTTTGCGATTCCTTAATTGCGATTTTTGAAGGAATCCCAATTAAGGAATCACAAAAGCCTATGGATGTAGAAATCCCTTAAAAAATAGCGATTTCTAAACATTCCTTAATTGCGACTCACAAATTGCCAAGCACTTTGCCAGGGCCGGTTTTGGTTCACAGTCCGGCCCTGCTTGAGACAGGGAAGAGCAACAAGTATTTGTTTCCCAATGGAGGAAAAACAGAGCTCCAGCTGACATCGATTAAATCAGTTCTTCCAATGTGATGGGTGACTCTTTTGGTACTCTGCCCCTCCCCCATCCCCATCTCTAATACTAGCAACAATAGGTTTAGGTAGCATGAAGGCTTATAGTTCCACCCAGAAGTTACTTAGATCCTCGCCCCAGCTATTACATATTTCAAGCTTCTCAATCAACTACAATCCGCGCATGTCTACCCCCAAAACTGATTATCTGCACTGCTATCTTGCCTTGAACTCCTGCAACTGCTTCTATACAGAACTTCAGAACAAAGTATTGAGATAACTCTAACTGGTTCTAAACCACAGAGCCAGAATCCCTTTCATTCACTGGCAAACATAACCAAACCATGTCCTCCTATAAAATGTTTATACTGGTCCCTTGAAAGAAAGAGCCAAATTCACAACACTGTGCATGGTCCACATGTCTGGATCAGGGGAGATCTAGCTCCAAACCTACCACTGAAAACCTTCAACTCCAGGCGCCTAACTGTTTCCAAACAAAGTACAAACAAGTAGAAAACATCAAGTAGAAAACACTCTTTTTGGTGCCACATGAGAGACCCTTTGAAACAGTCAGCTGTATGCATTAGTACTGTGATCAACCATTGGTGCTTCAGAAAGAAAACCTAAAATGGATTGTTCCAGTACGTATATGATTGAGAAAACTGAGCCTTTGTCCATCTCTTGACCTCTTTGTACTTCCTTTTTCTTGGCATCCTTTTGTGTCCTTTCTCTTGCTCAGAACTAAAAAGCTATTGCCTACGACAGCTTAGCACTACATCGCTAATTTAAGTGTAAACATAAATAACAAGGAGATATTTCAATACACGAATATGGCGAATAAAAAACGTTCAGAAATAATCAAAATATGATTAATGAGGTAAACATTTTAATGATGAAAATGACTTTCCCTCTATCTGTATACAGCTCCCCTTCCTCTTTTTTTGCGTCCTTTGGCTTTAATCTCCTACCTCTGCTCTTTCTCTAGCCCTCCTCACTACGAAGCTATTGTCTATGACATATCAGCACTATAAAAGTAATATAAATAAATACACAGAAAATACAAAAATAAGCAGATAAATAATTTAATGAATATGCCATGAAAAAGCACCCAGAGAGAAAATCAAACAAGCATTTACAATGCAACGGTTTCGCCTTTGTAGGCTTCATTTGTACCTATCTCTAAGGCAGAGACATGTGTAAACAACTGTATACAAAGTGGCATGGTTTGAGTCACTGCCACAAACCCAACTGCAGGACGGCCCTTACGGGCAGCATTAGCTCAGCGTGCGCTCTCTCTCACTGGGACCCCGGTTCATGCATCGTTACCGCTCAGTTCTTACCAATGAAGCTGCACAGCGGCGCCTGGAGGAGCCCCATGGCAGAGAAGGAAGGCGCTGTGTCCGGACAGGCTACGCTCTGCTCTAACTCCGCATCCAAAGTAACCCGAGCACAAGCCCCGAGTTTCGGTGGGAGGGTCGCACTCGCAGATGGTTACACCCTGGGGCAGGAGCAAGAACCTCCTCAGGGCTGAATTTTGGAGGACGCAAGAATGTGCCCGGGTTCACGGACAGCGGGAGGGGGGGGCGGACAGCGGGAGGGTTAACAGGCTCACGGACAGCGGAAGGGGGGGCGGACAGCTGGAGGATTAACGGGCTCACGGACAGCGGGAGGGGGGGCGGACAGCGGGAGGGTTAACGGGCTCACGGACAGTGGGAGGGGGGGCGGGCGGGCACACGGACAGCGGGAGGGGGGACGGAGGAAGGCAGGACAGCAGCAAGCACTCGCCAGAGGTCGGGGCAAATGACCAAATAAAAGGCAGCCAAAAAAATAAAAAATAAACGCCCACCGCCGCACTGACGTGTCCAAAGGGGCCGGATGAGAAAAATTCTCAGAAACGCCCACAAGTCGCCTCGCAGGATGACGGACGCCTCTGTTTGCCAATGGCTAGCGTCCATTTATAGAGCTAGCCAATGGGAAACAGAGGCGGGACGAACATCCATACTGTTAACAAAAGTTTTCGCCTGGGCGAAGCACAGCGTGCTACGGCCAGGCGAAACCTAAAAAATGCCCTGGGCTTTCCTGCTCTCCCTCTATGCTAGTGCACTAGTAGCTGCCATGCGCCAACGCAGGCATGGTGCCTGCATTGCAGGTAAGATTGTTTTTGTGCAGTAAGGAACACCTTCCTGCACAAAAACAATCCTCTGAGGCTTTTTCCTCTTTCTATGTGTGCTGCAGAATGCAAAATATGTAGAAAGACGAAAAAAACGAGGACGCATAAACATATTTAAACACAGGTCAATCTTAGAAGGAATGCCTTTGTTTTAATCAACTAGTGACATGCAGTGAAAAATATTATTATCATCCTTAATATTGTCATTATTATTATTAATATTAACAATTATAATAATTGTTATTATTGTCAAACACAACAACCATACTAATAATAACAATACCAACAATAATTATAATAATAATGATCATAATAATCTTCACTGCATTTCACTCTATTTAAAACGCGACATTCCTTTTAAGCTTGACCTGTATTGAACTTGCCTGTACGGAGTAACTCCAGGGGTACCTGCTTCTCCTGTGTGATAGCAGGTAGGACACTGCCTCCCAGTGACGAGGCATTGATCAGCAGCTTGCAAACTATATCCTGGCGCTGTTTTCAAACTGCAGTCATTTCACTGCTTCTGTCTCTGCCTTCCCATCGCAGGCAGCATTGCGCTCGTCTGAAGGTGGTTTCCAGACAGGAGGTTCAGGTAGCTGATGCACCGAAAATACAGAATGCAAAAGACACCCTGTGTGAACTGAACGCAGGGGTCACGCCGGTGTAAAAGCGTCTTTTTATTCCAGCGAAAGAACCAAACACCCAGTACCAAGCAAGAGCTTTGAAGGGATGCACCAGACCCACATTATTTTATTTATTTTAAAAGTTTTATATAGCGCTAGCTCGACCCGTAGGTATCAGAGCGCTTTACATACACACAGTAAACAGCAGAAGGACATTACATTACATAGTAGGCCGGCAGTAAGTAAGCAAACCACAGAGAAAATACAGCATGGGAATAAAAATGTTTACTCTGAAAGAGAGCTGCTGGTGTACACCTTCCCCCCCCCCCCCTTTCTGGAAGCGAGGGTCTCGCTGCAAGCCATTACCCGGGGCCATTTGTGCTCCTGTAGCACACAGACCATGGGGCCGAGGACTGGGGCAGATGGGCTCTCTGTAGACGGAGCTCTGCGTCGGGTCTCGATGCTCCTGTAATGAGAGGGTCGGAAAAAATGGGGGTTCGAGCTCCCCGCTGTCTGCATGCGCCCCATTGTGTATGGGGCACAGTGTCGGTGGCAGGCGCCCCCCCCTGCTGTGACAGGCGTGGAGGGGGCACAGCTTGTGTTCAGCTAGATCAAAACATTCCAGAAGGGATAGAGTAGGAAAGATGTGTGGGAAATGAGTCCCTTTTCCCTTGAGATAGCACTGGCAGGCTTCAGGGAGCGAGGTTGCGCAGGGGCTTCACCGGTGGACAGGCCGAGGTGCTGCCTTCAGCATAGTGTAACGGAACAACGAGGGATTGGGTGGAAAAGGAACTGAGAGGGACGGGGACATATGGGGGGGGGCATGGGGGTAGAGAGTACAAACGAGGGTGCTTGAGTGAGGGCAACGGAGAGATGCGATGACTTTAAAGCATAATGAAAAGCGGGCAGGATGGAAGAGTGGGGTTGTACAGGCTCTTGGGCGAGATGTAGAGAAGAGGTGAGCGGGCTATGAAAGGGGAAATAGAACAAATAGTTTAAGAGGGGAGAGAAATGCGAACGGGGGGAAGGGGTTAAACATTGTTTAAATACGTCGCAGACCCGCGATGAGGGTGCTAGGACAGGCCACCAGTCCAGGAGGCAGACAGCGGGGTATTCCCGCCAAAGACCAAGGGGTGTGGGGGTGCGGCGGTGGTCAGAAGCGGGGTGCCGATGAGACCAGGAGTGTTAATTGATAACGTGTGCTGGTGAGAGTAGGGGTGCTTGTGGAGGAATAGTACTACTGAGGGGGGAGCTGCTGGCGGAGGAGGGGTGGTGAGCAGAAGGGGTGCTGAGGAAAGCAATACTCGGGGAAGGGGAGTGCTGGTGAGTGGGCGGGCTCTGTGGGATGGGGGTTACTGGTAAGTAGAAGGGGCTGTAGAGGAAGGGGTGCAGGTGAAAAGAGTGGGTATACGGAGGTACAGGGGTGTTGCTAGGAGGAGAGCTGCTTGGTTAGAATTGCTGGTGTAGCAAGGTGTTAGAATGGGGCGCTAGAAGAGGCGCTCCTCGGAAGTGACAGTAGGTGTGGGGGGGAAGGGGACCTGCAAAAGAGTGCTGGCGAGAGGAGGTTGCTGGAGAGAGGAGAGTGCCTGGGGTAGGGGTGCTGGAGGTGGTGGTAGTGAGAGGAAAGGTTCTCGTAAAAGGGGCGGGCTGTGAGCGCGGCCAGTGTCAGCTCCTTGCCTGAGGTTTCTGACCCCCCGCCCCGTGTGATATGTCAGGCTGATCCTATCTGGGAGAGCGGGACAGGCAGTCTGTACATCCCAGCGCCAGCTCCAGCGCACCACAGTCCAGCTCCGGTGCAGGCGGAAAGCTGCGAGACCCCAGAGGAGGAGGGAGTAAAGGACCCGGGACAAGGCGGAGACCCCCTGTGAGAAACGCCGAGCGCAGGGCAAGTCCGGTCCTGTCCCTTCCAGGGTCACAACCAGTGCGCGTTGTAAGCTGTGCTCAACACAGAAGCATCCAGTGCTGAGTGCACGCAACATCCCTGACACGCGGAAGCACCCGGCGCGAGCAGCACAGCGTGTGTAACTTCTCCGAAGTGAAGAAGTGTCCAGCGTGCACAGTGCAGCGTGTACTGCATCTCAGAAGAATCAAGTGTGCGCAGCGCAGTGCGTGCAACCCATGGGAAGTAAGCGCGCGCACACTATGAACAGTGCAGTGGGTGCAACACCTCGGAAGTGCGGGAGTATCCAGTGTGCACAGTATCACCGGCACTTACTCGGAAGTGCTTAGGATCGCGTCTGTGCAGCTGCAGTGCCAGGGGCTCCAGTCCGCTTACTCCCATCTGTGACCTGCATCTCGAGCCCTGGAAGGCGCTCAGAGTCCCGCGTCAGTCCGCACCTCGCCCCTGCTCCTTTGAAGCGCATGGGCTGCATATCTCAGTTCCACCCTGTCTACCCCGCATACTTGCACCTTTAAAGCGCCGAAGGCTCCGGTGCTCCCGGCGTCTCTCAGCCTGTGTATGCAGATGGTTCTGGCGGCGGAGCCTGAGGCTACAGTGTTCCCAGGCTCTCCCAAGGGAGCACCCATCCTCTAGGCACTTTAAGCACTGGGATGCTCCGAAGTTCCCAGTTTCTCCAACAGTACACTAACCCTCTAAACCCTTGAAGTGCTGGGAGGCTAAAGCGTTGTTTTGCAGCTTTTCAGACACCAGTACCCGGACACGGAGGCTCCTGCAGTCTGAGCCCATCTCGTCTACCAGCGGGCACCCACCCTCGGTACTTCAAGCACCAGGAGGCTCAAAGGGCAGTCTATACTGCTGTGCACTGACGTCCGTACTCCATACAGTGCCAGAGTCTGAAGTGTCGTCTCTGCTGATCTGAAGACGCGGAGGTTGAGTGTCCCGAGCTTCGCCCAGTGTGCTCTGCACTCCTGGACTGTGGATCGCCGTGCTTCCGCCTCCGGCGTCTGGTGTTCAAGGCGCTACATTCCCGGCACTGGGGCAGCAGGTGGACTTCTACAGAGCGGAGCCCCTGGAGGTGCCAGACGCAGAAGCTGCCGGACTGAGGCTCTCCTCTCACTCTCCCCCACAGCTGTACCCTCTCCTCCACAGGAGCACAGAGCAGAGGCCAGTGATGAATGAGGCAGAGCAGATCCCGGCCGCGCTCGGCTGGAACCGCTGCTACCGAAATGCCCCGGTGAGAAACATGCAGATTCGCGAACACCTCCTCGGCTCCGCAGCAGAGACTGACTGGGGCTGTCTATCTGGAGGGGCTGTGTGTCTCTGGAGGTCCTGCGGCGATGTCTCCGTATCTGCACTTCCCGCAGAGGAGAGATGTTAACAAATCCCCACTGTACACAGAGGTCACGAGATACCGACCCATAGGAGAGCTAGGGGACATATCGGTGAATTCCCGGGAGAGACCGTCGGATCTGCCTGTAAGATACGGGTATCTCCGTTCTCTGTTATTTTTATACTTTACAACAACATTTGGCGATTCTGCAGACTGAGGCTAAGAGATCATAAACAAGTCAGGTCCCGGCCGCGCTGTGATTGGCTGACGTCACGGGGGTGTCCCGGCCGGCAGCCAATCACAGCGCGGCCCGGGAATGACGTCACGGGGGTGTCCCGGGCCGGCAGCCAATCGCAGCGCGGCCCGGGACAAAGGGGCGGGGCTTAAAAAAAGCACCAGAAACGCCCCCGAATCGCGTTTTCGTGAGAAAGCGCGATTGACAGCCTCTGTCTCCCAATGGCTAGTCTCCATTTATGGAGCTAGCCAATTGGAAACAGAGGCTGTCCTAACCTCACTATTGAAAACAATAGATTTCGATCTGGGAGGGGCTTCGCCCCTCGCCAGGTTTCGAAACCTAAAAATGATAGCACTGGTTAAGGAAAGTTTCCTCTTGTGTTTTGAAATCTTCCTCCTTACATTACCACCTTTACTGTCCTTCCACCCCTCTTGCCTTCTTCCATGGCTAGCGTTCAGAGCTAGAAAGCTATATTGCCTACGTCATGTTAGTACTACATTAATAAAATAAATGCATAACTAAATAAATATATTGATAAAAAGTACAAAAACAAATTAATTCATGCTGTCAACAAAATCTTATAATCTGAACACTGAGCTAGTCCTAAAAGGAGGACCTACCAGGCTGTTGCTTCTCTGCGTAAACGCAGTTGACTGAACAAACCTCAGCCAATGGTAGATCACTATTGTTACTGGCTCACTTGCCGGAAGTCATAAGACAGCTGCAGGATGCTACAGTCAGCACAAAGACACGTGCGTCTTTGGACCCTTGATGTAACCAAGCGATTCGGGTTTATTAGGACTTAAACTCGAGGCGTTTTCATCAAATGAGAAAAACCACCGTTTTCCCCCAGACCAGCCGCACTTCAGAAGTCATTTGATCAGCCTAGTAGGCAAAAATCGCAAGTCAGCAGATGTTAAGCTGCTGTTATGCAGGGTTACTTGGCTATAAATCTCTCTGCTTCTTCGCTTGCCTTTATTATGCTGCCAGAATGAATTACTCCAGGCTCTTCGCAGGTCGTTAAAGTAAGGAAGAGGAAAGAGTAGTCACAGGCCTGGAATGTGGTAACTGTAATTATTAAATTAACAGGGATAAAAATAAATCTAATTTTCACATTATTATAATTTTCTGTTTCTACAGAAAACAACATTTGTGAGAGGCATGGGAAGGAAAATGAAGACGTAGCAGGAAAAAAAAGATATCATTAACTTAGTGATCTGCATCAAGGTATCTTAAATTAATCGTACAAATAAGTGCATTAGCAAGTCGAGAAGCGCTATAAAGTGGGGCATGTGGTACTATGAAATATTGGCATACAAGTGGAATATCCAGTTTAAAACACTGTGCTACAAAATATTCTAATCAGGATATCAAATATAAAAGTATAATGAAGGATAGGTAAGCACATGTAGGTTTATATTTACTCGACTTAAGTCCACATTCTGATATCCTGGTGAAGGTGTATTTAAGATAAAATGTAGTATGGCGGGAGGTGACTCAACATACACCTCTGACTTTTACTCATCTTATAACTGGAAGTCATTATCTCATCATAAACATGTGTGTACCTTGAATAGATAGATAAATAGATAGATAGATAGATAGCGACGCAGTGAAATCTACCAGATTTCACTGCGCCACTTCTAGGACGCAAATGCATCAAAATCTTGCGCCTGCCTCACATCAGGTGTAAGACTGACGCAAGCCCTTTCACATGGGGCTTGCCCCATGTGAAAGGGCACATTCCTGGAGTTGCGTCACTTTTGTGACACACTCCAGCAATGAGTTACTTTTGCGCCATACAGACACGTCAGAAATACTGACGTATCTGTAACTCCTTGCGACATGATGCGTCATACAGTAAATATAACACATCAATCATGTCCCAAGGAGGGCGCATTGAGAAGTGACGCGTCACTGCTTTCACGCAGCGATGCGTTGTTTCTCATAAATGAGGCCCATATGGTTTATCCCAACGCACTTTTGTATGTTTCTTTTCTAATAACATATGTTTAAACAAACAAGTATGTAAGGGGTTAAATTTGGGCAGTGAGCTAAAATCATATTGAAAAGACCTAATCTAAATTAGAATTGCTTCCTCATGTAAAGTAATTTTAAAGTGCAATTTGTGAGGCTGTAAAACTTTTGTCGTGTAAAGTTGGCTCTTTTGTGCTAACAAACTGGAATATGGCCTTCGCACCATAGTAGCGAATGTGTGAATGTGTTTATTAGTACAACTTTAGTGAAATGAGAACTACACGTGTCACAGTGAAAGCTACTAAGTTACTTCTATTCATACGTTGATTACTTTGATGAAATATGTCATATCAAAACCATATGCAATTAATTTCTCTCTTTTAATATTTATCACACAGATGATCCTCAATGTACAAAATTCCACTGGAACAACCAACATAGTGTTTTGCTCTCTAAGTGTCTCGCGGGGCTAGGGCTTTTTCAAGGCTATAACCATGAGCAGCTTATTAACTATTGTGATTTTTTAAGGACTCTCACTTAGAAGATAAGGTACTCCCAATGTGGACCTTAAACGCGTTATTCTAAGTGGCAAACACCTATATTTCACGGTTGGGCCCTAAACTTGGACCTGTATGGATTGTTTCACCACCATTTGCTGAATTCAACTGTAAGCCCTCAACTTTGTGGTCATGGGAGGTGCTGAGACTCCTGCATCACAAGGATAACGACCTCAAAGTTTCCCAACCTGGGCATGGCGGTGAGGATTGTGGGGTCTTCCACAAATGTTGCAGCATGAGCCTTCTACTGCTGTGCAGTCTGTATCAAGGTTTTGGAAACAAATGACCTCCATCACAGAGCCCCTCCAAGGGTACATTACAGTCATAATTGAGTCCACAGCTTCATGGAGGTGCTAGGCACTGCTAGGTCTCAAGACATGGGACTTTTAGAAAGAAAGGAACAATCTGGAAGATGGAGGTTTTGGCACCCTGAGGAGGGAGAAAAAGTGTGATAATGTATAGTCCCATAGGAATCTCTCATTGAATGTTGATTGAACATTTCCCTTGGGAATATCTGCTATCGATTAACAAATAACGGGCAGTCAGAGAAGAGCTAACTTTGCCTATATTTTAAAGCTTCATCTGCATTTCTTTTTTTCAGGAGGAATACATTTAGTTTGCTTGTTTATGTATTTGTTTGCTTATTTAAACACTACAAAGTATATACTGTGCAAGATGTTGTTTCCCAAACAGGTCATCCGCTGCCTAGAGAAGCGGTCTTTAAACTTTTTATTCTGTCTCCCTGTGATTAGAAGTAAAATGTGCAGGGTCCCTTCTACTCAAGTAGTGTAAACTGGTGAAATCTGTATTGGTGAGCATTTAATAATGCCATTATATCTGAAAAAAGTCAAGCGGTATATGGGGCTAAACTCCAAGATATCCCAGCAAACATATCCACTGGAACATGTCCCCATTGCAAACATTCCTTCTAAAGTGTGTCCAACAGTGTTGACAGCATCAAGCAGTTGCACGCCGGTGTGGCACAGCACAGGTGGTAACCGGCAAGGTCATTGCTATTGTTAGTGTAGCAAGATGAGTGAGAAGCCCACTGTCAGAACTATGACTATCTTTCACAATCCAAGCGAAGGTTTGGGGTTCATTTCCCTTTGCATGCAAAATGACTCATGGTACCAACACTAAGGACCTCAAGACCTGGCTCTTTGACCCACAGTGCCTTGTGACAGATTTGCAGTCCCCCTCCCCCCTCCCCCAGCACCTTGAAACCCTTACAGGTAAGTAGTCACGCTTTACAAGTCACTTGATTGATTGATTGATTGAAGGCACTAATTGAAGGAGTTGTTTTCTGTGAAAGACTGGTTACACCAATTTTGGGTGGGCAGTTGAATGGTCGGACACAGACCTGCTACTGGGCCCTTCTGTCCATGACAATGGGCATTGGAGTGGGTGGGAGGAGAGCCTCTTATGATGTCTTCTTACCCCAAAGAGTGCATGCAGCTGGATCGGTGTGGGTGGGGGACAGGGCCAGCTTGGATTATTGTTCTATGTCCAGGCCAGCTTCAAGGGCCTCTATCATCACCCAGAACTCCTGCCATTCACAAGAGTTTCCCCCCACTGCAGGCCACTCAGATGTCTAGACATTTCAAACTGTCCATAAGGAGCCCTCAGCCTGCACTTAATCACCCTCTGCTCAGACTTGTGTTAAGAGCTTTCCATCCCAAATCTTCCTCTGGCCAGGGCCGGACTAGTTGTAGTGGGCTTTGGGCATTTACCTAGGAGACTGCAAGAGAGGGGGCAGTTTTTGCAGTGGTGGGGGACGGTTTTGTTACTGGGGGATGGTTTTGCAGTGGAGCTGCAATATCAGCCGCCAGCAACAACAGCAGCAGTGCTTCATACTTGCACCCTTTCTTCCCCCCAGGCGCTGGTCCGACAAAATTGCAAGGGCTGCTTCGGGTTCCCAGTTCGGGCTGGCTTCTGGCTCTCTAAAGCTCTTGGCTGGCACTCCCATTAACACATTTACTTATATTATCTTAGGCAGAACATACAGACCCTCAACCAGCCTGAGACGAAGACGTAACAGACCCTCATTCAGTGATTAAAAACACTGCATAAAATAGTGAAATCTAAACCTCAGCCAACCATATGCTAGTCCTTCCGAGAGCAGCCCTCAGACATTCCTTCGGAACCATTGTGATTGCACGCGGAGTGGAGAGTAAGCTAAACATGATGTCTGCCAAATATTGTGCGGACCCTTCAAACTACGCTAAAATTATCAAATCAATCATTTTTTTAAACCCCCCCCCCCCCACTTAAATTTCACTCCCACCTATCAGCTTGATCTGAAGCCTGAGTTGTCGGCACTTGGTGTAACTTGCTAACTGCCTGATAAAGGCCAACCGATGCTGTATGCACTTTGTTTTAAAAAGTACCTTGCTGAGCCATCAATACGTGCCAAACCTATTACTAAAACAGAAAATGTTTTTGGAGTTGAAACTCTGGCCTGACCAAAACTACCTACAGAGTCTCTATCACCAATTCTATAAGGTGCATACACACCCATGTCTACTTATTTCTCTACATACAACTGTTTCCATAGTCTTGCAGTTTAGATGTAATTGTTTTTCCCCGGTTTTTATAGAGCGCGAACTCACCCAAAGGTATTGGAGCCTTTTACATGAGCACCACTTACTTACTCAATGACACATTCATTTTTTTAGGCACGAGGAGATTAAGTGATTTTGTTATGTTATGTTATGTCACTGAATTTATAAAGTGCTTGTTCACCAGACGGTTTCATGGCGCTATGGTGGGAACAAGGAAGTTGGGTACGGATAAACAGTATTTTATTTGCATGCACATTTGAATAACCACGTTTTTAATAATTTCCTAAATGCTGGTTACTACGCTGCAGATCCTATCTCCTCTGGAAAGGAGTTCCAAAGTTTGGGGGTGATAACTGAAAAACTGATACCACCAAGTCTCTTCTTCTTAAAGTTCGGAACTAGCAAGAAGTTCAAGTGGGCAGAACGTAGTGGGCATGTAGGTGGGTACTTCAGGATTCGAAAGTTAATAAAGAGGGGGCTTTTAGTGTGAAGTTATTAAAAAATTATACAGCGGACCTTGAAGATTATTCTCTGTTCTACAGGCAGCCAGTGGAGGTCCATTATCAGGGGAGTGATGTGGCAACGCTTGGGCTGTTTATAGATTCAGCGGACTGCCTGGTTCTGGACAATTTGGAGTATTTTAGTGAGGCCTTTGGGGAATCCAACATAAAGAGAGTTGGCATAATCAATCTGTGAGAGGACAAGGGTAATGACAGCCTGGACAAGAGCCTCAGAAGTGAGAAGAAATTAAGATTGTTTTTAATTCTGCGGAGCATTAGGAATGACAAAGAGATTTCTGAGCTGATTTGTGGATTCATGGATGATTCAGCATCAATAGTTATTCCAAGACTTTTAACAACATTTTTTGGAATAGGGGAGTCTCCCAGCTCGGGGGGTCAAAACGAGTCAGGCCAGTATTCAAACTCAATTTTTGTGATGATGACTTTGTTTTTTTCCACGTTTAATTTTAATTGCTTGCTGTTCATCCAGTCAAGGATGGAAAGCACTGTAGACTGAAAATGCTCTTTAGATTTGAGGGAAGCGTCTAACATTAAGAGTAGCTGCATGTCATCAGTGTAATTATAAATCTTACAAATAATTTTTTGTAGCGTGTGTACTAGAAAGCAGATATATATGTTGAGGAGATAGAGGGGATCCTTGGGGGACTCCGTAGTCAAAGTGAACCTGAGAAGAGGTGAAAAGAGTTAGATGTACAAACTGGGATTGGTCTCCTAGAAAAGAAGTAATACACTTGAGTGCCGTCTCCGCAGCCCTGCGGCCTTGACACGGTCCACCAGGATGTCGTGGTCTACCGTGAAAAAGACCACAGATAGATCGAGGAGCTCCAGAGCGTGAGTGTGGCCTTTGACACCTTCTACACGCATGTCGTCCATCACAGAGAGGATGACTGCTTCGGTTTAATGGGCTCGGTGAAAGCTAGCTTGGCAAGGGTCCTGGAATTCAAACTCCTCTATGGAAGTGCAAATTTTGCTTGTCACATGCTCCTCTAATACCTTTGCTAAGTAAGGCAAGAGGAAAATGGGGTGGTAGTTTGTCAAGGCGAGGGGGTCCTTATCTTTTTTTTTCTGAAGTGGTAGTGCTTCGCCATCCTTGATTGCACTAGCTACTTTTCCTGTAGTGAGGAATTGATTGAGATGGGACAGGACCGCATCTGGAATAGCAGAGAGAGCTGTTGTTGAGATTTTAGGGGGGCAAGAATCATTTGGGAACCCAATTTGACTTCTGTCAGTAGGTCCTAAAGACACTCCTTCCTGATCTCGATAAATGAGACTAGAGTGCCAGGGTTCATGTCATCTGGATTGTTCTGATTAGGGAGAGAACTGGTAGGGATGTTTGCTTTGATGGTCTTAATTCTATCTATGAAGTAGATATTGAGTGCATCACAGAGAGATTGGGAAGGGGTAATAGGTAAAATCACTCTGTCAGGGTTGGAAAGTTCTGAAATAATTCCAAATATCTTCTTTGATTTGTTAGAGGATGAGAGAATTCAGTTTATAACGAAAGTAGGTTTACCCTGCTGAATGTGCATTTGATATTGTTTGAGATGTTGTAGGTAGAATGTTTTGCATCTGTGGTGTAGCTTTTCTGCTATTACTGTTCATGACGGCATAGGTCTGGTATTTCTAATTTTAATTACTCTATAAACCATTCTGAGACATAAGACGTCTGGGTTGTTTTATTCTGCATAGGAGTGCATGAATGTCGCTGGATTTTGTAAGCCAGTCAGATATCCTCTTTCCATGTTGGATGATGTCAATGTCTTGATCAGGTGTGGTTGATTTTTCCAGAATCACAGAATGTTGAGTCACTGCAGAGATTCGAATCGGGTTCCTAGCTCAAAAGTTGGCAGCTCTGACCGTCACACCTCATCTTCTTCCCAATGTTATTGTGCCTTCAGTGCAGGGCTACTTGCAGCCTGCATATCACAGGTTCCGATCCTAGAAAGATGATCATTTTGGTTCATGTAGTTGATACTGAGATGCTTGTGTAACCAGCAGGTCAAAAGTTGTGATCCTGGGAAATAGTTTAATCAGTTATTTGTCTTCCTCGCATATGGTAAATCCCAGCAGAGATCATTAAAATGATTATACATGAATAAACACACATGTGATAGAGCGCTTACAGCACTCTAAATTGTATTAGTGCCTTATACTCATAATCAAACGTATCTACATTTGTTTTTATCGTTTGCAGTGTATTGTGTTTATCAAATGCATTTATTCTACATCTTAAACATAGAAATGTAATGTGCACCTTTAATTAGAATTTACATGTATTAGAGACACTATCATTTCTGTATGCATAGTGTGCAGGATGACATTATACTCCTATCAATGTAACTGTTTGTGTTTAAGTTGCCTGCACTGTAGGCCGAGAGCTACAAGTTGTTCACAGTTTCAAAATCCTCTGTTACTAAAGAAATAATCAAATGTATCTCTTGTGTGTGCCAGAACAGTATGCTCTCATCCCACTGCAGGTAGAGGAATTCGACCTTGTTATTCTAAGTTTAAGGAGATAACCGAAATGTCTTTGAAAAGTCTGAGAAGCGGGAGGGGAGGATACCTTCTATGCCTGGCCTATCTGAACCTCAAGGCCACTAGAAGACAAGAAGAAATTAATTAAATTAATTAAAGAAGTAACGGAAATCTACTGGGGAACCTTGCAAGTGAAATAATTTGTCATGTGATACATTTAGGAGGGGCTGAGTTTTGTCTTTTGTATGATGTGCAGGGATAAAAAATCAAACTTTTAGATTTTCGGAGAAGGAGCATCTTAAGAGCGAGCTCCCTAGCCTTAAGCTATCTGACCCATTTTGATGTGAGTACTTCTTAGGAAGTCTACACGTGCTGACACCTTTGGGAAAGAAGGGAGGGTACTCAAGCCAGGAACCTCAGAGAGAGTAGTGTAGGGAAAGAAAATTCATGCTTTCCTTCCTAATGAACAAGGAATTAGATTCATCCTCCACCCAGTGTTGTATTTTAATTCTTGAATTTATCACCTTATGCCTTCTGTGCCGAATTAATTATATGCGTAGGTTCGGCTCTGTATTGATTTTTATGTACATATATTCATTGATTCTTCAATGCGTGTATATCCAATTATTTTTAGCCGTATAATAAATCCATAAACCGGAAATCCGAGTCTGTGGTCCTTTAAACATGACTAAATTGTAAATATAATAAGTGTTTATTCCCCTCAACAACTTTCAGCAGGCAAAGAAAAGACCACCAGTGCTAAATTCGGAAGGGCAGGCAAGGCCTAAATTTAGCGTAATCACATGCATGCATGTACACACACACACAAAGACACTCTCTCTCACACATACCCTGCTCTCTTGGATATGTTGAGGGTATTTCAAGGAAGGATTTGTTTGTTTCCTCAGATTATCTGTTGATTTTGTTAATCAAGTTTGAATGTGCTCTGGCTGTATGTCGCTGACAAATCCTAAGCAGGGACATTTGTTTTCTTTTTTTTCTCAGAGAGATAGGATGATCTATCTTCAGTGTTACGAATCTGACCTCAGCATTGAAGTAGAAAACAAAGTCTCTGTATTAGCAGCATGAGCTGCATTTAGCACACCCATGTGGGATTTTACCTGTAGGGTTTGATCCACCCATGTCATTGCTCCAAGTCTCCATGAGAACCATTTCAACATTTGGAAGACCTACCTCTTTACAAAACTCTTCTTTGTGTATATTAATAAGGTATACAAAAAATACAGCTGCTCATGAAATGTTGGTGGGGGTATTGGGAAACAACAATTCCGACAATACCAGTTGCAGGCAAAGAAATATGGTAATAGAGACCACCTAGGCTTCACATCTTGCTTGTTTGCTCTAGGTTTCTACCTCCTTCACTAAGTCAGTGTCCTTTGGAAGATTTATGCAGACTGTGGCTTTTGTGATCTCCTGGACCTTCTTTGACAGTTATCCTGTGATTTTATTTCTGCTTTTTTTAGGGATAAGAAAATCTGTCCATGCTCTCATCTCAGCCCTGATGGCATCTGAATATTCCCCTCTCCCACCCACATCCCTATTCCTCTCACCCATCCGCATCCCCAAAGCCTTTTGTTGTTCCTCCATAAAGTGGCCTTTGGCGTGGTGAGATTCCCTGGTTTACAAAGGTGTGAATCTGGATTCCCAATATCCAGACCTTATTTCTATGAAATAAGGGCATAGAAAGATTTGAATCTGGCTTCCCAAAATCCAGACCTCATTTCTGTGAAATAAGGGCATAGAAGCACCTTGTATTTCTGTGGGAAACGGGAAACAGAGCAGACGTTCTCTATACTTAGAGGCATTTGCCAGGAGGTCAGCCTGCATCATTATATGGGATGGGGCAAAGATGATGCTTGGTTGACTCTCCACCACATTCTTACTTCACCATGATAAGAAATTTTGGTAGTGGTGTTCCCTAAAGGGAGTAACCGTACCTTCACATATGTAGTAGGTCGATAATGGTCACTGGACAACAGTAGATTGGAATATGAGTAATCCAAACAGAGTGCTACAAGGACCACTGTCACTCACTACCTGGGGTGACTGATTGCAAATCCAAAGGACTTGCAAAACTAATATACAACAAAATGGGTCAAGTGTGCACTATCCTATGTCTAGCAGGGTTATGACATATTAATCACAATATTTCTATATCAAAAAGATGATAGTAACATAAGACATGGTCATCATCTAATTTTCTTTTATGAGACAGGAGAATCGAGCCAAAGTTCTTTTTGAATCCGTTATTCAATTTATTCAAGAAACAAATTTTCTCATCAAAGAAAACAGCTAACACGTGTTTCGGCGGTACATGTCTGTACCACGATTTTTTCAAGGGTAGATGGACTAGTTGATGTTGTATAGCAAGAATAGTGGTAATAGTAGGGTGGATCACGTCCTAATTCAGTGAGGCACAATAAGTGTCGGTGGACACAAACAACCGTGGTTAGAAAGAGATGCCTTTGGTGGGGCGAAGTACAGTAGAAAAATGGCAGCTGGTGTCCACTTCTGACAAAATTGTGTGATCCGCTAGTAGAGTTTAAAAATATCAAAAAGATGTTAATGTAAATCCTAACAGAAGGTCGATAAGTAAAACAACTTGCTATAGAGAAGTCTATGGGAAAATGCAAATAGGCCGTTATGAAGTATGCTAAAGAACGATTAGAATATCTGGTGAGGAAAGTATCTAAGGAACAAGTTGGTTTTCAGGAAAATGTGCAGAGCCAGACGTTAAGGCCGGTGCCAATGGAAGGCATTTAGTAAACGCACATCGAACGAGACGAAGTCACAACAGGTCTGGAATCAAGAATCGATGTCCGAATGAAAACGAGACACCATGCGGACATTGATTCTTGATTCCAGACCTGTTGTGACTTCGTCTTGTTCGATGTGCGTTTACTAAATGCCTTCCATTGGCACCGGCCTTAATGTCTGGCTCTGCACATTTTCCTGAAAACCAACTTGTTCCTTAGATACTTTCCTCACCAGATATTCTAATTGTTCTTTAGCATACTTCATTACGGCCTATTTGCATTTTCCCATAGGTTTCTCTATAGCAAGTTGTTTTACTTATCGACCTTCTGTTAGGATTTACATTAACATCTTTTTGATATTTTTAAACTCTACTAGCAGATCACACGATTTTGGCAGAGGTGGACAACCAGCTGACATCTTTTCTACCGTACTTCGCCTCACCAAAGGCATCTCTTTCTAACCACGGTAGTTTGTGTCCACCGACACTTATTGGGCCTCACTGAATCAGGGCGTGATCCACCCTACTATTACCACTCTTCTTGCTATACAACATCAACTAGTCCATCTAGCCTTGAAAAAGTCGTGGTACAGACTTTTACCAACAAAACACGTGTTGGCTGTTTCCTTTGATGAGAAAATGTGATTCTTGAATAAATTAAATAACGGATTCAAAAAGGACTTTAGCTTGATTCTCCTGTCTCATAAAAGAAACTTAGATGATGACCATGTGTTATGTTACTATCATCTTTTTGATATAGAAATATTGTGATTAATATGTCATAACCTTGCTACTAGACATAGGATAGTGCACGCTTGACCCATTTTGTTGTATCTTACTTCACCATATTCACATGTTTCTCCCAAACCTCCTGTGTGGATTAAATTGACCCAAAGACAATTAACCACAGTCAGCAGGGGCTGTATTTACATTGGGCCCCTGGGGTGCATCGGGCGTAGGTATTACAGAAGAGACTGCAGACACTTATGCAGCAGCGTCTATTAAACTAAAAATGCTGATTCACATGATGAGCTAGCGCTATCATGAAAGGGCATGCCCTTATTTGCATGGGGGAGTGGCCCCATACTAGTGAGGACATTTCTTTGCATCCGTGCCAGCCTTGTATTATAGACATGGGCAAACATGCATACAGGCCTTTAGGAAGTGCCTTCACAGAGCGCCACAAAAAGGTGCATCTCCACAAGGCAGCCCTTTCTGTGGGGTGAGAGGGGTTTCTCATGGACTCCCCCAGAAAACCCCCTGCAGCTGTGAGAAGTCACTTTCTGCACCCACCTTCAGGGGATCTCTAACCCTTCTGTAAAGTGCAGGTGGGTTGCCGCCTACATAGAGAAATACAGAGTGGCTCTGTATTTCACTGAATGTGTTGCCCCAGGGCAGCACGAGTTTGCAGCTAACTGGGAGGCAGAGCATTTATCGAAAAAGGGTGCACTGCACTGTTTGCCCCTGCCACACCTCTTGTATGGTGCACCATGGTGCAGTCAGGGAAAGGGCGCTTTTTACGTAATACTGCCCCAGGCTGGGATTTACTCTCTCTACAGCCAGATAAATATTCCCTATAATGTTCCTTCTAATATTTTTGTGCTAAGGGAACAACACCCATAAAGATTAAATACTGAAATGTCTCTTGAAAGCCTTAACAAATGCAATGGAGTGTACGTCAATGTACAACTCAGTTTTACATCCCTTTGAGCTAGGATTGGCAACACAGGACATTTCCCTTTGGCACCAGAGCCTCCGCCAACCAACAACCTGCACCACTCTCCAAGTTATAAACCAGGGAACATCCTCTCCCAGATGATTTGATGACTCAAATGAATAACCTGGTAGCGAACCTCTTGACGCTCCTCAACATTCAGAAGAGTAGCAGCAAAGTGGATGGACGCCATTATCCAGATCTCAGCCTTTGTGACCTAAACAGTCTCCACGATCATGGGATCATGGACACCGGGTATCTCACAGATATCGGCAATGTGCAGTACATAAATAGCTACGGGTGACTGAAGATCCAACAAATCCCAAGGGACCCGATTCAAGTAGGGATAGAGTCAGGTTTAGGAGGACCTCCAATATACAAGAGGTATAATTTTATACTTTTTAGTTCACTTATGAAGGGGACGTAATAAGTGGGTACAATATGTAGTTTAATAACAGGGCCCTTCTAACTGTAGATTATGTGATTTGGTCCTGAAGAATTCCCATTGATCTGCTAAGACACATAAGGCAAGAAACATGTTGACATTTTAGGGGAATATAGGAGGACATTTTTTACCTTTAATAGGGATCTTTTCAATAAAGCATTTTTAAGGGATACCCTAGTTAATTGTAATACTTTTGAGTTGACCAATCTACTCATCTAGTCAGCACTGGGCTTCTGAGAGAATTCTCAGATGGCATAACCAAGAAATTATCCCCGGCAAAGAGCACCCTTTCAAGATCACATTGGACATTGCAGTGTCAGCCCAGTAAAGAGCTAGTCAAATGATAAAGCATGTCACCCCTAGGTTGGGTGAGAGCTCTTGCTCTGACATTCTCAATTTCCCTTCTGGCCTGAGATTTGTTAGGTAACACGATTGGTGTTAACCTTAACTCTTTGTAGGAACAGCACATTGTTTTTTGGGAACTTACAGTTATTTGGTGGCTGGCTGTGCTGTTCTAAATGTCACTTTTTACCTTAGGCTTAGAGTTGCTAAGTCCATAAGCAATAGATATGGTGGAATGGGGACTGGCACAGGGTCTGTCAGCAATTTACAGCATGGGCCCAGAGCCTGCTGTGCCAAAGGCCTCGTATATGGGGGTTTGTGATACAAGGCTGGTGCAGGGGTTGGCCACAGGCAAGCCTATGCGCCGTAGCCCTATGTGCACATGGGCGCACGCTCAGTGGAATGTGTGCACTGCACACAAAATGTACCTTTAAATTATGAATGCAGTACATCATACAGAAAATCAATTAAAAAACGTAGTTAAAGGTAATGTATGGACAATATGGCTCCTAAGACATTTTAGCCGTTTCGCCGCGGCGGACATTTCGCCGGGGTGCGGCCGAATCTGACACGTGCGCAGATCGGATGGCCCCTGGCCGTCCGACGCACACGACCACTATGATGTCTGACGGCCCCCATCCGTCCAACGCATCGAAAAGGTTAAAAAAAGAGAAAATTCATTAAAGGAGCACAGCTTTTTATTTGAGGGTGCAAGCTTTAGTAAAAGCTCCAAAGTGGAAATCTATGAACAAGAAACATCTTGCTTTTGACAGTAGAACTATCTTTAATTATTGCTGTTAATGCTGCAGTGAGAATCTTCTCCGCTTCTCTGCTGATTTTAAAGCATGTGTCTGCTCCAAAATAAAGGTGACAATAGTACACTATGGAAGTTGTCTGTCTCCTACTACACACCCTGTGTGTGAACCCTTATCTAACGGGTATTATTGAAATGATTAGCTTAAATGTGCTACTCCTAGTTTGTAGGCCTGTGACTTTCATTGTGTGAGCTTGAAGTTTTCTAAAATGGTGGTGTACTCTTCGAACAAATCAATGTAATTGGGTAGACATGTGCGATCAAAGTTTAAATGCCTATGAGAGCTTTTAGTCTACCAAGACTGGACCTCAAACACCTATTAAGAAAATCAGGAGCTACCCCTATATCTTCCCTGGATGGTTGATAAGCCTGAACAAGCATTGATAAATGCATTAGATTTCGAATATGTGATTAATAATAAGCTGTTTTTGTTGTAAGTTGTAGCTTGCTAAGTAGTTGTACAATATAAGTTACAGAAAGTGTGTTAAAGGGTTATGACTTGTTTAGGTACAAAAAGGCAATATATTATGCTGTTACTAGAGGTATAGTGCAGGTAAGTAATAGTAAAATTTTAAAA
The DNA here is from genome assembly GCF_964263255.1 of Lissotriton vulgaris. Taxonomy (NCBI): domain Eukaryota; kingdom Metazoa; phylum Chordata; class Amphibia; order Caudata; family Salamandridae; genus Lissotriton; species Lissotriton vulgaris. The sequence continues at coordinate 1,122,486,236 of NC_141694.1, forward strand.
AATGAAGTGAGAGAGGATAATAATAGAATTAATTGATGTATTCGCAATATGATATGTTTAGAGGGAGGGGTTCTAACAAATTGGGGGCCCTGTGCCACTGCACCTGCTGCACTATTCAAACCATTACCCTGCTGTCTACAAGGTAATTGCACGTGTGACAGCCTGTTAAGTAGCAAAATAGAGTAACATTAGGTGTTTAGTAGGGTGCCTAGAGCTTTTGGTCCTGGTGCTTCTTCACCTGCTGTACCATTCAAACCATGCCCCTATTGCCTACTATATAAATTCTCTGGTGACGGTCTTGTTTATTAGCAAAATTTGGCAATAATCTGGGTTTAGTGGGGTTCCTAGAGCTTATGGCCCCAGTGCCACTGCACCTCCCGCCCCATTCCAAAAAGTCCCTTTTAACTGCAAGGTAGTTGCCATTGTGACTGCCTGTTTAAGAATAAAATATAGCAATATTGGGTGTTTGGTGGGGTGCCTGCTGTTTTTGGTTTTGGTGCCACCGCACCTGCTGTACCATTGAAATAATGACCCTAGTACTTGCTAGATAACTGCGCTGATGTCTGCCTCTTTAGTTGTAAAATAAAGCAATATTAGATCTTAAAAGGAGTTATGACAACGTTTGGGCCCTGTGGCACTGCATCTGCTGCACCATTTAAATCAAGCCCATTTCAACTACAAAGTAACTGCAACTGTGACTACCTGTTTAGCAGTAAGATATAGTATATCTCTTGTCTATTAGCTTTGTTTTAGTGTCTAATGATTATTCCAATATTTAGAATTTAATTACAATTACTAAGTAGATTAAGTTAAAAAAATACAATCGATAATACCTCTCGTATTTATGAGAGTTTTAACTTTTAGCATGTAAATGACAATGCCTTTCATTTGTGTTGTTTTTAAAACAGATAAATAAAAGGCATTGTCATATACAATGGCAATAGCTTAAACTCTCGCAAAAATGCGAGACCTATTGCATTGCAAATGCTTGCTATAAAATTTTTACAAAGCGTTAGTTAGGAGAGAGAGTTCCATCCTGCAACAGCAGGCAGGACAATGCTATTTGAGAAAATAGTGCTTGTAGGCCGTAATTAAAGCCTACCGAGCAACAACACACGTAAAAGGGGGTGTCGCCATGGGAGGTTACAAAATTAAACATGGCAGGAAGGACTACTAAGCCTTTTGACCAATGAACAGCCACAGTTCACAATGGACAATGACACAAGCCAATGAAAAATGTGGGCGGAGAGTGGGCAGAACTTCAAGTCTCTACCTCAATACATCATGCAGAGCAGAGCACGCTCTCCCCATGCTCTACCTAAAAGTCAGAGCTCATAACAACATACATGTCAATACTCATAGTTAATATATCAAACATCATTCCATGAGATCACACGTGACACTCATTGTGACCGAAGAACATTTCTTTTTTTATTTCATTTCAATAAATTTGAATTTCAAATTACAAAATAAATTTTTGAGAATCACAATGGTTAACACAAAAATACATTGAACAAATGTTACATTAACCACACATTTTTTAACACATACATTACATATATTGCATATATTATTCATCACTCTTATTGAGTAACATAAAACATGACGTACACAACAAATTATACATTTAAAAAATGAACAAGCTCTAGTTCCAAAGTTTAAAAAACGTGAACGCAATAAAGGAAAAATTCAAAAGTGAAACAGAAAAAAGAAGAAGCCCAAAGTTGTTGCAAAATATTTGAAAAATAGTTCATAACAACCTTGGTCTGGGCAGTGACCAAACAGTGTACTATACAGGGTACCTAAGCAATTTCATCAACCTTTCACCAAAAATTATTTTCAAAATGCAAAGGAGGGTTAGACTGATAGTGTACTTTTATACACTTGTGTGGTCATATTGTGGTAAACGCGTTTCGGACCATTAGAAAAGATGTTGTACGGTTCTCCTCAGGACCTAGAACTCAAAAGAGCTGAAATGAAAAGAAAAGAGAAAAAAGTGCTTGGTGCAGGGGGTCACCCAGGCTCACTTATACTGGAGGGGCCCCTTCAGTATATTGCAATGGGGGGGAATCAAATTGTGTTATGCCACTGTATTAAATACAAGAGATTTCACTAACACAGCATAAGCGCTGTGCCTGCGGAACCTAAAAAGGGCCATTTGAAAAGAGGGAGCTAGATTTTCTCATATTTAACTTAAATCCTGGCCCTGCTCTGTCTGTGAGAATATTATCTACACTTGTAAGTGTTCATGTACATAATTTGTACATCATGTAAACATCACCAGCATAGGAAGCACACTGCCTCAGGGCACCACTGCTGGTCTTCATTGATCCTTGATTATTTTTAGAGCTTTGAGCTAGAACGGTGAATGCATGTTAGGTACCCCCAAATCTGCAAGCCCAGTTTAATAAATTAAATTGATTATTTAATAAATGTAACTCATTTCACCTATTCGTGCTGTGGCATGGTGCTCTGCACAGGGCACTCTTGCTGCTGGTGAAGGTATACATTGTTTTTTGGGACAGGAGTCCGATCACACTTTCTTGTGCTATCACGGTGTGTTTCACTGATGCTTATTTTGTGCTGGTGTTTGCGGGTGGTGAGCATCAGAACACGTTTTGTGGGGGGTGGGGACTGAACTTTTATCATTAGTCTGAACATAATTCAGAAAGAAAGGCAGAAAATAGAGAAAATAGAGAAAAGGGGAGAAAGAGAGAAAAACAGCAACAAAGAGAGAAAGGTGGGATGAAAAAGAACCGTCCAGCGTGAACATGAAGTGTAGGGTGATGGAAAAAAGTTGTATTAGATGGACTCAAGAATAAGCAGCTTTTCTATTGAGCACCCCGTGCAATTGGCAGGCGCCAAAAACATTTGGGCAAAGGATTTATCGTTTTAGAACTGAAGCACTGATGGATCTCTATGCCTCCAGGTGCTAGCAGTCTAGGGTCTTTCCCACCTCAGGTTGTCACTTCGGAACGGGGGCAGGGTTCTGTTTGTGTATTCAGGATTTTAGAATTACAGAAACGTTTTTCACATTCACCTTAAAAAAAAAAAGGCAACCAAAATTATCAGTTTACTGATAACATCGGCTGCAAGATGCCAGAAATGACCGCGACATAAATACATCGTCAACATTCCTTCTTTACGGTTGAGAGAAGCAATTGAATGCTGCCAGTGTCTGGCCGCATATTTCCCACTGCAGGGGAAGGCCTGAATATTTACATTGTCCTCTGGGCCGCACTGTGAAACAAGCTGACCCACACCGCACAGAGACACGATCGCCCTCTTGTGGACACGACGCATAGAAGCGTCGCATATAAAACGATTATAAACCTCCATGTAGAAGGGGTGTTTGAAAGTGTGCATTTTTTCTGCAGGTAACGGTTTTACGCAGTAATATATCGACAACGTGAACATCGTATGGGAGCTTCAAAACAAATGAGACAAAAACACAAAGGATTGTTTACAAAGCCACCCTGTGAACGTTGCTAGCGGCAGCAAACACATTTTGAAGGGTGTATTTACTAACATTTTGTGTTGAATTTGCATTACAAAAGTGACTCAAATCGGCGAAAAGCCTGTTTTTGCGTAAGAAAGTCAACAGAAAGTAATGCAAAGCAGTGCCTATGGGGTGTTCCATGAGTGGTACACAGACGCTCCCATGCACCCACACATGGGTTATGGCTTATTATCTATTAGGTTCTGGTGTAATCCAAACTCAGCTCTTACTGCATAGATGCTCTCACTATCAGGGCCGCAGAGACAGCGTCTCCTGGCAATTCTTAGTGTTACTTACGCTTTTTAACTTTATTAAAATATTGCTACATGGTATACAAGATCAACAACTTCATACTAAACTGAACAATAGTCCAACTCTTACCATAAAAAAGCCCCAGGCCTGCAAGCCACTAGGTTGCATAATACGTGTTAGTTGTACACCACAAGAATTTGACCACATCACTGAACAAGGATGAATTCACTATGCATTCTGTTGTACCTGTATTATATGCCCTTATATTAACACTAGCAGCCCGTCCCGACGTTGTCCGGGAGCAATAAGGCTTCAGGGCCCCCGCCCGCCCGACGTTGTCCGTGGGTCCCCCGGAGCCTTCCTCCATATATTTTAGTATTGTACCTCTATGTTTACTTTGTACGCTTTTGTAACCTGCACATGTAACTTTTTCCTCCTGTAATGCACCGTTTGGCTCCCTTTTTTAATGCTCCGTTTGCTTCCTCTTGCTACCTGCACACGTCACTTTTTCCTCCTATACCTCTATGTTTACTTTCTACGCTTTTGTAACCTGCACACGTAACTTTTTCCTCCTGTAATGAACCGTTTGGCTCACTTTTTTAATGCTCCGTTGCTTCCTCTTGCTACCTGCACACGTCACTTTTTCCTCCTATACCTCTATGTTTACTTTCTACGCTTTTGTAACCTGCACACGTAACTTTTTCCTCCTGTAATGCACCGTTTGGATCACTTTTGTAATGCTCCGTTTGCTTCCTCTTGCTCACAATGTATGCTTTTGTAACCTGCACACGTAACTTTTTCCTCCTGTAATGCACCGTTTGGCTCACTTTTGTAATGCTCTGTTTGCTTCCTCTTGCTCACGATTTTCATTTTTGCTTCATTTTTCCGCCGCTCAGCGCTCCTAAATAAATATATAAATAACCTACCTCATCCGCCACTCACCGCTCCTCCCCGCCTGTCCGCCGCTCCTCCCCGCCTGTCCGCCGCTCCTCACCGCCTGTCCGCCGCTCCTCAACGCCTGTCCGCCGCTCCTCACCGCTCCTCCCCGCGCCATGTTCGCTGGTCCTCCTCGCACTCCTGTACGCTGCTCCTTCCCGCGCTCCTCACGTCGGGCACGCACATTGCGGCCGGCATTTCTTCCAAGGGACTACTTTTTTTTTCTTCGGCAAATTTTTTAAATAACGTATATTTATTACGTTTATATGGCCTATGTCCATCTGCACACCCTGACGATTACAACGATGTATTGGGTGTGTGGATTGGCGCTGTGGTTCCCGAGTTTACCCGCCTCAAAGGTTCAAAGTTCTTCCTTTATAATAGTAGTATAGATTTCCAAACCTTTTAAACAGTATTATTTCCAAAGTGACATGTGGATCTCCAATTATAATTTATGGAAGGAATGAGCACTAAATATGTGACTTTATACCATTGGATAAAACCAGGGGTCGAAGTGGTCAGGATGCAATGGGTACTACATGTCCATACTTTTTTAATTTGACAATAACAATTCCCCTTCTTTTTAGCTCGAGCATGGGCTGCGAATGCACTGCTCTGTGAGGCATGCTGTATTCGAGTAGGATTTGAAGCTCTACCCATTCTCAGCCCATATTTTTTATTAGCTTGTATCATTGTCCTTTGTAAATTCTGGCTTCTGATTCATTAATAGGCTTATTATTTGTAGTTTTATATAGCACAAACTTGACCTGAAGGTATCGGATATCAGAGCGCTTTACATGAGCACCAGTTTCGTTATAGATGAACACATTAATTTTTGTTAGGCACGGGGAGATTAAGTGATTTGCCCAGAACACAGGATGCCGAGTCTCAAACCCAGTTCCCCAGATTTGAGATCGACCACCATAGCCATTGGGCTACATCCGCTACCTCCTTAGTACTGCCTTGTCTTATTTTGTAACCTCCCATAAGGACTGGTCCTTTTACTTCTGTTGTTACACTGTATCTCTTATTTAGTCTGTAAGCACTATTTTCTTAAATGAGTTTCTCCTACTGCAGGCACAACATGCTTTCCTGCAACATTGAGCACGGTAGACAGTCAAAATATTGAGTTGGAAATATCGACCTACCATAATATCGAGTCTGAAATATCGAAGGAGCATAATATCGAAGGCAAGAATATCGTAGGACAGAATATCGACCCAAGGTAAGTAATATCGAAATACTTAATATTGATGTAAGTAATATCGAAGTTAGTAATATCGATAGCATATATATCGATGTTAATAATTTCGATGACACTAATATCGATATTTGTATTATTTTATAGTTTTTAATTATGTATGTGTTATATGTTTAATTTAAGTATTTAAAATAATTACTATTATATGTGTATACATTTTCTATAATAATATAGAAATTTATAAGGAAATTTGATGTTTTAGTACCGGAGCGGGTTGTGGGTTTATAGGGGAATAGGGTGGGAAGTAATTTAATTATGGTAAGTTGATTAATAATTAGTAGGATTAATTAATTAATTATAATTATTTGCTAATTAATATTGATTAATTGGGAAATAATTAATTGATTAATTGATATATATTTTCTGTAGCGGGATGTGGGTTTATTGGGGAATAGGGTGGGGAGTAATTTAATAATAATTAATTAATTAATATATGTTTTTAAATATTTATAACTAATTAATTGGCAAATAATTAATATTAATTAGTTAATTAATTAATATAATTTGGTACATATTTTAAATTAGTAATTAATTGGTAATTAAATAATATTAGTTAGTTAATTACATTATTAGAGTAATTTATTTATATATATAATTTTTAGTTACTGTTAATTAATGAATTGGGGAAAAATGATATTTATTATTAAATTATATTAATTACAGCTTATGTGCTAATATATTTACCTTATTGTTATTGTTAATTAATTATTAATTGCTAATTAAATAATATTATTTAACTTTGGGTTAAGGAGTATTTTTAGGGTTCAGGGTCATTTTTGGGTTTTTGGGTAAAGGGGTATTTTTAGGGTTCAGGGTCAGTTTTCAGTTTTTGGGTAAAGGGGTATTTTTAGGGTTCAGGGTCAGTTTTCAGTTCATGGGTAAAGGGGTATTTTTAGTGTTCAGGGTCAGTTTTCAGTTCATGGGTAAAGGGGTATTTTTAGGGTTCAGGGTCAGATTTCAGTTTTTGGGTAAAGGGGTATTTTTAGGGTTCAGGGTCAGTTTTCAGTTCATGGGTAAAGGGGTATTTTTAGGGTTCAGGGTCAGTTTTCAGTTCATGGGTAAAGGGGTATTTTTAGGGTTCTGGGTCAGTTTTCAGTTCATGGGTAAAGGGGTATTTTTAGGGTTCAGGGTCAGTTTTCAGTTCATGGGGAAAGGGGTATTTTTAGGGTTCAGGGTCAGTTTTCAGTTCTTGGGTAAAGGGGTATTTTTAGGGTTCAGGGTCAGTTTTCAGTTCTTGGGTAAAGGGGTATTTTTAGGGTTCAGGGTCAGTTTTCAGTTTTTGGGTAAAGGGGTATTTTTAGGGTTCAGGGTCAGTTTTCAGTTTTTGGGTAAAGGGGTATTTTTAGGGTTCAGGGTCAGTTTTCAGTTCGTGGGTAAAGGGGTTGTTTTTGGGTTCAGGGTCAGTTTTCTCGACTGTTGCACTCTCTGGAGTGGGAATAGTAATTTTATCCCTATGCTATCAAACGCTTTATATAATTAATTGTTAAAATATCACATGTTTAATTTATTTTTTATATTACTTACATTTTATGTATGTTATTGTTTTATGTTTGTACATGTATTAGTAAATTAGAATATATTTCATTAATTTAGAAATTAGTTAATTAGTTATTAATACTTATTGTTCAGTACATATATATTATATCTTTACTGTATATATTTAATTAATGTATTATTAATATATATGTTTTATTTATTAATTTTAAACATTATTAGATACTTTTAAATATGTATATTTTATTTATTATTGTTATATACTTACTTTTACATTTATATATATAAAAAAAAAAACGATATTTTTAACATCGATATTTTTTACTACGATATTATTTTTTCGATATTTTTGTACTTACCATGTTGTAGATAGGATGTCGATATTTTTGCCCTCGATATTGTTGACTCGATATTCTTGTAGGTCGATATTTTTGTAGTCGATATTCTGTCATAGATCCATTGAGCACGTCATAATCGCTCTCACTTTCCAAGCAGACGAGGACAATGGTGGCCGCTTCTTTGAAGTGAAATGGGTCTCGTATTTACAAGAGTTTTAGCTATTGGCATTGTAAATGACAATGCCTTTTATTTATGCGTTAATTATCAAAACAGATAAATAAAAAGCATTGTAATTTACAATGCCACTAGTTTAAACTCTCGCAAATGAGAGACCTATTGCATTGCAAATGATTGTTCTTAAAAGGCAACCGTCCTGGGACAGTTCCTTCCAAATGAGACTCTTCAGTTGAAGTGTAAGGGAGGGAGTCTCAAGTGTAGTGAAGAAGAGGAATGGACAGATGGCTGAACAAGTACCAGCCTTCTTGCAGGAGTGCCTGCTGTCTGAAAGTAATGTAAATCTGCAATTGATTAATTTGTAAATGTAAAAGCTGCTTGGCAGTCGATCTTGGCTTGAATTGATGGAGCTCACTTGAAGCTTCCTGAGGACAGATGAATTGTTTTTGAGCAGTATTGCAAGTGTGTTGCCAACTGACATGTGAAGTGTATGCTTTTAATAGTTACAAAACACGTTGGCTCTATTTTTGGAAGCACTTTTTTCAATCTTACAGCTAAATCATATTTTGCACATTTTGTGTCCGCCTACCTTATGCTGTGTGTAATGAAAGATTATAATAATGACTTGCATATTCAGTGTGCTTTTTATCACAGGGAGGGTGGCATGGGCGGAGGCAAGATGGCGGCCGTGTGAGACGGTCGGAAAACAGCTCGCGTGAGGAGGAGGGTAAAGTCGATCAATGACCCCGTTTTTCCCCTAACAGAAGCTGTGTTTCGAATGTCGGGTGGAAGCTGCGAGGATCTGTAACACCGAGGCGAAAGAAAGCCCAAGAGAACGGCAAGAAGTCGGCAAGTAATCGCGGCTGGGTGAAAACTGTGAAACTGACGCGCATGAAACTGACGTGCTGTCAGCCGCTGCAGCGGCTGCTACTGGAGGTTTCCCAGCTGACGCGGTGGTTCAGAGGTGGAGCTGCTTCCAGGCTGCTAGCGGAGGCGGCGGAGTTCGCGGAGATAGCCTACAGGGTCGAAGCCTTGCGGAGCCGCTTCAAAAAACAGCAATCCCAGCGGAGAAGGAAGCCCCGCGCTAAGAAGCTACTGAGTTCGGATATTCGCCTTTCAAGAGGTGGTGAGGAGCAGAGAGCCTACAATCTGGAGGGCATTGGAGTTGTGCAGTCTGAGAGTGACGAAAACGAGGATACTTTTGGCGGTAAGGAGACATTTGGGCCAGAAGAGAGGCGAAGGGCAATCATGGCTCCTAAAATGAGCGCTAGCGCTAAAGCAGCAGCCAGGAGGAAAGCAGCTGCGGCGCTCGCAGAGTCTATGGCAGATAATGAAGGTGGTAAAAGGAAGAGACAAGGCTCCCCTCAAATAAAAAAACTAGCTCAGCAGGGTGCCAGCAAGGGGAACTCGGATAATCTGGGCACTGTTCCTATATCAGACATCTTCCAGAAGTTGAATAAAAATATAGACACTAGAGATATGAAAGATCACAAGGAGGATGATACACAGGTTCCCTTGGATAATGGCAATGGTAATGAAGAGGTACCTCCAAGCATTACAACTGAGGATCTCGCAGAACAGTTGGACTCTGTAGTATTGGTGGAAGAAGGGGTACTGCAAGGTGAAATTCCGGTAGAAGATCAGCTGGGTGACGTTAAATCTTTACACCATGGCATGGAAGGGATCTTGCAGGATGATACAGGGGGGAGCAGCTGTAGTAAAAAAGAAGCCCAAAGTGATGCATTCTTTTCGGTATCGGAGGGTGGCGAATGGTCTGAGGAAGGAGATGAGAGCTTGGAACAAGAAATCAGTGATATAGAGACTGGCAGTGATTCAGAACCTGAGGAAAGTACCCCCCTAGTACAGCAGTAAAAATGGTGGCGAGAGCAAAAATACCTAATCAGAATGGAGAGCCACTGTCTTCGAATGCTCCCCTAGACAGCCCCGAGGGGGCTTCGGCACAAATGTCGCTCCTGGAGATTATCCACCAGGAGATATTGGCTCACAGAGAGGAAGCAAGGCAAGATAGTCGGAAATCCCAGGCGGCTGTGAGGAAAATACAAGGGGAGGTGAGAAAGCTGACAAGGGCTTGTGTGAACCTCGGTGAGCGAGTGACAAATCTGGAGGATAGAGTAGTATCCACAGAAGCGGATTCAGCAGCGGCAGTCAAGAAAGTCGACATGCAAGCAAAACAGTTTACTGACGTTCAGTGGAAACTGGAGTCGTTAGAAAATAGGTCGCGACAAAACAACCTTCGTATCCTTGGAATTCCCGAAGGGGCCGAGGGGTCAAATGTGAAAGCATTCATCGTCAAGCTCTTCGTGACCGCCTTTAAAGATTTGAAAGATTGGGATTTTGAGAGGGAGATCCAGAGAGCACATCGCACCCCGGCAAACATTTATCAAAAGGCAAAAGAGGGAGTCAAGCCTAGGGCAATTTTGATCTTTCTGGGCAACTTTAATTTGAGACAAGCAATTTCTGAGAGGGCGAGACCTGATAAAAAAAAAACAGTTGATGAATATACCTTTTTCGTTCGCCCCGATTTCTGCCATATTACAGTAGAAAGACGCTGGAGATTGCGGCAGATGATCAAACCTTTTCAAGACAAGGGTATGCAGGCTTACCTGATCAACCCCGCCCAGTTGAAAGTAATACGGGATGGAAAGACAATTTATTTCTCGTCAGAGATCAAAGCTAAAGAATTTTTGATGTCGTAATTGGTGTACCAAAGGAATGATCAAATGTTGACCCAAATGGTGAATGGGAATGGAAATGGGAGTACGGTAGTACAATATTTTTGTGGGGAGTGATCTGAGTAGGGGGAACTCCCGTGTATCACCGGGTATCACTGAAGGAGTTCAAAAAAAAAAAATGGCTGATCCTAACTGGTATCTAACACATATGGTGGAGGGGTTGGTAAAAGGTGGGGGATTACAATGAGAGCATGTTTTGCTAATGTAAAATCTGGTGGGGGGTAAAATTAATGGGGACAAAAGGTTACAGTAGTTGTCACTTCTCCTCACGCCAAGCTGTAACCATCACGTGCACAGACCAGCGGTCTGAGCGCCTCAAGACAAGTGGGAGGGCTGAGGGGGGGCTCCATTTCGGAGCTCGACAGGGGGAGGGAGGAAGCACAGTGGGAGGAGAGGGTGGGGGTGGAGGGGAGAGGGGGGGTGAAAAATTTGAAAAAGCAAGAGATGGAAAGGAATAGTCTGCAGGATGATATCAGGTCTCTGGATAAGAATCAAGGTAGGAAAGGCAAATATGTAAAACATGTCAGACATTAGAATTTGCAGCATTAATACAGGGGGTTTAAATGATTGGAAGAAGAGGCAGAGATTGACCCATTTAGTCAGAACAAATAATATAGATATAGTTTGCGTTCAGGAAACCCATATTCCCTGGAATAAAAGGAAGATCTTGGAAATGTATGGGTATACTTTGATTGGTTGTTCTACCCAATCGTCAATGATAAGAGGAGTGGCCATACTAGCCAAAAATCATCTAGGCGGAGCGAAACGTATCAAAACAGATGGCTCAGGCAGATGGCTATTGGTAGAAATGAATATGGGGTTCACATTATGTGTAATGTATGGTCCAAATGAGGATGATTCTATGATGTTTGATAAGTTGGAAGAGGAATTGGCCAATTGGGATGCCCCGCTGATAGTATGTGGGGATATGAATATTTCTGCAGACTGGCGCCAGAAGAGTATATATACAGGCCGCAAACGAAAGGTTAAGGCAGCAATAAGCTCCATGATGCAGTCTCATGGCCTGATAGACATCTGGGGAGATAAGATGCCAGGTGATAGTGGTTATACATATTTTTCCCATCCAGCACAAAAGTATTCTAAGTTAGACTATTTCTTTATCACAATTGGAGAGATTGGGAAAGTAAGCATTCAGAAATTACCAAGAATAATTTCTGATCACAATCCTCTGGTACTCACATATAAAGCTCCTAGTGTATTAAGGAAAACCTCTAGATGGACCTTCGACAGGAAATTATTAAATGACGAAAGGTTTTTAAATCATATGAAAATGTGGTCAAAAGAATTCTTTGATCTCAATGGATATAGTGCATCCAGAAATGGAGTCTGGGAATCGTATAAAGCTGCATTAAGAGGGGAGACGATCAGCTGCGCAACAAGAATTAGGATAGAAGACAAGGGTAAGATAGATAATTTGATAGCAGCTCTGGCTGAAACAGAGAGACAACATATCGATGAAATAATAACCGGTAAAGATAGTAGTAAGACTACCAGAAATATGGCCAGGATTAAGGGTGACCTTCTAAAAATAATCACTCAGAAAGAGATTTGTGCATATCAAACGCAAAGAGCAAGGCGCTATGAGACCGGGGAGCAGGCGGGCAGAGCATTAGCATTGCGTATAAGACAAGATGTGAATAGAAACAATATCAATAAAATAAACTACAATGGGAAAGAATATAAGGACCCGAACTCTATAATACAGGCGTTTCATGATTTTTACCAAAAACTTTATGATCGGGATCCAGGGGCGGTATTTCCTATACAAGACCAATCTTTTATAACACCTAGGGTGGAGGATGAAGATAGAGATCGACTGGAATTGGGTATAACAAGGGAGGAGATAAAAAACGCTCTGAGTGAACTAGCATTAGGCAAAGCGGCAGGTCCAGATGGGATCCCGATCGAGGTCTATAGGGCTTTGAGGGAAGAAATTCTACCAATACTGGAGGATCTTTTTAATGGAGTCATATGTTCAGGTGTTATTCCGGATAGTTGGAAGCAGACCAATATTGTGGTATTCCACAAAAAGGGAAAGCCGGAGGAGAACCCGGGCTCATACAGGCGATCTCTTTAATTAATACAGATGCGAAATTATATTCAAAAGTTTGGGCTAAAAGATTAGGAGGGATTATAGATCAACTTGTTGCACCCTGGCAACATGGGTTTTTTTCCAGGGCGTGGTACCACCGAACACACTGCAAGGGCTATTTCACTATTTGATGCTGCTACTATGACAGGGAGCGATATGGCTATGATTTTATTGGATGCCGAGAAGGCGTTTGACCGTGTAGTATGGGATTTCTTGTGGGACGTGTTGGAGAAAAGAGGTTTCGGAGAAAACTGTAGGAAAGGTATTAAGGCTATGTATGCGGATCCAGTGGCCAGAATTACCATTATGGGGCTTCAATCAGAGGAGGTAACAATCAAAAGAGGCACACGCCAGGGCTGTCCCTGCTCACCTATATTATTTGCGTTATATATAGATCCGTTGATTAGGAAAATCTTGGCCTCAGATAGAATATCTCCTGTTATCTCGCATGGTCATACCACTAAGATACTAGCGTATGCTGACGATTTGGCAATTGTAACTAATAATCCGGATATAGCAATACAGGAATTAAATAGTCTGGCTTATCAGTTCGGGGCATATTCAGGGTATAAACTCAACACGGAGAAAACTATAATAATTTGTACAAAGAATATCCAGAAAAGAGATCAAAGATATGTTGATGCTGCAATTTATTTAGGAGTTAAAATTAATGCAGATGTGGGAAAGATAACTCAAGAAAATTATTTGCCAGTATTGGCGGTGATAGAGAAGGATTTGAGGAGAATCAATGTTTTACATTTATCTTTGATTGGGCGAGTTAATGTTCTCAAAATGACAATGTTTCCGAAACTGCTGTATTTATTTCGTGCAATTCCCCTATTAATTGAAGAAAATTTGATAAAAAGAATGGAGGCAGTTTTCTCGCAGTTTCTCTGGCAATATGGTAAAGTAAGAAGATCGCTAGCTAAATTGTCACTACCTTTAGAGAGGGGAGGGCTAGCAGCCCCTAATCTCAGACTATATCACTGGGTCTGTTTAGCGTTGCATATGAAACAGGTATTATGCTGTAACACCCCGGTAGACCAGCCTGGCCTTTCAAGAATTCCCACAATCTATGAATTAGTAATAGGTGAAAACGCCAAGGGGATCTTAATACGGGAAGTAAATGTGCAATTTTATAAGAGGAGTAAAAGTAATTTGATGTTAGGCGCATGGGGTGTATGGAAGCAAATGTTGAAATTTCTTAAGATCCCGAAGATTAATGGTATTCTAGACCTCTGGGATTCAACCCCATTTAAACATCTTGGACAGAATAGGAATAGTGTCCTCTGGAAAAGGCTGGGTATCCGTTATCTGGGGGATGTAATGAGTAAGGAAGAGTTGGTGGGATTCGAGACTCTGCAACAAAGATATGACATCTCAGCGAATCACTGGATGTTGTACAATCAATTAGAACAATCAGTGAAATCCATAAGACCTAGGGTTTCTATCCAAGAGATGAATCCAATTGTCCAATATATAAGGAATGGTGGTCGGAAGATCAAAATAGGTTATGGTCTTTGTTGCAGAGTCTGGAAGACGACTTGGTACAAGTGGAAAACGCATGGGCTCTTAGAAGTGGGGATCCAAATGTAGATGTGGACTATGCATTGGCATTGAACAAGAAAATATTAAGAGCAACCAACTTAAAAACACAACATTATAAAATGATATTTAATTTATACTACACCCCAACAAAGCTGTTTCAATGGGGGAAAAGGGATACAGATAAATGCCCGAGATGCGACCAAAGTCCGGCAGATTTAACTCATATGTTTTATTCTTGTCCAAACTTGAAACCTGTTTTAACCGAAATGGAGAAATTTTTATCGGGGCTGCTAGAAGGACAAATCTCTCTATCCCCAACGACTGTGTTAATTGGTAGGGATGAAAATCTGAAAATCACACATGAAGCGGAAGCTTTTGTCTTTCTTTGTGTTGCAGTGTTAAGAATTTTAATAGCAGCGGCATGGAAAGATTCAGTTGCCCCCTCATTCCAGGTTTGGTTGACTAGATTGCTTGGAACTCATAATATCGAAGAATGCTTATATAAATTCAAGGGACAGAAGAAGAAAGTTTTTGGGGAAAAAATCTGGGCACCCCTTAGTAAGTGGAGGGAAACAAGAGGATGAATTGATTGAACCCCGGCTTGTTTGTAAAATACTTTTAGATGGTAACTTGTATTATGTATTGATGAATTGTGATGAATTGTTTTTTAAATCCTTGTGTATTTTTGTACTTATCTTCTTATCCAGCTGATATCCCATTATATCTATGAACGTATTTTTTTTTATAGTGCTATTCTAATCCATCTCAATAAAAAAAAAGTGCACAAGAAAAAAAAAAAAAAAAAGGGAGGGTGGGAACCTCATAGCACAAAAAAAATGCACTTTTCCCACTACATCAACCAGAATTCAGTTCTGTAGTTCTCTGTTACATTTACCAATGTGCAGTCATCACATTAAACCAATCAAGGTCTCATAATATAAAATAGTGCATCTCCTACTGATTAGTTTAACTTAATTTCATTTTTCATTTAAGATGTGTGTTATTTTATATGCAATTATCTGAAGGTAAAAGACCAACGAAATAGTTGTTGAATATTTTGTTCTCTTTAGCCACACATTTGATCCAGCCCCCTACACTCAGTTATCTCACCTCCATCGCGCTCCGGAACAGGATTCCGATACTTTTTTAATGCACTTTGACCGTTGTATAAAATATTCACATCTTCCAAGCAATCTCAGTAAAGAAGCAATAGAGTGAATGATCATTAAGTTAGAACTTTCCTCTCACTTTCCTACAGACCTTGAAGCACACTGGCAGGCAGAGCCAGCCTTTGCTAAGATAAAGCCCTGGATAGAGAGAACTTTGGAGCCCTTGCTGATGGTAGTACAATAAATGAGGCAGCAGGGGGTCCTTTTTGTGTTCATGGGTCACAGCAGGGGTCCCTTTTGCATACACTGGTCATTACCTGGATGAGCAGGGACTGCCCCTGAACAACAACATTCCTGGGCCTCACCAGCTCACCTAAATCACCCATAGCTTAGCTGCCTCACTCAGATGATGGTTTTGTTGATCAGTGCCAACAGGGGTCAGTTGGTGACGGGGATAAAGGGGTGTTGAAAAAATTAGGCACTAAAACCACTTTAAACTGGAAAATCCTACAGAAACGAACAGGCAGGGACAAAGACAAGGCTAGAGCAAGATGAGAAGGGTGCTGCTGTTGGCATAACGTTAATGCTCACAGCTCCATGCGCCTCTCAGAAAATTGGCGATCAGGGCCGAACTCACCCATGCTAAAGGCCGGCCTGTTGGTAGGGTGCATAAGGCATTACCTCCTTGTCTGTCTTCCTGGATGCAGTCCTCATGCATGATACTTCTCCCTTCTGGCGGGACCAATTCCCTAGCTGAAACGCATAAAGTTCCCCCAATATGGCCCCATTACCCATGAGCCACCACAAAAGGGAGGAACAAATAAATCACTTCCTGTAATATACCAAACCAAACGAATCAAGAAAAAACGGAAATAGTCAACCGCCATGCTCAGCTGGGAGGGCGGTACTCAGGACTGCATCCAGGAAGACCAGGACTCGGAGTAATGAAGATTAACAGTAAGTAACTGGGGCATTCTCCATGCCCCAGCGCAAGTAATCTATGTATGTATTTGAGCTTTTATAGCGCACAGCTACCCGCAGTGGGTTTCCCGGCGCTTGCTTAGGGAACCCATTCTGGTATTCCCCTGTGAGATATCCCGGCAGGGTATCCACAAGGTGAAAGCCAGGCATCCCGCCGCGAGGGGCCGTTGTGGAGATTAAGCAAGCTATTGCCCAGAGTCGCAGAGTGTGAACCCGTGAGTCAAGAAGGCACCGGAGCGAGAATTATCGAGTCCGTGGAATTTTTAGCCCAAGACCCGCCGAGGCGGGGAATTGAACCCTGGTCCAGGGCTCAGCTTCCGGGTCTGCCGCCTCTAACCCCTGAGCCACACTTCTCCACAATCTAGAGGGTATGTGACCATGCTCACACACTAAATTCTTCCTAAATGCGATTTAGTTCATAAATTGCTCTATAAAAAAAATAACAGGTTCACTCTCTGAACCTAGGCTCATTTATTGCGTGTGCCCGCCAGGGATCGTGGGTTCTGTGTCATACAGAGGACTCCCACACATGCCTATATATATTTTGCATTCCTGTGGTACACGCTATAAGGAAGGTGTCTGGAAATCCACCTGGGCTGGCTATCTTTCTCCACCACCCTCACGAGCACGAGGACAACCACAAACGGTCACTTGACTGTGAAGCGCAGCCCTTGCCGGTCACTGAGTGAACGAGTGTTTTGTAACAGAATGGGGCTGTTCTGGAGAAAGCAGCTTTAAGGTAGCGAGAGGGCGTGTCTTGTCCTACCAACCGGCAGTTTAGGCTACAAAACTCACATCCTTTAAATTGCACGGTTATCTCGTCAAGCTTCTTTTTCCATGTACATACGAGAAAACAACTTCGAGAGGTTCAGTATTGGAAAGGTGAAACTGCGTCACTTGGGTCAGCCTCTGTATAAGGGCGCCCGTGTTTACCGAGCTAAGGTCAAAAGGAGATTAAGGGCTCGGTTCACAAAGCATGTTTGCGCATAACGCAGACGTGTGTGTGCAACGAAAAGTGTAACATTCCGCTAAAAAAAATTCCAGTCTTGATTAACACAGTGTGGAAGTCCTCAAAAGTCCTAAACACAGCTTTCCTGCAATTCCCGGTGCGTTAACTAATGCAACATTCACTGTATTCTACTTGTATTGTAATTGCATATTTATTTCAATAAACTTCTACTTTAAAATTGCAAAGTAATGCCACACTCGGAATCAGGGATATAGACATTAACGGTGCAGCAGGTGCATGGGCACCGGGGCAGTTATAGCTGCATGGTCTACCAAAGTGAGGGTAGATGCCTGGAATCTTTCCCGTAGTGACTCTTGCTACATCACTCTCTGGAACTATGACTATCTATGCCCTTTTGCTGTCGGAATGTTGAATTCACCTGGAAATTGGTGTTCGCAAATCGATTTCCACGTTTTCAGAGGGCTTTGTGTAAAATATATAACACCTACTTTTAAAAGGGAAAATGTACCCATAAAAAACTAAGGAGCGAGATTTCCGCCAGACACACTAATTCAAATCGAGCAGTAAACTGACAATATATTTTGTGTCACGGTGTGTCACACGACGCCTGTGTGAGCCTGTGCTTATGTTTGTGGGGATTCACAAATATGTTTGAAATGCTTATCCTACACGACTTATCTATCCACACTTCACTTCTAAAGCTACACTTAAGTGATTCAAGCGTTGCTACAACTGTGGAAAAGTGTATGAAATGCACTCATTTTATATTGGTTTGTGGAGAAAGGACAGATCTCACATGTAGATGTGTTTTCCATTCGAAAAAGAAAAGAAAACAATGTTCAGTGAAATTTAAAAAAAAATCCCTAATGCTAAGCAAACGGATTCGCAGGACATCATAGGATTTGGCAAAACAGGCCTAGGCTTAGATTAAGAAAACCCCAAAATCAAGGTGGGAAGGGATCACTTGTCCTGAGTAACCAGGGTTCTATTCTCTTATTCGGGTGCGGTGCCGATAAAAAACCCTCATTCACGTACCAAGGTTCGATAGGCGGTATATCTTGATTCTCCGCCTTGTTGTTAGCGACGTGACAGCATCATCATAGGGTTTGATTGTATGCTTCCTCCACCCGGAGGTAAACCACTGGTTAGTACAGTAGTGATTAGTGATCAAAAAGAAAAAATGTAATGGGGGTGTATATAGTTTAAAAAAGTCTTCTATTAACCAGTGCTAATAAATTTTATTTGGTGCTGAAAAGTATGCCTTATTAAAAAAAGATTGGGCGCGCGTAGGAAGCTGGATTATGGGGCTTCCGCACTGTGTTATGTCCATAAAAAGGTCGACATGTTTCAGCCATAAATTGCCCACAAGGGGTCAAGTTGGCTTTCTTCAGGACCTAGTAAAAAAAGGGGGGATGAGGAAATCTTGCGTTTGAGGTTGAATCAGTAGAGTATATTCTTGTAGAAATGGAAAAGGTCTTATAGTACCTTAGCGATGATCAAAGTATGCATCATCGGGGCGTTCTGAGAGTTGCTATGCCTGCTCATTGGCAGTCTCTGCACGACTTGTGCTGCCTCTTTCGCTCAGTCCCCGGAAACACATAACACAGTGCGGAAGCCCCATAATCAAGCTTCCTATGCACGCCCAATCTTTTTTTAATAAGGCATTCTTTCCTGCACCAATTAAAATTTAGTAGCACCGCAACCGAATAAGAAAATAGAACCCTGGTTACTCAGGACAAGTGATCCCTTCCCACTTTGATTTTTTTTTTTTGTTTTTGTTTTTTCTTTTTTTTTTTTTGATTTAAAAGATTTTTATTGAAAAATAAAAGTTGCATATACATAGGCAGTTGTTCATAGTACATTTGTTGTCTCTTTCCCTTAGAGAGAGAAGGAGAGGGGAGAAAGAAGAAAAGAAGAGAGGAGGGGGGGGGGGTTCAGTAGTGTGTCTTCTTCAAGTGTTCAAGTGTTCGTCAAGACGTTCCCACATTAGCTCTTTGGGGGTGTGTTCTTTCGAGAGGTTGCCTGTGATGTTGTCTGCTCCTCTTAGGAAGGTGACCCAGTTGATCCATGTCTTGAAGTTTGCTTTTGCCGTGCTTTTCCAGTTCGTTAAGATTATCTTTAGGCCAGCTGTGAGTAGCAGGTCTAGTAGATCTCTTTCTTCCCTGTTGTTTAGATCCGTCGTTACGTGCCCCGTTGCCAAGGTTGCATAGTTGATGGTTAAGTCTGTTTTGAACATGTCGTTTATGAATGCGTTTATTTGGCTCCAGAACTTCTTGACTTTGATGCATCCAAAGATGAGGTGTTCGAGTGTGCCCTCTTCTTTTTGGCAGTTCCAGCAGTCGCTTGATTCTGCTATGCCACTTTTGTGGAGTCTGCCACTTTGATTTTTTTTTATATTGACAATAAGGAAGCTGAAAGGATCACAGACTTTTCCTTCTCCCCCCCCTCACTGATTAAAAATAAATTAAGAAAAATACACAACTAATCACCTACCCCTCGGGGTTTTGTGAATCTAATAAAGCCACCATTTCACCAGTATGTTAGTGTGCGCAGTATACCCACAGAGAAATGCTATTTCTTTTGCAATTCAGCCCTGCAGTGATTTGGCCCAGATAACAATGTATGAAGAGGGGAAGCTAGGAATTGTACCCAGCTGTTCTGATGCTACAACCCACTCCCTAACCACATCTCACCCTAAAGAAGTCAGTACCCACATTTCATAAACAGAAACCCACTTGCTAGCTCCCGGTCTTTCTTCTTGCCACAATGTAACCTATATGGAATCGTTCACCATGTGCAGGATTATCACTTGTATCATGGCACATTTCGGGGTTGCTGCAGTGACTACTGGGCCCTAACCCCTCCAATCTAGCCCACTCTACCCACCCACCCACAGCCAACAGGCCTACTGCAAAGCATGAATTATGATAAATCAGTGACCCAACAACTGCTGCTGATGTGAAGAGTGACCTCTATTAAGGTCGCACGTTGAGATCCAATCAAGACAGACCCGTCACTCAGAATAAGAAAAAAGTAGGTACCATGTATGTCAGCCATCAGACACTGGCTTGCATGAGTAACAGACATGTAGAGAGTATGTAGAAACAGACATTTATGCATTGTTTCACACAGACTAAGACATGTAAATACTATGCGGACAGACCACCAAGCATACAGATACTAACTCTCACAGACTAGCAGGCTTGTAGTGGCAATGTACATAGACCAATAGACAAGCAAACATCCATTCACATATTCTGTGTTATGGATTGGTGTTTCCATGATTGGATATTTGATTTATCTGTTAGCCGCTAGTAAAGTGCACTGCGTGTGCCAGGGCCGGTGAATCAAATGCTATCCGGGGGGCAGCAGCACTGGTTGTACCACACCGTGAGTAGCCCTGAAAACGGTAACTCAGACCTCCCATTGTAGAGTCTGCGCCCAGTTTGTAACTGCCATGTCGACAAGGCCAGTGCCCACACTGGCCGGTCCCTAACCTTCCCTTTTCTTACATGTCAGACATCCCTCTGGTAGGCCCAAGGTACCCCTGTGGGCAGGGTGCAATGTATGTTAAAGGTAGGACATGCCCTGGTGTGTGAGGCATGGCCTAGTAGTGAATTACAGCCAATTTCGGTTTTCATTATAGCAAGGCTACCAGCTCCCCATAGGATAGAATGGGAGGTTTGTTTATAACATCTTATGAACATACCTGGCCCAGGGAATTCTGTAAGAAAATAAAATTTAGTATGTCTGAACTCAGAAGCTAAAGATACATCTTTTAGTGAAGGTGATTTTTACATTCTGCGTTTGAAAATACCACTTTTAGAAAGTGGGTACTTTCTTGTTCAGTCATCCCGTGTGCCTCTGTTGGAATGTGGATTGCCTGTCTGGGTTTTGGATGACAGAAGTCTGGGGGGCCGGAGGGGCTCCAGATTGACTAGGTAGGTCAGGAAAGAGCTTAATAGACCTGGGCTACGATGGGGAAGGGGGAGGAGATTTCCTTGCATCCCAAAGGGCCTGGTCTGCCTCTGACAAATGCAGTCTCCACCTCCTGCCAGGAATTTACACCAGAGAAGGCCCAACTGGTTCTGGACGGGCACAGACACCCTCTGCCTGAAAGATCAAAGGATTTTGGAAATAAATACTCGGTCCCAGACCCCTGAACTACAGAACTCATCTGGAACAAGAAGACTGCCAAGAGGGAGAAGCTGAGAAAAGTAACAAATGCTTTGCTGGGTGCTTTGCTGGGCTGACCTGCATTGGCTGCTTCTGTCTTGGGCAGTGAAAGGCCTGTACTGGACTTTCTGCAATCCAATGTGTGAGTCTCTCCAAGGGCTTGAGGTAGAGCTTGGCCCCTGTTCACGAAGTCTCAGTGAGGTTCTGTGATTCTGAACCCGTTTCATAAAGGTCGCTGTATCGTGACGATTTTGGTATCAGCGAACCGCAAATGACGAGTGCGGTATGTACGAGTGTTTTCGTCATGTTCGAGTGATGGATTCACTATGAAATTAGGGATTTCGTTCTGAACCTTCGGGTTCCATTTTGTGTACGGCAGCCATTTTGTGGTTGCCCTCACATAGGCCGATGACTACGGCCGAACGAGTCCTTGGGACACGTACACCTTTAGCTGACTTCTGTGTGACCTGAGTGAATTGACTCCGTTGCCCGAAGCTAACTTGCTGAGCCAGTTCCTTGTCCGGCAGCTGGTCAAGATAGAGATCAAAGAGCAGGACATTGCTGAGTTTATGGTACACGCACACACCCTTCTATCTTGCTTCTCATCTGTTTCTGTTCCTTCTTTTATGGCCTATTTATGGTTTGGGTTTGTGGTCTTTTATTATGAGTTCGTCCGGCCTGTCCGAGCAAGAATGTTGGGCTTTCCCGTGTAATTGATGATGGGCTGGTCGACTGAAAAGTGGGCTTGTCGTTATGTGATACCTTTTGCAATGTCACTTGTGATTGGATAGTTTGTAAATAATTGGTGCTAGTCAGGAATGTGATTTTTAGCATAAAAGACGATGTCTCGCAATACGAAAATTGTGCAGTCTCTAGCGAACCACCCGTGTCCTGCTTCGTAGACTTCTGTTCCTGGTTGCAGCCAATAAATTTGTTCTTTGACGTCACCAAGAAGTATCCCGTGTCTCTGTATGCCAAGACAAGTGAACTCGAAGATATCGGGCGTTTCCCCTGGCACCGCTGGGTTCTAAAACCCGGTTCTTCAGTTGGCGCCCAACGTGGGGCGACTTCAGTGGGACTGGTCCAAGCCTGAAGATCATGAGGAGCTTTGTGTGAAAATTCTGGAGGAAGGCCTACCACTTCATCGACCCCTGTATGTCGTCGTGGTCCGAAAGTCTTTGCTGCGAGGTTTCCCGCTTTCCGACGGCTACGAAGGACTGCTGCCCTGACTGTCGCCCTGTCTTGGACCCTTCGATGATTTGTAGAGCGAGACGATAGGCGGGTCTTCTAGTGACGTCATCGATATTTCAGTTAAGTATGAGTGGAGCGTCTCCCAGTCCTTAGTTTTTGGGTATCCCTAGGGATCTTTTGATTTGGTACTTGCAAGCTCCAAAGCCGAGGGACTCGTGTATTCGAGTTCGATAATCCCTTGAAGTTTGAAGCTAGACTAGTGAGCGAAGATGCCTGGTCTTAGCAGACTTGGAAAGATATTTTGTTGTGGTTGTAATAGGGATTCCCGATTGGAGGATTCGTGTCCGATACCTCCGGCTGGAACTCCGACCTATGAGCTCTATTTAAAACATGGTGTGGGCCCCATCACGTATAATGAAGTGTGGGTTCGCTATACTAGAAAGGATGGTGTTTTAAAATGACCCCAACATAATAGTTATGACACAGAGATTTTAGATAATCTAGAAGTTAAACTCTTCAAGAAGAAAGCCCGGCCGGCGATGTTTGACTCTTTCTGCCTTTGGCGAAAGGAAGCCAAACAGAAAGAAATTAAACTTGCGAAGAAAAATAAAAGAGAGAAGGGTATATCGATAATGCAGGCTGCTATGCAGTTTAAAGATAATGAAGAAGAACAAGCTAGTGAGCAGTTGCACAGGCAACGTAAAATGTCTGTCGATAAATGTTATCCAGCTTTGTCAGCTCTTCAGCAAGGTGCAACGAAGGAACTTGAGATCCTTTGATGTCACATTTGTTGAGTTCTCCACCCCCTTATGTGCAGAGTGCTACAGCACCTCCGCAACCTTTAGTTGCGCAACCTCCAGTTGCTTTGCCTCCTGTTATTGCACAGCCGCCAGCTCCTCTTCAGTTGGCTCCTATTCCTCTGGTGCAGCCTTCTCAAGGGCCGCCAACTTTGCCTCCTGTCCCGTTTCCAATTCCTACGACTTTTTCTCCTGTACTTGCTACTTCTTCTGCTACTGTTCCTACGATTGTTTCTTCTCAGTCTGCTTTGTCTCCTGTCCTTCTGTCAACTTCTCCTTCTGTTCGACAGAGAATGACCGATACTGTTACTGGTCTCTTGTCTCCTTTCTTTGGGTCATTGAGTATGACCCCTGTTTCAGCGCGTAAACAGTTGCGTAGCCAAATGCCTGGTCCCGAAGAGTGGGACGTTTTGGATCATTTAGCGCATAAATGGGTTACCATTCCTTCGAGATATGATTTAGAGTCTGTTATGGATGTCTTCCGTCAATGGGAAGCGCCAAAGCAGAGGTATGTTTTTGACATGATGTGTACTTTCCTTCGTGAAGAATGGGAAGATGGTGATTTGGGACAGACTCCTTATGAGTTGTTCCGTGTACAGTCTGAGTTTGCGAAAGGTACGATTGTGGGTCTACATGTTGAAAGAGCAGTTGTAACACTGCTTTTGTTTAGGATTGAGTCTCCTTCTCAGCCGTTGTTTGAGCCTGATCCTTCTGTTAGGAGAAAAGTGCGACAATATCCAATGAGAGAGGTTCCTCCAGTATGGAAAGAAGCAGTGTCTGCTGGTGCGAATAATAATCCGCCAGGTGTACCGGCTCATTTTCAGCGTGTTTGGGTACATGTTCCGTGGAAGCGAGCTGAAGTCTTGGCTCTTAAGCAGACTTTGCCTGACCCCTGTAAAAATCCAGCAGGGTATTATAAAGAGTTATCACAGACAGCGGACGCATGTATTATGAATTTAGCCGATAGAGACATGTTTTTTGGAAATGTGGTTCCTCAGCCCTTATGGGGAATGATTCGTCATGTGGATCATGCGCAAGAGTTAGGTGATACATGGAATAATATTGGTGCCACCGATGGTCGACAAGGTGGTGGTGCTAAACCTGAGCCGGATCACTGACAGAATTTCGACATCAAAAATATCGACCTACAAGAATATCGAGTCAAGAATATCGAGGGCAAAAATATCGACATCCTATCTACAACATGGTAAGTACAAAAATATCGAGAAAAAAAATATCGATGTAAAAAATATCGATGTTAAAAATATCGGTTTTTTTATATATATATATATAAATGTAAAAGTAAGTATATAACACTAATAAATAAAATATACATATTTAAAAGTATCTAATAATGTTTAAAATTAATAAATAATACATATATATTAATAATACATTAATTAAATATATACAGTAAATATATAATATATATGTACTGAACATAAGTATTAATAAATAATTTACTAATTTATAAATTATTGAAATATATTCTAATTTATTAATAGATTTACAAACATAAAACAATAACATAAATAAAATGTAAGTAAAATAAAAATTAAAATAAACATTTGATATTTTAACAATTAATTATATAAAACGTTGGATAGCGTAAGGGTGAAAATTACTATTCCTACTCCAGAGAGTGGAACAGTAGGGAAAGCGTTTGATAGCGTAGGAATAAAATTACTATTCCCATTCCAGAGAGTGCAACAGTCAGGAAAACTGACCCTGAACCCAAAAAACACCCCTTTACCCAAGAACTGAAAACTGACCCTGAACCCTAAAAATACCCCTTTATCCAAAAACTGAAAACTGACCCTGAACCCTAAAAATACCCCTTTACCCAAGAACTGAAAACTGACCCTGAACCCTAAAAATACCCCTTTACCCAAAAACTGAAAACTGACCCTGAACACTAAAAATACCCCTTTACCCAAGAACTGAAAACTGACCCTGAACCCTAAAAATACCCCTTTACCCAAAAACTGAAAACTGACCCTGAACCCTAAAAATATCCCTTTACCCAAAAACTGAAAACTGACCCTGAACCCTAAAAATACCCCTTTACCCAAGAACTAAAAACTGACCCTGAACCCTAAAAATACCCCTTTACCCAAAAACTGAAAACTGACCCTGAACCCTAAAAATACCCATTTACCCAAAAACTGAAAACTGACCCTGAACCCTAAAAATATCCCTTTACCCAAGAACTGAAAACTGACCCTGAACCCTAAAAAAAACCCTTTACCCAAAAACTGAAAACTGACCCTGAACCCTAAAAATACCCCTTTACCCAAGAACTAAAAACTGACCCAGAACCCTAAAAATACCCCTTTACCCAAAAACTGAAAACTGACCCTGAACCCTAAAAATACCCCTTTACCCAAAAACTGAAAACTGACCCTGAACACTAAAAATACCCCTTTACCCAAGAACTGAAAACTGACCCTGAACCCTAAAAATACCCCTTTACCCAAAAACTGAAAACTGACCCTGAACCCTAAAAATACCCCTTTATCCAAAAACTGAAAATTGACCCTGAACCCTAAAAATACCCCTTTACCCAAGAACTGAAAACTGACCCTGAACCCTAAAAAAAACCCTTTACCCAAAAACCCAGAACTGCCCCTGAACACTAAAAATACCCCTTTACCCAAAAACCCAAAACTGACCCTGAACCCTAAAAATACTCCTTAACCCAAAGTTAATTTATATTATTTAATTAGCAATTATTAATTAATTAACAATAACAATAAAGTAAAAATATTAGCACATTAGCTGTAATTAATATAATTTAATAATTAATATTATTTTTCCCCAATTAATTAATTAACAGTAACTAAAAATTATATATATAAATGAATTACTCTAATTTATGTAATTAACTAATTAATATTATTTAATTACCAATTAATTACTAATTTAAAATATCTACAAAATTATATCAATTAATTAACTAATTAATATTAATTATTTGCCAATTAATTAGTTATAAATATTTAAAAAAATATATTAATTAATTAATTATTATTAAATTACTCCCCACCCTATTCCCCTATAAACCCACATCCCACTACAGAAAATATATATCAATTAATCAATTAATTATTTCCCAATTAATCAATATTAATTAGCAAATAATTATAAATAATTAATTAATCCGAATAATTATTAATCAACTTACCATAATTAAATTACTTCCCACCCTATTCCCCTATAAACCCACAACCCGCTCCGGTACTAAAACATCAAATTTCCTTATAAATTTATATATTATTATAGAAAATGTATACACATATAATAGTAATTATTTTAAATACTTACATTAAACATATAACACATACATAATAAAAAACTATAAAATAATACAAATATCGATATTAGTGTCATCGAAATTATTAACATCGATATATATGCTATCGATATTACTAACTTCGATATTACTTACATCGATATTTAGTATTTCGATATTACTTACCTTGGGTCGATATTCTGTCCAACGATATTCTTGCCTTCGATATTATGCTCCTTCGATATTTCAGACTCGATATTATGGTAGGTCGATATTTCCAACTCGATATTTTGACTGTGTACCACCTGAGCCTTTAGTTGCAGAACTTCCTGGTAGGTTCATTAATTATATGAAGACTTTGATGCTTGCTATGCGAGTGAATTGGGATAAATTGTCTGCGTGCAAGCAGAAGAAAGACGAAAGTGTGTCTGATTTCTTCACTAGGTTCGAAGAGACGTTTATCGACCATAGTGGTCAAGACATGAGTACGGAAGGTGGCCAACGGTTGTTCGTAGATAAGTTTGTGCATAACTTGCTTCCCGAGTTGTGTACTAAGTTGAAGGATTCTGAGAGTTCATGGGCTGTTTCTTCGTCGGCGCAGATATTGGCTACTGCACAGTATTACGAGAATAGAGATAAGGATGAGAAAGAGAAAGCCGACCGAAAGACTAAAGATTTGAAGATGAAGTTTCTTTTGCAGCAAGCGTATCCGCCTCGTAATAATCAGCGCGATTATCAGCAACCTCAGCAGTTTCAGAGAAACTTGCAAAGGTTCGAGTCTTCTCAACTGCGTTTTCCTGTAGGCCCTAATCAGTGTGCATATTGTAAAGAAGAGGGTCACTTTAAGGATAGTTGTCCGGTTCTGTTACAGCGTACGAATGGGGCTTCTGGTGTGAGAGGTCGAGGTGTTCAGCAAGCTCCGAGAGGGAGGGGACGTGGTGTGTTCCCCCAGAATACACGTTCCTTTCCTCCACAGAATTCTATGAATTTTTTTGATCAACAGAGTGGTGCGTCTGATAGGACGACTCAGTACTATGCTGACGACTACTATGTCGAAGGTGAGAATGTTGACGGTAATGATTGCTAGGACAGCCACAGACAAAGAGAGGGAGTTGTGTCAGTTCCAGTAGATCAGAGTGGACCTTATGTTGAAGTGATTACATCAGGTGTGTCAGAGCCTTTTCTTTTGGATACTGGTGCTGCGAAGAGTTCTATCATGCACTCTAAACTCCCTGGCGCACCTTTGTCTGGCTTGACGAATGTCTCAGTAGGTTTTTCTGGCGCCCCAGTTTGTAATCCGGTTTCTAGTCCTTTGTCTCTTTCTGTTGGACCTTGTGAATTTGAAGCACCCCTCATTCTAACGACAGGTTGTAGTGGGAATTTGTTGGGACTAGATCTGTTGAAAAGATTGTATGCGACGCTATATTGTTCTCCTTCAGGAGTACAGCTTACATTGGGTAAGAGGGTGATCTCTCCGATGTATGTGTCTAAAGATCGACTTCCATTGGAATTGTGTTCTCTCCCTGATACTCTTTGGGCTACTGGTCCTAATGATGTGGGTCTTTTGGAGATTCCACCATATGTTGTGATGCTGAAAGCGAATGTTAGATTGCCACGTACTCCTCAATATCGGATTTCTAGTGATGGTGAAAAAGCGCTTCTAGCGATCATCTATGATCTGATCGATAAGGGTGTGATTGAAGAAACGAGAGGTAATGTGTGCAATAG
The DNA here is from genome assembly GCF_964263255.1 of Lissotriton vulgaris. Lineage (NCBI taxonomy): Eukaryota > Metazoa > Chordata > Amphibia > Caudata > Salamandridae > Lissotriton > Lissotriton vulgaris. The sequence continues at coordinate 1,122,514,849 of NC_141694.1, forward strand.
CCCGGTTTTGCCTGTTCTGAAGCGTACTGATTCTTCACAACCGCCTGTATATAGGTTTATGATCGATCTCATTTCCTGTTGTCCCAGATATTACTGCTTTGTTAACTATGATTCCTGCTTCTGCTACCTGGTTTTCGGTGATTGATCTGAAGAATGCTTTCTTCAGCATCCCGATTGCCGAGGAGAGTAGAGATATTTTTGGCTTCTCTTTAGGAGGCCGAAGTTTCCGGTTTAAGCGCGCTCCTCAAGGCTATTGTGAGAGTCCATCGATCTATAGTCAGGCATTGAAAACAAAGCTTGATACGATTGTCTTACCTGATGGTGCTGCTTTTATTCAGTATGTTGACGATTTGTTAGTTGCTGCTGATAATGAGGAGATTTGTAAAGAAGCTACTTTGTCATTGTTGCGTCATTTGTCTGACTTCCATCATAAAGTGTCTCTTTCGAAGTTGCAGTATTGTCGACAAGAAGTGACCTACTTAGGTCATCTCTTATCGAGGGAGGGATGAAGATTGACCCCAGAAAGAATTCAAGCAATTGCGAGAATGAGTGTGCCACGCATGCAGAGAGAAGTGCGTGCTTTCTTAGGTATTACTTCATATTGTAGGCAATGGATTCCAAATTTTTCGCTTCTTGCGAAGCCTTTGTTAGCGCTTACTGTTAAGGATACTCCGAATCCTATTCCTTGGACTGACGAATGCCAGGAGAGTTTTTCTGAATTGCGTGCTGTGTTGTGTTCGGCTCCTGTGTTGGGTACTCCCGACTACAGCAAGCCTTTTACACTCTATGTTCACGAGAGAGAGGGATGTGCATTGTCAGTCCTGACACAGCAGTTCGGCGATAAACAACGTCCATGTGCATATTTCTCGTCGACTTTGGATCCGGTAGCTAGAGCCTTGCCGAGTTGTTTGAGAGCTACAGCGGCAGCAGCTGTTTCTATCCGACAGTCTGCTGGTTTGGTGATGGATAATACGTTGATTGTGATGGTTCCACATGCAGTGGATACTTTGTTAAACAGGACCAAGACACATCATTTAACTAGTGCTAGGTTGTCAGGTGATGAGTTGACACTCTTAGCGAGTCATGTGCATATAAAGAGATGTAACATGTTGAATCCAGCTACGTTGTTGCCGATTTCTGTAGAGACAGATGTTTCTGAACAGAATTATTGCTTTCTGAGGACAGAGGAGGAAACAAAAGGGAGAATAGACCTTAGGGACACTCCTCTTCCAAAGTGTGATGGTACCTTATGGGTTGATGGTTCATGCTTCAAGCTTCCGAATGGTGATACGACTGCGGCATATGCTGTTACGACTTTGCATACGATTGTTGAAGCTGCACGTATCCCACCTAATTCAGCTCAAGCAGCAGAGTTGATTGCATTAACAAGAGCGTGTGTGTTGTCGAAAGGGAAACGAGTGACTGTGTATACCGATAGCCAGTATGCGTTTGGTGTGGCTCACAGTTTTGGTCGCTTGTGGAAGGAACGTGGGTTCCTCACGTCTCATGGAACTAAGATTCAGCATGATCAGTTGGTGAATGAACTTCTTGAGTCGCTTACGTTACCGTTGCAAGTTGCGATCGTGAAATGCAGTGCACACAAGAAGGTTACTGATGACGTTGGTCGTGGTAATGTGTTTGCAGATGAAGTTGCGAAAGATGTGGCGAAAGATGTGATGAGTCGAATGTATGTTGCAGGTCCGGCTAGATGGGTTCCGGATAGAAGTATGTGTGAAGATACGATAGAGAGCGTGAAGTCAATTCAAGCTGTAGCTACAGAGAAAGAATTGAGTGTATGGAGAGAGAGTACGGGTAAATTGGATTCGACTGGTTGTTGGATTGAGTTGTCAGAGCATCAACGATGGTTGTTACCTGATGCGTATGTGCTTGCAGTGTTTACGATGGCTCATGGAATGGCTCATATTAGTGCTAAAGGGATTTGTAAGTTGTTGGCTCCAGTATGGCAGAATGCTGGAATTCCTAAGTGTGCAGAGAACGTGGTTAAGAATTGTATGGTTTGTCTGATGTATAATCCTGGTAAGGGAACTCCAACTCCAGCTGGTCATTTTGCGCCTCCGACGTATCCATTCGAGGTTTTGCAATTAGATTTCATTCATATGGAGAGGTGTAACAACCTGAAATACGTCCTCGTGGTTGTTTGTGCCTTTTCGAGATCGGTAGAAGCATATCCCCTGAAAGATAATACTGCTTTGTCCACAGCTAAAGCCTTAATTAAGGAATTTTTCCCTAAGTATGGTTTGCCGAGAATGGTCTGGCGTGACAATGGGAGTGAATTTGTGGGTCGAGTAATGAAGAGAGTATGTGATGGTTTAGGTATTGAACAGAAATTTCACGCTGCAAATCATCCCCAATCAGCTGGTTTAGTTGAGTGCTATAATGGCACTTCGAAGCTGAAGTTAGCCAAGATTCAGGTGAGCTCTGGTCTCCAATGGCCTGACGCTTTGCCATTAGCACTTTTGTCAACTAGGATGACTGTACATTCTCGAGTGGGACTTAGTCCTTATGAGATAGTTTTTGGTCGCCCGGCAAATATATGGGGAGTGCCGAGGCCGACTAAATTCAGCGAAATCGAATATCCTGTATTGCTTGACTATCTGTATGATTTGACGGCTAAATTGCGTGTCTTACACCAACAGGTTCACGAAACACTGCCCCAAGCTTCTGAAGATCTGGGACACGCCATCGATCCTGGTTCATGGGTCCTGGTCAGGAACTTTCAGCGGACAAAGAACGATCAGCCCCGCTGGACCGGACCTTACTTGGTGTTCTTATAGACGCAATCTGCAGTGCGAGTGCACTGGAAAAAGAACTGGATCCACGGCGTACATTGTAAGAGAGACCCTTTGCCTCTGCCGTACGACCGGTGGGTCCAGGAGGGTATTGCTGATTCAGAAAGTGAGACCCGGCCTCGTTTTGTGCCGTTCAGTGATGCATGTTTAATTGGGACAAGTTCTGAGCGTGAGAACGACGATATTCTGCAAGAAGCTGTGCCTCCATCAGTTCGCTTGGACACTTCCGAACCTGAACTTTTGTTTCGTGAACAGACATTGCCTGGTAAAGTACGCTATAATTTACGTCCGAGAGTCGTTGGACTAATAAAGTAATAAAGTCTTTCCCTTGCTATTTTTTGAAACTAAGCTCTCCCATCTGAGAAACTGTTTTGTCCGATTTTTGTTTTTCGAACCGCCATCCGGGTTCAGCTGTAGGGTCGCGGTATAAAGACTCAGAGCGTACGGCCGTGTAGACACAAGGTCGACGGTTCTGGTTTGTTCTTGGGCGTTCCCTGGGACATTCAGAGGTACACTGAGCGAATCGAACCAACTGCCGCGAACAGCACGGTTAGAGGATGGAGTTTTTCGCGATGGAGAGACCTGTTGATGAAATGAACTTTAAGAGAAAAATGTGCAAAATTATGAGTAGAAAATGTTTCTTAATAATGTGCCTTCTGATGCTACTTGGCGTAATGATGTTTTTAATAGGATACGTAACTTTCTCTTTTCAGGTGACGTTTGCACCCACTACACAACCCATATCTTCTTCTACTGTTTCTTCGCATTCTTTTCACCCTTTGCCTGAACATGATTCCACTAGAGACTAGAATTTATTAATAACTCCTTTGTTCAACTTTTGCACCAACACCAGCTAGTAGTGAACACAACTAATTGTTGGGTGTGTGGCCTTATGCCTCATACTACCGATAAAGGTATTCCTTACCTGGTTCTACCTTTCAGCTACAATGGTTCTGTGTGGGCATACAGAACGATGTTCATCTATGCTCGTGAAGTTTACCCCCTGCATTCTGTGAAAGACAATCCAAAGAATAGTGCTCTAGTCAAGGGTATAGTAGACATGATTAGAGGAATTGACTCCTATGAGACTATTCCGAGAGATGAGGCACTAGCATATATTGGATGGAACGTGACTGGATATGGTGTTAGTCTGAGTGGAAACCAGCGAGCGAAAAGATCGTCTCCGATTTGTATCGTACCCCATCGTGGTCATTTTTGTCTGCAAGGCAATGGCAAGAATCCGAGAGCTCAGTTAGGGAAGAGTATCTGCACTGAGAAGTATGTTTTTTCGTCCCAGACTTCCCCATCGTTTTTAGCAGCCAAGGGTACCAATTTTGTCTGTTACGATAGAGCATATACATGGTTGCCCCCTGATTTCTCGGGTACATGTTATGTCTCGTTCCTGTTGCCTCCCACATATACAGCTGTGGCAGATTACCATAAGACAAGAGTTGTCAGAGGTGTCTTCAGTAAGGAAGATACCGCTGGACAAGAATTGGGAGATTTCTTGAAGGGTGTTCTGCCGTTTTGGGGACCAATGGTTAACAGCAGGAACATACGGCAATTGACGAGAGTGGTTAAGTCCACCGTAGTTGAGGCTGCCGGTGTCCTTAGTAATTTGACTGCTGAGCTCCAGTCGGATCGCCTTATGACTCTCCAGAACAGAGTTGCGTTAGATGTCATACTTGCAGATAGAGGAGGGGTATGTAAATCGATTCAATCGAGCTGCTGCGTTTTCATTCCAGACAATGCTCCGACAGTGTACCAAGCCACATAAATCTCCGAGTCTATACACGTGGACGAAGGAGATTGGTCGTTAATGGGATGGTTTTGGGGATTGTTATCCACCTGGGGATGGAAGATTCTGATGGTCATTGGGATGGTTTTAGCTATCCTTTCCTGTTCTGTCATTGTGTACAGTGTGCTCCTGCTATGTGTGGCCGTTGTGCTACTTCGGGTGCGAGGAGACCTGTCCAGAGAGCGCTACTAAGTAATAGGATGATGCTACAGCAACATCTTAATGATCTGATGAATATAGACCCGGATTCAGACTGACGTGAGTTTAGCTTATTGCCTATGTAAGGACAAAAGGAGGGTCTGAGGTTCTGTGATTCTGAACCTGTTTCATAAAGGTCGTCGTATCGTGACGATTTTGGTATCAGCGAAACGCAAATGACGAGTGCGGTATGTACGAGTGTTTTCGTCATGTTCGAGTGATGGATTCACTATGAAATTAGGGATTTCGTTCTGAACCTTTGGGTTCCATTTTGTGTACGGAAGCCATTTTGTGGTTGCCCTCACATAGGCCGATGACTACGGCCGAACGAGTCCTTGGGACACGTACACCTTTAGCTGACTTCTGTGTGACCTGAGTGAATTGACTCCGTTACCCGAAGCTAACTTGCTGAGCCAGTTCCTTGTCCGGCAGCTTTTCAAGATAGAGATCAAAGAGCAGGACATTGCTGAGTTTATGGTACACGCACACACCCTTCTATCTTGCTTCTCATCTGTTTCTGTTCTTTCTTTTATGGCCTATTTATGGTTTGGGTTTGTGGTCTTTTATTATGGGTTCGTCCGGCCTGTTCGAGCAAGAATGTTGGGCTTTCCCATGTAATTGATGATGGGCTGGACGACTGAAAAGTGGGCTTGTCGTTATGTGATACCTTTTGCAATGTCACTTGTGATTGGATAGTTTGTAAATAATTGGTGCTAGTCAGGAATGTGGTTTTTAGCATAAAAGACGATGTCTCGCAATACGAAAATTGTGCAGTCTCTAGCGAACCACCTGTGTCGTGCTTTGTAGACTTCTGTTCCTGGTTGCAGCCAATAAATGTGTTCTTTGATGTCACCAAGAAGTATCCCGTGTCTCTGTATTGCAAGACAGGTGAACTCGAAGACATCAGGCGTTTCCCCTGGTGCCGCTGGGTTCTAAAACCCAGTTCTTCATCAGGAACAACAAAGACTTCAAGCTCTTCTGCCCGTGGCACTGGGAACTGTGTGTTTTGTGCTGCAAACAGAGGAAAAGCAACTCAATGACGTCTACGATGCCGCTGCCGACTCAGTATTCTGAAGGCACCGCTGCAATGCCGCACCACAACCTTGGTTACATCGACGACGCCTGTTGACGCTGCCACCGAGCCGCTGCTTGCACTGCGACCAGGGGGCACCGCACTCCGCACCTCCGCGTCGAAGCTTTGGCACCGCAGAGAGCACTGCCGCAACGCCGCACCATGACCTTGTCCACACCGATGATGCCTGTTGATGTCGCCAACAAGCCACTGCTCGCACCGCGACCTGTGGGCACCACACTCCGCACCGCCTTGCTTCACGAGGACGCCTTGGCCTTCCTAATGCCGCCACGTCTCGCAGAAATCGACATCGCTGCTTGCATCGTGGTTCGAGGGCACTGCTCGTAAGTCACACGACGCACCGCCCTCACCCCGCACCGCAGCCTTGGCCTACTGATGCCGGTGCCATTGACTCCAGTTTGTTAGCTGACGACGTTGCTTCAGCAACGACAACGCCGCTGCTTGCACCGTGGCCTGCTAGCACCTTGGCGAGCACCGCCTTCATCTCACACCGCAACTCTGGTCTCACCGACGACGCCATCTGACGCCCCCACCGAGCCGCTACTTGTACTGCAACTTGGGGGCACCGCATGCCGCACCACTGCACTTCACACCACAGCTCCCGACGCCTGCCGGCGCCAGCGCTCCTGATTCCACCAGAGAGGAGCTCGACCTGCCACGCGAGTGACTTCAAGGGTCTCAGCACCCTACATTTCTCACAGGTACTGTTTGGAGGTCTTCCCGACACCGTAGCTAGCCCGCGACCAGCCAGAACTGTTGGATTTGTTGTTCACTACGCCGGTAGCCTGGACGGAGCTACCCAAACAAGGAACACTTTTTAATCCCCGTATTTTTGGAACTGTGCATTTTTAAGTATAGTATTATAGATTTTTATTGTATTTGGTCATGTCTTAAGCATATAAAAATTGGATATTTTTCTAAGCTGGTGTGGTGTCCTTTTGAAGTGCGTACTCTGTTCTTACTGTTGGTTATGTGCAAATGCTTTACACACTGCCTCTAAAATAAGCCTGGCTGCTCGTGCTAAGCTACCAAGGGGGTGGGCAGGGGTTACTTTAGAAGTGTAATTCCCTTATCCTGACTAGAGTGGTGGTTTCTGCCTTGCTTTGGCGCAAGTCTCAGCTAGCCAGAAATCCCATTTCTAACATAGAGCTTTAAGTGGTCCGTGTCCCACCGGTGATGAGCTCCGGCAGTTTTTTAGAGGTGCCTCGAAATGGGATATTGGGCTCTGTTTTGTGCCCTGGCACAGGCAGTCTGTTCTTTTCCGGACTGCAGTGACAGCAGGCACATCGATATGCGCTGCTCATTCTGCTCACTAGTAGAGAAGTTTCGGCATGACGTCATGACAGGTGAGCGTTGTAGGGGAAGGGAAATCCTTTAAAGAGAGTCATTTTCTCTCTGGATTTCCCTTCTCTTTTTGAAAAGCAGGAGCAGCAACGTTGTGGTGGTGTCCCCAGGGCTTGAAGTGTAAGCTTTTCCCATGTTACAATAAGCCATAGTTGCTGCTTATTTATCTTATGCAACTAACAACCAATGACAAAGCCAATAGTCCAGACTTGTTGTTGGTATGATGTTACTTGTTGTATCATATATTTGGATGCCATGACAAAAACAGCAAAATACAAGTCGGGCGACACACTATGCTAAGCACAGATTTTTTAACTTGCATGTTTTTAAGCCACAACCTTAATTACAGTGGCCATGCTCCTTTGAGAGACCCCTGGTTTTTATCGCACTTAAATCCCTGCTTATAGCAGACCTGCCAGCTCACATGATGGCACTGTGTGTCACACGATTCCGGCTCTCGAGCCGAAATACCATGGCAGTGAAAACGAGCTGAAAAGCATTGTAAACAGTGGATTTCCATCTCATTTTCAGAGGCAATATGCAGCCAATGTCCCTTAAAATGTGTGAAAACACCTCAGGACATTGAGACAGCCTCATTGACTCTTTGTTTTTTTGGGAGTTGTTGGGGGGCTGGGTGAGTGTCTCTTAGATAACTCTTGATACCAAGCCCCGTCCCCTCCAAGTCCAGCCCATTCCTCACTCAGTGAAGTTATTTTGTAAATTGACAGGTATGTTATAAGAATGCAGACACCATGTACACAAACCAACAGGCACACAGGCTCCCATTCACACAGACTAACAGGCATGTGCTACCACGTACACTGCCCAACAGTCACACAGGCATCCATTAACCAAGACCAAAGGAATACTTGCACATATATACCAACAAAGACCCAATTTACTCAAGTGCAAAATCTCTACTTCCTGAAGTAGTCATCATATCAATTTATATCAGAGGAAATAATGATAATCTCATCTATTCTCAAAAAAGCTGATTTCGATCATCCTTTTTTTACATATTTTCCAATTTCTCAGCTACGTTTCATCTCAGCTCCTGGAGTACCAAGTGGCCAACCAGAATCTTATAGGTGCTTCGACGGTTTTGGCATAGGTGGGTTTCCACCACATTAGCACCAAGGCAGTCTTCTTAGATGACTTGCATATGGCTTTGGAAAGAGGCACAGTCGATCTGATCCTTCAAACTGATTCTGCAGCAGTAGTCACTGTCGACCATCAGATTGTTATCAATGAATTACTAGAGATTGGCATTAAAGAAACAACCTGAGCTGGTTTCTCTCTTTTGTGTTGGACCTTCAAAAAATGGTTTCCTTGCCACCCTTCGGTTTGCCCTGTTGGCCCCTGACTTGCAGAGTTTCAGAGGGGCTCGCTCTCTTTCCAACCTATTGAACATTTAAATGGCATCAGTGGCCAACATCATTTATTCCAGAGCCACTGGCTTTTACATGTTGCCTGATGATACCAGCTCCTACTTTGTATGGGGTTAGAGGCAGCCTTGGTTGCTCAATTTCAATTTGTCGAGGTCTTGTTTTCCCGCGTTGGCCCACACCCTTTGAAAATCCACTCCATTGTATCTTATTTCAGCTGACATGCTCTGGAAAATTAGGACACATCAAAAACATGACTGTTTACCCCTAGCATTCCTTGAGTTGAAATGAACGTTTGGCTTCCCACTTTCTTCAACACCATGACTCCCATTTTGGTGAACATGCTCTAAACCAAGAATCTTCAACCTTTTCTATCATAAGAGCTACTTAAGTTCAATGAAACTCATTGAGAGCTACTAATTTTATCAGTGTTTTAATAGTCACCTTATAAGACTGTTTACATTAGTGGCTAATATGTAGATTACTACCAGTGATCACCTCAGTGCATCAGACGTGGTTGCTAGCCGTGAAAAGGGCTTTGCTAATATGGAATGCCTTTACATGGGTAATACGTAAAAGTCATAGCAGTAATGATTCTATAACCAACATATTGCAAAAACTCTCCCAAGTGCAATATGATTTATTACTCGAATATCAGTTCAAATATATTTGGAAATTCATCCAGGTTTTTCCAAAATATCAGCATATGAGTTCCTTTTGTCTCAAATATACACTCTTAGTTTTGGTATTCCTATAATAATTCAAGCAATCAAAAGCTTCTAATTTAGTGGGCTTGGCTGGACATAAGAGAGCTACTTACATGTAGCTGGAGAGTTACTGGTGGCTCACTAGCTATTCATTGGAGAAGCCTGCTCTAAACCAGTCCCAAATAAGATGATAAATGCCAAGCAACCTATGCACAGCGTACATAGATCATACACATACAGGCACTAATGCACAAAGATGAAATTACATATAAGTAGTAACTACCCATGTACACAGACAGTCACATTGACATTCATGCAGGCAGGTGTACAGACATCTGTGCACATGCATCAGCACACATAAAGGCATAAAAAAGACAAGCAAGCACCCGTGCACACAAACTGACGTATGGGTATATATGTCTAAGGACAAAAGAGTCTCTTGATCAGATTGTCTTTTTCTTCCTCATGAACAAATCACCCCTCCTCCTATTGGCCTGGGGCTTGGTCTCCAAGACCCAAAGGTGCTTGGTTAGCCGAGGAGATAGAGCTCTTTTTGAGCTAGACTCAATACACCTACCCAGTAAACATTCTGTCTAGTGCCAGAAAGTCACTGACAGAGATGGGCAGCTTCCTCTTTAGGCAAATGCTCATTTATTGACACTTTGGTGCCAGACCCTCACCTCCTTTCACTGGAAGTTAATTCTGGTAAGAAGCACTATTTCCAAATTGGAAGGGTATTCAAAGGGTGATGGAGACTTGGACTGTGGTTGACAATGGCTTTGCACCCGTGCCTCCAACAAGAGGAAAACACCCCCACCCTCGATCAATACCATTATGCTTTTTCTTAACACCAGAATTGTATGGAAGGCATTGACCAACAACAGGTCTCTGTACATCTTTGTTCTTCCTGAAGGATGTGCCAAGTCCTGTCTCGAAAATTTGCCATTTCTGCAGGGTTATTCGAGATTTTTGCCTTAATTAGCTTAACATGTTTTTGTTGTCCATAGGACTCTGCACACTGTACTCCTGCCAATCAGTAGTAACGTTTAAACATGGCACAATTGGTATATACCGCATTAGCACATTTAATTTATTTATAAGTAAGGCTTCCGTTTTTCTGTTTTTTACCAGTAAATACAGACAGAAAACAATTTGTTTCCTGTCTGTTTTTATTTTTAAAAGCACATAAATACTGAAAATGCTGCTTCTTATGGGAGACTCTCTGTGCTATCTTTCATGAATTCTAGGCAACAGCTGAGCAGATAGAAAGCATGGAGAGTTAAAAAACAGGACGATATTTCTTTAAATACAGGCATATGTTAACATTAATTTGTAGTATAAAGCTAATTGGTGCCTTTGAGTATAGTGCTTTGTTATACAGGGCTGCCTAATTTGAAAAAAACGTGACAGGCATCCATGTATGAGTGCTCGTCCAAGAGGTCAATAAACGTGGAAATATAGCATTTTATAGCTGCAGGTATTCTTGAAACACAAATATAAATATGGATAAATACTAATCAGATGGCCAAAAAATAAATATGGTAAGTACAGACAGAAATGTAAAAAAAAAAGTATCATAAAACCGGGAGGCCTACCTTTAAGTCCCTAGTATATGGTACTACGTGTACCAAGGGCCTGTAAATTAAACACAGTTAGTGGGCTTCAGAACTCATAGTGAAACCTTTTTATTAGCATTGCTCAACATATTTTCTAATTTCTAATGTGTTTTATGTTTGTGCTTACTGGTGTATTTTAATTCCCATATTTTAAACTTTTGCTAAATTTGCACATTTTCACTTTGTTCCCGCTACCCACCTCTGACCGCACAGCCGATTTCACGCTGTCGCGGCTCGAGCCGGGGGTCAGCCGCCATCTTAGGGAGGTGCAGGGATCGCGGTCTAGGCTCTCAGACCCTCCCACCCTCCTCCTGTATAAATGTGTATCATTTCCCATCCGCGCAGCAGGCAGGCGCAGCGGGCGCACCGATGGCGCGCCAAAGGCGCGCCAAAGGCGTGCCCGTCTGCGCCCGTCCACGCCCAACCGGGCCCCGGGGCCAAAACCCCTGGCTCTTTTCCTACGGTGCCTCACTTTTACACTAGCAGACAATTACTCGACTTAAGACCTCTTAGTACGCATGAAATGCATTCATTTGACATGCTCGACCGTTTTCCTCAGCACTGCCCTGACTGCCCATTTTTGCTAAATACTCCTCTCTTATGCAACAGTCAACGTCAAATAGTGACTACTCCTTCTCCTCCTGGATTTACATTCATTAGTCATAATTGTCGTTCTTTACCTAAACATAAACGCAACATTTTCGACTTGCTTATTGATGAAGTGCCGGATGCATTATTCATCACTGAATCCTGGCTTCATGATAGCTCCGGCCCTGACATCGCCGAAGCGTTGCCCACTGACTATGCCATTGTTCGCAATGACCGTCCTAGAAGGACGGGGGTGGTGTGGCGATCATTTTTAATAAAAAATATCAGTGTCATTCGGATCCTATCATTTTGAACGGATGTGATGCTTTGTTTTTCAAGCTTACTTTAAATCCCAATTATACTCTCACAGGGCTCCTAATGTACTGTCCTCCGGGCATGGTAAATTCTTGGTATACCCAGTTTTTGGATTATATTTCATCTGTGCTTATTTCTTTCAGTAACTTCCTGGTTATTGGTGACTTAAATTTACATTTGGATAACCCTAATGATCATTCTGCTGATAATTGCATTACTGATCTTGCCGCTATGAATTTAATTTTACTCAACAAGGGTCCTACCCATAAGGGTGGGCATCTCTTAGATCCTATTTTCTCAAATTCCTCACATATAATATGTTTTCCTGCCTTGCCTGTCTCCTGGTCTGATCATTATCTTGTTAAATTTACTATAACAAATAACAAAACACAGACTACAGCTAATCCTGCTATGAACCTTAAAAAGAGAGTTTGGAAAAATCTGGACATAGCCGCTTTCAATAAAACTCTGTATGATCTCATGTCCAAATACCCACTCAATTTAGACAACATAAACGCATCTGCCAACTCGGTAAATTCCTGGCTCTCTGAGGCTATAAATACTTGCCTCCCTCTCACAAATAAGAAAAATACTGTCCATAATTCCCCTGCCCCATGGTACAATGAAACCCTCCGTGTTCATAAATCTCAATGCAAAAGACTTGAGCGAACCTGGAGGAAAGACTATTCCATCGCTGCTGGGCTTACGTATAAAGCTGAACTGAAACTTTACCACAAGGCCTGTGCTCACACCAGAGCTACCTATATCAACAACCTGATTACAGTAGCCATGAATAAGTCCAACGTTTTATTTAAGGTGGTAAAAGACCTTGCCGGTTCACAGACAGTTGCTATACCCCCTCCTCTCTCCAACACGAAATGTGATGAACTTGCCCAGTACTTCACATCCAAAATTGATAAAATTTATAAAGACATAGCAGCCCAGGAGAAATCCAACTTTAGCGTTTTTCCATCCCTCACTACTCCTTGCCCTCCCCCGGCCTCATTGAAGACTTGGCCAAATCTTGAACCCGCTACCCTTTTGGAAATTTTAAACAACATTAAGTCTGGCTCACCCATGGACCCCCTACCCATTTCGGTTTTACGTCAACTTGAGTTTTCTCAACTAGATGTAATCTGTACTTTGTTAAATGCTTCTCTTGATTCAGCCACGGTCCCTCAGAGCTGGAAGCATGCAATGGTGACCCCACTTCTTAAGAAACCCACTGCGGATCCAAATGTTGCTGCCAACTTCCGTCCTATCTCGCTGCTGCCGGCGTTTTCGAAAATTTTGGAACGGCATATTCATTTACATCTATCTCGCTTTGTTGTCACAAACAATCTCCTTCATCCCTCCCAGTCAGGCTTCCATCAAGGCTTCTCCACTGAATCCACTCTCTTAGGAGTAACTGAGAATATTCGCCAACTACTCGATCGAGGTGAAACGGCTGCACTGATATTGCTCGATCTCAGTGCAGCCTTCGATACTGTCTCGCACAGTATCCTTCTCGGTAGCCTTGCCTCTTTTGGTATATGTGACAAAGCCTTGCATTGGCTTTCGTCCTTTCTTACTGACCGGACTTTTCAAATTTTTTCCAACACTTCCACCTCCAACACTTATCTTTCTCCACATGGTGTCCCCCAAGGTTCTATCCTAAGTCCTCTTCTCTTCAATCTTTATGTTGTCCCTTTAGCACATGTTGCTTATCACTCTGGTCTTAATCTTTTTACTTACGCCGATGATTCACAGATTGTGTTTTCCCTATCCCAAGCCGACCCTTCATCACCTTCTTCTTTACAATCAGGTCTTAGGGACATCTCCCGCTGGATGAGCTGTAATTTTCTTAAGCTCAACAGCGATAAGACGGAGGTGCTTGTCTTCGGTAATAAGCCTGACCTATGGAGTTCGAGACACTGGCCGTCGACTATGGGAGACTTACCCATTCCATCGGAACGAGCGAGAAATCTCGGGGTCATTATCGATAGGGAGCTATCGATGAAGGATCAGGCTAATAAAGTTGCAGCCACCTGCTTTACCATTCTTAGATGGCTGCGAAAAATCTTTTGGATCATGCCTTCTGACACCCAGAGATCTGTTGTGACGGCGCTGGTGACCTCCAGATTGGACTACTGTAATGTGCTCTATCTGGGGGCGACCAGGGCGGTCATGCGCCGTCTCCAACTAGTCCAGAATGCCGCTGCTCGGCTCCTGTGTGGATGTCGGAAATATGATCCAATTACCGAACGCATCAAACAACTCCATTGGCTCAACCTTGATAAACGAGTAAATTTCAAGGCACTATGCTTTATGCACAAGATAAAAATTGAAGCTGCCCCCACCTATCTCCAATCTCTTGTCAAACCCTATGTTCCCGCACGCTCTCTCCGTTCCTCCTCCCAACATCTTTTCTGTGTGCCTAAGTTTAGGCTTACCAGAGTGGGTGGCCGTTCCTTTGCTGTACTAGGACCCAAACTTTGGAATTCTCTTCCTTTGGACCTACGAGTGGAGCATTGCCATCTTCGCTTCCGCAAAGCCGTTAAGACCTGGCTTTTTGCTCAATAACTCCCTCCGGATTACTATGCTATACTGTCAATCAGCGCCGGGAAACCCTCACGGGTAGCTGTTCGCGCTCTACAAGATTAATAATAAATAAAATATTTCCAGACTTGCATGTGCAGTTTTAAACTCCCAATTCGACCTGGCAAAATAAACCTTTTACCAGGCCTAAACTTTCCTTTTTAATACTTATCAGTCACCCCTAAGGTAGGCCCCAAATGCCCAAATGGCAGGGTGCATCGTATTTAAAAAGTAAGACATGCATATTTAGGACCTTATTACGAGTTTGGCAGTCCTGTGGACAGCCATATCGGCGGTGGCAGTCTGATCACAGTGAGCTCAGCAGTCTGACTGCCTTATTACGAGTTGGGCGAATCTGCTTTGCGAAGACCGCCGCTGGACCGCCGATACCGCCAGCCGACCACCAGGTGCGCAGTGGGGGAAAGGCAGCCGCCATAGAGCAGTACAGGGAAGCTGCACTGCCGTCCATATTACGAATTGCCCGTTCTAGAGCAGAGCCTTGAAGCAGGCGTTCCGACCGGCTGCTTCAAGATGGCAGTGACAACGGATTTGAGGTGTGTACTCACCCCTTTCCTCTTCTTTCATGCAGAATCCAACCTGGATCCCTTTCTCCAGGTCTCCCCTTCATACCAGTATCTTCACCCCTTGGGTTAAGACTCTGTGTGCGGTGATATACACATGAGTCTTTTTCATACCATATATACATTCCCAGGACTGTCCACACATGGACTGAATCCCGGTGTTGGGCTTATGGTCCTTTTCCACGTGTTTCATGCATATGTGTGCATGCAACACATATGCAGTCGAAATGCACACAGAAGCATCAATATATTTGAGAAAAATACTCCCCACCGCTGCAAGATCCCCGCCTCCACACTGCAGGCCTCATGGTCAACTCATAATATGACGGTCTTTGAACCACCAGCGCTGTGGACTGCCATCAGGGGCCGAAGCAATGCTATGGCTGTTAGAACGCCAACCTCATAATAAGGCCCTTAATATTTTTAATGTTGTGGCAGTGAAAAACTCCAAAGTCGTTCTTCACAGTGGGAAGACTGACTCCCATAGACTAACCCAGGTTTACTTTATTACATTCAATAAGTGCTAAATTCAGTTTGGGAACAACTAGAGAAATAATTCCACCCATTTAAATTGCAATTAAAAATCATCTTTGAGGTGAAGTCGATTTTAATTTTTTGGGAGAGAAATGCTACTTTTAGGAAGTTAAACAATGGGGATGGGCCTGTACCTCGAATTATTTCAAATCATTAATAATTTAGCTTTATATACAAACACATTACTTATTGTTTGTAACAGCATTTTATTTATACCTTTTTATTTTATCAATTATTTGTATTCTTCATTAATTATTTCAACATGAAAAAGACCAGTGTCAAAACACATACATTTTCTGTACACAATTGCTTTTCAAACCATATTAGATACACATAAATAATAAAACAAATTTTACACAGTACACGACAATCTACATTTACATAAGGAGAAAAAGTTTTTTTTAAAAAGAAGACATTCAATAGTTTTAACTACCAAAATTGGTGGATAGATTAAAACTATGATCCTAGACTTCTTTACTGTGTCTAAATCGGGTATCAATTAATACACAGGGAAGGTTTGAATTTTACTGGAGAGGGAATTTATTTCCTCAGTTCACAGGCTAGATTTTAATTCATCATTCCTCTGTGTTTTGTCGTATGCCGACGCGTTTCAAATCCTGGGCATAAAATACCAGGGTTATCATCAGGGCTTGTAAATTATAGCAGCATTTGTGATTTCTGTAGTGGATGAACAACATAAAACAATTTCGGTTATTTATCATTCCTTGCCTTCTCTCACTTATTATTCTAATTCTCATTATCTCATTGTGTTTCCATTTATACCTGAGGAGTAGTAATGATCTTCTTGTCAGGTTTATGAACAACCGCAGCAGGAGTTGCCTCTCTTTTTGGAAGACTTGATTGTCTCTCCCTGACTTTCACAGTAGGTTACATCTATGACATCCTACAAGAGATGCGGGCATCTCAATCTCAAGTTTCCTGCACTTCGTCCCTTGGGCCTAACTCCCTTTGTTTCTTACTTTTAGGAAGTTGTCACTTTCCTGCCCAAGCCAATGTGGACTTCTGCCAGTGTTCAGGGTCACCTGACTGTTAAAGGCCCTCCTGGGGATCTTTAAAACACTGGGCAAAAGGGCCTGGATGTGGAGAGCAGCCGCAGCCCGTGGAGGGAGATCCGGTGGGGCAGAAAGACCGGGCGGGGGAGGGGCAGGGTGGGGGGTGCTAAAAACCGGAATATGGATAATTGGAGGTAAGTAAACAATTTAATTAATGAAACGAAATTCGTAGCACGCTCTGCATCGCATTTAGATGATTCAGAAGATTCAGAAGAAAGAAAGACGGGTCCGCTGTTTGAAGAAGGAAGATTTGTTCTGATCGCCTTGAATCCAGAATCCCCAGAGTGACTCCAAGGGTCAGTTGGCTGACCTGCTTTTTGAGCTACAGAGATGCAACAAGCTTCTAGACGCATTTATTTTGCTTTCCAGCTGACCAGACCCAACAGGACCTGACCTTTTCCCTTCTGCTGGCTTTTGTAATATTAAATCCTGACCATCAAGTGATGTCATTGAGATCCTGGACTCTTGGCTACCCTGCATCAATAAAGATTTCACCAGATCAGATGCAGAGCTGTGCAAAGCTGTGCAGATTTTCATCAAGGGCTTCACCGAGCCCCACATAGCCATGCCACACAGATCTCAACTGAAAGCTTTACCGGACCCGACACTTAACAAAGCAGAGCCCTGCAGAGCCAGGTCACCAGGTCATGCAGTTGAAAGCTTTGCTGTACTCAATGCGAGTGATGCTGATCTCCACAAAGCAGCACCGCACAGACCCCATATTGGAGCCAGAAAGTAAAACCTCCAGGAGGCCAAGTCTGGCCATGTATGTGATCCACACTCTATCGAAGCCAGCCTGAACTTGTGACTTTGTCCTGGTCTGGTGCAACCAGATACCCACAGTTGGCTTTTTTCGCCTTTTGGCGCTATTTTTACCTAAAATTTAAAAGCTCATAACTCCGGTTCTATCGATTAGATTTTCCTTTATTTACTCAATGTTCCCTATTTTTTAAATTTGTTTGAGATTTTTCTTGTGCTGTGTTTTCACTTTATTACCATTTGGGTACTGCATAAATACTTTATTATACCTCCAAGTTCAGCCTGACTGCTTTGTGCCAAGAAACCAGTGTGTGATACATATGGGTTTATTTAATAACATTTGTGGTTCACCCTGACAACAAATGTAGTTGTTTCTTGCAATGTCTTCTCACCCCCTTCAACATAAAGCCCAATTTCTTACATTGGTGTTTAGCAGTGGGATTCAGTACTTTATAACACAACATAGCAATCGATTTTTTTTAATTGTCCTTCATTTTAATTGGTAATTTTCCAGCTATTTTCCCTAAATTCCATTCTTCTAACATTTTTTTGCACCTGTGATTTTGCCAACATGGAGATATGGAGAAGGTCCTTAATAACATTGTGGGCCTCAAAGTAGCATAATTGAGGAAGCTATGTAAAAACGAGGTGGCTAACCTTTAGGAAGAGGGGCACAAAGGTGGACTTTCAAATAGCCTTTAAAGCCTTTGAGGAGGGCCATGGAATGCCAACTGCAGCAAAATAGCAGGAGGGTGATGACACTAAGAATGAAGAGGTGGGTGAGGAAAATCAAGGAGATGACTTGGCCACGTGCCCAGAGCTACAGCAAGAAGAGGAGGAAAACTTGCCCTCAAGAGCCCTGTCCGCTGCTGTATCTTTGGCTGGGAATGAGGCCAACCTGACCCAAGCAAATATGGAGGACAGGTAGGCTGAGAGAGATTAGAAGCTGCAGCTGGTCAAACTGAAGATGGCTGGTAAAGAGAAAAAGGCTGAGGCAGAAAGGAAGCTAGACTTGGAGGAGAAGAAAATATTGCTGGCTCATGGAGTGAGTCGGCAGGAGCTTGACTTAAAGGCCAAGCCACTCTCAGAGTCCAGCAACAATGGTGTCAGTGATAGTCCAATGTCAAAGGGAGACAAGAGGGTTCCAATAACCAAGTACCTGGTCCCTAGCTTGTTGGTGTGGACAACATAGAAAAGTGGTTTCAAGCCTATGAGGCAGCTCTGAAGATGCATAGGATCCCTGAGGACCACTGGAGGGCAAGACTCAGAGACATATACCTACTGAGGGAATAGATTTTCTGTTGGCCGTAGGAAAAGGGAGAAAGATACAGGATTCCATTCATGCAGAAAGCAGGTGTTATGAAGTATGGTCTGGCTTTTGAGAATACAGATTAAAGTTCAGAGACAGGCGGAAGCTGT
Source organism: Lissotriton vulgaris (assembly GCF_964263255.1). Classification (NCBI taxonomy): domain Eukaryota; kingdom Metazoa; phylum Chordata; class Amphibia; order Caudata; family Salamandridae; genus Lissotriton; species Lissotriton vulgaris. Next base: position 1,122,533,646 of record NC_141694.1, read on the forward strand.
CAACCCAGTCCTGGATAGATTTGTGGACTCCTCCAAGAAGGCACTGGGTGGTTCGGTGAGGGACAGTAACATGAGTAATTATGATGAACTGTGCACTCTTTTTCTGAAAGAGCAGTAATTGCTTTGCAGAACTGCACCAACACCAAATTGATTCCAAGCTCACTGTATCCAGTAAATTTGCCAAGGAAGTGGACCTATGCCTCAGCACCAGGGCCCAGAAGAAGGTATGTGGGAGTGACCCCAAGAAGGGTGGATCAAGTATTCGTCCGCAGAGTGAGGGGGACGTCCAAGGCAACGCATCCAAGTCCCAAAGAAGGCCCCAAAATAGTGTGGGGTGGAAGGATTCCCATGCAACTTTTTTTTTTTTAATTATTTTATTAGGGGTACAACAGAGCTGCATACATTACATGTCATCGTTAACAATGCAAATATCACATACAGTGGAAATATGCATAAAACAAGATGGTGCAATTACGTTGTCAAGACTCTCAATGAGTAGTCAAGGAAAGGCATGAAACACATGACCCCTCCCAACTCGCCCCTCCTACCCGCCTGCCCTCGAGAAACCCAACCGCCAGGTGCAAAGAGAAAAAAAAAAGAAAAAGCAACTGCATAGTCTGACATAGAGAGGGTCTCTTAGAGCAAATGCTACAAATCCACTAGTTATACCACAAGTATCGTCATCAGGACAGCACCATAATCATTCTTCTAAGTTAAGGAGCGTAGAGCTTCCAATATAATGACAGCTTTACAATAGTGTCCATAGCAGGTCCATGCTGGAGATCGCGCACTTCAGAGCATGTCAGTGTGTGCTAACATGTATGCTGTAATAGGGCTCCAGAAGTCTTTGGTGCACAAGGCCTCAGTCAGCTCCTCCTCGTATATCTGTAGCAAATCTCTACAGTACGCTAAATCTGTAAGCCACTGTTTGATAGTAGGGGCAGACCGCAAACCCCATCTCTTCACCGCAACCCGCTTCGCCATCAGGGTAGAGACCGCCACTAGGCGTCTGTTAGCAGGCTTCAGCTTGTTCATATAACCCATAAGGCACACCTCAGGCATACAGGACACCAACTCAAGCACCACTTCTGACAAAATTCGAGCCACATCCGTCCAAAATGCAAAAACGTTTCCACATGATCAGGCGACATGACAGAAATCGGCATCACCCGCACCACACCGCACACACCTTGCTGAGTCCTTCAGGCCATACCGATGGAGTTGTAGAGGTCAGTAATATACTTGGGGCAAAAATTTGAAATGAATAATCCGGAGGTTGCAGTTAGCCGTGAGTCGGCCCATGAGTTGACAACATGCTGACCACACTTCCATCGGAATTGGAGTGTTAATCGCTGATTGCCAGCGTCGACGCAACTGATGATTGTCAAACTCCTGCTCCCGCTGGGAAGCATAGTAGAGCCTTGTGATTAGTCCCTTTCGACTCATCCCGACCAGCATTGCCTGTAACGGCCGAAGTGTTATCGGCTCCTCCGGGAAGTTCGGGTATACAGACAGTACAGCTTGCTGTACCCTGACATACATGAATCGAAACATAAAGGACCGAATGACGTTATTCTGGGCCTCATCCAGGGTTTTGAATCTACCCTCCGTGTATAGATCACCCATTCGGGTAATATTCGCAGCCGCAAGCTCCTTCAATGCAGCGGGTTCGCGAGCGGCCGAGATCCCCGGATGCGAAGCAATGGGCAACAGAGGGGCATATAAATATGGGACCTGAGCTCTAGCAGCCAGTGCACTCCAAGCCCAAGACGTGCACAGCGGGGGGTTAATTTCCTGCCTAGGCCCACCGGTACCACCAGATAGAACCATAGCCTGCACCTGAAGGGGCAGAACCGTGTCAGCCTCAATGGTAACATGCGTCTGAAAACGCTGTGGAAAATGCCAGTAATGGGCAAAATGCGCTTGCGTGTAAAGATAATACAAGCGGAGATCAGGAGCTTCAAAACCGCCCGCTCAAATGGTTGCAGAAGTAGATCCTACCTGCATCGCGATTTCTTACCCCCCCCCAGACAAACGTAAGCAGCGTCGACTGCAGCGTTTGGAAGGATATGTTCAGTCTTATTGGGATATTAATTTAAAAAATACAGCATCGTAAGTAAGAACACCATTTTTACGACCACAATCCTATCTGCCAGCGACAGGGGGAGAAGTGCCCACCTTTCAGCTTGCTCCATTATACGCATAACGGCACGCCCATAATTTTCAGTGGTCACTACAGCGGGATCTCTATGGATCATTACCCCTAAATAATTTACTGGCTCAGAAGTCCAATGCAGTGGAAAATCCAGCTCCATCTCTCTCGTGCCCTCCGTTAGTGGAAAGACCACAGATTTGGACCAATTGATGCCCAAACCAGAGAACCTCTCGAATTAGACATATTCCCTCAACAAGGGCGAAAGATAGACCGCTGGTTCCCGGACGTAGAGCAGCATGTCGTCCGCATAAAGCGAGACAACAAGCGGGCATTGTCGAAACCTCAGAGCTGCATCGGAATGTTTTTGACAAAGCTTGCACGCCAGGGGTTCAATTACCAAATAAAAGAGAATGGGTGACAGGGGGCTGTGTACCATTTTCTATAGAAAATAAGGAAGAGACCCTGCCATTGACACAAACTCTAGCGACCGGCCCATTATACAAAATCCGGATCCATTGCACAAAGAAGGGAGAAAAACCCATTCTGCTGAGAACAGTAAACATGTAGGACCAATGGATAGAATCAAACGCCTTTGCCGCGTCGAGACGCACTGCAACGGCTTGAAAATCAGTCGAAGTAGTGCAATGTAGAGAATAGCGAGCGGAGATTGTGCGTGGTAGATCTCTCCATCACGAAACTAGACTGGTCTGGTAAGACCAGCAGGGGCACCAGGGGCTGAAGTCTCGTGGCAATCATTTTCGCCAATATTTTAGTATCAATATTGATCATGGAAAGTGGCCGATACGTCCCGCACTTATTAAGAGGCTTGTCAGGTTTCAGAGGAGTTTTTTAAACAAGTTTTTAAATATCGGAAATCAATTTGTTCAGATGAATTTTAACATTGTATATATTATGAAATTACATGAACTGTGATAGCTTCTCCTTTTACAAACAACTGTACAATTCAAACTGTAAATGTATTTCTTTTTATCTGTTGCTTTTATGGTTATTTGCTTTTAACCGAATAAAGTACTTTTTTGAACTTTGAAGAGGCTTGTCAGGTTTCAGAAGAGTGACCAATAAGGCCTCCCGAAGCGACGGTAGTAACATCCCATCATCATAGGCCTCCGCGTAGACATCTAGCAACCGTGGGGCTAACACTGTAGCATATGTCTTGTAGAATCCGCTCGGCAGACCGTCGGGTCCAGCAGCTTTACATGTAGAAAGCGCCATTATATCCTCTCGCACATCCTCCTCTCCAAACGGTTGCACAAGGTATTCGCAGTGTGCCTGGGATAGCCAACCTAACACCACATCGTCTAAATAGCCATGCGTCTCCGCAGCGGAAGGGGAGTCTTTGACGGCATAAAGATCTTTATAACATTTTAGCACTACATCGCAAAGCGCTTCCATCGAGTGATGTGATTCGCCTGCGTCGTCAATGAGCTCATTTATGGGCTCCTGGCTACGGGGTTTGCTCAGCTTCTGGGCAAGAGAGCGGCTAAGCCGTCCACCCTCACCATAATAGCGCGCTACCCTACGTCTAGAGTAGTGCAGTATCTCCCGGTCTTCACTGTCATTGTGTTCAGTGACGATTTCACGTATCTGAGCCAACTTAGCCACAGTTGGATCATCGTCAAAGGCTCGCTCCAGGACAGTAATATCCTCTGCCAGCCTCAATATCCGATGCGGTGATCCCTTAGCACCCCCGCCTATGCGCCTATGCATGCCCCCCTAATAGTAACCTTGAAGGCCTCCCAAAGGACCCCAGCACTATCCATCGTGCCTTCATTTTCCTTAAAATAATTCACGATGGCCTCCTCGCTAGTTTGCCTGAACACTGGGACCTTACGTTTCGAGGGCTGGAGCCGCCAGGCAAACTGTGTGTTGGACAGGCCTCGTGAAGGGCTCGCTCCCTCCCCGCATGACAGAGCCCGGACACCGGCTCTCCCGGTGCCACCAGAAGAACAACCCCGACGACCCACAGAAGCAACCCGCAACCCGTCCCCTACGGGACGCCTGCTCCCGGACATCTCTGTATAACTGGCCCGGGCCACCGTCAGCACCATTGCCCGGCCCAGCCGCCATCTTGGACACTGCACCACGAGGCCGCGTGGCCTCAGCTCGACCCCAACCCTGGGCCTGGCCAGGCCCCGACATCCCGGCACCACCATCCACCCAGGAGGTGAGCGGACCACTTGGCAGGTCAATGGGGGAGAGGAGTGTCGATGGCTCCCACCCGCCAGGTGCCGATCGCCCCCAGTCTCCCCGGGCGCTGGCTCCACCCCCCTGCTGGGTGTCTGGACTCCCTCATCCCGGACCTCCCAACCTCCAAGAGCGAGGGTCCGGACATCAAAGGAGGCCAGACCTATAACTGGGGCAGCTCCAGAGCAGGAAGGCAGTTGTATCCTGGAGTCGAGAGACACCTTGAAGAACTCATCCTTGACGGACTGCTGGTGCTGCCGCAGCCCTGCCTTGTGAATCATCGTCCTGCCTGCTGGCGCTGCCGCGGCTTCCTGCAACCTACATCCTCGTCTGGACCTGCTGGCGCTGCCGCGGCCCTCTGCAACCTACATCCTCGTCGGGACCTGCTGGCGCTGCCGCGGCCCTCTGCAACCTACGTCCTCGTCGGGACCTGCTGGCGCTGCCGCGGCCCTCTGCAACCTACATCCTCGTCGGGACCTTAGGCGCTGCCGTGGCCCTCTGCAATCTACGGCCTCATCGGGACCTGCTGGCGCTGCCGCAGCCCTTCCTTGTTTGAACTACCATCCGAGCCGCTGGGGCTGCTGCGGCCCAACCTCCCAGAACTTCGAGCTCGAGGATTGTGAGCTATCCACCCTACCACCTCTGTACCGGATCGGTACTAAGACTGTCCCGCTACCCCTTTCCCTTCCAGAGACTAGAATTGAGAGGACCCTTGTGTCCCGATCTCACTGTACCGTGATACTTTGCTTCAAGAACTGCATATAAAAAGCGTTAACCTTATCCTTGTGTGGTGTCCATCTGTGGGGGGGAAGTTACTTGTCTGTACGATCACTGGAGACGGCCCTCCCCGGAGGCCTCTCCCCTTGTCCTCGGCCGACCCTCCAGGTCCCCGTCTAACACTGTGGCGCCTCATACTCCGGCAAAGTCAACTCCATAAGTACTGCAGAATGATCACATTCTTGACCCAATGGCCCACTGCACCAGAAATCAACCAATAATCAATACGGGACCATGAGCCACACCCTGAGGATACACACGTACTCTCCCATGCTTCTGGGTGTCGCAACCGCCAAATGTCCTGTACATGTCCAGCATCGAAAAGACCCCACAACACGTCCGATGCACTTTTTTGCCGAACAGCACCTGAACCATACCGATCCTTAGCTTCATCCAAATACACATTAAAATCCCCACCCCAAATAATTTCATCAGGCAGAAACAGCAAAATCCTACGCTACACATCCTCAAAGAACGCCGGATCATCCACATTTGGCCCGTAGATATTCACCAAGAGCACACTCTCTCCACCCAGCTGACCATGCAATAACACAAACCTTCCCTTATGATCTGTGTCTGCCTTGATAACCGTGAAGGGGACACTTTCTTCACCAAAGTGAGCACTCCTCTAGCATACAAGGAGTAAGTGGAAGACACACGCACACTGGCCCAGCATGCACCAACATTCCAAACTGACACAGCTGTTAAATGCGTTTCCTGCAAGAAAGCGACATTCACTCCCATATGATCAAGGCCTGCGAACACCATCCTAATCTTCCGTGGAGAATTTAATCTGCGAACATTCCAAGTAGCAAACCTAATGGAACTACCCATTATCGGGTGTCAGGGAGATGTGGCAGCAGACATTATATTCATAGCATTGAGACCATAAGTTGCAGCATATTATGCACAACATAACTGAGCACCTTGCAGAGAACCAAGAACTTCCATCCAACCCCAGACCCGCCCTAGCCCACCCACCACCCACTTCAGCACCCCAACTCTGCCAAAGCCATCCCCGAACCCAACCTAACCCACCCCCTCCCACAACAATAGGAAGTATAATTTGGGTACACCCATTTGCGGGGGGCACTGAAGCGCAACTCTCCCGCATAGCAGGAGTTGACCGAGCGGGCAATATGTTACCATCCTAGCTCCTCCTGATAAATCCTGTGTACTTTAGCGTGATATGCAGGGCCATCGGGAACCAGAACATAAGGAAGATCACAGGCCTTGGGGACAACGCAAAGGCTGCACGGCTTGGAATCAAGAAGATAAACTGTAGCCTCACAAAGGCCGCTAACCCCCCGCGAATCAAGGGAAAAACAAGTCGTCAAGGCACATATTGAACAGCAATGCAACAGACAAGTAGTACTGCCGCAGTGATCCCCCTCCCATCGAGGCCTGCTGCCCAGCAACATCATGAATAGAGAGGTGCGATTTTAAACAGGTTCCAATGACAAAAAGAGACATACAATCCCAAATACAAGCTGAGCACCTTAAGTAGATGTTACGCTAATCTCCAATACAATACCCTCAATCCTCAGCATCCTCTTGCCCCTCCCTCTCTGATGCCTCAGTAGAGTCTCGCTTCCTGCTCTTCAACATTTTTGCATAATCCATTGCAGCCTTTGGGGAGGAGAATATTTTATTGTCAGCGATGGCCCCGATGCGGAGGTGGGCCGGATACAGCATAGCATATGGGACCTCCTCTGTGCGCAGAAACTGCTTCACAGCACCGAACTCCCTCCGTGCGGCCTGGACGGCGACCATGAAGTTCGGGTAGAAAGCAGTTGAGTTCCCTTGGTGCTCAATCTTCCCCTTCTCCCATGCCAGGCGTGAAATGGTGTCCCTATCCCTGTAGTTCAAAATCCGGGCTATGATGTGACGGGGAGGGGCCCCAGGGACAGGGCGAACAGCCAGCAAACGGTGGGCACGTTCCACTATGAACATATTAGACAGCTGTTCTGTGCCAAAAATGTCTGTGATGAGGCACTCCATGTATGTTTCCATTCGTCCCACATTCGTGGATTCCGGCAGTCCCGTTACGCGAATGTTATTGCGCCAAGACCGCGTTTCCAAATCTTCATTTTTCGCCTGTATGAGAGCAAGGACCTTTTCCATATTTAGCTCTTTATCCGTGAACGTGGACAGACCATCCTCCACAGCCGAGACTCTCTGCTCCACCTCCCCCATTTGCGCATTTTGCTTTTCTACCTGCGAGGACATATGATCCAGTCTGTGGTTTACAGCCGCCATGCCACCCTCTATTGATTGCAGGGTCTGCTGCATCGCCACCAATGTGGCCTCCAGTGTAAGGGGCCCATCAGCCTCTGCATCCACCTCCGAGTCTGAAGCGGTCTTCTGTGGAGTCTTTGGCACCCGCCGCGACTCAAATGGGAGCTTGGATTGAGTTTTATCTGACCGGCCCATGCCTGCAGCAACTAACCCACGCAATACAGCAGTCATAAAATTCAAGCGTCTCCGGGGAGCCACACTATGTTGCACCAAAGAAAGGAAACCAGCACAGTCCCTTGTGTGGTCTCAGCCAGCATGTAGCTCTCGCAAGTACCTTCCAAGTATAACCCACTCACTGCAGCCACTCTAGCACTTAAAAATCTTCCCAGCCAGACCTTCCGCTATTGCAACCAGGGGTCCAGTCGTAGGTGGGTAAACGGCAATACAGTAGTTGAAAGCCACAGTACCGGATAGTCAACATAGGCTTAAGTCAGTGTAGGCCTCTCACTAACTCCACCAAATAACCGGAATAGCTGAATGTTAGTCAGAGGAGAGGCGTGGAAACCTCCAAAGATGCCAATGCAGCCTCACGACTCGGCTTCCCGCCTCCAATACCCCAGCAGTGGGATCAGGCTCTCTGCATGCAGGGGCACACCAGGCGCATGAGCGCTAATAAATGTGCAGGTACGAACCGCAACAATAACGGTCACTGCGCTGGCCAGTACAGGCGATATCTAGCGCTCACAGCTCAGGGGGGGTCTCAGCCGACCGTCAGTCCACCGTGATCCGGCCCTCCCTTTGGTAAGCACCACCGCCCCACACCAGACTCAGCGAGCCGGGTACAGCCCCCGTCCCTGACCCGATCCCACCTCCGCAGCCCGTGTCGTCAGGCAGGCCAGCCCACTCACCGCACCTGATGCTGATGGGCGCCGGTAGTCAGGAGTTCCAGGACCGACCTTCCGCCGCCTCAAGTCTCCGCCGGCTGCAGCAGGCCTCGTTGGCAGCTCCGGTCCCCCAGCACACAGGCCTCTCCGTCAACTGCCACGGGGCAAGGAAACTCAAGGACGCCTCACATGGACGTCGCTGTTTGTCCGCAAAGACTGCAGCAGGCTCAGCACTCACAGATAGCGGGGAAAATGCGCCGACAGGGTGCAGATTGCAGGCAGCCCCTCGGCGCAGCGGTCTACAGGAGTGTGGCGGCCGCCATTTGCAGGCCCCGCCGCGGGGGATGACGGCGCCTCAATACAGCTCGGAAGGCAGGGGAGAGGTGCCACAAATTAACACATCTGTTGCAGGTGCCGGACAGCAACGCATAGCAGGGTTTCAACAGCTTCAGGGGCCCAGGATGCCGCAAATATTTGTCGGATAGTTACTCAGTCATGCAGAGCCTCACAGCAGTGCGGCCATCTTGCTGTGCACCCTCTAGCGCCCCCCCATTCCCATGCAACTTCTGAGAATAAGAGGGAGGTTCTTCTGGGCGGAGGGACAGTGCACCCTTTTCCCCAAAAAGTGTTTTGACTGTCTCCAGTCTAGGCACAAGAGAAGGGACCCTGTCTATACCCTGAAGCCACCCACTGGTGGACATTCTTTAGAGGTGGCCAATGCGGCCTTTTAGGAGGTCATACCAGAAGCCGAGGATATAACAAGTCCTACTGTTTGCTAGCTGGTAGGTGGCCCCGGAGAGTAAGCTTGTGATACCTTATGGTGGAACTCATCACTTCCACCAGATCACAATCAATGGGGTACCTATCATTGTTCTAAGACTGGTTTCCCCAGATAAGTATCTACTAGGACAGGTCTGCAGGGTACCCCAGAAACATGAGCAAGACGTTGTTCGCCATATGACCCTGGTCTCCCTGGAATGGAGGGAGAAGTGGCCCAGAGGAGGGTCATTGTCAGTCACCAGATGTCAATTAATTGCATCATGTGAAATAAAAACCACCAGTGATAGAAGAGCTAGGTAAGACAACCGCCTAGGGTACCCTGAAAGCTAAAGCTTCGGAAGTACTACTCCCAAACAGAGAGTATGGAAGCCAAGAGAGAGACCATGAGGTAGCAGGTGGGGGAAATCCACGGTGGGAGGACCAGTGCATCAGGGGTTACCTGCACTGAGAAGAGCACTGCAAGGCTAACTTTGGCGAGGCCACTTCTGATGAGGAGGATCTACCTGTGCTGTCCAGAGACAGGAGACCAGCACAAGGCAAACCCATGCAATACACAGACAGAGTGTGTCACCCTGGTGGGGGCCATTGGTTTCCCCCTGGAAGTCCTGGCTTGCCAGGCACCCTTTCAGCCTATGTTGAAAAAGTAGTCTTTGGACACAACCTCTGAGCTGGCAGGAGGGAGAGTGAAAGTATAGTGCCTATCACCCGGGGCTGCTGCCCCACACTTTAGAAACCTAAGAGACCTCAGGAGCAAGTTGAAGACTCCAAGGGTGGAAGTGAGGCTTGCCCAGGGACCAAGGTTGGAGCCTCCACCAGCCTGTGGATGGCCAGGGGTCTGGAACTTGACACTGACAGCTGTCAGTGGCCTCTGTTGATTGCTGTCCTTATTGGCAGAGTTTCCCTGGGTTAGGGATAGAAGTCTGAACCAAGAGGCAGAATGCACATCACCTTGTTAGTGTCACACCAAGTGCCACTCACCTGGATTGCATAGTTATTGGTCCTTCAGCACAATATCACTGGCTTTATGAGAACCATTGTGTTCCTTTGAGATCAAGAGACATGGAATATTCGTCTAACACCAATTGGGTGCATTTAAATCCATGAACTTTGGAAAACCAGTGACGAGTGCCAAATAGTCTTTTCATGAATTGTTCCCAATGTCTAGGACCAGATTTTACACCATGCATGTATAGGCACACACCTAATAATACACATATAGACACTAATATACACATAGGCATCTACATAAACATATATACTCACAGAACATGCAGACAGTGGTCCAATTTATGTTAAGGGTGCACTACTCTGGTCTGTTCCAGGCACCCCTTTAGAAAGGGGTGCCTGTTACATTTGAGGCAGTGAGCCTCATTACAATCAATGCACTGCCACCATGGCAGCTGCAATCTCACGGAGCAGCTGTTTTAAAACAGATTCACTATGCAGGCAGCACCAGTGTTTACTTCATATGGGAACATAGATCCTCCTGCAGTGAGTAATTGCACCCCCTGCAAGGGGATGGCTATGGGGTCAATGAGAATTCCTTTAGCCCTTCTAGAGGGCTGCCTTCTGGGAGGAACATTGGCTGTGCTCCACTTTATTTGTATCATACAGTCATTGTGTTCCTGATAGCCTCCTTGCCTCTATCACAATGTCTATAATGAGGCGCAGGTGCAGGCACAAAGTGTTTCCCCATTATCATGAGCCACGCCATATGCCAAGGATGGACTGCCTTCTTAAGATAGCATTGGCATTATATATGCACTGGCACTATCAGAATTACAGAAGAGGTCGCAAAAGCGCCCACAGCTCCTTTTGTAGTACAACTATATGCCAGGGGCATAGAAAACCAATTCAGAAAATCTGTAACTGTCTTTTGTGACCCGTAACATCATCTGTGATGCCGCCTAAGGTCAGTAGAATAGACAATCTAAACAAAAGAGATGGTCAGACGGTGATGACATATATGCGTAGCCGGTATTAGTTTTACGCAGGCTACATGTATGATTGCTTGGCATTTACTTGGAGAAGTCCATTTGTCTGTGTGATGAAACACAGTCTTTTTTGCCCATCGAGCCTTTCTCTCATGAAAACGATCACTTGTATTTATTTTTTTAATAAAGTTTTGTATAGAGCGAACATGATCCCGAAGGATATCAAAGCGCTTTACAATTTGAGGGAGAGGAAGGTAATAGTTGCAGTACAGTCGTCAAAAGGAATACCAAACCAAGCAAATCAAATATGCATATCAAGCAAAAGGTTATGAACAAAAGGGACAACAAAGGGAAATATAATAATTGGACCATAGAGAACTGGTAGGGGAGCAAGAGACTAGTAAAGCAGAATAATACCAAAGGCAGGATTTTGGGTGTAAGTCCAGAGCATTACAGCAGACAATTCTAGACCCTTTTAAGGTAGGAACTTGTTCATGAGTAATCTGTAGGTGTTGTACTATGGAATTCGGCAGATGCAGTGTCTGTTTTCAGCATAATTATGGATTTACCATACTTGTCATAAAATCCATCCCTGCTGCATAATTAGATGATTCCAACAAAACATTGTTTCCAATTTAAGATAAGAAGATAATAAAAGGTTTGAGAACAGAAGATTCAAAAAGAGAAAGTGGTACTTGTGGTGCTTAGCTGGGCATACCATTTGCAAAGGTTTATTTGTCAGCTATCAGGTGCAGATTGCTGCAATGAGATATTACACTGGTACTAATGAAGTCACGCTTTTGCCCAGAAAGTACTAATGTGAGTTAAGGTGATAAAATAGCGAAATAATGCTGTTGCAGCATTTGTCACCTTATGCCCTGCAATTCAACTGATCGTGACATATGTTAATCAATATGAAGTAATTGCATGCCATGGTTTCTTTAAGAGAGCAAGACCAATCCAAAGCCCAATAACAAAAGAAATGACTTTCCATGATTTCAGGGCAACATGCTGCTCAGGGTAAAGCTCTACACACCTTGACAGGAGTAGTAAGTGCTATAGAAATGCAATTATAATACAAAACAATAGTATAACCAAGACTAAATTAATACCACAACACTCAGCAGTTGGGCAGGCATTTGTAGATCATAAAGGCTACATATATATGTCCTTTCACTGCTTGATACTCTTACTCACATAAGACAAAACTGCTAAGGGTCATGTCCATCACCCAGTAATGTACCAGGCCACAGCAAACATACCACCCATCACCAACTGAACAGGCATGGAATAACCGAAGCGATGTGCCACATGCCACTGGCCAGTGGAGGAATAACTGAGTCCACCATTGCATGCCCCAACTAGGTACATACTACGACCACCTCTTGACATCTGATAATGACTATCAGCTATGGGATGATATTAACAAAGTCGATCCCAGCAGATCTCCCCATCATTCCTCCCTCCAACCTATACCTGCTCAGGACCACAAACTTTGAACAAAATATCTCAGAATGCATAATGCAGTGCACTAAGCAGCGAAGCGGAATATAAACATAAGAAGTATCAAAAAGGGACCTAAAGAGCTTCTCAAAACTGCTAGTTTGCTGAAAACTGTGTGTCAGTCTCTCACACTACTTTATCTATCACACTGGTAAACTCTGTGAACTATGACACGAGAGCTGCATCTCAGTGGTCAAGTAAAATATCTGCATCTCATGAACATTAATGCATGTCTTACAAAGGGTTACCAGACTGCTTCATACACACAGGCCATAATTTGATTAATCAGTCCTGGATCTTCCTTTTGCAAATAATTAAGAGGTTTGTTAACTCAAATGGTTGAATTGAAAATAAAACGAAGCAGTGTGTGCGTGTGCGTGCGTGTGCAGACAAATGGTGGTAGAGCCTGATGTCCTTTGAATGTCTTGGACCGTTGTCCATTAGTAGTCACAACCTAGTTCTTGGCTTGCTTCTTTGCTTGAAGTGGTGGGGAGGCTTCATATCATGATCCATAGCAGAGTTTCTGCCACAGCGTTTTGTTTTTCTTTGAGTGTCTGCTTGGGTATTAGAGAGTTTACCAGGTTGTTGTCAGATGAATGCTTAAAGTAGACATGTCGAAGATTGGGTGATTGGAAATGATTGCCTCAGTACTTTATATGCAAGAGGATTGCTGTTTTTTGTTCTGTTATTTTTAAGAAACAGAGATTTTGTCTAAACCATAGGCTCCAAGTAGCATTCAAGAGAATTATTTTCTGTCCACTGTACCAAATAAAGACAGATGCCTGCCTTGTGCGAGTTAATACTGACCCTGCTCCTCAGGGCAACAGTCCATTTCAAACTACCAGGTAGAGGGAAAACAAGCAATCCCAGACCGGTTTTTGCACTGTTCGATCTCGTCAGTGAGGTATAGCTTGCATCCGGTGGCACAGCTTGTAGACACGCTTTAGGGTGGCCACCTGAAGTCTCACAAGATTGAAGGTTTTTTTGTTGGTCTTGTTAGATTTCAAGGCAGTCATCTTGGGGTCAACTATCCTGTACAGCAAAGTAATGGCCCGATAGGGTGGCCTTTGTAAGGGCAGGCTCAAACTCAAGTGCTGACAAAAACATTTTTAAAAGCCTGCTAAAGTAAAACAATAACACGCATTTGCATTGCAATATGTCTTGCAATTACGAGATTTTGAGTTAATGACAATGCCTTTTATTTGTGTTTTAAAAACCTGCAATAGTGAAATGCATTGTCATTTAGAATACCAATAGGTCATAGTTTCTAAAAATGCTAGACCTATATAGCATAGCAAATGCTTTCCGTTTACAAGCGTCTCATGTTGAGCTTTAACGTTAATAAAGGCCAGGCCCCTTTCTTTAGATGAGCCATGCCTAAAGAAAGGTCCGAGGCCACTATTGTCAAGATGACAAACAAATGCTTTTTTGTAAAAGCGTCCCACCCCATAAAAGCACCCATGGAGTGCTGAATGCACTGATTGTTGCAGGAAAGCATGTAGTGCCTGCAGTTGCAGAATCCATTAAAGAAAATAGTGCTAACAGAATAAATAAGATGTACCGTTGAAGAACCGAAGTAAAAGGCCCCATCCTCATGGGAAGTTACAAATAAAGACAAGGTGGTACTAAGGAGGGACCAAACAGCCTAATAACAAATCTGAGCCAGCATTTAGGTAGGACAATGACACAAGCCAATGACAAATATGGGCGGAGAGGGGGCGTGGTTTCAAGCCTATACTCCAATACGGCATGACTCGGGCTCGGGCTCGACCTAAAAACGGTCTGCTCTCAGGACACAGTGCATGTATGAGATAAAGAATTGAAAATAACAAAAGTCGTGATGACTAAGTATACTTTTAATTTGTAATCTAGTCACTCATGTAGATGAAGCACTCCTAGGAGGAGGAATGGTGCACAATACTGCAATAGTATGATAGTGAAACCAAAATACTCCCCTGTGCTGATCCAAGATAAGACTAATGTTGTCTCAAAGCAATTGTTGAAGGTGGCTGACACAATCAAGGCAGTAGTTGAAGGGAGTTAAACAAAAGTCCCCTCTGTGCATACTGCAAACAATATGCCAGACCTTAAACGTGTCATACTAGAATGATTTGAAAACAAGAGTGCAAATTCCAAACATACTTCCTCGACTAGGGACAGAAAGTAACAGTGCAAACCAAGTGCGGCCGGTACAGGTAAGAGCGGTGGGGCGATGGGGGAGTGGACATATGAGAGGATAGGGAAAATAAAATAAATAAATAAAACCACTTACCTTGGGCTCGCCATATTGCAGAGTTGGTGATGCGACGAGCGCAAAGTAAGTGGTTTTATTTATTTATTTTATTTTCCCTATCCCGGTGTCTGTCGAATTCCCAACCCCCCGCCCACCCCACAGCTCTCCCCAGTATCGACCATGCCTGGTGCAAACTAGGGTACCCTTCAAACACACATATACTGCCAAGGTGAATGTAAATGAATAACAAACCATATTAAATATGATATATATTGAGCGATAAAATCTACACCATTGCACACTGCGAACAAATAGCATTCGCACCAACCACTCATATGCATGTGCAGATTACAGCGCGGCTACTCCATTAATGTGCCTAACTGCACAAGAATAAAGGGAATCTTATTGCCCATTAAGGCAAATGCAGGATTAGGCAGCACTAGCAACTGCCTGCACCCACTTTTATAAAGAAAGTTTGCACACAAAAAAATTAAGAGTTTTACTGTGGTGCTGCATGGTGCCCACTCTCGCTTGATTTCCAGCCATCAGTAAATTCATACATCAGAAACTGTGAGAGTCAAAACCACATTGAATATCACAAGACTCTTAGGCCATTATGTAATAACGCATTTCTCTATAGAAACATAATGGGTAAAACCCTTTGGTACATAAGGCCCCTGGTTCTTAGGTGCCTGTCAACTACTGCAGCAGCTCTGAAGCCACGGCTCTACATCAATCAATCACTCAGGATTTATAAAGCATGGCTAATCATTCGATTGACATCCAGGTGCTTGCCGGTCCTGAGGCTTATTTGAACAGCCAGGTTTTGAGGGCCAATCAGATTTCCAGAAGTGAGGTGATGGTCCGGAGGTGAGTGGGGAGGTTATTCCAGGTCTTTGCTGCGATGTGGTGGAAGGAGCGTCCTCCACTTCTGCTTCTGTATATGCGGGGAGTATGAGCTTCCCTGCAGCAGTTTATCATTCTTCAATGAGAACAAAATTGCCTTGTTTCTAATCGCATCCTTCCCAAGTTGGTTATCTACATGATCCTTTCCTCCAAATATCCTTCCACCATAAAGGTATTTGAGCTTCTGGAAGCATCTAGTGCATAAGAGTGTATGTAAATTGTAGTGTCTTCAAATGTCTCCATAGGGTGTTGGTTAAAGTCATAGGAGGCAATCGGGAAATATTCACAAGTTATTTTAGAATAGTTCCATTTAGTCAACATCCATCGACTTTAAACCAGACTACAAAGATTCTGTGGCCTTATTTATGAGGCCCTTACGCCGCTGTTGCGTCACTTTTTGTGATGCTGTGATGGCGTAAAAAATGCATCACAATGCGCCATATTTACAAAGTGAGGCATCTAGGGAGATGCGTCACTTTGTAAACCTCTGCACTACATTAAACCTGCCACAGGTATAATGTTCGAAGGGTTTGGCGTTCCGACATAGAAAGGCCTCATAGTATTGTTGGAGTGAAATCTATGAGATTTCACTGCGTCACTTCTGGGGACTCACTGGGTCAAATCCTTCTGCCTGCTTGAAGCAGGCATAAAGAGTGATGCTGGACTTTACACTTGGGACTTACCCCATGTAAAATGACACATTGCTGGAGTTGTGTCTCTTGGCAACCGCTGGGGAGAGGATGTAATGAGGATTACAAATTGGACTCTGATGGCCCACTAAGAAATTAGGTCATAGTGGGGAATTAGGGTCGCAACCCACTATTTCCCCAATAATTCCCTATCCATATGGAAGCATGTGAAATCTCTGTAAGAATAACACTGGGTACACGTGAATCCATGCACGTTAACCTTTCTCATCGGTTTGCTAACACTGTTACAGACCCTGTCACGAATTCTGCAAGACCTATAATGAGTCGGTGGTAATGACAATATTTAACAGAGCATCCACTTTGCTCCACAGGCTATGTGTTCTTCTTAGGGCGCAATATTCATTCATCATCCTTTACTGCAAGAGCACACTCATGTAGTTTGTGATGTTGACAATGTAACCTTGTTTCTTTTCGCTGGTCTTTCAAGGGTATTTAATGTATTTTCAATGTTGACGTTTTGCCACAGTGTTGATGGGATAGCAAACTTGGCAGGTCTGAATTCTTGCAGTCTATTTGCCTCTACAACCTGTTCATTCTCTGAGTTGACTTTCCCCACCAACTTGAATGTTGCTATTCAATAAATCATTTTCTTTCGACAGGCAGCGAAGTTGGAGCGTTTGGAAGGCTGTGAAATTAATAGTGTCTTTCAGTCAGCTGAAGCTATAACACACACGTAATTAAAATAAATACATGATCCATCATAGGCTCTGCAAAGACAAGAAGACAAGAGGCCCTAAAACACCCACATCACTGAAACAGTGCTTGCTGTATTAGCATGGTGTAGCAGTAGAAGAACTCTGTGCGCCATCCATGTCACTTACAAACATTTACTCCAGCAAGTGGTGGATTGGTTAGTCAGTTATTTGGATTTGGAAAGATAGCAGAAGGATAGAGGAGGAAAAAGGGTTTGTATTTATATACCGCTTGTTACCCCTGATGGGGTGTTGAAGCACGCTACTCCGGTAGCCCATAAAGGATTAGTGGTGAATTAATATTTTGTGAAATATGAAAGTAATTTCAGTGGTGGATATTTGGAAAAAATAGATCTTTTGTTGCCATTGGAACAAGCATTTCCGAATTTAATAGATCTTGCCTTTATAATAAGATTGCCAAGCTATTGGGTTCGCCAGTGCTTGTCTGTATAGTACTGTTTAAAGAGGGAAAAATAATTTCACAACACTGGAGGCGACATAAACGTATCTTAAGGTCTCGCTAAACTGTACACTGAATTAAAGATTTGCCTTCTTAATAAATGTCTGTTTTTTCAAACAATTTTCACATGGGCAAGTGAGTAGAATGTCTTTTTAGTTTTTTTTTAAAGAAGGAAGTTTAAAGGAAAACGCATGCCAAAGCCCAATTTAGTTTTCACAGGACTCGTACAGAAAAAAAATATGATTCCGTGCAAAAAGCTTATTGATGTACAGTTAAAGTTTGCTTACAACTGGTGCAGAAATAGAATCTTTACAATATACACGCGCTGTTTTACACCAGTGACATGTAATACCACGTAGAGACGACGTTAACTACGCCCAGAACTAAGAAAGGCTGGTCGAGAGTCCCGCTGGAAAGTCAGCTGTGGATCATGCGGCCGCTAGGTGGCAATGCAGAGTCCCCATGTTGGGAGCTTGTCAGAGCAGAGTCTAAGTCCAAGTTGTCAACTGTCAGTTGTTTAAGTTTGGCCTAAAGAAATCTTTCGTTGTTTTGCAAGCCTCATATCTCCCCCAAAGATGATAGTGAAATATATACGTATATATACATAGAGTGGCTTTGGTCAGCCCTCTTCATCGATCGGTCTGCTCAAGTGTCAATCACTTTGTCCAGTGGATCAGCCCACTTCACCCACAGGCTCTCTGCATAAGAGTGGGGCCTTTTGTTATTTCACATTTGCTCATCCGCCTAAAACGTTGTCCACTCCAATGTTAGGGATGGTAGGACACCTTATGTTTTCTTGTTTTTTAAAAAAAAAAAAAAGATTTTTTCCTGCAGATGGTCATATTTTGCGTTTATGACCCTCTGAAATGGTGGTATTTTCCACCTTTTACTACTTAGCATCATTAGTGGACGTTGGTGAGGTCACTCAGCCTTATCAGGTGGAAACGCATCCCTTTGTACCCACTCAGGATTTTCACACAAGGAGCGATATGCACCGGGGATACTCGTATGGACTGGTGCCCGCATGGGCGTAGGAAGTGTGGGGGACGCGGGGGATATGTCCCCCCCAGATTTTGGAGTGGGGGGGACACTCGGGACAAGGGTTTGGGGGATGAAAGTGCTACCTAATGGCCCTGCACTTGACCTGCCTGGAGTCTAAGAGGCCACCCGCCCTCTGCCCTTTGTTATGCTGCAGGAAGGCTCAGAGTCCTGGGAAGAGGAGAGAAGGGGAAAAAACTGTCTCTTTTCCTTCATACATTTCTGTCTTTGTCTCGCTCCTCCTTAAGTTCTGATTTCAAGAGCTCTTATTACTCGCTCTTGCATCTCCTTTTCTTCATTTGTTTCTCTGTGAAATGGATCCAAAATAGGCGGACACTGGCTGGATATTTCCTCATTTACTGACCGTTTTAAAATTCCAAAGAAAAACCTCGGGATGGAGAGAAAAAAAAAGGAAATACCTAAATTAAGCAATACAGAGTGGCCAGCAGACAGGCCAGATTGTTATTTATACCCACACACATTAGAACCACTTTACAGAGTTTGCCAGTGAAAGCGCTACTTTCTTTTTTTCTTCTTTCTTTGAACAACATTGTTTTCCCACGGGAAGTGCACAATTTCTAAAGGGACTGCAATACCTGGTTGATGAGTGGAGTGAAAATGTTTAATATGATCGTTTTCAACTGTTTTAAATATTTTATCTTATAAAATGTGTACTGCAGCTCTGTGTTCGGGGATGTGATTTTTTTTTTAACCGAACTGCTTACATTTTGAAAGGATATAAGCGATGGACATTGAAACAGGTCCCTTCCTGGTCCTGTAGCCATGTCCTGAATTTTTCAGGCAAAATCACTTACTGATTTCTGAATAATGAGTTTAAAACTGTTACGGTAACCATGTTGTTCCTGAATACATTTCACACGATTTGCTCATTCTTGCATTCCTTATGAGTGTTTGCTTTTTTCATGGTGTTATTCAATTTTTTCAGGCAGCATTTTACTGTTGTCTAGTGCATAATTTGAATTTAGTTGCAGCATAATTGAGTTGTAGCTGAAGGCAGTGCAAGTTTCTCTCAGTGGGGCACTATGGTGTTCAGTGTGGGAGAGGATGTGGCACTCTGGCCAGAGCTGCTGAATTCGGAACTGGAGCACCATTTTCAGCCTTCATGACAAGTCCACCAGACCCCACTCCTGACAGAGCTCATTCCGATGCTACACCTTAGAAGGCCCAATAGACCTTAGAAGCCCTGGTGTCTTAGCACCCACAGGTGGACCCCTACGGTGGCAAGTGTGAGTTAACCTGGAAGGCCTGTCCACCACAATCCATACTGCAGTTCACCTCCAGTCTTTCGAGCAGGCATACAAAGAAGCACACCCTAGATCGACAGTGACTGTCACTGAAGTCACAAGATCCTTGAGGCCAGTCCACCGCACCCATTGGTACCTCCATTGGCCTTTTTCAGCAGTAGTGGTGCAACTTACCAGGGGTTGGCAATGTAGGATTTGCATGGACACCAAACTTAGGGGGTGATTATAATGAAGGTGGAACCGCCACATCACCTTGTCAATGGCGGTCCCACTGCCATCGGTGACTGCACCAACGCCAACCATATCACAATGGCGGGTGCTTTCCTGGCAGTCGGAAAGACCAACCGCCACGCACCCTACTGGCTACTTGAGCCCGACAGTGCGGCGGAGGGGCTCTTGGTTCCTACAACGCTGGTGGTGCCTACCAGGCACCACAGTAGGGGTTACGATACCCCTTACCCGCCAGCCTATCCATGGCAGTTCATCCGCCATGGAAAAGTTGGTGGAAAGGGACATTGGAGGCCCGTAGCGGGCCCCTTTCCCCTCAGCCCCCAGACATGGGACCTGACAGAGCGTCCCGCCTCCCCCCTTCCGCTCCAAAACCACCAAGATAATCTGCGGCGTACGCCAAGGCTCATCCCTCAGCCCAACGCTGTTCAACGTCTACATGGCACCACTCACCCACGTCGCCTGACAGCACGAACTAAACATCATCTCCTCCGCCGACGACACCCAGCTGATCCTCTCGCTCACCAAGGACCCTCACACTGCCAAAACCAACCTCCACGAAGGAATGAAGGCTGTCGCCGACTGGATGAGTGATAGCCGACTGAAGCTGAACTCGGACAAGACAGAGATCCTCATCTTCGGCTCAACCCTATCTGCCTGGGATGACTCCTGGCGGCCAACAGCACTAGGAGCACCGACCAACCATGCACGAAACCTAGAGATTATCCTTGACCCCACACTCTCCATGACAAAGCAGGTCAACGTCGTCTCCTCAACCTGCTTCAACACCCTCCGCATGCTTCGCAGGATCTTCAAGTGGATCCCCACTGAAACTAGAAGGAAGGTCACCCAAGCCTTAGTCAGCAGTAGACTGGGCTATGGCAACACACTCTACGCAGGAGCCCCGGCCAAACTCCTGTCACGACAAACCGAACATCTTCTAACCTTCAAGACTCCTGGAGATCTGGCACTTTGAACAGTAGCAGTCCCCATCCCCCAGCCCCTTGAGACCCTCACAGGTATGTAGTGCGCTTTACAAATGCTATGATTGATTGATTGACATGTCAGTTTTTACATTACGGCAGATGGTGCAGCCAGCAGCACCTGCTGCAATGTAAAAGATAGATACTGCGAACGCCATAGTGGCGGTTGCATTGTAATGCCTATCATCGGCCCGCCACCTTAAAGGCCAGCGGTCCCATTCCTCGATTCGATGGTAGACGGACTGAAGTCCGCCTGCTTTCGTAATCCGCCCCTAACTTTGCAAACTTCATGGTCTCTGCTTCATGCACAAACACTTTTACCATGTGCAGCCTTCTTTCGGGCCATTGGAGTTATGCAGCAATGGAGGCCAAAATTATGTTGCAGTGTTGACTAAAGGATGCAACAATAAAAAGGCTGCAGCATAATGCAGTGTATTTTAAGATACTTTATTATTTTAACATATTTATACATACTAACAGCCTCTGCAAAGCTTTTGCCTCATTAGTACCTGTGTAACATACAAATGCAGCACAGGGAAAGGTGACCAGTCAACCTTTGCAAAGGGCCCTACACTTCACAGCAACATAAGTCACATTTCTTTTAGTAATTTTGGAACCGTTTGAGCTACAAAATTGTTTTGGGTCAAATCGTTAGATTATGCATCAGATGATGTATTATGTAGCAAATATGATACAGCCATAGTTAAGTGGAATTTTCTTTTCCACTTAACTTAATTTTGCACCAGTATTGTAGTTGATCAATTAATAAGTTCCCCAAAGCCATAAGTCGAGTTTGGGCACAATTTGCATTTTAAAAGCAGTCCTACAACATAGGGCGACTTTTAAACTGACCTCAGGCTTCAGCAGTACACACATGCAAACGCAGAAAGGACTGCTGGCCTCTAAACTGCCATGCCCTAATATATTTTAGGGACTTAAAGGTAGTTCTAATCTCCCTGCCCTAGTATGAACTAGGGCCTTATAGGAGAGGTCATGCCAATCATAGGGGTACCCTAACCCATAGTGCACCCTAGTGTATGTAGTTGTTTTCACAGTATCTTTAAGTGTCTCTTTCAGAATAGCACTGGCCCTGTGCCTTTTCAGGCAGAGGACAGGGTCAGTCAGAGTCAGGTACCACCAGTACCAGTCAGCAAAACGTTGGGGAGTGCCCAGGGCACAGGATGGCTTTGCAACACTAAAGAAGCACAGACTCAGAATTTAAAACATAATACCAGGGTTGGGGGGGGGGGGTTCTCTTTAATAATCAGAATTGATTTCTATCCTAATGAACCCATTTTCCAACATTAGGATAAGGAAATATTGGGGGAAAATCATAATGTTCTAATCTATACCTTGAAGTTTTCATGCAGCTCTTTGATGACAGTTAATAGCTCACTGTTCAATGTTAGGATTTTAACTTATAAACTGCAAATACCAACAGAATCTCTCAGACAAAGGCAGTAACTCACTGAACAATTTACATGATATGCATTTTGTGATCTGCGTGGTACACATTCTTTGCAGCATGCATATTAACCCACTGTGTCTACCTTACCAAGAGTCAAAACTTCCACTAGACAAACCTTCGATCTCTCTCAATAAAGATCATTAATCACCAAAGTTATCTTCACATTTTTATTGTTGCCTGAAAATTGCTGGAGACCAAGAATGCAGCAGCAGGTACTTTTCAAATCTTAATGCACTTGCAAACACGACGCCCCCACCCTAAGTCAGCCACCTATGTTTGCTTGGTGCATCAAGATGATTCATATACATGTTTTGTTAACATTTGGTCTGATTACTATATGAATGTAAATAACAATAAAGCATAAATGAAAATTGTTACAACATGCCTGGTTTTCTTAATATTTCACTTCGAAAGTATGCGATTGTAGTTGTTTAACAGGCGGTGATTTGTATAGGGTCACTGGAAAGTCCACAAGGTTGTCCCTGTCCCCCCCAGAATTTTAGTGTCTCCTACGCCCCTGGGTGCCCGAGTGCCACAAATCCACAAATCCTGCATTTACTTCCTGGCGCTAGACATCCGAGCCGCAGGTGTGCTGAAGTTTGATGGGAAGAGGTGGGCAAGCCAAGCAAGGCTGCTTGAGCCTGGCTCGGGCTGAATGACTGGCTCTGTTCCACGATTGAGCCACAACAGAGTCTGGCATCCAACCCTTTCCCCTCCCTGCTGCAGTGGTGAAAGTCAAAAACCGCCAAATGCATAACTGATGAACGCGGGGCTTTTAAAAAGGTGCTTTTCACAGAGTCTCTGACCGCAGCAAAACTGAGCGGTGAATCCCACGTATTTCTCTAAAGACCTGCAGAAAGTCAGGGTGCACTTTGTTTTGTTAATCAATGTCATTACTCTCGTTAAAATGCTGATCCCCTCACTCTTTTTTTACGTCAGGGAAAGGCAGATATATTAACAAACAAATAGTCTCCTGCCTTATCTTGTGCTTAAGGTACCACACCGCTGGGTTGTCATGGTTAGGTCTATGTTTCTATAAGAAGAGAGTTTTTTGATGTGCTAATAACTTTGGCACAGTTTGACAAATCTTCACAAAACTTTCCAAAAAGAAGATTAATTCACGTCAGTTCCTTCCTGGAAAATGTTGGGGTAATCTGTCAAGCAGGGGCAGAGAAAACGGGGGCCCCAACATGCAATATTTGAATGCATTATCCATAGACTTTTTTGAACAGTGCAGCCACAAAAACTGCTTAACTGAATAACACCAAATTTGGCAGAAAGTTAGAGCTTGATCCAGAAAGCATGCTTTTTGTGATTTGGTGCAGACGCGGTGAGTAGTTTTTAAGAAATTAAGGATCAAAAATATTTGCAAACCTGGGTGGTTGGGTTCAAGAGAATATTGCAAGAGTTCCTCGAACCCAATTTAAAAAAAAGCATTCTAATTGGCCTTGGTGGCTTTTTTTCCTTTGGGCTAAAGCGCTCCCTGGAGAGTCAGGCTCCAGGGGGAGCGAGCCCTCTTACTGGTTGCCTGCCCATCGAGGCCTGGGGACACCATCCCCAGTGCCGAAATGTAAGGGAGGCGGGCCTGAAACTCCCCTCCCTGAGCCTCACTGAGACCCCTGGAACCCCATCCCCTAGGGCCGATTGAAAAATAAAAGAAGGAGGAACGCAGGCTCCCAACCTGGGCCTGTAAACACACTGGGAATCCCATCAGCAGGGGCCCACATATTAATTATAGAGGAGGGGCACAGGACCCCCCTTCCCATAGCTTCAAAAATGCTCCTGCTGGGTAGGAGCAGACTTTTGTTAACCTGCCTGTGCTCTTGTGGACAGAGAAACTCAAGATTTCTCCACTGGGCCACTATGTGCTCTGGGCTTACAGGCCCGGGTGATGGGGTCCTGGGAGCCCCTTGTGGCTCAGGGAGGGAGGCTGTGTGCCCGCCTCCCGGTAATTAAGAAACCCTGAGTTGGGGTCCCTGAGTTCATTAGTGGTACAGTGAAGGGGGGACGCATGCCCCCTCCTCTTAATAAAGAGTACAGGACTCCAGGGAGCTTGGCTGAGTGCTATTTCACTAATAGAAGTGCCCCGGTTGGGCACTGGGACACAGAAGGAATACACTTGAAATTACCAGTTATAGTTTTCTCAAGTAAGCTGAGGGCTGTGGATACAAACCCACCTATTCCACCTGCTTCCCTGCCTGCCACCCACCTAGTCGATTTTCATCATCGCTCTCCCCCGTTTGCCTTATAGTTTTATGGGGAGCAACTTGGTGCTTGTCCTCTCCTGTTGCCGGTTCAGTTCCAGTCAGGTCGGGATGGGTGGCATAGAGGCATAGCAGGAGTGGTGCAAGCAGTACAGGGGCATAACCAAAAGTAGCACCAAGGTGAGCGTGTGTCCACTAGACCTGAGGTGCATTAGGCCCGGCGGACCCAGACCATGGGGGCGGAAGTAGACAACCTAGTGGCCGGTGTCTTTTGCTCCCAGGTCAGGTGCCACCAGCGGGAGTACAGTACACCAGTGTCTTGCCTGGCCTTATCCCCCTCTTACCACCATTTGCTGTCTCTCACTGCCCTCTTACACACCGGTCCGCAACCTCTTGTACAACCCTATACCCCTGGGCAGCCATATTCTCATCACATCACATCGTAGTGCACAGAGGAGGTGCTTGTAAACTTGGAAGCTGGGGGTTAGAAGGTTGTGGTTTTCTGGCAATTGGAAAAGTTGAGGTGCGTGGGAGGAAAATACGCCATTATCTTCGATTGATTATTGCTGTACTCGCCTCAAGGCTTGAAGGCCCTCGAAGGTGGTGGTGAAACTGTGAGCCGTGTGGCCGAGGCCTATGAAAGTTGGGGAGAAATCTGGGGCACAAGGAGTTGCACAAGGCATGGACAGTTCGGTTGACCCAGTGAGCGGAGGCAATCACTCTAGTGAGCTGGTGTGGCTTGTGCACTGGTCCTCCTGCTGTGTTCTCCTATGTTCCCTAAGTATCGGTCTGGTGTCATTCAAAGGCTCAGTAGTGCCCGTAGTCCCTGTTGTCTGCAACGTTTGAGTGCCATTTGCGCTCTCTGACACAATTGGCTTTAGTGATTATCTCCCTTTGGCATGGAGACAAGAGGAGTTCAGAGGTGTCAAGCTTTGGTTCATTAGGGCTGAGTGTGGCGTTGTTGTCTGAATTATGCTTATACTGCTTCGATCAATCATAATCAATCATAACATTTGTAAAGTGCACTACTCACCCATGAGGGTCTCAAGGCGCTGGGGGGGGGGGGAGGGGTGCTGCTACTGCTCGATTAGCCAGGTAACCTTATGCGACTTTTCCACTGTGCTACTTTGCAATGTCAGAACACTCTTTAAGATCGAGAAGCAGGGCTAGATTGTCCCGTCCATCGCAAGAGATCAAAAGGTGTAGGCAAAGAGCAAACCGGAGCGGGCATGGTGCTCCACAGAGTCTTCTCTCGGTCCCTGCTCCTCATGCCTTCCTCACTGCAATGGGCCAGTTGGGTGCCCATTTGGATTCTGCTCATTGTCAAGCTATGGAATTTGTCTTGGAGAGCCCTGGTACAACGTATTGCTCAAGAGGGCAAAATGAGAGTGTTGCAAGGGACATCAGGGGAACCAATGCCCTGCGCCCCCACTTTTTACCTGCTACCGAAGGTAGTAGGGAGGGTCTGGCAGATGATACTATTTCAGGTTCAACTTTCAACTCCACGTCAAAAGAGGTAACTGAAGACCATCTGAGTGCCAAAGTGGTCTCCCCAAATTATTGTTAGCCCGCCGGAGCTCCCTCTGCAATTCCACTTGTACCCCTCCCGGCTACTGTTTCCCTCCCTCGGCTACTGTTGCCCCCACTGTTGGGATGGATCCTCTATTAAAGACAGCTCAATAGAAGCCGTCTTTTAGTTCTCTTGCATTACAGAGACCACTTTTGCTCATTCTCCTGACATAAAAGGGTCCCAAGCAGCAAGTCACAGCCATAAGGCTGGCAAATCTATGAGATCTATGGTCGGGTTGCCTCTTCTCCCAGACTTTGTCACAAATCATTTTAAAATAAGTCCAGACCCTGGTGCCTCTGGTGCCCCAGAGTTGAACTAATCAGGTGGGCGTGCAAATAATGCACTCCTCAATAGGTATAGAGGGGGATCCAAGGATGGACGTAAGGGTCAAAAATTCTGGATGCTAGGGCTGACCACGCCTGATGAGCTGAACTGGAGTCCACTCAATGGATGATTGCAGGGCAAGTGGAGGGGATTGTTGTACCAGAGATTAAAGGAAGGGAGGAGGTCATAGTAAATATGTCACAACCCCTGGATGTCTCGCAATAGTCCCCCCAGCGTTTCTCATAATTGGGAAGACTCTCTCACCAGGAGGTTAATCTCACAAATCATTTGACCCCTGAAAACCCTGTAAATCGAAATTGATTGTATAGCTTGGCTCGCTTGTGCCCCGGAGCCATCCAGCTTATCCCCCATGTTGAAAAGCAGTTTGACGTTGAGTGTTTCCACCTAGCAGGCGAATGCGTTAGAAATGGCCCGGGAGAAGTGGAGGTGGAACTATCAAGCTTGATGAACATGGCTGAGGGGTTTCAAGGTCAAGGGAGGGGAGAGGGGTCTTCATCTTCGCCAATAGTTAGGAGGGGAGTCGGCATTGGAGTCAGAAGGCCTGGCTGCTGGCTTAGTGAAGGGGCTTTTAGGTGATTTGCATGAACCACCCTACCGTGAACCATCTAATGAGACTATCTCCATGGGGATCATTTCTGACTTTGCTCAGGACCTGTAGATGTTGAATCTGTTCTCCCTTAAACCAAGTAACCTTTCAGGGAACACTAAAGGACCTTGTGTTGAACAATACCCAAAATGTTAAATCAATCCATCTGCTCAAAGATATCAGTAAATCCCTCAAGGGTGTGGTCTAGGATGTCAGGGGCGGCTCCTCCACGTGGGCGGAGGAGCGTCCATTATACCATTTTATGTTTCTGCTTCTCGCACTGCGAGAAAGCAGAAGGGTTTGGTTGGGGAGGGCGGGTGGACGGTCCTGCTGCAGGCAGGGGCGGAGTGGCTGGCCCACTGTTGTGAGCACTGACTGTTTGGTCCTGCCCGGGCCGACCAAACCAGTCATACTTACTCTCCTGTTTTCTCCATGTAGGCTGCATGCAGCATGCATGGAGAAAACAGCCTCCCTATCGACGGCTGTGTGTTCGGAGTCCCATCCAATCATAACGTTGCCATTGAAGCGTTGTGATTGGCTTAATAGAGGAGAGGGAGACTGCCTTTTTAAATTACCACCCACCCCGAGCGACCCCCCCACTCTCCCACCCGCAAGTCATGCTTGCAGCAACTGAGGATGTCACTTTGGGAAGATGGTCCACAAGAGGATTCTATTGAATCTAGTACTCCCTTTACATCCAAAGAGGTGATACTCCCTACTGTTTCCTTGCTTAATAATGGGACATATATCTCATGAAATCCTTACCTAGTTATAAAAAGGGGGGGGGGTGTTTTGGGGGAACAGGGCCGGCCCTAGGCATGTGCAAAGTGTGCACCTGCACAGGGCCGCCAAACCCCAGGGGCCGCCACGACGAGGATCGGATCAGAAGGATCTGATAATCATCGTGGCAGTGGCGGCCCCCTGACACGTTTTTCTAAAAGAACCCTCTCCCCCAGAGAAGGATGAGTTGGCGCCAGGACATTTGCAGAGAGTCACAACTAGCACTTTCTGTTAAAGCTGGCCTTAGCCCCTTCTCTTGAGATGGCACCTCGGCTGCTACAGCTCCTGGTCTCTGCCCCCCCCCCCGCTTCTCGCCGGGAGACCCCAGCCCCTTCCCTTCAGAGCCCAGACTCTCGCAGAGGACCCGCCAGCCCTGCCTCACTCTTCCTGCTCCAGCTCCTGCTTCCCAACAACAGGTGCCCAGGGACGGATTGGCACTGCGGGCAGCCGGGCATTGGCCGAAGGACCGGCGTATCAGTGCCCTCTGTGGGCCATTTTCATCTTCTTCCCCAGTCCAGAGAGGACACTGGACTGGGATAGTAAAGCAGCCTCGCTGGGGGGCCACGATCATCTGTGGCCTCCCCCTGACACCCTGCCTTGCCAAACTATCGCCCCTGATGTGGGGTGGGGATCAGGTGATTGGGAGAATCTGCCTCCCTGGGGGCCAGGCCATTAAGCCATTCTCACTTCACACCCGCTGGGGCCCTTGCAGCTCAGAAACGGTGTTCGGTATCATATTTTACACCTTGCCCACAGCCCTTCTCATTCAGGGGGCATGGTGGGCGGGAAAGGGTGGCTTTATTTTCGGGTCTCGCTGTGGGGGCAGGTGATGTTCTGTTACTCAGGTAAAGGAGGCCTGGGGAGGGGTTGAGTAATAAGTAAACTAAGGGACCTCAGTATTGTTCTATTGCTCAGGCTGTAGGACACTTTTACCTTTGCCCCAGTGTCCTTCACAAAAACAGTATTCTTCCCCTTTCTTGCCTTGCTTGTGCATAAACATATGAGGCCTGAAGGTCAGAGTTGCTGAGATGGGGGATCGGTTTCGAGTCCCAGCGCCTGCTCTCAACATCCTGTGATTCTGGGTAAATAACTTAATCTCCAAGGCCCTTAAATAAAAAATCTGATCTTGGATACTATAATTGGTGCTGAGTTCACACTATATAAACTGTCAAAAAGAACAACTATAAAAAAACAAGCATTGACAATGCCAATAGGTATCGCATTTCCAAGAGTAAGTCCTATTGGAGATGCAAATGATAATGTTTTTTACCTAAGTGTTATGGAGTGGAGTGGAGGTATGTAGTGTGTAGTGGAATTATGTGGTATGGATTGGAATTGTAAATTGTGGAACCGTGTGGCGTAGAATTATGTGGCATGGTGTGCAGTGGAATTATGTGGATAGTAATTATGCGTTTTTGAGTGTACCTGAATTATGTAGAGTGGGTTTGTGTGTCATGGAGTGTAATTATATGGAATGCTATTTTGTGTTGTGTAGTGGTATGTTGTGCAGTTTAATTATGTGGTGTGTTGAATTTGTGGCATGATGCAGTATAGTGTGGATTGGATGTATGTTGGTGTGTTGTGTAAATGTGTTGTTGAGTTGAATTATGCCGTGTGTTGCTGAATTGTGTGGAATGATAATGTGTTGTTTGGAACTGTGTGGCGTTGAGTGAAATTATACTGATTAGAATTATGTGGTATGATGTGGAGCGTATTTATGTGTATTGTTGCTATGTGGCATCACATGTACTTAAAAGCCACGTTGCCTTCAGATATCAGCAAAGCAGTGGTAAAAATGAGAAAACATAAATAAGACTGAGGGCTGCCTTTCTGCCTACAGAAATGCATGCTTAATTAACAGCGGCGGTTCCTCCGCTAAGGCGGAGGAGTGCCGAGCCACTGCTGCAAAGCAGTGGAAGAAAGAACAACTGCAATGATAATTTGAGGGTATTATCATTGTATTTGTTCATGCAGGGCCGGCCCTAGGCATGTGCAAAGTGTGCACCTGCACAGGGCCGCCAAACCCCAGGGGCCGCCACAACGAGGATCGGATCAGGATCACTGGCACTGGCGGCCCCCTGGCACACACATTTCAAGAGACATCAAAAACCGGGAATCTAAAATGGGCAAAATTGAAAATATACCTAGAAGGCCTCTTGGGAAGAAAATCTGTAGCCTGGTTGGTTGCGCTAGAATGAGACAATGGTTAACATGTGCACAAAAACGGTTCAAACGAAATCGCTGCAAAAAGCAGGAGGTGGAAACAGTTCCCAACAAAGACGGACGCCTTGGAATCCTACGCAGTGCTTCGTGCGATATATACTGAAAGATGTCCCGCCTCCCAAAAATATCTTCATTTATTTCCGTCTCTTAAATAGTTAAGCAGGAGCGCCCGAGCTATAAACGGACACTCTGTGAACACCCATCATGCGTTTGCCTAAGAGAAATGTAACCAAAAGCCATATTTTCTCTGTGGGCCTCTGCGCAGACCAAGGCGCCTAGAAGCCTGCCACAGAGCCGATCACTGCGCTATAAAGGTCTATTCACAGGTTAGTTCAAAAGCCTTGCGCAAGTTTACAATGGCAGAGAGGCCGGGCAGGGTTCGGAGGGGCGCTGGGAGGAAAGCCACCAAGAGGAGGGCGAACGGGCTGTATGCCTCGGCAAAGCCGGCAGGGCTGGGCCAAGTCAGTGACGTGTTCGACCTGACACAGGACAGGCACGGCCAGCAAGGAGAGTGATTGGCAGGATTTGACGGCCTCCGCTCCGGCTCCGACCCCGGTCCGCAAATTTCTGCAAGGGATGGGTCACACACCACTCAGCCAGGTTGAATTCCCGAAGCCGGCGGCCCAACCCAGTTGTTATGCATACCCACCAAGCAATGGGACTGCAGCAACGTGGTGTTGTTTTAATTTCAGTTTCACTTACTTGCCCAGCCTGTCAGCCAGCCAGCAGTTTGGGTCCCAGGGCCGTCAATCTTAGTCCCACTACCAATGACGTGTTGTGACTGCCCTGGGACAGTCAGCCCCCGCGCGCTGTGCGCAGTGCGCAACTCTGACGCGTCACATGGTCACGCTCCAGTATGTGTTTAAAGTACTTACACATACGCTGCCATATTTATCACGTCTGAATTGGAACAAATTTTTTGCTAAGCAAGGAAAGACGGCCGGTTCGGTTGGTTCCAGGTAAGGCGAAACCCGTACAGAAAGAGGGGTGCTGGGTGGTTACTGAAAGACCCACCCCTCTGAGCATCAGGTTTGGAACGTGTAATGTTTGCACAGTTTTATATAATCCGAACTACCCGAAGGATTTGGGGTGCTTTACATGAGAACGTTAAATTACACAAGTTCACTTCCTGGGCCCCCACCTACGCTCCCTGCACAGGGCCACCATGAGCCTAGAGCCGGCCCTGGGGGGAAAAATTGTTATATCTAGATTTAGTTATTCTCGTCTATCAAAAACTAGAGTGGGGGAAAGGGCTCAGGGAAGGAAGAGAAGCATAAAAGGTGTAGGCCCATCAAAGCAGCATGGAGTAGGGCTGTTAGACAATTCTTCTGTTCCTCCAATTCCAGCAGCGATCCCAATGGAAAAGAAAAAGTCCGCTGTCAGAGAGAGGCCTGGTAAGGAACACAGGGGGAGGCTGAGGGAATCACTAGGCACAGGGAAGTCTAAGTACTGCTTGAGGACAACAAAAGAGGCCTCTGGGTGTATATTTACTAAAGGGAAACCTACTTCCAACAGCGCGTAGTTGTTGCGCTGATAGAGGGACACCGAGAGTTGTCTGAAAAAGACCCTTACAATCCGAAGTCAAGAGTGCCATCCAAGCTCTTCCTAAAGTTACAATCTAAAAGAAAAACACAGCAGTCGGTTAGTCGACCCCTGTAGATCAAGGTTGTTAAGCACATTTGCTAACATCAAAAGATTTAGCACTGATTGTTTTTCACACTATAGCAGATAAAGAACTAACCTGGATACTTTTTGTTTCAGAGGGAACTAAAAACCTATCGGAAAATTCTGTATCTTCCTTGGCAGCAACCTGATTCTTCTTTTGTGAGGGAATAGAGGATAATTGTGAGGCCTCGTGGAGATCAGGGGAGAGTAGTCTCCACAAGATAACCGCTTTTTTGAGTGAACATGAAGGGTTAAGACAAAATCAAATAACTTTTCCATGTTCCTGGGTATAGTTCAGGGAAAAGGGTCTGGCATAGGTTGGTAGGTATGGTATGTGTCACAAGAAAGAATAGTCACTGTCACGTTCCAAAATGATAGAACCGCAAAAGTGAGAAACCGAAAGCCATCATAACCATTTGATTTTGATGAGTTAAAGAGTTGTGACTGTCATGTGAGGCTGGGGTATTTTCTCATGTGAGCGGACTTCCACCCCTTTGATGATGTGCAAGGTACCTATTTCCCAACCATTAATAGGGGAGTGGTGGAGGATATTGATTGGTAGGAGACAGGGCATTCACGGCCATGTCAAGTCTTGATATGGAACTTATATGGGTTCAAATCGGTTTTGGAAGCAGAAAATTGTTGAGAGGCTTTGTCCAAATACTTATTGTTGTTCCTCCAGGAGACCTGGCTGCTGGAGTGCCCAGCAGTTGAGGGGTTTGCTGCTGTAGGTCAAAGTGCTAAGGTCATGGCAAGAGGTAGAGCAGTCGGTGGTTTGTTAATTGTGGCCTCCATCTGTCTTGGGAGGAAGGTAACTAAGCTCCAAATGTCCTGTGTATGGGCTCTTGCTAGCCTAATTGACTTGTTTTCTATTAATGCAGGGTTTAATCATATGATATGACTCAATATATATGTTCCCCCAACCCGCCCACTATCAGAATTAGAATTTGAATTATGTAACTTGGTTAATGATTATCCAGATGCTTTGTTTGCAGGGGGAGATGATTTAAACGAAAAATCAGCTTTTGAGGAATTTGATAAGTCAATATAAGAACTGAGGGCTACATTTAATATTTCCAATTGCACTTTTTAAGCAAGTGCAAGGAAAGGGGGTGTTAAGGTCTTGACCTCTCTAGCTCAGCTGAATTAGATCAATGTGAATGGTCGATGTGATGACGACATTTCTGCGGCCAGAACCTGTAATCATGGTAACAGCAATATGCCAATCGATGATGTTTTTGTTCCAGTTTTTCAGTTTTCTCAGGTGAAAAATGTAAATAGTGCTTGATTTAGGGCCAAGCGACCATCTGCTCTTAGCGGGGAGTTCAAAGACACAGTCCCGTTATATGCATACTTTACCGTATCCCCGGAGGTAGTCTACCACAGGAGAATTTGTGTTGTGACCACAGAAGATGCCTTGTAAACCCTGTCATCAATCAATTTCGAGCCTTTAGATCTGAAAACAGGTATGGATGTGATGGCCTGGTTTTGCAGATTAGCAAAGAAACTACTAACCCATTTCAAGCTGGCAATTAAGGGCCCTCACAAATCCTATGGGACCAGAATGAAGGGGATTAGCTGGTTTGATGATGATTGTCAGGTGGAAGAAGGGTGGTGCATTTGAATTTAGATCCAAGCAACATCAGCCTACGAGAAGACATGGTGGCCTCAAAAACTGCCTATCAAAATCTATGTGCCCCCAAAAATAGAGAGTTTTATAGGTCGAATTGGGAATTAATGTAGGTGCCTATTGTGGTCAAAAATAGTACGAAGTTTTGGAGGATAGTGAATTCCGTAACCCTCTGATCACCACCTTCCCTTGAGCCACAGATCAGTGAGGAAGGCTGGTAAAAGTTTATTCACTAAGGGGCAGATTTACAAGCCCTTTGAGCCACTTTTGAGTCACTTTTCCCATGTTAAAAGTGAGGCAAAAGTGGCGCAAAGGGCTTGTAAATCTGCCCCTCACTTTATAGTGGCGGTGATCTTCAGAACTGAGTAGCGATCGCATCCTGTCACCAAGCCGTTGTGGAGGCGATCACAAATACACAAATGCCAGTTATTCTGTTTAAAATAATCAGCAGCATGAAGGCCTCTAGGGCAGGTGGTCCTGATGGTTTGTCATTTATAAATTTTTTAAAAGATCGTAAGAAGTGGGGTCTAATTTTGTGTGTGTTCTTCAAGTGGGTAACATACTCAGGATGTCTCCCGTAATCTTAGGAAGAAGCCATAGTGAAGCCCGTTCACAAAAATCCAAATTGGACCAACCTGCTAATTATCGGTTGATTAGCCTGTTAGATATTACGTCTAAATTGTTTGCTCAAATTCTGTGGGAGCATTTAGCTGTTTGGGCTTTTGACTCTGTTCCAATCCCCATTGAGCAAGGGGTTTTTAGACCAAAGTTTTCTACAATGGAGCACTGTTTCACCCTGTAGGGAGGCGCAAGGAGGTCAATGGTGCTGGCAGGTGGCCGTACTGCTGATTCGTTAATTTCCGAGTG
Organism: Lissotriton vulgaris; assembly: GCF_964263255.1. Taxonomy (NCBI): domain Eukaryota; kingdom Metazoa; phylum Chordata; class Amphibia; order Caudata; family Salamandridae; genus Lissotriton; species Lissotriton vulgaris. Next base: position 1,122,567,975 of record NC_141694.1, read on the forward strand.
GCTTTTGACAGAGTGGACAGAAGTGAACTCTGGTGCAAACTCCATCAGTGGAAAATCTCTGGGGCTCTGTTAGGTCTGCTGACAAGGCTCCACAGTGATAACTGGGTTCAGGTTGGCCTAGATGGGTTACGTAGTTTGTCAAGGAATGTCCTGGTACAGAATGGTCTGCGCCAGGGGTGCATATTAGCCCCCTTGCTATTCAGTCTGTTCATTGCGGACCTTCCCCAGATGTTAAGTAATACTCATAGTTTTTCACCAAAGATTGGGGGTAAGTATATTAGCTTCCTCTTGTATATGGATGATCTCGTAGTGATGGAGCTTACGTTAATATGGGCACCAAAAAAACATAATGCTTTGAACTCCTACTGTCTTGAAAATAAATTAACTATTAATGTTGATAAAACAAATACATTGTTCCTTGCAAAAATGACCTTTACCTGGTTTCTAGGGAATGTACGGCTGGAGCAGGTCAGAGAATATAAGTATCTGGGTGTGACTGTTGCAGATGATCAGCACTGGGATAAACATATGGCCTCTCGGAAACTTGTAATTTCAGCCAAAGTGAAGGCCCTGAAAAGGTTTGCCCATAGATGTGGCCGTTATACTAATGAGCCATTAAGTAAGATGATCCAAGGAAACATATTCCTCAGGCTCTTTATGGGGCTGAGTTGTTAGCAATGGATAGGTGTGTCCCACGGGAGAGCCTAGAAGGGTGTATTTTGAAAGCTGCTCCTCGACCTTCCCAAAAGTGCTATGATCCAAGCTATAAGGAGGGATCTAGGTGCTGTTGCCGCGGGCTCCCGGGCAGATGCAAGAGCCCTGCGTTTTTACTTTTTGATTACAAACGAGACAAAAGGTGAAAAGCTATCAGCTTAAATCCTTCCTGAGGTGTTGTCAACTTTTTCTTGCAAGGGTAACTCTAAATCAGTAATGCTAGGGTGTCTAGGGGTCCCTGATTTATGCTGGGAGGAAGGTAAAATCAGTCACAAAAATTTCACCCTTAGGCAATGTGCTGTGGAAACTAGCCAAATGGAGGATATTTATTGTCTTAATAATAAGAGCTCTGTTACTCCCTTCCTTATTTCTCAGGAGAGTATGGACCTTTTCCCATATATGTATAAACGTCCGGATAGGTTTTTGAGACATGAAATTTAGGGGAAGATTTACAAGCCCCCTGCGCCACCAGTACGTCACTTTTCCTGAAGTACTTGTGGTGCTGGGGGCTCCTCCATATTTACAAGGACATGAAAAGCCACTCTGCGTGACTTTTCCTCTCCTTGTAAATACGGCCCCTTCACACGCAGCAGTTTGCATTGAAGGGGCGTTCCATGGGTGTTGCTGTGGGTGTTCCCACGCAACACCCATGGTACAAGAAACATCTCCAGATTTACGAGAAATCGTAAATCTGGAGATGCGTCTGAATGCGACGCCACCCTACAGGTGGCGTAGGGAGGCGCAACGAGGAGAAATGTTTTCATTTCACCTCGTTTTTTCCTATTTCAATGTGTGCAGCGTTCTACAGCACGCATTGAAAGAGGAAAAGCCTTTAGTGATTGTTTTTGTGCAGGAAGTTGCCCCTTCCTGCACAAAAGCAATCTCCCCATGGCACAGGCATCCTTGCACCATGGTGCAAGGGTGCCGGCTCTTGGCAGCTGTTTGTGCGTCAGAGCAGGGGAGAGCACAGGAATGCGACATATTCTCGTAAATATGTTGCATTCCTGTACTCTGAAAGTGCTGCAGCGTGACACAGCCAAAGGTCTTGTGGTGCCACGCTGCGGCACTTTCTTGTAGATCTTCCCCAAAGTGTTTATGGATTGGAATTGACCCCGGATTACAGGTATAAAGCTAAAAATCATGGAGAACCTTGTTCAGTGTCCCTGCCAGAGGGGTCATAACTACTCAATTAGTCATCTTTTGATGGACTGTGCACTCTTCCCTGAGGAAAGGAGGAAGATTCTCCATTCTGTTTTTCTAAAATATGGAGTTTGAATGCAAAACATGGGCCTTAGCCTAATATGTGGCCTTAGTTTTCAGGATATAGCTGTTTCCACTGGTCAATTCTTGCGGAAAATTGTACCCTATGCCAGACACTTTCTTAATAATTGACTCAGTCCAAGGGTAGGATTGGTACTCCCGGACGGGTTTGGTAGAGATTTATTTTAACTAGATCGGCCGAACCCAAATATGTTAGGATGGGGATCGAATGGGAGACCAGGGGTTATTGCAGAGGCCGCCGCACCCCCCCCCCCCACAGGGGGGGGAGGCTTGGAGGCCGGCGCCATAACCCACGCGGTGCCCACCGGTGGGGTAAACTGGTTCTGGGCGCCTGAAAGCGCCCAGGAACCATTTGTTTGAACCCCCCAATCAGGGGGTTCACCTGAGGCCCCTATGGAGGGGTCAAGAAGATTTAAGTCGCCGCCGCTGCCAAGCAAAACATAACGTCTTCGAGGAGCTGGGGGAGCGGCGCAACAACAACGACGATTGAAGCCCACCCACCCACACCTAAGGGACAGCAAAGTCGCAGTGCTGGACAATGGCTGGGGCGTTTTTGCGGAAATCCTGCAATGGTTGGCTAAGGAAACACACCGGCGGGCGGTGTGTAGGAGGAGGGCCACTCACTTTTGAATGCCGCATGGCAGGGTGACGTGGCCGCACCAAGGAGTGGAGTAACAGGAGGAGACGGCACTCGCGGCCCAGACCCGGCCGGACGGCAGGGCGCAAATGGTAGCGAGCTGGGGACCTAACTCCAGACAGAAAAGCTCCCCTCTACGACACGCAGAAGGCATGGGCAACCAACCACTGGAACACCAATAGACTGACAAGGAACTGGTTTTGTACAAGTGCCATTTACGAACTGAGGAGTACACAAAAGTCTGACACCTGTTATCACAAGATGGTGTCATGGATTGTATATGACATGTATGATTGATGGGTACAGTTTGCCAATCGAAGATTGCATAACCAGTATGTGTTTTTAATATTAATAAAAACTGCGGCCAACAACGACCATCACTAATAACCGTTATTGTTGGCTGACATTATTTTGAGGAATGGCATGCGGGCATTCTGAGGGGAGGGAGAAGCCGGAGAGTTGAGTTGCGGTTGGGTACCCACGGAATAGGCACGTGCGGGGCTTATGTTACCTGTCCTGCACTCTGCACTTCATAATGTTAGTTGGCAAAATGAGATGCATGCCTTAGGCAATTGCCACCTTTTCTAAATGCTACTAACAGGTATGTGAAAATGGGGTTGGTTTGTATGCTGCACTATATATTCCTCTAGTTAGTTAAATGAGCTGCTTGCCCTGGGTAATATATATTTCCCCTTTCCAACTGCTCTTTAAAGGTTTGTGGTATCAAACTGTAACCTTTTATTGAGTTTTGTTCTTTTTAATCTTGATCATGTCAGAAAGTAGACTGAATGGGACCCTGGGTTCAAACGTAGTTTGGCCATGCACTTTGAACTTTAACGCCCTACTCGACAAAACGTTTTGCATGCCCAGGATCTCAATATCCTTCTGACAGTTACTAATAGGTTTGATAATGTGTTGTGAACGTATTAAGTTTCGTTCCCCCTGAATAGGCTGGTGTTGATCATGTAAGGAACTTGGCAGAACAAGACTTTGGGATTTGAGAATGTATGGCCCTCCACATTGCACCTAAATTACCTGCATGCCTTGGATAATTACTTCTATTTTAAATGTTCCTATAGGCATATGATAATGTTATGACCTTTGTTGAGTTTTAATGTGAAAAAATCCTAAATGTTATACTGTTTGTTGTGCCAGCGGATTATTTGGAATTAAGGGGCATATTTACAAGCCCCCGTCGCCACCACAATGTCACTTTCACTTTCAGTGACGTTGTGATGGAGATAGGGAACTCGCCTTATTTACAAGGCAGCGTTAAACCACTTAACGTGGCTTAACGCTGCCCTATAAATTAATCACCTTTCATGCTGTATTTAGTGTGAAAGGGGAGGGCAATGGGTGTTGCGGTGGCCGTTCCACTGCAACACCCATTGCAGCGCCAAAATTAAGACCAGGGAAAACCTGGTCTTTAACAGGCGAAACAATGAGAAATGCTTTATTTCTCCTCGTTCTTGCTCTTTCCATGTGTGCTGCCTAGAAGCATCAAATTGCTATGATTGTTTATGTGCAGGAAGGTCCCACTTCCTGCACATAAACAATCATTTTAAAAAAATGCCATGTTGCAACTTCTATGTGTGTGGCATTAAGCAGCACACATAGAAGTTACAAAACAGCATTTAAAGATTGTTTAAGTGTATGAAGGGACACCTTCCTGCACATAAACAATCTTACCCTTTACACTGGCACCCACTTTGGTGCAAGGGTGCCAGCGTTGGCGCTAGGTAGTTAAAGTTAGCACCAGCACAGGGGGAAACGCATGGGTGCACCATATTCTAGTAAAGATGGTTCAGCCCTGCGATGTCTAAATTGACGAAGCGTGTTGTTAGCCTTCTTGGCTTAATGACATGCTTGGGCACTTTATTGTAAATATGGCCCAAAGTGTTTTGTATGGATTTTATAAGTTTAGTTATGTATTTTAAATGCTGTCTAAAATATATTTCTATAAGAATGTATTTCTTAGAAATAAAGGACTTTGATTTGACTTGAGAGAGTTTTTATGTTTTTGAAGGGTATTTCGGGTATCATTTACATGCCAAATGTTTTCATGCCTTGCATTGCCTTTTCGCACACTGGCTCGTCTCTCTCTATGACTTTCCTGGCATTCCCATCTCTATCGACAGGTGACGTTAGTTGTTGTTGACCAATAATATACATCAAATCCCTTTTGAAGTGCAATAAAACATACTGTGTCCCGTTGGGAAGCCATTACTGATGGTACCAATGCCGCCCCTCTTGAACAGGGATATGCTAAAAACACTCACCACTGCAGTTGCTGATTACCATGGTGCCTATTGGCTAGTTACTACCTCATGGATACATTCAGATGGAAACTGTGTATTACCTCAAGTTTTAGTCCAGCACAATTACACCAAAACTTACACCTCTTGTCAATGGGCCTGCATCATGATCCTTTTCTTACCCTTTACTCTGCATTCTGTTGAGGCCAAGTGGGATGGACGAGCTGCTGTTTGTATAGCATTGAGTCAGGCAGATCTCTGCTGCGCCCCTTGGAATATTAGTGCACCGGGCCTGGGCCGAGCTCGCCCAGGCCCAAGGAAGACCCTGCCCCTTGGTCCCCTTGGAGAGGAGGCTGTACCATTTTGGGTATTAACACCTTCGGAATAACTAGTCGCTTTATGCTCCACATTGCACCCTCTGCTATCATGCTCAACGCGTTCCTCACTTTCCACAATGACTTCAGAGTGACTTGTGCTTGGCCCTCCCTGCGCCTCCATAAGGGATCTTCATGCATTTTCAGGTGCCTGTGCCCAACGACATTCACCCTATAAACTGTCATCTCCCACCTCGGAGTGTGCTGTCACCTTTGGACAACACCCAAGAGACACGTTCCTCGCTGCACTCCCCTTGACGCTGCCCTACCGGGCGAGGGGTCAGGATGACGCCACAGTCTACGAGGTTATCGGCTGCCTGCCAACATTGAATGGAAGACAGGTAGCTACAGCACCCACACTCCAGTCCCAGGAGTGGGCTGGGGTGGGCCGGGCTTAGGGTGGTGCGATTGTTGCCACTGCACCGGCTGCTGACTTTATGGGGAGCGCTGTGTTTTCAAGGAGAATATGGTTTTAAAAGCACCTGCTGCCGCGTTCCTTGCCTTCAGCAATTTTCAGACAATAAAAATGTCGAGGTAACTCCTATGAGTAACATTTTTCCTGAAGAGAGATCTGAGTTTTGTCTAGTGGAAGATTTGACTCAACATAAAGTAGCACAGGAGGTTAAAAAGCACATGTATCATACAGATCACAACGTGCATGCATTCGATCCTTATTAGTAAAGCCAACCCACAACCATGGTGTTACTTTTTAATTCTGAATGTGTGCTTCTCCAGACCAAGCACTCTAACTGTACTGTCTATCAGTAGGTATGACCTATGACTCCTACACCTTGTAGTCCTCTGTCTGATGTAACATTTCCTAAACACCGATTTACACACTTTTGATTCATTGTCTCTGTGTAATGTGCATGTAATGTAAAGTGCTCTGACACCTTACACAGGCATGAATGGTGCTATAAAACAAAAGAAATGCATGAGAGAGAGAGTGGCTGTGGAGACTTGAAAGGTACTGTTACAGAATCCATGGAAAATGAGGTCATTAGGGGGGGGGGGGCAATAAACATTGTCGCACCAGGCGCCACCAGAACTAAAGTCAGGCCTGGGTTTGGGCACAGTTCAGTGAAAGTGGGGCACAGTGTAGTGAGAAAGTGGAATCAAGTGTTGTGGTTCATTACCACATGGAAATGGTGGCTGATATATAAGAGTTTGTCAGCCCCACTTTTTTGCTAGCGCCTTGCTTTTTATTTGAGAGTGCCTCATTTCTATGTCGGTGAGTACCTTGTGAGTGGGAAATGCAGTTGGCGACTATCCATCTATGTGTTTTTGGAGCCCATACCCCCAGCCCACAAGGACTTGCCCCAACTCTCTGTTCGGTGTTCCCCCGCTGCTGATCGGCAACAGGGGTGCGAGCCTTGGCGTTGACGTCTGTCATCAAACGAGGTTAAGCACGAATGAACCTAGCAATGGCTAGTTCAGGGACGGAAAACCACAATCCCTTTCTTGTGTGTTGAAAGCATTCCGATCCTGGCATTGGATGCACACATTGTTGGCTTCATAATTTACAGATCTGTCAACTCACACGGTGCCACCGTGTGTCACATGATTTCAGCTCTCTTCACACAGTCACCCGGTAAGGAGCCAAAATCACATGCTGGCAGTGAACAGGAGCTGAAAGCCACTGTAAAGAGTGGATTTCCAGGTAGTTTTCAGGGGCAGTAAGCAGCCAATATCCCTTAAACTATGTGAAAACACCCCAGGACAACGGCGACAGCCTCAATTACACTTTGTTATGGATTTATTGGGGGGAGGTTGGGGGGCTTGGTGAAGGGCTGAGTGCCTCTTAGATAACTCCCGGTATCAGGCCCGCCCCATCCAAAACCCTGCACTCTCCTCACACAGTGAAGTTATTTTGTAAGTTGGCAGGTATGTCATTTATGACGTTCACAAAACCAACAATTCCTCATAAAACACACTCCTGCCTTCAACAATGTGGATATTGCATGGAGCGGTGTAGGCCGATAAATACAAATAGTTGACTATTTTTACAGTACATGGAGGGTGGGGTGTTCAAACCTCCTAATGTTACAAACACAGACGTATTACAGTAATATGCAAAACACATATGGACAACAAACTACACACATAACAGACGCTCACACAAGACTAGAATACAAACACTGTACCACAGACATCATGGCTGCCAAATGACCCTATATCCAGGGCGAGAGGAGTTATGAGATTCTGCAGCCACATCTTTTTTCCAGTGGCGGCCGGCACGGATAGGGGGTGAGGGGGTAAGGGGATGTAAAAAAATTAAAATAAAAGCTTACCTCCCCGCTGCATCTTTCTTCCGTCATCCCTCCATCAACAGGACAGAACAGGAAGCATCCAGGCTCCCCTGAGCCACTCACAATGCTGCAATGCAGGGATGTGATTGGCCTGAGAGTTGGGGTTCGGTGCTCATTCAGGGAATAGGAGCTTGGGCATGTTCTCCACCCAGGCTGTAATGAAGCCTGGTTGGAGAACATGCAAAGTGTGCATGACTGTTTGGCTGGCCCCAGACAGCTGGCCAAACAGTCATGCGCACTTACAGTGTGCCACCACTCCGCCCACTGGTCCTCAGTCACCACAGCAGCCTTGACCCTGCCCACAGACCTGACACAGTTGGAGTAAATAAAATGATAATAACCTTGAGGTATTATCATTTTATTTTTACTTTATTTCACTGCTGCAAAGCAGTGGTCGGTGCTCCTCAGCCTTCGCATGGGAACCCCACATGCTGTTTTCGCATAATTATGGATGTGCGGCATTTGCCACATAATTCATCATATGCTGCATAATCTGCAGATTATACCAAAAAAATCCCTAATTTAAATGGATCAAAAGTTGCTAAAAATGTGGCTTCTTTTTCTCACGTAGTATAAGATTCTTCTCAAAGGTTGACTGATCATCTTTCAGATGCTCATTTGTGTATTTGGCTTTTAAACTGGTACTAATTAGGTGAAATCTTTCTCCAGACAGCATTACTATGTGTACACATTATAAGATTATGAAGTATTACTACTAAAAAAAATGTGCCTGATTTAGCAACATAAACTGCTTTTTATTGCCGCATAGTTTAGGGAACTAGCCGCATAATGTGGTGCTCCCCCTCTGCGTGAATCACTAGTCATGCCTACACCATGTACGGCCCCTCAACACTTCTAGCTTTTTAACCAAAATTCTTCTGCAAACTTGGAACTGTTTTCTCTCACAATAAAGATGGGTTAACCTAATCCAGCGCATACAAATTGCATATTTTTGATTAAAAGCACAAAAGCCAGGATTGGCTACTAGTGTCACACAGGACATGGTGCCACGTGGCATCCGAACTCTGTGACACACTTCAAGCATATGCACTTTACAAATGAAGCTATCCGTTTGTAGCTTTCATCTTACCTGACTGAGGCGGGGTTAACATGTTGCCTATATGGAGTTAATGCCAACGGATAACAATAACACTGGCCATCAAAAATACGAAATCAACAATTTCTGCAAAATGATCGGATATATTGGGAGGAAAAACACTGCTAAATGTAGCAAGTACTACGTAACTGCGGAGGACGAGGTTGTTTTTAAAACAATATGTGCATGTATGTCTCTGTGTGTGTGCGTCTGTGTACGTCTTAGCATTACATGTTCTAATCGCTAATTCAGCCTTTCATCTTCCTGAAGCCAATGCAGTATGTTCTATTTAGTTGAATGAAAATGGCATATATTAACATGATGATGCTAGGAGATATGCACTCGATGGTGACATCTGTTGAGACCTGCAGAGCATGATTTCGGTTACAAGCTGGCAGGGCTAACTCGAGGTTTAAACCTTCCAAGGTCGAAAAGCTCTGTACCGTGAGATTGATCATTGTGCGTCCCAGTTATTGTCAGAGCATCGAACCAGAACCTCGCTGGCACAAGGACAGCAACGTTTCCACTTGAGTCTATAAACAAAACTATATCATATAAAACGACCGCTATGAATAGTTTCTGCTACATCAAGTTGCTGGTATCTGGGTTTGGGTCATTTTATTAGTAAGTGTTCAAGAGCATCTGCAGTTCAGGCGCAGAAACAATGCAAGGCAGCGAGTACTCGTTTACTGGGCGCCTAACACCTGCCTATTTCTAAAAACACCGCATTTGGGAGGAAAGTTAACGCGGCACAGGGAGAGAACTGGTATTGACAACGATCACACGGTTTGGTCGATTAGTGGGAAGGTAGTATGAGAGCCAGGGTGCACAATTTAAACCCTAGACTGCATCCCCTCCCCTGACAGCACAGTCTGCGGGGGCAGCGAGAGGCGCTGCTTACCTGAGCTGTCCGGGACTCCTGGCCGGCCGCGGCACAGATGAGCAGGAGCAGGCTGCACTGCCAGCCGGACACCATGGCTGCACTGTCCAGGGGTCTCCTTCCAGCTAAACTTCTTCCAGGAAAAGTCTTCCCTTCCACTGATGAGCTTTTCTTATTCAATCCGTCCCCATTTCGCCTGCACCGGCGAAGTCCTGTTTGTGTAAAACTGAAGTCTGTTCCCGAAAGAAGTGCCAGGGGGGTTCGTCTCCCGCTGCGCGCTAGACTCAGTAGCGCGCGCCGCCGCTGTGTGCGCGCGCCTTCGCCGCCGCTGGTCAGTCTGAGGAGGGCTGCTCTAAGCTCGAGCCGCAGCAGCTGTGTGCGCGCGCGCCTTCGCAGCCACTGGTCCGCCTGAGGAGACCTCTGCTGCTGTTCTGACTGAGCTCGCGCCGGCGGCCGCTATCTCACACCTCAGCAGTGAGCCGCTTCAAGTGGCTCCCACCCAGACCCTCAGCTAGACTCAGCTGAGAGAAGCCCGTCCCAGCTCAGGGCGTGAGACACTCACTGCGAACACTCTTCTTGGGAAAGGCACGGCAATGCCAAAGACTGTCCCCCCGCCTTATGAAGAGAATAGATTGCCCCTTCTCCATTAGGGAACGTACCATTCCAAACATCCTGCATTCGCTGTAGAGTCCGAGAATGTTGCCTTTCATATCAGATGCAGGTTGTATGTAATGTTTCCTATGGGTACTGTAGAGTAAGGAGTTTACCTGTACATTTTCTGAGCGTTCCCAGGACTCTGAGTGAACCTGTGCACTGTGGGATGCCCATATGCGTGTGTCTCCATCTTTCCATGCACTGTCCTCCTAGTGCCTATGTGCAGTGTCTGAGTGGTGTGTGATGTCTGTCTGAGTCCGACTCTACCGTGTTAGCGTTCCGAGCACTTTCGGAGGCTTTCCCGCACCACCACCTAAATGTTCCTGCGTATGTACTGCCTGTTTCCATGCAATCTCAGTGCTTCTGAGTTTCTATACTCGAAGCATGAACCTGCATCATATGAGGGTGCCCGTGCACCGTCGGGGTGCCACGAGCCATACACATACACAGTTTAATACAGAGTATTGCGAATTTACAGGCGCCGCCTGATTGCTCACGTGCGCTGTCGGAGTCCTCATGTGCGAGGTCTGGAAGTTCCTGTGAACGTAGTATTAATTACTGAGAATTTTCGGGCGTTGTGCACACGAGTGTTCCCAAACATTGGTTCCCGTATTCTGTCGTGGTGTTCCGGTGCCTGTCTGAGGGTGCCTGTGCATTGAAGTGTCATGTATGCTGTCGGAGTGACCTCTCACTCTCTGCGAGTTTTCACACCGCTATCTGGAGATTCCTGTGTACTGAGTATTTTGATTTCAGTAATTTTTTATTGAAAGAAAGTTTGTATACACAAGGTGCAGAAATACGAGAGGCAAAGAGAAAAACGCCCGGGGTTTGGGGGGGCGGGGCTAGGTAATGGCATTCCGAAACGGTTACATAGTTATATCATGGTGGAGCACAGTGCATGTCCTGTTCGTGATCTTGACTCCCTCAGAAGGCTTAAATAGACCAGAGCAGTTACGGTGGCTTATGTGAGGACAGGTAGTTGTCCAGGGAGTTCCACATTTCGCACTTTGTGTGGGTTTTGGGTGTATGGTTTGAGGTTATGGTGTCTGCACCCAGTAGGAAGATGACCCAGTTGAACCGTCTTGAAGGATGCCTTCCCTGTGTCTTTCTAGTTGTTCAGGACAGTCTTGACCGCCGCTGTGAGTAGGAGGTCAGTCAGTTCTCTGTCCTCTTTGGATTGGATTGTAGGGGCCATGAAGCCTGTGACTAAGCTGTGGAACTCGAGCTGGAGGGGGATGCCTATCACGCCATTTATAGGTTCGCCTATCCTGTGGCAGAATTTTTTAACTCTAGGGCAGTGGAAGATTAGGTGGGCCAGATCCCCCTTCTGCTCTGTTGCAGTTCCAGCATGTGTCGTTTTCGCGGACACCGATGGATGCCAGGCGGGCGGGGGGTCCAATACACGTTGTGCATTAGCCAGAATTTGGTTTGGGCTAGGGTGGTGGTTACTTTCTTTTTCGAGGTAGACGTCCACAGGTCTGACTTTTCCTTCTCGCTAATTTTCCTGTCTAGTAGTGAATCCCAGTATGCTGTGATTTTGTTATTCAGTTTGGAAGTTCATAGGCTCAGTATTCTGTAGAGGTGTGCTATCTGGTGTCCTGTTTTATTTAGGTTAGCGGTGTATTGCAGGATTGGGGGGTTTGCTTGCTTAGGTGTGCTTTGGTGATTGCCACTTTAATCTTAAGGAAGTTATATAGCTCAATGCTTTCTAGTTTGTATTTGTTTTTGAGTGAGTCGAAGGTGGCGTGTTAGCCTAGGGTGTACATTTGGTTGGCAGTGGAGATGCCATGCTTGTACCAGGAGTACATGTCTAGAGTTCTCTCCTGGGATGATTGAGTGTTCCGTTGTGCTGTCTGATTGCTCCGATGGATTTGCTCAGTGTTCACTTGCCGGAGTGTTCCTCTATGATGGATAAGCCTTCCGTGAGTCCGTGAATGTTTGGGGGTTGCTGTGCACTGTGTGGCTTATTTACAAGCCCCTTGCACCGTCGGTGCGTCACTTTTAATATGGGTACCGTTGTAAATAGGCTCCTAAGTACTCATGTGAACTAGTCGATGGCTTATGTGTACTGAGTTTTTTTCTGCACACTCTCTGAGTCTTATTGTGCATTCACTGAGTGTTCAGTGGCAGTCTGAAGGTTCCAGTGCCTTGAGCGTTCCTGTCCACTGACTATGTATGTGCATTGACTGATAGCTTCTGTGCAATTAATAGTTGTGTGCACTCTCTTAGGGTTCCTGCGCGCCGTCTAATGATTACCGTGTGCTGTTGGAGCCTTCCCGTGCGCTCTGCGAGTGTTCCTGTACACTAAGTACAGCCGTGCGCAGGGTAAGGTTGCCTGTGATTGTCTCAGGGTTCCTGTACAGTTAGTTTTCCCGTGCACTCTATCAGTGTTTCTTTTTTTCTTTTTTCTTTTTTTTTATTAAACAACTCCAATACAGCAGAAAAATAAGCGTTTACAAAAAAAGGAGAACAAGAAAATAAATGCAGGAACAGGGTAGTAAAATATTGCCTGTAGGGTAAGAGAAAAGCAAGAAAGAAGAATGCACAGAAATCTACAGTAGTAAATGCTTTAAGGATATAAGAAACAGGACAAATGGATAAAGAAAAGGGATCATATATTATCAGACATGAAGCACACCTAATAGAGTTTTAAACATTCAATTTGATATTACTGCGAAGCTCCAAGCTGTGATAGGGGACCAGATTTTTTCGCCTCGTCTTTTAGACTTCAAGCCCCCGGTGGCATATATTGCTGTCTCATGATTATATACGCCCAGGAAGCGGGTTAACCACATTTGAAAGCTAGGAGGGTCGCCATCTTTCTATCGTGCAGCAAGTATAATTCTGTACACCGCGGTTCCGATAAAAAGACTAGCTTCCTCATTAGGGTTTAGATTTAGCGTGCTATCATACCCAAGTATGTAAATAGTGGGGGACTCAGGCAATTCACGCCCAAAAACCTCCACCCAAAATTCCCATATCATTTTCTTAATTAGTGTCAGTTTGTCGCATTCGTAAAACATATGCAGCAGCATGGCAGGGCCACAATTACACCTAGGGCAGTGGTCATTAGCTCTTTTCCCCCATGAATGCAATTTTGCTGGAGTATAGTCAAGATTGTATATTGTTTTATAGAGTTGTGCTTTTAGATTAGTGGAGAGTAACAGTTGTGACGTCAATGCTAAGATCTTATCAATGTCGACGTCTGGATTATCAAGTTTATTTGACCATAAACTTTCGATGTGTTCCATGTCATCAGGTGATTTTTCATGAAGGGAGGTGTATATTGAGCCAATTCTGGTGGAGGGCCTGATGATAATTTCTATAAGAGGTACTCTATCCCAGCTTATACTGGACAACTTGGAGTTAACAATAGTACTTACTTGATAGAATTTTAGATAGTCCGTCACAGGTATATTAAACTGATTTTGAAGGGTAGTAAAACTTGCCTTCATATCTGTACCTAAGAAATTGAGAAGGGAGATGATTCCCATTCTTTCCAAGCTAGCGGAAATCATATTGTTAACATTTTGTGGAAGCAGAGATGAATGCCAGAGTGGAGTGTAACTGCATAATTAAGGGATTTGCATACGTTTAGCAATTTTTGACCAGACTTTCCATGCACCAATAATAATTTAAAATGTAACTTTTTAAAATAACTGGGTTCAAGTTGTCGTAAGAGTAATCCTCTTGCTTTATGGCCAAGGGCTAGTTCATATACTGACGGTATGCCCGACTCATCTACATTGCATACTGGGTAAATCATTGGTGCGAATTGTTGCAGAAAGGCTGCCCAAAAATATAAGAGTAGCCGTGGAATTGCGAGCTCCCCTCTGTCCTGTGGCAGGGATAAAAATGTAAGCGATCTCCTAATCTTGCCGTATTGCCAAATAAATTTGGAAATCTGGGAGTCAAGGACTTTAATAAAATTGTCTTCGACTAATAAAGGGATTGTACGAAATAGATACAGTACCTTAGGAAAAACAGTCATTTTAACATAATTCCCCCTCCCTATAATAGATAGATGAAGACTATTTACCCTTGTTAGGTCCTGTTTGATTGAGTTAATAAGAGGTTCATAGTTGATTTTAGTAATATTTTGAACCTCAGCGGTTATGCAAACCCCTAAATAGATGGCTTTTTTAGTTCTTCTGGTGTCAATACAGTGTATGTTTTCTGTACATAATATGACAGTTTTATTTTTATTGAGGGAGCATCCTGAATGGGACCCGAACAGATGCGTAATTGCCTCGATCTCAGTAATAGCTACATCGGGGTCTGGTGTTAAAATTGCGATGTCATCAGCATTAGCTAAGACTTTGGTTTCGAATAATCCTGTCACCACTGGTTTGATTCTGGTATTATCTAGGAATTTTAGTATCAAAGGATTGATGTATAGGGCAAACAAGAATGGGGAGCACGGGCAGCCCTACCTGGTTTCTCTTGATATATTAATAGTGCCCGATTCGCACCCCATAATTTGAAGTTTAGCCTTCGGGTCAATATACATAGCTTTGACTGATTTAATAAAACTATGCCCAAAGTTATAGTGTTCTAAAATAGCCCACATGAATTACTACAATACTCTGTCGAATGCCTTCTCGGCATCGAGAAGAATCATTGACTTCTGGTCACCCGTCACTGACATAATATCAAATAATGAAATTGCTCTGCGGATATGATCCGTGGTACCCTTCCCTGGTATAAAGCCATATTGCCACGGGCTGACCAGATGTGCAAAGACCCCCCTAAGCCGATTGGCCAAGATTTTTGCGTAAAGTTTAGAATCGGAGTTTATCAGTGAGATTGGGCGGTAAGATGATGGGGAATCAGTGGGTTTGCCCTTTTTGGGAAAGATAATAATAATAGTGTCTTTCCAAGATGCGGGTGTAATACCATTCCACTGTATCCCCAGAAATAGATCTAGTATCAGTGGTAGTATACATTTACCTAGGATTTTGTATAGCTCCAGCAGGATCTTGTCGGGACCTGCTGCTTTACCCGAGGCTAGTTCTGCAAGTGCTAGTTCAATCTCTGCTGGCGAAATCTCTTTCTCAAGCTCGTCCTTAGTGGTATTATGTAGGCTATTATCTGTACAGGTTAAAAAGTCGTTTAGAAATGTCTTTATATCTTCCCGTTGGAGGCGATATCATTCTGATCTAAGTTTTGATAATAGCGTTGAAACACCTACACCATATCCTCTATTTGTGTGTATTCTTGGTCATTTACCTTTATGGAAGCGATTGCATTGCAGGAGGCCTTCTGTCTCGTTTGTAGAGCTATTTGTTTACCGACCCTTTCTCCGTTTTCATAGAGGTTTCTTTGATGTGTTCTAAAAGTTTCAGCGGACTTCTGAGTTAGTCCCTTGTTTAAGTCAGTTTTAAGAATTAAAATCTGGCGAAGTAGGTTTGACCCATCTGTCCTTTGTGCAATTAGTGTTGTGTGTGCCGCTTCTAATCTAGCTAGTTCCTCTACTTTCTTGGTATATTCAGAAGTCTGTTGTTTCTTAATTCTGGCTACATAACTAAGAGTTTCCCCCCTAAGAGCAGTGTTTCTGTGCACTTCCCGATTATTCATTTGCTAGCTGAAGTGTCCTTGTGCACCGCCTGATCCCTCCTCTGCACTGACTAAGTGTTCGGTGAGTATTTCTGTGCACGGATTGAGTGTCTTTGAGCACTGCCTGAGGCCCCATGTGTTCCGGTGCACCCTCTCACTATTCCCAAGCATTGTCCTAGTGTTCCTGAGCTTTGACGATTTTG
This sequence comes from Lissotriton vulgaris, assembly GCF_964263255.1. Taxonomy (NCBI): domain Eukaryota; kingdom Metazoa; phylum Chordata; class Amphibia; order Caudata; family Salamandridae; genus Lissotriton; species Lissotriton vulgaris. The sequence goes on from NC_141694.1 coordinate 1,122,583,934, forward strand.
CCATGACTGTCTAGGGGTGCCTCTGAACTTACATTTCCAGTTTACTGTCTGGGGGTTCCCGTGCAGTGAGATTTTCCGTGCACTGTTTGAGTATCTCCTCGCACTATCGCAGTGTTCTCCTGCACATCCTGAGTGTTCATGTGCGCTGAATGTTCTTGTGCACAGAGTGAGTGCTTCTTTGACCTGTCAGATTTTTCCCATGCACGCACCTAATCAGTTTTTCCTTGCACTGCCCCCCCTGTGCATCCTTATAGGAGTTTCCGTTTCCGTGCAGCGTCACTTTTAATATGGGAAAAAGTGACATACCTGCGGCGCAAGGGGCTTGTAAATAAGACCCTGAGTGTTACTGGGCACTGGCTGAGTATTTAATGACTACCTATTGTTTGTTGTGTAAAGGTTTTCCTGTCCACTGAGTATTCATGTGTACTGTGTGAATCTTACTGTGCACTATCTGAGGATTTCTATGCATTGTTTGACTGTTGCCATGCAGGGTCTGGCGGTTCCCGAACACGTTCTGAGTACTGCTGTGCACCCTCTGTCTATTCCCTTGACAAACCATGTTCTTGTGAATTAGGTTTCTCCATGCACTGCCACGGGTTCCCAATGCATGTTTTGGGTTTTCATGTGCACTGGGGGAATATATACATGATGGTCCCTGACTGTGCTCTGAGGCAGTTTCAGTGTTCCCAGCCTGAGGACCCTGTGCATTGAGTTTTTTTCTGTGCATAATCTGAGGTCTCCTGTGCACTTGCTGATTATTTACATGACTGCCCGAGGGTTCATGTGCTCGGACTCAATTTTCCACCTTCTCTTCTTATTTCCACTCCTAGGCTACTTGCTGTGTGCAGTAACCTAAGGTCTCTGGAGCCAGAGTGATGTGGCTCAATTAAGTTGCAGTTGTTGGTGATTTTCCCTTATCTGACGACTGCACAAAGAAGCTGGGAAAAATATTTCTTGAAGTGTTGTTCGCCTATAACTATGCCCAGCCCATGAAGGAACCCTCACAGGCGAAAGGTCTTCAGCACCTTGGCTGCTAGGCACTCGGTCTGGCTCCTGTGGGCTAGTTGGCTTCCGTACCACTTGGTCTGACCATCTATTTATAGCGGGTTCTTAGCACTATCTATGTGACAGTGGGTCTTGACAGGAGTGTCCTGCTGTCTGACCTATCTTGAGCTGCATGGGTCAGTGAGGGTAGGTATTTTGATTTGACATAGGCTCAGAGTGTGTGAGCTGATGGGTCAGCAAAAGATCTAACAAAAGGTTCTCTTCCTTGGTGTCTGGATCCCTCAATGGGGCGATAGGTGCAGTGGCACCAGGGCTCCAGGGTGTAAAAAGCCCACTTCACTTCAATTATGCCTGCATTTTACTACCCAATGATTACTGCATGAAGTATAACAATACTTGCCCTGCCTTCCTTTAGGTTGCCCCTTTATCCTTATTCTAATTAATTATAGTTTCCTGTTTTTTAGGTCTGGCCTTAGCCAAGACCTTTTGATTTTACTAGCATATGTATCAGCTATTTACTTATAGGGCTTTCAACAAGCCTTGGTCTTCCTAAAACAAATGGGAGTTGGAATAGTGATAGATAAACTGGCGCCACAAGGGTGATGTCACAAAATATCTACATATAGGGTTGTATTGATTCAGCCGTGCTGTAGGGTGAAGAGAACCACCGGCCTCCTCAAAGCTTGTGGCCTAGGCAACAATGAACAAGATTGCAATCCCTAGCACACGTTTTCTATTTGAAAGACATAACAGCAGTAACATGCAAAAGTACATGCAATTCCAAAAAACACAGTAATGAGGTTCTTCCTTTCTTTTATTCTTTTCCTCTTTTTTCCTTTTTATTCGTACAAGTTATTAGACGGCCCAACACGTGTTTCGTCGCCACATTGGGAAAGTAGTCCCGTACTCGAAGTACCGAAACTTGAACGTGGATACGGACGTTGCGACAGTTTGCACGACAATAGAACAGGAAAATCGGTTGTGATTTTTGACGAACATTGGAAGCAAATAGCTTTCCATAGGGATATCTTCGCCTAAGAACCTTGTGGGTTGGAATTATCACCACAATTGAAAAAGATCAAGACAAGGGACAATTGAGCCTTGAAAAAGTCGCAGGACTACTTTCCCAATGTGGCAATGAAAAACGTGTTGCCTGGCTAATAACTTGTACGAATAAAAAGGAAGAAAGAGAAAACGAAAAAAAGAATGGAAGAACATAATTACTGTGTTTTTTGGAATTGCGTATACTTTCGCATTTTACTGCTTTAATGTCTTTCAAATAGAAAACGTGTGCTGGGGATTGCAATCAAGCCTTGCTCATCCATTAGTCTGTTCATCAGTCATTTCACTCTGCCTCTGCCCATTCCGGTATATAGCATCAGTCATTGGATCAGCCTACACCAGCCACTGGCTCTTTTCACTGTGACTGCATTTTTTCCCAATTACTACAAACGTCCGCATTCGCAGAGGACAATGCAGATATTATGTATATCATTAGGTCGAAGCATACCAAACAGTGCAGCGGTCTCCGTACAATAGGACTTCCTAGGGACATTCTTTAAGCTGACTTAAGTATGCATTCTGTCCATTGCGTAGCATTGGCTTTGTGGTTTGTAACTCACATTTACTGGCTCTACTTGTTTTAGGCTGTCCAGCAGGTCTTTTATCATCCCGAGGAGCATAACCTATTTACTGTATCCTTCCACAAGTGCTTGCTTTCTATAAACAGACCCTTTAATTTTGTTCTTATCGTGTCACATTTGCTGCGCATTCAACAAAAGCGGCCAGGAGACTGCAGGAGTATGCACGATCCAAGATGGCGGACACGCTGTAAGCTCGGTTTTAGCCTGCTATTATGGATGATTTTTTAACATCAAATAGCAGCATTTTTTTCTTCAAATTAAGGGCATATCCTGGTTCATTAACCCTCTGGCTTGCGCTTACCAGCTTTTGTGGCGTCTCTGCAACCCTGAGGTCTTCTAATTTAGCATGAGGTGGTTTCTGTGAGGACATTGCACACCAGAGGACTGCCTGAGGTAGGCATGGCTAAAGAGAGATGGTCCTATCAACATCTTTGCTCCCTCTTAAAGGTACTGTCCTCACTATTTCACTCCCCTTCTGTAGGAAGGCAGGACCCTTCTGCATGGTTGCCCCCACTTTTTGCCAGATGCTATGCTGTTTCTGACTAGTCTGACTGGGATCCTCCTAATCAGGACCCCAATCTCTCTGCTTTCTCCCTTAAACTGGTATTGTGAGTACTTAGGTACATCCCAGATTGGATAATGGGGTACCCATATCAATCCCTAGTATAAGGAATTAAGGTACCCAGGGCAAAGGTTCCCCATACGTCCCCCATAGGCTAAAGCATGTATTATGCCACCTATCGGAGACCTTTCAAACTACCTCCACAGGCCTACCATTGCAGCCTGTGTAAGCTGATGCTAGCACCACTTAAAAAATATAGATTTCCCTATATCTAAGGTCACTGCACTTAAACCCTATGTCACCCCTGCAAAAGGCCCTTTCAATCCTGAAAGCAGGGTGCTCGGTTCTAAGTGTGAGGGTGCCTCTGCATGAGAAGGACAACCCTACAACCTTCGGAGTCCATTCGCCTGGGTTGTGAGAATGAATGAATGGAATCTTATACCGCGCAACTTAGCCAAAGGGCATCAAGGCACAACAATATAATATATAGAGGGGCTCATAGTCATTCGTGATGACCATTTCAAAACTGACTGTAACAAACCCTGTCATGTTTGGTATAAAAAACATGTTGGAATCATACCCACATGCCGTAAAAGGTGTGGGAGGTATGATTCCATACAATGTAGAGGCCCTCTGCTAGGTCCTCAGTGCTCTCAGTACCAGTATTCAAGACAATGGCTGCTGCAGACCAGAGACATAATGCTGCCCTCCTGCTGCTGAGCCAAGCTGGAGCAGAGGAAGTCAGGACAATAGGCATCCTGTCACAGGGAGGTGTGACCACTTCCCAGACAGGGTTTAGTCTATTGGGGCAGGGTGGGGGCCTTTGCCAGCACCACATAGTCTGTGTGCAGGGCACATTTGGTGCCCTCCATGCACAGTCCAGCTCAAACCAATTCAGGATGCCATTGGCCCCCACTCTGGTGCAAAACTGGACAAAGGATAGGGGAGTATCATTCCCCTTGTCCAGCCCCTCCTTAGGGAGGGGTCCCTGTGTCATCTCAACCCTTTCCTTAGGGTACTTAAGGGATTACCGGAGGATAGGTCCCCAGATTCGTCAAGGAACATGATACAACTCAGACACCACTTCAACTTCAACTTTCTGGGCACTCTGGACTTCGCTGGACTTTGGTCTGAGTATCAAGGTTGAAACCAGGAGGACACCTGCTGCTCCTGATCTCTCCGATGTGCTTGTCTGCTGCAACATCCGTGCCTGTGCACCATACAGAAACCCGTCCAGAGCCTGTGGACATCCAAGACACCTGAAGGAATCTCCCTTGAAGTGAAAGAGTCACTTTCCTGCATCTACAGGCCTCACAACCAAGCTGACCTGTCAGCTGATCTCAATCTTCTACGGACTCCAAAAGACTCAACAACACAGGTCATGGTTTTTCACATCCCTGAAGGCCTGGCCTGTCCTCTCATCAAGTTTGAGGCCACTATCCCTCGTCGGAGCCGCAGGAACCAAACACCTGTGCACCACATCGACTTACAGTTACAAAGGCTTGTTTGCTTCGATCCACCAAGATCTTCAGGCTCCAAGTAGCCCAAACCTCAAACATCTCCAGAGATCAAGATCTTCAACCTGACAGCATCACTTGCACCGTGGGCCTGCATCTTTAGGGAGCTGCTCGAGGTCCTCTGCGACTCCAGTGCTTTCAGCATGTGGGTCCTCTTGAGGGTCACTTTTGGATTCTTTTGGGCTCCACTGGTTTCCAGGGGCCTGTCCTGACTCCCCTGCTTGTGGCGAGTCTCCTGGTCCTTGCTAGTTCTAACATTGAACCTTCATCTACTTCCATGTTGTACAGTTGCAAAGGCTTGTTGGTGCTCCCACTCAACACCGACCCCTCAACTCTCGACATCCGACGTTGGTTAGCTCATGTATGGCTCCTGGTCTTCCACAGTGTCGCCTAGTCCTCACAGCTGAAGTTCCAAGGTCACCGTCAACTCTTTTACAGCAGCCGACATCAGTGAGCATTTGTCTTCCGGGCCTCCTGGTCACTTCCAAGTGGCATAGACTCTGTTCCCTCTGCTTTCAGGTACTTCTCGACTTGTATCAACCTTTGGATGCCACCGGACACTTTTACCATCTCTAGCAGCAGCACTTTCTTGAAGTCCTCCATTGGGTTTGACTGTGGTTTCTCATGCATCTTCACACCTATGTACCCGGCTCTCCTGGGGCAGGTATCCTTAGTTCCTAAAGTATCCATGGGTGGCTCTTCAACCTTCCGTCTTCTACAGGGTTTCTTCAGGGTGCATTGCACAGGGTCATTCTTCTTTAAAATTGCAACTGCGACTTACAAATTGATCTGTACGGAGAACCCAGCCGTGTTCCTACACTGCACACAACCTCGGTGGGGCTCCTACATACTCACCTTGGTTGGTTCCTTGGGTCCATGGCACTTCGACATCCTCTGACTATTGTCTTGACTCGAGTTATGGTTCGCATACCACTATTTTAGCATATGGTTTGGTCCCCCCTGGTGACCACTGTGTATTCTGTGCTACTTACCTGTTTCAATTGAAAAGTATTGTGTGTATAGTGTATATCTCCAGCTAGGAGATATTTAAATGTGTTAGTGAGTGACTTATAATAAATACACATTTCATAAATACAATGTGGTTATTTGTCACTTAATCTATACCTATAAGATTGTGTTCTGGTGAAATAAGCTGTTTTTTAATCCTTCTGGACTGAGCAGAATTCTACAAAACTTTCTCTCTTCAGTTATCCCTTTTGCCTTTATCCTTATTCCAGGATTTTGCTACCAATGACTCTGTTGAAGGATCTTTTTTAAAGATGCAACAATTATTGTTCTCCCTAAACCAGATAAAGACCACAAACTACTTCAAAACTACCACGTCATTTCAACTAATTAACCAAGACTGTAAATATATGCTAAGATTCTTGCATCTAGTTTGTCTGCTATGCTAAATACTAATATTCATTCGGACCACATTTTTTTTTACGGGAGAAAGACTATCAACTCACAATACTAGACTTGCCTGTCATGCTATTGCTTCCCTTCATAACATTAAAAATCCTAGTGGTTTGCTAGCATTAGATGTTGAGAATACATTAGATAAATGATATTGGAAGTTTTTGTTCAAAACTATGGAAACGTTCTGTTTTGTTAACGCATTTCACATTTATTTCAATGGTTAGAAAATTATATTCCTCTCCCAGGGCACCTATATATGTTAATGATATTAACTCTACATAATTTCCTTTATTTAAAGGGACAAGATAAGGTTGTCTTTTGTCTCCGCTCTGATTTTTATTAGCTACCAGCCCTATATTAATCACGTATGTAACTCGCCAGAGAATAAAGCTTCTACTATTCATAACAGAACTATTAACATTTCTGCTTATGCAGACAATATCCTAGTATATGTTAGTGACCCCATCACCTCCATACCTATTGTACTTAAACGTATTAAAGAGTTTGCCTTAGTTTCCAGTTCTACCTTGAACATTAATAAGACTACATTTTCCCTATACATGTTTATTGTACAGATGACATGTTAAGTGACACTAACATCATATAGAACTCATCTGGGCTTAAGTATTTAGGAATTTATTTTCAAAATTCAAGTAAGGGTACTGTTGATATGAATTGTAAACAACTCAACTAACAAAGGATATTTGGGGCCCCTTGAAAGTGTACATGTCAGAAATTGTACAATCCTCCCCAGCCCTCTGCCCGGCTGGAGTTGTCCCCACGGGAGTGGGGTGGAGACCCATTTCACCGACTCGAAAACAATCAAGGACATATTGCAAGTTGTTTATTATTGTGTAAATTGTGGGAATGCCATGTACGGAGTTTACCATCAAAATCACGACCAGCATCGACGATAATCTTGCAGCCACCGAACATCTCCACTTCCAGATCCACACCGACCCTAGGACCACACTTAGAGGCACCCTCATCTACAGGCCTCCAGGAACGCGCACTCAATTCAGCGATGACATCACTGACTTCGTCAGCCCACATGCCCTCGCCTCCGAGAACTACATTCTATTAGGAGACTTCAACTTCCACCTTGAAAACAAACACAACAGCAACACCAACTCCCTTCTGGACAACCTGGCCAATCTCGGACTCAAACAACTTGTGGACACCCCCACCCATGTAGCCGGGCACACGCTCGACCCTATCTTCACCTCCAGCAAGCACATTTCCTTCGACCGCACCACAGCTCTCCATTGGACGGACCACAGCTGTGTTCACTTCAGCTACAAAACCACCTTGACCCACAACTGCCCACAACCTATTCCTCGGAGAAACTGGAACAAAATCACCTCCGATCAACTCCTCACATCACTCAACCAAAACCCTCCCACCCTCTCATTGGACCCAAACCAAGCGGCCACCAACCTCAAGCAATTGATCACCCACAGCGCTGACGAATTAGCACCCCTGAAAAAGCACCAGATCAATTCAGGCAGCAAAAAAGCCCCCTGGTTCAATGATGACCTTAAAAAATCCAAGAAGCTATGCCTCACCCTAGAAAAAACATGGAGAAAAAACCCAACCACCGACAACATGGCCACCCTCAAGGCCGCCACCCGCAAACACCACCAACTGATTCGATCCACCAAGAAATCAGCTTTCAAGGATCGTCTCAACAACAACGCCCACAACAGCAAGGAACTTTTCAACATTGTCAAAGAATTCACCAACCCCGCCGCAGCATCTAACGACATCACTCCCTCCCAAGACCTCTGCGATGCACTATCCTCCTTCTTCTACAACAAAATTGCCGACATTCACAACAGCTTCGAGAACACTCCCTGCGAACAACCCTCCCCACCCCCCTCAGATCCTACACCGCCAACTAAAAACCTCAGCGCCTGGAACCCAATCACCACCGAAGACACCATCCGCCTAATGAACTCAATCCACTCTGGCTCGCCAACCGACCCCTGCCCTCACCACATCTTCAACAAAGCTGACTCCATCATCGCACCCTATCTCCGTGATGTCATCAACTGCTCGTTCAACTCTGCCACCTTCCCAGAAAGCTGGAAACACGCCGAACTCAGCGCCCTCTTGAAGAAACCCACAGCAGACCCCTCTGAACTTAAAAACTACCGACCCAAATCCCTCCTCCCCTTCCCCGCCAAAGTCATTGAGAAAGCCGTCAACAGCCAGCTCGCCGCCTTCCTTGAATCCAACAACTCCCTTGACCCCTCACAGTCCGGCTTCCGAGCCAAACACAGCACCGAAACCGCCCTCATCGCAGCTACAGACGACATCCGAACGCTACTGGACAACGGAGAAACAGTGGCCCTCATCGACCTCTCCGCCGCCTTCGACACAGTCTGCCACAGCACCCTTATACAACGCCTCAGCAACATCGGCATACAAGGAAAAGCCTTGGACTGGATCATCTCATTCCTCGCCGGGAGAACTCAAAGAGTCCGACTTCCCCCATTCAACTCAGAGGCCACTGAAGTCATCTGTGGAGTACCACAAGGATCATCACTCAGTCCCACCCTCTTCAACGTTTACATGAGTCCACTCGCCTCCATCGCGCGTCAACACAACCTTAACATCATCTCTTACGCCGGCGACACCCAGTTAATCCTTTCCCTCACCAAAGATCCTAACACCGCCAAAACCAATCTTCACGAAGGCATGAAAGAAGTAGCCGAATGGATGAAACACAGCCGCCTAAAACTCAACTCAGACAAAACGGAGGTGCTCATCCTAGGATCCTCCCCCTCTGCCTGGGATGACTCTTGGTGGCCTTCCGCTCTGGGCACAGCACCCACACCCTCAGACCACGCACGCAACCTGGGCTTCATCCTAGACTCCTCTCTCTCGATGTCCAGACAAGTCAGCGCAGTCTCATCCTCCTGCTTCAACGTACTTCGTATTCTCAAAAAGATCTTCCGCTGGATCCCCCTCGAAACAAGAAGGACTGTCACCCACGCACTGGTCACGAGCCGACTGGATTACGGTAACACACTATATGCCGGAATCACAGCAAAATTACAGAAAAACTCCAACGCATCCAAAACGCATCAGCGAGACTCATATTGGACATCCCTCGCCAAGATCACATCACCGGACACCTAAAAGACCTCCACTGGCTTCCCGTCAACAAGAGAATTACATTCCGCTTTCTCACCCACGCACACAAGGCCCTCTACAAACTAGGACCCGAATGCCTCAACACTCGACTATCCTTCTACACACCCACTCGCCAACTTAGATCGTCCAATCAAGCCCTCGCAGCAGTCCTGCGCATCCCAAAATCCACCATGGGTGGCAGATCCTTCTCCTTCCTGGCTGCCAAGACCTGGAACTCACTCCCCACTCACCTCCACCTTACTCAAAACCACATCTCCTTCAGAAAAAAACTTAAAACTTGGCTATTCGACAAAAAAATGAACCCCCTTCCCCAAGCGCCTTGAGACCCTCTGGGTGAGTAGTGCGCTATATAAATCCCTGAACTTGAACTTGAACTATGTCATAATGTCATATGTTGTACTATTCTCTTTACTTACTGTCTAATTACTGGAAGTGTACCAGATGATTGTCTTTGTTTTTTTCATGTCGAAAATGGTAAATAAAGTTGTAAAAAACAAATTTCCAAAATTTCACAGAAATTAGACAAATTGTAATATTTACAATCGTAATGGTGGGGCAAGCTTGAAGCTATGAGAATGGTTATAACTCCACAATTAGTATATATACTACCAATGTTACGGGTCATTTCCAGTAACCTTTTATAACAAATATGAATACAATTCTCACTAAATTCCTTTAGAATAATAGCCTTTCACGGATCCAATATAAAAAATTACAATTCTCTAAATTGGAAGGAGGTTTTGGTATTCCTAACTTTCAGAAATATTACTTCTCCTTTATAACTGCACAAGGGGCTCATTGGTTTTCAAACCCAGAACCATATCTTATTCTCAAATGGGCTCTTATAGAGAGCAATATTGCTGCACCATTTCCTTTACCAGCAATTCTTACGATGGACCTTCAAAAATGAAAGTCTCACTCTCCAATTCTCAATGCAATGAAACTTGCCTTAGCTTCTGTGGATACCCTACATAACAATAAGATTGTGTCCTCTAAAATAGTATAATTATGGTTGAATTCCAAAATCAAACTACATACACCAGCATCTGATTGGAATAAATGGATAGATGTAGGAATATTTTACATTTCTGACACTTGTCATAACAATATATTATTGTCCTTCTCAGGTATACAAGTTAAAACCCACATTCCTAACTCTGATTAATGAAATTATATGTTATATTATGCAATGTAATTCTAAATGCTTATAACTCCTTTATTCCTTACCCCCACAACTCAGGTATGGAACTTTTCTTTATTATTCATAGCTTTTTTGGTCATATTGCTTTAAAAACGTCTAAACAAATTGATATTTAATAGTTCTTCTCATCTAATGAATTTGCGTGTGAATTTTTGTCACTAAGGATACCGCACTACTAATTAAGTAAATTTGGCTTTGTAATACGTCCGGTTGGTTATCATCCTCTATTTGTCAATCTAACTAATTTATATATTAAATAACAGCTTTTGGTCTCTGCATGAGGTGGTTTCTGTGAGGAGATTGAACACCTGAGGACTGCCTGAGGTAGGCATGGCTAAAGAGAGACGGTCCTATCAACATCTTTGCTCCCTCTTAAAGGTACCGTCCTCACTATTTCACTCCCCATCTGTAGGAAGGCAGGATCCTTCTGCTTGGTTGCCCCCACTTTTTGCCAGATGCTATGCTGTTTCTGACTAGTCTGACTGGTGTCCTGCTAATCAGGACCCCAATCTCTCTGCTTTCTCCCTTAAACTGGTATTGTAAGTACGGTACATCCCAGATTGGATAATATGGTACCCTTATCAATCCCTACTAAACGGAATTAAGGTACTCAGGGCAAAGGTACCCCAGACTCCCCCATAGGATAGTTATAGGATGCCCATTTGTGTGACACTTCAGATTGTTGGCACTGGAACCTGGTACTTTGAAGCATATGCTCTTCGAAAGTCCAATTATTTTTCAATTTTGGCCTCATGTTTAGGATAAAAATTCTCAAAATTTCCATTTTACCATTCCCGTAAACTTTGAAATTGTTGTAAGTAAATCCTCCATCCAACCTCTTCCTCCATAATATACTAATATGAAATGATGTGATGTATTATTCTCATGGGATATTAAATAAATTACTATTCATTGGAAATCTGCCTACCTTTTATCAGTACAGGTATGGTGGGATTGAATCTTACATTTACAGAAAGAAGTTGAATTTTCTTTTAGCCAGTCCAAAAAGCCATCTCTAATCAAATCACTTATATGGACTACCCTGGATGAATATATTTCTACCTGCTAAATGCAAATGTGTTTTCATATTTAAATGTGCTACTCAATACTACATTAGCTGCCCCATATATGTTCTTATAATTTTTGTTTTATTTTAGGCTGTTTTCACCTCTTTGTTTTCATACTGTTACATATCATATGTGCTGGATTATTGTTACTCAAAATCTTACACTGTCTTCCGAGGTAACTTAGTGTTCACTTGCAATCTTGCTGGGTACTGGGAAAGGAAAGTTTTTTTCTAGCACACAACAAAATATAAATGTCTGTTGATAAACTGTGCAAATATTTCAGAATATATCAGAATTAGACAAGCACAAATGAAGCCCATTTTTTAGTTATCCTGAAGTGTGGTGAAAAAAGATATTTTAATATGATCAATACACATCATTACACTGGGCAGTGCTATTTCCAGACATTATAGTTTGTGTGCTGTACAGTTTTATCAGTAAAAATGTATGTTGAAAATGTGTTGTTTATAATGGCAGTGTGTTAACACACAATGCATACTCCCACCTAACCCCGTCCACTCTAAGCTACTCCAATCCATTCTACGCCATCCTACCCTACTCTACTCCACCCAATGCCACTCCACCCCATGGCACTCTACTCTATGATACTACTCCACTCTACGCCACTCCACTCTATGCCACTCCACTCTACGATACTCCACCCTATGACACTCCACCCTACAACACAACACTCCACTCTATAATGCTCTGACTCCACTCTATGACACTCCACTCCACTCTACTCCACAGCACTCTACTCCACTCTATGACACCCTATTCCACTCTACGCCACTTCATGCTACTTCCTCTATGCCACCTTACCCACTCTACGACACTCCACTCTCCACCACTCCACTCCACTGTATGCTACTCCATTCTACGGCACTCTACACTACTCCCCTTTACGCCACTCTATGCCACTCCACTTCTACTCTATGCCACTCCACTCTATGACACTGTACTCCACTCTATACCCCTCCGCTCTGCGACACTCCAGTCTGTAACACTCCACTATGTGACACCCCACTCCACTCTAATCTACTCTACTCTACAGCACTCTAAATCACACTATGGCACCTCACTCTGACACTCTACTCCACTCTACAACACTCCACTGTATGCCACTCTACTCGACTTTACAAAACTATATGCTGTGCTACTCTATGCTATTCCACTATATGCCAATCCACTCTACGCCACTTTATTCCACTTTATGCTACTCCACTGTATGAGACTTAACTCTACTCTACGCTACGCCACTCCACTCTACACCCCTCTATGCCCCTCCCCTTCATGACACTCTACTCCACTACTCAACTCAACGTCACTCTCCTGTATGCCACTCTATGTCACTCCATTCTATGCCACTCTAATCCACTCTACTTTCCTTCAATCTATGTCATTCTATGCCATGCCACTCTTCAACACTTTACTCCAATCTACACCATGGCACTTCACTCCATGCTACTGCACTCTACAACATGCCACTCTTTGGTTCTCCACTCCACTCCATTCCACTCTACTCTACTCTAATCTACAACACTCCACTCAACGAAACTCTGCAGGGCTCCACTCCACAAAACTCCACGCCACTCTACGACAACCACTCACTATTAACTCAGTTCATATAAAAGTTTTCTAACACAACTCAGTTCATACAAAACCTTTTCGAACACAAATGTGAAAAGATTGCATAATGTGATTGAGTGCAACTGCTTGCACTTATTTGGTAGCAGTAAACGCTTCTAGAACTTTCTATCAGCTATGGCCAAAAGTAGTCGGTGGCATGACAAAGCTGGGTAGACTGATGAAGTGCTGCAAATAATGTTGCTAGGGCACTCAGGGTCGCATTTTCAGTGTAAAAGGGAGGGAGGATGATATGGGAGTGTGAGGTAGCATGGTGAGGATTAGTGAATCAGAAGTGGCTGATGGGACCCGTGACCATGAGCAGGGAGGGCAGCAAAGCATGAGTGGGTGGAATCAAATGTATGTTTGTAAAGACAGAGACTTGTGTGTCTGTTTGGATTCAGTTATGTCCCGTACATATGTGGCCGCCTCTAGGTGTCTATATTGTAAATGCATCAAATGTCTCATGCATCTGAAAGGATACGAGGACTGGGGCAGAAGTAGCCACAACCCTCTTTCGTTGTTCTCAGTGATATTTTCCTATACATATTGTCCTATCTTAAGCACTAGAGAAGCCCCATATAGACGTAAACCTGTAGTATGACTGATGACGCTACAGCCCTCTCGGTGATCACCCTTTCTGATTCATCTTTCTGTGAACCTTACTACCAAAATGCTCCACCTCAGTGCTCCTTTCAGAAGCACCAGCCTCCCTAACCTGACCACTTACTGAGCCTTTCTCAGCCCACCTTGCCTCAGAGGCTCAGTTGTGTCATGTTGGCGGGGCAGCTGCTTCAGCTATTTTACTGCAGCTCCGAGGCGGGAGGCACCTAACACCAGATTCCCCATGTGCTAGAAATTATTTTTCTAGGGACACCTTTTCAGTGTAAAGAGGAGAGAGACTGATATGAAAGTACAGTGTAAGAACAATCTAACACTATATATAATTGTTTTCAGGCATAATTAAGTTTTCCTGAGTTTGTAGTTTCCTGCACTTCTGGTCTTTGACACTACAGGTATTTGGCTATATAGGCACATGCTAAGAAGAATGATAACAGAATGATGTAGTGTAAGGAAGTATAAATAATACATTCAAAACTGCTGTAGTTCGAAGAAAGTTAAATATAGTGTTTGTTATTAATGCCTTTGCATAAGAGATTCTGGCTGGCCTGGTTTATCTCATACCAACCTGAAGGTTTTTCGGGGTGCTGAAGAGATAGTTGGGGTGCTGTCATCAATGTTGGGTGACTGAATTCATAGGGATTGTGAAAACCTTTTTTGCTTTTTGAAATTTGCTTGGAAATGCACCATTTGTCCACGCTTTAAAAAATGTTTTCTGGGGGAGGGGGTCCCCACTCCCCGTACCCCTCTTATGCCGGTCAGGCTCACTTGTAAATGTATGTATGTATGTGTCTTGTAAAGCACACTGCTGCCCTGAGGCATCGTGGCGCTGTAGACCGCTGGGGAACCCGTCCTGGCTATCCCTGTGAGATGGTCCCTACTGGGTATCTCTGAGGTGAAACCAGGCATCCCTGGCGAATGTGGGGGGCCGTTGTAGAAATGAGGCAAGCTAATGCCCAGAGTTGCCGAGTGTGATCCCTGGTTAGAGTAGGCACCAAGGCGAGAATTATCGAGTCCGCTGACCCTGGTCCACGACCCTGCTGCGTTGGGAATTGAACCCTGGTCCCAGGCCGTTCTCTGCTTCCGGGTCTGCCATCTCTAACCAGTGAGCCACACCACTCCACTTGCTAATCTTGCTTGCCACAGGGCACTCATCCCAAACTTTTACGCTCACCACTGTTAAATGCCACCGCTCACCACATCTAAATGCCACCAGCCGCCACTGTAAATGTTTGTTTATTTAAAGCGCGTCGTCTGTGCGAGGCTAAACATTTGTGATTCCGGCCTCCTCATCTTTTCGTCTATGCGCCGAAGATGGAGAGAGAAAATGGTCAGCAGTGCTGTTTGCTCTCCTGACACTGCCAGGTAACATTGCACTAATGTTTGTTCCCTCCTAACAGCCACAATCTCGGACACCACCTACTTCACAGATCATTGCTTTCTCTTCTACAGTGACCATTTAATGGCTTGATTTCCTGGTGCAGCACAGTGCCTAAAAGGCTTTCTGCATTTTAAATATTTCCGATTTGTGTGATGCATTGAAGTATGGATGGGATAGCACACATAAATGATTTGTAATTGTCTCGTAGCACCTTTTGGTGAATCATTTGGGGTGTCTGCAGCTGATGTGACGGCC
This sequence comes from Lissotriton vulgaris, assembly GCF_964263255.1. Lineage (NCBI taxonomy): Eukaryota > Metazoa > Chordata > Amphibia > Caudata > Salamandridae > Lissotriton > Lissotriton vulgaris. The sequence goes on from NC_141694.1 coordinate 1,122,599,393, forward strand.
AAACACTTTAAAATCGATTGACTGTCTTCTTCATATCTTCCTTTAGTTGCTGAAAGGCTGTATAATGCCTTACTGATTAAAATAAAAATAGCACACACTAAACCGATACTAGGTAAGCCTTACTCAAAGTCGGACACACATCTACTCATGCTTGACTTTTGGAAGCTTCTAGTTGGATCACATCATGCAACACTCACAGTTTCACCTGCCAAAAACAGCAAACAATTTAGGAGATTTTGATATGCTGTCAATAGCTTCGGTTCATAAACTAAGCAATAGGCTCCATAGCAGACAATTACATTGAAGACCCTTTATCTTTTGACAGGCTTGCATTGCAACCCGTAATGTGCCCTTGAGGGAGCCAAAACGAATATGTATTTATGAGTGTGTGTGTTTGCATAATCCCGAATGTGCAAATGCCTGCATGCATGAGTTTGTGTGTGAAGGTGTGTCAGTGAGAACCTGTTTGTTTGAGAGCTAATGTACAGGTGGTAGTGCTAGATTGTATGATGCCACTGTCTGTGTGTAGTCAGAGAAGTGTGGAACCCTCAGGGTCCAGGAGAGTACATTCTCCGCTGACCCTATTGTGTGCACACAAATATGTTTGTTTTATATTTATTGCATATGTTATGTATGAATGTTCACATAAGTGTGCACATGTAAGTACAGATCAGTTTAAGTGCATGCACAAGATTGAGCAAGAGTTAATTTCCTTGGGGGCGTGGCTAGCAGCCGAGCATGGCGGCAGCTTAGCAGAGGAGCTCCGTGAGTGAGGCGATATCCCCCGTACATCCGATGCACTGATCCGACTAATTGAACACTCCAGTGAGGCTGACCGGGTCCAGGACCGGGCGGAATCCCGCAGAGGCGTCCGGAGAGCCGGCAGACACCTGTGGCAGGAGAAGAGAATCCCGGCGCGGTGAGGCCAGTGCGTGAAGGAAAGCAGCGGACTGCCCTGCGACAGGGACCCGGGCGGAAGTGAGGAGGCGGCGGGACGCACACACAGGAAGTGACCGGCGACCAGCAACTTGGAGCGCCATTGAAATCGGAGGTGGCGGCGGGGCAATTACAGTCGGCACCAGACAGGACAGGCATACCAGCACCACGCCAGGAGCAGAGAGGAACCCAGGACTAGGGCCGAGGCTCCCGGAGAAGGAGGAGGCTGAGCCGGGCGCCCGACTGGCAGAGCACCGGCAACGTAAGGAGCAGCGCTGGGCCCCCCCCCCCCGAACGAGATACGCGGAGGCCGGTGGCAAGGAGGAGGCGGCGAAAGCGAGGGGCCCCCCCCCTGGTGAGAATCGAGAGCCGGGGTCGGCCCGAGGCTGTGATAACCGGTGCACGACGCACGCTACCATCCTTAACTGCAGAACCCCCACCACGCGTCAGGAACACTGTGGGTGCAAACGTCTGGGGCAGTGGTGGGTAGGAAAGACACATCCAGCCGGCAGCCAACGACGCAACGCAGGGCGTTGGGACTATAGTGCGGGGACGGGGCAGCGGGGCCTGAACAGCGATAACACTACCCGCAAATACATTGCGACAGTGCCGGAATTTCCAGAAGGGACACCGCAAACCCCTCAGCCACGACTGTAAGACAGTGCAGCCCACGGTGGCGGAAGGGACACAGCCGGGCGCGCGTAACGCCAACAGCGAGAGAGACGCTAGAAGCCTGACGGCTGCCTTATAAAGCGGGACAGGCCTACAGTGGACACGAGAGAACTGCGGACAAATAGATTCCCGGAGGCTGAGGGGGGATAGACCGCCCGCACCTGGCGGACGGAACCCGAAGGTACGGCGGCCCCACGAACCAGGAGTGGGGCAGACACAAGAAAGATCATGACAGGTAGAGGGCCCAAACACAACTCCGCACAGGCGAGACTGGACAAATTCGCCTACGACAAAAACACCTCACCGCAAGTGGACTCTCGTAATTCGACAGGCAAGTCCCAGGAAGGGGATGGCACGAAAAAGGCGACGCTGGAGGATGTGATGCGTGCCCTGTCGCAGGTACAAACCACGGTGGGCTCTACAGCGACGGAAGTTACACTAATTAGAGCAGATCTTCAAAAGATGACCGAAAGGGTGAAAGAAGTGGAAGTGGTAACGAAATCCCTGGTGGAAGACGTCTCAGAACTACAAGTTGCAATGGAAAAGATGGCGGCCGAGAATAAATTCCTCAGAGACAAGATGGACGATCAGGAAGGGCGCTCGAGGAGGAACAACGTCCGAATCCTAGGGGTTCCGGAATAAGAAGGAAAAGGGGCAATGGACCTATTTGTAGAGTAATTGGTCAAGACACATCTGCAGCCCAAGGGCCTCTCACATTTCTTTTCGGTGGAACGGGCCCACAGAGTGCCTGGTGGAACGCCCAAGCCCGGCGCAACTCCTAGGCCTATCCTAGCAAGACTATTTAACTTCCGGGACCGGGACGCCATCTTGCAGGCGGCGAGGGTATCCCCTCCCATTCGTGTTCAGAACTCGACTATCGCCTTTTTCCCGGATTACACTGCAGAGGTGGCACGCAGAAGGAAGACTTTCTTGGAGGTAAAGAAGGCGTTAAGGGAGAAGGAGGTGCCCTACTCTATGATCTTCCCGGCAAGACTCCGAGTGGTGGCAGAAGACAAGGTCTGGTTCTTCGAGACGCCGGAGGCGGCACAAGACTGGTTGGAGGGCTGGAGAACCACGGGCCAATTCCATCGCACGAAAAGACAAGACCGGACCCACAGACACGACAGGCCCCCTGAATCGCAGACACTTGGAAGAGATGGGGGAAGTGGCTCACCGACGCTGGACAGCCAGGGAGCAGCAGGAGGGGTCGAATGCTGAATCTACAAAAGACGCCGCTCAGATGCCCGTCACAACAATCTCTGACGGGAGGACAATGCCTGGACACTGGGCCTGGAGGACTCACAGGAGGGCAGGGATGTCGCCTGCTCTGGAAGATCTCCACCCCAGCGCGCAAGTACACTGTTAAAGGGATGGGTCAAGCACTCTGCTAAGTTGGGGAGGCGGGCGGTTGCAAGTCCGTACAGCAGGGAGGCAGGGAGGGGGGTGGAGGGTTGGGGTTGTTTACACGTTTTAGTAGTTCCACAAACAAGGTCTTGCGATAAACCCGTACAGATGCACAACCTGGGTCAGACACTATGCGGGCGCACCCTGAGGCAGGGACCCGAGAACCACAAACTACTTTGTAAGTTACATAATGCAAAACGCACAAGCAAGATTAGCTGAGGAGGGGACGCTGCGATCTCGGGTAACGCCGCTCAAGCTCATGTCATGGAATGTACGTGGGTTGGGGGACAAGATTAAACGGGGGTTGGTGTTGAATGCGGTCAAGAGGTTGGGGCCGGCCTTGGTGCTTCTCCAGGAGACGCACCTTACAGGGTCCGCGGCGAAGGCACTTGACAGAAGGGGATACAGGATGGAGGTGCATTCAGAATTCTCCACAGGTTCAAGGGGCACGGGCATACTACTGAAGAAGTCTGCACAGTTCATTACACTCAGTACCAAGGTAGACACACTAGGGTGTTTCGCAGCACTCCAGGGCCAATGGGAGGGGAGACTCCTGAATGTGGTATCAGTATATGTCCCTCCGGCACTACACTCGACCATACTTCCAGCATTGGGTGAATTCCTGTTAGACCTACCTGAGGGGGACATAATAATCGGGGGAGACTTCAACGCAGTGCTGGATCCCACTGTAGATAGGGTACCGGCGTTGACACAACCGGGAAGCCCCTCTCAGTTGCAACGGTTCATGACGGCACTGGGACTGATCGACATATGGCGATACACTCACCCTGCCACAAGGCAGTACACCTACCACTCAACGGTGCACAATAGTCTGACACGAATCGACTACTTCATGGCACTGGGAGGTGGAATACAAAACATTGACGCTGCTGACATACACCCTAGAGGGATATCTGACCATTCCCCGATCACTCTCGAGCTCTCCACGCAGGAACGAAAACGTAAGAGAATATACCCAATACATGCATCATACCTCGAAATTCCCAAGATTAGTAAAACACTTAAAACAACGACGTCCCACTATTTTAGGGAAAACACTGACTCAGTGCAGTCACCAGCAACCCTATGGGAAGCCTACAAGACGGTGTTGCGAGGCCAGGCCATAGCCACTATAACGGGGCACACAAGAGAGAAACAGCGTGAACGGTCGGAATTGGAACTGGCACTAAATGCAGCGACGGTGGCTCACGAAGCGGACCCCACGCCAGCGACTGCCCAGTCAGTCATCCTAAACCAACAATTACTTAGAGAACATGACAAGCTGCAAACGGTGTCCCAGATCACAGACACGGCCCATAGAATATATGACATAGGGGATAAGGCAGGGAAAATGCTGGCATGGCTAGACAAGAGAGGAGGTTGTGCTAGGGGGATACAGCGCATTCGCGACAAACATGGGCAGATACGCACGTGCCCGGAAGAAATAGTGGAGACGTTAGCTGACTATTTTGAGGGGGTATATACACCAGACAATAGGGTGACAGCGCCAATGGCAAGGGCAGCACTGGAGAATATCCATATACCCGCGCTCTCACCGGAGGAAGGGGCTGAACTAGAGGCGGATATCACGAGGGAGGAGGTCCAGAGGGCGATCCACAACGTCAAGCCGGGTAAGGCGGCCGGGCCAAATGGTATCCCGATAGAATGGTACCAGTCAGCGTCAGACAGACTTAGCGGACCCCTGCTGGCTATGTATAAAGATAGCTTGGAAAAAACCACACTTCCGATGGATCAGAGGGTGGCAACCATAGTTGCAATCCCCAAGCCCGGTAAAGAACCGGGGGAGTGTGGGTCATATCGCCCTATCTCCCTGCTCAATGTCGAGATTAAAATTCTGGCTAAACTCCTCGTCACCCGGTTGATGGCCTTCCTACCCCACTTAATACACCCGGACCAGTCAGGCTTTATGCCCCATAGGAACACCGCCCTCAACTTGCGTAGGGTACATAACGTACTGGCCAGAGCTGACACACTGACCGAAAAGGCGGTGATCCTGGCGTTGGACGCTAAAATGGCGTTCGATATGGTGGAGTGGGAGTACCTGTTCGAAGTCCTAGAGCGTATGGGTATTGGCCCGAAATTCGTGGCCTGGATTCGTCTGCTTTATTCCGAGCCATTAGCACACGTGGTAGCAAACGGTCATATCTCCCGGACGTTCCGGTTAGGGCGGGGCACCCGTCAAGGTTGCCCGCTCTCACCATTACTTTTCGCAATTGCATTGGAACCCTTAGCGGCCCAGATACGCACCACCCCATTACTGAAAGGAATTGTCTGGGCGGAGGGATGGGAAGACCGCCTGTCACTGTACGCAGATGACATGCTGGTGTACCTATCGGAACCAGAACGGGGTGTACCGGCACTACTGAAGTTATGTGACGAAATAGGTGGGGTGTCGGGGTATACCCTGAACTGGAGCAAGTCAGAAATGTATGTGCTGCAAGGCCCAACCGCTGACCTGGGAGAAACATGCCCTCTTGCAATGGCGGGATCCTCCTTCCGATACCTGGGCGTCCAGGTTACGAGGGACCCAGCGGAATTCTTCCAAAAGAACCTGTCGCCACCACTTGAACGCCTGAAGCAGGATGTCAAATTCTGGGCGACGCTGCCGCTGACAATGTTGGGAAGAGCGGCACTCTACAAGATGATGTCGCTGCCCCGGTTTTTGTACATCCTGGAAAATACCCCATACCCGGTCGACAATAGATACTTCGGGAAGGTATCCGCAATAATTGCTGGTCTCATGTGGAATAACCGTCCGGCGAGGATAGCTCAGGCTAAACTGCATAGGGGGTGGTATGACGGAGGGATTGCGCTCCCTAACCTGCAACTCTATTATTGGGCCGCCCAATTGAAATCCATAAATCAATGGCTACATGTACCTCAGGACGACCCGGCATACCGGGCGGACAGACTGCAGTTGGGTACCCTGACCCCACTCTATGACCAGAGGAAGGTGCGTACACTCATCGGACCCACGAAGCTCACTGTGTCGCTGTGGCATAAGGCACAAGCGAAACTGGGGTGGAAAGGGAGAATCACGAGAATGACCCCTCTGTGGGACACGAAGGCCCTGGGCAACCTGAGGAGTAGTAAGGGATTCACGTCATGGGACAACATAGGTCTATCCACGGTAGGAGACTTGTGGGAAAGGGACGCAGTGATCCCCTTCGACCAACTGCGACAGCAATATGAGATGGCGCCCACGGAACTGTATAGGTATATACAGGTGAGACATGCCTTGCTGTCCGCCATTCCCAGCGGCACAACGGTCCCAGAAGCATCACCCATGGAGGACCGTCTGCTTACAGACTTTATGCAGGAGCGAGCGACCTCCCTCACGTATCGCAAACTAGTGAATAATCTAGCAGACCCAACCATAGCACTGAAAACCAAATGGGTGGAGGAGGTGGGTGATATGGACGAGTCGGAGTGGAACGAAGCGTTGGCGGCACCCAAAGAAGTAGGCATATCGGCAAGATTCCGCCTTGTGCAACTCAAGATCTTACATAGGGTATACTATACACGAACGTTGCTCTTCGCAATCCATAGAACACAAGACCCATATTGTCTGCGAGGGTGCGGGGAGGAAGGGACACTGTTTCACACTTTGTGGGAATGCGCCCGCATTCAAGAGTTCTGGAGACAGGTCATGAGGACTATTTCACAGACATTGGGGGTGTCCCTGACTCCAGAACCTCGGAAGTGCCTGCTCAACGTATGGGAACCCACAGACCTCACCAGACACGGGCAGCAATGGTCCACATTGGGGATGGTAGTCGCCAAACGAGACATAGCACAGAAATGGGGGGCGGAGACCACCCCGACATTAACACAATGGTGCGCGAACATGGACAGGATTATGTTAGTGGAAAGAACAGTATACACAGTTAGGGCTTGCCCGCGTAAGTGGAACAAGATTTGGCTCCCATGGAACACGTTCAGGGGGGACATATGCGAACCCCTGGAGGAAGATGACCCAATGACATCTGACGAGGAAGGCGAAGAAGAGTAGGTAGACTACAGAAAAGGGGGTCCACGGCACCTAACTCAGGAGGGACGTTAGACGCATTCTGAGGGAGGGGTGGGGAAGGTACGCATGGCGGGGGTGGCAACGGGGAGGGCACCGACCATGAAGGGTGGGTCCAAAGGGGACTAGGAACACTGGGCAAGCGTCCAAAGACACACGGACGATACTCCAGGCCTACACAGGGGTGCAGTACACATTGCTAGAGACACTAGGGACCGAATGTGGTAGCTACTAGTTAGTTTGTTTTTTCAAGGTTTAAAAATAAAAAACTAGACCTCAATGATTCATGTCGTGTTAAATCCACACCCTCAGGGGTGACAGTGAACTGCCGCCGCGCCCCCGGGATGGCGGCTAAGAGGCTGTGTAACGAGTCCAACAACAAACATGACAATACGATGGCGGCCGGCCCCGGGGTTGTAGGCCAGAAGCTGTGTAATGTGAAAGTTCGAACAATAAAGGTCTTCCAAAAAAAAAAAAAAAAAGAGTTAATTTCCTTGCCTACCTGAAAGTATTAGAATGCACATGCATATGTTTGAGCATCCAAGTCTACGACCATTGTATGTGCATATGCACCAGTGATTGTGTGCAAGTATGTCTTCAATTGTGTCTATGATAAACTTGTGTATTTGTGTTCATTGTTTAAATCATGTAGAGGGGAGGGGGAGAGAAGGGAAGCAATGATCCATTTAACTCCCAAACGTCATGTAAAAAATCAATAGGGGAATGGATCACTTGTAATCACTATACCAGGGTTTGTTAGTTAATTGTTCCTTCTTAAAAAAAACTCATACACGCACGTAGCTGGAAATGGAAATGGCAGTATATCTTGGTTCTCCGCCTATACGTAGCGTGACAGCATAGTCATAGGATTTGTTAGGTATGCTGACCTCCACCCGGAGGTTAACCACTGGTATTTGCAGTAGTGTCCAGAGACAAAAAAGTTAAAAAGTGTTTGGGGTAAGGTGAAATTAAAATTCTTCAAACATCCTCACTTGAGTGCAAATATTTATTGGTGGGTGGGAGTTTAAAGGAATTAAAATGATGAGCGTGTGCCTTTAGACCGTGTTACTATGTCTGACACACTAAAAAGTCAATTTATAGGGTCAACATGTTTCAGCCCCATTTGCCCAGCCGGGTCTAGGAGGCTTTCTTCAGGACCAGAGAAAGTATTTCTGTGCAGATACAATTTGTATTGCACTTGTCAGTTGGGTGAATATTAGCCCACTGTGAGGATTAGGTCAATGGTACCTTCAAAGACACTCGATATGGCATCTTCGGGAGTCGGCAAGTATGTCCCAGCTTGCTGTAGCTACGGGATGTTCTCTGCTTGTGCTTGCTGTGCCCTCGGTGGTCTCACGCTACGTATAGGCGGAGAAACAAGATATACCGCCCTTTCCATTTACAGTAACATACGTGTATGAGGGTTTTTTAAGAAGGAACCACTAACTAACAAACCCTGGTATAGTGGTTACAAGTGATCCATTCCCCTAAGAGTTTTTGTATTTGTGTGCATTGCCACATCTACATGCTTGCATATGTCCATTGACGTGTGTCTATCTGCACCTTGTTTAATGTATACTTGTTTTAGGTCTCTCGTTAGACAAGGTCTTTTGATTTTGCTAAATTTATAGATATAAAATACTTACTCATTGGGTCTTTTAGTTATCCAACTTTATCCATTGGTCTGTTGTTGTAGTCACTTTTCTTCTGCCCGCTACAGCACACAGAATGGGTCACTGAATGAGCCCACTTCAACCATTGGCTAACTTCACTGTGCGCGAATCAATCAACCAATCATTATTTATAAAGCGCTGCTCTTCACCCTTGAGGGTATCCAGGCACTGAGGTCTCAATGGTCTCAGTTGAAAAGCCAGGTCTTGAGTCCCCGTCTGAATTCCGCCAGTGAGGGTAATGTTTTTGGTGAAGGGGTAGGTCATTCCAGGCTTTGGCGGCGAGGTAGTAAAAGGAACAACCTTCAATGTGGGTTTGGAGAATCTAGGGTATGCATGCAGGGGCAAAGGATGTGGAGCACAGGTGTCTAGCAGGTTGATGGAAGTGCAGGTGGTGGTTGATGTATGCTGGTTCCTGGTCATGTAGGGCCTTGTAGGCATGTGTCAGTATCTTGACTGGCATCTCTTCTGGACAGGAAAACAATGGAAGTTCCTGAGGCGGGGTGTGATGCAGGTCCATTTGGGGAGGTTGAGGGAGTATGCAACCGTTACCACGAAACTTTTACCACGCATACTGTTACAACGCACACCATTACAACGCTGGATCCTTTACAACGCATACCCTTACAACGCATGACATTACATCGCAGATACTATTACAACGCATGCCATTACAACGTAAGTATAGGTAAGTATATCATTTTATTTAACCTTTTTTAAAATTACCAAAATATTAAAAATAAATTAAATTAATTAATTAAAGTAATTTTATATATAGTCTGGGTTTTGGGGTACAGGGGTATTTTTAGAGTTCAGGGTTGGGTTTGGGTTTTGGGGTACAGGGGTATTTTTAGGGTTCAGGGTTGGGTTTGGGTTTTGGGGTACAGGGGTATTTTTAGGGTTCGGGGCTGGGTTTGGGTTTTGGGGTACAGGGGTATTTTTAGGGTTCAGGGCTGGGTTTGGGTTTTGGGGTACAGGGGTATTTTTAGGGTTCAGGGTTGGGTTTGGGGTTTGGGGTACAGGGGTATTTTTAGGGTTCAGGGCTGGGTTTGGGTTTTGGGGTACAGGGGTATTTTTAGGGTTCAGGGCTGGGTTTGGGTTTTGGTGTACAGGGGTATTTCTAGGGTTCAGGGTTGGGTTTGGGTTTTGGGATACAGGGGTATTTTTAGGGTTCAGGGCTCGGTTTGGGTTATGGGGTACAGGGGTATTTTTAGGGTTCAGGGCTTGGTTTGGGTTTTGGGGTACAGGGGTATTTTTAGGGTTCAGGGCTGGGTTTGGGTTTGGGGTACAGGGGTATTTTTAGGGTTCAGGGTTGGGTTTGGGGTTTGGGGTACAGGGGTATTTTTAGGGTTCAGGGCTGGGTTTGGGTTTTGGGGTACAGGGGTATTTTTAGGGTTCAGGGCTGGGTTTGGGTTTTGGTGTACAGGGGTATTTTTAGGGTTCAGGGTTGGGTTGGGGTTTTGGGATACAGGGGTATTTTTAGGGTTCAGGGCTAGGTTTGGGTTATGGGGTACAGGGGTATTTTTAGGGTTCAGGGCTCGGTTTGGGTTATGGGGTACAGGGGTATTTTTAGGGTTCAGGGCTAGGTTTGGGTTATGGGGTACAGGGGTATTTTTAGGGTTCAGGGCTAGGTTTGGGTTATGGGGTACAGGGGTATTTAAAGGGTTCAGTTTTATAAAAATACTTAAATTAAATTAATTTATTTTAATAATTTTAATATTTTTTAAAAATAGTATATATATATATAATTTTAAAATTACAATGACATTAATAAAAATTGTATATAATAAATAAAATCAATTAAATATTTATTAATTAAATTTTTTATAAAAATAATATAATAATATAAAAAAATAATATACTTACCTATACTTACGTTGTAATGGCATGCGTTGTAATAGTATCTGCGATGTAATGTCATGCGTTGTAAAGGTATTCGTTGTAAAAGATCCTGCATTGTAAATATTGCGTTGTAATGGTATGCGTGGTAAAAGTATGCGTTTTAACGTCATACATCCGGATGAGGGTGAGTCGGGCTGCTGCGTTCTATATAGTCTGAATACTCTTGTGGAGTTGAGCAGTAATACTGGTGTAGAATGCGTTGCTGTAGTATAATCGGCCTGCGTGGTGGTCTTTCTGGTGTTCAAGGGGATCCATCTGAAATTGTTTTGGAGTGTGTGGAAGCAGAAGCAAGGACTGTGTTGATTTGGCAATTGGTGAGTTTGCTGTCAAGGATAAGGTCAAGATTGCAGGCGTGGTCTGTTGGTGTGGGAGTTTGGGGGACACCAGCTGTTGTCCTACAGAGATGAGTTCTTTCCGAAGATCAGCACTTCAGTCATGTACGTGTTGAGCATCTGACAGTTGGTCCTCATCCAGTCGGTGACACTGGTCATGGCATTGTGGAAGTTCGTTCTGAAGGTGGAGGGGTCTTCAGTGAGTGAGAGGATGAATTGGGTGTCGTCTGCATAGGATATGATGTTGACTCCGTGGGCCCCTGACAATGTCAGCGAGGGGTGTCATGTAGGTGTTGAACAGGGTGGGGCTGCGGAACGATTCTTGGGGTAGCAGCAGATGATGCTTTTGGGTTCTGAGTTGAAGGGTGGTAAGCGGATTCTCTGAGTTCGTCCTGTGAGGAAGGATGCTACCCATTTGAGGACGGCCCCCTGGACGCCGATGTGGTTGAGTCACCTGATGAGGGTGTGGTAGGATATGGTGTTGAATGCTGCTCAGAGGCCGAGGAGGATCAGGGGTGCTGTTTCCCCCTGGTCGATGAGGGATCGGATGTTGTTGGTGGCGGCGATCAGGGCCGGCTCAGTACTGTGGTCGCTGAGAGAGCCAGATTGGGAGGTGTTGAGTAGGTTTTTATTCCTAGGTGATCGATGATCTGGTGGTTGATAGCCTCTCTAGGAGCGAGATGGGGCGGTAGTTTTTGAGTTTGCTGGAGTTGGCAGAGGGTTTCTTCAGGAGAAGGGTCTGACCTTTGCCTGTTTCCATCTGTTGGGGAAGGCAGCATTGGTTTATTGATGCATTGAGGATGTTGGTGAGTTCTGCACTGATTTCTTTGGTTCTGAGGTTGAAGAAATGTTGGGGAAGGGCCCATGGGTACTCCAGATTGGATGGAAGGCATGTTGTCTGGGGTGATTTGCCTGGTGAGTGGATTCCATGTGGTGATTGAGTGGCTGGTGTTCGCAGGTGGGAGAAGGTTTTTGAAGTTAAAGTCATTGGCTTAGGGGCTGAAGTTGTTGTAGATGGTGACTATCTTGTTGTGGAAGTAGTTGAATAAGGTGTCGCAGAGTTCTTGAGAAGGGCGGACCATATTCTGAGTGGCTGATGGGCAGAACTCTCTGAAGATGTTGAAGAGTTCCTTGGTGTGGTTGGCGCTTGTTCCGATGCAGTCTGTGAGAGCGTCTCTTTTTGTGTCCTTTCAGCGTTGCTGGTATTTGTTGAGGGCTGATTTGAAGGAAATTCATTCAGTGGGGTCTTTGGAGGTGCACCACCATTTTCCTAGTCGTTTGTAATTGCGTTTGATGGTTCTGAGTTCTGGTGTGTATCAGCTCGCTTGCCTTCAAAGTTCGCAGGTTTTGGTTTGCTTCATTAGAGCTACTCTGTCAGCGCAGTTGATGATCCAGTCGGAGATGTTCTGGACAACTTTTTCCAAGTTTGAGGAGGTGTAGGGCTGCACAGTGTTGAGGGCCACTCTCCACTGGGTCTCGGTCACTTTGTTCTAGTTGCGGTGGGAAGAGCTCAGGGGGCCTGGTGGTGGTTAAGTGGATAATGGACTCGGGCTTTTAATTCCAACACCATTTCGCACTGCGCCGTCACTTCTCCTTCCATTTTCGCCGCCTGCCCCGAGCAGACTTCACGATCCAAAATCACTGCACCAATGTTTAAGTGCACAGTATTACATCATTGCTCTAGCACCAAGCATGCCAGCAAAGAACGGTCCTTGAGGTGAGAACAGTAAAATGCACCACCATGTGTTTTTTGTTTTAAACATGCCTGGCCTCGTATTCACTTTGGTTTTTTCCCCTTCTCTCCCTCATTTTTTTCCCCACTTATGTCAATTGTATGTAGCATGAAAGGCAATTGTTTATAATTCCAAGACAAACATGATTTATATATTTGTCTTGAAGATGATGCCATTTATCTTGTTTTTCGGCATCGAAACGTTGTCAACACAATAGGATCATATGTACTGAATATGCTTGTGAATGCTATGTACAATGGTCACTCAAACTACACTCAAGTCTGTTCACTGATTATAAGTATACAGACCGATTTGCTCGCTCTTGCCTATACTTGTTGTTTTGTCTTGTTCACTGTAGGTCACGGGCTGTGCCCCCTTGACATTACTTTCTGATTGTGTGCATCGCCAAATAAATTCCTGTCCGGCTGGACAAAGGACATAAATACTATTCCAGTTTGTGTCTATTCTTACCCTGATCCCCCAAACTACTAGGGTCCACTGTTTTTTGTAATAAGTTAAACGCCCAAGGTCCCTAGTGTACTACCTTCGGGTTCCCTTGTTTCCTATAACTATACCTACATGTGTTTCACAAATATTTTCCCTATTGTGTTTAGTGTACCGTGTTAATTCCCCCAAGAGTTTTGCATCACAAGGTAACTGAAACACGATGAACAGATTACCTTTTATTGCATTAGTAAATATTTAGTAATCAGCATGTTGAAAACTAAGTATATGACTTTCAGAATAGCCAGACAAGTATGGTACCTGAATATCATTGTCAGAAAATTGTCTTGACGTAAATATTATGTCCTAAATATTTTTTATGAAAATATTACCGTATTAGAGTTAGCAATTTAAGGGGCATATTTACAAGCCTCTATCACCACAGGAACTCCACTTTTATCGACGTTCCTGTGGTGATAGGGGCTTTGCATTATTCAGAAGATTGCGATAAGCCACTTAAAGTGCTTAAGGCATACGTCCCAGCTATACTTAGCTTGAAAGGGGTGGGCAGTGGGTGTTGGGGTGGGGGTTGTGCCACAACACCCATTGATTTTGAATGCTGTCCTATATTTACACGGGTGACGTAAATATGGGGCAGCGGCTAAATTAAGACCAAGGAAAACATGGTCTCAAACAGGTGAAACAAAGATAAATGCTTTATTTCTCCTTGTTTTTGCTTTTTCTATTTGTGCTGCCGCACACACAGAAACAGCAAACCCCATGTATGATCGTTTATATGCAGGAAGGTGTCCCTTCCTGTACATAACCAATCATTTTAAAAATTACGAGTCGTAACGTCTATGTGTTCTGCACGAGCAGCATACATAGAAGTTACAAATCCCAATTTATGATTGTTTAAGTGCAGGAAGGGACTCCAATCCCACACTCTCTCAGCTCCACATAAACCATACATTTACCCTGACAATATTTTGCCCACTGCAACCATTTTATTTGATTTATTAGGTAGTCATTTTAAATCAGCTTTTTCGGTTGTCCTGATCAAAGAACCACTAGCATGTAGTTGGTGTGTAAAAAAACCATCGATATCGCCTGAAAAATTACAAATAAATATTTTCTATGGAGTGGTTGAATAAAACCTTGGAAATATTCCAGAATTCATTTTCAATAATTGTTATACCTCTATAAGCCAACAGGATTGATCAGCGAGTGAGTCAAACACTTGCAGCAATCATGCATGGAGCTCTGTTGGTTAACAGTTCAAATCCTGCCATGGTCGACTCAGAATTGTATCCTTCCGAACTTGGTGAATTGTGTACCATTAATTTAAGAAATAGGAGCACCTTCTCTAAAATGTGACTGTCTCCCCTGCTGGAGAGTTACTGCACATGCATTTTTTAGAAGGTTTGTCACACTCTTTCAAAGCCTATAGCATACATTGTATCAGTTAACAGTGCCTTACCCGAGCTGCAATAATGCCCCTTTCACATTTGTATGACCTAAAAGAGGGAGGATTTGTCAAGCTGTAAAAGTGCTCATTAGCATATTGAGCGCATCACTGCAAGTGACATCACTCGGACTGATTCTTGGATAGCAACACAGGAAATGGGCTTTACATGCTATGGGATACGGATTGGAGGAAAGGACAGCGCGTTTGGTGACCCGGGTGATATCATGAAAAACAATCTTTCTCTTTTCACTTCTTTCTGACTATTCTCCATTACACTCTTCCTCTTCTGCCCCTCTCTCCTAATTACTTTGCCTTCCTCCCCTGCTCCTTTGCTCTTTCATCCCGCCCTCTTCTTCTCTAGCTGTCTTCTCTACCTCTCTTCCGCTCCCCCGCCATCTTTTGATCATCTCCACAATTACTGCTTCAAGGTGTTTCACTCCCTCCCTTTCCGTTTTTCTTTCTCTCACTCTCCATCCCTCTACTATTCTTTCTCCCCATGTCACTCTTAATCCTACTTTCTTCCCCCTCTGTTTCATCTGATTGATTTTTTCACTCCTTTCCTTTGTTTTCTAATTTCGCCTTCTCACTAGTTATGGTGCACAATGCATAAAAGGCATGCAGGCTTGCAGTAGGGCAGGGTTTTAAGTGGGCCGGATCTTGCCGGTGCTCAACACCAGCAGTTCTATAAAGCAGGTGCCGATTGGGTCTCTATCAGGCTCTCCATTTTTGCCCTAAGGCGGAAAAGAATACTCATACTTCTGCAGCATTACATTTAAAAGCACCAGAGGCAACTTCATCGCATTTTGAAATTAGTTCAAATCACTTTCACTTTAATTAGTCTTTATTCGATATATTTCAATCATAAAAGACATTTTACAAAGAAAAACATTTGTTATTTTTAGTCCCACCCCCTCCCCCCAACCCCACAGAGGTACAGGATCCACAATGATTTATTACAATAAAAATAAAAAAGGAAGATTAAAAGTCTCCCTATCTCATCCTATTTACATTTTTACATATTCTTAAAATATCTGTTAAAAAACAATTTTTTTTTTTAAAAAGAGTTATAAAAGCTAAATTCATTAGTACCAAAATACAAAAATAACAATTGCTTATACAGTGTACGTAGTTAATCACTTATTAATACAGAGTGCCAATTCAAATAGCAGCAGACAATAGCAGCAGACAATAACAATCCTACAGTTACTCCAGACTCATTTTGCGTGCCCGAATTATCCACATCCAGTGGAGAAATTTTGCCATGGCTATAACAACGGGCTGAGAGGTATCAGTTCTTAAAATCCTAACAGCCTTGTTCGCTGTTTTTAAACCTAACTGGATGCAAATTGGTTTTAGCCATGAACGTCTAGGCATTCTATATTCAGGACAGGCATACAGCACATGTCCAATGTTTTCATTATGATCCGGACAAAAGGGGCACCTTGAAGTTTGAACCTTATTCCATTTCGCTGTTAGGGCATTTAAAGGTAGTGCCCCCACCCTCAGCTGATGGTACCTCTTCCGGTCCCCTGGGACCGTAATCCAGTCCCAATAGGATTCTAGGGCCGGTGTATGCTTAAGCTCTAGGTAATCGTAAGTAAAGGATCGATCAATATGATTCCTAAAACACTTAATCTCTAGCATGCTCCAATAGAGTTCTCAGAGTGACTTTTTGGGTGGAAATGCATTATTTAGGGGATCATCCCACAATTGAGATAAACCCAGTGCCCTGTATAAGAGTTTAACCTCTCTCATCCAGACTATCTTACAACCAATATCCAGGGTTCTCACCTCTAAGAAGCCTTGGGCATACTGGGAGAGTTCTGGGGTTACCCATAACCTCCTCCAGTAGGCCACTGTTCTATACCTGGCCATGTCCATAAAGCTATAAAATCCCAAATCATAATTTAAAGGTATCAATGGGGTTGACATAGGTAATCCAGTAATGTTGCGGAGAAATTTATTCTGTGATACCGTCAACTTAGTAAGGTTACTGGGCCCCCAGAGTTCAGCTCCATAGAGGACTGCTGCTCCAACCTTAGCGTTGTAGATTTTTAGGACAGGTCTAATTGGTTTAGTATGAGATGAAAAAAGCTCCTTAGTGAGAGCTCCTGTCAATTGAGCATGTTTTGTAGCTAGCTCATTAGTGTGCTGTTTCCAGTCTAGATTGTAGGACAAATTAATTCCGAGGTACTTGAAGACCTGGGTCTGTTCAAGCTGGACCCCGTCCATAGTAACTCTACCTCTAATGTGCCTCCGTTTGTGCATAACCATAAATTTAGTTTTACTTGTATTAATAACAAGACCATGGTCTGTGCAGAACGATTCAAAAACCCCGATGGCCCTCTGGAGTCCCTGCTGGGTCTTTGATATCAGCAGGGTATCATCCGCAAACATCAACAGGGGGATCAGTCTTCCTGCCAACTTTGGGGCATCTGTGGGCTGATGTTCGAAGTACCTGATCACCCTGTTGATGTATAACGAGAAAAGCGTTGGGGCAAGTACGCATCCTTGGCGTACTCCCCTCGCAATGGGGAATTTCTCAGTGGCACTGCCCTGCTGATTCCACCGTACTTGTGCAAAGTTATTTTCATGCATTCTGATCAATAAGGACAAAATTTCTTTTGGGATACCCTGGTCTTGTAGGATATTCCACAACTTGTGGCGGGGAACTAAATCAAAAGCTGATTTTAAATCAACAAAAGCCGCAAAAAGCATCCCCCCCCTAGTAAGACTACGCGCCAATATAATAAAACAAATCTAAAAACTTGGTCGATGGTACTAGTATGGCTGCGAAAGCCAGCCTGCAGGGGTGACAATATATCCTGGTCGTCTATCCACCCATGTATTCGCTGTAATAATAATCTTGCCAATACTTTCTGTATGCATGCGATCAGGCTAATGGGCCTATAATTACCTGGATCCGAGCATGCCCCCTTTTTATAGATGGGGATGATCTCGGCTCCTTTCCAGGTCTCAGGGATAGGCGAGCCCTTTGCAATGGTATTGGCTAACAGCTGAATATAGGTGGCCCATAGGTCCTTGTCATGCATAAACAAGTCTGCAGGGACAAAGTCTAGGCCCGGAGCCCTGGCTTGGGGTATGTTGTTCAGAGTTTTTAAGACATCATCTTTGGAGAAGAGTAAGTGGCTCGTTGGGGTATCTACTAGGGCCACACACTCCTCTTCACCTCCATCCTCAACAGCAAACTGAGTAGCATAATGGGATACCCATGCTTCTGGTGACACATAATTCATGGGTTCTCCTCTTATGGCCCCCCTGCCCCATTTAACAATGTTCCAAAAGGGCGTCATAGATCTTTCCCTACTAGCTACGAGGAGATCCCTCCAGTAACCTTCCTCCCAATCCCTTTTTGCACTAATTTGCACTTTTTTATACATAGCTCGGGCATCCCTTATCTTGTTTTTATCTTTAGTTTTTACAGCGTCTGACAGGGCCCTATAGGCAGCCCTGCAGGGTTTATCATACCACTGATCCTCCTTCCTTGTTGGCCTACGCTGCTTCTTCTTAATTGGTTTAACAAAAAACGGTTTTAATTTATTAAAAAATTCGTCATGGATCCTACTGATTTCAGATATCGGAGTATCCTTAACGGTTATACCCCGAACTTCTCTGATGGCCTGGGTTGTTAAATCCCTCATAGCTATTATGCTTTCCTCGTTGGCTGCACAAATTGACCATCTAATGTGTCTGTGATCATTTGAAAGATCTATTTGGACATTTTCCCTCTGTTCGTCTTTTGTCACCAGATCAAACAGTTTAAAAGTTAAAATTAGTGGGTCATGGTCACTTTCCGCCCTTGACTCAATCCACATGTCAACAACATTAGCCCAATTCTCTTTGTTAGTCAGAATGTAATCAATACGACTATGTGTAGTTCCATTAGAGAAGGTGGGGCGCCCTGTTTGTCTGACCCTGTTCTTCCATTAGTGGCCCGCAACCCAAACTCGACACATAAGACTTTTAACTGTAAGGCAGCCTCAGACCATTTTTTAATGGGCATCAAGGAGAGCTGAGGGATTTCCCAGATGTAGTCCTCTTCAGTCGTGAGGTCTGCATCCTGATTATCTAGCGGTTCAAAACAACAATTAAAATCGCCACCAATAATAATGTCAGCATTTAGACAATGTTGTTTCAATAGGGAATCCAACTGGTCAACCGCCTCAGTAGGTTTACCACCTGGTAGTCCTCTTGAATAGATATTAAAAATGAAAAGATCCTTACTAGATGGTCGCTGTAACTTAACCAACAATATGTTGGGACTATTGGTGCCTATTTGGAGAACTGAATGATCATTGTTCTGTTTAACCCATGTCACCAGGCCACCTTTAGCCCTTCCCCTTAAACTCGAAGTGGCTGGAATGAAAAAATGTAAATATCCTTGAATTGGATCTGGGTCTAACTGCCAAGTCTCCTGGAGAAGGATTATATCCTTTGAATCCAGGAAAGTTAGCCAGTCCTGTGATGGTATCTTATTTTTCAACCCTGCAACATTCCAGGACACTAAGGTATGATGGGCAATGACATTATCATTGGTAGATTTAATACTGCTAAGTTGGCCCTCCCTCTGTTGCTGGGTAAGGTCATATTCACTTATATTATTCCCAATTACAGCCGATTTAAGGGATACATTTTCATTTAACTCATTTTTCTCATTTTTATCAACATGATCAAAACGTCCATTAAGATGGTAAACATTAGTCATAGCACCAAGATCACCCTGTATATTAATTCCATTGGTCAAAACATCAACTAATCCAGTATTTGGCTGGGTTTCCATTTCCCTGCTAGCTTGATCACCAGTAAGAGATGAAAAATCTTTAAAGCTTCTACCCAGTCAATCACAATCATTAAGCCCTGATAAGGCTTCATATCTATTGCCTAAGACCATGCCCCATTCATTAGGAGGAGCCCTTGGACCTCTGTTGTTTCTCACGGTATTCCACAAGGGTCCCGGAGTCCTTGGGAAAGTTACATTCTGTTGCTCCCCGTAGAAAAATTTTAAAGTAAGGGGAAAGACAGATCCTGCTCTTCTTTGAGGAGGGTGGATGTAGTTTAGGAGATTGGGCAAAACACCTGGATGACAAAAAGTCACTATAACACAGTCTCCCTTGAACCTTTTCGGTCGATTTCCAATTCAAGCAACCCTTTTCACGGACTTAATTTCAGATGCAAGCTGATGTTTACCTCCCGGTGCCATTTGCATGTTGCTTGTTAACCAGTGCAATGCCTTGCTAGACAAGGATGCTGGCGTTTCAGTTTGTGCATCCGTTGGCGGGGGAACATTAGCCAGCACCAGTACCACTGGAGAAGCTTCTTCGATGAATTGGAGGGGGTCAGTTTCCTGGCAATTTATTGGCGCAATGCCTGTTGGCTTTAGTGCACCAACAGTATTCGAGGGCCGATTAGTAGGGTGAGTTTCATTTCGGGCTGGGCTTACAGGGAGCGTTGAACTGCTCTCTTTTTCTATAAAGCTCCTCCCCTTAGACTCAGTTGATTTCCCCATTTGTGTCACCAAGGTATTGACCATATCAACCCCTTCCACAACCTTGGATTGAAGACCACTCATCCTTTTTACCTCCGCATTCAATTTGTCGATCTTGGCGACTAAGGGCTTAATGATGGTTTTAATTTTAGAGTCAATGATGTCTGCTATCTTCTGGAGCAAATCATCCTCGTTATAGCTTTTGTCATGGTAGCTTTTATCAAGAGCATTATTATCACCATCATCAGTAGTTTTTGCCTTGTTTTTTCCTGTCGGAGTAGCTTTTTTCCTCCTGTTTCCTGAGCGTAACCCCGTCCGCTTTTGCTGGGGTTTTCTATGTTTTCTCATAGGTCGAGTTTCCTGCTCAGGGGATGACTGTTCATCAGAGTTGTGAGCCAAGATCTCATGCTCGAGGTCGGTGTTGATTTCTAGATCTAGTGGCACTGTATTTGCTACATTGTCCAGCATAAAACTGTTCTGGTCATCTGGATTTGGATTTGGATGGACCGTAATGTCTATTAGGTCGATAGAGTCATCAGGTGCTAAAGAAACTGACTGTTGGGGGCTTTGGGTCGGGCTTAATACCTGTAGATTGGGGGACTGGCTCAGTCCCAATGATTGTCTTCTTTCGTTATTAATTTTAGCGACAACTTGGAGCATATAGTTTTCTATAGGCTTGGTATTAGGAGGTGGCAGTTTTTTTTACATTTTTTTAGACATGTAGAGGGCTAAGTTGTTAATTTTCCCAGTATAAAGGAGAGTAGTACACGTGCAACCTACTTAACCACTGAACCTTGACCCAGTCCTGAGGCGGAAGCCGGGAGCTGGAGGTACTTGAATAACTGCATATTTGTTGGTTTTTAAAAACATTTGTGTGGTGTCACTTACTTGTGTAAACTGTGTATAACTCGCTGCTTTTAATTAGCAAATATCGCCGTCTGCACGCAGCCGATCTAAACGCTGTCGCGCACTTCTTCACCCCTCAGCCGCCGCCATCAGCCCAGGCGTGCGAGCCAAGCCACGCCCACTTTCTAGGCCACGCCCATCAGGTCGCCTATAAATACGCTGATAACAAGCGTCCACTCACTGAACCTTGACCCAGTCCTGAGGCGGTAGCCGGGAGCTGGAGGTACTTGAATAACTGCATATTTGTTGGTTTTTAAAAACATTTGTGTGGTGTCACTTACTTGTGTAAACTGTGTATAACTCGCTGCTTTTAATTAGCAAATATCGCCGTCTGCACGCAGCCGATCTAAACGCTGTCGCGCACTTCTTCACCCCTCAGCCGCCGCCATCAGCCCAGGCGTGCGAGCCAAGCCACGCCCACTTTCTAGGCCACGCCCATCAGGTCGCCTATAAATACGCTGATAACAAGCGTCCACTCACTGAACCTTGACCCAGCCCTGAGGCGGAAGCCGGGAGCTGGAGGTACTTGAATAACTGCATATTTGTTGGTTTTTAAAAACATTTGTGTGGTGTCACTTACTTGTGTAAACTGTGTATAACTCGCTGCTTTTAATTAGCAAATATCGCCGTCTGCACGCAGCCGATCTAAACGCTGTCGCGCACTTCTTAACCCCTCAGCCGCCGCCATCAGCCCAGGCGTGCGAGCCAAGCCACGCCCACTTTCTAGGCCACGCCCATCAGGTCGCCTATAAATACGCTGATAACAAGCGTCCACTCACTGAACCTTGACCCAGTCCTGAGGCGGAAGCCGGGAGCTGGAGGTACTTGAATAACTGCATATTTGTTGGTTTTTAAAAACATTTGTGTGGTGTCACTTACTTGTGTAAACTGTGTATAACTCGCTGCTTTTAATTAGCAAATATCGCCGTCTGCACGCAGCCGATCTAAACGCTGTCGTGCACTTCTTCACCCCTCAGCCGCCGCCATCAGCCCAGGCGTGCGAGCCAAGCCACGCCCACTTTCTAGGCCACGCCCATCAGGTCGCCTATAAATACGCTGATAACAAGCGTCCACTCACTGAACCTTGACCCAGTCCTGAGGCGGAAGCCGGGAGCTGGAGGTACTTGAATAACTGCATATTTGTTGGTTTTTAAAAACATTTGTGTGGTGTCACTTACTTGTGTAAACTGTGTATAACTCGCTGCTTTTAATTAGCAAATATCGCCGTCTGCACGCAGCCGATCTAAACGCTGTCGCGCACTTCTTCACCCCTCAGCCACCGCCATCAGCCCAGGCGTGCGAGCCAAGCCATGCCCACTTTCTAGGCCACGCCCTTTTCACCCTCTACAGATATGTGCTTGCACAGGAAGCGCAGCGGACGAGCGCAGCGGGAGCGCCGTTTGCGCGCCAAAGGCGCGCCTAAGGCAAGCCCGTCTGCGCCCGTCCTCGCCAAGTCCTCGCCTCTCGCCAGAACCCCTGCCCAAAAATCTTACGTATATGACAGCAATATACTGAGATCGCTCAACCCTGGCCCGAGATGTAATAATACAGAGGGATGCATTGGTCGTACCGCCCTCAACTGTAAAAGCTGTAAACTGTTCATACCTGAACCACGCCCTATCAGCCACAAAGAGAACAAAAGAAAGGAAACGGCACTTACCATCATGCAGCTGAACGTCAGATCCCTGGTTAAACACCATGCGGAGGTAAGAACGCTTTTAATGGACGACAACCCAGACATAATGTTTCTGTGTGAAACCTGGCTTAAAGATGACCTAACTAGCATCCCCAATCTAGCCATGCCGGATGGGTTCTCTATGACTTGCATTAATAGAGACTCAAGAGGAGGTGGCATTGCCGCCATCCATAGATCCTCCTTTACCTGCTCCTTCCAAAAGGAATGCATTGCAGACAGCGAATGCGCTCGCTTCAAAATCTCCACAAGTCCCCATTGCACTATTTCTGGCCTTTTTATTTACAGACCCCCAGGGCCTTTTACGAAATTCACTGAAGAGCTCATTGAGACAGCATACGCTATGATCACTGGCTCGGCCAACTTCACGATCTTAGGAGACCTCAATCTCCACTTAGACGACTCTTCAGATGCTAAAATCAGCAACTTCGTCGCAGACCTAGCGGCCTTGCAGCTAATCCAGCTCGTCCGAACCCCCACACACGTCGCGGGCCATTTGCTTGACCCGGTATTCACTAACATACCAGAGGCCAAAGCTGACGACCCCAAACCCATGGCCTGGACGGACCACTCGTTAATAACCCTCTCATTCCCGAACAACTCCCCTCCCGTAAAAAAATCACCCACCGCACGTCTAAAACGACCTTGGCACAAACTCCAACAATGTGACCTAGCGGTCAGCCTAGGGGCACCTAACCTGGAGGATATTAACGACATTGAAACATCTTATGCGTCCTTCCAGGACTGGATCACCAAGGGACTGGACGCCATTATACCAGCCAAGTGGACAAAAGGGCGAAACACCCCTTCCAACCCCTGGTACGACGAGAACCTTAAAACGATGAGGAAATCTTGTAAAAAAGCGGAACGGAAATGGAGGAAGGATTATAAGCAGGAGGACAAAAACGCATACTTGGCCACTCTCAGAACATACCACAAGGCAATTCGGGTAGCCCGCGCTGCCTTCTATGCTACTGAGATAAAAGCTAGCCCCAACCCCACGAAAACTATTTTCCAAATCGTGCAAAAACTGCAAAATGGTGACAAACCGGCCTCTCACATCACCTCCACGCAGCAATGTGAAGACCTAGCCACCTTCTTCACGGAAAAAGTAAAGAAAATTTACAACGCCTTCACCCAGGATAGTCCAGAGGACATCAGCCCCCCCAACTTCGCCTTTGGAGACTCCAGGCTCACTTGCCTACCCGCTATCGCAGGTGAAGAACTCACCAAACTGTGTAGGAAGGTGAAATCGGGTGCCCCCACAGATCCGATGAGACCAATTCATTTCCTGGGAGCCTTAGAATTCTTCCTCCCATCCTTGACCTCACTCCTTAACCTCTCATTTACCACAGCCACGGTACCGACCTGCTGGAAACAGGCCTGGGTTACACCGATAATAAAAAAACCCTCCCTAGACCCCTCGAAACCGGAGAACTACCGGCCCGTTTCACTGCTCCCATGGGAAGCGAAACTAGCGGAAGCCCACGCGAACAAAATTCTTAGTGATCATATGGCAAAAAACAACATCCTGGACCCCTCCCAACACGGGTTCAGGCCGGGCCATAGCACGGAATCCGCGCTCCTTACCTCCACGGAAAACTTACGGGAAATCATGGACACCGGTAAAAGTGCCGCGCTGATACTGCTCGATCTCAGCGCGGCCTTTGACACGGTCTCCCATGCCATCCTGCTGAAACGCCTTGAAAACATCGGGATCGTAGATTCGGCGCTTCAATGGTTCCGATCATTTCTAACCAATAGATCATTCAGGGTATCTGCCCCTCCGTTTATCTCCCAACCCCAAGACATAGGACAAGGAGTTCCACAGGGCTCTGCCCTCAGTCCCTCCTTGTTTAACCTATATATGCAACCCTTGGCGGAGGTTGCCAAGACATGGGGCCTCACAATGGTGTCGTACGCCGACGACACTCAGTTGGTCATCAGCCTCAATGAGGCCCCCTCTCCCGAGGCCACTAGATTTAGGGAGGGACTGACCGCCGTTGCAAAATGGATGACAGCTAACTGCCTCCAACTCAACGGTGGCAAAACCGAGGTGCTGATAATGGGGAAAAACAGTGACAACTGGAATGACCTCTGGTGGCCCCAATCATTAGGCCCAGCACCCCCCCCCCCCCCCGAAACCCCTAGAAAAATTTCTAGGAGTTTGGCTGGACTCCACTCTTAGCTTCCAGTCGCACATCAAAAAAGTTGCCGCAACTTGCATTGGTTTACTAAGAAGTCTCAACCCCATCTTAGGCTACTTCGACTCCAAAACGCGACAACTCATTGTGCAATCTACCATCTTGTCCAGGCTGGATTACGCTAGTGTCCTGCTGTTAGGAGCAAACAAATCAGAAATAAAGAGATTCCAACGGATCCAGAATTCGGCTGCAAGGGCTATAGTAGGTCTCCCTAGAAGGTGCTCGGCGAGAACGACCATTCACAGACTACATTGGCTACCCATCGAAGCCCGCATCCAATTCAAGGCTCTCATATTCGCCTTTAAAATCTTGAAGAACGAAGGTCCAGAGCTCCTCCGTTCGCTGTTGACCCCCTATTATCCCAAACGCAATCTCCGGTCTAAGGGGCAACATTTAGCCATGATACCCCACACAAAGTTCTGCCGCATCGGAGGGCGTTCCTTCAAACTACTGGGGGCCAAGTTATGGAACTCCCTTCCCCTCCACATCCGATGCATCGACAATATGCTAGCTTTCCGTAAAGCGGCCAAAACCTATCTCTTTCCCTCCTTGTAGATCTAGTCTCTTGTCTCAGTTGGTTGTGTTATGGTTCTAGCGCCGGGACGCCCCGTTGCTGGGGCAGCTGTTTGCGCTTTACAAAACAGATAACATAACATAACATAACAGACCTGCTAAGGCAACTAAGATTTGAAGGATGCAAAGTGCTATATAGTTTTTAAGAGTAGTCACTTATCACTTTCGCTGAATCGCAGGTATTAGTAGATTTATATTGGATGCAAACAGTAAGCCACTCTGTCTGACAGTGCATAGAGGGATGAGCAGAATAATAAATGTTTTCTTACTTGCTTGCGTTGAAGATGTAAGGGGGGTGGCCCAGTCCAGTCCCGGCCAGTCTAGGACTGTCTAAGACTGTCCCGCCCTTGTCCCGGGCTTCTCCCGGGCGCTCCCCGCGCGCGACTCGCGGGGCGAGTGGGGGCGTCTCCCTTTGAACGCCTCCTGGCGCTCCCTCGGCGTCACGGGTGCGACGCCCCTGGTGCTGCTGGGGGCTGTAGTCACTGCTGGTTGTGGCTCTGCGTTTGCCCCGCTACGCTGCCGCTGCCGTTGCCCTCACGGCGCTGTGCTCCTCTCGTCACGGTAAGCCCTCTCTGCTGTGGCGTTAGTACCCAAATCTAAAATCTAACTAAAACTTAAATTTGACTCAAAATCTATGTTCAGAGATGAGCCCCCTAGACCAAAATGTGCTGAAAAATTTGGAAAAGTTGCATGCAAAGAAGCTTCCTACTGTCTCTTTTATAATACAAACAACAACACCCATTATACAGAGGGTTGTAAAAGACTTGGGTGATTCTGATCTCTAATAGCAACTAATAAATTATGAAAGAATTTCTCAATTATCTCCCTCCCCCCTATTTCTATTTTTCCAAGAGAAATAGAAGTCACGAGGGACGATGATGGCTATATAGTGGAAAATCTGAGTCGACTTATGAGGGGTTGGAAAAACAAAGAATGCACAATTCTAAGAAACTCAGATAGCAATAAGAGTGACTTTCAATTAGATAGTTCTACTTCGGATGACTTAATCGATCTAAATCTCTTAGATGACTTCCAACAAATTAATGCAAGGGAAGAAATGGGGAAACCCCGTTGCATTACAGCGCAAGATGAGAAAGCATACTGTTAGAACTGGCTATTTCTGGTAGACTAAGGCTGACGCCAAAGCCAGGCAGAAACCACCATTCTAGTCAGGGCAAGGAAGTCACACGCCAAGATAACCCCTGCTCACCCCCTTGGTAGCTTGGCTCAAGCAGTAAGGCTAAACTCGGAGGCAATGTGTAAAGCATTTGTGCCAGCGCACAACAGCAACAACATACTAGGCACACCACAAAAGAGACTCCACACAAGGTTATTATAAAAATAACTTTTGTATTATAAAACCACATCAGATAAAATCACACAAAATACATGGTGCCAACTGGCACGGGCAATGTTCACAGGGATTATGTACACAAGACAGGGCCACATGGGCGCCTGTCAGAATCAGATATAGCACTTCTAGATAAAATGTAGAATATAAAATCACTTCTAGAATAAAGAATAAATGTAACATAAAATGGTAATCACAAATATCACAACCAGTATCCACTGGTAACAGGAACCAGGACCTTACTAAGACCACCTGTACTAAAAAGGACAACCACCTAAGAATAAACACATTTAGGGGCATAAACCAGAACACCTTACCCATGATGCATAAAACACATTCAGAGGAGTAATAAAGAGAAACACATGATGCCATAAAATACATTCAGATGTGTTAAGAATAAAGCACACGATGCAATAAAATACATTCAGGGGTGCAGCGCAGGAAGACACATGATGACTAAACATTCAGAGGTGCAGCGCATGGAAAGAAAGACACATAATGCATAAACCTACACATTCAGAGGTGCATAATAAATCAATAGCGCAAAAACTCACATTAGCAATAACTATTAAAAAGCATCGAAATCACATTGCGCCAACACTACATAAGCCACTACCTGTGGCAGTCCCTAGGCCAACTGGCCTTGTGGGGCAAAGATGCCCTGAGTCCGAAGTCAGGGTGCGCTGCCATGCAGCGCCAGTTTCAAAAGTACAAAAAGCCTAAACGTGGCAGCTGCCCACAAAGTGCTGGGCAGCTGTGAAGGCCTGGCACCACTGTGCCCTTGGTGTCCCACATAGGGACTCTCTCCTGAAGTTGCGCCTAAACGGTGCAGCTGCCCACTAATTGCTGGGCAGCTGGAGAAATCATCAACACTGCGGCTGGGGGCTCTCACTAGCCCTTAGACAAACTGCGCCAGGGTTGGAGCAACACAGGCTCTGTCGCAACACATGCCCCCAGCGTTGGAGCTCTCAGGCTCTGGCCACAGAAAATGCCCCCTGAGCCTAGCAGGCTCTTGAAAATGACGGCGGGGTCGTTGGAGCCCCCCCTCTGGGGCTCGACATCACACAAATGGCCCCTGGGCCTCTCTGGGCTTTAAACTACATTGGGGCGACCCGCTGCCAATCGGGGCTGCCCTGACTCTGCGCCTCGCAAACATGAAATGG
Source organism: Lissotriton vulgaris (assembly GCF_964263255.1). NCBI lineage: Eukaryota > Metazoa > Chordata > Amphibia > Caudata > Salamandridae > Lissotriton > Lissotriton vulgaris. The sequence goes on from NC_141694.1 coordinate 1,122,627,398, forward strand.
GGCGGGTAGCCTCTCAGGGCTCTACCCAACGTTGGGGCGACCCGCTGCCAACCGGGTCCGCCCTTCCCGCACCACTCTTAGCCACGTCGGAGCAGTCCACTGTCACACGGGACCGCTCTTGCCCTGGTGCCTCTACCGGCACCGCCAGCCACATCACGGGGCCCCCCCAGCCCTCTTAACTCACCGGGCTGTTCTGCAGGCAGGGGCTCCGGCGCTCTCTCGGCTGCAGCGGGCGGCTCTTCCTCACCCGGTCCCGCTTCCTGGGGCCGGGTCTGCACACGGGCGGTGGCGGAGCTCTTCTCAGGCGGCGGCGACCTCCTAGATGCAGCAGGGCTCCCTCACATCACGGGAGCCCTGCCAACCGGCCGCCTCGTCTCCTCAGGGCTCCCTCAGCCGAGAGGAGCCCCGCGAACGGCCGCCATCTCCTGCGCCTTCACCATTCTTCCTCCCCGAACTGCGGGGGCCGGACTTCCGGCCGGCCGTGCTGCAATTGGCCGGCCGGCCGAGCACTTCCGGGTCGCCGCGGGCAGTGCGGCGGCCCGATTGAGGCAGGCAGGCGGGCAGGCATTAAAAATATCGGCGTGGGCAGCCGAAGTTTGAATAAAATTAAAAATAAGCGAGGTGGGCACTTGCAAAGTAAATAAAGCGCTCCCAGCGCTAAATGACGATCCACAGCGCTCCCAGGAGCAGGAATAAAGCGCTCTTAGGCACTAAAGGAAATTTAAAGCGCTCCCTTCGCTAAGAAGGACGAATCCAGCGCTCCCAAGCGCTACAGCACAGAAAAAGCACTTCCAGGTGCTTAGGGGAGCAGAAAGTCCAGCAAAGTCCCCCCTCAGCCCAGGCAAGGCAGAGGGGTCCCCCCAGAAGTCCTCCAGGCATCCAGGGGTTGGGCAGCGCCCGCCCCTGGTAGATTCAAGTCAGAAACAAGAACATTTTGGAAGGGGACACAGCCCCTTCTTATACACAGGAAAGTCTTTGAAGTCCTTGGAAGTCCTTTGAAGCAGGCAGTGTGAGAACCAGCCAGAACTGGTTACAGGGAAGTCCCTTCAGTATCAGGGACAGAGGTGACAGTCGCCCAGCGGGAGGTGGAGCCAGCTTTGTAGTTAGGCAGGCACCGCTCTTCACTATCAGGTGCCATCTCCTCCCACTTCCCTGGCAGCAGATGCTGCCTTTCATCCATGGGCTGACTTCAGACAACCTCCAGGGCTCTCCAGCCCCTGTCATCCTCAAACCAGACAGCCAATCCACAAGCAGGCCCAGGCACTCTGGGCCAGGCTCACCAGCCAATCACACGCCAGCACCAACTTACACAAATATGCCAACTTCCAAAAGTAGTACTTCTAGACTAGACACAGTCATGCCACATATATCATTTTGCAGCATTCATTCTCACGAGTTCATACATACCATACTCGCCCCTGCACTCCCCACACATCAGGAACTACCATGGGCATACATATTCCCCATTCATTCCTATGGGAGGGCAGGTCACTCACCATTCATTCACAGAGAGCTCAAGCACTTTACACTGTACCACAGTGAAAAAGTGCGCAGAGGCCTAAAATCACCAACACCAGGTTCCATAAACAGGCTAGGAAAAAGCAAAAAGTCTAGGGGTGAACCTGCCCAAGGGGCGGGTCCAACACATACCAGTTAGATCGACCAATATTAAGCATTATGAAGGTGAATGTGTAATTATGTCACAATCTCTAAAACTTAATACTCAACTAGATCTTACTAGGCAATTTACTTCAACATTAATCAATATTGATTATAGGATGGCACGAATTGAGGAAGCAGTAAAAGAAAAATGACTAATACATTCTACTCAAGCTCTTTTGGAGTGCCACAGCTTTGCCCCATTATTAGAGAAACTACTGGAAGTTCCAACGGTCATAAAAAATATGATTGTGGATTGTAGGGAACATCTAGTAAAGGCACTCTATTTCCAGTCAATTTCTGAAGAACCTTCGTAACGCAAAATTTCAGGTATCAATTTAGAGATGGTCCTTGGGGCAGGAAAGAACAAGGTCACAATTCCATCTAAACCTGATGTGAATACCAGTGACTCAATAGAGGTATTAAGTCGCATACAAGAGCCTGCAACAAATGTTTCTCCTGTTAAAAAGTAAGCCAAAAATCAAGAGGTCAAATTCTACTTTTAAGATAATGAAAAGTAATTTAATAGACAATAAGAGAACTCTAAGTACAATAGGTAGACCAAGATTAAATACAAATAAATGTGAAAAACTGAAGCAAGTCACCATCTTGGAACCAAATATATCAGGAGCAGATTCTCACCAAGCAGGTACTGAAGTGGTAGTAGAACACAAAATGAAAGAAAAAGGAGGCGATGTGGCTAATCATAACACTGCAAGAGAAAAAGTTGATGGTGAACTTGTGAATCAGAAATCAGGATCGCTCAATTCTCATATAAAACGTATACCAATAGGACCTAGGCTAACTCTTCCTAAGCAAAATCAAGAAACTGGAAATGAAGAGCAGGTATTCAAATCTGTCATTGATCAAGTGTTGACCAATCCACAAAGCGAATCATTGGCTCTAACTTCACCACAGTATTCATACTAAAATATATCAAACTAATGTCATTTTACTAATCCTGTACCACAACTTGAGCACTTATACATCAATTCTGGTATAACAGGAGGCAAACTGCGAATCAACCTGAAGCAGCTTTTAGCTTCAGTCCACCTGGACAGATTAATACTGCAGTAAACTCAAGTTTAGGTGGGCGAAATAATCCAACGTTAGACAAATCGAATTTCATTTTAGAATGGCCTTTCGTGGTACTGCAGAACTATCGTTCTCAACAAATACATTCCCTCAAATTGAGCAACCAGGTTCAGATGCCCTGCAAAGCAGGGAAATCTATACAACCTACACAAGTAATAGAATAAAATAAATAATATAAGTCAAACCAATTTTCCAACGAGTAGACCAAATCTGCCTACATATTTACACAGTAATCAACTGAATACAGATGCAGAGCTTTGGACTGGAACCTCAAAAGAGGAAAATGAGTACTATACACAAAATGCGTTAAATACTGTTCGCAGGTCCACTGAAAACAATGATAATACTGACATTTCAAATAGCCTCAAAGATCAAACAACAATAATATTTACCCCGGAATATATTTCAAGAGGGAGCCTACATTTTCTTAATAGAAGAAATATTCAGCGTCTAGGAAACTGCTTGCCAGGATTACAGCACATGAGATCAAAGGATTTACTGACGGTTAGCTTTGTTCAAATTAACAGTCTTAGTCTTAGAGAATCAACTTAGACAACCTGGTCAAATCCTACAATAACAAAGGATATCCTTAGTCACAAAATACTAATGAAGACCTGAGGCATAATAATACCATCATTGGAATTTGACCTTTATCCGTCCATATTTTGGGAAAAATGAATCCCACATAGGCCTGAAAGAATAAGCAATCATACAAAAAATACTACCTCTGTGCTGCATAATGCCTTAAGTACCGGGACGAGACTTTTTCTACATTCCAATCGATCGGACCTAAAGTACTGCATAGTAAATATCATGGCTCAGAACTTAGAACATCAAGTTCCTTATTCACCATCAAGGCTGAAAGTAACATTAATCTTAATAAACCAAGGTAATGGATGTCTGTAGGATAAATCAGAAAATTATTTTCCAGAAACTGGTCAAAAAAAGAGTTACTGAAAATGTTGAGTTGGAATATAGCAGGTCTTAAATCCAAGGTAGATGACAAGGAGTGGCTATCTTTTATTAGAAAGCAGGACATCTGCTGCTTTCAAGAATCGTGGTCTGTAGACATGATTGACCTAGACGGTTATTCAACATACCATCTGTCAGCAACAAAACAAACAAAGGGAAGACAAGTTGGAGGCCTCATTACATGGATAAGAACTTCTGTATTCGAAAAAGCACATTCAACTAAATAAAAATATTCAAATTACACATCTAGAAAGCAAAAAATGGGCAATTGAAATTATAAATGTATATTTTCCGCCAAGGGACAGAGTGAAAATTCAATCTTTTGATGTTGTGCGTAGAAAAATCATTAATGCAGTGCTATGAACCAATGCAAGGAGGCCCAGATCGAAATCAGTCTGTAAAATCATTTGTGGGGACTTTAATACATAGATTCTCCCACTATTTTGTGATGAAACATTAATTGAAGAAGATAGAGCTTGTGAGATACCTGCTTCTATCGAAAGATTATTGCAAGAAAACAAAAAAAAGGTGAATTCATTTATAAGGTCTTGGGAGAGGAAGGTCTACCCCGCTCAATGTTCAAACCAAATCAGACACCCCCCTTAAATCCACATATCCAGTTGGTACCAGACAAAGCACCATTGACTACATAGCAATAAATATGGATGCCTGGCACCATATTATCGATATGGGAGTAACTAGCAGGTTTGAAAGTGATCATGGTCCATTGCTTTTGTTTTTTAAACATCCGGAACCTTGCCATCATGAGTCACATTTTACCCAAACTTCAAAAAGTCATAATGTTATATTAAATTCAAATAGAAAAAATATTATCAGGCTATAAGACAGCAAGGAAATAGTTATCCATACTACTGGTTCAAAATGGATAACATCATACAATACGATATTAGAAGTACCAGGGACTAACATGGAGCAACAACAGCTTCAAATGCACTAGTTTGAGGAATCATTGGTACAAACAACCCTGGAAAGAGAGCATCAAACAAAATCTACACCTGTGAAATTCTCCCAGGTTGGTAGTGATTGTTCTGATGAGGAATGTGCAAAATTAAAAAAATCATTGCTACTGGCCCTAAAGAACCGTTATGTGGGTAAAGCGAATGAACATAATTTTTTGCCAAAAAGGAAATAATAGAAGGGGCTCTTGAAATACAAAATGAAACACTATTCACAGATGAAATTCTGGAGAACCATCAGAAGTGGCTGTGAAGGCCCTACAACCCGGAGTTGAAGATTAGTCCTCACACTTGGGAAGATAATTACAGTACTCTATACAAAAACAAAGCTCAGTCATTGTACAGCGCACCCGATACTTCTGTACTGCACTATCAACAATCAACATCCGATAACCATAGTGCAGTAAATTCTATGATTAGAGGGCAAAAGCAACACTTTACAGTACAGGAAGTTGAGCAAGCAATTAAGGTGCAAAAGCCCCACAAAGTGGCTGGCACAGACAAAATTCCATCAGATGTCTAACACAATCAGTTAACTCTTTGGTCTCCAGTTCTAACTCAAACCTTTAATACAATCTGGGCCTTAGGAGAAATCCCACACTCTTGGCGTAAATCGATAATTGTGCCTATTCACAAAAAGGGCCCAAGTGATCTCCTCACTAATTATCCGCCGATCTCTCTACTTGATGGCGTGGGTAAAATATTCGGGAAATTACTTTTATCTTGTTTAAATCAATGGTTGGAAGACCTAGATTTGATTACACCATACCACGTTGGTTTCAGGAGGGGCAAGAGTACGTTAGAACAGGTCTTCACACTCAATCAAATTTGTTCTAAATATATACGGCTTAAAAACTCTCCACTTGACTTGGCTTTTGTGGACTTTCACACAGCCTTTGATAGCATTGATCGCCCAATGTTGTCGCAAATCATGAATAGAATGAGCATCCCTGATGATATTTTGAAGCTCTTAATTGCTCTTAATTGCTCTGCATTTTGGCAACACCACAAGAATCAGATATAGCACAACAGGGGAATATACAACCGAAATACCAATTGAGTGAGGAGTTAAACAAGCCTGTGTTTTAGTCCCAACACTTTTTAATTGCTACATAAATAACATTATTGCAGCTCTGACAATTCTAAATTTGGATGTACCGAAAGTAGTCAATGACCACATTCCAATTTAGCTTGTTGCAGATAATGCTGTACTGTTGACTAGAACGGAGATATCAATGTATTGACTATTGGAAGCCTTTGCGTCCTTCCGTACAGCAAGGACATTGCCTATTAATGTCAATAAAGCAAAAAACATGATTTTAAATTAAAAAAAATTGTGTGCCACTTTTAAGGTTTAAGAAACATAATTGAAACAAGTATCCACTTACGATTATCTTGGGATTCGACTGGATGATAAACTCAAGTGGTTCCCAACAGCAATTAAAAAGTACAATAATAGTGGCACTGCAAGCAGGAAGGGTTTTGAGGTTTGCAAATGCATTGGGCAAACATTCCGTGAAATCAGTAATTCTAGCCTTCAAAATTAAACAAGGGCCTCTTATATATATGGCGCTGAGGTTTGGGGTTATAAGAAAAGCACCGATATTCAAAACACTGAAAATAATTTTATACAACGTTTGCTACAACAGGGGCCTGGTACGTCAATTTTGGCGTTGAGGACAGATTTAGGTATAGTCAAAAGTGAGGACTATATTGCACTGGCTCCCCTAAGATATTGGGTTTGCATATGGTCTAAACCTGAATTGGTATCATATAGACTCACATTGCAAGACATTATGAAGCAGCAAGATTATTACAAACTACCGTGGTTCGCTCTTTTGTCAGCTGATCTGTCTACCATTGGTTTAAACAAATATGGCCTCCATCCTGAAATGATCACCAAGGATAGCCTTGATGTGGTAATAAAGGAATATTGCCGCTACAAACAACAAATAAACATGAGCCACCTAGGAGCCTTATCAAAGTGCTATTTTTCTTTTAATCAAGAATTAGGTTTAATTGATTGTCTGGACGATATTTATCCGGCAGGAACAAGAGCCCTTTATCTTAAATTAAGATTAGGTACTTAGGTAATTAGGCTTCTGTGACTCAAAGATGGGTGAAATGACCTTGTAATGAAATGGAGTAATGCCTTTGTTCTCTTGGAGGCCGCGCAATGTTAACACATTATTTTTCGTTGTGTCACTTTACTTACCACATTCGAAGATGTTATTTGTAACCAATCTTCTTAACATCAAATACTAGAACTGGCAAAGAGGTGGAGACTCTCTCTATGACAACAGATGATAGAGTTATCATAATGACCATTTCATCCTATATCTTTGCAGCATGGAAACAAAGATCAGATGCACATTTAAATGTGAATGTTGATAGGCAAGTTGGGCAATCTTCTAATGGAGTTGCAAAGACGAGTCAGCACACAAGTATCTCTACATTCTATTCATACATCATGTATTTATTAGTTTGGTTGCAAGGGTCAGCTAGCTATGCAAAAGACACTGTTGATGAAAGAATGTGCATTGACAAAATGATTGGCTAGCAAAGAGGTTGTTTGTCTTGTGAATTTATTTCATCAAAGAAAAGAGTTGTAAATATATTCTCATCCGTGCGAGAAACAGGAGCCACATTTTTAATATATGAATTAAGATGATTTTTAATGGATTGTACAGTTTTTAAAAGATTAATTACTGTATCGTAGCACATGATTTGATGAATTGCTGAAGATACATTGAGTTGTATATTGAATTTTAATTGTTATGGCTTGTTAGGCTGAAACAATAAACTTTACTTTACTTCTGCAGCAGTTCCACCATTCACTGCTTATGGGGTAACTCCAAAGAGACTCGCTATAATACTTTCACAGTCTCATCATTTCAGAACTGAAGCATGTTTAATATTCTTTAAAACAAAGCCATAGTTGTTGCAGATTTATCTTACACAAACAACAATGATTGGCAAAGCCAATAGCCCTGGCTCGTTGTAGGTGTAATGTTACTTGTTGCATAAGTATTATATATCTGTATGCAATGACAGAAGCAGCAAAATACCAGTTGGACGGCACACTATGCTAAGCACAGATTTTTAGCTTGCGTATATTTAATCCACGCCCCTAATTACATCGGCCACGCCCCTTTGAGATACCCCTAGTTTTTTCACTCAACTTAAGGCCCCAGGGAAAGGGTTTGTAATTAAGCCCCTTGCTATAAATGACATCGCCTGTCATGTCCATCTCTTGGCTTCTCTTTTCTTGGCCATTTGCAAATGTATGTTTTATTCATGGTGGGTGAAGCCAGTTGTGACCTGACTTTTACACGTTGCATTCAATAACACTCGAATTTCAGTGATTTGGGGCTTTTGAGCCACGACCATGAAAGTGTTAGCTGTGGTTTCTTCACTGACTTTCTAAGGAATTTTTGATGATGCATTTCATTCCCCAACCGGGCGGCGCAGGCCTTCAGCCGTGCCAAGCAATGGTTGGCTGGTTGGCTTTAGGGAACGCCGGGCCACACCAGCTGCGAAGGTCTTTGGCCATGCGCCGCAGGAGTTGGTTGCTGGGCCAAGTTGCACATCCTTTCGAAGGAGGATCGACCACTTCAGTTTACAAGTCTGCGTTATATGTATGACTAGAGCTATGATTGTCAATAACATCTTTAGCCAGGGCATGAACATCAGTTTGGCAGCCCATACACACCAAGGAGTAATATGTAAAATCTCGAAGGCCAAGACATCCACTGTTAGTATGAAGCCAAAGCAAGAAAATATAAAGCATTGTTCCATGCAACTGATCACATGACATTTAGTAAAGACCATAAGGGTCCATCGCCCTAGAGCGTTTTTACTTTTTTTCTGCCTTACCTCCATCATCAAAGCCTCTTAGCAAGAATTTACATAGTTCTGGAATCCTTCTGCACTTTTATAGGTTGATTGACAAAATATTGACAATAACTATATCCACTTACCAGAATATTGTATTGAAAATATCATCTTTAACAATAACAAGTTTACATACTGTAAACTACAAAAATATTGTGCCAATATAAGTGAATAGGATATCATCAAAAAATGGAATGTATATAAAAAAGTGATATATATATATATGTATATATATATTTATTCATAAAAAACAGGTGTGTGGAGGGTCAAGGGGAATATTTAATGACCTGTCTACTCGCTCCCCTACTGTTAAGGTAACAAAACACAAGACAGAGCAGACCAGGTCAAGAGTGGTGTACGACTATATGGATAGCTGTGAGACAATAGGATACACGTGTGGGCAAATGCTGTTGACGCACAAGTGCTAGAACAATTCCCATCAGACCACCCTTGTTGGTGGATTTTACGTCACGTGGGAATTGATGAACATATACTACCACATCCGACCAAGTAGTGTCAGTGCGGGAGTGGATGTCAAGACTCTAGCCATGATGTTCATCAGCAAAAGATGTCGATATAGTGCAGTGCTCAGGTGCTTGTGAATAAAATTGACTACTAAGATTCAAGAGGCGTTCTTAAATAGAAATCTAAGTGTCAAAAATTAAAAACCCGCCCGGTAGTAAGACTACCCTATGGCGCTGTGTGTATAATATCGGCGATCATATTGGGATACACACTGCGCATGTGTGTAGTTTCAGCCGCACTGCGCGTGCGTGTAGGTATAGCGGCCTGGATTATATGCGCTATTCCGCATTCCACCTGATTGGAGGTCAAATCCTTCTGTCCATCCAATGACTACACGCAATAAAAGGAAGGAGGGTGAGATTTGAGGCTCACCTCCATTTCCGCTTGGGCGAACAACCAGGGGGTACCGACGGAGAGGTGAGATTGTCCCCATGCTTATACGTTGTTTTACGTTGTTTCACTCTTCATTGAGGCGCCATGATTGCCGATAGCCCGGGCGGTCCTTTCACTTTAGAGACCCTGCTCTCTACCTAGGACGCTGTCCGCTCATATTCTATAGGAGTTCCCCACATTGGAGGGTCAACTCAGCTCTGCAGGGGCAACTATCTGCTCCCCTAATAGATTTATAAAGACTGTAGTACCCTGACAGTTATCTGCCCATACTTATGTTTTGTAATCTAATGAGGTTGCTCGCGGAAGTCATGAAGTCATGCAGTGGCGCGCATTAGTGCCCATTTGCGCTTTATATCTTGTCAGTCACCAAGTTATGAAGAAGCACTCATTAGTGCTTATATTGTGTTTTATAACTTGACAGCATATTAAAAAATTTTTGTTTCAGTTTTAAGTGTCTAGTCTAGGCTGGTGTTAGGGTCTTTATATTGGTTTGACGGTGCTGACACTATCACACGTCTGTTGGGTTATCTGTGTAGACTAATTTGGTTGGATGCGGTTAAGTCAAGCACTGACGGTATCCTCTTTTCTACACTACAGAGCGGGGCCTCATGCTCCCGAGCGGTTGCCGGGTGAGGTGAGGCCTTCACCCACATAAAGCTGGGTGAGTATCACTGTGAGGAAATGCCTCTATGTGATTAAGCTAATATGCTTCTTCAACAATGCGGAATGAAATTGTTCAAGCAGGTGTATGTAACTATGTGGGTTTTGTGTAGTCTTGCGGTTATATGTGTGTAATCTAGTGTTGTTGACAATCATTTTTGCTTTTTGATAGGAAGAAGACATGCTTCCCTTCCCACAGTGGACTTTAGAGCATTAAGTTCCTGGTAGATATGTAACGTTTTTTCAAGTACATTTGTGTTATTTTTGATTTAATACATCATTTATATTTGCAGTAGCTATACCACATTTAAGGTCCTGAAGAAAGCCGGGGAAATTCCCCTTTAGGCTGAAACATGTCGACCGTCTCACACAGCGCCATAGGGTAGTCTTACTACCGGGCGGGTTTTTAATTTTTGACACTTAGATTTCTATTTAAGAACGCCTCTTGAATCTTAGTAGTCAATTTTATTCACAAGCACCTGAGCACTGCACTATATCGACATCTTTTGCTGATGAACATCATGGCTAGAGTCTTGACATCCACTCCCGCACTGACACTACTTGGTCGGATGTGGTAGTATATGTTCATCAATTCCCACGTGACGTAAAATCCACCAACAAGGGTGGTCTGATGGGAATTGTTCTAGCACTTGTGCGTCAACAGCATTTGCCCACACGTGTATCCTATTGTCTCACAGCTATCCATATAGTCGTACACCACCCTTGACCTGGTCTGCTCTGTCTTGTGTTTTTTTATATATATTTATTACCTACTGGCGGTCACCAGTAGGTAGTTATAGTTAGAACCTATTTTCCATAGGAAAAGCGTTTTTTGATTTGCCAATATCTTTGGCGCTGTTTGACGAATCTTCGCGAAATTTTCAAAACGAATGGGGCGCTTCGGTCAGATACTGTCTTTGAAGTTTCGGGGTGATTCGTCAAGCAGGGGCCAAGAAAAAAAGGGGGGCCCTAAAACAGGTTTTCCCCATGTTAATTCCATAGGAAACTTGAGACATGGCTATAGCCCGAACTGCTGAACGGAATTACACCAAATTTGGCAAAAAGGTAGCTCTTGGTTCAGAAAGCGCCTTTTAAAAAAAACGTTGTAAATCCATTCAGTAGTTCCTGAGAAATTAAGAAAAGAAAACTTTAGATATCTGAGCCCTGAGGAGGAGTTGAGACTCCTCCCGAGCACGAGCTGAGTTCTGATTGGCTGACAACACTCCAAACCAGGAAGTGTTGGCAGCCATCTTGTGACTCCGTAGAACAGAGTCAATAGAAAACAGTAACATAATGGTGAAAAACAAGAAAAGGGGGCAGGGTAGAAACACCCTTACCCCCTATGCCTGTTCTGGGGGTCCCACAAGGACCCCCAGGGCCAAAAAAAGCCTTTTTAAAATAATTTCAACTGAATTCACGCTGGTTGCGCGAATCTGGCTGAAATTATTTAAAAAAACTAAAAGCAGTCTTCTGTGCTTCATTTGTTTCAAGCCCCTGGGTGGGCAAGGTCCCAGGAGCAATTGTTAATTATGGTGTGGGGGGCCGCGGGGGCCCCACAGCCCCGGGGACCGCCACCACCCCAGGGCTTTTTCATAAAAAAATACGTGGGAGGGCTCCTGCCACACCACGCTGCCCTGGGGACCGCCACCTCCCCGGGGCAATCCTAATTATGTGGCGGGCCTCGCGGGCCCCCCAAGACCCCCAAGACCCGGGGATTACCACCTGCCCGGGGTATTTATTATTTGGGGAGCCTAACAGGCCCTCCCAAGCCCCGGGGACCACCACCTCCCCAGGGCTACCTGATTTAAATGGGGGGCTACATATTCCCCCCTCAGCCCCGGGGTCCGCCACTTCCCCAGGGCTTTACAAATGCTGGGAGGCGCGGCGCGGCCCCCATTGGAGCCCTTGATGGCTCCACAGGACTGGCTCCTGCAATGTCCTGGGGTGTCCACCCCCGGGACCATGCTGTTTGCTATGGCAGGGCGGGAGCACGGCTCATGCACTGTTATAGCAAACTCTGCTTTGGTTTTTGGAAGTTTTTGGAAGTTTCAAAAACCAAACCAGAATTGCTTTTGAACAAGGGGAGCGGCATGTCAGCAGCTCCTCTTGTGCAAAAGCAATGTCGGCTCCAGCAGGAGGTGTGGAGCCTTGGGGGATGGGGTCCCCGGAGCCATAATTGGCCTCTGGAGACGGGGCAGACGGGCCCCTTCCACAAAATTTTATTTAAAAAAAAGAGGCTGCCAGGCCCCGGGGGATGTGGTCCCCGGGGTCAAAAGAGGCCCAGGGAAGGGGCGTTACCCAGCCCCCTCCCATAAAAAGGGAATTAATGAAAAAGAAAAAAGAAACCGGCAACTCCCTGGAGGCCCCGCCCCCTTCCTACATGACTCTGCAAACGTGCCCTCCGGCGCGTTCTAAGTTGGGGAAGTAAGTCCCCTTGAGTACTCAGGGTCCATGGGGGCCTCCGGTAAGCGCCACACCGCTGGATTGCTGAGAGTGGTCCGAGGCCACGCCCCTTTGTACACCACTCTGCAAGCGCACCTGTTGGCACACTGCTGGTGGGGCAATGAGGTCCACTTGTGTCCGGAGGACCTCAGGACACAAATGTATTTCATCCTTTGAGCAGCAGTGCACCAAGAGCCGCATTTGGTGAGTGGTATAAAAAGGGGGCGTGGCCTCGGACCACTCTCAGCAAAATCCACTGTGTGGGACTTACTGGAGGTACCTGGTGGGCTAGTTGGCCACCAGGGACCCTTAGGAATGAAGGGGACTTAATACCCCATCCCAGAACACGACAGAAGGCACCAGCAGGAGTTTCTGTGATACATTTAGAGTCAAAGAGTAAAAAGTTATCCTTTGGGGCGAGCGCACTCTACATACATGCACACTAATACAAAGTTGTATTTATATTATTCATTATAATATTATGATCACTTTTTGTTTACAAAACTGAGCTTTAGGGACTGAGTGTATGTTTCCCTCACTGACACTTAAATGAGGTGTTAGGTACTAAGAGACTTATTGTTGCAGTTCAAGAGCAAGGTTCCCTGTCTGTCATACTCAGTTGAGAGCACACACCTTGCATGTTTACCCTAGAGGCTGAGCTTGTGTCATATTTGAGCTGCTATACAGGTAGGCTGTTAATTCTTGTGTCTTTACATCTTGTGGCCCATGCTTATCCTACAGCTTCTAATGCATTTTTTCTGAACATCACACTGTGCATATGTAGCTCAGGTGGGATCAGAGCTTCGTCATAACTCACCAGAAGAACCCAGATAATCAGCCTCCCACCATTCACTTCGGAACCCAAACGAATCACCTGCAGCATCCCCAGGGGATCATCCCTGAGCCCACCCTCTCCTCAACACATATATGATCTCCTACCCTGATGACACCCAGCGAATCCTCTCACTATCAGAATATCCCGCCACCATCAGAGGCAACTTACACAGATATAAATGGTGGTCTGCTGAACTCATCCCATCGCCCGCCCCAAAAGACCACATTCGCAACCTCAGCATCATCTTGGACGGCAAACAATCTATGAAGAAACAGGTAGACGCAGTTTCATCCACTTGTATACACACCCTACGCATGCTCCACAAGATCTTCAAGTGGCTCTCAGTCAACACCAGAAGGACCGTCACGAAGGCCCTTGTCACCAGCATGCTGGACTATGGGAACACATTCTACAAACAAATCACAGTACACCTCCTGAAGACACTACAGACCATACAAAATTCAGAGGTAAGACTCATCCTCGCCCTCCCCAGATGAGCCCACATCACACCCCACCTCAAGAAGCTACACTGGCTACCGATCCAGAGGAGATTCTAATTCAAGATTTTGACACACGCATAAAAAGCCCTGCACAACGATGGACCCGCATACATCAACAAACCAATGACCTTCCACCAACAGACACCTACGATCTGCCTCCTTCTTCCTCGCAGACACCCCCCGGATCTACTGAAGCAACAACGGAGGATGTAGCCTTCTCACACCTGGCAGCCAAAGCTTGGAACGACCTCCCTCTGCACCTACGGACGGACTCTTCGCTCCAGCAATTCAGGAAAGGACTGTTCAAATGAACAGGTCACCATGAGACAATTAGCAACCCCAGTGCCTTTAGACCCTCATGTGTGATTTGCTTTGCTTCACAAATCCTTGATTGATTGAGTCTCCTCTTATGAGAAGATGTTGTTTCCTTACAGTCTAATGCAGTGCCGTCGCAAAAGTGTTATGTCAAGGCTTATACAAGCAAAGAAAATAGGCCCCCTTGCACCTATGGTCTGTATTAATGACAACCATAATTTGGGAAGCGAACCCCTCGCTCCTATGAGCACCAGTGCATTCAACACAGTTCGGGACTGAAAGGTCTTTCAGTTTCTATCTGCATTCCTCATCTACTTCCGGTCACTTTTTCTTCTCTCTCAATGCTTCCACTCTTTTTACCACCATCGCTCTCACACATCCTTATGTTCTCCCTATCTTCTTTCATCCCCCTTTCTTCCTCACCTTCAGAGCTTGATTTGATTTGATTTGTGGATTTATAGAGTGCTCATATGCCACAAGGCATCTTGATGCTGATCTAGACAGGAAAGAGTGCGAGGAAAAAGCTGTGTAAAGATATCTTATTCACAATAGAGGCAGGTTTTTAACCTTTCCCTAAAAATAAGACAGGTCAAGAGGAAGTTCATTCCAAAGGAGCGGAGTGTTTTTCACGAAAATTCTGCCACCCCAGGTGGCCAGTCTTTGACGTGGCATGACAACTGTTTTCGTCAGGCTAGAGCGAAGAGGTCTATTGAGGATGTACCAACAACATTTCTTTTTCAGGTATTAAGGACCTATACCATTTCAATACCTTATAAGCAATACATAGGGATTTTAAAACAGTTCACTTTTTCACTGGAAGCCAGTAAATATCATTTAATGCCAAGGTAACAAAGTGAAATGTAGGTAAATTTTTAAGTATTCTAGCTTTGGAATTTTGTACAGTTTGCAGTTTCCGCAGAGTATTCACTTGGAGGCTGAGAGCTAGGGCATTGTAAAAGTCGATACGTGAAAGTACTAAAGCAATTACCGCTGTTTTCAAAAGTTCAACAGTGATCAAATTTTTTATTTTCATCAGGGCTTTTAAAATGAAAGAAGATGTGGAAATAACTGCATTGATCTGGTTTTTATAGGTTAATTATTTGTCCAAAAGGACTCCCAGGTTCCTGACTTTATTCTTAGGGATTGGAGGGTTCTCCTTATCTTTAGACCATCATGAACAGTTGTGAAAATAATTATCAACACCTTGAATGGAATTGGAAAGGGATACTATTAACTTGGTTTCATCGGCATATGAAACCAGTGAAAACCCAAAAGATCTAATAAGTGCTGCCAGCGGAGTAACATAGATGCTGAACAATGATGGCCTCAACGATGAACCCATCACCATTGCCATCCCTGAAGATTATAAGATCATACGCAAGGACCGTACCGGCCACACAGGAGGAGGAATCGCTATCGTCCATAAGAAATCAATCCGCATCTCAACCAGCTCAGACGTCAATCTCGCCAACTCCGAACACCTCCACTTCCAGATCCACATAGACCCCAAGACCACACTCAGAGGCACCCTCCTTTACAGACCTCCAGGACCCCGCGCTCAATTTAGTGAGGACATCACGGACTTCATCACTCCACACGCGCTCCCCTCCAAAGATTACATCCTTCTGGGAGACCTCAACTTTCACCTTGAAAAGCACAACGACCGCAACTCCACCACCCTTTTGGACAACCTCGCCAACCTCGGACTTAAACAACTTGTCACTTCCCCCACCCACATCGCAGGTCATACACTCGACCCTATCTTCACCTCCAGCAAGCATGTCTCCTTCAGTCACACCACGAATCTCCTTTGGACTGACCACAGCTGCGTCCACTTTACCTACAACAAACCCAAACCCAACAACCACCCCCAACCAACTCTGCAAAGAAACTGGAACAAAATCACCATCGACCAGATCTCCTCATCGCTTCTTCAAAACCCACCTGCCCACTCCTCAAACCCCGACCAAGCAGCGTTTAACCTCACCCAATGGTTATCCAACAGCGCCAACTTCCTAGCACCACTGAAAAAACGACAAAACAAACTCAGCAGCAAGAAGGCCTCCTGGTTCAACGATGATCTTAAGAAATCCAAGAAACTCTGCCGCTCCCTTGAGAAGGCCTGGAAAAAAGATCCAACCACCAGCACTAAGGTAGCCTTCAAAAACGCCACCCGCTCACACCACCAACTGATCCGAAAAGCCAAGAAAGCCGCTTTCAAGGACCGACTAGATAACAACGCCCACAACAGCAAAGAACTATTCAATATCGTCAAGGAATTTACCAATCCCACGGCCAACTCCAACGACATCACCCCCTCCCAAGCCCTCTGCGACTCCCTAGCCTCATTCTTCCACAACAAAATCGCAGACATCCACAACAGCTTCGACAACCAACACGTAGACCAACCCACCCAACCCCTTGCAGGACCCCCACCTCCCTTGAACACCCTCAACGACTGGAACCCAATCTCCACTGAGGACACCATCCGTCTGATGAACTCCATCCACTCAGGATCCCCAACTGACCCATGCCCTCACCACATCTTCAACAAAGCAGACTCCATCATAGTACCACACCTCCGAGATGTCATCAACTGCTCGTTCAACTCCGCCACCTTCCCGGAAAGCTGGAAACATGCCGAACTCAGCGCCCTCCTGAAGAAACCCACAGCTGACCCCACCGAACTCAAAAACTACCGCCCCATCTCGCTCCTTCCATTCCCAGCCAAAGTCATCGAGAAAGCGGTCAACAACCAGCTCGCCGCCTTCCTTGAAACAAACAAATCCCTCGACTCCTCACAATCCGGCTTCCGAGCCAAACACAGCACTGAAACCGCCCTCATCGCAGCAACAGACGACATTCGAACTCTCCTGGACAATGGAGACACAGTCGCCCTCATTCTCCTTGACCTCTCCGCAGCCTTCGACACAGTCTGCCATAGCACCCTTCTACAGCGCCTCAAAAACATCGGAATACAAGGAAAAGCATTGGAATGGATCACCTCGTTCCTCACCGGAAGAACACAGAGAGTCCGCCTCCCACCTTTCATCTCAGAGGCCACTGAAGTCATCTGCGGCGTACCCCAAGGATCCTCACTCAGTCCCACCCTCTTCAACGTATACATGAGCCCCCTCGCGGCCATCGCACGCCAACACAACCTCAACATCATCTCCTACGCGGATGACACTCAACTGATCCTTTCACTCACCAATGACCCTAGCACCGCCAAAACTAACCTTCACGAAGGAATGAAAGAAGTTGCCGAATGGATGAAACACAGCCGTCTGAAACTGAACTCAGATAAAACAGAAGTCCTTATCTTAGGCACCTCCCCCTCTGCCTGGGATGACTCTTGGTGGCCTGAAGCCCTGGGCAAAGCACCCATCCCGACGGACCACGCACGGAACTTGGGCGTCATCCTGGATTCCTCACTTTCAATGAATAGACAAGTCAACGCCTTCTCTTCATCCTGCTTCAACATTCTTCGCATGCTCAAAAAAACATTTCGATGGATCCCCACCGAAACTAGGAAAACGGTCACCCACGCTCTGGTTACGAGCCGACTGGACTACGGAAACACCCTCTACGCCGGTACTTCCGCCAAACTCCAGAAAAAACTCCAACGAATCCAGAACGCTTCAGCCAGGCTCATATTAGACATCCCGCGCAAAGAACACATCTCTGGTCACCTGAAAAACCTCCACTGGCTCCCCGTCAATAAGAGGATCACTTTCCGGCTCCTAACCCACGCACACAAAGCACTCTACGAAATAGGACCAGAATGCCTCAACACACGACTGTCCTTCTACACCCCCTCACGCCAGCTACGATCATCCAACCAAGCCCTGGCCACTGTACCTCGCATCAACAAAATCACCATGGGAGGTAGATCCTTTTCCTACCTGGCAGCTAAAACCTGGAACTCACTTCCCACTCACCTTCGCCTTACTCAGAACCACCTAGCATTCAGAAAGCAACTTAAAACGTGGATATTTGACCAGTAATTCCCCACCCCTCTTCAAGCGCCTTGAGACCCTCTGGGTATGTAGCGCGCTATATAAATTCTCTGACTTGACTTGACTTGACTGGGGAACACCGCATGGTAAGACGTAAGAATCAGAGGTGTTCATCGAGATTAACTAATTGCGTTCTGGAAGTAAGTAAGATAATCGCTTTACTCTTAACACCTAAAGCGTGTAGACAGAACGTGGTTGACAGTATCAAACGCAGTAGGAAGGTCTAGCAAGACCACAGCTGCTCTTCCACTACTAACTAGGGTTAGCATGAACCTCTTCTGTAGCAGCTATAAAAGCCATCTCTGTGCCATATCCACTGGGGAATCCAAATTGAGAAGAGCCTAGTTCAATAGACTGCTTTGTTCAATAAAAGACATCAGCTGTTCATTCATCGCTTTTTCTACAAGTTTGGCAGGAAAAGGCACCTGACTATCGGACGATAGTTGTTTGTATCTCGGGGATCAAGGTTAGATTTTTTATAAAGTGGCAAAATGTAAGCTTTCTTCCAATCTTCTGGAAAAATCTCTGATTGAAATATGATGTTAAAAATAGTGGCAAACTATTTTGCAATAATATCCGGGACTATCCTAATTATGCAGGGGGACAAGGGTCAAAAGGAGAGCCTGAATTGGTAGTTAGAATTAATAGTCTGTTTTCTTTCTTCAGATAACTCTCCAAATTCTCTCAAGGAACTAAATTCCTCTTCACACTGAGGCTAGGAAGAGGCAGGCACCAGACCACACTGATTAGTAGTCACAAAACTGTCAAAAATGTCTTGAACCTTCTCCTGAAAGAAGAGTGCCAGGGCATCACAAAAACTACTGCTAAATTACTGTGGATTTAGAAGCTTAGCTCCATTTTTTACAAATGGGGGTCTCTAGTTGTCCAAATAGGTAGTGATGAAGCAGGGTTTCTCAAAAATGAAAACTGCCTGGATCTTGTACCTCCATAATACATACTATTACATACTAACGTTCCCGGTATCCTGCGTGAGTGCGGCTACGAGGGGTAACATCGATTGCAGCTTTACCTTTGAAGCGCCGCACGGCTCCTCCGCTTCGATGGTGCTTTGCTCTCATTTTTACAGGAGTGTTCGAGGGCTCCCGGGTATCATGTTGCAGTTTCGCTTGGGGGAGGAAGATCGTTGACGCCAATGCAAGAAGTGTGCGCCGGTCACTGAGAGCTCCCGCCTCAACGCCTGGGTTCTGACAGGCTCGGACGGAGTCCCGTAGCAGGTGAGGGGGAGCAGTCTGCAGGCGGGTTGAGTTACGGACAGAGCTGCCCCATTCTGCCCTTGGTCGACGAAAAAAACTGGCGTTGAAGTATTTGTATGCTGGTATTTGAAAAGTAATTCTTTGGCAGACAGAAGCACGGTGGCACAGAACTGATTTGGTGCTCATCCCCATCCTGCAGCCAGTTGATGTAAAAAAAACTGGCGCTGAAGTATTTTCTATAGCAAGGAGTGAGTCTGATTCCCACAGAACTGACTTGGTGATATGTTTTTTTTTTTTTTGCCAATCCAAGGACACAGAGACGCTGCATCGCCATACAAACGAAAGGAACTTACAGCCTGAGTGTTGAACAGCCGCTGGGTCATCCTCCATGCCTCCCGCCGCCCACTCGCTATTCCCAGCTGACGAGTGGTGCCGCCGAGTGGAGAGCGGGAACTACATTTCCCAGCAGCCCATGCGGGCAGTGACACTGGGACACGCGCCAGGAGGCGCATATAACCTGTGCCAGCCCCTGCAGAGCGGGGAGTCTTTTTTTGCGGGGAGTCTTTTTTACAAACGAAAGGAACTTACAGCCTGAGTGTTGAACAGCCGCTGGGTCATCCTGCCTGCCTCCCGCCGCCCATTCGGTATTCCCAGCTGACGAGTAGTGCCGCCGAGTGGAGAGCGGAAACTACATTTCCCAGCAGCCCATGCGGGCAGTGACACGGAGACACGCGCCAGGAGGCGCATATAACCTGCGCCAGCCCCGCCTCGCGGGGTAAGACTGGATTGGACTGGGCCACCTTATTTACCTTTGCCCCGCGATACCTATCTTCTTATCCGCATTGGACAAATATCATTTTACATCTCTTTTCATATTGTTCCAACCTTGATAATTCTCAAACTACACCATGACTACCAGAGGTAGTAGAAGCAAAACAGCACAGGGTGCTGCGCAGATAACTGGCCCAATCGACCAATTTATTACCAGGGCTAACGAGGCCATTGGCCAGGGCATAATCCTGCTAGAAAGAAGGGTATCGCAGGATTTGGCCATGGCCAAACGGTCTTCGCTGGGCTCCCTTGCCGTAGCTAAGACACCCACACGCCTACTGGAAACCGGGTCACTACTGGAAGTACATGCAGAAACACGTACTGTGCCAAGCACGGTCGATCTGTCAGCATCCTTAGAGTTCTCGGACTCGCAATTATCTATGTTGTTAGAAAAAACCCCTGTCCTTTTAGCGAGCCCGAACCGGGAGGACCCCATCACAGCACCAAACAGGGGATTAAGGGAGGGAGCCATACCTAAACAAAAGAAATCAAAGAAATCAAAGAAATCGCATAAACCGAATCACCCCAAGAACCATACTAATCATAAAGATTTACCAACTATTCAGGCAGCAGGACAACACAGAGAGAGTTAACTACTTCACCAACAGAAATCATCAATCTCTCCACGAACACAGCAAATCTTAGCGTAAACAGCAACACTGGAGGAGGGTGCAAAATTTGCGGTATAAATAACCAACTGCTAATCAGATTAGGGGAATTAATTAAATCCTATATGCAACCCATTGAACAGACCCTCCTAAAGATTGAAAAACAGATAGCTGCTCTGACTGCAACTCCAAATATCCAAAAGGGGCAGGTCCCGTACTACCAGGGGTACAAAAAGCGAATAACAAGACCCCTAAAGCAGGGGCACAAGCCACAAAAGCCGCCACTGAAGCAACATCTGTAAAACCAAAGCCCCCCCCCCCCGTAGGGGTAAAGAAGGGCCCTGATACAACAAAAACTCTAGCCCCCCCTAAAACCCAGAAGTCTGATCAAGTTAAGCCTCCAGGAGTACAAAATACTAGCACCAGGCCCAGAGGGAGGGGTGGACACCCAATACATTTACCGCCAGAAGCAAGTCCCTATGTGGTGATTATGACTTGGGTTCCTGAGCTGAGTACAAATATAGAGGAACCAGGCTGGTCTTTAAAAAACAAGGTACTGCATTGGTTGTCTATCAATAGACCTCTACCACCGTACTCTGCCAGCAGAGTCTCAATGGTTCGCAGGGTCCCATGGATAGGCAAGGAGCCGAAAAGAATCCTGGGAGACTGAGTTATTGTCAACTTTGACGACCCACTCACAGTTGAGCACATATGCTCCTGGGGTATGCCAGCAACAAATGATGGGATAGATACAAAAAGACTCTCCTACTTCTATCCGCCAACACCTCGCTATAATGAAGGCCTAGAATGGAACTGGACCCAAGTAGGAAACTGGGACAGGAGAAGGGACTGGGTTGACTGGCCCGGATATGGAGGTGGAGACGTTGCTCCCTTCGTAGGCTGGAGAGGCTTACCAGTCGAAAACAGATTTGACTGCTTAGAAATGGTAGATTGACCACCATCGTGCACCGGTCTGGAAAGCGCAGGTCCTCTGTCCTCGGGGTTCAAACCCTTAAAATCATCTTCAAGCTCCCCGAGATTATGCTCCACAAACGTTATCCCTGATATGACAACAGAATTAAAATTAATAACACCTACCTCCCCCGCAGAAATAACCTCTGACTTACCAATGTCTCTAGTCGCTATAAATGAAATTAACGAGACACCTGGTAACATGGGGAAGGTAATTCTCCCAAGATCAACAGAACCAGATTTATTGCATGAGTACTCTAACATCTCTGACGATTCTTCTGAATTACATTCCACTGCTCCGGTACCAGATTTGTATCCACCGTCAGGTACATTAGCTTCCAACGTTCTCCCCACCATCAGTGACCAGGCAAACTCTACTTTGACCCGTTTAGTCATGTTTTGGAACGTTGCTGGGCTCCGCTCCAAGATAAACCACAAACCATGGCTAGACACAGTTAGTGCACATCAAATAGTATGCTTACAGGAAACCTGGGCCATTGAGCCTATACACATCCAGGGTTATAAAACATACCATGTTCCAGCTAGTTCTAAAACTTACAGTAGACCTAAGGGAGGTCTAGTAGTATATACCTCAAATAACTTACCATCTATGGATTTAACTGTTCTTCTGTCCAGCGAGAACTTCCAAATCTTAAAGGTCTCATTTAACAATTTACACATACGAACCTAGGTAACTGCCTAAATGAGTGTCTTTTTTCACTAGAGTTGGAATATGCGAACGACCTTGTGGATCCACCCGCTGATTTCCTTCCAACTTTTCATGGAAGGGGTCTGTCAAGTGTCATCGACTATATTCTATGCTCCCAGATATTAAAGGGTCAACTGAAAACTTTTAAAACAGGTTCTGATATTAGTAGTGACCACTTTCCTAATAGTGTTACCTTGTCAATTAAAAATGCTTTACCCCAACTAACTAGGGTCAGTTTACTAAATCAACAAACATTGTCCATGGACAAAGTAAATGGCTTTTCTGTAAAATGGTCCAAAATCGACCCAGAAGTAATTACTGGTGAAGTGATATCCAGAGCCCTTCCATGGATGAATAATTGTTTGGCATCAGATTCCTCACCTCAGTTGATTATATCAAGCTTCCTGGAAATTATTAGAATTATACGGGAAGAGCTGTTCCGTAACCAAAAATCCAGAAAAACGGAAACCAAAGGCTGGTTTAATTCAACCTGTCGTAAAGCCTTAACTGACTTAAAAACAGCCCTACACAACCAAGTCAGAGATCCTGCTGAGATTGTTAAATTTAGAAAGGCTTACAAACTGGCACAGCACAACCGCAGAAACGAAATCAAGTAGAATCTATGGGCCCAACTACATGAGAGCTGCCTACGTAAAGACAGCTCTCTGTTCTGGCATACGGTCAAATCACCCTTTCTGGCAGATATCACATCTTTTCAACATCTAGATGTGGCAGTGACGGCTAATGAGTGGGTGGCCCACTTCTCAAAGGTATTTGGTGGCCCCAGCGTGGATACTACAACCGAGGTTCACGTGGCAGGTGATTATACCGGGGACCAAATATTTCCCATTGACCTTCAATTTGATCACAATGAGGTTATTAATGCGCTGTCATCTTCCAAAACTGGTAAAGCCCCCGGCCCGGACGGGGTTCCACTAGATATCTTTGTGCATAGTTTGGAACTCTGGTCACCTCTCGTCACCCAGGTCATGGAAGCAGTTACAAAAATAGGTCTAATAGACTCTTGGCCCACTTCTATTTTGCTTCCAATTTTCAAGAAGGGCGAACGTAACAATCCAGCTTGTTACAGGCCCATCGCCCTCCTGGACTCCTTGGGGAAAGTCGCCGACCAGCTGATCTTGGAACGTCTCCACGATTGGGCGTCTATGAATAACATCCTGACAGATCTCCAGTATGGTTTCCAGGAGGGACTTGGTACTGTTGAGCAGGCATTGAACTTAGCCCTTCTGATTGGTAAATATGTAGGGGCTAAAAGTGGTAACCTGTACCTAGTCTATGTTGATCTCAGCGCAGCATTTGACTGCGTCATTCACTCAAGGCTGTGGTCTATCCTTTGTGAATTGGGGGTAGACCCCCCTCTTATCCAATTTTTCCGTGAACTCTACTCAGGTGCCACTGCATATGTGAGATACGGGATTGGCGGCAAATTATCTCCATCTTTTCCAGTAAACAAAGGTGTTAGACAGGGTTGTGTCCTGGCTCCCTTCTTATTCAATCTTTACACCAATGGGCTGGAAGTGGCCATGCTTGAAGGGAGTCAGGATCTTCCATCTATTAATCACCGCCCTATTCCCGCTCTGTTATACACGGACGATTCCGTAATTTTAGCCAGAACACTAAACCAGTTACAAAGACAATTAGACAAATACTGTCATTTTATGCTCTCCTTAGGATTGAAAGTGAATAAAAATAAAACCTTTGTTATGCACATCGGCCCTAGGGCGAAGAACCCTAGACCAGTTTTTATTGATCAAGTTAGATTGGAACGCACCAGGGAATATCCCTACTTAGGAATCTTAATGGACGACAGACTAACTTGAAAACAAGCCATGATAAGTAAAAAACTACTTTTTCAGAGAGCAACCTCAGCTCTTGTTTCCTTTTCGAGGAAACTGGGCAAACCTGCCCCAGTGGAGTTGCTTAAAATCTACCACACTAAATGCCACAGCGTAGCAACCTACGGCGCAGGGGTTTGGGGTTACGCTCCCGCAGATACCCTGCAAACGGTTCAAAACGGGTTCCTAAAATACTTACTGGCTCTTCCTCAAAGTGCCCCAATATACGGTTGCCACATCGAGCTGGGTATTGACTACCTGATAGATAACATCAGATGCCAGCCGATCCTGTTGTGGCACCGTATTTGGAACAAAATGCAATGCCATCTAACCCGCTCATTGATAACCGTCTGCTTAGCCCTGGCAAACTGGAGCAAAATCCCTTGGCTTCTATATGTCTCCAATTTCCTTAAGGACTTGAACTGTACAAATTATTTCTTAGAACCCACGACAATGATAGATATCACCAGGAAAGACCTGAAAAAACTTTGTCTAAACCATCTCAGAGATCTGCGTCTTTCCCAAGAAGTAATCAAACACACAAATGTACAGATCCTATCGGTCCAGACTGTTTTTGGTATCCAACCATACCTAACATTCCACCTAACTAATCATGAAAAATATGTTTTGACTAGGTTTCGATTTAATTCTTTTTTTCGCTTAGTTACCTTTCCTAATGTGTAGGACTGGTCGCATGACCTAATGAAATGCCCATGTGATGGTACATCACCCCAGTCTACAATACACGTAACTCTGTTCTGTAAATATTACGATCTTCCCCGCAAGCGCTGGATCACTCCCTTACTTCGAAAAATGGGCCTGAGAACATGTCGGCCCGCTTACCTGGCCTTGCAGTCATTGGATTCTCAAAATGCTGCTCAGTGCGTAGCTTGTTTTTTAAAATTATGTCTAAAAACTCGCTGTAAAGCTTGAGCTTTTGTCTACTCGATTTCTTGTCTTCATGTACAACACCCTAATGAATTATTTTTAGTAATGGTTTTAAATGTTAACAGTTTTTAATTGTATCAAGACATTGGGATTTTTATTGTAATATTGTATCTCTGTACTTTTTATGGTTTTGCTATGAGATAACCGAATAAAAGTTTTATGAACACATACTAACAGTAAGTAGCTGAAGATAAATCTAACATGCACCTTCATAAACATAGGGGAATTGCTTTGCGCATATTTTAAATGAACCCGTAATCACATTGTACTGTAATAACTGTTGTGTTTTTGAAGAAAATAAGAAATTGCATGTGTAGGCCGCAAGGGCATTAGTGTTGCATGTCACTCCTAAAAGTAATGGTTAATGCTGCTTGCTTGCATTTTGACAATGCTAGGTAATTTTAACGGGAAGTAGAAGATTATTATTATTATTATTCTGAGTTTTGTATAGCGCCTGGTTACCAATAGGCATCCCAGCGCTTATCAGAACATAACACTACTAAAAGAATGCAGGGATTAAACGGAGAACAAAAAAGTTTTTAAAAGTTTACGGAACCTGAGAAGACTGGCTTCGGAGCGCAGTTGTAGGGGCAATGAGTTCCACAAGGAGGCCACATTTATTGAGAACCTTCTGCCACCAGTTCTTGCCTTTTTCACCCTGCCAACATGAAGGAGATGTTGGTGGTCAGATGGTGGGAGGTAAACAGTGAAGGTTTCATTACCACATAATTAATAAATGTTCATTTCTATCCACTTTAGTGTGCTGAATAAAGATGCCATGTTATTAAACTTAGCCAAAGTGGGATGGGGGATTACTAGGAGTGAGCTTGTTCTGCCATAATGGAGAGCAAGAGACAATGTGCACACAAGATGACATAAAAAAGTGAAGGCCAGTGCATGCATCGCCTGCCAAGTACTGAACAGGTCATTGAGACTGGGGACGCCCCAGTGAAAGAACTGTGTTTTCTTAATAACAATAATATAAATCGTTGCAAGTACATGAACATTTTACTAAAGTTATGAACAAGACCCTGGGAAAGTTTGCGTACAAAAGGAATAGTGAATAAAATGCATATTCGTAATGGTGTGTCTGTACCATCTCCCCAACCCACCAATCAGAGTATACGTTTGAACGTAAATGCAACATTTTTAGGGATGGACATGTCAAGTTAGACTATATATTTAGGAGCTTTAGGGGCGGAGTTACACTAGGCATTTGGGATGCTGCTAGAGAGTGAGGAGGGGAAGATTTGCTGCTATCCGTCAGTTTTCTGAGAGGCCTAGCTGTTCCCATCTTCTCTTGTAACCTGTCCAGATTCTCCATATCTTCCTGATGATTCCTTTGGGAATCTTGGTCATCCCTTGGGGCCAAGGGGTGGTCTTCCTGAATTTTCCTTCAAGTCATTTAGGTTTGTATATAGATTAGATGTCCTTAAAATTCTGAATTCATGTATTTGAACTTGTACCTTATGTCTCTCCACCTGTCCATTCCATCAACAATGAATGTTTACGTATTATTTTAGATGAATCTTTTGTCTCTTCATCTATCTTTCTGTTAGGTATTATGTTTTGTTTGGCATAATCAAATTTTGCTGAACCCTTTTGTCACTTACTCTATCCACTCCTTCATTGCACAATGTCGTTGAGAGTTTGAGTCAAGATCTGTGTATTGAACTGTCAGTCCATGAGATTTGGTGTTTATTTCTGTAATTGTGACCTGATGGATTATGAGCATTTACATTGAAATCTTGGTTAAAAATCGTTTATTAACCCTATCAAGAGTCTGAATTATTTGAACAAAATGTCTAGTCAGACTAGTCTTATAATTGCCATCAGCTATTAAACTAATTGATGCATCGATCAAGTATTTGAAGAGTTGATAACGAATAGTTTTAGTTAAGGAATGATATAAATAGCACTCAAAACAAATTGACCCCCGACACAATCAGGGATTTCTGAGTTGAATGTGTATGGGCCAATGCAGTGATATGTTGTGTATTTGTCGCTGATTAATGGGTATCATTAGTGCCAGATCAGTTTTATGGTAGCAGAGGATGGTTTAATTATTGATTAGTTTGGTGATGATTATTGATTATTGATTTTATGTTTTAACCAGAAGGTTTAATGTCATGTTCTATGTTGTCTAGCAGTCATGGTATGGAGATACCTGAGGAAATCCCGAGAAAGAATCTGTTGGAAGTAAGCAGAGGAAGAGTGTGGTAAATAAATCACACAGCAGAAGTACTTTGTCTGTTGAAATAATGCCTAAAAGCAACGGAGGGCTGTAGGTTTTATATTTAGGGAATTTCGTATGTGAGTAAGAGTGATTGAATAGTGAAGGATTCACTTTTGAAATGTGTCCGTATTTCCCGGAAATTAGCAAGACTCCTTTTCACACCAAAAAGTCCTCTTTTGAAATCTTGGGGGCCTATTAGCAAGAAATAGCGATATTTATCGCTAAAAGTGGTTAGCGACTTTTTTTTTATTGCTGGCTATTGCTGGATATTTTAGCGGAGAAAACATGCTATTAGCAACGTTTTTCTCTATTGTGCTAAAATATCCAGCGATAGCAGCGAAATGCGAGAATATCGCTGGAAATCCAGCGATATTCTCGCATTAACGCCAATGGGGGCTAAATCTGATAATCCACCCCCCATTGACTATACAGGTAAGTCAACTTTTTAGCAGGCGTTAGTTTATAGCGATAATCGGCTTTGCTTGATTTTTTTTATTGCTTCGCCTCCCTTGCGATAGCTGTGTTAGCGACTGTTTTCAGTTGCTAACAGTTTGGGTATGCCCGCTTTGCATATCATTAGCGATAAATATCGCTGACATGCAAAGCGGGCCCCAACTCGGTTGCTATTGCCTAAAAGCTGTTGCTAACTGCTGTTAGTGACAGCTTGATAATAGGGCAATAAAAATATTGCTGCTTTAGTGGGAAAAAGTCCAGCTAAAGCTGCGATATTGCCCTTGATAATATGCCCCTTGGTTTTATTCTTAGAAAAGTAGTAAGTCCACCTGGAACTTGTTAGAAGAGTAAAAAGTAGCGCTAGTCGTTATTAGGACTCTGAGCAAGACAATCTTTGGACAAGTAAGTGGAACGGACAAAGAAGCATTTTTCTGTGTTGTTACTAACTGAAGTTCTGATAAAGAAAAACTCAGAAAAACATTGCCGTAAATTTTTGTAAAGGGAGGGTCAGTAGCAGGAGTGATACTGACGTCATAAAAGGCTGCGCTGGCATTGGACAAGGCAGCGGGCATGTAGTGGGCTCTTTTTGTAAAGGGAGGGTCAATGGAAGGAGTAATACTGGCGTAAACAAAAGGCTGCGCTGACATTGGTCAGGCTGCAGGCGCGTAATGTGATGTAATGTAATGTATAAATTACTTATAAAGCGCAGCATTCACCGGACGGTTTCTTGGTGCTGGTCACTTTGATCAGTGAGAGGCAGAAGACGGGGAGAGGAAGGCTTATGTGTAGATGCTACGGAAAAGGTGAGTTTTTAGGAGAGACCTAAAGTTAAGGTAGGAGGGAGAGAGTCTTAGTTCCAACGGAAGAGAGTTCCAAAATGAAGGTGCCAAAAAGGAGAATCTTAGACCACCGTGTTTTTTGCGTCTGAAACGGGGAGTCTGAAGGAGCGCAAGATGAGAGGATCGGAGGTGCCTAGAGGGAGTATAAAGATGTAGAAGAGAGGAGATAAAGGAGGGACCGATGCCGGCCAAAGATTTATGGGCCAGGCAGCCCAGTTTGAACTTACAGCGCTCTGAAACGGGAAGCCAATGGAGGGCTTTAAGGAGGGGACGGACGTGGTGATGTTTTGGTTGGTGATAAATCAGGCGAGCTGCCTGGTTCTGTATCAGCTGCAGACTGTTGATTTGGTATTGTGGGATGCCAGCATACAAAGCGTTGGCGTAGTCGATCCGAGAGATGACTAATGCCAGCAGTGCTAAGGTGAGGGCTTCAGTGGTCAGAAAGTGGGCTATTTTCCGAATCTTCCTGAGCTAGAAAAAGCAGGAGGACACGTGGCATTGACCTGGTGCTTCATAGAGAGATCCAGGGAGATGTAAACCCCCAGGCTTTTCACTTTGTCAGCAGGGTGGGGGGGGACCAAGGGAAAGGGGCCAGAAAGTGGAATTCCAGGGATTGGATGGGCCTCCGACAAGAACAAGCTCCGTCTTGTCGGGATTAAGTTTGAGATGATGAACTCCCATCCAATTACTGATATGGCAAAGGGTGGACTGAAAATCTTGAGCCGCTTCATCCGAGGAGTCGAGATTGAAGACGAGCTGAATGTCATCTGCATAGTTAAATGCAGTGACATTCCTGCCGCGGAGGGAGCGGATCAGGGGGGTGAGGTATAGGTTAAAGAGAAGGGGTGACAGGGACGAACCCTGTGGAACGCCACAGGTGAGCCTCTTCCTGCCTGCCGTAAACTGGGAAAGACGGACCGATTGGTGGCGGTCCGCCAGGAAGGAACGAACCCAGTTAAGGGCCGTCCCGCTGATGCCCGCCTCTTTGACACGGTCGACCAGGATGGTGTGGTCGACCATGTCAAAGGCCGCCGACAGATCTAAGAGCACCAAGGCTTGACTGGTGTTGGAGTCAGTGCCTCTACGGAGTTCCTCCATGACAGAGAGGATAACCGCCTCTGTCGAATGGGCAGGTCTTAACCCGGCTTGCTGGGAGTCTAGAAAGTTGGAGTCCTCAATGAAGGAGCTGAGAATGCTGGTCACATGTGTCTCAAGTACCTTACTCAGGTAAGGAAGAAGGGAGATGGGACGGAAGTTGCCCAATAACGAGGGGTCGGCGTTGGTTTTTTTTAATATAGGAACCACTTCGGCGTTCTTGAACAGACTGGGGACCTCACCAAGCAGAAGAGAGTTGTTCAAGAGGGCTAGTGGGGGGGCAGGGCAGGCCGAGAAAGCAGCCAGGAGAATCGCCGGAGGGCAGCAGTCTGTGGGGGAACCAGATGAGACTTTGTTAAGAAGGGAGAGGAAGTCTTCTTCGGGTATAGGAGGGAACTGAGTCAAGGAGAGGGGATTAAAAAAGGGGGCGGCCTCCGGGAGGGACAGTGCCGGGGGGCCAGAGGATATACTGTTTTTAATTTTGCTGATTTTGTCTATGAAAAAATAGTTAAGGGAGTCGCAAAGTGCCTGAGATGGGAGGGGTTTGATGGTCACCCTGTCTGGGTGTGAGAGCTCCTCCACAATAGCAAAAATGTCCTTGGATTTTTGCACAGAGTTGAGAATTTTTGTGGAGAAGTAGGCAGTTTTGGCTGCTGAGATTGCCTGTTTATATTCTCCGGATAATTTTAGGAAGTTAGATTTATCTGAAGGGTCGTAGTTTCTACGCCAGCGACGCTCGGCTTGGCGAAGTCCCAGCTTTAAGGTTTTAAGGCTGTCTGAAAACCAGCGATGTGCGTCATGAGGGCGCTTAGTTCTAATTGTCTTAAGGGGGGCGATCTTGTCGCTGGCGGACTCCAGCCAGTTGGTGAGTGCGGCTTCCTGGGAATCTAGAGAACCTAGGCCGGACGGAACCGAAGATGTTAGAGAGGAAAGGAAAAGGTCAAGGTCTGCTTTGTTCCAATTGCGGGCCAGGAGGCTAGGGCCTTGGCTGCGAGGGGGCAACGGGGGGACCAGAAGAAGAAAAGAGATTAAGAAATGGTCCGACCAATGACAGGGGAGGATCGTGAGTGATTTGATTTCGAGGTTGTAGGTCCACACCTGATCTAAGGTGTGGCCTTTGGAATGAGTGGCTGTGTGGACATGTTGAAGGCCATTGAGACCGCTTAAAAGATCGGTGACAGCCAAGGAGTGAGAGCTTTCATGTGGGTCCGACGGCCAGTAATTAAAGTCTCCTAAAACCAGGAGTTTAGAGTTGTTAATTGTAAGCTGGGATAGTAGATCGCAAAAGAGGGAGGGGAAATTGGGCATGGGTTGAGGGGGGCGGTATACCAAAACGCAAATAAGAGGGGACACCGAGGATTCGAGTCTGATAGCCAGGCAGTCAGCCTGGGGGATGGTGAGTAGAGAGAGGGAGGTGAATCTGATGGGGAGTTTGATAATAGCGGCTACGCCACCTCCGGATTTACCAGCTGGTCGGTTGGCTTGGAGAATGTAATACCCCGGAGGAATGGCTGCCAAGATATCAGGGGAAGAGTCCTCGTTCAGCCAGGTCTCGGTTAGGAATAGAATATCAGGTCGACCTGAGTCCAGGAGGTGGCAGATGTCATGTTGGTGACTGACTAGCGACCGGGTGTTAAGGTATGTGATAGTTAGTTCCATATTGGGTGGTGGCTGAGCAGGCTGGATTATGGGAGGTGGGAAGGAAGCAGTGTGCTCGGAGGTGAGGAGGATGGGAGGGCCCTGAGCTCTGGGAAAACGCTACGGGCGTTGAAGACACCAAGTTGGCATAATTTAGAGTGGCTGGTGGATTCCAACGGCCAGAGAGAGTGTAATGCGTTCAGGTCCCGGGGGGCATAGGATATAATTTGGGCAGAATGACGGGTCCCGGGCCCCAGCCGGTCGCGGACGGGCGCAGACGGGCTTGCCTTAGGCGCGCATTCGTCGCGCCCGCTGCGCTGCCGATGGTGACACATGTTAAATACCAGTGAAGGAGGGGGGTGGAAGGGGGCATGGCCTGCACGAGTGGGCGTGGCTTAGAGCTCACGGCGAATGGCGGCAATCAGGAATTCAAACACCTCGCCCGCTGCAGCGATAGCTCCGCTGTGCGGGGGGTGTCAGTGCCAAATGATGGTGTTGGCCCAGGGGTAAGTTGAGTAATACAGTTTAAAAACACAAGAAAACAATTTTTTAAATGAGCGTAAAGCGCTGCTCCCGGCTGTGCCTCAGGAGAGCAAAGTGATTCTGTACTCTGTTTGGTTGGTTGGTGTGAGTCGCCCTGGTATTTGTTCAGACTTTGCTTACGTAGTGATACTCTGATTGGTAGGTTGGTGTGAGCCGTGCTGGTATAGGGGAAATTCCACTCACCCCAAAAGGGTGAGTGGAATTACGGAAAAGTTGTTTGTTTAATAATATCTATTAGAGGAAGAAGCCAGAAAATGAAGTTTATAGAGAAAATAAATAATTTTTTCAAAAAAGATGACTAGAGAGGAAATTCCAATTTCGCCTCCGAAAACACCTGCTCCTTTTATGATGTTAGAACAAGGATATCGCACGTGTACATGGTTAGAGAATTTGATTGAGTATTCGAAAGATGATGGTCTTTTGGCTTTTCCACAGTATGTCACCTTTAATGTAAGAATTTTACAAAATATGAGAAATAAAATGGATTCTTTAGTCCCAAACCCTAGATTGACCCAGTACGAAGCGTTGGAAGAATGGGAGGTAGAAGCATTAGAGAGGGAAAATTACAGATTTGGTAATAGAGGCTATAAGAGTATGATGTTTGTATATCCATTTCAGAGCAGAGATACGAAATTGAAAAGATGGAGCAGGGCAGTAGTGACTGAAGGACTATACCCAGTTTTAACAGTTGATGAGCAGACAGGAAGCAAGTGCAAAGAAAAGAGAAATCATATAGAGACCCTAAGCATAAGAGGTGATGTGAATGATTATGACGAAGATGAATTGATAGAAGTCATTATGAATAAAAAGCCTCCCCCATATGAAGAGAATTTAGGGGTAACCACTCCAAGTGCCCCTCCAATAGGAACACCATTGACTCCACACATAACAGATATAGCAAAAGTAATAAAAGAGAATGAAGGCAAAAGGTTGAATAAAGCCAGATCAGAACAAGTGCAGAGATTGAATCAGTTACATTTAAATGCAGAAGCATTGACAGTTCCGGTAACTATTGGACCAGTACTTCCATTGTTTGGAAAAAGGCAAAATGAATCTGAAATGCATGCATTAACAGTACCTGGAAGCAGCATCAAGAATAGTACGAATGAGGATAGACAGACTAATATGAATAGTACATTGTTAGATCTACTGATTAATGAACCGATAACTGAGACCCCTCAGAGAAATGTGCAGATCGATCCAAGAAGAATAAGACTAATTGACATTCCGTTGGCAGGGAGTTCAACAGGGCTATCCCCAGAAGAGCTGAATAATTGGATAAAAGAAATGACAAAACCAAAACAACAATCGCAGAGTGTAAACGTGAGACAATTGAAAGTCGATATGGATGAAATGATTATTGGAACAATAAATCCAGATAGATTAGGGACCTAATTTCTAATTTCTAATTTAAAACATTTCTAAAGCGCAGCGTACACCTTGCGGTTTCTTGGCGCTAGGGGTTCGGCAGCTGAGGGAAAAGACCAGGGGGAAAAGATAAGGCGAATTTAAGCGGGGAAGGCCTGGCTGAAGAGGAAAGTTTTCAGATCTCTGCGAAAGGAGAGATACTGGGTTGCAGAACGGAGATGGTCAGGGAGTGAGTTCCAGAAAGTTGGGGCCAGGGTGGAAAAGTTGGACCCACCCCACTTTTTGCGTGTGAAGCGTGGGATCTGAAGAAGGGACTTGGAGGAAGACCGAAGTTCTCTTGCGGGGACATAAGGTTTGATTAATGAAGAGATGAAGGCGGGGGCAGTGCCCTGGCGGGCCTGAAAGACCATGCAACCGGTCTTAAAAAGGGAGCGTTGTTTTACGGGGAGCCAGTGAAGCTCCTTGAGAAGGGGGGTGGAATGGTGGTAGCGTGGAAGGCCGTATACCAGCCGGGCCGCCTGGTTCTGAATAGTTTGGAGTCTACGCAGGCTGTACGCTGGGATGCCATGATAGAGAGCGTTAGCGTAGTCTAGTCGCGATATCACCAGGGCGGCCATGATAATCTTTAGTGCCTGGGGGGAGAAAAAGCGGGAGACAGAGCGGATAGTTTGGAGAGTGAGGAAACAGGGGGAGACCACGGAACTGATTTGTGAGTGGAGGGTGAGCTGATTATTCATTTTGACACCCAGTGTTTTGACCGTGGTTGAGGGGGACGGTACGGGACCGAGAGAGGGGGGCCAGAAAAGAGAGTTCCAGGGGCTGGATGAACCACCGGTGAGAACCAGCTCGGTTTTATCCGGGTTCAGCTTAAGATGGTTGTGGTTCATCCAGTCCCTGATGAATGTCATAGTTGACTGGAAGTTAGAGACCGAGAGAGAAGAAGGGGACAGATCAAAGATGAGCTGGAGGTCATCCGCGTAGTTGTAGACGGTGACCTCCAGCTGCTGGAGTGCGAAGATAAGAGGAAAGATATAAAGATTGAAAAGTAAGGGAGAGAGAGAGGAACCCTGGGGAACACCACAAGTGACAGGGAGAGGGGTGGTAGTGAAGTCCCCTAGCCGGACCGCCTGGGTGCGGTCCCTCAGAAAGGAGGAGAGCCAAACCAGAGCTGATCCCCCGATTCCGGCCGCCTTGACACGGGCAAGTAAGATGGTATGGTCCACCGTGTCAAAGGCGGCGGAGAGATCAAGGAGGACCAGTGCCTGGTGTTTGTTATCATCCATACCCTTTCTGAGGTTATCTAAGACTGAGACCACGACCGATTCGGTCGAATGCCTGGGGCGGAATCCGGCCTGGCGGGATGCCAGCCCCCCATTCGCCTCAATATGGGCGCTGAGTGCCGCGGTGACGTGGCGTTCCATCACCTTGCCCAGAAAGGGCAGCAGGGAGATGGGGCAATAGTTAGCCGAGATGGAAGGGTCCGCGCCAGGTTTCTTCAGGATGGGCACTATGGTGGCTGCCTTTAGCACAGGGGTCACTACACCCTGTGCCAGGGAGCTATTGAGGAAGGCGATGGGGGGTTCAGGGCAGCCAGAGTAAATTTGCTGCAAGATACGTGCCGGGCAGACGTCCGCCGGAGACCCCGACTTCACTTTGGGGAGTATCTCCAGAAAAGATTCCTGAGTGAGGGGGGGAATGAAGGTGAGAAGACTTTGAACGGTGGGGGGGGGGGATCGACAAAAGCAGACAAGGGTGGTGGGATATTAGTCTTGATGATTGCAATTTTGTCCAAAAAATAGCTGTTGAGTTGATCACAGAGAAGCTGGGAGGGAGGGATTTGGGGCGAGGTTCGGTCTGAGAATGCCAGGTCATTCACTATGCCAAAGATTTCCCTGGGTTTATTGTCGGCAGACGTTATTTTTGTTGAGAAGTAAGTGGTTTTTGCAGCAAGGATTGCTGTTTTGTATTTGGCCAGTGATGTGAGAAAGTGGGTTTTTGATAAGGGACTGTAATTTTTCCTCCATTGTCTCTCTGCCCGTCGGGCGCTCAGTTTAAGATCTTTTAGGTGGTCGTTAAACCATCTGTTGGAATCCTTAAGTCGACGGATGGAAATGCGACGTAGGGGAGCCACTGAGTCGCAACCTCCAGCCAGCCAGGTGTTAATGGCCTTGGCTTGAGAGGCAGATGATAAGCCAGAAAGGGTGGGAATGGAGTTGCGAAGCAGGGAGGTCAAGGAGGGAAAATCCAGTCTGTTCCAATTCCGCGCCCAGGTGTTTTTGGCATGCGGAGTTTTGGATAGCGGGTTACGGAGAATGGAGAAAGAGATGAGGGCATGGTCAGACCATGGGCACGGAGAAACAGCCACCGAGGCCATTGGGAGGTTAAGGGACCAGACCTGGTCAAGTGTGTGCCCGTGAGAGTGAGTGGGGACAGTTATATGTGGCACAAAGTTGAGGGACGATAGGGATTCTGTGAATTCTTTTGAGGCTGAGCACTCGTGTGGGTCTGAGGGCCAGTAATTGAAATCCCCTAGCACCAGGACCGAGGCGTAGTTGACCACCAAGTTGGCCAGCAAGTCTTGAAATGCCGGTAGGAATGAAGACGAGGGCTGGGGAGGGCGGTACATTAAGAGGCAAGTGATGGGGGGGGGAGATGAAAGAGAGCGGACTACCAGGAAGTCAGCAGGGGGCATGGGGGGAAAGGGAAGTGATTGAAAATTCAATTCCGACCGAGCGATTAAGGCGACTCCACCACCAGCCCTGCCTGCTGAACAGAGCTGGAGCTACACGAGTGTTGACCTATAATGAAGAAGCATTGTTGTTCTTGTGTAAAAGAATAACTTGGAGGGCAAAGAATTTGCATGAGAAAATATCAGAAACTCCTAGTGAGTATAGGGTAGACATAGAGAAGTCGAACGTTTTGCAAAAATCCTACAGATTGGCATTTACTGATAAAGAGTTAGAAAGTCTTAACGCTTCTGTAAAAAGGTTACAGATAAAAGAACTAATGAATATTCTAAAGAAATGGGGGGATGTGGATCAATGGAAGGTTAGGTGGTTGAAAAAGAAGGAAGAAGTAGCTAAGAAAGAAACATCCATATTTCCCATGAAACAAATAGAACAGGTTGAAAAAGCCTATTCGAAGAGAGAAGTGCCAGGTGGTGGATATGTACAGGATATATTATCTTTTACAAATGATTTTTCCAGACTGAGAGAAAAACCTGTCGAATTGTACAAGCAGGTAGATAGGTTTGTAAAGGTGTTGAAAGATTTGGATGGTCTGTTTGATATTGTTGTTCCAGCTGATTTATGGACAGAATATAGATTACTGTTGATTGGTCTAAAGAGGAGTACCGCAGAGATCCTAAAACAGGTGCACCATCAGAAGAAGAAATGAGAAAATATAAGCAGGTAATCGCTAGCCTAAAAGGGAAAATCTCACCAAAAGAAACTGATTGGGTTAAGATTGACAGGACTACCCAGGAACTGAATGAATCAATTCATGCCTACTATGAACGATTGCTTCAGGTATTCAAACAGTATAGTGGTTTTGAAAACATAGGTGACAAGGACATGGGACATTTTGTATATTGATTTGTGTATGGATTAAGATTTGAGATTAGTAGTATGATACAGCAGCATTTTATATGCTGGTAGAGTAAGACAGTGGATGAAATCCTTTGTTATGCCAAATACTGTAGTGATGAAATTGACAGTAAGCGTAAAAAGTTAAAAGAGAAAATGATGTGGGCAAAAGTGAAGTTAGCAGAGCAACAAGAAAACAGTAATAATCAAGCACATGGACAGAATCAGAATGGGCAAAATTACAGTGGAGGTAACGGAAGGGGGATGATGAATAAAGAAGCTATGAAAAAATGACCTTGTCATGCGTGCGGAAAAGTTGAAAATTGGAGGAAGGGGTATAGATCAAACAAAAAGAATAACGAGGGAAATCAAATTTTAATTACACAGATGCAGAATGAGTTGGGTGTAAATCAGCAACAACAGCAGCGGAGAGTTCCTCAACAGTTACAGGTACCGCAAGCTCTCCTACAAAGTAATATGAATGCTCAGGTGCAAAGGGAGAATGTGAACACTGGATATCAAGGATGAGACCTGATTGGTAAGAATGAAAGTGAGAGTCAACAGTATTGGATGCAGTATAATGGAGTAGATTCGGATTCTTCACAATGACGGTGTATGAGGGGGGAGGAAGAGTGCGTACTTGGCGCCTCTTTGGCGGTAGATCAGTCAGGTTTATTTGTTGATGGAAGGGTGGAAGGGAATGATATTACATTCTTAGTGGACACTGGTATTACCCGTTCTACTGTGAGAGCATCAGAAATTCAAAACCTACTCCTCTCGGGAGAAACTATCCAAGTTGTAGGTGTTTCGAATAAACACATTCAACACCAGTTACGAATCCAATTGAAGTTCATATTGAGTAATTTCAAAGACATGCATCGGTTTGTAGTATATGATTCAAGCCCGGTGAATCTCTTGGGAAGAGATTCGCTGTGCAGGATGAACTGGATCATCTATTGTACCCCAGATGGAATTGCATTTCAAACCACAGACGAAGATGTGGAGTTTAAGATGATGTTAGTAAAACAGTGAACATAAGTGAATGAATTGTTTTCACTTCTCACTGAAGACAATCTGCCTGATGAATTAAAGGGTACGGTAAATTCTGATGTGTGGGATTTTACAGGAAAAGAAATTGGTTTAATGAACAAGGTAGATCCGATAGAGGTAACAGTGAAAAAGGGTGCTGTGTATCCAAATACACCTCAATATAAAATGAGTTTAGATGTAATGGCAGAAATTGCACCAGTAATCAACCAAATGAATAAACAAGGAATCCTGAAAGAAATAATGAGCAGTCCCTGTAATTCATCTATCATAGGTATAAAAAAGCCCAATGGAAAGTACAAAATAGTGCAGGATTTGCGCAAAATAAACAAAATCGTAGAGCCTTTCTGTCCAATAGTACCAAAACCCAGCAGTGATTCTTTACCAAATACCCCGCAATGCTAAATGGTACACAATGATTGATTTGTGTCAAGCAATGTTCTCAATTCCTTTACTCCCAGACAGCCAGTATTTGTTCGCTTTCAGGTTTGGAAACCGTGTTTTGGCATGGTGCCGAGTCCCTCAAGGCTACACTGAAAGCCCCTTAATCTTTAATCAAATCTTGAAAAAATGTCTGGAGAATTTAATATTGCCCGGTAACTCAGTTTTAGTTCAATACATTGATGACCTATTGTTGGCATCAAAGACAAAGGAGGCATGTGTAACAGATACCATTGCTCTATTGAACCATTTCGTGGAAGGAGGACACAAAGAGTCCTCAGCAAAATTGCAATTTTGCAAACAAGAAGTACAATACCTTGGACATAAAGTTGAGAAGGGAGTCAGAAAAGTGACACCAGAAAGAATCTGCGTAATAAAACAGATTAAACCCCCCGGAACTCAGAAAGAAGTACAAATGTTTCTGAGAATGGTTGGTTATTGTCGACCGTGGATATGTGGTTTCTCGCTGAAAGTTAACCTTTACAGAAACTAACCAGAAAAGATATAAAAGATCTGATTGTTTTAAATGAGGAGGGTATGAATGCTTTCATACAATTGAGAAACAGTCTCTGAGGATCACCTGCTCTGGAAATGCCAGACTATACTAAGGA
Organism: Lissotriton vulgaris; assembly: GCF_964263255.1. Classification (NCBI taxonomy): domain Eukaryota; kingdom Metazoa; phylum Chordata; class Amphibia; order Caudata; family Salamandridae; genus Lissotriton; species Lissotriton vulgaris. Next base: position 1,122,666,677 of record NC_141694.1, read on the forward strand.
ATGTGCCTTATATTGCTGTGAGAGAGATGGGTGCGCACTCTCAGTCCTGACTCAGAAACATGGAATGGCCCAACGTCCAGTAGCATATTTTTCTGCTACTCTGTACACAGTGCCAACAGTGTTACCTGGATGTTTTAAAGGAGTAGCTGCTACTGGCATGAGTCTAGAGCAAAGTGAGTCGATTGTGATGGGTCATCAAGTTAAGGTGTATGTGCCACAATCTGTTGAAATCGTTTTTGACACGGACCAGAACTCAGTACCTCTAGTCGGCTAACTAAATATGAAAGAGTGATTTTAGGTGCTGAAAATGTGACAGTGATCAGGTGTGCCACATTAAACCCTGCAATTTTGTTGCCAAACTCTCGTTGTGAGGAAGTACAGGAAGACGCAGACCATGATTGTCTGGACGTGACTGAGTTATGCACTAAGCCTAGGTCCGACATTGAAGAAGATCCCTTAGAGGATCTAGATTGTGAATTGTTTGTGAATGGGTCGTGTTTGAGGAATGGAAGAGGAGAATTAAGGTCTGCTTATGCTGTTTGCACCCTGGAAGGAGTCTTGAAGCATCCTTTTCTGAAAGGAGAACACTCCGCCCAGATAGCTGAGCTGACTGCTCTAATTAGAGCTGGTAAAAAGGCCAAGGGTCTAAAGGTAACAATTTACACAGACAGTAGGTATGGATATGGTATAGTCCATGATAGTCCATGATATAGTCCATGATTGTGGATGCAGAGGGGATTCATAACTTCTTCAGGTTCACAGATATGCAATGGAAAATTAGTGAAAGAATTATTGGAAGCATTACAGTTGCCTAAAAGAATTGCAGTAGTTAAATGTGCTGCCCATCAATCATGGAATGATCTGGTGACAAGAGGCAACAGGTATGCAGACCAAATTGCACGATTCTGTGCCCAAAATACAATTGCTCTGAATATATCGACTGAAAGACAAAATACCGAATGCCATCTTTTGTCTGTAACTGCCACTACGTTTGAGACCTGGGATGAAGTAAGGCAAATGCAGGATTATTTTTTATTTGTTTATTTAACTGCCACCAAAAAGGCATCCTGGCGCTGTTGACTCAAAATAAGGAAGGACACGAGAATGAGCAGGGACCAGACAGCCGACTAAGTTTTAGGAAACAACTAGGTTTTAAGTCTTCTTCTGAAGACACACAAATCACTAAGTTGTCTTAACTCCAAAGGGAGTTGGTTTCAGAGCTTGGCAGCAGCGTACCCAAAGGTTCGCCCACCTGCCCTAACTTTTCTAAATCTCGCCATTACTACAAGTTTTGCCGCAGAGGAGCGGAGGCATCTCATAGGCACATACCACTCGAACTTTCTCTGCATAGATACAGGACCCACCCTATGCAGAGCTTTAAACACTATGCAAAGAGACTTAAACCGGACTCTTTGTCTAAGAGGAAGCCAGTGTAATTCTGTCATGGCCAATGAAGAGGCAGATCTTCTAGGCCATCCCAAAGCCAATTTGGCAGCTGTAGACTGGATCCGCTGCAACCTTTCCAGCAGAAATTTAGGTGACTCGAGAAACAAGGCATTACAATAGTCAAGCCTGCTAAGAATTGTGCTACGAACTATCAAGGCCCGAGCGTGAAAAGGAAGCAGATGGAGGATCTTCTACAGAGACCTTATAATAGCCAGGCAACAGGTCACCGTTTTCATGACCTGAGATTCAAGAGTAAGTTTGGAGTCAAACAAGATGCCAAGATTACGAACCTTCTTTACAGGTTGAACCAAGGTCGCGGTGGTAGCTGCCCAGAAGTTACAGGGTAAGGCGGAGGGAATTCTGTCCCTTGGACAGTAGAGCACCTCTGTCTTATCTGCATTAAATTGCAGTGAGTTCTCCTTCAGCCAAGAGGCCATATCATGCAGGCAGTTATGAAACATTTCTGTCGATATTGATTGATCTCCCTCAAGGGAGAAAATCAACTGTGTGTCATCACATAATTAATGATGTTAATGTTATGCTTTTTGATGACAGCAATCAGAGGTTTCATGTAGATGTTAAATAGAATAGGGCTATAGCCGAGCCCTGTGGTACCCCATGCAAGATATTTGAGTAGGTAGATTGAAAAGGGGGGAGGGATACCGCTTGCTGTCTATCCCCTAAGAATAACCACAGCCATCTCAGGTCCGTTCCCCTCACCACAACCTCACTCAATCTCTTCAACAGGATCCCATGGTTGACCGTGTCAAACGCGACAGACATGTCGAGCAGAACCAGCACCGCTGCCTGCCCCCTGTCTGCCCGCGTCCAATGTCCGTCCATCACGGTCACCAGAGCAGTTTCAGTTCCATGAGCTGGCCGAAAACCAAACTGCACCTCCCCCAGCTGGTTATGTTGTTCCAAATACTTGGAAAGAGTGCTACTCACCACTCGTTCCATGACTTTGGCTGAGAAAGGCAGGAGGGAGATGGTCCTAAAGTTCTTAAGGCATTCCGGGTCAAGTAAGGGCTTCTTTAACAGAGGTGTCACCACTGCTTGTTTCCACTGTACTGGGACCATACCACTATGGGATTCCTGCATTGATTTGCTCTGTTGCTGCGTCCTGACGCTGAGTCTTCGCTGTGCTTTTGAGACTCTGCTTTCATCTTCACCACCACAGCTAGCGGTACCCGCTGCGCGGGTCCCGCGTCGCCAGAGGGCACCCTTCGACAGCGCTACTGCCTGGACTATAGCGCTACTTCCTGGATTGTGAATTTGGGCACTGAGACCTGCAGGGCTGCGAGCGTGTTGTGGGCGCAGGACTCAAAGTCCCAGGAGCGCCCACAACTCCCAATCGTCAGCAGCTGGGACGCTCTCCCTGCAGGCTCCTCCCCTGGCTGGTCAAACGCGGTATAACCCGCTCTCTCACCTGTGTCAGAGGATTCCTGCATTGATTTGCTCTGTTGCTGCGTCCTGACGCTGAGTCTTCGCTGTGCTTTTGAGACTCTGCTTTCATCTTCACCACCACAGCTAGCGGTACCCGCTGCGCGGGTCCCGCGTCGCCAGAGGGCACCCTTCGACAGCGCTACTGCCTGGACTATAGCGCTACTTCCTGGATTGTGAATTTGGGCACTGAGACCTGCAGGGCTGCGAGCGTGTTGTGGGCGCAGGACTCAAAGTCCCAGGAGCGCCCACAACTCCCAATTGTCAGCAGCTGGGACGCTCTCCCTGCAGGCTCCTCCCCTGGCTGGTCAAACGCGGTATAACCCGCTCTCTCACCTGTGTCAGAGGATTCCTGCATTGATTCGCTCTGTTGCTGCGTCCTGACGCTGAGTCTTCGCTGTGCTTTTGAGACTCTGCTTTCATCTTCACCACCACAGCTAGCGGTACCCGCTGCGCGGGTCCCGCGTCGCCAGAGGGCACCCTTCGACAGCGCTACTGCCTGGACTATAGCGCTACTTCCTGGATTGTGAATTTGGGCACTGAGACCTGCAGGGCTGCGAGCGTGTTGTGGGCGCAGGACTCAAAGTCCCAGGAGCGCCCACAACTCCCAATCGTCAGCAGCTGGGACGCTCTCCCTGCAGGCTCCTCCCCTTCCTCCCTAGATAGTATATTTTCAACTACAGAGTCCCGCTGCGCGGGAGCGCGCGGGAGGGCGCCGGGCGAAGCCCGGGCAAAGGGCGGGCCGTCTAAGGCCGTCCAAGGACGCATAAGGACGGGACGGGCCACCCCTCTTTCATCTCCCTGCTTATCGCTGTGAAACTTATACTTGGATTAAAATGTTCGACAGTCATATAGTCTTTGTTACCAAGAGAAATCAGCTAAACCATGGAAAAGCTTCTTCTTTTTAAAGTATTTGCCGCTGACTACTGACGCTGATAAACTACACATCTGATAACATCACGGTAACTATTGACAATATACTTTATTTGACAGTGTCAATTATTTATGGCATATAAAAAACTAAGATTGCGTACCATTTTTATGAAGAGAATGGGTACAGAGGAAGCTGTAAGGCAAAGTTCTGTAAAAGCAGTAAAACAGGGTCGGTTAATTGGCACACCAGCTATTAGTAAATACTTCTTAGCTCCTACTCCTAAAAACCAATCTTGTCTACCTGATCGTGAATCGCCCATAACAATGGAAAAAACTCCACCTAAAGAGGCTTCTGAGTTGCCTACTACGGATGCACAGACTACCTCAACTTCAAGTGATCAAGGTTCCCAATCAAAACCTCAGATATTTCGTCCAACACAGGAGTCTCAAACATCAATTCTTGACTCTTCAAAACTAACTACCATCACACCGGTAAAACAAATAAATCACCCTTTCGACATTGAGGATCTCTACCCAAACGGCATAAAACCGATAGAAAATATTTCTGAGATATTACCAAATTCAGCTGATCTACAAATTGAATCTCATGATCAAATATTTGATCACAAAATAGACTTGGATACATCATTGGACACATTTCTTCCAAATAATATGAACTCTACTAACATGGCGACACCTGTCTCAAAGTCTCTACATACCTTACAGGAAATACTTGAATCTGTCCTCTCTTTTTTAGGTAACATCTTAGAAAATTCAGATCAAACTTTGGATGTTCAAATTGGCATTCTGAAATTTTTGGTAGAAGAAAAGAGGAAAAAAGAACATATTGAATTAACAAAAAGTACACAGACTCAAGAGGAAAGAAAAGAGCTCTCTGAATTGTTCCTTTCAACAAAAAATCCAACTCCTGAATCTCAAAATAAACGTGATAACAGTACTCAAACCACCAATCAAAAATCATTACATCTAGTTAACACTACGACCCAGAAAAATCCCAATGGGGACCGAATATACTCTCTAAAGAAACTGTTTAGAGAGGAACCTTCATCGATAACCAAAGAGTATCCGATCTTTTCGATTAAGAATACCAAAATGATAAAAGATACCGTTGAAGGAAATGAAATAACTACTCTAGTACCTGTATTAGATGAGGCTGGAAATGAAAAACCCTATCAAAAGAAATGTAACAAAAGATCAAAAAGAAAAATGAGCAATAGGAGGCCACTAAGAAGAATCAATAAAAAGAAAACCAGAAAGATCAGATTTGAAAACGTAAACAATGATCAGAATATTGAGGAAGGATCTTTGGAAAAGGTAACAACTAATCAATCTATGGTAGAGGAACAAAATGAAACCATAAACATACTGCCCACAAAACAACTGAATCATAAAGCACCTGAATATGTACCCCTTAGAAACAGTATTGATCAAACAAATAAAGAAAGCAGAACTAATAAGATGCAATCCCATGGTGGCGACCAACCCTCGACCAAATACCTACAATTTGAAGAACTTTTTCCTACTGATGATCTATCGCTAAATCGAGAAAGGATAATCAATTTGCTGCAACAAATCTATACGCTACAATCCATCACTAGTAAAGAAATAGATTTAGTCACATTTCCTATAAAAGAAAATAAAAAAATCGCGAAAGTAGCCTTCTGGTCAACTGTTGTTCCCGGGATCATTGTAAGGGAAAAAGAAATATTGCATAAATATGGATACGATGTCATTGAAATATTTCCACCAAAGAACTTCATAACCAAATCGACTGGCCCACAAAACATTATTACCAGTACTCACACAAACAATTGGTCTACAAACATCTCTGATCATGTTGAACTGGGGCGAACTAGCTCTAGGAAGGATATTCTGAAAATTCAGGTAAATAATGGTCAAAGGAATGTATGGACCCAATATCATGAAGAAAAAGAGGCCAGAAAAACAACAGAATCTTGGGCCTGGATATCTGAGGCCTTAAATAGCAACAAACAAGCACATCGATTGCAATGCACTGTTTAACAGTAGCTTAAAGATTACCTCATGGAATATGGCCGGAAAACTATCCAACAAAATGATCACAGCACTAAAAGACAACCCTGTTATTCTAGCTATACAGGAAACATGGGCAATAAATTCATTCAAACAGAAGGGTTACTATGTCTATGCTATCCCAGCTACAACAACTAGCAGAGGTCATGCCAAGGGAGGTTTGGCTATTCTTTTAAGCGAGGAACATCAATGGTCTCAAGAAATAATCGATTCCAAATCTGACAATTTTCAATGCATCAAGATCATACTAAAAACAAATATTTCTGACCAAAAAAAAGCCCTTTTGTTATTCAACATGTACAATCCTCCTAGCACATCTCAGGATGCCTCTTTTATAGAAACCATAGATCTAATATCCAAGATAATCGAAGAACGAGCTAATACTCCGTACTTAATCGTGGGTGATGTGAACGGGAAACTCTCTAATACTGAAATTGGCAAATGGGCAAAAATATACGAAGATGAGTCAATAGATCTACCTATTCCAATATTCCCAAAAGGAAAAGTCGCCGATAAAAGAGGGAAAATGTTATTAGCATCACTCCCAAGTATAAACGGTTTAATCTTGAATGGTTACGTAGAAGGTGATAGACCGGCATCTTACACAAGGCGTGGAAATGGATCTCCTTCTATCATTGATTATCTAATATGTAGTATAGAGATATCGGACACATTCCATCATCTGAAAGTCAATTTTACAGAAGAAAGCGACCATGCGCTTTTATGCCTAAACACTGGTTGGTCGCTAAAATGAGCTTCGTCTAACCCAATTATGTACCTTAAGGGGAATATCGAAATTGATAATAAGCAGAGACGAATCTTCTGGAATTCAGGGACACTAGACTATATAAATGGAAAGATTCTACAAAACAACATTTTAACCAAAATACACTCGGAAGATCAAATAATAAACTTCGAATGTATTATGACAATTCTTAAAAGATTTCTTCTTAACAGGGAGAAACCACGCAAAAACAAAGCCTACAAGAACTCTAATGAAAATATACACAGGAGGAAATTAAATAAACTTATACGAGGGCAATTCTTAGATTACTCACCTGTTATACAGCAAGAGATAAATAAGTTAAAAAACCAACTTAGAAGAGAGAAGACTAGCAAAAAAAGAATGCTACAAGACAAAAATTGGGTGGACATTCAAGAGGCGTCGAAACAATACAATCAAAGAAAATACTGGTCTTTGATAGCCAAAATAACTGGAACAAAAAAGAAATTATATGCCATACCAGTACCACCCCAGGAATGGGAAGTCTATTTAACTGACCTATATAAAGCAAACTCAACTGAGACTGACAGTAATGCTGCTGAAATTTGTTTGGAAAGCAACTTAATACCAATAGAAAAAAGTACAGCATATTCTATTGAAAATCATATTAGAAATGCCAGGAACACTTCAGCGTCAGGTCCTGACCTGATACCGATTAAAGTTCTGCAGTCAAATCCTAAGGAATGGAGTCAGATGTTAACATCACTTTTTAATCTTATCTTTTGTACCAGAAGAATACCTAAATCATGGCAGGGAAGTACAATAATCCCTATATACAAAAAAGGGAATCAAAATGTTGCTAGTAATTACCGCCAAATTGCATTAATGGACGCTACAGGTAAAATTTTCGCAGCGGAGGTACTGGACAGATTAAAAGCCTGGTGCTTCTCGAATGGAATAATACCGATGTTTCAAGCTGGCTTTCGTCCTAATCACTCAGTAACAGATAACATCTCAATACTTCAGACTATTCTCGATAAATACATTGGGAGGAAATCACAACCAGTGTATGCTGCCTTTATAGATTATTCCACCGCGTTTGATCGCGTAGATAGACCAACATTATGGAAAAAACTGAGAAGACTGGGGATTTCTGAAAATTTATTGCAAATTATAATCAAATTACATACGAACACCTGGTCCCAGGTACAAATGGGAAGTGAAAAAGGTCTGACGAAACCAATTAATACTTCGAATGGTCTTAAACAAGGATGTCTTCTTGCACCAATTCTATTTTCACTATATCTGAGCGATCTACCATCTTATTTACAAAAATGCTCTAGCCTGCCACCAAAGATTGCTTTCCAGAGCATACACGTGCTGCTATACGCAGACGATATAGTTATGTTAGACCTCACACCTTTTGGTCTTCAAAATTTACTGGATTCTTTAAATGTTTATTCGAAGGAACATTTTCTAATCCCTAATTTAACAAAAACAAAAGTGGTGGCGTTTTCTGGCCGGAAAAAAAGCTCTAAATATCACTGGAACCTTGATGGGATAAGAGTAGAGGAAGTAGATGAATATACTTACCTTGGCAGGATCTTTACTAAGAACTTACAAAATCTTAAACATATAAACAATTTAAAGAAAAAATCTGACATCCATGCTGGGACACTCTCTAGAATGTATACTGCCACAGGAAGTAGGCATTTCTCCTCATTACTCAAGGTGTATAAAGTAAAAATACCCTCGGTCTTGTCCTATGCAAGTGAACATCTTCCTACAAAACAATGGTCTTTCATGGACATTACCGAAGGAAAGATCTTGAAAAGATTACTAAAGGTTTCTACATCAACATCTGTACAGGCTCTCAGATTGGAATTTGCATTGACAAGTTCATATGCAACAGCTATGGCAAATGTTATTCGATGGGCGTACAACATCTTGCATGCAAAGGAAGGAACGTTAAGATTCTTGTTGAAGACTGAGATATTTAAAACAGATTCTCGACAACTGATCTTTTCCAAGAACATGTCTGAAGCTTTTAAAACAGCGAACCTGACTGAAGATATTCTGTTATCATGGACAAAACCCCAGTTAAAACTTTTTTTGAAATGCTTTACTCCAAGACTAAGTTACGATCTCGATTTTATGCATTGTAGTAAGTTATCTACATATAAAACTTACATAGAGTCGTTGGAATATAAGCAATTACGGCCATATCTGGGGCTTTGCCTTACACATGGAGCAAGAAGGTCCATAACTATGTTGCGCTTAGGTATTCTCCCAGTTTCCACTGTCACATCTAAATGGTCACCAGGAGACTCCCCTATCTGTAAACTCTGTTTTGGTGGTGATCAAGACATCGTGCATATTTTATTTGTTTGTCCTCACGCAAGTGTAGTCAAAGCACGGGCTAGATATCTTAAGCCGATATATCAGAAATGCAATATTACTACAGTAAACAATTTACTAGCACTATGTAAACGACCGACTGACGAATGGGTTTGCTATAATTTTTATAAATTTTTAAAATCTTTTCTAAAACTATATTGATTATGCTTATATTTTGTAAACTGTTTTTAAATTTGTGGTCCTCAGTTGAGTACCAAAGCAAATAAAAAACTTTTGACTTTGACTTTTGACCATACCACTAACCAACGACTGATTACAAATCAGTCGAAGAGTGGGGAACAGCTCTCCCTTAAATTCACTCCAAATTTTAAAGGGCATAGGATCAAGTGGAGACCCTGAATGGACACCACTGGCCACCCTATCAAAGTCATCCAATCCTAGGGGCACAAACTCAGAAAGGCAGTTTGGGACCTCACCCTCCACACAGACGGCGTCATCGCTTCTACCAATCTCCAAGTCCACCGCCCCCAAGGGATCCTGGCCCCCTCCCAGAGCCTTGATAATAGTATTAATTTTTTCATTGAAGAACCTAGCTAGGTCTTCACAGAGCTCTTGGGAGGGAGGTGTCATGTTCTTTGCACACTCTGGGCTGGTCAGGCTATTTAAGATATTAAAAATACTTCTCGAGCTATTGGGGGCCTTTAGTATCAGGGAGGAAAAATAATCTGCCTTAGCCATATTTATCGCTTTTTTTTGTACCCCATAATCTTAGATTTCCACATAATCTTATCGATGTCAAGGATGAGACAGACAATAGGGAGAAAGAAAGATGGAGACTTACAGGCTGTACAAAAAGAACAGAAGATGAGTTATGGGTATATCATGATGGAAGCCCAGTTCTGCCAGATTGTTTGTTTTCCGATATCGCCAGAATGTACCATGGACGTGCGCATATTGGAAAAGATGCTATGGTCAGACTCTTCAGGCAGATATACTATAATCCGAGGTTCAGAGTTATTGCAGAAAGCCTATGCCAAAGATGCACTGTTTGCCAGCAACAGAATCCAGGGAGAAAGATAGTTGGGAACAATAGGGAGAGCAGGAGGCTCCTTTACCTGACTTCAGCATGATTTTGTCAAGCTTCTCCCTTACAATGAACTAAAGTATGTATTGGTCATTGTTTGTATATTCTCACATTAGAAGGAAGCCCACCCCATGAGGAGAAGTGATAGTGTCACTGTGGCCAAACTGCTTTTAAGAGAACTAATACCAATATTTAGAATTCCAGTCACTTTGGAATCAGAGAGAGGAGCCCATTTTAATAATGAAGTTATAAAACTGATTTGTGAAGCATTCAAAATTGAACAAAAGCTGCATTGTGCCTATTGACCCGAAGCATCTGGAGTGGCCGAGCAGATAAACGGCACTATAAAATCTAGGTTAGGGAAAATGTGTGCATCCACATCACTGAAATGGCCTGACGCTTTACCCCTTGTGCTGATGAGTCTAAGGAGCATTCCTGACTAAAAGACTGGATTGAGTCCCCATAAAATCCTAATGGGAAAAGCCATGAGACAGGCATATGTACCAGCAAACAAACTGATTAATATATCTGATGATCTGATGCTTGACTATTCCAGAGGATTGGCTGAACTAGTACGTTCTGTGTCTCACCAGGTTGGAGAGGAAGCCACAATACTACTTCAGAATCAAACTCATTATCTGAGTCCTGGTGAATTGGTCTATGTCAAGAAACATGCAGAAAAACATGTTTAGACACCAGATGGGTGGACCTTATCAAATTATCCTGGTGACTACAACAGCAGTAAAGTGTGCTGGCTTTTCCAATTGGATGCAAGCGAGCTATACCATAAGAACCCTAGATCCACTCGAAAGACCAAGAAGGCCACTACAGAAGAACCAAAATCAAAGGACAGTGGCTGAAGTGTGTAAAGCGGAAGAATCTAGAGTGACAGATTCTAACGAACCAACGGATGGTGAACAGCCAAGCACAAGTTGAGCTGAGTGGACAGGAAGTTCTGGGGTGAAAAGACTGTGGTAAAACTAAAAGAAAGAGAGTTCACTGATGATTCAGAGGATTGTGAATCTCTAACTGAACCTGAAACTGGTGAAAATATAACAGAACAAGAAGAAAGTGAACTTACAGCAAAACAAGTGACAGGGAAAAATTTACCTGAGCCAGAGGAGCACGAATTTTTATCTGAATCTGAAATAGATGAAAACATACTTGAGCCCAAAGAAAGCACATTTACAGTTGAAAGGGAAGTTATAGAAGAGCAAGGAAAACAAGGAGAATCAAAAGAAAAAGAAGGGACCCAGTCAGAAGAAGGGCCAAACCAAATGAAGAAGATGCAAGTGTAGTCCAAGCAAAAAAAACAAGAAAGGGTGATAATTGGGCAAAGGGAATAAAAAGACCAGAACAGAGAAATGAGATCTCCAGTCAAACAGGTCAAGAAAGGTCAGGAAAAGTTTTAGTACAAAAAATATGAAGAGTAAGAGTTCAAAGTAAGAAGTATAGTTTGCCTGAATGGAATTATGTGATATTGGAAGAACTCAAAGATCTAAATCAAAGTGAAGAGCAAGACGACATTGATATTGAGCAAAGTGATGAAAGATAATTAAGACCTCCTTAAAAGACTGTAATAAAATAAAGTGCAAAACTGATGATTCAAATGAATTGATGTCTCAAAAGCAAACATAGAAGAAAAATAAAGAAAAAGGGGGTAAAGAAGAAAGCATTGAAGTGCAGGATTACACTACTATTGTTCATTTTTTATTTTTTTGTAGTTAAATATAGAGATATAGATAGATTTTTTATATTTTTACAAAAGAAAAATGGCAAAAGCAGAAGTGACTGAACTTCCAAAATCTAGTTTAAAACATTGTATTAAGGCTTTCTTATGTAGTATCATAATACTAACACTTATGTGAGTGTTATTAACTATTCTTGTACCATTTCTACTGGTAACAAATGAAAGAAACAATACTTATGATGTAACAAGTGAAATGATGAATGATGTCACTAATCAAACCCCAGACACTAAAATAGAACCTATTGATGGAAGCATACTCCATCAGGACAAATCAGTTAATGATTTCTCGTTAAATGTTTTCACTAAGCCATTGTACGAGTATGTGGAAACAATGAATGTAAGTGACTGTTATGTGTGCATGCAGTTACCGTCATCTGTCTCTGTGGGGGTGACCTATCACCACCTACCATTAAGATGTGGTGTGTCTTTTAGTGTACTTACGAGTTTGTTCTATGCAAAGGGAAACTCAAGTATCACTATTCTAATATAGACTCAGGGGCATATTACCAACAAGTAGCGATATTTATCGCTAAATAGGATTAGCGACGATTTTTTTATCGCTGGGCATCGCCGGAATTTATTGGGGAGATAACATGCTATTAGCTATAAATGTTTTGGCGATAGCGGCGAAATGCGTGAATATCGCTGAGAAAACAGCGATATTGACACATTAGCGACGAAATGCTCTTAGCCATGTTATCCACCTCCCATTGGATAACATGGCCAAGAACTGATCTGGGCAGGTGTTAGTTTTTGGAGATGTTCGTGCTTGCCTTGCTAATAGGCGATAGCGACGTTAGCGGCTGCTTTCAGTCGCTAACAGGTTTGGTACTTTGCATGTCATTAGCGATAAATATCGCTGACATGCAAAGCGGGCCCCAAACCTCTCGCTATCGCCTACAAGCTGTCGCTAACTGCTGTTAGCGACAGCTTGCTAATAGGCCGAAAACAGCCGCTAAAGGGGAGATAAGTCACTATTACCACCCTGGATAATATGCCCCTTAATATTTTCAGAATTTAAAGAGTTGAATAAAGTGTTGAGTGCCAAGAATGCACAATACATGGGAGAGTTTTTTCATATTACTAAAACATTAGATATAGAAAATGCTTAAAGGAATAACTTGACCTGTAGATTGAGGATTGAAGAGTAGGTATTTCTAGAAATGGTAGAAATCAGAAGAGAAAACTTTCAAAAGAAGGCTGCTGAACAAATGTCCCGAATAACTCCATGGGATTTTAGAGAAGGAAAATATGAGAAAGGCGAAGGCTATGCTGCAATGTCAATGGATTGGTCACGGAAGGGAAAGATTTGTCTGCTTAGGACTAAAACTAATTATAATAACTACTTCATAGGTTCTAGTGAATGTGAGCATACCTTCCAGATAACTGGAGGTTGGGGATAGAAAGGTGGAACAGATCCTGTACATCCAGGGGTTTACTATGTGTGTGGCAAGAATGCATACTATAGGTTGCCTGCACATTAGTATGGGAGCTGCTACTTTGCTATTGTCTTTCCTAAAATGTATCATATGGACCGAAGTAAGCACAAACTGAATGAAGTTGAGCAAGGACTAACACGTAACGAAAGAGCACGTTGTTCAGAAATAGTAGGTTATATATTTAGTGCACTAATACCCTCAGTTGGAGCTGTTCTGAATTCACATAAAATGCGAAAATTATCCACAGTTGTTGACCAGTTATCTACAGATACTGCTGGTGGGTTTTTGATGATTAACGCAGAATGGTTGCAATTAGATCTATGGTATTGCAAAATCGACTTGCCTTTTATATCTGAGTTGCAAAAGAGGGTGGAGTCTGTGGGATGTTAAAAGTTCAACATTGCTGCACGTATATTCTGGACAAGAGTAAAGGTATAGGAGGATATATAAGGAATATTACAAGTTTACATACAGATTTGACCCAACTGGAGGTTGACGTGTGTGGGAGAAACATGGTAAGGGTTTCTCCTCAGTGAAAAAATGGATTTCTACTTTTGGAAGTAGTTTACTGGGCAAAATAATAGTCCTTATTGTCTCTGCAGCTCTAGTAATATTAATAATAATAACAGCATATAAATGCTGCAAATGCAAGTGTAGAAAAAGAAAAATGGTAGAATCAGGGAATGAGCAAAGAACAAGAAAAAGAAAGCGAGAGAGATAGACAGAGTTAGAAGTGATGAAAGGAGAATACTATGATTTAATGAATGATTTAAATGCGGGTCTCACAAAAAAGACGAAAGAATATAGAATTTTAAACCAAACTTTGAAATGAAGATGGCACTCGGTATGGTAGGTAATATATGATGGCTTTCAAAAGCCAGCAGAGGGGGGAATTGATGGAGCAGGGTTTACAAAAATGAAACCTGCTTGGATCATGTACCCCCATAATACATACTAACAGTAAGTAGATGAAGATAAATCTAACATGCACCTACATAAACACAGGGAAATTGCTTTGCGCATATTTTAAATTAACCCGTAATCACATTGTATTGAAATAACTGTTGTGTTTTTGAAGAAACAAAGAAATTGCATGAGTAGGCCGCAAGGGCTTTAGTGTTGCATGTCGCCTTCTGCTTCTAAAAGTAATGGTAATGCTGCTTGCTTGCATTTTGCCAATGTTAGGTAACTTTAAGGGGAAGTAGAGGATGGTGGGAGGGAAACAGTGATGGTTTATTATCACATAATTAATAAATGTTAATTTCTATCCACTTTAGTGTGCTGAATGAAGACGCCATTTTATTAAACTTAGCCGTAGTGGGAGGGGGATTCCTAGGAGTGAGCTTGTTCTACCATGATGGAGAGCAAGAGACGCTGTGCGCAGAAGATGATATAAAGAGGTGAAGGCCAGTGCATGCATCACCTGCCAATTACGAACAGGAGTGTGCGACCGGAGATGCCCCAGGGAAAGAACTGTGTTTTCTTAATAAAAATAATATAAATCGTTGCAAGTACATGAACATTTTACAAAAGTTATGAACAAGACCCTGGGAAAGTTTGAGTACAAAAGGAATAATGAATAAAATGCAGATGCATAATGGTATGAGCATACCACCTCCCCAACCCACCAATCAGCGTAAAAGTTTGAGCGTAAATACAACATTTTTAGGGATGGACATGTCAATTTAGACTATATATTTAGGAACTTTAGGGTTGGAGTTATACTAGGCAGTTAGGATGCTGCTAGAGAGATAGGAGGGGAAAATGTGCCGCTATCCGTCAGTTTTCTGAGAGGCCTAGCTGTTCCCATCTAATCCGGTATCCTCTCCAGATTCTCCATATCTTCCTGACGATTCCTTTGGGAATCTTGGTCATCCCTTGGGACCAGTGGGTGGTCTTCCTGAATTTTCCTTCAAGTCACTAAGGTTCGTATATAGATTAGATGTCTTTAAATTCTGAATTCATGTATTTGAACTTGTACCTTATGTCTCTCCATCTATCCACTCCATCAACAATTAATGTTTATGTATTATTTTAGATGAATATATTGTCTCTTCATCTATCTTTCTGTTAGGTATTATATTTTGTTTGGAATAATCAAATTTTGCTGAACCCTTTTATCTCTTACTCTATCCACTCCTTTATTACACAATGTCATTGAGAGTTTTAGTCAAGACCTATGTATTCCATGAGATTTGGTGTTTATTTGTGTAATTGTGACATGATGCATTATGAGCATTTACATTGAAATCTTGGATAAAATGTATTTATTAACCCTATCAAGAGTCTGACTTATTTAAACGAAATGTCTAGTCAGACTAGTCTTATCATTGCCATCTACTATTCAATTAATTGATCCATCGATCAAGTATTTGAAGAGTTGATAACAAATAGTTTTAGTTAAGGAATGATATAAAGAACACTCTAAACAAATTGACCCGCGACACAATGAGGGATTTCTGGGTTGAACGTGTATGGGCCAATGCAGTGATATGTTGTGTATTTTTCCCTGATTAATGAGCATCATTAGTGCGGGATCAGAAGCCTTGCTTCTAGTCATGGTAAAGGAGATACACACTTTAGAAAACCCCTGCTCACGCCCTTGGTAGCTTGGCATGAGCAGACAGACTTATCCCAAAGGTAATGTGTAAAGTATGTGTACTCAAAACACACAGTCATACATTGATAACACCAAAAAATGGACACCACACCAGTTTAGAAAAATAAAGTATCTTGATCGAAACACAAAAATCCAACATACATGAAAGAATAATATGACTTTAAAAAGGTTTCAAACAACTGGGGACCATGGAAAACTGGATGCATGATTTCTCACAACGTACCTGTAGATGCGCCAAAATTCACAAGGTCAAACAACTGCAGAGATGGGAAGCATTGAGAGACAAAGAGATGTGTCAGTTTCTGAGACCTTTGAGAGGCGATGCAACAGTTCTGCTGCACGGAGGAGAAGTAATGCGTCGAATCCGGTCGGTAGGGGGAAGTGATGCGTCGACTCCAAGACGGTTCTGGTCCGCGGGTAATCTGTCCAAAAAAAACTGTCGCACAGGTGCGATGCCTGGAAATCCGGAATGCGTCTGTGATCGATGCAACGGCGTCAACCGGCGCTGTGTCCGTTCTTGCAGTGGCTACAGGCGCTGCACCGCTTTCCACAGCGGTTCAGCGATGCTTAGAGATTCTTCTTGCACAGTTGTGCGGCGTTGGAAAAACACCCACAAGAAGAGCGATGCGTTGATTTCTTCAGTTCTTTAGGTTTCTTCCAGCAGCAAGCACAACCTCCAGATTCCCAGAACTGGAACAGGCACCGCCTTGCAGGTCCGAACTCTTAGCCACAGAGTTCAGGGGAGCTGGGGGTGAAGTCTTTGTTGCCCTGAGACTTCAGGACAGAAGGCCTGCACACATCGGCCCTTGGAGATCTTCTTCAAGCAGGTTCAAAGCAAAGTTCCAGTCTTGTTCCTCTCCTTAGCAGAAACAGCAACTGCCGGCAAACCCCACCCAGCACACATCAAAGGGTCAGTACTCCTCCTCAAAGCTCTTCAGTTTTTCTCCTTGGCAGAGGTTATTCTTGACTCCAGAGTAGTCTAAAGTTCAGGGGGTTTGAATCTAATGCTAATACCCCAACATGTCTTTGTTCTATTTGTGCAAAGGTCTCTGAGCTCAGTTCAAACCCGTTCTGTCCTCACTGGTGCAGCATGACCACAGGGGGTGGATACAGCATCGTGCAAGGGAGACAGGCCCTATTCACGTGTAAGGAAATATCCTCTCAATACTCTAACTTCAGCTATGGTCCATTCAGCTCAGCTCTGAGTCATCCAGGAAGGGCCAGGCACACATCAACCCCCCCCAGTGGCTGTCTACAGTGAATGCACATCCCCATCCCCTGTTACTCCAAAACGAGGCAGTCAATACACAAACAGGCAGAGGCACACAGAATGGTTAGACAAGTACATGCCTACTTTCTAAATGTGGCATTTTCACATTGTTTAATTTACTAACATTATTTTCCACCCTGCATAGGATAAACCCAGAGGTTCCGGCATCTGCAATATTATTAGACACTGAAAAGGCCTTCGATTCATTGGAATGGCCCTTTTTTCTGTCCATCATGCATCGCATGGGGATGCCTATTGGATTTGTTGCAACCACAGCACCACTATTTTATCGTCCCACAGCTCGGCTCAGGCTAAACGGAACACTCTCCGAACCCTATGCATTATCACAAGGCACACAACGGGGCTGCCCGCTCTCACCTTTACTACTTATTCTCGCTATGGACCCCCTGATCCGCTATTTCAAGAAAAACACCTTCACAGAGGCGTGCAATCTATTATGGGCCCACTATTAGTAGCACTGTATGCTGACGACACCATTCTTTATGTTAAAGACCCTTAAATTAATTTAGATCCTCTCATCCACGAAATACTCCATTTTGGCTTATACTCGGGCCTTTGCATCAATTTGCACAAGTCCGTGATCTTCCCCCTCACACCCAACGTGAAACCATGGGAACTTGAGTTCCCTCTGGAGTGGTGCACTGACTCCATCAAGTATCTGGGCATCCACATACACCTAGACACCGAGCAGATCGTCTGCTTCAACTATGGACAAGCTGTCCAAACTTTAGAGGTGCAAATTGACAAGTGGCTTAGATTGCCGCTGTCTATTGCTGGCCGGGTAGCACTTATTAAAATTGATTGCGCTCCCTAAATTTTATATCTCTTTCACAACATTCCCATTCCCCTCCCAAATAGTTTTTCCGACACTTCATTCTCACTTGATACGACTTGTCTGGGAGGACAAGAGGGCCCGTGTCCGCTGGCAGGTTATGACTCTCCCCTATGAAAGAGGGGGTTATGGTGTGCCCGACTTACGTTTGTATTATTTAGTTGCACAGTGCAGCTACGTTCACGCATGGTTTCACCAAGATGCCAGAATCCCTTATCTTCGCCCAGAGGCTGATCTTGTCCTTCCCAAGCAGTTGATGGCTATCCTCCCAAAGGGCCTTCCTCGAGACCCACAAGATATCCAAACGGTCTCCACGACCAGTTGGGCCTGGGAAAAACTCAAGCGGGTCACAGACACGGCCACCCTCTATTCCACAGCCTTCCCACTTCCTAATGCTCGTTGCCTGCCGATCACAGCTAAGCACCTAATACAAAGCACTTTCACTAAAATTGACATTACTAAAATTGATGATCTGTTCCCTGAAGGACACGCTTCTGACACAGATGACGAGTCTAGGTTCCCTGATGCCACCTTAATGGACAGATTTGTATTACTGGGGGTTCGCTCTGCGCAATACATTTCCGGGTTTCCCCCTCGAACCACACTCATTCACCGCTCTCTCGCTAGTCATGGAGAACGACCAAGGGGTCCACCTTATTTCCAAGCTATATAAGGCTTAGGCAACCCTCATCCCACTGAACGATGACAAGATCCGCAGGGACTGGGAGGACGACTTGGGCAGCTCGATAACAGACGAGCAGTGGGGTGCATGCTGCGTAGTCACGAAAAATGTCTCCCTCAGCTGTCTTCACAATGTGACGCCCCACACGTGGACTTCGCACACATAGCTTGGACCTGCCCACGTATACACTTCTTTTGGAAAGAAGGGCACAAAAAACTAGGTGACATGATCCACTTACCGATAGACCCTTACCTGAAATTGCCCTCTTAGGATATGTAGTTAATTTTCCCAAAAAGGTTTGAAAATTTGCATCTATCTGTCTCATACTAGCTAAAAGAGAGGTGGCTATCCACTGGGGCAGCAGGACCGCTCCTTCCATTCTGGTATGGATGAGCAGCGTTGCCTCTTGCAGCACGAGGAGCGAGTTGTATGCAACCACAGTACCATCTACCTCATGGCCCCTGGACATATGGGGCTCTTTTAGAGCCTACCTTGCATCCATGCAGAAAGACCCTCCCTCTCAGCTGGAACAGGGCATTGTCCCCACTGGAGTGGGTTAATTGAGCTCTATACTACACAGCGGGTATTATGTGTTCAGTTTTTCTATGACCTATATTTTTTTATCGTATTTACAGTTTTACTACAGGTGTGGGAGAGAGGTGATTTCTCTATGGTCTAAGCTATTGTATGTGTCTGGGGGGCTGCCCGCTGCATATTGAAGGCTGCATTATATATGGCTATGTTCTTGGTGTGTTTCTTCCTAACTGAGCCTACACGCGTGTGTACAATTTATTTAATCATTCCTGTACAATGACTGTGTATCTCATGATGTAACAAGATACTTCATGACAAAACGCTAAATAAAGGGTAAAAAAAAATGTGGCATTTTCAAACACACAATTTATAAACCACCTTTACTAAAAGAAGTGTTATTAAATTCTGAGTTCAGAGAGCCAAAACTGTATTTCTCTATGTTGTCCCAATAGGAAGTTATACTTGTAAGATGTCCCAAAGTATTTACCATTCTATCCTATGGGGAAAAATAGCCTTTCAATAGTGACAAACGAAATTGGCAGTATTTCACCACCAGGACATGGGAGTACCTTGGGCCTACCATAGGGGTGTCTTACATGTAAGAAAAGGGAAGGTTAGGGCCTGGTAAGTGGGTGCACTTGCCAAGTCGACATGTTAGTTAACAAACTGTGCACACACATGCAGTGGCAGTTCTGAGATACCATTTTAGGGCTACTCATATGGGTGGCACAATCAGTGCTGCAGACCCACTAGTAGTATTTGATTTACAGGCCCTGGCACACTCAATGTACTTTACTAGGGGCTAGTAAATCAGATATGCCAATCATGCATAACCAATCATGTTAACAATTTACACAGAAAGCATGTGCACTGATTAACAGTTCCCAGCACTGCTTCCCTTTTTTCTTCCCTATCATGTTTCATACTTTTGTTTCTCCTTTTCTCTATAAAAAAGTTGTCTTTCTACCTTTTTCATGCTGATCCCCATGTATACAGTCTCTGAATGTCTGCCCACCTTTGCTCAACTTTTTCACTTTTCCAGCGGTTTTGTGAGGCCATGCTGTCTTGTTCTCCATGACTATCGTCTACGTGCCCCCAACCCTCCAGAAAGTGTCAACAGAGCCAAGCAGAAAGCAATCACAGTGGAAAAAACATTTTGAATGGGAAGTTTGGTCTCCTAAATAAACTACAGCAGTTGCAATATACTCTGTTCCCCTCCTCTCGCCTCTGGGCCATGGTGCCACTGCGGCGGCAGCAGCATCAATGATGGCTATGCGGTTGCAGTACTTTCTCATCTAGCACTATTGTTTCCCTCCATCTGGCACAGGCTGGGTCCATGGGTGAATAATCTGGCTCTTCCAGTCCTGTTGGTTCCACAGCTCCATTGTAGCTCATAAATGGTATAGAACCTGGATCTCATTGCCCTTCCCCCCACTGCTATTCATCATGACTCTCATCCCCTAAGGTTGTATTATTTTCTCCAGAGGCTTCACTGACATCTCCATAGGGACCATATGGGACCTGTGTTCTTGACATATTTTACCTGTTCTCCCTTGTGCCCCACCACAGCAGCTACGGAAAGAACCAGGAGACGACACAGAAAAAGCAAACACTGCACCTTGCCACACAAATTAATTTGTCCTACTACCTTTCATTGTAAAGCAGTGTAGTTTGGTTAAAATGTTTAAATCTGACGTTGTATGTGTTTATTGGTAATAGCAAGCCCTAATCCTGCCCATTAGCAAAGAAAGCAGGATTTGATGCGTCCACGCTATCAAATTACTGTCCCATCTCACTACTGCCATTTATGGCTGAAGTCCCTTAGAGAGTGGTCACTCTCCAATTGACAACATTTTTGGAGAATAATGACTTACTGGACCCCTCCCCGACATGCTTTAGAGCAAAAAATTGCACTGAGAGCACCTTACGTGCCATCCTGGACAACGTCAGACTGGAGGCAGTTCAGAGCAAGGCCGTGGGCCTGATTCTTCTAGATCTCTCTGCGGCATTTGATATGGTCTCTAATAGCCTGCTTATCAAGAAACGATATGAGATAGGGCTCCACTCTGCTACTCTTAAATGGTTTGAATCCTTCTTTTGTAATAGATCCAAATCTATCCAGTTGGAAACATTTAGATCATCCCCTTATGGTTCAAAATGCATGTGCCCCAGGGCTCTTCCCTGAGCTCTACACTTTTCAATGTCTATGTCACAGCCCTTGCCACATTGGTTAAAAACTGGGGCTTTGACATTTGCTCTTACACTGACCTCCAGTTGATCCTCTCTTTTGGTTAAAAGCAGTCATAGACCAAGTCAAACTTAGAGGGTTGTCTCTCAGAAGTGGCCAGTTGGATGACAGCACATTGTTTAATACTCAATGCAGAAAAAACTGAGATTCTGCTGTTCAGCAGGGCTGAACATATTTGGGACACACTGTCCTCTCGTTAGGTACTTCACTGGAACCCAAAACAAATGCAAAAAATTGAGGAATAATTATTGATTGTTCCTATATCTAAGCCAGACCAGTTATTGTCCTCATGCGGTAAATGCTTTGGTTTACTAACTGCTTAAAAAACTGTTAAGATGGATCCTGATTGGCTGGCGTTTGTACTGTAGTCCAGGCTTTGATTGTTAGTCATCTGGACTACAGAAATTTGTATATGGGAATGGCAGACTATCAAAAACACGGTTGCAAAAATTATCTGCAATAAAGACAGATATATTTCTGCCTCTGCCTGCCTAAAACCTCTGCACTGGCTGCCCACATGCAACAGAGCTAAGTTTAAGATTCTCTGTCATACTCACAGGGCTTTTCATAACTGTGGCTCTTCGGTTCTAAGGCAGAAGGTTGAATTCTACTAACCTTCAAGAAATTTGAGCTCAACATACCTTAACCTGGTGAAAACTAAAAGGATTAAGAGGGTCAGAGCAGGTGGTCGCTCGTTTACCCACTTAGCTGCAGCTCACTGGAATGCTCTCGTTTTGAAACACCGCCTTACCGAGGATTACCTCATATTTATGAAAAGACTGAAAACATGGGGTGATATTCACAAGTAGCGATCGCCGAATTAACAACAATTTATCACAACCAAAGTCATGATAAATATACACCACCATTCACAAGCAGGTGCTAACAGCCCACAGCACCACTTTTCCCGCGATAGCAGCTGCAAAAAACATCGCCACAGAGGATCCCCGCAACTATCGCTAATGAGATGCAGAATGGGCGTTCCTGTGACAAACACCACGACAAAACCACACCTCAACATTCACAACAACCAGACAGATTGGCGATAAGAACACAAAACACGCAATAAGGCGCGTTAGCAGAAGGAAATGTACTCCTGCTCTGAGCTGGTGTAAAGTTGAACGGCAGCCTGCACTACAATAGGGAGCCCAGCCCAGGGCGTCATCGGAAGGGCAACAGATGCCATGGCGCAACTGATTACGCCAGCCGGACACCCAAGAGAGCCACAACACCCACCACCACGACCCCAGAACACCCCCCCCCCCGGATCCCCACCAGGCAAAGACATGCCACATCAGCTACCCCTAAACATGTACCAAATACTCCACCTGATGACTCACAATCACAACTGGTGCCATGCATGTGTCGGCACAGAAATGAGCATCACACATTCACTTTCGAGGCAAACAATGAAACTTTATTGAAACAACACAGAAATCACATGAAGACACATGGCGGCTCCCCTCAACACAATCCGTATGCCACAGCCTGCAAGACAAAAAAAATGATGAGATGGTGTGTCCTGCGCACATCAAAGGACAGAGAGAGAGAGAGAAGAAGAGAGGGGGAGAGAGAGAAGAAGAGAGGGGGAGAGAGAGAGCAGAAGAGAGGGGTAGAGACAGAGAGAGAGACAAAGAGAGGCGGAGAGAGAGAGAAGAAGAGAGGGGAAGAGAGAGAGAGAGAGACGACCCTGTGCACCCAAGGCCACACTGCTCACCTGCTGCCTCCGTTGTGTTTCCAACCACTTGCCGGTACATATAGCAGCACACCAGGTCCCACATCTGAGACAGAGCCATCATCAGAAACAGAGTCCAGAGACATGACTGGCACAGTACACACACTTGCACAAGACAACATCACACGCCCGCCCATGCACACCCAGACAGAGGCATCCCAGCCCCTCCCGCCACCCATCAGAGCATGCCCACCCATGCACACCCAGGCCACACTGCTCACCTTCCGCTACCGGCGTGTAGAGTTCAGGTCCAACCATGTGTTGCTGCAAGCCACAAACCCTGGGCTGCTGACATGGCACCATCCACACCATGCATCCACTCTGTGCTGGCCACCAGGTAACACGTCAGGTGCTGGGACTATATTAAACCATGGCATGGTATGAACCAGGGCACCTGGCAACATTGCAGCCTGCACAGCCGGTCAGCCCAATGGGTGCCACTACCTCTGTGACCCCGGAAGTAGGCCAAATAGGTGGTGGACCGGCACAGGACGCTGGCACGGCCTACACGGCGGTCCAGTAAGGCACACAAGCCCTGAGCAGTCCAGACCACCAGGACGGGCTTCATCGCAGGCTGTACACCCGCTCAGCAGCTCAAGGTGCCAATGCTTCAGTGCACCCTAAGTCACCGTCCTGTAGCGGGGGGCCTGTGCCGGCCGCAATGCAGCATCTGCCACAAACCCGTTCCTACCCGGTCAGCGTCCCATGGCGGGGTGCCTGTGCAAGCCGCAATACAACATCTGCCACAAACCCTGTTCAAATGCAGTCAGCGCCACGTGGTGCTAGGCCAGTGCTCGGCTCAAGGCCTCAGGGCCGTCATCCAGTCACCACCGGCAGTGGGGCATGTGACATCATCAGCCCCTTATATTTGCTGGGTCACATAGCCTGTGACGCCAGTGCCGGGTGGGTGTGGTGTGCATGCAAACCTGCCCTCAGGGAGTGGCTGTGACATGCGGACAACTAGACCAGTGACCTGCACACCACCAGCGAGTACGCCTGCGACCGGTAGCAATGAAGCCCCCCCCCCCTTGGAGCGTGAACGGAGTGGTCTGGCACAGGGCAGAGTTTGAAAAAATTACTTGTGGGCACTGGCCGTGGTTTAGGCAATGTCCGGACAAGGAAGTGGCTGGTGCGTGTGTCCCTGTTGTGGTGTCCAAGGGACCTGTGACACAATTTGCTATGTAGCACCCTCTGACTGGCATACCACAGGATGAACATCATTGAAGCAAAGAAAATCACTGTCCCTACATTCATCCACACATACATACATGAATGATGAAAGACATGAAACAGCAGTGCGTCACTGGATGTTTATTGCACATCCAGTGCTTTTCCGCAGCTGGGGCAGTACAGGGCACTGCCGAATACGCCACACTATATGGGCCCGTGGAGGGCCATCCAGAGTCCAGCCCTGGAAGACAAGTACTGCGGAAGAGGAGGGGTGCAGTCCGCAGTCTGGTCGCAGTGTCATTGGCCATCAAACAGGATGTGGCGGTCCAAGGTGAGCGCATCTGAGTGAATCGGGTCTTAGTGGAAGGTAAAGAGGCCATGTGTGGGACCAACCAGGAACAGGACAGGTGGCGGAAATCACAAGTCCATTCATGTCCCCGTCCCTGGATTTGTGCCCTGCCCCTCCTGGGGGTGCTGCTGTACCGGCTGCAGCACTGTGTGGCACAGACACCTCAGGTGCCGGAGGTGGTCTGTCTGTCGCACTGTGTGGCACTGACACCTCAGGTGCCTGAGGTGGTCTGTCTGCCGCACTGTGTGGCACTGACACCTCAGGTGCCGGAGTGGTTAGGCCTGCTTCACTGGGAGGCAAGGCCACACGAGGGGGCGGAGCTGTGGATGGTGTGGGGCAGCAGCATTCAACATCACCACACCTTGTGGCAGCAATGCCATGATGAGGATCTGCAGCGCATGCTAGATTCCAGCTACATTCCGCTGATGTGCAGCGGTGGCTGCCATCCTTTCTGCCCACCATGTCCTCCATGAGCCTCCGCATGTGTGGCAGCTCACGGCTGGTATCACTGGAGCCACTCTGAGTGGACAGGTGTTCTTCTCTCCACGTCATGGCTCCAGCGATGTCAGTCAGGGTTCATTGGATGCCATGGAGCGGGGCTACACACCCAAGGATGGCGTCAAGTTTGGAAGCCATGTTGCCGAAGCCCAACCACACCTGCTCTGCGGTCCCCCTCTGGCACTTCACCACACGGCGTTGGAAGGCCATGTGTTGTTCCTTGGGGTCTTTGGGGAGGTGCCATAGTGCCTCCTGCTGGGTGCTTTGGGTAGTGGGTGAGGTCTCCTCAATGCAGCTGGGCTTCCCTGATCCTGGAGGGAGTTGCGGATGAGGTCCTTGATGTCTTGGATGGATTGGGTGTCGATGCTGGTGTTGTCCTCCTCGTTATCAGTGAAGAGTGAATGGGACTGCTCTGAAGGAGGGGTTGATGGTGCCCTGCGATGTGAAGGGAAGATGGTGTATTACGGTGTCCACATGTATGTAGCCCCATGGTACATGTTGACATTCCGACAGCATGGCATTGTACATTGTGGCAGTCCGTGGATCTGGGCAAGGACCCAGAGTCATTGTGGGTGTGCACTGTGCTCTGCTTGATTGTACATGTGTCAAATTGTTGCAGGAGTATTGCTCCATAATCCTCTCACCCTGGGCATCAGGAAGTTGCTGATACTACAGCAAAAGGAAATTCAAAACTCGACTGTTTGCGAAACTAGTTCTGTGAATTTTTATTCATCTTCATTCATTCTTTTTCAAAATATATCCATGTTATAATCACATGTGTCTTCTTTCAAATTGAAGTTTTCATAATTCACATTTTATCGTTTCCAATGCATTTCGGTGCCATATGCACCTTCGTCAGGGAAATCTGCAAAGTTACAAAACAAAGAACTTGCTTTAACCTGTTCTATTAATACCAACAAACAATAATAATGACTCGACTTAATGGTAGCGCTACGACAATACATTTAAGCTACTGGTTTCAACTGTAAACTTCTGCTGTGCACGTTAACAATAAAGCTTTCAATTCTGAATCGTTATCACGCTATTGTTTGTATCTGGAACTTCAACCTAATGCGTTCGGTATGTTGCGCTTTCATATGTGTTATCAAAAAGAGTACTATACTGATCAACCACCGTCTTTACGATTGCAAGAGTAAACGTTTTTAACGTGCAAACGCTGTAGCGCTTTACCGCCCTTGTTCTTACCTACTAAACGTGATCTGCTTTCTCAGCTTGCTAACTTGAATGTGTTCTGCTCAACGTTCTGTCACAGGTGTTGGTATTTCTGTTGAATTATGAAAACTCCAATTTGAAAGAAGACACATGTGACACATGTGATTATAACATGGATATATTTTGAAAAAGAATGAATGAAGATGAATAAAAATTCACAGAACTAGTTTTGCAAACAGTCGAGTTTTGAATTTCCTTTTGCTGTAGTATCAGCAACTTCGTGATGCCCAGGGTGAGAGGATTATGGAGCAATAGTCCTGCAACAATTTGATTATTTCATACACTCTAGGAGGAGAGTGATACCAAGGAGGCACGGTTAACCATAACATTTAACATAGGTTGTGCACATCCCACACCTTGAAGTTCTTGTACACGTTTCCCCCACGGGAAGCGGCATGCCTTGCAAACACCATGCAATATGATGATATCACGCACTCAACGGACATTAGAGCGGATACATTTGCTTTTGCCGCAGAAGCGAGTGAAAGAATTTACTCGTTAATCAACACAAAAACTACTGAACACACGTTCGTGAAAAACAAAGAACAATCTGCCACATGCATCAAACTCCCGTTTTGCGTTTCCAAATTTGCGAATTTTACCGAATCGCAAATATGGATTCGCAAAACGGGATGCATCATAGAAAGTGCAAAATATTTCCGATTCGGTAAAAATCGAAATTTTTACCGAATCGCAAATATTATGTGACTTCAAAATTGCGAATTCGCTATTCCCATTGATTCCTATGGGCCAAAAGGCCCATAGGAATCAATGGAAATTGCGAGTGGCACTTAGAAAATTTCATGGGTGCAGGGGGGGTCCAAAGGACCCCCCCCTGCACCCCTGAAATGTATTTTTAAATGGATGTTTCACACACACATGTCCTAAGGACATGTGTGTCTGTAACATGACATTGTTTAAAATGTAAATTAGTACATTTTAAACATTTTTCGCAATTTACCACGAGGTTCAACCTCATGGTAATTTGCACTTCCAAACCTTGTTCTCGCAATTTGATTTCAGAATGATGCATTGCATTTAAGGAATCGCAAATTTGCGATTCCTTAAATGCAATCGCATTCTGGAAAGTCGCAAAATCAGCGAATTTCATTAAAAAATAATGATGCATCTGAAAAAGCATTTTTGGAGTCGCAAACGGCCGATTTTAAGGAATCGCACCGTTTGCGACTCCAAAAATGCTTGATGCATGTGGGCCAATATATAAAACACTTGCTGTACCTGACTAGAAAGGAGATAAATCAGCGTCTACACGCCAGTACCATGGTGAAATACCATAAAGCGCAAAGAATCCCCCGAGGCCTCAGAATTTCCCTGCGTCCTTCCCTTTGCAAAAATTCTAAACCATTCACTGAACGCTGGTATGCAATACTGAATAAATGCAGCTTGGACCTTATCTTATTGATAATCGAAGAATTATCTAACATTCTCGCAGATCTCAAAACCGAAATTGATGCAACCACAGAAGAACTGAAAAAAACAATCACTGAAGATGAACTAAAAAACATTTTGGAGGACATTAACAATCAACCAGTAAAACACACACAAGAAGTCAATGACCGCAAATTACGAAAATATAGGCGAGATACTCTCGACTATAAATTACAGGAAGTATATACATGGGCAGAGGTATATGCCAGGAGACGACAAACAAAAACCTACACATCCCAAACAGACTCATCATCCACGGATGAAGACAGACGACCAGCGCGTACAGATCGTAGTAGAAAAGGTCCACAATCTACAGAACAAGCGGGACCCTCAACTGAACGATGTCCTTTTTTAGAAGGAGGCCCCACAGAAACGGTAGAACCCGGAGGGGACTCAGAAAAAACAAAAGACAGAGACAAATCACCACCACAGACGAGAACAGTAACGTCCAAGAAGGACAAAACCAAGAAAACACAGCAGAATTGAAGAATTTGCTTATTAACATATCCGATGAAACTCTCAAGAAAGCTCAAATTGATACATTACAAAAAGGGATGTCATTCGTGCCTACTGCACGTACAAACAGATTAGAACTAGCAGTAAGCCTGTTTAAATTGACTAGAAAAATTAGATTACGTCATTTTTTTGACAATGTCCCCACAGAACCCACTCAACCTAAAGAAGATGAACTTAAAGGATTGAAAAGTACCAGCACATACATGCCTCCAGTCAGTCATAAGACGATTGATCTTTTCGAAACATTGTGCAAAGAAGATCTGAAAAAGATCAACATCAACAAGGGGAATAAACTCAAAAACATGTCCAATAAAGAATATGGCATTATAGGCGCTCTAGCTAAAAATGATAAAATAACGTGTCAAAAGGCGGACAAAGGAGGAGCTATGGTAATTTTAAATAAATCTTACTATGAATCAGCTATCAAGGAACACATTGAAGATCAACTACTATACTTTGAAATAGAAGAAATACGGAAAACTTTGGCGACTATCTTGATGAGAGCACTAGAGAAAGGAACTATCACAGAAAAAACTAAAACATACCTCACACAAGATAACCCCAGGAGTCCCATCATATACATGGTACCAAAGGTCCATAAGGATTTGAATAGACCACCCTGCCGTCCAATAGTCTCCACAAAAGGAAGCCTCCACGAACCCGTGGGGAAATTTATTGATAAATACTTGCAACCACTGGTGGTAAAATCATTGTCGCACATCAAGGATTCAACAGACTTTTTGCTGAAATTACAGAGTATCCAAACCACTGACAATATCATCATGGCAACCATTGATGTGAAGACGTTATATACGTCAATACCTCATAAGGAAGGTTTGGAAGCAATTGAAAATGCGTTGCTCAACAGTCCATATGATCATAACCTACAAGTATTTTTAATGGAGTTAATGGAATTTACCTTGGTAAACAGCTATTTTGTACACCAACAACAATGGCTCATACAACGCAGTGGAACTTTGATAGGTAATTGCGCCGCTCCGGCGTATGCTAATTTGTTCATGACAGCTTTCGAAGACCAGCATATTTACCAACGTGAAGAATGGGCAACTCAATTATTGATGTACGTAAGGTTTATCGATGACATTTTTCTTATATGGAAAGGGGAAGAGGAAATGTTAAACAAAGAATTGGAACTATTGAACACCAGAAATGAACCGATAGGTTTTACATGACAGACCAACACCAAAGTAATCCAATTTCTGGATGTTGAAATCACCAGGTTCAACCATCAATTTCAAACTAACCTGTATCGAAAAACGACTGACAGGAACAACCTACTTAAATATAATAACCACCATCCTTAATCACTGAAGACACACATGCCATATTCACAATTTCTCAGGGTCAGGAGAGTGGTCTCGGAAACAGAAGAATGCCAAAAACAACTGACTATCATGTCCCAAAGGTTCTCAGATAGAGGATACCCGCAACCTATCATAGAAACAGCATTAACAAGAGCACAGAAAATGCCCAGAGAGGAATTGTTTAAGCAGAAGAAGGAGCAAACCTCACAGAGAATAACATGCGTGAGGAAATATTCGAATGTCAGTACACAAATCAAGACCATAATCAGACGACACTGGCAAATCCTAAAACTGGAGGAAGATTTTAAAGGAATATACCAAGAAGAACCACTATTTGCATTCACCAGGGGGAGAAACTTGGGAGAAATGTTGAAACATCCCAGCGAACGAGCACCATTGAGCACATTTCGAGGTACCACCCCATGTATGAACTGCAGCAGCTGTTATAACATTATGAAAGGGATTGCAATTTTCCACCCAATGAAAGGTTTCAGAATACCATTGAGAGTAAATGGCACTTGTGACACTATGAACATAATCTACATGCTAAAGTGCCCCTGTGGCTCGGTTTATGTTGGGCACACAGAGAGAAAATGAAAAACACGGCTAACAGAACATAAAAGCAACATAAGAACTGAATCCGTGAAATCAACAGTGGCAGTCCACTTCAAAGAAAAACATCATCACATAAGCCAATTACGATCTTGCATCTTGGAAATTGTCCCAAAGTCAGCAGATCCTTTAAATAAGAAGAACTTACTCAAGAGAGAAAATTACTGGATTTTCCACCTTAACAGTTTGAAGCCAGACGGGCTCAACGATCGTACAGAATTTGTGTGCTATCTATAAACATTCAATGTGCTGTATTCAATATAAGTAACTTGTATCAGGTATCATTTAACTAAGAACTAACACAAGCATGTAATCTAGGTGGAGATTCATCATGTGTTTAAACAAGGCGCTGGCGAGTAGCCATCAGGATCAGCCTACATTGACCAGACTTAGTACTGCGGCCATACACTTGCGTAAAGTTTAAAAAAAAACGAGAAAAAAAACAAAACACGTAATTCATATCACAGCGCACGTGCTAGATTTCAACAGAAATGCCAACACCTGTGACAGAACGTTGAGCAGAACACATTCAAGTTAGCGAGCTGAGAAAGCAGATCACGTTTAGTAGGTAAGAACAAGGGCGGTAAAGCGCTACAGCGTTTGCACGTTAAAAACGTTTACTCTTGCAAGCGTAAAGACGGCGGTTGATCAGTATAGTACTCTTTTTGATAACACATATGAAAGCGCAACATACCGAACGCATTAGCGAGAAGTTCCAGATACAAACAATAGCGTGATAACGATTCAGAATTGAAAGCTTTATTGTTAACGTGCACAGAAGAAGTTTACAGTTGAAACCAGTAGCTTAAATGTATTGTCGTAGCGCTAACATTAAGTCGAGTCATTATTATTGTTTGTTGATATTAATAGAACAGGTTAAAGCAAGTTCTTTGTTTTGTAACTTTGCAGATTTCCCTGACGAAGGTGCATATGGCACCGAAATGCATTGGAAACGATAAAATGTGAATTATGAAAACTCCAATTTGAAAGAAGACACATGTGATTATAACATGGATATATTTTGAAAAAGAATGAATGAAGATGAATAAAAATTCACAGAACTAGTTTCGCAAACAGTCGAGTTTTGAATTTCCTTTTGCTGTAGTATCAGCAACTTCCTGATGCCCAGGGTGAGAGGATTATGGAGCAATAGTCCTGCAACAATTTGATCATTTCATACACTCTAGGAGGAGAGTGATACCCAGGAGGCACGGTTAACCATAACATTTAACATAGGTTGTGCACATCCCACACCTTGAAGTGATTGTACATGTGTGCCATTGTGCCGAACTCCACCTGTCCTCACAGTACCTGGTGGTCACTCACCCTGTTGCAGTTGTGTTGTGTCCTGTCGAGCAGTGTCCGATCCCCCGACTCCGGCCACAGTCTCCACACTGATGACTGTAGACACCAGCTCCTCCATGTCATCCAGCTCGAGCTGTGGTGCTGGGCCCCCACCTCCAGTCTACGATGCTGCCTTCCAGTTGGAGGAGAGTGTCTTCTTGGTCCCCCGCTTGATGTCATTCCATCACCTCTTGACCTCGTCCATTGTCCTCTTGTGCTCCCCGACGGCATTCACCTTATCCACGATGTCCCACCATATTCCTTTTTTGGTGCCCAATGACACATTGGAGGTGACAAACAGTTGATGATGGTGTTCAATCACCTCCGTGACAATGATCCTGTTTGCCTGCGGACTGAACTTCATCTTCCTCTTCTTCTTGTCCTTGCCCTTCCCTGTCTCCTAGGTCCCAGGCTGGTCATCCGGTGTGCTTGGTGGGGTTGCGCTCGTCCTCTGCGCCTGCTCCGGCTGCCTCCATGGTGCTTGGGTGTTGGTCAGTTTTTGTTTTTTTCTGTTTTTTCTACTTTTATGGTGATTTTTCCCACCTGCCAGGTGTGTGTTGCAGGCCTGGAGCTGCTTATCGCTGGTTTCCTCATTGCACTTGGGCCCATCGCAGGTTTTTTGGTGTTGTGGTTTGTGTTTTTGTCTCCATCGAGGTGGTTGTTTCGCGGATTTTGTTTGTGGTTTCGGCAAACTACCGCCGGTTTGTGAATTCCACGTTGACACGGGATTATTTTCCTGCGATGGGCTGCGAAGTTGAAAGTTGCGTTACGATACTTTTGCGGTAGTTATCACACATTCTTGTGAATATACCCACCGGTTTTTCCCTGTCTCATGCACCCACACCTTCTGCTCCTCACTGCTTTCCTGCCGACTATACATATGGCAGTTTCAGCGACCTGATATCACTTTGAGGATGATTGTTAGTGCTCTCTAAATACTTTAAATACATAAATATACGTATATAGAGAAATACAAAGACAGAATTAAACATTTTAGGCAAACATGAGTGTGTGTGTGTGTTTATGTATATATATGTTTGTTTTATCTGTATAGCTATATCAATTCAATTTCAATTTGTAATCTTTATTCGGTTCTTAAAAAGACACCATAAAAGCACAAATACAAAAACACACAAAAATGTTTAAAAGCGAGAATAATTTTCCATTAAAAGGTTATAAATGTTAAAATTATCTGACACCATGATTCAAAAGGCTAGGGGATCAGGAATTTAAATGTTCAAGGGGACAAGAAATGTTAGGGACCAGTTTCCCTAGTATTCCTCAGTCTTATTGCCATCCGGATAAAATTTATGGTACAAAAAAGGGTATAAGCATCCTCCGCTTCCTGTAAGAACCTCAAGGCCAATTTTGCATGTTTGAATTTTAAGTCTTTCAGGATCCCCACCAAGAACTTACGTCTTGGGACGGTATAAAATGGGCACAGTAAAACAAAGTGAAGGGTATCCTGCGGAGACCTGTGGTCGCAGCCGCAGGTACCCTTCTCCTCCACAGTGTGGGTGAACCCAGCCGGGACCGCAAGTAGGTGGTGAAGCATGTTGAGTCTGAAACGGGTCATGACATAGCGGTCCTGAGCATTGTACATGACCCTTAGATAAGGTTCCATCCCATGCTTCGCTGTAAGTTCATTATAAGAGAGATTAGTGGGTTTATGGTTTTCTTTTTCTGCCCTTGCTGACTTAAGCAGTGCCGGAAAGAGTTTTTTCACCAGGGCCTTACTCTCAGATGTAATAGAGTCTGGGATGTAAAAAGGTTAGTACAATCAATCTCTGTCAAAGATTTCTTGACGAATTTCAGCCAGGGGATGGTTTGACCTTTGTCTCGTTTGAGGCAGTCCAATATAATTTGTCTTGTTAGGGTCGCCTCTGGGTTGGTCCATACTTTGACCCATGCCAGGAGAGGTTTAATTTTAATCCTGTCTTCTATGAAGGGTTCTCCCACTTCCTCATGGATGATGTGGGCTGATACACTCTGGGGCACTGATGTATAGCTATATAATTGTATACATATAGAATATCTATCATTTATATAAATATTTATATACATTTACATCAATATCTCTCTTGCTATATATAGATTTATAGGTAGCGATATAGCCTTTATAAGAGGCCCCAGAGGCTTTTCTGTGGCCTACTGTGTGCCGCATCGAATTCACTTCTAGGGACACCACTGATAGTCTTTTAAACATTGCATACAATAAAAGAAAAAGCAGCTGTATGTGAAGTAGGTATGGTTAATAGCTGTTTTGTATAATAATCAAGGCCACTAGAATTATGCGATTCTGCTGTGTTTTAAGCATTGTTATGGATTTGCCACATAACCCATCATCTGCAGTATAATCTACAGATTTGAGCAAAAACAGTGTTTGTTTCTAGCAAAAATGTATAAAAACTTACTCAAATCTGAATCACGTGTTGCTGTGCAGTAGAAGGACATGTGCAAAAGTTGACTGGTTATCTTTTTGTTGCTTTTTACTGTATTTGTATGTTAAACTTGTACAAATGAGGTGCAACCATTGCCCAGGCAGTGTTAACATGTGTAAAAAAATGACAACAGTTTTAAGTCATTCCATTACCAATTGTGTCGCATAATGTCTCATAAACAGCCTTTTCTTGTTGCATAATGTAGTGAACTGCGCTGCACAATTTGGTCATTCCCTGCCGCCTAATTCCAGAGGTCATGGTAATTCAAAAGACTTGTTAGGGGTTCCCTTTCTGTGTAAGAGATGCTGTTACATTTTCAGTGAATCTGCCTGAATTCAAAATAAAAGTAATTACATTTCTTTACAGAAAACTTCCCCTTGCTTTATTGCATTGGCAGACGACACCATGCCTACATTTAACTATGTTATAAAATAACTATGTTATAAAATGCTCTCCCTGTCAGTCACAAATCACAAGATACCCTTGAAAGGCACAACTGTGCTAGTCATTGACTAGAGAGGCAGGTGAGGAGATCCTTTTGTGGACGAAGGTCCATTTACTTACACCACACCCACCAGACTCTGCTGAAAAGCTGCAGGGATGGTTGCCAGCCAATACATATGGTGCAAGCAGCTGAATTGCATCTCCCACCGTCACCAGCTTCTAACACGCTAATGCATTTTACTAAAGCGCTAGCAAGCTTGTCTGTGGCGTAGGAAGGGGGGTGCGGTGGGTGAGGACCGCCCCGGGTGTCATCGCTGAGGGGGAGTGACAAAATGGCAAAAATATGTGTTATAAATATATTATTTTGCCATTTTGTCAAGCCAGGGGTGACAAGAAATTTTCCGCACTGGGTACCACCTGACCTTACTACGCCACTGAAGCTTGTGGCTTTAAGAAAGTATATTTGCGCTAACCATCGGCCCGACATCCGGTTTGATTTTTCCACTGGACAAACTCCTAAGCACGTTTTTCTCCATGCACTGTCGGTGGAAGGTAAATGCTTACCTGATCAAGTGGGAGTAAATAAGCTTGGGAACATAGCGGCCAAACGTGCTCCTCAAGGTTATCGCGCCTCAAAAAAAATCAGGGGCTGGTCACTAAGCCGAAGCAAGTGTGATTTTTGCTTACACCATTCCTTGTATTAGGCATTATTTGTATGAACTCTGACAGGAGCTCCTCTAGGGCTAATCAAATCCTTTGAACCCTCACAGGAGAACTCATGCAAAGCATTTAATATTTCTCCTAGTAATGTGCTTTATCTGGACAGCTTATCACTCTCTCTCCCACGAATGCACTTTCTAATTTTCTTTTTTTAAATATATTTGAGCTGTGTGGTTTTAATTTGCTTTAATGTATCGTTTCAATTAACCAAAATAAAATAATTAATTTGATTAATTCATTCATCCACCACAATAATCCTTGCGCAATCAACCAATAATAGCTTTACCACTCATTCAACATGCCAGCTATATTTTGTACCCAGCTTGTCACGGAACAGATTCCTGACCCTGTTACTTGAGTTGCACACATTCTCTGCCTAGGGTTGCCACCTGGCACTTTTACACCGCCATGACCGGTAGGTACAAAAAAGTCACCTAAAGCTGTGGTATATTTTTTCCTTATCAGTGTATACTTTAAACATTTACTGTAAGAAGAAATCACGTAATAATATGCTCTTGGCTGGTAATTTACATAAACAAAGACAGAAAGGCAGGGGGCATATATACAATAAAGTGGCGAAGCGTGTCGTTAAGCCAAGAAGGCTAACGACGCACGCTGTCACTTTAGAAAAGCAGGGTTGCACCATATTTACTACAATATGGTGCACCCATGCGTTTCCCCCTGTGCTAGTGCCAACTTTAGTTGCCTAGCACCGACGCAGGCACCCTTGCACCAAAGTGGGTGCCTGTGTTGAGGGGAAGTTTGTTTATGTGCAGGAAGGTGTCCCTTCCTGTACATAACAATCTTTAAATGCCGTTTTGTAACTTACTTGTGTGCTGCTTAATGCCGCACACATAGAAGTTGCAATATAGCATTTTCTTTTAATGATTGTTTATGTGCAGGAAGGGGTACCTTCCTGCACATAAACAATCATATGCAATTTGGCAGCACACATAGAAACAGCAAAAACAAGGCGAAATCAAGCATTTCTCCTTGTTTCGCCTGTTTAAGAAGAGGTTTTCCCGGGTCTTAATTTGGCACTGCCTCCTATTTACGCTGCCCTTTTATATGAATGGATGTTGCACTGGAACGTCCACCGCAACACCCACTTTCACGCTAAACACAGCATGAAACTGTGCCTTATTTACAAGGCAGCGTTAAGCCACGTTAAGGGGCTTAACGCTGCCTTGTAAATAAGGTGAGGCCCCTATCGCCATCACGTCACTAAAAGTGACGCTGTGGTGGCAAAAGGGGCTTGTAAATATGCCCCGCAGTGTTTACTTAAGAGGGCATTTGCAGAATGTTAAAAAGCGAATAGATAACGGTATGTTTCTCTGCGAAAGGTGGCAATCCCTCTCAGAGGAGCAGTGCCTGTAAAGGACCTTTCTCTTAGGACTGGATGCCCCACCTGCTCTTGTAAGGTGCCTACAGGCTTGGACTGAAGTGAAACAAACAAGAACTTCATTCCTGGGTCGGCGAGAGCCGCTCAGAGTAAGCTGCGCTCTGCAACTGCTTTAGCGAGACACACAGAGCGCTGAGCGAGGTGCCGCCTTGTTGTAGGGAAGATCGGGGTCTCCTCGGCTTCACTGGGGCTGCGGGGGTGTCCATTACTCCCCTGCACGGGCAGATATGGGTTGAGGCAAAGCGGCACCCTGTAGTGGAACTACGACAACATAGTAACCGAGCTAAATTTGATTAATCGTAAGGATAACAACAAAGTACAAAATATAATCCCGGTATCATAATAATATATCCTAATACATAGAATTAATGGGAACTAAGGTTATGTGACAATTTATTCCATAATAGTAATTCATTTTTGGACAAAGTCAGACTTTTTTTTAACTAAAACAGAGCTATGGTAACTCATGAGGGCAAATGGATTTGTTTGGAAAAGGTATCGGCAGAAATTAGTCTACACTATACATTAGGAAATAGCGCCCTCTGGTGGATACAGACATAGTTTGAAGCGAAAGAGATCGTTAATTGCTGCTAATCGTGTGGGTATGACATAGCTGACTAATGTAGAGCACTTTAGCACAGTGAAGGCAGGGTTGGCATTAGCCCTGGTGCGACGACCAGTGCTGGTGCCCACCCCAATGACCTGCTTCTTCACAGATTCCCTCAATTTCACCCTCCAACAGTGCCCCCATCTCGCCTTAGCCCCTCTCGCACGTGCACTTCATTTGTTTTATAGCACTACTCATACCAGTGTAGGGTGTCAGAGCACTTTACATCACACACACATCATATATGGACAACAAAGCATACAGGTGTACATCAGTGTATAGGACATGTTACATACAACAATGACGATCACAACGTGTAGGGGTCCTGTGTCATCCACAGGGCTAGGCATTATATTTTAAGAAGAACAAGCTCAGGATTTAAACGAAGTACACTGGCTGGGGTTGGCCTTGCTGATAAGAATTGTTAAAATCTAGATTGCGACGTAAACATTATCGGCGCCATATTGTCCCTTTTCAGGCTCATATGTGCGCGTAAGTAGCAGCCATTTTGAATGCCATGGCCTCTCTGCCCACTGCCGATAGCCAGCGCGTCTCTCTCTCTCTCTCTCTCTCTGACCTCGCAAGCATCCCCCGCGCACTGACAGCCCCCGCTCTCACATGCTTGGGCCATAAACCACCCCATCAGCGCGGCCCTGCCTCGGAGACACATCCCGTACCCGACTAACACCTCCCTCCATCTCTTTCATAACCACACATCCTTTGATGAACCCCCTTCCTCTGTGCCCGATTGTCCGGCTCGATCCCAGGCCATCACCTGGCCCTGCAGATGCAGTTTATTGCCCCCTACAGTAGGAAGCTGCCCTCTTCAAAGGATCTACAACTGACCAAAGCCCCCCACCCCATGAGATCCGATCAGCCGCACACATTCCGGGAACCGGTGGAATGTCCCGCTGCGCCAGCTGCGCGACAGTCATCACCTACTCAGATCGGGGTGGGGACTTCTACTGTAAATGTGTGTGGGAACGGGCTTGAAGCGGGGATTCCGAGGATGTCTTTCCGTACATCAAAGTATTGACAAAGATGTGTTTCATGCAATAAAACCATAAACCTGTGTATAAGAGGCCAGGCCTCAGAGATGCGGTTAGAGCACCTCGAGAAGATAACCTGTTGTCTAATTTGACGTGTTCTACTCCGTCGGAATAAACTTCTGTTTCCTGCCTTCCA
Source organism: Lissotriton vulgaris (assembly GCF_964263255.1). Classification (NCBI taxonomy): domain Eukaryota; kingdom Metazoa; phylum Chordata; class Amphibia; order Caudata; family Salamandridae; genus Lissotriton; species Lissotriton vulgaris. Next base: position 1,122,705,104 of record NC_141694.1, read on the forward strand.
GTCTCCAGCGCCTGCCTCTTTGTTTGATAATTTCGAGTGGTATGAGAGGCGACTAACGCCGGGCAATACTTAAAGGTTATCGGTTCAAATCTGCCTACCTTTTACAATTGGCGTCCCAAACGTGTGGCCCATCAGCGACACGTGGATCCAGTGGGAGAGGTCCTGACGACAGAGTGAACGACTGCAACGATCGGGAGTGCACCTGCCCGATAGACCCTCGTCTGGCAGCTGATCATCCGAACTTCACCGGTTCCGAGCAGACCTCTCTCGAGTGATCTACGGTCCTGACTGGGAACCATCAGGAGTGCCGCGGCAATAACGGAAAATAGAGGACGATCGGGCGCCGGAAGCGGAAGACGAGAAACTGTCCATGCGGTCCGGGTAAGGTCGTGTAACACGACAAATTGCGAAACGATTGTTTGATTGTTTGAAAATACTAGTATTGCTCATTGATTGTTTTCGAGATATTCTCTGCCTGCAAACGGGGAAGAATAGGAATATTCTCTCTTCCTTTGCAGATAGTGAAGGCTAGGTAACGCAGACTTTTGTCCCCCATTGTAATCTGTCGTGCCTGTTTTTCTCCCCACTGATTGATTGATTGTCCGAACATTGATTGTTCGAAGTTGGTTCTTTGAGGTATTCTCTGTTTGCAAATAACGTAGAATAGAAATATTCTGTCTAGTCTTTGCAAGTAGTGAAGGATAGGTAGTGCGGACCTTTGTCCCCCTTTGTAATCTGTCATGCCTATCTTCTCCCCACTGATTGGTAGTTGGTTCAGCCTAGACCGCTTATTAGAGATGAACCATCCAGCTCTACTGGACGGCACCCCTAATAAGGACATGTTTACCAAATATGGATTAGTCGCCGCAGCTTATAGAAAACTATGGCTCAAATATACAAGAAAGGATCAGGAAAGTCAGTGGCCACTGATAGGATCCTTCGATGACGATAAAATAAACGTGCTGGAAACAGCCCTTCGTAACAATAAGACAACGCCCACTATGCTTGATAGTCTCGGCATGTGGCGCAAAGAAGCAGAACAAAAAAAGAGAAACGAAGTTAGATTAGAGAAAGAGCTATGAAAAGCTGCTCACCTAGCTGCCAAAAAGTTAGAGGAAGAGATAAAGGAGAGAGAGGAAACCAAGCAGAAGCGAGAGTCCGAAACATCAGGCCAGTGTCCCGTTAGAACACCCTCCACGCCCTACCCTGAGTTACCCTTGAAACAACGGGCAAATGACGATTTATTATTGGGTCCCCCAATCATCTACATGCCCCCTCCATACGCCCCTTCCCAACCCTTAGCACAGCACCCGCAGCCCCTAAGCACAGGTGAGAATAGTGCCAGGGCCTCGGTCCTCACGGCCTCCGCGCCGGCCGAGCCCCTCATACTCAACGCAGCGCAAGCAGTAACATTAGACAACCCTGAGACCCGAAAGAAAGATTCCACTAGAATGAACCGGTTGAGCAAGGATGAACGAGCAGGGATCAATAAGATAGTAAGGACAACGGAAGGAGAGCGAGGAATACGTAACGGATATGTACAATTCATATGCCGACAGCCACAGACGACACTTTGATGTGCGATTTTGTTATCACACCCTCAATGCCTATGAGGACAGATACCAAGACAAAGGTCCTGAAAGCCTAACAACTCTGTATAGGAAGGTCGACATAGGGGATGAAGGCGAGTATGATGTGACGGATCTCTTCACGCGTACGCTTGAAGTTTTCCGCCACCTCACTGAACAGAGGTTAGAAACTAAAACTATGACTCCTGTAGCGACCGAACCCCGAACAGAAAAAACTGACACAATGATGCCTATAAAGGAGGCCGCTCCCTACTGGGTCCCCCCACGAGGACAGGGAACGCATGTTGACATTAACCACCAAGATGCAAGAGGGAGGGTAGTTTATAACTGGGACTACCAACCATGGGATCGACGAGACATCCTGACTTTCCAAAAATCCCTGCCCGACTTACGAAAGAACCCCACTGCCTTTTATACTGAACTAGGCACAGCCTTGGGTTCGACGATTATGACTCTAGCGGACCTCGATTTGTTTTTCGGGCTATGTCTGCCAGCTGATGTGTGGAAGCAAATCCGGAAAGTCGACCACCTTGAGCTGTTCGGACATACCTTGTCACAACTCGATGGCATAGACAGACAACGAGAGCCTGGACAGAAACCTTTAAAATCCATTTTAGACCTCCCAGACAAGATTGTCCAGAAATTCAAAACCCTGATCCCAGAAAAGAAGGTGGACTGGTCGATAGTAACGGCCTGTCGCCAGAAACCCCAGGAAGACGTATCAGAATACTTCTCCCGGTTCGAGACGGTGTTTTCCGATTACAGTGGCCAGGACATGACCACTGCAACCGGACATCATCTGTTTGTCCAGAATTATGTCAAAGGTCTGTCACAGGAGGTCTCACAGAAACTACAGACTAGCGAGAGTAGTTGGGCGGCCTCCAAACCTGCGGCTATCCTTCAGATGGCCCAGTATTATGAGCATCAGAAGAACGAGAATGATAGGGCGACTGAGAAAAAGAAAAAGGACCTGAAGGAAAGGGTGATGATCGCACAGTTGCAGGGGGTGACTATAGGAAGGGAGCAGTACAAAGGAAATTACCAGTCGAATGCTCCTAGAAATCCACCCCTTAAAGACCGTACACCCGCTCCCTACGCTGGACGTAAAGACATCGACGAGAATCAGTGTGCATTTTGCAAAGGATTTGGTCATTGGAAGTCCCAGTGTCCGGTCCTGTTAGAAATGAACAAAAATAGGGACACAAGAGATGTAGCGGGTGGGCCAAGAAATAGAGGACAGGGACGAGGGAACACGAACGACACCAACAACGATAGGCCAGGCAGGCCAAACACGTTTGACTGTCCCCGACAGAACCAGTACCAGCAGTCTGATTGCGACGACACCCACAACTTCGCATAGGACTGCCAAGAGTAAGGTAGGGATCCAGTCGAGCTCTATGTTGACCAGCAAGGTCCTTATGTCACCGCTAAGGTCCTGGGTACGAAGTCTCCATTTTTGGTAGACACTGGCGCAACACGTAGTGCGTTATCTAAACGACTGATTCCAAGGGCACCCTTGTCTGGCTCACACGTAACATCAATAGGTTTTGATGGAACGCCCTACACTAATCCCTTGTCCACACCGATCTCCTTTGACTTGGAAAATAACACCACTGACACAACGTTTTTGCTCTCATCCAACACCCCCGATGCCATTATGGGACTTGACTTATTGAAGCATTTCCGAGCTACTATTAGGTGTTCGCAAGACGGAGTTCGAGTCTTTTTGTACGACAACCCGACTCTGCTCAGACTTTGTCCCACCCGACGCATGTTTTCCATCACTGATGCCGACTTGTCCCTGCTCGACATTCTACCTCTATATCTGTGGGCCAAAACTGACTCGGACGTAGGGCGTATGATGATCGACCCAGTGCACATAACAGTTCGACAGGACGCAATACTCCCAAAACTTCCATAATATCGGATATCGCCCGAGGGCGAGAAGGCATTGGTAAAGATTATCCATTCCCTGATAGATGCAGGAGTGGTAGAAGAAGTGGTTAGCAATGTTTGCAACAGCCCTATCCTACCCATTGTAAAGAAGCAGGGTGAGGGAGATGAGAAAGCGTACTGCTTCATCATCGACCTAAGAGAGGTCAACAAAGTAGTTGTACCTCATTACCCCGTAGTCTCAGACATCACCACCATTCTGACTCTGATTCCTTCCACTGCCACCACCTTCACTGTAATCGACCTCAAGAACGCATTCTTCTCTATCCCCATCCACCCAGACAGCCAATACCTCTTCGGCTTCACCTTAAAAGCCCACTCATATAGATTCTGTAGAGCACCCCAAGGCTACACTGAAAGTCCCAGCATCTATAGCCAGGCCCTCAAGAGACAACTGGACGCAGTCCAGTTACCCGATGGAGTGGTGTTGATACAGTACGTCGATGATATCCTTTTGGCGGCCGACACCACTCCACTTGCAGTCACAGCCACCATCCAACTCCTGCAATTCCTCGCGGAAAATGGCCACAAGGTCTCCAAGAAGAAGTTGCAATTCTGCCAACCCCAGGTCTCTTATCTAGGCCACCTCTTGTCCAAAGATGGGAGAAAGCTTACACCCGATCGAATTCAGGCCATTCTAGAAACCCCTGTCCCTAAGACCCAGAAACAAGTCCGCTCCCTGGTAGGCCTCACCTCCTTCTGTCGACAGTGGTTGCCAAATTTCAGCCTCATTGTAAAACCAATACTTTCCCTGCTGGCTAAAGATGTCCCCTTCCCACTCCCTTGGACCCCTGAATGCCAATCCTCCTTCAAAGAGCTACGAGACGCCCTTTGTTCAGCCCCAGTCCTAGGAACCCCTGATTACACGAAGCCCTTCTCCCTCTACACTCACGAAAGGGAGGGGTGCGCTTCGTCTGTCCTGACTCAGTCCATTGGCCCCAAGCAAAGTCCATGTGCCTACTTCTCTGCCACTCTTGACCCCGTAGCCAGAGCTTTGCCTGCCTGCCTTCGAGCTGTAGCTGCCGCTGCTGTCTCTATCCGACAAAGTGAGGGGATCATGCTTTCGAACTCCCTCACGCTGTTAGTGCCCCATGCGGTTGATACCCTCCTGAACCAGACTAAGACGCAACATCTGACTAGTGCACGACTGACTGGGTACGAACTGACTCTGCTTGCACCCCACATCACACTGAAAAGATGCACCACGGAGGAGCTACGCTGGCATCCAAGATGGTCGCATGAGCAGAGGGCTCCCGAGACCCGCGTCGCCCTCATCTATCTATCCTTTCGATATCCTGATTATTTTGATGGGCTTTTGAAGTTCTACTTCTGCTGATCCTGCTGCACCTTTCAGGGCTGAGATCGGACTTCAGGAACCATTTCTACGTCGTCATACGTTTTCTGGCCTAGCCCTGGACGGGACCGGGGTCTCTGCTGCTCTGGCTGGCCGAGACGTAACTCAACAACAACGGTCGCCGAACATCTGCCCCACCGGTGCCGCTGTCACTTTCACTTTCGGTTTTCCTTCTACCTCCAAGCTGACTGCCTAGGAAGCACTCCTCATTCCTGACCACGGTAGCCTAGCCCGCTGTCCTCTCTGATCATAGCCTTGGTCTGGCAGGCTGCAATTCTTGGTAGAAGTGCTGCTTTGGTGACCTGCAGATCGCTGCCATTTTCACCAGGTCCAGGAAGACCCTTCGGGGTGCTGATTCCAATATGGCGACTAAACCCGATACTGAGAAACGCAGAACGAAGGTGCCTACTCGAGGGGGATCGGTCCAGTCCAACGTTATGGACCGCTACACACAACCGAAAGGCTCCCCCAGTGCTGCTGGCCGTAGTCTTGAGGACCCGATGACGGACCTGACGGTGACTTCGGAGGTGTCCCTCCAAGATCTCATGGCCGCCATCGCTGGGATCAAGACGGACATGGGACAACAGTACGAGGCCAATGTATCAAAGATTGACACGGTGGCGGATGATGTCACCTTCATTAGAGCGGACTTGGCTAAGACCAATGAGAGGGTCAAAGCCTTGGACCTTAAGGCCGCCAGTCTTGTTACCGACATGGCGGACCCACAATCGGAGATCGGCAATCTGCGGTCATCGCATGAACTAATGGCCAGACGTCTGGAGGAGTACGATAATAGGGCCTGACGGAACAACATTCGCCTGGTTGGGGTACCAGAGGACAGTGGTGCTACTTCTGTCGATCTATTGGTCGAGGACTTAATTGTGACCCATCTTGCTCCCGCAGGCCTCAGTAAGTTCTTTGCGGTTGAGCGTGCGTACCGCTTCCCGGGTGGACAGACCAAGCCGGGGGCTCCCCCGAGGCCTATTATCGCTAGACTATTCCACTTTCGGGATAGGGACGCTATCCTTCAGGCCTCTCGCAGGCATGGCCCACTGAAATTCGAGAACAGCTCCATTTCTATTTGCCCTGATTTCACTCCTCAAGTGCAGCGGCAACGGACGGGATTCCAGGGAGTGAAACGTCGATTGCAGGACTTGGGACTTAAGTACGCAATGCTGTTTCCAGCTCGCCTTCGCATCGAGTACCAAGAACGTACTTTCTTTTTTGATCGACTGGATAGTGTTGGCGACTGGTTAGACTCATTGCCCAAGGAGGACGCCGGGAGTGGAGGCCCCGGAGGCGCGGACGGAGGTGCATCGGCACAGGAATGACATTTTGGTTACGGAGGTCCGGTTCTGGGTCGCATTTATCGACAGAGTATTGTTTATATTTTCTTACTGTTAGGCCCGGGGGTGGGGCGGGGTGGGATTGTCTCTCCCTTCTTCCTCAGGGGTTCTTTGTGTAGAGTTTGATGAAGGGGCGACAGGCACACTGCAGTTTGGGGTGGCTTCTTAGTCAGCAGGGCTGCAGGGTGGGGGGTGTTGTAACGGGTTCTTGGTTGGGGTGGGGGGGTTCTCTCTGTTTTCTGTTTTTGTGCATGTTTTCTCACGTGGTACCATTTCATTTACTTGTATCCTTCTGTTCTGGGGTTCGAGAGAGGGTGGTTCGGGGGCTCTACTGGGATGGGGGGGTGATATGAAAGTACTGTCTTGGAACGTTAATGGTCTGGGTGACAGGATTAAGCGTGGTATTGTGCTTCAATTTGTTAGACGCCATTCCCCTGATATAGTTCTGCTGCAGGAGACCCATTTGATAGGGAACGCTTGTAAGGCCCTTGATCGACGAGGCTACCGATTAGTGGCGCATGCTGGCTTCACATCCGGCTCCCGGGGGGTTGGCATAATGGTTAAATCCTCCTTGCCCCTTGAAATAGATGAGGTCGCCCTTGACGATCGGGCCGATATGCTGCTGTTTCGGGGCGGTGGGAGGGGAAACTGATTATAATTGTCGCTGTTTATGTTCCCCCGGGACTCCAGGCTACCACCTATGCCGATCTTGGTAAGACTCTCCTAGGGCTCCCGGATGGTATCCTTATAGTGGGTGGAGATTTCAATTCGGTGGTTTCGGGTGAGTCTGACCGGCTGCCCCCCAGGGTTTTGCCGTCGTCCCAGTTGTGGCTGACTGAGTTGCTTGAGACTTTTGGGTTAGTGGATGTCTGGCGGATGTTGCACCCCACGCAAACTCAATACACTTTCCACTCTGGCGCACACGGCAGCCTTTCGAAGATTGATTACTTTCTGATGTTAACAATACCTCCTTGGTGCGTGGGGTTCGTCATCTTCCTTGGGGTATCTCTGACCATTCCCCCCTGATGCTTGAGGTTTCGGTGGGAGGCTTTTGTGGGGATAGGGTCCCCCCTCTTCATCCTTGGCACTTTAGGAATCCTCAGCTCCGTTCGGAACTTGTCACGGCTATTGATTGTTATTTTGATGAGAATGAGGGATCCGTCCCTTCCCCTACTACCTTGTGGGAGGTCTTCAAGACCGTCATACGGGGTTCTGCTCTGTCCTTTATTGCCGCTAACAAGAAGGCCAGGAGGGAAAATGTGTTAGCTCTTGAGACCGAAATTACCTCGCTAGAAAGTGAACTGGGTGGTGACGATACCCCTGCAATTTTGCACTCCTTAGCGCTGAAACAGACCGACTATAGGGCCCTGGTGACCGATGCTGCTAAGGTAATGCACACAAATCAACTGGGCAAGCTCTATGATGTGGGTGATAAGGCTAGTAAGCTGTTGGCATGGTTGGATAAATCTGAGAGAATGAATCGTGTGGTGCCCGTGATAACCCGTGAGACTGGGGAATGCGTGTCTGATCCGGGGGAGATTGTCGAATGCTTTGTGGACCATTTCCAAACAGTATATCGGTCGGTGAGTGATAGAGACGAAGCTGACTCCCGCTTGCTTTTGAGCGATATTGTGCTGCCCTTTGTGTCGGAGGAGGATAGGTCCGCTCTGGACGTGCCTATTACGGTGGATGAGGTTGCCATTGCCATACGATCCTTGCGATCGGGTAAGGCTATGGGGCCTAATGGTCAACCCATCGAGCTATATAAGCTCCGACCGGACAAGATGGCGGCCCATCTGCGCAGTATGTTTGTTGATGCATTTGAGGCCGGCCTCCTTCCCCTTGACCAGCGTTTGGCCACTATAGTTGCCATTTACAAGGACGGCAAGCCTCGTGATCGGTGCACTTCTTATCGCCCTATCTCGTTGCTCAACGCCGAGCCTAAGATTCTGGCAAAAGTCCTTGCTAATCGCTTACTAACAGTTATTTGCAACTTGATCCACCCGGATCAGTCCGGTTTCATTCCTCATCGGAATACGGCGCTCAATCTCCGTAGACTTCACAGCGTTCTCGCGAGAGCTGGGACCCTTACTGAACCCGCCGTCTTGGCCTCCCTGGATGCCACGATGGCTTTTGACACCATTGAGTGGCCATATTTGTGGGCGGCCCTCTCGAAGTTTGGATTCGGCCCTAACTTTATCGCGTGGGTACAGCTTCTGTATGAACAACCGTTGGCCCAGGTCGTTGTTAACGGCAGAGTCTCTGGATCGTTCACATTGGGGCGTGGCACCCGACAGGGATGCCCGCTCTCTCCTCTTTGCTTTGGCATTGGAACCACTGGCAGCGTGGCTTCGATGGGAGCCCTCGATTAAGGGGATCCGGTGGGCACTGGACCTTGAGGATCGTGTCTCCCTCTACGCAGACGATATTCTTCTCTATTTTACTTCACCCCAGAAGTCCCTTAACGTGCTCTTTGATGTCCTTACCTCCTTTGGGAAGAACTCGGGGCTTGTTATTAACTGGACTAAGTCGTGTGTGTACGTTATAGCGGGGGAGCTGCCTCCGCTACCCCGTAGATTTCCGATCCAAGTGGCGGAGACTGGGTTCAAGTATTTGGGAATCTTCATCTCCCTGGATCCCTCTGTGCGATATGACCGCAATCTCTATGTTCCTCTCCGGCGTCTAAAACAGGACGTGCAACGGTGGCGTGGCTTGCCTTTGTCCCCATTGGGACGTGTGGCCCTTTTCAAAATGATGTCCCTTCCTAGATTTTTGTACGCCTTGCAGAATTTCTTTGACCCTGTTCCCTCCCGCTACTTTCGCAAGGTTGAGGGTCTTCAGAGACAGTTAATTTGGGACGGGCGGGCTCGCATCTCTTTATCTAAACTCATGCTCCCATGGTACGATGGTGGCATAGCCCTCCCGGACATCAAGCGTTACTATTGGGCCTCACAGTTGAGTGCGATTAATCACGTGACGTATTCCCCGGGCCCCGTTCCCGCCTTCGCTATGGACAAATTACTGCTGCCGGGCGGCAACTTTAACAGGGCTTTGTATTCAAAGGCGCCATTCCGACTTCTGACTGGACCCACAAATTGCGCTGTGCATGCGTGGAGAGATGCGACTGTGGCCACGGGTTGGAGTGATAGGATGACACGACTGACTCCGTTGTATGACTCAGAGCGGTTGGGTGGCCTGTGGCGAACGAAAGGGTTTGACAGATGGGAAATGATCGGCATTAGCAAGGTGGAGGATCTTTGGTCCAAAGGCACATTCAAGTCCTTTGAGGCCCTTAAGGTGGAGTATCAGCTAGACGACAGGGAGTAGTTTCGGTATCTCCAGGTGTTCCATGCCCTGCTATCCGTTTTCCCTCCTGGGACGGAGATCCCCCAGTCGTCCCCGCTTGAGGATCGGATTCTGGACGGCCATGTGCCAGACAGTACGATTTCCTTAATTTACAAGAAGCTTATTAACACCAGGGCTGATCTTCTGGTTCGGCTTAGGACCTCTTGGACTGCGGACGGCCTCGAACTGGATGACGAGGATTGGCAGATAGCGATTTCCTCCCCTAAAGAAATGCCTATTCCGGCTCGCCTCCGCTTTGTGCAATTGAAGATCCTCCACTGAGTCTACATGTCTGGTACGCGTCTGGTTCGGATGGGGTTTTTGACTGATGGGCTGTGTAAGCGTGGCTGTGGCATGTATGGCACCTTTCTCCACATCATATGGGAATATGTCCGGTGATCTCCGCTTTCTGGCCCAGAGTGCATGATATAATGGGGCGGGTCACCGGGGTCTCTCTTCTGCCTGAGGCGCGGCGTTGCCTGCTTAATGTATGGGAGCCTACGGATTGTAGGGCCGCTCAGACCTTTTGGGTCACTCTGGGCAACATGGTTGCCAAGAGGGCCGTAGCGCAACTCTGGGGCTCCCATAGACCACCTTGGATAACTGCTTGGAAGGAAAACATGGACTGGTGCATGTTTCGGGAGAAGACGGTCTATAAGGCTCGGGCCGTCCCAGGAAGTGGGGTAGGATTTGGTCACAATGGAATGAATACCGCGGAGATATCTGCACCCCGCCACTTGATTACACTGCTGATATCCCCTCGTCCCCATAATTGACGTTCCTATAGACTGGCCTATACAATTTCCTAGTGATCCTTTTCACCATCCCCCCGCCCCTTGATAATAGTCTTTATTCTCAGCAATTAACTTCCCCCTCCTCCCCACCTCATACCCCAGATATTGCTCCTACCATGTGAGTGTTTGTGTTGTTTGTTCTAATTTCATCAAAATTATAAAACAAAACCTCAGTGATCCTTTCCTTATGATGCTTTTACGCTACGTAGTGTTGTCTGATATCCTGTTGATTGTCATAGCGGCCGGCCCGATTGGGTTGTAGGCAGACGCTGTGTACTGTGCAATCGAAAATAAAGGTTTTAAAAAAAAAAAGATGCACCGCACTGAATCCAGCCACTCTGTTGCCCCTACCTGAGAACGACCCCAACGCGTCCCCTATACATGACTGTGTGACCCTCACGGACGAACAGACTAGGAGTAAGGTTGACCTCCGAGACACTGCCTTCCCAGACCCTGACGGAGAGCTGTGGGTGGACGGCTCTTGCATCAAACTCCCCGACGGCACCACCTCAGCTGCTTATGCAGTTACCGCAGCCCGAACTGTAGTAGAGACAGCCCGCATCACACAATGATCTGCACAGGCAGCAGAACTGATTGCCCTCACACGAGCGTGTATCCTAGCAGCAGGAACAACAGCAAATATTTACACCGACAGCCAGTATGCCTTCGGGGTGGTTCATCATTTTGGGCTCTTGTGGAAGGAGAGGGGAATCCTGACCTCACATGGCACACCCATCCTGCACGGAGACCTAGTCTCCGCTCTGACTGAAGCGGTCCTCCTCCCCAAACAACTTGCTGTAATCAAATGCCAGGCACACAAAAAGGTGACGGATATCATTGGGCAGGGGAATGCACTGTCCGACATCACTGCCCGGACCACAGCCGAGAATAGGACAACGACACGCATGTATGTGACCAGGTCACAAGCAGAAAAATGGACGGACGCTAGGGAAACTGTTAGGGACATTCAGATGGCCAGCTCACCACACGAATTGACTGAATGGGCACGGCTGGGATTGAAAGGCGATGAAGGCTGCTGGCGGACAATCGACACAAACAAATGGTTGCTACCCAATTCGTACCTGATCCCCATACTGACCATGGCACACTCCCCTGCACACATAGGATCTGCCCCTATGGCCGAACTTGTCTCCAAAGTTTGGCACAATGACAAGATTACAGATTCAGCTAAACGTCTGGTCCAACAATGTCTGATATGCCTGCAACACAACCCTGGGAAAGGACCTGTAGTACCCCGGGGAGGGTTTGGGGTCCCCAATCATCAATTTGAAGTCCTACAGATGGACTACATCCAGCTAGAAAGATGCCAAGGTCTGAAGTATGTACTTGTTGTCATGTGCGCATTTAGCAAGTGGGTGGAAGCCTATCCAACTTGCAACAACACTGCCATTGCCACTGCAAAGGTATTACTGAAAGAATTCTTCCCTCGCTACGGCCTTTGTCGAATTTTGTGGAGCGACAATGGCCCCCACTTCGTAGCCGAGGTTATCCAACTCATCTTGAAGGGGTTGGGTGTAAAACAGAAATTCCATGCAGTCTTCCACCCCCATTCTGCTGGACTGGTTGAGCGACATAATGCTACGCTGAAACTCAAACTAGCTAAGATAGTGGCTACCACAGGACTGAAATGGCCAGACGCTCTCCCACTGGCATTGCTATCAATGCGTTCCACCCCCACCAAGCACCATTTGACCCCTTACAAAGTCGTTTTTGGCCGACCTATGAGCATTTGGTCCGCACCGAAACCGACATCCATTCACGACGTCCCGGACGTCCTAATGTCTGACTATTTGTACAATCTGACTAAGACACTGTCTGTTATCCATCAACAGGTGCTGCAGGCCATCCCTGATGCTTCCAGGGGCCCCGGACACGACATCCAACCCGGAGATTACGTACTAGTCCGAAACTTTCAGCGTGCAAAGAGTCTGGAACCCCGGTGGACGGGCCCCTGGCAAGTTTTGATCACCACCCGAACAGCTCTTCGAGTGGAAGGGAAGCGAAATTGGCTGCATGCACACCACTGCAAGAAGATCTCCTCCACCCTGACGACGACCGAAGACGTGGCTACCCAAGAAGAGCTCCTGAACAAAGACCGGCCATCCCTGAGCTGTTACCCTGATACAGAGACACTTGAACTGGCAAAATTCCCCGATCCCACTGTGCCATCCAGAGAAGGGTAGAACCTGCGACAAAAGGAGGGAGCTTCGGCTAAGCAGACCACTGACTAAGTTACAATTGTCAGAGCGGTGGCCTAACACTACTAAGGCTGCCAGGAGAGAAGCCAAACGAAGTTTGTGGTTCTGCCCGCTACCGAGCCCCTTGAAGATGATGGAAGCGCCCGATACGAAGATGATGGAAGCACCCGACGTGAAGATGATGGAAGCAACCGGACATCCGAAGACCCACTACAGAAACCCAAAGACTGACAAAATACACAGCTCAAAGACTATTGCTCTCTTTATCGCCCTTCTCTTTTGCCTCCTCCTCATGATCACCCTCTGGATGGTGGAAGAGAGCACACCAGCTCATAAGACATTTTTAACTACTGCACAACCTACCACCACCAAAGAACACTACCTGGTCTCTCTTTCACCTCAACCACAACCTTGCCGCCAATGCCACAAATTGCTGGATCTGTGGGTTGTTACCACATGCCACTGGACATTCCATCCCCTTCATCCTTTCACCTTTCTCTGTTCATGGTTCCTGCCTTGCTTGGCTGATCCTCTTGCAAGAGAGTTACAGGTATAATACCACTTCCAGCAGAACTGTGGCACACTTTTTTCATGGGTTCTGGCAGAACAAAACAGGAAGAACCGCTGCTCCCTTTTGCCCTCTGACATCCAACGCCTCTATTCACATGGACATCCCTGTCAAAGAACGGGTTGAAATGCAGGTGTTCAACAACTCAGCCAGACCCACCTTCTCCTACCTCCGGAAACGAACAGCTGCCACCCTGCCTGTGGCCCTATCTGTCGTCAATGTCTCGGGCCTTGTATGCATCGAAGGCAATGGGACACAGTTGGTAGGCCACAGCACTTGCCGCATCACCAGAACTTTGGACTCAACAGATCCACCCTCTTTTGTCACTTCTCCGAACATGTACTTTGTTTGTGGTACGAAAGCCTACACCTGGCTCCCCAAGGGCTGGGGAGGTACCTGTTACATTGCCTTCATCCTTCCTCCGACCTCTGTGGCTCTAGCAAACCATCACCGACAAAAGCGAGCAAGAGACATCGAGCAAGCCGACTCCATCGGAGCACAGTTCCTGGACGCTATGAAGGGACTTGTTCTACTCCGGGGTCCGATGGCGAACAGCCGTGCCATCCGACATTTGACCCAGCAGTTGAAACGACAATGAACATTACAGCTGGCATCCTCACGAACAATACAGCCGAGCTTCAGGCGGTCCGCCTGGTGGCTCTTCAGAACTGCCTTGTTCTAGATGTGGTTCTAGCAGATCGTGGAGGAGAATGCCATATCATTGGGTCCAGCTGTTGCACCTACATACCGGACAATTCACCCTCAGTTTACAAAGCCATTGAACACCTCCACAGACTTTCCTCAGAAGTTCATCAGGATCAAGAAGAATGGTCGCTTGGGAGTTGGTTCTGGAGTGCTGTAAAGGACTGGGGGTGGAGGCTGTTTATGATCGTATTGATACCGATTGTCGTAATATGTGGATTCTGCCTGGGTGTTCAATGCTTGCCACCCCTGTGCTCACTTTTTGCTAACTGTATCTGCCCTAAGACTCTGGACTTTGAAGCTGAATGCATGAAAGCTTTGTATGAAGTAGAAATCCGATATATAATGGGGATAGACATAGATTGACAAGCTTGCTAGATATGTTGAAAAGGGAGGACTGTTAAAATCTAGGTTGCGACGTAAACATTATCGGCGCCATCTTGTCCCTTTTCAGGCTCATATGTGCGCGTAAGTAGCAGCCATTTTGAATGCATTGGCCTCTCTGCCCACTGCCGATAGCCAGCGCGTCTCTCTCTCTCTCCCTCTGACCTCGCAAGCATCACCCCGCGCACTGACAGCCCCGCTCTCACATGCTTGGGCCATAAACCACCCTTTCAGCGCGGCCCTGCCTCAGAGCCACATCCCGTACCCGACATCTCTTTCATAACCACACATCCTTTGATGAACCCCCTTCCTCTGTGCCCGATTGTCCGGCTCTATCCCAGGCCATCACCTGGCCCTGCAGATGCAGTTTAGTGCCCCCTACAGTAGGAAGCTTCCCTCTTCAAAGGAAGCTTCAACTGATCAAACCCCCCACCACATGAGATCTGGGAACCGGCGGAATGTCCCGCTGCTCCAGCTGCGCGACAGTCATCACCTACTGAGATCGGGGTGGGGACTTCTACTGTAAATGTGTGTGGGAACGGCTTGAAGTGGGGATTCCGAGGCTGTCTTTCCGTACATCAAAGTATTGACAAAGATGTGTTTCATGCAATAAAACCATAAACCTGTGTATAAGAGGCCAGGCCTCAGAGATGCGGTTAGAGCACCTCAAGAAGATACCCTGTTGTCTGATTTGATGTGTTCTACTCCGTCGGAATAAACTTCTGTTTCTTGCCTTCCAGTCTCCAGCGCCTGCCTCTTTGTTTGATAATTTCGAGTGGTATGAGAGGCGACTAACGCCGGGCAATACTTAAAGGTTATCGGTTCAAATATGCCTACCTTTTACAGAATGTATTCATATCCAACAAACCTTGTTCACCATATTAGGATAATTAGAGACTGGGGAAAAGTATAAAGTTGCAACCAGTGCTTAATTTGTAAAAAACGTAGCGCCGGGCCCTCAACAGGAGGGCACTAGAACTTGCACCATCTGTTACCCCTGGCAGCATTTCGAATTACAGCACCAACACACTACTAATCATCACACTCATAAAAGTGTGACAATTCATACTATTATGGGCCCCCAAAGCTAAAGGAGTAGCAAATACTAATAATTGGAAATGTAAAGTGAAATAATAAACAGAAGTTGTTGTGCTAATACCTAAACTGGCAGACACCACTACCATGTGGCAGACAGTGCTGGCAACTAAGTGCCGGTGCTGAGCACCGGAAAGCACCAGTACAAATTAAGCACTGGTTTCAACCTATACCTTGCTGTTAGCATGCATGATTTCATCAGTGTCTGTTCACTGTAATGCTTCTGTAGTTCTGGACTCCTACTGGCTCCTTTGCATCTCATGCTGTGCCTGGCAGTCTCAGCATATGATGTCTATTTTTCACAAGCAGAGTCCACCTCTGATCCCCATCAGTTTAGTGATTTTTTTCAGATTGTTCGTGCTCCCCTACTTCATACATCGACTGACAGTCTTTGTGGAGAAGGTGGGTGGGTGGCCCAGGATCCGACTATCACTGCAGGACACTTGATGGCCCAAAAATATGACTTAGTCTCTCATTCTTAAATTGAGCTAGATCGCAACTCTGATATTTGATAGCGGCTATGTAGACAGTCACGGGGTAAATAGTGAATTTTCTATGCCATTCACTTGGTCACTGGCTAAACAGTAGAAATTATTTACTATTTGGCTATTTACCCGACTGCTGGTTAAATAATGCCCGGCAGGCATGAAAATAACTGGAAAGCTTCGCTATGTACCTGACCACTGACTAAATAGATATTCTGCACTGTATGACCAACATCTGTACAAATATCAAGGTATCTTCACCATTTACCATGCTCCTGGCTAATTATCAGAGGTTATGTACTATTTGGCCAGCAGTCAATCAAACAGAAAAGAAGCATCACTCATTAACCAGCTGCAGGCAAAACAGCAGACATTATTTACAATTTGGCCAGCAGCAATGCAAAAACCACAACAACTTTATTATTTTCCTCACTGCTGGTTGAATAGAAAATATCATACACTATTTTATTGGTAGACTAACAAATAGAAAACGAGGCAATGTTTTTCCTGCTGCTGGCTAAATAGCCAAAATTATGTACTGTTTGGCTGGTGGCCTTGCAAAGAGAAATTAAACTTCATCATTCACCTGGTCACTTTTAATTAGCAGATAGCCTGCAAAAGCTGGCCAGGAGCGCCATGCAAATAGAGAGGAACTTCACTAATTACCTGGCTGGTGTTGAACCAGCTTACATGTTATGTTATTATGCCTTATGATGCAGATTTCAGCAGGTTCTTACCATCAGGTAGAACCGCCAACAAGGAGTGTATATAATTGGTATCCATCTCCTTTTGAAAGTTAGGGTTCAGATGTATTATTATTTCATTCACAAAATGTGGTTCCAAATTTCACAGATATGTTTTGCGAACGGAATTACATAGCGACCTCTTAACTATTAGGTAACTCGCAAAATACTTAATTGCAGGGTTTTGCAGATGTACTGCTCAATTAATATGCATTAGGTAGGTGCCAATTTGTGACTGTGAATGGCTGTAATCACACAATGGTAGCTACCAAGACAGATCACACCGAGATCCCTATGACTGGATTCCAAAAATGAAAACCTGCTTTTTTAAAGCAGCCTGTGTTCCTTAAAGGAACCTGTGCTGAGGTTGCCAACATGACTCTGAAAGGGAAAAGACTCCTAAGTGAACTGCTTCTGCTTTTTGACAGAAATTGCAGTCGTAAACTATCAATATATTCCTTTCGGAATTGGAAAGGGGATGGGGGAACCCTTTTCATGATCCCTTCTATTTTCAGTTCACACATGATCACATAAGTTCTTTCGAGATTGAAAGACATTTTCAACTCAGAAATAGGGTGTTATGGTTAACAATTAGCACTCTGTGGTCACAAACCCTGTGATTGGGAGGGAGGAAAGGGGGGCAAGCAACACTGACACCCATTTTGTGTGTAAACGGCCGCTTTATTGAAACAGGTGCACACCACACTTTAATAAACTGGCAATTTTGCCTTACAAAACTAACACCTCTCTAAACTAAACATCAAATTACCTAACCACCTTTACATTACCTCCCCCCACCCCTACGATCCCCACATGGTAAAAACCCGCCACCCTGCATCATCCAAACATAAATTGCAATACATTAAATATTTCACCATCTTCCCACCTACCAATAACTGTTACCCTCCTAAGACCTACAAACCTATTTGCCTTCCTGCAACTGTAACAAATGCCCTCTAATGTAACCCTTAACGTTTCCCCGCTCCCGCTCACCAATTCACCAACTTCCGATAACTGCCAAACTCCAGCCAACCTTGGCCAACTTCAACAACAACTCCGCCAGCACCTGTTCCAAGCGACGAACATACAAAATCCCCCCCCCGTGCACCTGTCTCAAACCGGCCCTAGAAAAAATCAATTTTACAGAAAAAAACGCCCAACCGATTACACCGCCTGCACCTTTTGCTGCCACCCCGCCCCCCCATCTGTGCCAACAATGCCCGACCGCGCAAAACCTCCTCCTACTCCCGACGCACTCCCAGCAAAGGTAAAGGTCCATCCCCAAACGCGAAAGGTGAACCCTGTTGCCTCTAAATAATTCCGGCGCGTCGTACTTCAAGTTCCGGGCCAAACCCTTGCAAATCCCAAATGCTTGCAAAACTGCACCATTTCCACGTTGATTTTGCGCCTGGCCTTATCCACTGCCTGGGGTTTCAACGCCCCTATCCACACCCGCTGCGGAACAAACTCAGTCCAAACGACCGTACAACCTGCCCATTTCCTCTGTATCTCTTCCAAATCCTTCTTCATGGCCCGCATGAGAACCAAACCCGTTTCCTGGACCATGTCATTCTCCCCCACTGGAAGTACCAGCACATCCGGGCACCTGCCCCCCACCGCCATCCCGTTCAGAATCCCCACCAACTCCTTCCAGCGCATCCCCCCGCTCCCGGGCCAACGCACTTTAAAAACCTCAGGATTAAAACCCAAATTCTCCCCGAAGTAGCTATCCTGCGCCTGAAGTTGTGCTCTCCTGACAAATGAGTGACCCACTATCCATATAGTCATATTGCGTGCGAGAGGGCCAGCCACCGAACCTGGAAAGAGAAAACAGAGTCACACATGGGCCACCACAATACCGCTTTAGCATTGCTCCTCGCTGCGCACATAGCGTTTATAGCAATCGGACACCCAACGCCCCAGATGCATGATGTCCTCCCTCCCCCATCCTCGCCTATGTGCCTCAGACGCTGCGCCAATGCGGAACGAGTGCATCCCGAACTTCTTACCATCCACCCCCAACCGCACCAGCGCCTTCCGCAGTACTGCCAACAATTGAGGCACCCTCGCCCCCGCCCCACACGCATGTTGAAAAACCAAACCGCCCCCCTCACCCATCGCCCTCCAGCGCAGCCCCCAGCGGAAAGGGCACACCCCCTCCCCATCACTACCACCCAAGGGGACCCACCCCCCCACGCTCCTCTGATTCGTTTTCGACTTCCGCAGCCACAACCGTACCTCCCCTGCCCCAAATTGTACTTCCGACCGCAACAAACCACTGCCCCCCTGGCCGCCCAGCAACTCTGACACCCGAAAGGCTCCCGCAAACATCCAAATCATCAAAGTGGCAAACAAACAGACCTCCCTCTTGTCCTGGCAAACATCCGCCAGCACCCCCCACAGCCCTCCCCAGCAATGCCCTTGATACCGGGAGCCACACCCGACCCGCACCCCCACACTCACGGGCCCACCCCTCCAACATCCAGGCCCCCAAGCTCTCCCGCCGACGGCACGTAACCCCACAACAATTTCCCCATGATCGCAACGCCCGCCAACTTGCCCGATATGGTGACCCTCGTGAGGCCCTTGCCTATCAAAGACAGTATGCACTGTACCACATCCTCAGTTCTCTCCCATCCCGTGGCCCGCCATCGCGCCCCAGATGCCACAAACTCCCCCCATTCAGACACATACGTGGAGCGCGTTGATTCCACCAAAGACCCTAGAACCAGCTGCAACATCCTGTGTTGCCGACTTCCCACAGCTTCCGGGGCAGGGCCTTCGGTTCTGGGTCCGCCTCCTTGGCTAACCCACGGAATATCTCCCACTGCAAACAAGATACAGCATCCGCAATGTCATTATTGATCCCCGGGACGTGCACCGCGCGGAAGGCAATGTCTTGGCGCAGGCAACCCAACACAAACACCTGCAACAGTTTCAACACCTGCTCATCTCTTGCTGACTGGGAATTCACCACCTGCACCACTGCCATGTTGTCCACGTTAAAAGTCACCCGCCTGTGGGCCAGCACCTCTCCCCAGAGCTCAATCGCCACAACCAGTGGGAACAGCTCCAAGAACGCAATGCTCCTGCCGACCTCTGCCCACTCCTAAGGCCACTTCTCCACGCACCACCGCCCCTGCCAGGACAGACCAAACCCGTCGCTGCCCGCAGCAGCCGAAAAGATCTGCACTTCCCAGACCATGTCGTCCCCCCTCTGCATTGAGACGCAGTTGAAGTGCTCCAGAAAAAATGCCACATTCGCACACGTGGTGGTGCGGCAGCCTTTTCCCCGCCAACGCTCTTCCCAACCTCCTGCAGAAAGTTCGCCCTACCCGCACCATTCTGCAAATAAAATTCAGGTGCCCCAAAAGCACCTGAATCTCCAAGACCGCCACCTTGTGCTTCGCTGCCATGGCCGCCAGCAGCCCAACATCTGCTGATTTTTGTCCGCTGGTAAACGTGCCTCCATGGCCCCCGAAGCCAGCTCAATTCCCAGGAAAGACAGCACCGTTCCTGGTCCCACTGTCTTTTCCGGTGCCATCGGAACACCCAAATACTCCATCAGCTACTGAAACATGTCCAGTGCCACCTGGCAGTCCGTGGAGCCGGGTGCCCCGACCAGAAAAAAGTCAACCAAGTAGTGAGTAACTCCCTGGTGACCCGTTCTTTCCATGAAAAACCACTGCAGGAACGTACTAAAGCACTCAAAAAGTGTGCATGACATCGAGCAGCCCATCGGCAATGCCTTGTCCACATACCAATACAAAAGGGGGATGATGGACTGAGTGTTTGAGCAAATCAAACACTCACCCCAGTCAACTGATCTGGGTTTAATCCATCACCATTCTTTAGCTCAATCAGCCACCCCAGTTCAGACATGGCCATATGCAAATCAGTCTGACCCTGTGCCTCATGGGAACAGTCCAGCCCAAACTGCCAAGTCATGTCGTCCCTGGACCGTAAACAAGCATCCTGGGACCGGTTTTGGATTCATAACCCTCTTCAGCCAGGCTATCTTGAATCCAGTGGCGTAGTGAGCAAGGGACTCACGTCTGAGCATACCCTGCCAACTTAGGGCGAACAAAGCGATACAAAAGGGGATGATGGTGGGCATCTTTTGGACCCCATCTTTTCAAACCTAAACAATGTGAGTGCTGAGCCCCCCATCCCTATGGTGTGGTCTGACCACTGTTTGGTGATTATGGCCATTCCTCTTGATAGTGACACTAATTCAAAGCCCACTCAGCAAGTCCTGAAAAGACCTTGGAGGAAGCTTCGGTTTGAAGACCTCCATGCACTTCTTATAATGAATCCCCCTCAATTAAGTGAAGACCCTGATCAAAACTATGAGCAGTTTTGTGAGTGGATCACCAAGGCCTTAGACTCCCTGATACCAGCTAAATGGATCAAGTCTCGTACCCATGAATCAAGTCCCTGGTTCAATGAAGCACTTTCCCTGCAAAAGAAAGAATGCAAAAAAGCCGAACGAAGATGGAGGAGAGATTATGATCCCACACTTAAAACCCTCTATATTCAAACACAAAAAAGCTATCATCGTAACATTTGCAGTACTCGAACTGAGTATTACACCACGGAAATTAAGAATAGTGATAATGCTTCACAAACTATCTTTAGGATACTGAAAGAGCTTAGTGCTAAGAAATCGATAAACAACTCCAATATATCTTCTGCATTCTGTGACAACATGGCGTCTTTTTTTATCGATAAAATTAAGAAAATCTATAGCACTTTCCCAACAAATACTCACCTCACTCCTCAAGCTGACTTGAGTAGGCCTAACCTTTCTGATATCCCAGAACTCAGCCAAGATGACTTTCTTAAACTATCTAATAAAATCAAGTCAGGCTCACCTGCAGATCCCCTGAAACCGGAACTATTTAGAAATTCTGACTGGACGGTCTTAGGCCCTCTTAGAGACATGATAAATCTATCCCTCTCGACAGCCAGCGTACCCATGAGATGGAAGCAAGCCTGGGTGACTCCCATCATCAAAAAACCCACGCTAGATCCTGCCATACCCGAAAACTTTAGACCTATATCTCTCCTCCCCTGGCCGGCAAAAGTCGCAGAAGCCCACGTCAATTCCATCCTGACCAGTTATTTGATATCCAATGCCATTCTGGATAGGTCTCAACACGGCTTCCGCGCTGGCCACAGCACTGAGACAGCTCTTCTTAGTGTGACAGAACATTTCCGTACCATACTAGACTCTGGGGGGACGGCAGCACTGATTCTTTTAGATCTCAGTGCTGCCTTTGATACGGCGTCACATGAGATTTTGCTGTCGAGGCTGGAGGGGATAGGAATAACAGGGCTTGCCCTCAAATGGTTCAAGGCTTTCCTTTCGGGCAGATCCTTTAGAGTTTCTACCCCACCTTTTCTTTCTAAAGAACATCCCATTGAACGGG
The DNA here is from genome assembly GCF_964263255.1 of Lissotriton vulgaris. Classification (NCBI taxonomy): domain Eukaryota; kingdom Metazoa; phylum Chordata; class Amphibia; order Caudata; family Salamandridae; genus Lissotriton; species Lissotriton vulgaris. The sequence goes on from NC_141694.1 coordinate 1,122,727,113, forward strand.
GTGTGCCCCAAGGGTCAGCTTTGAGCCCTACCCTGTTCAATGTCTATGTCCAACCCCTGGCAGAAATAGCCAGTAAACACGGTCTCTCACTAGTGACATACGCCGACGATACCCAGCTGGTTGTGACACTGGACAATGAAAGCGGTCTTAGTGCACAAAATTTCAAGCAGACGCTTATCGACATCACCAGCTGGATGACAACGAACTGTCTCCAGCTTAACGCTGGAAAAACGGAAGTGTTACTGGTGGGAAAAGAAACAACGACCTGGGGAAACAACTGGTGGCCAGAGACACTCGGCCAGCCTCCCGAATGTAAAGGCCATGTAAGAAATCTGGGAGTCTGGGTGGACACCGATCTGTCTTTTACCTTTCATACCAAAAAGGTGGCAGCTACCTGTTTTGGTATCTTACGCAATCTTAGACCGATCCTAAAATTTTTTGACCACCAAACCCGCCAAATTGTGGTGCAGTCAGCAATCTTGTCAAGACTGTACTACGCCAGCTCTCTCTTGTTAGGGGCAAATGTAGCAGAGAAAGCTAGGCTCCAGCAGGTCCAGAACGCCGCAGCGAGAGCGTTAACCGGTCTCCCACGCAATAAGTCAGTGTCTACTGTCCTTATAAAACTCCATTGGCTTCCGGTAGAAAAAAGGATCCATTACAAAATCCTCTGACTTGCATTCAAAATCCTTAAAACTGCCTCCCCCTCATGCTATGTCCTTTTCTCACATCGTACGTCCCCCGACGTGTGCTGCGTTCAGAAGGACAGAACTTGGCAGTAGTGCCCCGCTTCAGACTAGCAAGAATGGGCGGTCGGTCATTTAGACACCTTGCCGCAAGACTCTGCAATGGACTTCCTATCCATATTCGAAGAATTGAGGAGCTACTACCCTTCAGGAAAGCGATAAAAACCCATCTCTTCTGTTAATGTACAACTACCTCTCTGTAACAGAACTAACACTCACCACTGGTACACCTCTTACGGCAAGCACCGGGACACCCCTTGGCTGGGGCAGCCGTGCGCGTTACAAGTTCATTTAACATTAATATTAACATTAACATGATGGACGGAGCGTTTGAGCAAATCAAACACTCACCCCAGTCAACTGATCTGGGTTTAATCCATCACCATTCTTTAGCTCACTCAGCCACCCCAGTTCAGACATGGCCATATGCAAATCAGTCTGACCCTGTGCCTCATGGGAACAGTCCAGCCCGAATTGCTAAGCCATGTCTTCCCTGGACCGGAAACAAGCATCCTGGGACCGGTTTCGGATTCATAATCCTCATCAGCCAGGCTATCTTGAATCCAGTGGCCAAGTGAGCAAGGGACTCACGTCTGAGCATACCCTGCCAACTTAGGGCGAACAAAGTGTTACAAAAGGGGATTATGGACGGAGCGTTTGAGCAAATCAAACACTCACCCCCAGTCAACTGATCTGGGTTTAATCCATCTGGGTTTCCTTTCCTTTGGTTTTTCTTTGTCCACATACCAGCGGCTGCGAAACTGGACTCCCAGCAGGCCCAAGTCGTCTGGGTGAACGTGCAATAGCCGGAAAGCCGATTTGATGTCAAACTTTGCCATCTGTGCCGTGGCTCCCTCCTCCACAACAAAAGCCATGGCCGCGTCAATCGACGAGTATGACACCGTCGCCTCCCGCTCGTCGATGTAGTCGTTGACTGAACCCCCGGCCGGCCACGACAAATGCTGAATGAGGCGAAACTGTCCCGCCTCCTTCTTCGGCACCACCCCGATAGGAGACACAATCAGGTCCTCCAAAGGCCAAGTGTCAAAAGGCTCGCCATCCGACCCGCGCTGACTTCCTTTTCAAGCTTCTCTTGCACCTCCTCCGGGTGCTCCCTGGAGGACCTCTAGTTGTCTGCCCAGCGCCTCCTCCGTGGTTGCTCATAGCCTAACCAAAAACCGTCCTGAAACCCGCCCCGCAAACACTCGGCAGCCTCCCCGTCTGGGTAGTCCTGCAGGGCCGCGCACAGCCGGTCCACCTTAATTGGAGTATGAGCCCTTGGGTCCAGACCCCTTTCCTCCTCTAGTACCGCCTGGCTGCTGCCCAGCCCCTGAACGTGCTCCCCCAGGTTGCCCCTGCATGGACCCCTGGCGCGGTCGCGCCGGTCCCCAGCACCGCAGGACTGGGTGTCCGTACTTCCCGCAGCCCAAACACTCATGTTTGAAACGACAGTGTTCCCTAGCGCAGACGCCTTGTTGAAATTTCAGCACGGTCCCACCACTCCCGTCTGGGTTTTTGCCCCTGCCCCCACCCCTCCCAGAGTGGGCCGGCTCTGAAAAGGGCTGATAAATTATGAGTAGCCTGCTGGCCGTAAATATAGTCTTCCCTGACCCAGCCAAGCCCATCGTGGGCTGCCAAAGGTCGCAGTCCAACTCGCCCCACTTTGCCTCTGGGCCCCAAGCCATCCGAGCCCGGAACTCCTCATCGTACTGGGCCCACGCGTAACCGCCTTCCGTGATTTGGGCCTTCCGAATCACGTCCATGTACTTAAACAAGGACACTGATCGCTCTGGAAATTTCTCACAATACACGCTGGCGAAAATTAAAAATGCCACCGTCCAGTTTTCAATCGTGAGGGGCACTTTAGGCCACTTCTGGAGCTTGTACTCCTCCTCTTTAGACCCCTCCTTCGCCCGTACCTCCCGATGCAGAAGTTTGAGCAACTCCACGTACTCCCCCTTCCAGATCCGCTCCTTGGTCGCCAGCATCAGATGCGCCCCCAAAGGTTTCGTAATACTCATGTATGGAAGCCTCTTAATTTTTAATTCATTACTCTCCGGCTTCGCCACCCCATCCGCAGCTGCCGTCCCGCTCACCCCCTCAGACCCACTCGCCCCTGCGCCAGTTCCAGACGCTGCACTACCAGCCGCCGCGCTGTTCCCACACCCAGACCCCACCTTCCCTCCATCTTCCAGGTCAGGCCCACACCTTTATCCACCACGTACATCCCCTTCCTCAAGCAACCCCCCTGTCCCCCCCATACCCCCCAACCCCCACAGACACCATGTGCGCCCCTCGGTTACCTGGAGTCAATGACGATGCCCGTCGCTCCTCCGTTCTCCGATTTGCCGATGTCCCTGCTGTCGCATAGGATGTCCGGGCCGTCCACGCGCGTGGGCCCCGTGACACCTGGAAAAATACCAACATCATTAGCGGACCCGCTTCCGCCCTCTCTCACTTCCCCTTCCTCTAAACTCTCATCATCCCTGATCACCTGTACCCCTTCCAGCACAAAAACCCTCCTAACCGGCGGAGCCGACTGCACCCTGCTATGCACGCTCCACCGGTCCCTCGCCCTGACCACATCAATAAAAACTTGCAACGCGCTGCTTTGTCCCCCAAGCCGCTGCGGCCCTGTGGGTGGTGGGGTCAGTGAGCCCGTGCCATGCCTTTGTGTGCCAACTGCGCCGTGATCCCTCGCTGACACCGGGATCCCCGTGGGAGGCCTGACCCTCCCTTCGCCTTGGCGCAGAGTGGTCACCCCATCCCGCCCATCCACCTGTGCCCCCCCTATCCGCCCCTGTGCCACCTTCCCCAACCCCTGGCCCCCCCACTGCCCCCTGGCCCCCACTGCCACCTTCGCTCTGCCAGGAGGGGAGGGGCTCTCCCTCCTCCGCCTCCTGCTTCCTAATCTGTCCTCCCTTAGGTCCCCCTCCTGTTCTCCTCCGTCCCCGCCCACCCCCGGGAACCTGTCTCCTCTCCCCCGGCCGGCCCTCCACTGCCAGGGCGGTTGGCCTCACAATTGCCGTCGCCGGTGCCTCAGGCATCCCCTCGCTCCCCCTGATGCACATGCTGCTCGGGCCCCCGAGCAACTCAGAGGAGGCCCGAGCAGCGCTCCGTGGTGCTCCGTGACCCGCCCGGCTCCCCCGCTCAGCCCCGCCTTTTGGAGCCGGGCGGGCCTCTGCCTGCCTCATTTCAGAAGGCGGCTGGTAGCCGCCGCAGAGCTCCCAGCCCGCTCCCCCACCGCCTGCATATTCACGTCCCTGGACCCTCCCGCCGCACAGTCATGGTGAGTACCGGCGGGGGGCCACTGGCAGCGCCCCCCCGCCAACCACTCGGGCCATCCCGGCCACCCATGCATTTCTTCGGCGCCGCCTGCAGGGCTGCGCCCTCCCCTACCGCGGGCCCTGCACTCTTACCTGTGTCTGCACCGCCTTACGAGGCGGCGAGCAGGCCAACACGGCTGCCATGACCCCCGCGGAAGCGTGCCTCGCCGGGCGCGCCTGGGGTCCCACCAGGAGGTCCATCCACCCTGCCTCGCTCAGCAGGCGGATGGCCTCGAGCACTCGTATATCCTCTTGCGCCATATAGCCACACAGCCAAACTGCACAAAACACCCCACAGCAAGAACAGACACCTGTCCTGCGCTCCCAGCCACCAGGTTACCAAAACCTAAAATGGTGGCTGGGCCAGCGCGGAGACCCCAGATAACTGTGACTTTTGGGCTATTATATGTCAATTTGGGCTGCCTTTGGGCTATTCCCAAGGCAGCCCAAAGCAGCAAAATGGCTGTCTTTGCTCGCCTCCCTCCCAAATCTGCCCGGGGGGGGGGCAGACCTCACGTTGCTCGGCTACCCCCCAAACCCCGCTTTTGCAACATGAGACCGTTAGAGCTAAAACTGGCATTGATCCAAGCACTAACTTATAGTTAGGTGTCATGCGTAAAACTAGTACAAAGGTACAGCGTTTATAGATTATCAAAGTGTACTCATCCAGTACAGAGAGACTTTCAGGAAGTTTTGGGCGTGGTGGGAGGAGCAGAAAGCGGAACAATCGCTGTTCAGTAAACAGGAAGAGAAGGCATGGGGTGGAGCTCCTTTTGAAGAATGTGTTTGTCATGAGTCTCCATTTGAAACAGACTGTGTACAGGAAAGGGAGGTGAGCCTACAGAACTCCCCGGCATCATCGAAATGCTGGTAGGAGCAGCAGTTCATGGCGTTACCTTCCCCTCTTGTCAGAAGGAGCGGAAAGGGTGCACTTGCAGTGCACATTGTTTTTCTTCAGTACTTGCATCGGTTTTTAGGGCAGAGTACTGTATCTAGTGTTAAACAGCTGGCAAAGACTTCCTAGTATTATAGACTTCCGTTGTTGGTGGAGGAGTGTGGCTCAATCTGGAGGAGTGTGGCTCAATGGTTAGAGCGGCAGACCTTGATGCAGAGTTCTAGCCAGGGACCAGGGTTCGATTCCCGCCTCGGCGGGTCTCTGGCTCATAAATTCCGCTGACTGGATATTCTCGCCTCAGTGCCTATTCTAATCATGGGTCCCACGCTGCAACTCTGGGCAATAGCTTGCTTAGCCTCCACAATGGCCCCCTACAGCGCTGGGGATGCCTGGTTGCACCCCGGGGATGCCCAGGAGTGGACATTTCACGGGGAAAAGCCAGGACGGGTTCCCTAGCGGTATGAGTACAGCGCCAGGACACACTGCTTGCCGGTGTATCAGTGCGCTTTACAAATACGTTTACATTTACATTTACATTTCTTTCTAAGTTATCTCTTCTTGGAAGCAGCTTCTCCCGTTTGCTAATTGAGTGCCAGGTCTTTCAGCACAATTGTTTGGTAAAGGCATCCTGTCTTCAGATACAGTGCTGGATCTGCATCGATATATTTATTTTACAGATACTCTGATTCCTAACAGAGTTGCGCTCCTTTGGTTACCCATCTAGATGCATTTTTTGCATCTTTTAACTCTGTGTTCATGACTATTGAATCGCGAAATTGCTTACTGTTCTCAATTAACCAAGTAATCTTACGTGTTGTACTTTTGATTGTATTAGCAGGGGGTTCAGGAGGCAGCCTTCTGCTCTTCCTCTGTGAGGTGGATAATTAATTTGCTATTGGTGTGTATCCATGTATCACAAGGAACAGCTAACAGGTGGGGAAAAGGAAAAACGACAATTCGTTCCTGGATTGCGATTTTTGATATTTCAGAATATGGTAATAAGAAGGATTGATGCACTGGTAAACCACAGACATTAGAGCATTTCCCTTCATAGGAATTTGGAATCTTTTATTTTTCTTTCAGGTACTTTTTTTGTTTAGTATATGTTAAATCACTTATGCTTAGGGAAATAGGAACACAATCATCTTATATGTTGTCATTATATTTTAGATCTCCCTCTCTGCCGATTCCCGTCCCTTGTCTTCCCTCGCTTGATCACCCTAACTTCTGAGCTATCATAACAATTCAGAGTTAGGGTTGTCGAGAGGTGGACCTCATTGAGCGTCGAACCACTCCAGAGGAATGACTAAGCTAACAGAATAATCAGTCCAAGTATTATATTCATCCTTGATGGTCTGAAGGCCGTATAACCACCTTGGAGGATTTTTTGAATTCCTTTGGCATTAGTCCCAGAAGACCTAGTAGCCTCTTGAGCTAAACCTGAAGTTCTTAGAGTGAACGTTGAACAATTCGTTAACTACATAGCCAGCACCATTAACTGTAGATATACCCACTCCTGTGCCTTTATCAACACCAGAATGATTTCACAGGGATACCAGTAAAGTCCAGGTTTTTCTCACAGAAGTACTTCTTCGTTTTAGTTTTAAACCAAAAGCCTTTCCCACCAATTAATCGAGAGTAGCCTTTATTATCTCTTACTTGGCAGGAGATACAGCACAGTGGGCTATATCGCTAGTGGTCAAAGATGATCCTTTGTTGCATGATTGGGTCACCTTTTGCACTGAATTTTAAAAAAATTCAACCGAAGAGTTGCAGCATTTTCTGCTTATACAGAACTGTTAGAATCGAAACAAGGGAACCGAGATCTGTTAACATATTATAATACATTCCAGAGAGATTGGTGGCAGAAACAGACGGGCTAGAAGTGAAACCAGCTACCTTGTTCTATCAAGGTTTGAAGAAAGAAAAAAAACGTATTGGCCCCAATTGATCCACAACCGGTTACTTGTGCTGACTTAAGTAATCTTATGTTATGATTAGATCATTGTGAGAAGTTGGCCTGATATATGATGTCTCCAATTCTGGGGGAACCTTTTATCAGTCCAAACAATCCCTTATGGTGGTGGTTGCAAGTCAACCTTATAGACAAGCTATCCTAGGGGTAGCATGGACTAAGCAGCCTTCAGGCTAAACTCAAGAGAGCATGTGAAGCCAGCTGTTTTACCAATCCCAATCCTGTAATATCAAATGAAAGGACACCTCACAAGTTATATATTATAAAAATATATGTATTTATTCTCAGAATAATCCTCTATACTCTTTATGAGTCTAGAAGCACAAGCGTTTAAACAAAAGCACAGTAAAACATATGAAAGTTGCACAATTATGGATGAGGCCCAGGGGCCACTCAAACCATATACTAAAATAGTGGTATAAGTATCACTACTCGAACAGTGGTAAGGCCTGAGGCATTGGGAATCGCTGGGGCTATTCGGGACTAGCAGTGGTGAAGTCGGAAAAGCCAGCGGGACTCGGTTGCAGCGCTTAAAGCACACGCATGCACCAATGCAAAGTCAATGGTGCATAAAAGTTACAAAGTTACTGTTTTAGGAGTCTTCCGACTGGACTAGAATTACCAAACTTTAGACTTAGACACTAGAGGAGTATACCAATGCAGGAGCACTGGCGTTCTCGAGTTACCTCACCCACAGGAAGCAGGTGCATAGGTGCCAAAGTGTGTCGGGTTTTGTCACGCAGTCGGATGGTGCCTGGAGATGAAGATGCTGCAGGCGTCCTGAAAAGAAGAGACCGGTTGGATCCAAGGGTGGATCGAAGATGTACAGTACCTGAAAGCAGAGGGGACAGAGTCTGGGTCACTCAGCAGTGACCAGGGTGGAACCAGGAAGGAACCAAGCAATGTCGGGCGCAATCAGGTGGTTGTTGTGAAGCTGGTCTCCGCTGCCACGTGGACTCTAGGGCACCGAGGATGTCCAGGAGTGAATCACAAGCTATCCCACAAAGGCTCTCGCTGTCGGCGGTGTCGGCTTCCGGATTGGAGCAAACAAACCTTGGCAAGCGCAACCCACGCAGGATTCGAAGATCGCTTCTTACTCGGACCAGCAAAGTCAGAGCGGGTGCTCCTTTTCAGGGGAGCGAGGGCCAGTCCAGAGCAACCGGACTGGTAGAGAAAATTTAAAGGTTCGTCGGTACTGGGGCCACTAGCCAATGGGCAAGCGACCGGACCAATGCGTCGAGCAGCAAAATGCAGAAGGGCCCCACGCAGCACTCGGTGAGTGTGAAGGGGGTAGCTTTGGTGCAAAAGCTGCTAGGGGCTGGGCTTTCTCAAACCCCAATGCTCAGCATCGAGGGAGCCTCGGGAGCTGCACGGTCAGCACTTCGTGGTTTTTCCAAGATGTCGGCCCCACGCTTCAGGTCGCCTCCACGGGTCTCAGACTCACTCTGACTGTGGATCGGGCTGTTGGAAGGCAGGAAATCTGGGTCATGTTGATCTCTGTCGCTTGAGTTCCGGCGGGAACTGCAACAAAGCAAATGGTGAGGTGCTGGATGGTGCCTGTTTGCACAGGGTGGTCACTCCTTGACCACAAGGGAGATTCTTCAGTCTTCCACGTCGAGTGGGATGTCGAAGGATCCAGAGTTCTGTATTAAAGTTTCAGTCGGGATAATTTGATGTGCGCTTCCACTTCTCCCACTCTTATTCCAAATCTGTGGGCTGGATTACCTGCTAGGTCCCTCCTATGGGTGGGACCAGGGAAGGGGGTGGTTACACCCCTTTCCCTTTGTCCAGTTTCGTGCCAGGACTGGGGCTGGTGAGCCCCAGAACCGGTTTGACTGGATTATGCAAGGGTAAGCCTTGTGCTCCCCATGCAGTGTCTACTTTCTTTCAGCCCTCCCTGCTCCAATCCACTATCTCCTGTCTGGGGTGGTGTAGCACCTCCCCGCGACAGGAAACCCTTTGTCCAGGCCTCCTCTGTCAAGTTTCGGTCAGCAGCAGGAGGTCAGACTTGTGTCAGGGCAGCAGCATCCATTTTGTGATGCTGAGGCTCTAGTTAGGATTAACCGCGTTTCAGTAAAGTAACATGTCTTCTCCCTCTAGAAGGGTGGAATGCTACCCCCGTTGCCAGAACTGGCGAGGAGGTAGTATTCCAAAACTTATGACACCAAACACGACATGTTTTGATAAAGCCAAACCAAAGTTAGCACATAACAGCGAGGATTATAATGCACTTAAGAGTATATGGTATGGCAATATCCCGGAACAACTAAGGGAGTTGGTCCCGACAGCTGTAGACAGGCTCAGCTCATGCTAGAGCACCGTCTCACATAAAACCAAGCACTCCGCCTCCAGGATTGTTAAGGCCTGACATAGGAGTGACTTATAGGCATATATGTGTCCAGATATAGGTTTAGATATAGGTATACCATATCTAAACAAGGGATGATTACACCACCTTGCCCCAGCTGAGTGATCAGCCAGTTGTGTCGATTTAAGTACCAGCCAGGGGTGGCAAAAGATATGCTGCAGCCCCTGGTAGGCCTAGGATGCACCTATGCCCTTGGCACCTAGAGTGCACTGTATAGGGGCTGACAAGGTGTCCAGTACCAAATTGGTTATGTACCTATAGTACATGTATGTGAATTTAGAGAGAGAACAGCAGGCTGTGGGTCTGATTAGCAAGCCCAAAGCCACATTAAGTCGAAAACCAGTGAAGCAAAAAGGAAAAATTGGGGTGACCATAGGAAAGCAGACCCTACTCTCCTACATAACCCCCCCCCCCCCCCCCAACGCAGGGACATTAAACTTAACCTTGACCAGATAAGTCTTCATGTTTTAAGTGGAAATACCTGGAGAGACCATCTGCATTGCCATGGTCAGTCCCTGGTCTGTGCTCCACTGTAAAGTCCATCCCATGTAGGGAAATGGACCACCTGAGCAGTTTGGGATTTTCACCCTTCATCTGATTGAGCCACAAGAGGGGCTTATGGTCTGTCTGAATTAGGAAGTGAGTGCCAAATAAGTATGGTCTCAACTTCTTCAGGGCCCAAACCACAGCAAAGGCCTCCCTCTCAATGGTTGACCAACGTTTCTCACTAGGGGTCAGCCTTCTGCTAATAAAAGCAATGGACTGGTCTTGACCATCTACATTAAGTTGTGAAAGCACAGCTCCCACCCCCAACTCAGAAGCATCTGTTTGAACAATGAACTGTTTGGAGTAGTCAGGACTCTTCAGGATAGGTGCAGAGCACATGGCCTTCTTCAGGTCTTCAAATGCCTTTTGACAGCTAACTGTCCACTGAACCTTTCTTGGCATTTTCTTGGATGTCAAGTCATTTAATGGTGTCACAATGGACCCATAGTTCTTTACAAACTTCCTGTAATACCCAGTCAGGCCCAAGAAGGCTCTGACTTGTGTCTGGGTAGTTGGAGGAGCCCAGTCCTGTATGGTCTGGACAACAACTTAAAACGCAGGACATAACTCTCACATGTCGTTAAAATAAGTAGATATTGAGTAGAACCTATATTGTAACGCAGAGGTTTTATTGATGTACCAAAGAGATGTAGGGAATACATCTCTTTGATTCCGGGCCACCGGGCACGTCTGACATGTACTGCCCTAACTGTCAACCACACCTGGGGAGGGGGAGGTGGGTGGGGGGAGCACAGAGAGGGTAGGGCACGAGGTGTGAGAAAGGGGGGGATAGCAGGGGTGGAAGGGGGAGGGAGGGGAAAGGGCAGAAATGTTGCACAAGGATATGGTGTTTTATTATTAGCATTACAAGTTTGGGTAGGGAAAGGAACCCAAGATACACAGCAAAGTAAAGATAAAACAGACAATTATCAGCACAGGGTCGAAAGTACTAAAGCCATATGGCATGTAGAATAGCCTCGATAAATGTATGTGGGCTCAATGAGCAAAAAAAGAGGTTCAAGGTAGCAGCACTACTCCGAACATTGTACGTTGATCTGGTTTGTCTGCAAGAGACCCACATAGAGGGTACCAACGCATACCTGTTGGGCCAATTAGGGTTCAAAGTTATGGCAAAATCAAATCAAGGGACCAAAACTAGAGGTGTGGCGGTGCTGGGCAGGAGCAGTGACACAATTATAAAGAGGAAAAAAGAAGATCAATGGGTGTGGTTTGTGCTGATAGAGATAGCCTTTAAGGGGGAGACGATCACCTTAGCTACAATATATGGGTCCACAGAGGATGACCCAGACGTATTTCAGTACCTGGATGTGGAATTGGCACAATGGCATGAGCCAATTGTATGTTGCGGCGATTTTAATCTGCATGACCCAATTAGTTCATTCTTGCAGCCAGGGTCACAATATCTAGGCAGGAAAAGGAAAATGTTTAGAGCACTGTCGGATATTTCGTTGGAAGATCCTTGGGTAAAATGGCATCCGAACTTAAATGGTAGCACTTTCTTCACTGCTCCTCACCAGGTGCTGGTCAGACTCGATTACTTCCTAATTTCAAATAGTCTAATCGGTGAATCAAAAATCGAAAAACAACCCGGAATTATATCTGATCATAGCCCATTGGTTTTGACGTTAAGACTAGGGCATTCCGATAAAAAAGAGGTGCAATGGACCTTTGAAAGGGCGCTGCTGCAAGATAATGGATATCGGGTAAACATGACAAAATGGATCGAGGATTTCTGGGATATAAATAGAGGGACAGCACCCCCAGGGGTAGTGTGGGACGCCTTTAAGGCCGGTGTTAGAGGGGAGATGTTAAGCTTTGTATTGTCCGCACAAAAAAAAGAGAAACGGAAGACAGAAGAAATACGACTAAACCTATTGAGGGCCGAAGAAGAATTAGCAGTAGCTATCCAACAACAGGTCCTGATAGAACAAAACATCCTTAAACTAATATCGCTTAGAGCAGACTCCCTGGAAGGAGTTGCCCAAAAGACGGCCGAGAAATACCTGGCTAACAGGGGGAACGCATATGAGCTCAGTGAAAGGGTGGGACATATTCTAGCTGTGCGGACTAGGCAGAGAGCAGCAGCAGCAGATATTAAAGAAATTGCTGATACTCAAGGAAATATGGCAACAGAGCTAGGACAGGTAAGTGATGTCTTTAAACAGTTTTATACAGATCTCTACTCCTCAGACATTACAGCAAGCACGGAAGAGATAGAAAAATATCTGAGCGAGGTGCCTCCTTCGGTGCTCTCCGTAGCCGAAAAGGAGGAGTTAGATGCTGGATTCCGGTTAGAGGAACTGGCCACTGCTCTTGGCAGTCTTCCCTCGGGGAAAGCAGCAGGGCCAGACCAGATCCCGGTGGAATTTTTAAAAATATTCCAAACAGTGATCATAGGGGACATGTTTAATATCATGGTGATGGCACAAAAGGGTGAATCCGTTCCTGTGTCCTGGGGTGCAGCCAACATCATCGTAATACCAAAGAAGGGTAAACCCATAACCGAACCAGGCTCGTACCGCCCAATTACGTTGATGAACGCTGACATCAAGGTCTATTCAACTATACTGGCTAAAAGATTAGCAGGGGTGGTTGAGGGGTTAGTTAGTCCCTCCCAGCATGGGTTTATCCCAGGAAAAGGAACAACACAGCACGTCAGGCAGGTCATTTCCATGTTTGATACAGCAGGTACCCTAGGAGACCCCATGGCAGCGCTGTTTCTAGATGCAGAAAAGGCATTTGATAGGGTCTCCTGGGGATACCTATGGTCAGCCATGAGGTGGAATGGAAATGGGGAGGGCTTTATCAAAGCCATACAGACCCTGTATATCAACCCAATGGCTAAGATTAGGGTCAATAGGGGATACTCGGCAGCAGTCAAGATCTGCAGAGGGACTAGGCAGGGCTGCCCGTCATCCCCCCTGCTGTTTGCATTATACTTGGATCCCTATCTGCGTAGGCTGGAACAGAATCCACAGATCCCGGCAATGAATATAAATGGCTGCGCAATAATAACTCTTGCGTATGCGGATGATGTTGCCATTTTGACACCTAACCCCTCCGCTGCCATTCGGGAGATTGAAGCAGAGGCTCAATGTTTCGGTCAAATCTCTGGATACAAACTGAACAAATCTAAGACACAGATTGTTGAAAATAGATATTCTGTGTGTAATGACGCTAGGGTAGTTGATTGAGCTGTGTACTTGGGGGTGGCAATATCAGCAAACCTTGATATGGTGTTAGAGATAAATATGGCTCCACTTATGGCAAGAGTAAAAACGGATCTAATAAGGATGAACAACTTACACCTATCGCTGATGGGCTGTACCAATGTTATTAAGATGCTGATTCTCCCCAAATTTCTTTATTGTTTTAGATCGATCCCTTTATTCTTTGAGAACAGCTGGTTTAATACACTAGAGGCAATATGTAACAGATTTATCTGGGCACATGGGAAGACGCTTAGGGCATATAGATATATCACGCTCCCAAGAGAAAGGGGGGGTGGGGAGCACCGGACTTCAGGTTATACTACATGGCAGCTGCTCTACAATATATGCAAGGGCTAATAGGAGGAACAGATTTGGATCATAGAGTTAATAACCTGTCTACGAAAGTATATGCTACTGTGTTAGGGACAGATGTGGGAAACTGCTTCTTAAATTGTATTGATTTTGGCTACTTTAAAAGAACCAGGTTCAAGACAGTTTCCGCTGCTGTTAAGATTTGGATTGCCTTCTTGAAAATAAGTAAATTGGGGAAATACAACAGATATATTAGACTCTATAATAATAAGTCATTTCCTCAAGCAATCTTCGCAGATGAAGTAATGTCAGAATGGGTAAGCAGCGGTATTGTCCAGATTGGGGACTTATTTGATGCAGAGGGGATGGTACAATTTGCAAATCTAAGAAATAAGCATGGTATCGATAATAGAGGCTTCTTCAAGTACCTCCAGGTCAGGAGTATTTTTAATAATAAATTAGGGGGGTCAGTTTGAGTGAGTAGGAATGAGATACTGGAAAAAATTTGACTTTTGGGGGATTGCACCATTAGGTCCTTTTATGCCTGTTTGGTTAAAGGGAAAACTGACGACTTGGGAAAAGTGGGTAATAAATGGGCGGAAAAACTTAGCGTGGAAGTATTATTATTTATTATTATTTAAGGATTTGTAGAGCGCCTGGTGACCCGAAGGCATCCCCGCGCTGTGAACTGTAGGATGGCTCAGAAGGGGGGAGGGTAGAGTTGGACTCACTAATTGGGGAATAGCAGCGTTTTAAGTTGTTTGCGGAAGGCCAAATATGAGGGTTCCATTCGCAATCTGCGGGGTAGCTGGTTCCACCGAGTGGCAGCTTTAACAGAGAAGCGACGGCCTCCGGTACGTGATCTCCTAAACTTAGGGACATTCGCCAGATGTTCGTTGTCCGACCTTAGGGATCTCAGAGCTTTATACGGGGTGACCATTTCTTTAAGAATGGCTGGGCCTTGTCCGTTCATGAGCTTATGGGCGATACACATAGCCTTAAACTCTATTCTCTCCCGCACTGGTAGCCAGTGGAGTGTTTTAAGGGCAGGTTTTGCAGAAGACCTAGAGGGGAGCCCAAGCAGCAGACGAGCGGCAGCGTTTTGAGTTCGTTGCAACTTTCCCAGGGTAGATTCCGGGGCTCCCAGGTAGAGAGCGTTACTATAGTCCAGGCGGGCCAGAACCAGTCCCTGGATCAGTAGCTTCCTGGAGAGGGGGGGAAGGAGGGGGAGAATCTTGCGGACCGACCGCATAAGTCCAAAACAGGTGCCGGCGGTTTTAGTGGCCTGTGTTTTCAAGGTGAGGTCTGGTTCAAGCCAGACCCCTAGGCTCTTGAGTTCTTTCTTTGGGGTGGGAACCTCGCCCAGGGAGTCGGGCCAGACAGATGGAGGAATGGATGTCCATTTTTTCCCCATCAACATGACCTCTGTCTTAGACCCATTTAGCTTGAGCGAGGATTCGCACATCCAGTGATGGATCTTCTGGAGGCAGTGTAGAAGGCTGTCTGGGTGTTGGTCTAGGTGCGATAAAGAGACGACCAATTGCGTGTCGTCCGCGTAGCTGACGATCTTAAAATCAAAAGGGGCAACTACCTCTTCCAATGGGGCCATATAGGCATTAAAAAGGGTAGGGCTCAAGGAGGAGCCCTGAGGAACCCCGTTTACCAGAGGAAGAGGGTCAGATCGTGAACAGCCATCCCAGACCTGAAAGGAGCGGCCCGAAAGAAAAGACTCCAGCCAGGCCAGCGCTGTGCCCCCGAGTCCCGCCTCAGCCAGCCTATGGAGCAAGACACGGTGATCCACCGTGTCAAAGGCAGCACTGAGGTCCAGGAGGAAGTAGGGTGGTTTAAGGAATCACTGGACCTAGGCCGTACTATATTGTGTTCATCCTCCATGCAGTCACAACATTATAAAACTCTGTATTCACTCTATCATACCCCCGCCAAGATAGCCAAATGGGGCAGGACCATGGGTACCAACTGCCCCGGATGCAACACTAGTGAAGCCGCTAGTATTCACATATTTGCTACCTGTCCTTAAGTACATACGCGAATCAGGGATATTGAGGGTTTTCTGGACAGATCATTGGGGATTCAAATTAAACTTAGTCCAGCTCGGATAATTTTAGGTCTGGGTATGGAAGGAGCTGACACACAGCAGGAATTTCTGTTCGTGGCAATGTCAGTATACAGATTGACCTTAGCAAGGGCATGGCTTGATAAAAATCCGCCAGCGCTACAAACCTGGCTGGCTAATCTGTTGAATGCATATAATATGGAGAAGAATATTTATGCACGAAAAGGGAAAAGGGGAAGGACATTAGGCTTAAGAATATGGCAACCCATAAGTAGGTGGAAGGAAGGACTTGGGCCGCAGGTAGACCCAAGAAGGGCTTAATGTTTAATGGTGGTAAAGTAAAAAATATAAATAATGATGGTGGAAATGCGTAATGAAATGTTTGTATATCTTGTAATAGAGCTCATATAGCTATGAGGCATGAAGTAATAATGCTGAACAATGTATAATGTATAAAGTGTGTGCAACATGGAAAATAATAAATATAATTAAAAAAAAAAGGATAGGTGCAGAGCACATGGCCTTCTTCAGGTCTTCAAATGCCTTTTGACAGCTAACTGTCCACTGAACCTTTCTTGGCATTTTATTGGATGTCAAGTCATTTAATGGTGTCACAATGGACCCATAGTTCTTTACAAACTTCCTGTAATACCCAGTCAGGCCCAAGAAGGCTCTGACTTGTGTCTGGGTAGTTGGAGGAGCCCAGTCCTGTATGGTCTGGATCTTGCTCTCCAGTGGTTGAACCTGACCCCCACCTACTAGGTGGCCCAGGTACACAACCTTACTCTGCCCTATCAGTCACTTGGTAGCCTTGATAGTCAGGCCTGCCTTTTGCAGGGCCTACAGAACTTCCTTCAGGTGGACCAGGTGATCCTCCCAGATGGAGCTGAAGACAGCAATATCATCTAGTTATGCTGCACAAAAGTCATCCAACCCAGCAAGGACTTGATTCACCGACCTTTGGAAAGTGGCAGGTGCATTCTTCAAACCAAAGGGCACTACCACAAATTGATAATGTCCACTGGGGGTTGAGAATGCTGTTTTGGCTTTAGACTCCTCAGCTAACCTGATTTGCCAATAGCCAGCTGTCAAGTCAAATGTGCTCAGAAATTTGGTAGAAGCCAACCTATCTATGAGCTTATCTGCCCTTGGAATGGGATGAGCATCTGTCCTAGTGACAGCATTGAGACCTCTGTAGTCCATACAAAACCTCATTTCTCTCTTTCCATCTTTGGTATGGGGTTTTGGCACAAGGACTACTTGGCTGGCCCATGGGCTCTCTGATGGCTCAATCACTCCAAGTTCAAGCATTTTCTGCACCTCAGCCTTTATACAATCCCTGACATGGTCAGGTTGCCTGTAGATTTAATTCTTCACAGGCAGACTGTCACCAGTGTCCACCTCATGGGTGCACCAGTTAGTTTGACTGGGTGTGAGAGAAAACATATGTCTATGAGCCTGCAACACCTGTTTGCAGTCCCATTGCTGCTGGTCAGTGAGGCTGCCTGCCAAGGCTACTCCATCCACTGAACCATCATCAGGGTTCTGGGATAACAGGTCTGGGAGAGGGTCACTCTCTTCCTCCTGCTCCCCATCTGTGGCCATGAGCAAACTCATGTCCTCCCTGTCAACAAATGCTTTCAATCTGTTTACATGGAGCACCCTGTGGGGGCTCCTAGGGGTGCCAAAGTCCACCAAGTAGGTGACTTCTCCCTTTTTCTTCAGTATGGTGTAGAGTCCAGACCATTTGTCTTGGAGAGCTGCTGGGGCCACTGGCTCCAACACCCATACCTTCTGCCCTGGCTGGTACTCAGTAAGAAAAGCCTTTTGGTCATGCCAAGCTTTCTGTAATTCTTGGCTTTCCTCCAGGTTTTTGGTTGCCTTCTCCATGTATTCAGCAATCCTGGAGCAGAGACCAAGTACATAGTCCACAACATCAAGTTTAGGCTTTTTGAGAGGTAACTCCCATCCTTCCTTCACAAGACACAATGGACCGCTTACAGGGTGGCCAAACAAAAGTTCAAAAGGGCTGTAGCCAACCCCCTTCTGTGGGACCTCTCTGTAAGCAAAGAGTAGGCAGGGTAAAAGGATGTCCCATCTTCGCCTGAGCTTTTCAGGTAACCCTTTTATCATTCCCTTTAGGGCCTTGTTGAACCTTTCAACAAGCCCATTGCTCTGTGGATGATAGGGTGTGGTAAACTTATAGTTCACTCCACACTCCTTCCACATTGCTTTCAAATATCCAGACATGAAGTTGGTACCTCTGTCTGAAAGAACCTCCTTTGGAAAGCCCACTCTGGAGAAAACTGCCAGGAGGGCCCTTGCCACAACAGGTGCTGTTGTGGTCCTCAGGGGAATTGCCTCTGGATACCTGGTGGCATGATCCACTACCACCAGTATAAATCTGTGCCCAGATGCTGTTTGTGGATCCATGGGACCAATAGTGTCAATTCCAACTCTCTCAAAGGGCACCCCCACCACAGGTAGTGGTATCAGGGGGGCCTTTGTGGTGCCACCTGTTTTGCCACTGGCTTGGCAGGTGACACAGGAGCGACAAAACTCCTTGGTATCTTCTGACATGTGAGGCCAGTGAAAGTGAGGGACACGCCTGTCCCAAGTCTTGTTCTGGCCTAGGTGTCCTGCAAGGGGAATATCCTGGGCCAAGGTGAGAAGGAAGCACCTAAATTGCAGAGGGATAACCAACCTCCTGGTTGTACCAGGCTTGGGGTCTCTAGCCTCTGAATAAAGGAGCCCATCTTCCCAATACACTTCATGGGTACCTTGAGCATTCCCAGCAGCCTCAGGAGCAGCTTGCTGTCTGAGGGGTTCAAGAGAAGGGCAATCTAATTGGGCCTGCCCCAGGTCTGCCCTTGAGGGTCCTCCTGTCCCCAGAAACTCAACCTGATCAGGTTCAAGTTCTTCAGAGACAGTCTCCTCTTGGATCACAGAACCAGTCTCCTGTGAGATCTGATCCTCAACCTGGAGCAAGTGGGAAGGCACTGCCTTAACCCTCTTGCTCTTCCTCTTGGGTTGTGGTTGGTCTATTGTTTCAAGATCCACCACAGGTTCAGGTAGGCACTTCTTGGCCTGAGTCCTGGTTACAGCAAGGACATGTGCTGAAATACCTAACATCTCTGCATGAGTCCTGTACTCCAATTCTGACCATACTGAGTTCTCTAGATCATTGCCCAAAAGACAGTCTACTGGGAGGTCTGCAGTCACAACAACTTTCTTGAGGCCATTTACCCCTCCCCAGGAGAAGTTAACAACAGCCACACTATGTGTAGTAGTGGCATTGCTAGCGTTGGTCACTAGGTAACTCTCACCTAGTACAATTTGTCCAGGGTCCACAAAGTTAGGTGTCACCATAGTGGCACTGGCACGTGTGTCCCTGTAGGCCTGAGCCAGTTTCTCATTAATTAAAGGCGTCTGTCTATACTTGCCCAAATTATTGGGACTCACAGTAGTGGGCATGGATATGTCCACATCATAGAGCAGAACTGCCTGAGTAGGGATTCTGACTAGGCCAGACTCCATCTCAGTACCCAGGGTCAACCCTACTAAACCCTTGGGTTGTGTACCACCACTGCTAACTGTACTAGGGGGTGCAGGTGCCTTAGGGGCTGCAGTGGTAGGAACTGGATTTTTCTTGGTGCATTCACTCCCCCAGTGGGAAGTGGACTTACAAGTATTGCACCAAGGTTTCTTTGGGCCATCATTCTTCTTCTTCTTGTTTCCAGTTTGGGAACCACCCTCCTTATTAGAAATATTTTGGGGGCCTGAAGAAGACTTCTGGTCTTTTTCTTTCTTATCTCCACCCTTCTGGTCGGCCTTTTTCTGATCACCACCACCTTGGTTCTGGTTCTTCTGCTTAATCCTGGTTCTGACCCATTTGTCTGCCTACTTTCCCAATTCTTGGGGAGAGGTCAGATCTGAGTCAATCAGGTATTGATGCAACAGCTGGTTCTGACAATTATTAAGGATCTGTTCTCTCATTATTAGATTGTACAATCCTGTATAGTCTGAAACTTTACTTCCCAGCAACCAACCCTCCAGAGCCTTAGTGGCACAATCAACAAAGTCAGTCCAGTCCTGAGTCTGAGCTTTTTGGGTATCTCTGAACAACAACCTGTATTGCTCAGTGGTTAGGCCAACCCCCTCAATAAGAGCACTCTTCAGGACAGTGTAGTTTTTAGCATCCTCAGGTCTAACTGTGAGGAGTCTATCCCTCCCTTTCTCAGAAAAGGAGTACCATAAGATTGCTGCCCACTGTTCTTGAGGAACCTGCTGTACCATGCAGGCTCTCTCCAGAGCAGTCATCCATTTGTGGATGTCATCCCCTTCCTTGTAGGGGGGCACAATCTTTGTCAGGTTTCTATTATCACAGGACCTGTCTTTCTCTCTAGGAATTATGCTGCCACCAGTGGAATCTAATCCACTCAATTTTTGTTTCCTTGCTAAAGCAAGTTTAGCTTGGGCCAAGGCTACCTCTTCGCTCTCTGTCTGGAGTTGGACAGCCCTCATTCTGGCCCTATGCTCTCTTCTTTGGGGGGAAGTCATTCCCCTTTGAGATTCTCTTGAAGCACTAGAAATGTGAGAATCCCTTGAGGGAGATCTCACTCTTCTATTGCCTGGAATTATTCGGTTATGTACTCTGGGGAGTTGCTGGCCCTCTCCATTTCCATGTAGGAACACGTTTGCTTGGCTAAGCCTCCCAACTGGTACCTGGGTATCCCCTTGATCATGATCTGACTCTTCCTCTTCTTATTCAGGGTTCACCTCCTTATTTTCTACCTCTGGGGTGGTGTTCTCAGTCTCTGGGGGATTCACTCCATATCCTGACCCTAAGGGAGCTACTCTAGCTTTCTCAAGATCATCCTTCTCCAGGATGGCAATCAGGATGGGAATGGTAGGGTTGTGACCCTTTTTCACCCCCCTTGAAGTATACAAGGTACTCAAGTCCTTATGGCTGAGTTTGTCATAGCTGGAGGGTGCCTTGGTAAGGTCACCATCCACAGGCAGAGCATTGGAAGGCTCACCTGTGCCAGACATGACTTCTAGTGAGGTGTAAGTGGTGCACTTACCTACACTAAGTGTTTTCCTGCTGTACCTTGCTAGTGAGTTGTAGGCAGGGTGTGCTAACCCCTTTAATCTACAACTACTAAGTTCAGTGGAACTTAAATATGTAAGCTTTGTTTATATGTACTTAGGTACTTAATGTGATCTTTCAATTTGATAAAAAAGATTGCAATGGTAAAACAACAGCAAGCTCAAATGCCACCGCTGCCACCAATGTGAGAAGTTGGCCTGATATATGATGTCTCCAATTCTGGGGGCACCTTGTATCAGTCCAAACAATCCCTTATGGTGGTGGTTGTAAGTCAACCTTATAGACAAGCTATCCTAGGGGTAGCATGGACTAAGCAGCCTTCAGGCTAAACTCAAGAGGGCATGTGAAGCCAGCTGTTTTACCAATCCCAATCCTGTAATATCAAATGGAAGGACACCACACAAGTTATATATTATAAAAATATATGTATTTATTCTCAGAATAATCCTCTATACTCTTTATGAGTCTAGAAGCACAAGCGTTTAAACAAAAGCACAGTAAAACATATGAAAGTTTCACAATTATGGATGAGGCCCAGGGGCCACTCAAACCATATACTAAAATAGTGGTATAAGTATCTCTACTCGAACAGTGGCAAGGCCTGAGGCATTGGGAATCGCTGGGGCTATTCGGTACTAGCAGTGGTGAAGTCGGAAAAGCCAGCGGGACTCGGGTGCAGCGCTTAAAGCACACGCATGCACCAATGCAAAGTCAATGGTGCATAAAAGTTACAAAGTTACTGTTTTAGGAGTCTTCCGACTGGACTAGAATTACCAAACTTTAGACTTAGACACTAGAGGAGTATACCAATGCAGGAGCACTGGCATTCTCGAGTTACCTCACCCACAGGAAGCAGGTGCATAGGTGCCAAAGTGTGTCGGGTTTCGTCACGCAGTCTGATGGTGTCTGGAGATGAAGATGCTGCAGGCGTCCTGAAAAGAAGAGACCGGTTGGATCCAAGGGTGGATCGAAGATGTACAGTACCTGAAAGCAGAGGGGACAGAGTCTGGGTCACTCAGCAGTGACCAGGGTGGAACCAGGAAGGAACCAGGCAATGTTGGGCGCAATCAGGTGGTTGTTATGAAGCTTGTCTCCGCTGCCACGTGGGCTCTGGGGCACAGAGGATGTCCAGGAGTGGATCACGAGCTGTCCCAAAAAGGCTCTAGCTGTCGGCGGTGTCGACTTCCGGAGTGGAGCAAACAAACCTTGGCAAGCGCAACCCACGCAGGATTCGAAGATCGCTTCTTACTCGGACCAGCAAGGTCAGAGCGGGTGCTCCTTTTCAGGGGAGTAAGGGCCAGTCCAGAGCAACCGGACTGGCAGAGCAAATTCAAAGGTTCGTCGGTACTGGGGCCACTAGCCAATGGGCAAGCGACCGGACCAACGCGTCAAGCAGCAAAATTCAGAAGGGCCCCACGCAGAACTTGGTGAGTGTGGAGGGGGTAGCTTTGGTGCAAAAACTGCTCGGGGCTGGGGCTTCTCAAACCCTAATGCACAGCATCGAGGGAGCCTCGGGAGCTGCACGGTCAGCTCTTTGTGGTTTTTCCAAGATGGCCGGCCCCACGCTTCAGATCGCCTCCACGGGTCTCAGATTCGCTGGGACTGTGGATCGGGCTGTTGAAAGGCGGGAAAGCTGGGTCTTGTTGATCTCTGTCACTCAAGTTCTGGCAGCAATTGCAACAAAGCAAATGGTGAAGCTTGTTTCCGGTCCAGGGAAGACATGGCTTGGCAGTTCGGGCTGGACTGTTCGCACAGGGTCAGACTGATTTGCATATATCCATGTCTGAACTGGGGTGGCAGATTGGGCTAAAGAACGGTGATGGATGGCCGCCATAAGTGTGGCAGGGTATGCTCAGACGTGAGTCCCTTGCTCACGTTGCCACTGGATTCAAGCAAGCCGGGCTGAAGATGGCTGGAATGCCAGAAACCGGTCCTCGGAAGCTTGTTTCCGGTCCAGGAAAGACATGGCTTGGCAGTTCGGGCTGGACTGTTCCCATGAGGCACAGGGTCAGACTGATTTGCATATAGCCATGTCTGAACTGGGGTGGCAGAGTGGGCAAAAGAACGGTGATGGATTAAACCCAGATCTTTTGACTGGGTGTGAGTGTTTGATTGATTCAGATGCTCCGTCCATCACCACCCCCTTTTGTACCGCTTGAGGTGCTGGATGGTGCCTGTTTGCACAGGGTGGTCACTCCTTGACCACAAGGGAGATTCTTCAGTCTTCCACGTTGAGTGGGATGTCGAAGGGTCCAGAGTTCTGTGTCAAAGTTTCAGTCAGGATAATCTGATGTGCGCTGGCACTGCTCCCACTCTTATTCCAAATCTGTGGGCTGGATTACCTGCTAGGTCCCTCCTATGGGTGGGACCAGGGAAGGGGGTGGTTACACCCCTTTCCCTTTGTCCAGTTTCACGCCAGAACTGGGGCTGGTGAGCCCCAGAACCGGTTTGACTGGATTATGCAAGGGGAAGCCTTGTGCTCTCCATGCAGTGTCTAGTTTTTTTCAGCCCTCCCTGCTCCAATCCACTATCTCCTGTCTGGGGTTGTGTCGCACCTCCCCGCGACAGCAAACCCTTTGTCCAGGCCTCCTCTGCCAAGTTTCGGTCAGCAGCAGGAGGTCAGACTTGTGTCGGGGCAGCAGCATCCATTTTGTGATGCTGAGGCTCTGGTTAGGATTAACCGCGTTTCAGTAAAGTAACATGTCTTCGCCCTCTAGAAGGGTGGAATGCTACCCCCGTCACCAGGACTGGCGAGGGGGTAGTATTCCAAAACGTATGACACCAAACACGACATATTTTGATAAAGCCAAACCAAAGTTAGCACATAACCGCGAGGATTATAATGCACTTAAGAGCATATGGTATGGCAATATCCCGGAACAGCTAAGGGAGTTGGTCCCGACAGCTGTAGACAGGCTCAGCTCATGCTAGAGCACCGTCTCACATAAAACCAAGCACTCCGCCTCCAGGATTGTTAAGGCCTGCCATAGGAGTGACTTATAGGTATATAGGTGTCCAGATATAGGTTTAGATATAGTTATACTATATCTAAGCAAGGGGTGATTACACCACCTTGCCCCAGCTGAGTGATCATCCAGTTGTGTCGATTTAAGTACCAACCAGGGGTGGCAAAAGATATGCTGCAGCCCCTGGTAGGCCTTGGATGCACCTATGCCTTTGGCACCTATAGTGCACTGTATAGGGGCTGACAAGGTGTCCAGTACCAAATTGGTTATGTACCTATAGTACATGTATGTGAATTTAGAGAGAGAACAGAAGGCTGTGGGTCTGTTTAGCAGGCCCACAGCCACATTAAGTTGAAAACCAGTGAAGCAAAAAGCAAAAATTGGGGTGACCATAGGAAAGCAGACCCTACTCTCCTACAATCACCGATTGTCAGAACGCAAAAATGGTAAAAGTCGAACGGAACATCCCCCTCTTCACTTTGAGAGGAGTCTGAGCAACACTGGGAATACCAGCACATCGGCAGAGCCAATGGAGATAGGTTCAGTGAGGGCCTTCTTGACCTTAGAAGAAAGAGAACAAATGTGAAAGATCAGTTTGTGTTTTTACTGTGGACGTAAGGGTCAGTATGTGCGGGACTGTATGAGTAACCCAATCAACCAAATAAGGGATTCTCAAGTAGCAGTTACCAAGGCAGAAAAGAAGACTAACATCTTACTAGCTCAAAAAAAAAAAAAGAAGGGAGGTTATAGGGCATAAAAAAGACCCCTTCATTGAGTGAATTTAAGCAAGACCCTAAAGAACATTTTTATTTAGCAATCGTTTGTACATAGATGACAAGTGGCAGTCAGTAAAGGCTATGTTGGGTTACGGTGCCACGGGAATTTTTATTGATGAAGTCCTAGCACAAGACCTACAATGTACTCTTAAGTAATCTGTGCCAGAAGCAGTGGTGGCGGTAGATGGAAGAAATTGGGTGTCAGGCCCTATCTGTTACCAAACACTCTTCGGTGTAACATCATCAGAGCTCCTCAATGCGGATTAATTTTAGGCCTTCCTTGATTGTGAAAACACAAACCTCATTGCTTTTCAACTCCCCATATTGTCTTGAAAAATGTGAAGAAACCTAGAAGAATCCTGTGAAAGTTCTGTCTCAAGACGTGTTATTGCAAAAGCAGAAGAGAAAGAAGTGGATTTACTGAAGCAGTATCATTTCATAGAAGTATTCAGTGAGCAGCAAGCATAAGTGTTACCACCCCACAGGGTCTACGATTTCCAGATTGATTTAATCCGCGGAGCTGTGGTGTCTTGTGAGAGAATTTACGCACTAACAGAACCTGAGAATGGACATTTGCAGGGTTACGTGGGAAAATACCAAAAGGACAGGTTTATACACCCTTCAAAGTCTCCCGTAGCGCCTTCTTTGTTTTTTATACTAAAGGCAAACAGTGAGTTGAGAGTTTGTGTAGACTAAATAAATGTCACAGTAACAAATAGTTATACTTTACCATTGATACCGGTATTGTTGGACCAGGTTCGAAAGACGGTGATCTACACTCAACTGGATCTGAAAGATGTAAATAATTTAGTAAGGATGAGAAAAGGCGATGAATGGAAGACTGCCTTCAGAACAAGGTATGGCCTGTTTGAATGAAGAGTCATGCCCTTCAGCTTATGCAACGCCCCAGCAGCATGCCAGTTCTTTTTGAATGATGTCTGGAGAAAATACCTAGACATCTTTGTGATTGTCTACATTGACGACATTTTGATTTATACACCAAAAATCGAACAACAGACTTCACAGGTTCAGGCAGTGTGCCAGATTCTACAGAAGAATCATTTGTTTTGTGAACTCAGCAAGTGAGAGTTTCATGTGGAAAAATTCAAGTTCGGGGAGTAATACTTTCAGTAAAAGGTCAAAAGATGCCAGAATGAAAGATACAGGCAGAACAAAAGATAAGGCGGTTATGGATTGGCCGGAACTAAAAAATACCAGAGATATACACTGTTAAATGGAATTCGCCAATTTCTTTTGCCGATTTACAAATCAGTAGTGGCTCCCATCACCAAACTGTTAGAAAGAGCACAGCATATCAGTAGTCTCCAGAATCACAAATTGCATTTCAACATTTGAAAAAGGCGCACACATCCGCAACAATACTGGCACATCCTGATACAGAAAGACCACATATCATCGAGGCTGCTGCTTCTGAAGTGGCAGTTGGACCCGTTTTGTCACAAAGACATAAGGAAACAGGACAATTGCATGCAGTGGCTTACATGTCAATGAAACAAATTAAAGCAGACAGCCATTACACAATAGCAGAGAAGGAGCTACTTGCCATTCAAGAGCCCTTCAGGGAGTGGGGACATAACCTTATGGGAGCAAATCATGTTATCACTGTTTACACAGATCATGGGGCCCTGTAGTTTATGAAAGCATCAAGATTACTCATACCACGAAAACTAAGCTGGATACTTTCTTTGCAGAGTACAATTTCATAGTGACATATCGACCTGGGGTGGAGAATCAAAAAGCTGGTGCTTTAACTTGACAGGAATCTATGCTTGAATAGGAGAAACCGAATAATCAAGCTATCATAAACCCAACCAAGGTGATATGTATGTTAAAGACTCATCAGTTCCAGGAGCAAGTATCACAATCCATCTAGAGATCCATATGGAAACAATGGTTAAACAAGAACCCTGACTGGGTAATGGCAAAAGGCCTACACTTAAGAGGAAAATAACTGCTAATTCCTCATATTGATTTACAGCAACAGATCTTAAAGTGGTGCCATGATGGAATGGATAAATCCCTAGAAAGAGTGTTACAGCAATTTTGGTGGCCGGCCGTACGATCAGATGTGCAAAGAATGCTTCGGAGATGTGAGAAGTGCATTCAAGCTAACACCAAACATACAAAGCCTCAGGGGTTACTGCAGCCATTACTTATTCCAGAGATCCCTTGGGAAAATATAATAATGGACTTTATTGTAGGACTACCTACAGATGAAGGATGCTGTACCATCATGGTAGTAATAGATAGACTTACGAAGATGGGGCATTTCATTGCGTGTCAACAGATTCCATCATCGGGTCAGTTTGCTCATCTTCTGCTTTTGAAAATAATGTGTTTACATAACTTACCCACAGTTATAGTGTTCGACAGAGGCTCACAATTCACCAGCCAATTCTGGAAAGTATGGCGTTCCATTCTACAAAGATCTTGCAACAAGTCTACAAGCTTCCACCCTCAAACTGATGGTCAAACAAAAAGTCTGAACCAAACATCGAAGCAGTATCTGTGATGTTATGTTGATCACACCAAGAATAACTGGGTTAATCTGCTTTGGCTCGCAGAAGTAGCTTATAATAGCGCCAAACATAGTTCAACCAAATTGGCTCTGTTTTTTGTGCCATCAGCTTTCATCCACTATTTATTCCTTTGCTACATCCTGTGTTGACTGAGAAAATTCCAGATATCCAAGAGAGAAAAAAAATGTATAGACTAATTTAAAGATGGCACAAAAAAATGCCTGCAAGAAGCCAAGGTGCAAAACAAGAGACAAGCAGACACACACAGATGATCCAGTCCTGTGTACAAGAAAGGAGATGCACTATGGCTGTCTACTAAGAACATCCGTTTCAAAAGATATTGTGTATTCAATCCTAAGCAAACCAGTCCATACAAAATAATTAAGTGTATAAATCCTGTGGCAATGAAGCTGACATTGCCATCAAATATGAGGATACATCCATTGTTTCACATGTCATTGTTAAAGGCTTCTTATAAACTAGTAAAGAAGGCTCCAACATCTATCTAGATCAATAATGAACCTGAATACAAAGGGAAATCAATCCTCAACTCCAAGAGAAGAGGGTCTTCTTTATGGTACCTATTATCCTTTAAAAACTATGGACCAGAGGAAAACTCCTAGGACCTAAACTGAAAGAGTATCCCACCTGATATATACGAGGACAGTCAGGCACTATTCTCGGCTAGTGGGGCACCATCTGCTCAAACGCGGTTAAGGAAGCATTCCTTTTTGTTAAATAACCCTCACACACTCTAGTAGTGGCATGCTTCCTCATCTGGTTCAGCCTGACTCCTAAAGGTGAGGGTGGGATAGACCAAGTTCCAGGGAGCACCTAGGAGAAATTGGCCAGGGGCTTTTATAGATTAAAAATCCTCCTCTGACTCCAGGTATCTCTTTATTAGCGGAGTCGTAGGGGATATTAAAAAATAGAATGAAAAGGGGCTGTAAGGAGGTAATGGTCCTATGACCCTAATGCCAACATGTTCAGCCCTTTTGGTAGGCCCAAGAGGGTCCTGGGCTTTCTTGAGGGCAATTGGATTTCTCTCCCTGGTTCTGTGAATAGGTACTACCTATATTTCAATGTGCAGAAAGCTGCACTTATTAGGACCGGTAAGTGGTATACTTATCTCTGATCCGGTAACGTTGGATATCCTGTCCGCCTGTCAAAAACACACGGATTGGTATTACCACTCATGTCCAACTTGCGCTGCGCCTATATCACCCAAAACCTTCAACTGGAATGGGTGCTATAGCATGCATTCATCCAACATGCTTTATATGCTCGTGAATTAAACATGCATCCTGGGGGTATCGCTAGGCAGCTTCTCTTTTTGAGTGGAGATGCAATTTACATTTCACCACCCATATTATGGAATTCAGGTAAACAATGGTGTAGTGTTTTTATATGCATTCATAATCATCCTGCACCTTTACACTCATACTTCTGGGTGTTGATATTATCTGCATCTTGTCACCTTACTGTCGGTGTTATTTCCTGCATCACATGTTCTTACCCTTTCGCAGAGGTTCAATATTATCTCATGAGACTGCGGGTTAACGGGTAGCCCTGTATTCAAACTCTGCACGTGTGTGAGCCAGCGATAAAAGGAGGGAGAAAAAAACAAGAGACACTTGCTTATTACTATACTGTGGCTGCTTGCCCCGCACTCATCTCTAGATCGCTTCTTGAACATTCATCCTCACCTTTTACTTACTTCATAAAAGGCCCTGCCCCACTTTCTCACCTACTTGGGTCCGCGTCTCCCGGCATTTAAATTTGCCAGGACCGCGTCTTATAGCATGATTGGGACTCAGCATTTCCGGGTTGCACAGGGGTGAAGACCCTCCCCTGGTACGTCCTACTGGCATCATTCTGTATGTCCTGGATACAGGACTACAAATTTACGATGGCACATTGGGATATATAGTTCCAGAGAACAACTATCCCTTTTTCTTGGTAAACACACAGACGTATGTTTTACGCCAGTGTTGGGGATAAATGATGGCTTCTTTGTCTGGCATGGCTCTACGGCGATATGTTAGCAGGTGTATGGCCCTCATTCTTCGATTCTATTTCTTATGTAGAAAGAATAGTTTCTACATATATTATGGCACCTGGCCTCTTGTTTGCAGCGTATGTTCTGTAGTGAAGCGTCATTATCATTAGCAATGGCATGTGTTTGAACTAATATTGCATCACTATTGGGAAAAATAAGGTTAGCACAGAACAGAAGAGATATTGTGCTATAATGTCACATGACTCTTGTCATGCACAAGAAAAAGGAGGTGCCATGTGTTAGGTGCTGAAATGTCAACAAAGACACATTTCCAACGCATGTATTTTCGGTGTAAGTACATGTCTCCCGAGTTAAAAGACCATTAATCAGTGAACTGTAGTAGCCCTTAGTGTTGCCTCATTACGGTATATGTGTGTGTTCATTAATGTTGGTTCTGCCACTATCATGGTTTTCAGAACATCATTATTGGTTAGGGCACCACATTGTTAGTATATGGATTGGTAATGAAAGAGCTCTCATGATCTTCATACAACATGATGTTCCTAATGGGAGTTCATTTACGATTCAACTGGTTCCATTGGATATAATTGTTAAGTCCTAGTACGTGGGTATGAAGTCTGTAAAACCACTGATGTCCTTTTTCCAGTAGTCTCTGTGATATGCCCATGCTACTCTTGAGTTTCTCAATCATGGTCCACTCTAGATCGTTGTCTGAATGTCCCTTCTCAAGGTAGTGAACCACACGGATCGTGCCCCATTACTTGTGGTTGGTTCCACAAGGTCGTTTGTGTATTTTGTTGCGTCTAAAAGAGAACATAGGTTTTGCAAACTCATTACCTACAATTCATCATCTAACGCTATCAAGAAAATAGTTAACAACAAGTGGCACATACTTACCTTCAACCAACTAGAATTTGCGAAACCTACGTGCTCTTTTAAACGCAACAAAAGCCTCAGGAATCCACTAATCAACACTGACAGTTGGAAATCAGAACAGAATACACAAACAACCTTATAGAACCAACTGCAAGTAATGGGGCACTATCTGTGTGGTTCATGTATTGTCTGCCAGTTCACTTCCCACACCGCCCACATTGATCTGGGCATGGCACACCCATGAGAACAGCGAGACCACACAAATTGCAAAACTGAAAACGTTGTGTATATCATCACTTGTCCCTGTAAAGACAGATACATTGGAATGACTACCAGGAAGATCAAAACGCAGATATGTGAACATAAGAGCACAATCCGAATTGTGGTCACAGCTACCAAACTCACTTCTCACTATCTCAAGAAAGGAAATTCAGACAATGATCTAGAGTGGACTGAGTGATTGAGAAACTCAAGGGTGGTAGTGGCATATCACAGAGACTGCCAGATAAAGAACAGCGGTAGATTTACAGAATTCAGACCCATGTACTAGGACTTAATGATTCCATTCCATGGAACCAGCTGAATCATAAATGAACTCCCATTAGGAGCATCCTGTTGTATGAAATTCTTGAAGGCTCTTTCATTATCAATCCATATATCCTAACACTGTGGTACCCTAACCTATAGGGATGTCCTGAAAACCATGATAGTGGCAGAACCAACACTAATGAACATACACATATGCAGGAATGAGGCAACACTAAGGGCTAATATAGCTGACTGATTAATGGTCTTTTAACTCGGGAGACATGTGCTTACACCGAACACACATGTGTTGGAAATGTGTCATTGTGGACATTTCCTCACCTAATATATGGCACCTCCTTTTTCTTGTGCATGACAAGAGTCATGTGACATTGTAGCACAATATCTCTACTCTTCTGTGCTAACCCAATTTTTTCCCAATAGTAATGCAATATTAGTTCAAACACATGCCATTGCTAATGATAATGATGCTTCACTACGGAAGATACGCTGCAAACAAGAGGCCAGGCACCATAATATATGAAGAAACTATTCTTTAGGCATAAGAGATAGAATCAAAGAATGAGGGCCATACACCTGCTAACATATCGCCGTAGAGCCATGCCAGACAAAATAGCCATCATTTATCTCCAACACCGGCGCATAACATACGTCCTTGTGTTTACCAAGGAAATGGGTTAGATGCGCTCTGGGACTTCATATCCCAATGTGCTGTTGTAAATCTGTAGGCCTGTATCCAGAACATACAGAATGATGCCAGTAATAAGCACTAGGGGCGGGGCTTCAACCCTGTGCAATCCAGAAATGCGTAGTCCCAAACACGCTATAGAAATGGTCTCGGCAAAGTGTTCGAAATGCCGGGAGACGCAGACCCAAGTAGGTGAGCAAGTGGGGCAGGAACTTTGATGAAGTAAATAAAATGCGACGATATGTATGAATGTTCTAGAAGTGATCTAGAGATATGTGTGAGGCAAGCCTCCACAGTATAGTAATAAGCAAGTGTCCCTTGTTTTTTTTCTCCCTCCTTTTACCTCTGGCTCACACACGTGCAGAGTTTGACTACAGGACAACCCCTTGACCCGCAGTCTCTTGAGATAAAATTGAATCTCTTCAATAAGGTAATAACATGTGATGCAGGAAGTAACACTGAAAGTAAGGGGACAAGATACGGGTAATATCAACACCCGTAAGTATGAGTGTTAAGGTTCAGGATGATTATGAATAGGTGTAGAAACACTACACCGATGTTTACCTAAATTCCACAGTATGGGTGGTGAAATGTAAATTGCACCTCCACTCTAAAACAGAAGCTGCCTGGGGCAGCAATACCCCGCAGGATGCACATTTTATTCATGAGCATATAAAGCATATTGGATGAATGCACGCTGTAGCACCCATTCTGATTTGAGTTTTTGGGTGATATAGGCGCAGCGCAAGTTGGACACGTGAGGTAATACCAATCAATGTTTTTTCACAGGCGGACCTTTACCCAGGGAACACCTTTTACCCCCTTCAGGACCACTTGGACCCGTTGGACACGCTTTTATTTTACCAGCTGCGTGCTATCTGTCAGAAACTACACTCTACATTCCCTCAGCCCCCTCCCTCTATGCGGGCTCTTGACTTCATATATACATCCCCGTCCCCACACAAATTGCCACCAAACTATACGCTTTTACTCTAACGTCCACCTTCATTTCCAGACAGTGCGCTGGAGGCTTGGGGCGAGGATCTCGGCATGGACATTACACAGGCTGACTGGCTTAACTGCTGTAACCAGATGAAGAAGCTGTCACTAATTACCGGCTCCGTCTGATACATTTTAAGTTCCTGCACAGGTTGTACTGCACCCCTGCTCAGCTCCACAAGCTCAGGCTCATTCCCACCGACACAGGCATGCCTTGCGGTGCCCCTGCTGCGGATTTTGCACATCTGGCGTGGTTGTTCCCTAAGGTCTCTGAATTCTGGCGGGCGGTATTCTCCACTGTTTTGGACACTACTAGTACTACAGTACACCCTGACCCTACCCTGTGCCTACTAGGTTTCGTACATTTTTCTCCAGATGCTTCCTGACGCCTAATAGCGATGCTGCTGGTCTTGGCCACGCATAGGGTGGCTATGTGCTGGGGTCGCAGACCTGCTCCTAAGGTTCACAGCTGGCTGGAAGACCCCTCTTGGTGTTAGACTCTGTTATCGGAGTTTTGAGACTTATTACACAACGGTCCCGTCCTGTTGATATCTGGGGCCCTTTGGTGACTTACCTCCACTCCTGTATTCCTCCTAGTGGCGCTCCTTCTCCCGCACTCCCGGCGGGCTTTTTGCCCGCGGCAGGCGCCAGCCGCCAGCCGGTGTCTGCCTCCCCCCTCCATGTACGCCCCCCCCACCCAAAGCGCTCACCATTGATGGGGTAGTTGCGTGTGTGCCCCTCATATATCGAGGATCCCCCGTGCAATGATGCCTGTGATTTCTGCCTTAATGTGTTCATGTTTTTTGCAAGCTACAGTCGACTTGTTTCCGAAGCTTGGCTTGGGCTACAGTGCATTAATGTGAGTTGCTATGTAGCACTGTGTAATGTGTCTGACTTGAATTTCCTCAATAAAGGTTTTGAAAAATAAAAAATAAAAATGTTTTTTTCACCGGCGGACAGGATATCCCACATTACCGGATCAGAGATAAGTATACCACTTAGCGTTCCTAATAAGTGTGCACATTGAAATATAGGTAGTACCTATTCACAGAACCAGGGAGGAAAATCCAATTGCCCTGAAGAAAGCCCAGGACCCTCTCGGGCCAATCAAAGGGCTGAAACATGTTGGCATTTAGGATCATTACCTCCTTATGGCTCCTTTTCATTAAAAATTTTAATATCCCCTACAACTCCGCTAATAAAGGGATACCTGGAGTCAGAGGAGGATTTTTAATCTTTAAAACCCCTTGGCCTCTTTCTCCTAAGTGCTCTCTGGAAGATGGTCGAGCCCACCCTGACCTCTGGGAGTCAGTGTGAACCCGATGAAGAAGCATGACACTACTAGAGTGTGTGAGGGTCATTTAACAATAAGGATTTGCTTCCTTCCCTGTGTTTGAGTGGATGGTGCCCCACTAGCTGAGAATAGTGCCCAAGTGTCCTCATACCCTTCCGGCTGAGGTTAAGTACCCTTTTACTGTAGCCTAGGTTCAATAGGAAACTCTGGGAGCAAGCTTCTAGCATTAAGGCCACTTGTTTGATAAATCAGTAAACACTATCATGAGAAACCTCAACCCATTTAGGATCGTTGAAAGAAGGGATGTTCTGTCATGTGCAAAAACTAGTACAAAGGTCCCCAATACATTAAACACCGTTTATATGGCATTTATAGATTATCGGAGGATACTCACTGAGTACAGAAAGACATTCAGGAAGTTATGGGCATGGTGGGAGGGGCAGAAAGTGGAACAATCCCTGTTCCATAAACAGGAACAGAAGACACGGCGTGGAGCTTCACATGAAGACTACATTTCCCATGAGTCTAGGGGACACAGACCGTGTACACGGAAGGGAGGCAAGTCTACATAATTCCCCGGCAGTATTGCCAGATTTGGCTATTTCCTGCACAATTGGGCGACATTTTTCCCAATTGTGCGGGAAAAACCCATACCGGGCGGGTTGCTATTTTTGGGTTGAATTAAGGCCAGTGTGCGCTAAATACCGTTTGGCAGGCGCCAACCGTGGCGTACGCCTATCACAGTGGCACGTCTGTGTTGGCAGTCCATGGCGTAGCGACTGAGTGGGCAGCGCACCCTGAAATGATTGGAGGAGGACCCCCTGACTGGCCAGCCTGTATGCACGGTCATGACCCTCACCATACCCATGAGCAATGAGCATCAACACATAAATGACACACACACAAGTTGTCCCTCCCCCCAAAGACATGCTGCACATCACGTAATTGTAAGTTCAAGCACACCTGCTGCATGCGCAGCGTTGTACACCCACCACCTAACATAGTAATAGTGTGTTGCAGGCCGAATTGTGGGTCCCCAGGGCCGTCAATCTTCTAGAGCGCGAAAGTGCTACCGATGACAGCCCTGGGCATCATTTTTGTCAAGCTCCAGCGCTCAGTGCATTCAAATGCATACGCACACTCGCCACTCTTTGGCTCTGTTGGTGATTTGATTGCAGTGAGCCTGCGAGACGCAGTCCTCCTCCTGGCTGTCCTGCTGGTTTAATATTCCTTATTGTCCAGCTGAGGTCCTGGCCAGACTCCAGAGTCTCACTCGCTGCCTTGACGGACAACGGAGTGGAGACTTGGAGTAGCATGCTCACCTGACCTGACCCCTCAACCCACCCACGCCGAGTCGGGCTTGGAGACGGCGTGCACTGGGCCTGGGCTGGGCTGGCCGCCTGACCTGGCCTGTGTGCTGCTGTGGCTCCACGGTCGAGTGTCAGTCAGACTGAGAGACCGGGGCCTGGCCTGCAGTGAAGTGAGTCCACAAGTGTCTTGTATGGAGCAGCGGAGCAAGGTAGGACATCAATTATATTTGTAAGAGTTAGCGCAGCAGAGCAGGGTCACCAGCGCTGCCAGTCACTAGCGTAGCTCGAGGTGGGCTTGGGTGGAGGCTGAGATGCAATGGCAGTATTCCAGATAGGAAGGAAGTTAACCAGATCAGGGACACCAAGCAGTAGGTGGTGCAAGTCTCATCCCAATCAGGGAGCGCACAGAAGGCCAGCTACTAATGTGAAAGTAGCTTGGGCAGGCACTAGGCAGTGGCAGCAAAAGAGGTGAGCATGGTTCTTGATGCCAGCACGGGCCAAGCCCATCGGGTAGGTAAACAACAGTTGGTCCGGCCAGTAAGGCAGGGTGCACTCTACGCAATCTTTCAAAGGGGTACGTTGCAGTAGTGGCCTCTCGCTTAATGTTGAGGCCACCCGCATGTGCCAATTCCAAATGCCAATGCAATCTCATTCTCAGGGTGAGGGGGCCCAGGAGATGGGGATCGCTGCCTGGCAATCAGGAAGGGGCGGCCAAGCACAAATTCACTGCAGTGGTCGTAGCGATAGGGGCAGCAGATTTTTAAAGACCAGGATGATGTTGTTCAACTTATCTGAAAAAAGGCAATTGTTGGCTAGAAAAATGTGAAATATTCTATTGTGTTTAATTTCTTTTCTGCGCTTTCCCATGTTGCCGGTCTGTTGCTAAAACATAATTTTCAGGGGGTCTCAAGCCCCAAATATTCTTAGTCTGTTGCTAAGGTACAATACTCCATGCCACTTCACTCTACAGACCAAATGTATAAGTTTCCATGACTTATGTATACAGTTTTAAGAGGCATGTTTCCCTGTGCATAAATGAGTACCATAGTGTGATTGGGCAAGGCCAGGCGACCCGGCGAGGCCACTTTCAAAACAAGTCTAAAGCAAAATTTGTTAAATGTCATAATACACATGGTAGTAGATCTGTTATGTTTCATTGGTTGCCAAGTCTGCATTTTCTGGGGTTAAGGCATCTGCAGAGGGGCCCAGTAAATATCAGGGAATAATAGTTGGTGAGAACTCTGGAGGGTAAAACATTTGTTGGAGAGATCTCGGTTTTTGTGTAGTCCCAGATCTGAATCAAAGTAGTGTAGAAGATGAATGTGTCTCCTGCAAAGCACCTCATGTTGTATGTAGATGACATTTTGTTTTTAATGTAGCTAGGTTAGTGGGCTACTGCTTTGAACACAGATCCTTTTGTTACTTGCAGTTCATAATTAGTAAGCCTTTTAATATTGCACAGTGAGCTATGTAGGATATGTGACTGCTACATCTTTTAAGCATCACTGCCTTTCTTAATCTTTGTTTTGTACTATTGTAAACTTAACAGTGCCTGTTTCACGTTACAAAGTCACAGTAAGGATTGGTCTTAAAAATGAGTAGCATTAAGGCAGGTGTCCAGTTAACTCCCTCCCACTATCTGTATATTGAATAGAATGTATATTTGTCCTTAAAATTGTTCCTGCATAATTTGAGACTTGCTGGTTTAGGGCTGAAACTGGGCCGTGTTGGGCTGGATTTGGGCTTATACTTGAGAGACTTTGGGCTTGGGATGGGTCTCAAAATCTGAAAAAACTGCTCCCCCAGCACCATCAAAACACTGCTAATTATTCTGGTAGGAGCAGCAGTTCATGGCGTTACCTTCCCCTTCATGTCGGAAGGAGCGGTAAGGGTGCACTTGAATCACACTTTGTTATGCTTCAAAATCTGCATTGGTTATTAGGGCAGAGTACTGCATCTAGGGTTAAAACGCTGGCAAGGACTTCCTAGTATCTTAGGGCCAGAGTAAGGAGCCCTAATACCGGTCGGAAACGGGCGATTCCGGCTGTTTCCGACCGGTATTAGGGTTTTCAGATGTAGGGGGCTGAAAAATACAGAATCGGTATATTTACCGATACAGTAAAATTTCCGATACAGTAAAATTTCCGATTCGGTAAATTACCGAATGGGTAAATATACTGATTCTGTAATTACAAATGTATGTGGCACAGTTTACAGTGCCACAGACCCTTAAGAGTCGGTATTTTACCACACAATCTTATTGTGTGGTAAAATACCGAATTCAGGTGTGCATACACATCTGTGCATGCACACCTGTGCAATGTGACACACAGACATGCCCTTAGGGCATGTATGTGTGCCACATTGCACACAAGCCTGTATTTGGGGTGCTAGAGGGTGTCAAAGTGACACCCCCAGCACTCTTGCTGGAATCGGTATTTACCGAATCGGTAAATACCGATTCGGTAATGCACATTAATTCCTATGGGCTTCAATGCCCATAGGAATCAATGGGCATTACCGAATCGGTATTTACAGAATCGGTAAATACCGAATCTTAACGATTCGGTATTTACCGATTCTGTAATACCTACATCCCCCCCCTCTATTTTACCACTTCTTAAATACCGAATCGGTAAAATTCGGTATTTAAGAAGTGGTAAAATAAAATTACCTACATCTAGGCCATAGTCTTTAATTGTTTTAAGTGATCTCTCGTTGGTAGCAGCTTCTTCCGTTTGCTTATTGAGGGCCAGATCTTTCAGCACAATTGTTTGGTAGAGGCATCCTGTCTCCAGATACAGTGCTGAATCTGCATCGATATATATATTTTACAGATACTCTGCGATTCCCAACAGAGT
Organism: Lissotriton vulgaris; assembly: GCF_964263255.1. Lineage (NCBI taxonomy): Eukaryota > Metazoa > Chordata > Amphibia > Caudata > Salamandridae > Lissotriton > Lissotriton vulgaris. The sequence goes on from NC_141694.1 coordinate 1,122,764,571, forward strand.
TGCGATCCTTTGGTTACCCATTTACATTCATTTTTTGCATCTTTAAAGTCGGTGCCACAACAGAGTGCTAATGACTGTTGAATCGCAAAATTGCTTGGCGTTCTCAATTAACCAAGGAATCTTACATGTTGTACTTTTGTTTGTATTAGCAGGGATCAAGAGGCAGCCTTCTGCTCTTCCCCTTTGAGGTGGATCATTAATTTGCTATTGGTGTGTATCCATATATCACAAGGAACAGCTAACAGGTGGTAAAAAGGGAAAAACGACAATTCTTACTTGGATTCTGATTCTTGCCATTTCAGAATACGGTAATAAGAAGGATTGATGCACTGGTAAAAAACAAAAATTAGAGCATTTCCCTTCAAAGGAATTTGGAACCTTTTATTTTTTTCTGGTACTTTCTTTGCTTAGTGTATGCTAATTTACTTATAACTGGGGCAATAGGAACACAATCATCTTATATGTTGTCTTTTTATTCCAGATCTCCCTCTACGCTGATTCCCATCCCTTTCCTTCCCTGGCTTGATCACCCTAACTTCTGAGCTATAGCAATTCAGAGTTGAGGTTGTCGAGAGTTGGACCCCATTGAGCCTCGAACCGTTCCTGAGGAATGACTGAGCTGACAGTAGGCCTGGGCGAAATTCCAATTAGGCTGGAGTAGTCGGAGTAACTTTGATAATTCTACATTTCTCTTGCACTGTGAAATTATCAATAATTATCTGAATATGCCCGCTCACATAATTAAGAGTAGTTTGGGGCACAGGAACAACACACTTAGGGGCATATTTACAATGAAGTGATGAAGTGTGGCATTAGCTTTCCTGGCTCAACACTGCACTCGCCACTTCAGAAACGCAGGGCTGCACCATATTTCCAACAATATGGTGTAGGCCTGAGCTGGCACTAAACTTAGCAGCCTAGCGCCAACGCAGGCACCCTTGCAGCATAGTGCAAGGGTGTCTGCGTTGAGGGGAAGATTGTTTATGTGAAGGAAGCTCTCCCTTCCTGCACATAAAGAATCTTTAAATTATTTTTTGTAACTTTTATGTGTGCTGCCAACTATTTGAGCAGTGAAGTCGCTATTTATCCAGCTTTTCTGGCTTTACTTTCTACAACACAGCTAAGAAATTGGTATCTCTTTGTCTTTCCTTATGGTAAGGCTTTATTTGACCTCTTTGTGCAATTTTTTTTGCAGTGCTTGTATAGTATGAATTCAACCCCAAGGCAATTGCAGTGCTTTACACAAGCACCAGTTACATTACACAAGGGCACATTCATTTTTTTATGGGCATGGGGAGGTTAAGTGATTTGCCCAGAATCACAGGATGTTGAGCCAATGCAGAGACCGGAACATAGTCCCCCAGTTCGAAAGTTGACCGCCATAACCGCCACATCTTGGGTAGAGGAAGAGAGGCAGGCAGAAGACACATGAAAGATCAACTCATTATGGGCTCAAAGGTCCAACATGATGGCGATCTGAGACAGAGCCAGGTTGCAGGCTCGAGCCTAGCTTGAGCTTGCAGTAGCTTGTCCACCTAGACTCAGTAGTGCATTAACAGCAGTTTAAAATTGGATGATAGCGCATTTCCCACTAATTAATTTAACATGCATGTATTTTTCATTTAGACTGCATGTTATTTTACATTTAGTTACTTAAGGGTGAAATACTGGAAAAAGTTACAGAATATTTTGTTTTTTTTAGCCATGCCTTTGACCCTGCACAGCATCACAGTTACCATAGATTTTTTAAGGCACTTCGACCACTGCTACTGTGGCAGAATCAGACAGCTTCTGCTATAACTCAAAGATCAGAGTTTAACAGTCCTGGCTTTTATTTTTGTTGCCTGCTCTGATTTTTCAGCAAGTAGTTACCAGTTTCCTTATCTTAATGGCGCTAGTCCACCTGCCCCTGTCCTGAATAGTTCTCTTGCTCCTCCTTCAACTTGTCATAATACTCTTGCCCTGATCCTCCAACTCCTTGTCATCCAGATTCTGCACTAACTTGTCCACCAAGTCTTGTTCTAGTCATCCTGTTCAGATCATACTGTTCTTAGCTGCATGGCTTGGTCATCCTGTCTCCTGTCATCCTTTTCCTCCTCACCCTGGCCTCCTTGTCCTGATACTCCCGGGCCTTTTTGATTTGATCTACTTTTTCCCCTTGTTTTTGGTCCCACTGGTCCACCTTGCCCTGCTTCTTTCTTTCTGGCTCTGGTTGCCTGGCCATCTCCTTCTGATTTTCCAGTTCCCGTTCCCCTAGTCTTCCTCACTCTCGGCCTGGTTTGCCTAGAACTGGTCTTCCTATTCCCGGTCCTCACAATTTGTGTTCTTTTCCTAGTTTTGTGCCCACTATATTTGATCTTTTTGTTTTTGGCATCCTTGTTTTGGGTCTTTGTATGCCTAACCCTCTTGGTTCTGGCCCTCCTGGTCCTTCCAGCCTACTTTCCCCTAGCTCTTTCTCTTCCTTCCTATTGACCTTTATTCCCTTGACCTGATCCTTTTCACATTTATTATGAGACTCCTAAAATAAAGGTTCCAGGTCCTGCTGGATGCCTTGATACAACTTAGGCCTTGCCATCCTAAACTTTGTCTTCCTGGTTTGAATCATCAAGTTGCTCCTGGCCCTGTGACTTATCTTCATGGTCCTTTTGGTGCTGCACCCAATGGTATGGGCCCTCTTGGTCCAGGTTCTCTTTAGATGGATCCTTCAGAGCCTCAGTATTTTGATTCTGGTTCTCCAGGACATCCAAGTCTAGTCCTATTATTTTTTTGGCACTGGCTGTTCTTGTCCTCCTGATCTTTCTCACCCTGGTCCTGCTACCCCCAAGTCCTGGTCCTTCTGTTCCACGTGGTACTCTAGGCCCTGGTCCTATGGTCTTGTTTCCCCAGCACTCATAGGTCTGTTACTGCTTCTCTTATTGCTACTCCTTGTAAACCTTCTTGCTCTGGTGCTAGTCCTCCTACTGGTATCCTTGGTACTGTGCCCTCATCTTCCTTGCTCAGTCTTGTCCTCTGGTCTGATTAGCCATAATCCTCATGCTCCTAATCTTCCTAGTCTCCCAGGATCGGGTCATGATCCTCCTACTCTTTGCCCTCGTGCTCCTACACTACACCAACTGATCATGGTCCTCCTTGTTCTGATCATTCAAGGCCAGGCCATCCTATTCCTCATCTTTCTGGCAATCTTGTTCCAAGCCCTGTAATCTGGAATTCCAGGGTGTGGTTATCCAGACCTGATCTCGCTGAACCTGATCCTCCTTTTCCTCCTCATCCTGGTCCTCCCAGTCTTGGTACTCAAGGTAATGATCCTCTTTGCCCTGATATTCCTGGAACCCTAGTCCTTTTTTCCTACTCCTCTTAGAACTCTTCCTCTGGCTCTGGTTGCCTGTATCACTGGTCTCACCTACCTTACACTCCTGGTCATGGTCGTGCTTCCTAGCTGTCCTTGCCTTCAGGGCCTCCTAGCCATCCTCATCATTAAGGTCCAGGGACTTCGGTTCCTTCTCCAATGGTCCTTCTGTTCCTTCTCCCAATGGTCCTTCTGTTCCTTCTCCCAATGGTCCTTCTGTTCCTTCTGGCCCTTGCCCACTTGTTCCAGATCCCCCTGTCGCACATCCTCCTGGCCTTCCTGATCTTTATCAACCTGGTCCCAATAACCCCAGTCCTGTTTTTCCTTGTCCTGCTCCTCAATCTATTTGTTCCTGGTCCCATCTGGCATTGTTAACCAGGTCCTCCTAGATAAAGTCTCCTTAGCCCTGGTTCTTTTTGTCCTAGTCCTCATGGATCTGGTCCTCCTAGTCCTCCTGGTCGCCCCATGCTTTATTCTCCTACTTTTCATCATCCTCCCACCAACCTCTACTGGTCCTACTCCTATCTTCCCCAGGCCTCCTTCACGATGAATTAGTCAGGTACAGCCTCCAAGCCTATCACTCAGATTTGGGTTTTTTTGGCTTTCAGATTTTATTTGTTGCTGAGACAACACTGTCAAGAACACACATGAGGGATCAGTAGAGACAGGACCTTGACTACTTAAAACAAAACTTAGCATGTTAAAAATAGAAACTACCATTCCCAAGATATATTGTGCAGGTAACTAACATATCAGTGTAGCTAAAGAGGCCTCTCATGACTTGGGACCAACATTAATTTATGCCTGATAACCACACTGCTGGGTGAATAGTATGAAAACCTGTGTTTATTCCCCGTCAGAGGAGGGACATCTTCTGGGAATTACCCAAATGAATTACTTACCTGTCTCCTTCTCTCACTTCCCCAATCCACAGAAGCCCCACTAACGTGTCTCGCTAAATTTACGGCCTGCAAGTGTCTCAAAGCACTATGACCCCCCAAGTACCAGTTGCCTACTGCACCTGTCCTTCCCTCGGAGGCCCAGATACCATCTATCCGTCTGCATTCCTTGTTTGCTGCTTGACAATTGCTGCTGAAAAACTGAACAAATATTGCACCCTTTAAAACGAAGCCTAAATCAAGCACAAGGCCTTTTCATAAGAAGCACAAAAACAGCCCAGACCCCAAAGATCATCAAAAGGAGGATCATTTACATTAAAAACAAGGCATTGTTTTCTCATGAGTGACCAAAATATGTACGTAACTTTCTTTAAAACAATAATTATTATTCTTCGCAGACAGACAAATACTCCTAGACAGTAGTGCAGAATATATATGTGTGCCATATCCTACGGCACCTGAAATTGAAGTTGGATTTTTGCATTTCTTATCTGAATATTAAAGTAACATACATGTTTGTACTACATGTTTGTATTCAAAATTGATTTTACAGTTTTTTTTCCCTTGTAAACATTTTAGCATAATGTATGCACTTACCTTTGGCAAACTATTGTACATTTACATATGCACTTACTTTCAAATGCCTCACACATGTTACATCCCCATTAAGAGATGGCCATTATCCTGCTATTACATGTTGTTTTTCTTTTTATTCATGGTCAGCTAAATAAAGAGCTCCTTCATGCTATTTAGCAGGCCATTGGTTAAATTGCACATCATCTATACTATTTAGCCTGTGACTGGCTAAACAGCAGATGTTCTGTACTATTTTGCCACCTGTTGGATAAATAGCAGGAATTATGTACTACTTAGCCGGCAGCTGAGTAAATAGCCACTTACTTACAGAAAACTCAGGGGCATATTACCAAGCAATAGCGATAATTATTGCTATTGCTTGGTTAGAGACAAAAAATTACAGCTGAGCTGCGGCGATTTTTATCGCAGATAAACCTTGGTATTACCAAGGTTTATCGCAAATGCGATAAAAAACGGCCGTAATGCATGAATATCGCTGAAAAGTCAGCGATATTCATGCATTACCGAGCTAATGCTCTTAGCCATGTTATCCACCTCTCATTGGATAACATGGGTAAGAACTGCTCAGGGCAGGTGTTAGCTTTTGGAGATATTCGCGCTTAGTGCGAATATCTCCAAAAGTTGGTAATAGGAGATAGCGATGTTAGCGACTGTTTCCAGTCGCTAACATCTTGGCACGCCCACTTTGCATGTCATTAGTGATAAATATCACTGACATGCAAAGTGGGGCCCAAGATGGTCGCTAACTGGTGTTAGCGACAGCTTGGTAATAGGGAGATCATTTTGTCTCCGCTTTCTTGGTTTTTAGAGCCAAAAAAGCGGGGATAAACCCCCTTGTTAATATGCCCCTCAGTCTTTTGTCCTTGTGGTAAATGAGATCCCAGACAGCCCACTTCATACTACTCCAGCTCAAGTAACTATTGGGTCTTTTATCCAGTCCCACCACTGATGACAAACAATGTTACAAGGCACCAAACCTGTAACACCGCCCCAAGAACATAAGTATACTAGTGTTGTGGTTCTCGTTGCAGAGTCATAGGATCACCATGTAGGCTTGTATGCATGTCACCCATAAATATACCTAGTCCTGCCCACCCCCTCACCTCTGTAGCAAGTGTTTTCAGCCTACTGGATCCTTGGATGAGACCAGCAAGATAATGCCTCTTTGGAATCTGCATGTAGGTTTCATGAGGGAGACATTACAGGGCCTCAGAGCATTTCTAAATTTCCGCTCTAAACCACATCTAGTAACAGATAGTGGCTGGTCGTTCCCGTGGTCAGTGTGGAAGTCTAGAATCCTCTATGAAATCAGAGTTTTCCTATTGAGTCAGGCTATGAGTATAGAAGGGTTGAACATGCCTTGAGCGCATGAGCATATCTGTGTTATGCAATTGAAACACAGCTGGGTCTTTCACGACGCCGACATGGCTTCTCTCAGTCAGGCTGCCATTTCATGTCAAGATCCCTCTGGATGTAGATCTGGGTGTCATCTGCATACACATATTTAATGTTGTGGACAACCTAGAGATCAATCGCTTCGGCCTTTTAGATGATGAAGAGACTTGTCTGCAGAGATGCCCCTTGTGGGTCTTCATAAACATCTAGTCCCCTAACCAGCCTTCCAGTACCCCCAGGTCAGGGTTTATTTCTGTGAGTGTTTGGGGCTTTTCAGGGGCATGCAAGAGACCTTGAAACATCCAACAAGGCCTCCAAATCCCAACTTTTCTTCGAAGGAGGTGACTCATCACTCCTTGTTATGTTCATGGAACATCCCACTCCATGCACTCCACTTTACACCCAGGCAGTGGTGAATTAATAAAAAATCAGCCTCCAGGGCTACGGTGTGTGGGTGGGACCTATATCACTTTATGGTGACAGCCAGAGAAGATGGATTCCAGCTTGGAAAACACAAGTTGCAATAATAATGTTGTTCAGTATAATATCTACCAATGCCCAGAGGCCAACATTGAAACTTTGGAGGGGTGCTGGTCGAGATTTGAACGTTTTAATGAGGGCCAGGTCATAGGTTGATTGTGGGTATTAAAGTTCCACTACATATGTAAGGGACAACTTTTTGAAAAAGAGGCATTTGAAACTATCTCCAGTTGTAAATATCTAATGTGCCCACAAGTAAAGTAAAGTACAGTAGTCACCTACAAGACACATATTAATGTTAGGACAAGTGTTACTTATACGGTTCATCTTGGGATCAAATCAACATTTCAGCACTCAAACCCAATCCTCACTATTCACTGGCAACATGCAGAAGATTGCAATCAACAATAAAAATAAAGACTTGTAGGAAAGTGACAGTAAAAGGATGTTTTTTGGATATTTGGATACCACTTTCACATACAGGCAATTCTTTTTGCTGCAAACCTTTGCCAAACCCTGCTTGATTCACATATCCTATATTGACTTTTGAAAATTTGGACTATACAGGCATAATATTTAAGAGGAGAGCACCAGAGCACCGGATTACCTGCTATCAACACTGCACTGTGTATCACTTTCCTGTGTTATCAAATGAAGTCTTTTATGAAGAAGCCCCTCAGCCTTTCAGGAGTACAGGTTTCTCAGGAGAAACCCTGAAAACTGTATGGCATGTCAGTGCCCTTACTGCTATAATTGGAAATAACCAATAACATTCACACAACTTTCCAAACCTGCTCTTCGAGGTCATCAAAAGCAAACTGAATCTGTTACTTCATTAATGTTTGCACTTTCCTTTCATTGTCTGGCCATCACTTATTTGACTGAATAATAAAACTTATGCTTTGTTTACAATCAAATTGCGTATCATCCAGTGTTTTTTAAGTGCTGTGGGTGGCTGTAGATTTTCACTTCTTTACTAACAACATGAATTAGGTATCTAATATCCAGGGGCCTTGAAGCTGACCATAGGGGAACCTGAGCTTGCCCCAAGAGACCTTTCTGGTGAGCAATCCTCAAGAATAAGATAGAAGGGTAATTGGAGAAAAGGTGACGAAAACAGGAAAACACAGGACAAAAGAAGCTGTATACTCCGAAGAATACGATGGGGGATGTATGCTTTTTCTTCTTTCTCTTACCATTTTTTAAATGGAATGTATTGTTTTTTTGTTTACATTTCTTTATTGGGTTTTTCCATTTTCGATACTGTTTAACAATGCTTATACAGATTACAGCCATGCATATATGTATATGAGCAGACGTACATCATCTTGTATTTTTATTAATGGAAAATGTTTGTGGCCTATATTCTCTGCTCGCCCTATAATAGGTATCCAGGTGTGAGGTTCTAAACAAAGGGGGAGGGAGAAACAAGGGGAATATATGAACTGGGAGGTCAGAGTCAGTGTCATACCGCATCGTACATGCCTCGGCTTTCTCTTCCAAATTAGTACCTCTCATTTACCCCCTATAGTGTGTTTCACTACCAAATGTATTTCGTGTAAACCTGTTTAGGTTGTTTCAAGTCAAGTCAAATGGCTTTATTTCGATATCAAGTATCATAAAAGCATCAGACAATCCTTTAGTACAAAAAGGAGAAAGTAAAATCTATTAAAATTAATAAAATATAGCAGTACATAAATTAAAAGCAATCAGGATATAAGACTGTTGCATCTTGAATAGAACATTCCATTTTCTAATTAATAGAATACAAACGATAAAAGCATGATTAGAAATAAGGGTATTTGATGTTCCATATAGTGGACGGTATATAAAAATGTAGATTACATTGGTCCTCCACTTTGGGTCAGCTGTGCATACTCGTGAGGGTTCTGGATCAAGATCAGGTCGCCCTTTGTATAGCTCTGTGCCTGATTACCCAGGCACAGCCTAGGAACTTGGCATCTCCGCAAACAGAGAGGGTCCTCGGAGCAGATTGTAATATACGTAAAGCAACTCAATGATCGAGAGTGGCTAGTTGTTTGCAGATTGGCTCAAGCCTCCTAGACCTAGCATTTGCGTATCCTGGGCAAGCGAACATAAGATGAGCGACCCTCTCTTTAGAAGCCCCACAATAAGGGCATTCTTCAGTGGTCTGATGTGGGCGGCTCCACTTCGCCGTAAATTCATGAACTGGAAGTGAGCCGAATCTGAATTGGGTATATAGTGCCCTGTCTCTTGGGATCTGAATTATATCCAAGTATGGATCAAGGCTTCTAGATTGTTTGTGCTGGAAGAATTCCTCCGTAAGCTTTCCCATGCTTGGATTTTTGCAATCTCTGGCATCTATCCAATCCCAATAGGTATGTTTGAGTTCTGCCTTGCTCAGGGGATTTTGTGTGTCCCAGGATTCCTCAAGACCAAGAGTTGACATTAGTGCTGTAACATTGGAAATCCATTTACCCCCCTTATTGGTGTCTAAACTCAATACTTCTGCAAGTGCTTTTGCATAATTAGCGATTTCGGGGGCACGACTAAGGCGAGCCCAAAAAAGCAGTGGGCGAAGTTTCGCCATGTCTTTGAAATGGCGCCTACCCATGTCGTATATCAAAGGAGTTAGAGGGACACCCTGGGGTAGCATGATCAGATCCCTAAGAAACTTGTGTTCTGACCTGCTGATATCTTCTAGATTATCAAAGCCCCAAAGCTCGGCTCCATAAAGAGCCGAGCGAACTACCTTAGCACCATACACATCGAGTGCTGGGGCAACAGGTCTACTGAATGATGAGGTGTTCTTTGCTCGGTGCCCCTGCAGCGCGAATGTGGTTCAGAAGCATTTTGTCCAGGTTGTTTAGCTCAAGGTGCTATGTGTTGAGGTCATTTAAATCCTCTTGGGCCTGAAAGTGAGGGAGACACAGCGTCGGTGAAATGGCGTATACCCCCGCCCCCACGAGTCACCCCAGTAGCAGTCAATGCGTATTATATGCGCCCCCTGGGTCATCCTCCTGGAAGCTTCATGTTAAATGTAATGTATTGTTCATTATTGTGTGACATCCCATCATAAGGAGTGAATTCGTTAAAAATGGATAATCAATGTAAGTTTTCTGAACAGGGGTCCCCACAATATGTTTTGCTCAGGGCCCCAAAAATACTTCGAAGCTGGCTCGTTTTAAACGTACTAACATATTTATGGAGCAGAAAGAAGTATTCTAAACTTGGGAGGGAATGGTGTGAATTTTGTAATATGTAAACTGCTATGGAGCCCTGTGTACATGCAGAATAGGGGTTCACTGCGGGCTCTTTCCAAAAGATAATTCTATGTTTGAGGCAAACTAATTTGCACAATTCTGCTAGTACAGGTAATGAAGTATAACACAAGGCCATTTACTCAGGACAGTAATATTTAATATCTCTACATAGATTTTCGTAACATTTACAATGGTCATAAAGTGTCTAAATCACATACAATACTGAAAAAAGTGGCAAACACATACTCAGTGGCTCCATTGATTATACACTAACAAGCAACACGCGTTGTGACAGAAGTATGTACAGAAAAGCAACTGACCAGGAACAAATTAATAGAGTTGGGTTTAAGTTTTCTATGAAATTCTACTGCAAAGAACTCCAGTTATTGAAATGGACTTAGTCTGTTTGCTATAGTGTCAACGACGTTTCAACTCTGGTAAATGTATACATTCGACTGCTCTTACCTGCAGAAGCATTTATCAATTGTCACGCTGATTTTACAAATTTCCTTGTATGGTTTTAGCGGTCTGTACAAACGTCAGGACCTCTGGTGCATCTAGACTCCAAGCCTTTGTTTCCTATGAAGTCTTCATCATCTGTGCTCAAGACATGTGTGCTGCTGTTGGTTGCTTCCTTCTTATTCCTTCAGATTCATGAACACTCTCTACCATTTCTCAGGGTTGCCCTTCTGCCAGTCTTCCAGACATTTCCATGTGTTTTCAGGTGAATGGAAGTGCAAGGATTTCTCCTCCACCATCACTCTTAGGCATCAGGTATTTCGTTGTTCTTTCTCTAAGCATCATCTGCATTGCATCATTGCTTCTCCTTTGCTTTTGAACTGTCATAGTTAATCAGGGAATGGTAATTCTGATACATTATTATGCCCTTTTTCTGGTCTCCTTGGGGGCATATTATCAAGAAACGGCGTTAACATTATCGCCACTTTAGCGGCAGAAAACTGCAACTAAAGCGGCGATAATGGGCTTGAAAATATGCCCTTGTGAATTCCCATAGAAGCCCATGTTCTGGTGTGAGCATGGGTTTCTATGGGAATTCTCTACAGCGTATTATCAAGCTCATTATCGCCGTTTTAGCAGCAGTTTTCTGCCGCTAAAGCGGCGATAATGTTAACGCTGTGCTTGATAATATGCCCCTGATCTCTAAAATTCTGCAGGTGCTTGATAATAGCTCTCAAGGCTACTCCAGAAGGTGGCGGGGTATCGGTTTCCCTCTCCACCGAGCAGGACAAGAGAAATTTTAGCTGGAGCACATTCAGCATCCCGCCTTCCACGCAGAGATCTGTGCTTGGGACTTCGGATTGTTAGGGTACCACACCATCTGATTATTTTTCCTTCTTGCTCTACCTTTCACACCTCCATTGCTAGCGTTATTTATGCATGTATTTTGTATATCATAAACTATTCATTTGTATATTCTTTTCGTTTTACATTGCCCGTTGTTCAGGGTTGTATTTGTGGGGGTGGTATGTGTTCAAAATGGATATATTGGTAATGATTTTAATTGATAAAAAAATGTAATTGGTTAATTAATTAAATAAATACGTAAATAATACAAATAGGAGAATTTGATGCATTTGTTGTATTGAAAAATTAGGAAATGCTTATTTTTCATTATTTGTGTTAATGGTATTGGTTGTTTTCTGGCTGGGAATTAACAATGTCTCTAATCTCTAGCAGAAATCTCTGTAGAGTCAGTTTCTAGATACTAGTTAGTTGGCTAGTAGTGTTCCGTTTGATGTGCCCACACGTGCATTCCTCTGAAGCATGAATATTATTTTTGGTTTCTTTCAGGTGAAGACACATGTGACAACCAGATGATGCTGCCAGACCGAATGATAAAAACATCAGAAAAGTGTATCCAAGGCAGTGTCTCCTGTTCTGGAGGTTTACAAGTACAGTGAACAATCCTCAACTCTCTATTGCACAGAGCTCTGGGGAGCCATTAGGCAGAACATGCTCACAGGGGAGAAAAATAAGTTCTTAAGGAGGCTACTACATTTGCCTGTACGCATACCCATGATTCCTGTCATCCAGAAACCTCAACATAACATGCATAGACCAACAAGTCACACTGAGACCTCTGTTATTCTGGGTCTGTTTATGGACCACAGAAGAACTTAAAAAATAAAGAGGGGCTAATCAAGATTCTGAGACTTGATCACCATACAACACTTCAATGGGTCAGACACGTGCGAACATGGTTTTGCAAACTAAGTCTTAACTACTTTTGGGATGCACCCAGCCAGCACCTTAACAACACTTTCAAAAAAGCTTTGGGAAAATACATACTGGGCGTACATACAAAACAGTATCCACCATTGTTCTGAAATAGGTAAGCTAACATTCCAGTTTCTACTAGCAAAACCACTCCTCTTTTTCGAACAATATCTGGATGAAGTTCAACCACAACTGGCCAAAACACGAAGTTTCGCTTTGAGGTCCTACAGCAATATAGCTAAATGGCTCCGTAACAATAGTGATGACAGAGAGGCCTTTCGTCCCCTATGTCCACTTAATGCAGTGGAAACTGACTCATGTATTATTTTTTTGGCCAGGGTACGCCATTCCAAGGTAACAATGGATTAAACCCATCCGCCAAAATTTGCGACTCAGGTCACATTCAGTAGCACTTTTTAAAACTGATACATCCCAGAAGATTCTTTTTATTGTAAGTAGATATCTATTTGCTGTTCACTTCGTACGTGAGGGAAAAGGAATGACATTTTAGCTATGAGATGTTTGATTATATTTTAAATGTTTTAATATGGTCTATTGCACTTTATTAACTTTTGCCTCGAAATAACATTTCCTCTATGATTGAGCATTATATAATAGCACTCGAACCAGAATTCATGCTTTATATTTACAAACTATGTATCTGTGATTTATTTTAGGATAAGCTCTGAATACTTGATTGCCACTGGAGAAATGTGGGCACTTTTTAACATTTGATTTTATCTATTGTCAAAGATCAAAGATAGCTTTATTCGATTTTACACTTTAAAAATCATAAAAGCAGTTACAAAAGACAATAATAAATGCATTACAATTGATTTCGCATCAGTTTAGCAAAAAAGGTACAAAACAGGGCAGTTTGTAGATAAGTAAGTAGATGGTCAGTTCATGGATTGCCTACATCTAATCACATTTTTCAGAAAATTGGACATAAGATACATAGACATTTAGTCTTCCAACATCTGAAGTTTCAGGAAAGCCGGTCTGCACTGTGTCAAACCCCATTTTGTCAATAAAAACATCAAATATTTGTTCCGGGCGAAAGAATAAAATGTACAGAACAACACACAATGAATTGTGGATTGTTGTGAAATATCATAGCATGGGCACGGTGGTAAATCTTTTGACCATGAATTTATTTCTGGAAAGGTTACCATACTATAAAAACTGACCCCTCTAAAACGCGCTAAGAGCATCCTAGAAAAGCTGCTCTGCACCAGGATTAAATACTTTTGTAAACCACATCCCTGCACCATTAAGTGATTCTGTATTACAGACCACTTTTTTCCGTCTATCTGCCACCGTTTTGACTCTAATAGTTCCAAGCACAGTTCTTTCAGCTTTTTACTGGAAATGGAGCTTAAAGTGCTGGGGGAAGCAAAATATTCAGGATGTCCAATCTCTTCTAAAAAAGACTTTACATACGCAAACCATTAAATTTTTTGCCCCCCCTGGAGATCCAAGAAATCCTGTATGATCTCTCTGCTAAGGCCAGTTTCTTCATTATTCCAGACTTTGTGCCAAAGTAAAACCGGGCTTACTTTAATTAGGTCAGTCACATAAGTCAAACCTAATTCTTTATGACATACATAGCTTGATGTCGAATTTGGGAGTGCTAACAAAAATCTCAGGAAAGCATTTTCACAGATTTGGATGTCTCTAGTGTCAGCAATTCCCCATATCCCCGCACCGTACGTTACGGTGGAGACACATTTCGATGTATAAATGTCAATAGGAATATGCACCGGGCGGCCCCCCAGTTTATTAGCAAATTTTTTAACAGCTCCGATAGCGCGAGAGAAGGCTAGTTTCCTTGCATAGTCTGCAGATGCCCATGTTCCCTTTTAATGACAAACTATTCCTAAATAGGAAAATGTATCCGTTGACGCTATCTAAGACTTTTTTAAAAATGTATTGCATGAGACATGTTTCTTTGAAGTACAACACATATTAAAAGTTTTGCCAATGTTGATTTTTAATCCTCTGGCTCCCATATATTCTGCAAAGGTAGAAAGTGCATTCTGGAGTCCCATCTGAGTTCTTGACATGATTACCGCATCATCGGCATATAATAGAATGGGAGCTGGGGTACCTTTTATTTGGGGGAAATCCGTTTTAACCGTTGTTAAATGATTAGCCACGCTGTTAATATAAAGATTAAATAAAAAAGGGCGCAAGAATGCAGCCCTGCCGAACTCCTTTCCTTATAGGAAAAACGGATGTGCATTCCCCCCTATTCCCAAAGCGTACTTTGGCTCCTGCCCCCGATATAGTTCTTTAATAAAATTCAGAAGAGTAGTTTCAATGCCGAGTTGCGACAATGTTTCCCATAGAATTTCATGACTCAGGCAATCGAATGCCGAGCTCTAGTCGACAAAGGACAAAAAGAGGTTGCCCTTTTTTGCCATCGCATATTTTTCTACAAAAATAGCCAGATTTAACCCTTGCTCGACAGTTCCTAAGCCTGCCTTGAAGTCGTATTGAAATTTGGAAAGGATTCCTGCCTCATTCGCCCATAGTTGCAACCTATTCAGTAATGCTCATCCTGCCACTTTCATAAGAGCATCCAGAAGAGAGATTGGCCTATAGCACTTAGGGTCGTTGCGGTCCCCCTTTTTAAAGATTGGGACCACTACCGCCTCCTGCCAGGTACCAATAAAGCCTATTTCATTACTACTTTTAAGAACATTTGTCAAGAGAGGTGCCCATAAATTTGTATCATGTTTATAAATATCTACGGACACCCCATCTGGACCAGCCACTTTTCCTGACGCGCTTTCTGCTATAGCTAGCTCAATTTCAGGTAAAGTGAAAATGATGCTCAAGTGGAACAAACTTTGGATACTGGCCTTTTCCCTCTCCTGGATGTCATTATATACTGCTGCCGCTCTCTCATCTTTTTTGTAAAGATCTGTAAAATGGTCTACCCATGTTACTTCATCTATGGCTACTTCCATAGAGTCTGTCTTTCTTTCAATAAAAAAGGGGCGTTGACCGCTTTCCAAAAACCAACTGTATCCCTCAAAATGCACACTTGGTGTGATGTTCTCCAAGCCTCCTGTTTCAATTCGGTTTTCCTGGTTTTAATTGCGGAATAATACCTTACTCTAGCCTGTCTGATCTCAACGGCATTTTTTGGCTCTTTCTTGAGGGTCGATTTTAAAGCTGCATGAGCTTTGCTGCAGTTATATCAAACCATCCTTCCCCCTCTTTTTTTGGGCCCTTCTTAAATGATCTGGTTAATATCTTATGAATTTCACCAGAAATCTTCTGGAAGGCTGCCAATATTTGATTACTATCACTAGTCTCTGAGAGGCAGATCATGAAGTCATTTTGGTACTCCTTTAATAGAGATTCCATAAATTTCGTAGGGTCTACTCTATTCCATTTAATGCTGTACCCATTTTGTCTAGCTAGTGCTATCCCATAGTTATAGAGATTTCCAGCTACGTTGCTATGCTTATTATTCTTCTGGGCGAATGTCATAGAGAGACAAATGAGATAGTGATCACTTAATACAAGCTCTCCTGTATGGCAACTAAGTACGTAGCAAGAGTGACTATTTGAAATCAGGGCAAAATCAATCACCCTTGTGCAACCCCTTCCAATAAAAGTTGGTAAGAAGGGGACTTGCGGGCTACAAAGTTCGTTTCCAAACCCTAAGTCCAAAAGATGAATCAGGGAATTAAAGACACTCCCAGTACTTGAGTGCTCAAAGTGAGTGCAGGGGTCGCCCTTCAAATTTACCATCCCACAAACACCTAGATTGCTTTGGGTACATAAATGACAATTTAGATCCCCCATTAAAATCACACATTCATCCCCCTGAGAGTATTCCCCCAGGCGTTGCAGGCTTTGCACAAGACCCTCCAGTATCTTATTTAAGTCGTCCCTAGGAATATTGTTATATAAATTGATCACAGTGATGGTTTGTTTACCACCCAAAGATAATATCAACATTTGGTAGTAATCTGATCCTAAGAGCCTCTTTTTAACCGCAATATTGGCAGTGTTCGCTACATAAATACATAGACCCCCCACATTTCTACCCCTCCTTGACAGATTGGCAGGTGAAAAGAAGGTACGGAATCCACTTAAATGAGTCTCCTCCCTATCCAGCATTCTTGGAAGCAAATAATAGTGAATTGTTCTATATAGGGTACGAACACTGGTTCCTCTATTTTACTTGATAGCCCTGCTATGTTCCAGGACATAAAGGTAATGGAGTCTTTGTCAGCCATCAATTTTTTATTTGAGGCCTCTGCCTTGTTTGTATATCCGGAAATAGTTGCTGTGCGTTTGTCCGCTCCCCCAAGATATACCGTGCTCCCTTGTTCCTGTACATGTGGTATTTGTCTGGGCAATGAGTCTATCTGGTCCTCCAAGGAGCAGTTTCCCCTTTGGCATGTATTTCCGTCTAATGCTGATACATCCTCTCTCACCTGTCCCATTTCTCTCTTCTGATTTAATGGGCGTGATCTATTTGATGGATTTTGGCGGAATTCTTTCGTGTTAGCCTGTCTGGTCCCCAAAGATTTATTTTTGGAGCTATGACGTCAATCCACCATTTCTAGGCAGCTAAAGCGATTATCTACGTGGGCACCTCTCCACATTTCCTCAGGCTTGTATACATGGTTTTGTACCCTGGCCCTTGTATGATGTGTGACCCTTGTCCATTCGTTCTCATTCCTTGGTAAAATATTTTGTGGGTAAAAGTATGATAAGGGTCGGGCTTCTATGGGTGACCGGGCGCTATAATTGCTCCAGCTGCTCCAATTACAAATATGCTCAACCGTGTGGGTGTCACTAAAACTAACCAATACACAGTCACCCGGAATTGTTTTAGTGGTACTACCCACCCAGGCTGCTCTACGCACCATTAATATTCTACTAGTTGAATGGAGCGGCAAGGGCCGATTAGTATTTAACCAATGAAACACTTTGTTCTTTAAAGTCGCAAAGGATTCCTTCTTGGGTGCTCTCAACTCTGGTACACCTGTTAATACAATCATATAAGGGCTAGCTTGAGGGGGTAAAGTTATAGTATGCCTTCTCGGCGGTGCTCCCAGCGTTAAGTCCCCTTTAGCTGAATTATTCCCAGCTTTATCGACTCCCTCTACAGGTTTACCTTCAGTTATTGGTTTAACCAGGAGATTCTGTGTTGCTGGGTTTATGGCGTTTTGATTTGGGGATTGTGCAGGAGTCGTTATGTTGTTGGTCTTATGTACCACATGTTTAATAGTTTTAAATGTTGTACATTGTGTTACTATTTTTCCTTTCATCGCATCTGTCCAACCCCTGGAGTTTACTTCCAAGCAGGAGAGTTGTTGTTCAATCCTCTTAAGCCTATTTTCCAACGGGGCAAGCAAGATTTTAAGTAATGCCCCAAGTTTTATTATTAATGGATCAGCGGCCTCATCTCCTGTTTCCGTGATTTCTATAATTGAGTCAGGGGCTAAACCATCACCCTGTGTTGCCAATAACAGAGGGACATCCCTTACCTCAGTATCTTTCTGCTGTTGGGCTGCAACCATACTACTCACACCCTTAGCTACTTTCGCTTTTCTTTCTCTCCCTAAAGTTGTATTTGCCCTTTTTCTTTTAGGTTTCGCTCCCTCCTTCCTTTTACGTAATTGCATTTTTACTATTTCTGTATCGTCCCCCCGGTAGCATCTATATTGTCCTCAGTTGTTTGTGACAGATTTAAATCAGTGATTGACTGAATATCAGACTGATCTATTATGGTGGGTGAACTGTGTACAAGTGCCTGGGCTTCTACTATGTTGTTTCTTAGGGGGTTTTCAGGGGTACGGGCATTCGCAAGATGGCCCATGGAAGATCTTTTTGCCATGGCCAGATCTTGAGAAACCCGTTGTTCCATCAATGTAATCCCCTGATCTATTACAGAATTTGCCCTTGTTATAAAGTTATCTAAAGTTCCAGTTAGAAGGTATCCCCCTACCGCACTTTTATTCTTGCCCCCACGTGTAGACATACTAAACAATACGTTGCAAATAGAATTTACTAATTAATCAGTGAATACAACCAATTCTTCAATAAACAACTCAAGAGGGTGAGCCCAGTCCAGTCTCTTTCGGGCTCGAACGGGCTACAACGGGCTACAACTGGCCAACCCTTGGCCCGAGCTTGGCCCTGGCTCGTCCCGCGTGCGTCCCGTGTTGCGTGGGAGTAGCCTAGTTACATAGGGCGGGCAGGTGGGCTGATTAGGGAAAGAGGCACCACCTGATAGCAACCGGGAATGCTGGTCCTCGCAGTCCCCCACACCCGCGTCAACCAGGTATTATCGTGGCTCAGACCCAGGTTCCACACCACCAGCAGGGACCCACGGAGAGTCAACACGGTCCAGGAACCTCAGCAATCCTTCAAAGAAACACAGGAATGAGCTCAAGCAACGAGCGGCACCTTTATCTGTATCTATTGTGTACGTATGAATTGTATAAATATACATCTTTTATGGTTTTTCAAACCGAATAAAGATGAAATGATGATGATATTTATGTCCATTGGTGTCAATAGGATATTGGGCAACTGATATTGCACTTCAATAGGAGTGTAATTTTTGAATAATGTTTTTAATTTTTGGTGTGTATGTGTTTTTTGTTTTTTTTTGTACGAGTGGGTATGATTGACTCCAATAGTGAGTATGTGGCTGTTTTTGGTCTTGGTTTGAGGGGGGAGCACACTAGTATCTGTACTTATATGTATTTGTTTGAATTGATAAACTGATAACTCCATATGAATACATATTGAAAAATAAAATATACATTGAATTGGTATGACTCATGACTTTGAACATTTAGATAATTATTCCTGCTTTAAACTTAATGGAGAAGCATTTGTTTGCTATATTTTGATTGTTTTCTCCTAGTTTGCATCTCCCTATTCACATTGCCAGAGGGCCTCTTTCGTCTTTATAGTGAGAACCCCTAACCTCAGCGCCATACAGGGCTGTAGGGGCACACTGGGAGCTGTACATTTTCATGAAAAGAGATTGTCCCTGCCTACAGTCTGAGGAAGATTAAATATTGTGCCGGCCGTCATGCTTGGCTTCATACATGAATTATTCACCTAAGGCTGCCACAAACCCACTTAGTCAAGCACAAAGTCAAGATAACTAAAAGTGCTCACACTGCTCAAGAAGTGGTTGCTAATTGGCATGGAGCAAATCTTTTCCCTCCCAGGACCACATGTCATGATTTTTTTTAAATTTAGTGATCAGATCAAGATTACCCATAAAAGTCAAAAACGCCCCATAAGACAGCGTCGTCTGTGTATAAGGTAGGAACAAACACAACTATTATTTTTGGGACATCACTAGTTACCTTGACCAGATAAAAACTCAGGTTGTTGCTGTAGATGATGAATAATAAAGGTGCCAAAACGCATCTTGGTGCACTCCACTCACTAAGGGGAAGGTATCTGACAATCCTCCCATCAGACTATAGAGCACATTGGCGAATAGATGCTCATGCAGCATGTACAAGAAATCCACCAATGTGACTCAATCACCTTCAATCTTTTTTTGTTGACCTCTGAGGCGGAAGCCGGAGGACTGTAATTTGCTTTGTTTTTAAAAATAACTTGTCATTTCACTGCTTTTAAAGTCACTCACTCGTTATTGAAGCACTTGCCAAGCGCGCCGAGCAGCCCTTCTGACATCCCCTGACACAGCGGATCGTAGCGCTGTTACAGGGAAACCCCTCAACCGCCATCGCGGCTCGAAGGCGTAGACTCGCCCACAACGAGGCCACGCCCACTTTAACCAGTACTTAACGCTGACTGATAGCGCACCTTCAATCTTCTTATGTTGACCTCTGAGGCGGAAGCCGGAGGACTGTAATTTGCTTTGTTTTTAAAAATAACTTGTCATTTCACTGCTTTTAAAGTCACTCACTCGTTATTGAAGCACTTGCCAAGCGCGCCGAGCAGCCCTCCTGACATCCCCTGACACAGCAGATCGTAGCGCTGTTACAGGGAAACCCCTCAACCGCCATCGCGGCTCGAAGGCGTAGACACGCCCACAACGAGGCCACGCCCTCTTCCCTCTCCACAAATGTGTCGGCCATACAAGCGCAGCGGGAGCGCCTAAGGCAAGCCGTCTGCGCTCGTCCGCGCTCGGCCGGGCTCAGGGCCAGAACCCACGCCGGACCCAGCTCCTTCTAGGGTAAGCTACTCGCGTCGAGACCTCCTTAGTCTCAGACCCACCAATGACAGCTCATGCAACTATGTTCATGATTTAGACGGAACCTTCACTAGCTGTACACTCTGCCACCCAGTTCAGCTACAACTCCCAAATCCGCCCGTCACTCACCCGGCCCTTAAACTTGCCGCACTGAACTGCAGGTCACTTCCCATGCATGCGCTGTTCATTAATCACCTAACAGAAGACCACGAGCTGGACATTCTGTTCCTCTCTGAAACGTGGCTTACGGACCACTCGGGCCCAGACGTAGTCTTAGCCCTCCCCCCTGGCTTCCTTATCCAGTCCCAACCTCGCCCATCTGGCAGAGGAGGCGGATTGGCCATCATCTACCGGGATCACTTCTCCTGTAGATCCAACGACGCTCACATCCTGGACTCTGAAAGCCTTCATTTTACTATCCAGCTAGCGCCGACTAGTACGCTGTCAGGCCTCCTAGTATATCGTCCCCCTGGCCATTTTGGCCCATTTGCTAGCGCTCTCTTAGAATCTATAGCTTCTCTGGCCCATTCCACCTCTAACTTCTCTATACTAGGAGACCTCAACATCCATTTCGATGACCCCCTAGACACAGGGGCAGTCGACCTGATCTCAGATCTGGCGGCCTACGGCCTCCACCTCACCAACTCCGGAGCCACACACACTAAGGGTCATTTGCTTGACCCTGTGTTCACCAACATCCCCACCCTACAAGCCAAAGAGTCCCTCCCCCTCCCGTGGACGGACCATTTTTTGGTCCCTTTCCGCCTACCAGGAGCATCCAGGAAACCCCACAAGCCCACCACCTACACCAGGGACAGGGCATGGTCCAGACTCTCCGCCGAGGACTGGGCCAGAACCTTGAACTCTAAAACCCCTACTTCATCGGAAGACCCGGTCACTGCAGACAGAAAGTTCAGGGAGTGGATCTCCACTTCCCTCGACTCTATCCTCCCCATAAAAACCCATGAGGATAAAAACGGGAAACTAGGATCAGCCCCATGGTACACCCCGGAACTCCGAACTCTCCGCAAAGAGTGCAAAAAAGCAGAGCGATTATGGAGAAAGGACTGGCTGCATGCCAGCAAGGATGCCTACCGTAGGTCGGTGAGAACCTACAAATCCACCCTGAAGCTCACTAAAGCCTCCTACTACGACACCAGAATAAAAAATTCCACCAACTCGGCGAGAGAATCCTTTCTCATCGCCAAAGAGCTCCTGAAAATACCAGCGCCCCCCTCCTCCAACATATCCCCCCCGGACAGAAGTGATGAACTGGCAACCTACTTCGACTCCAAAATCGCCCGTATCCTAGTCTCCCTCCCCCCTCCCAGCCTGCTCAACCATACGGACAATGATGTACCCACTAACCTCACAGGAAACAGCATGCATCATCAGCTGACCGCATTCAGGGCAGTATCATTGGACGAAGTAGGCACAACCATGGCCAAGATGAAAAGCGGCTCCCCCCTGGATCCCGCCCCCATCAGATTCCTGAAAACAGTGGCCCCTGTCATCGTGCCCACTATCACGGAGTTGATCAACATCTCGCTTTCCCAAGGCTCTGTCCCTCCAAGCTGAAAGAGTGCTGTAGTCAAAGCACTTCTAAAAAAACCTCAACTGGACCCCTCCGATATGGCGAACTATCGGCCAATCTCGCTTCTCCCTTGCATCAGCAAAATGGCCTAGAAACTGGTCAATGTTCAACTTGCCCAGTTTTTTTTAATCAAACAACCTTCTGCATCGGTCCCAAACTGGGTTCCGACCGGGCCACGGCACAGATACTGCCCTTCTCGCTGTCATCGAGGAGGCAAGGTGCATTTTGGATTCAGAAGGGTCAGTGGCAGTGATCCTCCTGGACCTCAGTGCAGCCTTTGACATGGTGAACCACCGTGTCCTACTCCACCGGCTGGCCGTGGCAGGACTCGCGGGCACCACGCTCACATGGATAGAATCTTTCCTTTCAGGTCGCTCGTTCCAGGTATGGGACGGCAACTCCCACTCAGCCTCCCTCCCCCTCTCTAGCGGAGTCCCCCAGGGGTCTTCACTAAGCCCCACCTTGTTTAACGCATACATGGCCCCTCTCGAAGATGTCGTCGCCCCCTTCGGGATCAAGATAGTGAGTTACGCGGACGACACGCAACTGGTCGTCTCACTCTCACATCTTGACAACCACCCAGACAATCTGTTGAACTGCCTCCAGGAAATCCACCACTGGATGTGCGAGTCATCACTCAAGCTCAACGGTTCGAAAACCGAAGTCATGCTTATGGGCAAGAAATGGACCACCATCCCCCTATCGGTCTGGCCAGACGTTTTCGGTGAGGTGCCCACCCCGAAACAAGAAATCAAGACCTTGGGAGTCTGGCTTGAACCCGAGCTGTCCTTGAAGACTCAGGCAGCCAAAACAGCAGGTACCTGCTTCGGACTCATGCGCTCCATCCGCAGGATCCTTCCACTACTTCCGCCCCTATCTAGGAAACTCTTGGTTCAAGGTCTGATCCTTGCTCGGCTAGACTACAGCAACACGGTCTATCTTGGAACTCCTGAAGCCACCATGGCAAAACTCCAAAGTACTCAAAACGCTGCTGCCCGGCTCCTTATGAGTCTCCCTTCCAGAGTCTCCGCCAGACCAGCGCTCAAGGCCCTACACTGGCTTCCAGTACGTCAGAGGGTAGAATTTAAGGCCCTGTGTACCACCCACAAACTCCTCAACGGTCTAGGCCCTGCTATCCTGAGAGACCTCGTCACCCCATACAAGGCCCCTAGATCCCTGCGCTCGGACAACGAGCGTCTGGCCAATGCCCCTAGATTTAGGAAGGCACGCACCGGCGGTCGACGCTTCTCAGTAAAAGCGTCCTCAGGATGGAACTCACTCCCTCGCCTCTTGCGGCTGGAACCCAGCCACCTCCTTTTCCGTAAAAAATTGAAAACTCTGCTTTTCCCAAAATAGTTCCCCTTCCCCCTCTGGTCTCCACAAGTGTTATAGCGCGGGGATGCCTCCGGGTCACCAGGCGCTCTATAAATCGCTAAATAAATAAATAAATAAATCCCCAAATCCAACAGCATCGACCAGAGCCTGATCCTGTTAACAAGGTCAAATGCTATGGATAGATCCTTAAAGGATAGGTACAGTGAACAGTGCTTGACAATGGTATAATTGCTGATCACCAAGTGCAAGTTTAGGCACTGTTCCACCGTTCCTAGACCCAGGTGGAAACCATGTTGGTAGGGACACAAGATGATATTATGGTCGGCCCATAACCTTAATCAATTGAAGATCACCCATCACAAGATCTTTACAGTACTGGATATTAATGAAATCGGGTGAAAGCATTTGGGTGACTTACGATCCACTTTTTAAAATGGATAGGGCCAATAATTGAAAGAGCCAAAGAGTTCAGGATCTTAGTACACATGGAGTTATTAAACACATTGTTGAGCAAAGGTCCTCACAGATCGATGTTGCATTTAATAAGGTCCATAAGGACAGCA
This sequence comes from Lissotriton vulgaris, assembly GCF_964263255.1. Taxonomy (NCBI): domain Eukaryota; kingdom Metazoa; phylum Chordata; class Amphibia; order Caudata; family Salamandridae; genus Lissotriton; species Lissotriton vulgaris. The sequence continues at coordinate 1,122,788,484 of NC_141694.1, forward strand.
TCTGGCCCTGGGGCATTACCACCTGAGTTCAGCCTTATGGCTTCTGCTAATTCTGGTAACTAAATAGATAGTAAAGGTGAGTGTCACAGTTTCTCACTGAGACAGTTGCACTGGCACTTCTCTACTGCTAGATAATAGATGGAGCTAAAATGCTTGACCCAATACATGCCCAAAATGTTACAAAATAGGGAGGAATTGGCCAGGGGCCCCTTTGCCTGATCTTGTTGACAGTATCCCAGAAAAATTTGCTACAGTTCCTCAATGCTGACATTTTTAAATATTCCCAATCCTCTTTGTATAAGGCCTCCTTTTGAAACTTTAGAGTGCTGCGGTATGTACGACCTGGCCTCACAGATGTCCCTAGAATATCTAGGAGTTATGAAAAGTGCCTTCCTTAGATATCGATTGGCGACTGGACAATCACTATAAAATCAGCAAGGATAGTCCTTGGCATGTCAGATGGGTTTCGACAAATGATTCCTAGGATCATAGAGCGGTAATAGATTGGCCGAAAAGGACATCCTCCCGACAACCTTTAAATGCTTGCTGATGCTCCTTTAAAAGATAACCCAGAGCAGTAATGGGATCCTTCAAGAACCAAACAAGTCTAAAGCCATAATTAGAGAGATTGGCGGCCGGTATAGATACAGCAGGAGTTTTAGTCTTGCTCACAGGAAAACTGCCGACTGCAATAGAGCCAATGTGGTCCCCCACTTTGTCTCCATTATGTAACCCTGAGACAGCCATGGTAAAAAAAAAAATCCCTGTTACAAAAAAGTAATCAATGACTGAGGCCCGTCCACAATCTCCAAAGTTGTCCAGCTCCCTTGAACAGATTGAAAAGGGCCTCAATGTTGTTGGAGGCTAAATAATAACCTATGTGTGTACCGTGGCTATCCGAGAGACCCTCAGTTCCTTGGCACTCAATATCAGCCTGAGCTTAGCATTAAATACCCCACAGAGAAGAAAATTCCGTTGATGCATAACCACCCCCTCGGCGGCTTCAAGTGAGTCAAAATGGAAAACAAATGTGCGTCGTGAACACATTCAGAGTTAATGTAATCATCATTATAAATGATCACTAGACAAAAATAGAAGGAATTCTCATCCTTAATAAGCAAAGCTTGAAAGGCAGAACTTCCTGTTTCTAACACTGTTATTTAAACATTTAGATTCAGTTGTACCCATAGAGAGAGAGACCACCCTTCCTCTTGAAGAAAGAGTCTTGGGGCAGGAATAACAGGCAAAACCAGCAGATTCAATGGAAGTGGTGGAACAATTTTCCTGCAATGAAATCATATGTGGCAACAAAATTACACCAAGCCGGGTTGAGGATCTTGTCCTTGAGGCCTGCAATGTACCAGCTTCATACGGAAAAAAAGTCAATTGGTGCACGACTCCTGAGGAAGTAGATCCTTCTCCAACACATGCTGTGTTTCTCCAGATTTCCTGTGTGAGAGCACATTTCAGTCCTCTTGGGGAGTCATTCTATCTTAGAAAGGACAACAAAGTGGTTGGCTGTGGGTACACAAATCACAATATGGGCAGTATTTACGGAGTCCCCAAATACACAAAAACCAAAACAATCCTCCATACAGACCAATTGTGACCACTATAGGCTCCATATTGGAACCCCTGTCAAAATATATTGATGCCAAACTTCAAGCGCATGTATCCCATGCTTCTGTGCCCAAATATGGTGTTAAAAAAATATTTTGCTATTCTCAGGTTTATTATATCGTGAACTATTTGTTATCTGCATTGCAGTTTAATGAATTGACACTAGTACTGAAGTACAAATATTTAAGACTATCAACAATGTATATAAATAATTTTTGCATGTATTAATGTACAGGATAACAGAATTGTGAATCATGCTTTTAATGCAGTAAAGATTTCTATTAATTTTTAATATAAAACCCCAAAAAATTATATATAATACTTTTGCGCTAATACTACATGAAGTCCGGATCCCCAGCCGACCCCTGCCCCCACCACGACTTCAACAAAGCTGACTCCATCATCGCACCCCAACTCCAGGACATCATCAACACTTCCTTCAACACCGCCACCTTCCCGGAGAGCTGGAAGCATGCCGAAATCAGCGCCCTCCTGAAAAAACCAACAGCGGACCCCACCGACCTCAAGAACTTCCGCCCCATCTCGCTCCTCCCCTTTCCGGCCAAGGTCATCGAGAAGACCGTCAACAGACAGCTTGCCACCTTCCTCGAGACAAATGGATCCCTCGACCACTCACAGTCCGGTTTCAGAGCCAACCACAGCACCGAAACTGCCCTCATCGCAGCCACTGACGACATCAGATCCCTGCTCGACAACGGGGAAACGGGGGCCCTCATCCTCCTGGACCTCTCCGCAGCGTTCGATACTGTCTGCCACCACACCCTAGTGCAGCGCCTCAGCAACGTCGGAATCCAAGAGAAGGCACTGGAATGGATCACCTCGTTCCTCACTGGAAGAACCCCGAGAGTCCGTCTCCCCCGCTCAGATCAGAGGCCACCGAAGTCATCGGCGGCGTACCACAAGGATCATCACTCAGCCCCACCCTCTTCAACGTCTACATGAGCCCCCTCGCAGCCATCGCACGCCAACACAACCTCAACATCATCTCCTACGCCGACGACACCCAGCTGATCCTCTCCCTCACCAACACCACCGCCAGAACCAACCTACAGGAAGGGATGAGAGACGTTGCCGTGTGGATGAAGAACAGCCGCCTGAAACTGAACTCAGACAAGACAGAAATCCTCATCCTGGGATCTTCTCCCTCCACCTGGGACGACTCCTGGTGGCCCCCTGCCCTGGGCACCACTCCCAAGCCAACGGACCACGCACGCAACCTTGGCTTCATCCTGGACTCCTCCCTCTTAATGTCCAGACAAGTCAACGCCGTCTCATCATCATGCTTTGGCACCCTGCGCATGCTCCGGAAGATCTTCCGATGGATCCCGACCGAAACCAGGAAGACGGTCACCCAGGCACTCGGTCACCAGCTGACTGGACTACGGAAACACCCTCTACGCCGGTACCACAGCCAAACTTCAGAAAAGACTCCAACGCATCCAGAACGCCTCCGCACGACTCATCCTGGACATCCCCCGACACAGCCACATCTCCAGCCACCTAAGAGACCTGCACTGGCTCCCCGTCAGCAAGAGGATCACTTTCCGACTCCTCACCCACGCACACAAGGCTCTCCACGACCTGGGCCCCAAATACCTCAACGACCGACTGACCTTCTACACGCCCACCCGCCAGCTACGATCGACCAGCCTCGCCGCCGTTCCACGCACCGCAGAACCACCGCCGGAAGATCCTTCTCCTACCTGGCAGCCAAGACATGGAACTCCCTCCCCACCCACCTCCGGCGAACCCAGGACCATCTCTCCTTCAGGAAGCAACTCAAGACCTGGCTTTTCGAGCAGTAACGGACCCCTCTGCCCCAGCGCCTTGAGACCCTCCCAGGTGAGTAGCGAGCTATATAAATATAATTGATTGATTGATTGATTGAAGTCCTTCAAGTTATTCTATGAATTGCAATCTCATGCATATATCGTATACCTGCATGTTCTTTGTTTATTTTCTCTTGCTTAGGTCTGTTTCTTAACAAATAGGTACGCAAATCTGATCCATTATACCAGACGGAGTATTGGATACCTGTCTAAACGTAAAGGAGGCTTGGGGATCAGAATGAATGAGTAGACTAATGGTTCTGCGTAGGAAAAGGAGGGGGGTCTGGATTTATAAATAAAATTTAAAAAAACCTGGAGGAACTAAAGTTATGATGCCCCTAGCAGTAACTTTTCTCAGAGACCTAAACCGCAGACTTTGCGCCAGGTAGGGGGGACCTAAAGTTTAAAACGACACACTCACCCTGGACATCTGCTGGTGTGGGACCAATCAACCCTATGCCTCAGGTTAGGAAGATGTCATTCGCCAAGGAGAAAGGAAAGCCCCTATTTCAATCCAATACTTTATTGAATTATTCCTGATAAGATTCAACTTGATCTCCTTGTAAAAGGGGAACACCTAGAATACCAGCACCGGCACCAGCATCCCACGCCCAGGTGTCAAATCGCACTTTTAAGCATGTGGAGCACCTCCTCCTGTGCTCAGTAGATAAATTATAGGGGTTGTGCCCCTCACGCAGCAACACTAGCACCAACAACAGCATCCTGCACCTAGGTGACAGAGTGCAGTTGTAAGCATGTAGATCCCCTCCTCCTGGGCTCAGCAGATGAATTATAGGATTGCGGTCACACCCAGCCCCAGCACTGGCAACAGCATCCTTTTCACTCTTTGCCTTCTCTGTCCATTGTTGACCTTTTGCTATACCTTCACTTTTGTTGCCTTCCCTTTGCTTGTTTTGCCTTGTGCCCTTTTGCTCTGCCATCTCTTGGTGCTCAGTTTTCCTGCCTCCTACCTCCCGTACTTGCTCTCTCCCTCCATACCTGCTTCTTTTTGCACCACCGCTCCTTAATTGTGCTTCTGCCCCTCTCCCTCCCTGGACTGACTTGCAGCACACCAAAGACAAACCTATCAGCACCCTTCCGCGCCTGGGCCGTGCCATGTGCCATAAACCCTGGCCGTGTGCCCCCACTATGTGACTTTTATCGATCTCTCAACCCTGGGCGCCCTCTCCCACACTGCGCTGCATGACATGAAAGGAGCTTTTGCTTGCACCATTGCTGCTTCACATGCAGGGCCTCACCTACCACCACCACACTTTCCACACAAACTGCAAGCAGCACATCCCCGCTTCCACTTACATCCATTAATACAGAGAAAAACTATCATGTATGCTCCACAACACATGCTCACTCAGTAACAACGCCACGGAAATCTGGGACGCATCCAGGTTAACAACGCTTTGGATCGCCTCTTCTTTATGGAAACATGGCTAAACACTGAGTCAGCACCTGACATCACCAGGGCCTTTCTGGCAGAATACAAGCTCACACAGTAGTACTGCCAACACAAACCAGGAGTAATCCCAATTATATTAAAAGAATCAATCAATTGCACCACAACTACGGAGAATGCAGCCCCATCCATTGAGCACCTACACTTGAAACTACCAATCTCAACTACTTACACCCCAAACAGAACCTGCTCTACTGACTACCGGGACCAAGAGCTACTTTTACTGACAACATTCCTGACTTTGTCGCCCCCTCATCATTGACTCCAAATATTACAGCCTACTAGAAGACTTCAACTTCCACCTCAAAAACAGTAATGGCAATAACTTCACCACACTCCTCAAAAGCCTTGAAGTAACACAACATTTCACTGGACCCAAACATTTGGCCAGATGCTACCTTCAAATGCATCAAAATCACTGCAACTATGCCTCTCACCTGGACTAATCAAGCCATCATCCAAATCACCATCCCTTGCCAGTCAAAACCTGCCATCACAAGACTGGCCAGACGCAGTTGGAGAAGTACCTTGGAATCCCAAGCGTCCGACCTCTTGCACCAGAACTAGCCCAACCCCACAGAGGACCTTCACATCGATATCAAATAGCTCAATGATTGGATCACGCAGACTCCCTGTATCCCTGAGACATCCGTGGCGGGCAGGCTGCGGGCGTGTTCCAGCGCTGCTGACTATTTTAACTGCAACTCAGCGGACTACAAGCTGATTGTGTACTTTTAATCTTGATTTAGTGATTTGTGTTACTGCGCCCGCATTTATAACTTTTTGTCCTAGTAACCCAGCTCACCTCATTATCCTCGCTCTCGACCCCGGTCCGCCCCAGCAGTGTGCCGTTTGTGCGGAGGGTCCTTTCTATGAGCGACACTTCCTGCTCGGCTCTGCACCACTTCCGCCCTGCCTCTCCACCGTGCAGGTGAGCGGTTTAGTGGTTCACGTCGGGCAGTATAAATGGCGACCTGGAGGAAGCGCAGCGGACGAGCGCAGCGGGAGCGCCGACTTCGCGCCGAAGTCGCACACAAGTCAAGCCCGTCTGCGCCCATCCGCGGCCGACCGTGGCCCGGGGCCATACATCCTGCCCCTCGCATTACTTACTCCTCCCAGGATCTTCATTCCCTTCACTACTCTGTCCCTCTTGCCCCTCACGTGGCTACTATTGCCCAGACTTGTGGCATATTGTCTTCCCACCCCTCTCATTCCCCTTCGGCTTCCATCCCTGCCCCCTCCCTTCACTGTAAATCCGCCCCCACTGTCACCAGGATCAGCTCCCCAGCTGCTTGCTCCCTCTCAATTATTTACCTTAATACCCACTCCCTCCCCAAACACCAACTTGAAGTGTTTCAATTACTAGATAATGGCAATATCGATATCCTGCTCCTCTCAGAAACCTGGCTCCATGAGGACTCCCTTCCTGACATCTTGGCCGCCATCCCCACAGGGTTCTATATTCTTCAATCTAATAGGACCTCTGACAGACCAGGCGGTGGTGTAGCCGCCGCCATCCGTTACAAATTACAATTCACTTCCCTAATAACCACTCCTATACTACATTCTGACCTACTCACTTTAAAATTCATGTCCCCTAAATACTCCTTCATTTGTGTTCTAGTTTATCGTACCCCTGTAAATATGCACTCTTTTTCTTCTTTATTTGGCGATCTTATCTTTCAGTTGGTTATTAACTCCGCCAGGATTCTGATTATAGGTGACTTTAACTATTGGCCACTAGACCCCCATGAAACTGTCTCCTCAACTGAATTCACTAACCTCTTACTTGGTCTTAATTTTTTGCTACATATTTCCACTGCTACCCATAACAAGGGTCATATTCTTGATCAGGTATGGACAACTAACCTGGACATTTCTCCTCCCCTGGTCTACCCTTGCACTTGGTCCGATCATCTCTTTATTTCTTTTTTATTGAAACTGTCATCACCTACCCGCCCTCCACTAGTATCGAATTTCTCGGCACGCAACTGGAAACACGCCGACATCTCCCTCTTTCACTCAACCCTTGTCACTTCACTTCCCAATGATCACTTTGACCTGAACTCTCAAACCACCATAGTGGACCAATGGTTGTCCCAAGCCAGCTACGTGGTCACTCCTGTGAAAACCATCAAATCCAAACGCCCACACGACGCCCAGCGCTGGTTTACCGAACAACTTAAGGCAGATAAACTTCTTCTCAGACAAGACGAGCGCCTTTGGAGACGAAATTATGACCCTTCATCCAAGATCATTTTCACCGATCTACTAAAATCATACAAAAAATCTATCATTTTGGCCAAATCCTCTTATTACTCTCAGAAAATCCTCAGCTCGGCTTCAAAAACTAAGGAGATATTTTCCATTGTGGCCGAACTTTCCCTCCCCGACCGTGTCACGGCCCAGCCTCAACCCTCGCAGGCCTTGTGCGATTCCCTTAACTCTTTCTTCATAGATAAAATCTCTACCATCAAAAATAATATCCCCCCCCCCCCTCCCTGTCCCAGGTCAGTGTCCTCCCTCCCTCGAATCCTTGCTGTCTTCATGAATTCCCTCCTATTTCCCTAGATGTATTCTTTTCTTTACTGCAGGCAGTTAGCTCTGGCTCTCCCATTGACTGCTGCCCCCCCCCAAATTTTAAGGGACGCTTTCATGGCCTGTCCAGGCCCTCCTCTTGACTTGCTTAACCGCTCCCTCGCTACAGGCTCTGTCCCCAATGCTTTCAAAAAAGCAGTGGTAGTACCCATTTAAAAAAAACCTGGATCTGACCCTGCTGTTTTGGGGAACTATCGACCCATTTCCCTTCTCCCCTATCTGGGGAAGGTACTGGAGACCTATGTCACCCGCTGCCTGAGCGCCTTCATCGAGAAAACTCATTTTCTCGATGACCAACAGGCAGGCTTCAGACCGGCCCATTCTACGGAGGCAGTGGTGGTAGCGGTCATGGACGCACTGAGACAGGGGGCGGACAAGAACTTAGCCCAGGCCTTAGTGTTGTTAGATCTCTCGGCCGCTTTCGACACGGTCGATCACGTCATCTTGATCGACCGTGTCAGAAATGCGGGTATTCAGGGCCTTGCCCTGTCATAGATTGGGTCTTTCCTCCAACACCGCTCCCAATCGGTCCAGCTGTCCTCTTTTTCTGCCCCCCAAATCTCACTCTCCTGTGGTGTCCCCCAGGGATCCGCTTTGTCCCCTCTCTTATTCAACTTATATATGCAGCCCCTTCTAGCCTCTCTTCGTCACTCCTCTGTTACTAATTTTAACTACGCAGATGATCTGCAACTAATCTTCCCCATCGCTCCTTCCCCTCTCTCTTGCTCCAATTTTCAATCTATAATGCTCACCATCTTTGAGTGGATGAACTTCAGTCAACTGAAGCTCAACCACAGCAAGACTGAGCTGGTCTTGATCGGTGGGTCCACGAACCCTTGGAGTCCTAACTTCTGGCCCTCGGTCCCACCCCTTGTCCCGTCAATTCTGTGAAAAGCCTTGGCGTCATCATTTCTAACGACTTATCGATGAGGCCTCAAATTAATGCTGTCACCTCGGCCTGTTTCTATCACCTCCGCAGAATTGGGAAAATCCGAAGGTACTTATCCTCGGAGGCTCTCATTCTAGTCATTATGGCCCTGGTCACCTCACGTATAGATTATGCCAACTGTCTGTACGTGGGGATCCCTGCATACCATCTTCACCGGCTACAGCTGGTACAAAACCAGGCAGCCAGACTGGTCTTCCAACAGCCTAAATTCCAACACGTTACACCTTTGCTGAAAAGACTACACTGGCTCCCGGTAGCGTACCGCTGTATTTTCAAAATGGGATGCACTGTTTTTAAATCTCTTTTCACTTCTGCCCCTGCTTTTATCTCTCATAGCCTTCACCCCCACATTCCGTCACGACACCTTAGGTCTTCTACCCACAATCTTTTGATCACTCCCAGGTTTAAACGCAAGAAACACGGTGGTGCCTGTTTTTCTTTTCTTGCCCCTTCTACCTGGAACTCCCTTCCCCTCTCAATTCGGCTTACTCCGGACTACATCACCTTCCGCAAACTCCTGAAGACTCACTTGTTCCATCTTGCTCACGATTAGTCTCTTTACTCCCTGCGTCTCCTCTCCACCTGTCTCTGAGCGCCATGAAACCAATTGGTGTCCGTGCGCGGTGACAAGCACTTTTAACATAACATAACCCCCAGAGACTCACCACACTAAGAAAGTCCCAGCAGTAGGCTAGTTGGTACACTGAAGAGCTCGGCGCAACCAAACAACACTGCAAACAACTGGAAATAAGATAAAGAAGGAACAATCATGACAATGACAAGGTGACTTACAAAGCAGCCCTGAGACACTACCCCCAGCATATCAGAGATGCCAAGAAGAAAGTCCTAGAAGAGCGCATAGACAACTGCTCCAGCAGGGGTAAAGAAATCTTCGTGATCGTCAAAGACTTTGTCTCACCAGCTTCCGCCTCAAACACCACCACACTCTCACAAGAACTATGCAACAACCTCCCGGAATTCTTGAGCAAAAAAACAAAAAGCTAACTACAACAACTTCAAATCTCAATTGAACCCCTGCTCAGGAACTCCCCAACTATCTAAGAAACAAATCACCACCAAAGAATCTGCCAGCATCGTGAAGACCATCCACTTCGGAACACTGATGGACCCCTGCCCCCACCACATCTACAACATGGGTGCCTCCTCAATCAGCGAAGCCCTTTTCCTCTTGAACAACTCCATCACTGATGTACGTTCCTGGATGCTTGAAAACATGGACTAGTCAATGCACTGCTAAAGAAACCTTCTGCAGACCCCACTCAACTAGCAAACTACCGCCTGACCTCCCTTCCACCATCATGCAGAAAGCCATCAAGAAGCAACTCACTCACTACCTTAAAACACACCACTCCTAGACACCACGCAATCGGGTTTCCGGTGCAATCACAGCACTGAGACAGCCCTCATTGCAGCAAAAGACAACATCAGGTTTATCCTCCAACTCAACACAGACAAAACTGAAGTGTTGAACTTCGAAAGGAAAATCTCTGCTTGAGATTCTCCCTGGTGACTATCTGACCTCGGCCTCCTCGTTCACCCACCAGCCATGTAAGGAACTTGGAAATCATCCTGGATAACAAGCTTGACATGATAGCCTAAGTAAATGCAGTGACCTCCACCTGCTTCTACACCCTGAGGATGCCACAACAGATCTTCAATTGGCTACAAGAGAACACTAGGAAAATGATTATACAGTCCCTCATTGCCAGCAAACTTGACATTAGGAAAGCACTCTATGCAGGAATCACCAAGAAGACTCTGAACAGACTTCAAACCATCCAAAATGGTGAGCAATACTCCTCCACAACCTAACTAGCTGCACACACATCATCTTACACTTCAGCGATTTTCTCTGGCACCCCACACACATACATGCTCAGTTCAATCTTTTTACACACACACACACACACACACACACACACACACACACACAAAGTTTTACACAATACAGGTTCACTCTACTTCAACAGCTGCATATCCTTCCACCTATCACCCAGGCACCTCCACTCAGCCAGACTCTCACTGGCACACATATCCCCAAAACCAAAGCCAGAGGCTGCACTTTCTCTTACACCACCCCAAAGCATGGAATGACCACGCACATCACATCATACCCTCCTAGGCTTTATTTTGATTCTTTATTGACACTTTTTTTTTTAAAGAATCAAAATAAAGCCTAGGAAGCTTCAGATACACGGGAATTCTGGTACTGGGGGCTCCATACAATGTATACAAGGCTATTGGATCTGAGCAATATTTAGTAAGAGCTTTAAAATTGCTTAACGAAGGGGGGATTTTGAATTAACTGTGATATTGCATGTTATATTTTTATGTTGAAAATGCTTATGTACTAATGTTTTTAATGATGTATGTGAAATGGGCAGTTTGAAAAGTAAGATTTTCTAAAATTGTGGATAAGATGCAGTTTTGAAGAAAGAAGACAAATGATTGGCTGTTTGAGAATATTATAGACTGAAAAGTAAGGTACATGTTTCTGTGTTTGAAAATCATGTTTCTTATTTGTTAATAAAAACTGTTTGAAAGGAACATTACATAGGATAAGCTGATATTTTGAAAAGTCAAGCACACTTGATATTTGGATTTGCAACAATGTGTGCTGAAATTGTGACCTGTGTGTTCAGTTGAGTGCTCCATGAACTGTTACTATGGTAACAGGCATTAAGCAGAGTGGGGCTAGGGTTGAAAGTTATGTCAATTGGAAAGGGTTGAAACGTGTAACCAATAGAAATGTGGGTTCGCTTTTGAATTAATGTGGGAAGCAATGTGTTTTGATATTTACATGTATATGTGTGCAGAATGAGAGGGAATGTTTGCCATGTTTTGCTTTTGCTAAGAGCAGTGCACTACAGACATTCTGTATAAGAAAATCTGGTGTGCGATTCAGATACTTCTTAATCTACTAATCAATTTGAAAGGTGAGTTATTAATTTGTGAGGTCTTGTATGTGATGCCTTTGTTTTTAATGAGAGAACTTTGTTTCTCCTGCTAAAGACCAAGGAATAGACTCATTTGTCTAGAATCACATAGTGAGTCTGTGTGTACTTGTGCAACCATTGTGGCAGAAGCATGTGGTTACTTCATGTCTTTGCCGAGACATACATGCTTAAAAAGCTATCTGGTTGTCAAATTTCAGTACTATTAGAACTGAGTGATTACTTATCCATTTGCAGAGTCAGGCATTCACACCAGCAATGCAGTAGTGAAATGTATAGAATGTATGCAGTCACCTTACCCCCTCCAGACTAGTGAGTTTCTTCTCCTAAACTCCAGGGAATAGTATTGCTGGTCTAGAATCACACTGAGTCTGTGTCCACTTCTGCAACCATTGTGACTGAAGCATGTGGTTACTTCATGTCTTTGTAGATAATAAGTGCTTAAAAAACTTTTCTGTTGTGACATTTTAGTAGTATTAGAACACAGTGATTACTTATGCATTCGTAGAATGATTCAAGCATTCACACTAGAGTACAGTAGTGAAATGTATAGAATGTATGGAGTCATCCAACTCCTTCCAGGCTAGTGAGTTTCTCTTGCTAAAGTGCAGTTAACAATCGTGCTTTCTAAAATCACACTGTGAGTCTGTGTGCACTTGTTCAATCATCGTGGCAGATGTATGTGGTTATTTCATGTCTTTGCAGACACATAAGTGCTTAACACCTTGGCTGCTAGGCGTTTTCCCCCCCTGTGCTGGAAATTGCTCTTACTATGTATTCATGACGAGCTCAGCTCGTCATCAGCACAGCTCAACTGTGCATCATGACGAGCTGAGCTCGTCATCAGCATCGAAAGGGCTAAAAAAGCTGTCCTGCTGTCAAATTTCAGTAGTATTAGAACCCAGTGATTGCTTATGCAGTCGCAGAATGAGTCAGGCATTAACACTAGAGTCCAGTAGTGAAATGTGTAGAATGTATGCAGTTACCTTACCTCTTCCAGTCTAGAGATTTTCTCCTTTTAAAGTCCAGGGAATAGTTTTGCTTGTCTAGAATCACACTGTGAGTCTGTCCCCACTTGTGCAACCATTGTGACAGAAGCATGTGGTTACTTCATGTCTTTGCAGATACATAAGTGCTTAAAAAGCTGTTCTGTTGGGGGGCGTGGCTAGCAGCCGAGCATGGCGGCAGCCTAGAAGAACAGCTCCGGCAGAGAAGCGACCTCTCCAACAATCCGTGACACAATCCGTGGCTGAATCTGACCTCGGACGGAGGGACCGAAGGCCTAGGACCGGGCGGCGCTGGCGGCAGGAACCCAGATGCACATTGGACGCCGGACAGCAGAGCTACAGCCGAGTGTCGGCGCGGCCTAGGCGAGGGCCAGGATCCGGAGAATCCAGTACTCGGAGGTGCCGACCGGAAGTGCTACAGGGGCGGACCGGAAGTGGCCAGGAACCGAGGAGCGGAGCCAAAAGCAACCCGCCGGACTACAGCGCTGACCCCGGACGAGGCGTGGGATGGGAACGATCCGAAGACCGTAGTGCTGCCGGTGTGACAGTGGTGGACACCGCCGAAGCACTGTATAAGAGCCGCATTCGGCGGGGAGGTGAGGCGCTGTTGCTGGACACGGCGGAGCGAGGGAGTGATTCACGGGGGCATCGGGCGGCCAGACGGGTTCTCCTCCCCCCCCCCCCCCCCTCCACACCAGAGCTGGCTTAAATCCGACCTGGATAGCACCTGGAAGCCGCAGAGCAAGCGCGGACCGAGGGAGCAGTGGTGCATAGCACAGGTGCTGGGAGACCTGAGCGAGTGACCGGACCAGTCGTTGGTTGGCCCTATGACTTTGGAACCTTGGTGGCACACTGGGCCACACAGTATTAATACCCCATCGGCCCATAAAGACGTCAAGAGGTACAACTGGCCAAACAGTGGCGGGCGCCGCTTGTAACAGCTAGGGAGCGCAGTCCAGCTCCACACACTACCGAAGATTGACATCGCTGAAGCAGCTAAGACCCTGCGCTGCAGAGAGAGGGATTGGTGTGCGACCAGAGGGGACAGATCACCGCGCTTAACATAAGCACCGAGGCCAAGGCTCCATAGTGGTCCAGAATAAGCCGGATGTATCACCTGATCCAACTTAAACAGGCGGACTACTCATAACGCTACAGGGATTGAGCTGAGACAACGGTTGGGCCGAGGCCGTGACCACTCCCTTACCCAGTCCCTTCTGCAGGCCATCTGTCCTGACACCCAGCAGAACGTTGGCAGACAATATGGCGGGGAAAGGCTCCAAAGGCGGCGCGACGCAGACACGTATCGAAAGATACACCTGTGATAAAACTGCATCCCCTCCAACGGAACAAAAAAAGCGACACTGGATGACGTAATGCGAGCGCTCTCGCAGGTCCAGACCACGGTGGGGTCCATCTCCACTGAAATCACTCTCATTAGAGCAGATCTCCACAAAATGGCTGAAAAGGTGGGTTCGCTGGAGCTAGTAACGAAATCATTGGTGGAGGATGTATCGGAGCTTCAGACGGCGATGGAGAAAGTAGCAGCAGAGAATAAACTACTAAAGGAAAAGCTGGATGACCAGGAAGGGCACTCTAGACTGAATAACATACACATTCTTGAATCAGAAGGTACTTGGGCAACTGATCTCTTCGTGGAAGAAGTCATCAAGACACAACTCCAACCTAAGGGACTGTCGACATTCTTCTCGGTCGAAAGGTCACAAGGGCGGAAAATAGGACATGGTTCTTCGATAATCCGGACGTAGCCAGAGACTGGCTGGATGGCTGGCGACCAACCTCTCAACCCCGCCGCGCAGGACGGAATAAGAGGGGCCAGCGTACAGGAGACCGTGAGGACAACAGGGCGGAAGGACCGGCAGAAGAAAGAAGCTCGCCACTAAGAGACAATGATAATGGAGATCAGGAGGTGGAGAATTAACATTCCGGCAGTTATGAGACATTTACTGATAATGGGACAGCGGCGTGGGCTGCCATGGACACTGGGCTAAGGACCTCCATGGAGGGAATGAGGGGTCGCTGACTCCGGAGCACTCTTCACCCCCAACGAGCAAGTAACACTGTGTTTCTATTTGGGTGAGGTCAGGCACTCTGCTAAATTGGGGTGGCGGGCAGTTCAAAGTCCGAGTAGCAGGGGAGCAGGGAGGGGGAGAACTCGGGGGACAGGGGGGGTAGCAATGTTTAAATGTTTGAAATGTTTGACTCTAAGGATTGCACGAAGAACCACAATGGTCACAGTAAGCTGGAGAATACGCATCAGGCCTGCCGATGCATGCCCGGCGACAGTAGGTCCACCATTGCAGGCGCATATAAGCGTCCAAGGGGATGGGTACAGACCAGGGACACTGGCATCACACCCTAAGGGAACAAGGTCCATCTTTACAGACACACAATGGCACAAATGGCACTGTCTGATATAATAGATGGCAGTCCTGACACTGAGCCGGTACAGCCGTTACAAGTGGTATCGTGGAATGTCAGGGGATTAGGAGACAAGGTAAAGAGAGGGTTAGTGCTCCAGAGTATTCGGAGAATGAATCATGATCTGATCCTCCTTCAGGAAACACATCTAGTGAATACAGCCAGTAAGGCTCTGGATAGGCGAGGATACCTCATGATAACGCACTCAGACTTCACTTCAGGTTCCCGGGGAACAGGTATTTTAATGAAGAGAACATCCCGATTCATTCCACAGACTACTAAAACTGATAGTCACGGCCGCTTTGCAGCGGCGTGTGGGCAATGGGAAGGGCGGTCCCTCAATGTGGTGGCAGTATATATCCCACCTGCACTGCATGCGACTGCACTTCCAGACCTAGGAAAATTCTTGTTAGAGCTTCCGTAAGGGGATCTAGTAGTGGGAGGAGACTTTAATGCGGTGGCCAATAACACACAAGATAGGTTCCCGGTTCGGGCGCAGACACCTGGCCCGTCCCGATTCAGCGAGTTCATAGAGGCACAAGGACTGGTAGATATATGGCTGCGCCTACACCCCGAAGACCAGCAATACTCTTACTACTCAGCTACCCACAACTGTCTGTCCTGCATTGACTATTTCCTTACATTGGGGGACGGCCGACTCACGATAAATGAGGCAAAGATAAGACCCCGAGGTATCTCGGATCACTCCCCCATGACGCTGAGCCTGTCATGCTCTGCAATCGCATGTAAAAGAATTTACCCAATTTACCCAGGGTATCTTAAGGTACCTCACATCCGTAAAGACCTGAAAAAAGTAACGAGGTACTACTTTGCGGAGAATACTGACTCGGTGTCTTCCCCAACGACCTTGTGGGAGGCGTACAAAACAGTGCTAAGAGGGCAGGTCATCTCAACAATAGCGGGGCACAAACGCACGCAAAAACAGGAAGTGTTAGATCTGGAACTGACACTAGAAAAAGCAAACGCAGACCATATGGCACACCCATCAGAAGATACCCTCCACGCACTCCATATTTGTCAACAGCTACACGACGACCTTCTCAAGCGACGGACAGTAGAAAACATAGAGTCAACAGCGCAAAGGGTCTATGATATAGGGGACAAGGCCAATAAACTATTGGCATCCCTAGATAAAAAAAAGAGAGGGTTGCAGACATATTACAACTGATGAACTCTGAGGGGATATCACATTTGCGTCCCTCTGAGATTGTAGAAATCTTAGCTGATCACTTCCAAGACGTCTACACCCCAAGGGCAGAAGTCACAGCAGAAGCGGCAATGTCGGCGCTTCAGGATGCACAGATCGCGACTCTACCACCGGAAGCGGTGGATGAACTGGAGGCAGATCTGACAGTGGGCGAAATACAGACAGCAATTAATGCACTGCACACAGGTAAAGCGCTGGGCCCCAGCGGGATCCCGATAGAATGGTTCCAGACTATGGCAGACACCCTGAGCTCACCTCTGTTGGCCATGTACACAGAGTGTCGGGAGAAGGGGACTTTGCCCCTGGATCAGCGGATGGCAACCATAGTGGCCATCCCAAAACAAGGTAAACCAACCATAGATTGCGAGTCATACCGCCCGATTTCACTCCTTAACGCCGAAGCAAAAATCTTGGAAAAACTGTTGGCAATCAGACTGACTCCACCCCTGACCCACCTAATTCACCCGGACCAATCAGGCTTCATGCCACATAGAAGCACTGCGTTGAATCTCCGCCATGTGCACGGAGCACTGGCGCGAGCCCCCCTACTGACGGAACCGGCGGCCATTCTATCATTGGATGCCAGAATGGCGTTTGACATGGTGGAATGGCAGTATCTGTTCGCAGTACTATCCCGTATGGGCTTCGGCCCCAAATTAATTACCTGGATCACACTGCTATACATGGATCCTGTGGCACATGTAGCAGCCAACGGTCACATCTCCCGAGAAATTCCTTTGGCTAGAGGGACGCGACAAGGGTGCCCACTCTCCTCCCTACTATTTGCGCTGGCCTTGGAGCCACTGGCTACTGCCATTAGAACTACCCCGTTATTAAAAGGACTGCAATGGGGAGACGCCTGGGAGGATAGAGTTTCCCTATATGCTGACGACATGCTCATCTATCTAACCGACCCCGAGACAGGCATTCCGAAGTTGCTAGCACTGTGTGACACACATGGTCTGAACTCCGGATACACAATCAAATGGACAAAATCAGTCATATACGTACTAAAAGGTCCTGCACCAAATCTCCCTGATGACTGCCCACTGATGATAGCCGACACCTCATTTAAGTATTTAGGTATACACGTCGCTTGTGATGCGGCTGCATTCTATGATCAGAACTTACTGCCGCCTCTCACTCGCCTTAGAGCGGACGTGCGACACTGGAAGACTCTAACTCTTACGATGCTTGGACGAGCGGCATTATTTAAAATGATGGCGTTACCACGCCTACTATATGTATTGGAGAATACCCCAGTCATAATACCGCCTTCCTATTTACGGAAAGTGACAGCGCTGATGACTGACCTATTATGGGGAGAACGCCCGCCTAGAATAGCGCATACCAAACTTAACCGTGGGTGGTAAGACGGGGAATAGCTTTGCCAAATATGCAGCTGTATTACTGGGCATCGCAGCTCAAGGTCATTAACCAGTGGATCCACGCCCCGCATAATGACCCAGCATATTTAGCAGATAGAGCACAACTAGGCACACACAGCTTACTGGCCCCATTGTACAATCAAGGACTCACAGCGAAACTGATTGGCCCAACTAAACACACCGTGCTACTCTGGCACAGGGCACAGACGCGACTTAAATGGAGAGGGGTCATAACTAAACTTACACCGTTGTGGGACACCAAACAACTAGGTTGTCTTCGATCCAGCAAGGGATTTACCCAATGGGATAACATTGGCACCACGACAGTAGGAGACTTATGGACCAGTACTGGAGTGATCCCTTTTTCGCAACTGCAGCAACAATACGCATTAGGCCACACTGAAACATACAGGTACATACAAATACCGCATGCATTACTGACAGTGATTGAGCCAGGGTCGAATGTCCCGGATTCTTCGCCGTTGGAGGACCGCCTGCTCACGGATTTTCTGCAAACAGGCGCCACCTCACTCACTTACCGTAAACTATTGAATAATCTCCCGGACCCTTTGGTCAAATTAAAAGAGAAATGGGAAACTGAGCTAGGAGCCATGGATGAGACAGACTGGAACGCCGCATTGGCGTCACCACGAGAGGCGGGCGTCTCGGCTTGATTTAGGCTGATACAATTCAAGATACTACATAGGGTATACTACACCAGAACCATCTTACATAAAATGCACAGGGCAGACAACCCGTATTGTCTTAGAGGGTGTGGAGAGGAGGGGTCACTGTTGCACACACTTTGGGAGTGTCCAGCCATCTCGGGTTACTGGCGGCAAGTCATGCGCACCATCTCCCAGGCTCTTGAGACCTCGCTGACACCAGACCCACGTGTATGTCTGCTGAATGTGTGGGAAGGGACTGACTTGACACATCGGAAGCAACAATGGGTTACAATCGGGTGGCCAAGCGAGACATTGCGCAGAGGTGGGGAGTGGCGGAAACACCTACGTTGGCGCTGTGGTGCAGGACAATGGTCAGACTCATGTTGGTCGAATGCGCAGTGTATAAAATGCGAGCTAACCCTTGCAAGTGGAATATGGTCTGGCAGTCGTGGATCAGATATAGAGGAGACCTATGCGATCCTCTTCCTGAAGAAGAAGTGGATAGCTCAGAGGATGAGGAAGAGATGGACGAGTGAGACTTTAGAAGGTAGGGAGGAGCTAGAAGCAGGATTGGGAACCGGGCGCAAGGGGTACTGGGTGGACTGAGTTCGGAGGGGTTGGGATAGCAACTTGAAAACCTTGCTCTGGCTGGTGACATTATAGATACATTGTTCTGGCTATAAGTGACTATCGGATATTATTGAGTCTAAAGTTTTGTTTGAAATTATATAAAAGTAAGATGGTATACACTCGACAATTTTTTTCTGACTGCCTTGCGTACTGAATCAACACCCGCTGCTGGACCGGAAGGTTGTCAGCTGAATAGCTGTGTAACACTGTAGATGTGCTGCTAAGTGATAAACGACGAACCTTTGTTGCACGTAATGATGTAATGCACTACTGGCAAATGTAAATAAAGTCTTACAAAAAAAAAAGCTGTTCTGTTGTGACATTTTAGTAGTAGTAGTAGAACTCAGTGATTGCTTATGCATTCGCAGAATGAGTCAGGCATACACACTAGCAGTGCAGTAGTGCAATGTATAGAATGTATGCAGTCACCTTACCCCTTCCAGAGTAGTGAGTTTCTCCTGCAAAAGTCCAGGGAATAGTCTTTCTTGTCTAGAATCACACTTTGAGTCTGTGTGTATTTGTGAAACCATTGTGACAAAAGCATGTGATTACTTCATGTCTTTACACACACATATAAGTGCTTAAAAAGCTCTTCTGTTGTCTAATTTCAGTAGTATTTGAACAGTGATTATTTATGCATTCACAGTAGAGTGCAGTAGTGAAATGTGTAGAATGTATGCAATCACCTTACCCCTTCCAGACTAGTGATTTTCTCCTGCTAAAGTCTAGGGAATAGTCTTGCTTGCTTAGAATCACACTGAGTCTGTGTGCACTTCTGAAACCATTGTGACAGAAGCATGTGGTTACTTCATGTCTTTGTAGACACGTAGGTGCTTAGAAAACTGTCCGGATATGAAATGTCAGTAGTATTAGAATCCAGTGATTGTTTAGGCATTCACAGTAGAGTGCAGTAGTGAAATGTGTAGAATGTATGTAGTTACCTTACCCCTTCCAGACTAGTGTGTTTCTCCTGCTAAAGTCCAGGGAATAGTTTTGCCTGTCTAGAATCTAACCACCTACACATTTGTCCGTTATACCTTCAATTTCCCAGTCAGCGTCCACAAACTCCAGAAAATATCCTGTCACTCCCTTTGCACTCCTCCAGTGACCCAATCAGCACCATGTACTAATCCATTCACTGCGCCATAACCCAACCACTTATAAATTCATCCAGGCAGTTTCTTTGCAGTATTCTAATCATTCAGTCAGTACCCAAATACTTATGCAATGACTCAGGCCTTAGCACATAGACTGTTTCAAACACCTATCCACTATGCATGCAGTCCTCTAACTACCTACACATCTGTCTGTCACACATTCAATTCCCAAGTCAGTGTCCATACACTACAGCAAACACCCTGCCACTCCCTTTGCACTCCTCCAGTGACCCATTCAGTACCATGTACTAATCCATTAATTGCGCCAAAACCGAACCACTTATAAATTCACCCAGGCAGTATCCTTGCAGTATTCTAATCATTCACTCAGTACGCAAGTACTCATTCAATGCCCTAGGGCTTAACATAAACGCTGGTACAAAAACGTGTCCATTACACATGCAGACCTGTAACCACCTACACGTTTATCTTTACACCTTCAATTACAAGTTCAATTAGTGATTACAAAAGAAAGTGGTTAAATGTTTTTTATATACAATGTGTTTGTATAGTAATAGAAAAGTATAATTTATAAATATATTAAAATACATTTATTGATATTTATTTTTTACAGACATTGTTGATCATTATTAAAAAAACTTATCATGCCTGAGAAATCAAGAAAAGGACAGAAAAAGGACAATTATTTGAAGAAAATTCCACAAGTACTGGATGACCAACATCATGAGGGTAAAAAGAAAATGTCTTCCGGTAAGACAACGTAAGAATTCATTAAAAACTTTCAAAGCCTAGAAACAGTGTGCAGATTGTGCAAAGTAGAAAGAATGCTTTGACCAGAAAAAAAGAATATTATTAAAAACAAAGGAAAAAGTGGAAAATTATATTCAAAAGACACAATGTATGGTAGAAGGCAAAATCAGTATAAAGAAATTAGAAAAAAGATTTTTTATAATAGAGTTGTTTTTAACTTGCTAAAAGATGTGAAAAAATATTTTAAAAAAGAACACTATTTTATAAAAAGAAGCATATTGAATCCATTGTTCAAAAGGATTTTGAATTAAAAAGGAAATTATTCATTTTAGTTTTAAACAGAATACAATCACTAGATAAACCAATCCATTTTATGAAGGCCAAAAGTAAGAAGGAAAGAGTAATTAACAGAACTAATTTTTGTGATTTTTTTTGGGTGAATGGAAACACAGTTCAAGTTCGGAGCCTTTCTTTAATGACTAGTTATTTTCAGACCAATAAGTTATTGCATGCATCTGATACAAGTGGTCGAGCTTATGAGGTTAGAAATGGTTGTCCAATTGACAAAGAGAAGATGGTTCCCAGAAATGCAGAACAAGTGATAGCTGATGAAGTTCTAGGGAGATGTCCTAAAGACCCAGTATACACTTGGGATTGCAGTAGTATTTGTAGAAAACGACAGGAATCTATTGATGTTTGACACAATTTCTTATGAGAGTATAGTAAAAAAAGTTTTAAACAAAAGATTAAGCTGTTGCAAGGACTAGATCCTTGCAGAGTGAGAAAAAATACGAGTCTGCAAGGTCATTCTCCAGCTTGTCTTTCTAGAAAAGTATGTGAAAGTGTTTTGTATCATTTCAGGATGTTAGCAGTACATCATTCTCAAATGCGGAAGTTAGTCAGAAGATTGTATTACGCAAAAAGTCCAGCAGTAATGTTAAATGAGTTGAACAGAGCTCTTTTGCGTGGGTTAGTATCAAATGTGAAGGTTTGTGATGAAATTGAGTTTTGTTACTTTGGTCCTGAACAAGAGAGTGCAGAAACTGACACATTAATAGAAGAAAATGTTTAAGATAATGTGCAACATACTACTACAAAAAATGTTGAAGAACAAATTACAAAGTTTACGGTGATTTCAGGTGAAAGGCCAAATTATTCTTGTATTTGTTGTCGGCGAACTCACTATAAAAATCAGACTAGGATTGTTGCTCTATATTTAAAAAGTGAAAGAAAAAAATGATAAGTGGAAGGAATTTGCAACTAATTTGTTGGTAGAGAATTGTATTGATTTGGGTTCTGACCAGCGTATTTGCAAATATTGTTAAAACAAATTAGATGAGAATAAAATGCCTGCTAGAGCTGTCCATAATAATCTACAGTTGGTAACTATTCCTCCAGAACTGGGGGCGGAGCTTGCTGGCGTCCATGCCGGACGTGTGAGCGCTGAGCTCCTCGCGGTTGCCCCGACAAAATCCTGAAAAGCTATCCTAAAAGTGCCTTAACTGCCTGCTTTGTGGTGGAGGGCTTCTCTGCTCCTCACGGAGCGTCCGGACATACCAGATTCAGGAGGCTCGGCGGCCGCGCGCAGCACCACGGAAGGAGATCCTGGTGGTGACGGACCAGGCCTGAAGCGCGACCTTTCCTGCGAGAGCGCCCCGACGACGTCACTCTACTTGCGGACTGTGAGGCCCTGTGCGACCCGGACGAGAGGACCTGAAGTCTGAGGTAGAGCGTCCACTTCCCCGAGATCTCTGCGCTCCCCGCCGAGTGTTGCAACGACGACGGTGACCCACAGAGGTGCGGCCCAGGACTTTGGCGGGTGATAGCCGGGGGGCGGCTGCGTGGCTCCTGGGGAAGCCGCTACCGGGTGGCGCTGCCTTGGTCCCCCCATATGCCCCGCTACTAATGCCTGATCTGGCCGTGGAAGGCCTTTGACCGCCGGTGCTCATTGCTGGGTGCTCGGCGCCTAGAGAGCTCCGTCTCTGCGCTGGGCTGGTGCCTGGAACTGGGACGCCGGCGATCGGCGGTTGGGCCTGTGGGCACCCTGGGGGTCTCGTTGGTCCTGCGACGCAGGAGTGAAGCCTTGCCCCCCCCTGCCGAAACTACTCCTGGGCACTGGGCCCCCCAGAACTTCACTAGGAGTGACGACGTTACCGGTCATAGTGTTGAGAGGCGCCCTGAGGCTAAATAGGCTGGCATACTCTAAGACAAGCGGCGGCCGCCATCTTGAAGCCGGGTCTGACCCTGAGGCGGCCATTTCCTGCAGTGTTAAGAATTGACTTTGGCTGCATTGCAGAACTACCCACACAGAGGAGGTCTGGACCGGCACGGTCAGGTGAGGAGGAAGTGATCGGCTTGGGGGTGCATCTGCCAGCACTTGGGGCCTGAGAAGGTGTGAGGCTCTGAGAACACCTTGCCGGGGAACTGATCTGTACCCTCATCGAGACGTGCAGCGCGCCAGAAGGTTACTCCGCACAGGCACTGCAGTGAGTTCATTGGCAAGGACTCGTGGAGTGCCACTGCTTGAAATGTATGGGGGGTGCGAATTACTGTAGCGACCCTCAATAATCCTGGTATTGCGAGGAAGCGAAGCACTGTCACCTGGGGATTGGTGTCTGCACCGACACTGAGAAGAACACTAGAACGCACCGACGCGCTGTAGGCACCAGGGGTGTGGCCAGCCTGCATGTCCACCAGACTAACCATGGGCAAGAACGATAGGACACAATCTAAACTCACCTTTGAGCAATGGCGAGCCAAGGGGTCCGAAGTACCGGCTCCGGAGATGTCCCCCAGGCGACCTCAGCGGGTTCCATGAGCTCGGATATCCGCGACATGCTGGTTGCGATGGAGAAAGGGATACAGGACAGTATAGCATCGGTTGGGACTAAAATTGATGCCCTGTCCTATCGCATGGATCGCATGTCGGAACGAGTGGACAAACATGCCGAGCGTCTTGACATGGCGGAGCGCCGGCTGACGGAGGCGGAAGAAGCTCAGTCGGAGTGGGACAAGGACTGTAAGCAATTTGGACGGCTCTTGCAGGTGATCCAAGACAAATCGGAGGATTTGGAGGCGAGGTCACGAAGATCCAACATCCGTATTACAGGAGTGGCGGAGACTACACAAACCGGCAAAATGGAGCTCTTTGTGGAGAAGCTCCTGAAGGTCCTGCTCGGGGATGAGGCCTTTTCCCCCATGTTCATTGTTGAGAGGGCCCACCGCTCTCTAGGTCCCAAGCCGAAGCCGGGCGCAAACCCGAGACCCATCATAGCGAAGCTCCTGAACTACCGGGACAGAGACACCGCACTTCGCTTAGCTGGGGACAAGGGCAAGCTGCAATACGAGGGGATGGACATCTCGCTCTATCCGGACTTCACTGCAAAAGTCCAGGAGGAGAGGAGGCAATTTGCACCTTACA
Source organism: Lissotriton vulgaris (assembly GCF_964263255.1). NCBI lineage: Eukaryota > Metazoa > Chordata > Amphibia > Caudata > Salamandridae > Lissotriton > Lissotriton vulgaris. The sequence goes on from NC_141694.1 coordinate 1,122,812,599, forward strand.
AACAACAGCTGCGTGATCTTGGATTGGACTACGCAATGCTATACCCGGCGAAGCTTCGGATTAACAGACAAGGGCACTCGCATTTCTTCAGTGACCCCAGGGAGCTGCAGAAGTCACTGAAGGTGTGGTCCAGGGAGCGCAGGAATAGCCCTAGTAAAGATCAGGAAGACCTCGCTTCGTCTTCGCTGCTAGAGGAGCAGGATTGAGCGCCCTGCACTTGTTTGCTCCGGTCACGGCCTTGCTGTGTTTGACACTACACCTCTGGGGAGATGCTGCCTAGCGTCGTGCAGCATACGGAGTGATGATGGTGTTGTATGCCATTCACATGGATGGAGCCCTGGCTTTGCACTTGGAATTTCCGGCTGGGTGAGATCTTACTGATTTGTTTCTGCACTGTGGGGACCCGGGGGGGTTCCTCCTTTGGAGCGGCGGGCCACGACACAGTTCTAGTTCTCTGAATGGAGGGGCCGTGCCGCAGCTGTTACATCGGGGGGAGCTGCATTGCCGGAGACAGAGTGGAGTGACACTGCGAGTTTGTTAGACCAAACATTATGTTGGCACTGAACGTTTGCGAGGGGCATGGCACCGGAGTGAAGAAGCAAAGTGGTTTTGGACAGATAACTAATTGTTTTGCTGGCAACGTCTGCCCCTGTGCTTTTGGCTTACAGGCTCCGGAGAGAGTCACTCCAGGGACTGTATTGGTTGGGTTACAGGGGTGATGGGGGGTGGTAATGAGATCTGTCTGACCAGGTTGGGGGTGGTCGGCTGTGGGCGGGGGGGTGGAGGATTCTTGTCTGGTCCGGTTGGGGCTGTTAGTTTTGATGAGTTTGGGAATTCTGTTTCAAGGGGGAGATGTGCCAGGTGACAGGTGTGCTGTGGCGAGTTCAGTGGTCCGGACTACAGAACCCAAGAGTTCTAGGTATCTTGAGTGCAACTATCAACCAGTACGAAACATAAATGGTGGACAATGAAGCACTAAGTTTGAATGGTAGCCCGGGTCTTTTGAGAGCGCTGTCCTGGAATGTGAGGGGGTTGAACGATTACAGGAAGCTACGGAAGGTTATAAGCTATCTACAAAGGCACTGCATAGATGTTGCCCTACTTCAGGAAACACACCTCCCACTCTCCAGTAAAATGTTGGCTGCTAGAGGTCTGAGTGGCTGCAGTGTGGCGGCTGGTTTCACTACTCACTCGAGGGGGGTGGTGACATGGGTAAACCCCGGATCGAATCTAAAGCTGACTCCCCTGTCTGCTGACCCGGAGGGCAGGTACCTCATTGCCCGTTGCACGGGTAAAGGTCAAGATTTGCTGTTGGTATATGTTTACGGTCCGAATTTTGACATCCTGCTTTCTACTCAGCGCTGGCGGATATGTGCAGAATGCATGTTGGTTCCAGAATGATGTGGGCGGGTGATTTCAATTTTGTGATACACCCAGACCTGGATCGGTCATCGGGGTCAGCCCGCAGCCCTGCGGCGGCTGCCGCACTCATGCACTCGGAACTAATCAAGTTAGACTTAGTTGACATATGGAGACACAGGCACCCAGGGAAGGGAGGGTACACACATTACTCTGCCTACCAGGATATACACACTAGGATTGACTATTGGTTTGTGTCGACCCCGCTCTTGCGCTCTATGACGAATTTCACAATTCTCCCCCGCACGTTGTCAGACCACTCCCCACTGCTTTTGACCCTCACTGCACCTGCTAGGAAAATTCCCCCATTCACATGGCGGTTTCCCCCATTTTCTTTATTGGACGAGGTATTCAGAGGGGAGTTAGCTGAGGACATAGACACGTTCTTTGCAACCAACTTGGGATCAGTGGATAGCTTTCAGACAGGGTGGGACACCTTTAAGGTCTATATCCGTGGGATGACGATAGCAAAACACTCCGGGGTACTCCGTTCCATAAGACATAGGCTCAAACAGCTTGAGACGCAATTGGCAGATTTGGAGAAGCAGCATAGGCATACATCGGACAAGGACACGGAGGAACAGATTAAAAATCTACTTAAGGAATTCAATGAGGAGGCGGATAGGGAGGTCAAACATATGGGGAAGTATGCCACAGCCCGAGCATATGGGGAGAGGGATAGCCCGGGGGCTTTGTTAGCCAGGTTGATGCGAAATGGCAGGCCCCAACTTGTGGTGGAGGAGCTGGTTAGGTCCTCAGGTGAGGTAGTCACGGAGGAAGCCGACATAGTTGCGGAATTTAAGGACTATTACTCTAAACTCTACAGATCTAGAACTGGGCAAATGGAGGATGAAATTGACGACTACCTGAGTTCTATCAGGATGCCCTTCCTAGAAAACCTCCAAAGAGAATTCCTCATGATGCCCATCAAGCGACATGAAATCCTAGAGGCGCTGGAAGGAATGAGGTCATCCAGTGCGCCAGGCGCTGATGGTCTCACAGTAGCCTTTTATAAGGCCTTTAAAGATACTCTCATACCGCACTTAATGTCCCTCTTTGACGATATATGTCAGCAGGGTAGTATGTCAAAGTCCATGCGTGAGGCCCTTCTTGTCACAATCCCCAAGCCGGGAAAGTCCCCTAGGGAGTGCGGTTTTTACAGGCCGCTTTCTCTGCTGAATGTGGACGACAAATTATTTGCGAAAGTACTAGCGGCGAGATTGGCTATAATTGTCCCGGAAATGGTCGCCCCGGAACAGGCGGGCTTTGTGCCTGCTAGGAACCTAACGTATAACCTCCGCACAGTTCTAGGCACCATTCAACATGTGCGGCAGGACACCAAGGCACTGGCACTATTCCTGGACATGGAGAAGGCCTTCGACTCCGTGGAGTGGCCCTTCATGCGAAGGGTATTGCGGAAGTACGGGCTGGGGGAACCCTTCTTGCAAATGCTAGGTGCCCTTTACTACAAACCCACGGCACGGTTAAAACTGGGAGATACAGTCACTGACCCAATCGAAATCAGCAGAGGCACCAGACAAGGCTGTCCCCTGTCACCGCTACTGTATGCACTAGTGGCGGAGCCCCTGGCGTGTGTGATCAGGGAATACCATGAACACGAGGGAATCAACTTCCCTGCGTGTAAGATCGGTATATCCACGTATGCGGATGACACCTTGCTTTAGGTCAGGGAACCGGAGACTAATCTTGCTTCAGTTCTGCGGGAGGTGGTGAAATTTGAGCCCCTTCCGGTTTGCGGGTGAACTGGGACAAATCGGTGGCACTCCCGCTCACTCCAGTCACTGCCCCGTTCACGATGGAATATACGGATCCCATACGGTATCTGGGGATCCGTCTACATACTGACCCCGAGCTATTGGTTCAGGAAAACTATGGGAGGGCATACAGCAAACTCAAAGATGACGTGGAATAGATTACCGCTGTCCCTGATGGGGAGAATAGCGATAATGAAAATGGTGGTACTGCCTCGGTTCCTGTTCCTCTTTTCCAACATACCTGTGGTTCTGCCCAAATCCTTCTTTCGACGACTCACGCAGACCCTTATTAGGCTGGCGTGGGGTGGCAAACAGCCCAGAGTTCAGTGGAAGACACTTCTACTTCCCTATGAACAAGGGGGCCTGGGAGCGCCGGATCTAGAACAGTATTATCGGATCGCGCAAGCGTCGCATCTACACACGTGGACCCACGGAGCCCCTGACATACCTCATGTAAAACTGGAAAGGCTGTTTGCGGAACCGGTTCCTCTCCCAGCCACGGTATGTCAACCGGTGGACCGCAGAACGGGGGTCTTGGATTCCATCACGGTTACGAACCATGCATGGCATGAATTACTGAAAAGGCAGGACGGTGTTAGGCTGTACTCCCCTCTTATGCTGGTGGAGTGGGCGGTGTGGATACCCCCGCTCGCAGACAAAGGGGTGGTCAAGGCGCTGCAGGAACTCTGAATCGCAAGGTTAGGGGATCTGTTCTTAGACGGTACTCTGAAGACACTCCCCCAGATCCTCCAGTCGCAGACGGGGAAGTCACTCCTCCGCAGCTTCCAATACCATAGGGAGCGCAGTGCCCTGCAGGGACTGCTTGGCCCGGAGCTGGCAGAACCTCAGGAGATGCCGGAACTCACCTATGTTATTAAGAACCCCGCAACTAGCAAACTGGTGTCCAGGCTCAAAAAAATGGGGGACAAACATAGGACTTGTCTGCAGTCTCCGGCTAGGGTGGCCTGGCAGACTGATCTCCCATCGCAGATCTCTGATGAGATGTGGGGCTATTGCTGCTCCAACACCAGGAAAATATCCCTGAACAATAGACATAGATTGATACATTTTAAATACTTGCAGCGGGTCTACTACACCCCGGAGAGGCTGCATAGATATGGCTTGAGGGATTCCGCGGAATGTGAACGCTGCCGTTTCCCAAACGCGGACTTCATGCACATGGCTTGGTCTTGCCCTGGTATCAACAGGTTCTGGACGGAAGTATTCGCGGAATTAGGCCTGATTCTAGGCATTGACCTTCAGCCTGATCCGGCCATTGCATTGCTGGGTTATTCCAAAACTCTCCCGGTGGCGATGCGTAGATTGGCAGATATTGCCCTGCTGACTGCCAAACGTACGGCAGCCATGCGCTGGATGAGAGGGCCCCTTCCGACGAAGAAGAGATGGGAATCTGATCTGCTGTACTGCAATACACAGTCGATGGCTTATAGCGAACTGCTTCCCCCCAAGAGTCGCCCCAAGAACTTCTGGGGGCTGTATAGGGCCTATCTGGACGCTAAAGATGACAGACCCGGAACCTGACCCAGAGGACGGTGATGCTCGAGAAGAGGAGACAGGGCACCTGGAGTGCGATAGCGCGCTTGATTGAGGAGGCTGCCGGCATATAGGGGGGGTCCGTCCTGCAGGGGGCCAGGTGCTGCACAGGGGGGGCCTGACCTGTAGGTGAGCGGGGGCATGACGCCGGGAGGGGGTGGTGTAAACTGGGGCCTTGGTCCTACTCTGGGCTCATACTGTTGGGTGGACCACTAGGACTGATACATCAGGCGCACGGACGACAAGTCCATCGTGGCACACGCAGAAGAGTCTGGCACACTTTGGGTGGGAGGGCTCTACTGGGGAGGGAGCGGGTGTTTGGTTAAAGAGGGGGGGGGGGTTTGTTTTTCGTACAGTTTTCTTTAAGGTACACTAACTCCTGGCCTACACACTCAAAGGCTCCGTCGTATCTGAGCACCAACATCGGCGTGGCCGGTGATGGCACGCACATCATGGACACACTATATAACACCAGGGAGTGATGGTTGTGGTCCGCCTTCGGACATTAAGGTATTATGCATTCATGTTCTTGGCCCTCATTGCCGCCAGTTCCCCGGTATGCCGGCATGCAGGCTGTGTAAACTCTCCATGGGTTGAAGTGCTGTGATGGTGTAGTCTGCTGCCGGCCTCAGGGTTGTAGGCTGTATAAGCTGTGTGCCAATTGTATATGCAATAAAGTATAAAGTTATTAAAAAAAAAAAAGAAAAAACTATTCCTCCAGAACTGATAGATTTAAATACGTACAAGTCTATTCTGATTCAATGTGTATACCCATTTCAAGCTATTGTTCGTATGGAGCCTAAAACAGGTACATTGCCTCCTTCAGATTTACAGAGAGGATTAAAAGGAAGAGTTGTATATTTACCCCTAGATTTAAAGAAAAATATTCAAACTATTGGTGTAGAGAATGTAGAAAGTGAACCACTAGTTATTCTAGTTAATGGGGTTCCGACTAAGTGTAAGAAAATCTATCAAAAATTAGTGGATGTTAGTAAAGTGCAAAAGGCAACATTATATCTCATAAAAAACAATGAGTACTACGAAAAAGATTATGTGGAAGAAGAAGAAATATGTGTAGGAGATGATACTGAAACATCAAGTGGTCAACTTAAAAAAGTGGACATGACTAAAAGTGAAGAAATCTATGAACATTATAGTATACATCCACAAACGAAGTAATGGAGAATACTATTGAATTATTCCAAATGAAAAAAGCAAAGGGAAGTACCATGAGTGTATGGGAAAAAAATTTGGAAGCTTGTTTTCCGCAATTGTTCTCAACAAGAAAAGGTGGACGATATGATGAACGATCAGTGCAGATTCCTGCATCTGAATACCGGACAACAAGATTGTATGCAGAAGATCCAAGATTTCCACAATGTATCCCATATATATTTCATCTTTTGTTTGAGAGTGACTTGTCTGGACTTTCATTTGCAGTTAACCACATATTGAAAACAGGAGTATATCTTCAAAATGTTTCAGCAAAGAATTTATGGATAAAGTACATCAGAGAGATGATCATTTAGAATTTCAGCTGATTAATTTGATGGCATGTCAGCATGGTACAAATGAGAATTGGTACCGTCGTCATGGAGAATTTAAATGTATGCTAAGGAACTTAGGAACTCCTACGTGGTTCCTTCCCCTAAGCTGTCCTGAATACGCTTGGGATGATTTACTTGAATTTCTTCGAGAGGCAAATTAGAAAATAAAAAATATTGAATACAAGACACCTGGAGAATTGTGCTCTTTGGATCCTGTTAATTTATGCATATTTTTCAATCATAGATTTGAAGCTGTGATGTCTTTTATCTGCAATAAAAGAATCCTCCTCTTGGAGAAGTTGTGTATTTATTTTGGAGAAAGGAGTATCAAGCTAGAGGTGCTCCTCATATACACATGCTGATATGGATTAAGGATGCACCCGAATTCGGAACTGATTTGGATGATACTGTTTTGTCTTTTATTAAAGAATATGCCACATGTGCTATACCAAAAAGAACAGAAGAAAACAACTTAAGACAACAAGTCTTATGATTCCAAAGTCATCAATGTGGAAAATACTGTCGATAAAAGTACAAGTCTAAGGAAAAGTTTTATACCAACTGTCGTTTTGGATTTCCACGGCCTGTTATATCTAAAGGAAGAGTAAACAGTTTTATCTCAGCTATGAGACATACCATCACCAGAAAATCTCCCAAAAATACATACAATTTGAGAAGTGAAGAATCAAAATACATAAACGATTATAATCCATTCTCTCAATGTGGAATGCAAATATGGATATTTAGTATGTTGCGGATAATTCCATTGCTGTTACCCGGTATGTGACATCCTACATTGCAAAATCAGAAAAGACGGATTTGAAAGAAATTTCTCACGAAAAGAGTCTTAGTAAAAAATTATACAGTTTCAGTTTGAAGATGTTATCCCATCGAGGAATTGGAGAGTATGAATGCTCAGATCGGTTATCATCTGTAAGTTTATACTCAAAATCTAGAAGAATCATTTGGGTAAGTCTAGGTCTTGCTGCAAAGCGAAATAGAGTACTTAAATCTGTACAAGAAATTGAATATTTCGCAGAAACGATCTGGAAAGAACAGATATTGCCAAAACAAACATGTTGTATACATATTATCCAAATAGAAGTCATCATCTTGAGAACACATGTCTCTATGAAGTGCTGCAATATTACACTTTTAAACGGAATACTACAGAAAACATAAATGATGGAAAATATTCAGTAATTGGTTCCGAAGGATGTTTGGTTAAAAAAAGGAAAGGAAATTTGATTAATCACAGAAAACAGAGTTGTGATACTCTTGATAAAAGGGAATTATACTATTTTGCAACTGTTCAAACGGTGGCGTACAGAATTGGAATTACTTGGAGATTTTCAAAGCTATGAAGATTCCTTCAATGCGTGTAAAGATACCATAGAATGTACGGTTTTTGCAAATTATCTCAAAATGTTGAACGCTGAAATTGATCAAGAAGCTACCATTGCAGCTGAGATTACTAGAGACAGTTCTCAAGACAGTCAAAGTTCTGCTCACCGAGTCAAGATCCACTAGGACAACCAACTCGTGAAAATGAAGCAGCAATCGCCATGAATGAAGTGGAAACAGCAGCGCATCAAGCTCAAGAAGATGTTATGGACTTAGGAAATTTGTCAGAACAACTAAATGTTGAACAGAAAGAAATATATCACAAAGTGAGGCAACAGATTGACCATGGATTTCTTCATGAAAAGAAAGAAAGCACATGCACATCATTTCAACCTATCCGAATGTATGTCAGTGGTCAAGCTGGAACAGGAAAAAGTTTCTTACTTAAAGTTTTGACCAGTTATCTATAGAAAATAACTGATTCAGATTTGTCATGGGTTGGAACTGCTCCAACTGGGTTGGCAGCACACAACATTAAAGGAATCACATTGCATTGTTTACTTATGCTACCTTTAGAGCATGAAAACAAATTGGAATATCACAAGCTATCTGGAGAAGCTTGTTATGAAGTTTCAAGAGTGCTAAATGAAACTTCTAATTATTGATGACGTAAGCATGGTCTCAAACTTAATGCTTGCTTTTGTGCATTTAAGAATGCAGCAAATTCCTAAAACCGAGTATGAGTTTTTATTTGGAGGATAGCATATCAAAGTTTTTGGAGATCTACTACCACTTACTCCCGTAAAAGGATAACCAGCATTTAAAACACTTGTGCATGAAGAAACCAGAAAGTCTTTGGGAAGTGTTGGAAACGTTAATATTTGGTCATATTTTGAATACAAAGAATTCATTACAAATATGCGACAGGCAAATGATGATTATGGAACTATTCTGCAAGATATAAGAATTGATGTACTGACAGAACATGGCAAACAAGCTTTGCAAAGTTGACTACTTTCGATTTCCAAATAAAAATATAGTTCCTGAGAAAATATATATGAAAATTGCAGATAATAAATCTATAATCTGTCAACACTGCATGAGTGTTCTACATTCCATGAAGAACTTTAAAGCTGGAAAATGAAGAAATAATAAAAATAGTAGCCATTGATAAACTTGAGCATAAAGGAATCGCTATTATTTTGACAGAAAAATTGAAAACAAAATTGGATTCTTTAGAAAAATCGATTCCTAAAACTTCTGGTTTAGAAAAGAATCTATAAGTATGTATAAACTGTTGGGTAATTTTAAGGCATAATTTGGATGTAGAAAAAGGTTTAGTAAATGGAGCAATGTGTAAAGTTGTTGATTATGTTAATTATCAAAATAGAGGTGGAATTGAATTTTTAAAAATCAAATTTGATCAAATTGAAGAAGTAAAATGAATTGGTTGTTTTGTTAGTTTTTTCCTTGTTAAAGATTTATGTCCGTAGAAAACAGTTTCCATTTTCTCTAGCATATGCAGGGACTCTTCATAAATCTCAAGGTTTAAGTGTAGACAGTGCTTTGGTGAACATTGGAAGTACTGTATTTAAAGAGGGTATGGCATATGTTGCTTTGTCCCAAGTCAGAACTTTATCTGGCTTGTTTTTAATTGATTTTGATGAGAGAAAGATTGCTGCAGATGCAAACAGTGTAAAAAAGTATAATAGGTTAAGAAGAGTGTATGCTCCCAATTTAGGTGAATATCATGTGTTTGAAAAGCGTGTAGTAGGTTGAAAAAGAAGATATGAGAATATCTGTAGTGAGGTTATAGGAAAGGAAAAAAAATCAAGATAATGTTGAGATTGCAAGCAAAAAGAAAAAGTACACTATTGAAAAAATTGTTGGTTATCAGTTAGAAAATAGTTCAGGTTTCAACTGCTATGATAATGTAGTGGTCAATATTTTTTTTTTGAAAGTTTGCAACAGCAAATTATGGAGAATCGGGAAAATAGATTTTGTTTGTTGCATTGTATTTATGAAAAATTGAGAACTGATAAAAGTAAAATGCAAAGTGTTTCTGATATTCGTAATCTTTTGGATATATATTCTGGTTCTACACAATTTACGTAGAATATCAAACCAGATGCTCAGGAATTTTTAATGTATATGCTTGCCATATTGAAAAATGAAGGAATATAAATTGAAAATCTTTTTGGCCTTTGTTATAAATGGGAACGTCAATGTGAAAGTTGTATGTTTACAAGTAGCACTAACATAGATACTGAAAGATTTATATATTTGACTTTACCAGACTCTAAAACAGTCTTTCAACAAACTAGTTAAAGCAGCAAATCAAAACATGGTGTAGCCAATGCAGATCAGAAATGTTATCAACATTATTTATACTATGATATGGACAATATATAATTTTAATGATACAACTTTTTACAGCTGATGGAAGAAATTTGGAAACTTTAAATAAACATGTTGTAGCAAGTCAAGTATCAATATCAGGAAGCACTTTTGTAACAATAGCAATTATTTTCCATGATGGTCCTTCGACAACATCTGGACATTACACTGTATTTAAAATGCAGTAAAGGATGGACATATTGTAATGATGCTCAGTTGGTTTTTAAACGCTTACCTAGTGAATTACCAAATTTGTATCTAATATTTTCAAAGCCAAAGTTTTAAGAAGATAATCCAGCTTAAGAGGAATATGTTAAAAGGTATTAATTCAAATACTATTGGATAATTTCAGTATAAAGGAATTCAGCAATACCATTTGTCCTAGAGGAAAGGTATACATTTAAATGAAGGACTTTTTCTTGGATATTCTTACAGCATATATTATTAAAGAACATCATTTAAAGTATATGAAAATGATAAAGAATTCTTCATTTAATTATTAATTCAGTTCTTTGAAATTGAAGAAAGAACATTTTCTTAGAAGAAAGCATTTAATATATATGAGATTTATATTCTAGTATGTTATTGAGGATGTTTATGGAATGTTGAGAAATAGTTGAGTATATTATAATTTTTTACATACATTTGTTTTTTTTAACAATCTTATTGTTTTCTTTTTGCCCGCTGTTATGTGACGAGTAACATTGAAATCACTATTTGTACTGAAATTCAATATATTCTGACAACAGCAAAATGGCAAATAAAATATTTTATATAATGTTCAAATTATGTTGTTATAAAAAATATATTCTATATTAAAACTGATTCTTTTCTTTCACAGATCCTAATTCTGAATTATGACATTTTCAAAAATTGAAATTCTAAAAAATATCTGAAAAAAAGTTTAGCATTTTTTGAAATTGACCACTCTCCAGGTAAGATTAAGTGTGAAAACGCATAATGGGCTGTTTTTTCACACTGGTGAAGAAAGTGGGGCAGGATCCCATGTGACCTGAAAAAAAAATATTTGATTGGTTCATAACATTTTCCAGTGTACCTATTGAAGGACTGCAAGCATTTCAATCGTTGTACTTTAAGCATCTTTGGAGAAATATCTCTGTGCTTACTTACTGTCACTCATTCAATTTTTCAATCAATCAACTAGCGATATGTTCTTATTGTAACAGTCTGCCAATACCTAAGCACTTATGGGGTAGATTTAGAAGTATCCTGTACCAACAATATGTCACTTTTTGTAAAAAAGTGATGGTGCCAGACGCTCCTTCACATTTACAAGGAGAGGATAAGGCACTCTGTGTAGCTTTTCTTCTCCATATAAATACAACCTCATCATACACACCACTTTGCGTTCAAGGGGCGTTCCATAGCTGTTGCTGTGGGTGTTTGCACACAACACTCATAGAACAGACATATCTCCAGATTTATCATAAATCTGGAGATGTGTGTGAATGCTGCACCATCTTCCAGTTGGTGTAGCAAGGCACAAGGAGAATTGTTTTCATTTCTCCTCATTTTTTCTCTTTCAATATATACTGCACTGCACAGCATACACTGAAGGAGAAAAATGCCTTCACTGATTGTTTTTGTGCAGGAAGGTGTGTCTTCCTGCACAAAAACAAATTCCGCATGACACAGATATCCTTGCACCATGGTGCGAGGGTGCCTGTGTCACCACATGGCTGCAGTTTAAGCAGCAGTGCAGAGGGAAGCATTGACTTGCAACATATTTATGTACATATGTTGCATCCCTGTGCTTCGGAAGTACCACAGCACACTGCAGTTAAAGAGCTAACAGTGTCATGCTGCAGCACTTACTTATAGTTCTGAACTTCTACATCCACCATACACTACTAATGCATTCTTTCAGTCAATTATGCACTATGCATACATTCAACCAAACTTTCACACACAATCATACAAATATAGCTCTTTCTTTAACCAGAGAAGTTACTTCTGAAAATAACTTTTTTTGTTTTATATATTTTTTTGTAGTTGTTTGAACAATTGTGATTTTTTGTTGTTTTTTCAAAAGAAAAAAAAAGGTAAAAAACTGTAAATTTCAGGAATGAACAGCCCAGAAAAAACAAAAAAATAAAAGTCTAACTGTGATGGTTTTGTTGCACTGTACAGACTAGGTCCACAGACTGGTCTCCATAGCAGAGAAGTTGGTTGCATTTGATGCAGTGCATCTTGAGTTGAGCAAATTCTGGACGTATGTCCGGATGTGCTGGTGATGAGAAAGTGCGAGAAGTACTAGGCACTGCAGGTGGTGGGTTGTCTTGAAGTCTCTTGCACTTCTCCCGAGCCAGATTCACAGGGTGCAGAGTCTTGAGATGCTTGTACATACTAGCCATACCGCAGGAATACTTATCGGCACTCCCTCTTGATAGAATCCTTTCACAAATTTTACAGGTGACTTTCGTGGCATTCACCTTTTTTTGCCCTTCAGGGAATGTAAAAAACTTCCACACCACCGATGTAGGTCTGTGAGGACATGGAGGTTCAGCAACAAATTCTTCCTCTGAAGAATGGTCAGGTTCTTGTGGTGGCTGCTGTCCTGAAGCCATTGTGTCCTCAATTTGGAAAATATCACAAAAGAAATGATCCACAAAAAGTTCTTCACAGCTGAGAGTTGTGTCTCCAAAGAAGCTCTAAGAATGATTGAAATGGTTGGGGTCCTTCAATAGTTACACCGGTAAATGTTATGAACCAATCAAATCTTTTTTTTTTCAGGTCACAAGGGGTCCACGCAGCGTGCGCACAGGCAGCACGCACCCAACGTGACCGCGAAATTGCATTTAAATGTAATGTGTTTATTAAAAGTAAAAATATATTATTTTATGATTAGCTTAGATAATGTCTTTCCCTAATATGTATATTAAATACACATATATATATATATTTATAATTTTAGACATTTAAAATGTTCACAGGAGTCGCGCTCCCACCGCATCGAACACGCATATCACGTCATGCAGAAGCACGAGAGCGTCGCGAAAAGTAATGTGCATGTGTCGCGTATGCGCCTGGAGTCGCGTACCGGACGCATAGCGAACGTGCACAAAAATACGCACCGGTAGCGCGCCCTACGCTGATCCTTCTGAGAATTCCTAAAATGGCGGCTAGGTTCCGCGCAGTGATCAAGAAAGGTACACTTTGGGTGCGCGACTCCCAAAAAATGTTGAAAAAAACAAGAAAGTAATATAAATATATTCAAATAAAATAGAAAACAAAAAAACTATATTTGAGTTTCAATATTTAAAAAAATCCATTTATATTACAAATATATAATGCAATTTAAAAAATAAGTAAAAATAAAGTAAAAAAAACGTAGAAAATCAGTATAAAAAAATAAATATAACTATTATTACATGTAAAAATTGTCATTTAAAAAACCTTTGAAATTCACTGAAAAACCATAAGTTTCAAACAAGTTATAGTTAGGAATTAGCATTTAAAAAACCTTAAAAATTCACTGAAAAAAACAGGTTTCAGGGCCGTTATAGTTAGATGGACATTTCACTCGTACAAAACCATTGAAATTCCTCTGTTATAGTTAGTTCTACTAACTATAACTTGCGCCCCCGCAATCCACTGCTGGTGTCACATATTACATCATTCATGACATGGTCAGTGACATCACTGATGACATCTCAAATGAAATCACTGACAACATCATCCACGTGACAATCTGATACACCTTATCACACAGTAGTATAACCTTTAGTCACTCAGTATAAAATACAAAGTACCACTTTTGAAACCATTGACACACAAATACAAGTTTCTAAAAACCCACTCAGTGATTCCTAGGTCTACACACACATCTAAACACTCATCTATAAATTGACTCAAACATGATACAAATCAATAGAATAATATCAAATGCACTTTTACACCTATATCGACATTGACACACCAGCACACATCCTACTCACTTATACAGTCATCCTACTATCTTATGTAAACTATTGATCACTACCTTGTCATAATCAGAAATGCTGTTACACCATAAAAATATGAATGTCTAAATTTGCACAAGTTACCTAATCTTGGTAATGAAATTGATAATATGTTCTGTTTTTTTAAACTTTTGAAATGGAATTATATAAGTGTTTGGGAGGTCAAACTGATAAATTTGAAGCCTTAGCTGTGAAATTAAAGTATCACCGCGTAATATCATTTGAATTAAGATGATGTCTGTCACAAGGTGATCTGTTTGTAATATTGAAAACTACATGTCCCAGAATTCATGGGAGTGACGTACTGACAGGAAATGAAATAACAGTTTCAAAAAGTAGTGCCACTTACCGTGATCAAGGCCGTCAGGCTGAAATGTGTCGATGAGTCAGACTGGGCTCTGTATAATAAAACTTAAAGACAAAGTTCCAGAGTGCGGCGCCTTTGTTAAAAAAAAAAAAAAAATATATATATATATATATATATATATATATATATTAGGGTAAGGTAATCTTAAGGGTTTAGTAGTGGGTAAGTGTATAGGGTGGTAAAGGTGATTTAAGGGTTTAGGGGTGGGAAAGGGTTTTGGGTGGCAAGTGTATTTCTAGGCTATATAGTGAGTAGAGTATTGTGTGGTAAAAAGTTTTTTAGGGTTTAAGGGTGCATAAAGGTATTGGGTCGAAAGGATATTTTCAGGGTTTAGAGGTGGATTAGGGTCTTGAGTCATAAGGGTGTTTTAGATGTCTATGGGTGGGTAGGGTTTTGGGTGGTACAAGTATTTTTAGGGCTTAGAGTGGGTAAAGGTTCTGGGTGGTAAAGGTATTTGTAGGGTTTAAGGGTGGATAGGGGTTTGGGTGCAGAGGGTATTTTTAGGCGAGTGTAGGGGTATTGGGTGGTTAGTGTTTTTCCAACGTTTAGGAGGGGGTAAGGTTATTTTGAGGCAAGTTTATTTTTAAGTTTTAGGAGTTGGTAAGCGTCCGGGGTGGTAATGGTGCTCTCCGCTCGACCCACTGCCTCCCAAATTCTGGAAAGTTTTCCACGCAGAATTTTTTCAGCCTTTGTATTCCATCTGTCTTCAGTCTTTGAAGTTGGCATCTGTTCCCGAGTGCTGGAAGCTAGCAGTAGTGTCACCTCTGCTCAAGAAACCAACGTTGGACCCTGCCTGCCTTTCCAACTATAGGCCAATCTCCTTGCTCCCTTTTCCTATTAAGATCATGGAAAAATGGGTGACCCGCTCACTCTCAGGCTTCCTGGAGAATATCGGATGGTTCGATGAGGCACAGTTTGGCTTCCGCCCCGGGCACGGGACGGAGTCCGCACTGGTAACCGTATTGGACAATCTTCGTTCGCGTGTCGACAGTGGTCGGGCAGCCTTTTTAGTGCTGCTCGACATGTCGGCCGCGTTCGATACGGTCTGCCATCGGACCCTTATCAGGAGACTAGAGGAGTGTGGGGTCACAGAGGGTGCAAGAGACTGGCTGATATCCTATCTTGGCAGCCGGCAACAGTTGGTCTCGCTCCCTCCATTTCGCTCTGAGCCAAGGAAAGTAGGGCAGGGGGTCCCACAGGGCTCGGCCATCAGCCCTATACTTTTTAATCGGTACCTCCGCCCCCCTGGTCCAGCTTATAAAATCTTTCGGTGTCTCAGCTTTTAATTACGCCGACGACACCAAGCTGGTCTTTTCCTTGGAAGGAAACAATGCGGTCCCGCTGGAGACATTTCATCGCTGTATGGCAGCCACAGCGGACTGGCTACGGGCCAACTCCTTACAATTTAACAGCTCAAAGATGGAGGTGCTCTATTGTTCCATAGATCGGATCCAGCGGGTACTTCCAGAGAACTTTTGGCCTGCCACCTTTCCCGAGCCAGTGTCGGCGGCGGAATCAGCTCGTAACTTGGGGGTGATCTTCGGCCCAAACTTACAGCTTGACATGCACGTCAATAAAACCATTTCTACGTGCATGTTGCATAAAGTTCTGCCCCTTCTCCCCGCCCAGGCCAGGCCGGAAGTAGTTCGCAGCACCATACTAAGTCGTCTAGACTACTGTAATGCGCTACTTCTGGAGGCCCCAAAAAACCTGTTGGGGAAGTTACAACGGGTGCAGAATATGGCCGCCAAGTTGGCTCTTTCCCGCCCTAGGTCTAGCTCTTCTACTCTAGCTTTAAGAGATCTACATTGGCTCCCGGTACACCTGCGAGTGCTGTATAAAGCCGTGTGTCTGGTGTTTAAGGCAGTACATCAACAGGGCCCAGTACCTCTGCAGAATATGTTTGCCTGGTACTCTGCCACGCGGCCCCTCTGCTCTTCTTCGGCACAACTGCTTGTAGTCCCGAGGTTTCAGAGAGTTAGGATGGGCGGCCGCTCATTTAGTGTTGCAGCGGCCAAACTTTGGAACTCCCTGCCACTCTCTTTGAGAAGCCACAGGGACTACTTTCCGTTCAGGAAAGCGTTAAAAACGCATTTTTTTCCTAAAATTGTTTGAGCAGTGAAAAGTGCAACCGCTCGAAGTTCAAAGCGCCAGGATGCCCTTTAGGTGACAGGACTGCGCTCTATAAGTACACAAAATAAATAAATAAATAAATTATGGTTGGGGAGGGGAGGGTTTTGGGTGTCAAGGGTATTTCTAGAGTTTAGGGTGCGTAGGGGTTTAGGGTGTGTAGGGGTATTTTTAGGGTAGATAAGGGTATTAGGTGGTAGGGGTGTTTTTAGGGGTGGGTAGGGGTTTTGGGTGGTAAGGTTATATTTAAGGTGGGTAGGGGTACTGGATGGTTAGCATGTTTAAGGGTTTAGGGTCGGGTAATGGTATTGGGTGAGAAGGGTATTTTTATGGAATAGGGATGGTCATGTTTTGGTCAATAAGGTAGTACAGCAGTTCTCAAACTGTGGTGCGCGGACTCCCAGTAGCCCATGACACTTTCCCAGGGGGTCCCCAGGCAGTAGTTTTAAAAGCAATAAAAAGTTCCTTTCATAACTAGAAGTTTTCAGGCAACAATAAAAGTGTCAAGATAACTATGGTGATTAATGTACCTGCAGGAGAGAGATAGTGTTGTCTAGGGGCAGATTTGACTCATCTATGGTAGAGCTGATGGTCAATATGCCTGCTGCTAAGATTGTGTACTATGCATTCTAAAGAACTGTATTTAATGCACAAAGCTCAGTGGTTTATAGCTTTTGTCACAAAGATTCTTTTGTTACGGTGCAGTACATACGTTACAATCATATTCTAGCACAGTGAGCTATAACCTGCCATCAAAGAGCTGCATGCAAACTGCATGAAACAAGCTAGTTCATTATGTATTTTTCCCGGTCTTTATATACCCTGATGCTGCAAAAAATAAAAAATAAAAAAGGTTGTTTGGGTAGAAATACATTTGAATTCATTATCTCTGTATGTGTGCAATGCAAAGTGTTCTAACACCCTACACTGGTATGAGAGGTGCTATAGAAAAATGAAATACGTATGAGAGAGGGGTTATGGAGAGATGAGAGCCACTGCTGAGAAAAAAAAAAAGAATCAAAGGTAACAAGGTCTTATAGTTACGCTGAGATTTCACATGTACAAAACCATAGAAATTCACCAGTTATAATTACTTTAGCGAACTTTAACTTACGCTCCGCAATGCACGGCTTATGACTTCACATAATACTTCACTCATTGTAGTGGCATGAGTGGCTCCATTATGTAGCCACATGAGACATGCTCAAAAGGCTACTTAAGTGGGTTGTACAATAAGTGCTGCTGGTCCATCATTAGCATTTAATTTACAGGCCCTGGGTACATCAAGCACCACTTTACTAGGGATTTACAAGAAAATTAAATATGTCAATTAGGTGTAAACAAAATTTGACTATGGTGAAAAGGGAGAGCACAAGCACTTTACCAGTGCTTACCCGTGCCAGAGTCCTAAAGCCAACAAAAACAAATTTAGCAAAACAGGTAGAGTGAAGGCAAAAATTGCAGGGGGTAACAACAATTAAACAATTGGGTTTTAAGCAGCCAAGCCTGTTAGTAGATCGAGTCCAAATGTTGCTCTTCCTCTAACAGAATATAGGCGATGTGTTAGACCATATCTGCCTTTGTATATTTAACTAAATAAAATTCCATAACTGTGAAAGGCCATTCAACAAGAGGCATCGGATTACGTCTGTAGAAACATGGCAGAATTTAAACGTGAAAGAGAACACTTGATTGACTGGGTATGAAAAGTACTGAGCACTGTACCTACTAGAATATATTTGGAAAATAAGGGCAGGTAGGAAACGTGCCACCCCTTTGATAATTCTCTGAAGGATCTTAAGTTGACTAGTCATAGGGATGCACTTGGATGCCTCGAGTAGTAAAGAACACGATATACAGAAAGAAGCTTGCCAAGTACCTGTAAGCCAATGGATTGCACCTAGCTAATAAGAGCCAATTACCATGAAGCTTATGCCAAGGGACAACCAGCACTTGCTATACCAACAACTGACGGACGCCGAGTATCAACTGCATACTACTCATTAATACATCAATGCAGATCAATACTATAAGGAGAAAAACAATTGGCAAGTTAAAATGCAGATTAGGGTTATAGTTTTAAAAAATCCCCCATTCACTACAATCATAGAAGTGGACACACCTGGGAATTCCCATCTCATTGCTGCTCACACTTGTGTGACTATAGATCAACTCTAGGTCACTATTCTCATACATAGAAGCGGAAGTAAACTGAAAGTATCTGACTGTACATGCTGCACCACACTAAATATATTTTAAACCATTTTCTCAGATACATGGAGGAGTTTTCTCCCCGAGAAGTACAGAGTTAATAGGAAGACTTTGGAAGAAGCTCCAATACCCCCAATACACAGACATGGCACCCATTCTAATTTAGAGGCTCAGAGAAGGTTACAAGTCTGAAGGAAGTGTTTTTTTTGGGATGGATCATCGGCACTGTCGTGTGGTTACATATGGCTGATACATACTGCAAACAGTGACATCTCACAATCTTGGGGCTGCTAAAGACCATCCTCCTTTTGGTCACATACTTAGGATTGGGTCATCCCAGGGGTCAGCGAAGAGGGAGGATCAGCTGGATGCCCTCAACAGGGAGGTTGGAAGACAACCTATGGCTAAGTAAGAACCCTAACAATAAAGTCCCTCTACGTCCAGCAGCAGCCTTGCCTGCCCAAAAACAAAATGATAGGAAAGAAACAGGGTTGAAAGAACAGATGCCACTGTTAGAACAAAGCGCAGCTGACAGCTCATCTCTCTCTTCATCGAATTGACAGAAAGCTTTAAGTGGAAAGAAGGATGTTACTGCCCACTCCCACAAGCCTTAAAACCAGAGACAAAAATCTAATCTAGCAAAAATGGGCATATTTATTAAAAATTATGACCAATTCGGCATAAGTAGGGAGTAGTATTCTTTGGTAATATGTTGTATTGGCTCACTATTCGATAATATTTAAATTTGCCTTCCAAACCACCATACTTTCCGGTATTTAATACATTGGATAAAAGCGCTGTGGATTTCACAATACTTACACATTACCAATTAAAACTCGTCAATTACAAAGTAAGATTTGAGTCATGTTTGTTAAAAACAAGGTCAGCTCCATGTTCACATTTATATGAGGGTAAAACAATTTCAAACACAAAAGTATCATTGAAGTCCCTTACATTATTGCAACAAAAAAAAATCCTTCAATAGTGCATTTGTAAGCAAATTCCTTCAAAACTGCACATTAGCACAAAGAAGACACAGAGTCTGTGCAAAACCCACCACATACATTATTTAGAGAATGTAGTCATTGTATTGTCCATGAGAAAGACAAAACCAAGAATGTAGTTTAACAAATAAATAACACTTTCAACAAAGCTTGTGAATATCCTTCTTGGATAACGAAATGGAAACAATGTTCTGGACCAAATGTGAAAATGTTCAGGTCCTTGAAGAGTATCTTCGATGCAATCTCCAGCGCAGTACCAGAATCCGGAAGATCCACATGCAGCTTAGAAGTGGATTTCATTGTGCGGCTCTTTTTGGACTCGTTGCTAGTAATGTCACTGCTGTTTAGACATTTCATACTTAGTCATCATTATCTCCTGAAGGAGGAGCGAGAAAGAAAGACATTGTTCATCATTTGAATACAGACGATCTTCTATAATAAAACCGACATCAAATCATTTGGTGTCCAGTAAATAAGTTTACTCACCAGTTTGAGACCACAAAAATGGTTTGAGCCTTTAGAGTTAAAGAACAAGTTACTTACCTTCGGTAACAATATATCTGTAAGAAACATTAGGTCATCTGAAAAGAAACACGTTAGTGATATATTCCTTACCTTAGAATAAATACCCAGCAATACCAACCCCGGTGGCGGGTCTGCGAACAAAGATCACACCATAAAGTCACGGAGAAGAGAACGGCCAAAGAAGCAGTCTCTCCAGACTGAACTGTCAAGGCAATAGTGCTTAGTAAAAGTGTGCAGCGAGGCCCAAGTGGCTGCCTGACAGATGTCTTGCAGGGGGACACCACGTCCCAATGCAGTAGTAGCAGCTGTCACCCAGACAGAATGGGCGCGATACCCTGTCGGAGGTTCCTTTTTAGCTAGAGAATAACAGGCCTTGATACACAAGACAACCCAGCGGTACAGTCCTCTTGTGTACCGCCCGGCCTTTCTTGGCGCCCACGTAGCCAACAAAGAGCTGGTTATCCACCCGGAACTGTTGTGTGCGATTCAGGTAAAATGAGGGCGCACGTTTTGAGTCCAGGCGGCGGAGCCTCTCTTCCTCTCTGGTAGGGTGCAGTGGCGGAAAAAAAGTGGGCGAGGTGATAGTTTGCCCGATGTGGAAGGCAGTGACAACCTTTGGCAAGAAGGAAGAACGAGTGCGAAGCACAACCTTGTCCGGATAGAACGACAGAAAAGGAAGCTTACATGTAAGAGCCTGGAGCTCACTCACGCGCCTAACGGAGGTGATGGCAACTAGGAAAGCAGTCTTTATAGTCAATAAATGAACAGGACAGTTGTGAAGCGGCTCAAAGGGAGCGCACATCAAATAGGTAAGAACCAGATTCAAGTTCCACTGCGGCATCACAAATGGAATTGGAGGGAAAAGGTGAGAATTGCCTTTGAGAAATCTATTCACAACAAGGGACTTGAAAAGAGAGGGCTGATCAGGGAGCCTGAGAAAGGCTGAAATTGCAGAACAATAGCCCTTAATAGTGCCCAGAGCAGAGCCCTGCTGAGCCAGAGAAAGAAGGAATGAAGGGACTTCTGAAAGAGGGGCAGAAAGGGGATCCACAGGCTTTGTGTTACCATGCCACAAATTTGTTCCACCTGCAGGCGTTTACCGATTTAGTGGAGGGACACCTGGCTGGCAGAATGATATCACAGACTTCAGGAGGCAAGTCAAAATGAATCAACTGTCGCCGCTCAATCTCCACGCATGTAGGTGGAGGCTGGACAGGTTCCGGTAGAGGACCGTCCACTGCTGCTGCGACAGAAGATCCTCCCAAAGAGGCAGTCAGATGGGGGATCCATGCTCATACTGAGAAGCTCGGGATACCAAACTCTTCGAGCCCAGGCGGGGGCCACAAGAATGACTTGTGCCCGGTCACGCCTGATCTTCTTCAGCACTCTGGGTAGCAGTGGTATAGGCGGGAAGGCGTACAATAGACAGCAGTTCTACTCGTGGCGAAAAGAGTCATCGAGCGAGTGCCGCCTTGAAAACGCCATAGCGCAGAAGTGATGACATTGCACGTTCACTTCGGTGGCGAAAAGATCTAATCAAGGCTCTCCCCGCTGTCGAAGGAGACCTTGCGCCACCTCCGAGTGAAGACGCAATTCGTGATCCATCATGCACCTGCGGCTGAGTTTGAGTTTGTCCACCTTGGCGTTCAAAGAACCTGTCAAGTGCTGAACAGTCAAGGAAATGCCTTGATGTTCCAACCATGTCCAGAGAGACAGAGCCTCCTGACATACGGTCCATGACCCCACCCCGCCTTGCTTGTTGCAATACCCCATGGCGGTGGGGTTGTCTGTAAACACCTGCACCACTCTCCCTTTAACAGAGGGAAGGAATGCTATCAGTGCAAGTAGGATCGCCCAGAGCTCCAGAAGGCTGATATGGAGCCAGGACTCCGCCGGAGACCAGAGGCCTCTGATCTCCTCCTCTCCCATGTGGCCGCCACATCCTAGGAGGGACGCATCCATCACCACTGTGTGCTCCAGTTGGGGAAGGGAGAGGGATCTGCAGCTGGTCCAACGTTGGTTTGTGAGCCACCACTGCAACTGTTGCGCAGTGCCTTCCCAGATCTGATCATACTCGGACTGGTCCCCTTGATGCTGCGCTCACTGGAACTTCAGGTCCTACTGCAGAGCCCGCATATGCCATCTGGCATGAGTGGTCAGCAGGAGGCCATAAGGCCCAGCAGCCTCAAAGTCATCCTGACCGGAACCCAGGACAAAGGCTGAAAGTTCTGAATCATAGCCTGAATGCCCTGACTCGATGTTCCGGAGGATAAACCCGAAACTGTGCAGGGCCCAGAACTGCTCCAATGAAAAGGAGCTTCTACGAGGGAATCAGGTGCGACTTCGGCACGTTGATGGAGAACCTCAGCAAATGCAGGAGGTCTGCCGTAATCTGAAGGTGGGAGGCAACGGCCTGGGGCGAGCCCGCCTTCAACAGCCAGTCGTCGAGTTAGGGGGAAGACTGAAACCGCTGATCTGAGCAGATGAGCTGCGCCCACCGCCATCACCTTCGTGAATACCCGAGGGGTGCTGGTAAGGCCAAAAGGGAGCACAGTAAGCTGTAAATGCTCGTGGCCTCCCGTGAACCGCAGGTAACACCAGTGTGTCAGCAGGACAGGGATATGAAAATAAAGTCCTGCAAGTCCAACGCTACCAGCCAGTTTTGCAGGTCTAGGGCAGACAAGACCTGAGCAAGTGTGAGCATCTTGAACTTCTCCTTCCGGAGAAAGCGATTGACGTTCCGAAGGTCTAAGATAGGACGCAGGCCCTTTTCCTTCTTTGGAACCAGAAAGTAGTGGGAGTAACAACCACAAACTACTTCTGGCGTCGGAAAGCGCTTGATGGCCCCCTTGGCCAAGAGGGTCGTAACTTCCTGCTGAAGAAGTGCCAAGTCATCCCCAACATGCGGGGAACTGAGGTGGCATGGCTGGAGGGGTAGTCTCGAAGGGGAGGGAGTAGCTCCGTCGCACTATCTGAAGAACCCACCTGTTGGAGGTGATGGTGCTCCAGTGGGGGAGGTGATGGCGAATCATGCCACCCACTGGCGTTTGGTGGGCCTGAAACACTGAAACACTGGACTAGGAAGGTTTGGAGGCAGTGGCGGTAGGGGAGGAGGTGGACTGACTCGCCCGCTGGCCCCTTGACCCACCTCAGCGGGTCCCACGTCCGAGGGTGCGCCTAAACTGTTACTGCGCAGGCCTGTGGCTCTGAAATAAACTTGTTTGGCCGCCCCTTCCTTGGCCACGAAGGGAGCGAAAAGCAGTAACGGAAGGAGTGCGCGTGGCCGAGAGACCTAAGGACTTTGCCGTAGCCTGCGAGTCCTCAAACCTCAACACACAGCCTGCTTTGTCGCCAAAAAGGCGGGTGCATTCAAAGGCTATGTCCATCAAAGTGTTCTGGACATCCCCGGAAAAGCCAGTTGTCCTTAGCCAGGCATGGCGGCGTAGCGCCACTGTCATGGAAATCGCCCTGCCCAGCGAGTCGACGGTGTCAAGGCCACAACAAATTGTGAACTTGGCTGCATTTCTACCCTCAGCAATAGCTTGGGAGAGCACCGTCCGTGCCTCTTCCGGACACGGAGGCAGCACCTGCGCAACAGTGTCCCACACAGAATGGGATTAATGGCCCAAGAGGCATGCGGTGTTCACAGACCGCAGCCCTTAACTGGCTGAAGTAAACGGTTTCTTTTCAAACTATTCCAGTTTCTTGGATTCCCTATCTGGAGGTGCGGAAGGGAATGCGCTTCGGGTCGCAGAGGCTTGGACAACCAAGCTCGCAGGGGTCGGGTGTTGGGAGAGAAAAATGGTGTCGCCTGAGGCTGGGCAATCGCGTCGGGCCACGTTCCTATCCACAGGAGCCCCCTGTGTTGGGCCTGGACCAGGTACCCAAAAGAACGTCTGAAAGTGCATCATTAAAGGGCAGCAGTGGCTCCGTAGAGGAAGTCACTGGCCAGAGCACTTCTGTCTGTAGGTTAGTACTGACAGCCACCGTAGGGAGCTCGAGTTGGAGCGCCTCGGCTGCTCTATGCAACACCACAGAATATGTGCCACCCTCCTCCGTAGCCACGGTAGAAGGAGACAGTGAGCTAGGTTCCGGAGTAAAATCCATGTCACTTGCATCCTCCAAATCCTCTTCCCAGTCCGGGTCTAACTTGCACTGGGCTGCGCGAGGGTCCTCAGACCCTCCCCAGTCCTCCCCTTCCCCCCCAACCTCCCGGACAGGCGGAAAAGAGGGAGGCGGATGGAGAAAGGTATAGAAATTCCCTATTGGCGCCAGTATTGGCGTCGATCGACACCGGTCCAGCGCAGTCTCCATGTCGGGGTGGAAGCCTGGTGACGGCGTCAGCCATGGATCCAGCCGATGCCGGTCGATGTAGGTCGCATGATTTCACCCGACATTGGCTGGGATACATGCATGGATCCAAGTGGGTCTCGCGTTGCCGAGACAGGAGTCATCGTCGACGTCATGGTCGGAGCCGGTGACGACAGAGCGAGGACCCCCATTTGGACCTGCGGGGCCCGAAGGCTTTCTGGCGAGGCCCAATGAGCCACAAAGGCAGGCCATGGCTGACAGGAAGTCCTGTAGCTGGGCCGGAGTCATCGACAGACCCGGGAAGGGCGGGTAGGCCATCGGCAACTGCGCAGGTGGTGGCACCACCCGCACCCTCAGCCATGTCACGCTAGAGCAGAGGTCTTCATTCTTTTTGATGCCGAGACCCCCTTGTAAAACCTTTTTAGGCGTAAGGACCCCCTTCCGACAAAAGTTTCTAGAAACTGGTACTCCTCATCATCAACTTTTGACAACCATAAATGCACCTGTTAGACCTCATCACATCCCTCCATCATTCATCCACCCACACTTTCACACATCCATCCATCCACCCTTTCATCCTTCCATCCATACATCCATCCTTAATCCATCCACCCTTTCATCCTTCCATCCATACATCCATCCTTTACCCATCCATCCTTCCTTCCATCCACCCATCATTCATCCACCCACCTTTTCACACATTCATCCATGCAACCTTTTATCCATTCATACATCCATCCACCCTTTCATCTTCCCATCCATACATCCATCCTTTATCCATTCACCCTTTCATCCTCCCATCCATACATCCATCATTCATCCATCCATCCACCCTTTCATCCATCCATCCACCCACCCTTTCATCCATCCATCTACCCATCATTCATCCCCCCCTCCTTTTCACACATCCATCCATACATCCTTCATCCGTCCACCCTTTCATCCTTCCATCCATACATCTATCCTTCACCAATCTATCCTTCATCCATCCACCCTTTCATCCTTCCATCCATACATCCATCATTCATCCATCCACCCTTTCATCCATCCATTCACCCATCATTCATCCACCCATCTTTTTACACATCCATCCATCCATCATTCATCCATCCACCCTTTCATCCATCCATCCTTCGTCCGTCCACCCTTTCATGCTTCCATCCATACATCTATCCTTCACCAATCTATCCTTCATCCATCCACCCTTTTATCCTTCCATACATCCATCATTCATCCATCCACCCTTTCATTCATCCATCCACTCATCATTCATCCACCCACCTTTGCACACATCCATCCATCCATACATCCATCATCCATCCATTCACCCATCCTTTACCCATCCACCCTTCCTTCCATCCACCCATCATTCATCCACCCACCTTTTCACACATTCATCCATCATTCTTCCATGCAACCCTTTATCCATTCATATATCCATCCACCCTTTCATCCTCCCATCCAACCATACATACATACATCCATCATTCATTCATCCACCCTTTCATCCATCCATTCATCCATCCATTCACCCTTTATTCATCCACCCATCTTTTTACACATCCATCCATCATTCATCCATCCATCCACCCTTTCATCCATCCTTCATCCGTCCACCCTTTCATTTTTCCAGTCATACATCTATCCTTTACCAATCTATCCTTCATCCATCCACCCTTTCATCCTTCCATCCATACATCCATCATTCATCCATCCACCCTTTCATTCATCCATCCACTCACCATTCATCCACCCACCTTTTCACACATCCATCCATCCTTCAGCCTTTCATCCATCCATCCACTCATCATTCATCCACCCACCTTTTCTGTGCCTCTCTCATGGGGGGGGGGGGATCAGTATCTCTCTGCGTCGTCTTCCTTCTTCTTTCCCGCTCATGGGAGGGCATCTCTGTGCCTCCCTGCTGGGGGCGTGGGACGTGTCACGGGACCCACAGCTCCAGGTGCGCAACATCCATTGAACTCAAAGGGCTACACTACAGCCACTCCCCCAGCCCCCCCTCCCCCCCAGCTCCCCCCAGCTCGTGTATGTGAGCCCGGCTGTAACAGCTTCAGGGACACACACACAGTCACACCCACGTACTTGACAGGTCTTTAGAAGACCTTTTACTTGTTAATGAGGCGTTGATGTTTTTCACACCTTGGTGTGAATTAGGCCTCCGCCGTGAGCACCCTCGATCAGCCCAATGCCAGGAACTGCACTCTGCAGAATCTGCGACCCCCTTCCCAGGACTCCACGACCCCCCTGGGGGTCGCGCCCCACAGATTGAAGACCGCTCCGCTAGAGGCTAAGGGAAGGCGAAAGCGACAGCGCTTCTTTGACTTCTTGTGCTTCGCCTTACCTGACCCCGAGTGCGAAGACTTCAACAAATGATGGTGGTGGTGGTGGTGGCGGCTCCGCGACCTGTTCCTTGACCTCCCACGGGACCAGGACCTTGAACGGCGCTGAGCCGACTCCTGGGCCTCCAGCAACTTTCCGGACCGCTGCTGCAAAGTTTTCAGAGCGATGGCCCGGCATTTGGGGCACGACTCAAAGTCGTGGTCGCGCCCCAGGCGGTAGAGAAACACACGGTGCGGGTTCGTCACAGACATCGTGCGTGGACAAGCTGCACACAACTTAAAACCGGGCATCCCTACACACCAGGAGTCAAAGACTCAAAACAAACTGAGACAAAAGTCCTAAAAATAACTCAGTCAAAAAGTGATTGGGGTACCACTCTCTCTGGATCTGCGCTTGCTTGCGCGGAAAAAGGAAGAACTGATGTCAGCGCGCGTGGGCACGTCTAAGTAGCTCCAGTGACATCATCTCAGCGACGACGCCAGCGACGTACGCGGAGTCGCACGAGGACACCTACCGATGGGCAGGGGTACGGCTGACGAAAAACTTTCCGGATCCAGTCTGACGTCTGGGGGTAATTCTAAGGTAAGGAATCTATCACTAACATGTTTCTTTCAGATACCTCGTACGAGGAAACAAATGCAAGCATATGTGATTTACTATATGCCTAATAGAGGAGCCTTTAAAAACAAACTTAATTCATAGCCCCTCTCCTTTTCCTTGGATCTTCCTTCTCCTAGCTCATGATTTCTGTGAGAAGTTGGCCTGGCATAAGATGTCCACTATTGTAGTGGGCACCTTGTACCAGTCCAAACGACCCTTATTGCTGGTGGGTTTGAAGTAAACCTTATAGAAAGGTATCCTAGTGGTAGCTGTGGAGAGCTGCCTTCAGGCTAAGTCTTAGAGGCGAGTTAAGCAAGTTGTTTTACCAGTCTATAATCTCTTGAATGGTCAAATGAAAGTACACCACACCAGGTATATATGACATATTTATGTATTTATTCTAAACACAACACCTCTGGACTGTTTATGCGGTCAGAGGTCAAAGTACAATACAAGGAACTTAATTAGCATTCGATAAGTTGCACACTATACGTTATGCCCTAGGGGCCTCACAAACCATATACTAAAATAGTGGTATAAGAACCACGTGAGGGATAAAAGTCAGGCCTAGGGCCTGTAGAACTGCTGGGGCAACCAGGAACCACCCAAGGTAGGGACACAGGAGATCCACGGGGGACGTGTGCAGGATTTAAACACAGCAGCGAATCACCATTGACTTTCTATGGAGAACGAACAAGTTACAATTTTAAAGATTAAGGTTACTTAGAGGTGAACTACGATGGAACCCTTTTAGACTAGGACACTTCGAGAGTCAAGACCCGTGGGAGCACCAGAGTACTCATGTTACCTCACCCAGGGAAGCCGGGTGCATAGGTGTCTTTTGGTGTCTGGTTTCCTCATCGATTCCTATGGAGAGCTGGGATGAAATGCTGCAGGCAACCAGAGGAAAAGTGTCCGGGTGGATCAAAGGGTGGATCGGAGATGTGAAGAACCTGAAAGCAGAGGGGACAGAGTCTGGGTCACTAGTCAGTGACCAGAATGGCGACAGAAAGATGCCAGCCGATGTCAGGTGCTTTCAAGTGAAGTAGGTGAAGCTTGACTCTTCAGCCACGAGGACCAGGAGGCGTCGACGACGACCAGGAGCTGGATTCAAGCTGTTCCACGAAGGATGTCGAGTGCAGCAGCATCAGAATCCGGATTGGACCCAACAAGCCTTGGCAACAGCAACCCACGCAAGATGACAAGATTGGCTTCGGTGCAGACCAGCAAGGTCTGAGGGACTCACCCTTTGGAGGGGAGTCAGAGTAAGTCTGGAGCAACCAGGAAAGCTCAAGAAACAAAGGATTGCCCTTCGTGGGGGCCCACTAGCCAACGGACTAGGAACCGTGAAGGAGCCTCGAGCTGCGGTGAAGAAAGGGGACTCACGGGTCACTCGTGGAGTGCTGCCCTCTGTACTTCGGTGCAAAAGGTGCTCAGGCAGGGGCTTCAAATACCTCAATGCACAACTTCGGGAAGTAGGTGCAGTCGCAAAAATGCAGAATGTCCAGGAGTTCCAGTCACAAGTCTCTCGTGTCAGCTACATGTCTCAGCTCTGCTGAGAACTCGTGTCAGCTTCAGAGATGTCTGGAAGTCAGTGTCCTGTGTCGCAGAATCTCCGGGATCCGGCGGGAGCCTTGAAAATGCAGACCGGCAAAGCTGCTTCTTTGGTGCCTGTTTGAACAGGGAGTCACTCCTTGACCCCAAGGGAGATTCTTCAGTCTTTCAGTCGAAATGAAATGTTGAAGGTCTTCAGAGTTTCGTCCAGTGTAATCTAAAGTCCTAGGGACTGGGCTCCTATACTTATACTAAGTTTAGGGGTTGGGCTAACTCTAAGGTCCCACCTAAGGGTGGACCTGGGGAGGGGGTGGTTACAGACCTGGGGCTGAGTGCCCCAGCAACCAGTTTGAACTGAGAAATGCATGGAGCACCTTGTGTGCCCCAGGCAGTGTCTGCAAAGCATTCTCTGAATGCAACCCACCCTGCCCCAATACACTAAAGCCTGTCTGGACAGGAAACCTATTGTCCAGGCCTCCCCTGCCAGAGTTTCGTCCAGCAGCAGGAGGTCAGACTCGTGACTGTGGCAGCAGCATCCATTTTGTGATGCTGGGGCTCTGTTTAACTTTAACCGGGTATACCAGTGTGTACATGTCTTTTCCCTCTGGAAGGGTGGAATGCTACCCCTGCCGCCAGAACTGGCCGGGGGGGGGGGGAGGGGGGGGGGGGGGTAGTAGTATTCCAAATCGTTTGACACCTTACACGACATGTTTTGATAAAGCCAAACCTAAGTTAGCATTTAACCGCAAGGATTATAATGCACTTGAGAGTATATGGTATGGCTATATCATATAACAGCTATAAGGAGATATTTCCGAAAGCTGCAGAGGGGGCTCAGCTCATGCTAGGGCACCCTCTCACACAAAACCAAGCACTCTGCCTTCAGGTTGTCAAGGCCTGCCATAGGAGTGACTTGTAGGTTAATATGGGTCTATATGTAAGGGTAGATATAGGTATACTACATCTAAGAAAGGGGTGCATACACCACCTTACCCAGTCTGTAAGTGCAGGCCTGTGGTGTTATTTTGGAGGGCTAACCAGGGGTGGCACAATTCATGCTTCAGCCCTGGTAGGCCTCAGTGGTCCCTATGCCCTGGGTACCTAAGGTACCATATACAGGGACTCATAAGGGTGACCCAGTAACCAATCTGGTATGTACCTAAAGTACATGGTATCAATTTAGAGAGAGAACAGATAGGCTGTGGTCCTGATTAGCAGGGCCAAAGCCAGGCTAAAGTCGAAAAAACAGTGAAACACAGCAAAAAGTGGGGCTAACCATAGGAAGCAGACCCTACTCTCCTACAATTTCCTTCTCTTTGTTGTGGATATAGGCCACTGTTAACGCAAGCTGAATTTAGTTCAAAACATTACCTTCACATTCAACGGCCCTAATATATTATATTTACATATGATATGCCACATTTTGTACTATTGTTTCTTCTTCCTTATATTTTTATATTTCTAAATGGAGAAAAAAAAGATTAGAAAAAAGAATTAAACTCAAAAGGTTAATCTTTTTAGTCTGATGACAATACGCAATGAACAGAGGTTCTTATGGGGGCAATCTAATTTTTCAAACATTTGTCTTTCAGCACGGAGAATTAAGATTGGTGTGTTCTGTGCCCATCCTCAACAGGTAGAGAATTAAAAAATAAATATGTCTGACTTTACTCCAGTGGTTTTCACGGTCAGCTTTTAAAACACTAACAAATAAATGTGCGTGTTACTTTCTCTTTAGAATAGAAGGTATTGCAAATTACTTTTCATCTGCCTTGAGTGTTATTCTGTTGTATCTTTGCCTAAGCTAACCAGATGTGATGTTTAAAAGAACAAAGTCTGCAGTGTGGTTAGACAAAAATAATTATTTTCATTGTCAACAAAGCAGGATATGTGAAGGAAGAATGATATGTAAAGAAATGAATTAATGAAGTTACTTCCAGTAACACTCTTTCTGGTAGAGACTATCCAACCGCAGATTCTTCACCTTTTGATTACTCCCCCAGGTATCAGACAGGATCGGAAAACTTGTCAGCAGTAACTCTGTGTGGTATTATGAGGCACCATGGACCTCCGTACCAACAACATTCCGCTCCAGTAATAATGTGCATAGCCAGCATAGGCGTCATTCCCACATGCTCATGGCAGTTGCTTTCGAGGTTGACCAAGCCCCCAGACACACAGCCCTGCCAGGAAATCAGTGTAAACATATGCACAGATTGCTATATGAGGGATCTTTTGAAGACATAGTGCAATCCACCGAATGGAGAGGATGGCAGGGTTCGTGAGGAAGCTGCTGTTAGAGCCTTTACCAGAAAAAACATTACTGAAGGTAAGTAATTTGTTCTTATGCTAGAGACTTCTAACTGCAATCCCCTCACCTTTTGAATAGATACCAAAGCAAATCCTATTCAAAGGTGGGTCTGTGAATTGACTCATACCAAAGTCCAGAGTGAGGTGAAATACCCTCTCGGTGGACAGGGCTGTCAAGACATTAGTGCATTGTGAACGTATGACAAGACATCCACGTAGCAGCCTAACAAATGTCCAGAACAGAAACTCGTAGTGCCAACGCAGTGGTAGCAGCCTTGACTCGGGTAGAATGGGCACATAAACCTGCTGTTTTTTGTTTGGGCCAATGCATGACATCTTACTGCACAGCACAATCCTACACAATTGTACATTTCTGACTGGTTTTGCCCTTCTTAATTTCCACAAACCCCAAAAAGAGTTGATTGTGGACTTGTTGGTCTCTGGTATGATCAATGTAAAAACTCAGCATTTTTTTTAAGGTCCAGGCAAAGAGGTTTCACATTCCCTTAAGAAGGGCGAAGCCGAGCATAGAATGCCATTCAGTTGATGGCTTGACTGACATGGAACTGCACGTCAGCTTTTGGATGAAAGGATTCCCAAGTTCGCAGAACCAGCTTTTCACAGGAAAAGATGGTATACGACAGGTTGACACAGAGCTTGGAGAGCACTTGCTTGTAGTGCTAATGTTATGGCAACGAGAAAAACTTCATGAGGGCGAGGACACGCAAGGAACAGCTGTGCAAAGGCTCAAAAAGTGTGCAAATCAAATATGTGAATATAAGGTTAAGGTCCCACTTCTGCATAACAAAGGGTAAGGAGGAAACAGACGATGGAGTCCTTTCAAAAAACACATTACAACAGGTAATTTCAACAATAAGGGTTGATATGGCAATTGTGATAAGGTAGAAGGATACCCTTCAACAGCATACAAACCAAAGCCTTGCTGAAAGGAGAGAACAAACAAACCACAAGATAACCTAGCCTGGAGAGGGTCTAACTGTTGTGCATCACACCAAACCACAAATGTATCCTAACATCAGGCATATACAGTTTTTGCCAAGGGGTGTTCAGCTGTCTCCGGTAAATCGCCACACTTGAAGGTGAAGTGTGTGCAGATTCGGGTACAGGACCCTTTTCAGTTTCTGCAACTGGAGGCTCTCCTTGAAGGGCAGCTTGACAGGAGGGCAGATTCTCGTGCCCAGGAGCTCTGGATACCAAATTTTCAGTGCCCAGTCTGGAGCCACCAGGATGACCTGAACCCAGTGGGCTCAGATCTTCAGAACTCTGGGCAGGAGGTTTCAGTGGAAATGCATAAAAGAGCCTGGAATCCTAGTGTAGGCGGAACATGTCTTCAAGAAAAAGACGCCTTAGAAACTCCAATGCACAGAACTGCTGAGATTGCAGGTTCTTAGCAGTGGTGAATAGATTGAGCCAAGTTGCATGGAAAAGACCCTGCAGCAACTCTGGGTGTAGCTGTAGATCCTTGGCAGTCCAGCCATTTCCAGAGGCACTGCCCCACCTGGCACAAAGTGGACAATCCCACCCCACGTTTGTTGCAAACCCACATGGCAGTGGTGTTCTAAGCTCCTGCACCAGCCTTTCCTTGACAGAGGGGAGAAAGGCTTTCAACTCCAAGTGGATGGCTCGCAGTTTTAACAGGCTGATGTGGTGCCAGATTTCCACTTGAGAGAAGAGGATTCTGGCCCCCCCACCCTCAATTCCAGGATGCCTTCCCCACCTAGGAGAGAGGCATCAGTTACCACATTCATCTCTCGCTGGGGAAGAGAGAGGGGTCTAACGCTGACCCAATTGAACATTAGTTTAAGAAATTGATTGCAATAATACAACT
Source organism: Lissotriton vulgaris (assembly GCF_964263255.1). Classification (NCBI taxonomy): domain Eukaryota; kingdom Metazoa; phylum Chordata; class Amphibia; order Caudata; family Salamandridae; genus Lissotriton; species Lissotriton vulgaris. The sequence goes on from NC_141694.1 coordinate 1,122,845,840, forward strand.
CAAGTCAAAGAATACAAGAGGGGACGAATGGACGTGCATGTTACCACTGTCTTCAATATAGCAAACATGAAATTGAAAACAAAGGACTGAATGAAGAATTTACAGATTTCCTTAAGAAATCCAGAAAAACAGGCTTGGCGGAGGAACTAGTGAGAATTGGCTGAATTTAAAATGCCATTGCCATGAAAAGGCCCAAACTGCAATTGGTTATAAATTCATATGGGGAATGGCTGCTGTGTTGTGTATTGGGGGAGGTATTGCCTGCTCACGGGGAATGCCATGAGCCCAAGATATTTCTGAAATGTTGAAGCACAAAAAGAAATTCAGGGAGGTGTGGGCTTGTGTGGATTCTACCACACTTATGTATACAGACAGCTGCGCTAGCGTGAATTGAAAAAGTAAACGATTTCCTACCAATTTTGGGGTAAAAATACCAGGAACTGCAGCTAAGAGAATGGCGCCTACCACCCTGTTTTCCAACATATGTCAGGGCATATCATTTTGGACAGGAAAGTGCTATAGTTGCAACAAAATCAGGTTAAAGGGGAATTTACTGCAAACAGTAGGTTTAGAGAACAGCGATTGTTTTCCACTGGTTCGCTTTATTATCACTGTCATTTGCGCTTTATTTGTCAGCTTTAGTGGGTATTAGTTCCTCTTCTTGTGTTTGTTCCTCCCTGGGGAATTAACGCATTACTTGTGTTCTTCCATTGCGCACTTTAGAGTTACTACTGTTTCTGTCTCCATCATGCACCACTCTTCCCCCAGATGCTCATATGCTTCTCCCCCTCATTGCTTCCTCGTCCATTCACTCTACATCTAAATGGGCTCAGGTAGAAGAGACAGTCAAAACCTTTTTATGAGATCTACCCTGAGACTTTCGACTTCTTTATGTAGGACCTGAAGGACATATGTCAGAGGGTTATTATGGAGAAGATTCTGAATTCGGTCACGGTGCAAATAAGTTGCATAACTGGGACACACATGTACACGATCATGGAGTTTTCAAAGGATCACAGCCTTCATAGCCTCAACCATGTTGCTGACAGTAAAACTCCCCACCATCTGTCAATCCGCCTTTCTGTCAATTAGCTAATTGTGCCAAAGTGGAAAATAGGAAAGGTTTGGGTCACTGGCATAATATGCAACTCGCCAATGCAACGTTAAGATTCACAGGCTACTTGGAGTACAATTGAGATTTGGCAGTCTGCCAGGGTCTTCAATAGAGGCGATTTGTATGAGACCACTGTACCTCACCTTAGAAAACATCCAACTAGAATAGGAGGTAAGGAAGGTCAGTTCAAAATATGTTAATCCCTTGTCATGCAGGCAAAATTGATATGGAATACAATACATCTAGAACCACCAATGGACGAAGTACTGAACATTCAGCTGTGCGTGGGTAACGAAAGAAAGATGATCACACTGACTTACTTAGTAAAGTAAGATGAATGGCTCCCCTGATTTGGCAGAGTCCGGCACACAACAGAAATTTGATATGGCACTCTGCATGGTGAATTCGATTCTGGCAGTATGTGAACATCTAACATATTGTAGTGGGATTGGAGGTTGGTGGTGTACAAGCCCCACTTGTACACCGCTGTAAAGCATACACATAAGTCCAGGAGTACAAAAATGAAATTAAGTGTGTGAGAAGGACAATGAGAACTTGGATGCCAATGGGTATTTTGATGAACTGTTAACCATAATGACCAGTATTTGTTTTCTATTCATAATATTCTTTATTTACTGACTATATTCATATTGAGTATGCGTATGAAAACAAACAAAATAAATATTTTTTTAAATCACAACACTTAGATTGCTAAGAGTCCGAAACACAAAGTGAGAATAGTAGAGTCAAACACAATTGTGCTCTCAGGGCATCTTTAATGACCAATAGTCCCTGGCAGAAAACATACTTATGTCGCCTCTAACTGGTCATCAACATTTACAAGTCATCAGACTATATGAACAAAATACATTTACTTTCTTCAAAAATAATGCTACAGGTGGATGGCTTAGACACAGACTTTTTCCATCCATCAAATGACCTAAGAGACCACTTCCTGAGAGTCAGACTGAACAGACAGACCTCATTCACTAAGCTCTCATTCATGTGCAAGTGTGTGTTATAATGTAGACTTCCATTTATTTAACAGTTTTCCTGCGCCCAGCTTTTTGGTGCTTTCATAAAATGTCATGTATGTAATGCTCTGTGACTTTATGGGGTTCTGAGCTAGTTGATCTAGAAACCTGTGATAAACGGTTGGCGCCCTTCGCTGAGAGTCAGAGCATTGAGGTCTGTGAATAAACTTAAATAATTCAACTACCATATCCTGTTTCAACATGTAATTCACATCATCATTTAGTGACGAGGATGGCCAGACACCTATCACCAGTAACAGCAGCAAAAACCTTGATGACATCACTCAACAACATCAAGCAATGGTAGGCCAAGAGTTTGCGACTTCCTACCCCTGCCTCCACTGCCACGCAGTGCTGCCGCACCTAAGAACACCATCCGCTCACTTTGCACAGTGGGACCGGGCTCCTGTAGTGAAAACAGGATCCCCAGCCTAAAAACAGTTATCAGAGAATCAGCGCAGCCTCACACGCTGCTAATATTGAACACGCAAAGCAGTCCTCCTTGCGACAGGTTCCTTGAAAGATTCCCCCCACACGTGCTAGCCACAAGCAGTCGGAATTCTGCATCTCGATAGCTGCCTGCCCAGCACTCTCTGCCGTAAAAGCCCCTACCTCCAAAAGCCAGATATTACTGGCAGCTCACTGTGCACCAAGACTTCCGTCACCTCTCAATCCAGTGACACTGCACCACCACACAGCTGTACAAGTACCAGGTTAGGATCTCTATGATTTTTCGCTCTGTGTTGTGCTGTGCCGTAATTTAGTGCGTCTGTTGAATGTCACTGTGACTGTTCATAATGAGCTCAAACCAGCTTATTGGCATGCCCCCCTCGTTTCTCATACCACCTAGATATCTATCAATTGAATGCACAAATTAGACAGAGACCCTTGAGGACTACTTGGTGGCACTTGAAGGCACACGTATCTCTTCACTCAGGAAACAAACATTTCTTATAGGTTGTTTGGGTACAGAGGGCCAACATGCATATAAAATACCTGCTTCAAGTGTATGACGATAGTGGAGATGAGATCGAAGTTGTATACAAAGAGGCCAAATGGAGATTACAGCACAGATTTGCTAAAGCTGTGACTATAGTGATGCAATGTCACACATTTTTTCACTCAGCCACAGAGATCCTTTGAGCCGGTAGATTACTTTGTTGCAAGACTACGTGAGTTGGCTGCCAAGTACAGATTTGGGCTAATGACAGAAGAGTTGATTAGGGACCAATTAACAGTCCAATGCAGCAGTAGAAAATGCTGGAGAGGCTAACAGCAGCTAGCAATCCCACACTTAAGGATCCTTTAAATATTATCAAGCTAGTGGAGGAGTCATGCAGGAGATGCAAAAAAATATAAGCTAAACATCTCAAATGTGTCGGAATCAGAACTGGTAAATGCAGTGAATACAAAACTGATTGTGACAAACAGTAACCAAAGCAAAGGAAATAGTATGAAAGTTGGGGTACCATCGAATTTCTTAGGGAGATCTTCCTCCCATTCTTGTTACAGGGGTTGTAGCAGATTCCACTTGGGCGACTCAAAAAATCGTTTTGCCACTGGCAAGGAATGCCAAATCTGTAGCATGAAAGGACATTTTGCACGAGTTAGCAAAACCTCAAAGAAATGTGTTGCATCAGTGGATGAGATAAAGGAAGTGGTTGAACACACAGTTCTGATGGCCTGTGATAGGTCTGCAAGTGAGAGGGATGAATATGATATGAAGAGGAAAATACTTTCCAAAGAGGGTTTTAAGGTGAATGAAAAAGAACTCATACTGATGGAGGTTTCAGGGTCACTATACACCACCATAATCAAGCAGCTGTTTGTCCTGTTTGAGTAAAACTTAAATCTACTGATAAAATATTGAAGGGCTATCATGGAGCAAACATTAGGGTCATGGGATGTTGGTCTGCAAAACCTGAGTTTACGGATTGGGAAACCCATGGGACAGTTGCACATAATTGTAAATCCAAGAGTTGCCAACAAAGTGATGGTCGTGGATTACTTACGGAGAGCCAAGAACAGTTCTGGAACAATTTAAAACCGTGTTTCAGAACAGGTTAGGAGAAACAAAAGAATACCAACACCAAATTGTATTGAGGTGAAGCAGAAGTGAAGAGTATACTTGAGCAGATGAGCAAGGATGAAGTCACAGAGCCTGTTGAGGCCACACAGAGGTGGTCTCCCGTGGTGATAGCACAAAATAAATCCGATGGGTCACTGAGGTTTTGTGTTGACTTACATAGTCTCAACTAGAATGTTGCCATGTATTGTTTCCCTCTGCCAGACATCAATGAGCTGATTCTGTTTTCTGGGGAGAAAGTACTTTTCCAAACTAGACCCAAAACGTGCCTACCATTAGGTGAAACTGCATATAGATTACAAGCATCTGACACGTTTCATAACGAGTAAGGGGCTATTTCAGTTTAACAGGTTGCCTTTCGGACTGTCATCTGCAGCATGTGTTTTCCAGAGGATAATGCCAAATGTGCTGTCTGGAGTTAAAAATGTGGTGTTCTTCAAAGGCGACATTTTGATCTTTGCAGAAAACATTGCTAATACTGATAAATTGTGTGAGATCTTACCGCACATTTCCAAGGCTGGAATTAATTTGCTAAAATTTCCATTTTTGATGCAGGAGGTCACATTTTTGGGGCACCTCATCAAGACCTAAATTGAAAATCTGAAAAATTTAAATTGAGTCTGTGCTGTTCTCAATGAAAGTGCATGGTGTTAAGGACAAACTGCCTTCTTTCATGGGGTGGGTGGGATACTGTTATAAGTTTGTAGTAGATTTTCCATCTAAAATAGATTGCTTGAGAGAGTTGCTGAGAAAGGGTATGAAACTCACGTGGGGTAAGTTCAACAGGCAGTTTTTGAGCCACTTAAATACAACATTGCCAATGCGGGCATTTTGTTTCTATTTCAAATTGGCTTAAAGACGATCCTCAATGTGGATGCCACTGTAATAGTCATATTTGAAGTGCTCTCACAGGTGCGTGGGAAAACGGAGATGACAGGGGCCTTTGCTTTCTGTTCGTTGGCCAACAAGGTAAGGAAGTATTCCGTCATCGGACAAGAGGCATTAGCTGCTGCCTGAACAACAAACCATTTTCATACCTTTTGGGTATCAGGATGACTGAGGCGGATCATAAGCTTTTGCTGAGGATTTTGAGACCTAACGGCACAAACAATTGTTCTGGACGTTTGGTAAGGTCGGCTGTGAAACTACAGGATTATGATTGTTGTATTGAATATTTACCTGGCTGGGAGAACAAAGTGTCTGCAGATTAGTAAGAATTTGACACAGAGGAAGTGGTGGCAGATGTGGAGGATGCCACTGAGAGCTGTGTGTCTATGCAGAATTGGATGTGTGTTATGGAAGGGGATGTTGTCCTCAAAGCTGTGGTAAATAGAAGAGTAAGTACATTTCCAGCTACGGTTAGACTATTTCACAAGGTGGCTGGAGAATTGTCTTTGCTTGGGGACAATCTCATCATGAGGGGCGAAAGGCTTGTGCCACCTAGTGCAGTAAAGAACAAACCTATATGTTTGGAGCATGAGGGATTTTTCGGTCAGACAATGCTCAGACTCAAGGAAAGATTTTACTGGACTGTAAAGGATAGACAGGTGAAGAGATGGGTAGAAGAATGTCAGGTGTGCGGAAATGCAGTGAAGCGGGCAAAAGTGTGGGGGGGAAAGTTATGCTTAGATAGCTTAGGCCGTTTTTCTTCTTGCCTGAACATGAGAGGTATGCATCGGTCTTGGTGGATGACAAATCTAAATGGAGTGAGGTGGCCTTTATGAGATGTGTAAGCACAAAGGCTACAATTGCAGACTGGGAGAAATATTTAGGAGGCAAGGTATTCCCTCTGTGTTGATTACTGATAATGGCGTGCAACTTACTTCAGGTGAAATAAAAGAATAACTGAGCAGCATATGAGCGAAACATAACTGTACATGTTTGTAAAACCTACAAGAAAATTGTCAGGTAGAGAGGATAAACAGCTTGATTAAGGGGAGACTATGGAGTTGACCAGTGGTGCAGGGTTAGTTTTTTAAAGTACTGTAATTGACATGTTGTGGGCATATTGCACCACAGTGAATCCCAACATGGGCAAAAAGCCCTTCTAGATGATGAGAGGTAGACGGAACAAAGTTCGTTCTTTTGTGGATGCAGGAACATAGTTTTTAAAATGTTGAAACTAACTTCACTGGTCTAGCCTGGTGGGGTGGGTTTCTCCAAGTTTTGGGGTCCATACAGAGTGATGACAGTGGGTGGAAATGTATTTAAGGAGAGTTGCTTTGTACTAGAAGGGTGGGAAATATTAGTGCTGCCAGAAAGGATGGCAGAGTGGTGTTCAGGGTGGTGGTTAATGACGGCTGATGATTTTAAAAGGAAAGCAGGAGAAGTCTGGGGAACATCCCATGTCTGAAGAGATGCTAGAGAAACAGGTTTGTGGGTTTGGTCATTCAATGGAACGAGTGGTGAGATCCCCTATCCACCAGGATGGTTGGGTGATTTTTTGTGGGTGTAAATTCCAAGTTGTGTTTTAGTGTTCTCTGGAGCTTGGTTCCAGGTTATTCGTGATCTGTGGTGGGTCTGTCTTTGTTTGGTTCATCTTAGTGTGGTTGTTGTGTGTGATGTTTGGGAAGAAAGGGGATGTGCTATAATGTAGACTGGCATTGTAATTAACATAGCTGTTTTCCTGTGCCCAGTCATGTAATGCTTCCATAGAATGCCATGTATGTAGTGCTCTGTGACTTCATGGGGCTCTGAGCTTGTTGATCTAGGGACCTGTGGTAAATGGTTAGTGCATGGAGCTGAGAGTCACAGGATTGCGGTCTGCGAATAAACTTAAAGAATTCAACTACCACAGCCTGTATGAAGCACAAGTAAAAAGAAAATACTGGGAAGAAGAACTTTGCAGACTTCAAATTTAGAGGCTGAACTTGTGGAACCTAAATTGAACACACTGACAAAACAAAACAAAATTAAACGTGTTCAGTGTGCTAGAAATTATGTCCTAATCCACCATTTTATTGTATTTTGCTCTCATAATCTAGGGAGTACCTAACATAAAAGCCTCAGAAATCCTAGGCGAAATAGTGTGATATATCTAGCTCTAAATGTATGAAATATGGGATTGTAAATGGGATGATGTATCTATATGCAAATGGGGTGACATATGTAAATTGGATGATACATGTTAATTCTCCCTTTAGAGGAAGATTTTGTAGGAATCAATCAGGAGCAGGAGTAGATGGAGCAGAAACAATTTTACCAACAGATTGTGAGCCATGAAACTGAACAGACTCTCACCCCCTCTATTTGCACAAAATTCGCTACATAAATGTGTGTCTGTACCAGGGACCAAAGTTCCCCATGCATATTCGCAAATATTGATATCCAAACATAATTCCTAATGTATTTTGTTAATACCGAAATACTGTAAATATGAAAGCAATGCATGCTTTCTCATATTCTCAATTCACCAATGTGATTTATCAACAGAATAGACATAAAAAGTTATGAAGTCTAAAACACAGGAACAGCGATTAACACCTTCAGCGCGGCGCAAATTTTCGCGCTGTGCTGAAGGTTCTAATGAGCCAACGGGCTCATGACGGAACGGTTCCGTCATGAGCATCGAAGGGGTTAAGCCACTACATCATCAGATTCATTACCATCATCTACTTCTCCATAGCAAGAACTCAAAACCTCATCAGCACTCTCATCCATTTCATGTGTTTTTCAGTGAAGAAAAGGAAGTGGTGACAAGCTGCAGATATGAAGTGAAGAAATCTATTTAATACATACCTCATCGGAATCCATTAATACTGGAATAGCTCTGAAACAAAGAAAATACAGATTACGTTTTACATCACAATCCTAACAATCAGTTTGGAGAAAAGACCCACCAAAATAACTGGTATTGTCAGTCTGTGACTCCTGGCTAACTGCAAAAGTCTAAGTAACACCAAGAAAAAACACAAGAAATGAGGAAACAGCATCAACTTCATTGAGAGAATGAAGCAAGGGTAACACTGTTTCTCATGATGTCTGAATGCCCTCATCCTTTTCTCATTGTCTGTCCAAGTAGATAAACATTCAGGTCAGGTGCAGCTCATGAAAATAGACCTATTGATAGAGTACTGGAATTACCAAAACAACATTTGACCCATTGTTTGTAACCCCCCCACCTCCATCTACTAGGATCCCATTAAGAGGAATAAACACAGACGTTTGAGCCAATGTCTGATTCTAATAAACTGATAGCATAGAACAGACAAGAACATGCAACAAGAGAAGTAATACTTACAGGTATATTCAAAACAGTCTAAGTGACTTACATACAAATCTTCTCTGTAAACAAACTGATTTGTGGGAACGCGTAGATCCTATGAGACTCATGGGACATGGACACCTCCACTCCCCTCTTACTCCGGCCCTTTTCATAAGGGGAACCCTCTTGAATGCTTCAGCAATGGCAGCTGACTGCCAGTAAGTGATAAAAAGCACAAGCAGCATTTTTTGGTCAGCAGCACACTCACCTTAAGATAGAACAACTGTTTTTTTTTTTTAACAATGAGTAAAATCACAGCTCTTTTCACGTCTAAACTGAAGTGTTTTCAAGGGTTCTGACTAGAAAAAGATTCAGGGTAAATGATTTTCAGTTTTATGATGAAATAAAACAAATGTGACAAAATACCCATTTTGGACGAAGGACATGTGTGTAGCACCACCACTTAGCTGTGAAAGACTGTGGGTGGTTCCAAAACCAAGTGATCACAGAGTGATCCCCGATATGTTTGCAGGTGAAAAGCCCAGTGCACCAGCGTTCCACTGCCATGTCCATTTTCATTACTATCATGGCAAAAAAGCAGGACAGTGCTACGGATATCTTGTCCATTCAAGAGAATCAGCTACTCACATAAAGTTTAACTAAATCCTCCCAGCTCCAAAATGCCAGAAAACACCAAAATAGCTGAGCATTTATGAGGGCACAATGGTGTTCCAGAAATAAACTTGAAGCCTCAGCAGGGAGAGGAGCAGTCCAGGTAAAAGATCGGACAAATGGAGAAACAAGTGCTGAAGAATTTCCACAGAAAGTTCTTGTTACAGGAGAAGAGAAGTGTAACTTTTGTTGCTCGAAAGTGCCTTAGTATTGCAAAGAGCACAACCATACCTGTACCCAATTCAACAGCCTCAGTTGTTCAACAGAAGCCTAAAAATTGTTTACTAAAATTTCCGTAATAAAGATACTTACGCATCTGCAAACGTTGAAGGGATATTTTCCTCTACCCATTTCAAGTCTTCTTCCTAAAGAAAGACGTTAATCACAGCATTAGATAACAGATTTCATAAGTAGCTGTGTTCCTTATAAGTAATTGTTTCTTGGGATACTTGAGCATTTCTTAACTCCATTTCCTATGCTGAACACAATTTCGATGACATGTGGTTATGAATAGGCCTGGGCGGTAAATTCCGCTCCGCTCGCGGAATTTGGGTAATTTCACGTTCCGCTGAGAATGCGAAATTGCCCAAAATTCTGCATTCCGTGAAATTATCTGCTTGTTCGCGTTCTCAAAATGCATGTTTGCGAGATATTTCCCCCGATCACGCAAACAGCAATTGAGAACAGGAAAAAAGCACCGCGAACAAGCAATTCCATGTGTTCACAGGATTCCTGCTTGTTCGCTGAGATTTTTTACAGTTTCGCAGAGAATTGCGCAACGCGATTACACAAATTCCCCCACCCCTAGTTATGAAGGGAACACGGGGAATCTGCATCGAATCAGGCTTTGAAATGCTAGTCAGCTTATCTGAGGGAAAGGGAAAGGATGATCTAAAGAAAAATCAGGAAAGGGATCAGTCCATAACAGACTCTGCAGAAATGGAGTTGATGAATGCAGACAAATGTTGTGGTGTCATCAAAAGATTTTGCATACCATATTTTAATATAACCTGAGATAATATCCCTTAGTGTGTCTAACATAGTGAATTTGCTTTGATTAAAACAAGCAGGCTCACAAATACTGAAGTATTCTGAAAAAGCCATCACTTAATCTTAATGTACTGTCCAGGTGCTGGAGTTTGAGTATGAGTGGGTGCATGCATTTAAGAGTGGTTACAGGCCATTTACAGCAATCAGTCATGATACAACGCAACTGAAACCAAACAGCTGTAGTCATTGAATACATCTTGACATCTCAGATAAAGGTATAACCCGCTTCCCTCATTCGATCGGGCAGCCTTTTATTCTTTAACATTAACGAGGACTATACCTTTATGTTGGATTACTTGGTGAATATTGCCTTTGCGTCTAGACAGGCTTTGAGGTACCTCAAGTCCTTTTTTAGGTCGAGCCTGGGCAGCATATGCGCTGCTATGCGAGGCATGCTGTATTGATGTATGGCATACAAGCTCCGCCCATTTCCCGCCATCTTTTCAATTGGCTCCTGTTACGTTCCTTGCAAAATTGTTGCTTTTAGTTTGTGAATAGGCTTAGTCCCTCCTTGGTACCGCCTCATCTGCATTTGTAAATTCCCATAGCGACTGGATTTTCAACATGTGTGGTTACACGGTCTGCTTTTTAAGTCAGGGAGCACTATTTTCATTAAGAAAAAATGTGGGATAATGGCGGCCGCTTCTTGCATTTGCAGTGTGGCCACACAGCACTTCAGGGACAATGGTGGCTACCTTTTGTATATGCAGTGCTCTATGCATGCTTTAACTTTAATAGTGGCTTCCCCCACACAGCACTCACGGGACAATGGCGGCCACTGCTTGATTTTTAAACTTCCAAGCTGAGAGGGGTGCCTGCTTCAGGGACGCCGTTGTTTCGGTTTCACTTTTCTTTTTTTTACTATAATGCTCAGCGAGAAACTCACTTCACCATTTCAGGGACACCGCACTTTCTATATCGGTACAAAAGGGGGTGGTGACGAACGGAGCATCTGAATCATTCAAACACTCACACCCAGTCAAAAGATCTGGGTTTAATCCATCACTGTTCTTTAGCCCACTCTGCCACCCCAGTTCAGACATGGCTATATGCAAATCAGTCTGACCCTGTGCCTCATGGGAAAAGTCCAGCCTGAACTGCCAAGCCATGTCTTCCCTGGACCGGAAACAAGCTTCCGAGGACCGGTTTCTGGCATTCCAGCCGTCTTCAGCCCGGCTTGCTTGAATCCAGTGGCAAAGTGAGCAAGGGACTCACGTCTGAGTATACCCTGCCACACTTATGGCGGCCAAAAGCGGTACAAAAGGGGGTGGTGATAGACGGAGCATCTGAATCAATCAAACACTCACACCCCGTCAAAAGATCTGGGTTTAATCCATCACCGTTCTTTAGCCCACTCTGCCACCCCAGATCAGACATGGCTATATGCAAATCAGTCTGACCCTGTGCCTCATGGGAACAGTTCAGCCCGAACTGCCAAGCCATGTCTTCCCTGGACCAGAAACAAGCTTCCGAGGACCGGTTTCTGGTATTCCAGCCGTCTTCAGATCTTTTGACTGGGTGTGAGTGTTTGATTGGTTCAATTGTACTACAAATTGTAACTCCTTTTCATATCGGTCAGACTATCATCCTTCCAGCATTTTTTGCTCTACTTCATCACTCTAAGTAGGAAGAGAATCTCCAGTTTTTAGATCCTTAAAGAACATTAAGTGTCTATACCTATAGGACCAAGGACCAGCGAGTGGATGGACAGCTCCTTGAAGGGTTTTCAGTAGCAAAGGGCAGGATAATGCAAAAATGGACCATCTCTCAGGGAATTGTTCTCTGCATAAAGGTCTGTCATGCACTCACGAAGCATCACCAAGCACACTTGCAGGCACATTCCTCTAGGGCCAAAGCTGCCACTGCATTAGCAAGTGGAGTCCCTGTCCTGGACATCTGTCAGGCAGCCACATGGACGTCAGTATACAATTTCACAAAACACTACTGCCTCGACAGTAAGGTCCTTCAAGAGTGGCATTTTGCCCTTTCGGTCGAGCAGAACTTTTTGGTTTGAGTCAACTCCAACTCACCTTTCTTGGAGGTACTGATATTTTATCTATTCACAAGGTGAGGAATCTATGTTTAGAAGTATAGGGGAGAGGATGTAGCCTTACGGCTAGAGGAATTCACCTCGAAGCTCTGGAACCGGGTTTGATTCTCTGCCAGGACGCTCAACGTCCTGAGATTCTGGGTAAATCACTTAATCTGCCTGCACCTAACAAAAATGAATATGTCCATCTGTAACGAAACTGGTGCTCATGTTAAGGGCTCCGATACCTGATATCTTCAGGTCGAGTTTGCCCTATGTAAACCAAAAAACAAAAACTTTAAAAAAATTGGTCTGAGGTGATGTGTTGCAATTGTGGATAAAAATGCTGTAACCTTCCCCCAACCGGTTGGGGGAGGTGTAGGTGGTGAGAGTTTTAGAGGCTGGGGGTTTTAGGAGTGGTTGCATGGCCTCTACCTTTATTTCTATAATTTGTTTTATAGAAAGATCCCCTGGTAAACTGACTAATAGGAGCTGTGTGCTGTTTATTGCCACTGCCGAAGTCAGAGGATGACCCTCCTCTGGTTGCACCCCAGTATTGACCCAAAAAAGGAACCACAGTGTTTTTATGTTAGTAGGGCACCCATTGCTTTAACAGTCTGTGTCCTTTTTTAACTTCCCTGGCATTTCATCCACCTGTGGCCCAAATAGAGTTTGCCCATCAAAAGGTAAATTGAGCTGGTGGTGTTATACATTCGGTTTGAAACCGGAGACTCAGCCATGCATGGTGTCAGATGAGGATACTGGTGGTAACTTTGCAGGCACTTGTGTCTGAAAGTCTAAGGAACATTGTATAGTGGCATTAGATATAGCCCTGCCGTAGTCTATCAATTATGCTGCACGTTGTTGATATTGATCAGGGAGGTGTTGCAGTAATTCTGGCATTTCATTCATGTGGCCCAATGGTATCGGGAGAGTAGCACCTCAGAATTTGCAATACGCATGTGTTTGGCTGCTTGTGCTGCAACATGTTTACCTGCACCTACTTTCTTTATCTGTAAGAGGCACATACCCGGTGCCTTGTAAAGTTGCTCTTTTCCTGGCTGCGTGTACCATCAATGATTCTGGTGTGACTTGGTCTTTAATGTATTCAGGGTCCAATGGGCATGCCTTCTATTTCTTTTCAATACAAGGGGTGACTACCCTAGATTGATCTGCCTGCTTACATCCGTCATGTGTGGAGGATAAATAATCTTATCAGTCCATAGTGAGACCTATGAATTTGCTAATTTATAGATTACAAGTGACAAGGTAACTTTGTGTGACAAATTACTCATTCACTACACTGATGACAGTTGCCAACAGGCACCATGTTATGAAGTAGTGTGCTAACTGTCCACAGATGCACTTTGTTATGGGTATGCAGCACTATCTGAATGCAATTACAATGCACAGAAATATTGATGCATTGTATTTAATATAAATAGTGAGTGAGGAAATAATTGTCAAGTTACCTTGAATTATTTTTCATAACACACCATGCACTGATGAGTAATGTAGTAGGGGATTTACATATTTCCATAATGGCCTCTGCCTATTATGTGTTGATTTGCTGTTGAAATTCTTTTCTTGACTATCTGTTTCCTCACAGTGTGATGCCTTCACATATACAAACGCACTCTGTTACTTCTTTTGGTGATAAGTTGCTTTTTGTCGTATTGTTGTCATAAACCTAAATGCATTCAATAATACTATTCTGTGTTTACACAAATTACAGAGTCTTGTGTCTCTCATTACAAACTACAGCCTAGTTTTATCTTCAGTTAGGAATCACGTATAAGAAACGAGTACTCAGGCTTGTGAGCCTGAAATGCTCTCTTAAATGCCTGATGTGAATATCTTATAATAACTCATTTCACATGATGGGAACCCTCCAACTTCATAATGAGATATTTTATATACCCTCTACTCTTGAGCCTCTACTATTCGATATCACCCTCAATCTTCCCGTGCTCCTGACAGAATTTAACTGCTTTTTGGAATGCCTTGCTCTGGTCCTTAAGAGAGTTCAGTGTAAAAGTCCTATTTCAATAATAACCCATACAAGGGCAAGAGTGATGCCACAGGTTTAAGACTTACATCTTCATCGTACCTCTTGTACAGTCGATATGTAAAATCATTCTGACACTTGAAAAGCATTCCACAAGTGCTCAATACTCAGCACCCATCACCTCCAACATGCCGGACTTTTCTAGTGAACTCTAAGAGGAATTTGGTGACTAAGAAAAGTGCAGATTGGTGGGCGACCCTCAGTGCTCAATTTGAGCTGGTAGTTTTCTGGTGCTCGACAAGGGCACTCAACTGTGAACACCAGCACTTGTCACAATCCACCACATGGAGGTGCTGTCTGTCTAATTTAGAATGAGCACAACAGTTGTTGAATAATTTAATATACATTAAAAATTATTACTACCTACCACAAAAGCCATTCGTAAAGCTTTGGGTGGCCTGGAATGGTCTGAATTGTCACACTTGCAGGAGTGTGATGATCAGTAGTTGGTTGTTATGGTCATTGGCAGCGCTGGCAGGGGCAATGGCTGGTGCAATGCAAGCTGCAATGGACTCCTGATGCAGGCCCTGGCACTTATTTTTTTTTAAACAATTAGTCAATGGAGACTCTTGTATGCCCATGAAAAGTAGCAAACGAGGCCAGGCTGAGGTTGATTAAACTAAAATACATGCACCAGGTATATTCCACTAGAATAGGACTGCTCAGTAGCAGCAAGTGAATGCAAATGAAATAGAAATAATAAAGGACAGTAGTCATTTATTTCAAACAGATTAAATTCAGATCATTTTTACCTTCAACCCTTTTTTGGATCTGCGATCGGACAATAGCCAACTCCTTTAGCAGAAATATGAATAAGTCAATTTCTCGCGATTGCACTTTTGGATTGAATGTAGCATTTGGACAGTATGCTACACCCACCAGTGGCGTACAGAAGCAAACAGATCTCATTTTTCATACAAGTTATGTGTATCAACTCTATATAAAAATGAAGTATTTATGTGCTCAGCATCATGCTGGAGAGAGGAGGTAGTCCTTACTTTTACTACGAGAGTTGAAGTCCACAAGGGGATAATACATTAAAAAACTGGTACATAAAGGAGGGTACACAGCTCTCAGATGTCAGAGAGATCTAAATACAAAAGTCTAACAACGAAAAAGGTTTGGGGTTTTGGCTTATGTGTCAAGCAATGTCTGTGCAGAGCACAAAAAAAGCATTGGCACACTAATAAGTCACCAGCTCAAAAATGCACAATGTGCAGTACTTACTGCATTGTTAGAGGAGTGTTTTGTGCCATTGGACTCTGCTTTTGATGATCTTAACTTTATTCCTTCAGCTGTAAAGAAAAAGCACATTTAGAAACGCAATAAGAACATTCTGCTCAACGAATAGTGCAATCAAAGATATTTGTAGTAAGCGTTATCAGACTTCATTGATTATTACATTTTGAAATTACAATACAACCTGAAACTACTTTGTTCCATTAAATGGCAATGAACAAATAGTACTGAATCTCAAGACAAACAATACAGCAAATTGATAATTTCCACCTGTGAAAGATAATAGTAACTATCCGCAGAATCATTCTTCTCCCTTATACTAGCGCAGCTTACTTTATAACAGGATGGCAACTCACATTTTCCAGCATGCACACTACCTGGTTAGGGTATTATTGCAAGGGTCTTACTACCATCTAGCTGTTCTAGTGATTTGTAGTACAGTAGGTGTCTAGGAAGTTTCTGAAGGATGTCGGAGAGTCTATCTAATGCAGAAAGAGCAAGTTTCAATAGATGAAATCTTGGTATTAAAACATTCTCCTACCTTTAGAGAGCAACTTGTCATTGAGATGAAAATGAACACTACTGAGGTTTATGGAGGCAGCATACACATGGATACCCTTACGTGGAGTAGGCAAAGACTGTATAAACATCTAAATACTAGGCAGCTTAGCTGCAAAAGGAGCCCCTCTTTAATAGGCAACAGTGTAGAGATTTCCTGAGTTTTATGATGTGATGCAGTTTTCTACTGTCGATGTTCAGGCAAGCTGCTTCCTGCCTGCAGCTGAGCTGCAAACAGAAGAACATGAAGTACCATCAAATCACCCACGGTTAACGGCATCCACTGTTAACCGCATCGCTGCGGCGGTACTTTTTACGCTACGCGGCTTTTTTCAAAAAGCTGCGTTAGATGACGAGCTCAGCTCGTCATCCGCACACGCCCCCGTGGCTGAGGACGAGCTGAGCTCGTCATCAGCATCGAAGGGGTTAACAGATTATCTTCTCAACCAACTGTTCTGCAAATCAAACAGGTTCCCATTCTTATATCTTAGCTGGTAAACAACTCACCCGCATATAGGGGTTCAGGTACTACATGTTATTAGTTGTCCACATCCTACTCAGAATATTCTACTCTCAAATTATCCACGGCTTGGTGACCCAATGACACTCCAATTCCTTGCTCAAGCCCAAAACCAATGTGATGTAAACTTGTTACACACAGTCTTTGAACTAACAATACCGCCTATTGTTAGTGGAATGCTTGCTACGGAATCATTGATCAAAATTAGCATATAAAGACCTGTCACTATTTTTTTAAGTTTATTATCATGTTTTTTTTTCCTATAGATTGCTGCTGCATTTTCCTTTGCAGTGAGCATATAAACAGGTAATATTACAGAGGAAAAGGTTAGAATTATCTTCAGCAGTCATTCAGGATGGATAAATTGCTGCTTCAGAGGTTGCCAGGCTCTCCTCACCACTAAAGTGCTCTGATCAAATGATGAGAAACGGCTTGACCAAATAATATGCAACATATCTCCTTCCATCTTGCCACAGAGCTAGCAGTGCGTAGATGGTGTGAGATTTCAGTACAATTTAAAGGGTGACCAACGACTGTCATGCAGACATACTTCTCTCAAGTTCCTCCTGTGGACCAGTAAGAACTCCGACCATACCTCTTTTTTGAAGTCTATTTGACAATTGGTTGACCAGATCCTGCGTAAGAGCCTTTTGGTTGTTTTAGAGGAAAGCTTGCCGAATATAAGAGAGTGTAAGTCATAAATTAGCTTTTTGTAGTAACCCCATTTTGTCAAGAAATCATGCTATGAGGAAGGTTCGGGTGGACCTAAATGGACATTGGCAAGAGTACTCCGAAGACAACTTCCAGAGACAACGTCTGTACTTCTGGAACTGGGTACATGGAAGGTGATATTCAACTTGTAAGTCATGAAAGTATTTCAAAGTGTGCCCCCCTGAAAGAGATGACCAATTTGCTGGAAACGCTTGGATGCCCATAGGTTCTAGAAAATGAGTGAATCGTCAATCTGAATAGCAGAGTTGTGCCAGAGTTGGGCCGAGGGATGTAAGAGTCCATCTTGTTGCAGTGTTAATAGGGTCAATTTCCAAACATGTATGTGGTGTTATAGCCCTGGATTGTTGAGGTCTTGAGATCCTCTGAGCTATTTATCAACTCTTGTGTGCCTACGGCCTCATTCTAGATCGTAATTCCTTTAACAGCGCAGTCCGGGGTTTATAGGTCCTTTTGAACATAGCAGGTAGTTTGCAACAACTGGTGAGCTGTATGGTAGCATTCAATATTAGGAAAGCGAATGCCGCCTAAATCAGAGTCAGCACACAGTTTAGATATAGCTAGTAGAGGTCTATCCAGGTCAAAGACATAGACTTTGATATCTTTATATATTTTTTGCAGGGTTATACGCAGAATCAATAGAGGTATCATGCCAAACACATAATCGAAGTGTGGAGCCACTGACATATTGATGGTTTGAAATTGGCTCCAGAAAAAAAGGTGTAGGTGCTTGCATTTTATAAATTCCCATGCATCTGATCGATCAGGGCTGCAAGGTTGCCAATCACAATACGCCGAGAATCCGAGCTAACCAGAATCCTCAGATGTTAAAGTTTGTGCAGCATCCATTTGAAGAGGACGCCAGATACAGAACCAGCAGTTATGACAGCAGTTATCAGCTTGGGGATGGATATACCTGGCTCTGACAGCATCACTAAGAGGTCATCTGCAATAAATCATGAACTTCATATTACCAGCTGGAGAGGCAATGGCTTTAATTCCCCGATGGCTCCAGATTTGTGTTGCTAGGGGCTCAAGTGCAACCTGAAAAAAAAGTGGGGACAAAGGGCAGACCTGTCTCATACCCCTGCCAATATTCAGATTGTCACAGAGGAAACCCTTGCAGACGATCAGTGCCAATGATGCCAAGTTTAAGGCTGTACCATGTTTAGAAATTTGGGTCCAAAACCCATTTTGGTCATGACTTAAACAGATATCAGATCAAAGGCTTTCTATACATTGAGGGGGGAAGGTTACCCGTTCATCATTTTCTTTACAGAACTGCCACAAGAGATGGAGCAGAGGTTGCAAATGATTTCTTGAAGATCTTCCAGGAACAGAGCTTACTTTATTTATGTGAATACGAAGGGGATTGCCCTACATATCTTAATGGCGAGCACCTTAGCCCAGATCTTAATGTCACTAATCAGCAGGGATATAGGTCTGTAACTTTAGAGTTGTAGTGAGTCTTTTACTGGTTTTGGATCAAGGATTGAAGTTCCTTGGTGAATTTGTCTGCAACCTCCCAACAGACCTTTGTTAAAAGAGGTACCGTTGTGTCAGCTGTACTTTTTTTAAAGTCCAACGGGAAGCCACCTTCTCCAGGGGCTTCCCCAATTGACATCTATTTAATGGCTTCCGGGACCTAATCATCTGTAATGTCTTCTTCCAGGTAATCTCTCACAGTCGTACTAAGATGTGGCAATAATACGTCAGACACAAAAGTTTCCTCGGCCTGAGTATGTTCTGGTTGCTCCGATGTATATAACGGAATGTAATAGACGGATCATTTCTTGGTAATATCTAGGGGGTGATACAGTAGCCGGCTGGTAAAGTCATGTAATGCTGGTGTGGCAGAAGCGCCTTAACTCTTCTTTCAGCTGTAGGGTAAGTAATCGGCCTGCCTTTTCACCCCCACCCCCCATAGTTGTGGCTCTTAATGCTTAATAGTGCTTTCTGCCAATGTAGAGTAAATAGTAACAAGATCATACTTTTTCTACTATTTCTTTGTGAGAAGACTACGTCGATCATCCAAGTCGGAGAGTCTATATGCATGCTGTAGGGCACCTATTCCCTGCTCCAATTTGTCTTTTGTATCGCGGAGAGGTTGACACTGTATTGCTGCATCTTCCATGATCAAGCCCCTAACATAAGCCTTTTCAGAGTCACAATGACTCTGTTGGGAGATTACAGATCCAACATTTAACTCCAAGAAGTCTTATACCTGTGAACAAAGTTTCTATTTGTCCTTAGGTTTTCTAAACTTCAATGTATACATGCGCTGGGTGAAGGAAGCAGGCTCTGTGTATACTATACCAAAATGAGTTATAGTGTATACAGAGTCCAGTATTTGTGGTAGTGTGGGCGAGCAGTAAGGCTTTATCAGAGAGTAGTGTTAAGCATTTGTTGTACACACTCAGGCAGCAAATGATGTCACACACTCAAAGACTGAACTCAGACCAATTTGTTTGTATCAGAAATATTATTCAGTTATATTTATTTTCTAGAACCAAGCAAGCCTGGAACAGGTAAGTGTAAATAGAACGTTTCAAGGCAGGTTGAACAATAAAAGCAAGCTGAATGAAAATGTCTTTGTTACAGGTTTGTTAATATTTTCAATACAGTGAAAATTACTGTTCGATTACTTTTCAGATTACTTCTGGATTCATTTTTTACTGAGAGTGATATGCCTAGTTATCACACTGGGACATCTCCTAGACAAAAGAAGTTCTCACATGTTTTGCAGTTTTTCAAGTTCTCATACAAAACCAACTCCACACAACAATTTTCAAGGAAAAACAATGTATTACTCTGGAGAACCTGTGGTTATCGGTTAACAGGTAAGTACTTGGTTGAGGGGGTTGATATTCTAGAGTTCGAACCAGGGTTCCCCCAGGGTCAAGAATGCACTCACAAAACACCCTCAGCGGTACTAAGGCGGACGGGTGCAGGGTGCTGAAGCCCACTGTTATCCAATGGGGGCTAGGGGGCCTCCGGTTGGTGGCTGCTCACAAGCAGGCTACAAGGTTGAGGAAACAAAGCTCCTGGTGATAGGCTCAGGGGAAAGAGGTATCCGAGTTAACACCCAAAGTACACCCGCAGCTGCGTGCAGGGTGCTATTTTGGCACTGGGTGCCCTGTTTTCAAGAGAGATTCTCTTGTTGCAACAAAGACTGCAGGCTTGGGGACGAAGATATTCTGGAGGTGACCATTGTTTTTTTTAGGTACGTTATGATGCCTAGGGATGCTGGGACACCTTCCGTTAGGCCACCAAAGGCCGTGGGACGTCAGGAGCAGGGGTGTCTTTAGGCATCTGGTTTTTCTTACCAGCTCAGTTCGCGGTTGGGGCGATCCCCCAGAAAGAGGCTGCAGGCTTCGCTTGGACGTTTGAGGCTGTTCAGAGATCACCAGATCTCAGGTCAGAATCGCCAGGGAGACCTCCTCGTGGTGTTGGGCTACTCGGACTGTAGGCGTCGAGTGCAGACTCATGCTTTTGGCTGGGGCCAGAGTCTGTTGGTGAGCAAATCCGGTTCTCACAAGAGACAAAGTTGTTGGTTTGGAAGGCAGGGCATGTCCTCCGGGTGCTCAAGGTTGCTGGCTGTAGAACACACCGGGATTTCGCTGGAACAGGTTTGAGGTGGGGACAGGCTAGTAGGGTTGGGGCCAAGTCAGTGGGCGTCCTCATCTTCTTAGTTTCAGCACTGATTCTTTAGCCCTTCGATTCTTGTCTGAGGAGGCAAGGTTCAGGGCTGCCCTTAAACACTAAATGTAGTAGGGACTTTATAAGTAATTAAAAGTGGAGACCAATGGGCCCCTTCCTTGGGGTGGGTACACCCCCCTATTATGCCACCCTACAGTGGGAGGGGACATATGCCTCTCTCTGGTTGGCTGCCCCCCACCCCCCCTGCAAGATGGCAGGGACTGAGAGTTGAGCTTAACCTCGCCTCCCCCACCTGAGGGATGGGGTTGGCAAAGGTGGGCATACCTCCCTTCTTCACTTGGTTTTCCTGCCGATACTCCAACCCACAGTGGGGGTCAGAACCAGTGAGGGCCAGCAAAAGCCTGGGGAAGCTCACAAAGGCAGCAAGCTTTTGAAGCTTCCCCTTAGTGGACCCTGCCCATCCTGGGGGAGGAGGCGTTGCACTTCATCCCAGGATGTGCATTGTTTCAGACCCCCGAGAGCAGCAGACTCTCAACCCAGGGGTCCAGAAACATGTCTGCTGGTGGCAGCTGGCAAGCTGCCACTCAGCCTGGACACTAGTGTTAGGTCGTTTTTCTGGGGGCGTCTCTAAGATGCCCTCTGAGTGCATTTTTCATAAATACCACACTGGCATCAGTGTGCGTTTAATGTGCTGAAGTGTTTGATACCAAACGTCCCAGTTTTCAGTAAAGCCATTATGGGGGTGTGGAGTTCGTGATGACTAACTCCCAGAACCAAATAATCTTAATGGCATTACTGCACCTATAATATCTAAGACTTAAAATTCCACTTGCCAAAGGAGGTGTGCGAAGTATAAGCACTCTCTGAGGGCCCGATTCACAGAACTAACTTAAGACAAAATCCTAAACTTACTACCATTTTGGTATTCACAGAAGTTAGTAGTCCTAGCTTTAGGACTCCTAAATGCCTTCTGTGAATACCCAAAGTCTTAAAATTAGGATTTTTCTCAACTTTACCACCACTAAACTGAGAAAAATCCTAATTTTAAGACTTTCAGTATTCACAGAAGGCATTTAGGAGTCCTAACTTTACTACTCCTAAACTGAGAAAAATCCTAACTTTAGGACTTTCGGTATTCACAGAATGCATTTAGGAGTCCTAAAGTTAGCACTCCTAACTTCTGTGAATACCGAAATGAGTAAGTGTCTTCTGTGAATACCAAAATGAGTAAGTGTCTTCTGTGAATACCAAAATGAGTAAGTGCCTTCTGTGAATACGAAAATGGTAGTAAGTTTAGGATTTTGTCTTAATGTAGAAAATTATCGAAAACATTGTTTTTTCATTTTTTAGTTGTCTAACAGTATTGCTGTATGTGGTGATTTTACTGCTTTAGAGCACCAAGAGAGCTTTGGGGTACATTACGCTTCACGAATATTAAAATAAATAAAAAGGTAGAGATTGTTGCATGCAATTTCCCAGATGACATTTGAGGTCTGCCTTCTTCACACAGGTGCTTGTGAGTGAAATATAGGTATAACCAAAATATTCTCAAAAGTTGCGTGGAAACTAACAGTGTGGCATATGGAGAGTGGTGCAATATAAGAAAAACACTGTTTTTATTCTGTCATCTCTTAGAATACGCAGAGGACCCCGAAGCACTTTACTTCCCTGGTCTAATGCATAGAAATCTGCCAAAAGTCTTGCAGCAATATCTTTTGTAAAACAAATACATGTTTGTGGAGTGTGTTGGCCCCGACATCTATTTACCCAGTTTGCCCAAGTGTGCAAGTTGCATGAGGGATCTGCCCCCAGATGTACACAATTTGTGCATCTTTCCAATATTTTAGCACATGAAATCTTATCCTCGCAGTCCTTTTCTTCTTTAGGAAAGAACCTTACACTGTAGCCAGAGGTAGCAAACCTGTCTACTATTGCATACCTCCCACTCTATATGTTTTCAGGTGGTGGCTGATACCAATTTTCGTCTCAGAGACCTCAAGAACATCTTTTTAATTTTTTTAAAGATATGTCTCCAAAGAGGACATTTCTGTTCTGCCATACTTGAGCTTCAACAGATCAGTGGGTGAGATGGACAACCTAGAGTCTTCAGGAATCCCGGACACGTCTAGATTTACATCAGGCAGAGAATTTCGCACTCTAAAACAATATCATTGACTGGAGGCTTATCTGGAAGAATTGTTTTTTCTCTGGCCCATCAGGTAACATAAGGCAGCCCAATGTATATAAATATACACGGGAAAATGGGTTTTGTGTTCATCACTGTATGTATATTAGTGTGCCAGCATGCATGCATATAAGAGTGCAAGCACATTTATCCTTATGTTTAGGTGCATCTGGCCATACTCATACGGAACTCGTGGTCCCCATCCCAGATTACTCAAAGAACGTGAAACCTCACAAACATGGGGTTTAAAATAAACAGTTACATATGGAAGAGTTAGACCATTAGAATGGAAAACACGCAATAGTGATAAGGTCTGTCGCAAGGTGCACACTAGCGAATTACACTGCAATGGCGTGCATGAACCATTTGAAATAACTGGACTGGAGCTGAAAGAGAACCTACAACAGTCTAAAATGGGATTCCTTTAAGTCAGCAAGTAAGCGTACAACATGCGTTAATAGTTCACTATAATACGGTGAAAAAGCCTAAGGAGTATTATTAATTCCTAAATTCATTCTTGAATACGATTACCTAAATTTTCAGAGACCGAGAATTCTTCCACTTCATCATCCGAATCATCAATCAAAGGGGTGAAGGCATACCTATGGAAAAATGGCAATATATAGACAGAAAAGTTAGGTATAAGTTTGCACAACTGAAAAAATGCCGATCACGCTCAACTGATCAAACACCTTGATTTATGTTACTGCAGCATTAAAGTGTCACCTACATGTTACAATGACCGCAGGACACACAAAGGACATGATAAATAACAAGTGAAATTAAGTCGAAATCTAAAAGTGGGGTATAACAGTGAACCTGGGTACTATGTCTACAGTTTTCTGTAATTCACTGTTTTTGAACTCTCTCTGGACTCCTGACAATGAGGCATTTATACTATAAAGCACAGCTTTCCATGTATCAATCCATCTCTGCTGCCTGCCGTTTCAAAAGAGCTTATCTGACAACTTCAGTTTTATTTATTTTCAAGTTTTTTGTGTGTGTGTGTGTTTTTTTTTTATATGCAACATTAAGTTTACACATCATGAAACGGTAAAATAACAGTTGTCAAATGGATGTTCATGCATGCTAGGATGTACTACAATGTACTACTAATGTATGCCTGGCATTTACTACAAAGGCTATTTCCCGGCCCCTCTTGGTATGCTGCTGTTAAGGTGGCAAAGGTGCTGGTCAAGTGGGTTAGCAAGTTAATGTAAACGCTCAAATAAATACAAATATGTGTTGTTTTGGAGCACTTACAGCGGATTGACTTACTGTTTTGAAGCGCTATACATAATAAACGATATTGTTAATGGATTAAATGGTACTCAATTTATTGGCCTCAACGGATGAATAGCCAGTCAGCACTGGCAGTGATTCAAAGCAGAGACCTGAAGATAACACACTATAGCAGCAGAAAATGTTACCCAATGAAAGGTCTTAAATGCTGTCTGTTTGTTAATGTTTTTTTCAGATGCATTATCGCCCTTAGCACAATACGGTCTAGAAAGCCTAAAAAAAAAAAATGACACCATGACGAAGAGCCTAGGGATGCTATTCTTTCCTGACAAAAACAGGTCCGACCAACTTGAAATTTTGCAAAGCTGACGGAGATATTAGGGCAAATCTGGTGAATGCCATTATTTACACTCCCAACTTATGCAAAAGCCATGTTCCAGAAAGTAAAAAGAACAAACAGTTGTGCAATACCTCAATCATTAGGAATTAAGCATAATTAATTTAAAAAGAAGAAAGATAATTTGACAGCTTTTGAAAAAGGACATATACGGGAGAAAGCAGTTTGTCTTCCATGTATAATGCAATCAATGATTAAGGGAATAGAGAATGTTGGAAGGGGACCAGAGCCACATGGAACTGAAGAAAAAAAAGAGTAGTGTAGGGAGAAAGAGAAAACCGACAACAAAGGAAAGAAGAGACTGGGAGGGTAAAGGGTAAAAGAGGAGGGGGCTAAAATAAATCACAAAACAGGATGCAGTAGATTGGAAGAATTAGAGATCGGCAAAACAGAATGATGGAATAAGGCAACATGACCGCACAAGGGAAGGATAAGAGAAGAGAGGAAGCGGATGGGGAGACACGGGTACAGAGAACCCCTTGTAGCTCCAGGCGAGCTATATTAGTGGGCCCAGTAAGCTCTGGCCCATGGTGGGTCGGCAGTTCACCATTACAACATTTTCACTTAACTGCACTTTACTAAAGACGTCTCGAAAAGATAGTGTAGTGATCTAGAAAAATGTTACAACAATCCTCAGAAGGCTTTGGGGTTGTTGGAACAGTAGGGGAACGGACATTACGCACGTAGATGTCCCTCAGAAAAAACATATCAACGAGATACTGATAAGATTCGGATAAGGTTAATCCATATTGAATATCACAACTTGAACCCGAACAGTTATGCCTTGGAAAGGGAGGATAGATGCCCAAATGGCAATCTGGTAGAAGTCAGCAGGACTACCTGCGGAGCCCAATAAAATACATTCTGCCACAAGTTGTGCGCACCGTACGCTCATATAACCTGGTTAGATAATGATTTAATTAACCAAACCTTTCAGAAATTAACCCCTTCCATGCTCATGACGAGCTCAGCTCGTCATAAGGCACAGTTGAGCTGTGCTGATGACGAGCTGAGCTCGTCATGACACCAGCAAATGGCAATTTCCAGCACAGGGGAAAAATAACCACAGCAGCATTGTGGTTAAACCAGCTACCAAGTGACTAGTAGAAATAAGACACAACCAAGCTAAATAAAAAAATCTGAAATGGCAAACAAGTTTCAGCTTTGCAATAAAATCTGTCCATACTCATACCTAAAATGATCTCTTTAGGTCTAGTATTAGCAATGTCAACTAAAATTCTATACATAATATAGTCATATGAACTTTCAGCAGCATTCTACATTCATTGGACTTTTTTTGCATCATTCACATTTTTACCCAGAAAATGCAGCAGAGTGTTGGGCAATTATCTGATAGAGATTTCTAGCCAGATTCCGTACCTTAGAATATCTACAGGCGTCAGACAGGATCCGGAAGATTTACGTGCAATACCCCTATGTGCCTGTAGGTGGAATGGGGGCCCAGCACAGGAGAAAAATATCCATCGCAAGGATGAGGTTAAAATAACAGTGGACCCCTACGCTGCAAGAGATCTCTCTAAGCAGGAGATGAAAAACTAATTAATGTTGTATAGAGCCCAAAAGCGTTTAGTTACTAATGGCCACCTGACTACACTTAACCTCTATAACAAATACATTGATTATGAAGGTTTTCAACTATACTTGAGCCAGGTAACCAGCCCAGCCTACAGGTTTGTTCTTCCGAGACTTAGATTTGGACTGGCTCATCATTTGGTGGCTTTTCCCCATCTTAAGAAGCACCCTGTTGGTCCTTATCCATGTGATGGTCTTTCAAAGAAAGCACATTGCACTTTATGTTAATCTGTACCCTTTTCATGAATTTTAGGGTGGCCTACCTGAAACCAATGTTTATAAAATATGGTATCTATAATGTTGATGAGGCTATGAAGCTGATTTATAATGTGAATTCTCCTGATAAATGTTTTTAACTGCTACTTTTCTATGTAAATCTATTCATTTCAGGAAAAGTATGATATTTTAAATTCTGTATCTCGTTTTTACCTGTATACCGCCACCTAATTATATGTTTTTGCCTGTATGCTTTTATTGTCATTTGTATAATATGAATGGAATAAAGCTTCATGAAATGCATTAATTATCAAACAAACCAGTTTTCAAACAGATGCGGACTAAAGTTAGAATTGACAACGTTCAGGAGAACATATCTCAGGCTGTTAATGGTAACCCAAAGATACAGAAGAGTAATGGAGGATTGTGAGATTCAACTTGGGCAACAAAAATCGTCCATGTTTCTATTTTTTTTAGGTTACTAAATACAGTTCTGAAGGCAGTCACTTAAGCATGGGAGACTGCACAGAACACACAGTTATTACACATTAGTGCTGCGAGGGCCACATCAATATTCAGCTGACCTATTTTATAATTGATAAACATAAATCAATGAACACAACAGTTCTTCAACCACGCAGCTGTATGCAATTTACCTTTGATTATTTGCAGATGGTCTCCACAGAATCATGATAACAAGTAGAATAGTAGAGAATAGAAACCTCCAGAAAGCATCATCCACCCACAACTCCATCCAATCCTTAAAAAGGGAACAAAAACAAAAATATGCTACAGCTGTGAGAAGAATATGCAAGTTAAGTACTGCATTGCTGGTAATTTCCAGAGATTCACATGTTTTGTTCAGTCTCAGCATTGAGCTAGTAATTCTCTAGAGTTGCCTTTATATAGAGCTGCATTTCTGTAAAGATAATCCAGGATCTTGGCCTTTTTGTTTGGAAACAGTATGTTACACTCAACATCCTTGGAGTGGTATTTTGCTCAACATTTTCCTTCGCTGTCTTACTTTGCTGAACTCGTTTTTGTGAGCAATATAACTCTGCACTTTTGCCCTGCTAACCAGGGATAAAGTGCTAGCGCTCTCTCCTCAAAACATGTTAAATTGGCTTATGCCTAACTTGGCACACTTAATTTACTTACATGTCCCTAGTAAATGGTACTACCTGTAGGTAGGGCCTGTAAATTAAGTGCTACTATGGGCTGCAGCATCCATTGTGCCACCCACTAAATTAGTCTTTTAAAACTGGTTTCAGACCTCTCACTGCAGTCTGTAGAGTAAACTGTCTGGCAAAGTAAAACTTTTGTCAGGCCTGAACTTTTTTAATTCTTACAGGTTATTCCTAAGGTGGTCCATAAAGGCTCACATGGCACGGTTCCTGTTATTTAAAAAGCAGAACGTCTGGGTTTAAGTTTTACTGCTAAAGTTGTTTTTCACTATTGCAATGCCTACCTCTCCTATAAAGTACCACTAGATTAACTTATGACATAAAATAAGTGCTAACTTCAGCTTTATTTTCTTGTGATTCACTTTAATGGCTGCTATAATGCAACCGAATAAAGTTTTTGAATTGAATTGACAATTATGCATCCAGAAAATCCAAATTTTGTGGCATAAATCTGTCTGGGAAAAGATTGTACCTCTTAATATGTGCTTGTTCAACAACTAAAGAAAGAAATAAGCAAATAAAAAATGACCATTTAATATTTTATAAGGGCCTTCTACTGCGAGCAAACAAGTTACTGCAATTTAGTAACTTTTGATCTTAGAGGTAGAAACAATATTTTTCAAATCTGCTGCAGATGATGGATTATGTGGCAATTGTAATAAATCCAGAATTATGATAAAAGCTGCAACCGCTGAATTGCATGATTCCAGTGGCCACGATTTACTACTCTGAAAATGCCACTTTTAGAAAGGAGGCCTTCTGCTGCCCAAACCGACTGAGCCTGTGTGTCAGTGCTACGGGCCACATGACTGTGAATGGCTCTGCTGTTGTGAGTTGTATATTACTTCAAGACAATGAGCTAAAGGAAGCCTAGTTGAATGGAAAGAGGGTTTTCCTGACCGGATGGCTTTGTAGGAGGTGTACCATTCCCTGATTACACTTCAGGGGCACTGCCTGCAGCACACACAAAGGAACTTGATACCAGGCCTGCCATTGTCTCCGTCACCCGCAGCAGTTTGGAATCAGGTCCTGGAGAAGAACGAATAGTTTCTTACCTGTCGGTGTAGTTTTGCAGTTTGAAGATCTTTCTGGATTCACTATGCTGTGCATTATTCCGCGGTCTAGTGGTTGGGTCCGGAATTCTAGTCTTTTCTTATTTTTTTTTTTTTTTTGTAGCCCAGGTGGGCGTCGACGTCCCACCTTTTGGTGTCCTTCCTGTGAAGTCGGCACGCTTGAGCGTCATCTTCGGATTCTTTTTTTTTTCCTCTTGTTTGTGTTCTGTTTCCGAATCCATGGCAATGTTCAAGTAAGTTATTTACCCGCTTTGACTTTTAAGTAGTCTGTTTGAGCATTGTCCCTTGTTTATACCACCGCTTTCTCCAGCCTCATCTTTCTGGTGGAGGTGGGTGGGTTCGCTAGTGAATCCAGAAAGATCTTTAAGCTGCAAAACTACACCGACAGGTAAGAAACTATTCGTTTTGCAGCGTGAATCTTTCTGGATTCACTATGCTGTGCATAGACTTTGTAGCGGTTTGTTACTTTTGTGGCGGCTGGGTTGAAGATGAGCGTTGGCTGTTGAATATATGTTGAAGCACTTTCTGTCCTACTTGTGCTTCCTTGTTCATCTGTATATCCACACAGTAGTGCTTTGTGAAGGTGTGCACTGAATCCCATGTTGCCGCCAGGCATATGTCTTGAATGGGTGTGTTAGCCAGGAAGGCTATCGTAGCTCCCTTTTTCCTGGTGGAGTGGGCTTGTGGCCCCTCTGCTAGTTCATGTCCTGCCTGCTTGTGGCAGAATTGTATGGTTTGCGCGATCCATCATGCAATGGTTCCCTTAGTTACTGGTTTTCCCATGAAACTGTTTGCGAAGTTCACAAAGAACGGTTTTGTTTTCCTGTGTTCCTTAGTTCTTTCTATGCAGTGCATGACTGCCCTTCTGGCGTCCAGAGTGTGCAGTGCCCTTTCTGCGCTTGTTGCTGGTTTCTGGAAGAAACTTGGAATTTGTATCGTCTGGTTGATGTGGAACCCTGACACCACCTTTGGCATAAAGTGTGGGTCCGTTCTCATCACCACCCTATCATTGTGAATTTTAATGTAGGGTTCTTGTAGCGTTAGGGCTTGTAGTTAGCTCACCCTGCGCAGCGAGGTGATTGCCACTAAGAATGCTGATTTCATAGTTAGCATTTGTAGGGGGGCCTTATGAATTGGTTCAAAAGGCGCTTTCATGAGTTACGTTAGGACTAAATTAAGGTTCCATGCTGGTGGTGGCAACCTCTTTGGCGTTGCGATCCTATTTGCCCCTTCCAGGAATCTCTTTACTATCAGTGATGTAAAGAATCTCTTGCCTGTTTCTCCTCTTGTGTAAACGACTATCGCTGCCAAGTGTACTCTTAGCAAGGATGAGCTCAATTTTGCTTCGAGCAGGTGAGTGAGGTATTTAAGCACTGTTGATTCCTTTGTCATCTTTTTGTGTAGCTTTTTCTTTCTGCACCATAGTGTGAACCTCTTCCATTTTGCCACAAGCACCTTCGTGTGCTGGGCCTTCTTGCCTCTCGTAGTACCCTTAGGGTGCTCTCCTGTAGTTTTAGATGTGCGAATTCTATGTCTTCAGGAGCCATGCTGCTAGGCTGAGGCTCTCTGGTTCTGGGTGCAGCACCTCTCCGTTTTGCATGGAGAGTATATCTTTTCTTTTCCCGAATTTGTGGGGTGTACTCTGTCTCATCTCCATGATCTGCGAGTACCATGTCTGCCTGGCCCATTGGGGTGCGACCAGTATCAGGGTCATGCTGAGCACTTTGTGTATCAGAGGAATCGGCGGAAAAGCGTAAGCAAATGTCTTCGACCAGCTTATCCAGAGGGCATTCCCCAGGGACCCTTCCCCTAGTTGCCTGGATGCGAAGTTTTGGCATTTTGCATTCTGGCGTGTTGCAAACAGGTCTATTGACGGTGTTCCCCACCTGCCGAACAGCTTCCTTGTTTCCTGCGCATTGAGCTCCCATTCGTGGGATGCCGATGTTTGTCTGCTGAGCCAGTCCGCTTCCACATTGTCCTTCCCTGGTAGGTGTATGGCTAGCAGGTCTATTTTGAGTGGGATGGCCCATCTCCATATTTCTTGTGCTAGTTTCGATAGAGGGGCTGATTGTGTTCCCCAATTGTTTGTTGTATGTTTTGATCAACACTCTTGTGATACAGCTTTGTCTGGAAGGCCTTTATTGCGCGGAAAACGGTCTTCAGTTCCAGGTAGTTGATGTGTTTGACCGCATCCGCTGGTGTCCACAGACCCCTCACTCTGAGTTTTGCCATGTGTGCTCCCCATCCCTTCTGGGATGTGTCTGTGGTGATTGTCACCGTTGGGGTCGGTGGTGTTAGATGCCTCCCTTCTGTTATGTTCCCCTCTTTCCACCATGATATCTCTTCTTGCACTGAGTGCGTTACAACCACTAGATCTTCCCAACGACCTGTAGCTTGTGACCATTGGTCCTGTAGACATTCCTGGAATGGTCTGATGTGGAGCCGTACGTTTGGCACTAGATGTGTGCATGAGGCTATCATACCCATTATTTTGCTCGCCGTCCTCACTGTCAGAGCTCGCCCCTTCTGGTAGAGGCACGTCTTCTTCAGCAGTGCCAGTGTTCTCTTTTTGCTGGGGAACACCTTGTTCTGTAAGGTGTTGATCTGTGCTCCCAGGAAGATTTTTACTTGCTCTGGTTTCACTGAAGATTTCCCCCAGTGGATGGAGAATCCAAGGGCCATTAGTGTGCATGTCACTCGCTGTGCGTGCTTACCTTTATTAGTCAATCGTTCAGGTAAGGGTAAACGTGGATCCCTTCCCTTCTTAGGTGCGCTGCCACTGCTGCTAGGCACTTTGTGAAAACCCTTGGGGCGGATTTTAGTCTGAAGGCTAGGGTCGTGAACTGGTAGTGATCTTTGTTGATGGTAAATCTCAGCAGATGTTTGTGGCCCCTGTTCATTGGGATGTGGAGGTAGGCATCTTTGAGGTCTATGGTAACCATGAAGTCTCCGGAAGAACAGGAAGTAAGTTGAGTACACTCCCCTGTTCCTTTCTCTGTAAGGTACTGGTTTCAATAGCCTCCTTTTGCAGGAGTTCCTTTGCTTCCTTTTGAAGTAGTTCTAGCTCCTTCTTTGGTAGCACCCTTCTTCTTGGTCTTTTGTGTGGTGGTGTTCTTTCCAACTCTATGCAGTACCCGAACGAACTGAATGATGCTGAGTATCCATTTGTCTGTGGTTATTTTCTTCCACACCTGGAAGAAAAGTTGTATTCTTCCCCCCACCGGTGTTACATGCTCGCTGATGTTTAGTCCTTCTCACTCCTTGTTGTTGTAGCTGTGCTTCACCCTGGGAGTTTTTGCATGGGTGTGCACCTGTTGCGTGACAGAGACTTAGAGGTGGGCTGTTGTCCCCCTCTTCTATTCTGTACACGTCCATTCGCCCTCCCGCGAAAGGACTGGCCCCTTTGCTGGTATTGCCAGGGTTGCTTCTGTTGCCCTTGTTGTGTTTGGGTGTCGCCCTGGAGGGAAAGCTGAAATGCCTGGTGCGACGTGCCTGGCTGGTTTCCCCCTCTCCAGTTAGGTCTACGTGATGGGGTGCCCCTCCTTGCTCCTCTGAATTGCAAAGCCCCCATGGATCTTGCAGTTTCGTTCTCTTTTTTCAGTTGGGTGAGCTTTTCATCCACTGGTGCCACAAACAGTGTCTCTTCGTTGAACGGGGTGTTCAGAATGTTGTGTTGCACCTCCGGCTTGAAGCCTGAGATCCTGAGCAAGGCTTGTCTTCTCTCCGTGCTGCCCAGAATCATTAGCCTGCTGGACGTGTCCGCTCCGTCCAAGGCAGTTTTGAGGCAAGAATTTGCGACATTCTTCTCCTCCTCCACAAGGTGTGATGCCCTCTATTGGTATTCTTGTGAGAGGTGCTTAAGTAACTGGCCCAGCTCCTCCAGGATTTGGTACTGGTGCCTGTTCAGCAGAGCGTTGGAATTCGCCATGCGCCAGTGCAGTGCGGCATTCCTCTAAATATTTCTGCCCGTCAGGTACATCCTTCTGCTTTCCTTGTCTGGGGGTGGCCCTGAAGTAGTTGGCACATTGGCTCTCTTCCTTGCGGTCGACGCAATGATAGAGTCTGCAGTGACCGATCCCTGAATGTAGGGCGGTTCCTTGGAGGAGTACTTGTACTTCTTCTCCATTCTGGAAGTGACGGACTTGCAAGTTGCAGGCTCCTTGAAAGCCTCTCTCCCCTGTGGCTTGATGCTTTCGAGCATGGGTAGATACTGGCTCCTAGTTTGTGTTGGTAGCAGTGTTCCCGGGAGGAAATCCGCCTTAGGCTTTTCCTCGTCGAGTTTCACCCCGAAGGCTGTTGCTACGTTTCTGATGACTGCATTGTATATTCCAATGTCATCAGGCGGCGAGGGCTTCGACGGATACGTGTCGACGCCTTCCTCTGGACTCTCTGTGTCGAGGTCCTGCAACTCCAGGTCCTGTGTCTCCGTGGATGCCGAGCCGAGTGTTGTCCTCTGGTCCTCATCTGACTCCTCCTCGTAGTAGGGCCCTTCCTCTTCTGGATTTTCCAGTGTTTCTGGGGTTTCCGACGCTCCTTCGACGTCGTATTCCTCTTCCTCGTCCATCTTGACGACCAATGACGTTGGTTTCGACGGAATTACAAAGCTCTTCATCCTGTCGTCGAATTCTCTCTTTCGCTGCAGGATGTTCTCCATCTCTGTTTCGAGCAGTCTCTTCTTCTTCTCCATTTGGACGGCCTGTTCTGCGTCAAATGGTTCTGCCGTTCTCTTCGGCGGATAAGTCGGCGCTGAGATGGCCTCCGGCGCCGAGACGAGCTTCGGGTCCTTTTCTTTCGGCGTCGAAAGTTCCCTTTATGGGACGCTCTTCGACGACCTTGGCTGTTCGCTGGTCTTCGACGCCTGGGAGTCCTTCTCGGAGGATCCGCTGGGCCTGGGTGCAGCCGCGTACGCCAAAGCTTTCCCACCAGTGCTTTCGAGGGCTTGACCTCGTGTTTTCGAGAGTCTGGCTCAGACTGTCGAGAGTCTTTCGGGGCTTTAGGGGCCGTCGAGTCTCATACCTTTTTAGGAGCCTTCTCATCGATCTCTACAACAGTGTAGTCGTCTTCTTCTCCAGCGACTTTGTCTCCCTCGTCTGTCGAGAGCCCCAGGTCTCGAAGGGACAGTGGCTGGCCCTTGCCCTGCATGCTAAAGTTAGCTCTTCGCTGGCACTCTCTAACCGGAGCGCCTTCGGTGTGAAGGCGGAGCAGGCGTTGCAGTCCTTGCTCTCGTGGTCCACCGGTAGGCAGAGGTTGCAAACCGGGTGCTGGTCCTTCTGCGCATATTTGTGTTGGCGGTTACGGCAGAATTTAAACTGAGTGTTGTCCATGTCTTGCGTTCAGGGGGCCACCTGAGCGCGCATTCTCCGTCGGGCTTCGAAGTCCTCCTTCTCCTTCGTTGTCCCCTTCGATGGTGTAGTCTCTCGTCGTCTTCACAATGCTCTTCGTCCAAAAACTGGCTTTTGGCTTCTTCTTTTCTCTAAAACTCTGGAGCCCTCTCAGAAAAATCCAGACCCAACGGCGGAAAAAAGAATCTGAAGATGGCGCCCAAGGGTGGGAGCTTCCGCAGAAAGCTCCCACCGACGTCACAGGAAGGACACCAAAAGGTGGGACATCGACGCCCACCTAGGCTACAAAAAAAAAAAGAAAAGACTACGATTCCGGACCCAACCACTAGACCGTTGAATAATGCACAGCATAGTGAATCCAGAAAGATTCACGCTGCAAAACTTACCAGAACCAGTTTTGGGAGTAGGTAAGGGAATCCTCCACACACAAGTATAAAAGTGGGATATTTAGACTCTCTCATCAGAACACTACTGGACCTGTGGAAGATTCAGAAGAACTGCCCTGCTATCTGAGAAAAAGGGACTCTCCTACTAACTGAAGAAGGAAAGCTGTACCTACTTGCCTTGAACTCAGGCTTCCCAAAGTGACTCCAAGGATCAGTTGGCGGACCTCCTGTGTGAATTTCAGGGACACCAAAAGCTTCTGGAGGCTTACCTGCAACTAACTAACCAGAACTTTGTGGACCTGTCTGGTCCTGCTTGAGCCCTGCTGCTGACCTCTGCTGGAGGGAGGCCTGATCCCCAAAAGGTGAACCCCCTACACTCCAAGGTCCTTGACCCTTGGCTGGCATCAGTGGAGATACCTCGTGAACAAGAGGTAACGTTACAGAAGTTTTACACTCCTCATGACCACAAGAGATCTTCAAGCAGAGAATAGCCTACCAGCAACAAAGGCTAACATAACGTTGCAGCAGGACCTACTCTGTGCGCGGACATTGACCAGCAACGTGAGACCTGCATTTCGTGTCGACAGCAACAGCCCACGACAATCGCCAACATGAAGCTCAGCGACGTCTGGCTCTTCTCACTAGAGTAACAACTATCCACAATGCTGCTGCCGTTTACGAGGAGCTGGGATTACTGATAGACGAAGAGAGGACGTATCAAGGTACTGAGTCTAGAATAGAGCAACATCATCAAGCATATCTCAGAGGAGATGCACGTATTTTAAAGAGAAGTTGATACAACTGCCAGTCGAATTGATATTGCACCAAACAAATTCCTTTCAGAATGATGAAGACGGAGGGTATTTATTTACGAATATACGATTGAAAATATGGAAATTAACTCTATTTTCAAATCCGAACCTTGAGAAAGCCTAGGGGGGTGAAACATACGTCGGCTGCTGCTGTTTTCCATGTGTAAGGAAATGAAATAAAACAAGTAAAAGGACCTGATTCAAGATTCTTTGTGGATTTCTATAAAAGGACATTAATTTATGACAGATTGAACCACGCATTGTGGAAATTTTGGATAATAGTTACAACCTATAGGTGTGCAGTGGAGTATTTTGGTTAACTATCCACAATGCTCAACCTGTACAGCCCAATCACCTTCCCTCATGAGCAACCCCTGCAGACACCAAGCATAGCCTTTCTGATGTAGCCTCATACAGGGGATCCCCGGGGGACTAGAACAGTGCAGCTGCAAGCTGTTAGGGGGCCATCGGTACAGTGGAGTCTTTCCCTCACCAACACCCTTCCACCTAGGAACATTCATGGCCCCCACTCATCATCCAGGGGAAACAAAGTGCCATCAGACCCTAAATAGATCTATATGATTAATGTGCCCAACCAAAGTTGCCACCCACTTGAGGCGTGGAGGAGAGGATTCCCTTTAAAAATAAAGCAATATACTGGATTCGCCACATGAGAGGTTGCCGCTCAGTGATAAGGGATGACATTTTGCAAGCTTGAAGGCCCTATGGACTGTATTGAACTGTGTGACGGAGGGGAAGTTAGTCCACAATTTGATTGCCCTGGGAGCTAGATTCGGTCCTCCCACATCCTCAAACATCCAATTTAAATACAGGTTGTTGCCCCAAAGCTTCGCCACCAATTTTGCCACCAAAATGGCACTGTTTCTGTAGAAAGAACGGGTATTTCCACTGATGTTGCCTCATCTTAGCAATGCTGGCATTCTAGCCAGCAGCACTTTGCATGCTGAATTATGAGCCAAGAACTAGTGTTAAAAGCAAAACAACAAGGCCCACAATGCAACATGCTGTTAGCTAAAAATTCAGAAATAGCGGATGCTTTCATGTCAATAGTGCCACTGGACAGACATTTTTAATTTGCCTCAAGTGTTACACTTATGCCGGTATTGTCATTTCATATTATCTTATTGTTAATTTTACCAAATTGAAAATAAAGTTAAAAAAAACTAAAACTTTAAGCACTTACACAACATGTACAGTTAAGGTAATATGTGATAAATAGAATTCTGAAGCCGGTACACCATATAGGCGGATAAGCTAGCGAATATAAGTGATTTGACACCACTCTCTGGTGATATTCCATGTTCGCATCCGGATGTTCCAGCTGCTTTCATCTGAGATCTGCAGTTTGCGTTGATTCTTTGGTTTGCCATGTATTAAGAAGTAGCCATTACCTAATAGGTCACTGTTATCTGTTATTTGGAGCAGCCCAGCAATAGCATAAATACCTATGCTCTAGAAAGGCACAGAGGTGCCAACCTGTTCGAAAAAGCTTTTGAAATCAGGCACACCACAAACTGTACAATCAAACTCAGAGCTGCTCTTGTTCAAATTTTGCAGGCCAAGAGTAAGTGAAGTATTGTTGTACCGGGACCAGAAAACATTGTGGCACAAGACTGAAATACTCATTTCATTTTGATAACTTTATTTCGGTCAAAGACCATAAAAGCACAGATAAAATATGTACATAGATAATAAAAATATAAATAGTTTTTAAGATAAGACATTATTAAATTGGAAGTTATCAAGAAATGGCCATCACAGTAAAGAAAGAATAAAAAAAAAGACAGTTAGTTAAGCAAAGAAGTCCTTCTTCACCACATTCCATGTAAAAAGCGGGAAACCGAGAAGACAATGGCGGGAGAGGTGTCATAGGTTAGGATCCTGCAGGCCTGGGCACATTGGCTTAATCCCAGGTTTTTACACAACGGTACCAACCAGCATCTACGTATACTGCTATACGCCGGGCAAAAGAACAGAATGTGAACCATCCTCTTTCCCTGACCAAGAGAGAGTCAGTGCCCTGTGCCTTAATTGGGTGTATAGTTTCCTCGCTAGCGGTGGCTGTATTAGGTCTAAGAATTCTTCCCTCTGAGGAGCCAGCTTGACCTGTAAGAACTCTTTCGTAAGCCTTCCCATAACTGTCGCACTACACAGTAGACTTAGGTTAAAATGTCTCACAATGGCCACCAGTTCTTTCCTCTGGACCGCCGCACAGCTCACCTCAGGGGACTCCCACAATTGGGGGAGGTCAATTTGTTGGGCAAGAGTTTTGATGTGCTGTAACCACGGTATACGCTTGCCTTTTAGGGTAGCCCAGACCATTAAGAATTCCGCTCTGTAGTCCTCGAGCTCTGGGACAGTCCAGAGCCTTCTCCAGTACAGAAGCGGACGTGCTGAGAGTAGTTCAGTGATGGGCTCGATTTCCATGTCCAATCGCAAGGGTATGAATGGAGTGCTCTGGGGGAGACCCACCAAGTTCCTCATAAAGGCCTGCTCCACTTTCAGTAGGCTATGTGTGTTCGTATGGCCCCAGAGCTCCGCTCCGTATGTTGCAGCAGGTCTTGCCTGGACCCCATAGATCTCAAGAGCAGGGGAAACTGGTCTGAAGATGGTTGACTTATGGAACTTGCAAATACCCCCAGTGATCTGCGAAAGTCTCAGGGTTGAACTAGCAACCTGGGGGCCCCAGGTGAAGTCTTCGTTTAGGGTGATGCCCAAATAAACAAAAGTTTTCACTCGTTCAAGCGGTGTCCCATTTAGAGTGGGGACCGGACGGGTGCGCCTCGGGGGTCCAAAGATCATAAACTTGGTCTTACCCAGGTTGATCTCTAGGCCACGCGAGGCGCAGAATGTCACAAACCCGTCCAGAACTCGCTGGATGCCCGTTGATGTTCGCAAAAGCAACTAAGTTTCGTCAGCGAACATTCAGAGCGGGCACCCGGCCAGTGGACAACTGAAATACTAATTGAAATCCAGTACTAGCCTTTTGGCAGCAACTGCCTGATGGTGCAAATGCTGCATGTAGATCCATCTATAAGCATTTATCAATAGATAGCAAAGGGTGGCCTGATTATGTATCTTTCTAACCGGCTTAAGTATGATAAAGTACAACTATTATCAAAAAGTAGTTTCTACCAGATGGTAAAGATTGATGTTAAAAAGGCGGTTAGTTTCATTTTCATAAATTTTTATAATACCATCCCGAACAGTGATATTGTCACTACTATAAAAACACTGAGTGATGATTTAAAACATGAAATAGATATTAGTAAGAAAGAAGTAGTAATTTTTTTGGGGGGGCGGGGAGGGGTATTTTAACTGAGCTCTTTGTAAGAGGGGCCAAAAAGGCATTTGCGGTCTTATGCTAGAACAAGACATTAGCCTTATCCATTTTGAGCGTTCCGTGTGTGGGGACCTTTTAAATGAAATATTGTTTACATGTGATTTGGGATACGCAAATGAAATTGCTCAAATATCATCCCCTTTTGTCCCGACGTATACTGGTAGGGAAGCATTGACCACTATTGACTTTATTTTATCTGTGAATAGATATGCTCGCCAGATGAGAAGATTTAAGAACCTTGACTGCCCATTGAGCGATCACCGGCCGATAATATTAGAGATCGAAAACCCATTCCAGGAGTTAGATCGGGGTGGCTCACCTAGGCA
The DNA here is from genome assembly GCF_964263255.1 of Lissotriton vulgaris. NCBI lineage: Eukaryota > Metazoa > Chordata > Amphibia > Caudata > Salamandridae > Lissotriton > Lissotriton vulgaris. The sequence goes on from NC_141694.1 coordinate 1,122,884,923, forward strand.
GACAGTCCTTGACGTGGTACTCGGGAGGCAAAATGGCTATACTCTTAAATGGAGCAAGATAGCCCCAGAGAAATTTCTACACAAATTGGTGAAGAAATGCCTCGAAAGTTTTAAGATCTGTCTGGATGAGCACGCAGACAGCGAATGTATAATTGAACATTTTAACTTAATAGCATCTACTACCAGGGATAGTTTGTGGGTTGAATTAAAGAACCGGGGGAAATCTAATAGGAGGTGTTTTGACACTTCATGCACAAAGGCACTCTCCAAACTTAAAAATGCCCTACATGGGATCCCACGAGATTTATTTTGAAAGTTTTATATAGCGCGAACAAGATCTTCGCAGATATCAGAGCGCTTCACAGAGGAGGGGAGCATATATAAACAGATACATCAATAGTGTTAAAAATACAGTTAAGTGATATCATAAACAGTCAAGTAAGTCAATTTCAAAGTCAAACAAAAATGCAAAGGGTTCGAACAAGTAGTACAGATCAGTATCGAGTCTTTGAAGTTAATCCCCAGTAGTAGTTCAAGTGCATTTAGCCATGAGGATCGCTTTTACTTCTTTCTTAAAAAGTATGGTAGAGGGTATGAGCCTGTTTTCAGGGGGGAGTGAGTTCCAAATCCTGGGAGCCATTCCTGAGAAAGAGCGTTTATAGGTTTTTTCCTTGCGGAATCTTTTAGGCTTTAGCAAAAGATTGTTTGTGCCTCTAGTGTTTCTGGAGCCTCCAGAAATCGTCAGCTTCTGAGCAAGGTATCTAGGTGAGCTCAGGTGGACAGCCTTGTGCGTCAAGCAAGCAATATTCAGGTGTATTCTGGCTTCAAAAGGCAGCCAGTTCAGGGATTTGAGGTCAGGGGAAATGTGTGAGTGTTTTTTTGATCCAGGGATGAGTCTCGCTGCGGCGTTTAAAGAGGCTCTTATGGGTGCCGTAGTAGCTAGGGGGAGACCGCAGAGGGCGGTGCTGCCGTATTCTATTCGAGGTATGACTAGTGATTGTACCGCGGTTTGGAAGTCTTTGGCTGGAAGGAAGGGTTTAAGTTTCCTAAGGGTGTTGATTTGGTAGTTCGCTCCCTTAGTTGCTTTGTTGATGTGTTCCTGCATGCTGAGATTGGTGTCAAGTGTTATGCCCAAAGATTTTGCGGAGTCCACGATGGTGGGTTGAACATTGAGTGCCGTAAGGTGTTTAAGCCACATTTGTGCGGTAGTGATCTTTGCGGGAGGTGAGATCAGAAGGAACTCTGTTTTAAGGGCATTGAGTTTGAGATGATTAGCGGCCAGCCAGGATTGGGTGCTTCTGATCGTTGAATTCAAGAGCGTGATGTCTTTGGGTGATTGTAGTTTGAGATAAAGTTGGGTGTCATCGGCATACATGTGGAAGTGTACATTGGATTCTTGTAGCAAGGTGGTGAGAGGTTCCATAACTAGGTTGAACAAAGTTGGGGATAGGGAGGATCCTTGTGGTACGCCTAGCGATACAGGTCTTGGCGAGGACATCAAGTTGTTGCTCTTGAATTTCTGCGACCTGTTATGCAGAGAGGACGTGAACCATTTGAGCACAGTTCCAGATAGACCCATTCTTGTGTTTAATAGTTCGAGTAAATTCTCATGTTTGACGGTGTCAAATGCAGAGGAGAGATCAAGGAGGATGAGGATCTGTTACTGGTGAGAGGTTTAAGGAAAGCATATAACGAAGCACTGAAAAATAGGAAAAATGCTTTAAAAAGGGAGGCCTGGGACTCACTTTGTGAGGCATCGCTATCTAAAGACCCATCTGCGTTCTGGAAGGCGGTAAATGCCCCCTTTCTTTATGAAAACACAAAAGCACGTATGGAAATAGCGATTGCTGAGGACGATTGGGTCGACCATTTCTCAAATCTCTATAGTTGCCCACATGGAACAAACCAATCTTTTCTTGATATACCTAGTGAAAAAAGTGCATCGGATTCGAAACTGGTTGTAACTCTGGGCAAAGTTATGATGAGCTAGAAAACAACTAAGAGCGGAAAAGCTGCAGGCCCAGATGGGATTCCTGCAGACATGTTTAAAGATAACAGTGAGTTATGGGGGCCAATGTTGGTACAGTTTTTTAATGCTGCCTTGGTGAAGGGACTAAAGGCCTCCTGGTTCACCTCAGTAATTGTCCCAATATTCAAAAAGCGAGATAGGCAAAATTGTGCATGTTATCGACCCATTTCCCTTTTAGATTTATCCATAAAAATCCTTGGTAGGGTTATTTTAGCAAGACTTCAAAACTGGGCAGAGGATTATGGGATAATAAGTGACCTCCAATGTGGCTTTCAGAAGGGGATAGGAACAGTTGAACAGGGCCTAAATGTATTTATTCTGCATCAAAAATACACTAAGGCAAAGGGGGAACGCTTATATTTTACGTTTGTCGATCTTACATCGGCATTTGATTGCGTATCTCATAGTAAACTTTGGGGATTACTAAAAACATTAGGAGTGGAAGAAAATATCTGCTTTCTGAGGGAATTATACTCAGGGGCCACAGCGTCTGTCCGCTATGGGAAGGGCGGAGAATGTACCAGATCTTTTGGGTATAGGCCGAGAGGTACGCCAAGGGTGCGTCCTTTCCCGTTTTTTGTTTTTAGTGTATATAAATGGTCTGGAGAGTCGTCTGCTGCAAGAGTGCAGGGATATGCCTATGGTGGGTAAAAGATCTATCCCTGCACTCTTGTATGCAGACGATGCGGTATTAATGCCACAGGCGCCCCTGGCCCTACAGAATTTGACAACATCTTTTAATAACTAGATGTCAAACCTGGATCTAAAAATTTATTGTACAAAAACATATTCCATGAACTGTGGCACAGGAAGTAACCAACAAAGAAACACGATGTATATAAATAACACTCCCTTAGAATCCACCGCAACTTTCCCTTACCTAGGTATCCTGGTCCATCAGGCGGGCACATGGGCAAGTGCAGTAAAAGCGAGAACTCTTTTGATCTCAAAAACAATAATGGCTTTAAAAAAATTTATTAAATAAATGGGTAAAAAAACGATCAGGGAAATTTTAACTATTTATAATGCTACTTGCATATCAGTTGTTCTTTATGGTTCAGGTCTTTGGGGATATGCTAACATAAAAACAATTCAAATGGCCGAAAATATGCTCTTGAGGCACATTTTAACATTACGAGAGTGTGCCGGGACCTATATTTGTCATGCAGAACTTGGCCAGCCATATGTCTCAGACACAATTAGAATTCAGCCCATTCTTTTGTGGCACAGGGTAGGGACAACAAATGAGTCTGTCCTGAATCGTGCTATTCTTCGGGACGTCCTAACCATAGAAAATGTGACTAGGATTAAGTGGCTTGCTTATGTTAAAAGTTTCCTTGTTGATATTGATGGCCAACAATATTTTGATGATCCAATCTCAATGGTTAACATACCCAGAAAATCATTGAAAAAACTTTGTATGGAACATCAACAGAAAAGAGTTAAAGAAATAAATAGAAAAACGGTTTCTTCGCATCAACTGGTTTTAATTGAGGGCAAACTACAGCCTTATTTATCCCTACATATGACTAATTATGATAGGTTTGTCCTGACCCGTTTTTAGGTTAAATATTGTTTTTAGACTTTTAACTTTCCCTGATATTAATTCTTGGTCCCATGACTTAATTATGTGCCCATGTGACGACTGTTCACCCCAATCTGATATTCATGTATTATTCTTTTGAAATTTTTATATATTGCCCCGCAGGAAACATATCATCCCCATCCTAAAGCAAATGAACTTGAATCGATGTCGCCCAGCGTTTTTAGAATTGCAGAGACTAGACACAGTATTAATTGTTGCAACAGTCTCAGAATTTTTAAAACAAGTATTTATATTGCGGAAATAAATTTGTATGGATGTATTTTAATCGATTTACTTGTGTGGAAACTTGTTTTTAATAGGAAATAATGTGTATTACTTCTTTGTAATGAAATTTCATGTTGTATGCTTTTATGGTTATTATCAAATTAACCGAATAAAGTACTTGAACTTGAATATATGGTAAATATTTCCGTAGTCAGTATCTTTTACTCAATCAACATAGCACAGCCGATAATTCCGAGGGATACTCCTTCCCTTCGACTAATACTGAGGAGCACTCTACGGTACCATTCATTATCTGTTTCTAGGGAGAGTTGCATTCTCAGGCTTTATGAACTTTGCTTTCCACTTTTACATAAAGGCATCAAAGATTATCTGGGAAGGACATCTCAATAATATTGTTAATCTCCAGTTTGATCAGTAATTGACCTAACATTCTAACAAGTCTAAGGCTCTTACAATTCTCTCAACTCTACTTTTTTTCTCAGCAATAAAGATATGTTAATTATTCACACACTTGCATACAAATTCAGAAACCAAACCTCAACCAATCATCACAAGTCTCATAACATATTCAGTGATGTCAATAAGTCCCGAGCCTGAACCCCACTCATCCCAAAGTGAAAAATCCTTTCTTCCAAGCCTTTGTATCTTGTTAAAAGCTGAGGCGTGGGCTTATTCTCCCATTTCTATCCGCCCATGTATGGGAGATTTCATCTTCCATCTTGAACCATAGGAAGACAGGATTTAGCTAAATGTGTTCTATGCCACTGCATGTGGCATTACCAGATATTCACTGTGCACATCATTCAAAATAAAAGAAATCCCCAGCTTCTGCAGCTCCAGGAATTCAACTTTGGAAACACAGAATGTGATAAGCATCAACTTAAATCCCTAGGTTTGCTGATTATTGGTTTTTGGATACCCCATGTTTAATAGTACTGTATATTCGATTAAGGGGAGACAAAGCACGTTATTCATTTTTAAATTGCTTGTAAGGATTTGTCTTTCTGATGTACAATTGAATGGGAAAGCTTTACTATTTTTGTATGGGTTTTAATACTATATAAGGGATTCTGGGGCTTAGCTCGGTTTATTAATTCTGGCCAGTTATACACGTAATGAAGTCTTTCTTACATGCTAGGAAATAGTGCTTGATATTGCGCCTCGCTTGGTATATCATGTTGCTATCAGCTCAATAAAAATACATTATAATATGTCGTTTTTAAAATTGAAATGCATACTGACAATTGATGACAATTGATGACTGACTGGAGTCTTTAAACATATGTATGTTTGAGGCCTTGACCAGACCACACTTTCTGCAGCTAACTTGGGACCCAATTGAAAATGTAGACAACTTTAGAGGGGAAAGATAGGCCCTGTGCACAGTGAATAGGTGGCTTCTCTTCAGCCAAGCTGGGTTTACTACGCTGAAGCGAGTCTTAAATTAATTCTGCCACAGTTGCTCGCAATATTCATTTGAAAGATGTTCACTCCATAATTCATCTGAGAGTTTAAATTCACCATCCACTGCCTTCTCCATTGTCCAGTGCCAGTAGGAGACCTCCCTCCTACCTACTGGCTACTAACTGTTGTTCCAAGATGTTATTCCTGCCTATAAATCTTCCCTGGCTTTGTTGTGATTGGACCCAGCTCTGCAGCTGTATATATTTGAACTTTGAGAGGCCCGCTCCCACTTTTCCTCCATACTTTCATACCTGCTTCCCTCAGTGGTAAAGCGAGCCTATCCTGAAGACAATCAGGTGCGCCCGGTGAATCCCACAGTGGCACTAAGCTAGAAAAATAACTAAGGCCAACAAGACGATTTAGTCTGGCCCATGCTCCAACCATTGCCTGGAGATCTTCGATTAACCTTTTGAAAACATGTTGGTTCCCCAAACTTAAACAAAAAGGCCTCTTCAGATTAATTGGCCCCTCTTAGCATAGCCAAGAACATGCCACCTGCCCCGGTGTTTACAGGCATTTTTAGCAGCATCCGTGAGTGTGAAAACTGGAAGGCCCAAGCATAATACTGTAAATCAGGTAGCGCAAGACTGACTTTCTCTCTCCTACGCCTAGGCGTAGGAGAGCGTATTGTTTTTGGTTTGCTGGTGTTGTGTCTTCAAATGCTTGCCATGTTTCTTGACATATCCATTCTTTCCTCTTCCTTGACTAGGTACGCAGGCATGTTTCACTGCTCTTCACATATATAAAAGAGACACAATCCCATTTTTTATTGACTGAGTATGCAGTTGGCTCAGACTGATCATCCGTGCTTACAGGGAGTTGGTTTGTGCTGCAATTTCTGTAACATGTCTTTTTATAATGGGATAAGGCTTTTAGCCTTCCGTCCAATGTTCAACATGGAGGACCAGTGTGCTTCGTCTGGTCTCTGCTCTTTTAAAAATGTGATGAGATTACTATGGGCCTTGTTATGACTTTGGTGGTCTTGGAGCAGGTCTGCTACGCCGCCACCACGCTGCCGGCCCGCTCCAAGACCATCAAAAACATAAGTAACTGCCAGCCAGATTACAACTTTTTTTGTCTCAGGCGGTTCTTTGGCAGTCTCTATGAAGAGGCACAGCAATGGGAGGGTCAAAGACAGTTTCAGCAGGGCATAGATTCCAAGTACATGCCCTGAAGGAACTAGGGGTGCATGCAGAGGGGAGGGTCCACCATGTGCCCCCCCCCGCATGCATCTCCTTGTGCAGAAGCAACCGCCACACTCACTGCCGCACATTTTTCATGTCCAGCTCACCGCCATGAAAACTGTGGTGGTGAGGAAACTCCTCATATGCTAGGCGGTGCTGCAGCGGCACCGCCAGCATATTAGGGGCCTCAGGCTGCCATGGAGCGTGGATCCCTGCTGGCAGCAGCGTTCCCATGGCAGGCCGACCGCGTACTTGTAATAGGGCGGTCGGACCACCAGTGTGGCGATAACTGCACAGCCACCATATAATAAGGATCTAAGTGCTTATGTAAATGGTCAGTTAAAATATAAATAATAACATGATGACTGTAAGGAAAGCTCTTTTTCATTGAAGACCGGAAGGCTAACTTTTTTACCAGAATTGATTATCTGATCAGCTGTGTGGCCTGAGAAGTGATTGTATGTCAGTCGTGGTGGAAGTGAGGTAGTGACTGACAAATATCATATACTTCTTTGCTATCTTACAATAAGAGCACTGCAGTCAATGACATTAAATGGTTTCATGGTTTAAAAAATGTACTACATTTATGTGGTAGCGCCGCATTTCATTCTAAAACTACCAGATGCATAGCAATCTTAAAAGAATCAGCCAAACCATTTTTGCCACCACAAAAAGTCAACATATACTTTCTTAGTTTAAATAAATGTAATACGCCTGAGACTGTTCTGTATTTGGACTTGTGGATAACAAAGGGCAGCACTGATTTGAGAGAAGAAGGCTGAAATATCGAACCTGTTTTATCATCTACTTTAACGCTCAAATTATGAGATGGAAAAACATTAAAAAGTCTCAATGAAAAAAATAAATGATTTGCAGCAGGCTTTCCTAAATGGAGGCAGGGAAGTGCTGCCTTCATTTCTTGACTGAAGAGCGGATACCCATGCATATCTGCACAAGCATTTCAGGCTCCTTTCTTCCTATATTCTGCTTTAAACTGCTATTGGCATTCGAGGAGTCAGCCCAAGGGAAAAAATCATAATTTTGTAAGATTTGTTTATTTAACAAGTTGATGCATACTTACTGACTGACACTCTGCCAATCGAAATTTCTTGGTCGTCCATACCATAAATATGACTGAAGCTGAAATAAAATAACATTAAAAAAAATATTTTGTAAACCCATTGTAGGCACTGTATGAAGAAATTAATTAACTCTAAACACGAGATCGCTTACCTATCACAGCAAAAATCAAGGTATTTGTAAAATGTCTGTAAAGGGAATACTTTACTGGATTCTTTCTCAGCTTCAGGGTCTTCATGGTTTGTGCTAAGCTGATGAAAATGTAAAGATTTGCTAAGGAAAATGATTATCACTGGGTGTTCTAATAGCGCAAAGTATCAATACAAATTAACAACTGGGAAGCAAATTGAACAGAATCATGTGAATATCTGTAAATCATCTGTACATTTTTATCACTAAATAAAAATAACATTCAATTCAAATGTTATTATTTCATTCTTTTTAAGGTATGATCCACCAATTAATCAGGACAAAACACAAACTCGCTTCAAAACCCATCAGACATCTTTTTTCCAACATATTTCTCAAAAAACACTGGACGGATCGATAAACCAAGCAAACACACTCATGTAAATAAAGATCTAGTTGCATGCCAATTTAGAGAAAGTGAATGCAGAAAACATAATTTTTGACCTACACTTAGTCCCCTGTGGATGGATTCGCATGAAAATGAACAAACCAAAAGTCATTCAAACCATCTAACTGGAAACGTTTTTGCAGAATCAAATGTTGCTGAAATTATAACCAAAGCAAAAATCCATTTACACTACTACCATTCACCAGTTATGGTAGGCAACACAAACAATAACTTTCACCTTCCTGGGCACTTCTTGTGACAAAATTATGCCATCTCAAATTCTTGATAAGCGAAGCAACACCTAATAAGATTCACCATATCATCAAATGATACTTTCCTTCATACATTATAAATGGTTCACAGAGAGGCTTCTAAACAATAACCATATTATCTTGAAGCTCTTATCCAGTCGCCACCATCTTTATTATTTGTCTTTCTTTTCCTTCCATTTCATCCTCTTTTTCTAATTTTTGGTATTTTCAACCTTGTTCGTTACTCATCGATTTTTAGCTCCCTGCCTTGTTCTCTCTCCTGCAGGTGCTTTACCTTTTGCTGCTGCATTTCCCTCCTCATTATATGGCTATCTTTTTGCTCCTCCGCCTCATGTTTCATCCTACGTGTTCCTCTTTTTTCCCTCTGTGTTTTTCCCTCCCCAATGTACTCATAGTTTGTCTCCTCTTTTTCCTCATCCTCTATCTTTGCTTCTTTTCACTCCTTACCTGCCTCTTGCTCTCTCTCTCATAATACTTGTCATTTCCTTTGTTGGTAACAAAGGCAGCAATATAGACACCATACCTAGTTATGATTTCCAAACTCTAATAAAATGCATTACGGTGGCAGCAAAACATGGTATTCAAAGTGTAATATGGGAAGCCTATCTGAACTAACACATTTAGCCATGTGAATTTTAGTTTTCAGCACAGTATTTCACTTACCACAAATCTTGTTCTTTTCTGCCCATCAGCAAATTAAGTAACTTTCTGTATCTAAGACCAACAAAATCGTAGTAAAATTGCAACAATATTAAAGTAACAATCTATTGGGAATAAAAACTCTGCATAAAATGCGTAAAAATTCCACAACTAATATGACAACTTAAGCTAAAGATTGAGTACACGATTAAACCCCATCGTTATTTTCCATACTATCCTAGAAATCAAACCTGGTATATATTATCTTCCAGTAAACAGCAAGTACCCGATTAGCTGTACTTTGAGAGAAATGTGGAGAGGAAAGCTGTCAGTACTAAGCAGACCAGCCGAGGCTATGAAACAATGAGCCAAACAGCATCTTGGGTGAGCCACAGAGTCTTCCAAGGCTGAAAGACAGTAGCACAAGCTAGAATGTTCCAAATGCCGAAAGTGTCTCAAACATTTGAACATGATGGATTCTGGCACACAGGCCGTGCCTAGTGCGCAAATCCACAGTACAGGGCCAAAGGCTTGGCACAGCTTGTTCAGTGTCTGGGAGAAGAGTATTTCTGAGGTTTTTAGTAAAGTTACTTTACAATTTATAAATGGAAAACTAAATATAAATGTAAATATATAACAGTATAATAGTAACACAATTCAGCAAAACAAACTTCTCTACCAACAATTGAACAAAAGGGATAGGAGCAAAGAATCTGAAACAAACTGATGTTTCACAAAAAATAAAAAACAAAGCAAAAACAAAGCTCATCTAAATGGGAAGAGGACAAAATGAAATACAAACTAAGGAACCAGGTTATTCCAAAGTAAATGGAGACTAATCAAAGGGGACAAAGATATATGCTCATAATTGGGGATGTGCACAACTATCCCATATGGAAGATGAAGTGTTGAAAGACCAACTGGTGAAAACCTACCAAATCAACACAATAATAAAAAATGGTAGTAGATGCGGAGTGAAAATTAAAACATTTTGAAACAGCCACCATAGTTCTTTAAAAATTGAGAAAACAAGGAACTTTGAAAATGTGGATATGGTATTATATTAGAGAGCAGATAACCTACTTCAATAATCATGTAATCTACAGTGTGGTGTGCCCATGTGCTTTATGATACATTGGTAGTGCTATGTATCACTTAAAACAAGAATACTGGAACATATCGGTGCAATACAAATTTGTTATCCGATGTTGAAAACTTACCGAAAGGACTATCTAGAAGAACTCAGATCAATGAGAATTTATGGAAATGACATGTACAGAATAATAAAAGATGGAAAGAAAACAAACACATTCTGAGACAGAAAGAATCCAAGGCCATATCCAAGACTATTCCCAAAACATTTAACCCAGGATGAAGAAACGTACATATACTAAGAATAATGTAATAGTGGCTTAAAAGGACATTTATTGATATGATCCTCTATGAAAGATGTTTTCACTTTATTGCTAAGAGTTTGAAGAAACCAATTGTAAAGGTTTGAAATAAGTGGTTGTGTGGCAATAGGTTATATATATATATATACAAAATGGTAGTGCAAGAAATACTGTATGTCTAGAGTGCATCAGAGTGGTAGAATACCCTGCAGAACAAGGTCGTTTTCATGTGTGCAACTTCATTTTCCCCTTGCATTAGCCTAGAAAAACACATAGTGAAACAGGAGAATCATAATGACTTAATAGATTATAATGAAGTGTAGGCGCCTGTGTTAGAACAAGCTAAGAACAGCAGTAGGAGGAACGTTGAAGGTCATCTATATGGGAGAGAAGAATGGATGGCCTCAACTAGGATGACTGCAACATTCTCTATTAGGGTTCTCTGTAGGTTACAATCTACAATTTAGGATTCCTTATGTAGATATCAACCTATGCCTAATAATATGCAGGGATGATGTGGGGCCCAATGCCAAAGGAAAAGGTAGATGCCCGAAGATGAGAAGTAGTCAGAGAAAATTGAGAATAGAATGGACAAAATACAAGGTCATATACTTGTATAACTGAACAAAGCCAAAGGGATTCTATTCAACCCAAAATAACTAAGTGAAGCTTCTATATGATTTTCACAGACTTTTTTGCCATGCAGGCTTAAAGGTGTCCATCACTAAAAGAGTATCCAAAAATTAAAATCAGAACAAGACACAATTATTTTATGATTGGTAGATGGACAATGACAACCAGAGTGCAAATCACAACTGCAATTTCACTTATTTTTTTATTTATACACAATGCTAATAGCATTCTACCCAAACAAAGTGGAAATGACAACGATATTTTCCCCACAGAACACCATGAATCCTGTTATCCAAATATCTATCAATTTACTTTGAACAGTTAATCCACTTTCTCATGACTCTCTGAAACATTTCAGATTTGGATGTATGCGATCTCTATCACAGCCTGAATTAGTTATCTCAGTTGGCAAGGAATATTTACCTACACTGTTTTGTACGTAAAATTTACTGGACACAGAAATAAGACTTAGGCAAACATCAAAGGGCCCTTTCAAATTTTGTAAATGTCGTTGATGAAAAAAAAGGATATCCACCAGGACATGCCAGAATCAAGCAAAGCCAAGGGAACACTGGCCAGAAGATCAGATTCTTTTTCCTAAATAAAAAAGCAAAAGAAACTTAAATTTCAAGAAAACAAACATTTCACATTAAAATTTCTTGCACACATTAAACTTCACAAACTCATATCAATATTAATGAGGCTCATTACCGCGCTTCCCCCTGTTACTACTTTATTACTACAGTGTACATTTTAAATGAGATTTTTGCACTGCCAACATAAAAGTACATTTCATGCAAACAGAGGCGGTAAAACCTGAAATGGAGGCAAGCAGATAGAGAGACATCTATCAATAGTGGTCTGCTTAATACCATTTCCCATGTATATATGAGGGCTTTTTAGCAAAGATGACACTAAATTCAGCATCATTCTCGTACAAATGTAAGAGTTGTAATCCCATTAAGTTTCAAAATAAAAACTCTACAACATAATGCTCACTTCTAAAGGTTCATTACAACCATTTTGTTTCTCCAATAAAAATACAAGAACAAAATCCACCTTTCTACTGTGTCCTCATTAATTACCTATGCATATTTTAACATTATTTGTAACCCAAGATGACTTTCCAGCACCTCTAAGCACTTACCACTATTAAACAATTCACAATTGCACTGATTTCAAGTAGGACAGTGTTTTCCAAACCCAGTATAAATACCTGCTGTCGCTGGGGTAAGAATTACGAGTTGTGTGGTATTTAGCGCACCCAGTAACTACCCGGAGCATTACATACCTCACCCTCCATTAAACTTGGGCAGGTCAAATGTTCAGAAATGTATTAGGGAAAAGTGCACAATATTTACTACACAAATCCGATTTTAGAACATTGTACACTAAAATCCACATGGTATTTCCCAAAAACTTGTAACTGGCGCTATTTATTGCACCAGATAAATAACGTAACCTGGGGTATTGTTATTTATGAGGTGCAATAAACAGCCCCTAGATTCTGACAAACTGAGTTCGGGCCAATGTGTTTTCTCAGATTTAACCATGTAGTTCACGGTTATCAATTAACTTATAATGGTGGAAGTGTCATCCCCTATACAAGGTTCATCTGAGAGAAATCCATTACAAGATTGAGTAAAATTTCTGATACAAAAATACATCTATATATTCAATAAATATTTAAAGTTAGACAGTACATCTGTGATAGCGGTTTCAATCTGTTAATCCAATCATCTTTACAAGGGCCAAGGGGTTTGGTGATGGTTGTTAGGTTTTATGGCTTGGCTTGCAGAAATGCAGTGGAGGGAGTGGAAATAGAATGGTGTGAGTACAAGAACAGTAGGGAGTTTTGAAATGGCTGATGCAGACTCTGTAGAAGGAGGTTGAGGAGTGTTGGTCAGCTGACAAACAGATGTCACCCTAGTGAGGTGGGGAGGCAGTTACTTTGCTTATACTAAGGCTCATGGACACCTAGCTATGCCACTGTTCTGGTCTTTCCTGTCTATGATGGAGTGGATACAATGCAGGGTGCACTTCATACATGCTTCTCGCTGCAACACTCTTTTCTGGTTTACGGCTCATTTGAGTAAGTTCCTTTTTCTTTAATTTAGATCACAAATTTGTATTGATTATTCTATTTAATTGTGTTTATTATTTCTATTGCAGTGACTTTTTTTAAAGCTTTAGCTAAACCATACCTTTACAGGAGGTTTCGAGACTGGGGCCATCAATGCCACAAAAGAAGAGTATCACTGGATCATGTATCCAAACATGAAGTAAGAAAAAGGGTTAGGCTTTCTTACTCCTCCCTCCAGGATAGAAAGAGAAGAAATTTGGATTTTGGTGAATTGCAATACAAGTCATGGATCTGTGTGAACAAACTTTGAGGTTTAACGGTGATGGGGGACAAGGATTGATCTATTTCATTTAAACTTATTTTAGGTGTAGCAGACTAACAAGCGGGTCGTGGCAAAAATCAAAGGCAAACTGTCACAGGCAAGCCAGAAAGTTGACAGAGAGGTGAGCATAAGACCAGGCGATGCTCAATGTTATGAATCATTTGAGAAAGTAAGTCCCAAAGAGAAGGAGGAAAAACAAAGGCTTTTAGTGAGGACACATTTGGTGAAAAAGCAGCTAGTTTGTGGTGAAGAGGAGTGCATTAAATGTCTTATTCTATTTTTTGTTGTAGTGAAGAAAAAGGAGTGGGCTTGAAACACTTTAAACAGAGAGCTAATGAATGGAAGCCTGAGGTCGGGTGGTGTGACAGTGCCTTTTGAGACTTAGACGGAAAAGGCTTTAAGGATTCTCTCGGATCGGCTTTTAGGATTTTCTTTGGTCTAGCATCGAGAACAGGAGAAAGCAAAGGCAAAGGATAGTGCTATAGTTGAATTTGACAGCAATGAGTGCTGGGATGGCTAGTACTTGGTTCAGAGCATAGGACAACTTTATTTAGGTGGAGAAAGGTTAATTACAAAGACAAAGCTGAGGCCTTTGACAATCAGTAGTGAAAACAAGTAAGGGTCACACGAAATGGAGAACAACAAGGGGTCACAGAAATTCAGGAACCAATATTGAACTCTAATGATACAAAGAAACAATCTAGAAGGGAGGGCGGGGGGCAAGTAAAAGCGTGAACGAGTGTGATATTGAGGATCTCTGTAGAAAACCAAAGCACAGAATCTTATGGAGTAAAATAGACAGAGAGAAGTTGGAAGGTAAACTCTATTGCAAAGAAAGTAAAAGCCTTTTGACAGTGACAGCAAACAAATAATTGGATGGGGTGTTTAACTGTGTTGAACATCAAAAGACTTTTTAAAATAAAGTTCACATTGTGGTTAGTGTCACAATAGTTTTGGGTAATCCAGCGCAAAAATACTTTCATTTTGTCTAAGGAGGGCAAAATCCACAGCTGGCAGGTGTTAAAGGCATGTTTTATAAGCAGTTCTGTTAGCTGGGCTGTGACAGAGGACACTATTATTGAGGGAACAAAGAGTGGTTCTGATGAATGAAACTACGAAATAAAACATTTTAAAAGAAAAAGTCAACAATTCTGAAAAAGCAACAGACATGACAGCAAATACAGAAGCATCAAATCACAGAATGTTCTATATCATCACTTTAACATGGGGGGACAGAAATGCTAGCCAAATAACACAAAAGAGTAAAAGTGAACCATTAAAAAAAAAAAGGGGATTTAGTAGGTACCAAGAAAGCATGAAACAACGAAGTATGGAGGCAAACTTTCTCGACAGAGAATAAAGGGATAAGGTTAACTGTTTCAGAAGGTATTTTTGTGAAGGAAAAAAACTGAAAAACTACTGTTGGATGTATCAGGTTTTTCTCCTGGTCAATAATTACTGGCCAGTTCTGAACTGAGTAACCTTTGTTTAACACTAGTATCCTCTCCACAGCACCGGGTTCTGTACAAGTGTTAAAGTGTTCTCAGGATGCTAATGATTTTCTTGGGCTAGCAAAGTCGAAGAATGACCGCTTAATATTAAAATCAGGGGGGGGCGTTGCCTAGAGCTAATGTGTCCTGCTTGAGCTCCGCTCCCGACTGGCCTATAGCACACTTAAAAGGGTTATATGTCGTTACTACGAATTCCGTTGCAACGCATGCTTTTTCCACGCATGCGTTACCACAGAATTAGTTTTCCCCGCATCACCTCTACCACGTCGCTCTTACGTCATAAAGGGAGCGGAAGTTTATTCCGCTTCCTCTCTAACGACACCGATTTCTTCGGCACGGCGGGTTCTTTTTTTTAATGGGAGGGGGGGGAACCCCCCCAACCCCCCTTTTTAATCCTACGTTTTTTTTATGCGTGGTAAAGACGATCGTTGAAGGCACATGCGTTGAAAAGACGTTTACGTGGTAAGTGCCCCATTGTAAACGTTACACGTGGTAATGCCTTCGTTGTTAATGATGTTTCCCACTTAAAAGCACCCACAGCACCTACATCCACTTCCGGACCGTGAGGGACGTCGATTTGCTCTAGGCTGAGAGTGACCTACCCGCTAGTCAGTGAGGAGAGGGGCAGCCTTCAACTTTCCTTGGGCCCCTGCACCACGAGGCGGTGAGGAACGGAGGCTGCTGCGGGGGCCGACTGAGAGACTACAGGGTCCGCAGTGGTGCCTCCCACAGAAGCGCTACACCTTGTGCGGCCACTGACTTGAAGATGCGCAGCATACAGCTGCCGGGCCTGTACGGCGGCCTGTGGCGTGCAGTGGCCTCACGGAGTAGAGACCAGTTTGGTTCCCTGCTGCCTGGAGAGCGGAGGCACCAGGGACGATATCACCCGGGAGAGGCCCAAGAAACAGGAGGGCTCCCGTCGATCTTGTCCGGCGCGGATCCTGCCACCCGTGAAGAGCACCCAGTCTGGGAGCAGCCTCCCTGTCGAGGGGTGAGCGCCGTGAGGCCTACCTGAGGGGGAGCTGGACGACTGCAGGGCCGAAGTACGCGCTGCTTTATCCAACTTCTTGGGACCTACGGAGGAGGACCCGGACGGTCCAAAAGTTTGGTATGTGGAGCAGTGGGGGCACGGGGATCTCGCTCCTGTTGCCGATCTCCTGAATGCGGTTCTTGAGCAAAAGAGGCCTGAGGCGTTCTCAGGGGCACTGACACTCAGCAACGCTCCTGGGAGATTAGAGCCTAGAGGCACACCGGAACAACTGCGAGGGGGATCAACTGGGAACGGTGCCGCCTCACGAAGCTTGAGCACAGTTACACCGGGTCATGGGCATTCTCCTGCGGCAGCACAAGGGCCCTTGACAGCAACTGGTATGAAGCGAGAGGGGCCGCGGGGGCGTAGCCCTGTTGCTGCACGACGACAGTGCAGTTTGTGGAGAGTCCGAAAGCGGAAAATAGCAACTAAGGGAGCGGGAGCCCTAGCTCGCACGACCGGAGGCCGTCCTGAACCACGCTTTCCATCACCCCAACGCAACTCGCTCCACAGGCGGGAAAGCCTTGGGACTCGCACATGACGACAGCTAAAGGTCAAAAAGACCAGGGGTGGCCTTAGGCATGTGCAAGCTGTGCACCTGCACAGGGCCACCAAACCCCAGGGGCCACCACTCCAATTTATATCCTTAATATAATAATCTTCTGAGGATGGATACATATTTGCGTGGCGGCCCCTGGCAGGGATTTGGCGGCCTCCGGCTCTGTCCCACTACCAAACACTCTGACCCCCCCCTCTTCACTGACCTCCGCGCTTCGCCCCGCCCGGACCCTCTCTTCCGGGACCCCTACCTACGCTCCCTGCCCAGGGTCCCTATGAGCCTAGAGCTGCCCCTGAAAAGACCGGCCTGTTGCAGATCTTCTTATTAAATCGACTGGGGACTCTCAGGGTTCCAGTCAGGTCTCGGCTGAGGATAGCTCAGACACAGCCGTAACACAGGAATTCCTAGAGGCACTGTTTGCCTCCCAGAGAGAAGACATCTTGGCCATCAAGACGGACCTGCAGGCGGACTCCTCGGAAGTACGCAGTTAGAGAAAGGGTGGCAGTTCTGGGGGACTCAGCATCTACCAGGGACAAAGAGATTGCTGCACTCCAGCAGGAAATCCTGTGTCTGTGGGATCGGCAATTCGACCTCCAGTCGCACTCTGAAAAATTGGAGAACATGTCGAGGAGGAACAATGTCCGTATACGCGCTGTCCCCACTGGAGCAGAAAGGGAGGAGCTGGAGGGACATGTCCAAGAGCCCTGCCGTACAGTCCTGAACGCAGCAGCGGAATCCTCAGTCAAGGTTGACTGATGTCATTGTGTGGGCCTTCCCCTGACAGCCAAACTGCCGGCACGTTCCTGTCAAGCTCTGTGTTTCCCGTGAGCACACACCTCGGATATTCCAAGACTTGGTAGCTAGTACCCTTCAAAAGAGAAGAGACTTCCGCCATGTGACTAACCACCTCAGATCGATAAACATATCCTGCTCCAATGCACTCCAGGACCGAGGACTGTAAGGTTCTGAACCTGAATTCTGACAATCTGACCGCCCAGCCTGGTGCCTCAGAGCCAGGGACGCCCAGGCCCTCTAGACGTGGTCCCTGAAATGGCTGGGGTCTTGAACACCTTCACCCTGATCCTGCCACAATGATCAAAGAGCACTCAGCAGTTCTCCGGACCCTCGCTGGCATGAAGGGGGAATCGTAAATCAAATCATAAATCATACGTTCTTATATAGCACCTTTCACCATAAGGTCTCAAGGCGCTTGCTTTGGGAACCCGTCCTGGCCTTTACCTGCGAGATTACCCCTACTGGGCATCCTCAAGGTGAAGCCTAGGCATCCCATCGCGGTGGGGCCGTAGTGGAGATTGAGCAAGCTATAGCCTAGAGTTGCAGAGTGTGAACCCACGATTCGAGTAGGCACCGAGGCGAGAATTATCGAGTCCGCTGACATTTTTGAGCTCAAGGCCCTGCCGCGTCGGGGATTGAACCCTGGTCCCGGGTCTGACCTCTGCATCAGGGACTGCCTCCTCTAACCGGTGAGCCACACTTCTCCCTGGACTCGAATGACTAAGGGTAACGTATGAGTGGGCTCGTCTTCTCTTACCAGAGTCCAACGGGAAAGGAGGGTTTCCTCTCCGTTGAATGGGGCAGTCACTCACTGTTTTGGCAGTCTCCACTTCTTCTTGGCCCTCAGTCGAGATGGACTTTGTATGCCTGCCTTTGCGGTTGGTTTATTGGTTTATGGTTTATTCTTTTATTGGGTGGGGGTCCTCTCTCCAGTGAGATTTTTACTAGTGGTCCTTCTGGATGGGTCCGTACAGTCACAATTATCCCGGCTGTCCCTCCATGGTCTGTCCTGCTCTCTCGGCTCGATAACGTAAGACATATAGCCCAGTAGGTCTTTCCAGCCTGATAGAAGTTAAGGTAATTAGCTATAATGTCCGAGGCCTCAACAACCCTACCAAGTGGAGGGCAGTGCTCTCCTTACTTGAGCACTCGGAGGGAGATATAGGTTTACTTCAAGAAACCCACGTCCTTCATTAAGATACACACCGTATGCAATCCAGGGGGTTTCCCTTGCAGTTTTGATAATCGGGGACGAGTAAGAAGGGTGGGGTGGCCATTTTGTTTACCAGACACTTTAGAGGTTCCGTAGTGGACTCTATAGCATTAAATTAAAGGGCGCCTCGTATCACTGAGGCTACAGATTGGCACCTCCAACCTCACAATAGCTTCAATCTATTACCCAAACGAACATCAGGAGAAGTTCCTGACAGAGGCCCGGGCCAAGATGCTCCACACGCCAGATTCCTTGGTGGTGGTGGGTGGCGATTTAAATTAAGTTATGGACACGGAGATGGACCGTTATAGCCCGAGGTCTGGGGGGGCAGGAGCTATATCAGGGAGCGGTAGGAAGTGGTTGGAGAATTGTGGGATCAGGGACTTATGGCAAGGCCTCCACCCCAATGATAGAGACTACACACATTACTCGGCAGCCCATAAGTCCTATGCCCGATTGGATCACTTTGTCACCCAGGCATCAACCATCGAAGCCTGGTCTCTTTTAGACCACGCACACATAACACTAACTGTACGTTTGCCTCCCTTGAACCCTTTCCCCCCACACTGGCGCCTGAGGGACTCTCTATACAAATTTACAGCCAATCGCACAGTATCACATCTACTATAATGTATAAGTAGAGTCAAGTAGCAGGCAAACTACCCTTGGAAAAGAGAATAGACTCAATAGTGGTAATCTACAAAGAAGGGAAACCTAGGGACCAATGTGGGTCATACCGACCCATCTCCTTCCTTAATGCTGAGGCAAAAATCCTTGCTAAACGTTTAGTATGCCGCCTAATCACCATCATACCTAAAGTGATACACCCGGAGCAATCGGGCGTCATGCAGGGCAGAAACACAGCCCTTAATGTCAGTCGCCTCCAGGGGGTGATGGGTCCAGCACATACAATACAAGAATATGCAGTCGTACTTTCCATCGACACCTGCAAGCCCTTTTATATTATGGAATCACCCTTCTTGCTAGCAGTGTTGGAACATATGGGGGTGGGACCGCGGTTCCGGGCATGGGTCCAGCTCTTATACACTGCACTACTGGTGCATGTGAGGGTGTCGCGAAATTTCCAACTTTACTGTGGTACCAGACATCCTCTCACCCTTATCATTTGCCCAGACTCTTGAGCCACTGGCTGCCTGGATACCGGGGGTTCCACTGATTCGTGGACTGTGCTGGTCAGCCGACTGGGAACATATAATATCGCTGTATGCCGATGATATCCTTTTGTATGTGGCTTCGCCCAGATCTTCCATTCCCAGAATTCCAAATATCTTTGGGTTCCACTGATTCGTGGACTGTGATGGTCAGCCGACTGGGACCATATAATATCGCTGTATGCCGATGATATCCTTTTGTATGTGGCTTCGCCCAGATCTTCCATTCCCAGAATTCCAAATATCTTTGCTACCTACCGTCAGTTCTCAAGATACATAATCAATTGGACAAAATCAGAGGCCCTCATCGTACACCGGCAGGCAACGAGAATGCCAAAAGAATGCACAGTGCAGGTGGTGAAAGGATGGGTTCCGATTCCTGGGGGTCTTTGTCACAGCTAATCAAGAGCTGTTCAAGATCAAAAATGTACACCCCCGCTTACCTGACTGAAGGAGGATGTGCAGCACTGGACAGTGCTTCCTCTCTCTCTCTCTCTCTACTGGGTAGTGCAACCCTCTTTAAAATGATTTTAATAAACAGTGGTTCATGTGGAACAATACTTAATATATAGACAGCAAGAATCGCATGTATATACAGGCATTAGGTGGGATGTCAGACAGAAAGACTCAGATACACTGATTTAGGCTGTACAATGATTCTATTGAGAACAAACAATATTTCAAACAATTTCTACAACAATTATTTACAGTCGTGTGTTGTGTCCCAAGTGAAATTATGAACCAAGGCATATGAATACAATTGTGAAATAATGTGTACAAGGTATCAAAATAAACTTTGTTATATACATATGGTCATTTCAACCACGGAGGATGGACGGAAGCAGCTCCTCCCCACAGAGCCTTGACTGCATATAAAAGAATCCCACACAGACTGCGGTGACTGCTAACCAGCGCCCGCAGGAACAAGGACATGTGATTTCAATGAAAAAAGACCCAGAAGCCAATAGGACAGCCATTGTGCACCATACCGGAATTGCTAAGGCCACATATTTACTAGGGAACCTGGCTGGGTTTCTTAGTGAGTATCTTTAATTTTATTTTCACTTGCACACTGTTTTCAAGCACTTCACCTACATTGAGCAATTCCAACATCAGATATCCCACACATCATAAAGTCCTGAAGAGACCCTTTCCCAATGTTAGGGTCGAAACGCCGTCGACAATTAAGAAAAGCGAACCAATATAACTGGTATTCTATCATCCTATAGATGTTATGTATTTGGAAAAGAAATTGGTCGTTTTTTTATTTTGAAACCTTGCACACAATATTTCACAATTGTATTCATTTTTTAAAAAATATATATTTTATTGTTTTCACAAAAACATGAACTGTGCATCATTCATTAACTCACATTATAACTGTGTGGTATCTCCACGGGGTTATTCATGAAATACAGTGTTACATCACATTTGGTATATCATCAGGTTCATGTCACATGTAGTCTAGCTGTAATGGCACCTGGGTAGTCCCAATACCCTTGCAACGTGCGAGGTACTGTGGTCCCTGCTCCCGCCGGCTGCCACCGGGCCGGGGCTACTGGGGGGGACCCATCTTGTATCGCGTGACTAAATTCTGGTGTCGCGGTTTTGTGTGTCGTTGCAGCGGCAGACGCGGGGCCAGGATATGGGACTGACGCGCCACTTCCATGTTTCGGGGCGAGTAGGAAGGCCTGCCGCCGCCGCGTCTCGGTTCTAAACCTGGTTGTCCGTTGCGATCAACGCCATGTCAGATGCGTTAGTGTGTATCTCCCCCACTCAGGCAATCCGATGTATATACATCGCCGTGTGGTAGCGGTCGGGTGTGACGGCCGCATCATAGACACTTGTAGCCCAAAATAGTCCATCACTGCGGTCAAGAGGGCGGCTGGGAAGTGAGAGGGAAATTCATGACCGTGGTAGGAGAAATGGAGGAGGTGGGAGAATCGAGGAGAAGGGTAAGTAGGGATGCAATTGGGGAAGAGAGAAAAAGATGGGGGGGGGAGAAGGGAGGGGGGGGGGGTTAGTCAACTTGGAGGTTTGTATTGTGTGTTATGGTGAGAACGCATCTGTGTGGTGGGAGCTAGGAGATGTCATCGCATGTTGCTCATGACAGCTTGTCCGTTCACGGGAGCTTAGCATGCCAGTCAGTGGGTGGGTCGTGGTGTGGGCGAGGGACGCTGCCGTGCAGGCCAGGCATAATTGCTACCAACAGGTCAAAGGGTGCCCCAATCTAGTGGTTCGTGTTTGTTTTCGATGGGGCCTTCGGGGCTATGGCTTGTGGTGTCCATCCTGTAAGTTACGTCGTGTTCGTTTCAAGGGGGGTACTGTTCGAGGGAACTCCCTGTGTCTGGCATTCTCGATGAAAGGAGCTCAATGTTTCGTCCCATAGAGTCGCAATGGGGAATTTACGCAGTCCTGCTGTCTCTTCAATGTGAACAGTGATACTCTCTGCTCTCGCCCAGTTGTCTAGGGAGGCGCGCCAGTGTTCAGCGAGTGGTGGCTCTGTGCGCTTCCAATGTTTAGTGAGGAGTCTCTTGGCTGTGAGCAGGCCTAGGTCCCAGAAGCGGGAGGGGACTTTGTTAAGTTTAGTCCTCTTATAGAGGCCTAGCAGACATGCCTCCCATGTGTGTGGTATTGGCATGGCCGTGGTCCGCTCAAGTAACGGCAGCACCGCCTGCCAGTACGTCTGGATCCTCGGACAGAGCCACAACATGTGTAGTAGGTCCGCCCCTGTCAGCATGCATCTTGGGCATCCCGCTGAGGCACCCCGGAAGTACTGGTTAATTTTGTCTGGTGAGAGGTACGCTCTTTGCAGTATGTAAAATTGTATCAGTTTAAAGCGTGCGTTTCGTGGGATACATCTGGGACTTGCTACTACCATCGCCCATTCCTTATCCGTCCATTCTTTCCCCTATCTGCCGCCCATTTGTCGCGTAATGGCTGTAGAGTATGTTGCGTGTGCGATAACAGTGCCTGTGTTAACCAGTGTACCATGTGCATGCCATTCCCCATGACGTGTAGGCATTGTATTAGTTGGTGTGTGGGTGGTTCCTCTGCAATATTTCCCCACTGCTGTGTGTATGCCCTAACTATGGAAGCATGTTGCAAGAACTGTCCAGCCGGCAGTCCCGTATCATCAGCAAGTGTTGCAAAAGGTATCAAGGCGCCTTCGGCGTACAGGTCCGCCATGGTGTCCACCCCCAAACGTGTCCAGTGCTCCATCGCTGCTTCGGTTACCACGTCTGTGGTCCTGGGGGTGCCTAGGAGCGGGAGTGCTGGGGCATATGGCTTAATTGTTTTTGTGAGCCAAAGGCTCCTGATATAGAATTTAGTGGCTACTGCTATGTGTAGCTGTACCTGTCTCTTCACTTTTGTCAGCGGGTGGAACAACGTGTGGATCTGTAGAGGGGACATTCTGTCTGCGTCAGTGGCCGTATCGTCTAGATTTCTGCCATTGAGCCAGGCCGCTACCCACTGTAGCTGTGCCGCCAGATAATAAAGCTCCAGGTTGGGCACTGCGAGACCTCCGTCGTCGACAGGTGTATATAATTTTCTCAGTGCCACTCTGGGCCTTCCAGTGTTCCAAATTAGATCTCTGGCCATGGTTTCCAGCTCCTTGAACGTGCGGGCCGGGACGTATACCGGGATGTTGGCATAGTAATATAGTATCCTAGGCAGCACAATCGTTTTAGCCAGTGTCACTCTGCTTGGCACGTTGAGTGGGAGGGTCTTCCAAAAGGTGACCTGTGATCGTATGGACGTGATGGCTCGCGTCAGGTTGCCATCCAATATGTCTGGATAGGTTCTATATATATGTATTCCTAAATATTTGAACGTGGTGGGGTACCATGGTAATCTTTAGCCACTGATCCTGATTTCGGGCTCTGGGGTGTCAGGATCAAATGAATACACCCCTGATTTGGCCCAATTTACCTTTAGGCCCGACATAGCCTCGAAAGTTCGGAAGATGTCCGACAACCCCGGTGGTAATTGAGTTACGTCTCTAATGTACAGGAGCAGGTCGTCTGCGTACAGCGAGACTATGTGCGTGCCATCCGCTAACGGGATACCCCAGTTTGCACCTCTACTTCGCAGTATCTCTGCGAGGGGCTCTATCTCTAGCAAGAAAAGCAAAGGGGACAACGGGCACCCCTGCCTGGTGCCTCGTCTGACTTTAATGGTGTCAGATAGCAGTTTGCCCGTGCGGACTCGCACTTCGGGGCTTCTGTATAGCAGACCGACCATCTCAATGTAGTCATCCCCCAGGTCGAATTTACGCAATACTGTCAGCAGATAGGGCCATTCAACCGAGTCGAATGCCTTTTCAAGTTCTAAAACCAAGCATCCCGGCCTTGGCCATCGTCGCACTGCTTATTCCTGCACTCGGAACAACCTCCTGATATTTTGGAAGGTGCACCTGGTGGGCACAAAGCCGTTCTGATCTCTGTGCACTAAGGTGGGCACCAAGGTCGCTAGCCGTCGGGCTAGGGTCGATGCCAGTATCTTGTCTGCATTTAAGAGTGCCAGGGGCTGGTATGAGCCGAGGTGTGTGCCATCTCTGCCTGGCTTGAGAAGAGACACTAAGGTCGCTTCGTTCATCGACTGGGGTAAGGACGAGTCCTCCAGCGCCACAGAATATATCCGGAGGCGCTTCGGGATCAGTATGTCAAAACAGACTTTGCAGTACTCGGCCGGGAGCCCGTCCGGGCCAGGAGCTTTGCCATTCGAGAGGGCGAAAATGGCTTCACGTATCTCATCTGGTGCGAGCAGCAGCCCTAAGTAATCTCGCTGGTCGTCAGTCAGTGCAGGCAGTGTGACCTCATCGAGGTAGGCGGCAATGCCCGGCTGGGGCGTCTGGAGTCTCGACGCATTTAGTGCACAATAGTGTGACACAAAGGCCTCATGTATCTTCTCCTGTGTGTAGACCACTGGGCCGTCAGCGGAGTGTATCGCCATCACAGGGGACGATCGATCCTCGCGGCTGATCAGCCAAGCTAATAATTTGCCAGGTTTATCCCCTGCATGATGCGTGCGGGCCGAGTGGGCTATGTAGTTAACGTGCCGTAACCTATCCAGTAATTTGTCATGTTCAGCTCGCGCTGCCAGCAGTCTAGCGTTTGTGCCCTCAGTCGCTTCTTGTTCCGCCTGTAGCAGGTCATACTCTAAACGTGTCAGATTCGTTTCTATCTGACGCCGGGAGTGAACTTGAGTGCCCAGACATTGCCCCCTGAGTACCACTTCATATGCGTCCCATTCAAGCTGTGGGGTGGAAGCCGTGCCCATGTTTTCTTCGACATATTGCGCTGTTTGTGTGCATATGGAGTTTCTGAATGGACCGTCCAGAAGCAGATCTGGCTGCAGTCTCCAGGTAGATACCGGGGGTCGTGGCTGTTCCCATGTCAGGTCTATGAAGTGTGGGTTGTGGTCCGAGTGTGTGCGGCCCATGTAATAGGTGTCTGTCACGTATGGAAGTATCTCGCTGGTGACCATGTACCTGTCCAGACGTACGTGTAGGGCTTGTGCTCCTGAAAAGTATGAATATACCCTAGTGTGGGGGTTGCGACTGCGCCATGCATCTTGCAAGTCCCACTGCGTGGACCAGGCTTGCAAGGCTTTCGCGGCGTTCTGTGTCTGTGAGCCTGGTGGCGGGGGATGTGACCGGTCTAGCGTCAGATCAAGTGCACAGTTGTAGTCTCCACCCAATACCCATGGAATTCCATGCCAGGGCGCTAACGTGTCTGATAGTTGTACTAGGAAGTCCGCCTGAACCGTGTTAGGTGCATATATCGAGGCCAAGACCACTGGCCTCCCGTCCAGCCTACCATTTACCACAACGTATCTCCCGCCGGGGTCTATATGTGTTTCCATCACTGTCAAAGGGGTGCCCGGTCTTACCCACACCGAAGTTCCTCTAGCGTAGGAGGAGTAGTGCGTGGCATATAGTTGCCCTCGCCATCTACGCCGTAAGACACAAGTTTCTGTCTCGCTGAGGTGTGTCTCCTGCAAGAGGGCTATTTGAATGTGGTGGCGCTTGAGGTATGAGTAAATCGGATAGCGTCGGGACGGTATGTGCATGCCCCTCACATTCCACGTACAGATTTTAACAGTAGACATTGTAAATCATCAACAAATCTCCCTCCCCGGCCCTTCCACCACCTCCCAGAGGACCGCAAAGTTCCCCACAAGAAAACGCTCCCATCAGTGCGTCTCGAAATTGTATCCATATCTACACACCACATCATTGGGATCAAGGGGGGGGGAACATGACTAGTAAAACGATAAGCCATGGAATGTGATATACATGTAAAATACCAAAAGGTCGGTTGCCAAACGTGCCCCCATCCATACTCTCGAGGAGAGTAACAAAGTCTAAAGCTAAGGGGGTTGCTGTGCAATTAGCACTGTAACGGTTTTTAGTTAATGAAGTCTGTTGTGTAAGGGCCCCTCACCCTCCCGGGACATGTGTATCAGTCTAGACCATACTTGAAAAGGGCAGGTAACTGGTTGCTCATGCATTGAACATCATACATTACGTGTCCCAATCAACTTGCAGCCAGGCAGGTCAGCGCAAGTCCAGCGCGCCGGTCACACTGTGGAATTTTAGTCTGAACATCGTCTGCGCCAGCCTGTCACCCACGTACAACATGCACGACAGCCATTTTAGGTATCATGGTCTCCCTGTCCTCGATCAATCGCCAGCGTGCTCCCCTGACCCTGCGAGCATCCTCCGCGCACCCTGGCTCCCCCCTCCTCCCTCACATGGGCAAGTTATAAACCTTCTTCTGCAAGACTCTGTCCTTGGGAGTCACGCTCGCGCCTGACCAAACACCTCCTTTCCTTTCATGAATACCCCTCTGTTGGTAAACTCTCCCACTGCGCCTGATTGTCCACGTGGCATGAATACCTCTCCTTTGATGACCCCTTCCACCGAGTCCGATTGTCCACACAGGTCCGAGGCCATCGCCTAAGCCGGGAGATACAGTTTACTGCCCCCTATTGTATGGAGTCACTCCTCTTCAAAGGACCCACTATTGATCATGGCCTCCCCACCCCCTGGGATACGATCAGGCGCACACATCCTAAGAATCGGCGGAACACTCAGCTGCGTGATAGCCCCCTCCTCTTATCAGCAGGTTGAGGACCTCTATTGTGGATGTATGTGGGGGTGGGATTGACACGAGGATTCCGGGGATGTCTTTTTCCTTACTTCACAATGTCTTGATTGTAATTAAGAGTGGTCACATGCCATAAACCAGGGTATAAGAGGCCAGGCCTCAGAGAGGCTGTTAGAGCACCTCGAGACGATACCTTGTTGTCTGATCTGATGTGTTCTGCTCCGTCGGAATAAAAACTCCTGTTTCCTGCCTTCCAGTCTCCAGCGCCTGTCTCTTTGTTTGGTAACCAGAGTGGTATAGAGGCGGTTAACGCCGGGCAATCTTGAAACAGGCCGTCAGCCCTACCGTTTTTCTACAATTGGCGTCCCAAAGCGTGGGGCCCATCAGCGACACGTGGATCCAGTGGGAGAGGTCCCGGCGACAGAGTGAACGACTGCAACGATCGGGAGAGCTCCTGTCTGATAGACCCTCGTCTGACAGCCGATCATCCGAACTTCACTAGTTCTGAACAGACCTCTCTCTCGAGTGATCTACGGTCCTGACTGGGAACCATCAGGAGTGCCGCGAACATCACGAAGAATAGAGGACGATCGGGCGCTGGATTCGGAAGACAGGAAACTGTCCATGCGGTCCGGGTAAGGTCGTGTAAACGCGACAAAATTACGAAATGATTGTTTGATTTGGATAATACTAGTATTACGCTTTGTTGATTCTTCTGGAGATTCACCGTCTGCAAACAGAGAAACAACAGGCTCTCTCTTTGCAAGCAGTGAAGGATAGGTAACGCAGACTTTTGTGCCCGTTGTAACCCGTCGTGCCTATCTTCCTCCCCCACTGTTTTCCCGAACTGTTGTTCGTGGATTGTTGTCTGGAGATTCTCTGTCTGCAAATAGGGAAGAACAAGGTGTCTCTTTGCAGGTAGAGAAAAAGTAGGTAACGCAAACTTTTAACCCATCGTACCTACTTATTCTTCCCACTGATTGTTTGATTGACCATACATTAAGTGTTCGGTATTGGTTCTTTTTGAGGTATTCACCGCCTGCAAACAACGGAGAATAGAAATATTCTATCTAGTCTTTGCACGCCGTGATAAGATAGGTAGTGCAGACCTTTGTCCCCGTTGTAACCCGTCATGCCTATCTTCTCCCCACTGATTGGTAGCCTGTTTAGCCCGGACCGCTTATTAGAGATGAACCATCCAGCTCCGCTGGAGGGCACCCCTAATAAGGACATGTTCACTAAGCATGGACTAGTCGCTATAGCTTATACTAAGTTATGGCATAAATACACAAAGAAGAACCCTGAAAGTCAGTGGCCACTGATAGGTTCCTTTGATGATCATAAAATAAAAACATTAGAAATAGTGCTCCAGAAAAATAAGACTACGCCCACTATGCTCGATAGTATCGGCATGTGGCGCAAAGAAACGGAACAACGAAGAAAAAGAGAAGAAGCAAAAATAGGGAAAGAATTACGAAAGGCAGCCCACCTAGCCGCTAAGCAACTAGAAGAAGAAATAAAAGAAAGAAAAGAAGCTACAAAGAAATAAGAATCAGGGCTGACAGGTCAATGTCCTGTTAGGACCCCCTCTACGCTCTACCCTGAATTGCCCTCCAAACAACGGGCGAACGATGAGTTACTGCTAGGTCCCCCAATCATCTACATGCCCCCTCCATACGCCCCCTGCCAACAGCACCTACAAGCCCTGGGTGCGAACGAGAGTGACCTTAGCGCTAGTGCACCAGCCCTCGCGGCCTCCGCACCAGGCGCATTAGCAACAACACCAGGTGACCCCGAGGCTAGTGAGCAACCACCGGTCAGATCAAACAGACTGAGTAAAGATGAACTGGATGGGATTGACAAAATAGCAAAGACACTAGTCGAGCGGAAGGAGAGCGAAGAATACACAATGAACATGTATAATTCGCATGCCGACAGCCAAAGACGGCATTTCATTTTACGATTCAGCTACCACACCCTGAACGCATATGAGGATAGGTATCAGAGTAAGGGCCCCGCTAGACTGACAACGCTATATAGAAAGATTGATGTTGGAGATGGGACTGAACGTGAGGCGACGGACCTCTTCATGCAAATGCTTGAGGTCTTCCGCCACCTCACGGAACAGAAACCAGAAGTCAAGGTTACAGTCCCTGAAACAACCGAGTCCTCAGTAGAAGTAGCCAACTCTATGATGCCCATCAGAGAGGCGGCCCCTTACTGGGTTCCGCCACGTGCTCAGGGAACAAACGACGATATTAACCATGAAGATGCAAAGGGGAGGGTTGTGTACAATTGGGTTTACCAACCATGGGACCGACAAGACATCTTAACCTTTAGACAAACTCTGCCCGATTTAAGAAAGAACCCGACAGCATTCTATACCGAATTAGGCACAGCCTTGGGTTCGACGATAATGACTTTAGCGGACATTGACCTGTTTTTCGGGTTATGCCTGCCAGCTGACGTGTGGAAGCAAATCCGGAAGGCTGACCACACGGATCTGTTCGGACATACCTGGAAGCAACTCAGTGATCTAGATAGACAGCGAGAGCCCGGAAAGAAACCAGTAAAAGACATATTAGAACTCCCAGACAAATTAGTTCAGAAGTTAAAGACACTGATCTCAGAGAAAAAGGTAGACTGGTCGATAGTCACGGCCTGTCGTCAGAAACCCCAGGAAGATGTATCGGAACACTTCTCCCGATTCGAGACAGTGTTCTCCGACTACAGTGGCCAAGACATGACCACCGCAACCGGACAACACCTGTTTGTACAAAATTATGTAAAGGGCCTATCACAAGAGGTCTCCCAAAAGCTGCAGACGAGTGAGAGTAGTTGGGGGGCCTCCAAACCCGCAGCTATCCTTCAGATGGCTCAGTATTACGAGCACCAGAAGAATGAGAGTGATAGGGCATCTGAGAAAAAGAAGAAAGATTTGAAAGAAAGGGTGATGATAGCCCAGATACAAGGTATAGCGGTCGGACGGGCACCCCACAGGGGGAACTACCAATCGACCACCCCTAGAAATCCGCCTCCCAAAGACCACACCCCAACACCCCACATTGGACGTAGAGACATTAGCGAGGACCAATGTGCCTTCTGCAAAGGATTCGGTCATTGGAAATCCCAGTGTCCGGTTCTATTAGAGATGAACAGAAATAGGGACCCCAAGGACGTAGCGGGTGGGCCGAGAAATAGGGGACAAGGACGAGGGTACACAAACGACACCACCAATGACAGACCAGGGAGATCGAACACATTTGACCGTCCCCGACAGAACCAGTATCAACTATCCGACGGTGAGAATGCCCCCGATTTTGCATAGGACTGCCAGGGGCAAGGGAGGGATCCAGTCGAGCTCTGTGTTGACCAGCAAGGTCCTTACGTCACTGCTAAGGTCCTGGGTACAAAGTCTCCATTTTTGGTAGACACTGGGGCGACACGTAGTGTATTATCGAAACGACTGATTCCAAGGGCACCCTTGTCTGGCTCACACATTACATCGATAGGTTTCGATGGGACACCCTCCACTAACCCCCTGTCCGTGCCTATCACCTTTGACTTAGAAAGCAACACCACTGACACAACATTTCTGCTCTACTCCAACTCCCCTGACGCCATTATGGGCATTGACTTACTGAAGCATTTCCGAGCTACCATTAGGTGTTCCCCAGATGGAGTCCGAGTCATCCTGTACGACAACCCAGGCATGCCCAAATCCTGCCCTGCACGACACATGTGCTCCATAACTGACGCTGATTTGTCCTTGCTCGACACCCTGCCCCCGTACCTATGGGCCAAGAATGACTCTGATGTGGGACGAATGATGATTGACCCCATTCATATAACTGTAAGACAGGACGCTATGCCCCCGAAACTCCCACAGTATCGGTTATCGCCCGAGGGCGAGAAGGCACTGGTAGCAATCATTCAGTCTCTGGTAGATGCAGGAGTGGTCGAAGAAGTGGTTAGCAATGTCTGCAACAGCCCTATCCTACCCATTGTTAAAAAGCAAGGTGAGGGAGATGAGAAAGCGTACCGCTTCATCATCGACCTGCGAGAGATTAACAAAGTGGTTGTACCCCAATACCCCGTAGTCTCAGACATCACCACCATTTCGACCCTCATTCCGTCCACTGCCACCACCTTCACTGTTATTGACCTCAAGAATGCGTTTTTCTCTATCCCCATCCACCCAGACAGCCGTTATCTCTCCGGCTTCACCCTAAAATACCGCTCGTACCGATTTTGTAGAGCTCCCCAGGGGTACACTGAAAGTCCCAGCATTTACAGCCAGGCCCTCAAAAGACAGCTGGACGCCGTCCAGCTACCAGATGGAGTGGTGTTGGTCCAATATGTCGATGATATCCTTCTGGCGGCTGACACCACCCCACTTGCAATCACAGCCACTATCCAACTCCTACACTTTCTCGCAGAAAATGGCCACAAAGTCTCCAAAAAGAAACTACAGTTCTGCCAGCCACAAGTGACATACCTAGGCCATCTCCTGTCCAAAGAAGGGAGGAAACTTACGCCCGATCGAATCCAGACCATCCTAGATACCCCCATCCCAAAAACACAAAAGCAAGTCCGCTCTTTAGTTGGCCTTACCTCTTTTTGCAGACAATGGTTACCAAATTTCAGCCTCATTGTAAAACCCCTACTTGCCTTGCTGGCCAAAGATGCCCCCTTCCCGCTTCCTTGGACCCCTGAGTGTCAAGCATCCTTTAAGGAGCTACGGGATGCCCTTTGCTCGGCCCCTGTCCTGGGAACACCGGATTACTCCAAGCCCTTTTCCCTTTTCATCCACGAAAGGGAGGGGTGTGCATTGTCCGTCCTAACACAGTCTATCGGTCCTAAGCAGCGCCCTTGTGCCTACTTCTCTGCCACTCTTGACCCTGTAGCCAGAGCTTTGCCTGCCTGCCTTCGAGCAGTAGCTGCCGCTGCTGTCTCTATCCGTCAGAGCGAGGGAATCGTACTTTCAAACTCCCTCACTGTGTTAGTACCCCATGCGGTCGACACCCTTTTGAACCAAACCAAGACTCAACACCTGACTAGCGCACGACTGACAGGGTACGAATTGACGCTACTTGCACCGCACATCACACTAAAGAGATGCACGACTTTGAATCCTGCCACACTGTTGCCCCTGCCTGAAAATGACCCCGACGTGCCTCCCATACACG
Organism: Lissotriton vulgaris; assembly: GCF_964263255.1. NCBI lineage: Eukaryota > Metazoa > Chordata > Amphibia > Caudata > Salamandridae > Lissotriton > Lissotriton vulgaris. The sequence continues at coordinate 1,122,917,015 of NC_141694.1, forward strand.
ACTGTGTAACCCTCACGGACGAACAAACTAGGAGTAGAGTTGACCTCCGAGACACTGCTTTTGCAGACCCTGATGGAGAGCTATGGGTAGACGGCTCATGCATCAAACTCCCAGATGGCACCACTTCAGCTGCCTATGCAGTAACGACAGCCCGAACAGTAGTTGAGACAGCCCGCATCACACAACGATCGGCACAGGCTGCAGAGCTGATAGCCCTCACACGAGCATGCATCATAGCCACAGGAACCACCGCGAACGTATATACGGACAGCCAGTATGCCTTCAGGGTGGTTCACCATTTTGGGCTCCTATGGAGGGAAAGGGGATTCCTGACATCACACGGCACACCCATCCTTCACGGAGATCTGGTTTCTGCTTTGATTGAAGCAGTTCTCCTCCCCAAACGATTAGCAGTGATCAAATGCCAGGCACACAAGAAGGTGACAGACTTAGTCGGACAAGGGAACGCACTGGCCGACATCACTGCACAAACCACAGCTGAGAACAAGACGGTGACACGCATATATGTGACCAGGTCACAAGCAGAGAAATGGACTGACGCTAGGGAAATGATTAGAGACATCCAGTCGGCCAGCACCCCTCACGAACTGACCGAGTGGGCACGGGTGGGTTTGAAGGACGATGAGGGCTGCTGGCGGACAAAAGACGCAAACAGATGGCTGCTGCCTGACTCATAACTGATCCCGGTACTGACTATGGCACATTCCCCCGCACACATAGGATCTGCACCCATGATCAAACTCATTTCCAAAGTCTGGTACAACGACAAAATCCCCGACTCAGCCAAACGCCTGGTCCAGCAGTGCCTTATCTGTTTGCAACACAACCCCGGGAAGGGAACTGTGGTGCCCCGGGGAGGGTTTGGGATCCCCGATCACCCCTTTGAGGTCCTCCAGATGGATTACATCCAGCTAGAGAGATGCCAAGGCTTGAAGTATGTACTAGTCATTGTATGTGCCTTCAGCAAATGGGTAGAGGCCTATCCAACCCGTGACAACACTGCCATGACTACTGCCAAAGTACTACTGAAAGAGTTTTTCCCTCGCTATGGCCTTTGTCGAATTTTATGGAGCGACAATGGCCCCCACTTCATAGCTGAGGTTATCCAATTAATCTTAAAAGGGTTGGGGGTGAAGCAAAGGTTTCATGCGGTCTTCCACCCCCAATCCGCCGGTCTGGTGGAGCGACATAACGCCACATTGAAGTTGAAATTGTCAAAAATAGTGGCCACCACCGGACTTAAGTGGCCAGATGCCCTCCCACTGGCTTTGCTGTCGATGCGCTCCACTCCCACCAAACACCATTTGACCCCCTACGAGGTTGTATTCGGGCGACCGATGAACCTCTGGACTGCCCCCAAACCGACCTCCATTCATGACGTCCCGGACGTCCTACTGTCTGATTATTTGTGCAAGTTGACTAAAACGTTGTCTGTAATTCATCAACAGGTGCAGCAGGCCATCCCCGATGCTTCCAGGGGCCCAGGCCACGACATCCAACCGGGGGACTTTGTGCTAGTCCGAAACTTTCAACGGGCCAAGAGTCTGGAACCCCGATGGACGGGCCCCTGGCAAGTGCTGATCACCACCCGGACGGCGCTTCGAGTGGAGGGGAAGCGGCACTGGCTGCACGCACACCACTGCAGGAAGGTCTCCCCGACCCTGGCCACGACAGACAACGTCAACACCCAAGAAGAGCTCCTGAACAAAGACCGGCCAGCATTAAACTGTTATTCCGACACCGAGGCACTTGAGCTTGCAAAATTCCCTGATCCCACTGTGCCATCCAGAGAAGGGTATTTCCTGCGACGAAAGGAGGGAGCTTCGGCTAAGCAGGCCACAGACTAAGTTAAATCTCAGAACGGTGACCTAAACACAACCAAGGGTTACCGGGAGAGAAGCTAAACAAAGTCTGTGGTTCTGCCTGCTACCGAGCACCTTGAAGATGATGGAAGCGCCAGATAAGAAGATGATGGAAGCGCCAGATAAGAAGATGATGGAAGCAACAGGAAATACCCGCTACAGGAACCCAAAGACTGACAATCTGCACAAATCAAAGACAATCGCCTTCTTCGTTGTCTTTCTCTTTTGCCTCCTCCTCATGACCTCCTTCTGGATCCTGGAGGAAAACACACCAGCTCGTCAGGTATTGCTGCCCACTGCACAGCCAACCCCTACGAGAGAGCATCACCTAATCTCCCTGTCACCTCAGCTCCGAGAAAGGCGCAGGGAGTTCTGGAACAATTCCTTCGTGCAACTGTTGCACCAACACAACCTTGCTGCAAATGCCACGAACTGCTGGATCTGCGGGTTGCTCCCGCACGCCACTGGACACTCAATCCCTTTCATCTCTTCTCCTTTCTCAGTTCACGGCTCCTGCCTCGCCTGGCTGATCCTCATGCAAGAGAGCCACAAGGACAACGCCACTTCCGGCCAAACAGTATCACACTTCTACTATGGGTTCTGGCTGAACAAAACCGGAAGGACCTCTGCTCCCCTGTGTCCTGTACCCTCGGGTGCCACCTTCCTTAAGAACATCCCAGCCAAAGAACGTGTTGAAGTGCAAGTGCTCCACAATCCGGCTAGACCCACCTTCTCTCACCTGCAAAAACAAACTGCCGCCACCCTGACTGTGGCTCTGTCTGTTATCAATATCACAGGACTTGTGTGTCTCGAAGGCCAGGGAACGCAGCTGGTGGGTCACAGTTCTTGCCGCATCACCAGAACATTGGACTCAGTTGATCCTCCTTCCTTTGTTGCTTCTCCAAATATGTACTTTGTTTGTGGCACCAAAGCTTACACCTGGCTCCCGAAAGGTTGGAAGGGTACCTGCTACATCGCCTTCGTTCTCCCTCCCACATATGTAGCCCCTGCTAACCATCACCGGCAGAGGCGCGCAAATGACATTGAACAAGCCGACTCCACTGGAGCACAGTTCCTGGATGCAGCAAAGGGACTTGTTCCTCTGTGGGGTCCAATGGCGAACAGTCGCGCTATCCGACACCTGACCCAGGCAGTGGAAACAACGATCAACATCACGGCTGGCATCCTCGCTAACAACACAGCGGAACTTCAGGCGGTCCGCCTTGTGACCCTTCAAAACCGCCTTGTTCTAGATGTGGTCCTAGCCGATCGAGGAGGAGCATGCCGCATCATCGGATCTAGCTGTTGCACCTACGTACCAGATAACTCGCCCTCAGTCTACAAAGCAATTGAACACCTCCACAGACTTTCCTCAGAGGTTCACCAAGAACAAGAAGGATGGTCGCTTGGGAGCTGGTTCTGGAGCACTTTGAAGGACTGGGGTTGGAGGTTGTTTTCCTTTTTATTGATACCGATTGCGATACTATGTGTGTGTTGCTTAAGTATCCAATGCCTGCCATCCTTGTGTGCAGTCGTTACTAACTGTATGTGCCCAAAGACTTTGGACTCCAGAAATGAGCGCATGAGTCCCCTCTATGAAGTAGAAATACGTGGCCTTATGGGGATAAATCCGAACTGACAAGTTGGCGAGATGTGTTAAAAGGGAGGACTGTGGAATTTTAGTCTGAACATCGTCTGCGCCAGCCTGTCACCCACGTACAACATGCACGACAGCCATTTTAGGTATCATGGTCTCCCTGTCCTCGATCAATCGCCAGCGTGCTCCCCTGACCCTGCAAGCATCCTCCGCGCACCCTGGCTCCCCCCTCCTCCCTCACATGGGCAAGTCATAAACCTTCTTCTTCTGCAAGACTCTGTCCTTGGGAGTCACGCTCGCGCCTGACCAAACACCTCCATTCCTTTCATGAATACCCCTCTGTTGGTAAACTCTCCCACTGCGCCTGATTGTCCACGTGGCATGAATACCTCTCCTTTGATGACCCCTTCCACCGAGTTCGATTGTCCACACAGGTCCGAGGCCATCGCCTAAGCCGGGAGATACAGTTTACTGCCCCCTATTGTATGGAGTCACTCCTCTTCAAAGGACCCACTATTAATCATGGCCTCCCCACCCCCTGGGATACGATCAGGCTCACACATCCTAAGAATCGGCGGAACACTCAGCTGCGTGATAGCCCCCTCCTCTTATCAGCAGGTTGAGGACCTCTATTGTGGATGTATGTGGGGGTGGGATTGACACGAGGATTACGGGGATGTCTTTTTCCTTACTTTACAATGTCTTGATTGTAATAGAGAGTGGTCACATGCCATAAACCAGGGTATAAGAGGCCAGGCCTCAGAGAGGCTGTTAGAGCACCTCGAGACGATACCTTGTTGTCTGATCTGATGTGTTCTGCTCCGTCGGAATAAAAACTCCTTTTTCCTGCCTTCCAGTCTCCAGCGCCTGTCTCTTTGTTTGGTAACCAGAGTGGTATAGAGGCGGTTAACGCCGGGCAATCTTGAAACAGGCCGTCAGCCCTACCGTTTTTCAACAACACACGGGCTTCTGTTCTGCCCCCGTGCCGTGATTCCATTGGATAGACATCCGGCGTACTCCCGCCTTACTAGTTGCAGTTGGGCTCAGGGGCATCTCTGGCCGCGACGAGCGTCCCTAGTGGTCGTGGCGTCACGGTTCAATCAGCCCCATGCTCTGTGTCCTCAGTGGTACTCCTCAGCAGGCGTCCCAAGGGCAGCATGTCCCAATGTTCAGTTAGTTTATGAAATCCGCTGTCTGTGGTGTGACGTCAGGTCGTTCCTCCAAGGCCTGAGAGTCCGGTATGCCATAGATGGCTTCGTCGTCACTAGGGAGATCCCGAGGGCTGCCACCCGTCGTTTCACTCTGCGCAGGGGATCGGCTGAGTTCCATCACCAGGCGAAGGGCGTCTTGTTTCTCCTGCTGCGCGGCGTCTGCCGGGGGGAGGGTCTCTGTAGGGGTCTGCGTCTCCGCCGGGCTCCCCCGGTGTGTCGCCGGGCAGCGATGTCGGTGGCTCCCCTAGGGGTTGTGTCTGTGCCACTGTTGAGCCATGCCTCCACTTCGTCTGGGTCGGTAAAGAAGTATGTTTTCTCGCGAGCCACCACCCTCAGTTTCGCAGGAAACAGAAGAGAGTATTGTAGGCCGAGCTGCCTCAGGCGCCTCTTCACTGCCAGGAAAGAGTGTCTTTGTCTTTGCACCTGCACCGTGTAATCTGGAAAGAACATTACTGTCATGTTCTCGATCCGTATGTCTTGAAGCTTGCGTGTTTCGCGCAGGATGGAGTCTCTGTAGTTCAGTATGCGGAGCAGCATAGGTCTTGGGTTGGAGCCCGTTGTTAATGGCCTCGTCGGAACTCTGTGCGCACGCTCCACTACAAAGTGCGGAGAGAGTGACCCCTCTGGTAGTATGTCCCTTAACCACTTCTCCATGTGTTCCTCTGGGTTCCTTCCTTCCCATTTTTTCAGTACCCCCACTAGTCGCACGTTGTTTCTTCGTGCCCTACCTTCCGCATCTTCACCTCTTCTAGGAATTCCACCCTGTTCAAGAGGTCCTGCATCTGTTTATTTGACTGGCTGACTTGGGGCTCGAGTTCTTTCATGTCGCCTCTCAGGGACGTGGTGCGGTCCGCCAGTTTTTTATGGTCAGCTCTCAGGTGTGTGAGGTCAATCACGACACTATCAATTTTGGTTGCCAGGGAGGTGCGAGTTAGTTGGATGGACTCCTCCAGCCTCTCCATGGCGGCCAGCATGGTGTCAAGCTTGGCCGCCGTTTGATCCGGGTCGGTGTTCTTCCCAGTCTTGTTCATTTTGCCCTTAGGGTTCGTGCTCCCGGTCCCAGTCCGGGTTTTGGTCCCGCTAGACATCAGCGCCCTAGTGCGCACTCGGTTACTTCAGCGGGAGCAGCGATGGCGCATCCACCGGATGGCGGGCCGGGGCCTGTATCTGTAGGGCTGTGGGTCCCGGGGCAGTAAAAACTTGCTTGCACTCTGTTAGCGCTCTGAGGTACCTTCAGTCCTCTCCCCGACCAGCGCGTTGGTTTCCGGCATATCCCAGTGTCGGTCAGGTCACGGTGTCGTCGTTCGTATACCACGTTGTGGCAGAGCCTCCTCCCCAGGGGGGTTACGATCCTGCCGACCGGTCCAGTAGCCCCCCACTCGCCCCACGAGTGGTTCCTCTTCGTGTATTTCAGCCAGCAATGGGGGCGCTACACGCCTCACCCCCCCCCCCGTTCCAGTTTCTGCGTGTGTGGGGCCTGTCAGCGGCCAGGTGTTCCCTCAGTCGTGGGCCTCTGTGTTCACTTTCCTCTCGTTAGCGGTGGTCGGCCGCGCTCTCTCCGGCCGTCCTCACTTGTGCCTGCATCCCATGTGCCTTCTTGCCACCCGTACCCCAGGCTACAGCCGCTTACGTCTCCGCAGCCACCGTTGCTCGCCCTCGCAATTCTCAACCGTCCTGGCGCGGGCCTCGCGTTTGGGAGTCTGGTTCGGGGTTTCGTTGGTGCCGGCTCCGGGCCTCTGGTCTGAGTGAGCCACTCGATCACACTCCGCTCCCGCCCTCAGCGCTCCGGCCGACGCGCCGCGTCCTCCCGCCGCTGCCTCGCTATTTCTTTCTCCCTGTGTGCGAGCGTCAAGGTGGGCAGTGCGCGGGAATCTGCGCTCTCTGATCCTCAGGATTAGTTCCCGGGCATGTCTCGTGTGTCCGGCCGGCCCCACCAGCCCAGTCAGTGCCGGTCGCAGGCCGCACTTCTGGGCCTACCTTTCCCGCTGGAGACTCAGTCTTTCCTGTGCACGCGCCGGTCCACCCGGCCGCTGCTCCGCAAAAAACACGGTGCCGTTCTACGTCTCCGATTTCCTCCAAAATCGGCTGGGCACACGTTCACGATGTTCTGCAGCGGCGCCTGCTATTTGAGGCCAGCTGTGGGTGTTACTTCAGCGAATAAATTCGCCGGGAAGGGGAGCTCGGAGCGGAGCTCTACCCTAAGGCGTCCATTGCAGTCGCGTGCTTAGCCACGCCCCTCACAATTGTATTCATATGCCTTGGTTCATAATTTCACTTGGGACACAACACACAACTAAATAATTGTTGTAGAAATTGTTTGAAATATTGTTTGTTCTCAATACAATCATTGTACAACCTAAATCATTGTATTTGAGTCTCTTTCTGTCTGACATCCCACCTAATCCCTGTATATACATGCGATTCTCGCTGTCTATATATTTATCAAGTATCGTTCCACAGGAACCACAGTTTCTTAAAATAATTAAATTACCCTGGTTCCATTGTGAGTAGGGTTCCCTTGTCCTTCTTTTTCGACTCTTTAAAATGATGGCACTGCCAAGTTTTCTGTACGACCTCCAAAATACACCATTCCAGGTACCCGACGATTACTTCACAGCCATACAGGGTGAGATTAAAAAGCTGCTGTGGGATGGTGGGGCGCCAAGAATAGCTCTAAATAAACTTACGAAGGGATGGTACAACAGGGAATAGCCCTCCCCGAAATACGAAACCACTATCGTGCAGCGAAATTATTGGTAGTCAATTGAATGGGTAAACAACAAACGGGAGGTGCTGAACTGTTCCTGGTAAGTATTAAAGGGAGACTGGCTGTACCGAAGGTGTATATTAACACCCTTGGGCATCCATTAAGTTGGACATGTTTGCCTCACACACCCCGAGGGATGTCATGCTTCATCATCGGCGGTTGCTCCTCGTCGGGGAGGCGGTGCAATCCCCGACGGGCTCACCTCAAAGAGGGGCTCTTTGGCGGAGATCTTTTTGTCCAGCTGCCTGTTGGTGAAGTGCGGGTATGTGGGCCAGGGCAATCAGTATCCTGAACTAGAAAAGTGAGGTTTTAAAATGTAGTAGCGGGTCCCGGAAAAAACTTTATTCTGGAGGTCCTACTACCACCATTAAAAGGTGTAGTTAGCTTGTTGGGTCACGAAAAGTTACGTGGCATGTCCCAAAGCAAGGCTAGTGTGAAGGTCGGTCAACATGTTTCTCGCTTGGGGATTTCCCGCGATTCGTCAGGACCTAGTGAAATTATGTGTGAAGAGTTTAAAAAGGAAACATGCTAGTGTCATGAATCTCAAATGGTTTACCTCAGGGGGAATCCTATGCCTGAAGGATGGAGATAAAAGAAACAATTAAAGCAAGTATCATTTATGATATACACATTTATATGTTCACGAGACTATGCACTCCTTATACATCACAGGCATGTTCGTGTATGTGTGACACTCCACACACCACCATCACTTCACTGCACTGATATGCTAGATTGGCTGTTACCACAGATAAATGTGTATATCATAAATGATACTTGCTTTAATTGTTTCTTTTATCTCCATCCTTCAGGCATAGGATTCCCCCTGAGGTAAACCATTTGAGATTCATGACACTAGCATGTTTCCTTTTTAAACTCTTCACACATAACTTCACTAGGTCCTGACGAATCGCGGGAAATCCCCAAGCGAGAAACATGTTGACCGACCTTCACACTAGCCTTGCTTTGGGACACGCCACGTAACTTTTCGTGACCCAACAAGCTAACTACACCTTTTAATGGTGGTAGTAGGACCTCCAGAATAAAGTTTTTTCCGGGACCCGCTACTACATTTTAAAACCTCACTTTTCTAGTTCAGGATACTGATTGCCCTGGCCCACATACCCGCACTTCACCAACCGGCAGCTGGACAAAAAGATCTCCGCCAAAGAGCCCCTCTTTGAGGTGAGCCCGTCGGGGATTGCACCGCCTCCCCGACGAGGAGCAACCGCCGATGATGAAGCATGACATCCCTCGGGGTGTGTGAGGCAAACATGTCCAACTTAATGGATGCCCAAGGGTGTTAATATACACCTTCGGTACAGCCAGTCTCCCTTTAATACTTACCAGGAACAGTTCAGCACCTCCCGTTTGTTGTTTACGTGTTCTGTACACGGGCACACGCTGATACTGGACCTTCCACCCCCTCTTGAGGTGGTAATTGGTGCCCGTTTGATCAACAGATCGCTCTCCCTCTTGTTTGATGACTAGTCAATTGAATGGGCCCACTAGCCCATGACCGAACCTGCGTATCAGATGGACTGGCTGACACTGGGACCAAGGGGATACCTCCGGGCCCTGTATACCCTGCCCAAAAAATTCCAACTGACGGGCCCCAATGCTCTTACAGTCTAGACTTGGAACTCAACTTTGGGAGAGATGGAATGGAGAAATAGGACCACACAGACCACACCACTGTTGGAGTCCCACTTCCTTGACAAATTGGGTGAAAGACAGGGATTCAACAGGTGGGGCCTTCTGGGCATCTCAACAGTCGGAGACGTGTGGAAGGGAGGGGGTAAAAGACCATTTGCTGATTTACACAAAGACTACTACTGTAGTCTTTGTGTAAACTGTGTCTGTACTAGTCCCTGCAGAAACGTTCTGATACATACAGCTCCGACATTCCCTACAGGCAGCCCTGACAAAGGGGGAAGTCCCTCCCAGAATCTTTCCCTCTCCACAGCATGTAAATGGAGAAAGATATTACCAAAATGGTGATCCCACTAACCTATAAGAAATAAATAAATCACACACAAGATCAGTTAAATACTTTAAGGCTAAGATGGAAGAGACCAATGAATGTATGTGGGTGCTGCACACTTTTATCTAGCTGATTCGTTTGTACGATTTGTGTGCTGCCTTTGATTGGTGCCTGCTGTCACCATTAAATAATTGTATAGGGCCTGGCCCCTAATGGCTGCCAGAACTCAAAAGTGCGCTTTTGAGTTCTGGCAGCCATTAGGGGCCAGGCCCTATACAATTAAGATGGAAGAGAAACATTCCAGATATGCAAGAAGAGGAGCAGGGCCGGACTGGCCCTTGCAGGCACCGGGCAGTTCCATGGTGGGCCGCTAGGGTGGGGGCGATTTTGGGCCCCTGGGGTCCGTTTTTGTTACAGGGCGGTTTTGCAGCATAGCTGCAAAATCGCCCCTGTAAACAAAATCATCCGAAACCGGCCCTGGCAAGCAGCTACCGAGCTCTTTGCCAGGGTCAGTTTTGGTTCCCAGTCCGGCCCTGAAGAGGAGGGGACTGAGGCACTGGCATCCCCTCGAGAAGTGGAAATCAGGGCCCGTTTCCACCTATTACAGCTCAAAATCCTCCATAGGGCCTACATCTCATGCACCACATTGGTAACAAGCATTTGCAATGCAATCTGTCTCGCCGTTGGGACCTTATATGTATTTAGCTATGCAGCACATTAGCCTGGGTGCTGAAATATCTACTGTTCTTTAACATGGAGGGAAATTAAGCTCCAAACTGCATGACATGCCAGGTATGGGAAGACATGGAGAGAAAAATTGCTTATCAGCAGGAAATGGTATAGCCCAAAGCTCTATTTTTACTATAAAATCAGGGCCTTCAGTGGTCATATTACTGAAAATACAAGATTTGAAAATAATATTGTCTACGGGTGCTCATGGAAGACAATTTCTATGGACTGGAATCTAGAGAACAGCACAGATAAGCCTACCACCAATTGATCACTGGTAGGGCTTTCGGACCAAGCCTCTCCTCATGGCAGGCCTGCCTGCTGCATCCAGAGCACTCATAGCATAGATATGCCTACCAGTAACTGAGCTCTGTTACAAACCACACACTTCTAGACCAAGGCTCTCTCTCATGGCGAGATAGGTCCTGCACCCAGAACACGGTCACCGGAAGGTCTACAAGCAACCGGAACCTGTCATTAATCACACACTACTAGCCCAAGGAGCTCTCATTGCGAGACTGGCCTGTCTGAACCCAGAACACGGTCACTTCACAGATAAGCCTACCAGTAACCGAACCCTGTCATTATACATACACTACTAGTCTAAGGCTCTCTCATGGTAAGACAGGGCCTTCACCCAGAACACGGACACATGAAGTTCTCATTGCGAGACTGGCCTGCCTGCACCCAGAACACAATCCCAACACAAGAAGGTCTACCAGCAACAGAGGCCTGTTACAAACCACACATGACTAGCCCAAGGATCTCTCAGGGACTGCCAGCAGCCAGAACAGGAACATAGCACAGATAGGTCTACCAGCAACCGGGACCTGTTCTTAACCACTGCCTGAATGCTGGGAAGGCAGAGTGCCTGGAGCCAGAAGAAAGGAAGGTCTAACAGCACCGAGCCCAGTAACAATGCACAAGTTAAAGGCTGGCTATACGGAGCATGCCTGAAACCAGCATACGGTCACGAAACACACACTGCAGCCATGGGAACTCATGGATCATTAAGGCATGCAAGCAATCAACCAGTGCCACAAACCACACGCTGTTTCCCAAAGGTTTGGTGGTATGGAAGGATGGCCAGCATCAACCCAAACAGAGCCATTCACAAACCACAGGTTGAATTCTGGGTGTGGAGGCTTCCTGGACCCAACACATGGTTGCATACCACCAAACTGTGCAGTCATGGGGGATCACAGACCAGGAAGGTCTCCCAGCAAACAAGACAAGCTGCCAATCGCAGACTGCTGGGCCCAAGGCTCACTTACTTAAAAATAATGTCCATCACAAGATGAAGCTACAGAATAAATGCTAAAGGAAGGAGGACGTGTGTCCAACTCACCTCAGTCCCATGTGACAAGCCAGCCCCAGAGTCCCACAAAAATCACCACACTGCTGGGCTTAGATCCACTGCCTGGAAACAACCACACCCAGTCACAAAGCGTGTGATAAACCCCGTTAGCTACTACTTTGAAAAGTAGGTCTCTCTGCAGCCAGCAGCAGAGGAACAGTTACATCACAAAGTGGGGCTGCGGGGTCACCTGAGACGAGGGCCAGCCCACAGTCGGCAACAGAGCCCAATCACGTAGCCCGAACTAAACGTTGCCCGCATCCTTGGGAAAGAGTTCACGTTTAGCCCAAGAGCACCAATGCATGAGGAGGGAGGCTTGCAATCACCACAAATCACAACTACAGTAGTCACGACAAACTACGGCCACTAGCATCAGCAGCACACGTAAACGCCTGCAGCCAAACCCGGTTACTACACGCACCCACCCCTGCTTTTAGGCAGAGAATCATTAAAACACCAGACACCCCTCAACCACAGTCTTTAATTGTATGCCCCTCCAAGTAATATACTTCTAGGGCTGAAAGTATCAGATATGTCCTCCAGACAGGTCTGAGTGGCTTTATTAGACCAGATACTTCCGTGCGTTAGACAGCCTGAAGTGGCTGTAATAGCCAGGGCTGTAAATAGACACCACTGCCATTCTGACGACTCTGGGTACAGCTGCTCTTTTTCTCCATACAAGACTAATGGTTGTTACAGATAGGACACCGCCTGTAGCCATATAACTTTGAAAAGCTGCCATAGACGTACTATAAATGTGGGGACATTTGATGAACTGTAAACTGACATCTTCCTAGGTTGAGCAAGCACGAGAGGCTGCAAACGATCGAATAACTTCTTCATTCAGGTAGAAATTGAGGGACTAACAAGAAACGCCTAAATCACTAGGAGAAGTCATAAGGTGTATTGACTCTAGCTAGACAGGTATAGAACCTGAGCGAGTATGTCAGATCTGTAGCCAAACAAACCCTCCCTCCTTTACATAGTTTTGGTAGGTTTCTGAAAGATCTACAGCTTACATATGTTATGTTATGTTAGTAATTACTTGTAGAGCACACGTTCACCGCGAGGATTCATGGCGCTGGCTCTAGCATATGGCGGGATCAGGCAGGAATTACCGGTAGGACTGCGTAAATAGCCAGGTTTTTAGCATCTTCCTGAACCTTAAGAGATTATTACATGACCGGATTTCCAATGGAAGGGAGTTCCATAGTCTGGGGGCAAGGGTCGCGAACCTGCAATCGCCCTGACGTTGAAGCTTGAAAGTCGGGGTGGCCAAGAGGTGGAGGTTTGTCGGAGCGAAGGTTGCGAGAGGGGGTGTACCTAGGAAGGAGGCTTTTAATGAAATGGGGGCTGCGGCCGTGGAAGGACATGAAAGTGATACAGGCCGTCTTGAAGGCAACACGTTGGGGAATTGGGAGCCAATGGAGTTTTCCTAACAGGGGTCTAGCAGATTGCCAGCGTGGTTGCTGGTGAATCAGTCTGGCCGCCTGGTTCTGGACTAGCTGAAGGCGTTTGCTAACAAAGAGTGGAAGGCCCAAGTAAATAGAATTGGCATAGTTCAGGTGTTATAGTACCAAGGCTATCACAACCTGGATCAGAGCAGAGTGGGTGAGCATGCGACTGATTTTCCTGATCTTACGGAGCTGGAAGAAGCAGGACACAACCGCACCTACCTGGGTCTTCAGGGAGAGGTCATTATTGATGATCACCGCTAAGCTTTTTACCGATGGTGATGGGATGGGCGGAGGGCCAAGTTCTAAGGGCCAATAGTGTGGGCCTCATAGGGTTTGGCTGTTCCCGTTCAGGACTAGCTCGGTTTTACCGGGGTTCAGCTTTAGATGGTTTAGGTCCATCCACTGGCGAATGTGAAGCATTGTCCCCTGAAACTCCCGAATTGATGTGGGATAGTTGTCTATAGTGAAGATTAGCTGGGGATCATCTGCATAGTTAAAAGTGATGGCTTTAAATTCCTTCAAGGACTGGATCAGTGGTATCAGATACAAGTTGAACAGTAAGGGGGATAGTGAAGATCCCTGAGGGACCCCACATGTTGTGGGAGTTAGGGAGCTGTGAAGGGGGCTAAGCGAACTGCTTGGGTACGGTCGGAGAGAAAGGACCTGATCCAACTGTAAGCCAAGTTGCGGATGCCGGCCTGTTTGACACGGTCCAATAAGATGGCGTGATGGACCATGTCAAATGCGAGTGAGAGGTCCAGCAGGACCAGGGCCTGTGGAATTCCTTTGTTGGCATTTCCTCGTAGGGCATCCAATACTGCAACAAAGACCGTCTCGGTGGATTGGGCAGGGTGAAACCCTGATTGATGAGGATCTAGATAATCAGACTGCTCCATGAAGTTGTACAGATGAGCAGCTACATGAGCTTCAAGGACTTTAGCCAGAAAGGGGAGCAGGGAGATGGGCCTATAGTTGGAGGGGTTTTGGGGGTCGGCTCCTGTTTTTTTTTTTAGAAGGGGGACTACGACTGCCTCCTTGAAAGCTTTAGGGACCCTGCCTTGAGATAAAGATTCATTGAGGAAGGTCAGGATAGGGAGCGAGTGGACCGAGAAAGCATCCTTTAGAACATGCAGGGGGCAGCAGTCCCTTGGTGAACCGGATTTTACCCTGCCCAGTAGAATCTGCAAAGACTTCTCATCTAGGAGTGGAAATTGGTCAAGAGTATGAGAGTTTGGTATTGATACCGGGAAGCCGTAAAATGCACACAGGTATACCAGCCAGTGACTGAATAAATAACCCCTCCAATACAAAGAATCTGATTTTTTTTTAACATGACTCTACCTCAGTTTGAAGTGGTGCTTGAGAAATCTGAACGGGTTAAGGGGATACAGGGACTTCTTACTGTGAATGGGTGGGAGGATAGATATGACCTCACTCAAGGGTGCTTTAGTGTGGAAACCCTGTAGGGGTTTTCAGGGTGGGATGAATAACTAGAGATCCTTTTGGATGACCAAATACAGGGTTCTTTTAGCGATCTGCTCCATCAAATTAAAAACCACGTTTAGTCCAGTACACTTCAATATCCGAGCGACAGGCGAGAAGGAGAAACACAGTTATATAAGCAAATAAAGTAGTTTTTTGTCCTGGGAATGCTGTCCAAGATTAGTTTCACCGGGCAAACATAAATAACAGTTCATATTAAAGAAATGAATGTAAGATTCTTATGAGGGATGTATGCTCACTCAAACAATCAATGTATAGTGTGTGTGGGTTGCATGCGATGTCATACGTGTAACATGCATTGAATTGGGGTTTTAACTCCGGCCACTCCAATCACCCAACTCCTCTCCCCAAGTGCTGCTTCCAGTTACTTGCAGTACAAGCATGCACTGCAAGTCACTCCACTGAATTGTACCTGCCACTATGGTGGTGGGGTCAGGAGAGTCACACTCGCCTTTAGTGCTCCTGCCCCGCAGGATTAGTGAATTCTGTAACTTGCAGTACACATATGCACTGCAGGTCGGTCACTCCACTGAATTGTCCCTGCTGCTTTGGTGGTGGGGTAGGGATGAAAGTGTGCGCACTGCAGGTCGCCCAGTGAACCATCACTGCGGCTGTGTAGTTGGGGTAGTCACTCAACTGAAGAGCTCCTGCCCCGCAGTGTCCCACATCTGCAGCTTGACCCGCAAGCCGGGCACCAGCATCTTCACATGGAGCTCCAGGGCAGAGTGCACACCGCCTGCTCCAGGAAGGAGTTTTCGGTGTACGGCTGCACCAGCGCCGTCTTCCCCACCGTGGCGTCCCGTAGGAGGATCACTCAGAACTGGTAGTGCCAGTCCGCGCTGGCCATGGCGCGGATGGGGGCTGGGGCAGTGCAGTGGTGGCTGTCCATGTTGTGCAGAGCTGCATGTATTTTGTGTACTCCAATTCACTGCTTGCATGTGGGGAGCTCCAAGGGGCTCAAAACCATCTAGAAAACCCCGCCCTCCCCACACTTCTAGATCTGCCCCCTCATACACCCTCTCACCCTAATCCCCATGTCTTTCCTCTCATTCTATCCACCCCCTGCTCTCCGGCCACTCCTCCTACCCTTGACCCACCCTCTCTTCTGCGTTCCTAAGGCTATGTTATATACTAACCAGTGCTCACACTACAACTTTATGTACTACTAGCGGCCCGTCCTGACGGTGTCTGGGTATGACAGACATGTCTGCAATTAGAATGCGCCCCAGCGATATGTGCTTCTTGCCGTCCTGTCTGCAATTAGAATGCGCCCCAGCGATATGTGCAGGCGCCGATGCGTGTGTACCTGCTCTGAAGTCCAGCGACATGTGCCTCTTGCCGTCCTCCCGTGCACATCGTGCCCGGGCTCTGCATCCACAACAAGGCGTGATGCACTGAGACGCCACACGCCGCTACTCAGCCGCCATGATAGGACGCTATTCACACCCTCCAAACGTGACCTGACGGCGTAATGATCCGCCAGGTTAGAACACTATTCACACGCTAAAAAGGACGCACACGCCCACCTCAGAGCCGGTGCTACTTCCAGCGGACTACTTTGTCACAACGTGCTTTTTCCCCCCCAAAGTATATGTTGCGCCGGTGTATAGCCTATGTCCACCTGCCTTGCCTCACCTTTCCAATACTGCATGCGGCGTTCTGGTTGGCGCTGCGGTTCCGGAGCTTACCCGCCTCAAAGGTTTGGTCTCTC
This sequence comes from Lissotriton vulgaris, assembly GCF_964263255.1. Lineage (NCBI taxonomy): Eukaryota > Metazoa > Chordata > Amphibia > Caudata > Salamandridae > Lissotriton > Lissotriton vulgaris. Next base: position 1,122,933,214 of record NC_141694.1, read on the forward strand.
TCTTTATTATATTAGTATGGATAGCTTTGCAAACCAAAATCGAGAGGCGGGATGTAAGTAAAAAAATGTAAATAAAAAAATCACGAGATGCAGACTCTGCAAGAAACTCACTATTTACTGTGGCAGCCGTGTCTTCGCTTTTCATTTCAGATACTTGCCCTACATTCAAGGACTGCAAGAGCAGAAATGCAAATAAAAACTGCAAAAGGTACGAACAACAACAAGGAATGAATGGGGGGAATGGAGTTCGGGAAGGCAGCGGACAGCACTGGAAGAAAGTAGTAAAAGGCACGAAGAACAACAAGGTATGAACGGGGGTGGCGTTTGAGAAGGCAGTGGACAGCACGGGAAGAAAGTAGTAAACGGCACGAACAACAAGGCACGAACGGGGGTAGGGAGCGACCTTTGAGTAGGCCGCGGACTGCACGGGATGAAAGTAGTTGGTGCAGTAAAGGGCCAGTAGCTGTGGAAGGATACAAATGACTGACATGGCTGTCATGGGGCAGGACTAACAAGCTTAAAACCAATCGGAAGGCCCGTACAGATTGAATCCAAATAAGACCAGACCAAGAAAGATTCTATTACATTTCTTAACATATACTTTGAAGGACGAGATCCTCAATAGGGCTTTAAAGAGTATCTCCCTTTCAGCAGAGGGGATTACCTTTCAAATCTGGTCAGATGTTTCATCAATTACGGCATCCAGACAGTGGGAGCTAGGGAAACTGTTTGACCCTTTAAGGCAGCTGGGCGCAACTGCACAGCTGCAGTTCCCTGCATCTTTAAAGGTTATGTTTAAAAACAAAATGAGGGTATTCAAAAGAGTAGAGGAAGCAGAAGCATACTTGCAATTGATATCAGAATCTGCTCAAGAGGCAGAGGTGGGTTAATTCTCTTTTTTGCTTTTGTCCACATTTTCATTTATGCCCCTGCATGTATCTTTATATTTTTTCTCAATTGTTTTCTCTCTTTCTTTTCTTTTGGTCTGGGATTTACAGGCCACATAGGAAGTACAGGGAAAAAAATAAAAAAGGTTATAAAGGGAACAAAATGTAATGTTGTTTATATCTCGTAATGTAAATATGCCGTCCGAAGTCAGTAGAGGGAGCCTCAAGGTCAGATTAGGGCCAAGAAGAAGAGGGGGGGGGGTTCTCCAGGGGAGCACTAGGGAGGGGCAGTGGGAGGGGTGGGATAGTGGGAGGATGGAAGCTGAGCACAGGGTGGGGAGCATGTGGGTAAAAAATTTTTTTTTTAAATGTCCGATTCGCCAAGTTTGCTTATTCATTCATATACCCCATCCATCCATTAAGGAAGCAATGGCACGGCTTAGGCTAGCCCAGGATATGTACCTGAAGGTCTTAACTTGGAATCTAAATGGTCTGAGGGTAACTCATAGAAGGGAAAGGATATTTCAATACCTGAAAGATGCGCACAAGCAGATTTTTATACTCCAAGAGACCCACCTCACAAAGAAAGAGCTGAGGGAGGTTTGTGACACGAAAAAATGGATTCAAGATGTGGTATGTACCTCTCAGCAACTAACTATAAGAGGCGTTGCTATTTTGGTTAAAACAAATCCAGCTAGCGGTAGAAGAGTCCAGAGATGACAAGAAGGCTAGATGGGCCATAGCAAGGATTAAATATCATTCTCATAAATTCACAGTTGCGGGGTATTACGGACTAAATTTGGATGATCCCCTCCCGCTTAGAGAAATTATAGGAGAACTTTTAGATTTCAAAGATCCTATAATTTTAGCGGGAGATTTTAATTTGGACCTTGATCCTCAAATGGATAAAACATATAGGGATAGATCCATATATAATTCTAAAACAAGATCTCTCCTGGTGAATGCTATTCATCAGTTGGGTTGGAAGGATATTTGGAGAAAAAATGGGGGCAATAAAGGAGTATACATTCCACAATAAGAAGCTAGGGTATAAATCAAGACTAGTCTTTTTTTTGATTGCAGAGGAGCTATGGGGAAAGGTCAATGAGGTTAAGCAGTTAGGTGGTCATCTCTCACATCATTCGGCAGTCTCTCTAGCCTTAAAGCTCTCTGGCCAGCAAAGTATTAAGAGGTGGACTTTGGATCGAAGTATTCCGCTTGAGGATGATGTAATAAAAAAATTGTTAGAGGACTCAGAGGGGTTCTTTTAGAGTTAAATCTAGGAACCGCCCCAATCGAAATCGTTTGGGATGCTTATAAGGCCTATTTGAGGGGGGTTATTCTTGCCATTTAATCCACGAGGCAAAAAAAGTTTAGGGCTAAAGTATTCGAAATAGAAGCAAAAACTGCTAAACTAGAAGCTGATCTCTTAGCTCAAAACCACCACTCTGAACCGAGTATCCTGCGAGAGCTATCAATATGTAAATCCCAACTAGAAGAGGTGCTCGATGCTAGACTTAGGAAACGTTGGCAGGCCAGTTCTCTTGCTCACTTTGAACTTGGGAAAGCTAGCGGGAAGCTTCTAGCCTGGAAAACAAAAAAAGAGCAATCTAGGAATAGGATTAAAGGAGTATTGACTGACAACGGGTGAGATCTCAGATAACGCTTCTGAGATAGAGGAAGCTTTCTTTAATCATTTTGAGCAGGTGTAGAATGAAGACTTAACTCCGCAGGATAGCTCAATTCAAGCATGGCTAGAGCAATATGCAGTTCTGAGAATTGAGGATGAGGCATCTAATAACTTAAATGGAAGCATAAGTCTGAAGGAAGTGGTCTGTGCAATTGACTCGGGTAAGAGATGCAAAGCACCAGGCCCTGACGGTTTGACAGCAGAACTATATAAAATCCTGGCGCCAGTGGTTGCCCCAATCCTCTGTCGGTTGTTCTCTTCCATCTTTGAGGAAGGAGGGAATATCCCCTCATCATGGAATGAAGCAACTGTAGTCCTTATTCTCAAACCATCCAAACCAGCGGCGCAATGTAATTCGTACAGGCCAATCTCTCTGCTAAATCTTGACTATAAGATCTTTGCTTCTTTGAATGGTGTTGCTGGTAATTTATTGCACTGTGATCAGAAGAGATTTGTGAGAGGTCGGTCTATTCGGAACCTGACTCAAGCACTTGTGGGAGCAATTGATTTAGCATCTCTCTATAAGTTGACTATGGCCATTATTACACTTGACGCCACCAAGGCGTTTGATCGCGCAAACTGGGCTTATTTAACTAGAGTATTGGAGAGATGTAATCTGGGTAAAAATTTCTGTACAGTCATCTCTTATTTTTACCAACATCCCATAGCCAGAGTATTGGTCTATGACAATCTTTCTGCACCCATAACTATTAAAAGAGGGACAAGACAGGGATGCCACCTTTCGCCCCTGCTTTTTAACTTATATATTGAGCCCTTGGCGGAGAAAATCAGGCAAGACATGAATATTGCACCCTTTAAATTTAGAAATTGGGAGAAAAAAGTTTCACTCTATGGAGATGATATGCTGATACATACTTCGGATCCAATACAGGCAATCCCCTTAACCTATAGTGCAGCTAACCAGTTCGGTCAGTTCTCTGGCTGACAGAAAGCATGGTGTGGAATTTAGAAGCACATCTTCCTATTCTTAAACAAGAGATAAGATATCTAGGAGTCCAAAGTACCCAGGATATTGAGCAATTTACAGATAGAAATTTCGAGAAAGTAAACAAAGAAATTGTTGATTCTTTATAGGGCTTGTCTCTTCTTCCTCTTGCATTAATTGAAAGAGCAAATATCATAAAAAATTATGCTTCTGCCCAAAGTAATATTTCTATTTCAGAATATCCCTCTAGTTTTCAAGGAAGATAAGCTAAGAAAAATCCAAGCTAAATTTTATTCCTTTGTATGGGCCTCAAAGGGTATCAGGATCTCATGGAGGAAAACTGCGTAGGGAAAAAAGCAAAGGCGGTTTGTGCGCCCCTGACCTGAAACTTTATGCGTGGACTCTATTACTCAAAGCAGGGATTATGCTTTTCAATTGCCCCGATGGATCAGAAGCAGGTACAATGTTCAAGGAAATGTTGACAGGAATCCAAGGGGGATTACACGGTTTCTTATATAAGTATGGGGACCTGCGCTTTTTAAAAAAAGGTCCGATTGAAGATGCTGAGCGATATGGCTCTAACTTGGGCTAGAGTAAGGCAATCTCTGAAATTAGCATACTATACAGCTATGGCTCCTATTTGGGACTCTCCGGGCTCTCCAGAGTGGACTAAGGATATTCTCGCAAAACCTTTGTTGGCTGCTGACATAAAATACTGGCTCCAGCTAATGCCTGATGGGATGCTCTTATCCTGGGATGAGATCTCTATCTTGACTGACAATAACTTATCTAAGTTTAAATACTTTCAAATAAAGAGCTGGAGTCAGGCTGTGGGATCACAAGTGGGAATAACAAACGTTTTGGATAATCTGCTTCAAGGGAAGAGCAGGAAGATAAAGACAGCAACCTTGTATTGGTTCATCATAGAAGCAGAGGACGGCGATTTCACCTTGCCAGTTCACTTATGGGGAGACCACATTCTGGACGGAGACAGAGCAGCTATGGCAAGTATCCTTTGACTTACTACACACCACTGTATCTCCCGCCAATTTAAAACAAAACCATTTTATCTCTCTTCACAGAGTTTATTGGTCCCCTGCTAAGCTCTCTAATTTTTCGAAAGGTATTACCCCCTGTTGTCCAAAGTGCAAGCTGGAAAAAGCAGACTATCTCAATATGTTTTTAACATGTCCGGTCTTGTATAATTTCTGGCATGCGGTATCTGAAGGCATGGAAAATAGGTTTAATTTCGATATCCAGGTTAGTATAACACTAATATTTTTTGGTATTTTTTTGAATTATGAATCACTTTCTTGAGATGTTAACAAGTTGTCGCTGTACTTAATTATACTCGTTGGCAGTGAAATTTGTAAATCCTGGTTAAAAGATACCGCACTTACCTATCTAGACTGGATTAATGCAATTAAATATACATTGAATCTAGATAGGGCAAATTGGAAGAGGAAAAAGCATTTTTTGGATTCCGTGCATTGCTTGGTTGGATAAGCTTTAAAACAAGGTCCAATGATTATGCCTTTTTGCAGAGCAAAATACCCTAGGATCAGTTCCATGGCTGGCTAGTTAGATCAACTGAATTGACCTATCCCTTATTAGGGTATCTGCAAAAAGTGCTTCCAATAAGATCTTCGGAGCTCATAACATAGAACGGGATACATCTGCTGCGTAGTGGATGATAGCAATTGAATGTACTTCGAGAATATCTTTTGGCATATGAGGACTAAAAAAATTATTTAAAAAAAAAAAAGAGGTGTTGCCATGGGAGGTTACAAAATGATACACTGCAGTACTAAGGAGGGACTACTAAGCCTATTGAACAATGAACAGCCACAGTTTACAGTGACGAGCCAATGAAAAATATGGGTGGAAAATGGGCGGAGATTCAAGTCTCTACCTGAATACAGCATGCCTCGCAGAGCAGCACATACGCTGTCAAGGCGCAACCTAAAAATGCAGCATGAGACTTCACTCGAGCCAAAGTCTCATGCAATTATTACGCCTGCTTTTATTTTTTATATTGCCAGAAAAGTCGGGTCTGCTTCTATCACACTGAGTACATTTTGGTGCATGAATGAAAAATAGATCAATGAAACAAGCTTGCACAGGATGGAGAGAAAGCTGGAGCCAAGATATTGTCCACATAGGAAAGCTCTAAATGCAATGCATATATTATTCTGGTCAACAGTGCATGTTATCCAACTGTTTTGATGTAGTTGATGCATGCGAACTCTGAATTCAAAATCATGATCTATGGTAATTAATCTAAACATTCTAATGTATTTTTTTTTAAGTATACATCAGCACAGGTGAGCTTTCATTTCTTCCTCAATCATACATGCAGGGCAATAGCTTTCTTTCTTTTGAACAACTATAAAAGGATCCATGTGTTGAAATGTGCAATAGGACATTAGTGTGGCATGGGGTCAGTGAGTTGAATACTCACTTTTGAAACAAACTGAAAGGCAGTTCACGAGTTGGAATGCTGACAAGGCTAACTCTGCCGTCTATCCCGTCAGTAAATTGAAGATGTATAACGTGGGTTATATCCATTTAGAGTGCAAACAAAATGGAGAAAGTGTGATAGGAAATGCTATAAAACAACTGTTGGCAAAGTCATTAGGTCTGTCATTGGCCGCCAGGCATTTATCTTTATCAATACTTGTTTTCTCATGGTTTCTGCAAAATAGTATTATAAGGGAATTTGCAGGACCCTAATCATTCTAAATAAAAATATTGTCTAAAAGCAAAAGTATTTACCAGTCTCAAAGCACAAATTGTCATAATATTTTCGGGTATTTAAAGTAGTTCCATTAAGTGTGAATGTACTCCTTGTGAAAAGGTAGAATGTCATCACTCACAATGAAGTTAGCCAATGGCTATAATGGGCTGTCACATTTGCCAGTGTTGTATGCTGCAAGGGGCTGAAGAAAATATGAATGACACCACAACAGACCATTGGATTAAAGTGACTGTCTGAAAGTCCCTATATGTAAATTACAGATCTAGTTTTCGTAAAATGAAAAAAGGTCTTGGCTAACACCAGACCTACAAACAGGATATTTGTAATATTACAGTTGTAAACTTCTAGCAGGGGCCTCAATAACAAGTGGGGGACAGCTGAAAAGTTAGGGTCCATATCAAGGAAACCAGAGTATTGGCTATTTGTTGAGAGTCTGAACTTGTATAGCAATTACTAAATGTCAGCTTAGATTTTCCACAAACATTTTCTTTTCTGACAATGGAATACATACTCAAAGAGAGGTGTTCAGCTAGTGCATTTGTAGCAAATGAAAAAACAGAGAGTAGATATGCAGATAAACACGCGGAGTGCTACAAAAGTGCAGCGGTTGCAATAGCGGCAACCGCCTGTATTTATTGCAGTCGTTTGAAACAGAGTTTTTAGTGCAGTCATTGTCCAAAGGCAATGCGATATGGATGAACTGGTCCAAACTATTTGCGTACGCTTTTCCTCCTCTCCCACTACTTCCATTAGTGGTACGCAAACTACAGCAACATTCCCTAACGCTCATCCTAATCGCTCTGACTTGGACCAGACAACAGTGGTACACCATGCTGTGAATGTTTTGCCATTGTGCAACATTCGGTCCATCATCTTGTTTGTTTTGCTGTGCACCCTATGTGGGAAGGGTATGCCCAGACGTGGGTCCCTTGCTCACTACGCCACTGGAGTCAAGCTATCCTGGCTGAAGACGGCTGATAGCCAGAAACCGGTCCTAGGATGCTGGATTCCAGTCCAGGAAAGACATGGCTTGGCAGTTCGGGCTGGACTGTTCCCATGAGGCACAGGGCCAAGACTGATTTGCATATGGCCATGTCTGAACTGGGGTGGCTTGGTGAGCAAAATAACGATGGATTAAACCCAGATCTGTGACTGGGGGTGAATGTTTTGCCATTGTGCAACATTCCGTCCATCATTTTTTTTTCTGTAGTTTGCGTACCACTAATGGAAGTAGTGGGAGAGGAGGAAAAGCGTACGCAAATAGTTTTGACCAGTTCATCTATATCGCATTGCCTTTGGACAATGGGTGTGGGTATCTGGTGGCAAAGTTTGGGCATTTTACGTTTTTGTGGGTGGCAAAGAGGTCTATTTGAGGTTGTCCCCACATTTGAAAGAACGTATGAAGAACTTGTGAATGAAGTTCCCATTCGTGGATTTGCTGAGTTTGTCGACTTAGCAGATCTGCCATGGTGTTTTGTACTCCCGGGACGTGTTGGGCTAATAGGAAGATCTTTAGTGGTATAGCCCATCTCCAGATCTGCTGTGCTAACAGAGAGCTGCAGTGGGTGTGTCTCTCCTTCTTTGTTTATGTAGTACATAGCTGTCATATTGTCTGTGCGGACTAGGACAGCTTTGTCTGATACTTGAGTTTGAAAAGCTTTTAGGGCTAGAAACACAGCTAGTAACTCTAGGTGGTTGATGTGGAAAAGCTTTTGTTGCGGTGTCCACCTGCCTTGCATGGTGTGATGCAGGAGGTGAGCTCCCCAGCCGGAGAGGGATGCGTTCCCTGATAAGACTACTTGAGGAACTGGCTCTAGAAGCGGTCGCCCTTTGGAAAGATTTTTGGTGTTCCACCATTGCAGATAACGAGGAGTCCGACCGTCTACCAACATTAGGTCTCTTAGTTGACCTTGAGCCTGGTTCCATTGGCGTGCTAGGCACTCTTGAAATGGACGCATTTGCAATCTTGCGTGAGGAACTACAAATATGAAAGATGCCATCATTCCTATGAGCTGTATGAACACTCGAGCTGGTAGTGAGTACTGCAGCTTGAATTTTGTTAGAAGAGTTTGTACGCTTGTTATCCGTGCTGGAGAGAGATACGCTAGTGTTAATTGGGTGTTTATTGTAGCGCCGAGATACTGTTGTATATGTGAGGGCTGTAGATGCGACTGTGTGATTTACTGTGAATCCAAAGTCGTGAAGCAGTTGAATGGTAGTGTGAGTGTGTTGTACACCCTGGCTGTATGAGCTGGCTTTTATGAGCCAGTCGTCCAGATATGGGAAGACATGAATGTGCTGTCTTCTTAAGTGTGCTGCTACTACTGCTAGGCATATGGTAAACACCCTTGGCGCTGTTGTGACTCCGAATGGGAGCACTTTGAACTGGTAGTGCTGCCCGTCTAGCACAAATCTGAGATATTTTCTGTGTGCTGCATGGATGGGAATATGGAAGTAGGTGTCCTTGAGATCTAGAGTGGCAAGGAAGTCGTTTAGTACCAGTAGTGGAAGGGCCTGTTGAAGTGTGACCATATGGAAATGGTCCGACTGAATGTAAACGTTGGTCTGAGGTCTTGGATGGGTCTTAGAGATCCGTCCTTTTTTGGTATTAGGAAATACAGTGAGTATACTCCTTTGTTTTTTCTGGTGCCCTGGCACTATTTCTATTGCAATTTGTAACACTAGAACAAGGGTATAGGGTGAGACACTTAACTGCACTCAATCTAATGAATCTTGGTCTCGTTATATCTGGGGGTGCCAAGAACCTGAAGCCATATACCCCTAGGCCTCCAGAATCAGTGCCAAGGCACTGTACACAATTCAAAAAATAGTTCGGCACACCATATAATGTACAATGAGTAATATCAAAGAGGTAAAAAAAAAATACACCCGAGGAGACCACACGAAAGACAAATCTGGCGAAGGTGAACACTTACATCACCTGTGCGGATGTGTATTTGACATTCTTTTTCGCTGGAATACATTCATCTCTCAAAAATTCGATCAATCTACCATATAACAAAAGGATAGTTGCCATCCCAGCATCTGGAGACTGGTGCCAACACAGTAGCTGGAGAAATTTGTTCCCACTGATAAAGTCCAGAATATTAAACAACATCTTATCCTTCGGACGAAACGCGTTGGCTACTTTGTGAAGATTGAAAATAAAGAAAGAAAAGAATACATAATGGCTTTCTGATATATTTCTTTTTTTGACCTCTTTGATATTACTCATTGTACATTATATGGTGTGCCGAACTATTTTTTGAACTATTTCTATTGCATTTTTCTTCAGGAGGGATATTACCTCTTGTCTGAGCAATGTGAAATGTTCCTGTGACATTGGACGCTGCTTGGGTGGTATGTTTGGGGGGGGGGGGGGGTAGATTGTAGTTACAGACAGTAACCTGATTGAATAATTTGTAACACCCACCTGTCTGATGTGATGTTTTCCCAGGCTGGCAGGTATTGTTGGAGTCTTCCCCCGACAGGAGTGGAGAGGGGCGGGAGAAGGGGAAGGGAGTCATTGGGCAGGGGTGGAGGCAGAGCGGGAATTGTTATTTTTACCTCTGACCTTGTTATTGTTACCCCTGTACCCACCCCTTTGGTAGCCCTTGCTGTAAGTGGATTGTGTGGGGGCTTTGTCTGAGGCAGAGGCTGTGTCTGAGGAATATCCTCTGGTATCGCCTCTACAGGATGAGCAACAAAATGAATGTCTGGGACCCTGCGACTGCAGGGCTCCCATAGATTTGGCGGTGTCTGTATCTTTTTTCATTTTTTCAAGAGATACATCCACAAATAGGTGTTGCTCATCGAACGGTTGATTAAGAATGGCACTTTGTACCTCAGGTTTGAATCCTGATATACGTAGCCAGGCGTGTCTGCGTAGTAAGACGCTGGTGTTAACTGCTCTAGATGCAGTATCCGCTGCGTCAAGGGCACATCTGATGGAGGTATTTGTAATATTTCTACTCTCTTGGATGAGTTCGTGTGCCCTATCCTTGTACTTATCAGGGAGGTGTTTCTCATTATTGACTCCAATTCGTCATAATGTGCTCTATCATATCTGGCTAGCAATGTCTGTGTGTTGGCGATACGCCAGATGTTTGCTGCTTGAGACGCAGTTCTCTTCCCTGATTCGTCCAGTAACTTAGACTCTTTATCTGGTGGGGCAGCATCACCTGATGGTTGCGAGTTTGCTCTCTTGCGTGTGTTGAAAACTACAAGTGAGTCTAGTGGTACTGGCCCCTTAATGTATGCTGGGTCTGAAGGGTCGGCATTATATTTCTTCTCTATACGAGGATTAATGATTCTAGTTCTGGCAGGATCTTTAACCACTTAGCTGCGGTGGCTATTTCGCCACAGCGATAAGGGGGAGGCGGGGCCGCGTGGCGCTCCTGTACTAACGACGGAACCGCTCCGTCAATGGCCCTTGGGTGGGCTGTGCTGTGCTTGTGACTGAACGTCAGCGCAGGCGCGGAATTCCCGGCGCGCAGGCGCGCGAGCGGGCCGTGACGGAAACGTTCCGTCACCAGCACAGCCCACCCGAGGCTCGTGACGGAACTGTTCCGTCACGAGCACACAACGAGTTAAAGACTTCAGAAGCGTGTTTAATTACTCCTTTGAGCATTGGTAAGATGGATGCAGACCTTTGTGCGTTATCAAAGGTTTCCATCAGGAAGTCTTCGTCTACAGGGTCTGTATGTAGGTCTACCCCGTGATATTGTGCAACCCTGTGTATCAATTCGTTAAACCCTATGGTGTCTTCTGGTGGGGATGGCCGTGAGGGGTATAAGTCATCCTGAGGGACATTTGGGACATCTGGAGTGGTGTAATCATCCCATGGGTCAGGTGATCCTGTAGGTGTGTCTGGATCAGGCATGTTACCCCCCCCATATCATCAGAAGTATCATCCCTATGAGAGGATGCTGGGGAATGCTGTGGTATGGGAGAGTGTGGTGATGGCATAGGTGGAGAAGAAGGGGAAGGCGGTCTTTAAAGCGAAGTAGCCATGTCCTCCTTCTTTGCATGTGGAGCTGGAGCTGGTTTGTCCAGTGGTCGCTTCTTTGAGGCCAAAATCAACTGTCCAGTTATTGGGTCCCTAGCCAGAGTCTTTTGGGCAGGGTCTGGATAAGATAAGTCCTCTGCCGGAGGCCGATCTTTTGGTGCTGTGGAAGCTTTCGGCACCGAAGCAGCTTGCTTTGGTTTTTTGACAATGTCCTTTGTCTGGGAAGCAGGAGTCTTTCTCGGCTCCGAATTTGGATTCAATGCTTTTTTTCGGTTCCGGCGGTTTTTTGGAATCCGAAGCTTTGCTTGGTTCCGACCTGGGTTTCGTTGCCGAAGGAATTGTGGGTTTTGGCGTCGATGGTTTGGACGTCGGCGTAGCCAGTGTCGATGTCTTTTTCGGTGCCGGTAAGTTGGCGCCGGCACCATGCGAAGGCTGACTCGAGCCCGAGTCGCCTGAAGGCTTAATTGGCTTCTTTGCCGGCCCCGAAGGTGGGGTAGTAGAAGCGGAGTGTCGGTGTGCACCCGATCGCGAGGGTGTAACCTGGGCCTTCTTTGGGTGTGTCGAGAAAGGGTCGGGTCGACGGTCGTACTTACGACCCGTTGCGCTGGAGTGATGTCCTCGACATCAAATCTTCTTCATGTTCGGAACCGCTGTCAACGTCTTGTTGTTCTGGGACGTGGACGCCTTCCTCAAAGATGTCATCCGGAATGGAGGTTGAAGATATAGCCATTGTTCTTCTCGCTCTTCGGTCCCGGATAGTCTTTTTGGAGCAGAAAGAGGCACAAGCTGAGAAGTCCCTTGCCTCGTGCTCTGGAGAAAGGCAGAGGTTACACACCTTGTGAAGGTCGGTGTGGGGAAACTTCGACCCACATTGAGGACACTTTTTGAAGGGCGTCCTTGCCATGAGCTGGAGTTGAGGCCTAGGTAGGCCCGAAGTCAGTCGACGACGACGGGAATCAAAGTATTCGATGTTGAAGAACAGCGTCGAGTGGAGAAGCGTTCGAAACTTATTTTCTGAAAGTTGGTGAGGGTTGTACGCCGAAGGAATTCGGTTTCAACACGGAGCGTTGGAAACACATCTGAGCCCGGGGGCGGAAAAAAACAATCTGGGGATGGAGCCGATGACCATGCGCAGTATCATCCAAAGGAGGAGTCACCTATCCCGTTACCTCCAAAGACTTTTCAATTCAATTTTCAATTTATTTTTATTATGATTTGGAATTCTGTGGAATTCCACATAAAATACAGAATAAAAACAGCTTTTTCATACAAATCAAAGAGATAAAAAACTATTTCACAATTACACCTATCGATACAATATAGTTAGCCTCGTAAATCTGGTTTACTAAAAACATCAGTTGTTAAAATACAAAGATTAATACTTCATTTTCACTAAATTTCAACTGTGAGGGTAAGTAATCTAATACGTCACATTGAAGGGCAAAAGTATCATATCAATCGGCTTTTAGTCTAAAAATCATCGATTATCAGCAAAGACAAACATTTCGAGAGAAATGGTGTTAAAAAAAGTTTTTTTTGTTTTTTTTTGTTAGGAGATGATCTTGTCAAGAAGAAAATCGAAAATAGCAGCAATTATTTTCAACAGTACTAACTAAAGTGCTAATGCATTAATTAAAGTGCAAATGCTTTACTAGTACTTTGTGATGCAACATACATAGTTAATTAACATTCCTACAAATATGATCTGAAGCAGTAAGGGTTGAATGGTATTATTTTTAACGGTCTATCAAAGTGCCAATAGTGCTTCAATAAAATACTGATACAAAAAATGATTACACACAATATTGTTTTTAAATATCTACAATTCACCCATACCCATTCATTTTTCTTTGAATAAACATTTAAAAATTCTTTAAAAAGCAGAAAATTTTAAAACACATCAGTTCGGATGGGGGAAACATAGGAAAATTGCGGGCCTGTTCTGCCGTTGCAATGTTATGCTGTAAAAAACCATGCCTTAAATATTTACGGCGAATTAGATGGAGTGCTGGACACACTATCAGGACATGATTAAGGTCTTGTACACCGCCATTGCATAGATTACAGCGTCTTTCATTTTTGGGGATACCCTCCCAAGCACCTGTCACAATCCTCAAAGGAAGCATGTTCAATCTCAGTAATAAGAGCACTCAGCGTGCTCCATGATACAGGTTCCAAAGTGCATATGGCTGAGGTTTTTTGACAGTAAAGCTCCCCATAATGCAATCTAGCCTTCCATTCGCATTACATGTTTGCTGATCTCTTCTACTTGAGATCATATATATAGATTTTTTAATAATAAGCTTTAGAGCTGATTTATCTAAACGGAGTACTTCTTCAAAATCAAGATCAAAAATACTTAAAGATTAAATAATTTCTAAAAATTACACTTTTCTTTAGCAGATTAACAAAAATTTCCTTATACAATGCAGCCCTTAATAGATCCTCCTGCCCATTCAGCAGAGCCTTACACCACCGCAAACACGCTGCCATCGAAAGCACATATGTAGAAAGAAGGCCAAATTCAAGTCTAAGAGCTGCAATGGGCGCAGAATAACTTAGATTACATATTTGGCGCCAGATTTTTCCTTCCATCTTCTCAAACATTGCCCACTCACCTTCTTCTATTGTTTCAATTGCATAGTTTAGAGTCGGAGGAATCTTTATTTAATATACTGCAATAGTGTGAGAAAAATGTCTTTTTCCACATTGCAAGTAAAGGCGATTAATACCAGATGCTTGCGAGATGGCTTTACTTTTGCAATGGTCCAAATGTCTCTTAGCAGAGTACCTATTTGTAAATATTTTTCCCAAGTACTGATAAAATTTTACTATTTCCATTCTTTCATCTCCTAAAAACCATTTCAGGTTTGGTCTAACCTTACAGCCACTATGACTAAAAATCATCACTTTGCTCTTCGAAATGTTTATCTTTAAAAAATAATCCTTAGTATACCTGACCAATTCCGTTAATCGCCTCTGGAGTCCAATTGGGGTTAGATCCATTAATATTGCATCGTCCGCATATAGCAGACAGCTTATTTTTAGATCACCCACCCCAAAGACGTTTCTACAAAACAAACTGCAAACATCCGGGCCCAACAATAGGTGGCAATCTATGCATAGTGTGCAATCTGCAGCTCATATGCCTCGAACATACAATTTAGACGCTTTAATTAAGAAATAGACAATGGGCATTTGTAATTCTATTAGAATTTAAGTATAGTTCCTGGAATGTAGCCTGAGAGTAACTAATTTGTTTCCTGTCAAGAGATTTTTATGCAGGACAAGCTTTTGGCTGCTCTACTGCTCACTATAAGGTGTCTAGTCTCAAAGATTGTAGTTAAAAACGTTCTCCAACGGTCCTTCCTACTACAGCATCAATTCTCAGAGTATGGAGACTCTAATGCCCTTAATACTTCACTAAATGTCAATTTAATTTATTCGGTAAAAATTGTTCACCATAAAAGAGTACATATGCACAATAAATATACAATTCCCCCGCTAAAAACAATGATAAAATATAGCAGCATAATTAATATAAACCTAAGATGAAGCATACTCAACAGACACTAGATTAAGAGAGGGTATCTTCAGTTACATACATCAATCAATAGGTAACCTAGAATACAACTTCAGTAACCGTGAGCGCATCAGCCAAACACTACTCAAAAATTTTGCCACCCCACATATCATGACAGTGGATGATGAATCGGTAGAGAGTACACGTAAGGCCAGACTATGACACCTCAACCCCAACTCCCTACATACAGGTTTCAGGCAGATTTTCCGGGCCACTTTGTAGGCGGGACAGGCAAAAAATAGGTGGGCCACAGTCTCCTTAGGTGCTGCACAGCCGGGGCACGAACGCAAGGGGGCACCAGATTTGGACCACCTCATGGTAAAATCATGCACCGGGAGGGTCCCGTACCTTACTTTTAAATATAGCGCTCTGTCTAGAGGTTTGGTTATCAGGTCAAGGAAAGGTTCCAATTTTCTCACCCATTTAAATTCCAAAAACCGATCAGTAAGTGAACCCCCAACCGATCCACATAATGCCTCGCCCTGTACCCAATCCCAGTATAGCTTCTTGATCACTAGCTTGGGCGGCGGCATTTGTGACTCCCATGCATCTCTTAGTCCAAGTTTGAAAACCAGGTCTCTCATATTGTTCAACCATCCAATTTTATTGCCAGTGTCGAGCAGTAGAAGGTCATCCAACCCTTCAGCATATTTAACAAGCTCCTCAGTCCTTCTTAAGCGGGCCCAGAAGAGCAATGGGCGTAGCCTCACTAGGTCCTTAAGGGCTCGTCTACCCAAGTCTAGTCGCAGGGGGATCAGCGGGGTAGAGGCGGGAAGAGCCACCACCTCCCTCAAGAACTTATTTTCTGCTATGGATAGTTCTGAAACATTTTCGAACCCCCAGAGCTCAGAGCCATATAATGCCGCCGGGAGTATCTGGCCCTCATAAATCGCCATGGCCGGGGAGACAGGTTTGCTAGTTGACTCACGAAGCTCCCTCAGAGTCACCCCAGATGCTCTTTTGTGACCGAGTAACATTTTGGCCAGATGGTCCTTCCAAGTCATTCGACTATTTATCCGAACTCCTAGATAGTCGAATGAGTCGACCATCTCCAGGGGGGCCCCATTAAGCGAAAAGTTATTTTTAAATCTTTTGGAAGGTGAGAATGCCATCAATTTAGTTTTCGAGGTGTTGATGATTAAGCCTCTGTTAGTGCAAAAGGAGCTAAATCGATTCAAGAGTTTTTGCAGACCCACTGGGGATTTGGAGATCAATAAGGTGTCGTCGGCGAAGAGTAGGGTGGGGATTCTTTCCCCCGCCAGGGATGGGGCATCCAACTCTTCCCCTTTCAGATGGTCCACCACTCCATTCACAAACAGGGAGAAAAGAGTCGGGCCATGACACAGCCCTGGCGTACTCCCCTCCTCACAGGGACCCTATCCGTTAACTGGCCCTGGGTACCCCACCTGATCCTCGCATAATTCCCCTCGTGGAGCTTTACAATTAAACTCAAGAGTCTGCCGGGGAATCCCATCCCTCCTAGGATCTCCCATAATTTAACCCGAGGGACCAGGTCAAAAGCTGTTTTAAGATCTATGAAGGCCATATATAAACTGCCTTTTTTGATGGTAACTGTCTTCCAATAGATAACAAAAAAGCGAAAGACCTGGTCCATCGTGCCTACCTTTCTTCGGAATCCTGCTTGGAAGTGGGAGAGGATGCTAGCCTCCTCCATCCAATCGCCAACCCTCGAGATAATGACCCTGCCAACCACTTTCTGGATTACATCTATCAGAATGATAGGTCTGCAATTGGCAGGGTCATCTCTTGCCCCCTTCTTGAACACTGTTACCACCTCAGCCCCCTTCCACGAATCTGGCACAGGGTGTCCCCTTACAATCAAGTTCATTATTGTGGCGATTAGGTTGGCCCAAGCCCGAGGTTCCGCATTCAAGAGGTCCCCAGGGATCCCATCCGGACCGGCCGCCTTCTTGGGGGTTAGGTGTCTAATAGCCACTACAACTTCAGAGGCCGTAAATGGGAGGTCGTCCACCCCTGTGGGATCCCCATCACCAGAGCTGGCTACCCCGGGGCTATTTATATCCTCATTACCGCCATATAAGGCTAAAAAGTGATTAAACCATTCCTGGCTAGTTATGTGAGCTGCTAATGGTTGCGATCTCCCTTGTCTAGCTCTGTTAATTAAATCCCAAAAAAGGTTCGGGTTCCTCCTACTCACGGCATTAGTTAGGTCTTGCCAATGCTGTTCCTCCCATTCGCGTTTAGCCAGTGCTAATACTTTCAAATAGTCCTTCCTAGCCGCTCTAACTAGTAAAGGATCCCTTGAAAGTAGGGCTTCTGTCAGATTTTTCCTTTTGCCCTTGCACTGGTCCGAATACCAAGGTTTACTTGAGATGGGGGGTGTGGTGTTTTTCCTATGGCTTTTCCCTTTGGAGGTAAAGAAGTGACTTACTTGCTCAATTGTGTGCTCTTCAAAATGTTTATCTTTAAAAAATAATCCTTAGTATACCTGACCAATTCCGTTAATCGCCTCTTGAGTCCAATTGGGGTTAGATCCATTAATATTGCATCGTCCGCATATAGCAGACAGCTTATTTTTAGATCACCCACCCCAAAGACTTTTCTACAAAACAAACTGCAAACATCCGGGCCCAACAATAGGTGGCAATCTATGCATAGTGTGCAATCTGCAGCTCATATGCCTCGAACATACAATTTAGATGCTTTAATTAAGAAATAGACAATGGGCCTTTGTAATTCTATTAGAATTTAAGTATAGTTCTTGGAATGTAGCCTGAGAGTAACTAATTTGTTTCCTGTCAAGAGATTTTTATGCAGGACAAGCCTTTGACTGCTCTACTGCTCACTATAAGGTGTCTAGTCTCAAAGATTGTAATTAAAAACTTTCTCCAACGGTCCTTCCTACTACAGCATCAATTCTCAGAGTATGGAGACTCTAATGCCCTTAATACTTCACTAAATGTCAATTCAATTTAAAATAAATGTAATTCAAATTCCATCAGTGGACAACAATGAACTTTATTTCAGTCACTTTGTAAGATTAACAACAAATGTACACAGACCATTTTGATTTCTAGTTTAAGGCAAACGTCATCTATTCTAGAACTTAGAACTCCAGTAGATGGTAAAAGTTCTGTTTTTTAATTTAGAATTGGTCAGTTGACCATCATCAGACGCCATGGACTCAACAGTCTATAATGCCGACGACACCCAACTGCTCCTCTCCCTCACCAACAAACCCACAACCTCCAGAAACAACCTCCACAGTGGAATGAAGGCCGTCACCACCTGGATGGAAGACAGCTGCCTCAAACTGAACTCAACTCAGACAAGACCGAAGTACGCATACTGGGACTCTTTCCCTTCAGCCTGGGACGACTCTTGCTGGCAAGCGTTTTTGGACCCTCTCCCAATCTGACGGGCCACACTTGTAACCTCGGCATCATACTGGAATCATCACTCACAATGAACTGTCAAATCAACACATTTTCCTCAGCCTGCTTCCACACACTCTGCCTATTTCAAAAGACACTCAGATGGGGCCCTACAGAATCCAGAAAGACCTTCAACCATGCACTCATCACCAGTAGACTCAACTACAGCAATGCACTGTATGCCATCGACACCCAGAAACAGCTAAAATAACTACAGAACATTCAAAACGCCGCAGCCAGTCTGGTCCTCTTTATCCCGCGCTGCAGCCACATCACACAGCACCTCCGACACATCCAATGGCTCCCAATCAACAATAGAATCACCTTCAAGCTTCTCACACATTCCTAAAAAAGCTCTCCACGACAAAGGACCAGCACACCTGAACCACTGCCTCGCATTCCACGTACCCGCCAGACAACTCCGTTCGGCCCAACTCTTCCTAGACTCAGTCTCCAGGATCCACAAGACCAGAAGCAATGGAAGTTCATTTTCCTACCTCTGCGCCAATACCTGCAACACCCTGCCCCTCCACCTCAAGCAATGCGCATCACTGATCCAATTCAAGAAGGACCTCAAGACCTGGCTCTTCGAAAGATCCGACACCCAGAGGGACCAGCAGCCCTCCCAAACCTAGTGCCTTGAGACCCTCATGGGTGAGTAGCCGCACTTTACAAACCACTGATTAAGTTGGCATTTCATGAACTAACATGCAAGTGGAATGGGTCTTTTTATGCTTTTACGTACTGTGGATTGTTTATATATATCAAAGAGTAACATCAGGTTATATTATGTTTGTTTGCCATTGAATTATGACTGAAAGAGGCAGTGGAATTGTGTCAATGATGGGAGATAACGTTTGAGTTACATTTATCTAGGCTATATAACTGGAATGATATTGTACCTTTTAAACAAAGCAAACAATTAGTATTATTTTTCAAGGCAGAGTCTAAGACAATAGTGCTAACCTATGAATCACTACAGAAGACACTGTTTACTTTCATTTTCTGCAGTTTCTGTGGTTTTTAAAAGCAAGGTCTCAATCAATGATCTATTTGCATAGATTGATCTTTTAGGTGGTGTGTTCGTTCACACTTTTTGAACATACAATTACATTTTAAAACGTGTGTGTAAGCATTTAAATGTCTATACTATCATCTGGTCTCACTATACAGTATGCACTAGAGTGAATGTCTTGGCAGCAAATGAAAGCTTCAATGATTTTTATAAATATGCCCTGCAATGATTTTTATTTTTTTTTTAAATTTTTGGAAAACCTTTATTGCACAGTAGCAGAAAACAAATACGGGCCTACAACCATCCGGCCGCCCTCGACATCTTTTTAAAGCACAGTAGCAGGCAATACGGCAACTCAGTAGCACCTTAAAGTAGAATGCAAGCAAATTGGGTTACACTGGAAATACGTGCACTACCGAGAAGAAGGAGAATTTAAGGTTTAATTTTACAGTTTTCGTAAAGCGTAATAAAGTATTAAATGTTAGAAAGGATCAAAGTTCAAACAATCCGTCCAAAAACGGACTTGGGTGACGTCTAGCAAAGAAAAAGCAAGCAATAATACAGAACCAAAATGGCGGCACCATGACCTCATAAAAGGAGCGATAATCACAGAACATGTTGCGTGCCAGACGCCACCCACCCCACCTCGACACAGTCCATTGACCCAGGGAAAAAGGAGAAAGGAAAGGAATCGGAGAGAAAAAGAGAAAAAATTAAGGCCCATAGAAACTGAAACTGACAAAAAGAAAATCCCCCCCCCCCCCCCACCCCCCACGCATGCAGAGGCTACGGCCTACCCACCCCCTAGCAGTGTGTCTGTCGCCCAAAAAAGAGTACCCGAAATAAAGAAAGAAAAGAAAGGAGGAAAAAGATGTACCTGTGAAACCGGAGGAGGGCCAAACTTGTGTGTCCAAAAACAACCAAACTGTATCTACCGCCACCCCACCCCCGACCCCAAGCGAAAACAGACCCAACGTCCGGCTCTCCCGTCTACCCATCACAATCCCGGAAAATCAGTCCACTAGAAGGAAACAAGAAAGAAAAAACATAGTCACCCTTGTCCCTTTCGGTCCAATGCGCCAATAAGGTATAGGATCAAAGCAGCCGTCCGGAGTAGAGCAGGCAGTCTCAGGAACCGCCACGGGACAAGGCGCTTGCCACCAATGGCTGACCAATCCAATGCCATGCGATCCAAAAATGTACAAAGAGAAGTAGTGCAATGCAGCGAATCTCCAAAGGCAAACCACCGAGGCATCAGCGACATGTCCAAGCCACAGTAGCAAGTGCCGCGAGCAGTTACCAAAGAGGGTCCAGAACATGGCGCCCAGTGGCAACTCTCCAGCCGATGTGATAGTCCAGGAGTCCCATACCGTTCCACAGCTACTGCAGACAGGGTCGCGGCGGTCACCAGTTCTAGTTCCACTGACACCCCCATGTACCTCCAACTAGGCAGCTCACCACAATCGAGCCCAAGGTGTGGCGAAGCGCCCCGCAGATGGACGCTAGCTCGATCAACAGGGGATAGCGCGGGCAAAATGGCATCCAGTCGGCTCCCCAGATCCCAGGCTTTGGCACGCATACCAGCTCGCAAGGTAGCCAGGGCGCCGAGAATATCTCCGATTCTCAGGGGCGGCTCAGGAGAGGAGGACGTTGCATCTCCATGTGCTCGTAGTTGTATGGCAGTCCTCGAGCCCCTCTACCGACATCCCTTTCCAGCAGCACGTCATTCCTTCGGCGCCCCGACAAGCACGGCCAGGTCTCGGGGACAGGGGCTTCACACTCCTTAATGGCGTTACACACGGTTGCAGTGCAGGATTAGCAGTCATGAGCACCCTCGGCAGCAGGTCGGGCCGTCAGTAGCAAGCACGGAGCGCTCGGCTCAAAATGGCCCCCGTGAAATCATCGGAAAGTGAAAGCTTGCAGAGACATCAAGGGGAAGGGATACAAAAGTATCGCTGATAGCCGCGGTTTCAAGTCAACGCGGAGATGAAGGAGAGCAAATGCCACACTGTTGCGGAGAACTCGTTACAGCAGCCGTTCGCCGCCGGCCGACTCCGACCTGCCGTCTATGGCCGCTGTTCACCTAGCCGGGGCCAGCCTCCCTTGAGAACAAAGACCTGGTTGCCGTCCTGAAACGCCGAGAAGAAGACAGGGACGTTTCACCACTACTGCCGCATGGAGCACGACGGGGAGCACACCGTCGGATGCAGCGTCGCTTCCCGAGTCCGAAACCACGATAAGAACTCAGGAGAAATTGCAGGATATTTGGCGGCACGGAAGGAAAGCGAACGGACCAGCGGAGCCGAGGGTTTAGGCGGCCATCATGGTCGCAGGCTAGGCTCCTCCCCCTGCCCTGATTAATCTATTTGTTTCTAGTATAAAGACCAGAGTGGCATTTCCTTTAGCCCCTTAAGTGCTGCGTCGGTGCATTGGCCGACGGCAGCACTACCTCCCCAGTGCTGCGCACGACCATTGGACGTCCATTCAGCACTAGTTCCAATGGACAGCGCAGCACTGGGGAGGGATGTTTACTATCATCTATGAGGTTAATGTCTGATTTGTCCTAAAGGGCTCAGTCTGTTTTTACATAGCAATGATTTTAATTAATCAAATAAAATTATTAAACAGTGGAATAACTAAACATACATGGCTATGATATTTTTGCATGAACTTTTACCACGTGAGGATGGGAAACAGAACGTAACATACACCACAATAAATAGCCAAATAAAGGCAAAATGGTAAATGTTTACCCCAATAATTCTCAGGACTCCTTCCAACGATGCAAAGATGAGGTAGATAATGCCCAGCCCAACTACACGGTGCATTACTGTGCCCAAACGAGGCCTGGTGTGATGAGAACATCAGGAGGTGGAGAAGAAGCATTAGTAACAACCACAAATACAAAACATGCTTACTGACAAGCAAGACTATAAAAAGGAACACATGGGGAAGTGCCAAATGCTTACCTCCTTGATTAAATTTAGTTTTGAAATGCTTACTAAACAGACATTTTTTATTCTAAAATTATTACTTGAAAGTTGAGAAACATTTAAAATACCTATGTATATAAATTATATGAAAACATTAGGAATGAAGAGGAAACAAAGAAATTGAGAGAAAAGATTCATGGAATAAATAAAGAATATTAAACAAACAACTCCACTGAATTCTTATTGAACTAGCTGTGTAAATGTCTGAAATTACTGTTGTTATTTGAGCTATAACGATATTCAGGAGTGCTGGACCAATGTATGTTGCCTTGTGTAATATGTATATGCCACCTGCCTATTGTGATGACATTTACCTACATTCTTTATATCAATACATGGCCAAAACCAAATACACCTGTCTAAAGAAGGACAATGTTATAACAAAATTTGCTTGCTTGATGTGTAATTTTGAAGTTGGCTTGAAACTTGTGGAGATCCCTCCATGAACATCTAATCCTTCAGTTTCATTAAACTCTTTCTTTTTTTAATGAAATGTCCAATAAATTGACAATGATTCTTGGTTTCACATCACATACAGTGTATAGTATTAATAAAGATGAATTCTAGGTATAAGGTGGATTAGGGACAGATTAAAAAACCAGCTAAGGCAAGACGGTACTGTGTTAATGCAGAAAGTACAACTAAGTAAGAAATTTCAATTTCAATGTACGAGTGGTGGTTACAATATTCATTTTATTTATTCCAATAGTAATTCCAGCAGAACATCTGCCATTGAGATTTCAAAGTAAGTCTTTCTTAGGGTTCAATACATCGTGTAAACTGCAATGAATACCAATTTCATCGGAGCATTAAATCAAGGTTGTCTAATTCTTTGAACTCCCCAATTTATTTACCTTCACATAAAAAGTGACACTATGTCTTTAATTTGTTTGCCTTGTTGACTATGTTGTACATTGTTTGTTTCTATTCAGGAAGTGTAAATGCTTAAATATTACTGCAAGCTTAAAGTTTCAAGTTTTTTTTTATTTGCATAGTTAATTAATTTCATTTAAAATCAGAATATACATATAAAACTCCATACTTCATATATCTTATGTTTATAATTCTTTCTAAAACTGTGCTATAAATAAACGAGAGGACACAAAATTTCCCAGCCACATTATTTTCGACTTTGCACATATTGTTTAGAAGCTGAGGTACTTCTTTCCAGTCAGTGATTTTTCTTTATTGACTGTAACAAAGTTCTTCAACGTGCATAGAAGTGCTTTCGGCTTGAGTAAAGGACATTTGTGCCAAACAGAGAGCATTCTGTTCAGGACTTCATATTAAGGGTTGCAACTGTTTATAACCAACTGAAATCATTGCCAGCTGTTGTACTGGCAGTTCATTTTGGTATAACCTCAGCAACTATACTGGCTAACAGCACGGTTGTAGTTCATTAGAAGCAAACAATACTTAATTCCTGTCCTTACTTCCTTTCCCTAGTTATACCCATATTCAGTGAGAAGGTTTATAAAAGGACCTCTTCAAGCCTCCTTGTGGTCTTGCATTTATTCCATACGACTAGGTTGTTTAGTAACTACGTTCCTGCCATTTTCTTTTCGCAAAGCCTCAGAAATTTTACTAAGCAGTAATTCAATTGTGGGTCGTTAGATGCAAAACATGCCAGCACTCCCTGCCTCCTGGTGCGTACCCCTCGCTGAATAAATGGATGTTTTAACATAAAGTTATGTAGAAGAACATAGTAAATGCCTCAGATCTTCTGGCGCTGAACCACATAGGCGGCACGTAAAGCCCGCTTTCTTATTTTGCCAGGGTGGAAGCTGTTGTATGCAGGGTAACAGACCAAGTCTATACTATAAGAAACTGTTTTTTTTTTATAGTTTTAGCATAGCCCAGGGTAAAGTAATTTTGAGTGACTGGCTCCGTACAGGTATTCAGAGTCATCCATCAGTGAGCCCTTCCAGAGAGAGATGCCTTGTCCTCCAACCACGAGAGATATTACTTACAAAATGGCACTCTGTGTTTTGGCCAAGGCCATGTAGCAGCAAAACGTGTTATAGTTTTTGTTGCAAATAAATGAATTTCAATTCACCCCCCTACCCCCCCCCCCCGCTTGAAAATTAAAAATGGGTCCAAAAACAATGATTTCCCATATGAAAGTTTGCTCTCAGATACAGAAAAAACAGTGGAATAGAATTACACCAATTTTGGCAAAGCAGTTAGAATTTTACTCTCACAGCAAACCTTTTCTGATTTGTCGTATATCTGTTCAGTTGATATAGATGATTTAAACTGGTGATCCAGATAGGTATGAAGGGGCTAAAAAAACAAGTAGGTCATGCGGTACCAAACATTTTAAAAATAGGGCCTTGTGATTACCTGAGGAAGCTGTATCCCCTATAAGCTGTTTTAGTACTGGTACAGAGTAATCGGATTGGCTGGCCGCATCTTAGAAAAAAATTTTGCAATCACCATTCCAGAACTCTGGGATTTGGCCCCAGTGTTCGGAAATTGTGTTGTTTTTAATTATAAAAAGTTCAAGCGGGCACAGTAGGGACACAATTAACCTCCATACATTTCTAACGAGGACCCACTCATAGGTAAACATTTGAAAAAGAAAAATTCGGCCACGGGTACCACAGTAATTGGTTTAAAAACATGGCTTTACCGTGAGGTCCTGAGGTACTCCTTCAGGATCTGCTGCTTTGTACAATATGAGGAAGGTTGTTATGGGGGGGATTTTACTGCATTCCTGAAAAATCCAATTTAACCTGTCATTAGGGATATATCTGGGGTAAGGAGAAGTAATTGGCAGGGGCACAAGCTACAGCGAGCTCAGTAAACCGTAACTTATCAATTTCAAATTCATTTTTTTACTATATGTATGTGTGTGGATTCCTCTCAGAGAGAGACAATTAGCAGTACTTGCTTTCAGCTTGAATTTATCATCCCTTTAATACAGTTACACTTTAATTCAATGTGTATGCAACAGCAAACATTGATAATGCTCAGCAAGATGACACTGCATCCTTGGAGTATGCATACATTTAAGTACTTTCCACCACTCTCACACACAGTCTTCTCTCTTCCTCACTATTTACCTCTTCCTTTTTTTAATCCTTGTACTATCTTAGAACTACTTGAAAGAGCAGTTTATTGGTCCTTATTCTGCGCTTATCTGACAGCTCATGATGGGAAATTTGGTTAATGCTTGATCCAGCTTTCATACTATATTGGAATTCTCAATAAAGAACTGTTCAGCAAAAAACGGAGTGTGAGGACGAGGTCTTGCACCAAAAATAGAATACATCAAAGAAAGTGACAGTAGCATGAGGATTACTCAAGTTTAGACACTGCTCACTGCAACCATGGCATGCAGCCATCTCTTCAATCTTAAGGGTGATTACCAGCATTTGTGGTAGAAAAAAGTGCTGTAAGAAAATGTATTGCTAGATAGAGACTAGTCCATAAACTTCTTAAACTATTCTTAGCTTAAAATGTCCATCTTAAATTAATTGTCACATTCAAGAATGTCGGTTTGAAGGGCATATCAGATAGCAAACAATGAGAAACTGTACTCTTACGGAATCCGAATTAAAAAGCACATTTACATTTCCAAACTGTGCTTGTAGTCAGCAAGATACTTTTTCTTGTGATAAGAGAAATTTGTTCATTACATTTTTGCAAACTCCTCATAACAGTTTTGATATTACTTTCATTTTTTTTTAATCTTTTTTTTATTAAGATTTTTGTGTTACAGCACAGCACAGGTAAAATTACCATACATTATATACATTCCTTCCGCACAATTAGACATCAAAAAGTACCCTATTGAGAAATACCCAAATAAGAAGGGCACCATATAGAAAACGATAAAGAAAAAATAGAAAAAATATATAAGAGGAGAAAAAAAATCACGCCTAAAGTGTATTTTTAAGGCCCTCTTTCCACTCCTCAATGAGTCTCCAAATTCTCCTCCCAAGCAGTTTACCCTTTCTGCCTTTCCTTGCATAAATTCCATTCTCTAGGTTATTGGCAGCAAGCAACCTGGCTAAACACTGATGTAGCGTAGGGGGCACTTTGTTTAGCCATGCCTTAGCAATACACATCCGCAAGACAGACATGGCCATAAATAAAAATTCCTCATGGGGGCCTTCAGAGCCTACATTAACCCCAAATATGATCCAAACTGATGAGGGAGTAGTTTTTATCCCCAAGGACCTATCAAGAAACAACTCAACTGCTCTATGAAGTGTGTTCAACTGCGGGCAAGTACCAAAATATGGATTATATCTGCCTCCATGGAATCACAGCGAGGGCAAGTAGTACCCGAGGTACCCCCCCCCCACTGAGCTATCTTTGCAGGAGTCGGATATAGAGAATATATCGTCTTATAGTGCTGTGCCTGCTGTGCGGCTGAGCAGAGTAGTGTCCGTCCCAGGTCTAGTGAATCCTGAAAACAATCCTGATCAGTACCTAGTTTATCTGCCCATTTTATGCCAAATTTCCCTAGATCATCTGGCTTAGCTGCAATAAGTTCTGCATAAAATCTACGAATAGTACAGTCTCCCCCGCTTTCAATAATATCCAAGATTTTATCATTACTGAACCCTAAAGGCCCACCGTGTTTATTGGAAATGAAACGTACCTGCAAATATTTAATAAAACACCTCCTATCAATACCATAAACAGCCTGTAGTTCACAGAACTGAAGTACCTCGCTGGGGCCCATAAGGTCACCTAATTTCTGGATTCCATGTTCCCCCCCATTTCCACCATCACTGGATCCCTAAACATCTCCCCTGGAAGAGATGCATTCTTAAGCATGCGATTATAACTGTTAAATCTTCTGAGGCCAAACTTATTTGAGAAGGCTGCCAATATCTTATACACCGCCTGCATTGTCTTGAACCTTGTTCTTTTATAATAACTAAAATCCTTGCAATTAAAAAAGCAATTCCTCGCTTCTGTCCCTAACACCATAGCATATACATTAGTGAAGCTAGATCGATCTTCCGAATCTCTTTGCTCCTCCCAGTAGCCCCTGCATGTACTGAAGTGCCACTGCCCAGTAATACATTCTAAAATCCGGAGGCCCCCATCCCCCCTCTTTCCCTGGGAAGGGTAATGTATCAATATGCCCTCCTTGTTTTGCCATGGGCCCATATAAATATGTTCAAAATATGTTCTAATGCCCGAAACCATTTGGCCTAAAACAAAAAAAAAGTTGAATCGCCCTGAACAAGTAAAGAAATTTAGGCAAAATGATCATCTTTATCACATTTGTACGGCCCACTAATGACAACTGAAGATTATGTATCCTGTTAAGATCCCCTTTCACTTCATTGATCAATGGCTCAATATTCTGGTCTACTGACTGCCCAAATCTGCTGAAATCCTAATCCCTAGATAGATGACCGACCTTCACACCCACCTAAGGGTGCTGGTGATGTTAGAGGGCTCTATATTGAACTGCTGACTCTCGAATTGTGTATTTGACCGCTACCTGCAATTTTAACATAGTTTACTCGTGATTTGAAAAATTTGTCATTTGCTCATTTTAATTGACTTTTTGTTGTACAGGATGATCCACATTTCTCCGTAGCGCTCATAAAGCCTACCTTGACCTGATTATCGACGTCCTCGCTTGCCAGCCGATTTAGGTGCTGGGGCGATAGACGGCCGCCATCTTGGAGGTAGGCAGGTCAGCGCTCTAGTCGCTGGCTGCCTCCTTCCCTCCCAGAAAGGCTTAAAAACGCTGGGGAATCAAGCCACACCGACCTAAGGGTGCTGGTGATGTTAGAGGGCTCTATATTGAACTGCTGACTCTCGAATTGTGTATTTGACCGCTACCTGCAATTTTAACATAGTTTACTCGTGATTTGAAAAATTTGTCATTTGCTCATTTTAATTGACTTTTTGTTGTACAAGATGATCCACATTTCTCCGTAGCGCTCATAAAGCCTACCTTGACCTGATTATCGACGTCCTCGCTTGCCAGCCGATTTAGGTGCTGGGGCGATAGACGGCCGCCATCTTGGAGGTAGGCAGGTCAGCGCTCTAGTCGCTGGCTGCCTCCTTCCCTCCCAGAAAGGCTTAAAAACGCTGGGGAATCAAGCCACACCGACCTAAGGGTGCTGGTGATGTTAGAGGGCTCTATATTGAACTGCTGACTCTCGAATTGTGTATTTGACCGCTACCTGCAATTTTAACATAGTTTACTCGTGATTTGAAAAATTTGTCATTTGCTCATTTTAATTGACTTTTTGTTGTACAGGATGATCCACATTTCTCCGTAGCGCTCATAAAGCCTACCTTGACCTGATTATCGACGTCCTCGCTTGCCAGCCGATTTAGGTGCTGGGGCGATAGACGGCCGCCATCTTGGAGGTAGGCAGGTCAGCGCTCTAGTCGCTGGCTGCCTCCTTCCCTCCCAGAAAGGCTTAAAAACGCTGGGGAATCAAGCCACACCGACCTAAGGGTGCTGGTGATGTTAGAGGGCTCTATATTGAACTGCTGACTCTCGAATTGTGTATTTGACCGCTACCTGCAATTTTAACATAGTTTACTCGTGATTTGAAAAATTTGTCATTTGCTCATTTTAATTGACTTTTTGTTGTACAGGATGATCCACATTTCTCCGTAGCGCTCATAAAGCCTACCTTGACCTGATTATCGACGTCCTCGCTTGCCAGCCGATTTAGGTGCTGGGGCGATAGACGGCCGCCATCTTGGAGGTAGGCAGGTCAGCGCTCTAGTCGCTGGCTGCCTCCTTCCCTCGTCTACCTCCTACACTGCCTATAAATGTGCATTATCACCAGACGGCGCAGCGGGCTGGCGCAGCGGGCGCGCCGGCAGCGCGCCGAAGTCGCGCCTAAGTCCAGCCCGTCTGCGCCCGTCCGCGCTTGGCCCGCGCTGAGTGCCAGTCCCTCCGCCTCTACATCGAGACTGATCTATTCGCCGGCATTTCTTACGGCACTACGGCCACCTAGCAGTAAATGTTGTCACAGATATGATCCAGGTACCTACTCCAATGTTCCTTTTTCCCTCTACTGCTCACACTGTACCTTTTCTATGAATATTGTGAACACCGGGATTATGGCTCCCACCTATCCGTCCTTTCCTAATGCCACCTTCATCCTGGCACTTATTAATGCGCGTTCTATGTGCAGACACAGGCAAGAAATCGCCGATCTTATACTAGACTCCCACCTAGATCTGCTGTTCATAACTGAAACCTGGCTGGATGGCGCATCAGACCCTGACTTAGTCATAGCGGTCCCCAGAGGTTTCACGATATATAGGCAGGACAGAATAGGCCAGAGAGGAGGCGGGGTTGCTATTATCGCCAGAGATAATCTCCCTATTAGGACCGCAACTATACCATCTACTACCTGTGAAGCGATAATGTTCAGTATTCTACTCACTCCCCTTTTTAACCTCAAAGGCGTACTGATATATCGCCCGCCAGGAGCACGCGCCCCCTTCCTATCCAGCTTGGGGTCGATCTTGGAATCCATAGCACTTGATGATCACTGCATGGTGCTAGGGGATTTCAATTTCCACCTCGAAAAGGCCAGCAACGCCGATACAGCTAGTCTCTTATCGGACATGGAAACATTAGGGTTGCATCAACTTATTTCTGCCCCCACCCACGAGGCCGGTCACACCCTTGACGGCATATTTACCAATTTGGAGACATTACACATCTTAGCTCTCCTTCCTATGCCATGGACCGACCACCATGTTATATCAAGCAAGTTAGCCATTCCCGATACCCACAAGACGCGAGCGGCTAACCATGCCCCCAAACAGGTGAGGGCATGGAAAGACCTAAACCTGGAGACACTTAATACGCTCCTGGTAAGAACTCCGCCTCTGTTGTCCGATGATCCCAATGTCGCCACAGATCAATTTCATAACTGGCTTAGTCAGGCCACACAGGAATTAGTGCCACTAAAATCTGTTTCCCAGAATCGAGCCTCCCCCAACGCACCCTGGTTCTCTGCCGAACTTAAAAAGCAGAAACAAACTAACAAACAAAGAGAAAGACTCTGGCGAAAGCACTATGACCCTGAGAGTAAAATACTATATAAAGAGTCACTCACTCGGTACAAACACATGATTGCGGAGGCAAAAAAAGCTTACTATGCCGAACAAATAGACAAGGCAAAAAACTCATGTAAGGAGCTATTTGATATAACTAAGCGTTTGTCAGGTGCTACGCAGGATCTCATACCCCCTCCTTCACAACATCTTTGCGATGCCCTATCTGATTTTTTCTTCACAAAAGTCAATGATATCTTCCAGGCTTTCTCCCTAAACACCAATATCGATCCTCATCCCCTTCCTCCTACGCCGCGTGACAATATAATTACACGCTTCGCTGACCTCACTATGGACCAGACGCAGAACCTCATCTCAAGGATTAAAACAGGGTCAGCACTGGATCCTTGCCCGCTCAAAGTGCTTACACCAGTTATGGACACGCTGATTCCGGTCATTACACAGGTCTGTAACGCTGTGTTCAGATCGGGCACTTTTCCTGACTCCTTGAAACATACGTTGGTTAAACCCCTACTAAAAAAATTCAATCTTAACAAAGATGAACTAAAAAACTATCGGCCGATAGCCAGTCTCCCCTTCCTGGCCAAGGTCATAGAAAAAGGTATGAACCAACAATTGTCGGAGTTTGTTGAGCGGCACCAGTTGCTTGACAACACTCAGTTCGGTTTTCGTAAATGTCATGGCACGGAAACCGCCCTCCTAAAAGCGGCAGACGATATCCGAGCCATACGAGATCAGGGGGGGACAGCAGTCATGGTCCTGCTGGATCTCTCTGCGGCCTTCGACACGGTCGACCACAAGATCTTGGCCGACCGCGTCGAACGATTAGGGGTCCATGAAACAGCGCTGGACCTACTTGTATCATTTTTGGCTAACAGAACTCAGGCGGTATCCCTTGGACCATACCAATCTTCCAAGGTGTCCTTGCCGTGTGGGGTCCCCCAAGGCTCGTCCCTAAGTCCGACACTCTTCGACATCTATGTGTCGGACCTTGCCAGTGTCATCAAAGCTTTTGGGATGAGCCTGACCTCCTACGCCGACGACACCCAATTGGTACTGGCCATCAAAGGGGATGGGGAAGAAGTGGCCAAGTTATTCACCAGGGGCATGGTGGCCATAGGTGATTGGATGGCCACGAATTGTCTCAAACTCAATTCAGATAAAACTGAAGTGGTCATCTTCGGTCACCTTTCTCCGAGCTGGTCTCCAGTATGGTGGCCAACATCGTTTGGAACTCCTCCCAGCCCAGCTCCTAAAGTCAGAAATTTGGGCATCATTTTTGACGCAGGTCTAAATTTTATGGCACATGCCAATAAGACTGCTGCAACTGCCCATATGAAACTTAGAATGATCAGGAAAATACTACCTTACCTACCTGACACCGCTGGGAGAACTCTGGTCAGCTCACTAGTCCTGTCCGCACTGGACTATTGCAATGCTCTATTTCTAAATGCACAATCCCGGGTGACTAACAAGATGCAGTCAATTCAAAATGCTGCCGCCCGGATGCTGGCGGGACTTCCCAAGTTTGCATCGGTTTCAAACACTATCAGGCACCTTCACTGGCTTCCGATACGCAGCCGTATCAAATTCAAATCATTGTGTATTCTCTACAAGGCACTCAATAACCAAGGCCCCCACTTCCTTAAACATAATCTTCATCACTATATCCCAACCCGTTCTCTTCGCTCCTCTCATCACAATCACCTAGTAGTGCCTCGTACTAGAACAGTTACTTGGGGTGACAGGCGCTTTCTGGTTGCCGCCCCCAAACTCTGGAACACCCTTCCTCCTCATATCAGGACTAGCCCTTCCCTCTTCATATTTCGCAAACAACTTAAGACTTGGTTATTTGACCAATAGTTTTACTTTGTGTAAGGTCTTCTTAACCACTGATCCATCCCTTAAGTCAGCGCCGAGACGCCTACGGGTATTCGCCGCGCTCAATAAATTTCAATAAATAAATAAATAAATAAAATAAATATCATCCACGCAAACCGCGATAGCATTTTTAATTATCTGGGTTTTAGCCCTGTTGAGCGCATACCCTGAAACCTGCCCAAATACCCAGGCTTCTGCGTCTACCTCTTCAATAGCAGTGACTGGTGCTGATGTGAAAATTGCGACATCATCTGCGTAAGCGAAGGTTTTAAACTCCTGCCCATGCATACCTAAAGGGAAGATCCTATTATATTCCAGTCTGTGTAGCAATGGATCCATATACAGAGCGAATAGAAGAGGTAAGGATGGACACCCTTGTCTCGTCCCTCGCTTGATCTGTAGCGGGCGGTGTATCCTTTGTTAATTCTCAGTCAGTCTTCAGGATCCCTATAAAGAGCCTGTATAACCTTTATATATCCTTTCCCTATACCGCCCCACCTCATGGCCCTCCAGAGGTAGTCCCAGGAGACCCTATCAAATGCCTTCTCTGCATCGAGTAACAATACAACCACTGGGTCCCCCGAGACCTCCGCTGCATCAAAGAGGGTAAACATTTGCCTAATATGTTCCCTTTCCCGGTGTGAAGCCATGCTGCGTGGGGCTAACCATGCCCTCGATCACCCTGCCTAACCTCATAGCAAGTATTTTGGAAAACATCTTTGCATCAGCGTTCATAAGTGTTATGGGCCTATAAGATCCTGGTTCTGATGGTGGTTTGTCCTTTTTCAAGATTACTACCATATCGCCCCCCCCAGGAGCTTGGAATGGAGGCTCCTTGTTGCGCTTGTACCATTGTAGCCTGCATATCCCTACTTAACACACCTTGAACATTTCTGTAAAATTCAGTCGGTATCTGATCCGGACCTGCCGCCTTACCCGAGGGGAGGTTTTTTAATTCAGAAACCATCTCATCTAGAGATATAGGGAGATCCAGAGCTATCTTCTCCTCCTCAGGGAGAACCGGGTGTAGAATGTCCTTTAAGTATTCCTGAATGGGTGCTACATCACTTATTTTGTTTTGATTATACAATGCCGCATAAAAAAGTCTAAAGACTTCCCGTATTGCCCCGGAGTCTGTAACTACATCTCCTCTATCATCTAAAATCTCCTTTATTTCCCCTGCTGCCATTTTCTGTCTTGTACGTATTGACCGAATGGCCCCTTCTCTCTCACTTAATTCATAGCACCTTTCTTTTTTTACCAAAAAACTAGCTGCTGCTTTGCTTGCGATACTCTCGCTTGCCTCAGCTTTACCGACTGCAATTTTAAGAAGTATTTGCTCGAGGGGCACTTTTTGCTGTATAGCGACATTCAACTCCTCCTCAGCCAACATTTTAATAAGCTTTTCCTGTTTTTTCTTATATAGTGTGTAGCTCAAAGTCTCCCCTTGTGCCCCTGCTTTGAAAGTATCCCAAGCAATACCGGAGGAGGTACTTCCTCTGTTCATCTCCAAGTATGTTCTAATCCACTCCTTCATATGATTAACATATGGTTCATCCTTTAATAATGCCCTCTCAAAAGTCCAGTTGTTCTCCCGGTTAGCGACCTCCCTAGCTTAAGAGTGATTATTAGAGGATTGTGATCGGAGATTATTCGTGGTTGTTTTTCTATCCGTGTTCTTGCAGTAAGGGAGTTAGATACTAAAAAATTATCCAATCTCACGGAGATCCTGTGTGGTGCTGAATAAAATGTACTGCCAGTGCCTCCCGGAACAAACCAAGCCCAAAGGTCTGTTAAAGAGTTGATGATATGCCAAGTTGACTATTGCGCGACAAGTCTTTTTCTAATGGCCGGTATAGGTCTGCCCCACCTCTGTGCCCAAACCAGTCAACCCATTGATATTGAAGTCCCCACAATAAATGATAGGTTCTGGCCATAAGGGTAGTTTCGCATCCAAATACTCAAAAATATCTGGGTCATCTTCAGTAGACCCATAGATTGATACTAAGGTGAAGGTCTCGTCCTTAGTAGTACATTCGAGTAGGACCCACCTCCCTCATTGATCCTCGTCCTTTCTCGTGACTATTTTCTCCCCTCTTTTAGCAAGTACAGTGACTCGCCGAGTTTTTGACCGTTGCTTTGTATGCACCAGCACCGAGAGTCCCAGCTGCTCCAGGAGGTAGCCTTTTGTCCCTTCTATGTGTGTCTCCTGTAGGCAAGCAAGATCTAAATGCATTGACCTAAGGAGTGCTGCCACCCGCAGCTTTTTAGTGCCATCATTGAGACCGCAGACATTTAATGATGCAATCCGGATGCTCATTAGAATATATCATATTGCTGTCCTGCCTTTCCCATCCGTACCTTGAAAAAACTAGAAAAGTGTGCTGTGTCTGCTGGGTGTTCTCCCATGTTAGATCTGGGGGTCTCTAGTTGGCAAGAGTTATCACCTTTGTCCAAATAGGGACCCTTACTTCTAAGTCCGGATAAGGGGATTACACTCCTTAATAACCCTTGGTAGCTTGGCACGAGCAGACAGGCTTATCTCGGAGGCAGTGTGTTAAGCATTTGTGATTATACACAGTAATACAGTGAAAACACTACAGATGGACACAACACAGGTTTTTAAAATATAAGTATTCTTTATATAGACTTAACACAAGACCACAAACGACAAAAATCCACAATACTACACTTAAGATTACTTAAAAGATGATTAAAGTCTCTTAATTCAAGTTGTTGGTAAATGCGACAAAGTTCTCAACAAAGTACCTGGATGTGTAACGCAAAGTAAACAAAAGGCTCGCTAAAGGGGAGATGCGTCTGTTCCGTGATCCGGGGGAACGGTTGCGTCCTTCCTGTGATGCGACAGCAGACAGCTTCGATGAACATACGCTTCCAGGGAGATGCGGCGAAGGCTCGCTTCTCCGGCGTTGCGATGATTTCAGCTGCAGCGGCGACATGCTTCTTCTCGATGCATCGGGCTTCCAGCTCCCAGCGGCACACAAGTGTCTGAAGTCAGAATTCCCAGCAAGGAAATTCAGGAGTGAGCTGGAGGTGAAGTCTTTTGTCCCTGAGACTTCAGCAGGAGGCAAGCACAGTTCAAGCCCTTGGAGAATATTCTGTAGATGAAAGTCCTTACAAAGTTCCTTCTCCTTTCCCTTGGCAATGAAGCAACCACTGCAGGCCAACCCAGCAAACAGCACACTGGCAAAGGGGCAGTCCAAACTCCTGCAGCTTCCCTGGTTCTTCGCCTTGGCAGAAAGGTTTCTTGTTCCAGAAGTGATCTAATCTCTTGGGAGCAGGGTCCCAATATTTATACCCCAAAATCCTTTGTTCTCTGAAGGCAGAGAGGCCTCTGCCTAGTCCAAACCAGTTCCTGAGCACTTTGTTTACATGACTCTTCTTCCTTTCACTGTGCAGGGCAGAGACATCAGACGCCCCACAGGAGGTTGAGACGGCACAGGGGACGGAAAATTCAGCTCTGGAGCACTCTGTTGACATGATTCCTCCTCTCCTTTCACAGTGCAGGGCAGAGACATCAGACAAGCCACAGGGGCTGGAGCCATCATTGTAGAGGGAAGTTCCCAGCCCTATTCAGGTCCCAGGTGAAACTCCTCCCTCCCATCTAGATGCCGATCTCTCTATTCACCACTGGGCTGCCCCAGGCTGTCTCCTGGAATTTCCCAGCCCTGTCACACACAAACCCAGACAAGGAATACACAACCCATCAGAGGCAGGCTCAAATGATTAGGCAAGCAAATACCTGCTTTCTAAAAGTGGTATTTGCAAACACAGAATATTAAAAGATACTTTACTAAAAGATACATTTTATTATTC
The DNA here is from genome assembly GCF_964263255.1 of Lissotriton vulgaris. Classification (NCBI taxonomy): domain Eukaryota; kingdom Metazoa; phylum Chordata; class Amphibia; order Caudata; family Salamandridae; genus Lissotriton; species Lissotriton vulgaris. The sequence continues at coordinate 1,122,969,259 of NC_141694.1, forward strand.
TGAGTTCAGGCATACTAAATTCGTATTTCTACCATGTTCCCCGAGTCCGTTAGGATTATAAGAATGTAATAATCTTAACTGCCCATTATGGCCTATGAGAACAGGTAACCTTCAATAGTGAAAAACGAAAATGGCCGTAACTCACTATTAGTACATGCTACACACATCAGAGCATGTCCTACCTTATAGTTACAATGCACCCTGCCATTGGGCCTACCATAGGGGTGTCTAATATGAAGCAAAGGGAAGGTTTAGGGACTGGCAAGTGGGTGCACTTGGCCAAGTCGACTTGGCAGTGCTAGACTGCACACAGGCCTTGCAATGGCAGACCTGAGACACACTTTAGAAGCTGCTTCTGTGGGTGGCACAACCAGTGCTGCAGGCCCACCAGCAGCATTTGATTTACAAGCCATGGGCACACATGGTGCACTGTACTAGGGGCTGATAGATAAATAAAATAACCCAATCATGGAATCCAATCAGTATATCAATTTAACATGGGGAGCACTTGCACTGTGGCACTGATTAGCAGTGGCACAGTGCCCAAAGCATAAATCCAGCAAAAACATTAAAACAGAGGAGGCAATCCGTCAAAAATGCAAGGCAGACTCACGCCAATGATGTCAGGTCTAACACCCCACTTAAGCCCCCTCCCTCCCCCAACCCTCCACCCCTCCTGCCCCTCCCACCATCCCTCCCCCCAGAGCCACCTTCCCCTCCCCTTACAGGCAAATAGGTCAAGAATGACCTATGAGTGACCGCTTTTGGATTGCAGCCATCGCAACCATCTCCCTCCCATATGTCAATCAAGCCTCATTGTGGATACCCCCTGACCCCTGAACCAAACCAACACGGCCAACTTATGACCCGGCCTAAAAAAGCCCCTGTGTAGCCCAGAGTCCCTTGCCCTGTGCCTTAACTTAAGCAATTCAACCACCCTTCTGTCCCTTTAATTCCTCCATGTACTGTTGTGCTTTACCTTCTGAAAAAAACATTTTGACCTGCCTCCGACCCTAGGGCCTGCAAGGGAGAGATTAACTGCCTTAGCCTCCATCTTCTCTCAACAGTAGCGTGGCAGAAGTCGGGTCTGGCAAAAAAAAGTGATGTCTTTAAATGAGCGCTTAGACTCCGGCTTTGCCTTGTCCATAATTTCTTGTCTAAGCAGGTAATTACCCACATAGACCAGGATTGCCCTGGGCATACCCTCTTGCGACCCCCTATGCCCTTTCCTCAGTGTAAATGGAAACCGATGCGCTATCTGAACTTCATTCTCCCACTGCCAGGCTGGTGATTCTGGAAAGGCGCCCTTCAGTAAATTGACAACAAATAACCTGACATCTTGCCCTCCACCCCCTCGGCCACACCCAGTAGTCTTATATTGTTCCGCCGCTGCCGATTCTCGAAATCCTCCCACTTCCACTGAACGTCCTCCTCCATCTTTTCTTGTGTTTGTTTAAAAGTCTGCCAGCTGCTAACATCATCCTCCAACCTTCCCGTTCTTTCCTCGACCTGTGTCACACTGTCCGCCACTTCTTCATACAATTTGTTCATTTTCCTCAGTAAATTTTCTATCTTTTTTGTTGCCTGCCTAGCCCTGCAGCTCTCCATCCTTGCGTCCCTCTGAATCTGCTTTAAAGTGCTAAACAGTAACTCCAGTGAGGCGGGCTGAGGCGGGGGGGGATGTTCCCCTTCTAGGCTGAGTGAATTAGTACCATCCTGGTACATTTGTGAGGTAGCGGAATAGTCCCAGACTAATTTCTTAGTGGTATCCGAGGGGCTCCCAGGCGGGTTAACTCTAATTTTAGACCTTCGCTTCCTCTGCATGCTCTTTATATTGGAAGCACTGGTCCCTGAGTCTGAGTTCTCACCTGAGCTTGCTTCGCTAGATAACAAAGACTCGGAGTCCTCGTTCAGAGAAAAAAAACAGTCTCCCTCAGGTGAGCCACCCCCCCTCTCTCTGGTAACCCTTGCTGTTGCAGAACCGTCGCATCATCCAGACTTGCCAGGAGTGGGTCACATCCCCACGTACTCACAGTTTGATATGGAGTGTTAAAACCGGCTTTCACAATGGTCTGCACTCTCAGTTCCTCCTTATTGCCCACAAGCGACATGGCCAGGGTTCCAATATTGTCAGGGAGCGCTTTCTGGGCTCCCCAGTCCTTTCCAGGGCCTGCCTTGCCGCTCCTCTGCTCACTAGACAGAGCTAGTGCTGCTGAGTCTGGGCGTTGCTTGGCAACATTTCTATCGGCGTCCTCGAGGACGGTGCCGCTTTCGCTCTTCACTTTCCCCACGTCAGCATCTGACAGCTCCGGCACATTGGCGGTGAAGGCTTCAACCACGGTAGGCTGTCGCATTGCAGCGTCCTTGGATTTGCTACTGTCTTTTGTGAGCTTCTGTAGCGGGGAGTTTCGGGCATTATCAATGATCGCGGCCTCGCTGACATTTCCGTGCTGTTCCCCATTCTTTTTCGAGATTGTAATGGGAGCCCCCAGAGCCGTGCCTGAAGAGCGCTGAGCCGCACCCAGGGCTGGGGTGTCTTTACTTGTCATTCTCTTGTTGGGGTTCCCCGGCTCCTTTTGCTCTTTCACCTGCTTGGGGACACGGGGGGGCATTGTGTGTGCTGCTCTTTTCCGAGAAAGAAATGCGGCAATCCTTATAAAGCCGATCTGGATGATTGAGATTAGTGAGGCTGTTGGAAATGCTAGCCAGCTTGCGGTCCCGAAATCCATTTGCCTTGTTGCCGCCAGAAGTTCCGAGCCTCCAGGGGTCCACAGCGTCCTAATCAGAGCTCCATCCTAGGTCAGGGAGGGAGAAGGAGAGATTGCGACTGTGCGCTACAATCTAGCAGCGGCCATCATGCACCCTCGCACCTTCGATATTACTTTCAAATGTTTTTTCAAAAGTGTAAAGCACTCTTAAGGGCAACCCGTTTGGAGCCATACAAGATATCCAAGATATTTAGAAAAGTAAAATACTAAGAAATATCAGCCAACCGCTAAAGGGACATGGTTTGTTATCTGTCATTTAAATGGTGCAAAATGAATAGTTTCTTACCTGTTGGTGTACTTTTGCAGCTTGAAGAATTTTCTGGATTCACGTGCTGTGTGTTATTCCGCCATCTAGTGGTTGGGTTCAGAATTGTAGTATTTCTTTCCTTTTTAGTTCTCGCCTGCCGATGCGCTTGCGCATTCGAGCTGGCGAGAGATATAGGGGCTTATCCGAGTTTTACCAAAGTGGCGATTTGATGCAGTGCACGTGCGCTTTTAGGTCAATGCGCAAGCGCAATGAGTTAAAATGCACGTGCACAGCATCAAATCTTCAGCCATCTGTTCCCCAGCTTGGTGCCGCCAGCAGCTCTTCAAAGGTTTTCTCCTCCCCTGCCGGCCGTACTTTCACTTTCACGGCCGGTAGGCCGTGTCTCGTTTTTTTTAACTTTCAACACAACTCTGGGCTGGTCTTTAATAACGATACCCCCACCCTCTCACTCGAGCTGCTTGAAATGGCTTCTCTCCTTCCCCATGCTCTGTCACGAGCCTCTGCCCCCCATTGTCCTCTCTACCAGCCTCCTCCTTTCCCCAGCGTTCACCCCCCTCCTCGCTAGCCTCCTTCTAGCCAACACCCCCTTTCTCACCATCCTCTCCCATGTTGTACTCTTTCCTCCCACTGCTCTCCCTCACTAGCAGCTCCTTTTCCATTTAGCTCGTCCACTGGTTTTCTTCAGTAGCATTTTCCCGGATCCCTCCTTTTGCACCAACCCAGACCTCCCCATATCTCCCCCTCCCCAGCAGTCTACTTTAACCTCCACCCCACCTCTTGTGCACTCTCCCGTTTGAGGCTCCCTTTAGCAGCCCCCCTGCCCAGACCATGTCACTACTCCTCTTTATCTCTCGCCTCAAACCGTTCTCCCTCACAAACTTTGTTAGGACGTCCTGCCCTCCACCTGCTGTCTCATTTGCCCCCCCCTTTTGCCTCCGTCACGTTCCTCGTGGGAGAACCATCTATTCGCTAACCCCGCCCACCTAAACACGCCCTTACCATCACCCCTTCACTGTATTCCAGGTGTTCATTGGTTTCCTGCTCTCCCTCAGAGCCTCCTCTCCACCCTCTCCACTGCTGCTCTTCCACACTAGCCCCTTGCGGCTCCTCTTCAGCACTCTCGCACTGTGGCAGTCCCTCACCACCTCACTCCTCCTGTAGCTTTGGATTCCTGCTCATCCTCAGTGCCTGCTCTCCACCCCCTCTACTGCTGGTCTTCAACACTAGCCCCTCGCGGCTCCTCTTCTGCACTCTCACGCTGTGGCAGTCCCTCACTACCTCACTCCTCCTATAGCTTTAGTTGCCTGCTCTGCCTCAGAGCCTCCACTCCACTCCCTCCCTTCGCACTGTGGTTGTCCCTCACTAGCTCACTCCTTTAGCTTTGGTTTCCTGCTCACCCTCAGTGCCTGCTCTCCTACCCCCTCCACTGCTGCTCTTCCACACCAGCACCCCGCTGCTCCTCTTCTGCACTCTCACGCTGTGGCAGTCCCTCACTAGCTCACTCCTTTAGCTTTGGCTTCCTGCTCGCCCTCAGTGCCTGCACTCCACCCCCTCTACTGCTGCTCTTCAACACTAGCCCCTCGCGGCTCCTCTTCTGCACTCTCACGCTGTGGCAGTCCCTCACTACTCCTGTAGCTTTAGATGCCGGCTCTGCCTCAGAGCCTCCTCTCCAACCCCTCCCTGCTTCTCTTTCACATCAGCCACCTCACGTGCTCTCCTCTCTGCCCTCGCAAGCTCACTCCTGTACCCTAAGCGTCTTGCTGTCCCTCATGCCACCTCGTTTGCACCCTCCCACGTTGCTCTTCCACACCACCCACTCATGTGCCCCCCCTCGCCAGCCCCCTCTTGTGCGCTGATCCCCCAGAGCCTCCTTGTGTGCCCCTTTCTTCTCTCACCAGCCTCCGCGTGCGTCGTCCTCTGCCCTCATGAGCTCTCCCTCACATGCCTCCTCTGTGCCCGCTACCCCCGCCCTCTCACTCGAGCTGCTTGAAATGCCTCCTCTCCTTCCCCATGCTCTGTCACGAGCTTCTGCCCCCCCAGTGTCTTCTCTACCAGCCTCCTCCTTTCCCCAGCGCTCACCCCCTCCTCGCTAGCCTCCTTTTGCACCAACAGACCTCCCCGTATCTCCCCCTCCCCAGCCGTCTACTTTAACCTCCACTCCGCCTCTTGTGCACTCTATCCCGCCCTCCATCACTCTACCATCCTCACTCACTCTATTGCCCTCCCTCTATCGCCCGCCCTCTACTGTCCACCCTCTATCCCCCTCCCTCTATCTAACATCCTCCCTCTATCTCTCTATCGCACTCACTCTATATATTGCATCAACATAGCATCACTCAGCACCACTACTGCGTCACTCAGGGGCACCACACATCACTATGCGCAACAACATCACTTAACGCCACAGCATTACTTGTAGCCAAAACAACATCACTCAGCGCCACAACACCATCAATCTGTGCAACAATTCAACAACAACTGGTTCAATTCTTTGCTAGCAATGTTTCAAACTTTATTACAAATGTCAGAACAATATGTTAAAGGTTATCACTTCTGTTCATGTTAAAACATTTTTATTTGTCAGGTCAATACGTGTAAGACAGGGGAAACTATATATTGTACCTTTACTAATGCTATAGATTTAACATGTGATAATTTTATAACTATTGCCATTTGTAAAAACTTAATACTTTTATATTTTGCACAAAAAAAAACATTTTCCACATCAAAAGCTCAAACTTTTCTATTGCGAGACCTATTGCATTTCCAATGCTTGTTGTTGTTGGTGGGGAGCGACATACTACCATTTGGTGTCCTCCTGTGATGTCGACGGGCTTCCTTCGGAAGCTCCCACCTTTGGTCGCCATCTTCGGATTTTTAGGTTTTTTTTCTTCTCCTCCTATTCTTATTCTTCCTGGCGGAGGAGGGTGGGTTCGCTAGTGAATCCAGAAAATTCTTCAAGCTGCAAAACGTTTTAGATTCACATGCTGTGCATAGAGTTTGTAGCGGTTTGCTAGTCTTGTAGTGGTTGGGTGGAAGATGAGCTTTGGTTTGTGAATAGATGTTGTAAGACCTTTTGTCCTACTTGTGCTTCTTTATTAATTTGAATGTCCACACAGTAATGTCTTGTGAATGTGTGCAATGAAGACCATGTTGCAGCCATGCAGATGTCTTGAATTGGAGTATTAGCTAGAAAGGCAATAGTTGCTCCTCTCTTTCTTGTTGAGTGTACCCGTGGGGCAACTTGTAAGGCCTGTCCTGCTTGCCTGTGGCATAACTGTATGGCTTGCGCAAGCTATCCAATGGTGTTTTTGGTTACTCGTCTTCCTTGAAAACTGGTTGCAAAGGATACAAAGAACTGTTTCGTTTTCCTGTATTCCTTGGTTCTTTCAATGTAGTTCATGACAGCCCTGTGTCAAGTGTGTCCAAAGCTATTTCTGTTTTTGTCTTTGGGTTTTGAAAGAAACTTGGTATTTTTATACTCAGATTTATGTGGAATCTTGATACCACTTTTTGTATGAACTGAGGATCTGTCCTTATGACAATCCTGTTGCTAAGTATTTGGAAGTACGGTTCCTGTAATGTTAGTGCCTGTAGTTCACTAACTCTGCAGAAGGATGTTATTGCCACTAGAAAGGCAGTCTTTAGCGTCAGCATTTGTTGTGTCGCTTTGTGCAGTGGGTCGAATGGTGCTTTCATCATTTGTGCTAGAACTATGTTCAGGTTCCATCCGGAACCATTTTTGGAGGTGCAATTCTTTTTGCTCCTTCTAGGAACTTTTTGAACACATGTGAAGCGAAGAAACGTTTCCCTGTTTCTCCTATGGTACAAGCTACAATTGCTGCTAAGTGCACTATCAATGATGTATAGCATAATTTACTTTCCAGTAAATGTGTCAAGTACTTTAGCACTGCTCTCTCCTTTGTAATCTTCTTTAAAAAACGTCTTTTAAGACACCATTGTGTATATCTCTTCCACTTCACTATATGACATTTCCTTGTTGTTGGTTTCCTAGTTTCTCTTAGAACAGCCATTGTGCTTTCTCGTAGTTTGAGATGTGCGAATTCTAAATCCTCAGGAGCCAAGCCTCTAGGCCTGAGCTCTCAGGTTCTGGGTGAAGTACTTTTCCATTTTGCATTGTAAGCAAGTCTTTTTTATTTGGCAGTTTGTGCATTGTTCTTTGGGACTTCTGCATTATTTCTGAGAACCAAGTGTGCCTGGCCCACTGTTGGGAGAGGAGAATCATTGTCATTTGGCTGCTCTTGCATTTGGTGATCACCTTGTTCATTAAGGGGAAGGGGTGAGGGGGGAAGCGTAAGCAAATATCCCTGACCAGTCTATCCATATCGCTTTCCCTAGGGACTGACTGCAAGGTCGCCTGGATGCGAAGTTTTGGCATTTTGAATTGTGGGGTGTTGCAAATAGGTCTATTTGTGGTGTCCACCATTTCCTGAATTTTTTTGGGAGTTCTGCTTGATTAAGTTCCCACTCGTGGGATGATGTTGTTTGTCTGCTCATTCGGTCTGCTTCTACATTGTTTTTCCCTGGTAGGTGTACTGCGAGCTATTAAGTCTATTCCCCTTGGAATTGGCCTTCTACAAATCTCTTAAGCTAGCGTTGAGTGCTACTGTGTTTCTCCTCGTTTGTTTATGTAAAACGTTGTTGTGTTGCTGTTTGCATCAACACCCTTTTCCCATATAGCTCTTTCTGAAAGGCTTTTAGGGCTAAAAACACTGTTTTCAACTCCAAGACAATGATGTGTTTCACAGCATCCTGCGGTTTCCACAATCCCCTCATCTTGAGGTTGTTCATGTGTGCTCTCAATCTCATTAGGGACGCATCTGTTATGGTCACCGTCAGAGTTGGTGTTGTGAAAGGTCTGCCCTGTGCTATGTTTGTTTTGTTTTACCATGCCATGTCCTGATGAACTGTCTGCGTGACAACCACTAGATCTTTCCAACTACCTGTTGCCTGTGACCATTTCTGCTGAACAGTTGCATGCGTAGGCGCATGTTGGGGACTAAATCAATGCATGAAACCATCATTCCCAGCAGTTTTCCCACTGTCCTCGCTGTCAGAGCTTGCCTCCCTGTGGTATAGATGTGTCTCCTTCAGTAGTGCTAATGTTGTCCTCACACTTGGGAACACCTTTCCTAAGATTGTGTTGATATGTGCTCCTAAGAACACCTTTTGTTGTTCTGGTCCTGTTGATGATTTGTCCCAGTGTATTGAGAAAACTAGTTGAATTAGTGTTTCTATTACTTGCTGTATATGCGGTTAGCATATATTGTAGGAGCTTGCTCTTACTAACCCGTTGTCTAGGTACAGGTAAACATTAATTTCTTGTCTTATTACATGAGCGGTTACCACAGCCAGTCATTTTGTGAAGACTCTTTGTGCCGATTTTAGCCTGAACGCTAGTACCTTGAACTGGTAGTGTGTCTTGTTGACCACAAATCTTAACAGACGTGTGTCTCTTGTTCATGGGAATGTGCAAGTACGCATCCTTTAAGTATACGGTTCCCCTGCAGTCTCCTGTTTGCAGCTGAGGTATTACCTTTTGCAATGTTGTCATATTAAATCTTTGAGTCTTTATGAATTAATTTGTTGAGGAACCTTAGATCTAGTAATGGTCGTAAAGTTCCGTCCACCTTTGAGATAAGGAAGTACGTGGAGTAAATGCCCTTGTTTCTTTCCTTGTGTGGTACGTGCTCTATTGCATGTTTGTTCAGAAGTTATTGTACCTCTTGGAGTAATTGAGCTAATTCCTTTTTGGAATGTATCTTTTTAGTTGGTCTTTTGTTTGGAGGTTTCTTTGCCAGCTCTATGTAGTACTTGTGCTGTATTATGTTTAGTATCCATTTGTCTAAAGTTATCTTTTTCCACTCTTTGAGGAAGTATGTTAAACTACCTCCTACTGGTGCAATATGTTGCAGCAACCGTTTGCTTTTCCTTTTGTGTAGCACACTCAGTGATGTCCTTAGAGTGTGTACAAGTTTTTGAGTGAAGTCCCTTGGTGGCGGTTTGAGGTGCCCTCATTGTGGCTGGCCTCTTCCCTGAGGGTGTCCTCGAAAGGATTGCCTACCCAGTTGGTTTTACCTATTCTGCTGCAGCACCTGTTGTTGTCCGTGGCTTACTCCTTGGTAAATCTGTTGAAAAGCTTGGTGCGAAGTTGTAGGTTGGTGGTTACCTCTGCCCACTGATCTCCGGGAGGGTGTGCCTCTACACATGCCTCTACACATGCCTCTGAAATGCAGGGCAACCATAGACCTTGCTGTTTCATTGTCTTTCTTTAATTGCTTTCGTTTTTCATCCACCACACTGCCAAATAGCTGTTCTCCATTGAAAGGTGAATTTAGAATGTTAATTTGCACCTCTGGCTTGAAACCAGAGATTAACAGCCTGGCATGCCTCCTTTCGGTGATGCCGATTGCCATTTGTCTGCTGGCTGCTTCAGAAGCGTCTACAGCAGATTTTAAACATGTTTGCCATGTTTTTCCCCTCCTCCACTAAGTAGTTTGCCCAACTTTGGTATTACTCTGGTAGGTGTTTTAACAGCGATCCAATTTCTTCCCATTGTTGATATGCATGCCTGTTGACCAAAGCATTAGAATTCGCTATGAGCCATTGAATTGCCACATTTCTCTCAACCATCCTTCCCAGAAGATCCATCCTTTTGCTCTCTTTGTCAGGTGGAGGGCCTACATTAGTAGGCAAATTCGCTCTCTTTCGAGCTGTAGTAGCTATAATTGAGACAGCTGGCACTGAACCCTTGATGTACATAGGACCCTTAGAGGAATGCTTGCATTTTTTCTCTCCTCTTGGTGTGACCGCCTTGCATGTGGCTGGTTCTTTAAAAGCTTCCTTACCTTGATCCAAAACACTTGGCATACTGGGAAGGAATTGACTCCTTGTTTGGGTAGGCAGTAAAGTTTCTATCAGAAAACATGATTGGTGTTTTGCTTCTTCCAATTGCACTCCATAGGTGTCTGCTGCTTTCTTTATGACTTGGTTGCACATTCCAATGTCATCTTGTGGTGAAGGCTTCAATGGATATGGCTCCACTGCTTCTTCTGGTGATTCGGTGTCAAGATCTTGCCATTGCAGGTCTTGAGCCTACGAAGTCGCCAAACCTGCAAAGGTTTGCTCCTCTTCCTCTACCTAATCTTCAAAGAAGAATTCTTCTTCTTCTTGTGGTTCAGGAATTGTTGGTGGCTGTATTTCGTCGACATGAATTTTGAAAAGTTTCATCTTTTCGTCGATATCTTTCTTGCTTTGCAAGATACTTGCCATTTCTGCTTCAAGTCTTTTTCTTCATCTCCTCCGCGTGAATATTGTCGGCGAGACTTTCCACCTTTCTTTTTGTGCTTGACGGTGCTGATGCAGCTGTGAAAGTCTTTTTTGGACGTCTGAGCGTCCTTTTCGTGACTGTCTTCCGACGTCTTTGAACTTTTGACGGTCTTTTTTGCCATCTCGGAATCCTTGTCTAAAGAACCAACGGATTGTTTTCCATTGGACGCCCTAGCGGACATTGAGTGTTTTGACGCCGAGGCTCTTTTTTAGGGTTTAGTCAGTTTTTCTGGACTTGCTTATCTTTATCGATGTCAACGGTTCCCTTACCTCCTTTGGAGTCTTCTTCTTGACCTCAACCACTGTGATGTCTGTTTCCGCTTCGCCTTCTTGACCTTCGGCAACGTTGTCCTCATCTTAGCTGGAGGCACTCAGGTCTCGAAGCGATGGTGGTGGGTCTTGACCCTGCATGTTATAATTCGCTCTTCTCTGCCTCTCTTGCTGTCAACGTCTTTTGGGTGAGAGCTGAGCATGTATTTCACTCGTCGCTTCGGTGATCCAGTGGCAGGCAAAGCTTGCAGGCTGGATGCGTATTTGTGGTGACAATTGTCATAGAATTTAAAAAGGTGTCTTGTCCATTTCCGCATACAAAGAGCCCCCTGCATGTGCGGTCTTTGTGTCGTCGAAGTTTTGTATCTCCTTCTTTGTCGCGCTCCGGCTCGTAGGATCGAAGTCCGGTAAGTCGAAGACCCTTTCCTCCTGTTCTTAGGATAATTTTAGTTCTTTTTCGTCGATTCATCTCTCCAAACCTTCGGAGGTCCTCTGTCTCAATACAGACCGAACAGCGAGAAAAAAGAATCTGAAGACTGTGACCAAAGGTGGGAGCTTCCGGAGGAAGCCCGTCAACGTCACAGGAGGACACCAAATGGTGGTAGGTCGACGCCCACCACTAAAACAAAAAAAAAAGGAAAGAAATACTACAATTCCGGACTCAACCACTAGATGGCGGAATAATGCACAGCATGTGAATCCAAAAAGATTCCAGCTGCAAAATCTGTTAGGTTGTCGCAGAGGCTTTAAAGATTTGGTCACATTTTATTATTGATGCAATATTAATCTCTCTTGAAAACTGCAACATATATTTACCCATTTGGCCTGTTTGTTGTTTAGCATTCCATGTGGCCAGATAAAAGATAGAATGGTCTTATTACTCAACAAATGGTTTGGGATAAGTTTCCATTTTAACTGTAAAATTTAATTTTTCTAAAAAATAAATGATATAGCATCACACTTTTGTTAACAATTTGTTCAGTAATTTGCTTATGAATGGCATAAAATCAATGAATAATGAACTTACTTCACTATTCCGTAGCCCAGGCTGACTATGATCACCAGAAGACGTGCTAATGTTCTTTTTACTGCAGATACCAGCTCGGCAAAGATCAACAAACCTTGAGCTGGTGGAGCAAGAAATATAGAGGAAAATGTGTTACTAACCATTGTCACAAAGTGCAAAAAAAACCGGAATCATGGCCTATGACTTACAGGACAAGCCAGACGAATTGACATTCTGATATTCTGCGTAATACACAGCCTTTTCGAGCATTCCCAGGAAAATAACAGCCGCAATCCAAAACTGGATTCTGAGCAAGTCCTTCCAATAACAGGCAGACCATAGCAACCACAGCAGACCATAGAGGATGTAAATGATACACATTACCATGAAGAACTAAAAGAAAAAGAAAATACTGTATCAGCTTCTACATTAGCTGGAATAATTAAAACAAAATGCATCTGCCTACATGAGTAGTTCTCCACAAAAAATGAAGTAATAGCAGCTTAAAATCAAACAGATGTAATTGCTGTAGGTAACTGGGTTATTAGTTGATGGGGTTGTGAGGCATGATCAAGAAGTAATGCCATCATTTATTATAAGATCCATTTAAGTCTCACACAATAAATTAAACCACAGCTTTGAGCCATCAAGCAATCTTAACTTTAAAGCAAACATGTGTAAAGAATTTAGAACCACAAACACAGGTAAACAAACACAGAGCAATGAAACCTTCATTCTAATTTATAAATTTAGTATACAATTTAATCCCTAAAATGACACCAAAACAATACTCCATTGTAGGGAAGGAGAGAAGATTTTTTAAAGATTTTAGCTTTTACATTTTCACCTAATTACAAAAAACACAAAGCTCCATCCATCAGTATCTGATCAAGCTAGACCAGACAAAAAAAGTTTTAAAAGCTACGGCGGACCACAATTGAGGAACAGGGACCAGGTTCATCCCAGTCAAAACTATATCTTGGGACTTCATCTTTGTTTTTTTAAGGAGTTTTTTTGTCGACTGTGAAGCTGGCCTGCAGGATCTGATGAAGGGCTCGACTTCGGCGGTTTGCTACTCGGCGATGGACCAGTTTTAAACCTCTGCAAGAGGACTTAGTAAATGTACCTTTGGCATATTAGTTTTCAGGTTGGTCCAGGACTTCTCTCAGTTTTTCCAGCAAAAATCCTTGAAGATGTTTTTAAGTCCCAACTTTTAGGGTCAGCAAGGGGGAGTCCCCTCGGACTACAAGGTTTTGGCTGATAATTCTAGAGCCTTGCAAGAAAAGTTCATTTATATTAATAAAAGATCTGATTTATCTGCAGGATGCTACATGGTTGCCAACCCTTTTATCTTAAACAACAAAAGAGTGTTGTCAGAGAGAGATATATGCGTGAAGCACAGTAAATGAGAAAGAGTATAGAAATCAAACTCTAAGATTCCGGTCGCCCTAGTTTGATGCACGCCGCTCTAACGTACATCAGCCAGGGAACCCTATTTGCCTTATCAAGGGCTAAACAATCTTTTAAAATCAGGTGATTTAGGGTGATTTCCTCATTTAACCACGTTTTCACCCAACAAATCAATGGTGCCAGTTTTAGGTGATCTGAGATATAGCCCAGTCCTAATTCTGTATGTAAGGAGTATGCCGGGGTCGACTGGGGAAGTGTCAGAACGAATCAGTCAGTCAGTCAAAATACTTTATTCGATTTCATTAAAATCATAAAAAGATATAAAAACATTATGTACATATAAAAACATATATTACACTAACATTATAATCAGTACATTGGGTTATAATCAATACATTGGGTCTAAAAGGTAAGCTACGTGAAGTGTGCAATTAATAAAAACTTCTTACAATACACTCCGTGATGCTTTACGTGATCTAATTCTAGACGCCGCCACTAGATAATTTGCCATGCAAAATATGATACAAGTGTTGCACAGTGACTGGAGGTAAAGTAGTGCTGGCCTCACTTGAAGGAAGCCTGCCTCCCTTAAAATTGGCAACGGATCTTAAAAACCTATTTTCTACGGCTTGAATTTTATTCAAAGACGTATACCCCAATAAGGATGCCCCATAAGAGGAAATCGCTACGCATTTAGATTTGTAGATCTTTAGCATTGCCTACATGGGTCTTGCTCCCAACCTCTTAGAGAAACCCAGAAGGGCTGATGTTGATCTTGCTACAACATTGCTCTTTAGCTTCTGTTGTGGGCCCCAGTTTCCCTTCTCATCAAAAAGGACCCCAAGATAGGTGAAAACCAGAACCTTCAATAGTTCCACGCCGTTGCACGTGAAGGTTTTTATCTTCGTATTCTTGCTTCTTGCTCCGGCCACCATTATGTGTGATTTTTTAATATTCACTCTTAGACCCAATGAATCCATGAAGCCGCTGAAATGATCCAGCAGCCTCTGTAGACCCAGGCCTGTACGTGCCAATAATACTGCGTCATCCACGTACAGGAGAACCGGGATACCTGAACCCCCTATACGCGGAATATCCAAAGTAGCCACTCCCAGGGACTCCTCTAGGACATTAATATAAATAGTAAAAAGTGGTGCCAGAATGCATCCTTGTCTGACACCCCTCTTTGAACTAAATTGGCTAGTGCACCGTCCCTCCCGGGTGACCCTGACTGATGCAGAGAGGTCCTAGTGCAGATCACTTAAAAAAATTAACCAATGATAAATCTATGCCTATTTCCCGAAGGATTAGCCATAGTTTTGAACGATTCACAAAATCGAAAGCAGATGAGCGATCCATGAAACCCATGTACAACAGCCCTTCCTTAACCACTGTATACTTACTTATAAGGAGGTGTAGGTTTAAACATTGGTCTAAGGTACTCCTATGTTCTCTAAAAGCATACTGGAGGTTAGAGAGCACCCCCCTGCCCTCTAGCCAATCCCCAAGTTTCTGTAGAATAACTCTGCTCAAGATTTTTACTGCAGAGTCTAACAAGGAGATTGGCCTGTAGCAGGCGGGGTCCCCTCTGTCCCCCTTTTTAAATATTGGGACTATGACTGATGTAGCCCATGAGGGTGGGAAGCCTGCTAAAGATGAGGCATTAAAAACATTGGTCAAGATCTTAGCCCAGAAATTGGGATAAAGACTATATAAATCCGCAGGCACCCCATCGGGGCCTGGGGCTTTATGTTTTGACATTTCTCTAATAGCCTTTTCTACCTCGCTTAATTCAAACTCAACTGGGTGTGCATGTAAAAAGGTAGTGATAGCGTCTTCCGGCAACTCAAAGTGCTCCTTATCATAAATGTTTTTAAAATGTCGGAGCCAACGCTCGTCAGGAATTACACAATCCATATCTAGGTTCTCCTGTTCCAAAAAGAACGGATGATTTATGGTTGCCCAAAACTTCCTGCTATCCCGTAACACATCAATGGTTAGGAGATTATCCACGCCTCTTCTCTAATTTGACGTTTGCGTGTAGCAATACCCATTTTATAATTCTTGCGAAGGGTTGCAACTAGAGCCCTGTCCCTAGGCCTTTTTTTGAGTGCCTGGGGAAGTGCTCAATGAGCCCTTGAGCAATTACTATCGAACCATCTTTGTGCCTGCCAAGATTTAGGTCTGCTTTCTACCTCTAAATTTTTTGCAATCAGGTCACAAACAGCCACGTAGGCTCCTATAATCTCTGAGGCCAAGCCATCAAGGCAAATTGCAAATTTTGCCTCAGCTTTAATAGCAAGGTCCTCAAAGAAAGCTTCCGGCACCACCCAATCCCATTTAATCCTTCTCCCTTGGTCTTTTGTAATTAGACTCCTACACCCCCCCCCTGCTTCCCTTGGGACCCCTCAGTTTCCCATAATCAACCTCTAGCATAACCGGATTATGGTCACTAAAAGTTGAGGTCACCACTCTGTAGGCTTAAGTCTTGGCCAAAACTGCGGGGGATAAAAAGATATAGTCAATGACTGAGTTAGACCCCCGTCCTATAAAAGTGGGTGCCCTCTCCCCCCCCTTCAGCGAGCCCAGGTTGAAAAAGGTTCATGTTAGAAGGGAGGTCCTCGAGAGCCTCTCCTTGCCTACTATGCTCAAAATGAGGAACCCCAACACTAAGCGGCCCCCATTGTTCGCCTAAAAAACAGTTCCATTTACAAGGTTGTATGTTAAAATCTCCCAAGAGGATCACTTCTGGGGCAGAGTTTTGATTAAGTTTGTAATCTGACAAAAATTGGTCCAAAGCACTTAAGTGCTCATTGTACTGCGAACCTTCTTTTGAATTATAAAAATGAATTATTAGGTGCTTCTGCAAATCGGTATCGCTCCATTCAATTATCAAAATATTACTGGAGTCTACATCAAGTTTTTTAAAAACGCCTAACAGATTAAGTGAAATGAGGAAGAGTAGACCACCCTTAGGTCTCCCAACGTTCCCTTGAACGGCTGGCACAACACAACAAAACTTAGGCATCCATCCATACTAAAGCTACTTGAGACATCCCAAGTATCCTGCAAGGCAATAATATCATACTGCCTTACAAAATCCACCCAAATAACATCCGGCCTTTTAGGCCTAATGCCTGCACGTTCCAACTCAGGATCTTACATGATACTTTCTGGTTGGGCCCACCGTCTGCGCCACCCTGACCTTGAGTACTAATGGATTGTCAATCGTTTAACTCCATGTATAACAAAGGAGAGAAGCGATTTGAGAGGCTTATCTCCGCGTTTGACTGATGTGAGGGGGGGGGGGGGGGACTGGTGTTAACGTTGTAAGAACCCTTTCAACCCTCTGTGGCAACCCCCCTACTGGTCTATACTGTGTGGTATCGTCAGTTGGGCATGGGGACGTCAACAAACTACATCGAGTGGGCTGTACCTGATTCATCATTTGGTGTTTTGCATATGGTCTAGCTGGGGGATAAAAGAAACCCAAAGGGAGTGGTCTAATACCAGTGTTATCCAACTCTGAGGCATCCCAAAATAATCTTTCAGCACTTGACCGGTTGTTAAAATTAACGCCCACACAATCCCCCGAAATACATTTTGGGCGACACCCAACCCACCTGACCCTCCTTCCCATAATGATGGATCTTGTGATATCTGAGCCTCCACTACTGTGATGTGCGCACCAGTGACTGGCTAACTTCAGGAGGTCATGGGTTGATTCGTTTGGGCCATCCCTTAATGGAGGGACCCCGTGAAGACAGCCACCAGTGGGGCAGCCTCAGGCGGTAAGTCCAAGGTAATACCCTGCTGATTTTCCTGCCTGTTTCTCTCTGGGGCAGGTCTCCTGGTATTACTGTCCCCAGAGTTGAAGCACCCCAGCCCATCATTATTGATAACAAGAGATAAGCTTCCTGTTAAATTTTCCGGGCTTTTCTCCCTTAAAACCAGTGTCTCCCTGTTCAAGGTATCAACCATGGGCTTATTGGCAGTGATTCCTTGAGTCTTAGAAACACGCCCCTGTTGTCCTGGTTGCTGTTTAATGAACAAATCAATTTTTTCACATTTTCCTAACAGACCTGCTACACAAGTATTGCGGGTGTCCACAATGTCTACAGCAATAGCCAATAGAGCAGGTTCCAGTCGGGCTGTAAACAATTCCTCAATCATTTTCCCAACATTTTCTCTGGAGCTAGGGTCCATGCGGTGGGCCGCAACCACAGGTTTTTGTCTCTTAATAGGTTTTTTAGCTGGCCTGAGCTTACGGAGTGACTGTTGTAAGAGAACATCATGGCTTTTGTCCCCCTGACCCTCTGACGCCACCAATGTATCAGACAGACCTGAATGGGGCTCACCCATCATGGGAGGTTTTAGTATCACAATGTTCGGCTCCAAGGGTATGCTCGGGCTCAGATTCTGTGCTATTGCAGGGGCTATGTTATCAGGACCCAGGCCTAGTTCTTGCTCAGCATTTGCAATTTCTTTGGAGAGAACCCCCACCGCTGATGTCTGATATGAAATTATGGATTCCAATTTCCTTGGGACTTTAGCTTTTTTCCCCTCATACTCTCCATTAAATTGCTGCTTTCTCTTAACCATTGCAGAGGTCTGAAGGGTGGCCCGGTCCGGCCTCTCCTGGCCACAGACTGCCTGCCCTTTGCCCGGGCTTAGCCCGGCGCCGCCCGCGTGCATCCTGCGGGGCGGAAAGGGATGCTGGCAATATCCGGTTGGAGGGTCCAACCGGATATTACCAGCATATTACCAGGGGGGCGGGGCTGGCTGGCGCTGCTGGGTCCTGGGACAGTGAGTCCCTCTTGCTGTTTCTGCCGCCGCCCTGCCTCCGTGTTCAGGGGTCCGGTGCTGTGCTGTGCGCTGCGTCTCCGCTTCCAAAACTATTCCAGCCATCGTTTGCCGGCCTCAATGACAAACATGCCAGTTTTGCTGATGATCTTCATGGTATGCTTCTTATTATTACCTCTGATAAGTCAATTTATGTTTGATGCTCCAGATCTGTAGGTTCTAGCCCGGCCTCATCAAGAACTCATTTTGTTTTTTCAAGAAAAAAAAGGCATATAGCTGCTGCTGCATTTTCCCCACTCATCTCCATAATCAAATTAGGCATAAGGCTATTGTCTTGCCTGATCATTTGTCATCACACACATGATATGTGATCGGATTTAGTGCGATCCCAAATTTACTATAGTCCTACTGAAAATTCTGGGGCTGTTGTGTTTAGCTTTGCATTCCCAAAATGACCTGGTATCATCCACTGGTTCATCAAAGGCTATACCACAAATGTCTCTACTCGCAACTGCTGATACGTCCATGTGCATTAATGCATAATATCCTATACTCATGAGTTCTACATCTATTGTGCATTTTGATAGTGTGCATCTAAGGCATACATTCAGAAAGGAATAGTGGGTTTAATTCGAGTATGCAAGTGAATGTCCTTGTTTCATCTTCACATCTTACATCACGCTTCAAAAAATTATTTTCTCAAAATAATAAATGATAAAAATGATCGCTCACAGCTCACAAGGGGAGAGAGAAGCTTCAGATTCCAGACAAGAAAAGCTATTCTAAATACAACTGTATTAAAGTTGTTACCAGATAAAAGACCACTCCACACAGACAATGTAGTCTGGTACTGCAGACAGGCTTTCAACGGCAAAATGTAAATGAAGTTCAGATACTTGATGACAAACATTTACTGGGCCCTTGCAGAATAGCGAACGTTTGGCACTGATGTTTTTAGCAAGAACCAGATGAAAGGGTATCTCCACAATGTAACATGTGCCTGCAGTGGCAGATGCCCAACGATTGGGTGCGTGGTGGGGATGGAGCTGGGCAGCGGAATGCGAAAAAAACCACCTAGGTACTGCCGCCCTCTCTCCTCCAGCGTCTGTCCTCGGTCCACGAGGCAGGAAGCCCTCAGGCTCCCAGTCTCCCCCAGCCAATCACGACACTGCTGTCACCAGCATGACAGCAGTGTCGTGATTGGTCTGAGCGCCGTGGTTCAGACAGGGACTGGGAGCCCGTGAAGGTTCGCCACCCAGGCTGTGCAATACAGGCTGGTTGAGAACATCCTAAGTGCACATGACTGTTTGGCTGGACCAAGACAGCCAGCCAAACGGTCATGCGCACTTAGTGTCCACCACTCCCCCACCCCCCCCGCATGCTCTGGCCACCATACACCACACTTAAGCCAGTACAGAACAATAGAATGATAACATTGCCGTATCATTTTATTGTTCCTTTTTGAACTGCTCAGAGAGCAGTGGGGCTGAGCTCCACCAACCTTAGCGCACGAGCCGCCGTTGGTTGCCAGCTGTTATATTTTGACATTATGTTTATGCATAACCACTACTATTCCTTTGGTATTTGCAATACTATTTGTACATATACTCTGCATTTGAATTGGCTATGAATAAAGACTTTTAAATATAATAGTGTGAATGCTCAATTTGGGGGGAAAGGGTGCCAGTAACCTTCACAAAAATGAAGATAATTCTTGTGTAGTGTCTTATATCTTTGTTAGAGGCCTAACACACACTGTTTCACAGTAAGTTTGAGAGGGATAGGTTTGTCATAACTGGTATTTTTTCTCCACTATTGCTGGTAAACTGGTCAACCGTCGATTATGTGAGAGCTAAAGGAAATCTACCGGGCCATGATTAGGGAAGACCCGAATATTGCAACGAAGCGGCATCCCAAAGGGGCTCTTAAAATTCTGTGTCGAAGAGAGTTGTGATGAGTTGAGGTTTTTAGATGAATTCAGAGAGAATTTTATACACTTTGGCGCAAATTAGACAAGCTACATAAATAAACAAATTCGACTCCTTTGGAATTTGCAATATATTTGTATATATACTGTGCATTAGAGTTGACTATGAATACAGACTATTAAATATAATAGTATAAATGCTCACTTTGGCGGAAAAGGGTGCCAGTAATCGGCACAAAAAAGAAAGATAATTCCTGTATAGTCTCTTACAACTTTGTTAGAGGCCTAACACACAGTTTCCCAATAAGTGTGAAAGTGATATGTTTGTCATAACCAGTCTTTTTCACCACTACTGCTGGTAAGCTTGGTAAGCTGGTATACCTGTGATTATGTGAGAGCTAAAGCAAAATCTACCAGGTCAAGATTAGGGAATACCCTGATATTGCAACAAAGCGGTGTCCCAAAGGGGCTCTCCAAATTCTGCGTCGAAGACAGTTTTGATGAATTGAGGTTTTTAGATGAATTCAGAGAGAATTTTATAGACATTGGAGCAAATTAGACAAGATACATAAATAAGCAAGTTCATTTTTTGTTGGGAATTAAAAATCAAACAATAAAACATCATAATAAAACAATGGTATGTCAATAGATGGCACTAATCAGGCAGTAATCCAGGTGATGGGAGCAATGGACCTCTTCAAGCTGCACTGACACAGAAGATTATTGACAAAACAACTCCACAATTTTCCATTGAAGAGGAGTTTTTTCCATGGGTTTTTGGGTCACATGGAAAGCATACATTTTGTCTGGTTTTGCAGCGCACAGAACTTGCACATCCACCAGAATACAAACAACATATTTCCTGAACTGTTATCAGTACTTGTGCCAAAGTTTGAAGTTTGAAATTCAAAAGGAAGAGAAACTGATCCAGACTACAAATATGCAGAATGTGCAAAATCTGCCCTTTTTGTGATCAGAAATTAGGACATAAAAAAGCTGCACTCCCGCTTAAGGGGGCAAGACTTCAAGTATATCTGAACATCTACAAAATACTATGTAGAAACTAACTAATTACGAGAAGGATTTGCAACAATTGTAGTGCATAGCCACTCAAAAATTCAAAGAGTATCTGGAAGAAGTGAGGGGAAGTCTGATTTAAGAATAATGGTGGTTGTCTAAGGAATGGCTTTTCCTTTCGGGAGTGATGTGTGACTTTTGAGATGGATGACAGATAGGCAAATCAAAAATAGGGAAGGAAATGTGCATTTGAGGCTGTGCTCAGACTGGAGCGCACGCTTAGCAATTCTTTGAAGCATCTTTTCTGGTTTTGAGATTATAGATCTGAAGAAGAAGAGACCGACAAAAATCATAATGAAGAATAGTTCCTGCCATGAAGGTTAGAAAAGCCGTAGATGACATAAGTCTGCACTTTGTTCAATATTAAAATCCAAATAGATGACATTCTGCAAAGATATGCCTTATTGAAATCCCATCAGTCTTCATTCGGAAAAAGTACAACTTCAATCATCTGCCAAATCTTTGTGTGATGCTGGTGAAGAGGAACATATTCTATGAACTAACCAATAGCACCATTTTCGAGATTCCCTACACAATAACTTACATTGTGTGTTGTTTCAGAACATACTACTTTGTGTGATTGAGTTGTTAATTTGAACAAGAAGTGATGAAGGTCAGATTTCATCTAGAGTCAGGCATTGCTTTATTTATGTGCTTCAGACAGACTGCATTTAAAATGACGCAGATTTTGGTGCAAGTGGAAAACACATGGCACATGAAATGAGGCCTAGCCAAATGCTTTTTAAAGGGGCACTTTATTGGTGCAAGCAAAGTGAAAGACATGAAATGAGGCCTACTCATTCTGAAATGCTTGTGCTGAATTAACATGTTTTTTGCAGTGTAGAGAAAACTCATAATTTCAGTGGCCTTTTTAACTTTGAAGATAATCATTGAATGTGTTCTCTCTTCCCAGCTCTTTTTCTTGTAATGTACACCCCTGTTCCTGTCTTAAGAGGCTTTGGCTTTGTTGCATATTTAGACCACGTATATTCAGTTCGTAACACATCATCTTATAATTTGTGTTAATTAACCATGCACCATCACTACACGGGGGCAAAACACTTTATGCATGAAAAGCTATCATTAGAGCATGTTGCTATGCATATGTATTAACTGTGCGCGTTTTGAAAATGTACACTAGTGCATATTTATGCTATGTTGTATATAGCACATTTTTTGGCATGTTGTGCACAAATGAATAGAAAAGCTGCTTTCAACTAATAGCTTTTGCTAGGTAATCCTTTATACAGGGTACTAGTATGGGGAGGTAAAACATAATGGGTTTATTTACATAAAAATTCATACTCTTTTTATGTTTGTTTTTGTTTATGGGCCCACCAATAAAAGGCTGCCTAAGAATCCAGCATGGCTGCGAATTTTGACGTATGCGCAGGACTGCCAAGTGCCTCAAGTAAAGACATGAAGGGGTCAAGGCCACAGTGAACTGTACATTCTTGTTATTGTGCAAATGTACCAGAGTTTGTAGAATGTATCCTTCCTGCATGCAATGTGAAAGGAAGAAAGAAATGGACTGATACATTTTTCTGCCTTAATGATGCATATTTGTAGAATTATTGCTGGTAAAACAGACTGTATTAAGCATTAACACTTGCTTTGTTAAAACTGGTAGGGGTTGGATTGGTTGGATGGGTTGGAGCGCTGGGGCGCCCACGGGTAGCTACGCGCTTTAGAAATCCGACTCAAATTCTAATTCAAATTTGCCAATGAGAACAGGATGGTGAGACCCTCATGCCATCTATGCTAACCAATCCCATAACAAGCTTTACTGAAAACTGCAACTTTATTAGTATAGTCAGCCAAGAATTAGAGTATAAATAATGACCTCCTAGGGGGCGTGTGAGCTTCTCTTTAAGCCAGGGGGCCTCTGTCTGAGAGGGAGGAGAAGAGAAAAAGTAGATGAGATCAGACATCATATGGGTTAGGTACGCAAATGTGGCGGTGCAGTCTGGGAGGAGATTGTGTCCGAGGAGAGATAGAGGGAGGTGGGGGGCATAGGCTAGCCTTGCACGTCTTATTTTTTGGCAAGGCAGATCACATTCCTCTGAGGACTTGTGAAGGAGGGACATTTTCAAGGAGCAGCCTTTCTGTCAGATGATGGAAAGGGAGAGAGACAGACTGAACAGACCAGGGCAGAAGGTTTAAAATGTAGATGCTAAAACTAAGTTTATGCTTTGCCTAATTGATTAGTTTTGAACAGATTTATTTGTTTAATGCATTTATTTCTCTTTATGGAAGATTTTTGCCTATTAGTAATTAGCCTTGCATAATTCACTCAATCATATTTTTCTGAACTTTTTTTAAAGAATTCTAATTGACATTTGATTGCCTCATTCCTTCCTGTATGGAATACTTTGTATGCAACCTATAATATGTTCTGTATTAATTCTATTTTTCCTGCTTTCCAATTTCTGTAACCTGATTGATATTTGACTAATGAATAATGGGTCAGAGAACCTTAACTTTTAACTAGAAAATAAAACCCTTTAAAATTCTTACCAACTCTCTTTATTTGCTTAAATATCATTTGTATTTTGATTTTTCATGTTTATGTAAAGTCTCCTGAAGGTAATACATGGTGTCAAGGGCACAACACATTTTCAGCGGTAAAATAGAAGTAAATGAGGTTTTGCATTGAGAAATTACTGCGAAATTGCCGCTGTATCGGAAGCACCATGCTGGCTACAATAGAGTCAAAGGGCTTCTTATTGAAAATGCCACTATTCTCACCATCAGTACTGAACTGCTCCTCCAACACGTCACTTCTGTAATCACATCTAAGGCCCAATTCAGCATTGAGCACTATGAGCAATGCCTTCCTTATGGTCATCTGATGAGATGGGGCAGTGAATGTTCTACATTGATCAGGTTTCACACATTTCACCATTTGAGATATAGCTTAACTTGCATCAGGGTACAATCACTATTCCCTCCTATTCTCCTTGTAAGGCACCCTTTATTCACTTACTGCTCCTGGGTTGGGCATATGTGCATATTATGCACCTATGAACTTATGTAACCTTAGGCTTGCTAAGACTTGAGAACTCACACAGATCATGTTGCCCCTTTGTGAATTACCTATGATAATACTTTAATACTTTCCACTGAGGATAAAGCCAATGTCCCCTTGAGAATCTGTGACACAAAGAATATAGCAGCGCCCTTGTGACAACTCTAGTTCATCAACATGGTTAACAGAATGTATCACTCACAGGAAATAGATTTTGCCATATATAAAAAAAAACTGCATTAGCACATACCTCTGTGCTTTTTTGAATCCAGTGTGAAAACATACGGACAATTTGCACTGACGAGAGCTGTCATCCTAATATTTAATAACCAAACTATGCTCGGCTGTTTTTTATTTTACCAGTGCCCAACCACATTCCCCGGCTACCAACCCCCTGCGAACCTCTACTTGACTATTCCCACCCCCTTCCCTAGACAACTCTATTGGAGCTCATAAACCCAGATATCCTCCAACCCTACACCAATCTGTGCCTATCTTCGACAATCCCATCGGTTTCACCGTTACTCCACTCCAATATCTCTCCATTGCGTTGTCGCCAGGTTTACTTTGTGTAAATCTAAAATATACATGGCTATATCGCCAGAATTCACCTCAACCCCATCTCAACCGTCTATATTATTTCACACAGATGTGTCAAATGACTGATATTCTGCATTCAGATTCAGATTTGACCTTAATTTGTGCAAACAAAAAATGCCATGGCTCATTTTGTTGGGCCCAAATTATGCCTTAGGGTTTTCTTTATCCTAAAGCATGTCTGCAAACTCACTAGCAACACAATCTTATGAATCAAGGCTCACTTTTTTGCCCTGCAATAGCAGTCCTAGATGTTTCAGCATCTAGATATTTGCCAAGGTGATCCAATGTACACAAATAATTTGTACGTGGATAAAGTGCAACATTATTTTTTATCTATCACAGATATGCATCATGAAAATACTGGGTGCCACTGAAGACCTGGTCTGTCTTTATTTTGTTGTCCACAGACACAGGTCTATTCTTAGCCTGCACAATGTTGTAGCTTCTCCACTTGTGTAATTGAATAAGACTAGCTATGAAACATTAGCGGACATAAAGCCACTACCAGCTTTATTAAGCAATCCTACCTGCATGTAATGTATGAAAGCATTACTTACAATCATCAAGGGCCATTCGGATGCGGAGATAAATCCATGAGGACCTGCCATTGACACAGACACTGCAAAACAAATTAAGGCAGGGGTCAGGCACAAGAATTCCTACAATCCGAATTGAAATTAAAATTCATTCATCTGGAAGAACAGAAATGGACTAACAGAGTAGATAATGATTTTTTTTTTATAAAGGACATTGCCATTCAGCAGGCAGTAAACTCAGTCCCATCTTAAGCTCTAGAATCTCATTAAAGGACGTTAATCACTGCAGAAACTCTTATAAAGGAATGCTTTAGACCTCCTTCCTGAACACATAGATGTCCTGACCGAGGTTGTGTGGGCATGCAGAAGCATATTCATGTAAGTATCATTAATTTCTGTGGGGTCTGCTTCAGTGTGTAAAAGGTTAACAAAGGAGGCCCATTGTAGACCAATTTTGCAGAAGCCTACAGACTGCTGTGAAAATATGGCCAACGAATGATTCATGCGCAAGGACAAGAAGTTTACGCACATTTTATGAAGGACTGGCAGAAGGCAAACTGAAGGGTTCTTACAGATGGCCCTATTCAGATTGATTTGAAATAATCCTAATCCTTTAAAGCAACACAGCCCACACCTTCCTGTACAATGGACTGTGGTCCCAGGATGAGCGAGGGTAGCAGCCCAAACAAATCCAACTTTCTTTCTTCTGGCAACATATCCACCAGTTTACTAGTTCCCCGGCAGAACCGATTTTAGTGCTTTTTTTAATCCCAATTTGTTTTTTTAGAATTGCTTTTTCCATAACGCTAGTCCAGAACCCAAGAAGGACTGAGGTTTACGGGGTGCAGAGCATTTCCCCTTTAAAGGCTCATTGTCTACATACTTCAAATATTTCCCACATACTTAATGTGGGAGATTATTTCAAGCATTACACCCATCACTTTTCTTTTTGTGAAATGCCTATAGGGCAATGGGTATCTCCAGACATAAGACATGTGCTTAATCCTGTGTCCATTTCACTGAGGAGGCCTAAGTAATCAGATAATGGTCTGGCAATGCTAGTGTTCCCATTCAGAGGAAACTTAGCCTGGTAGTTTGGGTAGGAGTATTTCTACTGGAGCATGACTAAGGTTGCATTTCACATGGCTGGTACTTGCTGGAGGTGGCAGAGGGGGTAAAAATAAAGATAGATTGGGATGCAGCTCTAAGTAATTGCCAGTGGCTAGGATTCATTCAAGCATTCTAGCCATCATGGTTATGTTTTTCTCTGGGAGATGGTTCACGTGTTGGATATCCCAAATGAGGGTCCTGTGTTCACTTGCCCATAACTCAAGATCCACCTTACTGATGAGGCCCACATTGTCCAAGGTAGGTCTGGGCTTGCTTGTGCTCCCCTTCAGAGGGGATCTAGGCTGGCAATTCAGGCAGACCTGCTCCTGAGGCTTTTCGCATAAAACTGTATCCTGTTTGAGACACTGCAATGGGCAAATAAATAATGGACTGAAAATGTTGTCAAAAGTAATTACCAGTAGCGGAGACCAATTCACATATTCCACCCATCAATGCTTTTATTTTTCACTTCACAACACACTTCACGGCACACTTTGTCTCATGGCGTTGGCACCGCAATCTTTAAAACTAGCAGTCTCGCCACAAACACCCATAAAGACAAATTGTCCTACAAAGTAAGTAGTAAGCACAGCCAAAAACAAGACTATCATCTTCCAATACCAGGCCTTTTAAAGATTCCCATTTTTCCCAATGGTGAAAATGGCTACAGCTTTAAGAGCTGTGTGAAGACCCCAAGGAATATAGGAACTAAAATATGGCACATGTCCAGACATAATTCACTACCAAGCGTGACTATGGCGCTCAGACTCATGTGGCCTCCATCAAGAGATGCATCTTAGACAAGTCCATGCACAGAATGTAGGAGATCTAAAGGTTCAGCTACATACCTTTCAAACCTGAATTGCAAGAGTGAATCCACCCAGGATAAATGTCAACTTCGGAAGCAAGGGGTTGTGAGATAGATGCCAATATAACAACGTACTAAGACTACCATTTATTAATTAATTTATTTGCGGTATTTATAGAGGGCGACACGCATCCCTAGGGATATCACAGCGCTATATACCAAAAAGGACTACTGATGGCGTATGCTGAGAGGTTAAGGTTTGGGGAAGAGGTGGGTTTTCAGTTTTTTTCGAAATTGAAGGTAATTTGTAGTATGTCTTAGGTCAGTAGGGAGCTCATTCCACCTTTTTGCTGCAAGGTAAGAAAAGGAGCGACCGCCTGTTCTGACTTTGTAGATGTGTTTGGTTTTAGCCAAAGCTGATTGACATGAGCGTAGGTTCCTATTGGGCACATAAAATTCGATCTTCCCTTGGAGAATTGTGGGGCCAGTTTTATGTAAAGCCCTGTGGTCATGGCTAAGCAGTTTGAAGGCAGCCCTCTGGCGCATCGGGAGCCAATGAAGTTTTTTTTGGCA
The DNA here is from genome assembly GCF_964263255.1 of Lissotriton vulgaris. Lineage (NCBI taxonomy): Eukaryota > Metazoa > Chordata > Amphibia > Caudata > Salamandridae > Lissotriton > Lissotriton vulgaris. Next base: position 1,122,996,793 of record NC_141694.1, read on the forward strand.
CTCCGATGCAGAGTCTCGTTTGCCTTTGTTGCAAATGAGTTTGGCCGCCAGGTTTTGCAGAACCTGTAAGCGGGAGAATAACTGTTCTTTCATCCCTTCAAATAGTGCATTGCCATAGTCCAGGCGACTGACCAGTAGGGCTTATGTGATTGAGCGTCTGCAATCCAGGGGTATCCCAGGGAAATATCCTGGCGAGAAGTTTTAGTATGGCAAAGCCCTTGCCACAAAGGGATCGGACGTGATCCTTCATGGACAGGGCATCGTCCATGATGATTCCCAAGTTCCTGGCATGTTGTTTAGGAGTAGGGGCCAGTCCCAGTGAAGGTTGCCACCATGAGGCGTCCCACACGCGTTTGGCTCCACCGAACAGAAGAATCTCGGATTTGCCTGCGTTCAACTTTAGGCAGTGGTTGTGCATCCATTGGGCCATTTCGGAAAGGCAGTCATGTATCTTGGTTTTGGTTACATCAGGCCCTTCGTCCATGGCCACCATCAGCTGCGTATCATCCGCATAGGAGCAGATGCCAATGCCCAACTTCCTTCAAATGTCAGCAAGAGATGAAATATAGACATTGAAGAGGGTGGGGCTCAGTGAAGCGCCCTGGGGGACCCCGCAGCCGATGGGGTTGGGCCTTGAGTGGAATTGACCCATATGTTCTGCCTGGGTGCGGTTACTCAGGAAAGAGTGTAGCCAGTTCAGTGCTGTGGATTGGACTCCCTTGCTCCGGAGTATGTTCAGCAGACAGTCGTGGGATATCGTGTCAAACGCCGCTGACAGGTCAAGCAGTATAAGCGCCACCGCTCCACCTTGATCGGTGGAGGATCTGATACTGTCCGACACTGCCTGCAACGTTGCCTCGGTGCTGCTATTGGCTCTAAAGCCAGTCTGGAAGGGATCCAGAAGGGAATTACTTTCTAGGTACCTAGTCAGCTGTACATGGACCAATTTCTCCAGAGCTTTAGAGAGGTAAGTAAGCTGGGAGATGGGTCTGTAGTTCTCTGGGTTGAGAATGTCAGATCCCGCTTTCTTCAGAAGGGGGGTCACTGAGGCGTGCTTCCAAGCATCAGGGAAGGTGGCAGTGACTAACGATTTGTTAAAAAGTTGAGTGATCAGGGGACAGAGCGTTGGTGCAATTTTTGAGAACACGAAGTGGGGACAGGGGTCCGAGGGGGATCCAGATTTAACTGTGTTCAGAACTGCTAGGACCATCTTCTGCAGAGAGTGGTTCGAAACTGGTTAAGCGGGGTGCATTTCCTAAGTCTGGTGGGTCTGTAGATATTTCTGGTGACATAGCAGTCTTGGATGGGCTGTCTGAGTTGCTGTGGGTGTTTTGGGGGGTGAAGGTAGAGTATATTTTCTTGATCTTTTCAGAAAAGAAGGTGCTGATACGCTCACAAGCCTCGGTCGAGGGGGTGAGTGTTTGTGAAGTGCTGGATGGTTTGCTAAGCTCCTTCACTATTCTAAACAGTTCTTTCGCTGAATTGCTGTTTTCTTGAATTCCCATGTCGTATTCCAGCTGGGAGATTCCTGGGGCATCCATTTTCTCATAGTGAATGTTGAAATCGTCAACAAGCATATAGTTTTTGTGTTTTAGGCAGAGTGGCAGGAGTTAATTCAATAATTTGGTGCCAAGGCTGGCTTGTTGTCCAGGGGGTTTGTATATAACTGCACCAGCTAGGATGGTAAGGCCCTCGAAGAGTACTTTGAAAGGTAAGGTCTGATGTTCGATGTGGGCAGTTGTTGGTTCAGCAAAGCATGTTAGATGTTCCCTGAATAGCACTGCAACCCCCCCTCCTCTTTTACCAGGTTTATCTTGCGTAATGATTTTGTAGTTGGAGGGGAGGGGGTTTGCTAAGTCTGGAGCACTGGTCTCGGATAGCCAGGTTTCGGTAACGAAAACCAGGTCCGGGGTCTTAGATAGGAGTAGATCCCAAATGTCCAGGGCATGTCTGGGTAAGGATCTAGCATTAAAATATAGACAGTTCAGCGTAAAGTGATTTTTTGCAAGGATTGTGTGGTTGCCTGATGGGGTTTGACCCATGCTGGACCAGCGACAAGCGAGGCAGGCGATAGGTCCATAGGATAATCCTGGGCCTGTTTGGGTACATAGATGTGTTTTTATACCTGTGTTATCTTTATGAAAGGCTAGTAGCTCGCTGCGCGAATAGCGGATGGGCGTGGACAGGTTTTGAGTAAAACCAGCAGGGGGTATAGCCCCTAGTCCCGGCCGGTCGAGGACGGGTGCAGACGGGCTTACCTTTGGCGCGCCTATGGCGCGCCCGCTGCGCGTCCGGCCCAGGCACATGTTTTGTAATGGAAGGGAGGGGGCGTGGCCTCAGGGCGGTGGGCGTGGCCTCACTGTCCTTGTAATTGGCGGCAACTAATTGGTTACACCCGCAGCAGCGTTCAGATCGGCTGCGGGCATGCACGGCGACTCGAAGTCAGGGGGGAGTGCTCCGGGGCAGCGTGACACACAGGTAAAAGCAGTTATTAGCAACAGAACCATCAAACAGTGATGCAGCCCTCTGATGAACGTGATCATACTAGGACACCGAAGTAAGCATCACTTTTAGGATTCTCTGCTACTGCCAGCAGAAGAATTACCACAACCACACCTTCTCCCACAGACCCTAGACTCCACAGCTACCTTACGCAAATCACTAACACTCACTGCAAACAGATGGCAAAGTGCCTAGTGGCTGGTGCAAGAGATATCCTGCTACTTAGCCTAGCAGTAGCTGGAACTGCTAAAGGTTCTGGAAGAAAGAGGGCGGTGTTAGCAGCTTGTGGGGCATTCACAATCTATTATCACTCTGTAACCTCTATCAAACACTTTAGGAGTGTGACAGAACAGATCCATCAACAGAGTGGGCTGTACTTGTGCCCACTCTATCCCTACCTACACTTTCAACAAAAAATAAAAACAGGCTTGTAAGGTGTAAACCCCTGGCCTGCCCTAATCATGGTGGTCATGTTTAGCATTATACGTTTACTTTAGCACCACCGAACAAACATGTTACACTGTGAACACCATATCCATAACGCAAGTATTTTCCTTTGTAGCGGACAAAAAAAAACCTTAATTGTCTTGTACATCAGAAGCTTTCTCCCCTCTATCCTTATGGTGTGCTAAAACATGAAAAAGCTGCCAGCATGGAATGGTACTGTGCAGCCTCTCTAAGCTTGGTACCAGTCAGTATTCTCTTCTGGGCTGACTTGCACTCACTGTCAATTCGAATGTATTTAATTTTGAAATTTATAAAGCGCATAAAACCTGCACATTTTTACTTTCCTTGTAGGCCCAGGTCGTGCCATTTCTAGAGTTGCCTGGCTTCTGAAGTTCGAGCGCCATAATTTAGAGGGTTAACTCCGGTTTTAAATTAATTTTATTATTTACGTTTTCACTGTAATTTTAATTCTATATTACTTTACCAATATCTTGCCTTTCACAGGGGAGCCTGCGGAGGCTTGTGGGGCTGCTGGACCCATGTTTGAGCTTGATATGTCCCATCTGTTTTCCGGTCTCCTGGCCTTGGTTGCAAGCATGCAGTTGGCCAAACCCACCTCGATAGGAGAACTATAACTTCAACCTGATAGTACGTTAAGTGCAGTGGGAGTGCGGGTCCGGACTGCGCCATGAACCCTGTCGTTTTCGTAAGTATTGGGGTGATTTTCTAAAATGATATAGAGATTTGGGCTCTCATTCTGTAACCACTTCAACTTCGATAGCCCGCACAAATCCAATATCTGCGATAAGTGTCCGCTCTCTTGTAATCTTTCTGAAAGGGCTCATAAAATTGCCACTTTCGCGCTATCACACACACAGTAAAAAGTGCGCAAACCGAATGCTTGATAAATGTTAAAACAGAAGTATGAGCTATCTGAATTGTTAGAGTCTCACAGCTCTGATATTCTGTTTCACACAGAAACTTGGACTGACAAGTCTGCTGCACCAGACATTACCTCAGATTTACCTGCAGAATATCTAATCATTCGATTTGATAGAGAAGGCAAAACGAGCCAGAGTGCTAGCCCTAATATATAAAATCTTTATAGCAATATCATGCTATCCAGATAAAATCAGCAACTATGAAGCCCTCTCTTTTGGGTATAAAATTAAAAATCAAATTAAGTATCACTGTCTTTTGGTCTACAGCCCTCCTGGGCCCAGGACTAACTTCTTAAAAGATCTTAGCGACTTCCTTGAGGGGAGTGTGCAATTTGGAAACTACACAGTACTAGGGTATTTTATCTTCCACTAAGATAACTCCGGTAATGCGGACACTAAAACTTTCATTGACAATCTGATGTGCTTCGATCTGAAACAAATGGTCCACTCCCCAACTCATCATGTGGGACAGACCCTTGATGGTATTTTGACAAACCTAACCAACACAAGGAGATGATGGACGGAGTACTGTAACTTTTTAAACACTCACCCCCAGTGACAGATCTGGGTTGAATATTTCATTGTTCTTTAGCGAACTTCGCCTGGCTTGGCAGTTCGGGCTGGACTCTCCCATGAGGGACAGAGTCAAGACTGATTTGCATATGGCTGGGTCTGAACTGAGGTGGTGAAGTGAGCTAAAGAATGATGATAGATTCAACCCATTTCTGGGACTGGGGGTGAGTGTCTGAAAAGTTTCAGTGCTCCATCCTTTATCTCCTTGTGTTCGATTTTTACAAACCTGCCAGAGCTGCAATTAATTGGCATCCTTCCAGTTACGTGGTTGACCACATGGCAGTTCAGTTATGCTTGTGTAATAATCAAATGAAAGTAGCTCTGATTTCTACCAACCAGGCCAAGTTGGCAAGGGCATGGAACAAAGTTAATGGATCGGACCGCATTAGAAAACCTCGAGTCCACCCAACTTCCGTATATGGATACCCTCAACATTGCGGCTTACTGTTACTTTAAGGGCATATAAGAAGCAGCAAAATAAAAGGCCTGCTTAAGAAAGTAATTAACCACAGATTGTGCCCATCAGCCCCCTGGTGTTATGCTAAGCTAAGGGAACTAAACTTGTCGTTGTCTGGAAAGGATCTAGAGAAGTAATTATGTTCCAGAGCACAAACACAAATTACTTATTCTGGAATATAAGGGCTTTATAATTTCTTAAAAAATCATTTTTTTCAGAGAAAATCAGATCCACTATCAACTCATCTCTGGAGTTGTACATAGCCTCTCTACCTCCTCTGCTTCCCCTACAACACTCCCCACTCAAGAGCTATGGGACAACTTAGCGACTTTCTTCAGAAAAAAAGTTGAGGGGGTCTACAAGGACCTTATCCTCAACAACGGGAATGATTATTCAACTCAAGCTATCACTCTATCAGATCAAATCCAACTGGCTCTTTGTGAATTTCCAGCCATCTCTTCAGAACATGAACTTATAAAACTAACCAAGTTGGGAGCCCCTTCAGACCCTTGCCTCACTAGAGTGTTGCACAATATAGCAGACTTTATTGCACCCCCATTTTCCTTGCTGCCTAATAATATTCTCAAAACCATATGTTTCCCTACGGAATGGAAAAAGGCCTCCATTCTGCCACTTTAAAAAAATCAAACTCTTGACCTGCGGTAAGAAAAGAACTACTGCCTGATCTTGAGACTTCCTGTTCTAGCAAAAGTACTAGAAAGACAGCTTAAGAACACTCTCTCAACTGTTTGGATCAGAATGGTATTCTGAACAATTACCTGTTCAGCTTTAGGAAAGCCCATAGCACTGAAACTGTGCTGGTTGCAGTATCAGAGGTCAGGGAAATTCCTGACCGTGAGATAAGGCTGCAGTGGTCCTTTTGGACCTATCCGCAGTCTTTGACTAAGTAAGCCACAAGATTCTGAAACAACGTTTGTTGAAGATGGGTGTCCAAAGCGCCGCCTTCAAACTACTCTGTTCCTTTTTGGATGGAAGGGATCAAATGGTCAATATGGGAGATTTTAGTTCTACATCATGTTCAGTTCCTTGTAGTGTCCCACAAGATTCTTAAGTCTCACCTTATTTAATATATTTATAGCATATCTTATGGGATTGATAAGGTTGTTCGATTTTTTCAAACTGTCTTACGCAGGCGACACCCAAATTATCATTCCCATGAACAATAATGCAGAACAGGTGGCTTCTAGTTTCAACAAATACATGAGTGCTATTTTCAATTGGGTGAGCTCCCATGGTCTCAAGGTGAACTCTGAAAAGACAGAGGTTCTCTTCGGGCAGGATATCTCTTTCTAGAACAGTTATTGGTGGGCTCACGCCCTTGGCTCTCTTTTGATCCCAGCGGTTCAAACAAGGAATCTTGGAATAATTTTTGACACTAATCTCTCTTTTAGGGACCAAACAATCATTCAGCTTCTTCATGCTTCCATATTTAAAATTGTTTGAAGAAAACTCTCCATTTCTTATCATTCAACCTACAGAAGATGGTGGTTACTTCTCTGAGGATATCAAAGCTAGATTACTGTGATGCCCTCCATATTGGAGCCCAGCAGTGTGTTTTGGGAAGTCACCAGAGACTGCAAAATGCAGCAGTTCGGGTCCTGAAAAACATTCAAAAGTATGAACCAGGAAAAGATCCCAAAGCATGCGCCTCTTAAGCCCATCACACTTTTGAACCTGGATGCCAAATTATACTCTAAAATCCTGGCCACACGGCTAGAAAGACTCCTCCCTGCATTGATCGACACAGACCAATCAGGGGTTTATTAAAGGTCGGCAGACCCATGAAAATTTACGTAGAATTGTGCATAGAATAGAAAAAGTTCAGAGGAAAGGCATCCCTGCGGCCCTCCTTTTATTGGACGCGGAGAAGGCCTTTGATCGGGTAGATTGGGCCTTCCTAACAAGAACTCTGAAAAGATTTGGTTTTAATGACACTTTCATCGGCATGGTGCAGGCCAACTACCACTTTTCCAGCTCAAGAGTTCTTGTGAATGGGGCAGCTTCAGAAGCCTTTACGCTCTCTAGGGGGACAAGGCAAGGATGCCCTTTGTCCCCACACTATTTGCTCTTAGTATTGAGCCCCTAGCAGAGAAGATCAGGGAAAATACTTACATTAGGGGGGTTACCTTCGGGACCGACGCACTCAAGATAGGACTCTTTGTGGATGACGTGCTCCTCCCGATCACCGACCCACAGAACTCGCTAGCTGCAATCCTGGAGGAGCTCAAAAGGTTTGAACGAGTGGCAAGGTTCAAGATGAATAGCGCCAAGTCATTCCTGCTCAATCTGACCCTTCCGGGGGAGGAGTGGGAACGAATCAAAGCGACTTCCCCCTTCTGTTGTACGAGCAAAGAAATAACATATCTAGGGGTTGAACTCACTCCAAAAATCACAGGGCTCTACAAGGCCAATTTCCTGCCTTTATTAAGACAAATCAAGGCGGACAGGAGCCGGTGGAAAAAGGCCAATACCTCCTGGATAGGGAGAATCAATGCAGGGAAGATAAATATCCTCCCTAGACTCCTTTACCTCAGTCAGACAGTCAAATTAACTTTATTCGATTTGATTAAAATCATGCAAAGGACATAAAAACGATATTATATACAATTAAAATAGGATTAAACAATTTCTTTGCAATCAAGTTCATTTGACATGGTATTACAATAAAAACAATTTTAAAATCACTAAAAACGGGTTATACACACTAATTTGACAAGTTCATACATCTTCTTGATCTGGCCGCTGCCACTAGGAAATTTGCCATGGCGAATGTAATGCGTATATTTCCCAGGGATTTTAAATAAAGCATGGCTGGTCTCACCTGGGAGAAGCCAGCTTCCCTTAAAACAGGTAACAGGTATTTTTTTCTTTGTGCAGAGAAGAAATCACAAAACATAATAACGTGCATCGTGTCTTGAACTGAAAAATTGTCACAAGTGCAAGGTGGTGCTAACTCTGGATTAATCCAAGAGTTAAAATTGCCCAAATAAAAGTGAATAAGATTAAACCTAAACAGAAATCTATGGAAAGGGTTTGTGACAAAACATAAATAGGGCTCAATTGCAAGTGAATAAAGTGACAAATAATGCAAACGTACTGTGGGCTTTAACAATTCTGATTCTTCTCGCAACAAACTTTCCCTTGACATGAATTGTTTTTTAATTACATCCACATCCTGTTTTGTAATACCAGAGGGAACAGTAAATAAGTCTGGGCGTCCCAGGTCATTAAAAGATTTTTTTAGGTAGGCCAGCCATGGAATCATGCTACTATTCTCCAGACTCATCACATCCCTCATAATCATGTGGTTTAGCGTTAGTTCTGTGTTTAGCCAGGTCTTGAGCCAATATATTAAAGGTGCCAATCTCAATTTATCCTGAACATAATCCAAACCCAGTTCCTTGTGAATAGAAAAAGTCGGGGAAGATTGGGGAAGGCACAAAAGGGAACGTAAAAATCTATTTTCCGCTAGCTGAATTTTATCCAAGCGTACATAGCCCCATAAAGGCGCGCCATATAAAGCCACAGGGAGGGATTTGCTGTTATACACCTTTATGATGGCTTTCATTGGTCTATGACCCAACCTTTTGGCGAAACCCAGAATGGCCATTGATGTCCTTGTTACCGCTATGCTTTTGGCTCGTATCTGGGGTCCCCAGGTACCCTTGCTATCAAAGAGCACACCCAGGTAAGGGAAAACAGGAACACTAGAGACTACCTCTCCTTTACAAAAGAATGTTTTTGCCTTAGCCTTGTTCTTTTGTGGACCAACGACCATGGTGTGGGATTTAGCAGCATTGACCCTCAAATCAAGCTGGTCCATAAAGGAGCCAAATGCGTCCAGCAGCTTTTGGAGACACACCCCTGTGCGTGCTATGAGAACGGCGTCGTCCGCGTATAGGAGAGCAGAGATCTTAACTTCTCCTACACGCGGAACGTCTCTTGCTGCCCCTTCTAAGTGCTTACCTAGGCCGTTTATGTAAATTGTAAATAGCAGGGGAGCTAATATGCAGCCTTGCCTAACACCCCGTTTCGAATTGAAACGGGTCGTGCATCTGCCTTCTTTTGTTACCCTAACTGCGGCAAATAGATCCCGGTGTAGGGACGCTATGAACCCCACCAAGTCTTCGTCAATCCCCATCTTCAACAAAATTTCCCATAACTTTGATCTGTTGACCAAGTCGAAGGCCGAGGAGAGGTCCATAAATGCTAAGTACAAGGACCCCTCCTTGGCCACCGTATACTTAGCGATCAGTAGATGTAAGTTTGAACACTGTTTAATCGTGCCTCTTTTTTCCCTAAAGCCATATTGAACGTCAGCCAAACCGCCACATCCTTCCAAACTATCCCTTAACCTTGCCAAAAGGACTCTGCCCAAGATCTTTATAGCAGAGTCCAAAAGTGATATGGGCCGATAACACCCTGGGTCGTCCCTTTGGCCCTTTTTAAATATGGGGACTATTGTGGAGGTCGCCCATGTAGTTGGGGGGAGGCGTACTGTTTGTGGCTGTGAACACATTTGCCAGGATGCCAGCCCATAGTTTTGGTGAATGTATATAAAAGTCGGCTGGCACCCCGTCTGGGCCGGGGGCTTTGTTCCTTGTGGTAGCACAAATTGCCTTTTCCACCTCCACACTGTAAAAGTGTAGGGGTGTGACCACCAAACCAGGCATATTTTGTAGATGGGTGGAGTCGCCACTATCACCATAGACGGAGCTGAAATGAGCCAGCCACCTCTCGTCTGGTATTACACAGTCAATATCTGTGTTGGGTGAGTCCGAGAAATATGGATGGTTGATTACAGCCCAGAATTGCCTGCTATCCCGCAATATGTTGGTGGAAGATAGTTGTTCCCACGCCTCCTGTTTAATGCAGTCCCGTCTGTTCTTAGTAACCTTCCTATATTATTTTCGCAAATTTGTAACCAAGGCCCTGTCCCTGGGGTTTGCTTTAAGGGCAAATTTTAGGGCTTTAAGTGCTTTGGTGCAGGCGGGATCAAACCACCTATAGTGTTTTGACTCTCCCCTGCCCCGTGGGGCCGTATGTTGGAAGATACTATACTGCATATTGACTGGAAGGCGTCCATGATGTCATGGCCTTGCGAGGAAGGGTCTAGGCAGATCGTGATCTGATCATTTATCTGCGGACCAATGTCAGAGTAGAAATCACCAGGAACCACATTCCCCCACTTCAACCGTCTACCCTGGTCTATTGGGCGTAGGGTAGGTCCAGGTCTGGCCTGTCCTGGCTTAGGGCCCATAAAATCCCCCCAGGACACGATCAAAAGGACAGGGTTATGATCACTAAAAGGTGATGGGACGGTGCAATAAGAAATAGTATAATTGAGAATACCAGATGTCACAAAAATATAGTCAATGACAGTCCCCGGGGATGACCCCTTAAACGTTGGTGTTCTAGGTTCCCCCTCCCTTGCTATAAATTCAAGAGGTTGAAATTGGCCAGGAGATCCTCCAGCTCCTCCCCAGCCCTAGTATGCTCAAAGTGCGGCACCTCCTGATCCCGTGTCTCCATACATTCAATTACAGTACAACCAAAATAACAGGGATGGATATTAAAATCACCCATTAACACAAATTCATAACTAGTATGAGTATTTTGGCTGAATAGATTTAAAAAGGCATCCAATTTTGAGATGTTAATAAACAAAATACTCTTTGACGGGCTAATTTTCCTTTCTACTATTAAGCAATTTGGAGAATCATATTTAATCTGCTTCAGAGATCCAATAAGATCAAGAGAAAAAAAGAGTCAGGAGGCCTCCCCTCGCTCTGCCTGCATTACTAGGACAAGCCGCGACTGCAAAGCCTGCGAAACCGTCCAACCAAAAACGGGATGTCATATCCCACGCTTCCTGCAGGGCAATGACGTTGTGGTCTGAAACAAAAGAAACCCATTCGGTGTCACTCATTTTTGAGCTAATTCCTGCGATGTTCCAGCTAAGTATTTTACAACCTACTTCCTTTACCTATTCCAGGGCTTCCCGATCCCAGTGGAAAGGGATTTATTCACGGATCTAAACCAGGTAGGCACCAAATTCATATGGCAGGGACAAAGAGTCCGACTTTCATATTGGGTTCTAAATAGGTCCCGAGTAGAGGGAGGTATGGCTCTCCCAGACTTCAGTAGTTACTACCGAGCGGCACAGATGCAGGTTATAACGGATTGGTCTCTCAGAGAGTCCGAAAAATATTGGCTCCATATGGATCGACAAATTACGGGTACAACCATATGGGACCTCTTATGGCTAAAGAAGCAACATCGGTCGCCAAACGCATACATTAGTGCCCCCGCAACAACTACTCTGCGAGCCTGGGACCTGCTAACTAAAACATTATCCCAGACTACTTTCCCCTCGCCCTACACCCCCATCCACTTTAACCCCGATTCCTCCCCCCCCCCGCACTGAGGGAGGGGCCATTCACGCAGTGGAAGGAGGGGGGTGCCTAATGATCTCCCACCTATACAGAAGAGGGGAACTGCTGACCTTTGCAGAGTGCGTTAAAGAGTTTTATCTACCGCCTTCCAAGGGCTTCCACTACACACAACTCAAACATTGGGTGTAGCAACCCCAGGAGCGGCTGGCCGCTACCAGAACCTGCTCCCTGTAGAGAAATTTGCACACTCAAGGGCATCTACCAAGGGAACTGTTTCCTTTCTTTATTCCCTCATTCGAGCAGTGAGTCCTCAGTCGCGGCCGAGGCACTGGGCCTTGTGGGCCTCTATTCTACCTAAACCAGTGGAGGAGAAGCAATGGAGCCTCCTCTACAAGGACATATCCAAACATAACAATTCTATGCATCTCTGAGAGGCACACTACAACATTTTGTACGATTGGTACTTGCACCCCCCGAAACTACACACAATATTCCCTAACACTTCAGACAGGTGCTGGCGAGGCTGTGGTCTGCTGGGTGACTTCCAACATATCTGGTGGGACTGTCCCTCCATTAAGCCTTTCTGGAAAGAAATTCTCTCACATATCATACTGATTTTAGGATACCCTGTTCCGGAGAGCATTGAACATACCCTCTTGGGGCTTCGAGACCCGATATTGAAAAGGCAAATATCTAGTGACCGAGACATTATGTGGCGGTGACTTGGCGCAGCCAAGATGGCGGTCGCAGCAGCCTGGAAAAAGGCAGAGGCCCCGTCCATTACCCAGGGGCAGGCTAGACTATGGCGAGCATTGGCGTTAGAACGCCTGACTGATAACAGAGTACACCAGGAAAGGATTTAAATATATCTGGTCTCTGCTGGTGGAATATCTGTCAGAGGATCTACCCTTATTTGCTTGCAGCAGCCCCAGAACTGAAAGCCCTTCATCTCTTTCACATTTAATTGAGCTGAGAGCCCCCCCGAGTTTTCTAGCTTTCGTGCCCCCTTGACACGCCCCAGCCAGATCACACCATAAAGGTCGTCACATAGGAAGCCACCTACCACTGGTTCACTTTTCTTTTCGTTTTCCTCTCTTTCTCTCTCCTGTTTTATATTAAAAAGAAATTGGGGGGGGGGGGGGGGGGGGGTGTTTCTTTGTTTTCCTGATCCTTTCCCTAGGCCCCGTTTGGGGTACACAATTCAAACAGATCACATCCATACACTTGTCTGATGCCCCTACATCAGGGTTATGGAACTAAGGAAACACTATGCTGGCCGAAAGTGTAGTAGGGGACGTAGAAGCAGGGGTTCCCTTTGGGCTGAGTCCTCGTTAACAAGCTGTGTTCACCATGAAACTATCTGTAACACTTGAACCGAATAATGTACTGGATGTATCTCTCTTGTACTTTCTTGTATTGTTACTAACTTCAATAAAAAGAGTTTGACAAAAGTATGAACCAGTTTCTAAAGCTAGGGAAGAACTCCACTGGCTACCTGTTAAAAAGAGAATCCCCTTTAAGGGACACTATAGCCCATACATCACTATATCTTCAAGGCCTTAACTTCCTTTAAAACAATTTTTCATGGTACAGTCCAAACAGATCCCTGAGCTCACCCACAGCCAAGAAAGTGTCTGTCTTTTTACATTCAGAAAGCCTCTTGGATATGTAGAAGCTTCCCCTACATCACCTCTAGCCTTTGAAATCAAATGGCAGAGAACTTAAGGAATATTTCTAACTTTCTGGCTTTTAGAAAGTCACTAAAACATGGTTGATTACCTTCTCTTTATAGAATTTAAATGCTGGCTTCCTCATTCACATTACAGATAGTGCCAAGAAACCCAAGGGCAAATGCAGCACTTTACAAAATTAAAATCAAGAGACACTAAAGAGCAGTCACCAACTAAGGCACCAGAAAGAGGGGGACAATTCTAAAATGAAAAATGCAGACAAACAAACCAGGGAGTCACCCAGGCAAAAGAATGATAGGAATAAGGAATATGCTACTTACCAGTATGCACCTGTTCTTGCCATGTAGGGCCGCTAACATTCATATCTTGTGCATAGATCGCCGCCTAGTGTTGGGTCCGGATAATTGCACCTTGTTGTCCTGGAATAGTCTTTGAAGTATCACGAGATAGGTGGCTCCTCCCCTGGACTACAGTGCGCATGGGCATCCTCTCCATCCTCAGATTGTTTTTAGCCATTGTGGCAGAGATGGAGTCCAATACAATACAAGATGACCATGCTCACAAATAATTCTGACTACTACAGCTGCGACAGGCACCGGGGAGGATGGGTGGGCGATATGAATGTTAGCGGCCCTACATGCCAAGAACAGATGCATACTGGTAAGTAGCATATTCCGTTCAAGGCATGTGGGCCGCTAAATTCATATCTTGTGCATAGAATAAATAGCAGTTTCTCCCTTAGCGGTGGTTGCCCGAGCCAGCTGCAGCAGCCTGAAAGAGGGACTTAAGAACAGCCTGTCCTACAGCAGCTTGCTGCTTGGAATGTACATCAACACAGTAGTGTTTGGTGAATGTATGTATGTTATTCCATGTGGCTGCTCTACATATGTCCTCTAATGGAATGTTACCCAGGAAAGCCATGGATGCCCCTAGCTTGCGTGTGGAATGCGCTCTTGGGGGGACTGTTAGTGTGCGTTTAGCCTTCTGGTAACAAATCTGAATACACTTAACAATCCACCTGGCTATACCGGATTTGGAAATGGGTTCGCCCTTGTGCTGTGGTGAAAAAGCAACAGAGTTGTTTAGTCTTCCTGAAATCCCTCGCCTGTCTATATAGTACAGGAGAGCTCGTTTGACGTCTAATGTGTGCAGTGATCTTTCTACTACTGAGTCCGGATTAGGGAAGAAAAATGGCAGTTCAATAGTTTGATTAATGTGGAACTGAGAAACTACCTTGGGCATGAATTTAGGGTTAGTGCGTAGCACCACCCTATTTGCGTGAACCTGTATAAAAGGTTCTTGAATGGTTAGGGCTTGCAGCTCGCTAACCTGTCTCAGCGACGTGATCGCTACTAAGAAGGCAACCTTCCAAGTTAGGAACTGTATCTCACAAGAGTGGAGAGGTTCGAAAGAGGTCCCATCAGTCTGGTTAAAACTATATTAAGATTCCAAACCGGTAAAGGTGGTCTTCTGGGTGGAATGACTCGTTTGAGTCCCTTCATAAAAGCCTTTATGGCTGGCACTCGAAACAGTGAAAGGTGTTGCCTGTTCTGTAAGTAAGCCGCTATTGCCGCCAAATGAATACGTATAGAAGTGTATGCCAGATTGCATCTGTATAAATGTAACCAGTAACAAATAATGTTCTGTGTTGATGCATCCAGCGGGTTTATGTCATGGTTGGAACAGTAAATGACAAAACGTTTCCATTTGGCAGCATAGCAGGCCCTAGTGGTAGGCCGTCTTGCCTCCTTGATGATGTCCATACAATCAGGAGGTAGATTCAGATACCCAAATTCTATGACTTCAGGAGCCATATCGCAAGGTTTAACTGTTGCGGATCTGGGTGCTGAACTTCGCCATGGCTCTGGGTGAGAAGACTGGGCGTAAGACGCAGTCTTTGATGAGGCACCACGGAAAGTTCTAGGAACGTGGTGTACCATGCTTGCCTCGCCCACATTGGAGCAACCAGGATGAGAGTCATTGAGTTTCCGTGCCACCAGAGGTATGAGCGGGGCCGGCGGAAAAGCGTACGCAAATCTGCCTGACCAGTTCATCCATATCGCATTGCCCTGAGACCGCGGGTGTGGGAACCTGGCGGCGAAGTTTGGGCATTTTGCGTTCTCGTTTGTGGCGAACAGGTCGATGTCTGGATGTCCCCACTGCTGGAAGTATGGTTGCAGCACAGAGGGATGAATCTCCCAATCGTGCACCTGATGGCTGTGTCTGCTGAGCAGATCCGTCATCTGGTTGTCCTGGCCCGGGAGGTGCTCCGCCATGAGGAAAATGTTCCTCTGAATGGCCCTTTTCCACATGCTCTGAGCCAAGTGTGACAACTTGGGGAGTGAGTACCTCCCTGCTTCTGAATGTAATACATGGCCGTCATGTTGTCCGTCTTGATCAACACAACCTTGTTGCACAGATGTATCTTGAAAGCCTTCAGTGCCATGAAGATCGCCATCAATTCTAGCAGATTGATGTGCATCCTCTTCTGTTGATCCGACCACAGTCCCTGAACTGTATAATGAAGGAGATGCGCCCCGCACCCCAGGAAGGATGCGTCCGTCGTGAGCACTACTTGTGGTACAGGCTCTTGGAACAGTCGTCCCTTGCAAAGGTTGCGTGGATTCCACCAATACAGAGAGTTGTACGCACAACCGGTCATAAACACTAGGTCTTTCAATTGTCCTTGAGCCGGATTCCACTGTCGTGCTAAACACTCTTGGAGCGGACGCATGTGCAGTCTCGCGTGCGGGACTATGAAGATGCAGGAGGCCATCATGCGTATCAACTGCAGAAACATTCGCGCCTGTAGTGAGTGTTGTGGCTTGAATTTGCGAATCAGCAGTTGCATGCTGTCGATTCGCATTGAGTTTGGCTGGGCTGCAGCTGTCACAGTGTCCAACGTCGCTCCAAAGTATTGCTGTACTTGAGCGGGTTGAAGATGCGACTTGGGATAGTTCAGAGAAAATCCCAAACTGTGCAGAAGATTAATTGTGCGGGACACGTGGCTGGCGCACTGCTGGGCCGACTTCGCTTGCACAAGCCAGTCATCCAGGTAAGGGTAGACATGAATGTGTTGTCTCCGAAGGTGTGCCGCCACTGTCGCCAAGCATTTGGTGAACACTTTGGGAGCAGTGGTCACTCCAAAGGGTAGCACCTTGAACTGGTAATGCTTGTTCTGTATAGTGAACCTGAGGTATTTCCTGTGTGCCTGATGTATGGGTATATGGAAATATGCATCCTTGAGATCCAGAGTTGCCAGGAAATCCCCCTGACTGAGCAACGGCAGGACCTGCTGCAGTCAGCATGTGGAAATGTTCTGAAAGGATGTATAGGTTCAAGGGTCTCAGATCCAGAATGGGTCTGAGAGACCCGTCCTTCTTTGGGACTAAGAAATAGAGAGAGTACACCCCTTTTCCATGCTCCTCTAGAGGCACCAGTTCTATGGCCCCTTTTTGCAGCATGCTGGCCACTTCCTGCTGTAATAAGGTTAAGTGCTCTGCGGACATAGGATGGTGTCTTGGTGGTATGTCGGGTGGAGTGGATGTCAGTTCTAAACAATACCCGTGCTGGATAAGTTGCCTAACCCACCTGTCTGTGGTAATGCCTTCCCAGACTGGCAGGAACTGCTGGAGCCGTCCCCTGACCGGTGTTATATGGTCCGGGGGCAGTGACAAGACGTCACTGTTTGGTATTTGCGGATGACCTGGTGTTATTATTTCCATGTCCCCTGCCTTTGGTGCTGTTACCACGGTATCCACCTCTATTGTTTTTGTTAAAGGTGGTCTGTGCACCACCTTTATTGTATTGTGTTTGCTGGGACGTTTGCCCCCTTGACGGCCCTCTACTACCTGAGCGACGAAAAGAACCCCCTCTGAACTGTTGAGACTGCAAGTCCCCCATAGACTTAGCCGTCTCTGTGTCATTCTTGATCTTTTCAAGAATCGTGTCAACGTCAGGCCCAAACAAGAAATCTGGGTTAACGGGGTGATTGAGCAAACTTGTCTGCATTTCTGGCTTAAACCCTGAAATCCGTAACCATGCCTGCCTCCTTAGCATTACACTAGTGTTAATGGCCCTGGCTGCAGTGTCTGCTGAATCTAGGGCACACTTGATAGAAGCGTTTGATATCAGTTTCCCTTCCTGAATCAACATTTCTGCACCCTCTCTATCAGGCAAGTTTTGCATCAATTTCTCCAGGGTATCATAGTGAGCCCTATCGTATCTAGCCAGTAAAGCTTGTGTATTGGCAATTCTCCAAATATTCGCTGCCTGCGCAGCAACCCGCTTCCCAGAGGCTTCTAATACTTTAGATTCCATGTCTGGGGGAGGAGCATCACCACTTGTTTGTGAGTTCGCCCTCTTCCGGGCATTGGATACCACCAAAGAGTCCAATGGCAATTGACCCCTTATATACGTAGGGTCCACAGGAGCAGGCCTGTATTTCTTTTCAATACGTGGGTTCACCACCCTTGCTCTGGTTGTGTCCTTGAACATGTCATTGGCGTGCTTAAGGACACCCTTCAGCATCGGCAGCGTCTTCACTAATCTGTCCGACGTAGAGAAGGTATCAAAAAGAAAGTCCTCCTCAACTGGGTCTGCATGCATGACCACATCATGGTTCAACGTTGCCCTTTCAATCAGAGCGTTGAACGCCGCAGTATCCTCCGCGGGGGCTGTCTTTACTTGGTAAGACTGGGTGTCCGCCGTGCCTTGATCGTCGAGCACATCCTGCGAGTCATCCTGAGTAGATTCATCAGGATAGTTGAATTGCTCGTCATTCTTGTCATCCCCCCAACTGTCCTCAGTGTGTGTGGGGGAATGAGTAAAGGCTTGTCCATAAGGCCTTACGGACTCGAAAATAACTGGCGAGGAAACAGAGTCTCTTTTCCTTTTGAGTGGAATTTGATAGGATTCCATTGGCTTCTCCGGCAAGATCTTCCGTTTGAAAAGGGTGAGTCTTCCGGTTGCAGAGTCAATGTACAACTTCTTTGAGCTTTCAGAAGAAGGTGGAGTGGAACCGACACCTTCAAGAGTGGCAGTCGTCCCCTTAAGTTCTGACATCATTTTACCAGGGTCGGTGCCCTGAGCCGGCTTAGACGCTTTAGGTCTTGCAGTCGGAGGCAGTCCAAAAACTATAGGTGGAGGCTCCGATGGCCGTTTGACTTTTTTCATGGCCATCGGCAACTTCGAGCCAGGTGTTGCGCTGGGATTCCCAAATGGCCGCGGCTTGATGCGTCACGTTCCAACGCGGCCATTTTGTGCTGGTCTTCGAGAACCTTCACCAGCATCAACTTGTATGCATTCGGACTGAGGGGCGGCTGCGACTCAAGTGCGTCTTCAGTGTCCACGCCCCCGAGGGCAGCCTTAGATGACGTTGCTTCATCTCTTTGGGCCTTTGGCACCTTCTTGGATGTACCGATCTTCGGGTTGGCACGCTTTTGTGACCCCGAAGGGGCAATGACACTCCGAGCCTTCTTATGATCCGATGGAACGAGGCTTTGCGAAACTAATACTGGTTTGACAAAATGAATACTGGTTTGACCAGTTTCAGTTTCGATTTGTCTTTAGTCCGTTTCGGTTTCGTTTTCGAAGGCGTACCCACCGAAGGCTCTGAAACATTCTTAGCCGGGCAAGATTGCGGGGCTGTAGAATGAGTATAAAGATCTTGGCTAAGGCCTTCCGGCGATGCTTCGACCTGAGCCTTTGACAAGACAGTGTCACTTTCGACCCCCGAAGGTTCAGTTGGGTCTTGCTCATCACTGGAGCCATCCTCTGCGGTTCCAATGGCCATACTGTCGTCTCTCACCGCGACGGCTTCATCGACTTCGTTGTTCTCATCGTCTACCTCTTCTCTGTAGTAATATTCATGACAGGAGGCCGGGTCGGAGAAGTGCTCTGGTTCCTCCTCTTGGACGCCCTCGTCGTCCCCAGCCTCGAAGACATCCTCCACATCCGGCGCTCTCCGCGCCGGTAGTCTCGCCTCACGTCGAAGAGCGAGCGCCTCTTCCAACCTGAATTTCGAACAGGCCAAGCAACTCTCCTCGTCGTGGTCTGGAGACAGACATCTGTTGCACTCAGGGTGCACATCTGAGAGAGGATACTTCGCGTTACAGACCGGGCAACGCTTAAACGGGGCCTGGAATTCCATTGTCGATGTCAATCTTCGATTGGGCCTAAAAGCTGAGAGCACACGTGCTCAAGTATCTGGGAACCGGATAAGTTAACTCAGACCGAACGAAGTACAATACCGACGCTTAAAGAGGCCTTTTGGCCAGAAGAAAACAAGTTTTTCCTATAGGTTCCGAACGAGAGTCACGGAACACATCCGAACCCAATGGCGGAAAAAAACAATCTGAGCATGGAGAGGATGCCCACACGCACTGTAGTCCAGGGGAGGAGCCACCTATCTCGTGATACTTTAAAGACTCTTCCAGGACAACAAGGTGCAATCATCCGGACCCAACACTAGGCGGCGATCTATGCACAAGATATGAATTTAGCGGCCTACATGCCTCGAGCCCAGGTTTTCACCTCCTTGCAGAAAGTGGCATGAGATTCCAGACTCTTAATCTTTTCAGGGAGAGAGTTCCACAATCTAGCATCTTCCATCGTGAAGGCTCGTTCCTCCCCACCTCCCATTCTGGAACCTCAGAACTATCACCTTTCTCTGTCCTGCCTATCTGAAATGTTTGCTGGGAGCATATCAATTAAAGGTGTCCCTAAGTTCTTGAGAGTGATGACAGATATGGCTTAAGCCCTCTCTGTGGTAATATGTAATGTTATTCTATTGTTGCACCTTGTTGATCCGTGCGATTATCTAGATGTATGACGAATATAAATCCTATTGCTAGTGGAGAGCTGACTGAGTTTGTGTTGCTACACAGATTTGTGTACTATCTAGACTGTGCTTATCTGAGCTCCTGTATTGATTGATAACATGTTGGCTTGTTGTATTGTACTGCAACATGATTGTTTGAAAATGCCAATAAAAAAATAAAATAAAACAAAAAGGTGTCCCTAAGTGAACATGAGCCCTGTTGATAAAGAGCCTTCTGTACCAGGCACAAGACACCCAGTTTCGCACTGGCAACCAGTGGAGAGTTCTCAAGCCCTTCCTCACTGAGATGCGTTTAGGCAGCCCCAGGACCAGCTGGGCAGCTGCATTTTGGATCACCTGAAACTTATTTAGTCTGAGAATTGACTGGCATTATAAAAGAGGGCATTAAAGTAGTCCAGGCAAAATATAATAAGCACAATAACCAGTGAAACCCTTAGCTACTCAGAAAGAAAGGGGAGAATCTTTTTTAAGGTCTTGATGATCCAAAAACAAGAACTTACAGTTTTATTGACCTGGGTGTGAAATGTTAAGAAATTAGAAAAGATCACCCCAAAATGTTTAGCCGTTGCCACAAGGACAGGTATTGCACCACAGGTTTCCGGCCACGAATGGTCGGTCTACATTGAATATTCTGCCCCAAAAATCACAATCTTTTTTTTGGGGGGGGGAAATTATTTTTATTGCAGAAAATACCAGCATGGTATGCGATTCTTAGCCGTCCCAGGTGCGGGAGAGTCAATATGCATAAAAAGCACTTCGCCACACAGCCATTCAGCCCACACCCCGGAGGTTGGGCGGCGTTTGTAAGATGTATATTGAAGGCAAACCAATTTAGCCGGTAAGGATAGTCTATATCACAGTAAATATCTGCTTTTGTAATTTGGGCTTGATTCCCATTGAACCCTCAACTCCCCCCCCCCCCTCAACTCTTCAACTTTACCGCCACTTGACACACCTTGGGTTGTTTTCACGAGTCGTTGTTCACGTACCTAGACAAATCTATCTACAACCATTCCCACTCCATCCCCTTCCTCTCCCCCCCCGCATCCACTAATTTCAGCATTTCTGTTACCCCACGGGGTCTCATGTACCAGAGGTACCTCACTGTTGGGTGGCACAGTCAACACATGTTTTGGTACTTCACAGTTCATATTTCAGTCCTCTCTTTCCCTTCGACTCCCTCCCTCATTGCCCTCCCTCCAGACCGTGATACTGCCTCCACTTGGCCCACACCCTTCGGAATTTTTGGGGACATCCCCTTGCTTTATAGGTCACCCTCTCCGCTGCCATCCCTGTCGTGTGCCCTGTGCGACCTTGAATTCGCGGGATAGTTTCCCGTTCACTCGAGCTCGAGCTCTCAGGGCATTGTATAGGAGCTGTATCCAGCCACAGATTGTCGGACCGAAGCCAAACTGTTGGAGCACCGCCATAAGGAAGGGCCAGTGCACCGCGTCAAATGCTTTTTCTGTGTCAAGGGAGAGGAACCAGTGTGGTTCGCTCCTTCCCTTGACCGCCTGCAGCCAGTTGTGAGTGCGCCTAAGGTTTAGTTTTGTCGCCCTGTCCTGGAGAAACCCTGACTGGTCCATATGGACAAGGTCTGGGATCACCTCCCTCGTGCGAGTTGCTAGGATGGTCGGTAATACTTTCACTTCGATATTAAGGAGGGAAATGGGGCGATAGGATGCACAGTCCTCCCTAGGTTTGCCCTCTTTGTGGATCAGCACTATGGTGGCCAACGCGAGGTCTGGTGGCAGCGCTTTCTGCTGGAAAGATTCAGAAAGGAGATTTTTAAGGTGGCGGGTCAGGAGGTCCGACGCTTTCTTGAAGAATTCCGCTGGGAACCCGTTGGGGCCCGGCGTCTTGCCCGATTTTAGTTTCGCTATGGCGTCTGCAATCTCGTCAAGCGTAATGTCGGCTTCCAGGGCCGTGCTGGACTCAGGAGATAGGGTTGGTATCTCCATCCCTTCCAGGTATTGTAGCGCCACAGCTACGTCCCCTAGTTCTCTAGCTGTGTAAAATTGCTCGTAATGGGTCGCGAATGCCTCCGCTATCTCAGCGTCGGTGCAGCGCACACCACCATCTCCCGTTTTGATTTGCTCCTTTCTTTCCTGCTGAGCCAGGCCAGGAGCCTACCCGATTTATCCCCTACATCGTACAGACGATGTAGAGTTGCCAGCGACTGTGTCTTTGCCTCATTTGATACCATCTCCCTATATTTCCGTTGGGTATCCAGTAGGCGACGCAACGTGTCCTCCCCCTTATGTGCCTGATAGTCCTCCTCCAGTGTCAGGATGGAGGCCTCCAAGGACGCCACCTCCTCCTGCTGCCTCTGTCTCGCCTCTTTCAGCCTTCCCTGTATTCTGTCTCTTAGTACTGGCTTCATCGCCTCCCAGAGGGTTATCTTAGAGGCAACGGACCCTTCATTTTCGGCTATGTATACTTTAATGTCCGCCCTGACGCCACGGGCAAGTTCCGGGGATTGGATGTCCCAGGCCGCTAGGCGCCATTCAGTTCCTCTCCTCCGTCTCGCCCCCCCTACTTTCGCGTACAGGGGTGAGTGGTCAGAAATACCCCTCGCCTTGTAGTCCACTACATCGTCCGCCGTTAAGTGTTGCCTAGCCATGAAAAGATAGTCTAGTCTGGAAAAGACTTTATGTGCCCCCGAGTAAAAGGAGTAGGCGGGTTGTGTGGGGTGACGCAATCGCCATATGTCCGTGAGTCCTATCGTGGTCATCGTTTGTGTCAGAACTGTCTGTGGTCCCCCTCTACGTGGTTGTCCCGTACGGTCTAGTTCGTCCGACATCACGTCATTGAAGTCACCTCCCACTATCTGTATGGTGTCTGCCGTGTCGATGAGGAGTGACGTGATCGCTTGAAGCGTACGTGGCTGAAGCTTTGGCGGTGCATAGACAGACACTATAGAGTATTGCTATCTCCTCCACATCCCCTGAACCCCCCCGTATGTGCCCTGCGAGTCGCTCCATGTGTGTGTGACGCAGAATGGTGGTGACTTTTTAACCAGAATCGCTACTCCCCTTGAGTCTGAGGTCTGAGGTGTACCCCGCGTGTGCCAGAACCCTGAGCCTACCTCTCGCTATGAATGCACATTTGTCACCCCAAAAATCACAATCTTAATCTCCTCCCAGTTCATTTAAGCCAGTTCTCTCTCATCCAAGAACTGACTTTGGCAATTGAAGTCCTGGACATGTCTGCAATCTCTTTCCACTCATCAGAGATGGAAAAGGTGATTTGGGTGCCATCAGCATAAGTAGACATCAGCTTTGCCAGGGGGGCGCTATACTGGTTAACCCTTTCGATGCTCATGACGAGCTCAGCTCGTCATGATGCACAGTTGAGCTGTGCTGATGACGAGCTGAGCTCGTCATGACACCAGCAAAATGGCAATTTCCAGCACACGAGGGGGAAAACACCTAGCAGCCAAGGTGTTAAATAAGGAAGGATTGAGAGAAGAACCCTGCGTAACTCCACAGGGTAGCAGGATAGGATTGACCATAAAATCCCCACAGCGGACAGGAGAAATCCTGTTCATTAAAAATGACTAGCAGGTTTAAGGCTGCATTCCTCAGTCCAGCCTGCCGCAGCCTATGCACCAACAACGAAGGTGATATGGTGTCAAAGGCTGCGGACAGGGGGTGGCATGGCCGACCCGGCGGCGAAGATGGCCACCTGCGAGTGAAGCTCCAGAAATCAGCCGGCCTAATCAGCGATTTCCCCCGAGCAATGCCCACATTATAACGTTCAAAACGGCTGACCGGACGGCGAAAGAGGTGAGACACACAACGATATAAGTGCCGTAGATGTGTGGGACTGGCCGGCGCAGCCGCATATGGCGTCCCGGAGAAACGCGAGGAGCGCCCGCCCATTGCCGCAAGGAGAACTACGCGAGTCTACAGCTCGGCGGACCGGGTGAGTTGGGCCTGCGAAAATTGCCCTCCCCCCCCCTCCCTTGCCGTCTAAGCTCACTACAGCTGCTGGGCCGGCCGCTTCATCCCCGCTGCCTCACTTAACTGGGTTCGCGAAGGTGATAGGGCCCTCAGACATTAACCGCTGGGGGCTGGGCGCTGGCCTGGCGCTGCAGTGGAGGCGGGAATGCGCGCGGCAGCCACCAGACGCCAGCAACTGCCCTATTCACCTGCAGTGCCTTCGTGAGGCACCTGGGAGATATCCGCGTGGGTGACTGGCATACTCTGCAGTCACTCCACCCTTATTGTAAAATTGCCGGAAACAGGCCTGAGGGGAGCACCTGGTGACTGCTGCATTGCGAGGTTCAGCTAACTGATTCAAGAACTGTGATTTGTGTATCCACACCCCGCCGACACTGATACCCCCACATTTGCCACAATACCTCTCACGTCCTCAGGGAGTGGTGCCGTCATTTTGCTTTGGCCTAGCCATCAGGACGCAGATCTCGTCCGACTCACGCGTTGGCTTCATCCTGCTCCCCAGCGTTCTATTGCGCACAAGACTTGTCGCCTGACCTACTGACTGCGAGCAGTACGGTACTGCCCGGCCCTCCACCCCCGCCCCCCCACCTTTCTGCGGCCCTGCATTTGCGGAATGAGACGCAAGGACCCCAGGCAAAGAACCCTGCCATTTGAAAAAGTGGCCGAAGGTACAACATCACAGCACTGACATGGCTGAAAAAGATCCAGCCACGGCGCATCCTGAGATCTCAGAGGTCTCTGTCGCCTCCCTACTGCTGGAAAGGAAGGCGGGATTTAGGGCGCTAGACTCCCGCTTTGACTACCTAGACCAGACAATAGCATCCTTGGGCGCCAAAGTGCAGGGCCATGACAGACGCCTCGACGTTGCTGAGGCCTGTGTCTCTGATCTGGAGGACGGGACAACTCAATCCTTGAAGCGGCTGGAGAGGGCAGAACGGCTACTAAAAGAAGTGGCCATAAAAAATGAGGACTTGGAGGCACGCGGACGCAGCAACAACGTTCGCATTATGGGGGTTCCGGAGACGACATCAACAGGCCGAATGGGCCTTTTCGTTGAGAAATTGTTTATGGATCTGTATGGTGGGGAGGCCTTCACACCTGGATTTGTGGTAGAGAGGGCCCACAGGTAACTGGGCCCAAGGCCCAACCCGGACCCCCCCTAGACCTATCATAGCATGCATCCTGAATTTTAGGGACAGAGGCACAGCGCTCCGACTGGTAAGAGAATGCGTCACGGTTGAGTGGCAAAGGTCCAAACTGGCATTCTATCCTGACTTTACTCCAATGGTTCAGGAGTCACGCCTCAAATTTCTAGTGGTTACGGCTACATTACACAATCTTCAACTCAAATATGGCATGCTGTATCCCGCGAGACTAAAGGTGGATGTGGGTGGCAGATCTCGTATATTTAACACCCCTACAGAGGAACAGGAATTCTGCTGCACGCACAGTACACAGAACTCACAGACCTCGGCGGAGGGTGCACTGGCCTCCCCACATCACAGCGGCTCGGACGCAAGTGCGGATCTATTTTCAAACACTGGTGCCGAATGAGTGTGTCTTGCATCACCTTGTGCGATCCACAGCTATTGTATGGGAAAACGCTTTGTTCATTTTGTTGTTTCTATATAGATACGGCACTAGGCCAGCCTGATTCTGGGCCGTCATCCCCTCTGGTGTATCGGCAAAGTTGGTTTATTACCTTTTGGGGCCCACTTATTGGACTACAACTACTTGCCCGGCAATCACTAGGATTCCTGAGCGTGTTACCTTGCTAGGGGTTGGCCACCTAGGGGGGTGTAGGCGGCTGGGTGGGGGGAGGGGGTAAGGGGGTCAGTTCACACACTGCGAATGTTCTTGTCTACACTTTAGTTTCACATTGCATGCTGAGTTAGCGTCACTTTGCAGTCCTGACAGGGATATATTTCCACAGAGTTTCAATGTCATGGTTAGGTAACGTATAGGGGCTCTCAGCCCTCACACTAATAACCTGGAATGTCCGGGGTCCTTAATAATACGTGTAAAAGATGCCAGGTGATTCACTACCTCCTCCGACACAAGGTCGATATAGTTTACTTACAAAAGGCCCACCTCCCTCCACCACTGATTTGGCTCGCTTTGGTGCCAGCTGGGGTACACATAGATACTTTGCCACTTATAGTGATTACGCTGGAGGCACAGCAATACTGATACACAAGAGAATCCCCTTCACTCTCATTGACGTGACCCAGGAACCGGTGGGCAGATAAGTAATTGTCACAGGAACTCTGTACGGCCATAAAGTCACTCTGATTAATGTGAACGCTCCTAATGTTGACGTCCCTTATTTCTTTCACGACCCGAATGCCCAAATTGCGAAACATGATCCTCATGCAATACTTCTAAGGGGGGACCTAAATTTGTTAATGGACACCACACTAGACAGCTCGTCCAACGCACCAGATGCTAAACCACGGACAAGACGTGCCCTGTGAGATCTTTGTGCTCAGTACACACAGATTGACATTTGGCAGCAGCGCAGTCCCACCCTCACCACCTACACTCATTATTCTGGCCCACACGGCACCTGGTCAAGGATTGATTACTGGCTGCTCTCTCCCAGCGTAGTGGCTTGGTTTCGTTCCCTCACCACACTCCCCAGAACATATTCAGACCACTTCTAAGTGGTCTTGCATTTGCTGCTACCACACCCGGAAGGGTATCAACGGCAATGGTGGTCCTCCAGTCAGGCTCTCCTGGATGAAGTGTTCAAGGCAGAAGTGCGCGGGGCAATAGAGGACTATTTCAAACTCAATACTGGTTCGGTGGACACAGCAGCGGTACTGTGGGAGGGTTTCAAGGCAGTCATAAGGGGGTATGCACCTCCAAGCAGGTTGGAGTCCTCAGCGATCTTCGTCATACATTGGCCCGCATCGAACAAGATATTGCCAAGATAGATTTGAGGCTTGCTCCACTCCCGAATCCGTATGATTGGGCGGAGAGACTCGCCCTTTTGGTGGAATGCAGAGACACGGCAGATAGGGAGATACTATACATGGGGAAATATCAGACAGCGCGCAGATACGGAGAGGGCGAGTGACCTGGCAGGGTACTGGCACAAATTCGGAGACCACCCTACAGCAAATCCTACATTACGGATTTACACTCCGCTTCCGGTGCCACGACAAACACACCGGTCATTAGAGAGGAGTTCCTGGAATATTACACCACACTATACTCCTCAAGGGCAGACTCTGATGGCACTGCCCAGACTGCTTATTTGGATGAGATCGCGCTGGTGTTTCTGGAGAAATATATGCTCGACTTTATGGCAGAGCCCATATCAGTGATCGATGTTTGCGAAGTTCCTCTGCCCCGGGGCTTGACGGCTTCACTGGGGATTTTTATAAAGAATTCAAGGACATACTGGCCCCACAATAGATTGAGGAATATGCAGAGGCATTAGAGAAGCAAATTCTCCCCCCCACGCTGCGGGAAGTCGTAACCATACTCCTGCCGAAACCCGGCAAAGACCACAAGCAATGCGGTTCATACCGACCGCTGTCTTCATCGAACTTGGACTATAAAATTCTAGCTAAAGTCCTTGCTAATAAGCGATCACAGCTGATGGAGTATATCATTTCCCCAATGCAGTCTGGCTTTGTTCCCCGGTGTTCCACATCCCTGAATCTCCGCGAGCTGTTCACTGTGCTACACAGAATACAGCCCGAGGTCCCAGTGGCTGCGGTATTACTGGACACGGAGAAGGTGTTTGATTGTTTAGAATGGCCTTTTCTAATGGAGGTGATGCAACGCATGGGATTGCCCTATGGTTTCATCTCCATGGTCTCCCTGTTGTATAGTAAGCCATCGGCGCGGCTACGTCTGAATGGCACCCTGTCCAGGCCATTTCGGTTGTTTCGTGGGACCAGGCAGGGCTGCCCTTTGTCCCCGCTCTTATTCATCCTAGCCATGGACCCCTTGGTCAGGCACCTCCAGGAACACGATTTGCATAGAGGAATGCGGATTAATACTGGCCCACATCTTGCTTCTTTTAATGCCGACAATACCATCCTTTACGTCCGGGAGGCGCACATTAATCTGTCTCCCCTTATCCGAGAAATCGTCCGCTCTGGTAGATTTTCAGGGTTTGGTATAAATTGGCACAAATCAATCATATTCCCGCTCACGGCCTGTACTACCCAATGGAAATGCGAATTTCCTCTTGAATGCTGCCAAGATTCGGTAAAGTATCTTGGTATACGTATTCATCTGGACACCACTCAAATCATTTGCTTAAATTACAGATAGACTTTTCAAAAGTTGGAGGAAAAGGTCAACAGATGGCTAAGATTGCTGCTGTCACTGGCTCGCCGGGTGGCTATATTGAAAATGGTGGTTCTTCCCAAATTTTTATACCTCTTTAATAATATTTGTTTGGGGGGGGCGAAATTGCTAACCATTTTGAATAGTTCCTTTGGAATATTAATAGCATATATCATCTTCAGCATAAAATAGGAAGTTTTAGCCTAAAAAATAGTGCTTTTATATTTTTTTATTCATTTTTTGCGTTTGCTCTTTTTTCCAAATTCGATGCCATTTTTCACCTCTCTGGAAACTGTGGGTTTGTGTGCCCTTAAACACTCTGCTTCCACCCGTTTAATGCCTCCCCTTATGAGATTACAGACGCACATCAGCTAGTGCTGTCAGGTGGCCTACTCCCCTCTAGCTACTGCCTGACATTTGTGGCCAGGGACTGAACTCAGACCAATTTGTCTGTATAAAATTATTATTTAGCTGTATTTTATTTCTAGGACCAAGCCAGGCTAGTTGCAGGTAAGTGAAATAATACTTTACAAGAATAATGAAGTGGAACACAGTTGAGATGCAGTAGAATGCAATTGGTTTGTTTACAGGTAAGTCAACAGTGACAATTACTTTTCAGTTACTACTGTAACTGCTTTACAGTTACTGTTGGGATTACTATTTCAGTTACTTTTCAGATTACTTTTCTAACTCAGTGTGGGATACCTAAATACCACACTGGGACATTTCCTGGACAAAGGTAAGTAATGCAATTTGTTATCACAACACACTTGTATGCTTGGTCATAGAATTCCAGCTCCACACTTAAAACATTTTACAGAAAAGCAGTCAATGAAATCCAATAAGAGGAAATGAAGTTATCAGTTTAAAGGTAAGTACTTTGTCTTGGGAGATGGGTTTCGGGGTTAGAACAAGGGTTCACCCAAGGTCAATGATGCACTCTCAAAGCACTCTCAGTAGCACTTGGGCGGCCTGGTGCAGAGTGCTGAGGGCCAATGTTATCCAACTTGGGATAGAGGCCTCCGGTTGGTGGCTTCTCACGAGCAGGCCACAAGGTTGTGGGAGTAAAGCTCCTGGACTTAAGCTCAGGGCAAAGTGGGTTCAAGTAGGCCCCCAAGTTGCACCCAGGACGGCACTAGGGCAGCTGGGTGCAGGGTGCTGTTTTGTCATTGGGTGCCCTGTTACTTTCAATTGGCTTTCTCTGGTTTGAACAACTACTGTAGGCTGAGGCACGAAGATCTTCCAGAGGCAACCACCAGTTGGAGAGGTTAAGTTGGGATGCCGGGACACTATCTGTTGGGCCGCCCAAGGCTTTGGGGCTCCAGGTGCAAGGGTTTCTTGGCGTCAGATTCTTCTTACCGTCTCCCGTCGATGTCGGGGATCCTCTAGGAAGGGGTTGCAGGTGTCGCCGGGAGACTAGAGGAAAGTCAGAGATCACCAGATCCCTGGCCAGGATTGCTGGTGAGACTTCCTTGTGGTGTTGGGTCACTTGAACATGTGCTGTGGGCGTTGGGTGCACAGAGCTGCAGACTCGCGGATTTGGCCGGAGCCTGAGTCTGTTGATGAGCAAATTCGGTGCTCATGGGAGACAAAGTCTGGTTGGGGAAGGCAGGGCAAGTCATACAGGTTCTGGGGGGCTGCAGGAGACAGCAGGATTTTGCTGGAGGAGGGGTGACAGGCCGGTAGGGATAGGACCAAATCAGTTGGTGTCCTCCTCTGCTTCTTTCAGCAGAGCTCTTAGGTCCTTATTGTTTCTTCTTGTCTGAGGAGGCAATGTTTAGGGTTGCCCATAAATACAAAATTTAGGAATGTTTCAGGTACGTAAAGGTTGGGATCAATGTTTCTAGTGAGAGGGGGGTGTAATCCTCACTCTGGTTGGCTGGGTCCCCCTATATTCAAGATGGTGGGAACTGAGAGTTGTGCTTTGCTGGCATCCCTATCCTGAGGGGTGGGGTTGGCAAAGGTGTGGACACCTCTCACCTAACTCTTCCCGCAGATTCTCCCACCCAAAGTGGAGGTCAGAACTGGAGAGTGCCAGTTGCTGGGGTAGCATAAAAAGGCTTTTGAAGCTTTTTTTAAGCTTTAAAGCTTCGCCTTTGTGGATACTGCCCATCCTGGGGGGGAGGCTTGGCACCTGGACCCAGGATGTGCTTTGTTTCAGGACCCCGAGAGCGGCAGGCTCTCGACCCAGGGGTCCAGAAAAATGTCAGGTGGTGGTAGCTGGCAAACAGCCACTCAGCCATTGTAAGAAGCTGGCTCTGTATATACTATACCAAAATTAAGTGCAGTGTGCACAGAGTCCAGTGGAACCCCAAAGGTAGGCAGACGTAGCCCCTTACTCTCCATTTGTGGTAGTGTGGGCGAGCAGTAAGACTGTATCAGAGGGTAGAATTAAGTATTTGTTGTACACACTCAATCAGCAAATGATGTCACACACTCAAAGACTGAACTCAGACCAATTTTGTTTGTATAAAATATTGTTAAGTTATTTTATTTCTAGAACCAAGCCAAGCCTAGCACAGGTTAGTGAAATAAATGCTTTGCTAAATATTATGCAGTGTTTACAAGTGAATGCAAGTTGTTTGAAATACAGTTAAGTCAAGGTATTGAAATTACTGTACAGATTACTTTTTCGTTACTTTTTAGATTACTTTATAAGTTACTTTTTCTACTCAGTGTAATATGTCTAAATATCAAAGTGGTAGTCACTCCTCACAGCTCTTCCAGCTTTTCTTCCTGGCAGGATTCTTAGTCCTGCAGAAACCTAAATTTCTGGGGTCAGGATCACAATATTTACACCACATTGTCCTTTGAAATTGGCACAAACAAAAGTTCCTCTGGAACACATAAAACAGCTCAGCCATACTCAGGCCAGGTTCACCACAGAAGGTGGAGACAGCTTTGTGAGAGGCAGCCCCAGTCCATTCAGGTGATAGCGACAACTTCTCCCACTCCTCTTAATGCAGCCAGGTCTATTCAGGCTGGCTATAAGTAAACACACCTCACCCTCCACCCCTTGTGTGAGTCTAGTGTGAATGCACATCCCCTGCGCCTGTCACTCCAAACCCAGACAGGGAATACACAATAGGAAGAGGCACACAGGATGGCTAGATAAGAAAATACCTAAAAGTGGTATTTGCAAACACATAATATAAAAATAATTTTTACTAATAAAAGATGTATTTTTAAATCCTGAGTTCAGGCATACCAAACTCTAATTTTAGCTCCCACTGGCAAGCTACCTTGGTAAAGTGTTACCAAGCAGCTCCCATGTTAACCTATGGGAGAGATAGCCTTTCAATAGTGAAAATGAAATGCACAGTATTTAACTATTAGGACATGGAAAAATATACCACTACATGTCCTACCTTTTAAATACACTGCACCCAGGCCATGGGGCTACCTTGGGCCTACCTTAGAGGGGACTTAGATGTAAGAAAAGGGAAGGACCTGGCAAGCATTTGCCTGGTCGACATGGCAGTTAAAACACACAGACACTGCAGTGGCAGGTCCGAGACATCTTGAAAAAGATAATTGTGTCAGTGGCACAATCTGGCTCACCAGTAGCATTTGATTTACAGGCCCTGGTAACACACAGTGCACTCTACTGGCGACTTAGTCGTAAATTAAATAAGCCAATTGTGGAAACACCAATCCATAAATACAACTTACATGGAGAGAATATGCACTTTAGCACTGAATAGCAGTGGTACCATGCCCAGAGTCTTAAAACCAACAAAAACAAGGTCAAAAACAGGGAGGCAAAACGTCTGGGGGTGAACCTGCTGAAAAAGCCAAGTCTAACAACCACCAATACAAATCCCAAAGAACGAGTCTGATATGCCGCCTTTGAGCAGGTAGGCACATGGTCAGTCAAAATTGGCGAAGAGATCATTAACTTGGGACAAATTCAATTCATAGAAAATGAAGCCTTAATTTCTTTGTAATATAGAAAGTCATTAATGTATGTAAATAAAGAATTGAAATGGTAACCAGCTCATTAGCAAAGAAAGAATGATGTATTTAGTGTTGTCTACATACAAGGAAGTAATGATTCGAGATTTGATAAAATAGGTTTATGAGACTCTGGGGAAGGAAGATAGATGGCAAATCTAAATACTGTGATTAATATTTATTCGTTTCTGCAAAGGGTGATAATTGTATGGTTTAGAATAAAAGTGCCCAAAGAAAAATATGTTTCTGTACATATATCGCTCAATAAATGCAAGGCATGTCTGGTCACTGAAGTCTGCAATAACTGCATAATAACACGTGTACATTTTGCCCAACGTACCAGTCAGATTCCAGTTTTCCTTCTGTTCCGTCTTAAAAGAAACCAGAAAAACATAAGGTCCGTCCTGCCACGTTCTGGCAACAACACCGAGCTGTAAAGATACAAAATTAAAAACTGTGAGAAAACAGGCATAAAATGAAAACATTCAAATGTGTCTCACTTCATTCGCATATGCTGTGTGAAGTGCTAATGGTTAAACCAGTAATGGGCTT
This sequence comes from Lissotriton vulgaris, assembly GCF_964263255.1. Taxonomy (NCBI): domain Eukaryota; kingdom Metazoa; phylum Chordata; class Amphibia; order Caudata; family Salamandridae; genus Lissotriton; species Lissotriton vulgaris. Next base: position 1,123,029,437 of record NC_141694.1, read on the forward strand.
AGCTTATTTCACAAACTTGTGGTTAAAATGTCTTAATCCCTGGTCATTCTCTGAAAGCCCAAGAGCCCACACTGTACTCTGTACCAATTAGTGTAGAATGTGTGGCTTTAGGGGACCACAATATTTAGAACCTCATAAAATATATTATTCAGTCCCAATCAGAAGAGGAAAGAGGATCCAACAAACAAAAGTTACTAATTACAAATTGGCAGTTCAAAAAAAGGGGTCCATGTCTAAGGAGACATTCACGAGCTTGGTGAACACAAAGTTCGCAAACGAAGGCGGAAGAATTTACTGTTTTTGGACACTGACTACTTTGAATGGTTGTCAAATAACGGATTCATAAAAGTGACTGTGATGAGCGCAAAAACACTGGCAGTCTGTCTTAAGTCTATGACATTCCGTATCAGGAGATGAATAGAAAATATAAACAATGCAAACCTGCACCAAATTGAAGATCTTATGCACGCAGGAAGTGAGAAAGTGAGCATCTAAAAGTTTTCTAATGCCAGCAAATGGTTGAAAAAGTGAAACTCAAGACTAAAATATTTTTGAACCGTCAGTTTTTCAGTGACCAAAATGTCTATTAGTAAAGGTGGAAACGCCACCCTCTGATGGACTTTGAGGCTTACTGTATGGTGAAAAAGCTTATGATCAAGGCCAAAATACACAAAATTCTGATGCTGTGGTCCCCTGACACTAAGAGGGCTAGATGTTGCTCCTCTGTTAATTAGACAAGAGCAAGTTAGCACCTTTGATTATATGGGTTTGCACTTTTTCCATCAAGGGGTTCCAGGCGTGAAAAGATTATAAGGTGCCATACACTGGTCAGAATTGTGGAACCTCGAAATGTAAGTGATTTGTCTATAAACTTACCCAATTCCACAGAAACTGTTCTAAATTAGGAGCTGGGCTTACCAGTATTAGTAGTCACTCAAAGTTGGCCATCAACCCACTTAAGTGCAGTTTTCTTCTGCCATTGTCAAACTAAAGCCTAATACTGGATAACTGGAGCAATCCCCATTTAGATAGTGTTCCATGAGATGTTGATAAGTTAACAAACACGAGGATTTACCTCATTTAGTACATTTATATGTGAATGGCTTTCCAGAAAACAGAAGAGATGGTCACAGATATCACCAGTAAGTATGGCAGTTGTGATTTACAAGAGCTTCACAGAAAAGGGTTTTGATCCTGAAGAAAGTCCCTTGACCTGATTCAGGGCATTTTTAAGCTGACTGAAACATATCGACCTCCTATCTGGTTCCAACTATTACCTGCATTTTCCCTTCTTTTTTAACCTACCCACCAGTGAAAGAAAAACATTTGTCAACTAGTAGATATTCATTTCAATTTCTGGCAAGATACCGTACTTCCACATTCAAAGGACGTTGGCCATTAAGCACTCCCCTGTTAAGGGTTGCATCCCACATTGGTTGAACCTCCAATGTGAAGAGGAGCATTATGATGAGGCATGCCATCTGTTAGTCAGTACCGGATGGGAGTGGTGGACAGGAGCGGAGGAGAGAATTGTTTTTTTTTTTAAAAAACTTACCTGGGCCGCCCAGCCACCGTCTCTCCTCAGTCTTCTTTCTTCTTCCTGTCTCCAACAGCAGCAGGAAGCACCCGGGACCCTGGCTCTTCTAAGCCAATCACTATGCTGCAGTGTTGTGATTGGTCTGAGTGCCATGGTTCAGCACTTAGAGGGGTACTGAAAAGCTTTGCATGTTACTTACCAGGCTCTGTAATGCAACCTGGTGGGGAACATGCAAAGTGCGTATGATTGTTTGACCCACTTACGCCCGGAGAATGGGGAAGATACATGGGGGAGTACAGACCATATCTTCAAATGCCAGCTTCATACTGGTGGAGTACAATTACGTGCACCGACGACACCTCACCACAAAAACTTTACATATTATTTATCCAGCGAGGGCGGCGCAACATGCACGTTGCGAGGAAGAGGAAGAGGAGGATGAATTCATACACATTAAACTGCCTGATCATAAAACTATTCTGACAGGAGGTAGTAGAGGGGCCTAATGAGGCCACAGAAAAGGCGACAACTGGATATTCAACAGGTTCTGTTGGGGCTCCTCCCAAAGCCGAAAGGAAGGAGCCAGTCGGAAACTTATTTCCTAGGACTGGTAATAGCTGAGGGGCTCCACATAAAACAGACTAGAAAAGATGACAGAGTTGAAGACGATTTGCGTGTCTTGGCAGCTACGTTGAAAGCTTTGACGGGCCCTCTGGATGCTAGACCGCCTTGAGTGTAATTCTGGGCAAGGGATCCGGGTTTCGAAGCAGGGGGGCGTGACTTGTAGCCTGAAACAGAACGATGGAGCACCAGGCAATGACATAGGCAAAGAACCGGTAAAACGGACCAAGGGATCAACGCTGAGTTATGCCTGAGGGGTGAAGGGAGCAAAGCAGCAAAAATACTCTTGATGGAGAAATATAGTGAGGACGGAACAGAAAGTGGGGGCAGAGGATTGAGTTGTTTCAACCTATACTAGTTTGTTTGTTGGTATTCAAAAACTCACTGGTGTGGCTCACTGGCTAGAGCAGGCAGACCCTGAAGCAGAGGTCAGACCCAGGACCAGGGTTCAATTCCCGACGCGGCAGGGTCTTGAGCTCAAATGTCCATGGACTCGATAATTCTCGCTTCGGTGTCTGACCTAATCATGGGTTCACACTCTGCAACTCTGGGCATTAAGCTTGCTTAATCTCCACAACGGCCCCCCGCGGCGGGATGCCTGCCTTTCACCTTGGGGATGCCCTGTAGGGGCTATCTCACAGGGAAAAACCAGGACGGGTTCCCAAGGCAAGCGCGGAGATACCCCTTCAGGGGTCGATTCTGGCGCTATATAAGAATGTAATAATAATAATAATAATAATAATAATAATATATATGATGAATCTACAATGCTGCTTTTGAAATTTGTTTTGGAAAAATCGATATAGGCTATATGTAACAAAACAAAAACATGGCCCAATACCTTGCGTTCTGAGCCCAACTTTATGTAGTGTTCTTTTCGAAAATATTGGGTCGGAGAGAGGGATAGCAATATACTACATGGTACACAGCAAATTCACAGCAGGTTATTCAACACTGGTTAACGTTCTGCAACACCACACAGCAGGCACAATAATCACAACTGGAAGCAGAAGTAAGGCCAAGGTAGTGCTCACCGGGAGACAGGAGACAGCACTATGCTACCTATAGAATACAAACACTCAAAAGAATTTGAAAGAAAATCACATAAGTCCACCCAATAGAAACCAAAATATTCTCTGCTCCATGTAACAAAGGTATAGATGTTCAAGCACAAAAAAACGGGGCTTATAGAAGTAAGGGTAAAGGTTTTTTGTTTTTGTTTTTTAACATGAGGAACCATATAGGAATAAAGGGGCCAGTAGAAGCGACAATGATGAAGGTCTGATCATTTTCACTAACCATTTAATGAGTAAGAAGAGCCAGAAAAAATGAAAATGTTCAGGAGAACTCAGAGACACTAACCAAACTAGGAACCCAGCACTAATAAGATTTATGACAGTGAAAAGAACGTAATTAAGAATCAAGTGGTGACTAGCTGGGTGGTGACTGGAACCCAAATATGTATTTTGCTTACAGAAGCATAAATCGTTCTGGGCAACTGGTCTCAAAGCAAAGTACCAAGGTTGGATCCGTTCAATAACCATTTGTTAGCCACACTATAAATTTAAATTAGACATATTCATCTAACTTCATAGATCATTCAGCATTTTATTTGCAATTTGTATTTTATTCCTCTAACAATGAATGGACAGACATAATGAGAGCAAATAGGACATGGGAATGGCTAAAAAGGAGAAATAAGCAATGACATTTATATGAAGTACAAATCAAATTATCTTCTGGACACTTCATTGACCATGTGGTAAAGCTGTTCACAGTTTCATCAGAAGGCTTGATATAATAATTTAGCTTTTTTCCCCTGAAGGCGAGGATCTGGAAAAATGGGGAGCAAAGTTTGGCACATTATTTGTAACATCTCTGAAAAAAAGATAAAGCTTTGTGCCCTTGTTTTTATATTATTTCTATGTTATGACTGCTATTGATAAATAACAGAATTTGTATAAAGAGGTCAGAGGAGCACTTTACATGGCAAAATGTTGCATGGAACAACATGTGACAAAACACAGATATGGGTGTTTAGTTACAATGTCAACTGAGGACAATAAGTGTAAACATGGGGATTTCACCGAAGACGAAAATCATCAAGACAGCCTTCAAGAGGGTCATTAGGTCACAAATGCAAAAACTACTTCCAAAAAGTTATACTCAATGGACTGTCACTTGGTTTTATAAGGGAAATATGTTTGCTACGGACAAGCGTTTTACGAGAACTTTGAGACAAGGTTGTGCATTACTTTTCCTTTAATGTGTTTATTAAACAGTTGGTGACTGGGAGCTACATTTTTGGGTACATGTGTGAGGATTTCTGTAGTATTCCAACTTATTGGAGGAAAGCAATTTGTTTGCATTCCAGGCTTTTTCTGGAGGAACTGCTTTAGGAAATGTGGTATAAAGATCATGAATTTACAATGAAAGATATTTGGCTAGGAAATAAAAGGGATCTTTTAACGTCAATCACACTTTGCAGTAAAGGGAATACAATGGGCCGATTACAATGCTGTCGGAATTGGCTCTGACAGTGGGTCGGAGCCTTTCGTACTGCATTGTAATGTGCCGGACGGATTCCTTTTCACCTATCTCATTACAATAGAGGCAGTTGAAAAGAATCCGACCGGTCATTCCGACAGACTCAGAGAGCCCCTCTGCCGGTCGGAATGCTGAAAGTAATCCCAAGGGTGGCTCTTTCCTCCCGAGTGATTATGATGCCAGATTTTGACAGTCTTTCTGTGCTGGCCTTTCTGACACAAAAAGGCTGTCAGAATTCGACTATGGGGGTCCCCAGCAGGACCCCCATGGGTGCACATCCTGCAGTTGGAGGCTGAGGGGGCACGTATGGTCGCCCCCTGTTGATCCCTGCACCCCGTGGCAGGCACCTGCAGGGATGAACTGCACTTCCTATTTTACAATGAGAGCATGTATTCAGGCCAGAATACATGCTCACATAGTAAAGTAAAGGAATGCGACCAAACAGTGTTTGGTCGTATCCTAATTAGTCAGTCGGGACCGCCGACCATGTGTCGGTTGGTCCCATGAACAAGACAATGTCGGGTGGAGGAAACACTGCCAGACATTGTAATAGGGCCCTATGTGTCTACCATAAGCCACAAGAGGTGAAAACAATTGCCAATTTTGGAAAATATGATTTTGACCACTAGCATTTGTGTTGAGACATTTCAAGAGGTTATATATATATATATATATATATATATATATATATATATATATATATATATATATGCGGAATTATGTATTAAGGTCAGAACTTTAGATAATGTTAGTTGAGTATCCAGTGGAAAAAAGGCTAGAGACAAGAGCTGAGTGTGGCTGTGAGCAAGATACACGACACTGAAGGGAAAGAAAGAAGACCATTAATGACACCAGGTTCCAAACAGAGCACTCAACTTTCATGATGTGCATGTTTTGTAAAAAGGGATGTTTGAATCCAATGACTTTCTGCAACTGCAAAAAATGTGACACCATTTTTTATTTATTTTGACAGTTTTGTATAGCGCGAACAAGACCCCTGCGGGTATCAGAGCACAGTGCAAATATATTGACATAAAAACGTAAAAATACAATGAAGTAGGTGAATAAAGTAATGGTAAACATTAGAGATCAGCACATATTTACAAGAGAGTATAAATGATTCAGGTGAACTTGGCCAGGAGAATCAATTTAACTTCTTTTTTGAAAAAAGCTGCAGATGGATTAAGTCTCGTTTCTGGGGGCACGGCGTTCCAAATCCTAGGAGCCATTCCTGAGAAGGTACGATTCTATGTTTTCTTCTTGGAGAAACGTTATGGTTGAAGTAGAAGATTGTTAGAGCTCCTAATAGATCTGTTACCACCCAAAAGTACCAGTTTCTCCGCTAGGAAGCTCGGTGTTTTGTAACAGGGTCATCGTGTTCCAGATGAGACCAAAAAGCCTAAAACAAGTTTTGTGGGTGAGTCACGGAAACAACTTGCTCAGAAATTTTGGACTGCTCATTTAACCTGGTCAGAAAACAAACAAAGTAATTGAAGGTAATAGGTCTCTCAAGGTGTCCTTGCAAATAGATGTTGGGCAAGATTAAGTATTTCAAAAAGTTGAAGCTTCTCTTAAAGACGGCGCGAGCCAGGCGTTTTGAAGTGCAGTAATCACCTCGGCTGCATATGTCCGTATGCCCATGTAAGCACTAATTGGTGCTACATCAAGGCACCTTTTCTTGGAGGGAGGGGATTCACAGAGGGGGTTTTGGTTGATGGAAGGAGGTGGGAAAGGCGGGTTTTGCAGGTACCTTGGCAGGGGGTACTTGGATCACCCGGGGGAGGGGAGGGGTCTTGGGGTGGAGAGGAGGAGCACTCAGGGTGGCTTAACATAAAAAATTGAGGTATTATTGTTCCATTTGTAGCCTTTGTCACAGGGAGTGGTACAATGTTCTTGTATTGTGAGTGGAGAACGGCTGGGTCTTTAAAGGTGATAAGGTGATCTATTGCAATATTAATGGGTTAGGCAATCAACTAAAATAAATGGCTGAGCTTGTGGTGTTCTCATGCTCCCCCCCCCGCCATAAGCAGTGGTGTCATGTAGGAGGTAGCTATTTTCTTTTATAGATCCCTTAATTGGGTAATAAAGAATATCAGGAGGGATAGCCAAGGATGAGGCTTTGGGTGGTTGTGCATTTAGATTCCCAGCTTATTCATTTTATCAATTATTATGGTCCAACAGAGGATGACATTCACCCTCTTAAACAAATTAACTCGGTATTGATGGATTCAAAGGTTAATTATCTTGGGGGTGATTTTAATCTGCTGCAGAATCCCTAGGTGGATGCCTCATGTAGAAATAAGGAGGAACTAAAACACAAATGTGCTGATATGGTGGTTTGACTTATAGGAGAGTATGGTTTCCTAGATCCATAGCGCACAGTAAATCCTGATGCTACAGTACATACATGTTTTTCGAAACGTTTTAAGTCTGTATCATGGATTGATTTCCTTTTAATTTCTTCTCAGTGTAACACTCTTGTTTAAAAGTTTAATAGAAAATATCTTTTAGGACCTTTCAGTGGTTTCCTTCAAGTGAAAACGTGGTCAGTCAATAGTAGAAGCACTAGATGGTGTTTTGATAAGCCCTTAATATTGCTTGAAGATTGGAAAAACAATGCTCATATTTGTATTGAAGCATTTTTTTAGATTAAATGCAAATTCGGCCACATCATTAAATATTTCATGGCCATGTCGTAGCTTTTAAAGCAAACTCATTGAAGACCCGTAGAGCCTTGTTTGAGAAAATGCAGGCCAATATAAAGAGTGGGATTATGGCCTGTTAAAGCTCGTCCCCTCCTTTTCCTGGTAAATCATTAAAACTTGCTAAAAGTAATCTTAGGGATTTCTTCTTGAATGAGGAAATAGTGAATGAGTAGACTGCATTTGAGCAAGTTTATGAGGAAGTGAGCATGTGGGTCTTGGATACGCTTGGTCAGTAAAATCAAGTACCAATGCCAATCAGATACCAGAGATGATAGCCCCCCCTTTTGTTGTGCAGGTTTTTCATTCTGGTCAGCCGCCCTCGCAGGAGATCGATTCCCACCGGGTCGCGCTGTTTGGCCGCCATATTGGGTGAGGACGCTGAGGAGGCGAGCGGTGCAGCGCTCGGCCACTCACGACCTCAGCCCATAAAATGGCGCACCCCTACAGGGAGCGCAGCGGACGGGCGCAGCGGGCACGCCGTCAGCGCGCCGAAGTCGCGCCTAAGTCCAGCCGGTCTGTGCCCGTCCGCGTCCGGACGGGCCCAGGGGCCAGTAGTTCTGCTACTCCTCCATCTTACTCGACCTCTGCCCTTAGGCGCTTACACGCCTCGGCCTGTCCTCTCTCCCCCGACATCTGGGCCCGCATTACCTCACTTGGCATTGCAGGTATTTCAACCCCTAATCTTGCGCCGATACCATCACTTATCGCTCCGTCTCCCTCTGAGTCGTCCATCCGGGTCCTATATTTAAACACCCGCTCAATGGTTAAGCACCAAGTTGATATCCTGCATCTTCTCATGTCTGAAAGCCCCGATGTCTTATTGCTATCAGAGACTTGGCTCACCGACGACTCTCTCCCAGACATCTTGGCTACGCTACCCCCTGACTACTTTCTGCTGAACAACAACCGATCAGGGGGCCGTACCGGGGGAGGGGTGGCGGCTGTAATACGCAAAGAACCTCAAGATTATTGCTTCTGCGGCCATGACTTTACCGGATGTAGACACCCTGGTCCTTAGCCTAGGGAACGAGGTTGGTGCAGTTACTCTTGTGCTACTATACCGCCCTCCCCATTCCATGCCGTCTTTCCCCTCATCCTTTATCGATCAGCTAACCAATATTGCTACCTGCTCCCCCCGTATTATCATCATCGGGGACTTCAACTACTGGTTTCAACATGAGGACGCTGGCCCACATGCTTCCGAACTGTTCGAGGGTCTTTCAAGCCTGAACTTTATCCCAACTAGTTAGGTCTGCCACCCATAAGGGTGGCCACATCCTCGACCATGTTTGGACCCATGGAGTCACGTCCTCCTGCCCACTAATAACACCTTGTGTGTGGTCGGACCATTGCCTGATCGACACCACCTTTTCAGCGGTCGGCCACATCAAGGTCCCCTCACGGGAGGGTGGCACGGCTCGCAAGTGGAAGGCTGTCGATCCCTCCAAACTCCTGGCTCATCTGTCCCAAACCTATCCCCTGTTACCCAACGACACTGGTACCGACGAGCTCCACGGTTTCGTGGCAGACTGGCTTACTACAGCCAGTGACATCTTTGCTCCCCTCACTAAGTTCCCTCAATCCCGGCACAATAACTCCCACAAATGGTTTACCCCCCACCTAAAAGCTCTCCATTTGGAACTCCGCCAGCTCGAGCACAAGTGGAGGAGAGACTACAGCCCTGTAAGCAGAGACGCATACGTGGCTGCCCGCAATGGGTACAAACTCGCTATTCTGGCTGCCAAAAAAACCTATGCCTCTGGAAAAATTTTATCTGCCCCTTGCCAGTCTAAGGAAATTTTTAAAGTCCTTAATGAATTTACCTCCGACCCCAGGACGCTCCCTACTCAGGCCCCCACAGAGGAAGCATGTAATGCCCTCAGCACTTTCTTTATTGAAAAAATCGTATCGATCAAGAACACCATTCCTGTTACATTTCCTGGCGCTGGACCTGTTTCCCCCCCCCCACAATACTTCTTCTTTCACACAACTCCCTCTTCTTGACTCCACCTCTCTGGCTACCCTTGCCACCCGCATTAAGTCGGGATCCCCAGATGATTGCTGCCCCCCCTCCATTCTTAGGGACATCTGTCACACTCTACCTGACTGTATTCTCCCCCTGCTAAATTCCTCTCTTTCCTCTGGGACGGTGCCGGGCTCCTTCAAGGAGGTCGTGTTGGTGCCTCTTCTGAAGAAGCCGGGGGCTGACCCCGCTGTTTCGGCAAACTACCGCCCCATCTCTCTCTTACCTTTCTTTTCAAAAATCCTGGAAGCCCACGTCACCACCTGTCTCTCACAGTTTATCGAGAGTTCCAACTTCCTCGAGGGCAACCAAGCTGGCTTTAGACCCGGCCACTCAACGGAGACAGTGATCTTGGCCATGCTGGACGCCCTGAGAGACGGTGTTGACAAAGGTACCCCCCAGGCCCTGGTATTACTAGACCTGTCAGCCGCCTTCGACACGGTGGATCATAACATCCTTCTCCGCCGTGTCGAGCAGGCTGGCATCCAGGGCCCGGCTCTGGCCTGGGTCAGATCCTTCCTGACGGGCAGGTCTCAGACCCTAAGCCTGGGTGCCTTCAGGGCTCCTAGAGAGCACTCGCTCTGTGGGGTCCCCCAGGATTCTTCTCTGTCCCCTCTTCTTTTCAACCTTTATCTTCGTCCCCTTCTACTTTCTCTGAGGCTGTGGGACGTCACCGTGTTCAACTACGCGGACGACCTGCAGCTCATCTTCTCTCTTAATTCCCCTTCTGCTATTCCTAACTTTCAGTCAGCCATGTCCCACATTCTCCAGTGGATGGGCCACAACCAGTTAAAGCTGAACCCCGGTAAGACGGAGCTCCTCCTTCCTGGTAGGAGCCCCACCTTCTGGGGGGCCACAATTCTAGCCGGCGGAACTGGGCCCGTCTCCCACTCCCGTGGCTTCGGTGAAGAGCTTAGGGGTCACTATTGACTCCGCTCTATCCCTAGGGCCGCAGGTGGGGACCGTGGTCTCGTCCTGCATTTACCAACTGCGCAGGATCAGGAAAGTGGCATATCTCCTTACACCTGATGCCCTCCTGCAGGTCATCATGGCCCTCGTCCTCTCCCGCCTAGATTTTTCCAACTCGATCTACCATGGTCTGCCTAAAACATCGATGGGCAGACTACAGGCGGTCCAAAATCAGGCGGCGAGATTGGCCTTAGGGATTCCGAAGTGGCAATCTGCCAGGCCCCTCCTCGTCAAACTCCACTGGCTCCCTGTCGCCTCCAGGGCAGCCTTCAAGATCGGCTGCCTTATCTTCAAATCCCTGGCTGGCCCCTGTCCCATCTTTGTAAAATCTCTTATCCGACCATACTGCCCGTCCCGCAACTTGAGATCCTCCCATCTTCACTTCTTGACTGTCCCTTCTTACAAGCTCTGCAGATCTGGAGGCCGGAGATTTGCATACCTGGCCCCCAAGTTCTGGAATTCTCTCCCCCTTTCTCTTAAAATTTCTAACTCTCTGATCCTCTTTCGTAAATCTCTAAAAACTTGGCTTTTCCCTCAATCTGGTTAGTCTCTCTGTCCCCTCTATTTCCAACCAGCGCCAGGAAACCCATGGTGTCAGTGCGCTATACAAGCACCCCTTACGATACGATACGATACGATACGATACGATACGATCTGTATACTAACAGCATTACGGTTAGCAGCCGAGATATCCAGGAAATATTCTTCAAGCACTAGTCCACTCTGTATCAGAATCCTCTCAATCCTAATTCATATATACCTATTCATTTGCTGAATGCAGACTATACACTTTTAATAAAGATTTTAACTGAAACTTTGGTTTTCCTATTCAAATCAGAAGCCTTGTCAAGAAAGCCCGGGCTGGATTATTCCCATTATGTTCGGGGTCAAGACTGATTTGCATATGGCTGGGTTCAAACTGGAATTGCATGGGGAGCATAAAAACAATCGGTTTAGGCCCAGATCTCTGTACTGGGGTGAATGCATGACATTGTTCTGCATTCTGTCTGTGAGAAGGTGGATTAGAATATGCTATCCACTAACTAAAGTAGGCACCTTGTACCAATCCACACAACCCTTATGATGTATGAGGTCAAAGATAACCTTATTGAAAGCTATCCTAGTGGTAGCTATGGAGAGCAGCTTTCAGGCTTAATCTTGAAGGAACGTAAAGCCGCTTGTTTTACCATATCACCTCCTGAATGACTAAATGAAGGAGAACCACACAGTAATTATATAAAAAGTAGTAATATAAAAATATGTATTTATTAATATAACACTCTCTACTATCCTTTACATGAGGATAGAAGACAAAGCACACAATCCAAATTTAATAGAACAGTTGTAAGTAGCGTAATACACAGTGGACTCCAGGGGGAGCCCAAACCATATACTAAGATAGTGGTAGAACAGTCACGACTGAGATCAAGAAAAGATCTAGAGCACGTAGAATCGCTGGGACCCCAAGGAACCACCCAAGGTGAGTAGACAGGGACCCCACGGAGGCAGGTTGCAGTGTGGGAACACGACCGCGGGCTCAGTACAATTCTACGGGAAAGTCGTGGTTACACTTGTAAAGTTTAAGGACCCTTCCAGGAGGACTTCGCGCGAACCATTTGGAACTTAAGAGCCACCCCACCCGTGTATACCCTAATACCCGAGTTACCTATCCCAGAGGGGCCAGGTACATGGGTCTGAAGTGGCGTCGGAAACTCTTGTCGTTCTCAATGGAAGGCTGTGAGGAAATACTGCTGCATTGAAGGTGAAAAGGGTCAGGTGGAATCCAAGCATGTATTCTGGATGGAAGGAATCTGAAAGCAGAGGGGACAGAGTCTGGGTCACTTCAGAATGACCAGGGGCTTGGGAAATGAATGCACACCGATGTTGGGTGCTTCAGCTGCAAACAAGGGATGCTTGACTCTGCAGCCACGAGGACCAGGAGACGTCAAGGATGACCAGAAGCCTGAGGTGAGCTGTCCTACGAAGGATGTTGAGTGCTGATGGGTCAGTGTCCGGCGGGAGCACCAACAAGCCTTGGCAAAAGCAACCCACGCAGGAAGGTCAAGCAGGTTAGGGTGTGGACCAGCAAGGTCCAGGGGAGTCACCGAGCAATGGGAGGTCAGGGCTTGCCTGGAGCAACCAGGAAAGGTCAGTGGTTTCTACTTGTAGAATCATGTCCACTAAAATCAGATGTCCTGTAGCCAGGTAACCCATTTTATACCCACGGGAGAGGGTTGGACAGATTCAAGGGACCCTCCTAGGGAAGGGGTAGGACAGAGGGGTGACCCATGTTCTTTGTCCAGTTTTGCACCAGAGCAGGAGCCGATGGCTCCCAGAACTGGTTGCGAGTAGACTATGCAAAGGGACACCAAATGTGGCCCCAAGTGCAGACTTTCAGGCACTTTCAGAGTGCACCACCCAGCCCAAATACACTAAATCTTGTCTGGGAGGTGGTCACACCTCCCTGGACAGGACGCCTAATGTGCTGCCTTTCTCTGCTCGAGCTTGACTCAGCAGTAGGAGGAGGGGAGAAATGTGCCTTTAGTGGGCAGCATCCATTTTGTGCTGTCTGGGTCGAGAAGGCTGGCACCGGTAAGACCAGTGACCCCAAGAAGATCGCTTCAAAAGAGTGGAATCATACCGCCCACACTAGTTACTGGTGTGGAGGTATGATAACAAGATGTTTAATACCAAGCTCAATATGTTTCTATGCAGCCGTTTCCGAGATAGCATTTGCCGCAAGGTTATAATGCACATCTACCTATATGTCCAGCTGAGTCACAGACAACCCGGGAGAATGGTCTCTGAAGGCTGAGGAGAGGCTCTGCTCATGCAGGGGCACCCTCTCACATAAAACCCAGCACCCTGCCTTCGGGATTGTTAAGGCCTGCTTTAGGGGTGACTTATAAGTTTTAAGTGTAGTGACAATTAGAAATAGTGAACATATATCTAATGTAAGTGATGCAAGCACCTTCTTATACAGGCTGCAGTAGCAGACCTCGAGTTCCATTTTGTAGGGCCTCCAATGGGTGGCATAATACATGCTTCAGCCCATGGGAGGCCACTGGGGTACATAAGCCCTGGGTACATGTGTACCATATACTGGGGACTGATAAGGTAACCCAGTATCCAATCTGGAGTGTACCAAAGTACATGTATGTCAATTTAATGGAGAAAGCAGATAGACTGGGGTCCCGATTAGCAGGATCCCAGTCAGACTAGTCAAAACAGTGAGACATCAAGCAAAAAAAAATGGGGGTAACCAGAAGAAGCAGATACTACTTTCCTACACTGTCCATCAATAATTGTTTTTGCATTTGTCACCAGGAGAGGGAAGGGTATGCCCAGAAGTGGCTCCTGTGCTCTCTATGTCAATGAAGTAAAGCTATCCTGGCTGCTGAGGGGCGAAACCCCGAAACCAGTCCTAGGATGATTGTTTCCAGTCCAAGGAGGACTGGCCTGGCAGTTCGGGTTGGACTGTTCCCATTGGGCGCAGGGTCAAGAATGATTTGCATATGGCTGGGTTCAAACTGGAATGACATGGGGAGCAAAAAAACAATGGATTCAGGCCCAGATCTCTGTACTGGGGTGAAGGAATGACATTGTTCTGCATTCTGTCTATCAATTGATGTTTTTGCATCTGTCACCCAGAGTGGTATCGGTATGCCCAGATGCGGGTCCTGTGCTCTCCATGCCATTGGAGTCAAGCTATACTGACTGATGAGGGGTGAAACCACAGACCCGGTCCTAGGATGTTTGTTTCCAGTCGAGAGAGGATCTGGCCTGGCAGTTCTGTCTGGACTGTTCCCATTGGGCGCATGGTCAAGACTGATTAGCATATGGCTGGGTTCAAACTGGAATGGCATAGGGAGCAAAAAAACAATGGATTCAGGCCCAGATCTCTGCACTGGGGTGAATGCATGACATTCTGCATTCTGTCCATCAATTGTTGTTTTTACCCAGGAGCAGCAGCCATAAATACTATTAATTCAAGTAATGTAAGGCAAGTTCATATTTCACGTGTAAAGCACAAAAGGTGTCCTCTTTCACCGGTTTTATATACTTTCCGTATGAAATGATGATTCTATTTCATCTCCAGTTTTGGGTATGTCCAAATTTATATTTGGATGCAGATGAAGCGAATATCCCAAAATACTCAATTGGTTCAATGATTGATTTTGTAGCCCCGATTACCGTACAATCACAACAAATCAGAAATGTTGTTGTTTAATGCTTCTGTTGAGGATCTTCCTATTGAACATAGAGAACAGGGGGAGCCTACTCTCCCTATTAGGTATCTTGGAGCTTTGTAACCTCAAACATTCTCGATCTGTATGAGATATATTATATTGCAATGATGAGAATGTGTTAAGAGAATGTTGGCGTCTTGGAGGTTTCTGGCCCAGTTCTATTCTAGGCCGGGCTGCTTTAATTAAAAGTCAATTGAGCCTCTTTTTTTTTTCTTGTTCTTTAATGCGCCTATTTGACTGCATTAAAAGTTCTTTAAGGAAGTAGATAGGCCAATTAGGAGATTTATATGGAATCAACAGTGCCCACATATTAATTTGTCAGCTATCCAATTAGAGGAGGCAGAGGGTGGGTTGGCTCTGCCTGATTTTTATCAATATTATTAGACAGCCTTCATTGATCATCATGCATGACTATTCGTTGATCCATTCTCACCAGATACATTTTTATTAAGATTGATGGTGCAGGAGCGAGGATTGCCATTTTCGTTTTTTTGTTTTGTTAAATAATGGATATGCCCTGAGAAAACTAGGTATAAAATGTTAAAATCAATAATTTTGCAAAAAATAGATTAGGGCTAAAATATAATATTTTTGATGGCCATCCTGTTTTATTTCTGTAGAGGATTGTCACAGTAGGAGTTTACAGATCTCTCAATCCACAGCTGCTCTTTGGACTAGATTGGGGTTGGTATTCTATTGGATTTTATTATTAACGGTAAATGGAGACTTAGCAACAGTTAGGTCAGCTAGTGTATGAGGATTTGTGCTAAATGAGCTCTATATTATAAGCCTCCCTCCAACCCAGATCTTAAATGAATGTTTTCCCAATGTTCCAAACAAGTGCGTTCGATGTACCACAATAGTGCCGGGAGACTGAGCATATATTTTCTTTTTACTTGCTTCACCCTGTATTTGTTGCGGGAGCAGATATTTACATTTGTATCTCAAAGAATATCCAAATGGGTGGAGTCAGGTTTATTAGTAACACTTAGGAGGGTTTTAGTAGATACCAAAGCTTTCACGTGCTCTGAACAGAAGTTTATTTTTATGGCAGCTTCGATTCCTAGATCACTCATTTTTTCAGTGCTAGAAATCTTTCAGATGCACATATTTTGGCCAAAGGCAAACTAAAATGAGTATGGTACAGCATCTAGAATATGCCAACAGTATTAATCAAACTAATACATTTTAGCAGTTGTTGGGTTATTTCCCGCTATGTATGGGGGAAAAATGATGTATAAGAGTGAAATATTTCTATTTGTTGGCACAGAGTTTTTTTGTGGGGAAACAGCCATTACGATCCGGCTGTTACCATGCATCGCCTTTACCATACATGTGTAACAACGCATGCACCGTTAGCAGGCATAGCCTTTACCATGCATTTCTTTACAACACATTTATTTATTTATTTATTTAGGACATTTGTTGAGCGCACAAATACCCGAGGGTGCCTCGGCGCTGAGTGTCCACTATGCTAATCCATGAGTAGTTATTGTTTAAACAGCCAGGTCTTTATCTGTTTACGGAAAGAAAGAAGGGAGGTACAAGTTTTGATGTGGCTTGGAAGACTGCTCCATAGTTTGATAGTGGTCACTACAAAGGACCTGTCTCCCCAGGAGACCTTCTTAGTCCTGGGAACCTGCATGAGACCGGCAGTAGAAGATCGGAGGGATCTGACAGGATTGTAGGGGCAGAGTGCGTCCTTTAAAAAGGCAGGGCCTTGAGAGTGAATTGCTTTATACGCAATGCAAAGTGCTTTAAATTTGGTTCTTTTCTTCACTGGCAACCAATGAAGCTGTTCAATAGTGCCAGAGATGGAAGTATACTTGGGGTAGCCGTGATCAATCTGGCCGCAGCATCCTGCACCAACTGTAGCTTTTTTAAAACTCCTTCCTGAGCATTGACCAGAAGCGCATTACAATAGTCTATGCGAGATATAACTAATGCACTGACCAAGGTTCTGGCCATGCTCATAGGAAGATAGGGTAGGAGTTTTTTGATCATTCTCATGGTGTAAAATGAGGAGGATACTACCGCATTAACATGGTGCATAAGAGTGAGTTTAGTATCCAGTAAAACTCCCAAATTTCTTGCCTTAGTCACTGGGGAAGGGGGTGGTCCCAGAGCGGCCGGCCACCAAGTAGGTGACCAAGGTGGGGAGAGATTGCCAAACACCATCACCTCTGTCTTGTCGGAGTTAAGCTTCAAGCAATTTGTGGACATCCAATCACTTATTGCTAACATTCCCTGATTAAAATTGGACGCCACTTCATCTCCATTTTTATTAATGGCTAAGACAATCTGGGTGTCATCAGCGTAGGATGTCACCGCCAGGTGATGGATTTTTATGATCCTCGCCAAGTCCGACACATAGATGTTAAATAGTGTCGGACTTAGCGAGGATCCCTGGAGGACACCACAGGGGAGAGTAAAAGGAGGGGACTTGAAATTGCCGAAGGCCACTGATTGTACTCGATCAGTGAGAAAAGAGGAAATAAGATCTTTAGCACCACGTGTAATCCCTGCCGCTGTGGCACGATCGATCAAGATAGAGTGATCGACCGTGTCAAAAGCTGCCGACAGGCCCAACAGAATGAGCACTGCTAATCCTCCGCCATCAAGTGACATCCTGATTTCATCAGTAGCCTTAATAAGCGCGGTTTCAGTTCCGTGTCCCTTTTGAAAACCAAATTGTGAATTATCTAGACAGTTGTTCTGGTCTATGAAATCTGAGATTTGGATGTTCATAATCTTTTCCACAATTTTGGCAGGAAGAGGAAGGCAGGCTATAGGGCGATAGTTGGCGACTATAGAAGGGTCTAAGGAACTCTTCTTGATAAGAGGTTTGATAGTCGCTTTCTTCCAGATGGAAGGAAAGATGTTGGACGAAAACATGGCATTAAAAATTTCTGTGTGTTTTGGGCCTATGATATCTGGAACATTTTTGAGAATGGAAGGGGGGACGTGGATCTTCCGGTGAACCAGAGTTTGTGGTAGAAAGAAGATGAGATACCAGTTCCGACGAAACCCGAGTAAATTCCTGAAAGGAACGAAGGGGGGCTGGGTGAGGCGGGTTGGAGCGTGCCCGGGAAAGGGGCTTATGATCATTAGGTGTGGAAGACGGGTGTCCAGTACTGGTTGTGTGAGCCTTGAATTGGGTAAAGATATCAGTCACTTTCATTTGAAAGTGATTCGCCAAGGAGTCACAGAGCTCTTGCGTAGCTATGATGGGAGTGGTTACTGCTTGCCCAGAGAGACGTGTTACTACCTTAAACAGTTGTTTAGTAGAGTCATGTGCAAGATTGATTTGGGTGCTATAGAATTTACTTTTTTCCGAGATGATAAGTTGCTTGTAATTAAACATCATGGCTTTGTAACAGGATTTTTGATCTGGGTCGTAATCTCGTCTCCATCTATGTTCCTGTCGTCTACATTTTTGCTTTTCCTGTCTAAGAGCGACATTTTACCAGGGTGAAGATTTAGAAGCCCTGTAAGTAGATTGTTTCTTTAAAGGAACTGTCATATTGACAGTGTTTTGTATCCAGTTGGTATAAATGTTGGCTCCTAATTCAGGATCAATCACAGTAGGTGGCAGATAAGTTAATAATGATGACTGAGAAGCGGGGATGTCAATGCTTTTCCATGCTCTAAATTGATTAGTGGGTGAGGGAGTTTTGGCCAGGGAGGGAGTAGATTTTAAAAGAAAATCAAAAAGGATGGACGAGTGATCAGTCCAAGTGAGAGGGAGAACATCCTTCATCGTGAGTGATGTATCACTAGAGAAAAGACTGTCCAAAAGGTGGCCCGCAGTATGTGTGGGACCGGTAACTAATTGAGGGAGTCCTATTGCATCCAATTCGGAAAGAAGGGCTACGGTGTCAGGGTTATCCGGTAATTCAAGGTGAAAATTAAAATCGCCCAGAATGGTGTACTGGTTTTCACCTGCCAATGGTTCTAATAGAATGGGTAGATTGGCAAGAAAAGGACTGTGAGGTCCTGGAGGACGATAAATAAGTGTGCCTTTAAAAGGGGGGTCATGAGGAATGGATATTGTAAAAGAAATGGCTTCACAACTTGTAGTGGGGACGGCCTCAGTTCGCACTGTTAGGTTGTTGCGATATATAATGGCTAGTCCACCACCTTTTTTAGGGTGTGGTCTGTCCAATCTAATATTCGAGAATCCTTCGGGGGTTGCAATGACAAAGTCAGGTCCACAGGAGAGATCACCCCAAGTTTCTGTAATGAAGAGAAGATCGAGCTTACAGTCCTCAATAAAGTTAGAAATCTCATATTTGTGCTTGGGCAGGGAACGTGCGTTTATTGGTGCTGCCACACAAGGTTTAGGCAATATCTTATTCCTGCCAGTGGTGCTTGTTGGTAGACGATGGTAATTATTAGTGACAAAAGAGCAACTAGGACAAGAGTAAGGAAGAAAGTACGGCTGATTGGCCAGTTCAAGGCGCTGGCAATGATGAGGTGAGATATTTAAAGAGTGAAGAAAGTCAGAATCATACGTTAGCGTTATCTCTGGGCCAGTATTGATGAAACTGGCGGGGGGGGTGGCCCTAGGCCCGGTCCGGGCGCAGACAGGCTTGCCTTAGGCGTGCCTTTGGCTCGCTGACAGCGCGCCCGCTGCGCTCGTCCGCTGCGCGGCCGGGAAGTGCACATTCATATATTGGAAGGGGAGGCGGGGGTGTGGCCTGATGCAGTGGGCGTCGCCTGTGGGCTGAGGGAATGGCTGCAAGTTTGTAGCCCGCAGCAGCGCTGAAATCGGCTGCGCGGGGATGCCCTGCTCGTATTGAAGGTAAATAGGAGCTCTGGGAGGGTGAATAACAAAGCTGTATCACAATTTTTAAAAGATTTAAAAAAACGAGTAAGTGCGAGCGTGCTCTCGGCTGTGCCTCAGGAGTTTCTGGTGTTCACTGAATGATAGCGCTAGTAGTCAGCGCGTTAAGTATCATCGGCGGGGGGCGTGGCCTGATGCAGTGGGCGTCGCCTGTGGGCTGAGGGAATGGCGGCAAGTTTGTAGCCCGCAGCAGCGCTGAAATTGGCTGCGCGGGGATGCCCTGTTCATATTGAAGGTAAATAGGACCTCTGGGAGGGTGAAAAACAAAGCTAACAAAGTACCTTTTTGTAGCCCGCAGCAGCGCTGAAATTGGCTGCGCGGGGATGCCCTGTTCATATTGAAGGTAAATAGGACCTCTGGGAGGGTGAAAAACAAAGCTAACAAAGTACCTTTAACACTCATTTTGTTTTAAAGGTATGAATGGTAAAGGTATATGTGTGGTACTGGTGGTAAGAGCATATGCGTGGTAAGGGTGGTGAAATCTATCAGCTGTCTTAAAGGAAACGGAGAGACTCTTCCGCTTCCTCTTTACAATGCGGAGCGAGCCTCAGAAGAACGTCCTGGTTGTGGTGGAGAGGCTGGGGGCGCCAGGGACCAATTTTATGGCTCAGGGCAGAGGACGAGCCAGGGGAAAACCTTTACCATGCATATGCCTTTATTATTATTATTAAATCGGTTTTGTACAGCGCACGGTTACCCTAGAGCATCCCAGCGCTTTGCCAACAGAGTGTAACAGAAGTAGCAGAGGCAGAGAAGATCAACAAAAGAGAAACGTTTTCAATTGTTTTCGAAAACGCAGAAGACAAGGTTCTGCGCGAAGGCATAGAGGAAGAGCATTCCAAAGGGTGGCAACATTGACGGAGAATCTCCTTCCTCCTGATCGGGCCTTTTTAGGTCTCGCGTAGACTAAGCAAAAGCGAAGCTTTTGCGTCTAGGGCGAGACAACTTATGCAATCACTTTTGGGGGAATGTGGACAGCAGACTGTCACGAGCTTCTCCTGCCGGAGATTGTAGCTCATGAGCGCGCACGTCGCCGTGCCTCATATTCCCATGCAAAGAAAGGCTCCCGCACGCATGCGCACATACACACACTGCATACACACACGCACCCCCCCTTACAGAAAGGCTCACGCACGCATGCGCACATACACACACTGCATACACACACACACCCCCCCTTAAACAGACACACGCGCAGACAGACGCACGCACGCACAGACACACTACAACAGACACACGCGCGTACACCCCACCCCCACTCACCCCTCCTCTCCCTCAACACACTCACCTGTTCTGGCGGTGCTCGGCGGCGGTTCTGCCTCTCGGGCGGCGGTAGCGCTTTGCGGGGCTCTCTCACCACATGAGAGCCCCGCCTTCCCCATGCGCCCGGCCGCTCTTCACCTGGTCCCCATCTCGGGACCGGGACTCGATCAGGAGCCCTCGGGGCTCCTCGGACAGTGGCTTCCCTCTCGCGCCGCGATGGGGGCGGGACTTCCGGTTGGGGCTGCGCTGCGATTGGCCGGCTGCCCAACCGCTTCCGGTCCGACGCAGGCAGTCCGACGCAGGCAGCGCGGCGGCCCGGCGGGAACTTGAAGAAACTCCTGGGCTGCGGTGGTGAATTAAAGGCACACGAGGGGTGAGCTCCCTCCCCTTTTGCGATTGCTTTTTTTGTTTGCTTTGTTTGCTTTGGGAAGTATGGACACATTTTCTTTCTGTGACAAATATGTATTCGCTAGAATTAATGACTAGCCCCCTTAATGTTAACTAATTAGTCTTCCTATAGATAGGTTAAGTTGGCGCGTGCACAGTATAAATCACACAAATAAATAAATAAAAACATGACTACTTAGTCTGGAGTTCTCGCCTTTCCAGGAGGTGGAACAGCCCGTCCGGCCTCTGCGTTGGTAGCAGGGGTGATATTATTATAATATTAAGGGTAACCCTGCTCCGGCGCCAGCAAGCCCTGACCCACATAAGAGCCGGAGGAGCCGATCTCACTTCAGAGGGTCCGAGGAGCCGGAAATGGACCTTCAGCAGGTGAGTGCGCAGCCCTGTCCGGTGCGGATCTGTGTCTAGCGAAGAAGGGATGCTGTACTTTATTTTATGTGATGATGCTGTATCAGACTACTAGCATTATATTTATTGCGTTGTTTGTTTTGTGAGGGGCTGGACTACGCGTACAGGAGGATATTCCGAGTCAAGCCAATGCCTTTGAACGGCTGACACGCGGTTGGGGGTCGAGGCAGTGACACGCAGGGCTGTGCACCCGAAAAGGAGGTTGAAGCTAGAAACCAGGCATATTTAAGGTTACTCTAGCAGCCAATCAGGGGCGATGACCGGGCTTCTAATCTTCTAACATCCCCATTGCTAAAAGATATTGACTGGCCAAATGCACGAGCGGGTCCGTTAGTCTTTCACTTGCAAAGGAAATTACCTTCTGAGTCCTTTACACGTAATGCAGCTGTTTGGAAAAGTCTGAAGCGCTCATCTTTTCTGCTTTCCTTTCAGGCCGTGCGGGAGGCGCGTGTGAAAGCAGCCGTGATCCTGCGTCAGAGTGAAGGTATAGTGTGTGACGTGAGGTACTGGGTGCTCAGCACGTGGTGTTTTAAGAATGAACGATGTATGTATTTAGCAGTTTTGGGTAAGTCTGCCACTGTTAGGACAGCGGGAAGAGCGCTACAGAGCAAGGCATGCAGACCCTACTTTCTAGAGTTCGGCGAGCACTGAAAGCTCGAGCCAGGCTCGAGCCGGAAGCCTTGCTTTGGCTCATTACGGGCCCATAGCGAGCCGCGCTTTTATGTGGCTTCTGACTGACACCCTCTCTCCCCCCTGTGATGGGCAAAGAAGTAAAAACACAGCATTAACATTTGAGGCATTAATGAGAGAAAATTAGATACAAATTTAGGGGCCCATTTGTGCTGAAACGAGATGACCTGGCTGCTCCCCCCTTAAGCAAACTATGTGAGAAAGATTTTATTTCACCTAGCATACTTTTTCTTCTTTATGGCACAAAAAAGCATCTTCAAATATCAGAGTTCGGCATATCAGCTGTACATAAAGATATTGTGTTTGAATGAATACACTACAATGTTGGTCTATTATAATCTAGGGTACAGTGTTAACATGACAACTGTCTTGCCTCTCAGTTCACTAATTGTCGTGTCGCCATATTGCCATATTTGGGCGGGGGCAGGAATGGCTCTAGGTTCATGTTTATAAACCTTCACTTCTGATAAGTAGTTCTCGCTGCAGTGTTATAATATGATCTACAAATGTCAAAGCGCCACATGATAATGAAATACACATTTTTTAAATTTGATGAAAAGTTATCATATTTTACTTGATGTTTGTTGTATGATTTACATGGCAAACATTTCCAGGGGTTGGCTCGGACCACCACATCACTCAGATGCACCACTGAGGGGCACCACCACATCACTCAGGGACACCACCACATCACTCAGGTACACCACCACATTACTCAGGGACACCACCACATTACTCAGGGACACCACCACATCACTCAAGGACACCACCACATCACTCAAGGACACCACCACATCACTCAAGGACACCACCACATCACTCAGGAACACCACCACATCACTCTAATACACCACCACAGCACTCAGCCCAACCACATCATCACTCAGCATCACTAAGCACCACAACAGCACTGCCCTTGCTTGCTACCAACAAGCATTGCCAAAGCCAATAGGACTCACATTAGGACATTGTAAGCTATTGGCTTTGTGAATAACAATGCTATTAATTTATATATTTTCAAAGCCAACACATACTCAAGGATCCTTCCCTCCGATATGGAAAAAGGCTATTGTTAAACCTCCTTTTAAAAAACCGTCCCTGGATCCAGCCATGCTTAAAAACTTCAGACCTATTTCCCTCCTTCCTGCTCCCGCGAAGATGCTTGAGGTGCATCTTAATTTCCATCTGTCCTCCTTCCTCGACTCCTCTGAATACCTGGATAACACCCAACATGGTTTCAGAAAACACCACAGCACAGAGTCCGCTCTCACCTGTGTCGTCGATAATATCCGACGCAAAGTGGACAAACCACGGTTCTGGTGTTGTTAGACCTCACGGCCGCGTTCGACACCCTGTCCCCCGCCATTCTTACTTCTCGGCTGAGGGAAGCTGGAGTGATGGGACCGGCTCTGAGCCTCCTAAATTCCTTTCTTACTGAAAGGGAGCAGAGAGTGATGCTTGGGAACCACCTCTCCCCTGCTAAGTCATTGCAGTGCGGGGTGCCACAAAGGTCGGCCTTAAGTCCGACCCTGTTTAACATCTATGTGGCCCCCCTGGCAAGACTAGTTAAATCTCAGGGGATGGAGGTGGTATCCTACGCAGATGATACCCAGATCATGGTATCACTAGCTCACACCTCTGTTAGTACATCTGCCGCCAGTTTCAGGGTCTGCATGCAGTTTGTGGCAAACTGGATGACCATAAATTCCCTCAAACTGAACGGCGAAAAAACTGAGGTGCTGATCTTTGGGAAGGACCAAGATCTGTGGTCGAATGAGTGGTGGCTCTCCTCTCTTGGCATCTGCCCCACTCCCTCCCAATCTGCCAGAAATCTTGGTGTACTATTTGACACCTCGCTTTCTATGTCCCTGCAAGTCAACAGGACCGTGGCCACCTGTTCGGGTGTGATCAGGACACTCAAAATCCGTGGATACCTCTCCTCCCAGGCGCGCAAACAGGTTGCAGTCGCCCTGGTAGGCTCGAGGCTAGACTACTGCAACTCCCTGTACACGGAAGCCAATAAAAGCCTGATACATCGCTTGCAGATTTTGCAGAATGCTGCAGCTCGCTTTGTCTTAGATCTTCCGAAAGCCTCCTCTGCTACCTTAGCCAGGAAGGAGCTCCATTGGCTTCCGGTGCAGCACAGAATCGCCTTCAAAACCCTCTGCTTGACCCACAGAGCACTGAAGGATGGCTCCTCCAGTGCCATTGGTTCTCTTCTACTGCGCTACGTCCCCACAAGAAACCTTCGCTCTGCGGGACTTTGTCAATTGGTTGTTCCCCGTGTCAGACTTGCTAGATGGGGAGCCAGAGCTTTCTCCGTGGTGGCTCCTCAGCTTTGGAACTCTCTCCCCCTTGAAATAAAAACTCTCCCTTCCACCGAATCGTTTAAAAAAGCTCTCAAAACCTACTTCTTCAAGAGGGCCTACTTATGATAGAATAGTACTTAGGAGGGTGCTAGCTTCTGCATTTGACTTAGGCGCCTTGACGCCCATTGGGCTAAGTTTGCGCATTATAAGAACCGCTTCATTCATTCATTCATATTTAAAAAAATTGTCATTTACAATACCAATAGCTCACACTTTCCTAATGAGAGACCTATTGCATTGCAAATGCTTGTTTACCCTAGGGACAACATTCAGATGTTGCTGATCTGAACGTAAAGTTCTACTGGCTTTATACAGGATCACCATCTTTTGAAGGACGGGAGGGCCTTTGCCTTGCAAGATTTTGTGCGCGAGGCACAGGGATTTAAATTTCACCCTTTCCCGTATTGGCAGCCAGTGTAGCACCCTCAGTGCTGGTTTAGCAGAACAAGACATGGGGATGTTGTATAGCATTCGTGCTGCCGCATTCTGAACTTGTTGGAGTCTGTTCAGAGTGATCTCAGGGGCACCGAGGTAGATCGCATTGCTGAAGTCTAACCTAGACATGATCAGACCCTGGATTAAGAGCTTCAGAGATAGAAAAGGGATCAAAGGTAGTACCTTGCGTACCGATCGGAGGAGACCAAAACAGACACCCGCTAGTTTAGAGGCCTGGGTTCTGAAAGAAAGATCTCGTTCCAACCACATGCCCAGGATCTTGATCTCAGCCTTTGGTTCAGGGGGGGGTCCAAGGCAGCTGGGCCAGGCCGAGCAGGGGAGAGAGGGAGTTTTAGGTCCCATCAGCATTATCTCCGTTTTGGACCCATTCAGTTTTAGTGCTGAGTCCCCCATCCAAGAATGGACTTTTGAAAGGCAGGCATGAAGTGTCTGGGAGTTGTCCGTGGATTGGGAAAGGGCGAACACCAGTTGGGTGTCATCGGCGTAGCTCACGATCTTGATGTTAAATGGAGCCACCACATCCTCCAAGGGGGCCATGTACACGTTAAATAGTGTAGGACTCAGGGAGGAGCCCTAGGCACACCACAATGGAGGTGGGTGGATGCCGATCGTGTGCCCCCTTCCCAAACCTGGAAAGATCTTTCGCTGAGGAATGGCCTGAGCCAGTTCAGCGCTGTCCCCCTCACTCCCGCGTCTGACAGTCGCTGGAGTAACACTCGATGGTTAACAGTGTCAAACGCTGCACTAAGGTCCAGGAGGATCACTGCCACTGATCCTCCCGAATCCAAAATGCAGCGTGCCTCCTCCGTGACTGCGAGCAGGGCGGTGGCAGTGCCTTGGCCCGGGCGGAAGCCTGTTTGGGAGCTTCTTAGCACACCATTGGACTCAAGGAAATTAGATAACTTAGAATTTACCAATTTTTCCGTGATTTTACTAAGTCCTGGAAGGAGCGAAATGGGCCTGTAATTTGCCATATCTAGGGGATCTAGGGTGGTTTTTTTTAGGAGGGCTTTCACTATTGCACTCTTCCAATTGGGTGGGACAATGTCCGAGCCTAATGAGGCGTTGATGACTTCGGTGATGGGCTCCACAATGGAAGGGGCAACCTGTTTAAGAATCCTCATGGGGGCAACATCCCGGGGGGGAGCCACTCTTAATGGAGCATAGGGCTTTAAGAGCTTCATCCTTAGTGACTGGCCCAAAGGATTCCAAGATCGTCTGAGGATGATCCTCATCCTCCAACGGCTCCGGTCCCATCTTGGGCTGGGGAAAGGAGATAAGAATTTTTTAAATTTTTGTATGGAAGTACTCTGCCAAATTATTGCATTTGACTTCCAGATTCTCCGTAGGAGCAGAAGGTGTAGGAACCCTCAAAAGTTCTTTGACCACCAAGAAAGTTTCTCTTGAGGAGTTGGAGGCATTGCTAATTTTCTCCTCAAAAAACTGAGTTTTAGCTCTCCGGGTGGAGAGCTTATAGCTCCTCATTGCCGTTCGGTATTCCATCTTACTGGCTACTTCCCAGTTTTTTCTCCAGCAACGCTCTAATTTTTTGCATGCCCTCCGCATAACCCTCAGCTCAGGTGTGTACCAAGGGGCGGTGTGTAATCTTTTCTCTTTTATTCCTGTAGATCTCATAGGGAGGGCGGCGTCTAGAGTGTTCGACATCCACCTACAGAGG
Source organism: Lissotriton vulgaris (assembly GCF_964263255.1). NCBI lineage: Eukaryota > Metazoa > Chordata > Amphibia > Caudata > Salamandridae > Lissotriton > Lissotriton vulgaris. The sequence continues at coordinate 1,123,056,204 of NC_141694.1, forward strand.
TCTGCTTCAGCTAAGACAGGGTCCTGTGGAAGTAGTGGGCGTGAGGCTTCCAGGCTACGAGAGAAATTTTCTACTGATAGCCTGGCCCAAGGTCTATCTGGTGCACCAACACTAGGAGGGGGGTGCTCTCAGATTTAGTTTCCCAGGTAAAAGGGATCAGGAAGTGATCCGTCCATGGCAGGGGGACAGGGGGGGCTGCTTTCATGATGGAAATATTTGCAAAGATGGGATCTAACAAATGGCCTTTGTTGTGGGTAGGCTCCAAATTTATGAGGTCAACCCCATACATTTTCAGGTCATATAGGAGGGCAGTCGCCAACCGGTCTTCCTGGTCATCAAAATGGAGATTGAGGTCTCCCAGGGTAATGAAATTTGTGGCAGAGGCAGCACAAACCATTACCGTTTCCATAAGAGAACTGGTAAAATTTCCGACATTTCCTGGGGGGCGATAAACTAACAGCCCTGACATTGCAACAGTAGGCGAGATTTGGAAGGAGAACTAACAGCTCTCACAGTCTTCCACCTCGCCTTTCTGGGTTCTGCAGGTCAGTGAGTTTTTATACAGAATGGCGACGCCTCCTCCTCGACCCACCGGTCGATCCTGGGAAAGGATAAGAAAGCCAGGAGGAAGGGCGTTAACCATATCTGCTTCTGAGCCCTGCATAAGCCATGTTTCTGTTAGAAACAGGATGTCTAACTCGTGTTCCAAAATGAGGAGATTAACCTCGAGCGAATGCCTGGGGAGGGATCTACAATTCAAGAGACCTAGGCGTAGTGTGTGTTTAACATTCAAGCTTTTACAACGAAATTCATTGTAAAGGCATGTGTGGTAAAGGCATGTTCATTGTGAAACCATGGTTGGTAAAGGCTATGCAGGTATTGACATTTGTATTGTAACTCATGCATGGTAAAGGCATGCGTTGAACCGGAATGCAGTGTATCGTCATATATCCCAAAGTTTTGAGTCCTTTCTATTTTTGTAATGCCCTTTAAATGCATTTTTGCACAATACCTATTGCACCAGATCTGATTGTTACATGCACTTTAGTGGTTATATATTGATTATGCGGTTAAAGATTTCCCTGCTTATTTGATCACATTGGAATTGTGCCATTAATATAATTGTGCCTATATAGGACTTGTTCACTTTGCACTTTAAATATGTATGACCAAGTAGACTACACAGTTTACTGGGAATTATGCACTCTAATGTCAAGCTATGTGCTGTGCTTTTTTAAAAAGTGTTATTCTTGAACTATCGAGGGTGCTACTTTTCACACTTTATTTGCTATGGGGCAAGGCTTTTTAAAAATGAGATGTTAGAGGTTTTCAAGACTGTTGTCTTTTGATACCAAGCTAACTTGTTATTTTAGTTTGGAGGAAAAAAATATTACTTGTTTTGTGCCACTCCTTGTGATAAATGTGTTATTTTATTGTTAATCAACCACCTAATAAAAATACATTTTTTAAAAAGGACTCTCAAACCATGCGTTTTACTTATTCTACACTGACATTTGACAATGTTCTGAATATACAGTGAAGAAAGGGCATGACAAAAACAAATTCACCAGACAAAATAGGTCAAACATCAAGGAAGTATACCCCCACTGCCTTTTTAACAAGGACAAGGAATTTATTAACTACAATTTAAGAGCACAAAATATACAGAAAGGAAGAAAATAATGGTATGTTCCCCCAGGAGTGAGCAGGTAATGAGGTCATTATGAAAACAAGCAAATGTATCAGGATTAAGTATGTTGCACACAGGTTACCACCATATGCATCTCTTACCTTGTCAGAACTCCTCCTCCAGACAAAATGGACGTCCTGAAAAGCAAAATGGTTATGAGTCACTGCAAATTAATTAGTCATTATATTTTAGGATATACAAAATAAAGACAGTAACAGTTCCATACTATTCTAAAGGCTATATCGGAGCCTGATATTTTCTCCAAAAGAAAGGTAGAAGAAAATGTAAGCAGTAGGAAGCAAGGATGTAATTTTCAACTGCACGGGACACATGCAAGTGAAGCACACCAATCAAAAGAACTATCACATATCTGTACTGCGTACTAAAACTGATTAAAAGATTTATGGTAAGAAATTGCTTATTCATAAAAGCATATGTCCAGTAAAACTAAGAATGTAGAAGATTTCTCCCAAAATTGAGTGCTTAATTCCCAATGTTTTCACTGTGTGGTAAATCTTGAAGGTACATCTTCTTATTGTATACTAGGTGCAATGGATTGAGCCAAGATCTTCAGCCTACTAATCAGTCATCTGATCCCTTCCTATGTCTGGTATTCACCCATGTCGCATCACCATTTTACACCAATCCAATTCCTGTCAGTTGTCCACTGATACTTAGGACCTATTAGGCTGCAGATGTGGCAAGGTCCGGGTAATCCAAATTTGATAAGTACATGCAGACTGAAGAGAATAGATTCTATCGCCGGTTACTAGGGGTCCCTCCCTCTACCCCGCATTTTTCATTGCATTTGGAGTTAGGCTTGGGATATGTTCAAAACACTATTATTGCCACACCCTTTGCTCTTTGGTGCTCTATTTGGTAGAAGAAAGAAGCCGAACTTAACCAGGCAGTCATTAGAGATTGTTTATGTTGTGAGCATGGTTCGGCCATCCTGTTGTTAAAGTATATCAAAGGGAGTTTCTCGGTGCTGGGATGTGCCCACCTGTTTGAGCACCCTGAGACAATTGTGAAGAAACACAGAAACTGGGTCCAGGACTGTTTTTTAAAGCATAAATAAAGCTACTAGGGAACTAACGGAATTGGCTAAACCAGCAGTCCGAGATCATTGTATCATTCAAATGGTGCCAACTACTGCCCCATACTCATTATATGTGATTAATGTGTATGAGAGAACACTGCTGGCAATGTTTAGGTTAGGCTCCCTCCGTTGGCTAGTGTGTTTTTCCCTTGGCCAGTATTCTTCGAATTCCATTTTGTATCTGTCCAAACCATTTTACATTTTGTCTGCTTTTGTCAATTTTACTTGCTGTACACAAAGACATTTGTATCACCCCTATTACGTAGACATACATTTTCTAAGAGTAAAGCCGCTCTATTTTACCTGCTGCAACTCAATGAGCACTGTGTATGCCATACAGTTGCTAGCTTCTTGAAGTGTGCTCTAGCCAAAAGAAGGAGCATGTTTTGATGAAATTGTTCTTATTTTCCATTTTATAAAGTGTTGTGGGTCTTGTATTGTAAAGTGTAGGTTTGTCCCTGGCATCTTACTTTTATTTCATCTTGTTGTCTTTATTAACTTTGATGTCCTTGGAATCAAAATGTATACACTGTCATGTTACATATTGTAAAATATTTTATAATTTTTAGTCCTTTGAACATATCTGTCTTATATTGAATGACTCCTTATTATTGTATGCATATTTTATGATCTGCCTTCGGCAGTGGGTTCTAAGCTATTGCAGACATCTGGATGTAATAAAAAGATCACATATTTCAATTCCAGTATGGCAACTGATGCACGCGCTGAAAAGATAGGTGTATGTACTGGGCAGGGCTTAAATCGGAATCACAGAAGGCCTAACTAAAACGTTATTCTTCGGATGGGAATAAAATGCATACTTGAAGATAAGTCATTTAAACATAACGGTAGGCATAAAGAAACAGTTCTGTTATTTTGGATTGACGAAGATGGTCATTATCAATCTATATATTCAAATAGGGCTACAGTATATAACGTTTTTAAATCAGTAGTTCTGTTATTTTACTTGTGATGGCTATTGACACCATATACCTGTAAGGGGTTGTTCTGTTTCATAAATGCAACACTCACTAAAAAAACAATATTCTGTAATCAGGAAAGTGTGTTGTTTTATTGAAACACCGAGAGCTCACACAGTAGATCATTTCATCTTACTATTATTTACTATTTCATTCACAAATCATTTTTACAGTTTGCCTTTCTTCACTTTTGTGTGGTCAGTACGTTTTCAATCGCTTGATTTCACTAAACAGTGCAAATATGGTTCGAAGTGTAAACATTTTAGCCTTGAGAAGGCAAACCTGAAAAAAGGGTGAAAAGCATCTTGGCTGAACTTGTAAAGAACTATGAACCTTCATCTTCAAGAAAAGAGAAAATATGTACACAAGTCATCAAGAATAATGTACATTTTTAGCAATTAACGAAGCCAAATCAAACGCTTTCTTTTTCCAAGACCAACCGCATCCGGGCAGTATTAATTTTGGGAGGCTCACACTACCAATGGCCCCACATACCTTTAAATATTTGGGCACTAACATCTACCGTTTGCAAGTGGACATGTTGGAGGGTAATCTCAGTAAGGCCATTCGGGGTATAGGCTCTCAGGTGGCTTTCTGGACCACGCTTCCTTCATCGGCTATTGGCCGTGTGACATTATCCAAAATGGTAGTGCTCCCTCATCTTTTATATTATTTTACGAGCCTGCCATTGCTGGTACCTCCGACCATTTTTAGCGTGCTGGATACTATTCTGCTAGATATCATCTGGGGTACGGGTCGACGTAGAAGAAGTCTTAAGAAACTCCAAATTGATACAGGGGGGGTGGCCTGGGGCACCAGATTTTAGAGCTTACTATTATGCATGCCAGTTACAGTGGCTGTCCTACTGGGCCGCAGGATGCAATCTACAGGAGATTGGCTACACTCCTAGACACAGTGAGCAGGGATTGCTCCATCCTTTACTCTTGCCATACAGTAAGCCTCCCCTGGCGCTACCACCTCTACTACAAACTGTGTTAATGTGTTGGAAGAAAGCCCTTAAGTACACCTCTGGCTGTGGTCCTTATGCAGGCAACATTCCGCTAATGGGGAAACAACTGGCGAGTGGCAGGTTGACAAAACCGGCACTCGGGCCCTGGCTGGATGTGGGTGTGGAAACTGTTGGAGCGCTCTTTGGTGGAGGGACACTCATGGATCATGATAACTTTATACAAGAAACAGGGGCATCTAACGTGCTATACATGACACATGCAGCTTTACTGCACTATATTAAAAAGTAGTGGTCTCCAAATCGGGAAGAAACCCAAACGAATGAGTTAATCAAGTCTATTTACTACATGGGTCACGGTAGTCATCTCATTAAGTGGTTATACATTAGTACCCGGACGCATACAAAGCTTCCCCTGGATACTCTTCAAGCACAATGGGCCATAGACATGGGACGGGATTTCACGGCTAGGGAATGGACAGATATTTTGGAATATCCGCTGAGGATACCCTGAAACGCAAAATTCAAGTTTATTCAATGTATGATTTTACACAGAGCTTACCTGACTCCACTTAGGCTACAGAGAATATACCCGGCCACTGCCCATCAATGCCACCGGTGTAAATTGCCGGCAGCAGACCTACTCCATATGATATGGGCGTGCCCGTGTCTTGACGAGTTTTGGGGAGGGGTCAGGTGAATGACAGAGGAAACTACTCACCTATCTATAGGGGGCACAGCATTGGAGTGCTTGTTAGGCATCATTAGACGGAAAAAAAACACACACACAAGGTTCAGCTGCGCTTTCTGGACTTGGCCCTCATAGTGGCAAAACGGTCTATCACCATGCGCTGGAAGTCAGCCAAATCTGCTGCATTACACATGTGGCACAGCGAACTGACCAGGTGGGCGGGGGCTGAAATTGCAGTTCTGCGTAGGAAGGAAGCCCGTGGTCTACGTAAAAAGAAAAAAAATCTCCATGGAATGGGACGCAATTCTAGAAGCCCATAAAAATACCAACCCTGATGATTTTGCGGACGTTCCACATACACAATAGCAGATGTAGTACTGAGTTTATATACAGTCAATCAACAATAGATGTGGGCAAGACAGTGCGGCAACTCATTATAACAAAAGGAAATTTGCTTGGAGAAGGACGAGACAGATTTTGAATTAAGCAGCCAGAGCCAAGGAAGGGGGCGGAGGGTTGTAGAAAGGGAGGGGGGTGTTAATGGGTCATAGTCCAGTATTAATAAATACACAAATGGCTTGTATGATGACACATGGAAAGTTTGCTATGACATGATATATTTTCTTTGACTGTTTCCATTGATTGTCTCAATGTGCTGTATGCAGAATTGTAAGATGATAATGCCTATTTTCTTTTCAAGTTATACTACATTGTATCTCTAATATATGGAGAGAAAAAAACTAATAAAGTTTGTGTTAAAAAAAAAAGAATCTTGTACATTTGGCCAATGCTGCACTACATAAAAACTGAACTACACTACACAATTATCATGTGTCTATGTCCAAATAGCAATTTTCGCAGTCACATTTTAGCTAATCTTAAAGTTATTCAGCCATTTTGTCCAATATACTGTTACTTTCCTTGACTGCCCTAAAGAGATAATGCTGCATACCTTTCAGCATTTTTGCTGTCTCACTATAATTCTGTACACATTGTTTGCATAAGTAGAAAATCCTTTGCCTTTCAAAAAGCTTGAGAACGTTTATCGTTTTAATATCTGTGCTGTGCTCCTAGCAACTTCTAAAACGTTTGCCACGTGCAGGTAACAGAGTAGGAGAAATAAAGAATCAGCTCTACTGAAAATGATGATATATAATCAGAATACAGGAACTATTTTTGAGTATTTATTCATTTTACCCATTAGTGGTTGATCAATCCATTTTATTGTGTACAAACTAGGTCTAGCTTGTAGTGCAGATGTATGATTAGCTGGCCACCCAACTAAGGAAATACATCAGACAGGGAGATATTTTTCATTTCTTGATGTATTGCACAAAGCCAGCCTGTTGCTGGAGCCTGCCTAATAGTAAGGAGTCGTCGGCCATTCCAGGGTCTATAACTGTATTTTTTTACAGCATATATTTAAAAATTGTTTTACTGTACGTTATCTTCTATGCTTTTATGGCTTACAATCGAAATAAAGTTGTATTGATGGATTGATACAATAGCCTGCAAAGACCTCATGAATTGCTGCTCCTGACAGTTCCCTGAACAGAACACGAGTACTCGGTACTTAGACACAGACTGTGGCATGTTCTGCCACTTCAACGAAAAAATCCATTTCCTTTTCTAAAGGGGTTGATGCACCCTTCCCTACAATTATCTTTTGACAACTCTAGCACCTAAACACCATTTAGTCCTTTACATGCATAGTACAAATAAAAACTATAAATGAGGTTTCCACCCAATAACTACGGATTGTCTTATGTGGAATAAAAAACTCTGGAGAGGGACGAATGGATAAAGAAGGCAGAAGGGAGCACGCAAGCTCACATGCTCCAAATATGTAGTCTGCTTTGGTCCTATATCCAGAGGCAGTCATTTTTCCTAATAAACTGAAGTAAATGAGGATTACAAGAGAAGAAAAGCGGTTTCTAGGCTACTTCTTTAACATATCCTAATGCAAATCAATGTAAGGAACGCGGGGCTCTGGTACTGGCCAAAAATAGTGGAGCGCACTAACCATCTTGTAAAATATATTATAGCAAAGCAATGGAGATCATGGCTACTCTAGTGCAGGCTAATGCTCCCAACTAGCTAACAATCTTGGGCTATATACCAAGTCTCATGAGCAGGAAACAGTTATGGTAATAGAAAATAAATCTGATTCAGTGAATGATTAAAGGGAATGATTAAAAGATCAACGGGGTAGCGCATAGGTAAGTCATTGATAAATACTCGGACAAGAAATGTTCAGTTTGCTACAGACCCAGGATAAACTCGCAACAGAAGCTCACAGACCCAAATCCATGGAGTGATCAGAGACAACCTGTGCATGCACCGCATAATGTTATCTATACTACTATTATAAAGGAAGAACTTTAAACCTTTGAGGCGGGTAAACTCGAAAACTACACCACCAATCTAAACACCCAAGACATCTTAGAAAACCTCAGGGGGAGCAGAAGGACATAGGCTACATAAAAAGAAAAAATATACGTTGTTTAAAAAAATTTGAAATAAAAATAAAGTAGTCCCCTGCAAGTAGCGCCGGCTGCGACGTCTGCGTCATGACATCGGGAGCGCGGGGAGGAGCGGCGTTGAGGCAACAGGAAGAGCGGAGAACATGATGCCAGGAGGAGCTGCGGACAGGCGGGGAGGAGCGGCGAGCGGCGGAGAGGAGCAGCGCGGGGAGGAGCGGCTGGTGAGGTGCGACTGGTGAGGTAAGTCAAGCGCCACAGGTGCGCACCGAGGGACGGGTGGAGGGGCGGCCGGGAGCCGGGCGGCTGCAGTGTGCTTCAAGTCGGCTTCCATTTGAGCGTGAAATGGAGCAAGCTACGGTCATTTATACACCGGGGAGACAGCCATGGTCCGCAGAGTCTGTGGGGCAGCGAGGGGGCAGGAGGCCGGCTAAAATACGGCTAAAATACCACTCATCTGAAATCAATAATTTGTCAAAGAAAACCCAGGGTGGGAGCACTGCGCCCTTGGTGACACGAAGCCAGCAGATACACTTAACAGGGAAAAATTTGAGTTTTAACCTTAACTTTTAGGCGACATATCAGAGACTGAAATAGCAAATTAATTATCACTAAATACTTAATTTTTCAGAGAACACCTTTCAATACTGGAGCCACCAACTAACATCAGGCTAATGAAGGGGTGTAGATCGGCGCAGAAGGTTCTTGCGGCATTGCGTGCGGTGGGACGGGCCATGACTGCATGCAAGCATAAAATGCTGCCCCCACCCCCCTTCTGCCCCGGGCAACGCTGGGGCGGGCTGCTAGTATCTGTATAAAAAGCTTTTTATGTTGCGCATATTCAGGAACTTGCATAGATGAACAGCCAGGAGACCACCACATTACATGGGTCAAACTTGCTTGCCGAGAAAAGGTGTTATCCTGCAGCCGTACATTACCATAGGCCCATGTTGACTCGGTGGTGGATTTGCACTTTCTGCTATTTTATCATCTTCTTTCTAAGGACAAAAAACAAAAGATATGATCCACTTAGAACCACTATAAGCATCAAAAGATTAATATAAATGTATAACTCAGTCTTTGGTCTATCTACAATTTCCAACCATCAGGAAATATGACTACTTTTTGGACAGAGCAGAAACAATGAAAAGACCTCAGCAGGCACGACTGAGCAAGCATGTTCCTCCATCGTGGCTAGCCCCATTCATTATCAACACACTTCATATGAACCCACACATTTCTCTCGGGTACATTAGAGGCATGCTCAAAGATGAACAGAGTATGTGTGTTTGTTATAAGGGAGTGAAATAGGCAGTTGCTAAGGGAAATGCAGCTCCAAATACTAAAGACGAAAAGTCTGGAGACCTTGGTGAAAGCTATGGTACTGAAGTACTCATAGGGCTCTAGAAAAGAATGCTCCTGCTGCTCTCAACAGGATTAATTCTCTTAGCATTCTAATGTAAATATATGCTTAAAATGAAACATTGCTTTAATGTGTACAGCACCTATGCATCTTTTATGTGTACAACCAGTTCTAATGCATTTTTTATGTATTTTCAATGGGTTTTCACACTTCATGTGTAGATTTGTTTTAGATATGTTTAAACATGTTTAGAATTTAGTAACGTCATACATAAGAAAGTGGAGTGGGTGTTGTGTTCGATTTTAGATTCTGAATGAATTTCCTGATTCATGCCCTTATATAGGTACAATTCACATTGCCCTTATTTAGGCATAGAAAACAAGTCCTTATTTAGGCATAGTCCATCCATTCATCTACGTCACAACGATTCCTTGGAAAACCAGACTCTTAAGTAGAAGGGACTTTCCCTAGCCTGGATATTGATTTCTCCAAGAACTCATTATTATGCATGAACATCTATTCCTTAGGGGTTAAATCATGGCGATCATATGCCTGACTTTTACGTCAATACTGGCATTCCTAAACACCTTCAAGGTATAAATATACGTTCACTTGCTATAACAAAGCACGGTGTGGTTCGGTGCAGTTCGACTACCTACTTGCACGACGCAGCTCACTACAGCAAGTGCCGAAGGAAGCCAACTCTTCAGCTGACGCACTGAATCCAGCTCCAGTGTTTTTGGCTCCCCTTGCGGGGTGTTGGGAAATAGAGTCACATGAAAGAGATACCAACCTCTCTCATTCTAAAGTTATGGAGCTCATTAGAACCTAGAGAAACCTTTGGCAATTCTTGGCAAAACTAAACCTATGCTAAAGACAACACCTACTTCTTCCCTGGTACTAGACCTAAGTTAGGTACATTGGGGTAGGCGTATTTTAGACGCACCAGTTGAGGTATTTAGCCTGTGTTATTTATGTATGTATTTTTCTATATGTCATAGCAACAGACAATGCTATTACAGTTTTTTATATTACGGTTTACGCTGTACGCATTATACTTGGCATTCTGTCGAACAATTGTAGCAGTTCATATCTCTTGCATGAGAAATAAGACGGTTCAATAAACCCCTTTAATTGAAACGACAGTCTCTCTATTTCTATGCAACTCTGTGGAAACGAAACATGCACGATTGACCGAGTGAACTAGTTATTTATTGTTTCCACGCCTCTGAAGATATTGTTTAGGTTTTAGGGGAAACAAAGTTGCCATGTTTATGCGGTTGTCAGAGACTAATCCCTTCTTGTTTCTTCGTGAAAGTTTCTAGTGACCTCTGAGTTAGCTGGCACACACACAATTACGTTTAGTATACTCGATAGAGACATACTGACCTCAGTCCTATGTCAAATCTATAGTGTATATTATTCCAATGCGCAGAGCCTATTGGGAATATAGTAACTACACAACAGTTCATCCTGATTTTCTCAGTATTTACTGCCATATCATTTCTTTCACTTCTTTGTGTAATATCTGTCCATACATAAACAAAATACACTTCCAAAGTTGTATTTAGGTTTCTACAGTAGAATGGGGAGCCTACATTAGTTCACTAGTCATCCCCGCATTTCATTTATAACCACAATGTTGGAGTGGAAAACTGTCATCAGATGAAATGTGTACCTGGAATCTTTTAATCAATGTAAACAAACATTTAAAAGCTCTGGGAATCATTGACATAAAAAATATGTTTATGCTTATCCTGTGAAATAACTTTCCAGATTCTGTTGGACAAGAATAGCAAAGATAAACGTTTTTTCACTGTTCTCTAAACTACTGTGCTGATCTAATCATATTTTTCACCAAGATCTCCATGCATTTTTCCAGCCCTGACCTTTATTCTACCACACCAGACAACCAATAAACCAAGTCTTGTTTGGTCCCTGGTTACAGACTTTACTAAACTTGGGGCGACACAGTGTCTGCATAATCACAAGGAGCTTATCTATTTCCCACTGTGGTTATGGCATTGCTGCCATTTGTTGGCAGGTCAAATGCAATTTGAAATTTACGAAATTCCATAAATTGTTTGCTGTGACCTCTAAACAAAAGGTCAGCCAGTCACTATGTGAAGTATCCATTTAGCCTGTGATAACTGCAACCATAACAATTGGAGTATGCACCATACTTTAGGTCAATAGCCCGTGGTCTGCTCAGTGGGTTGCATGTGCATGACTGGAGTCTTCTATAAAGGTGCACTTGCTTTCCAGATGTCGGACTAAGTTGTACTGGCCAGATGATTCCTGCCTGGACTCAGTGGATCTATAGCGAAGCCCACAATATGGTGTACTCTCCTGGTTGGCTGCCCATTCATATTTTGAATAAAGTACTGCTTATGTTTGGAGCTTCACCCATGCTCAGCCTTTTGGACTTTTTAGTAAGTATTGGTGCATTGCAGCCAATCTCCAAATTACTCTGGACCAGAGGCAGAAGCTTTCAGGTCAGCTTTTCGAGAGGTATATCTGAATCTGGAGAATATAGACTCTGTTGCTTCTCTTATTGGAGAAGGGATCATGTCTGGAAATCTCCCAAAACGCCTTGTCTTGGGATGCTTGCTGACCATAAGAAGCTTGACTGCACACACACTGGTGAAAGAATGACTCTCATAACCAAGTTATCTGGCTTAGAAGGTTCCTCAGTAAGCCTTGCTGATTCTCACTGGGACCAGAGACCCAGGGTCTAAATGATTCCAAATTGAGTGACTTGTTCCAATATATGAATCTGTGGAGAACAATAAACCTGCCTTGCTATCGATCTAGAAATGTGACAAGCATTTTGAAGTTACTTTCCCTTGAAGTTTCCTTTTTCTCTATTTACTATTAATGTGAATCTCAAGACCTTACGTGAACCTAGAAACATATTGCAGTTTTAATGAAGGTGTTAGGCCTTGCATTAGTCCACACAATTGTAACTCTATTGGTATACAGATGCAGGGGTGGACTGATTGTTCTTAATCTAAAATTGTTGGAAATAGTGCCAGCTAGAGACTTGTGCTCAAGAGTGTGGATCAAAAACAGGATACAAGTGGGAAAATAGGTGAGTAAATGTGGAGTGGCAGACCGTGGAGTGGCAGACCATAGTCTGGAAGCTTGCATTTCCTCTATCTCCATCCCATGTTTATCCAACAAAGCCTGAGCTCTTTGATCCCTCTCTACATATGTAAAGGCTGCCGACCAAGAAGATTGGATTCTGAGAGGTGTAATCCTTTTCTTCTCTTTAGCATCACTATCTCCATTGCTATCATTGGGTGGTTCAGGTGGAAAGGGACTATTTGAATCGGTGCCTTCAGCCTCACACTGGCTAACTGCTTGTGCCGCTTTTACTGGTGCTGCGAGTGCTACTGACTATACTATTTTTATACCTTAAAAGTATTTAGTTATGCAGCACAATATCCTTGGTGCAACAACGTCAACTGTTGCATGCCTAAACACTTATAAGGTCTCAAAGGCAAGACCTATTTGGATATGCCAATGCTTGTTGTTAAATGGTGTAAATTCGTTCAGTAGTTCCTGAGAAATTAAAAAAATAGAGGTCGGAAAATCAATTCCCCATAAGAAACTTTAGCCAAGGCTACAGCCTGGTCTGCTGAAAGGAATTATACCAAAAAGGTAGTGCTTGGTCCAGAAAGCGTCATTTCTAAAAAAATGGTGTAAATCCGTTCAGTAGTTGCTGAGAAATTCAAAAATGAAAGTTTTGATATTTAGGGACGGAGATGATTGCGACCCCTCCCGACCGCGAGCTTCATTCTAATTGGCTGCCAACACTCCAAACCAGGAAGCGTCGGCAGCCATCTTACAAAACAGTAAAGCAGAGTTCAAAAACAAGAAAAGGGAGCAGGGTAGAAAGATCCTGACCTTCTAGGCCTGCTTGGGGCTTCTTTTTTTTAATGTATATTAAACTGTGCGGGGAGGCTCGAGCCCCCTCCACTCGCCCAGGGGACAGCCACCTCCCCAAGGCACTAGTCATGTAAATTCGGGGGTCCGTTACGGACCCCTGAGCCCCGGGGACCACCACCTCCCGGGGGCTGTGCACAAGTTGGGTCGGGCGGCCATGCGGTCGCCCTCCATGGCCCTGGGAACCCCCACCCTCCAGGGCCGGCTCCTGTGGTGTCCAAGGGTGTCCACCCCCGGGACACTGCTTTTTGCAATGACAGTGCGGGAGCGCTCATTGCAAAACTTTGGATTTTGTGGAAGCGAGAGCAGTTTTACTGCTCTCGCTTCCAAAATCCAAAGCAGATTGCTTTTCCACACAGGGAGCTGCAGTTTAGCAGCTCCCCGTGTGGAGAAGCAATGCCGGCTCCCGTAGGAGGTGAGGAGCCGGCGGGATCCCTAACGGTCCCAAACGGATGGGGCCGGCCCCGGGGGATAGCGTCCCAGGGGCTAGAAGTGGCCCGGGAAGGGGGGGGGGGGGGGGGGGAGGAAGGGGTCACGAAGCCCACCTCTCCAAAAATAAATAAATAAATAAAAGGCCGGCCAGCCCCTGGAGATGGGGTCTCCGGGCCAATAGAGGCCTCAGTAGGGCCCCCCCTATAGAAAAAATATATATATATGGCCATGCCTCGGGGATGGGGTCCCCGGGGTAGGAATAGGCCACGGGAGGAGGGCCCACGCAGCCCCCTTTCTGTTTAGGTGGGGCCCTGGGCAATGGGGTCCCCAGGGCCCAAAAAAAGGAAAAAGAAAGGGGGCCCCACAGCCCCCCCTCCCCCGACCCAGCAACACTCTGCAAAAGCGCCTGGGGGTCCCTGCGGGCCAACTAGCCACAGGGCTGCCTTTCAAAGAGGTGGTTGGTGGCCACGCCCATTTTTACGCCGCTCTGCAACGCAGCACTGTGGCGCTTACTGGAGGCACCTGGTGGGCTAGTTGGACCCCAGGGACCCATAGGACTCAAGGGGATTTGATCCCCCAATTTACAACGCTCCAGGTAGTGCGTTTGCACAGTGGTGCAGGGAGGAGGCTTGGCCTGATTTGACAAGTGCGCAAACGCCCCCCGGGGATTTACTTAAATATGCGTGGGGGCACACTGCCCCCCCCTCCCGCTGCCCCAGGGACCACCACCTCCCCGAGGCACAAAGACAACAATTTGGAGGGGGGGCCTCACGGACCCCCCCCAAGCCCCGGGGACTGGCACCTCCCGGGTCTTTCTTCAATTATATGGGGGGGCACCGCGGGTCCCCCCAAGCCCTGGGGCCCACCACCTCCCCAGTGCTGTGCAAATGATGGGAGGGGGCCACGCGGCCCCACTCCAGGGGCCCTTGATATCCCTGGGGACCGCCCCCAGGGCCGGCTCCTGCAATGTCTCAGAGTTCCCACCCTGCCATAGCAAACTCCTGCTTTGCTTCATTGAAGCATGAGCAGGAAACCCTGCTCTCGCTTCAATGAAGCAAAGCAGAATTGCTTTTGAGCAATGGGAGCTGCATGTCAGCAGCTCCCATTGCTCAAAAGCAATGCCAGCTCCCGCAGGAGGCGGGAAGCAGACAGTACCATGGGAGCATTGGCGCTCCCCCACGGTCTCAATCACTGAGGCCAAGCCACAGGGAGATGTAGTCCCCGGAAAAGTGGCCCGGGAGGGGGGCCACGAGGCACTCTTCCCATTTAATAAAAAATAAAATTAATATAAAAAACGAAAAGGCTGGCCCCGGGGGATAGGGTCCCCCTCCATATAAAGATTTTTTTTTTTAAACAAAAGTCTGGCCACGCCCTGGGGGATGGGGTTCCCAGGGCCCCAAACAAGAAAACAAGCATTTACAATGCAATGGTCTCGGCATTCTTAAAGGTAGAACTATTGGCATTGCTCATGACATTATTTGTATTTATGTTTTTGTTTTTAAAACATAAATAAATGGCATTGTCATTTACAATGCCAATAGCAGGGCAGGAGAGCAAGCACAACGAACAAGGGGGCAGGACAGCAAGCACAAGCAACTAGGGGGCAGGAAAGCAAGCACAAGCAACGAGGGGGCAGGACAGCAAGCACAACCAACTAGGGGGCAGGAGAGCAAGCACAAGCAACGAGGGGGCAGAAAAGCAAGCACAAGCAATGAGGGGGGGGCAGGAGAGAAAGCGCAACCAACGAGGGTGGGGCAGGAGAGCAAGCACAACCAACGAGGGGGGGGGCAGGAGAGCAAGCACAACCAACGAGGGGGGGGGCAGGAGAGCGAGCAAGCACAACCAACGAGGGGGAGCAGGAGAGCGAGCACAACCAACGAGGGGGGGGGGGCAGGAGAGCAAGCACAACCAACGAGGGGGGGCAGGAGAGCAAGCACAACCAACGAGGGGGGGGGGGCAGGAGAGCAAGCACAACCAACAAGGGGGGGGGGCAGGAGAGCAAGCACAACCAACGAGGGGGGGGCAGGAGAGCAATTACAACCAATGAGGGGGTGGGGGCAAGAACACGGGCACAATCAGGAAAGATAGGCAAGAAAAGCGAGCACTCACCAGAGCTTCTCGACTTCTTCCGGCGGCGGTCAGGCAGAAATGGCATCAGAAAAGCGCCGCCATTTTCGCATTCGGGCGTGGTTTTTGCTGTTGGGTGACGGGTGACATCACGGAGTTAAAAACTGCAAAAAACACGCCCCCGA
This sequence comes from Lissotriton vulgaris, assembly GCF_964263255.1. Classification (NCBI taxonomy): domain Eukaryota; kingdom Metazoa; phylum Chordata; class Amphibia; order Caudata; family Salamandridae; genus Lissotriton; species Lissotriton vulgaris. Next base: position 1,123,072,106 of record NC_141694.1, read on the forward strand.
ATCCAAAAAAGACGGGGCTTGAACCGAGTGACGCCCATCTCCTCCAATGGCTGGCCTCTGTTTAGGAAGCCAGCCAATGCAGAAGAGGGGCGGGTTCAAGCCCCCATACACTGTTTACATAAAATCTCGGCTGCGCGACACTGCTTCGCAGTCTAGACTAGGCTGAGACCTAATAAAAGGGATCCCTATGTACCCATTGAAATAAGTTATTTGCAGTGGGGAGCAAGGTGCTTTCCCCCCTCCCCGGTTGCTAAGCCAACAAACACACTGGAAGTGTGCTGGCATTGGTGAAAGGGTCTGATGCCAACATATTGTGCAGGAGTGATTCCTTGAGGCTGGCCGAGAACCAGCTCATTAATGCCTATTGGAACCGGAATCCAGTCTGCCCCCCTCACATTCCAGCCTGTGTTTCCATGGCACAGAAGGGCCATCTCTGGGCAATGCGGCTTCGGCCCCCACACTGGGCGCCGACTTCAGTTGGGGGCGCTGTATATTATGGGTTTATAAGCACCTGCTACTGCGCTCCTTACCTCCAACAATTTTCCGGAAACAATAAAAATGTCAAGATAACTCCATCGATTAATATTCTTCATGGAGAGAGTTTAGCTTTTGTCTAGTGGAAGTTTTGACTAAAACCTAATGAAAAAGAGTGAGCAATTAACTGTCAACAAAGAGGTGCATGAAAACTGCACAGTATAAGTTAGAGTGATATGTCTTTCATTATCATAATGTTTCAAATTGAGCAAATTTGGATAGAAATGCATTCTTAATATTTAAGAGAACCCCCGACCATGGTGCTACATTTAAATTCTGACTTTGTGCTTTTCCAGACAAGCACTCTTAAACTATGACTGTGAATGACACCTTGGAGTCCTTTGGCGTATGTAACGTTTCCTATACACTGATTAAAACACTGATTGGTTGTCTCTGTGTAATAAGCGTGTTATGTAAAGTGCTATGTCACCCTACACTGGTATGAATGGCGCTATAAAACTCATCAAATGCATCTGACAGAAAGTAATTATGGAGACTTGAGAGGCTCTGTTAAAGGGTGGTTGTGATGAAATCCGTGGTGGAGGTGGTAATGAGGGGAGGGGTGCCAACAAATAATGCAGCTCCTGGTACCACCAGAGCTAAGGCCGGCCCTGCAGGGCAGTCTCGGTGACAGCCTCTTCTCTGAAGCCAATGTCTTATTGGAGTGTTGCATCACGGCTCATGCAACACAGTACTGTTTAACCCTTGGTGTGCAGCAGAGACATTCACAGTGCCAATACCTGGAGAAGAGAGCATCGAGCTGGGCCTTGCATTTAAGAGTTGCTGTCCGCAGCCCTGCAGTCTTTAAAGACATAGCTCCGCGCAGGCACCCGAGGGTCTGAGAATAAATCAAAGGACGCCTCTGAAGCCTTCCTCTCGCGGGTCCTTGTGAGGAGCTCGTAAAGTAGGCAGGCCTCATTAACTGGTCTATTTGTGACGCCGAGATTTATCTCCGTATCCAGGGAGCCCTGATTCCAGCTCCGGTGTAATAAGAGAAAGTGACGCCAGCGTTATTTGTGTGTCCGTGCAATGCTTCCTCTCCTCACCCGCTGAAGGGAATGGGGCATTATTGCCGTCTCGCACAAAACGTTGTCTTCCTGAATCAGGCGGCGCGGGCGTGGATGAAGCGAGAGGGCGAGGGGCTCTGGCGTGTTACCCGGGGCTTGACCTCTTGTTCATTCGCAAGCGCCAGTAAACCGTGTTTAAAAGGCTGCAGCAGCCACAGAATATGACGAGACGTGTTCAACATCTCACCACTGGCGGCACCGAGAGCCGTGACCCGCTCCCCTATGTGTAATGAATACAAGAAGAACAGGGGCAATAATACCAAGGCGCGACCAGCCACCCCCATCCCAACATACACAGTGGAGAGGCCAGCACCACGGGGGAGTGTTTTAGGGAAGCTGGGCACGCACCTGCAAAGAGCCCTCAGGCCCCCCGGACATATGCTTATGGAGGATGAGCAGCCCGTGCTGGGAGAGCCGCCCACCCTCGAGGGGGCCGAGGCTGGGAAGGGTGCCCCCGCTGCCGACAGCCAGGGGGTAAGTACACTGGTTGATGATGGGCCGGGGGATTTGGGGCTGAGTACCATGTGGTTTTTCCTGTGAACGGAGATAGGAATCACCTCTGGGGACGGTTTCAGAGTGATTGCTTCAGCTGACAGAAGCTACGCTGGTAGATGCAAACCTCGGTCTGGATCCGGGTCCTGGGGGGAAGCACTTCCGGGTCGCCGCAGGCAGCGCGGCGGCCCCTTTAGGTCAATGCAGGCGGTGCTTCAAGAGCGCTTCACAATAGGAACAGAAATGATACATGAGAAGATTACGAGTGAACACGTTACAAAAGCAGACGTTAAGTTACATGAGGCAAAAGTGACAATTGTGAGAAAACAAAATACAAGAGGTAGCAAAAGGTACATTACAGAAGGAATAGACTGGGACCTCGGCGAGAGGGAGGGTGTAACGCCCACCACTAGAAAAGGGGCGGGGCTTAAAAACGAGAGAGAAACGCCCCCGAATCCGCTCAAGACGGGGCCTGAACCGAGTGACGCCCCTCTCCTCCAATGGCTGGTCAGCATTTACGAGGCCAGTCAAGGGAGAAGAGGGGCGGGTTCAAGCCCCCATACTGGACAACATTAAATCTTCGGCTCCGCCCACTGCTTACAGCAGTGCGGACGAGGCCTTCACCTAAAAAAAGGAGGGGCCACACAACCCCCATTGTTAAAAAAGAAAAGAAGAAAAAAAACTGGCAAGCCCCCTTTCTCCACCCCTCTGCAAACGCGCCCCCTGGCACGTTGTTAGATGGGGAATTAATTCCCCTTGAATACTGAGGGCCAACTAGCCCACCAGGTACCTCCAATATGTGCCACATAGCTGTGTTGCAGAGAGGTGGTCAGAGGTCACGCCCCTGTTTACACCACTCTGCAAACACGCTTCTTGGCGCACTGTTGGTGGGGAGATGAGGTCCTCTTGTGTCCTGAGGACCTTAGGACACAAGTGGACTTTATCCCCCAAGTAGATAGCCCACCTGGTACCATATTAGAGGTACCTGCTAAGAAGTTGGCCCCCAGGGACACTCAGTATTCAAAGGGAATTAATTCCCCAACTAACATCGTGACTGGGGGGGTGTATGCAAAGTGGTGGAGAAAGAGGGAGCCGCCTTTGTCCAACTCTCAGCAATCCCACTGTGTGGGGCATACTGGAGGTAAGAGGAAGGCTAGTTGGCCCCTAAAGGACCCCCAGCAGCAAAGGGGACTTCAATCCCCATCCAAGAGCGCGCCAGGGAGCGCGTTTGTAGAGTGGTGGGCAAAGGGGCGTGGCCTGCTCTTCAAACTTAGCAATGCTGCTGTGTGGGACTTACTGGAGGTAATAGGAGGGTAGTAGAGGACCCCAAGGATGTCCTTGGGGGTCAACTACCTCTCTTGTTACCTCTACTAAGTCCCGCACAGTGGGATTGCTAAGACCTCTTCGAAGGCCATGTCCCCCTTTCTCCACCATTCTGCTAACAGGCATCCTGGCAGACTACGGGAAGGGACATGTAGTTCAATTTACTCCTGAGGGACTTTGTGGGCCAAGAAGCACTACTGGTCCCTCCTGTAAGACCTGCGCAACAGAATTCCTGAGCGCTGGTCGGAGGCCCAGCCCCCTTTCTCCACCACTCTGCAAACCCCATCTACTAGTTAAAGAAGTGTTTGCAATGTAATAGGTTTTGCATTTGCGAGAATTAGAGCTATTGGCGTTGTAAATGCAAACTTTTTTTACTAATATTTTTCGGAGTGGATGTATGTTGTACGTAGTGGAATTATGTGGTATGTTGTACAGTGAAATTATGTGGATAGAAAGTATTTGGTATTTAGTGTATAGGAATTATGTAAAATGGGATTATGTGTTTTGGAGAGTAATTATGTGGTATGGTAGTCTGTGTTGTGGAGTGGTAACCTCAGGTTTAGTCTTCCTCGTTTCCATAGAAGCTCAACTATGAACTCAGTGAGAGAAAAAAAGATGGAATGACTGAGGAGCACTAGTGGACCTAGTCAGAGGTATAGCAGGGCCACTGTTTCTAGCTGAAACAGGTCAAGTGTTACCAAAAATGCAGCGCCAAGTTTTAGAACGTGGTGGAAGGCCCTTTGCAAACCTAGAATGGTCACCTGTTACTTATTGCTAAATGTGGGTGTTAAATTGTTATTCGTGGTGTGCAAGACACGCTTGCTTCCATCTGAGCCTCTCTTGCCTCTTTCCGCATTTCTGTTGCTTCTTTCTGCACGTTTTTCTTTTTCTGCACTTCTGTTGACCTCATTCTGCAAATCTAATGTATTTTCTGCAACTCTTCCCTCTTTCTGTACCTCCTTTGCCTCTTTCGGCACTTCTCTTGCCTTTTTCTGCAGTTCTCTTCCCTCTTTCTGCACGTCTGTTGCCTCTTTCCGCACCCCATTTGCTTCTTTCTGCACCCATGTTGTCTCTTTCTGCACTCATCTTTCCTCTTTCTATATCTTTCCTGCCTGTTTTTTGCAGGCTACCTCTGTTTGAACTAGATGAAGACTATGAAGAGATTTGATGTTTTGAAGAGAAAAGAAATGGAAATTAAAGGAATTTAATCTGATGAACTGTGAAAGGACATTCATTTAACTGTGGTTATCTTTTCTCTTGGAATAACATAAGAATTGGCATATATGTGCTCGGGGACAACTTACCTTTTATTACTGAATTCTCTGGTTGCAGAGGACTCCTTTGGGGACGCAAGTGGCCGCTTTCCCCTGTTCCCTTGAGCCTTCATATAAGGAGAATACTAATCTAGTTATAGTTGCGCAAAAGTTACCCAGCCACTATCTGTTTTGTTTTGTTTTTTGCATCTCACTTGCCTCTTTCTGCACTTTTCTTGCCTTTTTCAGCACCTCCCTTCTCTCTTTCTGGACGTCGGTTGCCTCTTTCTGCACCTCATTTGCTTCTTTCTGCACTAGACTTCCCTCTTTCTGTACCTTTCCTGCCTGTTTTTGCATCTCACTTGCCTCATTCTGCATTTTTCTTGCTTCTTTCTACACCTCTGTTGCTTCTTTCAGCAATTCTCTTTCCTCTGTGTGCTCTTCTCTTTCCTCTTTTTGCACCTCTGTTGACTATTTCTGCACATCACTTGCTCCTTTCTACAATTCTCTTGCCTCTTTCTACACCCCTGTTGCTTCATTCTGCACTTTCCATGCTTCTTTCTGCACCTGTTGTCTCTTTATGTAGCTCTTTTGCCTGTTTCTGCACTTTTCTTGCCTTTTTCAGCATCTCCCTTTCCTCTTTCTACAGATCTGTTGCCTCTTTCTGCACCTCATTTGCTTCTTTCTGCACCCCTGTTCTCTTTCTGCACTCATCTTCCCTCTTTCTTTACCTTGCCTGCCTGTTTTTGCATATCACTTGCCTCTTTCTGCACTTATCTTGCTTCTTTCTACACCTCTGTTCCTTCTTTCAGTAATTCTCTTGCCTCTTTCTGCACGTCTCTTGCCTGTTAATGCACTTCTCTTGCCAAATTCTGCATCCCCGTTGCTTCATTCTGCACTCTCCATGAGTCTTTCTGCACCGGTCTTGCTTCGTTCTGCACCCCTGTTCTATACCAGTCTTCCTTCTTTGTGCATCTCTCTAACCTTTCTTCACCTCTCTTCCCTCTTTCTACACCACTCTTGCCTTTTTTGTACCTCTGTTGCTTCTTTGTGCACTTCTCTTCCTTCTTTCTGCACTCCTCGTGCCTCCTTTTGCACCTCTGCTGATTCTTCCAGCACTTCTCTTGGTTCTTTCTGCACTGCTCATGCCTCTTTCGGCATCCCTCTTGCCTCTATGAGCACCTCTTTTGCTTCTTTCTGCAGCCGAGTTGCCTCTTTCAGCACCTGTTACTTCTTTCTGTACTTCTCTTCCTTCTTTCTGCATCTCTCTAGCTACTTTCTGCACCAAAGTTGCCACTTTCAGCACCTCTGTTGCTTTTTTCTACAGATGTTTTGCCCCTTTCTGCACCTCGCTTGCCTCTTTCAGCAACTCTGTTGCTATTTTCTGCAGATCTCTTGCCTCTTTCTGTACCCCTCTTTTCTTTCTGCACCTCTTGCCTCTTTCTGTACCTCTGCTGCCCCTTTCTGCACTTCTCTTGCACTTTCTGCACCCTTTGTGCCACTTTCAGCACCTCTGTTACTTCTTTCTGCACTTTTCTTCCTTCTTTCTGCATCCCTCCTGCCTCTTTCTGTACCTCTCTTGCCTCTTTGTGCACCCATCCTACCTTTTTCTGTACCCCGCTGGCCTCTTTCTCCACCCCTCTTCCTCCACCTCTGTTGGTTTTTTTCTGCACTGTTTTTGCTTCTATCTGCACCTTACTTGCCTATTTCTGCACTTCTTTTGCTTCTTTCCACACCTCTGTTGCTTCTTTCAGCAATTCTCTTGCCTCTTTCTGCACTTCTCTTCCTTCTTTCAGCACCCCTCCTGCCTCTTTCTGTACCTCTCTTGCCTCTTTATGCACCTCTCATACCCCTTTCTGCACCCCTGTTGCCTCTTTTTACATCTCTGTTGGTTCTTTCTGCACTGCTCTTGCTTTTTGCTGCACCTCTCTTGCCTCTTTCGGCACCTGTGTTGCTTCTTTCTGCACGTCACTTGCCTCCCTCTGCACCTCTTAGTTAGAGGTAGTTTTAATCCCCCTGTCCTATTATGTACTAAGGCCATACAGGAAGGTCATGTCAATCACAGGGGTACCCCAACCCATAGTGCACCCTAATGTATGTAGGTGATTTCACTGTATTGTAAGGGTCTTTCATCATACACTGGCTCCGAGCCTGGTTAGTCAGTCAGAGTTAGTTATCACCACTACCAGTCAACAAAATGTTGGGGGCACAGGATGACTTTGCAACAAGGCCTCTTTCTGGACTTCTGTGGCCTCTTTCTGCACATGTCCTACCTTTGAAGGCATAATTAGAAATTAGCATTTAAAAAACCTTTGAAATTCACTAAACAACCATAGGTTTCAGGGACGTTAAAGTTAGAAATTATCATTTAAAAAACCTTATAAATTCACTGAAAAAAACAACAGGTTTCAGGGACATCATAGTCATTTGGACATTTTACTCGTACAAAACCAGAGAAATTCGGCCATTATAGTTTGTTCAGCTAACTATAACTCGTGCCCCCGCAATGCACTGCTGATGACATCACATATTACATCATTCATGACATTGTCAGTGACATCACGGATGACATCGTGATAATCTGAAGCACCTCCTCATACCCTAATATAACCTTTGATACACCCACTCGAAAATGCAGACTACCATTTTCGCAACCATAGACACACCAATACCAGTTAGTACATACCCACTCACTAATTCCTAGGTCTACACACACACCCACTAATTCACGCATACAGTCACTCATACATGCAGTCAACCATTAATACGGCACCATCATATGCACTCACATATCTATACAGACACAGCGTTACTCACACACCTAGTCAGTCATGCAAAGAATCAATCACACTCCCATTTACTCACTTATTCAGTTATACACACACCACCTCACTTATTCAAACATATACTAACACATACTTACACTCTTATACAATAACTAATACAAGCACACGCTCATCCGTAAAGCCACTTTCACAATCACTCTCTCACATATAGTCATTTATACACCCCAACACTCTCATATACTGCCTTTCACATAGGCAGTTACTCACACATGTGCCACTGAGGCATCCATTCACTCACCAACACACCCATACACACACTCACCCACCCATCCATACAGCCCTTCATAGATCCACTCTTGAACTCATACACCCAGTGAATCACCCACTTACACATCGAGTCACACCCCCCTCCCACCCACACAGACACTCAGGCACCCATACAGATACTCAGACAACCAATCAGTAACCCATATAGACCCTCATGTAGCTACTCACCAACCCATGCAACAGCTTACACGCCATCTGACAAACTAAACTGCGTGAATGTCTATCAGGTAGAAACCCATGCATTCAATAAGACACATTTGATCACTTACTCATACAGTAAGTCACACACCTACTAAATCATCCATTCAGACACTTATACACCCACTCATTCTTCAATACACCTTGGCCTATATAGATAAAACTTATTTAAACTTTACAGAAACACAGTCACTTGATGAGGTCATCAGTGAATATGTGACGTCATCAGCAGGGCATTGCGGAGGCGCAAGTTATAGTTAGCTGAACTAAGTATTAAGGCCAAATTTCTCTGGTTTTCCACGTGTGAAATGTCCTTCTCACTATAACGTCCCTGAAACCTGTGGTTTTTTCAGTGAATTTTTAATGTTTTTCAAATGCTAATTTCTAACTATAATGTCCCTGAAACCTATGTTTTTTCAGTGAATATATATTATATTTCAAATGAGAAAAGGAAGCCAAATCCAACTCGGGAAACCAGCATTTATTCAGGTAATAGTGAAGGCTGCACGCATAAATTAGAACCCAACACATTTCAGCATAACTGCCTTGTTCAGAGGCAAAACATTTCATGGGCCCAACCGCTTTTAAATTTACAGTCACGTGCCAGTAGTCAAATACTACATGTACCATACTGTGTTGCGCTCTATAGCTAAATTTATATCTCTTGCTGCATAGCGTTGAAATCTGTTGTGCTTAAATGATTATATTTATTGATCACAGCAGGGACTGAATGTTTCTTTTAAACTGGCCATTACAAAAACAATGAGTCATTTTGCTGCCGCCGAAAGAATAAACAGCAATGCAGGAATTCCAGAGCTTAGCAAGCGAGGAAACCCTACTTGCTTCTCTATCTCACCACCAAGACTGGAAAGTCTCAGGCACATCAGTTGATCCAGTAAGGTGACGAGCGAGTCAAGCAGGTGGGGTTTCTTCACACCCAGTATTATCCTAGTGCCAAGTACTTTTATGGTGTCCTGTCCCCAACCACTTAATAGCAGTGGAATTTTTTTTTCCCAATAGTTGTCAAAACACACTTTTTTCAAAAGAACTAATTTCAAGATGACAGATAAAAAGGACTATGTTATTTATCCTGTAAGCATCTTTTCATTGCCTGCAGTGTTGTTGATTCACATGCTTGGCATACTTCTGCCATCTAGTGTTGAGATCGGACGTTGCAAGTTGTTTTTTAAACAAAAACAAAAAACTGTCTTTTGGGACACAAGTTCTCAATGACTCGTTTGGGTTTAGATCTGCATGGTCACCGACTCCATTGTTAGATTTGTTTCGGCCAAAGAGTAAGAGTATGTATCGAGTAACGCACAGAAAGAATAGTGACCATGCAAGTAGAAAGAATGTTAAAGAGAAAGATCTGTAGTAACCACTATCTTCAAGGGAGGAGGGTGGCCGCATGTAAATCAAAAATACTACATGCAGCAAAGAGATGCTTACAGTGTAAGCAGCATATTCTGCTTGGAGCATGTGTGGCTGTAGAAACATGCTCTGCATAGACTGAAAATCCAAACTCCCTTAAGTAGTGGCTAACCAGTGGATTTTGCAGAGGTCCGAAACAAAGTTGTGAGAACGGATTGAACAAATCTGGCCTGCTCTCCCGACAGTATGTCCACACAATAAGGTTTAGTAAGAGTGCTTAGAGTGGACCAAGTGCCAGCTTTACAGAGGTCTGCTATGGGTTTGTTCCCCAGGGGAAAGCCATGGTAGCTCCCTACTTGCAGGTGCTGTGTGGCCACTGGCCTGTGGTGGAAAGGTAGAGTACGTTTAGCTTTAGCCTAGCTGGCCTGAATGCATTTAACAATCCACCTGACAAGTCCTGTTTTTGAAATGACGTGTCCTTGATGAGGCTGGGAGAAAGTGACAAACAATTGCTGTGTCTTAGCAAAGGGTTTGGTTCTGTCAATGTAATACATAAGAGCACGCTTAACATCAAGTGTGTTAAGTGCTCTTTCAACTACCAAGTCAGGTTGTGGAAAGAAGACTGGGAGTTCAATGGATTGGATGAGGTGGAAAGGTAAACCACTTTATCTTTGTGTACTTGGAAGAAAAGGTTCCTGAAGAGTGAGAGACTGCAATTTCACTAATGTGTCTGACTGAGGTGATTGCGATGAGGCAGGCAACCTTCCGATAGAGAACTGTAGGGGAATAAATACAAGGGATCGGAGGTGGCCCATAAGCCTGGTAAGGTCAATGTTAAGGTTCCAGACTAGGGCAGGAAGCACCCTAGGTAACAATAATTACTTAAGGCACGCCATAAAGGCTTTCATAACCAGGATTTTAGCAAGAGAAGATTGTTCCCTGTTCTGCATGTATGTAGAAATAGCAGCCAGGTGTAGCCTGATGACTGAAGTATAGACCAAGGTCAACTGTTGAAGGTGTAGGAGGTAACATAATGTCTTGCACTGTCCAGGTGAGTGGATTCATTGTTTAGGACAGAGAAATTCATAAATGTTCCACTTAACAGCATCGCAAGTGCATGTGGTAGATTTGCGGGCTACTCTGAGTATGTCCATACACTTCTGTGGCAACCCAAGGTAAGTAAACTACGACTTCAGGAGCCAAATATCCTAGGTGGAGTTGTCTGGGTGCGTGAACTAACTGTAACCTTCATAGAGAAAATCCAGCCTTTTGATGAGGTTCTTGTGTGTGACAACGGACATCTCCAGGAGGGTGGAGATCCACAACTGTCTGCCTACATCAGAGTTACCACAATGAGTATGAGAGATGTTTGCCTCCGTTTCCTGACCATGTATGGTATCAGTGGGAGAGGGGGAAAGCGTAGGCAAAGACCCCATATTATCTCATCCAAAGAACACTGCCCATGGACTGGGAGTGTGGAAACTCGTGGCAAAGTTAGGGCATTTGGTGTTTTCTGCTGTGGCAAACAGTTCTATGTCTGGGTTGCCCAACCTGTGGATGGGGGCAGGACTTGCAGGTGGAGATTCCACTTGTGGGCTTGTTGCTGTGCCCTTCTGAGCAGGTTAGCAAATTCATTGTGACTCCTGGTAGGGACTCTATCAGGAGATTAAGGTGGTGATGGATGGCCTAGCAACAAATCTGTTAGAAAGGTTCGACAGGTTAGGTGTGTGAACGCTTCCCTACTTCTGTGGATAGAACATGGTGGTCATGTTATCCGTATGCACCAGGACTATCTTGTCTTGAATCTGAAGGAGAAATGCTTTGAGATCTAGTTGAATGGCTGACGGGTCCAAGTGATTGATGTGGTGAACCCACAGATAAGGTTGTCCCAGACCTTGGACTGCCATATGGTTTAAGTGTAACCCACCAGCCAACTAAGCAGTTGGTCACCTGCAGGACAGGGCCTCAAAAGGCCTGCTCTGCAAAAGAATGTTACTGTTACACCTCTGAAGACAGCGTTGGGTGCTGGCCCTTACCAACACTAGATCCTTAATTTGACCCTCCACTTGTGACCACTCCAAAGGCACATCTGCAGTGGGAACATATGTAGCCTGGCGTGGGGCACTAGAGCAATGCATGAAGCCCATCATTCCTAAGAGACACATACCAGTTCGATCTGAAAGGTGACAGAAGCTGAAAAAGAGGTAGCAGCTGTTGGAACGCCTGCACCTTTAGTGGGATGTGGAAGGTTTTTCCCATTACAGAATTGAGGACTGCCCCTGAACTGTAGCCTGTGTGTGAACCAGGCATTCTTGTATGCCTGCACTCCTGATCAGCCAGTCCTCAAGGTAGGTGAATATGTGAATCCCATTCCTCCCTAAGTGAGCAGCCACTACTGCTAAGCACTTGGTGAAGACCCTTGCAGCTGTGGTGACTCCGAAGAGCGTCACTTTGAACTGTTAGTAAAGACCACTTGCCATGAACCACAGGTAGTGCAGATGTGCTGAATATATCAGGATGTGAAAGTAGTCATACTTCTGGTTGAGAATGTCCATGAAGTCGCATTGATGCCGAAAGGGGATGACATCTTGAAGGGTGGCCATGTGTAAATCTTGAGAGGATGGAGGTTGAGTATTGTTCTTCTTGGGGATAAGGAAGTGTAGGGAATTTATGCCCTTGCCCTGATGTTGCAGGCCCCTAGCTCTAGGACTCCCTTTGACAGTAGCGCTTGAACCTCCTCGCGGAACAGTAGGACATGTTTGATCTGAAAGTGTGAGTGCGGGGGATGTTTTATAGGGCCGAAAGAAGCTCCACAAAATGGCAGTGATAGACAACAGACCAGATCCAACGGTTTTAGAACTGGGCTTGATGCCTGTCCCTCAAAGAGGTATATTGAAGGTGGGTGACCCAATAAACCCTTGCGAGCTTGGGCTGAGATATAGTATATGCAAAATTGCTTGCAAGGGGTTTACTTGACAGGGAATTTTTTAGAAACTTATTTTGAAACAGAAGGTTGATCAAACTTGACTGACAGAAATTTGAGATCAACTTTAATCAATTAAAAACCTGTTTCTCATCTGATTCAACACTAAATTAATCGACAAAGTGGTAACAACTCACTATAGAAAAATGCTACAGGGGAAGTAGTTTTTTTATGTATCAAATATTTCATTTGATGGGGTACAATTTCTTAAAAAACTGTGAAAAATATTCAACAATGTACAAGTGGACAAGACATAGATTAGTTGTTCTTTGAAATCCACTTGCGTTGTAGTCCACTCTTTGAGTTATAACACAATGAAACTTAGTCACTGTAACCAAAAATAACGTTGCATTGAATTAATTGACAAAAAAAGAGATGTGGACTGATATGTCGACGTTTCGGCGTTTTTGGAAAGCGATTGCCGATAGGGTATAAATTTGTGGTAGTCTGTTACAGTTTCATTGACACACCAACCCTATAATTAAGGTGCAAGATGCATCGAAACGCATCAGGGTGAAGTATAAACTGGGTCTCGCAATGCCACCTCATGAATAAAAGGTTGTCACAACTTACCTTTGTGGAGTGCATCTTCAAAAGCTCGGAGCTTTTTTGGGAAATTTAAATGCACGGCGCCTCCGGCTGTGGAAGTGTGCACCGCCATTCAAACCGGACTGAGTCTGCGGGGCTGAAAACTTATTCACAGCCCCTCTGCAGCACGAAGGTATCATTGATTGGATGTGGGTAACTTGACCTGGGGACTACTGGAGGGCTGACTAACAATGAACATTGAACATTTGGCAGAAAACTGTGTTTATGAAACGACCTCACTGAGGAGGAAGAATTGGGACTACCCTTCCCGGCATGCCGCTTACTGGAAAGCGAGTGCCGATAGGGTATAAAATGTGATAGTCTGTTACAGTTTCATTGACACACCAACCCTGTGATTAAGGTGCGAGATGCATCGAAACGAGTCAGGGTGAAGTACGAACTGGGTCTCGCATATATATTATTATATGTATTATCCGACATACACTGAGGGGTTCACAGAGGTTACTGAATATGCTCACCATCATTTGACTCAATGACACAGCAGTGGAGTCAAATAAACAATCATTTGTAGTCAGAATCAGGTACCCCACTGCTGGATTTCACCATGCTCTCATTCATTAACTCAATGAAACACCAATGGAGACAAATACACAATTACTAAACAGTCTTTCTATAATTAGTGGTTTAAAATTTGAAGGAAGGTGCATTCTCAAACAATTACTGTAAAGAAAATGAAAGAGGTAATAAGTGAGAACTGTTTAAATATATGAAATGAAGTCACACAATATTTAAAATTATTTAACCTTCCATTTTCCTTTTTTTACAAACCGAAAACTATGAAATTTACTGAGAAAGCACAATTAGGAACAGAGTTATGGTTCTAGCTCAAACATGAAAACCATTGAAATTCACCAGTTATGGTTCGCACCGCAAACAATAATTCAAACCACTCTTCAAAATTATGATACTTGCCAATGTTGATTTTACAGAAGCAGTAACACAGAGGAAACGGTTAATAGACAGAGGTGTACATTTTGTAGCAAGTCTTAAAGTTAACTGCAAAAACAATTCCAGAGGGGCAGACTTTCCTGTCAGTGGGCAGCGCGAGTTTTGAAGCGCAAAAATCACGGTTTTCTGACTGGCGCTGCCCGCTTAGGGTTGCCTGTCCCTTACCACCCGGTTCTACACCCTTGGGGGTCCGTATTTTCCCTGCTATTCAATTGTACGCTCTCTGGGGGTGTGTATTGTGTATTCCCTGAACACCCTGCGGGGGTCGCAATTTTGCACGGAGTACTGCGGTGCTGAGGAACACTGTCCCGGGTGGCTTGCCCTGTGATTAAGAAGGGCTGGTGTGTCCCTAAGGTTCTACCCGCCATTGTGCGCCTTTGGCCAACTACATTCGCTTGAGCTTCCTCCCAGCTCCAAATTTGTGCCTAGTCAGGGATATGGATATAGATATAGATATATATTGTGCTACTGCACGCGCGCTGCCTGGTGCTTCCTAGACCCTGCGGAGCCTACTGAATTGGCAGGGAGAGCAGGACTATGCCTTCCCCCCCATTTTCTATGATCACGAGAGTGTCTGCGCTCCTACGTCGCGGAGGTGGTGCTGATCACCCCGCTGTGGAGGTTTCAAATGTGGTTTCCGGTTCTACTGGAACTTTCCTGGGATTTTCCAATACAATTCCCTCACTCTCCTCACATTCTTCTCAATCCAGATCTCATTCCTAATCGCCAAGTCCAAGACGAAACGTTGAGAATAATGGCCTGGAGGATCTCCGGCGTCGTTGGACGCTCCCAGGGCTTTTGGGAAAGGCTGACAACTTGCTCTCCAAGGTATGGGTGGATAGCACAACAAAAAGATACCGATCAGCCTGGCACCAATGGCATTGTTAGTGTTTGCTCGGAGTGTCGATCCCGTGGGGGCTGATGTAGTCCATGTGCTTAACTTTTTGGCAAGTTTGGCGGAGGACAGGCTGGCCTATCGGTCAATTAACACCTTCCGATCTTGGCAGGACATGTTGTGGTGCAGGGTTCGCCTATCGGCGAACACCCCTTGGTGTGTCGTCTCCTTAGGGGAATAAGTCTCTCGAGTCCCCCGGAGCCACGGTATTCTGTCCTCTGGGACGTGAACAGAGTCCTAAACCTGTTCCTCTCTTGGCAATCAAATAGGTTTCTCTTCCGTAATGAGGTGACTGCCAAGCTGGCAATGTTGTTGTGTTTAGTTTCTTGCAGACGAGTCTCGGACGTCAGTGCCTTGGACATTTCTGCCAGAGTTTTTTCCCCTGAGGGGGTATCCTTCACAGTGAGCAGAAGGACAAAATCGAACACAAGGGTAACTTCATAACCAGCTTTTCCTGACTCCCCGAAGCAGTGTGTGGTTCAGTGTCTCCGTGCTTACGAAGAACTAAGTGGTGAATCTGGCCCTCCGGGCTAAAGACAACTGCTCATTGCACTACGCAAGCCGTGCAGGGCGGTTTCTTCCCCGATCATTGCCAGATGGGTGCGTTGGGTGATGCAGGAGGCGGGGATAGATACGAAACAGTCTGATGCTCATTCGGCGAGAGGTTCAATGGCATCTAAAGCTTTTGCCCTAGGTGCACGGTTTAAGGATCTGATGCGTGCGGCCGATTGGTCCTCACATTCCACCTTTAAGAGGTTATATTTCAAGCCGGTGCTGGAGGTGGTAAGGCTAGTTGTCGACAAGCTGTGAACTGGCATAATCTGAAGCCTCCGGTCCTGCCACAGAATGGAAATTTGCCTAGCCTAGGTGCTGGTAAGTTCCAATTCTATTAAGGACTCAGAGGCAAGGAGTATCCCTCCCAATGACTTCAGTGAAGTGGACCCTCCCTATATTGGTGTAAGTAATCCTTTCATGCGGATTATGTGTATTGGTGAGTTGATGCTACTGCTTACAGTTGTTGCTACCTTGTGCTATGTGGCACTGCTTTCCGGCTCAGCCTCTGACATTGCCTCTTTTGCAGGAAATGATGGTTCCAAACAATATGCGTGAAAATCCGACACTAAAGGGATCGCACGAAGAAAGAGGATGAGGAAACACCGTGGAAGGACTATTAGGGCTGGCTGGAGTGCGGACAGAGAGGAAGGACTCCTGTTGAGAGACTCTCTTTTCCCAAGTGTTCATGGGAAATGTAGTTTTTTTTATGTTTTATATCAATGCTGTAAAAAATAAAGAGGAGAAAGAAGGCATAATCCTCGCCTCGGTCGGAGTCCTTAATAGAATTGGAACTTAGAGTAACCTAGGCTAGTCAAATTTCCATTATAGCACATACTCCTTCCAACACTGCTGGGACTTGAAGCGTGCTGTGGACAAATCCTTTACAAACCCATCTAGTAATATTTATTCAGAATAATTTAATTTAGCAGTAATCTGTCTTCCTCTGCAAGGCCAGCTGGTAACTAGTTCACTAAATTAATGCTAAACAGCTGATTTCTAAATCCTATGTAAGGGACAGCACATACTATAACACAAGTAAATACCTGCGGGTTTAAAGTCTCTGCCGGCGATGGCACAGGCTGGGGAACTTCATTGCTCATCTGAAAGGAAAAAAAGATTTATTTAATACCTGGCAGAACCTGCGTCCAGAAAATGCCAACCTGGATGAGATGATGAAATAACATGCCATATTAAAATACCAATAATTGGTCTACCATAAACCCCCAAGATGAAAAGCTTTATGTATTCCAGCCTTTAGAGCCTTCATCATGAAAAGTTAAGGGGGAACCCAGCCTAATGCCACCACAAAATGATTTCTCCAAAATTCAATTCACAGGTGTAAATTAACCCCTTCCCCGCTGATGACGAGCTTAGCTCGTCATAAGGTACACCTCTCATACGCTCATGACTAGCTGAGCTCGTCATGAACCGCAGGATTCCGCGGTTGTCAGAGCACAGCGGGAAAACGGACCGCGCGCATGTGGTTAAATGACATTAATGTTTACATAGACTGGCCCAGAATCTTATACTCCATGCAAGCCCAAACTATACTTTTCCTTTCAATGCACGAATAAATAGATAGGTACATAGCATATCCAAAGCTTATCCAACAGAGACATTTCTTGTAACTTCTACTCCATGTTCTCCAGGACCCAACTGTGAAGAATAAATTAGCTCCCCGTAACAAGCTACGAATACATGAGTAACTGAGGATACGAGACTGCTGCAGTTTAATGAAATCAATGTAATAACTTCAACCTCCTTCATTAAACACTTGCATCTTTTTATGCAGGTCCACATTTCAGATCCCATGCGTCCCGTGAATATTTTACTTGAGAAAAAATATAGACAAAGTCAGGAAGAAACAGGCATTCTTTAGACTCCAGTGGCATGTTTTCCAGGCTCTCTTCCTTTGGGAAATAAAGAAAGTACTTAATCTACGGTGGATTACAGCAGGCACCCTATACATTTTACCACAAGAGTGGCTGCACTTTAATCGAACAGCAGACTGAATTAAATTCATAAAGCGTCATGGGTGACGCTGGTCATTACTCCAAGCTGAAGGAGCCACACCAGCTGTCAGCAGTTTGTCAGAGTTCACCCACCTAAACAGACATGCAACACAGCCAAAAACATAAAAGATTTCTGGGAGCAGCAAAGGCTCTTCTCAAACAAACTAACAAGTTTCAAAAAATCCCAGAAAGTGCACTGATGCGAAGAGGCTTTTGACTTACTAATATTAACCTGTTTGAGGCAGCGACTACCAAAAGATGTTAGTGGACTATCTCGCCCTCACCACTCCGGTTATTCTGGAGCACTCTCCAGATATCATTAGAGGTGTCCATGAATACATACATATACACACACACGTATACAAGATAAAAAAACTATTAACCAGAAGAGAGAAAACTTACACTCAAAATAGGAAAGGTTTGCACATCTTTATTACAGACAAGGTTTTCATCCTTATGCTTCACGCACTGGCCGCCACGCAGGTACAGTTTACAGAAATCAGCATCAACAGGAACTCCAACTTTGTCCATCTGTTCCTAGTTGTAGAAATAGACACATAAAAGGGAACGCATCAATCACCCTCTAACACAAGCAACAACAGAGCAACCCATGTTTTGGTGGAAATGTTATTCAACCGTAAAGATATACAATTTTTAAAGACATGGAGCCCTTCATCTACCTTCACCAACGAAACTGCGTTGCCCAGTGGAAGCTGGCAGAAAAAGGGGGTTGTGGGGTGGGGGCTGAGAAGGGAGGTGGGGGGGTTGGGAGATTAAACTAAAATTTAAAAACACTTATCTTTTGTCGCCCACTGTCACTTCCAAGCAGTCATGCGCACTTAAGAGTACGCAAACCACTCCTCCCCCTGTAGCCCCAGCCCGCCTCTAACCCACTCCATAGTGTAAACTAAAATGGTAATAACGAGGTTATCATTTTATTTTTCCGCTGCACTGCTCTTACAGCAGTGGGGCGATGATCCTCCGCCATAGCAGAGGAGCAGACACTGGTATTGCCATTTCTTGGAAACAAACAATTACTGCTGTCGTACAGGAATTTAAGATGCGACATTTCAGTATCCACTGCTAAAAATCAGCTGCGTAATAAATCTCGAGCTGGTGGTTACTGAAGCAATACATAGTAGGGTGAATGGCATTTTATCAGAACCATCAGTTGGGAAGCTTTTTCGAAACGAATAACTGCTGCTGTATGCACTTTAGCAGTAGGGAGATGAAGGAATGACGTTGGATTCTATGGATTCTACAACTCTCGGACACGGACCACATCAAAACAATTGCAGTGACGACACCTCAGATAAACTCAGGTATAATAATATTCTCTTATTTCAATAATATGGTTCAGTTAGGAAAACTAAGCTACTTGATTTGGCTCCTCTGATCACGCAAATCCTAAGAGATAGTGATGAGCGTCGGCGAGGCAGATGGGATGAAAACTAAACCAAAAGAATTTGTGCAAGTGGATCCCCCCACTAAAATTGCTCCATACTGGAAAGCCTGATCTTATCTGCAAAACCTTTCAAATTTGAAAGTTTCTTAAAACATCAATAATAACAACACTGATAACAATGATAGCAAACATAGCAATAATAATACCATTGATAACAGCACTATATCACAGTTCTTGATATTTATAAGCACCATAAGTACCTGATGCTAATTTGATTACCCATTGTAATGGTCCTCTGTGTCGACCCGGGAAACATGAAAGTCAGTTTCGTTTTGATGTGGCCAGAATCAAAGGTTACATAAGTCTGCAGGAATCGAAAGATCCACTCGCCCGCTCGCTATGGCGAGCCAGATTTAATCAGGATGAGCTATTTTTAGGGCCTACTCGTCTTTTCTGGCGAGTAGGAAGACAAACTGACTTTTGACCCCCGTCTCTGAAAGCGGAGCAAATGTGACAAGAATTAAAGGCATCTTTATTGCCGACAAAGTGAATGAGCAATAAAGATTCCTTTAAATCTTATCTTGTCACATTTGCTCAGCTATCAGAGACAGAGGTCAAGTACATTACAGTTATGTTGAGTAGATTTTTTATGTTACTAGAACTGCAGGTCTAATACAAATGTTCTGATTTTTTCTAGCCCTGGTCTGGTTTAGTTATGTTCAATCCAGTGCGGACTCTCGTTTAGAGCTGGATGAATTTTTGTTTGGCAGGTCTTTCTATGGAGGATATATTAGACCTAGAACCTTTATGTTATATTTTAACACTATAACTTTTAAAGCCCCTTAACGAGTGTCACCACCATGATGCGGCACCCCATATACCCTGTGACAGTTCTTTAGTGCAGAACCCACGACGAGAAATTTACGGTTCCCACTTTTGACTTATACGCTTTGTCTAGAATATGATTGCTAATACTTAGCATGAGCCGTCCTTATTGAGGGCCACCTAAATAATCTATAGTCATATCAGTTTTCACTAAATAACCTATAGTCATCAGTATGGCTTACCAATCCTTATGGGATCTTATGCCAGACCTCAATATAAGGTCTTTTGCACCCTTCTTTTTTGGTACTTGGACTTAAGAGTATATGCATCTGTGACTGTTGAGCTTATTTGACAGTTTAATGGCAGTAATATTTTAACTTTGAAAATATTTTTATTCTGCCAAGTGTCTCACTTATCGTTTTATTTAATGTGTAGTTACTGTCACTTACAGGTGAACAATTTAAAAAAATGCAAACTTGCCTAATGGCGGAACGAAATGAAACAAGACTAATCCAAGTGGAAACTACTAAACAAGCCTTGGCAAGGCCATATTTTTTGTTCTTGTATACTAAGAAATATAGGGCCAATGTTGTAACTCTTACATGCAGCAACATATGGTGCCATCATGAGTACTGTAACAGTCAATTACGTATTCCACATTTCCAGATGCAAATATCTATTGGAGTTGCCATGTAATTTCAGGCCTGCATGTCAGTCTGTTGCTAAACCTGCCCTCGCTCTACACAAATCACGTTCACATGTGTAATCCAATCATTTCAAGGAAAACAACTGAAGATGTCAACTTTGATTAAACAGCATTTTGTAAAGCCAGAACACGCAATATGGTGTCCACTGAGTGATCCAGCAACCCAGTTATTGAAGCACCAAAAGACAAATCAGTTTGTGGGTATTTGTTTTGTATAAATGGTAAATGTAACTGTCTCAGGTAATGAATTGTGTGGGAAAAACAGCTAGAATTTGGTTTGCATGGTCAGTTACTGTTGCAGGGATTCTGCTCAGTCACAGAACTGTGCACAGAGACTCAGGACATCAGTGAATTAGGGTGTGCCAAAAACTCACCTTAGTACCCAAAATCCCCTACCAGACTAGCATCAGTGTCTCACTAGCTCTTTAACCTATAGCAAAGTTACCAATGATTAGACAACCCAGAACATGCGACTTAGGATACCTCAGGAAAGGTGGGAAACATGAGCACTCTTTCGTTATACTCTCATACCAGTCCAGAACAGGGAGTAAAGGGAGACACGAGCAAGTTTAAAATGTTTATTTTAAACTGTGATCTCAGGTGCAGCATCTTAGCTAATACAAGCAGACATATGATAAGAAATAAGATTGTCAGCATAGTTACTATTCCATAAAATACAAAGGGAGAAAGCATGTTATAATGCTTAATGGAAACAGGTTAAATATATACCTATATTTCACGCTCCCTTGCTAGTAGGTTATTTTATTACTAAAGGTCTCTTAGGCTTGCATAGGCGACCCCATACCTCAAAGATTAGCAGGAGTGAATCACAATGAGTTCTGCACAAGCTCTCAGCATTCGAATGTTCTCCAAGTGTGTTCAATTATGCCTACACAGTATTATCAAAGGCGCAAGTATCTGAGTTGGCCACAGCTGCATATATGTTATGGCTAGAACGTGCACTGATCAGTTCGAACAACAGCAACAGTGTTGATATAACCTTGAAGGCCTCTGCACTCACTGTTCAGACTAAGCTTACGAAGCAAGTCTAGCAATGTAGAAAAACAAGTTATCCTCATGTGAAGCCAAACACTCAGCCTAACTTTAAACAATAGCTAACGTATGTGCCTTCTAATAAGCTCATGCTAACTTAACACTGTATGATTGCAAGGCTCAGCCCCACTACACCCTCCCTTGATCGGAGCGCGGACAAGTAATGGGGGCAAAGCAGGAACGCAGAGTTAATGTTCGAGAGATAGAATCAAGTTCAAATTTGCCCTAATGGAAAAACGGGAGCAAACTCTGAATTTTGAAAATACTCCAAATTAGTAATCACTTGTGGGCACAATAAAGCCAATAGGCCCCAACATTTTTTTTTTAAATCCTATGTCCAACATGTGACGTCGGTCGTGAAAAAGAGAGAGAAGGAAATGCACCTCACTCCAACAGTGTATATGTACAGTATGTTGCAACAGCCTGCACCAGGAAGTCATTGTTCTCACCTGAAAACATTTCTGCCATCCAATTTAGTAAAGGGAATGAACATACATGTTCCTCAATAACCGGAGCCTCTAGTAGCATCAGAGGACAACTCGGATTTACTTCAAATATTCCAACGTCCCAGGACTCCATGCATCGGTGCAAAGGCCATAATCCCGCCGCCAGAGCAAAGCAATTCATGAGCAACTAAGGGGCTCATCAGTTGATCATAATCTGCGTTGGGAGACACCGTACTGCAGAGACACAAATCCAGAGCCCATTCGAAATCGCAGCTCAGGCAATGAAAGAAAGGCTAGAAGCACGTGAAAAAGGAAAATCAAAACAATAATGATTGAGCTGCACTCAATGTAGCCAGAGGCAGCGCTCCATAAATCAAGCATTCAGTTGAGGAGCAGCAACAGCCGAGGCAAATCGTCTTGTGGCAAAGGATGTGCATCCATTTGGAAAGAAGTCACAAGGCCACTACTAACAACTTTAAAAAAAAGTGAGCCAGCCCTGTGGTCGAGGAAGCATTAAAGGTAGTGTGAATTAACTCCCCGAAAATGCAGGTGAAGATCCGTATTTAATAACGCATGCAACCGGTGTTTGCCACATGAAGGACAAATGTTTCACGGGCAGATGTAAGGGCGCCTACTTTCTGGGACAAAAGAGATCCTATTCGACTCATCTTGTTGAACTCTGCTTTCAAGGTCGGAATCGACAGCCAGATGGAAACATCCAGCTTCCCATGTGGAGGAGGAAACATTACTTATTTACAACAAACTACACGTTGGGAGACCGTAACGATGTAAGGAATTCAAGCCAGCATCCCACAACAAGCTTCATTATTTAAAAGTAAATAACTACTGTTTGCTAGTAATGTGAATGTGGGTGTGATAGCAGGCGTTGGTGTACCTTTTGAGACACAGGCCAAATTAGGTGCATTTTGATTATACGAGCCATGCAATTGAATGTTCCTACACACTAACGAGTGATCAGGTGGTGTTGTGCAATCTTCACCATTCAAATAAACCTCTTTACACTCCCTCAGGCACCTATATGTAAATGGTAGTGACCAAGCTTCATGGAGAGAAGCGGTGTCCAGAGGTTCATACCTGCAAATTGCATAATACTTTATGCAAGCTTTGAATTTGAGCAAAGAAAAGGTAATGTTATTAACCCATGGACGAGCCACACAGCAGAATTTATTTCTGTCACAGAAAACGGCAAAGGGTCTAACTTTTCAATATGTAACATAGCAAAAGATGCATCTTTCATAGACATAAATTGCTGTATGTCAGTCAAATTAAAAGGGGCAAACAATGAGGACGTGTTTATGTAGTCCCAAGGCACCTTCCCTGCCTTTAACGTTTGTAAAGTCCATGCAAACTGCACAATAGAACGCAATTGATTTTGACCATGGTACAAAACAGAGACATCTTCTTGCACAATATCAACAGATGAAACAATATTATCTAATGTGTAAATGCAGGAAGAAAGTGTGTTAATGCTGTTATCTACAACTGCTAGCACTTTTTCTATAATTTGTGTTATCTAAAGCTCTTAAGCGGGAACAGCCTCAATCTGGTACAGTTTCCAAACTTCGTTGTAAATAGCATATATCCACCTTTTGGATCTGCCGGAAGCAGGGCCCTTGACAACGGCATTCAGATCAACATAGTCAGTCAATTTAGGCAAATGAAGCTTAACTGACGCTAAAGTGGAGTGGTTGAGCCAATTCTGACACAGCTTGCCTACGGAAAAGGTAGTTACAGTATGGTAATTCTCAAGACGGGGATCCACCCTAACCTGTGTGTAGCCCGGGGCTACCCCCAGAAAACAATGTTGGCAAGAATCTGCACATTCTGTGCCATAACTAACCCACCCCTAGGATCCAAACTGGATATGTTAAAAGTAGAATTTAATAACAGGGTCTGTAATTCCCTGATAGAAATACAGGTATTATTATCCCAACCGGGGTACTCTTCCAATTCTGGAAAAGGAGCATTCAATTTTTTAGTAGGAGCCAATCCAAAGCAGGTAGTTTGTGAAATAGTCGAATTAATAAACAACATATGGTTTGGGATAAGACATGCACGATGCAAAGCCTTCGTGCATTGCACTTGCCAACTTTTAGAACCCCACACAGATTTAAGATAGTATCTTTCCACAGTTCATAGCCCCCAATAGCCAATTGGTCAAGAAAGGACTTGGAATATAACAATTTTGTGTGGGTAAGTCTAACTTTGGAAGAGGACTTTTCGGTCATCTTAAAATAAAATGCATTAGGATTTGACGGATTGAAATCAGTAAAATAAGTGAATCTCTTTAAGAGAGAGTTTGAGCTGCCTTCAGAAGGAATGGGGCCATGTTACCATTGCATTTAATTTACTATATTCCTCCTTGTGTTTGCTTTATGCAGGTAGTGATTTCCATTGTGTTTATAACGGAACTAATCACCATAATTAGCCAAATCTAAATATAAATCCTCAGCTTCAAAGGCAGCATAATATTTCATATCTGAAAACAAAGCCTCTACGGCTTGACCATCCCAATCATCAGAGCTTATATTTTGTTTAATCACATCCCCCATAGAAACTCTTAGTATGTTTGGGACATTTATAACCTCTGTGGGACCATGAAACTGAAATTTAACAGCATCCCATACAATCCCATCTAAGACGAACCAAGCAGTAATGTTTACAAAAGTCAGGTCCCTCTTCAATCTGTGTGATGATGAACGGGGTGCCAATGTTCCATTAATTAGTAGAATAGCAGTCCTCTCTTCAACGTAGTGTCCATTCCCAAGAAGGAAAAAAATACACCACAAAGCCAATTGACAAACAAAAAAATTGAAAAAAGCACCAACCAAATGCAAGTCCAAGGAGGAATCAAAAAATGTTTTTTAAACCATGTTGCAAAAACAGAAAGTTTTGATGGGGACTTCGATGTGGTAGAGTTAGTGTCAAATGAAAATCTGGACTCAGTTGCCAAACAGGTTTGTAAATCGGGCATCAATAAGTCTGTGGGGTACGTATACTCAGTATCATCAAGATGAGCATCAGGTGGGGTATTCAATAAAGGACTTGAAACTGCAGGCATCTCAAAGGCAACATCAGGCCTGTTTGGAGCAGGGGCCAAAACAGAATTTCTCAGCATTGATGGACAAGAGACCGCAGGTGTCATACTAAGACGAATTGGCCACTCTGTGTAATTTGACATTGTCAATGGAGATGTACCTTTTTTCCTTACGACCTGGAAGTGGAGGTAAAAGACTGTTCTTGTGCCCTGCACGCCAAGTACAGGAACTGGAGCTCGATTTGAGGGGCCAAACTCTTTCTTGTTCTCAACCTTCTCTCGGACCAGTTCTCCGACTCAGGGTAGCCAGCCAACTACCGGAATACCGGAATCTGCAACGCAGCATCAGATGTGGAGGGCTTGTGTTTCTTTGCAAGACTGTCTCTTGTAGAGTCTGTAAAACATTACAATGGTCATCTACGCCAAAGGGGCCAGCTGCCGCCGCCTGGTCTAGACCTTCAAGGTCCGGGACAAACATTTTGATACCAAAGAGCATCTTGTAGGGGGTCCGCCCACCCAGAGACCTTCTAGGGAGATTATTAAGTGCACGCTGTACGCCATGGAGATGGGCTAGCCAGTTCCGCCCGGTACCTATAACCCTAGCTGTCAAGGATTGATTTAAGTCACGGTTCATCCGTTCCACAACACTATTACCCTCAGGTCGGTATGGAGATGAAAATTTGACCTGGACCACCAATGAACTCATGGCATCCTTGTACGCCTTCGAGGCGAACGCTGGACCCTGATCCGAATTTAAGGTGCCACACGCAAAAAGTCCCACAAAGACACGCAAATCCCTCATGACAGTTTGTGAATCAGCACTTCGGTGGGGCCACACCCATACAAAGGGAATGCAAAAATAAACTGCAACTAAGATATACTTATACGCAGTATTTGAAGTAAAAGGACCGCAGTAATCCAAATAAACACAACCAAGTGGTTTATTGGAAATGTACAACTGTGTCTGGGGCAGCCACGTAGCAGTCGAAGGCTTGATCTGCTGACAAATGTCACATTGAAAGACATAATCACATGTTTATACAGTCCCCGCCACCAAAAACATTGGGAATCAATATGTAAAAAACATCTGGTATTTTCACATAAGGAACTTTATCATGACTTAAATGATAAGAATACTTTGAAGGAAATCCAGTAGGATATTTTCTTGCCTTCTCAGTAGCGGCAATTGCTGCCAAGATGTTGAGCTCATAGCACAGGAACAACACTGTGTACTCTGCAATGTGAGACACTGCAAACTTAAATTTGTAACCGAAGTCCGCAAAATTACAAAATTATGCGGTCAACGCGGTACAGATGCGCCCATATCTCGTCGTCTGTGAGATAAATGTCATCCACATACGAACACGCATCTGGGTCGATTCTCTCTAAAAGAGAAACTATACGGGCAGCAAACACACCTTTGACTATTCTTGTAGCCCATAGCAAAACGTTTGCATTTTTTCTGTGTGCCACCACTGGTAAAAGCGGTCCATTGCCTACTTAAATCAGTAAGATTGTGGGCAAAAAAAACATTGGATATGCCGTGTGGTTTTAAACTGTTTACGCACAAGACCATCCACCAGGGCAGAGCCATGGGTATTCTGTACTGCACAGGTACGGCAATGAGAGTTTAGATGCTGGTAATCCAATACCAAACGGTAAGAACCATAAGACTTGGTCACAGTAAAAAGAGGGTTATTCATCGGAGACACACAAGTTTCAATCACACCTCGAGATTCCAATTGTTCAAGGATTTCTGCGACCGAGGCTTTAGCCTCACGTCGCATGGGATATTGAGGTTGAGGCTGTGGCATAGACCGCAAGGGAATCTCATTTTGGGGGGAGAATTTATTCCAACCACAGTGAGTACGGTACAAAGCAGGCGCAAGGGCCTTAGCCACTCGCAAGCCATGTAATGTAATGTAATGTAATTTGACTTATATAGCGCACAAATCACCCGAAGGTCTCAGGGCGCTTGCTTAGGGAACCCGTCCTGGTATTCCCCTGTGAGATACCCCGGCAGGGTATCCACAAGGTGAAAGCCAGGCATCCCACCGCGAGGGGCCGTAGTGGAGATTAAGCAAGCTATTGCCCAGAGTCGCAGAGTGTGACCCCGTGAGTTGAGTAGGCACCGGCGCGAGAATTATCGAGTCCGTGGAATTTTTGAGCCCGAGACCCTGCCGCGTCGGGAATCGAACCCTGGTCCACGGCCGCTCTCAGCCTCCGGGTCTGCCGCCTCTAACCACTGAGCCACACTTCTCCACATAAGAGCCATAAGAGCGCTCAGTAGACACAGGCACTGGTGACGCAGGACGGGACTCCTGTTTCTGTTGTTGTTTTCCCTGTTTTTGTTCCAATTTTGTTTTTGAGCTTTGGGTTGATCGTCTTTCTCAGACTTCGACCCGGAGTTTGTTTTTTTATCTTTAGCAGAAAAGGGCTTGAAACCTAAACTATTACGGCCTATGGTCTTATAAGCCGCCGTAATAATTCTCGGTAACTGTCGGGGTTTATCGACATCGGGGACTTCATGCAAAGCATTAGACACCTGAAAGTTCACTGCATCTCCCTTTATATTAGAAAGGACGCGATCGGAAATTACGTCAAATGAGCCAACGAGTCTCATTCCCAATTCAACCGCAGCCTCAGGTCAGTGTTCACCTCATGTACACGGCCGCAAAGATTCTACCCCATGACTCGCAGTCACCGGCTTCCGGTACCAAGTCCTTGGGTAAACGAATTTTAAGAATTCAGTGTTTTTTCTACAGGACTCGAATTAGGAAAAACTGCTTCCAGCTGGTCAAATTTCTCATCAAGCCAGAAAGGCATATCATCCTTATCCTGGGGATGCTTGCCCATAACCGCATTAACCATGACGAGACTAAGCTTCATCCCGCTCGGTCCAGCTGGAAGTGCCGCAACACCAGGGGCCCCGCCCTGGAAATTGCGGGTAACATATTGAACCAAGGCCCTAATAACTCCAATTATAGAGGTATATAGGAGCCTCAACTCAGCAACAGGGACTGCCCCCGCACGAGGATGCGGGTAAATCCAGCCAAAACAGGCCAATAAGCGCCTGGAATGGACAAAGGACCTAATCTAATCGCCGTTAAACTGTGGGGAAGGGCACCATTAAACCAAACACGGTGCTGCCATGCAGAAATCGGAATTTCCTGTGTCTTATGAGGAACATTTCCATGGGCACGGGTGTGTGAGTATAAGTGTGAAACACCTGAGTAGCTGCATCCACTGCAGGAAATGTCACCCAAGAGTAAAAAATCTCAAACGGGTAAGCTATCTCAGCACTCACTACCAAAATAACCGCCATGCCCTCCAAGGCAACGTTATAAGCCTGCAAATGATTGCGGACCGAATGAGACTATGCTGTGGTATGTCAACGTCACCCATAACGACACAGACAGGATCGGTACAATGCAAAACAATGTAGCACAACTGGGTAGCAATTCAAAAGGAAACCGTTTTGAGAGATTCAAGCTTGAAAAGACCTATGTAACTATAGGTAGGTTTATCAGTCACCACTGTTGACAGGAAACAATAGTGAAGGGGTTAAGGACTAATATAAGCACTACTCAAGCGTCATGAAATAAGACCACCACTGTTAGGGCGCCATGTTGCAGGGATTCTGCTCAGACACAGAACTGTGCACAGAGACTCAGGAGCTCAGTGAATTAGGGTGTGCCAAAAACTCACCTTAGTACCCAAAATCCCCTACCAGACTAGCATCAGTGTCTCATTAGCTCTTCGTCCAATAGCAAAGTTACCAATGATTAGACAACCCAGAACATGCGACTTAGGATACCTCAGGTAAGGTGGGAAACATGAGCACTCTTTCGTTATACTCTCATACCAGTCCAGAATAGGGGTTAAAGGGAGACACGAGCAAGTTTAAAATGTTTATTTTAACACCGTGATCTCAGGTGCAGCATCTTAGCTAATACAGGCAGACATATGATCTGAAATAAGATTGTCAGCATAGTTACTATTCCATAAAATACAAAGGGAGAAAGCATGTTATAATGCTAAATGGAAACAGGTTAAATATATACCTATATCTCACCCTCCCCTGCTAGTAGGTTATTTTATAACTAAAGAAGGTCTCTTAGGCTTGCATAGGCGACCCCATATCTCAAAGATTAGCAGGAGTGAATCACATCGAGTTCTGCACAAGCTCTCAGAATACGACTGTTCTCCAAGTGTGTTCAATCATGCCTACATAGTGTATTATCAAAGGCGCCAGTATCTGAGTTGGCCACAGCTGCATATATGTTATGGCTAGAACATGCGCTGATCAGTTCGAACAACAGCAACAGTGTTGATATAACCTTGAATGCCTTGGCACTCACTGTACAGACTAAGCTTACTAAGCCTAGCAATGTAGAAAAACATGTTATTCTCATGTGAAGCAAAACACTTAGCCCAACTCTAAACAATAGGTAACGTGTGTGCAGTGTGCAAAAGAAAGCAAAAGGTAAAATGGCGTTTAAACTTCTAATAAGCTAATGCTAACTTAACACTGTATGATTGCAAGGCTCAGCCCAACTACATTACAATGAGCTAATGCTCACAAAAGTGCTGAGAGAGAGAAAGTGTAGAATTCCAAGCTTTTAATGTGCAAGAGAAGCAGCAGATATTGTTGAATGAAGCAGGCAAATTACTCCCTAGAACTACATAGGCGCAGTAAAGCATACTGGCGTGGGCAGACAGTCCTCTACAGAGCAAGATTACTTTTTTGCTATTCACAATCATGCTAAAACAAATTCCAATGAAATTCCATACATTTTGCATTTCTCCAACAATGAAGATAGAAAGGCTTTCAAACTGAGAGCTGACCAGTTTGGGTAGTACCTTGTACAAAAAACGATCTACCTGGGGTACAAAAATGGTATCTCAGCCCCTTAAATAAATGGAGAGTACCCGAAAATTCAGCAGCAGCTCACACCACCAACAGATAAGTAGTGAGCAGCAGGAAAGAAGGATACGTGGTGCTGAAGAGGACACAAACAACAAAATGAACATGTCCCAGTGAACACTCTGGAGGCAGAAAGGAACACATCTGGGACACATATGGTCACCATCAAGTTCTATGCAGTGCTGTAATGTGCTGGTGTCAGACACCATGTATGAGGCTACTGTAGCAAGATAACAAAAACTGTTTGCATGAACTGGATCAAAGAGCCAGGTAAAGTACAGAGCGAGCGCTTCGTCAAGCATACTTTGCAATGGAGGCACTTCTTTGAAAGTTCATGGACATGTTATGGAATATTAAGACTTTGGTAGAAAAGGTTACTTCTTACCGTGGGATGCATTTCTTCAAAGATTGCTTTGTATTGTTTTTTTAGGTCTCGTCTAGGCAGCGCGCACACGCTGCTGTAGGAGATGACCTTTAGAAATTTGTCAGCTCTTTTCAAGTATTTGTGCTTGTGCTGGCATCCACCTGGCGGGAGAGAGCAGCGGCACGCAAATTGAAAACAGATGGCCTGTGCGTCGCTGCTTGCTCTCGTGGATGCCACCACAAGCACAAGTGCTTCACTAGGCTTGTTGTTTTAGTGAACCTCTCGTGGAGTGCAGAACTCGGATGTCGTTGTTTGTATTTGCAAACTTTACAGCTCTAAGGAAATGCAAATTATGCAAATTAGTTGGCGAGAGCTATTTAAAATCATCCTCGAGTAAAACAGATTGTGATGCTGCTTACGTGTGGCATCACTTGCCTTAATGCTGATGTAAGCCTCTGCCTGCACTCCCGGGCTCATCTCTTCGGCATCTCCGCAATGAGGAAGCACCCGCCATTGGTTCCCAGGTGTTACTAATAGCTTTTGCCGTGGAAATGGAATCGTCATGGGTGCGCTTTGCATGTTGGTAATTGCAGTTCTAAAGTATGGTAAAATACATTGAGCTTAAGCTTACTTACTCTTTCAATGTATTTTACCATACTTTAGAACAGAGGTCTTCAAACTTTTTTAGGTTGAGCCCCCCCAGCTGAATTTATTTAGATGTCTGGCCCCCCCACCACTTGACAAAAAATTCTGGAACCTGGTATTCTACATAATCGTCTGTCATCCGCATTTCTCAGTCCATATCTGGCTAATAATGTTAAACACAGTAAGAGTGTTTAGAAAACTGCAGGTTTGCGAGTTGGTGTGGTGAAATGACAGAGGCTTACTACACAGTCCAAAACTACATTTTTCAAGATAAAATGTGTGCAAATTGTTACGGGTTCTCCACTTAATTCTTGCAAAGCCTCCTCAAAGAAACTTCTGTGGTCAATAAAATGAGTACCATTAAAAGACCATGCTCTCCACTGAGAAGCACTGTCCAATGGCATTAAAAAAACAATTTCAACTCTGGCCATCCTAAGCAGCACTGGGTGTAAAATTTAAACTGCAGTCGGTGAGCAGTGAGCGAATTACGGCAGTGCTTCTGTATCTGATAACACATGAACGAAATAACCTGCAGAAAATCCTGGCACATTTTAAAAGCCCTTCTGGAAGGAGAATGCCATTTATATTCACAAAAGATTCCAATTTCAACTTTTTCTCAATCCTTCTGCAGAAAAGTGCAAATAAGCATATGCTGGAGCAAATGGGTTTCTCATACTTATGCTTTTCTACCTAAGCGCGCTATGGTGAGCCCAGGCGGTCACTATGTTACTGTAAGTGACAAAAAGACCACTGTTAAATACTTTGCAAAACAATAAATACATAAATAACATACTCACGTTCTTGTTTTCACTTATTCTCATTCACTTGCACTCTTTTCCTCTTTCTCTCTCCCTCACACACACTCATCTTCTCTCATTCCCTATCCCTCCATTTTGTTGCCCAATTTTACGCTTCTTCTTTCCCATTTCGGTTTCTATCTCTTCCTTTCTCTTTTCACTCCCTTCTATTCCACACTCACTTCCTATCTCCCTCTTCCTCCTACTACCACCCATTTTTTTCAAACCTCCTAACCTCTCTCTTCCTCTGCACGCCTTCTTTTTCTCACCTTTCAGTATATGCCTCTCCTCAATTCTAAGGCCTCGTTCATCCCCTTCCCCTGCCACGTTTTCTCGTCCTCCATTCTGCCTCTCCCTCTTCCACTCTCCTTCCTCCTCTGCTTCTCCCTCTTCCTCTCATTCTCCTTCCTACACTTTCTTTCACTCTATGCCCAGTTCTAATCCCAGATCCTTTTATGTGTTTCATCTCCTGCCTCCTCCGGCTTGTCTTTAACTGTCCCAGTTCCCTCTGGGTGCCAGCAAAGCGTGGGTATAAATGCCGGGTATGATGCCCCTGCCCTTACTCCGGACAGATCTGGATCCTTAATTGTACCCAAATTAATCTATACCGGAAAGGGCGCGGTTTCTACAAGGAGCCCGAAAATCTCTAAATTTTTTCATCTTACTGGTTACGCTGTTAGACAAGTATTGCAAGGACTCTGGAGAAGGGGACGCTATTTTCGTGGTGCCTTCACTACCTCTTCATTATTTTTATGCTGCCAGCAGCCGGTGAATAATTTTGCAGATATCACGAGCCAAGAACAGGCGCCAACGCCCATTGGAATTAAAGGGCTTCTCTCGACCCCCCACCCCTCCTGCGTCTCTGGGTGGCAGCCCGGGATGAGACCGCATCAGCTTCGCAGACACACAGCCCCCTTAGAGTTCTTCGCAGGTCTTTTAATGACCTTTTGCATGTTAATCAGGCGTTGATGGTTTTCACCCCTTCTTAGGGCCCCTGCAGCTCCTCTCTGCCTCTCCGCCGTGGGAAACAATGAAAGGTGAAATTTTATGGTGGAGAGCGCACCCCCCTGAGATGGCGGCGCGCCCCACAGTTTGAATAACTCTGCTTTAGAACTACAACTACCAACATGCAAAGCGCACACTTGATGATTCAATCACCACGGCAAAAGCTATTAGCAACACCTGGGGAGCAACAGCGGATGCTTCCTCATTGCGGCGATGGAGAAGAGATGATCCCGGGAGTGCAGGTAGAGGCTTACATCAGCATTCAGGCAAGTGATGCCACACGCAAGCAGCATCGTGATCGGTTTTACCCGAGAATGATTTTAAACCGCTCTCGCCAACTAATTACTATCATTTGCACACTTTACCGCTCCTAAAGAAATGCGAACACAAACAACGCCATCAGAGGTCTGCACTCCACGAGAGGTTCACTAAAACAACAAGCATTGGCATAGCCAATAGGTCTCGCCTTTAGGATCTTGTAAGTAGAAAAAAAGAAGTATCAGACTTCACGTTTACATTTGTTTTTTTGAAAACACAGTTTTATTGATTTTTCCATAAGTAACCATCAATTCCATTACAATTATCAATCATTCCTCCCCCGTCCCGTAATTAGTCCTCGAGACTCAATATGCAATTACAAGCTTTCGATTCATATCCTTTTTGTTCAGCAAGTTATAACCTTAACATGCTACTTCTTATTCCGGCACTTCATTGTAACGGTTCCCATGGAGGTTACATGTTCCTTCCTTACTTAACCAATTAACTAACTTCCCCATCCCTTCCCTCCCCCCAACCTGTCCCCGGTGTGTCCTCCTATCAGTCCTTCCTATAAGTAAAGTGTGTGTTGAGTTCCAGCTAAATCGTACATTGCGGGGCACATTCCATACCATGCTTCCTCTATGCCTAATTGGCTTATCAGCACTTGAACCAGTTCCTCTCATGCTTACGCCGTTTCTAGCGCTTTTTCATTATTCTGCCGTTGTGCCTGCCGCATATGAACAGCCCCCTCACTACTAGCCCATTTGAGGAATTCGGCCTTCCACCTCCTGACACTAGGTCCCTCTCTCTTGCTTTCCAATGCATCGTAATTTCCCTCTTTGCCAACTCTAGGCCCATATCTATAAGCTTACTAGTTGTCTTAGTTTTGGGGGTGTGAGGGAACCAAGGAAGCACACAGACAGCCATATCAAATTCCAAGCTGCGCTCTGTAACCAGATTCAGTAAATCTCCCACCTCCGTCCAATAGGCCCCCACACTCACACAACTCCACAACATATGTTTCAAGTCTGCTCCCACTACCACGCATCTAGGGCACATTGTGTTACTACTGCTATAAAAGTCTATAATCTTGCCAGGAGTCAAGTACGCTCTGTGTATTACGAAGAAGTGCACCAGCTGGAACCACGCATTTCTGGTCCCCTTCCAGGCCCTACGCAGTATATGCCCCCATGTGGCCTCCGGTATGATCTTCCCTATACTCTCCTCCCATTTCAAGCGCAGCGCATCAAGTGGGGCCAACCCTTCATTCAGCATTCTGGAGTATAAACATGTAACTGCCTTAAATGTACCACTCACCATCACCACATATTGACATGCCATTGTTGTTTTAGGTTCCATCATTTCCTCCTTCCAATGCTTTTGCATCACTCGCACCAGGGCCGCATGTACCAGAAAGCCGCCCCTAGGGAGGTCAAACCTTTCCTGCAACACCCGATACGTTAAGAGCACTCCATCCTCATACAAATCCCCAAGGACTTGAATCCCTGCCTGTTCCCGGTCCCATAGCGATGTCCAGTCTCCTCCGTGCGGCAGCGCAGTGAGCATCCCCAATGGGATTTCCGGCGCATAGCGGTGCTGCACCCCTGCCTTTTTTTTTTACTTCTGTTCCAACACTGCAGCAGCGTCCTCTCTTCCAAGGTGAGATCACAGAGTTCTATGCGCTGTTGCATTACTATGAAGGACAGGACATGTCTCGGTATCCCACTACCTCTTACCGATTCAGGCCCACTAAACTCCACCACCAGTGTAAGGATTTGTAATTGCGCCGCTAAGTAGTACAGCTCCATATCTGGAACCGCCAACCCGCCGTCCGCTCTCAGCCTTATCAAAGTCCGGAGTGTCACTCTCCTCCTCCCCGATCCACAGATGAACCCCACAATCATGTATTTTAAGTTTGCAAACACTGAATATGGCAACCATATATGCAGAGTACTGAAAAAATATAACAGCCAAGGCAGTGCCACCATTTTCAATAAGGCAATCCTTCCCATCACTGACAACGGCGGTGTACTCCAGAAGGCCATGCTTCCCCTCAGGGTTCTCACACACCTTCCGATACCACTCTAGGAGGTCATTATGGCCATGATAAATATGGACTCCGAGGCATGCTAGGCAGGACGGCTCCCATCGCACCTCTATTGGCATCTCAGGCGCCACCATCCCCGGGAGCACAGGAAGTAAACATGTCTTAGACCAGTTAACTCGCAGACCCGACACCTGTCCAAAGTCCAATAGCAACTGTGCTGCCCCGGTCAGTGCCTCACCCGTGTTCACCAGAGACAACAGCAAATCGTCTGCATATAACGATATACATTGCTGTGCCCCACCTGAAAAACCAGTCCCTCGTACCAACTTCCCATTCGAGCCTGCACTGCCAACGGTTCTATTGCCAACGCAAACAGCAGCGGGGAGAGTGAGCAACCTTGTCCTGTCCCGCGGGCTACCTCATATTGGGGAGAAATCATTTGTCAAACCCACACTTTAGCTTTTGCTGATGTATACAGCACTGACGTCCATCTCACAAATCCCTCACCCAACCCAAATTTCCCCATGGTGTTGTACAAATATTTCCATTCTAGGCTATTGAATGCTTTTTCTATATCTAATGAGAGTACTTCCGCCTGGGGCGCACTTCCAGAGGCTTCTCCCAAGACCCTCAGTAGACTCCTAACATTGGTGGTAGTGTTCCGGGTAGGGATAAACCCTGCCTGATCCTCGTGTACCAGACTAGTCATATGCTGCTCAAGCCGCGATGCCAGCACCCGGCTAAGAATTTTATAGTCCGTGGTCAACATTGATAGTGGGCGGTACCCCGCCTTTTCCGTGCTCACCCGTCCCCGTTTTGGCAGGGGGATTATGAGAGCCTCACGCATCGTTCCCGGCAGCTGACCCAATTCCCTTGCCTCCTCGTCGACTTCCAATAGTCAAGGCGCCAGTATATCGATATATTGCAAATAAAATTCACCCGGCAATCCATCTAACCCCAGGGTCTTATTCCGTCCCATCTGTTTAATGGCACATCTGATTGCCTCAAGCGCTTGCTCTTCTTTTAATTGCGGAAGCGTCAAGTCCTGCAAGTATACCTATATTAGACTCATCTGTAGTCAGTTTTCCTTATAAAGCCTCTCGTAGTACTTCCGGAACTCATGCAGAATACCCTTCTGGGTATAAACCATGTCCCCCCCTCCCCCTCTCCGTCTCCAATGCTAGGATTGGGGAGCCCCGCGGCGTAGGATTCGCTAACCAAGCTAACAATGTCCCCGACTTATCGCCCTCTGTGTGTGTCATCTCAGCATACTTCTTATGGTCAAAGCAACGCAACCTCTCTACTTCCACGGCCACCACCTCCTTGGCTTCCATCACTTTTTTCTGCAGTTCCAGGTGCTCCGGCCTCGCCTGTTCTGCCAACCTCAACTGTTCCTCTGCCTTTTCCACATCCTGCAATAATGTTTTGCGTACTCCCGTATATTTGGTAATACAGAGCCCCCGGGCTACCACTTTAAAAGCATCCCATTCCACTGCACTGGTAGAAGTGGTACCTGAATTCTCAGAGAAATAATATGCTATCCCCTCTCCTACCTCTCTGCGGAACACTGGGTCCTCTAGTGTCTCTAGGCGCAATCGCCACGTCGGGATGTCCGCCTTTTCCTTTGTCCAGTTCAAAGTAATCAGCAACGGGTTATGATCGGACAAAGTTCTAGTAAGCTACTCTGAATTAACCACTCAGATGTGAGTCCCTTGCTCATTGCACCATCAGGATTCAAGCAAGCCGGGCCGACGACGGCTGAAATGCCAGAAACCGGTCCCCGGTAGCTTGTTTCCTTCCCAGTGTAAGAATTGGCTTGGTAGTTTGGTTTGCCCTGTTCCCATCATGCACTGGGACAGGAACAGACTAATTTGCATATAGCCAGGTTCTGAGCTGGGATGGTGCAGTGAGCTAAAAAACGGTGTTGGATCTAGCCCTGATCTCTTGACTGGGTGAGAGTATTCTGCTTAATTCAGAGACTCTGTCCATCACCACCCCTTGTTGGTAAATGTTCTACATTAGGTGCGTAAATACTACACAGGGTTACTTCCCTACCGTATAGGCGCCCTTCAAATGCCACAAATCTACCCGGTGAATTAATGCACCCCTCGCAAACACTGAGTAACCTGTGCTGTAAACCTGCCCCCTCCATCTACGCTGCAGTGCCAATCCTTCCAACTTAGTAAGGTGCGTTTCCTGGAGCAATGCTATGTGCACCCCTCTCCTGACTAAATATGCATGGACCATGTGTCTCCTTATCATAGTGTGCAGCCACCGCACATTCAAAGTAATACATCGCAAGTCACTCATTGTCTCCATTATTACAATTCAACTTCTTCTCCATCCCCTCATTAACGTTGGACACACCGGTGAACCCTAGTACCCATACCAAACCCCAACTCCCCCATCCCCCCACCCTCCCAAGAACAGGTCCTAAAACAAAACTG
This sequence comes from Lissotriton vulgaris, assembly GCF_964263255.1. Taxonomy (NCBI): domain Eukaryota; kingdom Metazoa; phylum Chordata; class Amphibia; order Caudata; family Salamandridae; genus Lissotriton; species Lissotriton vulgaris. Next base: position 1,123,109,442 of record NC_141694.1, read on the forward strand.
TTAGTCCCCATCCAAACCACATCAACACACGCCACACACCTAAGCCCGGCAGTAGTTACTGCAGGCATGCCTTACGGGCAGTGAGAGGGGGTGGGGGGGCAGCGCCAACGGGTGACCGCTCCTGCTCATGTAGGAACTCTGCTATGATCCCCCTATAATTCCCATCCTACCCCCCCGGGCACTAACCATCAACTTATAATAACCTCATTATCGTGGTGTCTCCCCGCCCCGGAGCCATGTCCTAAACCTCCCCTTCCGTACTCATCAGTCGCGGCCTTCATTCCGCCACAGCATACCACTCAATCTGTCCACATCCGGGCATCCATCCACTAGCCCCAGCAGCCAACATACGATCCATTATTCCATTATTCATCCAGTAGACCATCGGCAGTGGCTGGAGTAACCTGCGGTATCCGAACACTCCCAGCGTCTGATAGTTCCGTGTCTGATTGGGGTTTGTCCTTCTCCGTGTCTGTACTCTCCGGAGACTGTAATGTCTGACTGATTGCCAACGTCGACACCGTTTCTAGTGCCTCCTGTTTCCTCAGCGCGGTCTGGGCCTGTGATGGCTTCCGCATCCTCAACCTCCTACTCCGAAGGCGCTGCGACTGGCGCTGCGGCAGACACTCAGCCAGCCCCCGTGATCTTTGCTCCGTCCGATCTGTCCCGGCTCAGTACAGTTCTAGTCACTCCCAAGCCTCTTCTGGGGTTTCATAAAAATGCAAACCACCATCCAACATGATCTTCAGTCTTGCAGGAAAAAGCAGCGAATACTAAATACCCTCTGATCGCAGTTCTCTCTTTATCGACAAAAAAAAGAGATGAGACGGCGTTGGATATCCAATGTGTGGTCCGGAAAAATATTCACCCTGCCATTATCCACCTTATAAGGTCCATCAATCCGCGCCTTCTGTAGCAATAAGTCTCTATCTTTATAGTACAAGAGTCTAGCCACCACTGGGCGCGGGGGTCGCTCCGGTAGCGGTGGCTTGGCAGGTACCCTGTGTGCCCGCTCCAACGTAAAGAAGGAAGATAAACCCTCTGCCGCCACTACTGTTTTCAGCCACTGTTCCAGATAGCTCACCATATCCGCCCCTTCCACTTTCTCCGGCAAGCCTACTACGTGTATATTATTGCGTCTGTTGCGACTTTCGGCATCCTCCGCTCGCCGTTCCAGCGTTTGAATGCGGGTCAGTGCATCCACCATCTTGCTCTCCAACACCTTTTGGGCCGGTTCCATTTCTTTCATTGTCCCTTCCACCTGCTTCACCCTATCTACTAGTTTAGCGTGATCTGCTCTCAGTAGGCCCAAACCGGTCGCCACTTGCACAATATCTTGTTGCAGCGCCATACGTGAGTCTGCGTCGCTGTTAATATACAGTCGAATTGCTTTTGCAGCCGTGGGTCCTGGATTTCCTCCATCCCCTCTGATTCAGCCTGCAATTGTTGCTCACCCTCCGGTGTCTGGGCCGCTCCACTCGGCTTCCCCTTTGGCTTCCCCATGACCAGGCGTACCAGTAAAGACCAAGATGCTTGCAGTCTACGCTGCCGCCCTGACTCCCGGGCTTATGGTCATATAAAATCAGCGATAAGGGAACTGTCCTCCTTTGATGTATCCTTCTCTGTGAGTTGCAATTAGAAGCACCCTTCCATTTGGCTTGCCAATCTCCACTCTTGTCCCAACCTCAGTCCTCTATCTCTGCGCTTTGTGTGCTGCCGGACAATCTTCCCCAGGGCGACGGGTTCCTCTCCTCAGGGTGCCCGGTAAACTGTTAATTCCCCACTCCTTCGCTATGCAGGTCCGCCTCAGTTGGTCGTCACCGGGTCTCAAACTCAGCCCGCGCCCCTCCCGCTCTCGTTCGCGAGCCCCAGCGGACCAGTCTGCCTCCACCACCAAGGGCCGCGGGAGAAGCTGTGCTCGCTCACCGTGTCAATCAGGAGAGCGTAGGGGCTTCCCAGCTCCGCTTCATTCCACTCCTCGCCTCCTCCTTGCACTAGGTCTCAAGGAAGTCGTTAAGGTGCATTCAGGGCCCCTTCACATTTACATTTACTTTGTATTTAGGATGCGGTAAATGTAAACGTGAAGTCTTACACTTCAGGTTTTTTTTGTACTTATTCATTATTTCGTCCTTTTTAAACTTGGTAACACTGAATGGACATTGGTTGCACCTCATTAGCACCAGTTTAACACCCAATATAGCAATAAAAAGCAAACAGGTGACCAGTGCAGCTTTGCTATAGCTCTTCAATCCCTGGGGGTACAGTACTCAGAATAATGTGATGCATGGCTAACCACTTATAAGATACAAAAGGCGAGACCTATTGGCTATGCCAATGCTTGTGTTTAGTATCATCGAAGCATAGTTATGCAAAACACAAAAATGCTTATATGATACGAGAAAACAGTTTAGTATGAAAAACCTAGTCTGGCCAGACCAAGATCTCCAATTGTCCCCCAAATATAAAATATGGGAATAAAAAAAGCTCTTCACCAGATAGTGAGGGTCAAAGTGGGACAGCAAGAATTGAGAGATGCTTATTTCAATTCTGTTGTGGTTTTCTTAATCCATTGCATCCACATTGATCTTTCAACTAAGGCCATTACAAATTCAATGTGAAATGAAGGTCACTTTAACAGAAATAACTACACTCACCCCAAAGGTTTTGAAGTCATGCATTACCAATGCATTACCGTTGTCAAAAACATACCTTAGCACGTTGATATTCTTACAACCGTATTCAATAATCCATACAGAGCTTTTGGGTAGGTAATCATTTACATTTCACTGCTTGCTTAACTGTGTTACGTTGATAGTATGGACGATACCTAACTTATAGAGGTCTACACCAGCTCGAGTTAAAAGCACTTTAATACATAACATGCGGTAGACGTTTTTAAAGAGTATTTCTTCAGGAGAGGGAGCGAGTACCCTGTGGCAAAAACATCCTGAGAGGAGACTGACACTCGTAAGAATTACCTGTGCTCGATTTCAGGGTCCACATGCAATTGAGAAAGAATCACAGTTTAGTTCTAACAGAGAAACACGTGGAAAGACGTCATCAGCAACAATAATACCTTTTGTATACCCTCCAAAGTGTATGTTTCATGGTAATCCATTACTTTTTTCTAAATGTTCTTTTTTCTTTTTTTTTACACAATACACACATTTAATACAATATACTAAATCAGGAATTCATTTTAGATAATGTTATTGTATCAGCTGTAAGATCCGTGAACTTCTAAGGAAAAAAAAGAGTGGCTTACTTCCAGGTTGAGGAAATGATTGTGGCAGGAATACCGTTTCAAGTACCATTCCACTGTAAACGTTACAGGTTTTTGACAATTCTGTGACACAACTGTTGAAAAAAGAGCATACAGTTTGTGCTAGTTTAGCAAGATCCACAGTTTTAAGAACCTAGAATAGCTTTAAACATTGACACTTTAAACAATCTGAACAAAATTATAAATGTATACAAGAATATCGATCAATTATCAAAGTTCCACACAAACAACACAATAACAGAATAGTTTAATAAGCTTTTCCTCCTGCTTTCAGAAACCAGTTCGGCAGAATCAGAATTGTATAATGAACATCACTGAGCTTGTACCACCACCGCTCACCACCATGGTGATGGCAAACTGAACATCCCTCTAGAAAAGACGAAGGGGAATATATTGGTGTACATGATCCTCTGCTTTCACAAGGTTCATAATGGATTCCCCACTAAACACAAGTTCGATACATTATTCAATGGTAGCCTTATACTACAGCACAAAGGTGGAGACAGGCATAACCTCCTGACAATTGCCAAAGAAAGTAGCAACTTAAACCACTTGCCTTCAAAATTAAGTCCCTCTTGAGGCGATTGGAGCAGTGTGATGGAACACTCGGCTAATAGGTGGCACCCAAGTGGCCCACCCCTTGGTCACAGTAAAACTCCTCTACCTTCATTTGTGTCAGCCCTAGGCCTGGTGGATGTCGGGAGGGTGCATCACACACATGGGGAGGTTACACCTTGTTCTCCCCAGCCAATGGCTCCTTTTCCCTCCTCAACAACTTCTTTATCCCACATGCATTTCGGATACAGTTTTGGATATTGCTGTTCTGACACAGGTGCTCTCAGATCATTCCCCAGTAATCATTGGACTCCATGTGGGTTGTCAGTGCCGATGTTCGGATGGCACTCATTGCTTTGGCATCTACAGAAACCAGAGTATCGACAGACTACGGAGCACTCCATAGAGAAATATTTTGCAGTCAATACCGGCACAGTAAAGTCAATGAAGATGCTGTGGGAGGCCCTGAATCCCACATTGGGGGTCGGATATTAGATATCCCCCCAGGCTGCGACAAAGGCAGGCGCAAGATTTGGTAGTTCTGGAGGCTCGGATGGCAGACCAAAGGGTGCAGGGCAGCCAGGCAGATGGGCAGAAGGCGCGTCAACAGACCCTCCTAGCGGATGTAAGGTTTTCTTGGCGAGCGGCCCAAAGCCATATCTACCAATGGAGAAATAAGTCCAGTAAATTGCTCAATTTGCTATTATGGGGGCTCAGGTTCCCCCCTATGTATCCCTCTTATACACGACTCGGTGGGCTCGCTGCTCATTGACCCCAGTGAGGTGGCATGCCGGTTTGCGTCTTACTTCCGGCTTGTTTATGCTCTGCAGGAGACGCTGTATGGGTAACAGGTGGACAAATTTGGCACTGATCCCTATTAGGATTCTCACAGGGTAGGAGTTTGTCAGGCTTGGCGGGGCTGCATGCAGGGAAGGTACCCTGGTCAAACGGAATCCCCTGAGAGTTCTTTAAGGCCTTTATGTAAGAAATAAATACCCAAAGACAGAAAAATAAAAAAACACAGATACCCAACAGTTGACTTTAATTGACTGCGCAAATACAGTACTTGTATAACCAGCCTATTTGACCATTTACCACCTCAATAAAGTGACAGTGCGAGTTAAGTGCTAGCTTCCCTCTATATCGAAAGGAGATCAGAAAGTGCCTGTGCTACTCGCTAATAAATTGGAAAATAAATAGTTTCTTCCACTACTACGGCTCCCCACAACTCGTTACACTGCAAAATTGCGTTCACCCAGGCATAGTACCAGTATTCCTTATGTTGACTTTCCTCAACTTGCATAGCCATTCCATATATGTGGTGTTCACGGATGATTTCCAGTAGCAAAAAATAATAGTCTGAAATATAAATAGGCTGAAATATAAATAAATATAAATAAATCGTGCACACTTTATCACCAAAATATGTTGGAATGGCGAGGCCTAACAAGGTGATACTAGAGGGTTTAACTGTGTATGCTACCTTTAGTGAACTATACCTAAAGAGGTGTATCCAATTTCCGGAAACTGCCATACACGACAAAAACATGTGCTCTCAGTCACCTACTCCTTTACATCCTGAGCATTTCTATTGGCAGTTTAACGTTTTGTTAAGCCTCTAGCGGGTATAGTAAGGCATCCAACCATTAGCAAACATCATTCTATTAACGTTTACTCCTTTCAACGAAGAAACCCCATAATAAAAATTCTCGACCAGATGTCCCTGTCGATCTTTATCTCTGTACGCTCCTGCCATTCAACACATAGATATAGACAGTTACAATATCTTTAGGCTTGCTCTAGGAGATTAATTTCACCATATAAAAGATATCAGACTGTTATCGAACTTGTTAAAAAAAACTGCAATTAATTTGCAACGAATATTTATAAAAAGAAACAATATGAGAGGGAAGATTGACATTTAATAAACTGTCATTTCCATAAGGCTGGAAAAGAGTGCATTTTTAATAGTAAAAAGGGACAAAATGTAAGCAGTAGCTATCTAAGAGGGATTTGGAGTGAAATATCCCTAAACCTTTAAATGAATATTGTTTGGTTGGGCTTTTAAATTGTCCCTGTCCATCAAGTAAAACCGTAAATGCACATACCCCCAGTTTGACTAACAAAAAACTGAACTCTAGAAAATACACACCATCTGAAAAATCAAAGATTAGAATACTGTGATCATTTACAAAATCTAAGGGCAGCAGCCTCAAAGCCAGCTACATCCAAGAACTTGAGACAAGGGCAATAAAGCAGCTGGTAACGTGAATGCCACAGTAGGATATCTATGCACTGAATTTAACACGGGTGAATTACAGACGATGAAAAGCCTTCGATCTTTAATGGTGACGTGCCTTGCTGCTGCTACTTATTCTTACACACTGAAGAAATAAGCTCATGGTGGAATTGGGAAACCAGAAGTAGTTTACTTTTCAACAGTTTCTAATAAGAGCTCTAGGGAAACCACACACACACATGCACACACGTTCTGCGGCTAATCAATCTCCATATCCACCAGTGTGTAGGCATCAAGATCATAATGAATTTTAAGCATCCAGGACCTCATCACCAATCTTAGAAAAAAATGGCAATATGGGGAACCTCTGTCATTTCGGCACACAGGTTTAACACTGGTTACCCAAATGCCAGGCAATGGGCCCTGTAAATAGACATGCAAGGAAGAAGAGGAACTACTCTGCAACAAGCTAACACAATTACCTGAAAACACTGAACAGTAAACTCTAAGACAGTTGAGAAATTAGCCTAGTGTCACAGACCAGTTTTGGATCTGCTCAGGTAATTACACTGAAAAATGGCCAACTGGGGAGTAAACGGTTTCAAAGAAAAACAAACTTATTGAATATCAATTCTAAGAAACCTTATCACTGAACTGTTCAATAAAAACTTCAAAGACGAATGGCATTTACCATTTAGTAGAAATCAATTCATGGAGTGGCATTTTTTTTCAAAATTAAATTATTTCGTTTATGGTGTAATCTTTAAACAAAAATGTAGTCTCCTGGGGTTTCTTCTCTGTTAGCATAGAACCTTTTATCTTTAACACTCTTTGCATTCCCATGTGCTGCCACTAGATGTAATCGCCTTTAAAAAAAATGCTGTGTTGGAGGATAGGGAACTATCTTTCTACTGTTTTCCCCATGTCATGTTCTTTCTCCTTCCGGCTTCTTCCCTTTTCCTTTGTCTGTGTGGGGACCCCCAACCCTCTACTCATTTTTTAAATAAGTTTATATTGCCCCATTCTATATCAATGCTTTTCTGGGAGGCCCACTTGACGACCATAAATCGAACTCTTAACCATTTCTTATCCTGCCTTCTTCTACCTTTATCTCCTAACCTCTTTTTCTTCTTTAATATTAAGCCAACGTTCCCTGACTGGAATTCTCTATTGGGGTTTATTTCTTTTAAATATTTTTTTCTATTACTAAATCAATATTTTTAAAGATTCCCCTTTTTGGATCAATTTTCAACAAACATTTCTATTTATTTGTTTTTCCACTTTATGGGTTTTAGCTTTGAAGATATGGACTTCTACTATATTTCCTATGAATGTACATACTAAAGTCCAGATAACCACATACAAAGTTAGAAGGATTCAATAAGTTGGAAATCACTACAGCAAAATAAGCAGTGTAAGGGGGACCTTAGCAATAGTTAACTAACATCTACTTCCTTGAGTCCATGGAAAGGATTCACAGGCCAGAGAATACAAGAAGATGTAGAAAGAAAAACTAAAACTGCACATTGAAAGAAATCTCCACCTCAGAGTCACACCGAGAATACTCTTCTACTGACTACCTGAGATAAAGCCTTGGAGGTAACTCGTTTAAGTTTAAACCAAGGCCTAAACTGAGGGGAAAAGGCAACTGTGCAAAAGACGAGGGAAACGCCACTTTCTGCCATTAGAAGGTGTTTTTCTGAAAGAAGGCATATGCTATAGCAAAAACAAGATAGCTGGTTGACAACCTTTTATCAGCCAGGCTCACTGAACTTAATCTTCCAGTAGATATGTTGGTAAAAGTCAGGGGCGTAACACAGGCCCCCGCAGCCGCCGTGGTGCGTGGGGGGCAAGCTCCAGGAGGGCCCCCTTAGCACAGCACTCCTGCTGCAGAGCTCCTGATCGAGCCCGGAGGGCCCCCGCCCCACGTACCTTGCAGGGAGGCCCCCTCAAGGATTGTTACGCCAGTGGTAAAGGCGCTTTAGTGCATGCAGGCTACATGAGGTGCATTGTTAGCGAAGCACTAGGACAACTACATGTTTGGAAGCCTGGAAGGAGACTTACAATGTAGTCAAACCCGGAAAGGAGGTTGGTTTAAGCACCACTATAGTACCAATGTCTGCCTGCCAGCCTGCAGGTATTGATATGATCATATTTGCTGCCAGCATGTTCGTTAATGGATCACATCAAGATATTAGAGTAGTTTAGGCTAGTGTTGGAGTTGATTACTTGGTGTCCTAGAGCAGATCCGAGTTCTTTGACAATGTACACGAGGCAGCCTGCACAATCCTGGCTCTGGCTTGTATGCCCAGCATAGATGGCAGGGTCTAAATCTCACCACTGTAATCGAATAAATAACCTTTTAAGTCCAGGACTTCCTTCCTGAACTCGAATGGTGATCATCTACAAAGCTCATACATAAATGAATTAAACAAATTAAACAGTAGGTTCCATGCATGAGAGAAGTTCCTTCCAATTGCAGCACAGAATCAATCAGTGATTTTATATTTTGCCAATACAAATCACTTTTTTGAAATATGTTCCGTGATTAAAGAAGACAAAACAGTATGTTCCGTGATTAAAGAAGACAAAACAGTATGTTCCGTGATTAAAGAAGACAAAACAGTTCTCCAATGCCAAGTGTTGAACAAAGACAAAAGATTTCAATCACACTTCATTCTGATTTTAAATACTCACCTTTAAGAATAATGTCAGTAGAATTATACATCGTTTTTCGAAAAAATAAAAAGCCGGAGTCCTGAAATCAAAGAAAAAATTAGGCTGTATTAAACTGTATCATAGCAAATCTTTTTCAATATTTGTTTACCAGTTAAACACATTGTCCAGAGCTTCTAAGTAACATAGGTTTACAATAACGAACAGAACTAGGTTTTCAATGCTTGATATTTCCAAGACACAGCAACAACCCCATACTGAGCAACTGCTAAAAATATACAGGCCCGGCACTTAGACGGTACAAGTCTAACTTTTGTTATTGTGACAGACCCCCTCCCTTTTAGTAATATTTCTGTATACGCTAACCGTAATTGGGGTGTACTGCGACGAACAAACAGCTCCCTGTCTGACAGAAGCGATTGTGTGCTTTCAAATGGGTCCTTCTTCAGGTAAGATTTATCGGAGGGTTCATCTGCCTGTTGTATCTGTAAAAACAATACGCCCGACAGTGGATCCCTTCAATCGACAGCATCTAAATTGCTATCCCTCCGTTATTCTGACCTCATCTATGTCCATGAGAATAGGTATGCACACTGTATCACAGCCACTGTCACAATGCTATTCCTAACGGAACTCAACAATTTCGAACAAAAGCACAGGTGCACCAATTTTCAAAGGAAAAACAAGTATACAATGTATTCCCAAACAGCAATCTTCTTCCAAAGTTTTCTTTATTCCAATTTTAAAAACATTTATAAAAACAAGGACATAAGCATCACTTGTAGAAAGTGGCATAGCCGACGCGTTTCGTCCTTGAAGCGGACTTCTTCAGGGCTGTAGATGCCAAACACATAAATATACATATAAATGCACATCAATAGGCATAAATGCAAATCACATCACTTTATACAAACATATAAGAGAATATTGTAAAACAAAATGAAAAAAAACATCCAAAACGTCTATATTTCTGCATTGAAGCAAAAAACTACTAAAGACAGACTTCTTATAGTATGATCAAATGAAAATTCATTTTACAAACCTAAAGTCAATGTTTACTTTTAAACATCTCCATTATAGTTTATATACAATATATAATTTCAAGCTCAAAGGATCCTATAGGGCCTATGTACACATGGATCCATAATAGGAAAGATGCTTTACTAATCTTCTAATCTTTGCCACTCCGATCATCAATCCTGCATGCCTAGGAGGAACAATGTTCGGTTAACTAGCTTGTTTATTTTGGCCAGTGCTCTTTAGTAACAGCTTAACTTAAACATTCCTCCTGTTGTGCATATTATTTAGGAATACAATAGAATTTGGAAAGCACAAAAAGCACTATTTTTGGAATTCATTAAGTGTGGTGAACACAAATATTTTAATAGGATCAAAATAAATCAAACACTAGGTGAGTCCGATTTCCACACATTATCGTTTGTACGCTGAATAGTTTTATCAGTAAAACTCTGTCTCTGCAAACATAATGGTAATTTCAATAAAAAATGTGTTTGCTGTAATGGTAGTATGCTACCACACCATGCAAACTCTACTTCAATGCATGACTTTCTCCTCCAGGCAACTAAATTTTAGCCATACTGAACAGCCATGCTGGTATACAACATGGCTAAAATACATAGGCAAAGCCAATAGCTCTTGCATAGACTAAAGCTATTGACTGTGCCAATGCATACCAAAGGTGGCCATTGTTTTTAGCGGAACATCTTTGTGAAGAGATTTTCCTTATCAGAGTATTGGAGTTTCCTGAATGGTCACTGGAATGGCTTACAATTGGATAGTCGGACTTGTCACTATGTGTCACATGACAATGCTCTAGCCTTTTTTTTTTAATATTTCCCAGGGAATTCTATTACGCAGGCAACTAGTAGTTAATACTGTCTAAGTTAAAGAGTAACTCCTGGAAAACATGACACTTACAGTGATACCACCAAGTAACCAACATCTTCAGGACCCACACAAAAAACAATCCTCATGTGACACCCTGAGAAAGTCTAGGAAAAGACACCTTTTTAACAAGAAGCATAAAATTGTCTACAGAACTAAAGTTCCTTTGTCTCTCAACGGTGGGCTCAATGGGTATTTATGTGGTTACAATGACTAGGGCATACCTTGTGCTGCTCATCTGTTGTTGCTGGAGAAGTTATTTGGCCTTTATCGGCTCTCTCTGTAATCCGTGCATACCAGGTGCTGCTCCTCTGTTGCTCTTGGGTGACCCAATTGGCATTTGTCCAGCAGCCTGTAACAAGTGCAGGTTACATGCTGCTTATCTGTTGTTCCTAGAGAATGTATTTGGCATTTATCCTAGATGCCTTAAACCAGTGCACGCTACATGCGAAATGCGACATTTAGCTCCTGGGTGGAAACTAGCCTACTCTACCAACTTTTGATGAGAAAAAAAATGAAATATCATTTACAAGCAGGGCATTAAAGTACTGCCTTAACTGCACTTCTATCTCAACTCCTGTACTATGACCTTGTACTCCCTCATGGTGTCTTCCCTTAACCTTACACACTCCTCCACAGACACGATTAGATGTCACCTCAGTTGGCTATAGAGTAAAATAATTCAGAGTCACAATTCAGATTTACTTTGGTCTCTTAATTCAATTATTTATTACTAGCAGCCCGCCCCAGTGTTACCTGGGGCAGAAATGGGCTGGGGGCAGCATTTGAGGCTTGCGTGCACTTCTGCCCCCGGCCCGTCCCGTCCCGGCCCCCCCTCCCACCTGATCCTTACCTCAGCCACCGGTCCCGCTCCAGGCGCCCCACCCGCACAGGCCGCCACTCTACAGGCGCCCCGCCCGCACAGGCTGCCACTCTCGAGGCACCCCGCCCGCACAGGCCGCCACTTCGCCCAGCAGCAAGCAAAGCCACAGCAGTCCTCCCAGCAGGTCGCGATCTTCTGCGCCATTTCCGGAAGTGTTGCCAGGGAGCGCAAACGCAAATGATGTCATCACGCAGACGTCGCGGCCGGCGCTACTTGCAAGGGACTACTTTATTTTTATTTCGAAATTTTTTAAACAACGTATATTTTTTATTTTTAATAGCCTATGTCCTCCTGCTTGCCCTAAGGTTTTCAAAGATGTCTTGGATGTTTTGATTGGTGGTGTACTTTTCGAGTTTACCTGGCTCAAAGGTTTGTGTTCTCTCTTTATAATATTAGTATAGATGATTTGGAATTCCATGGAATTCCACATAAAATATCAATAAAACAGCATTTCATACAAATCACAATACTTAAAATACAGAAAGGTACAAATTCAATTTTTCTAGGTTACAGCCAAAGATACAGAGTCACTTTTCTTCATTATACTTTGGGACAACAGAGATCAATAACCAAAACACAAGAAGTTATAAGTTCAATTTTTCTTAACTGCATCCATCAAGAGGTGGAAATGTTTTTTCTTCAATAAGTTCATCACTTCTAATGGGAAATAATGTTCTAGTAGAGTATACTTGCGACCAATTACAATCATTTCAGATGGGTAAAATTATTTACTATCACCCTGGTTTTATAAAATAAAATAATCTACATTTGGTTGGCACATATTTAAGAAGAGAGTACAATTATCACCAATATACACATAACAATTTACATAAATAGTTAAAAAACTTTTTAAGAGGGTGAACATGGAATAGCCATAGCAGCAAATATTTTGTAAAGTGCTAATGAATTACATAAAGTGCTAGTGCATTGAATACCCTATTCTAGGACACGAATGATTGACCAGGAGCTATGTTTCAAAGGAAATGCGTTTAGGAAATTAACTCTCTTACAGGAATAATAATCCACAATTAAAAATCGAATATTAAGTATCATGTTTAGTAACTAATTAAAGTGCTTAAATTGCCTAAAAAGTTCTGGAGCATAAAATCACATCACTGAATACTATAAAAACCTAAGGATGGGGCGTGTCCAAGATGGCGGCGTGATCGGACGCAGATCTCAGAGGCTCCCTGCCCGATCCCGCCTAAAAGCACTCATATGCATTGCCTGATCTCCCTGAAGCACAGGAAAACGTAACACAGCCACGACCCCAGAACCCGGTCGCCCGTTCGGCACGCCTCGTGGGAGGCTCTAGACGCCAAGGATACCTGATCGCGGCCCTGTAATGGCCGCCGCTCCGGAGCAGTGATCGGCCGAACACCCACTGCCCCGACCTCCCTGGCGGCGGGACTGGTCGGTCGACTGAGGAGCCTGACTAATTGAGCCCCCACCGCTATCATCGGAGCTGTGGCCCAGATTGACGTGCATTCCTGTCTCCGCGACCCGGCCGGTGGTGAGGTGCGGACCGGCCGGCAGTCGCGAAAATTGAGGCCACGGCTTTAGGCCTTCTATCCCAGCGTTCACGACCTTTGGCGCGGCCCTGCCGGCGCGCCCCTACAGCGCAGGAGCGGACCCCACCGGCTACTGACCGCGCGGCGACACCCTCCCACAGCGGTCCGGACCTGAGAGGGTGCCCCGGACCGACCTGGCACGATCCTGAGGCCGACGGAGAGAACGGCGCTGCAGTGACCTTGTGGTCTCCCCGGGATCGGGGAGCATTCTGAGGGGGTGCTGGGCGGAGCCGGGGGGCCGGGACCGCAGCGGAGAGCTGCCCTCAAGCCAGCCAAATGCAGAAGGTGAGGAGAGTGGAGGTGGGCACCACAGCAAGGGCTCGGGGGGCACAATCGAGCTCCCGGTGAGGGGGCTGGCCGGAGGGTCTGCGGGTTGGGCCGTATTTACGCCCGAGAAGCGGGACTGCGCACATTCCTGTCTGAACTATTGGAGTCTGAACTCACTTGCCGTTGCCGAACTGTATTGGCCGGGGATTCTGCGGGGAGAATTGCGGCTGCTTAAAGTAGGGGGCCGTTCTCGCTACACACCTGACCGGCTGCGGCTGCTGCCCTCTTTGGATGTCCGACCGCTGTTAGACCGCCCCCGGTGCAGCTGACCCTGCTACCACACCGCTGACCATTGAGCGGTACACACCCTGTAGACATGGACTTCGGTAAAGCCGAAAGAATCGCGGTGTGACCTGGCGGCGGTCCGCCCTTTATCGCTGCTGCCACCCCGGGGGGAGTGGAGGGTGAGCCGACCCCGGGATAGCACGATTCACCCCTAATCTTAACGCACCGAACTTCAGCACTTACCTCCGACCACGGAGGCTCACCACCCATCAGGGGGGCTAGTCACCCATCAGGGGGGCTAGTCACGACATGGCGGGACAGAGAGGAAAGAAAGGGCCCCAGACACTCCCTGAACTGTTGGCCAAGACTCAGCCCAAGCCCGGTAAAGACCCACCCTCCCCGGTGGCCACGAAAACTTCACCAGCGTCGGTGGATGACCAGACACCCATCACCAGATCGTTCCTGGAGACGTTGTTTAACTCCCTCAGAGACGACTTCAAGTCCTTAAAGCAGGAAGTAGCGGGTGAGGTCCGAGAGCTTCGACAAGACGTGGAGGGCCTTGGGGAACGGGTGGTGGCCATTGAAGAGCCGGACCAGACCAGAAGCGACGAAATCGTACAACTCCAACAGAAGTCCTGCGACTCACAGACCAGCAGCTGGACCTTCAGGCCCACGCAGAAGATCTTGAAAACCGTTCTCGTCGTAACAACATACGGGTCCGGGGGTCCCTCAAAAAGCAGAGGGGACCGATGTCACAGGGTACTTGCAGACCCCATTCAGGACCATTCTGGGGGAGCCAGCAGACTTTGACATCCGTATCGACAGAGCGCATAGGGTTGGACTACCTCGGCGTGCCTCTGCTCCGCCACCGGACATCTTGGCCTTCCTCCCTGATTTTCCGCTAAAGAAGCGGATTCTCCGAGAGGCCCGGCGAGCACAGCCCCTTCAATTTCAGGGTAACCCCATAGCCTTATATCAAGACCTGTCGACCATTACCCTACAAAAGCGAAAGGAATTTAAGAAGGCGCCGGACTTCCTACGGCAACAAGAAATCCCCTACTCCTGGGGCCACCCGTCAGACCAATATTTAAATGGAACGGAAAGTTACACCAATTGCGATCACTTAAAGACACTTGCACCATCCAGGGACTTGACCAGGGAGATGATGAGCCCAGGCCGAGTGCATCGCAAGGGCCGTCCAGGGGGGGCTGGCAGACGGTGGGCCGCAGGCGGTCCCCTTCACACCGCTTGAAACCAGACTCCTCTGTCATCACACAGGAACGAGCAATTGCGGTAGCGGAGGTGGCCAAAGAGACCTCTTCCTCTGAATGATTGGTACTCTTGGTAGGGAGATCACTTACAGCCCACACCTTACCCGTGTGATGGGGGCCGTGTGATGATGGGGGGGGAGTCGGGTGGGGGGCCGAAGTGGCCGCCATTGGATATGACTCGTGTAAGAAACATTACCACAGCCCTGTGTGGACCAAGAGGACTGGGACTATACCTTCTCTTGGTTTGGGGACGGGGCGGCGGGAGTTGGGAGGGGGGGATGTTCACTTAGATCTGAAACAATGGAATTTGAACCTGAACGAAGAGTTTGACAGTTGGGGTGTTTTTGGGGGGGGGGGGCTGGGGCGGGATGATGGGTGGGAACCAGTCCCGAAAGGGGATTGTGGCCAGCGGAATTGCTATGTCTTATAATCATTCTTCATTGCTTTGCCTAGCCCTCTGTACGCTTCTGAATGTGCACATACCCGCACGAAACATTTCACATACACTTTCCATGCAGTCCGAGATATCAAAGATTCGTCTCGTACTGATTAGTTTGTCCCCCATTTGTCTGACATGGGCATACTCCTTTACTCTGCACTGCCCAGCTCACTCGTCTTATCATGGCTGACCCCACTTTGAAAGTACTGACTCTTAATGTGAAAGGGCTGAATAATCCTATCAAGAGGAGAGCAATAATTTCCTATTTAGAGAACTCCAGGGCCGACATCTGTTTATTACAGGAAACCCACCTTTTGCCCAAGGACTGGCACAGAATGCGCTCGCGCTCCTTCCCCCAACAATTCTTCTCTTCCCTTCCAACAAAAAAGGCGGGGTGGCCACCTTAGTGTCCAAACAATTCCGAGGAAAGGTGAGGGATAAAGCGGGAGAGGTCAGGGGTCGCCTTTTGGCATACACCTTCCAGATAGGACATAAGTGTCTCACGATAGTCCCTTCAGTCATCCAACACGCTCCTACTTATCGGGGGGACCTCAACTTAGTCATGGACACAAACAAGGACAGATCAGGGCATCGTTATGGGGGTGCGGGCGCTATCACGACGGACGCAGAGTGGTTGCGAGAGAGAGGCCTAGTGGATCTTTGGAGGGCCACACACCCTATTGCGACACAGTTCACCTTCTACTCCCACGTCCACCGTACCTACGCCAGGCTAGATCACTTCTTAGGATCATCCGAACTGCTCCCTACCCTCGACGAGGTCAGCATAGTACCTGCGGCACTCTCAGATCATGATGCGGCGGAGTTAACGCTTGTCATCCCTGCTTCCTCCCGCCCTCAAGGCGCCTCCGCGAAACCCTACTACAACGACCGGAAGTCAGCAAGCGGCTCCACAAATGCATCATCAACTATTTGGCTATTAACGATGCGCCGGAGATATCGCTGTCGGCCCTATGGGGGGCCCTAAAATCAGTAGTCCGCGGGGAACTAATAGCAGTCGCCACTGCGGAGGCTAAGGACCGGAGAGCGAAAAGAGATGATCTCACTGCTCAAGTTGCTGAACTAGAGAGGGTACACAGCCGCACTGGCGCTTCGCGGGTCTGGAGACAATTGAAAACCGCCAGGGCTCAACTGGCTAGCTTGGACACCGACAGAGCAGAATTTGCTACGCTCTGCCTTCGACACACATGCTATGTCGGGGGTAACAGAACTGGCCGCCTGCTAGCCAACGCCTTAAAAGCTAAATCCCAACGCACGAAAATCTCTGGCCTTACGGACGATTCTGGGAACACCCTCGTTGAGGAGACCCAGATCGCGGAAGCATTTCGAACATATTATGCCTCACTATACAGTGCGGAAGCAACACCTCTCGGGGACACTGACACCTAATTGAACACGGCGGCTATAACCGAAGTATCCCGAGCTAGCGCGGACGTTTTAGACGCCCCCATCCATTTGGAGGAAGTGACAGCGGCTATCTCCCGCGTCCGCCCGCTTAAATCTCCGGGGCCTGACTGCTTCTCAGCTGGTTTTTATAAAACCGTTGGCCAACTGCTAGCTCCTGTCCTTACCCGGCTCTTTAATTCCTTTGAGGGCCCGGGCTCCATCCCCCCCAATATATTAGCGGCTGAAGTGATCGTGCTGCCTAAGCCGGGAAAGAAACTCACACATTGCTCGTGTTCCGACCAACCTCATTACTAAACCTAGATCTAAAACTTTTTACCAGTGTCCTGGCAGCGCGCTAGGGCCCGCTCTTACCCGGGATTTTGGAGTCTGACCAATCGGGCTTTGTGCCCAATTGCCAATGCAGTGATAACACCAAAAGGATGCTCCACTTGATAGAGAAGGCAAATTTCCAGAACTCCTATGCTGCACTGGTGGCTATCAACGCTGAGAAAGCGTTCGATCGTGTCGATTGGACATACCTACAACATGTCCTGATGCGCTTTGGATTGGGCAATCGTTTCTGATCCTGGGTCGCCTGCTATCGCCCCCAGGCTCGGGTCCGTCTGGGCGGTCTTCGCTCGGACCCATTCGACATCCAGCGGGGCACGAGACAGGGTTGCCCCCCGTCCCTCCTTTTGTTTGCCCTCTATATAGAGCCCCTGGCACAGAAGGTCCGAGATAACCCTGACATCAGAGGTATCACTTTCGGCCGGGAACCACACACAATTAGCCTTTACGCAGACGACATCATAGTCGCTCTTGACCGTCCAGACCGTTCGGTGCCCGCCTTTTTGAGGGAGATGGACTCCTTTGGGACCATCTCAGGCTTCCGAATCAACAGAGGGAAATCCCTGATATTACCCTTGGGCGAGAACGCCCACCCCAATAAGCCTGTTTCTACATATGGGAGTGATCTTCAGCCAGCCACACAGCTTCCATATTTGGGGATCACCCTCACTTCCTCGACGGAGTCGACGGTGGCTCTCAACTATAAGTCTCTTACCACTCAGATTCGTGCGGATTTGACACGTTGGTCCAAACAACCTCTGTCCCTCTTGGGGAGAGTTGCTGCAGTGAAGATGTCGATCCTACCAAACATTTTGTACGTCTTTCAGACCCTCCCGGTGGCGCCCCCGACGGGTACCATCTCAGAACTACAAACAGCATTCCATCATTTCATCTGGGAGGGGAAACGAGCGCGCTTACATAAGCGGATGGTACACAGGAGCATGGATGAGGGGGGCCTCGGAGTTCCTAATCTAATGCAATACTTCCAAGCTGCTCAACTCCGATATTTAGTGGAATGGTACAGGCCTAAATCAGAAAAGAGATGGCTCTTTCAGGACAGGGCTATGGCCCAAACGCCCCTCTGGAGAATTCCTTTCCTACCCCGAAAACACCGCCCGACATATATCGCTAATTCACCTATCACTCGCAATGTCATGAGGGTCTAGGATGCGGTAGCTGTCAGGAGAGGCCTTACTACCTTTCCCTCCCATCCTAGACAATCCAGACTTCCCGCCAGGCAAAGACCCCCGTGCCTTTTTGCAATGGTGTGGCACTGCATGTAAATGCGCTGGAGACCTCTTTGACACACAAGGCTTTCTCACCCTCTCAGACATCAAACTAGGCTACGAGATTACAGACCCTCACCTTTTTCAATATTTCCAACTCCGACACTGGCTCACCGATCCAACCATCACTGCCCTGGTGGGTCGCCAACTAACCACTTTTGAGAAATGGCTGCTGACAAAAAAGACCGATCGGCATCTTATATCAGACATATATAAAATGCTTACACTCCCACCTACTCTAGGCAAAACAGCGGGTCAGAAACGCTGGGAAACCGAGTTGGGTAGAACGCTGACACCTACAGAATGGAACCACATTTATTACAGGACCTCACACACCACACGCAACACAATGGGTAGAGAAGCAGCCATGAAATTAGCAATATATTGGCACCTTACACCGGTCCGGCTCCATAGAGGAAACCCGACCCGCAGTGACTTATGTTGTAGAGGATGCGGGGAACGTGGCACACTAAATCATATTCTTTGGGACTGCTGCGAGGTCCAGGGTTACTGGGACATGGTCCTGAATGACAGACTCCAGCTTCGACACCGAAATCCCGAGATTTTCTGCCTACACTATCCTAGGCCTGCCCAATGCACTCACTTCTCCCCTGAAATCTATTTGAGGTCGCCAATTGGGCATTGCCATGCAAGCGGCTACACAACACATCTTATCACTCTGGGGATCGACCAACAAGCCCACGCATGTGGGATGGCTACACAAAATCTGCTTCACCCTGGGGATGAAACGCATACAGGCCACCCTCACACACACTACTGATACATTCCAAAAAGTTTGGCAGCCGTTGATATCCCTTTTGTCCAAGGAGTTTAATGAAATAGCTTGCCCCAAATACCTTAGATTACTGCGCCTTACCGAAACTGCAACTGAAACTCAAGACTCTCATGACTGATCGCACTATTCCCTATCTGACTATTAGTGGACGTGTTTCCCACATACGGCACACTGGTGGGGCGGGGGAGGGAAAGGGGAAGGGATGGGAGGATGGGGGGGGGGGTTTCTGGGCTTTGTTCTTCCAGTTTTGTTCGCCTACATTGCCCATGATTCGCATTTTTGGTATCGAAACGCTACTGTGGTATGTCCACCTCACAGAGAAGACGTGCCTATCTGTCTCGTTCGCTTGGTTTACCTGATACAATTACATTGTAATGCGATGCCTATCTCTGCTTTCAAAATCAATAAAATACATTTGAAAATAAAAACCTAAGGATCACCATAGCCCACTTTTTTTTTTTAATAGACATTCAAAAATTCTTTAAAAAAACTAAAAAATTTAAAACAAATCAATTCAGATGGGGGAACAGGAGTAAGTTACGGGCCTGTTCTGCTGTGGAAATTTTATACTGTAAAAAACCATGCCTTAAGTATTTGCGGCGTATTGAAAGAAGCGCTGGGCACACAATCAGAACATGATTAAAATCTTGTATGCCACCAATGCATAAATCACAGTATCTTTCGTTTTTGTGGATACCCTCCCAGGCGCCTGTTACAATCCTTAGAGGCAACTGGTTCATTCTTAATAATAACATCACTCTGCAAACTCCATGATTCAAGTTCCATAAAACATACGGCTGAGGATTTTTAACTGTAGAACTCTCCACAATACAGTCCAACTTTCCGTTCACACGGCATATTTTCAAGTCTCTTTCCCGGAAATCGCATATATACTTTTTTTAATTATATGCTTTAATGCGATTTTATCCAAACCTGCTGCCCCTTCAAAGTCTATACCAAAACTGCTTAAAGACTTTGAATAATTCCTAAATATTACACTTTTTGACAACCTATTAATAAAAATTTCCTTATGCAATGCCAACCTTAATAGATTCTCCTGACAATTTATCAATGCATTTCCCCACCTTAAACAAGTGCCATTGTTAACACATGTTGAAAGAAGGCCAAATTCGAGTCTAAGAGCAGCGATTGACGCAGCATGGCTCAGATTACATAGTTGTTGCCAAATTTTACCTTCCACTTTTTCATACTTTGCCCAATTGCATTCATCTAACGTTTCATTTGCATAATTCAAAGTGGGGGGAATCTTTATTTTATACACTGCAATGGTATGCGAAAAATGTCTTTTACCACATTGCAAGTACAAGCGATTAATTGCAGAGGCTTGTGAGATGGCATTACTTTTGCAGTAGTCCATGTCTGTTAGCAGAACACCGATTAGTGAAGAATTTTCCTAGATAAGGGTAAAATTTTACTATTTCATCTCCTAAAAACCATTTTAGTTTTGCTCTAACCTTACAGCCATTATAACTAAAAATCATCACTTTACTCTTTGAAACATTTATTTTTTTTAAGTATTCCTTAGTGTACCTAACCAATTCAGTCAGTCGTCTCTGCAGCCCAATTGGGGTTAAATCCATTATAGCGTCATCTGCATACAGCAAACAACTTATTTTTAGGTCACCCAATTGAGGAGGATCCCCTTTACTTTCCCCAATCCGACTCAGTAAGTCATTTATATAGATTGAAAAAATTAAAAGGAGCCAATAAGCACCCCTGCTTCAAACCATTGTTAGTGGAGATTTACTTTGAGAGACCTTGAGTCACCCCTAGCAGAACTTGGGTCCATGTTGAAGAATGGAGAGCAATTATTACTCTTAGCAGGTTCCCTGGGATCCCCATAGTAATCAATTTCCTCCACAGCGTCCCCCGATCTACCCCGTCGAACGCTATGGAGAAATCAATAAATGCTGCATATAATGGTGTCTTCCGACCAACGGGATATTTATCAATTAGGGTTTGCAGAACAGAAATGTTATCTAAAGTGCCACTATTTTTCCTGAACCCTAATTGTTCAAGGGGAATCAAATTATTTCCAAATACCCACTCTTGTAGATGAACCAGGATACTTTTCGCAAACAGTTTTCCCGTCGCATCTAGCAGGGAAATTTGCCTAAAACTTGCTGGGGTTTTTTTTGGGCCCTTCTTATATAGCGGGACTATTATGCTTCCCTTCCAGGAGTAAGGGATGTCCCTGAAATTGTGGCAATGGACAAATAGGGGATGTAATACATTTGCCCAATCACCACAGTCCTTTTTTATTATGGCAACAGGGACGTAATCCGGCCCCATTGCACCAGAGTATCGCGACCCCTTAATATATCCTTCAATTTCCCTCACTGATGGCGCTTCTACAACACCCGCCAACGCTATGGTATTAACAGACCCCTCAATCTCCTCATCTAATGGGCTAGGGGCATACAGTAAGGAAATATAAAATAGACCACTCTGTTTCTGAGATGAACATAGGTTGAGATTTTTCTCTACTGTCGCAAAATTTAGCTATTAAGGCCCAGTACTTTCTAGTATTCCCCGAAAGTGCCACCTCCCTAATTACTACATAAGTCTTGCACAAAAGAGCAAATGGAGTCAACCAATGGAGTAAATGCTTTCTAAGGTGGAATATACACGTTTACCAGAAGCAGAAAAGTTACATGTCCCAAGATATCTTTTCCCGTTTTTTACTTAGCGCAGATACAGCAGTTTGATGAATGTATAGATATCACAGGGTCCCATGCTAACTCACAACTTAGCAAAATGGCTAAACCCCCGCTAGCATGCCCCTTTATAGATTTATTTACTTCACTGCAGAACACATAATAGTTCTCTAACTGGAACTCTTCCCTTGCCCACGTCTCCTGAAGGAAAATTCTCTTGGGTGCTAGATATTCTAAGGATTTAAGCTTATGTTTTTCTTTTCCTAGCCCCGCCATGTTCCACGACACAATTGTCCCCAGTAGGCTACCCCCGCTCTATGGGTTTTATGTTAGTTGTTTTTGCCCCATTCAAAGTGCTTGCGATCCAGCTCCATTTAGACACCTTATCTCCCTCATCTATACTAAGGACCTCTTGGACCTCAGGAGCTGTAAGCTTAATTTCTCTTGCACCCGATACCGTTCCTACTGTTATTTCCAAAACCTAAAATTCTGAGGGCATATTCTCTCCCTCATGTTCGATAAATCCTTTCCCCTGCCGATAATTAGCTATATCGAGGCTTTTGGCGGGACACCACGAGGGACCATAGTATTTAGAACATCTATTCCTCTTTTCCTGAATCCGTCCACATTTGCTAAAACGAGTGAATACACTACCGCAGATGTAAAGATGGCTTTAGTTACATATGGTTTGTACCTCCAGTCTAGTTGGACCAGTTCTATATCATTTCTGGTAATTAGCTTTAAATCATCTATTTCAGATATAATTCTTCGGAGGGCACTTATATTCAATGTTATTAACTCTGCGTCAAAGAGTGGGATAAAAATGTAAGTCTTATTCACTTGCTGAGCTCCAGATTCGGGAAGCCAAATTAAATTAATATCTTGCTGGCTTCTGGGGAGATGATCATTTAAATTCACCCCTTTATTAATATTATCCGCTATAATCATTCTCCGACTAACTCCCCCGATATTACTTAATTCTGGAATCGTTGATGACACTACAGGACCAGTTAACTCCTGTGCGGCACCACTTAGTTCTACTCTCGGGAGTGTTAAGAAAGTTTTTTAAATAAGCCTCTTTAATACCTGAGCTAATGTCCTGGTTAGAGCCCCTTCTAAACCTGCCTTCACCCTCCCCGTCATTATTCTGATTGGTGTTCGGCCTAACAGTCTAACTATTCTGCTGACGGGCAAGAACCTGCTCATGATTCGGACTCATACTCATTTTCAGTTGCCCCACAGAAGACATAGCATTCTTTTCGTCCACAAGGGCTATGTAAGAGTTTTCCTTTTCATATGCTGGTTGGAACCGCAGCTTTCTCTGTTTCTTTTTTCTTCTATGACCGTTTTTTAATTGTTCCTTTTCTTACTATAGAAACTTCCCCCACCGCAGAACTCTCTAAGATTGTAATTATTTCATCTGGTTGTTGAGGTTCAAGTTTTTTCCACTTAAACATATTGAAAATTGGAAAAACACACACAGTGTCTGTTACAAGAGAAACTCTTGCATTTAACCTTTCCCCCGATATGGGGACCTTTACAGAATTCCTAAGGTTTACTTGGGACGGGCTTGAGATTGAATTTCTTACAGGTGTCAAGCTATCAAAGTCTACCAGCAAATCTTTTGGCTCCCCCAACTCATACGCTTTATCAGCATTATTTATTATATTATGTGTTTGACATGATTTACTAACTGGAGCAGAAGCACATTTCACGCAAGATTGTCTATGATGTTTAAGATCATATGGGCACATGCATCAACCTATTTAGGAAGTGCAAACGGTGCGAATCGGTAAATTCGGCTGTTTGCGCTTCCTAAATACGTTTTTGGGATGCATGAAACATTTTTTCAAAATTTGTTTTTTTTTGCATTTCCTAAAAATGCGAATGCATTTAAGGAATCGCATTCGTGCAATTCCTTAAATGCAATGCATCATTTTTTTTTAAAATGTGAATTTTGAAATAGGAAGTGCAAATTAACACGAGATTGACCCTCGTGTTAATTTGCGAAATTGTTTCAAAAAGCACAAAAATGCATTTTGAAAGGTTCATGTTACAGACACACATGTCCTTAGGACATGTGTGTGTGAAACATGCACTTTAAAATACATTTCAGGGGTGCAGGGGGGGGTCCTTTGGACCCCCCTCTGCACCCTTGCAATGCATCAACAAATTGCGATTTCCTAAAAAAAGAAATGCAAAACGGCATTGATTCCTATGGGCCTCTGGGCCCATAGGAATCAATGTAATGACATTCCTTAATTGCGATTCGCAATTAAGGAATCGCAAATTCCGAAATTTAAGAAATCCTAGAAAAATTTAGGATTTCTTGATGCATAGGATTTTGCAATTCCTAAATAGCGATTCCTTCATTTTCGCTATTTAGGAAATGCAAAATTCTACAATGATGCATGTGCCCCTAAACCCCTCCTAAAATGGGCGTGAGGACTCTAAGTATATGTGTATATAGGTGTTAGAAGTACTTTTCTCCAGCAAAGACAAAATTGCGGATAGGGTGGTTTCCAATTTAAAAAACAGGTTCATTAGCCCATCTACTCCCAAATTCTCATTCGCGGCCATTGAATACAGGGAATTTCTTATCCTTTTATCATATGACATTGAAAGTTCTTCACCAGAGAAATCATGTAAGTCCGAAACCAAGGATAATTTAGTAGGAGTACCACTATACATAATAGGCGTGTGTGTATAAACTCCTTCTCGAGATGTCAATCCTTCTTTATTAGAATGAGACTCAGAGACCAAACCTTGTGCATCCAGTGTTTCTAGCTGCTTCACTCGATCGGCATTCTTTCCTAATGGGATGGCAATGTCCGGAAGAGTTAAGTCCTCTGTTTTCGCCTGCCCAATAAGTAAGCTGCATTCTTTCTGCCGTTCCATTTTTGGGGTGAGCTCACTTACTTTTACTAATGGGGCGTCCGACATGAGCCTCTGAGACACGTTACCGTTGTCTTTTACCTTTTCAAAAAGGGATATCAGATCTGCTAGTGGAGAGTTTGGAGTGACTTCCTTTCGTTCACTGCCCTTGCCTTGAGGAGAACCCACTGTCTCAAGCCTGGAAAGGGCCATCTCCAACTTCATATCCGAATTATTATCCTCCCCATCTACTTGCTGCAGATCTGCTCTTCTTACTGATAAAGGGGGTCCTGCGTTGCATTCGTCCCCATTCATCTTTACTATTGTTACAACGGGAAATAGCACCTGTGGGCCTATTGGATGAGCCTCCACTTCATTCTTGGCTGTTATTTCGGAGTCCATTGAAACCTCTGATGTATTCCCCTTCTCCCCTTCATCTCCATTTTTTTGTCCAGTTCCATACTTAGAACTTCTTCCCTTTTTGGTAAACATTGGCTTTACTGATGGATAAGATTTCAATAATGTTAGATGCGCACCACTTCTGCGTCGACAAATAGTTTTCTGAGGTTTTAGAGGACTCAGGAGGCTCTTAGCACTTTGATCGATGGTTACTAAAGTTTCTGCTGCTGATTTTGCTTTTGACTGTGAGCGCAATCGCCTAACAGACATTACCATAGCCCCAGAGATTTAACGCCACTTAGACTTGTTACTCCCCCAGCTGTTAATTAGAGGAGTTGAATGCAGATAACCATACGTTTGAGTTTGGATGAAAGAAAAACACGACCCTGAAAGAGTTGACGTAATTGACACTGCCTCAAAGTCTCCTCATTTGCCTCACATATGCCCCACTACTATTCTCTACTATTCACGTACCACTTTGCCCAAGGCCTGGGTGATTCAGCAGTGGCCCAATCAGAATCCAATCAGACCCACACTCCGGTCCCAGTCTGGCACTGGGGATATGGTGACGTGGTAACGGTAGTAACCGTAGTAGACTCTGTGGATTGATGGAAAAGGTTTATGACAAAGATTGTGGTAGAATGGGATACTCGGTAAGTACTATGATTGAGTGCTTGCCGCGATACTATTACCAGTTTCATATAGTTCTCACTGTATATACCGCTCGCACTAACCAAGGGACTGTTCAGAGTCTATTTCAGGATTATTTCACGATTTATCCGGATCCAACTTACTTGAGGATTATTTGACAAGAGACAGGACACAGCATGAATCCACACAAACCCCCAGGCCCAGGCCCAGGCCCAGGCTAAGACTCCAAGCTGAAGGGGGACCCACCACTGTGGACCACTAGAGTTTAACTAGAGTTTCAGGAGGTACCACAAAAGAAGTACTGGGGCCCCTGAGGTCCAAGCGGGTCACACGGGTCAAGCGAGTCACACGGGGCGAATGTACGGAGGCAGGCAAGGGGGTGCACGCCAACAGCTCCCCGACCGCCCAGCTCACTCGCCTTGTTCACCTTGCTCTCCAGACACTCTCCAGACCCTGCTGTCCCACTATTGGAGCCGTGGCCGCCTGACTGACTGCCTCCTCCTTCACTGCCTTTTACTTTTTCTGCTGCCTTGATATGTGCCCCGATTAAAACACTGGCACCGGAGTTTAGCCCCGACCCTCAGCTCTTGACACCTTGTAGCCTCCTCACCTCACTGGTGGTCTCTGGCAGTGCTCTAGCAGGGCTCGCAGTTGTGCGTGTTCACGGGGTTTGTGGGAATGTGGGCACGCCGTCCACACGCGCTGGATAACAGCCTCCAACCTCCGACCACCCGTCTCCGTCATACGGGTCAGGACGAGCCGAAACGGGATACAGGATAGACGGGATCAACGGGCCTCAGGATATGAAATGCGGACCCGGACTCTCGCTAACGAAACCCGCAGCGAGGACACCACTTTCCGCGCACCACGCCACACAGCTGCTGCTCGGGCTAGTTCCTCCTCCGGACAGCGTAACAGACTGACTCTGGCGTATTCCTCTAAGGTTTTTGGATGCTTTTGGATACTTTGGTCTCTCTGCCTCTCTCGAGTAGACTTCATGGAATCAAGCTGGCATAGCACTGTCCTAAGGGGCAATGATTCTGTTGCCTTGTGCAGGTGTATTGGATCAATGTATAGTTTTCCGATTGCTTGTCACTGCTGCCAAGTACGAGGAGTCTGTCCATCCTGAGCTAAGTACTATACTTCCTGGTGACTTGGTACTACCACCAGAGGCTGGGAATTAGGTCTCTTCTTCGATGACTGTATGTAGTATTACAATGGTACCACCAAGTTACAGTACCCAGTACCTATATCCAATGAAGCGTTGATTATTTTGATATCCCAAAAACATTATGCAAATTCAACATATTCAAATCGCCATTATTAAGTCTCTTTTTAACCTTAAATGCTGACCATATATCTGAATAAAGTAAGCAACTGCTGCCAAACTAATTCAAAGTTGCTTATCAGACTCAAAACAGATTTTTGCACTTGCCTGTCATCCCTCTCGCAGCAACTTTGAAAGCATATGGCAGCCCATTTCATAATCATTAACAAAACCGAATAGGTTATTCCAAAATACAAACTCGAAAAAGGGAGGGGTAAGAGGGTAATGACTTATGTGTCTTACTCCCCAAACTCTGGAACTCTTTTGCGTTCTCCTTAAAAGGCATAACAGGGATGTTGAATTCCTATAGCCCGACGCCCAGGACATATTGTTTGGGGTCAAGGGTAACAAGTTTTAACCCCTTAAGTGCTGCCTCGGTGCATTGGCCGACGGCAGCACTACCTCCCCAGTGCTGCGCACGACCATTGAACGTCCATTCAGCACTAGTTCTAATGGACAGCGCAGCACTGGGGAGGAATGTGTAATAGCAGCTATGAGGTTAATGTGTATTTTGTCCTTGGGACAAGTAGGACCAACCCCCTGCAGCTGCCAGTTTGTAGTAGCACATTAAGGGCCAGGGAAGGCCACTGCCTGAAGTAAAGTTATTATTTGTGTGCCTATGTTAATGCTGTTCAAACTTGCATTTATGGTTCATTAATTGAAATCGTTTATTATTAGGGTGGGCGCTCTAAGTAAATGTAAGTTCTGACAGCACTACTGACAATGGTTACAGTATAAAAATGTGTACTCACGGTTTCAAAGTTTAGTAATATGAGGCTATGTATAATGCACCCAGAATGCTCTCTGATTGGATGCAAATATTTGCAGAAGCTTGAGAGCAAGATTAAGGACTCTTTGCTTTCAATATAAAATGTTCCTAAAAAAATGAAAGTAGGAAAAAAAAAACATTTTGCTAAACTACTGTGAAATTTCAGGTACTGTTTCTTTGCAGCATCATTTAGTAAAATGTGTTGATGCGTGCTAGTATTTCGCAAAAACACTCATATTGGAAAATCAGTGTATCCAGTTTCAATAAGATCATGAGAAACATAAAAATAAACAAGCACTGGCAAAGCCAGTAGGTCTGAAATTAGTGGTCAGCCCTCTAGTTTTGCCAATACGGGACTTGTTTTGGCATGGTTTCTGTAAAGCCTTCTTGATGTGAGAGCTGCCAGGCCCTCACCATTATAACAAACATTGGCAAAAGCAACAAAAAAAATTGGTCTGAAAAAAGCACACACTGCCACACCAGTTACTGCCACTGAAAAAAACAACTCTGTGTGCCAACATACTCCCCATGGCATCGCCATCATTTTTAGGAAAACATTGATCTGTAGAATAGAAGAAATTACAATTGCAGGGGCTGAATGCCTGAAGTTTGCGATTCTGTTTTCTCCTACCTGCACCTTTTCTGGATTGTTGCTTTACAGACCTCCCGGCACATACGGCCAATTCTGTGAAGATCTTGCGATTAAAGCAATAAACTATGCAAGTGCTGCTCCCAATTTCACCATTTTAGGTGATTTTAACATCTATTTCGATGAGCCTGACTCGTTGGCCTGTCGTAATTTGACCTCCAATTTGGAAGTGCTCCAGTTGAACCAAATAGTCACAGGTCCAACGCATAAAGCAGGACACACTTTAGATCATTGTTATACCAATATGGATACTCTTACTTTCGACAAGTCCATTAGGATTCCCTGGTCCGATCATTCATTATTACTTTTCTCCCTGACCCCCGAGAAACAACAGGAACCGGCGAGTGTTTCCAAACGGACAACTCGAGTCTGGTCCAAACTTCCAATAGACAGCTGGAACAACAGTCTGAAAGAAACACTACCCGTTATAACAAATGATCCATTGGAGGCCGATGCTCGGTTTAACCAATGGCTGGAGGCATCTTTAGACCGCACCCATCCCAAAAGCAATCTATCCCACAGAAGTGGTGGAAATAAACAATCTTGGTACACCCCCGAGCTAAAAGCCCTTAAAGTACTGTGTAAACAACAAGAAAGAAGCTGGAGGAAAGATTATACGGCAACCAGCAAGGAGAGCTATAGATTAGCTCTAAGGAAGTATAAACAGGAAATAAAAAATACACAATCTAACTACTACCAGACAAAAATTAGTGCTGCAGCTAATGCGCCCAGAGAAATTTTTAAAATTTTTAACTCTCTTGTTGCTTCTCCTGTTCCCACAGCTGACCCTGGCCAAGCAACTACACGCTGCAATGAACTTGCTAACTTCTTTTCTACAAAGGTGGCCAATATATTCTCTTCTTTTCAACACCCTCCCACTGAATCCACTGGCCCCTCTCACGCAGGTCTAAATGAACTTGAGCATTTTGATTTGTTGGATTGCTCGACTACCAAAACGCTGCTAAAAAATCTTAAATCTGGTTCTCCCCTAGATCCCGCACCTCCAACTATATTGAATCTGGTATCTGATACTGTGACCCCAGTGATCAAGGAGGTGATTAACTCTTCTCTTATAGCAGGCGTAGTACCCCCTTCCTGGAAACAGGCAAGAGTGAAGGCCTTGCTAAAAAAACCTAGCCTTAATCCGGATGATTGGGCAAACTACCGCCCAATATCCCTTTTACCAACTGTTAGTAAGCTTGCTGAGAAGCATGTAAATTCCTTGCTCTCCTCCTTTTTGGAGAACAGTAACTCTCTGCACCCTACACAGACAGGCTTTAGAAGCAATTTGGGTACAGAAATAGCCTTGGTTACAGTGGTGGAGGAAACAAGAAAGATCATGGACAGTGGAAGTTGTGCGGCTATACTACTTCTAGATCTGAGCGCGGCCTTTGACACCGTGAATCATTCTATTCTGATTCAGAGGTTAAGAGAAGTAGGTGTCACGGGCCAGGCGCTCAAGTGGCTGTGCTCCTTCCTGTCCGATAGATCGTTTGCTGTGGTCGAGGATAATGTATCCTCCCCCCAAATGGGTCTACAGTGTGGTGTTCCCCAGGGCTCCTCCCTCAGCCCTACCTTATTTAACATATACATGAGGCCATTGGCTGAGGTGGTACTGCCCTGGGGGGTCCAACTGGTGACATACGCAGACGATACCCAGCTCATCATCTCCCTGACCTCCCAAGCCGCCCCGTTTGCAAATCTTACCACCTGTCTGGATAAGATCTATGACTGGATGGACAAATCCTTCCTAAAGTTAAATGGCGCAAAAACGGAGGTAATGATGCTGGGATACAACCCACCCACCACGGTGGAAAGTTGGTGGCCTTCTAGACTTGGCCAGTCTCCTCTACCAAAAGAAAAAATTAAAAGCTTGGGGGTCTGGCTAGACCCTGCTCTTAATTTTGCAGTACAGGCACGGAGGGTTGCAGGTACCTGCCTTGCCTACATCAGGCTACTGAGGAAAATTATTAGGCTTCTTCCCTTCGAAGCTAGGAAGATCCTGGTGCAAGCGTTGATCCTGACACGATTGGATTATGCTAACGCACTATATCTCGGTGCACCACTAGGGACAATCAAAACTTTACAGACAGTACAAAACTGTGCAGCACGATTGTTGCTGAATGTCCCGCGCAGATCATCCGTTAAGCCTGGTCTGCGCCAGCTTCACTGGTTACCAGTGAAACAGAGAGTGGAATTTAAAGCTCTGACTATGGTACATAAGGCAGTGAATAAAACTGGACCTGTGCTCATTCAATCCATGCTCTGCCCATATGCTCCCAAGCGGACCCTGAGATCCACCAACAAAAATCTGTTAGCGGTCCCCAAGACAAGGAGAGTGCGTACTGGAGGGAGACGTTTTTCCCTACATGCCACAAATCTTTGGAATTCGCTTCCCGAAGCAATTAGAATGGAAACAAATCATTTAAGA
Source organism: Lissotriton vulgaris (assembly GCF_964263255.1). NCBI lineage: Eukaryota > Metazoa > Chordata > Amphibia > Caudata > Salamandridae > Lissotriton > Lissotriton vulgaris. The sequence continues at coordinate 1,123,140,428 of NC_141694.1, forward strand.
TTCAGAAAATTGTTAAAGACCTTCCTGTTTGTCTGAATCTCGGAGTCTGAAAGAGTTGAAAGCGCTGGGATGCCCTCGGGTAGCCATGCGCTATACAAGTGCGTAATTCAATTCATTCAATTCAATTCAAAGAGCCAAACACCGCCACCCACAGCGAAGCCAGACGATACAGAGAGAGGGGGAGAGAATTTTAACGAAGACAAAAGGTTGCTGTCAACGCCAGACCAAACTAGTGGCCCTATTACTAAAGAAAGTCTCAAAAGTGCACCCTTGGTATATGTCCTTGCATTAAGTGCAGCTATATGGCTTTCGTGAATTCACAAGAATCTACAGAAGTAGGGCAAGAAATGCATTCCCGTAAAATATCAGTGAACTGCAGTTTATCATGAGCAAATATGCATGTGTAGATTTGCACATGCGAAAACCCGACTGTTTGCAAGGTCACCCTCCCATCAGCCACTCTTCTCCCACTGTCAGGAGCAAATCTCCAACACTTCTCAGCATGGGAAAAGATTAGAGTAGAGTTGTTGAAAACCCCTAAAACATGCAAGTCAGTAGATCTGCACAGACCCAAAGGGCATTCCAACCCTGGAACCACCGCTCACCACTACCCCCAGCCCCAGCATGCAGATGCGCAGAAACACAGCAACACAAAGGGATTGCTAGCATTCAAAAACCACCACTGCATGAGCCCTGGCACAATCGGAGAGGCTATACAAGAGCTCCCATACAATGAGATTGCTGCCACAATCCGTCGCCGAACCACATGGCACCAAAGGGACAAGTGGATTTTGTTCCAGGACAAGTAGATTTATGAAGCAACTTGCCCCATGGACAAGTAGATATTTTAATAAATTCCACACCCCTGGGCATAAGCAAATATTTTGTAATTTCAAAACTACTTATGATCTATTATTCAATAGATGCTCAAAGTCAAGTGTAGGAATTTCACTAATACAACGCCTGATGACTGATAGTGCAGATTACATGAAAACAATAATTATAAGAATAATTATATGGTATGATATGATAGAGAGCATGACAGTTTGCAACAGCTTTATATAACAGACTGCATGACATAGCATGGTAAATTGCGATGTGTGTCATGCAACTGTGTGATAACCAGCATGACCAATTGTGACTCCGTTTGCGTTACAAATGTCTTTAATGTAAGTGTCCTATGTAACAGCGTTCACCTCTCTGTAAAGTGCTTCAGCACTCCTTCAGGAGAAGAAAACGCCATATAAATGCCAATATAATAGAATCTGAAAGTGCCAAATTGTGGGAAACATCTCATATAACTCAAAACATGCAACTTTAAACTCTACATATGAAGAATTGCACATTAAATTTACATAAAATGTAAACTGAAAAATGCATTTTACAGTGACAAACTAATCTGTTTATAAAACTAAGGGCTCCATGAACGTAAGTTACGAATAGCAATTTCTTGATTGCAATTTTTTGTGAATTGCAATTAGGGAAATCGCTATTTCTAATGCAGAAAACTTCAGAATTTCATTAGCGATTTGTAGTGGGTCGCAAATAAACCTACCTCATGAGGTAGGTCGCAATTTGTGACTCACTACGATTCTCTGCCATCAACGGGGTGGTGGCCTGCTGGGGTCAGCAGACCACCATATCTGTAATTACTTTTAAGTAAAGCAATTATTTTTTAATGCAGCCCGTTTTCCTTAACACCTTGAACGCTATGGGGATTTTTCTCCTGTGCTTGATATTTATGAATCCCATTATACATGACGAGCTGGGCTCGTCATCAGCGTGCGAGGAGGCTACGCCATGACGAGCCCAGCTCGTCATGAACGTGGAAGGGGTTAAAGGAAAATGAGATGCTTTAAAACAAAAAAATTAATCTTTCATTTGTATTTTTTAAGAGTTGCCAGTGGTCCGTGGGCGCACTGCCTGCTTAAAAAATATAATATTCAATTAATCTAATAGAGGGATGGATCCCAGGGGACCACTTCCCATTTGCGAATGGGTTACCACCAACTTTATGTTGGTGGTAAAGTACATGCCAATTTGAATCAGTATTTTGAAGGGACGCCCCAAACACGTCCCTTCCAAATACTGATTTGCAAACCAAAATTACAATTTGCAATTCGGGCTTTGTACATCAGAAAAGGTATTTTTGCATTCTCAAAACAGTCTGATACTGCGAATTGGGCCATTCGCGAACACGAAAATGTTTCGTACATCGAACACATAATTACTAAAACTGGCCGCCAGAGATTCACCCGGTGGTCATTGGGGGTTTCTCTTACACACATGTACAAAGTAACTGTATTGATATATTATATCGCAATATCAAAGTAGTAGGCTGAGTTGAGATCTGTTTAAAATTCTTAAAACTGTATGGTATGTTGTTTAAGGTTCCGAAGAGGCACTACCACTGAATACACCATCTTGAAAACCTTGGATCACTGGTTTTGTATTTAATGAATATACCTTATTAATGCAGTTTCTCTTGTATATACCACCTTCCAGCAGTAGCTCATATTAGATCCTGAGGAAATCAATGAAATTCACTAGGTCATTGGCTGAAACATGTCGACCTTAGCATTATACAACTGGGTCTAATGGTTCCAGTTGTGTCTTATGTTTTTTAATCATAGTGGATAGTTGCATGAATCAAGACGTGTGGCAATCCCTGTAGCTATTCAACATATTACTTGCACTATGTCCCTCATCACATCTTGCAGCTCGCGTTGGGTTTTAGTAACAACCCTTCTTATATAAAAAACATTCCTGAGCTCCTCCCCCTCAGTCAGAGAGTTGTAGCTCACACCATGACAAGGTTTCATCCCCAATGATGTAGCATGACACTTCTGGTGGGTGAGGGAAGCCGTCCTTTAAAGGGGCACCTTCTTCGTTTCTACACATCTTCTATTCAGGCCAACACTTCTTCCAGACCCAAGGGCTCCTTTGAGTTTTGTTTACTGAATTAGGGGAGTTCGTCCTCGCTGGTCTTGAAACCTCCTCTGCCCCCCGCCTCCCATTTGTGTTCCCTAGCTTATAGATAAACGCCAAAACCGAGGAGTCTGTTAATGCACTGGTAATTTTAAATGTTCCCACATAGAAAATGACCATCTTTCACTATTCCCCCCCCCCCCCATGTTTGCCAACCTGCTTTGCTAGACTTAAAATTGTGCACTTTAACCCTGCTAAACAGGAGTAAAGTGCCTATGCTTCCCCTTTAGCATGGTTAAATTGGTTTATCCTTGATTGACATATTTAACCTGTGTGGCCACAAAGTCTGTACACAAGAAGGAAGGTTTCCCCATCGTTCATTTTTAGGTTTACAGTGCACTGCGGGATTGTTTGTAGGAGGACTCACAGGGACTGCTGGAAAAGGGTTTCTCCAAGGGAATTTTAATCCATTGGTTAGGGAGGAGTCAGAGTAGTAAGCGCTATATAAATGCAAACCACGTTCCCTCTTCTATCCCTCCACTATCCTTGTCAATCCAAATAACTGACTAACATATCCGCCACCTAAATAACTTTAATTTACACTAAACTAATTTACCACTAATCCTTTATCTGTTCCAAAGAAGAGTGCTACTTATCAAAAAAGCGCTTAGACGCCTCGTCGGGCTAGGAAGCACTGTATAAATGCAATAATACCCACTAGCTAATAAAACCCATAAAAGGGACACCTCAAGGAAGCCTCCACTGAGCACTTTCTGGGACTGCGGAATATCAAAAGAGGACTGGACCCTGCTTGCTGTATCCTGAGAGGAGTACTTAAAGACTGGACCTGCTTCCCCTTGTGCCAAGGCAAAGGAGTTGTCTCCAAGGGGCAGTAGGCTGAACTGCAGTGTGGCTACAAGGAAAAAATAAAGCTGATGAAAACACATTTTCCTGAATTACCAGTTGCCTATTCCCCACTGGTCAAGCCCAAAATTCCTAGGAGCATCCCCTGTTAGGAGCCTTAGGTGAAGAGCTAAGGAAAAAGGATTTACACCAACAATGTTTTGGGAATTAAATAAATTAGGACTTACAGCCACTGAATGACTAGGACCAACACCCAGAGCTGATCCAGCGATGGTGCGACTTCGCCAGGCAAAAGAAAGAGGATGTTCTGCTTCGAACTTCTATGCAACAGCAACTCCCTGTCAGCGAATCCTCAGTGAGAAGGGATCAGACCTAATGAAGCAGTCATTGGATTCAGCATACTACCTTGCCCCGCTTGAACAAACAGACCTCCATCTCAGAGACTAAAGTCCCAACAAGAAAATCTTGACAGGCTGAAGGCGTGTTGGTTTGACCTCCGTGCTGAAGAAATTCAAATTTCACCCACTTAAGAGATTTTCCCCTCTAAAACAATGGCTTCAACACGACCTCGCCCAACTGTCTAACTTTGTCAGACATGCCTTCTACCTTGCCCCACAGGAAGACTATTTCCTCCATTGTGCAGACTAAATCCGAAAGTAAAATCCCTGACTGGGCTTTCCAGCTGTGTGGCTCAGACTTTTGGATCCATTGTAGGTGACCTCAAAGCAAGCCTATGTCCCAGTCTACCGCAACCATAGCTCATCATTGGTGCTTAGTGCTTTTTGACACTATTTTCACTTACAACTGTAAAAACTCATACCCCTGGTTCCCTCGTTAGATTTTTTGTCGTTTTAGTGTAATTTTTAATCAAAATGTTGTGTATTTTCCCAGTCTGGGTTGGGTTTTTAGTTTGGAGTTTTTACTTTCTTACTTTTTGGTACTGCTTGGATAGTTTACAAATCGCCATAAATTAAGCCTGTCTTCTTTGTGTGTTAGTTATTACTGCTTGGATAGTTTACAAATCGCCATAAATTAAGCCTGTCTTCTTTGTGTGTTAGTTATCATGGGGCTGAGCTCAGGTTAATTTGAATTCTGAGGCTCACCCTGACCAGTTGGTATTATTATTTTTTTAGATGGACAATTGCCTATCACAAATAATATTCACCATTCTTACATTCTGTGTATGAATGATGCCTTGGAGTAAGCACTACATTTTTATGATTAGGTTTGCTATAGTTTTACTGTATGGTTTCCTACATGCCAGCGGAACAAGAATGTTTTTTTAACTGACAAAACATAACATTAGTACGCAACATTGATTCAATCCCTAAAATTGTCCCATACGCTACAACCCCAAGTGGAAACATACATAGGAGAACCAAAACTATTTCTGCACTATTTTATGTGTAAATTTAGCATGGTTAACAAGCATTAGCAAAGACAATATGATTCATTGATGATATCTATTGGCTTTGTCAATGTTTTTTAGCATTGCTGTAAAGCTGATGAGCGCAAAAAGAACATTTGGTGGATGGAATGCTGAACAAATCAGGCATTCACCCCCATTCACGAACTGAGTTCAATCCAATTTATTTTGCTCGCCATGCCATCCCAGTTTGGACCACATCACTGGCAAATCAGTCTTGACCTTGCGCCCCATGGGAACAGTCCAGCTCAAACTGCCAGGACAGGTCCTCCCTGGACTGGAAACCAGCATCCTGGGACTGGTTTTGGTGTATCACCCCACATCAGCCTAGCCCAGAATCCAGTGGGACAGTGAGCACTGGACCCACGTCTGCGCATATCCTTCCCACTTAGGGCGACAAATGCAAAAGGAACAGATGATGAGCAGCATGGAATAAAAGTGCTAAGATGTGGTTCCCGTGTCATCCTGTAGGCATGTGCATCCATTCAACCGGCATATGCATGCCTACAAATAAAACTGATGTTTTTTCTTTTTATTTACTGATCTGGGATGGATAAGTAAATAAGGTAGCATGAATGTGCCTATTAACCCTTTGTGTGCCACCAACGGCACCATTGACAAACGCAGTACATCTAGACAAAACAGACAGCCTTCCATTTATCCAAGGTGGGTAAATAGAGTACCATAAATTATGTAATAGTACAGCAGCAGTTACAAAAGGCAGGCGTGTGGCTACGAAACAAATAATGTATTTTAACTGTGTTTCTGGTAGCATGTCGGCAACAAAGGCACTAAAATTCTCTCATGCAACTCCTTTCTTTCAGTACTTGTTTTACTCGTTTAATCATTAATACAAACATAACCACTTTTTTGGCTAAGAGTCTGTACCATACTCATTTAATTGATCTAAATTCAATAAAACAATCCACTTAGGCCAGAATGTTCACAACTGAAAGCCATTGTGTGCTTTTTCCTTACAGACTCAACGTACATTTCTGGTGAATTCCTTGCATGATTTCAGTGTTTTCTGTTTGGTAAGCTGCATGAGGAAAGCTCTGTGCCTCGTCAGCAAAAATCATAAGGAAATAGAAATAGCGAGGTTTGAGGGCGTCGACTGAAATTATGTGAATCCTATACCAACAAGTAAAGGCGAAAGGGCAAACCACATGGGGATGAACTTAACCTATATGTTTTTTTTTTTAATGACCATGTTCACTGTAGGCTAGTTTGCACACTAAACCGTTGCATCAATGAAACCTTTCATTTCGAGCTCAGTGGCACAGGATCGAAACTCTGCTGGCAGCAATACGCCTCACACTCTTCCTTACAGCTTTGTCTAAAATGGAAGAAGGTTGCACGTTTACCACGGTACTAAACTCTATTTTTCCTCTATGAAACTAGCTGTGTGGCCTGTGTGCACTGGAAAACCTCCTTTATCCTTCAATGTTGGGAACGTGCAGGCTCCCCTGAACAAAATGCTGGTTCGTTAATCTTCTATTCTGAACAACATTAATTGCCACACTATCAGATGACACCACAGGGGCAGATACCTACAAACACGACGACGCATGTTCTCGTAGTAGAGGGAACCTATAAAAGGAAGTAGTTAAAAATGCAACGTGCCCCTGCAAACTCTGCCATGTGGCCATATCCAGGTGATGGTGTGCCCACAAGCAAAGACTGGTATGTATTTATAGGTGGGAAGCCCAACATTTGGATAACTTCCTTTGGAAGTGCATGTCATCAGTGGGGCAGGGCAGATCAGCCTTCCACTCTAACCAGTGCCGTAAACTACAAAGCAAAAAGGTTAAGCAAAAAATGTGCCATCCTAAATACAATCTGTGCATTGTTTATGCAGAAATCTAAAGTCTTCCTAGTCCATGAACGATTGCATCAGCCAGCCGTGGTTTTGCTCTGCTTCCTAGGGCATGTAATTCCATGTGTCCCATAATAAAATTAGGATTCCAAATCCCAGAATGGAAAGCAAAACCCTGAGTGGACAAAGTGCTAAAGCATGAACATGGAAAACGTGGGAGCTGAATGTATGCAATTTATTTATGTCCTCTTCCAGGACTCCAATTCTCCGATTTGAGGCCTAGAAAATGCATGTTACGCAGCAGGCATGCTTTACTCGAGTGACAGGGAGTTGTTCAAACACCAAAAGAAGCAGACATGATACCCCTGTAGCTCTAAGTAGAAAAGCCTCTGACATGAAATTTGTGCATGGAGCAACCCCAAACTACTCTCACAAAGGTACAAAGGAGTAGGGGGAAATTCAGGTCATGGTAATACATACCTCATAGGGGTAAGCGCTAAATACAATGCAATACAATACAATAAGCTCTTGTCATGCTAAGTCAGTCCTGCTTTCAATGGGAAGTTCACCAGGTACTCTATAACAGGGTTCTCCAAAGCCGGTCCTGGAGGGCCAGATACATGCCAGATTTTTAAGAAACCTACATTTATCTAAATAGGGATATGCTAAAAATCTGGCATGGATCAGGCCCTCCAAGACCAACTTTGGAGAATCGTGCTCTATAATATAAACTATTGTTATGTATGGCTCTCAGAGAGTCTCTGGTGTTTATTTAAGTTTCTGAAAGTCATAATTCCTTGCTATGACATCAAAACAGTTGATAACGATGCTGGTTATCGGCTTCCAGGCCAGGTGACAAGCCTCCCCACGAGCCTGCCAGAGCAGTTACAATTATCTGCTTTGACTGAAAGCAGAAAGCACAATTGCAGGAGGGGGAAGGAAGGCAGGGAAGCTAGTGGGTTTTATTAATGACAGCAGGCAAGATACTTATTTTTCACATTTGCATCAGGGAGGAAATGGCATATTATGTATAGCTCTCCAAGTATCTCATGCACAGTAGTTGAAGAAAGGGAATGGCATATTATGTATAGCTCTCCCATTATCTCCTGCACAGTAGTTGAAGGAAGGGACAAACGACTTTGGGGAGACCATAGGACTATACAAAACATAAAATTGCCCTTGTGTAATGTAACTGGTACTCATGTAAAGTGCTCAAATAACTTCGGGTCAACTTTACACTACACATAATGGGATATATATACATACACAGTGCTTTAAATGACCGGTACTGTCCAGTACGGAGTACCAACACTTTTTTATTTTGAGAGGGAGAGTACTGGCACTTCTCAAGAGCAATGCAATACTTTTAATTGGAGAGTACTGGCACTTTCCAGAAACAATACGGTACCTGCACTTCTATTTTACCATTTCAAGCACTGTGTGTATATATATCATGTAAAAAGAACTATGGAGATGTTTTTCACCTCGTAGTTCTGTGTGACATCATGGACAGCTCGAGCTTCGATCTCTTTGTTTATTTGAGGTTACTCGGAATCCCTCGGTGAAAAACATTCCTGTGATTCACTGTTACCGATATCAACTGATAATCAAAAGTACATGAAATAAAATAAAACTAAACACAGCTCCTATCCTGAGGCAAAGTAGGATGCCTTACAGGATGAACATTAGCATGCTTCACCTCTTTCTTGATCACCTAACTGTTACCAACTATTTGGCAGGGTGTGGAGATAACGGAGATGGGCAACCTCTCCTACACCCGGGTGCCCTGACAGAGCGGGGACATACACAATTAGAAGGCAACCATAGATTCCACAATGCATTTAAAACAAAAATGCTGCGGAAGCATTCCTTAACATTCGCCTGCCAGCCGCGCGCGTCACTTCTGCCTCGCTCCACAGTGCGACTCACGTTATCCAGTGACACCGTCCAAACCCCGGGCTCGGGAACGGCCAGCACCGAAGCGAAACTGCAGCTCAGCAGTAGCAGGAATCGTAGCCAGTGGGACGCTGGAGCCAGGCGGGAGTTGGCGGCCATGATGGTGACCTGGCTACTAGCTCCGTTACTGCATCGGACCAGGGCCAGCTCCAGCTCACCTGCACCACTCCCCCGTCGTGACGTCACCATCTCACTGCCACCTGAGCAGCGTGACGTCGTTGTGTGCCACCCGCCGTCCACCTTCGATTACCCTCTGTGGGCTGGTTTGATCCGCAGCAGGATAGCGGCGTGACTGCAACTGTGAGGGGAAAAGGCTAATGCATGCGATACTCATCAGGCCACAGTGTTGTGGGAACTAGGTACTCTGGATAGATGGCGATAGAGAAGAGTAGGCGTGGTTTTACGATGGCCACGGTTACGCCAGGCAAAATAAAAGGATTTGCCTGGAGCTAAGATGGTCGCTGCCGGTGACCAGACCACGCCCCCACCAAACTTCTATGGAGCACAGAACCGATCTCATTGTTTGAAGACCCGGTAATCGCTCTGCCGCAATTTATGTCACAATCAAGAATATGGGTTTTGGCCACCTAGGCTGTGCTGAAGCTAGTTCTACCCAGTGGTCGAAGTGGGAGAAAAGTAGGGGAACTGTGGGCGGAGAATCGGAGGGCGGGAGTAACCCGAGAATTGGGTCAGTGGGCGGAGTCAGAGGTGTGACCAGAAAGAGCAAAACATCACAAATTTAGTATTTGTTTGGCTTGTCACTCACCAGTTACAGTTTATTACCTTGTTTAATATATGCCAAATATACGTAAAAGTGAAATCACAAGCCATTTGTCTCTGAGCCATGCTGTTTCTACCATCAGCACTTTTCCCTTTTTCCACAAGCGAGAGCAGTTCAAACATGAATGCCAAAATATTCTAGTTTGCAAATGTTTTCCACATAATTATGGCTCAGCCATATTGACCATATAATACAACATCAGCTGCATAATCTGACGATTTTAACAAAAAAATAGTGTGTAGCTAAAACAGGTCAAAAGTTACTAAAAAAAATGTGACTTGTGTGGCTGAGAAGTGGATGGCCCTTTGCAAATGTTGGCTGGTCACCTTTCCCACTGCCGCATTTGTATGTTACACTGGTACTAATGAGGCAAAATATTTGGATAGATTGTTAATATGTGTAAAAATGTCAAACTAATAAAGTATCAGAAAATGTACAAATTACACTGCAGCTTTTTTTTGCTGCTTAATTTAGTCAACAGTGCAACATAATTTTGTTCTCCATCGCTGCATAATCCCAGTGGACCCAAAGCAGGCAGCACATGTTAAGAAGTGCTTGTGCATGAAGCAGAGAGACCGGGAAGTTTTCAAACTTAAATGGTTTGCTTGCAAATCTCATTTGCCAATCCCTGGTGGGTTGCACCACTACTACTGAAACAAGGCCAAATGGAGGTTCCAATGGATGAGGCATATTGGCTTCAAGGATCCTGTGACCTCGGTGACAGAGCCACTGTTGCTCTAGGGCAGAGTTCTTCAATCTGTGGGGCATGCCCCCCTGGGGGTGGGGGGGGGGGGGGGGTGCGCCACCATCCGAGGGGGGGCGCGCATTCCTGCCTAAGCTCTTACCTTTGTTGTAATCTTTTTCCTCTACTGTCCCACGGCGCAAGTCTTCACCCATTTCTAATGGTGATGTTTGATTCGCTGCTGCTCGGCTTTCTCCAATCAGCATGTCAATGAGGGGGACAGCAGCTGTGATTGCCGAAAGTGCCGCGAAATTTGCGAGCACAAAACTCCTTCATCCATTACTTGCCTATTCGCCAATACATCCAGCCTCCGCGTCTGTATATCCGCCCTGCCCTCCAACAAGTCCTTATTCCCGAAGAGGTGGTAGCTGAATCATAACACACTACTCATGCAGACGTATATATATTCAAGCCAGGCTAAAAGATTATTATTAGGCATGGGCGAATTTTGCGAATTCGCGAATCACGAATTTGCGGATTTTGCGAATTCGCGTATCCGCAAATTCGCGAATTTGCGAATTCGTGGATTTGCAAATTTTTTAAGTGGGGGGGTCTTCCATGCGAGGTCACATGCCTCTTGTGTGTATAAAAGGTCTGAGACCGATCAGAGCAGTAGATGAAGAGACAGCAAAGGGATTGCGCTCGTGAAAGTCAAGGATGCAAAGGCCTCTATCCAGCATCACAGCTGATTTTCGTCGGTAGATTTGGGAAGAAAGCACACCTGTCCAGCCTCGACAACGCTCACAATTGTTTTTGGGCTGAAGAATGCGTCACTGAATTTGAGCTTCAACTAGTTCCAGCGACCATGTGTGTGTTACTATGCAATCGCGCCGAAGGGCGCAGGGGTCCCCTCTGTGAGCTGTGCTGGCCTGGCTTCCATGCAAGTTCACATGCCTCTTGTGTGTATAAAAGGTCTGAGACAGACCCTCCTGGTCACAGGACCAGCAAAGGGATTGCGCTTGTGAAAGTCAAGGATGCAAAGGCCTCTATCCAGCATCACAGCTGATTTTCGTTGGTAGATTTGGGAAGAAAGCACACCAAAGGGCATGGTGTAACTATTTTACGATGGCGCCAGCATGTTGAAGCTAACTTAGTAACTATTTTAGGATGGCGCTGGCAGCTTGCCGGCGCCATCGTAAAATAGTTACAACAGGCCAGGCTTCAACTTTTGCCCCCGGATCCGCCGCTCGCGGATTTGCGAATTCTCGGTAAATTCACGGGAGTTCGCGGATCGCGAATTTACCGAAAATTTGCAAAATCCGCGAGCGGAACGGATTTTGCGCTCACCCCTAATTATTATCGACTTTTCGACCCAACTGTTGAATGAGGTTAGTAAAGCCCTCGCATGCGGGTCTTCAGCAGGACCATAAATAAGAAACCACATAAGACACACTAATCATTAGGCGGTAAGAACAGCTTGAAAAAGAGCTTACTCGCTACGCCAAACATACAAGAAAACCAGTCACTTAAATAGGTGCCGCTGCACTGTTGGTGGATAAAGGGATTTAACCTAGATACACCCTATTCACATAGCCAAAGGCTTATGGTCCAATAACTACACAAATTTAATCTGGAGTTACAAAATGATGGAAATTTTGAAATTGTTAACGTCAGTCAGTCAGTCAATACATCTTTATTTCGGTTAATAAAAACCATAAAAGCAATGCAATACAAAAAATCATTACATACACATTATATACACAATAAAATTTATACAGAAATAAGATATCCACATAATTGCTGTTCAAAACATCTAAAACAGTTAAAATCTTTGATACAAAGAGAGAGGGGACAAGATCTGTAACATAAATAGAACGCCCAACCCTATTTTCAGACAGTCCTCATTCAGTTATGTGTCCTTCTGATAGTGAATTCATTAGGGTGAGTCTAATTTTATTTATACGCGCTGCCGCTACCAAAAAACTGGCCACACTATACGTAACCTGCATGGAATCAAGCATTTGTAAATGTAGGAGGGCAGGCCTCACCTGGACGAATTTTAATTCCTTCAGAACAGGGTATAAAAATCTTTTACGGGCTACCAGAAAATGCTCGCAAAACATCACCAAGTGGAGTGTGTCCTGTGTAGAGAAACTATCACAGGTGCAGGGTGGAGTATCTTCAGGGGTCCCCCACTTCAGATAGGTACCTAGTGTGAGGTGGATGAGGTTGAACCTGAATCTAACTAAAAGGAAATGATGGTAAGAGTTGGTCACATATTTCAGATAGGGTTCCATGACTGGGGAGATCACAAGTTGATAGATTGATCTCACCATAGGTTTCCTGAATTCAACTTCCTCCCTTTCTGACTCAAGTAAATTGAGGAAGTTGCACTTAATCCAACCCACATCCTCGTTCCTGAGACCCTGTGGTGATAGATAAATTTCCGGACGCCCCAGCCTCACGCATGCCGCTCTAACATACGCAAGCCAGGGTATGCTATCTACTCTATCCAGGGCCATACAATCCTTGATTATTAGGTGGTTAAGCGTGATCTCCTCATTTAGCCAGGTTTTAACCCAACGTAATAAAGGCGCCACTTTTAAGTGATCAGAAATATATCCCAAACCTATTTCACAGTGGATGGAATATGTAAGGGGATGATTGAGGGAGAGACAGAAGGGATCGTATGAACTTGTTTTCTACGATTTGAATCCCTGTTGTTGGAACATAGCCCCATATGTCAGCCCCATATGAGGCAATTGCTACGCACTTTGATTTATAAATGCGGATCATAGCCTCCATGGGTCTTGCACCCAATCTTTTTGAAAAATTCATAAGGGCTGTGGTAGATCTTGCAACCACGTTACCCTTGAGTTTCAACTGGGGGCCCCAATTCCCTCTTTCATCAAATAGAACCCCTAAGTAACAAAAGGAAGGTACCCTTGAGATTGGCGTTCCATTGCATCTAAAGGTTTTGATCTTCATGGTTTTCCTACGTGAACCAGCCACCATTACGTGGGATTTCGAGGTGTTGATTTTTAAGTCTAGGGCCTCCATAAAGGAGTCAAAATGATCTAACAATCTTTGTAATCCAGTGCCAGTTCGAGCAAGTAGGACGGCGTCGTCCGCGTACAGGAGGACCGGTATGGCCGACCTTCCCATACGCGGGACGTCCAGGGTGGCCAGAACTTAAATAGGTGCCGCTGCACTGTTGGTGGATAAAGGGATTTAACCTAGATACACCCTATTCACATAGCCAAAGGCTTATGGTCCAATAACTACACAATTTTAATCTGGAGTTACAAAATGATGGAAATTTAGTAATTGTTAACGTAATTGTTAACGTAATTTAGGTTAATAAATGTATCTCAAAGTCATGTGAGGAAACCTACCTCACCATAAATAGCTAAACAGAAGGATTAAGCTTAGTATCTGATTCCGAAATTAAAATGTCTACTGAAGGAAAAGCTGATTAGAGCAGAACGTAAATGAAAATACATAACAAGGATGCCTCAGTATATCTGAGTATGTTAAGAAACTCATGAGATGGTATGCCCAGGCAGGTTCACTCACCCTCTTCGGTCTTAATGTGGAAACAAATTCCGGCGTGTGAGTGAAGTAACAATCAAATCGTAATGGTTTCTGTGAGTGAAACGGAGAATAAAGCACCTGTCAGTTTCCTGACAGCTGGTTAAAAACTAAAACCTTGTTGCATTTAATTACAGAGGAGTGTAGCTTCTCCACTGCTCACCTCTTAAGATCATCCAGCCCGACTGTCAGTTCAGAAACCTGAACGCGCAGTATGCAACTTGGACTCAGAAACATCTCGAATTGGATGAATACATTTTTTTAAAAATTAAACGGCGGAAAAACAGAGTTAATCCTGTTGGGAAAAAACAAAGAGTTATGGGGCCCCCAATACTGGCCCTCTGAAATGGGTACTCCCCCCATACCGGTCACAAATGCCCGCAATCTGGGAGTCATTATTGATGACTCGCTCAACCTTCACCAACAAGCGATAAAAACCGCTGCCACTTGTTTTGCCATCTTTCAATTCAATTCAATTCAAGAATCTTTATTCGGTGATTAAAAAACACCATAAAAGCACACATACATATACATAGATAAAACGGCATTAAATATTAGTCAAGATCCTTGTGCATAAATAACAATAAAATACTAACATACAAGGCTGTAAATTTAAAACAGGGAGTCACAAGTCTTTTAATCCTCTCCCCTCGTCTTCCTTAGTCGGACCGCAACCTTGATAAAATTCATAACACAACACAAGGTTAGCGGGTCAGAAGCTTTTTGCAAGTAGATTAGTGCGTCTCTGGCATGCTCCAGGTGGGCCTTTTTTAGGATGTCTACTAGGAATCTGCGCCTGGGCATTGAATAATAGGGACAGAGCAAAGTAAAATGAAGGGAGTCCTGCGGAGACCGATTGTCGCAGCCGCAGGGTCCCTTCTGCTCGATTGACATGGTAAAACCTGCTGGCGAGGCCAACATAAAAGGAAGTAGGCTCAGTCTGAAACGGCACATAAGAAATCTGTCCTGTGTATTGTGTACAAGATACAGGTAGGGCTCCATACCCTCCACACTCTTCACCAAATTATGAGCCCTTATTGACTTTTTTTCCCCTTCAGCCAAAGCACGGCATTGGGTTTTCCGCTCTAGGAAAATTTCCCCTACTTGTTTCTTGTGCTGTGCTGAAATGGTGGTGGGGTTCTTGAAGAGGTTTCCAAACCCTAGTTCCTCAAGAGTATTTCTCACATATTTGAGCCATGGGATGCGCATGCAGTGGGTCCTACCTAGGCAGTCCAGTAAGATTTTTCTACTTAGATGCGCGTCTGGATTTACCCAGATTTTTAGCCACGCCACAATTGGCCTAAGTTTTAACAAATCGACCAGATATGGCCTCCCTAGCTCCCTGTGAGCTATGAGTCCAGCAGTGCTGGGTGGTACCCTCAGGATAGATTTCAGATGTTTGTTCTCTTCCTGGTCAATTCTAGTGGTATTCACGAAGCCCCAAACTTCTGCCCCATAGCTTACTTTAGCGCATGTTATGGAGCCGTACAGGTTCATCACCTGTTCCGGACTCCATCTGCCCAACCTCCTGCCATATCCGGCTATTGCCCCGTTAGAGGCAATCATTTTGTTACAGCGCTCTCCCACCAAGGAGTTGAATTGAAGAGCACCATCAAAGGTTACTCCGAGATAGGAGAACGTTTTAACCACCTCTAAACAATGGGAGCCTATTGTGTAAGAAAATTTTGAGGAAGGTTTTTTGCCTGCCAGGAGCACGTAAGATTTGTTTAGGTTGACAGATAAGTCCAGATCGCTCATAAACTTGACGAACCCATCTATCAGAATCTGTAGGCTTCGTGGTGTACGCGCCAGCAAGACCGCGTCGTCTGCGTAAAGCAAGACAGGGATTTGCCGCGTCCCAACCCTTGGGGAATCTGCCTTTAAGCCCAAAAGAAACTGTT
This sequence comes from Lissotriton vulgaris, assembly GCF_964263255.1. Classification (NCBI taxonomy): domain Eukaryota; kingdom Metazoa; phylum Chordata; class Amphibia; order Caudata; family Salamandridae; genus Lissotriton; species Lissotriton vulgaris. The sequence goes on from NC_141694.1 coordinate 1,123,156,373, forward strand.
CCAAATTATTAATGTAAAGGGAGAACAAAAAAGGGGCAAGAATACAACCTTGTCTGACTCCACTTTTGCATGGAAAGGAGTCCGTCAAACCTCCCTCCCTGTTAAATCTAACTCTGGCCGTGGTGTCGCTATGCAGCTCTCTTAGTATGGTAATTAGGCCGCTCTCGATCCCCATCCCTGCCATCATGTCCCACAACTTCCCTCTGTTGACGTGATCGAATGCTGCTGCCAGGTCCATGAATCCCATATAAATGGGTTCCTTACTGGCCAGAGTATATTTGGCAGTCAGCATATATAGGTTCAGGCATTGGTCACTGGTGGACCTCCCTGACCTGAACCCGTATTGAGTGTCCGAGAAGATGTTGTTCTCTTCGGTCCACTCAGACAATCTGTTCAGGAGTGCCCTTCCCAGAAGTTTAGCCGAGACGTCAATCAGGGAAATAGGCCGATAACACTTGGGGTCGTCCTTGTTGCCCTTTTTAAAGATTGGCACAATGATCGCTTTAGACCATGATGGAGGGAGACCGCAGGTGATAGCAGTGTTTAGGACCCTGGTCATCAGTGGGGCCCAAAGATCTATATTACTAAGAAAAAGGTCAGGGGGAATTCCATCTGGGCCCGGGGCTTTATTCTTAGTTAGACTTTCCATCCCTGCCGTGATCTCCTTAAGGGTAAATACTACCGGGGGAGCCTGACTTGGGGTTACTGATGACTCTACGTGGGGACCCGATTCATGTTTATATAGGCTCCTAAAGTGTGTGACCCACTGCTCCGGGAGGATGTTAGCCCCTATCTCCGGAGAATCATTTTCTTGAAAGGTCGGTTTATTGATGATTCTCCAGAACCCCGCTAGGTCCCTTCTTTCCCCTGCCTCTCTCAGATCTGCCCAAGCTTCTGCCTGCAGGGTGAGTTTCCTCCTTTTGGTCTCTTTTTTATATTTTTCTCTGCATGCCCTGATTACTTGTGGATCTCGTGGTTTTGACTTAAGGGAGCATTTCAGTTCCCTCAGTGCCTTGGAACAGTCTTTATCAAACCACCGGGGATTGACCAGATTACGCGTAGGCGCACTGGACCTTAGTAGCCCGTCGATCAGGTTGGCAATATGGTTAAATGCTTCTAATAACCTTGGTCCCTGGACTTCCAGATCCAAACATTCATTTATGGCCAGCAGACCCTTATCACTAAGGTTTTTATAGAACTTTGCCCCATCTATTTTCGACCATTTCAGTCTCCTGCCTTGATCGGTGACCCTCTCCACAATTGAACGATGGGCATTGGAGCCAATACCCGCCCTATATGCGAGCATTAAAACAATCGGGTTATGGTCGCTGAAAGTGTTCCAGTCTATCCCTACACTAACTACTTTATTAACCAGGGATCTCGAGACCAGAATATAATCTATAATAGACGAACAGCCCCTGCCCTTGAAAGTTGGTGGGAGTGTACCATCCGACTGTGGGTCTACCATATTAATGGTGTGCTCTAGGTCGTACTTAAGCCGAAGCAACCTAAGAGCCGACCCAGTAGGCGAGTGAGAAAAATGCGGTCCCTTCTCAATTGGGCATTGCGCCCAATCTGTGTTCTTTTTGACCAGTGCCGGACAAAGGTGACAATTAAAATCCCCCACCACAAGCAGTCCACCAGACGGTCCCTTATTCTGGGATATGATTTCTTTTCCTAACCTTTGGTCGAGTTCAGTTAATACCGGGGTGTGACTATTTTCTAACTCGGTGTTATATATGTTAAAAACAGAGAAACGTAACCCCTTTCCCTGGAACCGAACCGCCTGTATCCCATATGAGAACCAGTCTGGAAAGGACCAGGTGCCTGGCAGGTCTAAATCTACATAGATGGACAAACCGCCCATTGCTCTCCCTGAGCTAGATTTTCGGGCGGGAACAAAAAAACACTTGTACCCCTGCAGATGGTAGTTATTCTCCACAGCCCATGTCTCATGTACACACATAATGTGAAATGTTCTAATGAAGTCCACCCATTCCTTATTGTTAAATTTACCTGCTATACCCGCTATATTCCATGAGGTAAGTCTCACACCCTCTCCACTCCATTCAGCACCCCCCTGGGTCCTTGGTCTTCTTTCCCACATTGATCTTTGCATTCCCTGCCCATGTCCCCCTCCTGTCTTGTCTACAACTATTTCCTTTGGCACAACGCAGTTTGGTTCCCCCTCACCAGCCACCAGGGTTTGCTGAGCCTTGGATCTTTGCTCCTCCAGTCTTTCTACCGTACCTCCAATTTCTATACAGCCCTGGGGGGCATTGTCTGTCTGTCAATCGACCCCTTCAAGGCCATTTAGGCAATGGAACCGGTTATAGGAGAAAAAGGGTTGTTCAGGTCGGCCAAAAAACGGCCTAGAGTTAAAGGCCTGGTGACTCCCCCTCCTGAAAACCCTCTCCCAGTTGTCATGAGTTTGGGGTTGCTGAGATAGGACTGGGATGATGGGAAAAAAGAACGACACATGGAGGGTTTGGATGGTGGATTCCCTAGATCTGTTTTTCCCTTGACATATATGTGACACCGTTCCTGTGTCCCTAAAACTCACCAGTATGCAGTCCCCTTTAATGGATTTTTGTGTTCTTCCCACCCATGGTACCCTTCTTACCATTGTAATTTCGTTATTAAAATGTGTCGGGAGGGGTCTATTTATGTTTAACCACTTGATTACCCTACTTTTTAGGGCACAAAAGTCCTCCATTTCACCTTCCTCAAGCGGGGGGACACCTGCCATAACTACAGTAAAAGCATTGGTCTCTGGAGGTAAATTGGGTCTGCGTGGTCTCAGGGTGAGCTTCATTAAAGGGGTCGGGGTGCTCTTGTCTACCGGCTGTGCCGGGGGTACAGATCCTAAAGGAGGGTTGGGCATATTGGTGTTAGGGGGCTTAGCTGTTGCAGGTTTTGGCCTTGTGGGTTGTTGCGAGGGTGCCACATTCGCAGCTTGAAGAGGGACTGGATTGGCGACACTATTTGCCGACTGCTTAGGGGCTACAGTGGAGGGAGTGGACTCTGATTGCCTTCCCTGTCTGCCAGCTGGAGTTTTCAGACTGCCCAATGTGGCCTCTAAAATGGTTAGTCTGATCTCGATCTTTTTAATACTCTCGCTGATCGGTAGTAACAGGGACCTTAGCAAAAATTCTAGGTTTCCCAGCGGGACAACAGACAAGGGAATATGAGCAATACCAACTCCTGTGTCTTTTATCATAGTAGGAGCTGGATCCTCATGAGCAATGGGTTTAGGATGTAAATCGACCAATGGTTTCTCTACTAATGTGGGGTTTTTTAGAAACTTCCCAAAATCCGAATGTGGAACCTTGGGTTTGCTCTTTCCTTGAACTCCCCTCGATTTCCGCCTGCGTTTATTTGGAGGAGGTCCAAAGGCTACTTGTGTGTTAGTTGGCTTAGATTTAGTTTTCCTAATCTTCGAGGCTGGAGGGGCCGGAGGGGGTTGGGACACTAAATCAATGGTCACCCTTGGGGGGCTAGAACTAATTTCTGGGGCTATACTCAAGGCTTCAACTGGTGACATGTTAGTGCAATCCCTCAACAATAGTGGAACATCGTCAATTCGGGACAACTCCTCCCTTGGTAAAATAAGTTGGTCTCCGAGGGGCGTGTTTTTCATATTGTCTATTGAGCGTCTCCGTTCTGCCCTTAACCTGGACAGATTACACTCTTTGTCCCCCTCCCCCACTGCCCTGGAGAAATAGTTCTCTAGAGTCCTATTCTTTGCTCCACCCGGTTTTAGTGGGGTGCTCTCCCTTGCAGGGGACGGCATATTGTTCACAATAAATTGAACTCGGCAGGCGGCTCCACCGAGTGTAAGAGGCCAGGGGTCGGAAGCACAATCCAAGAGGGTAGGCCCAGCCCGGCCACCTTCGGCCCCGGACGGCCACAGACGGTCCCGCCCTTGTCCCGGGCTTCTCCCGGCGCCCTCCCGCGCGCTCCCGCGCCGCGGAAGAAGCTACACCTGATGTAGGTGGAGGGTGCTTAGGGGGCGTGGCCAGCAGGGAGAGCGTCCAGGTGCAGGAAATGATGGCAGCACAGGGACTCCTGGGCAATGGAGTCCCTGATCCTCACCTGGCGCTCGCAGCCCTGCTCCCCGAAATTCAGGCAGCTCCCCTGTCAGGAATCAGCAACGATGCGCCCAGGCACACGGGCGAAGCGGGACCCGCAGAGCGGGTTCCGCGAGGTGCAGCAGCAGAACAAACAGCCCAACAGGAAGGACCTCGCAGGACAGAGCTCGCGCTCACAGGTCAGTCAATGTCTCCCAAAGAGCTAGAGACAGGCAGGCTCTTTTCAGTGGTGCTTAGGGGGCGTGGCCAGCAGGGAGAGCGTCCAGGTGCAGGAAATGATGGCAGCACAGGGACTCCTGGGCAATGGAGTCCCTGATCCTCACCTGGCGCTCGCAGCCCTGCTCCCCGAAATTCAGGCAGCTCCCCTGTCAGGAATCAGCAACGATGCGCCCAGGCACACGGGCGAAGCGGGACCCGCAGAGCGGGTTCCGCGAGGTGCAGCAGCAGAACAAACAGCCCAACAGGAAGGACCTCGCAGGACAGAGCTCGCACTCACAGGTCAGTCAATGTCTCCCAAAGAGCTAGAGACAGGCAGGCTCTTTTCAGTGGTGCTTAGGGGGCGTGGCCAGCAGGGAGAGCGTCCAGGCGCAGGAAATGATGGCAGCACAGGGACTCCTGGGCAATGGAGTCCCTGATCCTCACCTGGCGCTCGCAGCCCTGCTCCCCGAAATTCAGGCAGCTCCCCTGTCAGGAATCAGCAACGATGCGCCCAGGCACACGGGCGAAGCGGGACCCGCAGAGCGGGTTCCGCGAGGTGCAGCAGCAGAACAAACAGCCCAACAGGAAGGACCTCGCAGGACAGAGCTCGCGCTCACAGGTCAGTCAATGTCTCCCAAAGAGCTAGAGACAGGCAGGCTCTTTTCAGTGGTGCTTAGGGGGCGTGGCCAGCAGGGAGAGCGTCCAGGTGCAGGAAATGATGGCAGCACAGGGACTCCTGGGCAATGGAGTCCCTGATCCTCACCTGGCGCTCGCAGCCCTGCTCCCCGAAATTCAGGCAGCTCCCCTGTCAGGAATCAGCAACGATGCGCCCAGGCACACGGGCGAAGCGGGACCCGCAGAGCGGGTTCCGCGAGGTGCAGCAGCAGAACAAACAGCCCAACAGGAAGGACCTCGCAGGACAGAGCTCGCGCTCACAGGTCAGTCAATGTCTCTTAAAGTGGCTAAAAAAGATATGCTGGATGCTACCGGAAAATTCTAAAAAAACCGTAGTCAATGCTTTAGTGACATCAAGGCTCGACTACGGTAATGTCTTGTACCTGGGGGCAAATAAGGCCACTGTCCGCAGACTACAGACTGTACAGAATGCAGCAGCACGACTGTTATGTAAAATTCCATTCTCTACACCTACCACCAAATATATCAGGAAACTTCATTGGTTAAAGATTGAGAACAGAGTCAAATTCAAAACGTTATGTTTTATGCATAGAATTTCCACTAACACTGCCCCTAAATACCTGCAGAACCTGGTGCGCCCCTATCGCCCCACCAGGACTCTGCGGTCCTCCACGGCCAATCATTTTGTAATTCCAAAATTCAAACTGGCGCGCATGGGTGGCAAGTCCTTCTCAGTTCTTGGACCATCTCTCTGGAACTCAATGCCACCGACATTGAGAACAGAGCTGAACTACGTAAAATTCAGGAAAGCCATAAAAACCTGGCTATTTAATATCTAGCATGCCATAGCTTATCATATCGGGATCTGTTGCGCCGGGAAAACCTTTATTGGGTAGCTGTGCGCCCTATAAATGAAATAAATAAATAAATAAATAAATAAATAAATGTGAGTGATGGTGATAGAGCGCGCAGGTCACCTGACTATAATTTTACCATACTCGCCTGGGCCCATAAATCAATAACTCAATAATTTAATCAGGTAACCTTTGCTCTACTACCAGTCTATTTTACCTACTAGGTCCCATACCATTGACTTACCAATCCTTGTGGCTGGTACCTGTAACCTATTGGATCAGGGAGTTAGCATAATAGGAAAAAATAAACATTTGCACTCATATAATAACCACAGACTCGGGAAAGTTTTAAACTCTTTATCTAAATTTCTTAAGTGGTCATGATCCAAAGATTAAACACCACAAGACTCTCAATAATGAAAATCAGAACCAGAATGTAACTATGCAAAAGATGTATTAAACTGATTTCGATCATTTAGCAATAAGGGACTGAAGAAAAGGGAACATGCTAATCAAAAACGATTTGAGCATTTATTCAAAGGGAGGGTAAGAAAGGGAACATGCTATATAATCAAACAATTTGAGCATTTATTCAAAGGGAGGGTAAGAAAAGGGAACATATATATATATATGTATGTGATCAAAGCTTTCACGTATAGGGAGGTTAAAGAGAAGAAACAAAATATACAATGTCAAACCCACACAGATTTATATTTACCTAAAATGGTGTGAAGACCAACCCTGGCCACGGGTCAGTTGAAGGACAGAAAACCCCAAAAGTTGCAGTTGCCAGTAGGCCAGAAGGTGCATATCAGAATCAGGACAGGGAAAACCAGATTTGGATCAGGACAGGACCACCAAAGGTTAAGACAGGCACCCGCAGTTCAGTTGCAACGCCTGCTCTACTCCCTTTCTGCAGCTAACAGCCTGAACCCCGATTGGGTTATCGATTTCACCGACAAAGTGCTTCGCCAGCACCTCAGCTTCCCGGACCCAGATTGGGTCAGCAAATCTTCTGACAGAGTGCTTCGCAGCCCCTCTGCTCTCGATCACCTATTGAGTGCGTTAGGTAAGTGACAGGTCAGCTATTCGGACAAGTCGGACAAATTAACTAACTAAACCTACCCTAGTTATACTATTTTCCAGGACAGTGCACCAACCCCCCAATGTTGCAAGTGTAAGAATCCCCAATTTTGATTGGACAAAAGAGGAGGAGAGGTCATCACACCAAAGCAAAGGAAACTTTCGGTATCTCATATTTAAATTAATGTTCCCGCCCATCATTGTATTTTTCTCATGACATCTTTATTCCACCCGACAATGAATGTTCTATTAGTAAACACATTGTAATAACTTTGTATATTAGAACTTCCTCTGACAGAGGTAAAGGGTCAGTTTCCGTGATTTTCACAGTTCATTCTGATGTTGGCAGAGGTTCAATGCCATAGCTTGTACACTTGGGCGAATTTCAGCACTTGCGCAGTGCAGGTTTTCAATATGGAGTCACAGCACATCCCAGGCCCAAAGATTACGATACATGAAAAGTAGAAAAGAAACAATTTTAGAACACAGAATAAATGATTATACTGTATACCACTTATTTCTACTCTATTCCCATTACTTTATTTTTAACTATTGCGTTATGGTTAAGCAGTACGAACAGCTTAGCAAATGCAGCAGTGCAAGCTTCATGCATGCGGTTACACAAAGAAGCCATTTTAATTCTAGTGCGCAGAATCGAAAGTTTCCCCCCAAGCGAAAGATACGTCATGTCACGTGATTATGACAGATGCATGGCAATAGAAAATCCTGCGTAGCAGCAGCCATTTTAGTGCAAGCAAATTATCGTTAGTAAAACACATATGCAAGCTTCATCTAGATACCCCTTGTTTATGTAAAAAAGCGATATTAATAGAACAAACATCTTGTTTAATTATTAACATTATGTTGAGAGGACTGAATATAAGCAAGTCGTGTTAAATGCAAATCCTTGCTCCATCAATCCCCTCTTTGATGATATTATATATAATCACGAATTAATGAAACAGATGCCAACTTCTCATAATTCACCCAACTCAATCTCTACAAACTTTCTATTTTGTTTCTTTTCATTATTGTTGTGGACATTTTTCATTTTCTTGTATATTTTCCCATTCATCTCTTCTAATTCGAGCTCATCAATATTTCTTTTTACTCCTCACCTATTTATGGAGTATGTCTTTGTGAGACTGTGGGCTGGGCGGACCGGAATAACAAGCGGGGAGGCCGGATGTAGTGCGCTATGGTCAAGGATTTATTGATGGAAAGTAAATACAAAGTCCGGAATAAAGAGTTCGTAGGGAAGAATAGTTCTGCCAGGAAGCTCCCAGCCGGGAGGGAATCTCGATGGTAGGTAGAACTCCTGGATATGGTCCGCTGCTGGGCTGTTGTCGTCAGGTTACGGCCGGTCGATGGGTCTCCTCGGAGATAAGTAAGAGAGAGTATAGGGGTTAGTCCCGTCCAGTAAGGACTGCTGAGTACTACCACCGTCACCGGTAAGTGAATGGCCAGGTAATGAACGTGGGGGAAGGAGGGAAGCGTAGGTAGGGATAAGATCACTCGGCAAGCAGGAGGGGTTTGTGATGGGGGTGTTCGGGATAAGTGTGGGGACTATGAATACAGTGCTCGTGATACTACTCCTAAATACTAAGGCTGGTGCGGAGTGCTCGTGGGGGCTCTATATTCAATATCTTACAGTTAGGTACAATATTTACACTAGGGAAACACGGAGAAGGATAGAGTGTACTCACGTGCCCCGCCGTAACTCTCATCCGAGTTACGGCCGCTCTCCCGCCACCTCCGGAGGTCGCCACCAATCCTCCGTCCACAGGTCTTCTTCCTCGTTCTCTTCTCCGGTCTCCGCCTCCTCTCCGCTCTCCTCCTTCCTTCCTCTCTCCGTCGGGGGTTCCGCGCCGTTCGCTGTCTCCTGCCACGAGTCCGCTGGGCTGAACACTGTCTCCTCGCTCCTGCCGTCTTTTCTAGTGTCTCGGCTGACTGCCGTGGATGTACTCCGGTTCCGGTCTGGTTGGTTTCCGGGTCGTCGGCGGGAGTTCTGTTTCCGGTATCCTGTTCTGGTTCCGGGTCTTCGGGGTTTTGCGAATCCTGTGGGCGAAGAGAGGGAGCCCGATGACAATGGGACGATGTTCCTCCCGGGATGGGGGTGTGGCTTCCCCACCTACTCTGCGCTTCCGACGAGGTAGGGACCGCGGATCTTTCACATCCCCTTTCCCTAGCTGTCCTACTAGTAGGGGTATCAGTAGTGGGATAACGTGAGAGGTAATCTGCATTGCCCTGATCTAGTTCCTTTCGGTGTAGTGTCTTGAACCGAAAGGGCTGTAGGGACAGGAACCACCTGAGTACCCGGTCGTTGTGGCCGCGGTTCCGGGCCATCCATTCCAGTGGGGCATGGTCCGTATACAAGAGGAACTCCCGACCCTCCGGATAGTATCGGAGACTGTCTACTGCCCACTTAATCGCTAGAGCCTCTTTCTCTACAACAGCATAATTTTGTTCCCGCGGAAAGAGTTTTCGGCTGAGGTACAGTATCGGTTTTTCGACCCCTCGTTCATCTTGTTGGGACAGGACAGCCCCCAAACCCTGGCCGGAGGCGTCTGTTTGCAGGATAAAGGGACGGGAATAGTCAGGACTGACTAACACGGGTTCGGACAACAGGGACTGTTTAAGGAGGTCGAAGGCTTTCAGCAATTGGGGAGAGGGTTGCTGTAACTTCTCTTCGGTTCTGGAGGTTTTTCTCAATAGGTCGGTCAAGGGGGCGGCCATTTGGGAAAAGTTGGGGATAAACCTCCGGTAATACCCCAACAACCCGAGGAAGGCTCGGAGTTCCTTCTTGGTATGAGGGAAGGGTATGGAGTGAATAGCCTGTATTTTATTGTGTTGAGGGCGAATGACCCCCTCCCCCAATAGATACCCCAGATACTTCACACTTTGTGCCGCCAAGGTGGTTTTGGCAGGGTTGATGGTAAAACCGTGTTTACCAAGGGATTGTACTACAGCCTGCAAATGTTGAAGGTGTTGTTCCCAGCTGTCACTATGAATGACTATGTCATCGAGGTAGGCCCCGGCGTAGCTGGTATGGGGTCGTAAGACCAGGTTCATGGCCCTTTGGAAGGTGGCCGGGGCCCCGTGGAGCCCGAAGGGCATTACCCTGAACTGGAACAGACCCTCAGGGGTTGAGAAGTCCGTTTTCGGTCTGTCCTCCGCTTTTAAAGGGATCTGCCAGTACCCTTTGCACAAGTCTAGGGTACTGATATACTTGGCTTTGCCGATACGCTCCACCATCTCGTCCACTCGAGGAAGGGGGTATGAATCAAAGGCAGAGATTTTATTCACCTCCCGGAAGTCTATACAGAAACGAGTAGAACCATCAGGTTTAGGAACGAGGACGATTGGGGAATTCCAACTGCTGCAGGACGGTTCGATTATACCCATCCTTAACATCTGGGTCGTTTCGTCCTTTATGACCGCCCTTCGCGCTTCAGGGATCCGATAGGGTCTCTGTCGCACTGTTTTCCCTGCTTCAGTGTGAATGGCGTGTTCCACAATGGTGGAGTGCCCGGGCATGGAGGAAAAAACTGTTTGTACAGAGGACAAGACCTGTCTAAGGTTCTGTTTGTTCTTTTCCGGGAGGTCAGGATCGATACAGGTCTCAAAGGGTAGAGAGGGATTGGTTGTCATTACAGGGAGGGGCCCCACCCATTTCTTTAATAGGTTAACATGGTATATTTGGGTGACCCCTCTGGTGGCATCAATATCAAGCTCGTAGGTAACGGGGGTCACCTGCCTTATGATAGGAAAGGGGCCCTGCCATTGTCCCAATAGTTTATGGTCGGAGGAGGGTAGAAGCAACAATACCAGGTCTCCAGGGTTAAATGTACGGGCTTTGGTTCCCTTGTTGTACTGTTGTGTCTGAGAGACCTGCGCGGCTACCATGTTTTGTCTCACTATTTCTCGGATTTGTGTTAAATGGGTTCGCAGATTATCCACATATTCCGGGAGGGGCCGGGTTCGGTCGGGTTCAGCTTCCCAGGCCTCGCGGGCCATGTCCAGTAGTGTCCTGGGGGCTCGGCCATACAATAATTCATAGGGGGAATACCCGGTGCTACTTTGCACCTTACACCGGATCGCAAAAAGAGCTAGAGGAAGCATCTCCTCCCACCTTTTGCTCTCAAGGCCTAACAGTTTCTTTAGCGTGGTCTTTAGGGTGGCGTTATAGCGCTCTACCAACCCATCTGTCTGTGGGTGATACGCCGAGGTTCGTATCTGTTTAATACCTAGATGGGCACAGACTTGACGCATGAGGGAGGACACAAAAGGCGTGCCTTGATCTGTTAAGATCTCCCTAGGAAACCCTACTCTACTAAAGATGGAGATGAGAGCCTTGGCGATATTTTGGGTAGTGGGTTGTTTCAACGGGACGGCCTCTGGGAACCGGGTGGCATAATCTACCAATACCAGGGCGTATCTACACCCCGTTCTAGAGGGCAACATGGGTCCTATCAGGTCCATCCCAACTCGGGAAAAAGGCACATCAATAAGGGGAAGGGGCTGGAGCGGGACTCGAGGGAGCCGGTAACGAATGTTTTTTTGGCAGACTGGGCACTCCCTACAGTATTGCTTTATTTGACCGTGTACGCCCGGCCAGTAGAATTTTTCTAAGATAGTTTGGCCAGTCTTTTCGTCACTGAAGTGGCCACCTAGCAAGTGACTGTGGGCCAGATATAGGACTTTGTCCCGAAACAATCCTGGGATAACCAACTGGGCCGGTAGCTGTGGTCCACCTTTTCTGTAGAGGAGACCATTTTTTCGAAAAAAGTAAGGACCTACGTGCAGTGGATCCTCATTGTCCAGGGCGCGATTCCAGGCTTCCTGCAATACGGGGTCTTCTTGCTGGGTGGCTCTGAATTCGCGATCTGTTTCCCAGGGATGGGCCTCGACCTGAGCCGGATAAGCGCCAGTAAAGGTCCTTTTCTCCCTCTTCTTTTGGTTCTTGGACTTCTCTGGTTTTGAGGGTGATTCGGCGGCAGGGGAATCCTGGGGAAACGGGGCCTCTGCCCACCACCTCTTTAGGGAGTCCGTAGTGTCTTTCAGGAGGTGGGGAAGACCACTGTAGTCGCTTCCTAGTATGACTTGTTCAGGAAGATTAAGGACCAACCCGACGGTTAACATTCTACCTCCATCTGCCTGTTGTTGTACCCGCACTTGAGCTGTCGGGTAACTCCGAGTGTCTCCGTGGACACACTTGATCGCTACTGTTCCGGTCAGGGGCCCAATGGGATGGGGTAGTTCCTGGGGTCGGAGAACGCTATGTCTACACCCCGTGTCGGCCAATGCCATCATCCGGTGTCCCTCGATTCTCACGGGACATCGGAAAGGCGGAGGGGTTACTTCGTTGGTAAGACATACGTAATTTCAGGCCATTCCAATGTCCATCGGTTCCTCTTTTTGGGGACACACCCGAGCTATGTGGCCAAACCCTCCGCAGTGATAGCACTGAGGACCAGGTGGGGTAGGACGAGGCATGACGGGGTAGGGTATCAAGGGAGTAGGATCTGGTCTTCTGGCCGCCGGTGGGGGTCTTTGGGGACGAGCGTGGCTTCCATGAGGAATTCGCGGATGTGGTTCCTCTCGGACCCGTTGCGACTCTTGGGCTCTGCTATAAGCACTGGCTATCTCCACTGCACTGTCCAAAGTCAGGCGGGCGTGTTGTCTCACCCATTTTTGGGTGGCCGGGTGTAGGGAGGCCAGATACTGTTCCAGATATATTTTTGCGAGAATCTGGTCTTTGGTGGCTGTGGCGGGTTTCAACCACCTGTTTGCCAGGTCCTGTATTCGGAATGCGAGAGCCCGTGGCGTTTCTTGGGGTCCCTCTTTTGCCTGCCTCAGACGTACCCTGTAGGTTTCGTCGTCTATTCCCAGCCTCTCGAGAATACATGTTTTTATGTCCTGGTAGGGAGTCTGACCCTGGATATTGGCCTGCTGATATGCTGCCTGCAGTTCACCCGTCAAGAGGGGACCTAGATAGTGGCCCCAGCGATCTTCAGGCCATGCTGCTGCTTGAGCCAGACGCTCGAAATTGGTAAAGAAATAATCGGGGTCTTCACCCGAGACATATTTCTGGAGAACTACGGAGGGCAAGGAGATTGTGGGTCTTGGTTGCCCCATGACTGTAGTCAGTTTTTCAAGGGCTTGATCCTGAGCGGTCCCCTGTCCTTTAAGGACGTCATGGAGTTGACCACGATCATCTTCGGCAGTTTTCAGGAAGCGTTCCATCATCTTGCCAAGCTGCTCTTGGCTCTCGGCTAGCTGTTTGACGGCGGCCTCCATGCTTCCGGCTGATCCCACTTCTGACACCACCTGTGAGACTGTGGGCTGGGCGGACCGGAATAACAAGCGGGGAGGCCGGATGTAGTGCGCTATGGTCAAGGATTTATTGATGGAAAGTAAATACAAAGTCCGGAATAAAGAGTTCGTAGGGAAGAATAGTTCTGCCAGGAAGCTCCCAGCCGGGAGGGAATCTCGATGGTAGGTAGAACTCCTGGATATGGTCCGCTGCTGGGCTGTTGTCGTCAGGTTACGGCCGGTCGATGGGTCTCCTCGGAGATAAGTAAGAGAGAGTATAGGGGTTAGTCCCGTCCAGTAAGGACTGCTGAGTACTACCACCGTCACCGGTAAGTGAATGGCCAGGTAATGAACGTGGGGGAAGGAGGGAAGGGTAGGTAGGGATAAGATCACTCGGCAAGCAGGAGGGGTTTGTGATGGGGGTGTTCGGGATAAGTGTGGGGACTATGAATACAGTGCTCGTGATACTACTCCTAAATACTAAGGCTGGTGCGGAGTGCTCGTGGGGGCTCTATATACAATATCTTACAGTTAGGTACAATATTTACACTAGGGAAACACGGAGAAGGATAGAGTGTACTCACGTGCCCCGCCGTAACTCTCATCCGAGTTACGGCCGCTCTCCCGCCACCTCCGGAGGTCGCCACCAATCCTCCGTCCACAGGTCTTCTTCCTCGTTCTCTTCTCCGGTCTCCGCCTCCTCTCCGCTCTCCTCCTTCCTTCCTCTCTCCGTCGGGGGTTCCGCGCCGTTCGCTGTCTCCTGCCACGAGTCCGCTGGGCTGAACACTGTCTCCTCGCTCCTGCCGTCTTTTCTAGTGTCTCGGCTGACTGCCGTGGATGTACTTCCGGTTCCGGTCTGGTTGGTTTCCGGGTCGTCGGCGGGAGTTCTGTTTCCGGTATCCTGTTCTGGTTCCGGGTCTTCGGGGTTTTGCGAATCCTGTGGGCGAAGAGAGGGAGCCCGATAACAATGGGACGATGTTCCTCCCGGGATGGGGGTGTGGCTTCCCCACCTACTCTGCGCTTCCGACGAGGTAGGGACCGCGGATCTTTCACAGTCTTTTTATGCTTTCAACATTTGCAACAGATTGATATTCCTAAAACTAGTAAGCCTTTTCCCATAATTGGCATCATTATTCTACCTACAAAACTTTTTCTTACATTAGAAAGCCAACTACCTATAGAGGGGAGACCATCAGTAAGTCTCTTCCATGCACTATCAACCTCCAGGGGTTTAAGCTCTTTTTCCAAATCAGTAATATTTCTTACATACCTCTTAATTTCAACACTTTTGTCAGGTATGTAAGTGCAACAATGTTGCGCTTTCAACATTCTGCAGACTCCGCCCTCTTTTGCCAATAATGTATCAAGAGCATGTTGATTTTGTAAAACCTTTGATCTGATCGCAACCAATTCGGTATTGACCATCAAGAACCCTCCAGCAGTGTCAGTTGATAACCGATCCACTACTGTTTGACAATTTGCAGATTCTGTGTGTATTTAGAGCCACTCCCACTGTAGGTATCAATGCACTAAATATATCACCTACTATTTCACCAAAACTAGCTCTTTTTCTACGTATTAATCCATTAGTTTCTTCATTGTTTCCAGTGGTTTTGTTTACATGATATATTTTTTGGAAGACTATTCCAAAATAACAACTCCCATACCAATGATCTGGCAATTTGTAATAGGCCTTGTTTCCACATATATAATAGACTCCAGGAAACTCAGGTTCAGTTCCATCTTTGAAACCCCAACCCCCAATTACCGTATAGTTGTGTTCACATTTACTGGAACCAATGAATATATTGTTATAATAACTAGTTCTTTCCCTATGGAGACAGAGTTTCCCCTTCTTTTTGAAATCCAGCAACATAGCAGCACAGGTTTTGCCATTTGGGGTGTACCCTAAATTTTCAGCCCATTTAGGAATTTTATGATTTTTATCATCTGCCTTTCTTTGGAAATTCTCTCTCCTTTTCTCGACCATATTCAAAAATATTTTCTCTTTTTCTTGTAACAAACATGTTAAATTATTCTTGTGTGCTTCAGCTATATCTATGGTACCTATAGTTAGAAAATGTTCACCCATATAACGTGTTACATCACTAGTAGTATGTACAGGATTCAGGTTACTACGCATAGAAAGTTCTGAAAATATCACATCTGAATTAGAATAGTAATACTGTAAAGGTCCTTCTTATAGAATAAACCAGCTAAAATACCACATGAATTTCCATATGTTAGTGGCAAATGATGGTAGGTCACACCTTCAGCTACCGAAGTGAACAACTTCATACAAACATAACAATCTTCTATTTCCATAACTTCTACATAATGTACTAATACGTTTGCAAATACATTTAAATGAGTTCTATTTTTAATTCCAGTATAATGTAGTCCTTCCTCATCTGATGCTTCTAAATCTACCTTCTGTTGTTTAATGCTAAATTTTTTTCTTGTGTATCTTTTTTTCTAGGTGTATTCATTGTTTGTAGCTCATCTGTATCTACTGTTTGTTGCTCATTAGTTTCATTCTTCATGCCTCTACTCATTATGTAAGGACTAGCTATTGTCAGTCCTAACCATACTATGAGTACTATTGCTATACTACATGCGCATATTCTACAGCATGTTTTTAAACAATTTCTTTTTGGTCTTCCATTAACAGTACGATCAGCCATTTCTGACTACGGAGATTTAACCCCTCTTTGTGAATTTCACATAGCCTTTTTTACCCTGTGAAGTCAGTCTGATCGGTAATTAACTCATCATCACTTTTGTCACTTATTTCCAAGTTTTCAAAATCTTCCAATACTATGTATGTCCATTCAGGGCCTTTATATTTATTATTTAGCCTTTTCAATCGTGGACTTCTTCTTCTTGGTTGTATTACAGGTGGATCAGTTTGACTTGTTATTTCATTCACTTGTTCAGGTTCTTCATCAATTTTCTTTAAACATAAATGTCAGTCTTTTAACGAACCCAGGCCACTTATCTCCTTTTCTGAGTCTTTTAGCTGGCACTGTGCTTTGGCCCTCTTCCAACTCTCTCTTATTTTCATTTAGTTGTGGCACATCTATTTCATTGCTGTCTTCTGTATCCCTCTCTATCTGACTAGGTCCAGGTCTGTTTTCCTTTTCTTCTGCCTGGTTACTAATCTGGCCTGGTTCAGGTATTGGCTGTAATTGACTTTGTTTTGATTCACTTTCTTCTTCCTGAACCCAATTTTCTACTCCTGTCTGGTCCTGCTCAAGCTCTTCGAACCCTTGATATTCTTCTGCTCGAGCTTCCGCCCTTTTTGCTATCTGTCTCTCCTCAGATTCTGGAGTTCTTGGTGGAGTGTCGATTTCCTGATTTTTCCCTATCTGGTCCTCCTCAGAATCCCTTTTAATTTGTATTTCTATGATCTGAGTACCTTCTTCTAAACCTGTCTCATCCTCACTATCACTCTGTCTATCTAGATAAGTTTGCTTTCTGGTTCTCACATATTCTGCAGGTATGTCGATTACTAGAATCCAATAATTTTGACTGGTGCTTTGTTTTTCCTCTTCAGCTACTTCAGGATCGATATCTTGAGACCCTTCAGCTGCACAACCTTCAGCTTCAGTTTCATCCGGCTCAGTCACTCTTTTTGTATGACTGGCGTGAATCCAATGTGGCACTCCTTCGCACTTTACAGCTGTGATGGTAACTAAAATCACTTGTCGTGGTTTTTCCCACCTTTGTGCCAGGCAAGATTTTCGAGTATGTTTCTTTAGCACTACCCAGTCACCTGGGTTCAGGTCATGTGCTGGAGTGTCTTGTCTGGCGACAGCGTCTTCCCCAACCTGGTGAGAGATAGAACGCACTTGGTCAGCCAGTTATTTGCAGTACTCCAGTTCTAAATCATCAGATGTATTTATCAGCTTGTGTCCTGGCACCCATGCTTGCCTCATTGCTCTTCCCATTAGTATTTCATGTGGACTCAAGCCTGTGTTCTGGTCTGGAATACTTCTAAGTCCCATCAGAACAAGTGGCAAAGCATCTGGCCACTCCAATCGAGTGGACTCATACATCTTTCCCAATCTTGACTTGATTGTGCCATTCAGTTGTTCTACCACTCCAGAAGCCTCTGGGTGTTATGCACAGTGTAGTTTTTGTTTTACATTGAATGCTTCACAGATTAGACTAATTATTTCACTATTACAATGATTCCTCGGTCTGATTCAATTGTTACTGGAAAACCGAACCTCTGAATAAGCTCCCTGAGCAAAAGTTTGGCTACAGTGAGGCTGTCATTTTACGTGTGGGGTAAGCTTCTAACCATTTTGAAAATAGGCAGACAATGACAAGAATATATTTTACTCCTCAACAAGGGGGTAACTGAATGAAATCAATCTGCAATGGTATAAAGGGACCCACTGCCTTCCCAATCCTTCCTGGTAGTACTACTGTTTTCTTCCATGTGTTCATTTGTTGACAAATCAGGCATCTCTGGCAAAGTGCCTCTGCTATGTTCTTGAATTTCGCATTGAACCAACTCTGCCTGAACAACCTAATCATAGCATCTCTTCCCAAATGAGAATCTCCGTGAAACATCCTAGCCATTGGAGCAAGCATACAGTCAGGTAACACAGGTCTACCATCAAGATAAACAATGACACCTTCTTCATCCCTTCTCTGACAACCTATCTTACTCCACTCTTCCTTTTCTTTTGGTTCTGCTCCATTTTGCAAATCTCTCACTTCTTCCCATGTACTCACACCTTCAAGCAACATAAGTTGGCAGCTGTTTTCACCTACTTCAACCTTTTTGTTTATAGCCATTCTGAATTTGGCACAATGTTGGGCTAACAGGTCAGCATATCGGTTACCGGCTGTCACTTTGTCATTTCCAGATTTGTGAGCAGCACACTTGACCACAGCCACTTCTTTTGGTAACTGGATCGCTTCAAGTAAATCTTTTACAAAATGACCATTTTTAATTGGAGTACCTGAAGAAGTCAGAAACTCCCTTTGCATTCATAGTTGGCCATAGTCATGCACAACCCCGTAACCATACTGGCTGTCAGTGTATATGGTTACTTTCCAATTCTTCCCAAATTTTCAGGCCTTTGCTAATGCAATCAATTTGGCTATTTGTGCAGACTTGACGTCAGGCAAATAGGATGCTTCAATTGGACCTCCCAAAGTACACACCTCGTAGGTAGCACTTAGACCTCCTTCCTCATGTCTCATACATGAGCCATCTACAAACAGCTCATATTCAGAATCAATTAATGGCTCTTCTCTTATGTCTGGACGTCGTTTCGTACTATATTCAGTCAAATCAATACAGTCATGTTCAATTTCTCCCTTCACTTCTGCAAAGTGTGAATTAGGTAGCAGGGTTGCTGTGTTCAAAATATTATACACGGCAATAGTTACATTTCCTGCACCTACAAGGTCTCTCTCATACTTAATCAGCCGACTGGGTGTGAGATACTGGGTCTTGGTCCTTGTTAACAAAATTACAACTGCATGTGGAACATACACAGTCACAGGATGTCCCATAATAATGGACTCACTCTGCTTAAGGCTCATTTAAAGTTGCAGCCACTGCATTCAGACATCCGGGCAATGCTGATGGCACCGGGTCTAATGTGGAAGAAAAGTATGCCACAGGACGTGTCATCACACCGTGAATTTGAGTCAAAACTGAAAGTGCACAATTATCTGGTGTGTCACAGAAAAGTGCAAAATCTTTTGAATAGTCAGGCATCCCTAATGCTGGAGCTGTGCACAGGCATTCTCGTAATTTTAAGAAAGCAGTCATGCTTTCGTCATCCCATTCTACTGGGTCTTTTGCTCTCTTCTTTGTCATTTGTATCAATGGATTTGCTAGGACTGCAAATCCCACAATCCATTGCCTACAACGCCCAGAAACATTCTGATTTCTTTTTGAGTTTGAGGCAAATTCATGTTTTTGATTATTCTGATTCTTTCTGAGGTAGCTCGTCTGACACCTCTTTCTATCTGGTGTCCCAGATATTTTACGGATGTGGTAGAAATTTGTAACTTCTCTGGTGACACTTCATGTCCTCCTTCATCTAAATGATTCAGTAAAGCAATGGTATCAACAACACAGTCATTTCGTGTTTTAGACGCTACCACTAGGTCGTCTATATACTGGACTAGAACTGACTGTCCAGGCAGTACCAAAGACTCAAGGCACTTTTTCAGAATCTGATTAAAAATCGATGGACTCTCTGCATACCCTTGAGGAATGCGATTCCAGACGTACACATGACTGTCGAATTCAAATGAGAAAAGAAATTTGCTATCTGGGTGCAATGGAATCGAGAAAAATGCGTGACATAAGTCTATCACAGTAAACCATCCAGCCTCCCACGGTATCTGATACAGAATTACTGCAGGATTTGGCACAACTGGACAGCATAGGACAACAATCTTATTAATCTTGCGAAGGTCTTGTACGACCCTGTACTTCCCACTCGGTTTCTTTATTCCAATTATGGGCAAATTACATGGACTACTCATTATTTCTTGTAAAATGCCTGCTTCAACCAAACGTTTTATTTCTGTTGCAACACCTGCTTTTATTTCTGGGCTCGTTTTGTACTGTCGAGTATTTGGGTAAACTGCACCGTCCTTTACTGTCACTTTTATTGGGTCGACATTTGCCATTAATCCTACATCTTTTCCGGTAAAATCACATACATTATGCTTTACAGTCTGTTGTAATTCTTCTGGTAAGTCCTCTATAGTTAACTTTTTAGTCTCTGTTTCTTGTTTTGCTAACATTATTTTATAAATTCCGTCTTCATCTGAGGTTTGAATTTCAACACCACTTGGGGTGCAGAAAATGGTGCAATTCATTTTGCACAACAAGTCTCGACCTGATAGGTTTACTGGACTTGAATCACATACAACAAATCGATGCATTTCTTTAAAATTGCCTATTCTAACTTCCATAGGTTCTGTAACTGGGGTACTAATTTGTTTATTAGAAACGCCCACTACATGGATCGCTTCTCCCGAGAGGGGTAGGTTTGGAACAACTGCATTTCTCACAGTAGAACGGGTAGCACCAGTATCCAATGGAAAGGTGACATCATTTCCCTCAACCTTTCCTTCAATGTATGGACCTTACTGATCTACCGGCAAGGAGGCACCAAGCATGCACTCCTCGTTCTCCCCTCTCAGGCACCGTCAATAGGTGTCTTCACTGAAAAATGTATCACTCAAAAGAAATTGTGAGGTTGCTGTATCTCTCTTTTCACTTCCCTCCCAATTTGTGATATCTACACTCTGTTGAGCTTTGCTCCTGGTATTTGGCATAGGTGCAAGGGATAACTGGTTTTGTATTACCTGCTGCTGTGGCTTCTGTGGCACCCTTATTCTGAGTCTGTGGATTCAAATCATTGTTTTGCACATTACCATTTTGCGCAGCCTTACACTCGTTCCTCCAGTGCCCCAACTTTCCACACCCATGACAAGGGAACTCTCTATTGAACTTCCCCCTTGGCTTTCCTCCATTACCATCCCCCTGATTCTGGTTATTATTTAATTGGCTTAACTGAAGCTCTTGTTGCTCTGCTAATTTTACTTGGGCCCACATTACTTTTTCTTTTACCTCTTGTCGTTTATTATCCAGCTCATCTTCACAATATTTAGCATATTTAAGGATTTCATCAATTGGCTTGGCCTGCCAACAAATTTTATGGTCCTTAATCCATTTTGAAATTTCTGGCCTTAATCCTGATACAAATCGATAAATGAAATGTGTTATGTCGTTCATATCAATGTTATCTAGTCCACTTTACTGTTTGAATACTTGTAATAAGCGTTCATAATATGCATGCACAGATTTGTCTTTATTCTGAGTGGTTCTATCTATTCTCGTCCAATCTGTCTCCTTTGCGGGCACCTTCCCCTTGAGGTAGAGTATTACCTGGTTATATTTTTTCATAACTTCTTCTGAAGGAGGCCCTGTCTTTGGGTCTCTAGGGTACTCATCACTAGGCCAAACAACATCAATTTTACATTCTGTCCACAAATCTACAGGAACCACAATGTCAAATAGTCCATCTAAATCTTTTAAAAGACATTTTGAAACTTTCACAAATCTCTCGACTTGTCTGTACCATTCTACAGGTTTCTCCCGAAGTTTTGGGAAATCATTTGTAAAGGATAGAATATCCTGTCGGGACCATGGGACATGCACATAACCTCCACCTGATACCTCTCTCATAGGACATAATTTTTCCACTTTTTCTGTTTCTTTTAATACATATTCAGAAGCAATTTGTTTAGATCGAACCTCTTCTTTTTTCTTTGCCCATCTAGTTTTCCATTTTTCTAATTCATCCCATTTTTGCAATAAAGTCACCAGCTCCTTGATTTGCACCTTCTTCCCTGACACATTCATGTTTACTAAATCTTTGTCAGAAAATTCAACTCGATATGGTTTCTGTAATACTTTAGATTTGCCACTGTCAATTCCCATACTAGCTGCTGTGTCCATTAATTTTTCAGGAAACACCTTTGTATTTCTAGTAATGCTTTTACATATAAATAACAATTCTTCTTCACCAAATGTATTTAATCTGTCCAATCCCACATTTCCAGCCATCATTTCCTCCAATTCAACTCTTAATTTATATGTGTCCAATGACTTTGGCTGTTATTTTGTTTCTCTATTTCTCTTGTCCATCTCTCTATTTCTTCTGGGGTCACTACTGTGGCACTTCTTGTACCTGAGGATGTCTCCATTTGTACTTCTCTTGAATTTACAGGAGTGGTTTTCCTAATCGAACTACTTTCTGGTTCTCTTATTGGTAAATCCATTAAGGAGATTACTGATTCACATTCACTTGCCTGATCGCCTGATCGTCTATTATCAAAGGTTCTTTTCTTGGCTGTACTACCGATGTAGTCAAAACGGGAGTTTTAGGACTAGCTTGTTTGTCTCCGTATAAAGGAACAACTGGGTCAATAGTTACCGGTATTGTCAGGGCTTCTGGACTTGTATTTAATTGGGAAATCTTCTGAAATAATTCACTTCTTTTGTTTATTTAATGCTTCTCTTTCTCTATCCTGTAATACCTTTTCTATTGAAGTCTCATGTACCACTTGTGGAATCAGCGGTGGTTTCAGAAACGGAGCATTTGGATTTACTATGCTTGGTTCCCCATTATAAGGTGGTAGATTTTTCATTAATAAATCCTCCAAATAATCATCATCTGACTCACCACTAGTCATTAAATGTTTTTTTTCTCAGTCCTTTTACTTCCAGTAGGTTCTTCTAAAGTTAATACAGAATATAGTCCTTCCACTATCCTGTTCTGTCGCCATTGTTTCATTTGTTTAGCTCTAGTTTCTCGTGGAAATTTAGGGTAGGATGTACTTAATCCTTTGTCACTCCTGGGTCTGTCTCGCTCAAAAGCCTCAATCTCCCATTCTTCTAGTGCCTCATGCTGCGTTAATCTAGGTCTGGGATTTAAATCATTCATACATGTCCTTAAATTAAACAGAATTCTGCCATTAAAAGTACCATATTGGGGAAATGCCAAAACTCTGTCATCTTTAGCGCATTCCAGCCAATTTTCTAACCATACACAAGTGTGGTAGCCCCTGTCAAACATCATGTATGATGCGGGCGTATTCCGTGGTGGAATAATAATTCCTTCTCTAGTTTTAATCAGTTTATCTTTTTTAAAGAAATTCTTAATTCTTTTTACGAATGACATTTTTCTTTCACCTCAGTACATGATATACGGTCTGCCTCTTATCATCTGTTCTTCAGCAAATCCTAAGTATTTCCTATCAGGTCTGTTTCCGTCAAGGGGACCTATATGCCACATATATTTTTAACCAGATTTCAAAATTTTCAATTATACTTGGTTGTTTACCTAAAGGGCTTCCAATACGAGTGCGTTTCCTTTTTTTCTTTTCTTTTGCCAATCAACACTGTAGTTTCAAATAACAATAGCCAATGATTGTGCGTCTGTTCTCGAGAGACGAGTTCCCATGCTCCTGGGCTCACCCCTCCTTTACAATTACTACCTCAGCTACATACCACTGTCTTAACCAATACCAGCATGGCTCTGAGTGACGTCAGCGCAGCACCGCGACTGACTCCCTCCCTTGCAAGGTATTACAAAATCCTTTTTCTTTTCTCTTTAAAGTGCAGATTTTATTATTTAACAACGTAAAAACATTCACCACTGTACCTCAGTGACTAATTCAAAGGAAAGTTAAATTTTACTCACTACGAGTAAATTCCTTCCGCTTACTCTTCATATACTACGAGTAGATCCCTTCCGTCTACCCTTCATGCAAGCATTAGAGAACCTGCTACTCCTTCAGACTTATCCACTCTGGGATATACTAAGGCCAAAGTTTCACCAGCGATACCCTTTGCTCTCAATCAAGCTCAGACGAACCTGCTACTCCTTTCGTGTGACCCTTTCTAGGTGATATCAAACAAACAGTTTTACTAGCGAACTCTTTGCTATCATTTATTCACACACTCATATAGAAAACCCTAAATAGTGCTTTCGGTTCTACCTAACCATGCACTAATTTCCTCTAGGTAAGTGACCTCACTGCAGTGCGGCTTCCATTTACCACCCGCTATTCTGCCCCCGGGAATTTCAGACAAAACATATAACAGCTACGAACAATTTTGGTTAATACATAAATTCAATTCAGCATCATTATAATCAATGTAAAATCATTATATATATACAGCCAGAACCCCGATTGAGTTATCGTTTTCACCGACAAAGTGCTTCGCTAGCACCTCAGCTTCCCGGACCCCGATTGGGTCAGCGAATCTTCTGAAAGAGTGCTTCGCAGCCCCTCTGCTCTCGATCACCTATTGAGTGCGTTGGGTCAGTGACAGGTCAGCTATTCGGACAAGTCGGACAAATTAACTAACTAAACCTACCCTAGTTATACTATTTTCCAAGACAGTGCACCACCCCCCCCCCCCAATGTTGCAAGTGTAAGGATCCCCAATTTTGACTGGATAAAAGAGGAGAAGAGGTCATCACACCATAACAAAATAAACTTTCTGCATCTCATATTTAAATTAATGCTCCCACCCATCATTTTATTTTGCTCATGACATCTTTTTTCCACCCGACAATGAATGTTCTATTAGTAAATACATTGTAATACCTTTGAATATTAGAGCTTCCTCTGACAGAGGTAAAGGGTCAGTTTCCCATGATTTTCACAGTTCATTCTGATGTTAGCAGAGGTTCAATGCCATGGCTTGTAGACTCGGGTGAATTTCAGGACTTGGAATTTCAATATGGAGTCACAGCACATCCCAGGCGCAAAGATTACGATACATGAAAAGTAGAAAAGAAACAATTTTAGAACACAGAATAAATTATTGTACTGTATAAAACTTATTTCTACTCTATTCCCATTACTTTATTTTTAACTATTGCGTTATGGTTAAGCAGTACGAACAGCTTAGCAAATGCAGCAGTGCAAGCTTTATGCATGACGTTACACAAAGAAGCCATTTTAATTCTAGTGCGTAGAAGCAAAAGTTTCCCCCCCAAGCGAAAGATACGCCATGTCACGTGATTATGACAGACGCATGCGCAATAGAAAATCCCACGTAGCAGCAGCCATTTTAGTGCAAGCAAGTGCATATGCAAGCTTGATCTAGATACCCAATGTTTATGTAAAAATGCGATATTAATAGAACAAACATGTTGATTAATTATTAACATTATGTTGAGAGGACTGAATACAAGCAATTCGGGTAAAATGCAAATCCTTGCTCCATCAATGATGTGAACGCAAACACGTGCATGTTGGCTCCATCATGAATCATTCGAAAGGAAGTCTTTCTTCGAAACGACACCGGTTACTGATCAGAATATCCAAAATATGGGCACGTAAACCAAGTGATAAAGCCAATATTAATTTAACGAGAGATAATGTCTTATAGAAGAAAAATAAAAGGTAGAAAGATCGAATCATGTAGTGTAGAAAGAGAAGGTGGTTAGTCTGAGCTCTACATCTATAAAAATTCACATCCATATATTTTAAATAATAAACAAAATGCGGAAACATGAGGAAACAAATGCAAAAAACTGAGTAATCACTATTTTTTAATTGGATTAGAGAATATCAATCAAATAAGGAGGAATATAATTAAGGTATGTTGGGTGCAAATATACAGTGACATAGCAGGTATTGTAATGTCACATGAGTGATCCCTGATTATTGATTAGATTAGAAAACATTATTCAAACAAGGAGGGATATCATTAAGGCTTGTTGGATGAAGACATACATGGACATAGCAGGTATTATAATGTCACACGGTAGAGGCCTGTCTGGAAACCTCCTTATACTTGTTCAAACCCCTTGCAACTGTGTCCAGAGTATTTATCCATTTGCACTCTCATAAACTCAGAATGTTGTTAAAATTTCCACCTCTCAGGTTAGCACTGACCTTTTCTATGACCAAGCATTTTAAGCTTTCTAAGGGTGTCCAAATGTGTTGAAGTGTTCGACATGATGTGGCCCCTAATCCTTGCACCTGATTTGATTAGAATGCTGTAATATGAGGGATTTCACTTTTGCCTTGTCCGGCCTATGTACAAAAAAATAGCAATGGCACTGAATTATGTATATCACATCCATGCTATTACAATTGGTTTGGTCATTATGTAAATATGTACAGTTGTTGTTTGTAAATGACTTGGTCTCTATTGTCAAGGTGCATGCTTTGCAGTGCCCATATTTGAAATGCCCTTTGATGTGGGGCATGCTCACTGGGTCAGAAGAGTAGTCTTTGTGGGTCCACTGAAAAGGGATCTTATAACATGGTCCTTCACACTTTTGCCTTTTTTGAAAGCATGCATGGGTACCTCACAGGTTTCCACCCCATCCACAGCCAGTGACCAATGTCGTTTTATGATTTTCTTCATCTCATTACTGCATATGCAGAATGTTGTCACACAAATCATTCTGTCATGCGGTGCCTGTGTGTGTTGTTAGGTCTCTAGGAGAGCTTTTCTGGGACAAAACCAAGTCCTCTTCCGCGGTGACTTCTTTAGTAAACGTTTGGGATAGCCTCTGTCCCCTAGTTGATTGATTAGATCCTCTAATTCCATGAAGAAATCAGATTGTTTTGGAGCAGTTCCTCCGGAGTCTGAGGAATTGCCCATTGTAACGTCCACCTTGCTCCTCAGGATCAGGGCGATGCTCAATAGGGGTCCACCTCCTGACTTCCCCACACTCTGGCTAATAACAGTACACAGAGTGTAGAGGCAATCAAGCAAGGGATAGAGATACGGTAGGTGCAGTTGTGGAACGGAATAACCTGTAACAAAAACCTTAACATTAATACTGTACATATATCCTAACTACACTCATTATTATCTCACTAGAGCCAAAGCAATACCTTGTTAGGTTACTCCCCGATATGTCTTCCTGAATGATCTTGTAAGATACCTCTCTTACTGCCAGGAGAATAATGCCACCTAGATTCCAAAGTCCTTGCATTAATACCAAACAATAATGCCATACATGCAAAATATGCATTTGGCTACACATCCATACTCACTTCCACACCCCCTTGTATCCCAGAAGAAAACAAAAATGTAAAGCAAAAAAAATGAAAGTTTCCAGAAGTTCTTAGCATACATCCAGCAAGATGTTGGGTAAACTCCACTCCGGGTTTTCACAAGTTTAACAACAACCAGAAATGCCCAGAAGAACCACAAGCTCCTCCTGGCAGAAGAACAAAGTTAGGAACTCCAAATATAGGACCTTCGTGAGAGAATTCACAAAACAAAGTACATTTTAAAGGCTTTACCAGGACAGAAGTTTGAATGAGGGAAACAGCCTTCTTTCCTTCACCTTCAATGGAGAATCCGCATTACACTGTCCAGGGTCTCCAGAAGGTTAATCGAGGTTTAGCCCACACCACCGCCACAGGAAACAACAGTGGGGAGCCCACCGCAGCCGCGAGAGGGCAGAGGAGATGATAAATGCATTCTCGCTCAGCCGAGCGGAACGTAGATGAAAGCCCGCCGCAGCCACAAGCGGGCAAATCTTCAAACACAGTTCGCGTCCTCACCGAACGTGAGACGCGAGAAACACAACGGCTCAGCCGAGCCTCGAAATCCATGCAACTAGTCTCTTTCTTAGAGACAGGAAGCGCTGGAACAAAACCAGAATGTCGCACAGAGGAAAACAGAGCAGCCTCTCTGTAACCGGTACCATCGAGAAATTCACTTACAATGCTCCAATGCATTTGTACGCGATTTAAGGAACTCAGACTTTTCCCAGAAGGCATTCTAGGAAACGTAGTTCAGGGCTTGCGCCTTGCAATGCAGGCGCCGTATGAGTCAATCCCTGACATTACGTCCACCTCCCAAGCGCCTCCTAGCACCAGGCTTTCCGAGATGACGAGCGTGGAACAGGCGCACCGCCCACGGAGCATGTACGGCAGAGCAGGGTTCCCAATAATCGCTCTCCGCCGAATAACCTTTCCATGTCACCAGATACCATAGGCAACCCTGACGGAATTTAGAATCCACAATAGGCCTAACCTCATATTCCACCTGACCATCTCTCATCCCAGGAGGTAGGGCCTTGCGACGAGCGCACTTTGCGGGTTTCAGCAGACTACAATGGAACACTGGATGTATCCTCAGCGATGCTGGAAGCTTTAGTTTGTAAGCCACGGGATTGATCCTTCGAAGAACAGTGTAGGGCCCAATGAACCGTGGCTGGAAAATGCAACGGTACCGGAAGCGAATGTTCTTCGTAGAGAGCCAGACTCTTTCCCCCACCCGATACTCGGAACCTTCTTGTCGATGACGGTCGGCCCATTGTTTGTAGGAGCGTTTAGCATGAACCAGATTGTCTTGGATGCGCTTGTGGATTTTCTGGAGTGTCTTTACCTGCGCCATTACCGTAGGTTGATTTTGCACATCACTAGAAATGACTAAGGGCAGAGTGCGAGCATGAAATCCGGCATTAGCCCGGAAAGGTGTTTCCTTGATCGAGCTATGTCAAGCTTTGTTGTAAGACAGTTCGGCCAACTAAAGTAAGGACACCCAGGATTCTGAAGCTTCTTTGGAGTAAAACCTCAAGTATTTCTTCAAAGTCTGGTTAAGACGCTCCATTTACCCATCTGTCTGTGGATGGAAACTGGTAGAAAGAGTGGCTTCCATCTGTAGAGCCTTACACCATGTATGCCAGAACCTGGCGATGAACTGTGGACGCCCATCTGAAACATTTACCCTGGGCAGTCCATGTAACCGTTCAACATTTTGCAAGAGCAATTGGCCTGTCTGACTTGCAGTTGGGATATTTTTGCAAGGTACAAAATGAACCATTTTTGTTAGGCTGTCTATCACCACCAGAATGGCGTTGTATCCCTGATCCTGTGGTAGCCCAAGAACAAAGTCAAGACTGATTGTTTGCCAAGGTGGGGATGGTGTAAGGAGCAGCATCAGTTGTCCTTTGCATTTGTTATGCTCTCCTTTCGCTCTGGCACAAGTTTGGCATTGCCCCACCCATTGGCCCACGTCTCTGGACATACCTTCCCACCAAAACTGCTGTTGGATCAATTGTAAGTTTTTCCTATAACCAGGGTGACCAGCCATCACTGCATCATGACACCAGTTGAACGCCTTCAACGGCAGAGCATGTAAATGTAAATTGTAAATTGATACTTGTATAGCGCACTACTCGCCCGCAAGGGTCTCAAGGCGCTTGTACGAATACCGCTGTGGAACCCATCCTGGCTTTCCCTGTGAGGCGTCCACTCCTGGGCACCCCCAAGGAGGAGGCCAGGCATCTTTAGCGTTGTGGGGGCCGTTGTGGAGATTAAGCAAGCTATTGCCCAGAGTTGCAGAGTGGGACTCCATGATTGGAATAGGCACGAGGCGAGAATTATCAGGTCCGTGGAATTTTTGAGCCCAAGACCCGCCGAGGCGGGGAATTGCACCCTGGTCCCGGGCTAGACCTCTGCATCAGGGTCTGCCGCTCTAACCATTGAGCCACACTTCTCCGCATGAATAGGCAAATACAGTTTGTTATCATACATAGGTATTCCATGCTTGAGCAATCGATGGATGTCTTGGCCGGCCCACTGTTGCCACTGATTCTGTGATTTGTGTGTTCTGACTTGATCAAGAAATTGTTCCACGGTAACCACACATAGGACTCTTTCCGGACTCACAATGGCATTCGGGGTTTCCTGCCGTGGTATCGTATCCTCCACCTGTCTGGACAAGGAGTCTGCTTTGCTGTTGTCAAACCCAGGCCGAAAAGTAATCAAGAAATCACATTCCGCAAAGAACAACATCCACCGCATTTGTTTCTGCGATAGATGTCTTGCGGTTTTCATAAACTGGAGGTTTCAGTGATCAGAGTATATGGTAATGGTGTGAAGGGCCCCCCAAAGTTACTGTCTCCATTCCTAGAAAGCCTGTTTTATGGCCAGCAGTTTTTTTTCGGACACCGTATAAATAATCTCTGCGGGGTTTCGTTTTTTAGAAAGAAAAGCCACCGGATGTAGCTGTCCAGTGAATTTATCTTTCTGAGACAATACCGCTCCGATTGCTCCATCCGAGGCGTCAGCTTCTACCACAAACGGGATGTCTGTTTGTGGATGTCGCAAGATGGGTGCGGTACAGAAGGCCTGTTTCATTAAGGCAAAGGCCTCTGAGGCTTCGGTCGTCCAGAGAAAAGGAGTTCCTTACCTCAATAACCTGGTTATGGGGGATGCCAACTGTGAAAAATGCGAGGTAAATCTCCGATAATAATCTGGAGAACCCCAAAAAACACTGTACATCCCTGACATTCTTAGGTACAGGCCAGTTCTGTACTGCTTCAATTTTTTGCCCAGCCATACCGAACCCATGAGGACTCAAAATCACACCCAGGAATTCCACTTCAGTATCACTGAACTCACATTTACTGAGCTTGCAAAACAAACTGTTTTCCTGTAGTCGTTTAAGAATCAGGACTACATGGCTAATATGCTGTTCTACTGAGACAGAATAGACCAGTATGTGTTCGATGTACACGATAACAAAACGGTCTATGTAATCCTTCAGCACATTGTTGAGAAAGTACCGGAATGCTGCCGGGCTGTTACAAGGCCCAAATGGCATTACCAGATACTCGGACAACGCATACCGTGTTTTGAACGCAGTCTTCCACTCATCTCCTTCGCGGATCCGCACCAGATGATAGGCCCCTCTTAGATCGAGACAGGTGTAAATTTAGGCCTCCCTCACCTGATCCAGAAAAACAGAGATGAGTGGAAGAGGGTATCGTTTTTTTATGGTATTCTTATTCAACATGCAATAATCAATACAAGTTCTCAACTCGCAGTTGGCTTTTAACGTGAAGAAAAGAGGGGAAGCGGCTGGAGAACCAGAAGGACGAATGAAGCCTATGAAACAAAAGTGATCCAGATATTCCCGCAAGTGTTTGGTCTCTGGATCTGACAAAGCATAGACCTTGCATGAAGGAATGGGAGCCCCTTCCACCAGATCAATACGTCAGCGTGATGTGGAGGTAAATTTTCGGCTTTCACCTCACAGAAAACCTCACTGTACAACCCGTATTCTGCGGGCAATGCCATTTCTTTCTCCTCCGCGGTAGCGATCTGATACCCCTGGTCTAGAGCCAAGACGTGGGAATTGTTGTTTTTCATGCAAGTAGCCACGCACTCTGCTGAGTCGAAACTAATAGTTTTCAACCTCCAATCCATGGTGGGATTGTATTGCCATAGCCAAGGCATACCTAAAATCACCACGTAATGTGGGGCCTCAATGATATTCAAGGAGATATCCTCCACATGATCATGCGGTACACCCTTGAGGATCAATTCCATTATCTCAGTGTGTTCCGTGATGGGACCTGATTTCAAAGGACTTCCATCCACTGCTAGCACTTTCTCTGGTTTGTCACTGGGTACCCTGACCAGCCCAGGCGTTACACTAAATCACAATCAATAAAATTACTAGTGGCCCCCGAATCGATCATGGTCCAAACCTGATGTGCCTGTTGACCTGTCTTAAGGATCATGGATAGTACTATATGGGATTCTGTACTTCTTATTTCCGGGACTGCTAGGGATGGCAGTTTCCACTCCTTTTCTAAGGACTTTACCCCAGGAGCCTCTGTCATGATGGTATCTCTCTTGCCGGGAACCTCTATAGACGTGATAGCAACTTGCTTAACTGGGAAAAAGGGGCCCCTTCTTTTGGGTTTTACTGTACAGTCCCTCACGTAGTGACCCTTCTTACTGCAATACATACAGAGGCCTTGTGCCTGACGGCTCTCTCTCTCTGCTTTGGATAACGGTGGTCGAACTGCACCCACATCCATGGGTTCAACTCCTGTTTCCTTCAAGGAATGAGAGGAACAGCTTTCTGGGTCCATTCCAACCATCACTCTCTCTACTCTTCTGCGTTCTCCACCCCTCTCAGATAGCCTATGATCCAGTCGCAGTGTGAGATTAATCAGGTCAGTACAGGTGGTGGGTTGCGGATCTATTTGGGCCTACACGTCCTTCATTTCGTCCTTCAATCCCTGGTAGTACAGAGACATTAGTTTCTCTTCTGTCCAAGCTGTTTCGACTACCAGCCGATTGACAGCCGTCATGTACGTTACAAGGTCTTTTCTACCCTGACGTAGTTCCAACAGTTCCCTATCTGCACTTAGCGTAGTGACACGACTGTCAAATACCCTTTCAAATTCCCTCCGGAATGTGGCCCAATCGGAGAGCATCGGATCATCATTCCTAACCAGAGGAAGAGGCCAATTGGCTGCGTCCCCTGTCAGGAATGATATAGCGAAAGCCACCCTAGACAAGTTAGTGGGGAAAGATGCAGGTTGACAGGAAACATGAAGGGTTATTTGCGTTAGAAAGGTTTGGATCTTTTGGGGAGCACCAGCATACCTCTCAGGACTGGCTAATGGAATCGGTGGGGGAACCGTCACCTGTATTTGGGGAGTGCTTGCAGATGCATCTAAAGGGTTCTTAGCCTGCCTATCTAGCTTCTCTTTTAATGCTGCTGTTTCTACACGAGAAGTAGCCAGTTCCTGCTGCACTAAGACTAAGGCCTGCAAAACATCGTCTAAGGACACCATACCCGAAAATGACCCTGATCGGGAGGAGGTTGTAATTCGTGGGTACGTGATTCTGTAACATCCACCTTGCTCCTGAGGATCAGAGTGATGCTCAATAGGGGTCCAGCTCCTGATTTCCCCACACTCTGACTAATAACAGTACACAGAGTATAGAGGCGATCAAACGAGGGGTAGGGATAGGGTAGGTGCAGCAGTGGAAAGGGAAACCTGTAACAAAAAAGCATAACATTTATACTGTACATATATCCTAACTACATACATTATTATCTCACTAGAGCCAAAGCAATACCTTGTTAGGTTCCTCCCTGAAATGTCTTCCTGAATGATCTTGAAAGATACCTCTCTTATTGCCAGGAGAATAATGCCACCTAGAAACCAAAGTCCTTGCATTAATACTAAACAATAACGCCATACATTCGATATATGTATTTGGCTACACATCCATACTCACTTCCACACCCCATTGTATTCCAGAAGAAAACAAAAATGCAAGCAAAAAAAAATGAAAGTTTCCAGAAGTTCTTAGCATACATCCAACAGGATGTTGGGTAAACTCCACTCCGGGTTTTCACAAGTTCAACAGCAACCAGAAATGCCCAGCAGAACCACAAGCTCCTCCTGGCACAAGAACAAAGTTAGGAACTACAAATATAGGACCATCATGAGAGAATTCACAAAACAAAGTACATTTTAAAGGCTTTACCAGGACAGAAGGTCGAACGAGGGAAACAGCCTTTTTTCCTTCACCTTCAACGGAGAATCCGCATTACACTGTCCAGGGTCTCCGGAAGGTTAATCGAGGTTTAGCCCACACCACTGCCACAGGAAACAACAGTTGGGGAGCCTGCCGCAGCCGCGAGCCGGTAGAGGAGATGATAAACGTGAGACGCGAGAAACACAACGCCTCAGCCGAGCCTCGTAATCCTTGCGACTAGTCTCTTCCTTAAAGACAGGAAGCACTGGAATAAAACAGAATGTCGCACAGAGGCAAACAGAGCAGCCACTCTGTTACCGGTACCATCCAGAATCATGTACAACTCTCCAATGCATTTGTATGTGAATTAAGGAACTCAGACTTTCCCCATATGTCGTTCTGGGAAACGTAGTTCGGGGCTTGCGCCTCGCAATGTAGGCGTCGTATGAGTCAATCCCTGACACCCATTGGGCAAGTTGTCCCTCGACTCCTTGGGTGATGGCTGGAGTATCGTAGCAACGTGTTTCTTTCACTATTTTTCCTATATAGTGTGGTATGGAGTAGTCCATCTTCTTCTTTGATTTTTATATGTTGGAAATGTATGGTCCTGTTGTTATATTCAAGGGAGAACTGGATGTCACTTGATATTGTATTCAGCCAAAAATGGAAATTATTTAGGGTCTCTTCAGTACCTGTCCGTATCATCAACACATCATTAATGTGCTGTCTCCACAGCCCTTTGTTGTTATCGAATGGATTGTTAGTATTGAATATATGGCTCTTTTAATAGAGGGCCATATATAGAATTGCCAGATCTGGTGCGAAACCTGCTCCCATGGACACCCCGTTGGTCTGGCTAAAATAACTACCTTGAAAGAAGAAAAAGTTTCTGGTCATAGCGATCTCAAGGAGATATATTATGAAATCAGTAGGGACCTGTACAGGTCGAGGTCTTTTATCCAGTACTTCTTTTATCACATCCAGTGTTGTTTTTTGGGGAATACTAGAGTAAAGTGAAGTTATAGCAATTGTCACTAAAAGCTATTCAGATGGATTAAACGCCAGGTTGTCCATTAATTTTATGGTTTCCATAGTGTACCTTAGAGAGGCCACTGTGGATTCTGAATTTGGTTCAGAAAAATAGCTATGTATTTACAAGGAGGTTCAAGTATTGAACCACATAGGGAGACTATTGGTCTCCCTAGTGGCTTTTCCACATTTTTATGGATCTTGGGCAAGGTGTACGGTCAGCAATCTGGGCTGTTTCTTGTTCAGAAACTCATGTCCTAGTTCAGTGAGAAAACCTTGCTTGAGACCTCGATTGGTTACTCTCTTAATGGATTCTGAAATCCCTACAGTGGGATCACCTTTCAGTTTTTTATAGTTAGCCTCAACCTTCAACTGGGATAGGATCTCTGTTTTATAGTAAGCTGTGTTCGGCTCAACTATCACCCACCCAGCTGATTTGATCACAATGTCCTTATTGATTTTTTGCAATTCTAGGGCTTCTCGTTCCATTTTGGATGTATTGTATTTCACATATTCTTTTTTGGAAACACGATTCATCACATCTGTCAATACTACTTGTTCTTAGGCAAGTACTTAGTGAGACATGAGATGAGAAGACCGCACAAAATTTGAAGGTGGTCTCAGTACGGTGTTGGATAATTGGGGCCTTGGTGGGATTTTGTTAAAATAATATCTCAAGTGTAGTTTTCAAAATAATTCATGCAATTCCATCTTGAGATTGAACGTGTTGGGTAAGGCAGTGGGTACGAAAGAGAGGCCTTTACATAAAATATGTTCTTCATTTTGTGTCAGGTTGTGACCTCAAAGGTTTACAAGCAGATTCAACAGACTTCTGTCAGGATCCTCATTTTGTGTCAGAGTGTAGCTATGGACATTTTTCATTGGATTCAACTGACTAATGTTAAGATTAGGAGGGTCTACCATCGGTAGTATTGTCATCATGTTTGGATCTCTCTATGTGTCTCCTGGGGGAATCTCACTTGTTTCCTCCCTCTGTTTCTGGGCCTCCCCATCCTTGATCTCTGCCCCTCTCATTGTTTCATGGTTGGCCCCTCCCTCCCTGTGAGGGGTCCATTGGCCGTCCCCTAAAAGAAGGCCCTGCTGTTGCCCTTGATAGATGTAGTTCTGATCAAAACCTCCTGCACTGGTACTGGGTATGTCTGTGTCAGATTCACTAGCAATTGAAGAGTCAGAAAAAGCTGTGTATCTAGTGTATCCTCCCCTACCCTGGTGGTGTATCTAGCCCGAGTTTCTTGTTTGTAGTATTCCTCATGTAGATAAGGGTAAATCATCTTTTTGTCATAGTACTTGATATCTCTGGCTAGTCTCCCAAGTTAATTGCTTTTTGTTGTAGTGTCAAACTCCCTGATAGTTCTTTCAAGATATTCCAATGCCTCTTTCACATTGACTAAAGCTTTATCATCTAGGATCTCCTTCTTCGGATCTGCTATTTCTTTCAAGAGTTTCTGGACCTCCTCCAGTGCCGTTTCTACCCCCTGGAGCATCCAATGCCTGGAGCAGTTATTGGCCGCAAAGCTAAAATGATTTTTGAATTTGTTAATGATATTAAATATGTGGAGGTAGAGCTCAGACTAACCACCAGCTCTGTCCTTACTGCATGATTTGATCTTTCTACCTTTCATTTTTCTTCTATGAGACGTTATCCTTCTTTACATCTATAATGGCTTTATTCCCGTCACTTGGTTTACATGCCCTTATTTTGGATATTCTGATTAGATACTGGGGTCATCTCAAAGAGAGACTTCCTTTCAGAAGACTCATAATGAAACTGACGTGCACGTGTTTGCGTGCACCCGACACTCCATAACTTCTGGCATACCGCATGTTCAGGTTTCCGAACTAACAGCCGGGCCGGATGATCTTGAGAAGTGAGCAGCAGATATAGTAAGCTCCTCCGTGATTAACTGCAACAATGTTGTAGTTTTTAACCAGCCGCCAGGAAACGGACAGGTGCTTTACTCTTCGTTTTACTCCCAGAAACCATTATGATTTGATTGTTACTTTGCCAACACGCTGAAATTGGTTTCCACATTAAGGCCCAATTCTGATCTCGCTAGGAAAGCACGCCATACGACTTGAATCAGGAGGGCTTTCCTAGCGGAATGCGCTGTGCGAGTCCGACCGAACGTGTACGATGCAGCTGTATTCTGAGGGACTCGGTTTGCTCAGACTCCCATTGAACTCTGTGGGAGCCTGTATACTGATGCATACATAGGCTCCCATAGCAAAAAGGAGGTGGGTGGGCATCCCATGTTGCCCATCAAACTGTGCATGCTTGGATCAGGTGGACCCATGCACACCCCCCCTGCAACTAATTCAGAGGGCTCCAGGTGTAGGAGTGCCTGCTCTGGCCCCCTGAAGTCCGGTACGACAACTGTTTCATCACGCTGAGACCTTTTACTCGCTCGTTCGTAAGCCGGGTCCATCGAGCGGCATGGTTCAGCTCCGGATGAGTCGGACGGACAGATTTGGGTTCGGAAAAGATACGGTCGGAGCGGACGAGAACTTCGCATCATACTTGGTCACATAGAATGGGGTATGATTCGGACGTAAACAGTGGCTCCAAATCGGATTTGGTCATTCCGGATCCTATCAGGAGCCCTTCCTACCGAGATCAGAATTAAGCCCTAAGAGCGAAAAGGGTGAGTTAACCCGCATGGTTATACTGTTTCTTGAGTTTCTTTACATACGCACACATACTGAGGCATCCTTGTTATGTCTTTTCATTTACAGCCTGCTCTAATCAGCTTTTGCATCAATTGGCATTTTAATTTGGGAATCAGATACCGAGTAAGCTGAATCCTTCTGATCAGCTATTTATGGTGAGGTAGGTTTCCCCACATGACTTTGAGATACGTTTTTAAACCTAAATCAAGTTAACAATGACTAATTGCCATCATTTTGTAACTCCAGATTGAAGTTGTGTAGTAATTGGACCATAAGCCTTCGGCTATGAGAAAAGGGTGTATCTAGGTTGAACCCCTTCATCCACCAACAGTGCGGAGGCACCAATTTAGGTTAGTGGTTTTCTTGTATGTTTAGCAATGCGAGTAAGCTCTTATTCAAACTGCTCCTACTGCTTAATGATTAGTGTGTCTTTTTCAGGTTGCCCTATAATTTCTTATTTACCATCCTGATGAAGATCCGCATGCAAGGGCTGTACTCACCTCACAGTCTGGTCGAAACAGCAACAATAATCTTTTAGCTTGGATTAAATATAACCGTCCCCATGAGTGGTGAGTTATAATTCAGCTACCTCCTGTTCAGGAATAAGGACTTTCAATATTTAACAAGGAAATCAATCATTTCAGACAGTCTACTGAATTTAGCTAATTTGAGTTTTCTTAGCCATTGGTGAAAATCATAAATACATCGATTTTTTAATTTTATATATATATATATATATTTTTTCTTTTATCTTTATTTCGACAAAAAAAGTCATAAAATAACACAGCATAAAACAGTTAAAATAGTACAGTAAAAAGTTAAAAACAGAATTAATAAAACCATTCCACAGTAGTAACTTGTTCTAGTACATATCAGTTTGTCGCTCATGCCCAGCTAAGATTGGAATCCCAGCTCCAAGACAGTTCTGTAGGTGTGTTCTCTTTGTCCTAGTTTATAGGTTAACCAGAAGTTGCCTTCTACTATTCCACATTGCTGCTAGGAACTTAGTGACAACAAAAACCACAACTGGTGCAAGATCCGATTTTAAAATTCTGAATGCACGTATACAGTGCGTTATCCCCAAGGTTTTACAAATCGGGATGACCCACCTCCGTCTCGGGTTCAGATATGCAGGACAAAAGAAAACAACATGCACCTCATTTTCTAGGTCTGCGGTGCATCCTGGACAGTTTTTGGGGGATAGTGCACACCACTTGGACGTAAGTGATCTTAAGGATAGCTAACCGTTCCGCCATTGGAGAAAGAGCTTCCTCGAGACAGCCGGGGTAATGTCATCTAGGACATGCTCAAAGTAGTAAGAATCTTTGGTCAATAAAAATGTAGCTGCGGGAGTGCCCGACTGGGCGCTAGACAGTAAAAGAGCCCTTTTGTTATTCCGGTACAGCTGGACCAGTTGTTTCCATGAAATTCCAGCACAAGTATGCTCCGGATCTGACCATATTGATGCAAGGCCAAGCTTCTCGAGTTCCTCTCTAAAATGCTTGAACCAGGGAAGTTTACCCACATTAGGCAGCCCGAGAATTTCAATTAACTCTTGCCTATGTTCGTTCAGCTCTGGGGTAACCCAGAGTCTCCTCCAGAAAGTTAGAGGTCTGAGGGCCAGTTCTTCTTCAATAGGTCTAAGGCCAAGGTCAAGTCTTAGCGGCACCAGTGGAGTACTCAGGGGCAGGGCTACCAGCTTCCTTAGAAATCTATTCTCCGCGACAGCGATTGCTGGACCGCTCTTGTAGCCCCACAGCTCTGCCCCGTAGGACACTGCCCCACGCAATTTATACATTTCCAGTGGTGGTCCAATTGGCCTAAATGATGATTTACTTAAGAGTTTCAAAATACCCCCAGCTATCTGGGTCAACTTAAGTTGCGATTTCAGCTGATGCTGGACCCAAGTCAATGATTCATTAAGGGTAAGCCCTAAGTATTCAAAGGTGTGTACCCTTTCTAACCTGACTCCATCTATGACAGGGTTTGGGCGTGTTGTTGCGGTGGGATTAGAAATCATAAATTTGGTTTTTAAGGTGTTTATTTCCAAACCCCGCTCTTGACAAAAGGAGACAAACCCATCCAAGACTCGCTGAATACCCATGGGTGTTTAAGAAAGTAAAAGAGTATCGTCCGCGAACATGATCGCGGCGATCCGGGATCCTGCAAGCCTTGGAGCGTCGCTATCTGGAACCCCATCCAGGTGTGCGATTACCCCGTTGACATAGAGGCAAAACAGGGTAGGTGCCAAGACGCACCCCTGTCGTACCCCCAAAACATGGGACAGAGACTGCTCTATTGGCTGTGACTGAGGAGGCGAGACGGATCTTGGATCGGGGGGGGGGGGGTCAGTGGCAGTGATCCTCCTCGATCTGAGTGCCGCTTTTGATACGGTACATCATAAAATTCTGATGAACCGTCTCGCCGACCTAGGAGTGTTCCGAGAAGCCCTGGTTTGGTTCAAGTCTTTTTTATATGATAGAACCTTCCAGGTCTTTGAAGGCGCATCCGTTTCATCGAGCAGGCCTCTGGGTGTGGAGTTCCTCAGGGTTCATCATTGAGCCCTACGCTCTTCAATGCATATATGAGGCCGCTGGCTGGGATTGTTCGTCCGCATGGTATTAACATAATTTCCTATGCGGACGACACCCAGCTGGTGGTCTCCCTTGCGCAGAAGAGTGGCCTCCAATCACTGCCCAATTTAGCAGTGTGTTTGGAGGAGGTGAGGAGCTGGATGATGAGCTCATGTCTGAAGCTCAACGACGATAAGACCGAGCTCATGCTCTTGGGCCCGGCGGCCCCCTCTACCTTGGAGCTGCTATGGCCCGCGAGCATGGGAGCGGCCCCTGCCCCCAGAGATAACATCAAAAGTCTGGGTCGTATGGCTAGATAAGTCGCTGAGCTTCAATACACAGGCCACCAAGGTGGCAGCCACCTGCTTTGGCCTCCTCAGGGTGATTAAAAAAATTCTTCCCCTTCTTCCATTTGAGGCCAGGCGGATAATTATACAGGGCCTTGTTCAATCCCGCCTAGATTTTAATAACGCCCTTTATCTTGGAGCACCGGACTACACCCTGCAAAAACTTCAGCGCACCCAAAATTGTGCTGCTCGTGCGCTACTTGGAGTCCCACGAAGAACTTCAATAAAAGCTGGGCTAGGAACGTTGCACTGGCTGCTTGTCAGGGGCAGAGTAAAGTTTAAAGCTCTGTGTATCGCTCATCAGGCTCTCTGGAAAATGGGCCCAGAAATCAACTACTCCTTGATTTCCCCTTACCTGCCCAACAAGGAGCTTCGTTCCTCGTCTGCATCTCTGGCCAAGATTCCAAGAATCTTTAGAGCCAGAGCGGGAGGACGTTCCTTCTCTTATAATGTATCAAGATTATGGAACACCCTCCCTCTGCACATGAGAAGCAACCCCAACGTAACCAGTTTCCTATACGCAGCCCTTTTTAATTTAATCAGTGCTCTATTATGGTTTTGTTTCAGTGCACTGAAAAGCTCTAGTTTCGCCCTTTTGCATGCTGGGTTAAACCAGGTAGGTTTGTTGCCTGGCTTTTTCCCTTTTCCCACGGGATTTAGGGTCTCAGCTAAGCTAGTGGTCAGTTCCTGATTCAGGGCCCGAGCTTAGCGAATACCGGCGGGGAGGTGACCTCAGAGGTTAGGGCCGCGACAGCTTCCAGTGCTGTGGCCACTTGGGCATATATCTCAACCACTAACTCTGGACGGGTTACTGCTTTGTCCCATCTAATTCTTCGTCTATTACTGGAGAGGAGTGCCCAGTTATCTGCTCCACACCCTCTCTTCAGACTATCTTTAGAGAGAACAGGAGAAAGAAAATCTATGATTAAGGGGTTATGGTCGCTTTCGGCCCTTGCTTCCACCTTAAAGTCAATGACCTTGTGCCAGGCACAGGTCTCGACAAATATATAATCCTGGCGAGCCTCTTGGCTTAATTATATTTTACTTCTTTTCCCTTTCTGATCACTTTGCACATGAGCACTTCTATAAACACTTCTGTTTGCACTTTCTTTGGAGCAATCATGATAAGAATGACTCTCTAAAAATGTATATATTAAAAAAAGAATAAGAAATATAAAAGTTTGTTTTACGATTTCAAACAGCTTTAAGTGTGATTTGTTCAATGTGTCTCTCACACACCTACATTACAAATATGTAGTTGTATATTGTATTTCTTATCTAAATCAACGCCAGTAGGGCCACATTGTTATGTGTACAGGTTGCCCTACAGTGTAGCACTCGGGCAGTGCTGAGTGACAATATCTCAGACACAATTTGGAGGCCAGTCCAGAGGTACTAGTCTCCTATTTGCATTACATGACTCAGACTGGTTCACTATAGAAAGAGGAACGCTGCTGAAATTACCAGAAAATGGTGTCCATAGTCCTTACTAGCGAACATTATGTTCAACTTTCAAACATCCTGTGTAATTACTAGACACGGTGTTCGCCCTACCTCAGGCAGACAGTCAAGAGGTCTACACTGGCTATTGAAATGTAATTCTAAAACTGGATGTGAAATTTTTTGCACATACAACCTATGGTCATCCTTTACTTCCTCTTTGCTAATTAAGAATTTTTAAAATGTTTTTGGCCTTAAAATATCAACATGGTCTTAAATAAAGTCCTTCTTTGCCGATGCAATTTAGAAGCACTCTGCAGGGAAAGGAAGTGGCAAATAAGGCTTGTCTCTTACTTGTTAACAACAACTTCAAAGTGTGGGAGTGCTGTATTACCTTACCACAAAGAGGATCCAAGGCTTGTCAGATGCTCATTAGAATTGTATCACGCAAAGCCTATAGAGCATAGTGCGTGTCTGAATCCCGTTAATGCTTTGAAAGTACCTCATGTGTTTCTCAGAAGCATTCTTGGTATCAATATGGATATCAACAACATTTATTTCATATTTGAGTGCAAGCCAGAGCCTTTTCACCTCTACCTTAGCAGAGAGATTAATAATGAATTGTTAAAAGGTTTTATCTAGGACCCCGATAAATATTGTGACCTCATGCCCCTATACGGATATAATCAATACATATCCCTATAATGGCATAACGATCAGAGCCATATTTCAGTAACTCGTCTCTGCAGCTCATGACAGTCCATGACACAGCAGAAGCCACTTCCTTAGATTCCTAGATAGCACACCGAGTTCTTTCGCCATCTCAAACCCCCCACTGTGCATGCTTGGATCAGGTGGACCCATGCACACCCCCCCTGCAACTAATTCAGAGGGCTCCAGGTGTAGGAGTGCCTGCTCTGGCCCCCTGAAGTCCGGTACGACAACTGTTTCATCACGCTGAAACCTTTTACTCGCTCGTTCGTAAGCTGGGTCCATCGAGCGGCATGGTTCAGCTCCAGATGAGTCGGACGGACAGATTTGGGTTCGGAAAAGATACGGTCGGAGCAGACGAGAACTTCGCATCATACTTGGTCACTTAGAATGGGGTATGATTCGGACGTAAACTTTGGCTCCAAATTGGATTTGGTCATTCCGGATCCTATCAGGAGCCCTTCCTACCGAGATCGGAATTAAGCCCTAAGAGCGAAAAGGGTGAGTTAACCCGCATGGTTATACTGTTTCTTGAGTTTCTTTGCATACACACACATACTGAGGCATCCTTGTTATGTCTTTTCATTTACAGCCTTCTCTAATCAGCTTTTGCATCAATTGACATTTTAATTTGGGAATCAGATACCGAGTAAGCTGAATCCTTCCGATCAGCTATTTATGGTGAGGTAGGTTTCCCCACATGACTTTGAGATACGTTTTTAAACCTAAATCAAGTTAACAATGACTAATTGCCATCATTTTGTAACTCCAGATTGAAGTTGTGTACTAATTGGACCATAAGCCTTCGGCTATGAGAAAAGGGTCGTATCTAGGTTGAACCCCTTCATCCACCAACAGTGCAGAGGCACCAATTTAGGTTAGTGGTTTTCTTGTATGTTTAGCAATGCGAGTAAGCTCTTATTCAAACTGCTCCTACTGCTAATAATTAGTGTGTCTTTTTCAGGTTGCCCTATAATTTCTTATTTACCATCCTGATGAAGATCCGTATGCAAGGGCTGTACTCACCTCACAGTCTGGTCGAAACAGCAACAATAATCTTTTAGCTTGGATTAAATATAACCGTCCCCATGAGTGGTGAGTTATAATTCAGCTACCTCCTGTTCAGGAATAAGGACTTTCAATATTTAACAAAGAAATCAATCATTTCAGACAGCCCATTGAATTTAGCTAATTTGAGTTTTCTTAGCCATTGGTGAAAATCATAAATACATCGATTTTTTTAATTTTATATATATATATATATTTTTTTTCTTTTATCTTTATTTCGACAAAAAAAGTCATAAAATAACACAGCATAAAACAGTTAAAATAGTACAGTAAAAAGTTAAAAACAGAATTAAT
Organism: Lissotriton vulgaris; assembly: GCF_964263255.1. Classification (NCBI taxonomy): domain Eukaryota; kingdom Metazoa; phylum Chordata; class Amphibia; order Caudata; family Salamandridae; genus Lissotriton; species Lissotriton vulgaris. The sequence goes on from NC_141694.1 coordinate 1,123,199,536, forward strand.
AAAACCATTCCACAGTAGTAACTTGTTCTAGTAAATATCAGTTTGTCGCTCATGCCCAGCTAAGATTGGAATCCCAGCTCCAAGACAGTTCTGTAGGTGTGTTCTCTTTGTCCTAGTTTATAGGTTAACCAGAAGTTGCCTTCTACTATTCCACATTGCTGCTAGGAACTTAGTGACAGCAAAAACCACAACTGGTGCAAGATCCGATTTTAAAATTCTGAATGCACGTATACAGTGCGTTATCCCCAAGGTTTTACAAATCGGGATGACCCACCTCCGTCTCGGGTTCAGATATGCAGGACAAAAGAAAACAACATGCACCTCATTTTCTAGGTCTGCGGTGCATCCTGGACAGTTTTTGGGGGATAGTGCACACCACTTGGACGTAAGTGATCTTAAGGATAGCTAACCGTTCCGCCATTGGAGAAAGAGCTTCCTCGAGACAGCCGGGGTAATGTCATCTAGGACATGCTCAAAGTAGTAAGAATCTTTGGTCAATAAAAATGTAGCTGCTGGAGTGCCCGACTGGGCGCTAGACAGTAAAAGAGCCCTTTTGTTATTCTGGTACAGCTGGACCAGTTGTTTCCATGAAATTCCAGCACAAGTATGCTCCGGATCTGACCATATTGATGCAAGGCCAAGCTTCTCGAGTTCCTCTCTAAAATGCTTGAACCAGGGAAGTTTACCCACATTAGGCAGCCCGAGAATTTCAATTAACTCTTGCCTATGTTCGTTCAGCTCTGGGGTAACCCAGAGTCTCCTCCAGAAAGTTAGAGGTCTGAGGGCCAGTTCTTCTTCAATAGGTCTAAGGCCAATGTCAAGTCTTAGCGGCACCAGTGGAGTACTCAGGGGCAGGGCTACCAGCTTCCTTAGAAATCTGTTCTCCGCGACAGCGATTGCTGGACCGCTCTTGTAGCCCCACAGCTCGGCCCCGTAGGACACTGCCCCACGCAATTTATACATTTCCAGTGGTGGTCCAATTGGCCTAAATGATGATTTACTTAAGAGTTTCAAAATACCCCCAGCTATCTGGGTCAACTTAAGTTGCGATTTCAGCTGATGCTGGACCCAAGTCAATGATTCATTAAGGCTAAGCCCTAAGTATTCAAAGGTGTGTACCCTTTCTAACCTGACTCCATCTATGACAGGGTTTGGGCGTGTTGTTGCGGTGGGATTAGAAATCATAAATTTGGTTTTTAAGGTGTTTATTTCCAAACCCCGCTCTTGACAAAAGGAGACAAACCCATCCAAGACTCGCTGAATACCCATGGGTGTTTAAGAAAGTAAAAGAGTATCGTCCGCGAACATAATCGCGGCGATCCGTGATCCTGCAAGCCTTGGAGCGTCGCTATCTGGAACCCCATCCAGGTGTGCGATTACCCCGTTGACATAGAGGCAAAACAGGGTAGGTGCCAAGACGCACCCCTGTCGTACCCCCCTGTCAACGGGGAATCGAGCTGTCAATGAACCATCGCTACCAGACCTAACCTGTGCAAAGTTCTCAGCGTGGAGTCGGATTATCATATTCAGGAGTAGAGGTGGAATACCAAGCTCCCCGAGTACCGTCCACAGCTTTAGACGTGGGACCAGATCAAATCCCGCACGTAGATCGACGAAAACAGTGTATAGTGACCCTCCCCTGATCTTAACTGTCTTCCAGTAAAGCATATATAAACGAAAGATCTGATCCCTGGTGGAGACATTCTTCCTGAATCCTGCCTGGAAAGGGCTCAGGACAGAATGCTCCTCAATCCAGTCTAAGAGACGGTTTAAGATCAGCCTTGCAAAGAGCTTTTGGGGCACGTCAATAAGGCTGATTGGCCTGTAGTTGGCTGGGAGCAGAGGTGAGCCCTTCTTAAAAATAGGGAGAAGCACATTAATACCATCCTGACGAAGTTCCTCGAGGAAAATCATCTCCTCGATGCTTCCCAGACGGGCTTTCGCCCAAAACATGGGACAGAGACTGCTCTATTGGCTGTGACTGAGGAGGCGAGACGGATCTTGGATCGGGGGGGGGGGGGGGGTCAGTGGCAGTGATCCTCCTCGATCTGAGTGCCGCTTTTGATACGGTACATCATAAAATTCTGATGAACCGTCTCGCCGACCTAAGAGTGTCCGGAGAAGCCCTGGTTTGGTTCAAGTCTTTTTTATATGATAGAACCTTCCAGGTCTTTGAAGGCGCATCCGTTTCATCGAGCAGGCCTCTGGGGTGTGGAGTTCCTCAGGGTTCATCATTGAGCCCTACGCTCTTCAATGCATATATGAGGCCGCTGGCTGGGATTGTTCGTCCGCATGGTATTAACATCATTTCCTATGCGGACGACACCCAGCTGGTGGTCTCCCTTGTGCAGAAGAGTGGCCTCCAATCACTGCCCAATTTAGCAGTGTGTTTGGAGGAGGTGAGGAGCTGGATGATGAGCTCATGTCTGAAGCTCAACGACGATAAGACCGAGCTGATGCTCTTGGGCCCGGTGGCCCCCTCTACCTTGGAGCTGCTATGGCCCGCGAGCATGGGAGCGTCCCCTGCCCCCAGAGATAACATCAAAAGTCTGGGGGTATGGCTAGATAAGTCGCCGAGCTTCAATACTCAGGCCACCAAGGTGGCAGCCACCTGCTTTGGCCTCCTCAGGGTGATAAAAAAAATTCTTCCCCTTCTTCCATTTGAGGCCAGGCAGATAATTATACAGGGGCCTCGTTCAATCCCGCCTGGATTTTAATAACGCCCTTTATCTTGGAGCACCGGACTACACCCTGCAAAAACTTCAGCGCACCCAAAATTGTGCTGCTCGTGCGCTACTTGGAGTCCCACGAAGAACTTCAATAAAAGCTGGGCTAAGAACGTTGCACTGACTGCTTGTCAGGGACAGAGTAAAGTTTAAAGCTCTGTGTATCGCTCATCAGGCTCTCTGGAAAATGGGCCCAGAAATCAACTGCTCCTTGATTTCCCCTTACCTGCCCAACAAGGAGCTTCGTTCCTCGTCTGCATCTCTGGCCAAGATTCCAAGAATCTTTAGAGACAGAGCAGGAGGACGTTCCTTCTCTTATAATGTTTCAAGATTATGGAACACCCTCCCTCTGCACATGAGAAGCAACTCCAACTTAACCAGTTTCCTATACGCAGCCCTTTTTACTTTAATCAGTGCTCTATTATGGTTTTGTTTCAGTGCACTGAAAAGCTCTAGTTTCGCCCTTTTGCATGCTGGGTTAAACCAGGTAGGTTTGTTGCCTGTTTTTTTTCCTTTTCCCACGGGATTTAGGGTCTCAGCTAAGCTAGTGGTCAGTTCCTGATTCAGGGCCCGAGCTTAGCGAATACCGACGGGGAGGTGACCTCAGAGGTTAGGGCCGCGACAGCTTCCAGTGCTGTGGCCACTTCGGCATATATCTCAACCACTAACTCTGGACGGGTTACTGCTTTGTCCCATCTAATTCTTCGTCTATTTCTGGAGAGGAGTGCCCAGTTATCTGCTCCACACCCTCTCTTCAGACTATCTTTAGAGAGAACAGGAGAAAGAAAATCTAGGATTAAGGGGTTATGGTCGCTTTCGGCCCTTGCTTCCACCTTAAAGTCAATGACCTTGTGCCAGGCACAGGTCTCGACAAATATATAATCCTGGCGAGCCTCTTGGCTTAATTATATTTTACTTCTTTTCCCTTTCTGATCACTTTGCACATGAGCACTTCTATAAACACTTCTGTTTGCACTTTCTTTGGAGCAATCATGATAAGAATGACTCTCTAAAAATGTATATATTAAAAAAAGAATAAGAAATATAAAAGTTTGTTTTACGATTTCAAACAGCTTTAAGTGTGATTTGTTCAATGTGTCTCTCACACACCTACATTACAAATATGTAGTTGTATATTGTATTTCTTATCTAAATCAACGCCAGTAGGACCACATTGTTATGTGTACAGGTTGCCCTACAGTGTAGCACTCGGGCAGTGCTGAGTGACAATATCTCAGACACAATTTGGAGGCCAGTCCAGAGGTACTAGTCTCCTATTTGCATTACATGACTCAGACTGGTTCACTATAGAAAGAGGAACGCTGCTGAAATTACCAGAAAATGGTGTCCATAGTCCTTACTAGCGAACATTATGTTCAACTTTCAAACATCCTGTGTAATTACTAGACACGGTGTTCGCCCTACCTCAGGCAGACAGTCAAGAGGTCTACACTGGCTATTGAAATGTAATTCTAAAACTGGATGTGAAATTTTTTGCACATACAACCTATGGTCATCCTTTACTTCCTCTTTGCTAATTAAGAATTTTTAAAATGTTTTTGGCCTTAAAATATCAACATGGTCTTAAATAAAGTCCTTCTTTGCCGATGCAATTTAGAAGCACTCTGCAGGGAAAGGAAGTGGCAAATAAGGCTTGCCTCTTACTTGTTAACAACAACTTCAAAGTGTGGGAGTGCTGTATTACCTTACCACATAGAGGATCCAAGGCTTGTCAGATGCTCATTAGAATTGTATCACGCAAAGCCTATAGAGCATAGTGCGTGTCTGAAGCCCGTTAATGCTTTGAAAGTACCTCATGTGTTTCTCAGAAGCATTCTTGGTATCAATATGGATATCAACAACATTTATTTCATATTTGAGTGCAAGCCAGAGCCTTTTCACCTCTACCTTAGCAGAGAGATTAATAATGAATTGTTAAAAGGTTTTATCTAGGACCGCGATAAATATTGTGACCTCATGCCCCTATACGGATATAATCAATACATATCCCTATAATGGCATAACGATCAGAGCCATATTTCAGTAACTCGTCTCTGCAGCTCATGACAGTCCATGACACAGCAGAAGCCACTTCCTTAGATTCCTAGATAGCACACCGAGTTCTTTCGCCATCTCAAACCCCCCAGCAACCTGGGAAAGCCCTGCTTGCTTTGTTTTGATTAGTAATAGAACTCCTGCGAGCACTGTAAGAACGACCAGTTCTTAGTGACATCTTTATTGACGTCTTATGTCCAAAAACTTACGTCAAACTCGGCACCTTTCAGGTATAAATATACCAACGTTGCCTTAAGCAAAGACACGGTGGTGGTGAGTACTGGAGCAGGACAGCTGTCCCTTGCAGAGCCCAGCAGATGCGAGAAGCCCACGGACGCTGCCCCTCCTCCTTGACACGCTGAGAAAGACGCTGTCTTTTCTCCTGCAGAGAAAATCCAGCTCTGGCGTTTTCAGCCTAACCTTGCGGGTAACTGGGATATCGGGTCCTGAGAGGAGATACTAGACCTCCTGCATTCTATTCCAGAGGTACAGTGCTGACTAAACCTTAGAGAGAATTCTTGAAACAAACTCTTGGCAAAATCAACTTAACTTAAACTGTTACTTACTCCCTCCCTTGTATTAGGCTTAGGTCAGGTACACTGGGGTAGGCGTAGTTAGAAGCACCAGTTGAGGTCGTTAGCCAATGTATATATGAATGTATATATTTTATTAATTTTAACCATCTTATGGCTAAGAAACCATATCAATGCTTTTACAGTATTATTTCATAATACTCCTTTTACTGTACGCACTTTTTATAATAACAAGTCTTGCAATTGTGGCAATTCATTTCTCTTGCATGAGAAGGAAGACTGCTCAATAAATAATATCTTTTATTGAAAACGCCCGTCTCTCTATTCTCTGCATCCTGGTGAAAGTAAATCTGCACAACTGACTGAGTGAAATAGCTGTCTATTGTTTCACACGACTCTAGAGATTGACTCTTATTCTGAGGAGCAAAGTTGTCATGTTAATGCGGTTGTCGGAAGCTGAATCCCTTCTTGTCTGAAGCCTGGGAAGCTGATCACTTCCTATTCAGTCAAGAAAGTTTCCAGTGACCTCTGAGCTAGCTGGCGCAAAGCTAAATTAAGTCTAACATAGTCAGTAGAGACCTAGAAGACCGCAGTCCTACCTCTACACTGCTGTTTATGTTATTCTAATGCGCAGGGCCTATAGGGAAAATAGGAACTACACTACATGGCGCCCAACGTTTGGTAAGGCGATAAAACTAACGCAAGACGTTAGAGTAACTCAGTCGTGCTTTTTCACATAGACCCTTTCTCTCGTAAATACTCCAATAGACGTCTGGAGTGGGTGAAAGGTCCGCCGGAACTTAGTAGGAAGAGATTCCTATGTAAAGTTTCTGGTTTAGTCAACGTTGAAGGATACAGTGTTCCAAAATATTGTGCACCTAATCTTTGTTTCCTTGGAAACCTGATCTGCAACAAAAAACCTTTCTGACAGTAAAATGAGTGATGAAGAAAGGGATGCTGCTATATTAGCAAATCAACTTATGGAGGAAGACACGAGTCTCCTACAGACTGACTAGAATGCTATCCTCATTCCGGTCAACATAAGAAAAACTATAACCTTAAAACTTATAGAAAACGGACTGACATCAATTAAGCAAGAAGCTAAAAAACAGGTCAGAGAGATTTTAGATCAACTTGAATACCAAGGGGTAATTGAAACATGCACCTCTCAAATGAACAATCCTTTGTTTCCTGTCTCCAAACCGGACGATTCGTATCGTCTAGTCTTGGACTACAGACACCTTAACTCATGTTGCAAAACATTTGCGGTACAAAATTCACACAGTGCGGCACTAATGAATAACATAGTTCACAAAAAATACAAAACGACATTAGACATATCTAATGGGTTCTTTTGCCAAAATATTGCACCAGAAAGCAGGTACTTGACCGCTTTCTCAATAATGGGGTCACAGAAATTTTCTGTAGGCTCCCACAGGGATTCAAGAACAGCCCAGGACTATTCTCAGCCAGAGTAACAGAGTTACTATAAATATATGATGATGACGCATTATCTTATGTCGATGACATCTATCTCACAGACAACGACTTGGATACTCACTTGAAAAGGGTGAACACCATAATACTTGGGCTCGCAGCAGAGGGTTATAAATTCAACTTTAAAAAGTCACAAATTGCCCATCTAACAGTATTATTTTTAGGATACGAATTATCAAGTGAAGGAAAAAGCCTAGCGGACAACTTCTTAGTGCGCTGTACTCCAAGGACCGAAAACGCTGAAGAACTTACAATCAATTCTAGGCTTCCTGAATTTCGGAAGAACTTACATTCTAAACTACGCAGAAAGGATTAAACCTCTCTACGAATTAATTAAACCTGATTTTAAACCAATCAACTGGACTCAAAAACACACGGAAATTTTGAGATCACTGCAAACAGACATGTTAGCAAAAACAAAATTAATAACACGTGACAATACACGCAACCTTGTAATCCGGGTCATCCCAGGAAGATGCGGATTCACGTACCTGACCTCTAATGAGGGAGAAACGGTACCAATGGCTTACAAATCACATTTGAACACACAAGCAGAAAAAACATTCAGTCTCACAGAAAATACTGTGAAGGCCGTGCAAACTGCTATAGCGAAAGAACGAGAACTAGCACAAGGCAAAAGGATCACTGTTCTCACAGCAGAATCCGCCTTCGAGGCACTATTCAGCCCAGTAAACCTGCCTGCAGTGTCACTGGATCCGAAATGGATACAGTGGGAAAATTCTCTTGCTGCAGAAGACGTGAAATACTATTTCACCCCGCACATGAAAAAACTAAATGATTTAAAATATGAAAAAGAATATCCTCTGCCAACCGAAATTCTCCCTCTAGAACAGTACTCCTGTATAATCTATACAGACAGATTTGTACAGCATTACAATGTAGAAGATAAATCCTACGATGCAGCCTGCGCGATTGTTAAAGGTCGCTGGCTTTGCGGTAAATTCAGACCGAAAATAACAAAAACTGAATCACTGAGAAAATGTTCGGCTCAGCGAGCTGAAATCAGATCTTTAAAGATGGTGCTTGAAAATGCCGAACATGAATTCCCGACACTAATCGTGTGCGATTCGCATTTTTGCGTCAACTCCTACAATAATGATTTGCAGAACTGGGTTCAAAATGATTACAAAGATGACACAGGTGCCACAATCAAGCATAAGATGCTTTGGAAACAATTAATTCTTTTAAAGAAAGAACTACAAAAGACTCATGTGATACACACTCTGAGTCAACGACGTGATGGCGTTCACGTTGCAGGGAATTCATTGGCAAATACAGCCATAGCGGAAGCAAGTAAACCGGCTTCCGTAGCCACAAAAAAGCGTTCAGAAAAATACATAGACGAGGAAACCTAGCTGGCAGTAAAAACGTCTTCAAAAGGCAACTGTGCAGCACTACCTGTGAACTACCCACTCAATTATACATACGTAATTGATGCAAACTCGGTTCCTTTTGCTCGAATCCCTGGAGTGGGGGATAGGGTACTTCCAAACACGAACCGGAGAAAGTTATTAATAGCAGACGCACACATGGGTGAAGGTCCAAGGCACAAACAGATGAAGGAATCTCTGACCAAATTACAAGCAGTATACTGGTGGCCGGGGATGAGCCTGCACCATTATAAATTTGTGAAGAGCTGTCCAGACTGCGACAGAGACCGCAGTAACGAGTCAAGCGGGGTAATGCATGGCCTTGTATGAGGGTAGCATAGAGTTATCTACACATGCAATCCAGCGTCCTATTAATTGTTTAAGACTACATTCACTATAAAAATGTGGCCCCAGCGCTCGGCTGACGCCAAAACTGTTATAAAAGATTTGCGAGTCTTTATCGGTACATACGTAATTGCCATGCTTCATTCTGATCAGGGTCCTGCTTTTAGCTCTCGAGATTATAAGGAGGCCATGACCAGCATGGGCATTGGGTTGCGATTCTCTTGTCCATTTCATCCTGAGGGAAATAGCGTAGTGGAAAGAAAAAACAGAGACATAAAGCAATCAGGTTCAGGTTTTAAAGTCTTTATTTCGATATCAAAATCATAAAAGACAACTTTTAAAACATATTTAAGACTTTTGAACAACTTGACAATATTCCTTTATAATAACATTTTACAGTAAGGAGCAAAGTTGTCATGTTAATGCGGTTGTCGGAAGCTGAATCCCTTCTTGTCTGAAGCCTGGGAAGCTGATCACTTCCTATTCAGTCAAGAAAGTTTCCAGTGACCTCTGAGCTAGCTGGCGCAAAGCTAAATTAAGTCTAACATAGTCAGTAGAGACCTAGAAGACCGCAGTCCTACCTCTACACTGCTGTTTATGTTATTCTAATGCGCAGGGCCTATAGGGAAAATAGGAACTACACTACATGGCGCCCAATGTTTGGTAAGGCGATAAAACTAACGCAAGACGTTAGAGTAACTCAGTCGTGCTTTTTCACATAGACCCTTTCTCTCGTAAATACTCCAATAGACGTCTGGAGTGGGTGAAAGGTCCGCCGGAACTTAGTAGGAAGAGATTCCTATGTAAAGTTTCTGGTTTAGTCAACGTTGAAGGATACAGTGTTCCAAAATATTGTGCACCTAATCTTTGTTTCCTTGGAAACCTGATCTGCAACAAAAAACCTTTCTGACAGTAAAATGAGTGATGAAGAAAGGGATGCTGCTATATTAGCAAATCAACTTATGGAGGAAGACACGAGTCTCCTACAGACTGACTAGAATGCTATCCTCATTCCGGTCAACATAAGAAAAACTATAACCTTAAAACTTATAGAAAACGGACTGACATCACGAGGTGGTACAGTCATTTTCGTGATAGAGGCACACGAATATCGGCAGACAGAGGTATTCTATTCTTGGATAAACTTTCCAGCGGTAAACGCGACAACACACGAGTTTCACTATTTCAAAATAGAGGAACCACCGGATGAGTACGCTCCTTTTGAGGAGATTGAAATCCCATTAAAATACCAAGAGCACCTGCTCTGGTTTAAAGGCGCCCTAAAACATAATGATCACATCACCAGGCTCGGTCCACTAGGTAGACCAGGAGCAACGTGGCCGGTTCTAGCCAGCTACACACCACATTCAGACATTGAAAAAATGTCAAGAGAAGAACTTTTAGCACAGCTAAAATTACTGATTAAAATACATAGACAGTTAGTCCAATATGTAATGCGGACTGCAACAGTCCAAACAGCTGTTAATGTCCCACAGCTGACCCCTCATCAGGGGAACACAAATAAAATGACACCACAGAACATACAATCATGTCTTGGAAAAACTCCCGCAAAACGGGAACCAATTCCTTTTTGGTTAGCACAGAAAATTACTCAAATAGAGGCAGTATTCCCGAATACTACCCTTATTGAGAAACACAGATTTCTGACTATCTGCCTTCCAATGGGGGTCGTACCACATGTGGAGGACTGTGACACTTGAGGTACAGTCTTTGCTTCCATTTACACAAAAACACATGGTGTTCCGTCCATGGCGGTAATACCGGATGTGCTGAAACAAATTCAGAATGAATACGGTCCAGAACCTGCTTTAACTCTTGGTATGAAATTACTGAAAGACTTCAAGCAGGTCTCGCCTATATTACTAGCCAACATAAAAGGATAAGCAGCATCTGTGGTGATCCGCCAAAAATTGAAAGAAACAGATATAACAGATCAACCAATTGAGCTTGCCAGAATTATAGAAAAATGCTATGAAGAATTAGGTAGAGATAGTTTGGGTGGGAAACCTGTAAAACCCCAACTACTAGAAAATCCTGAAAAATGATTTATTAAAAATAATCTAAACTCTCCTAAAAAGAGATGGGATGGAAATAAACAATCCACTCCCAAAGAAAAAGTTTTCCAGTCCAGAGGAAGGTCTCCTCGACGGAGGGAAAGAACTCCGACTCGAGAACACCAGTCTCCCCAGAGGGAGCTCTCTGAGAAAAGATATAACCTTAGAAATAGGGATAACTTGAAAAAGCCTGAAAGATATCAAAGTATTGATACACGTCCCTCTCGATCTTTTTTGCAGAAATCGGAAAGAAGAGGACGGTCAGACCCAAGGGAAGAGCACACCAAGTCCAAAGACAAGGAACCTGCTCAAAGTAAAAAATTACAATTCCCGAGGAAGAAGGTAGCCAGTATTAGAGTAATCGAACATGCCGAGAATACTGAGGACGCAGCTGAAAAACGGAGAGTGGGCACAGACAATGCTAGACAGTGCAGCAGAAATCACCATAGCTCGCAAGATTCTGATGAGTCATCTGGAGACAGTGGACACAAATGAATACATTCAGGTAGAAACTGCAGATACCAGAGTTAGCGAACCTCATAAGATATACGAAATAACACTGCGTATAGAGGGAGATAAGACTAGAAGAATAAGGGGTCTATTTTGGGATGACCTCTCAAAAGGCTATGACATCCTGTTAGCCGAGAAAGATTGGCCCCCAGAGTTTGTCAGGGAGTGCCCTTATGGCGAAGAAATGATTATGCCTGCCTTCTCAGATCACATTCCAATTCATACTAAATATATATATGCAAGGAAATGGGCAGTAGCCCAGGCACCAGCATTATCTAAAAATCATGTAGGATGGGATGAGGACTCTCCTCCTCACAAAATCCAGTTAAAAAGTCAACCAACTGCACAAAGGCAGTACCCAATTAAGCAAGAAGCTAAAAAACAGGTCAGAGAGATTTTAGATCAACTTGAATACCAAGGGGTAATTGAAACATGCACCTCTCAAATGAACAATCCTTTGTTTCCTGTCTCCAAACCGGACGATTCGTATCGTCTAGTCTTGGACTACAGACACCTTAACTCATGTTGCAAAACATTTGCGGTACAAAATTCACACAGTGCGGCACTAATGAATAACATAGTTCACAAAAAATACAAAACGACATTAGACATATCTAATGGGTTCTTTTGCCAAAATATTGCACCAGAAAGCAGGTACTTGACCGCTTTCTCAATAATGGGGTCACAGAAATTTTCTGTAGGCTCCCACAGGGATTCAAGAGCAGCCCAGGACTATTCTCAGCCAGAGTAACAGAGTTACTATAAATATATGATGATGACGCATTATCTTATGTCGATGACATCTATCTCACAGACGACGACTTGGATACTCACTTGAAAAGGGTGAACACCATAATACTTGGGCTTGCAGCAGAGGGTTATAAATTCAACTTTAAAAAGTCACAAATTGCCCATCTAACAGTATTATTTTTAGGATACGAATTATCAAGTGAAGGAAAAAGCCTAGCGGACAACTTCTTAGTGCGCTGTACTCCAAGGACCGAAAACGCTGAAGAACTTACAATCAATTCTAGGCTTCCTGAATTTCGGAAGAACTTACATTCTAAACTACGCAGAAAGGATTAAACCTCTCTACGAATTAATTAAACCTGATTTTAAACCAATCAACTGGACTCAAAAACACACGGAAATTTTGAGATCACTGCAAACAGACATGTTAGCAAAAATAAAATTAATAACACGTGACAATACACGCAACCTTGTAATCCGGGTCATCCCAGGAAGATGCGGATTCACGTACCTGACCTCTAATGAGGGAGAAACGGTACCAATGGCTTACAAATCACATTTGAACACACAAGCAGAAAAAACATTCAGTCTCACAGAAAATACTGTGAAGGCCGTGCAAACTGCTATAGCGAAAGAACGAGAACTAGCACAAGGCAAAAGGATCACTGTTCTCACAGCAGAATCCGCCTTCGAGGCACTATTCAGCCCAGTAAACCTGCCTGCAGTGTCACTGGATCCGAAATGGATACAGTGGGAAAATTCTCTTGCTGCAGAAGACGTGAAATACTATTTCACCCCGCACATGAAAAAACTAAATGATTTAAAATATGAAAAAGAATATCCTCTGCCAACCGAAATTCTCCCTCTAGAACAGTACTCCTGTATAATCTATACAGACAGATTTGTACAGCATTACAATGTAGAAGATAAATCCTACGATGCAGCCTGCGCGATTGTTAAAGGTCGCTGGTTTTGCGGTAAATTCAGACCGAAAATAACAAAAACTGAATCACTGAGAAAATGTTCGGCTCAGCGAGCTGAAATCAGATCTTTAAAGATGGTGCTTGAAAATGCCGAACGTGAATTCCCGACACTAATCGTGTGCGATTCGCATTTTTGCGTCAACTCCTACAATAATGATTTGCAGAACTGGGTTCAAAATGATTACAAAGATGACACAGGTGCCACAATCAAGCATAAGATGCTTTGGAAACAATTAATTCTTTTAAAGAAAGAACTACAAAAGACTCATGTGATACACACTCTGAGTCAACGACGTGATGGCGTTCACGTTGCAGGGAATTCATTGGCAAATACAGCCATAGCGGAAGCAAGTAAACCGGCTTCCGTAGCCACAAAAAAGCGTTCAGAAAAATACATAGACGAGGAAACCTAGCTGGCAGTAAAAACGTCTTCAAAAGGCAACTGTGCAGCACTACCTGTGAACTACCCACTCAATTATACATACGTAATTGATGCAAACTCGGTTCCTTTTGCTCGAATCCCTGGAGTGGGGGATAGGGTAATTCCAAACACGAACCGGAGAAAGTTATTAATAGCAGACGCACACATGGGTGAAGGTCCAAGGCACAAACAGATGAAGGAATCTCTGACCAAATTACAAGCAGTATACTGGTGGCCGGGGATGAGCCTGCACCATTATAAATTTGTGAAGAGCTGTCCAGACTGCGACAGAGACCGCAGTAACGAGTCAAGCGGGGTAATGCATGGCCTTGTATGAGGGTAGCATAGAGTTATCTACACATGCAATCCAGCGTCCTATTAATTGTTTAAGACTACATTCACTATAAAAATGTGGCCCCAGCGCTCGGCTGACGCCAAAACTGTTATAAAAGATTTGCGAGTCTTTATCGGTACATACGTAATTGCCATGCTTCATTCTGATCAGGGTCCTGCTTTTAGCTCTCGAGATTATAAGGAGGCCATGACCAGCATGGGCATTGGGTTGCGATTCTCTTGTCCATTTCATCCTGAGGGAAATAGCGTAGTGGAAAGAAAAAACCGAGACATAAAGCAATCAGGTTCAGGTTTTAAAGTCTTTATTTCGATATCAAAATCATAAAAGACAACTTTTAAAACATATTTAAGACTTTTGAACAACTTGACAATATTCCTTTATAATAACATTTTACAGTAACAGCAACATTGTCATAATTCATTATAATTAGACTAAAAACACTTTTGAGGTTAAAAAAGTTATTAAACATCCAAGAAATACAAAGACAAACCTGACCAGGAGATATTAAAAAAGAATTTAAAAAAATAAAAAATAAGTAAAACCATCCTAATACAATGTACATTATCCTGCATTTAGGGAAGACAGTTATGCTTTAGTGATCAAATTGGGAAGCCTTGTTAATGGTTTTGTCTGCTTCTAGCCCTGATGGCCCAAGCCCACCCTAAAAATGTGGCTATGCTCACCACGAACACCTCTGAGGTGTTAGTTTTTAAAACCCAAATAGCCTCAGAGGACCTTCTGAAAGGGAGGCGCTGAAACAGAGGTTTTATCCATTTTGTTCGTGGCGCTGAGTAGGTCAGGCAGGCAAACAAGAAATGACCCTCGGTTTCCTTATGACCTGGACACCAACTGCAAAATTCCGTTGCTCCAGTAACCCAATTTTTTGTGAAAGAATTCAGTGGCAGAGCTCCTACCCGAAACTGATGGTAGAGTTTCTTATCCAGCGGTCTGGTGATAATATCCCAATAAGTCTCACGGGAGGGATCCAACTTAATGGTCAGAAACCTTCCCGTTAGACTAGCAGAGCTGGAAGCAGTCACCAATGATTGACGGACCGAGGCCCAGTACAATGCCTTGAATTCCTGTTTAGAGGGAGAGGCATTAGTACTCGGTGATACCCACAGCTGTTCCAGTCCCATTTCGACCAGAATGGTTTTTACCGTTTGTAACCAGGGAATTCTCCCGGAACCCCCAATTGATCTAACTTCAGCCAGTTCCTTCGCAAAGAGGGTAAGGTCAGGGGAGGTCCATATACGCCTCCAAAAGGCCACCAATCTAAATCTTGCCATCTCGTTAATTGGGTTGCACCCCAGACCCTGGCAGAGGGGAATAGAAGGGGAAGATTGGGGTAACCCTACCAAGCTCCGTAAGAACTTACACTGAATTTTGAATAGGCTTGAGAGATCCATGTATCCCCAGAGATCTGCGCCATATAGGATTGCAGCATTAATCTTAGTGTCATAAATCTTTAACGCTGGGGTGACCAGTTTTGTAATCGATCTCTTTTGCTCGCTCAAAAGACAGCCAGTTAGACGGGAAAAATTATGCTGTTGGGCACCTACTTGCTCTTTCCATCGCAAGCGACGGTCCAGGGTAACCCCCAAGTATGTCATGGTCTCAACTTGTTCCAAGTTGACTCCACTCATACTTACAGAGCTCCGGACAGAATGACTCCTAGTGAGCACCATAAACTTGGTTTTACCCACATTTACCTGAAGGTCATTGATGACACAGAACTCCTCAAAGCGGTCCAAAGCCCGCTGTAAATCACTACGTGTTTTAGTGAGGAGTAAGGTGTCGTCGGCAAAGATAAGCATTGGGAACCTTGTCCCTGCCAGCGAAGGGGCATCAGTGGGAGTGTCTGTGAAGAATTTGACTACTAGATCGATAAATAACACGAAGAGTGTTGGCGCCAGGACACACCCCTGATGGACTCCTCGAGTCACGGGGAAGGATTCCGTCACTTGTCCCTGGCCTCCCCACCTCACCCTTGCATTGTTGTCCTCATGCATTTTAACTATTAGATCAAGTAGTTCCATTGGTAAGCCTAAATCCCTCAAAACACACCACAATTTATCCCTCGGCACTAGATCGAAAGCGGACTTCAGATCAATAAACGCGGCAAAGATGGTTCCACCGCCGAGCAAGACCACCTTCCAGTAGATTAGACAGCATCTAAACACCTGGTCGACGGTGCTCGTACCCGATCTGAAGCCCGCTTGCATAGGAGATAGGATATCCTCTAGTTCAATCCAGCCTTGAACTCTGCCCAAAACCATACGTGCAATGACTTTTTGGAGTGAGTCAATGAGGCTGATCGGGCGATAGTTGCCTGGGTTGGACCTGTTGCCTTTTTTGTAGATTGGGAGAATCTCCGCCCCCTTCCACGACTTGGGGATTCTAGCCCCTTTAGCTATTGCATTTGCGATCTTGGTTATGTACGGCACCCAAAGGGCGGGGTTGGCTTTGAACAAGTCAGCAGTGATTAAATCTATTCCTGGTGCTTTCCCCCGCTGGTTCAAGCCAAGAGCTAGTTCTACCTCAATTTTTGAAAATATCAGTTTCTCCCCACAAATAGGTGTCAAGGGCACCTCACCCAATCTAAAGGGAGGTTCAGAGTTCTCAACACTGAATTGGGCCGAGTAGTGGTTCACCCAAGCTTCAGGGGGCACATGGTTTGTAGGAGTACGGGAGTCTGAGTCCTTGCCCCATTTTACTAGTTCCCAAAACTTAGTCTGGTTATTCGAAGTGGAGGCATCCAGAAGATCGGACCAATACATATCCTCCCACTCCCGTTTAGCTTCCCACTGAAGTTTCTTATATTGCACCTAGCTGCCTTAACAACACACATGTTCCGGGACTTAACCGCTTTGACAAGATGACTATGGGCCTCCCTGCAGTTTTTATTGTACCATTTCTGGCGGGGGGCGTGTAATTTAGCGGTTCCCTTCTGACATGGTAGAGAGAGGAGAAGCTTAAGCTGATCAAAGCAACACTCATGGAGGTCAATAATAGTGTTCACAGAGCTACCCCCCATAAATCATCAGGCAGTATTTCGTTTAACATTTTGGAAACCACAGTCTCAATGCTCTCCTGTAAAGTCTCATCCCCCGCTAGCCGAGACCATTTTAGCCTCCTTCGGTCATTAGTCAGGACGACATCCCCTGTCCGGGAGGTGTCAGGTTCCTTCAATCTTTTCATTCCCGGCAACCTTAACTTAAGTATCAAGGGGTTGTGATCGCTTTCTGGGCGGGGTACCACTTCCATATCTACCAACAGAGGCCAAAATTCCAACTTTAACAAGAAATAATCTATCCAACTTTTCCTTAGTCCATTGTCGAAGGTATAATTGGCACCTAGATCAGATGAAGAGCGGCCATTTACAGCCCTTAACCCCCAGGTTAAACATAGAGCCATCCAATTCAAGGCAGCCTCAGTCGCTTTAACAATTTTATCGGTCATCAAATCCGGAATATTCCAAGCTGCATCCTCTGCGGACCCCCAGCTGTCCCCGGGAACATAAAGCGGCTCAAAAGTATAATTCAAGTCTCCTGCTAAAAGGATAACATTTTCTCTACCCAGTCCAGCAAGGTATTTATCCAGTACATCCAGAATGCCAGGGCTGCGGCCGCCAGGTAAGCCTCGTGCATAAATGTTTATAATAATCAGGTCCCAATGGCCATCCTTACTCAATTTAATGGCCAGAAGGTCCGGGGTCTCTACAGATATATCAGTTGGATGATAGCCCGTTGACTGCTTCACCCAAATCACCAACCCCCCTGATGCTCGCTCTTTACTACCCCTAATAGCTGGTTTGAAAACGTTTACAAAACCTGCCCTATGAATTGGATCTGGTGCCCAAGTTTCCTGTAGTAAAACAACATCAAATTTGTCAACAAACTCTAACCAGTCTTCAGAGTACATGCGTCCCTTAACCCCTGCGACATTCCAAGATACTATATTAAATGTTTCAGATGGAGGAGCTGCGATGGGAGCTGGGTGATGAGCCATTGATGCTGATACAGCCGGGGTCGCCAATTCACTCCCTTTTCCTGCCCTACTCTCCTTGTTGTCAACATTATCCAAACTTTCCCCCACCAGCATGACCTCTATTGAGACCTCAGCAGCTGCCAAACTTTCCCCCACCAACATGACCTCTATTGAGTCCTCAGCAGCTGCTGCAACATATTCCTCGGTTACTTGTACCCCCAGACTTGCCTCTTCATAATTTACAAGAGGTGAGACCCCCCCGGCTTGGAATCGCTGCCACATTCCCATAGTCCTCAACAGACTTAATCTTCCTTGTCGGTGTATGAGTCAGTCTATAGCCTCGAGGTCGGAAAGGGGCCCAAAATGGTTAAAAAGTAGAGGATATTGCTGGGGTGTGGTGTTCTTACTATAGGGTACCTCCTAGCTGGTGGTCTCATGTGAGTGGGGCCTATTGGAAGTTTACTATGTCTTTGAGGGTAGAAATAAGCAAGCCCCAAAGTTTGTACATCCCCCTGTCTAGCAAACCTGGCTTCCCTTCGAATGGTATCCACCACCCAAGGATCCTTGAACGATATTAATATACAGTCGCCCTCCAAGTCCTTAGTGCCATATCCCACCCAATCAACTCTCCTTACGAAGAGAATTTCAGTGGGAGATGATGGTGGCAAGGGACGGTTTTTATTCAACCAGAATATTACCTTATTGCGTAGATCCCCATATGACTCCTTAGTACCAACCTTTAACGGGGCAACACCTGTTAGTATTATTGTGTATTGGGTTGCCTCCGGGGGTAAGTCTGCGCGGGGAATAGTATACTTATTTTGTCTCCCCACAATTGGGGTTTTGATGGTCTGGTGATTAACTATTTGCCCTCTGGGTGGCTGTAAAGAAGTACTAGGGTTAGGTTTTGGCCGATCATCCGACCGGGATACTTGGGACCTATCTGGATTGGGTTTAGCAATGGCCTTCTCCTTGAGAGCCTGTGACAAAGTGCCTACTGCTGCGGTGCTGGGATTATCTCTAGGCCTCCCCCTCACTGTCGGTTTGCTAATAGCTGCCCCTGTTGGTACTGGGTTAGTGGCTTTACTAGTGGAAGCATTATTTATACTATTTGTTTTAGTTACTGACTGTATAGGAACCCCTCCCACTGGACTGGGGATAGTTAACTTTTGTAGCAAGCCCAAATTTGTGCTCACTGCAGTCTCCAGAGCATCTATTTTGGAGGTCATCAACCTTGTTCGCTCCAAAACAGGGAGCAGGAGGGTTTTAATCATAGCCTCCATTTCTACCAATAGGACTTCATCACTATTAAGGCATGTTGGGCAGGGATTAGATGACCCCAAGGGAATAAAGGAAGGGCATAGCACGTTAGGGAATACAGAAGGTATTTGTGGATCTGGGGGATGCTCAAGGGCGGAAGCATCAGTACAAGATGTATCATTTAGTTTGGGCATCTTATGATCTCTCCCCCCCCGGTGACTCAAAATTTGCTTTCTCTTGCGGGATATTGATCATGATCCCGAGGGGTCAACCTCTACTGGAAGATTCGAGACAGCATTATTAGATGAATGTAGAATTTCTAAACTAGAGTCGTTTTCCCCACTATTCTGAGTTTCACCCCCCGGCTTGACTGAGTATCATCCAAGTTCTGGTCAACATTAACCGGAAGAGCTGAAGGGCCCAACCCCTCTCCTTCTATGTGAACTACTGCCTCAGTAGTAACAAAGTGTACACAATTTGATGATGCATGGGCAGCAGGACTGGTAATTGTTGCCATCCCACCCAACGAGGAACGCTTACCGCTAACTAGATCTAAGGAGAGTCTTTTTTCCACCATCGCAATTTCCTTTTCCAATATCCCTGTTGCTCGGGTGATGAAAGCATCAAGTGGGCCCGAAACAACTCCCTTAGTTGTTTGTATTTGGACTGTGCGATCTTTGCCTGATCTTAAAGGCATGTTACAATCTACTTGGGCCAGCTGCGCCTATATTGTATCTCCCACGCCAATAATATCAAAAATACATGTAACTCTATAGAACCCACACAATGGAAGTGATATACCTTCTACCTAAACACAATTTGTAAGGGGTATCGTTCGCTTCGTTCCTTGAATAGATTGAACGGGAAGGGGGGGTGGACCAGGCCCTGTCTCTTCCGTACTCGAACGGCCTCAAACGGCCCGCTCTTTGCCCCGAGCTTCGTCCCGCGTGCATCCCGCTGCGCGTAACCGATGGACTGGTTTTATCCTCCCAGGCGAGGGGGCGTAGCCGCTGCGGGAAGAGGCTGCAGGTGTGGAAGATCGCCTCACAGTCCCGCAGCGGTGTGGGCGGTGTGGGCGGGTCCGGGGTCCAGCAGCAGCCGAGGAGCGGGAGCCGCGACCAGGGAACAAGAGTCCAAAATCCAGCGACGTTCCAGGAGAAGTAAAACAGCGCCCAGTCAGGTAAGCCCCAAACACTGAGTAGCACCCGCGCAGCGGGTGCTGCGAAAGTTTATGCGGGAGCCAGGCGGGGGGGGCGTAGCCGCTGCGGGAAGAGGCTTCAGGTGTGGAAGATCGCCTCGCAGTCCCGCAGCGGTGTGGGTGGCGTGGGCGGGTCCAGGGTCCAGCAGCAGCCGAGGAGCGGGAGCCGCGACCAGGGAACAAGAGTCCAAAATCCAGCGACGTTCTAGGAGAAGTAAAACAGCGCCCAGTCAGGTCAGCCCCAAACACTGAGTAAAGTAATCTATAACAGCAAAGGTATAAGGTTCGGGTGATGGGTGGGTCAAACATTTAATAAGTGTCCAACCTAGTCTTAACAACCTGCCAAGAAATTCTCTAAAAAGTTTCAGCCCGTACAATCTATTGTTCGGAACTAGAATGCATGTTCAGGACTTAGATAGTCTTGCTTCAGTGGTAGAAGATAAGAATAAAGATTTTGATATCAAAGATCGTTTGGCTGTTTTACAGGACTTAAATGAAACAAGAAAAGCCCTGAGCAACATAAAGTTAAAACAACAGCCAACCACCACTGAAGACACACCACCTGTCCCAGCAAGACCTGTCAGGATTCCAAAGATTGGGGATCTGGTCAGAGAGAAAATAGCGGTGAAGAAGGAATTTGGGCCTTCTTACAGAAAAGCAGTACCTGTCTTAGCAATCAACGGAACAAGATCAGTAGTACTACCGCCCCTTGCTGGTAAAAAGGAGAACAGAGTTGTATCAATCGACCTGGTAAAATCACAATCATGTGGCCTAAAATCCATAGCAGGCCCAGTGGACTCCCAAGAAGTAACAGAATACCCAAATTTGCAAGTATCCAAGAGGTTCAAACTGAAAGACTAATCACATTTGATAAACCTGCAGGTAATAAAAAAGGACTATGCAGAAATGCCATGGAACTTGTGCCTCTTGAAACACAGATTGAAACAGTTCTTCATGAAATACCAGTCTACACTGATGTAGCATCAGAATGTGCTAATGAAAGCCAAATGGGAAAAACTATTCCAACAATCGACAGAACTGCATCTGGCTACTTCATCAACGTCGACAACTTTTCTGAAGATCAAAGCATCCAAGAAGTAACGCCAGAAACAAAAGACTTTTAAAGAAAAAGCATCAGAACTCTTTCATCAACTCAAAGAAACCTATCTTATTTCTCCATGGTTAGAATTTTGGATTGGGGGTGTATTTTTTCTCCTGCTTTGGCTCATCATGGTACTTTGTTTGGGAAAATTAATTGAGGGAAAATACAGTTCAATGGACACAGCAAGTCAGAACATCAACTTAGTTCTGAAACCTCACAGATCATCTCACGTCAAGAAAAGAGAACTATCATCAGTAAATGTCACAGCCATTCCAATACCCAGCGGGGTAGTTTGGGACAAGACAGACTATGAAATATATGGCCCGGTCGAGATCTTGAAATATCCTCACCAGTTTAAGGTTTCATTAAGTGACTTTGTAAAACCAAGTACATTCTCTGATGATTGGGACTTTAAAAGTATAAATGATATGATGTCAGATTTGGTGTTGTCAGCAAAATTTACAGAACATGATTATTTACAAGGTTCATCTAATTATGAACAGATGTACTGTTTTTCACAGTATCCAGACCACTATTTACATAAATCTGCCCAACCTAGAAATGTTTTTAAATATAAACAATGGGAACATTGTGCTACTCCACCTAAAAGCAGCTCTATAATATTCTATGAGAAATTTCAATACTTCTCAGGGTTTAACACGAGTAATGCAGAAACATTTTATTATAAACTGTTAGAAAAAACAGGGACGAAAACCATGCTGACAAATACTAAATTGATATATTCAGAAGCGTTTTATGAAAAAATGATTACATTTGGTTTTGATTTCTGGAAAAATAACATTGAAACAAAAACCATCTGGGGTACAAAAGATTGGCAGGTACAAGGCCTAGAAGCATTATTTCGAGCCTGCTTGATCCCAGAACAAATAATATTCTTGAATGACACAATTCAACAAACAACCTGTCTTGGCCTAGCTAACATTAAAGACCTTAACAAACCGTCTATTCCAAAGCCAATACCTGATAATGCAACCACAGATATTGAAGTAGACGTATCGCAAATTTTAAAATAAAACAGAACACATCCTGATTGGAAATAGTGGTTAATCTGGCCTACAGACACGAATAACTGTTAAGATAGATTCCTGAACAAAATACAGGGGTTAAAAATGTCCAGACCAGACCCTAGATACTCCCAGAGACAACATCCAGGGATAGTGACAACATACAGTGTAGGGAAACTCTGCCTTAAATGGCTACAATCATCCACACTGGCACAAATTAAGCAACACTTGTCTTTACTTAATGATGGTGCTGACTTGCGCGATTTCATTATGGGACCACGCAAACAGCGTCAAAAACGTTTCATAGCGGACAGCATATATGCGGCATACAACGAGGCTTGGAAAGAAACTCAAATTGAAACAGCCGAGAAAATACGAGAAATTGATCGTATCAATTTGGAAAAATCACTTTCTGTTGTGGACAATGGGTTAATGACTCCAGAATATATTCACTGGACAGTATTGTATCATCTGCTATTGAAATAATAGACCAGGACTTGCTAATATTACAACATGGCCAGTCCCAATTACGTTCTATTGTACAGCTAGGCTGGACGCTGCAAAATCTTTGTTCAGGCTATATGCCATGGCGTTTAATCAACACAACGTCATTGTTTTCCATCTTTAACCTTACTGATAAACAAATCAGTTTGGCACAGAAAGGAGCAGGCTATACAATCCTGAGCATCGAAAAACTTGAGAGATTACCATTGACAATTTCAGAAAGACCTGTCATTGAATGGATAATACACGGGATTATCACAATTCCGATAACAACTTTCCAATTTAGAAATTGCCTTGAGTATATACCGGCAGGCCAGTATGAAAAGTTGGGTAAAGGATACATTAAGTCATCATGGAAATTACCTTATACTCACACATGTTATAGTGACAACAACAAAAATTTATTTCTTAGTGGTAATGAGTGTAAACATTCACTAAGCGGTATACTTTTGTGCCAAGGTATTAACTTGCATGGGGCCTGTGAGGGTACTTCAAACAACCTCTCATGCCACCAACATGGCACACCTGCAGCACAAATAGAGTCATTCTTTAGGCAACTTTCTAACGGGAGTTACGTTCTAATAAAGGATCACAACTGTTGTGGCTTGGTGCCAGGGAATATTTACAACAAGGGGTGGTGAGGGACAGAGTCTCTGAATTAAGCAGAAAGCTCTCACCCAGTCAAGAGATCAGGGCTAGATCCAACACCGTTTTTTAGCTCACTGCACCATCCCAGTTTCAGAACCTGGCTGTATGCAAATTAGTCTGTTCCTGTCCCAGTGCATGATGGGAACAGGGCAAACAAAACTACAAAAGCCAATTCTTACACTGGGAAGGAAACAAGCTCCCGGGGACCGGTTTCTGGCATTACAGCCGTCTTCGGCCCGGTTTGCTTGAATCCTGATGGTGCAATGAGCAAGGGTCTCACATCTGAGAATACCCTTCCACGCTTAGGGTGGACAAAAATATTTACAACAAGGGGTGGTGAGGGACAGAGTCTCTGAATTAAGCAGAAAGCTCTCACCCAGTCAAGAGATCAGGACTAGATCCAACACCGTTTTTTAGCTCACTGCACCCTCCCAGTTTCAGAACCTGGCTGTATGCAAATTAGTCTGTTCCTGTCCCAGTGCATGATGGAAACAGAGCAAACCAAACTACAAAAGCCAATTCTTACACTGGGAAGGAAACAAGTCTGCCCTGTTCCCATGATGCACTGGGCCAGGGACAGACTGATTTGCATATAGCCAGGTTCTGAGCTGGGATGGGGCAGTGAGATAAATAACGGTGATGGATCAAGCCCTGATCTTTGGACTGGGTAAGAGTGGTCTGCTTAATTCAGACACTCTGTTCATCACCACCCCCTTTTCTGAATCGTTTTTGGCCACTATAGGTGTGGCAGGGTATACTCAGACATGAGTCCCTTTCTCACTGCTCCATCAGGATTCAAGCAAGCCGGGCCGAAGACGGCTGAAATGCCAGAAACCGGTCCCCGGTAGCTTGTCTCCTTTCTGTTGAAGAATTGGCTTGGTAGTTTAGTCTGCCCTGTTCCCATGATGCACTGGGCCAGGGACAGACTGATTTGCATATAGCCAGGTTCTGAGCTGGGATGGGGCAGTGAGATAAATAACGGTGATGGATCAAGCCCTGATCTTTGGACTGGGTAAGAGTGGTCTGCTTAATTCAGACACTCTGTTCATCACCACCCCCTTTTCTGAATCGTTGGTGCCAGGGAAAGCATATCTCTTAAGCGTGAGTTCCATGGTCACTTGCTGTATGCAAGCATTGTATCTAAACGGCCCTGGAGACTCAGTGCCTCCGATTTGGCCTAATTTGAATATCTCTTCTATACAAATTGATACTTTAAGCAGAATGAAGTCTGTACTTTTGCAGACAACAGTGCCTATCTCGTCATCAAAAGAGACATATGATCTCCAAGTTGCAAGGACGGCGGCAGAGATACATACACTTTTATCAACAAATTGCCCGGTGCATTTCAAAGAAATGCTCAGCCAAATACTAAATATGTCGAATGCCAGTGGTATCTCGAATGTATTAAGGACAGTTTTTTCGGGACTGTTAACACCAATTGAAGGGGTCCTGGGTATCTTCCCAAATTTTGTACATTCGATTTTTGGCGGCGTACCACTACTTTTGGGACTCGTAGCAGGTATTTTATTTTTGACTCCTGCTCCGAAATGGCAAACCAAAACGCAGACATGACTCCGGCACGGATGGAAGAAACGATCCTAGCAATACGCTACCGGGACCGCATAACTAAAGTCCTTGGGATAGCTTGGCTACGAGATCTGAATATGACCTGGTTTCTTTCATTCAGACCTATATGGCAGACCTGCATCTTACCTGTGCTTCGATGTATGCTATGGGGAGAGGAATGCGTGTTAGACACCTGTCTTGCACTACCATCAGCAATACCAATGGACGTCGATACTTTGCTAAGTCCAGTAACGGCTCACGCATCGTGTTGTCCCCAACGGTTACCAATCCTGATGACGGCATTCGTTGAGACTCCTGCACTACGACTAGGTGGTGGCAGTGAAGCAAGAAATGAAAGCAGCATCACCCAGGTACGACCTTCTGTGAGCATTGCTGATCCTGAAATCGATGATAGCAATCATTCTCACAACTGCCAAGTTACAGCATTATCGAACTTGGTCGAACTGTCACCTAAATATATAGACCAATTCTTTGCGAGCCTGTCTGAAATGATGTTCTCTCCTGAACAGAAACAATAACTTTTTGGAAAAACAATCTGGCACACAGCGTTCCCATGAACTCTGAATTCGGCCTTCAGCTTTGATAAACAAAAGCTACTGAAAAGCGTTTTGAACTATTTTTTTCCCGCTCACCATGAAATTAATTTTTCCAAAAAATATTTACCTTTTTTTCTGGCACACGTCCTTTGCTTAAAGTAGAACTATTCATAAAGAACAGAGCTTCAATTTTTAATAGATCTAGAGACAAAAATTTACCTTAGCCTCTAGCACATTTTACAGCAAATTGTATTTATATGTGATGAAATAGTCTTGCCCTTCTTTTCTGTATTTAGAGACTTTTTCATGTGTAAATCTTCGCAGAATTGTTCAAATAATTACATATGCAATATTTTTTTGAATGATTACTATGCTTGATAACGTACAGTACCAAATCATTTCCATGTATTTCAAGTACACCATTTCAAATGCAAAATGTATTTTGGGGTGGGTATGAATACACGTGCTTCTTATTGCTTTAGTTTTTAGTAATTTGATGGACATAAATTCGTGGAGTGGGTGTTGTGTTTTATCTAGGACCCCGATCAATATTGTGACCTCATGCCCCTATACGGCTATAATCAATACATATCCCTATAATGGCATAACGATCAGAGCCATATTTCAGTAACTCGTCTCTGCAGCTCATGACAGTCCATGACACAGCAGAAGCCACTTCCTTAGATTCCTAGATAGCACACCGAGTTCTTTCGACATCTCAAACCCCCCCAGCAACCTGGGAAAGCCCCGCTTGCTTTGTTTTGATTAGTAATAGAACTCCTGCGAGCACTGTAAGAACAACCAGTTCTTAGTGACATCTTTATTGACGTCTTATGTCCAAAAACCTACGTCAAACTCGGCACCTTTCAGGTATAAATATACCAACGTTGCCTTAAGCAAAGACACGGTGGTGGTGAATACTGGAGCAGAACAGCTGTCCCTTGCAGAGCCCAACAGATGCGCTGTCTTTTCTCCTGCCGAGAAAATCCAGCTCCGGCGTTTCCAGCCTACACTTGCGGGTAACTGGGATATCGGGTCCTGAGAGGAGATGCCAGACCTCCTGCATTCTATTCCAGAGGTACGGTGCTGACTAAACCCTTAGAGAGAATTCTTAAAACAAACTCTTGGCAAAATCAACTTAACTTAAACTGTTACTTACTCCCTCCCTTGTATTAGGCTTAGGTCAGGTACACTGGGGTAGGCGTAGTTAGAAGCACCAGTTGAGGTCGTTAGCCAATGTATATATGAATGTATATATTTTATTCATTTTAACCGTCTTATGGCTAAGAAACCATATCAATGCTTTTACAGTATTATTTCATAATACTCCTTTTACTGTACTCACTTTTTATAATAACAAGTCTTGCAATTGTGGTAATTCATTTCTCTTGCATGAGACGAAGACTGCTCAATAAATAATATCTTTTATTGAAAACGCCCGTCTCTCTATTCTCTGCATCCTGGTGAAAGTAAATCTGCACAACTGACTGAGTGAAATAGCTGTCTATTGGGATGTATGACGTTACATCGCAAACTATTACAACGCACACCGTTACAACGCATTTTTTACAACGCAGATGCATTTAGAACGAATGCCTTTACAACGCATGACATTACATAGCAGAAGCTATTACAACGCATGCCATTACAACGTAAGTATAGGTAAGTATATTATTTTATTAAAAAATTTAATTAATTAAAATTAAATTAATGTAATAAATTAAATTATTTTTAAATAATTATTTTGAACATATATATATATATTTTAAAAAATAGATTAGGTATTTAAAAAACCCTAAAAATACCCCTGTACCCCAAAAACCAAACCCAGCCCTGAAACCTAAAAATACCCCTGTACCCCAAAACCCAAACCCAACCCTGCAACCTAAAAATACCCCTGTACCCCAAAACCCAAACCCAACCCTGAAAGCTAAAAATAAATACCCCTGTACCCCAAAACCCAAACCCTGCCCTGAAACCTAAAAATACCCCTGTACCCCAAAACCCAAACCCAACCCTGAAACCTAAAAATACCCCTGTACCCCAAAAACCCAAACCCAACCCTGAAACCTAAAAATACCCCTGTACCCCAAAACCCAAACCCAGCCCTGAACCCTAAAAATACCCCTGTACCCCAAAACCCAAACCCAGCCCTGAACCCTAAAAATACCCCTGTACCCCAAAACCCAAACTCAGCCCTGAAACCTAAAAATACCCCTGTACCCCAAAACCCAAACCCAGCCCTGAACCCTAAAAATACCCCTGTACCCCAAAACCTAAACCCAGCCCTGAACCCTAAAAATACCCCTGTACCCCAAAACCCAAACTCAGCCCTGAAACCTAAAAATACCCCTGTACCCCAAAACCCAAACCCAACCCTGAAACCTAAAAATACCCCTGTACCCCAAAACCCAAACCCAACCCTAAAACCTAAAAATACCCCTGTACCCCATAATCCAAACCCAGCCCTGAAACCTAAAAATACCCCTGTACCCCAAAACCCAAACCCAACCTTGAACCCTAAAAATAGCCCTGTACCCCAAAACCCAAACTATATATATATAAAATAACTTTAATTAATTTATTTTAATTATTTTTAATATTTTTGAAATTAAAAACAGGTTAAATAAAATGATATACTTACCTATACTTATGTTGTAAAGGCATGCGTTGTAAAAGCATCTGCTATGTAATATCATGCGTTGTAAAGGCATGCGTTGTAAAGGATCCTGCGTTGTAATGGTGTGCGTTGTAACGGTGTGCGTTGTAATAGTTGCGTTGTAACGGCTGTTTCCCGTCTATTGTTTCACACAACTCTAGAGATTGACTCTTATTCTGAGGAGCAAAGTTGTCATGTTGATGCAGTTGTTGGAAGCTGAATCCCTTCTTGTCTGAAGCCTGGGAAGCTGATCACTTCCTATTCAGTCAAGAAAGTTTCCAGTGACCTCTGAGCTAGCTGGCGCAAACCTAAATTAAGTCTAACATAGTCAGTAGAGACCTAGAAGACCGCAGTCCTACGTCTACACTGCTGTTTATGTTATTCCAATGCCCAGGGCCTATAGGGAAAATAGGAACTACACTACAGGTATGCATCAAGAGTTTGTTCAGATTGCTGTTCCAGGGAGTTGCATACTGCTGCAGGATAGACTGCTTTCTACTCCCTCTCCCCAAACTTGTTTTGAATTCAGATATCTGCCGGGGGACTGTCGATTCAGTCCTGATTGACACTCACGTTTGACCTTGGTGGACAGAAGCCAGTTACAGCCTTAGTGAATAGTGTCTCACTGAGACAAAACGTAAAGGCTTAGTTAATGACAGACATTGCCATTTACCAATAAAACATTTGGTAAAGTGGTCCGCTGACATTCCCAAATTGTGAGCTTACACTCGACTGGAGATAAGGACAGTGTGTCCCTCTACGCAGATGATCTCATTTTTAACCTCCAATATCATGTTTTCTCTTCTTTGCGCATTGCATTCAGCAGTGCATTTTTTGAGTCCTCATGGTTAATACAGCTAAATTAATGGTCTTAAATTAGCGACTAATGGTTTTAAAAACCTTGGTGAGTATGCATCAAGGGATGAGAAGACAGAATGGCAGGAAAGCATGGCTCTGCTGCTGGACATTCTTTGCAAAGACCTTCTATACTGGCCTCACTCCCACCATCCTTGATGGGGTGAGCTGCCATAATCAAAATGGAGTAACTTCCTCAAATGCTGTGGCAACTCCAAAATAATCCACACTGCATCACTGTAAATTCTTTAAATGGCTCAATGTTATATTGAGGATATACATACTCGATGGGCATAACCCTAGTTCGGCCATGAGTAGATCAGTGGGGTAACAAAAGCCATGTGGTGCGGTGGCCTCCGAGCTCGGGGGTCCCCTCTGGCACTGGCAGCTCCCTAACCTGAGAGCTCTGGACTGGGTTCAGAGCGTGAGGGGGGAGGGGGTGCTTGCAGGTGCTTTGAAGGGGGACCCCCTCAAGTTTCGTTACACCACTGGAGTAAATGCATGAACTCCCAATTCGATGGTGACTTAGATATGGCTGATATGCTATTTTAGTACCACTCCGACTGGATATGCAGCCCCACCCAATACCGCAGCGGTGGTCAATGGGTGATTCACTTCCTCTGCACCTTTTATACAGAGGCAACACTCCAGTCACGTTCGACTGACCTCCAAGACTATTTGGGTGTAGAATAATAAACTGCAGGTGATTAATCCTCACAGGTGAAATACCACAGTGGCTTATCACAGTATTAACATAATTTCACTCCCTATTGGGCTTCAGGGGCTAGGACATCAAAGGTGTCTCCAAATCTAGGGATGTGGTGCTGCAGAATAATGCAAATTTGCCAACCTGCAATCAAAATTCATGCCCCATACACATACATTCTCTATGTATTTACAACGTTAGCATGCAATCTCAAGGTACCTAAATTCAATGAAAGCACCCTCAGAGTTTATCACTCTAGGAGCCGAACTACTGATGGTTAAATGAGGAAGCATAGAATATATCTTCCAAAACAATCACTTAAGATTCTTTTTAACTGCTCGAGCCTTGGGAGAAGGGCATTGGTACACTTGAATAGGAGTGCCATGACACCTTAGAAGATCCAAAGGAGACAACAATCTCAGTCCAATTCATATGTAATTAATGTACGTACCTCCACTAGGTCTCCTAGACCCATTAGAAGCTCTGTAGCTCCCAAAGTGAGTCCTCTTCTCTATGACTAAAATGTATTGATGCAGAAGGGGACTTTCCACACATGACCTGGCTTTGCCCTTGGTTCACTCCTTTTTGCTTAAAGTAACCTATAAACTGTCACAAATGTTGGGGAGATATCTTGAGCTCACACCCAAGTCTGCCCTCCTCTGCTGGACACTGAAATGAATAGAAATACTAGAAGAATTCTACAGATCATTCTCATAGTGCTAAGCAAGACACTGCATGCAAGTGGGGTGATCCGACTACCCCACACCTGGAAACTTGGGCAGGTGGCCTTTATCTATTGCATGACACTCAAGATCCTGGGATACAGGCCCTTTACTGCCTTCACAAACACCAGAAAATAATAGATTCCTGGGAGTTCTACAAAGGATTTATAAAATGACATATGTAGAAGGCAAGGATACTTGATTGCCTATTCTTACTGTGCCACTGTCAGCATGGATTTTGTATATGTATACTTAGGTTGAGACATATCCTGTGTGACCATGCAAGGATATGATTTGTTCAATGTATGTTCTATCATGAAGTCCTAATAAAAGTTATTGTAAAAAGAGTTTGTTTATAGTTTTATTTATTAATTTTATTTCTTTTTCACATTTTTAGAGCGCACTGTTACCCAGATGTGTCCTGGCGCTAACGTGATTGAACCAGTGAATGTGGGTAGGGAGCTTTAGTGAGTAAAGAACCACTTATCCACCCATTCACCCACTCAGATCACTCATCCATCCAGTCACACAAATAGACACATCCACCCAAGCACTCATCAATCCACCCACCATCCATGCACATACCAGCACAATAAATCTACCCATATCAACCGAGTCATCATTCCTCCTCTCGGCCAGTGCGGCCGTATATTTATCCATCCACCCATCTGCACCTCACTCGGTGAATCCCTCACACTATCCTTCCTTCTTTCCTCCCTCACTTCCTGCTCCACAAATAATAATAACAAAACATCAACATTATTTAACAATGTGCTCAAGGTTTTTTGAACCAAAGTATGTGAGAGAATATACCAAAAAATGAAAATAAATTTGAAAACCATAAGAACGAAAGCACAATGGGAGAATTACTTGTGCTTTTCAAACATTCCACGATGTTAGCTGTAATGTTGAAAATATCTTCCTCATTTATTGAGCGCTCTTTAACCCATTACCCTTTCATGGTGCACTGGAAGCCAGAACTAATGTGTGTTGTGGCAGATGCAAAGCATACCCAAATGACACCAGTCAGCTGTTAGCAGCACAGAATGACTGAAGCCAGCATAACTGAACTTTTTGAAATTAGGAACACATGCTATGCGTTATGAGCTCAGTAACAGTTATGAGTTTAATAACTGACAAAGGACATTATGCTGGATTTACTGACAGTCCAGGTAATTAGCAGCCAGGTTGTTTCTCTATTGCCACATGGCTTTTATTTTACCGTCCTGGTCTGTATTTCTTTTAGTGGTCTGTGAAATTTGAATAATTTGCTTTTGTACATTGCTTAATTCGTGCCGATGGTTTCCGGTGCTCAGCACCGGCACTTGATCATCCATCCCAGATATTTCATGAGCACCAGTTAAGGACACATTCATTTATGGTAGGCACGGGGAGATTATGGGCCTGATTAAGGGTTTGGCAGTGCGGTGCTGGGTCCGCCCTGTCGCCGCACTGCCAAACCTGTGGTTGGACCCCCAGCAGATTATGAGTGTTTCTTGTGTCTGGCGAGATCTTTTTTGACATTCCTACAGGGTGCCTCAGAAAATTGTCACCGCAAATGAACACCCAAAACAGTTACTGGGGTGCGTGCACACAGGGGTGCACATGTTGTGCCCCCTGCTCACAACCCATGGCCCTGAGTCACAAGGGGGCCTTTTAGGGCCACCTTTGTTTGCTCTCCGCCACTGTTTTCATGGAGTAGGAACCACCATGAAAACCGTGGTGGAGAGGAATCTCGTAATATGCTTGGGAATGTATTGATCCCACCAAGCATACTGCAGCCTCAAATCTGCTGCAACACCACCAGAGAACGGCGGTTCCCTGGAAGCTGCGGCGGGGCAATAGTAGTTTGACTGCCCTAATTGTACTAGGGTGGTCGAAAGACACCACAACTGAACTCCATAAGTCTGGCGGTCCCTGTAATCGAGCCCTAAGTGAGTTGCCCAGCATAACAGAATTTTGAGCCGATGCCGAGACTCGAACCTAGTTCCCAAGCTCCAGAAGTCGGCAGCACTGGCCATTACGCCACATTCTCTCCCCACTTTCTTGGTTAGCAGTTGGTTCTGTTTTAGGCGGCGCTAACAGGAGAAATGGGCTGGTGCAAGCTGCCTCCTGATGGGAGTGCAGCACTTATTTTTTGTTACAAATTAAATTAACTACTGCTTTTGTGTAACTGTGAACAATTATGCATAATGCAAAACTGACTTTTAGCACGAAATGTGTCCTTGAGCCGATCCAGCTGCATTCAGATCTTGCAAAAAAAAAACACATTCTTAATATCTTCATTGGCAAGATCTCATAAGGTTCTAGTACTCTTGAAACAAGCATTTGCAATGCAATAGGTCTTGCATTAGGAAAGTTTGAGCTATTCGTCTTGTAAATGACAATTTTTTTATTTATGTGTTGGTTTTGAAAATAGCTAAATTAATAGCTTTGTCATTTACAATGCCAATAGTTACAACTTTCGCAAATATGACACCTATACCATTTGTAATGCAACATGTTTTGTATTTACGTGACTTTGATGTATTGATATTACAAATAACAATGGCTTTTAATTTTTTTAAATGATTAATATTTAAATAAAAGAGATTGTAATTTATAATGGCAATAGCTTAAACGTTTGTAAATAACTTTTGCGAAGATTATATTCAGTGTATTTTATTGTGACGAAAATCCAAGAACAGAAGTGAAATATTAACATCTTTTTGTGACATTTGTAATAAAGCTTGAAATATTGAGATAACATATTTGAACCAGTTGTTGTTGAATGGTTGCACAGATTGATGTTGGGGAGGCGCTGAGTGATGCTGTGGTGGTGCTGAGTGGTGCTGTGGTGGTGCTGAGTGATGCTGTGGTGATGCTGAGTGGTGCTGTGGTGGTGCTGAGTGATGATGGGGTGGTGCTGAGTGATGCTGGGGTGGTGCTGAGTGGTGCTGTGGTGGTGCTGAGTGATGCTGTGGTGGCACTGAATGGTGCTGTGGTGGTGCTGAGTGATAATGTGGTGGTGCTGAGTGATGCTGTGGTGGTGCTGAGTGATGCAGTGGTAGCGCTGATTGGTGCTGTGGTGGTGCTGAGTGGGGCTTTGGTGGTGCTGAGTGATGCTGTGGTGGTGCTGAGTGGTGCTGTGGTGGTGCTGAGTGATGCTGTGGTGGTGCTGAGTGGTGCTGTAGTGGTTCTGTGGTGGTGCTGAGTGATGCTGTGGTGGTGCTGAGTGGTGCTGTGGTGGTGTTGAGTGATAATGTGGTGGTGCTGAGTGATAAAGTGGTGGTGCTGAGTGGTGCTGTGGTGGTGCTGAGTGGTGCTGTGGTGGTGCTCAGTGATGCTGTGGTGGTGCTGAGTGATAATGTGGTGGTGCTGAGTGGTGCTGTGGTGGTGCTGAGTGGTGCTGTGGTGGTGCTGAGTGATGCTGTGGTGGTGCTGAGTGGTGCTGTGGTGGTGCTTAGTGATAATGTGGTGGTGCTGAGTGATAATGTGGTGGCGCGTGGTGGTGCTGAGTGGTGCTGTGGTGGTGCTGAGTGATGCTGTTGTGGTGCTGAGTGGTGCTGAGTGATGCTGTGGTGGTGCTGAGTGATAATGTGGTGGTGCTGAGTGGTGCTGTGGTGGTGCTGAGTGATAATGTGGTGGTGCTGTGGTGGTGCTGAGTGGTGCTGTGGTGCTGAGTGATGCTGTGGTGGTGCTGAGTGGTGCTGTGGTGGTGCTAAGTGATAATAAGGTGGTGCTGAGTGATAATGTGGTGGTGCTGAGTGATTCTGGGCTAGCGCTGAGTGATGATGTGGTAATGCTCAGTGGTGCTGTGGTGGTGCTGAGTGATGCTGGGGTGGTGCTGAGTGATGCTGGGGTGGTGCTGAGTGATGCTGTGGTGGTGTTGAGTGATGCTGTGGTGGTGCTGAGTGGTGCTGTGGGGGTGCTGAGTAATGCTGGGGTGGCGCTGAGTGGTGCTGTGGTGGTGCTGAGTGGTGCTGTGGTGGTGCTGAGTGTTGCTGAGGTGGTGCTGAGTGATGCGGGAGTGGTGCTGAGTGATGCTGGGGTGGCGCTGAGTGATTCTGTGGTGGTGCTGAGTGATGCTGAGGTGGTGCTGAGTGATGCTGTGGTGGTGCTGAGTGATGCTGTGGTGGTGCTGAGTGATGCTGTGGGGGTGCTGTGCTCGAGACGTAAGTGTGTGTGGTTTTTTGGTGGTGTTTTTTAAATTTTTTTATCAATTAATGTAATTAATGTTTGGTTTGTGCATGTATGAATGTTTGATAAAGAGTGTTGTGGATGTGTTTATGTGTGTGGGTGTGAATTCATTGTTGTGAGTGTTTTGTGTATGTGTGCGTGTCCCGCATGCCTCTCTCCCCCAAAAACTTACCAGCCGCCACTGCACCGAGGTTCGGTTATTGTATTATGGGATACAGCTCTTAGCAGTGAGATGGATGAAGATATGTGCAAAAAGAGGGCGAGAACTTAGTATCCACAGAAGAATTAAACCTGTAGCAATTATAGCGACGTTAAGCATGCCGTACAGTAAGTTTTAAAGAACGCGTTTCAACAAGATAATTATCTTTTTATGTCGGCTCTAATACGCTTCATGGAAACTTAGTGCCACCGTGTGGCTAGGCCAGAAATTGCTCTTCAATGCGCGATTTTTACATACACTACATACAATAAATACGTCATAAAGTTTCATACGCAGTGAATCCGTACAGGTCTGATGCCGTATACCAGTGCGGCAACATACTCGACATTTCCCTACAAATGCTCTTAGGATGGATAAATAGGGTTCCAGGTGTGGGGATAGTTGTTCAAATCATCTACAGCAGACATCCATGAGGTTGATCAAATTAATACAATTATGCGGTTATTAGTAATAATCAGAACTCCGGCAGAGAACAAAGCGATGA
This sequence comes from Lissotriton vulgaris, assembly GCF_964263255.1. Lineage (NCBI taxonomy): Eukaryota > Metazoa > Chordata > Amphibia > Caudata > Salamandridae > Lissotriton > Lissotriton vulgaris. Next base: position 1,123,234,852 of record NC_141694.1, read on the forward strand.
GCATTTCAGAAAGTTGCATGTAAAGGACAGCGACTGCAGAGCGCGTGCACAGAAGCTCACACTGCTGCCCTTCAAATGTCCATTACGGATGCATAATATCGAAAAGCACAGATCCGGACTGGCAATGGCAGAACATGCACAAGGGACATGATGATGAGCACAATTCCTGCCAGAGTAACACTTCAAAGCCTTTATGATACCCAAGTTGTGAGGAGTCCCTTCAGATCTGAAAGAATGAGGACCGAACAAAATAAACAGTTTTCTTTGCACATGTGAGGTATCTGGGGCTCGAAGTACATGATGTGCAGTCCGGAGCATCTCCTTGTTTCGATGAAAAACCATATAGCGGTCAGAGCAACATACATATGGAGTTCACTCATTCTCCTGGTTGACCTCATCGTGACTAGGGAGGTGGCCTTCCATAGCAGCAAACGGAAGTTACAATAAGCCATGGGTTCAAAGGTACGAGATGGAGAAATGGGAATCTCTCTCCACAGGAAATGAATAATGCCGTCCAGTAAATCAGCGCACTCCTTTGAAGTGCGAAGCAGGGGGCGGGGGAGCGGATACCTTTGAAGTGAAGCTCTCGGCATAATGAGCTAGAGCACGGCCTCGCGGCCGTGAAAGTGAAACAGCAGGGATGTAATTAGGGGGGAGGAGAAGTGAGGCCGAGCGCGCACTGGGGTGAATGCCTGAGGCCGAGCGCATGCTGGGGAAGCTTCAGATGCCTGTGGGAGGGAGGCTGATGGGTTTGATGTGGACGCGCGTTATGCTCAAGTGCACCACATGAACTGGACACAATCCGCAATAGTTTCAGAGCTTAGTTTGCCTACTATACTCTCGTCTGTTTATCCCTTACGGGATAGAATAGTCGAGACCGAAAAAGTGTAACACTGGTTCCACAATTACGTATCAAAATAGTTTCACATTTCCCGGATAGAGACAAAGCATTAAGAGTTGAGGATAATGTTAGTGTGGTGCCCTAGGCACGTCCTGAAGCTCTGTTCTCCATGTGCTTTTATTTCCTCTAGCCATACATTGAAGATGGGAATGGGCAGGATATTTCTTTCCTCAAATGTACACTTTCTTCATTGAGGTCCCATTCCTTAGTTACCTTAAGAGCGGGACTTTAATATATATCAAAGCACACATTCAATTTGTTCTTCAAGGCATCTTTGTTATTATTAGGCTCTGACTTCCACCGCTGGTTGTGCAGCCACTGGCGCACATTTAATATCAGCATTTCTGGCTTTGGCTCATGAACAAATGAGGCATCTAGTTCTTGCTCCGATCATATGGGCGTTTATTCAGTCTCACTGCGGTGGTATTTTTTTAAAATTCATATTAAGAAAAATCTATGTAATTTTTTTGAATTTCTTCTTTGCATGATCATTTGGATATATACATTTAGGGCGTAGGTTTTTGCAGTTCTGCCAATGAATCAGCTTTTGTAAAAATAACAGTTTTCACCCAAGGCCTCTGCTTCTTCTTCTGAGACACATGCACGCACTTAGGGGCAGATTTATAAGGTCTGGCGCATCCCTGCAAATCAGCAGGGATGCGCCAGAAAACTTGTGTCACGCAAAACTACTCGGACGCCACCACGGATGCGACGCATTTACAATGCGGCGCGCCGTGGCATATGGATAGGCAGATGCGTGTCGTATCTGCCGGTGTAAGGTTGGTGCAGTGCCAGAGCCATGTCACGGGCACGACACAAATCCAGCACTGTTCCAACTCGGCCTATCTCTAACATGCTGCGTCATGCCTTACGCCTGCTTCCAGCAGTCGGAAAAGTGACTGAGTGGAATCTTGTAGATTTCACTCAGGCACTTTTCCAAGGCTTTCCTGCGACGAACCGCCCACACTGCGACAGTACAACCACATTATACGTGACGCAGGTATAATGTGGTGTAGGGGTTTACAGCGTGACGCATCTCCCTAAATGCGTCACGTTGTAAATCCGTCGCAGCATGGAGCTTGCTTTACGCCGCTGCAGCATCACAGCGTTGCAAGTGCCTTGTAAATCTGCCCCTTAGTTAGGTAGCACTCGAGAGTTTTGTATTATCATCTTTTCTTCCACTTCTTATATTATCTTATTGTGCAGAAGCATACTTGATAATAAATCTTATTCTCGTTCCTCCAACTGCACTGGCCCCTCTTACGATTAGAGTAAACTACACTACGTCAACTACTCTTGATGAATCTTTTTAAGATGATAGGAGGTGTGATTTTCTAGAAGCAATTAAGTCTTGTCATCATTTTCTCTTTCAGACCTTTTCCAATCTCCCAATATTTGCAGTAACATTGACACAAATGAAAGTCGCAGGCCAAATGTAGTTCAAGTTATTGTATTAGTGATCCTGTCATGAAGATGAGCCTTTTACAGCCTTTTGCATTTACACTGTGTTAAGTTAGCATGAGCTTATTAGAAGTTTAAACAACATTTTTCCTTTCTGCTGCCTTTGCACACGGCACACATTATTATAAATGTTTAGAGTCTAGCAGACTGTTTTGCTTCACACAAGAATAATATGTTTTCCTATAGTAACAGCTTTGCTTGGTAAGCTTTGTCTGAACAGTGAGTGCCGAGGCCTTCAAGGTTATTTCAACACAGTGGTTGTTGTTCGGTCTGATCAGCGCACGTTCCAGACATAACATATATACAGCTGTGTCCACCTCTGATTTTGGCGCATTTAATAATGCACGGCGCAGGCATGCAAACACACTTGGAAAACATTTGCATGCAGAGAACTGGTGTAGACAATAATGTGATCTATTTCTACTAGGACCAGAGGAATGGGGCCGCCCTTGTAAACCCAGGAGACCTTCTGTAGATATAAAATACCCTACAAGCAAGGGAGGGTGATTTCTAGGTGTAATCTAGCCTTTTTTCATTTAGCATTTTAACATGCTTTCTCCCTTTGTATTTTATGGAATAGTAACTATGCTGATAATCTTGTTGCTTATAATATGTCTGCTTGTTTTAGCTAAGATACTGCGCCTGAGAACACAGCATTAGAAATAAATATTTCAAACTTGCACGTGTCTTCATTTACTCACCGTTTTGGGCTGGTATGAGAGTATAACGAAAGAGTGTTCATGTGTTCCACATTGCCTGAGGTATTCTAAGTTCCATGTTCTGGGTTGTCTAATCATTGGGGGTATGGAAGAACGAATGAGACACTGATTGCTAGTCTGGTAGGGGATTTTGGCTACTAAGGTGAGTTTTGGTACACCCTAATTCACTGAGGTTCCAAGTCTCTATGCACAGTTCTGTGTATGAGCAGAATCCCTGCTACATGTCGCCCATACGATGGTGGTCTTATCACAAACCTACCTATAGTTACATAGGTAATTTCAAGCTTGAATCTTTTCAAACGGTTTCCCTTTGAATTATTACCCAGTTGTGCTACTAAGTTTTACGTTGTAGCTTTTTCTTCTCTGTGTCACTATGGCTGACATTGTTATACCGCAACATAGTCGAATTGTGGTTCGCAATCATTTGCAAGCATGTAATGTTGGTTTGGAGGGCATGGCAGTGATTTTGGTCGTAAGTGCTGAGGTTGCTTACCCGTTTGAGATTTTCTACTCTTGAGTGACGTTTCCTGCAGTGGAAGTGGCTACGCAGGTTTTACACACTTACGCTCACTCAGCCATGCCCGTAGAATATGTTCCTTATAGGACACAGGAGATTCCGATTCCTTCATAGCAGCGCCGTGTTTGGTTTGATGGTGCCCTTCCCCACACTGTAACAGCAGCTAGATTGGGTCCTTTGTCCATTCCAGGTGCTTCTTGGCCGGTTTTGGCTGGATTCACCCTGCATACTCATTCGGGGCAAGTTGCCGTTGCTGAATTACGGATCCTGTATAACTCTTCTATTAGTGTTATTCAGGCCCTAGTTCAATACATTACCCGCAATTTCCAGGATGGGCCCCTGGTGTTGCGGCCCTTCCAGCAGGACTGAGCGGAATGAAGCTTAGTCCCGTGATGGTCAATGCAGTAATGGGCAAGCGTCCCCAAGATAAGGATGATATGCCTTTTTGGCTTGCCGAGAAATTTGACCAGCTGGAGGCATTTTTTCCTAATTCGAGTCCCGTAGAAAAACACAGGATTCTTATGATTAGCTTACCCATGGACTTGGTACCAGAGGCCGGTGACTGTGAGTCATGGGGTAAGATTTTTGCGGCAGTGTACACGAGATGCTTCGGCACTCCGTCAATGGCTGTCCTTCCAACGGTCATTAAACGTGTTCAGGACGAACACTGACCTGAGGCTGCTATTGAATTGGGAATGAGACTCGTGGGCTCATTTGATGTACTTTCCGATCTGGTCCTTTCTAATATAAAGGGAGATGCTTTGAACTTTCAAGTGGCTAATGCCTTACGCAATGTCCCCGATGCCGACAAACCCCGACAGTTACCAAGAATTATTACGGCTGCGTATAAAACGATTGGCCGCAATAGTTCAGGTGTCAAGCCCTTTACTGCTAAAGATAAAAAGCAAACACAGGGTGCGAAGTCTGAAACAGACGTTCAACCCACAGCTCCAAAGGAAAATTGCAACAGAAATAAGAAACGGGGGAAACAACAACAGAAACAGGAGTCCCGTCCCCCATCACCAGTGCCTGCGTCTACTGAGAGCGTTTATGATTTACGTGACCACACTATGATTAAGTCGCCTGATAGATTTCAGGTTCCTGATCAACGCTCTCCTCAATCTTTACAGGACACATCTGCCTCATCGTTAGGTGGTGAAGGCCGCAGGAGAGGTCAGGGTGGCCAGCAGAGTCGTGACCAGCCCGCCCGAAGGACGGCAAGGTCAAGCAGGACGATTCTTCACAGAAGAGACCCCAGTTTCAGAAAAAGAAAGTTGCCGCTTTAACAGTGATATATGCCACAGATAGTGAGAACGCAGCTTCGGAATCAGACATGGGCGCTGACGTTGTTGGACAGCGCAGCGGAGATTACCATAATGCGAGAGGCCCTGCGTCCACTACTGAAGGTGACAGCGACTGACCGATATGTTGTTGTGGAGACAGCTGATACCAGAGTATCTACCCTTGATAGGCTTTATGAAATAGTCCTTTTACTTGAAGGTGACATACAACGTACCAGAAAAGGAGTATTTTGGGAAAATCTGACAACTACCTATGACATTTTGTTAGCGGAGGCTGACTGGCCCCCACCTTTTGTTCTCGCGGCTCCAAGAGGGGAGGAGGTAATCCTCCCTAGTTTCACGCACACGGTCTCGAAGGAGCATGTGCTGAATTTTGCAGAAGAGTGGGTTAAAGCCCTTGCAACGACTCTGTACCGTACGCACTGTGGTTGGGATACATTTTCCCCATGCCATGAGATTCCCTTACGGTCTGTGCCACAGCCTCAACCTCAATATCCAATCCGGCATGAAGGTAAGGGTTCCGTCGCGGAGATCCTTGAACAATTAGAATATCAAGGAGTGATTGAAACTTTTGTGTCACCAATGAATAACCCACTTTTTACTGTGACCAAGCCTGACGGTTCATACTGTTTGGTATTGGATTACCGGCTTTTGAACTCGCATTGCCATACCTGTGCAGTACAGAATACGCACGGCTCTGCTCTAGTGGATGGTTTAAAACCACACTTGACATATCCAACGTTTTTTTTGTCCACAATTTGGATGGTCTAAGTTCCCAATGGACCAGTTTAATTTGTGGTGGTAAAGAACGGCAATTAAAACGCCTCACTATGGGCTATAATAATAGTCCAGGTGTGTTTGCAGCCCGTATCGTCTCTCTCTTAGAGAGAATTGACCCAGATGCGTGTTCGTATGTGGATAACATCTATCTCACAGACGACGAAATTTGGGTGTATCTGTGTCGCGTAGACCGCATAATTTGTAACTTTGCGGACTTCGGTTACAAATTCAACTTTGCAAAGTCTCACATTGCAGAGTACACAGTGTTATTCCTGGGCTACGAGCTCAACAATGAAGGTCGAGGATTGGCTCCTCATTTCTTGGAGAAATGCGCACAGCTGCGCGCTCCTACAACTCAGAAAAAATTACCGACCTTGCTAGGATTTTTGAATTTCGGGCGTACTTACATTCCCGAATATGCCCAGCGTATCAAGCCTTTGTATGCTTTGATACAACCTACTTTCACCAAATCGTGCTGGCTGCCTGAACATTCAGCCATTTGGCAATCTTTGCAGGCTGATCTTCTAGAATCTAAATTCTTGCTTACTCATGATAACCACACCAACCTGGTGATAAGAATTATCCCTGGGGCGGTGGGTTTCACTTACCTTACTTTTAATGAAGGAGACACAGTACCTATTGCTTACAAGTCACACTTGTACACTTCGGATGAAATGCGGTTTTCCACTGTGGAAAAAGTTTTGACAGAAGTGCAAATGGCGATTCTTAAGAACGTGCACTGTCGCAGGGAAAACGCATGTTGGTTGTTAGCCCGTATCCTGCACTAGAGGCAGTGACGAAGGCCAGTGTACCGAATTCTAAAGCTTTGCACCCTCGGTGGATACAATGTGCAACATCTTTGATGTCTCCGGATGTCACGTTTATTTTTGATGCCTCCTTACAGTCACAAGAGTTTTTGCAGTATCAATTTGTTCATCCTGCGCCACTGACTATGCGACCTTTGGAAGATTTCCATTGTATCATTTACACTGATGGTTCAGCGCAAGTTGCGCATGGGTCTAAGCATGCATACGTCTCAGCAGCTTGCGCCATTGTAGTAGGTCCCATGGTGAATAATGAATTCAAGTCTAAAGTCATGCACACGCAGAGGTAATGGGACTGTACCGCACAATTGGCAGAGCTCCGTGCTCTGATGCTTGCATTGGAGTGCCCTGATCCTAGTGTGACGACTCTTATTGTGAGTGATTCTTACTACTGTGTCCAGCCCTACAATGAAAACCTGTTCTTTTGGATTCAGAATGAATTTAGTGACTCCAAAGGTAGCACAATAAAACATAAAATGATCTGGGTCCGAGTGGCTGAGCTTAAGGAGCAGTTGCCACTCGTGTATGTAATTAACACTCTCGGTCATCAGCGCGTGGGAGTTCACGCTGTTGGCAATTCTTTGGCTGATGAGGAAGTAAGATTGATGATGATATCTTGGCGGCTGTAGCCGCGACTGAGAAGGGAAGTAAATATCCTAAGCGGTTCCCTTCGAAGTATTCACACCACTTACATCCTGATAAAGTTCCTTATGTGAAAATACCGGACGTTGGTGAAAGGTTAATTCCCAACACGGCCCGCAGGTCCACACTGAGTACAGCTGCCCATGAAGGCGTTGCGTCTGCGCATGCGGGCGTTTCAGCTACTGTATCTCAGTTACAACAACGTTTCTGGTGGCGGGGACTGTACAAACAGACATGTGATTATGTCCTTCAATGTGACATTTGCCAGCAGATTAAGCCTTCAACTGCGGTGCGTCCGCCCCAGACACAGTTGTACATTTCTAATAAACCACTTGGTTGTGTTTACTTAGATCACTGCGGTCCTTTTTCTTCTGATACTGCGTATAAGTACATCTTAGTAGCAGTTGATTCATGCACACGCTTTGTGTGGGTGTGGCCACACCGCAGTGCTGATTCGCGAACTGTCATAAGATACTTGCGTGTCTTTGTAGGGATTTTTGACTGTGGTACCTTCCATTCGGATCAGGGTCCTGCTTTCGCCTCTAAGGCATATAAGGATGTCATGACATTGTTGGGGGTCCAAGTCAAGTTTTCATCTCCATACAGATCTGAGGGTAATAGTGTTGTGGAACGAATGAACCAAGATTTAAAGCAGTCTTTGACAGCTAGGGTTATAGGCGCTGGCAGGAACTGGATGGCCCACCTCAATAGCGTGCAGCGTGACCTTAATAATCTCCCTAGAAGGTCTCTGAGTGAGCGGACCTCATACGAAATGCTCTTTGGTATCAAGATGTTTGTCCCAGGCCTTGACGGTCTAGACCAGGTGGCAGTTGCCGCCTCCTTTGACGTAGATGAACATTGCAATGTTTTACAGGATCTACAAAAGACGAGAGACAGTCTTGCAAAGGAACACTTGCCCTCCGCATCTGAGGCTGCGTTGCAGATTCTGGTAGTTGGCTGGCTACTCCAAGTTGGAGAAATGGTTCGAGAGAAGATCGAAAACAAGAAGGAATTTGGTCCCTCATATCGAGCTCCGGTTCCAGTGCTTGGCTTGAAGGGCACAAGAACAGTCATTTTACCACCACTTCCAGGCCGTAAAGATAAAAGGTATATCTCCATTGACAATGTCAAAGTACACAGAGTGGCCGATTCTCCTTAGTATGACTCCGGCAGTCTCATGTCCATCGATTTTGAGAAATTTTGATTTGGCCCCGGCTCTTAACCCCAGGCCTGAGGTTGCCCTCGAGATGCCTGCAGTTTCAAGTCCTTTATTGAGTTCACTGCCTGGTGCTCACCTTGATGAGACTGAATATACATACCCCACTGACTTATCGATGCCTGATTTGCAAACTTGTTTGGCTACAGAATCCAGATTTTCATGTGATTCTGACTCTCACACCTCGAAGACCCCTTCCAAGAATTCTGTTCTTGCAACACTGTTTAAAAAAATGTTTTCATTCCTCCTTGGACCTACATTTGGTTGGTGCATTTTTCGATTTACCTGTTCATGTCTATTGGATTTGTGGTGTATGTTTTCCGCCTTGTCAACGGACACTATGTTGAAGAAAGAACATGCATTCGACATATTAATGGAACATTGGCTCCCCATTCCTCATCACACAGATTGAAGAGGGACCTGGCTTTTGTTAATATCACTGCTTGGCCCGTCTTAGATGGGATTGTGTAGGATGCTATTAGATTTCAAATTCACGGACCCACGGAGGTTATAAATGTCCCAAATGTCCTAAGATTTTCTATGGGGGATGTAATTAAACAAAATATACGTTCTGATGATTGGGATGTTCAGGCCGTAGAGGCTTTGTTTTCTGATTTGAAATATTATGCTGCCTTTGATGCTGAAGATTTGTATCTAGATTCCGCATATTATGGTGATTTGTTTTGTTATCAACATTTTGGTAATCACTACCTGCATAAAGCAAATACTAGGAGGAATACTGTTAATTATACTCCGTGGGAGCATTGTCCCGCTCCTGTACAAGGCAGTTCCACTTCTTTTTTGAAGAGATTCACTTATTTTACTGATTTTGATCAGTCAAATCCAAATGCATTTTATTTTAAAATGACTGAGAAGTCCACTTCCAAGGTTAGACTTACCCACACAAAATTATTGTATTCAAAGTCCTTTTTAGACCAATTGGCTGTTGGAGGCTACGAGCTGTGGAAAGATACTATTGATCTTAAATCTGTTTGGGGTTCTAAAATTTGGCGAGTGCAAGGCACTGAGGCTTTGCATCGTGCATGCCTCATCCCGAACCATATGTTGTTTTTGAATTCTACAATTTCACAAACAACTTGCTTTGGATTGGCTACTGCTAAAAAATTAAATGCTCCTTCTTTTCTTGAATTAGAAGAATATTCCAGTTGGAATAATAATACCAAGTTGTCCATCAGAGAATTACAGGCCATGTTACTGAATTCTTCCTTTAACATATCCAGTTTGGATCCTAAGGGTTGGTTGCTGTGGCACAGAAGTGCTGATTCTTGCCAGCATCGTTTTCTGGGTTTAGCTCCAGGCTACACACAGGTCAGGGTGGATCCCTGTTTTGAAAGTGGAACTTCTGTCACTACCTATTCTGGAGACAAATTATGCCAGAGTTGGCTCAAACACTCCACTTTGGCGTCAGTTAAGATGCATTTATCTAAATTGACTGACGATGTTGATCTGAATGATTTTATGAAAGGCCCGGCTTCAGGTAGATCTAAAAGATGGATATATGCTATTTACAACGAAGTCTGGAAACTGTCCCAGATTGAGGCGGCTTCCCGCATTAGAGCTACAGATCAAGCAAATTTAGAAAAAGTGCTAGCGGTTGTAGATAATAGCATTAACACGCTTTCTTCCCGCATTTATATATTAGACAATATTGTGTCATCTGTTGTTGATATTGTGCAAGATGAAGTATCTGTTTTATACCATGGTCAGAATCAGTTGTGTTCTGTTATAAATAAATAAATAATAAAGGATAATTATGCACTTATATAGCGCTCGACTACCCGGAGGCATCTCGGCGTTTGTACGAATACCGTCAAGGAACCCTTCCTGGCCTTTCCCTGTGAGGAGCCCACTCCTGGGCATCCCCAAGGTAAAGTCAAGCATCCTCAGCGTTGTTGGGGCCATTGTAGAGATTAAGCAAGCTATTGCCCAGAGGTGCAGAGTGGGGCTCATGATCAGAATAGGCACCAAGGCGAGAATTATCAGGTCCGAGGAAATTGAGCCTGAGACCCGCCAAGGCGGGAATTGAACCCTGGTCCCGGCCAGACTACTGCATCAGGGTCTGCCGCTCTAACCATTGAGCCACACTTTTGTTATGCAGTTTGCATGGACCTTACAAACCTTGAAAGCTGTAAAAGTGCCATGGCACTACATGAATACGTCATCATTATTTGCCCCGTTTAATTTGACTGAAAAGCAACGTTTTATGTCAATGAACGATGCAACTTTTTCTATGTTACACATTGAAAAGTTAGAACCGTTACTGTTTTCTGTGGCTGAGACCAATTCGGTAATGTGGCTTATCCACGGGTTAATAACTCTACCTTTTCCCCTTTTCAAATTCGAAGCCTGTATGAAGTACTATGCAATTGGCAGATATGAACCTCTGGGCACCGCTTATTTCCATGAAGCTTGGTCGCTACCGTTTACCTATAGGTGCCTTATGGAGGGAAAGGAGGTTTATTTGAATGGTGAGGATTGCACTACAACACCAGATCACTCATTAATGTGTAGAATATCCAATTGCATGGCTCTTGTAACCAGAACGAGACAAATTTAGCCTGTATTTTGAAAGGTACACCAGCACCAGCTATCATACCAACATTCACATTACTGGCAAACTGGAGTTATTTACTTTTAAATAATGAAGATTGTTGTAGGATGGTAGCAGGAATTCCTAACGTGGTTACCGTCAGTGAGCTTGTGGTTTGCTGTAAAAATTTAATGTTTCCTCCTCCGCATGGGAAGCTTGATGTTTCCATCTGGCTGACGATTCCGACCTTGAAAGCAGAGTTCAACAAGATGAGTCGTCTAAGAGCTCTATTGTCCCAAAAAGAAGTCGCCCTCACATCTGCTCGTGAAACATTTGTCCTTCACTTGGCAAACACCCGCATAGAAGTGCATGCTTTTTTAAATACGGATTTGCCCTTGCATTTCGGTGAATTGATTCACACTATCTTTAATGCATTCTCCACTACAGGGCTGGCTCACTTTTTAAAAGTTGATAAAAGTGTCCTTGTGTCTTCTTTTCAAACTATATTTGGAGTGTTCCCGGCATTTTTTCATTCCATTTTTTCCAGTCTGTTTGGTGGATTTCCCTTAATGCTGGCGCTGATTGCAGGCGTACTTCTGCTGTTTTGTTTATTTCAAAATGGATGCGCGTCCTGTATTGCGAGAAGATCTGTCGAGACTGCTGCTGCTCCGCAGCCGAATGCATGATTATAATGGAGCGCTGCCTCTTGCTACATTGTGTGCGGCTTATGGATTATTGTTTTGATTTTCCTTTTTCACATGCGTCCAGCCTGTCTTTCATTGCCTGAGTTGCGATTTTGACTGGGCCCTGGATTTGTGTCTCTGCAATACGGTGTCTCCCGATGCGGATTATGATCAGCTCATGAGCCCCTTAGTTGCGCATGAATTGTTTGTTTTGGCGGAGGGATTATGGCCTTTGCAGCGATGCATGGAGTCCTGGGAGGTTGGAATGTTTTCCCAGCGGCGCAGGATTTCTTGGCACGCAGCTTCATTGAGGATACACCGAGTTGCCCTCTGAGGGTGCTAGAGGCTCTGGTAATTGAAGAACATGTATGTTCTTTCCCTTCGCTAAATTTGATGGCTCACATGTTTTCGGATGAGAACAGTGACTTCCTATTGGAGGCTGTTGCTACGTATTTTGCATATACATTGTTGGATTGAGTTGTGTCATCGCTTCTCTCTCTTCCATGTCTGAGGTCACAAGTTGGACATCGGACATTTTGTATATTTTTTTTCTCTCAGCTTCATTTTTTTCTGCCCAGACCTATTGACTTCATTATGTCCATGGCTAGAATTACTTACTTTGAAGTGCATTCAAATTATGGAGTTTTTTGTTCCTGTTTTTTTCGTAAGGCAATCTGAACTTGGTTCTGACAGTCGTTCTTGAACTCTGCTTTCCACATTTGCCCTTTATCTTATCCGTGCGCGGATCAAGGGAGGGTGTCATGGGGATGAGCCTTTTACAGCCTTTTGCATTTACACTGTGTTAAGTTAGCATGAGCTTATTAGAAGTTTAAATGTCATTTTTCATTTATGCTGCCTTTGCTCACAGCACACATTATTATAAATGTTTAGAGTCTAGCAGACTGTTTTGCTTCACACGTGAATAATATGTTTTCCTATATTAATAGCTTTGCTTGGTAAGCTTTGTCTGAACAGGCCTTCAAGGTTATTTCAACACAGTGGTTGTTGTTCGGTCTGATCAGCGCACGTTCTAGACATAACATATATGACGCTGTGGCCACCTCTGATGTTGGCGCGTTTAAAAATGCACTGCGCCGGCATGCAAACACACTTGGAGAACATTTGCATGCAGAGAGCTGGTGTAGACAATGATGTGATCCATTTCTACTAGGACCAGAGGTATGGGGCTGCCCTTGTAAACCCAAGAGACCTTCTGTAGATATAAAATACCCTACAAGCAAGGGAGGGTGATTTCTAGGTATAATGTAGTCTTTATTCATTTAGCATTTAAACATGCTTTCTCCCTTTGTATTTTATGGAATAGTAACTATGCTGATAATCTTGTTGCTTATAATATGTCTGCTTGTATTAGCTAAGATATTGCGCCTGAGAACACAGCATTAGAAATAAATATTTCAAACTTGCACGCATCTTCATTTACTCCCCGGTTTGGACTGGTATGAGAGCATAACGAAAGAGTGTCCATGAGTTCCACATTGCCTGAGGTATTCTAAGTTCCATGTTCTGGGTTGTCTAATCATTGGGGTATGGAAGAACCAATGAGACACTGATTGCTAGTCTGGTAGGGGATTTTGGCTACTAAGGTGAGTTTTGGTACACCCTAATTCACTGAGGTTCCAAGTCTCTATGCACAGTTCTCTGTTTGAGCAGAATCCTTGCTACAATCCAAAATGTGTAATGATTAATAATCTTTTCAACATTTCAGTCAAGAAAACAATCGTTTTAATCAAAGCTTTCAGCATTTATGCAAGAAAGTTAAACTTCAGAATACAGAGGTATAGAGCGCATCTACCATTTAGGTAGAAGGATAGTTCTCCAAATCTAACAGAAACAAAGAACTCTAATCCAGGAATGGGAAACTTAGAGCATCTAAGGGCATTGTCCGGGAAACAGTCATGACCATGCTTGACCATTACCACTAATTCATTACCACGCATATGCCTTTACCCGGCATGCCTTTAGCACGCATGCCTTTACCACTAATTTGCTTTTACTATGCATGCCTTTACAACGACTTTCGAACTAAAGGCATGTATGACAAAAGCATATGCATGGAAAAGGTTTTAAAAATAAAGGCATGTAAGCCATATGCATGGTAAAGGTTTAAGAACGCATTTGGATGGGGGTTGCTGTGAGCACTCTCTGATACAGTGTATGACTCTGAGACTGGGCACTACAAGGATGTTCGATGTGTGTCAACGAAGGAGGAAGGAAGTGAGTCTCCATAATCTGCAATTGGCCAAAATATCTTAGACGTTGCTCGTTTTGAGAGAAGGCGTCGTAACTGTGACCATTTCGGAGGCTGTGCAGGACTATCACTACTGAGGGCATTACTGGAAAGATGTAAGCCGGCTCACAGTGCGAGGAGTCAGTTTTGATTAAAAGGGGAAACACGGTTAGAAGGTAGATGGAGCAGATATGACTTGGTTTTCGAGAGTTTGTCATTTTGCAAATCTCCTAAAGTGTTGTCTGTGGCTAGGAAGGACCGGGGCTTTACATACCAGTGTTGTAGAATTGCAGGAGGGAGCAGGGTTAGATTGTGTGTGGGGGGGGACCAAATCATTATAAAGGCATGTGTGGCAAAGGCATAGTCATGCTAAAGGCATGCGTGATAAAGGCATGCATGGTATTCACATGCGTGGTTCTATCACACAACCGCATTGTCCATCAGCTAAAGAGAGAGATAATCTATCTCTAGTTTAGTTCTGGTTCGGCAAGGCAAACCTCTGTCAATTTGCTACCAAATTTTGCATAGAGCCATCAGTCCAAAAATAAATTATTTGCAAATCCTCAAAGAGTCAGCATTGAAAGGCCAGTATATCAAGGTGCGTCTGTCACTCACAAGACAAAAATTGATTGAGTGTGTTGCATCTCTCAAGAACCAAAAGCGTAAAAAGCATGAGTTTGCCCCTCCTCTGGGGTTTCGTCTTTTTTAATGTTTCAGACAAATGTTCAAGTCAGGTGGTGTCACAGCACCATCAAAAGACCATCACCAGTTCAGGATGTGAAATTATGTCATCTAGAAAATGGAAACTTCACTGTAAATTATCATGCATTCCATGATAACGGAAAATACGAATCCATATCTGTGGTTGAAAGGAAACATAATAGTAACATGCATCTACTGTAGTACATCATTTCAGGAATGCAATATTCTCATAAGAACAAAATCACATATAGTCAATTGGAATGTACACTTTGCAATAGGAAAAGCCGCTCGCTCAGAGGGTTTCTTGTGTTCCATTATCGCCCTTCGCTGCAGGAGTAGCTTTGAAGATCCTCCAACTGACTCTGCCCACAGCGTGAGGGAAGGACCAACTGCGTGGCCGCAGTGGAGGCGAGAGGCACCGGCCCCGGGACTGCGAGGACCAGCATTCACCAACAACAGCTGGGTCCTCTTCCCGCGTGAGCCGCGCCCCCTCCCAGTGCCACGCCCCCTCTCTGCCTAAACGAATTTCAGTAAGACCAGTAACGCTCATCGCGGGATGTGCGGGGGTCGTAGTCCGGGGCGAAGACCGGGCAAAGAGCGGGCCGTTTGAGGCCGTTGGAGAACGTGAGGAGCCCGGGCCGGGCCCTCCCTCTAAGTTCTGCATAAACGGACTCTTACACTAACTATTGCCCACCGACGCAACAAAACCTCGTGAAACCCTTCATTTGAAAATGAACACCAGGGGTAGCAAGTCTAAGAAGGCAAAAAAGGGCGGGATTGGTGAGCAGCTGTTAGGGCCAATGGACGATTTTATCACTAAGGCAAACACCTTTATTGACCAAAGCATCAGCCTAATAGAGGGAAGAGTATCCACAGACCTCGCGATTGCGAGGCGATCCTCCATGGGGCCACTGGCTACAGCAAGATCTCCAGAGGCAGAGGGCTCTTTAGCACAATCGCTGCAAGGTAACAAAAGACTTAGTCTCCCGAACGTTGTAGACCTCTCAGCCTCTCAACTTTCCCTATCACTCTCAAACTCTGACCTAGAAAAAACACCCAAAATTCTACGTGACCACACACCAGAGGAAGTAAGACAAGCAAGAGGGAGGAGGGAGGGGGCTGTTAAGAAAAGAAAGGGCAAGGAAAAAGTAGACAAAGTCATAGGTATCGTCACGGCTGACATAACTGACCCAAGTGCGACCTCAAACTTGGTAGGTCCTACCCCAAAAACGGCTGATATTACCGACCATCAGGTTCTAGTACACCATTCCTCATTCAATAATATTCCAAGTACCATTGTTTCAGGCTCACCTGTTTTAATCCCTCACAGCAACGAACCAGACACCCCGGATCTGGTAAATAAAATGACTTCAGTACTGCACTGTTTCTTTCTACCTCTTGAAACCAGACTAACCAACATCGAGAATTAACTGATAAAAATAACAATATTCATGCAATCCAACCCAACCTGAGAACCTCAAAAAAAGGGAATAGACAACTGTCAAGACTGTCAGCAGCGCAAGCACAGTTATCGCCACTAACCTTATCAGACGACCAGCAGGAACGATGTCGGAAGCTAACCCCCCAGTCCGACCAAAACACGACCCCCACAGTGAAGGTAAGAACTCTCTGTGTGGAGAAGTGCTCAGATAGGAAAAGGGGACGTGGAGAAAAGAATAAAGGCAGGGTGGTTGTCTGTGGATCCCTCCTACTAATGGCCACTGGATATGAGGATTCGATAGGGGATTCACAACTAGTGTCACACCACCAAAGCAGGAATTAAAGACATAGGCTTGCTTGTTGGAACACGTTGCCACAGATATCATGGAATATCCAAAGAAAAAGAATGGGTAACCTCCGTTACACCAACAAGTCCAAACAAGTCGCCTAACGCAGAGTAGCAGTAGAACAGTTCTGTGTAGAAAACAGTTCCGGTATGAACCACACCTCGTAATTCACTGCTCCCAGCGCTTGCTACTCTTCCACTCCGTTTCACTACGTGAATAAACAGTTTCTTGCGTTACGGATTCCAAACCACACACTTCCTGCCATAAACAAATGTTTGTTCGAAGAAAACAAAAATAGAGCGTGACTTCACTTCCAGTCGTGCTCTCTGCTTTACTCTTCCTTACGCGGGTTTTCTTTTACGAGCAAGACGCTTCTACGAGGCACCTCGTTAGAATGTAAACAGGCAAAAAAGAGTTTCAAAAGGCATGTACACGCCGGAGGCGGGCCCGCACTCCGGTCGACTCAGTACTTATCTCAACGATAGTTTTCCACGTCTTTCCTGATATGAAAGAAAAAAGCTTCACAGTTCCAAAATACAAAAGGCTTCAATCTTCTTGCTGAAATCCGGCGGGGAACACCATCCGCCACATCCAAAACGTTCCGGGTTAATTGACAAGCACCTTCCTGCAGTAAGGGAGGTGCTTATGTATGAACCGCCTCGCTCCTCCATGTACCAGCCCCTTAGCATGCTGGTAATTGTAGTGTTTTCTGCCTGGAACATTTAAACTTCGATTACACAAGCCACAAAGCTGCTTTGGTAGATATGACACTAGCCCTCTGGTCCATGCTACCGCTACAACAACCCACCCGCACCTGCCCCACAAAAGAAGAAAACAACTCTAACCTGCCCTCCACCCAAGCAACAACTAGTAGCAAAAGACCCCACAGCGGGGAAATCGCTCCCGGAAGCCACAATATCAACTCCTCAGAGTAATATAGCCTCAAAAACCCCTGTAATAAAAACAACAACTATAAAGACGCCAGTCCCCAAAACACCAGCTGTCACAAACTCTGCCCAGAAAAAAACAAATCCTATAGTGAACAAAGGAACCACGAGAGGAGCTCATGAGGGCAGACCCTATATGAATCTGCCACCTGAAGCATCACCATTCATGGTTGTGATGACGGGGGTACCAGAACTAACGGGGGAGACCATAGAGCCCAATTGGTCCTTAAAAAATAAGGTCCAATATTGGCTAAATACAAATCGTCCTTCTCCCCCCAATTGGTCCAGTAGGATAGCAACAGTATGCAGGACCCCATGGGTGGGACACACCAAAAAAGTAATACAGGGAGACTGCATTGTGATCACTTTTGAGGATCCTAGAGCTGTCGAGTATATATGCTCCTGGGAACAACACAATACAAGCGGTGGAATTGACACTAAATGTCTTTCCTTTTTCTACCCTAAAAAACACTACAACGACCGCTTTAATGAACCCGACAATATGTGGCGCAAAGCAGTCCCACAGCCCTGGGAATTTACCATCCCTAGACCAAAAATGCCCCCACAACAAAACGAACACGAGCCCCCCTGGTGGCCGGCAGACCCCAACTGCCATCAACAGGATGGTCCATGGCAGATCATGGGTCCCCGCAATAGAAGAAGAGATTGGGAACAATGGGGTGTACCACCGCAGCGACCATATAGATCTAGCTATAGAGAAGTACCACACTGGGAAAACTGGCCGGGCATACCGACCATGAATCGGTTTAGTAGCCTAGAAATGGTCGATTGACCATCACCCGAGACCCCCATTGATGAACAGATCACCCCACCCCCAGATCTGTAACGGAAAACGACCGCAGTCCAAGAGAATAGGACACAACCCCTGTCCGTTATTTTCTGGAATATTGCGGGTCTACGCTCCAAAATAGAGGACGGTTCAGCAGCCCAGTTTCTCGAAGATGGCAATATAATATGCCTCCAAGAAACATGGGCCACGAAAGAGCTACACATTGTGGGCTATAAAACTTTTTTCTCCCCAGCCCTCCCTAGCAGTGCGGGCAGGCCTAAGGGGGGTTTGACTATATACATAGCGAACACAATTCCTAGCCTGAAGCTACTAAAAACAGTAATCATGCCAAATTTTCAACTGCCTTCCCTCTCAGTAGGCAAAGAAGCTATTGTCATTCTAATACATTTTTATAACAACCTAGAGGAGGACCATTTTACTAATACCCTCTTGATAATTCAGGAAAAAAAAATTGCCAAATATAGACAGCAATACAAAAAAAAGGCCACTGTCCATCTATTATGGGGAGGGGATTTCAATCTACACCCCTGCCCACGTTTGAACAATCAGAACTGTGGGATAGTGGACGAGCATGATAACCCCCTTGTGCACTTCCACCATGATGGAACAGGGGAAGCGATGAACAACCTTCTTACAGACCTGGAATTATCAAAATTAAATAAGAAAAACCCTGTTCACAATACTTTAGACCCCAAATACCTAGGGAGGGGGCATGAGACCACCGTTGACTATATCCTTTCAACGGATGGGCTGAGGCATCTAATCAGGGACTTTACCCTACTGGCAAACACTCTAAGCGATCACTCAGCGCTTAGATTGGATCTAGATCTTTCAAACCAATTAACGCAGACAACAATAATTGCACACACCCTATCCCAAAATCATCTTGAAGTGGGCAGAATAAACGGATTTACGTTAAAATGGGGGAAGATAGATCCAATCCAACTAACCAACAATATAATAAAGACATTATATCCCAATATAATAAAATGTCTAGACTTGGAGACAGATGATAACACCATCCTCGAAAACTTTAAGATCATCTTAGACAAAATAAAAGTAATGTTGACCAGGAAAACCAATCAAAATAACACAAAATCTTTAGGCTGGTTTAACCATAATTGTACCACTTCGCTAACCAAGTTAAAAGAGGCTCTCAGACAACCGAAAAGATACCAACAACTGATTCAACATTTAAGGCTCCAGTACAAAAAGGTCAGGAAACTAAGGAAACAAGAGCTGAAACAGGCTCTATGGGACGATCTACATAAAAGCACACTCACAAGAAACAGCGAGTCCTTCTGGCGAATAGTAAAAACCCCTTTTCTCTCTGACTCCAACAGACCCCAGATCGACGTAGCAATAGAAGAGGAAACCTGGGTAAATCATTTCTCTCACATCTTTAAACTAACATCTCCAACAGAAGAATCACTTTACCCCCTTCCTCCCGTCGACTTTCCAATCAGCATACAATTTGACATACTTGAGGTACTGCAGGCTCTGAACTTAAGCAAAGGGGGCAAAGCGCCAGGACCAGATGGGGTACCTGTAGATCTTTTCAAACAACTTCCGGATCTCTGGGCCCCCATACTGACTAGAGTATGCACTGCGACTGCGAAACTGGGTTTGATGGAGTCTTGGTCCAACTCCATCATGGTACCTATTTTTAAAAAGGGGGAACGCCAAGACGTTAAATGTTATCGTCCCATTTCTTTACTAGATTCTTTAGGAAAAGTAGTTGGTATAGTAGTCCTGGAACAACTCCAACAATGGGCAGACGAAAGAAAGATCCTATCGGACTTACAATTCGGGTTCAGAGAAGGGTTCGGAACTGTAGAACAGGCCCTCAATCTAAGCCTAATCATGTCCAAGTACATTCATGCGAAGCAGGGGACAATGTACATGGTATACGTGGACTTGTCCTCTGCCTTCGATTGCGTATCCCACGCGAAGCTATGGACCCTTTTGAGAAACATGGGGGTGGACCCTCCACTCCTGGATTTCTTAAGGGAATTATACGCGGACGCTTCTGCGAGAGTGCGCTATGGGACAAAGGGAGAGCTCACAGCGTCATTTAGAGTGGAGCGAGGAGTCAGGCAGGGCTGCGTCCTAGCCCCCTTCCTCTTCTCCCTGTATACAAACGGGCTGGAAGAGAAGATGTTGAGGGGGGGGGCAGGACCTGCCAAGACTAAGACAATGCCTGATCCCCGCACTGCTCTATGCGGATGACGCAGTCATTCTGGCTCGTACACCAATCGAACTTCAGAAATCCCTGAATAAATATGCTGGATTTATGGGCACTTTAGATCTGCACATAAATGTCAAAAAAACTTTCGTAATGGTGGCAGGTGGAGAGAGAAAATGAACAAAGAACATCCTCCTCAGCGAACAAAAACTCGAGAGAACTCAACAGTACCCCTATCTGGGCATAATGATTGAGGAAAGGCTAAATTGGAAAGCAGCCATCGAGTCCAGGAGACATCTTTTTAAGAGAGCTATTGCTGCCCTGATGAACTTTTCCCAAAGACTCGGAAGGAGACCACCAGTTGAGCTGCTAAAAATTTACTCCGCAAAATGCCAAGCCATCGCTTTATATGGGGCCGGCGT
This sequence comes from Lissotriton vulgaris, assembly GCF_964263255.1. Lineage (NCBI taxonomy): Eukaryota > Metazoa > Chordata > Amphibia > Caudata > Salamandridae > Lissotriton > Lissotriton vulgaris. The sequence goes on from NC_141694.1 coordinate 1,123,255,549, forward strand.
CTGGGGACACGCTGACGCTGGTTCTCTCCAAATAGCTGAGAACTCGTTCATGAGATTTCTTCTATCTGCCCCCAAGTGCTAATCCATATACGCATGCCATGCGGAACTGGGAATCCCCTACATAGAGGACTTGATAAAAGTTCACCCATTGTTACTCTGGAGAGGTATCTGGCTATCGGATAAGAACATGTTGACCAAGGACATTCTAGAGGACTCAATGGCACTGGACCGTGCGCACAAAATAGCCTGGCTTACCTATGTCAGGCGATTTTTCACAGACCTGGGCCTGGAAAGATAGTATCTCACTCCAGTAACTCTGACCGAGATAACCAAGAAAGAGCTGAAACAGAAAGCCATGAGCCACCTAGAGACTCTCAGAATCACTTTGCTTTCAACCAAACAATCTGTACAACACGCAAATATGGTACAGCTAACCCCACAAATTCAGCCCTATCTCGCATTGGAAATCAGCACATATGACAAGATGCTCCTGACTAGATTTAGACTTAATCTTTTCCACAGACTAGTGGCCTTCCTACAAAAGAACACTTGGGATTCAAAACTGACTTTATGCCCATGTGATGAGACTTCTCCACAGACGTGTATGCACACGATATTGTTTTGTAAATATTTTCACCCTCACAGGAAAATTTGGTTATTCCCACTACTAAAACCTTGGGGTTTCAGACAATGTCGCCCGGCTATGATATCCTTGCAGATGTTAGACTCCGAGCGCACCTGTTATCATGTATTGAACTTTTTTAAATGCATTATTAGGCACCGGAAGAACCTTTAAAATTGAGCGAATTTAACTCTCTTTCGGATATCTTACTAAATGTACTGTGCTGTAATTTTATACTGTTGCTTTTATGGTTTTACTATGATAAAAACCGAATAAAGAATTTAGTATTATTATTATTAATAGGAAAAGCAACATTTTCTAATATCACTAGCCCATTGTTAAAGCTCAGAGCAAGTTTAAACTAGTCATTCTAGCATCAAGCGTTGCTTGATTTTATATTCATCTTATTACTTTTATAAGTAGCTTAAAACTCATTAAAATCAAAATAATTTCATAAATCAGTGTCAATACTCATACATAGTAATAACTACACGTTATTCATGCCTAGGTATGCTCAATTACTGCAAAGAAGTCATTATCTCGTGTTACTCACACGTTTTTATATTTTCAAATTTTCAATATTCTTTAAATATTTCATTATTTCATAATTTATATCACTTATAATATCACCATCTAAAATTTCAGGCTTCTAGCATGTATTTTAGTATCAATACCACCAATTTTCTCTACTAAAGTTATTTACTTATAGCACTTCATTATGACAATAGGACACACACTTCTATTTGACATATTATATATAAGTGTACAAAATGTGTATGTATACTTAACTCATATATATATATATATTCACAGAAAAAACCATAGGTTATAGTGGATATATAGTTAGGAATTTGCATTTACAAAACCTTGAAAATTCAATGAAAAAACCATTGGTTTTAGGCCATATATAGTTAGGGATTTGCATTTACAAAACCTTATTTTACTCGCATAAAACCATTGAAATTCCATATATAGTTATAAGCGCTAACTATATATCACGCACCCGCAATCCACTGCTGATGATGTCACATATTACATCATTCATGACATGGTTAGTGACATCACTGATGACATCACTGATGACATCTCAAATGACATCACTGATGACATCACTGATGACAACATGCAGTGACTGTATGTTTCTGTAAAGTTAAAATATCTCTTACATATTGAAGAATGAGTGGATATATAAGTGTCTGGATGAAGGATTTAGTAGGTGCATGACTGACTGTATGAGTGAGTGATTAAATGTGTCTCACTGAGTGCATGGGTTAGTGATTAAACTGTCTTAATTTGTGCATCATTATGTCTGTTGTTCTGTGAACTGTTGCATGTGTTGATAAGTAGCTATATGAGTAACTATATGGGTTATTGATTGGTTGCCCAAGTATTTGTATGGGATACTGAGTGTGTGTGTAGGTGGCTGGGAGGTGTATGACTCTGTGCATAGATGTGTGAGCAGTTGATTCACTAGATGTATGGTTTCAAAAGTGCATGTGGAAACAGCTGAATGGGCGGTTGACTGTGTGCATGAGTGCATTGGAGAGTGAATGGATATCTCAGTGCTACATGTCAAAGTAAGTACATATGTAAAACACAGTACATGTGAGAGTTGACATATATAAATAACTGTGCATAAGAGCCAGTGAATGTGTGAGTGGCTGTATGGATCATTGTGAACTTGTATCAGGGATTGTATAATAGAGTAAATATGTGTTAGTATATGTTTGAATAAGTAAATTTTGTATAACTGTATAGTTGAGGAAATGGAGGTGTGATTGATTCTTTGCATGACTGACTAGGTGTGTGAGTAACTCCATGGATGAGTGACAGTCTGTGAGTGTCTGTTTACACTGATTGTATCTAAGGTTATATTAGAGTCTGAAGAGGTTCATCGTATTATCACATGAATGATATCATCAGTGATGTTATCAGTCATGTCAAATGAGATCTTTTCAGTGATGTCATCAGTCATCAGTCTATATATCCACTATAACCTATGGTTTTTTCTGTGAATTTCATTGGTTTTTTAATAGCAAATATGAAAAGCTTTAAAATGTCAAGTACGTGATAGATGAAAACATTTTCGTATTTATGCACGCTGATGTGCTTTGAACGCTGCACCCCCCCCCTCCCCTCTTTTGTCTTAGTGGTACTCTCTCTTTGCAGATAGTGAACGGTAGTTAACGCAAGCCTTTCCCCCCTTTTTAATCCGTCGTGCCTGCTTGTCTCTCCATTTGATTGATTGTTGTCCAAGCATTTACTGTTTTAGAATTGGTTCTCTTTGGATCATTCTCTATTTACAAACAAGCACAAAGTCGCAATACTCTGTTTAGTCTTTGCAGATAGTGAAAAATCGTGTAAAAAAAATAAAAGTAATCGAGCAAAATCAGTAGGCCACTAATTGGATCTCTTTTTGACCTCGCTAAAATAGAAATATTAGGAACAACCATACATGAGAAATACGAAAATAGTGAGATGAACTGAGCTCCACACCATGAGGGCTGCAAGACAGCTCGGCTCCATCACCCATCCCGCACAAAATAACGACAAACCCTATGCAAATATTAAAAATATAGACAACACACCAGCAAAGAAACAGGGTAAAACATTTTATTAAAAAACTATTTACATAACGTTGGTTTATAAGATGATATCAGTAGTGGACCGATGTGTGAATAGATCGAAAGCAGCACAAGGCTCCAAGATCCGGATGGCAAGCTCCTGGATGTTGGGTGCCATAGTTTAGAGTTCTGAATTTGAGCCTTTTTCAATGCCTGTGCTTTGTTGAATCAAAATGGCGGCTTGACACAAAGCTGACTCAAGCGTTGCTACTGATGCTATGCAGACCAAAACTGGTTTTCAGTTTGTACATTTTTCTAGATTTTTCAATCCAAGTTTGGTTGACTTTGTAGAACGATGGCTTCAAATTTTCAACATACGGTGTGGTGGCGCTGACTGGGAGGGGGCGCTTCGCTCCTGCCCCCTCCCCAAGTAAGATTTTCATACGTGAAAGTACGTTAATGGTTTTGGTCCCTGAGATGCTTCGATGTCACTGTCATTCTCAAATAGCATAAGTTCTGGATGTTGGGTGCCATAGTTCAGAGTTCTGAGCAGCGCTTGTAACACTGTCTGAAGCTTATTTCCACCTACTGCAGCTTCACTATTCTCAAAGTAAGTGAGTGTCGTTTGTGGACCTGACTGCATTAGAAAACTGGTGTGATGGCCATGGACTCGGAGAAGACGCTTGGCTCCGACACCCTCCCCAAGTCTTATAGCACTGGTGTAGCCTGAGATCGCCCCCGACATAGGCGGCCGGCTCCCGGGGTCCGGCGGAACTTTTTGCCTTTTGATGACTCTTCAATTCTGGACCTTGTCCCACAATCCGTTTCACCTGAAGACAAGCTGTAGTGGGGCGCCCCTTTACCGTTTTAGTTGCCATTCCGCCCGCTTTTGCTACACTGTGCCTCTTCCGCCATTCAGCTGTTTACCGCCCGCTCTTGCGACTACAGCGTCTCGCTCATCATGTAGTTGAGTTGCTCCCGCTCTTGCGGTGCAGCGATAGGCGGCTGCCACAGGACTCTCAAAATGGCGGCCGGCTCTTCGGTTTTGGGCCTGGTCCACTAAAATGGCCCTGGGACACCTTGGAACTCGGACGCTTCCCTGATAGGGCTTGGGTCCCATTCTCGAAAAGCGTCCCCTCAGCCGTGAAGATTCTACAAAAGTCTTGGGGGCCTCCGACTCCCGCAGGCTTCTGGTGGGGAGCGGCTGCCATGATTGCTCGTGGAATGGCCACGACGGAGCTACGAGATGGTAGTGGTCTCATGCTGACGCCAGCTTTAGTCTGAAACATCCAGAAACACTGTAGACTACCAATTCGATCAGTTCCGGTAGCGCCCCAACATGACCCGGAAGAGAAGAACTTGCCCTCCCCTCTTTGACTGATGGTTCTTGTTGCCTGTCCCCTCTGTTGTCATTTAACAGAACTTTTTGGACTGCTGAAAGGGGTTGTGTTCTGAACGCTGGTTGGTGGAGACATTTTGACTATATTCTTGACCTACGTTGTCGCGTAATGCGTTATATGACACGCCGCGTTAGCGCACCCGGAAGTGATCCGAGGCGCGGCGCGCAGCGCGTAACGTAAGCATAACAGGTCATGTGACTTGTTAATAAAACTTTTCATTGGTTCATTTTACTTTTGTTAATTTAATGATGAAAAGCTTGGTCATATGACCTAAAAATTACGCTTTTTATTGTTTTCGAACAATATTTTTTTTTCAAACATATGTTATAATATTCCAGGCTAATGTACTTTCCCGGAAAATTTACAACTGTCTTGCAAGTAAAATATATTCCTTTTTCGAGAAAAAGGGCGTTTCTTCCTTCCATGACGGAGCCGTTGAGTAAAAGAGATTCGGCCTGCTGTCTTAGTCGCCGATACGCCTGATTATCAGATTCTTATCGATCACTTTATGTTGCAGACATGAAAAACACAACTACCCTTGACCATTTATCTTTACTGCGTTCCTACATATTATACCTTTTATCCGTCATGTAATTGGACTGCTTTATTTCACTTGCCTTTTACTGATTCGAAAACAGTGACTAAAAGTAAAAACTTTACCAATGTAAATACTACTACCGTGTTTTGTTTTAAAAACCTTTATTGTGAAAATGTCAGTATACAAATACGGGCCTATAACCACGTGGGCCGGCCACGGAGCAAACTGAAATCGTATATGATGAGGAGACATTTACACTGTAGAGGAACGTAACGAGCGGGCCATTAGGTTGCAAGAACTAAGGTGTCTAACAGTTGCGGAATCGGTGGACATACATTTTGTAATTAAAATAGGACAGGGCCACTTACAATAACATTTTCTAGATATACATTTGCGGGCAAGGAGTTACGAGTCCCATTTATACCGGCGCCATTTTGGGCGAGGCCGGGCAGGTCCAAGATATAGTCAAAATGTCTCCACCAACCATCGGCCAGACCAGAACCCCTTTCGGCCATTTATGCTACAAGATGGTGTCTTCCATTCAGAAAATATTGTTGGCAGCATTTTGAAAGGAAACAGAAACAGCCGTTCTCCTAGTGAGTTTCACATTGTTACATTTAGGAAGAATGTTGAAGAGTAGTATGTGGAAAATCTGAAGCCATTTTTCTACAAACTCTCAATCAGACTTGGATGGAAAAAAAAAACATGAAGAATGTACAAACTGAAAACCAATTTTTGTCTGTATAGCATCAACAGTAACGCTTGAGTCAGCTTTGTGTCAAGCCGCCATTTTCATTCAATCAATAGCGTCCCCCTGCACACATTCAGGGACCTGGTCGTGTCTTCAGATGAAACGGATTGTAGGAAAAGAAGCAGAAAGGAAAAGGCAAAAAGTTCCGCCGGACCTCGGGAGCCGGCCGCCTATGTCATGTGCGACCTTTGGCCACACAAGGGCAATAGTGAAGCTGCAGCAGATGCAAATAAGCTTCAGACAATCTTACAAGCACTGCTCAGAAATCTCAACTGAGGCACTCAACATCCAGGACTTGCCATTCGAATCTTGGCGCCTTGTGCTGGTTCCGACCTATTCACACATCGGTCCTGGATCTCGGCGCGTTCGACTCACTGTACCGCAACAGTGACCGCAATTCAGCTGGACAAGCCGCCATTTTCATTCACTCAATAGCGTCCCCCTACACACATTCAGGGACCTGGTCGTGTTTTCAGATGAAACGGATTGTAGGAAAAGAAGCAGAAAGGAAAAGGAAAAAAAGTTCTGCTGAACACCACCTTGGGCAATAGTGAAGCTGCAAAAGGTGCAAATAAGCTTCAGACAGTCTTCAACTTACTCTGATTCTTATAATAAACTTCAGATAGTCTTACAAGCACTGCTCAGAACTCTCAACTGAGGCACTCAACATCCAGGACTTGCCATTCGGATCTTGGCGCCTTGTGCTGGTTCCGACCTATTCACACATCGGTCCACTACTGACATCACCTCATAAGCCAACGGGGCACCCCACGCCGACTTTCGGCGCAGCATTGTAGGATGGCCACACCAGTGCGGCAACTTGCTGGACACAACATCGGGGCCATCCAGATCTCGGCGCGTTCGACTCACTGTACCGCAACAGTGACCGCAACTCAGCTGGACACGCCGTCTTTCGGCGCAGCATTGTAGGATGGCCACACCAGTGCGGCAATTTGCTGGACACCACCTCGGTGCCATCCGGATCTCGGCGCGTTCGAGTCACTGTACCGCAACAGTGACCGCAATTCAGCTGGACACGCCGTCTTTCGGCGCAGCATTGTAGGATGGCCACACCAGTGCGGCAATTTGCTGGACACCACCTCGGTGCCATCCGGATCTCGGCGCGTTCGAGTCACTGTACCGCAACAGTGAGCGCAACTCAGCTGGACACGCCGTCTTTCGGCGCAGCATTGTAGGATGGCCACACCAGTGCGGCAATTTGCTGGACACCACCTCGGTGCCATCCGGATCTCGGCGCGTTGTGCTGCCTTCGGCCTATTCGCACATCGGTCCGCTACTGACGCCGCCTCACGTGCCAACGGATTTTCTACGCTTTTTGTAGCCCTATGCCGCATAACAGGTCATGTGACTTGTTTATAAAACTTTTCATTGGTTCATTTTACTTTTGGTTTCCTAAAGATGGAAGGCTTGGTCATATGACCTAAAAATAACACTTTTCATTGGTTTAGAACATTTTTTTTTCCCAAACGATGAAAGCCCCACCTTGTTTCTGGATCATTCAGACTGAAGCTGGCGTCAGCATGAGAGCACCACCATCTCGTGGCTCCGTCGTGGTCATTCCGCGAGCAATCATGGCAGCCGCTCCCCACCGGAAGCCTGCAGGAGTCGGGGGCCCCCAAGACTTTTGTAGAATCTTCACGGCTGAGGGGACGCTTTTCGAGAATGGAGCCCAAGCCCTAGCAGGCAAGCGTCCGAGTTCCAAGGTGTCCCAGGGCCATTTCAGTGGACCAGGCCCAAAACCGAGGAGCCGTCCGCCATTTTAAGAGCCATGTGGCAGCCGCCTATCGCTGCACTGCAAGAGTGGAAGCAACTCAACAACATGGTGAGCGAGACGCTGTAGCCGCAAAAGCGAGCGCAACTCAGCTAGATGGCCGCCACCTGGGGAGGCCCGTTCACGCCGCCTCCCCCACCCCCGGGCCGCCGCACGCCAATTTTCGGAGCAGCATTGTAGGATACCAAAACCAGTGCGGCAGTTTACTGGACATCACCTGGGTGCCTGTCGTACATGTTGTGTCAGCCATGTGACACTGGACACAGTCCCATCAACATCTCAACGCGTTCTGCTGCCTTGGGACTATTCGCACAACAGACCGCTACTGACGAGGCCTCCCCCCGCACCACCCGGGACGCCCCACGCTGTTTTTCTGTGCTGCATTGTAGGATCCCAAAACCAGTGCGGCACCCAGGCGACATCACCTGGGTGCCGGCCAGAACTCTGCACGTTGTGCTGCCTTGGGACTATTCGCACAAAAGACAGCTTCTAACCATTGTTGCTTTTTGTGTTGAAAATTGTTTAAATGTTTTTAGTTTTTGTTCCGTTCGTTATAGTTAATAGTTAATAAAGTTTTATAATCTTACTTTGTTGGAGTGTTATCTATTTTTTTTAAAACGGGTGAATGGGGCCTTGAATCGGGTTATTGTCATGTGTGGGCTTTGGAAGTGTGCTGCTGCAGGATCGGACATTTCAAACTCAAATGCACGTTCTTTTTCTTACCTTTCCGAAGCATGGAGCGCAATAGCAGGCAGAGAAAGGGTGATGCACGTGTTGAACACTACCTGACCTGGCAAGTTGCTGGCAGTGCCCCCCCCCCCCGCCCGCTCCTGAAAGAGGACACACACACACCGCCGCCCCGAGTACTTCGCAAATCTTTAAAAGACCATGCGCTTGTTCATGAGGCTTAAATGGTTTATCACCTCTTCTAGAACCCCTGCATCGACCCTCTGACGTTTCCTGGAAAAATTACCATGTAACACAATACCAAGCCCTGTCAGCTGAAACCCCCAAGGAATCGTGGGGCATATTATCAAGGGGGTTTTTGGCTTTAAAAGCCAAGAAAGCGGAGATAAAAATATCTCCCTATTACCAAGCTGTCGCTAACACCAGTTAGTGACAGCTAAAAGGAGATAGCGACCATCTTGGGCCCCGCTTTGCATGTCAGTGATACTTATCACTAATGACATGCAAAGCGGGCGTGCCAAGATGTTAGCGACTGGGAACAGTCCCTAACATCGCTATCTCCTATTACCAACTTTTGGAGATATTCGCGCTAAGCGCGAATATCTCCAAAATCTAACACCTGCCCTGAGCAGTTCTTAGCCATGTTATCCAATGGGAGGTGGATAACATGGCTAAGAGCATTTGCTCGATAATACATGAATATCGCTGACTTTTCTGCGATAATAGCAAGGTTTATCTGCGATAAAAATCGCCGATGTGCGGCGATAATTTTTGTCTCTAAACAAGTTAGAGACAAAAATTATCGCTAGTTGTTCGTAATATGCCCCCGAGTTTTTGCTTGCAGAAATCGGGAGGCGGGAGACTAGCACTGAAATCAGTAGTCACACGCCTGAATCGGGAGGGTTGGCATGTCTGAATTCTCCACAGCTGGGGCCATAAACTACATCCGCAGGGGTAGGTGATAGCCTAGGTCCGGCCTGGACAATCGGACACAGAGGAAGAGGAGTGTTAGAGGGTGCGGTAGTGAATAGGGTGAAAGAGAGGTGTCGGGAGGGCACAGGGTGTGATTCTCAGAGAAGAGCAGCGCAGATGGGGGGAAGTATATGGCCCATGCATGAGAGAGAGAGCGGGGATGACCAGTGCGTGGGGGAGATGCTTACGAGGGTGGGAAGCCATGCTGAGGATCGGCGGCGTGCAGAGAGTGGGCCTGGTCAAGGCATCTAAAATGGCTGCCGTGCACGACAAAATTGTGGCATTGGACAAAAAGGCAAGATGGCGCAGACAATGTTTTTCAATAAGGATTCATTTATAACAAAATATTTACTCGCAGTGACAAAATGGTGGTCAACACTTCCTGATTTCCATCGAATCGAACGTTAACAAACGTCACGCAGCAAAAAAAAAAAAAAAAGCTCACGCACAGAGCAGTTTTTAACCATGTTATCCAATGGAAGGTGGATAACACGGCTAAGAGCATTTGCTGGATAATGCATGAATATCGCTGACTTTTCAACGATACTCATGCATTGTGGCCGATGTGCGGCGATAATTTTTATCTCTAAACAATTAAAACGAAGCACAAAATGGCGAATTCCCGTTTCGCTACCAGTTTGCGGCCCAGTTCGCGGCCCGTGAAGCGCTTCTACCGTGAAAAATCATTTTTTTTTTCTTTTCCCCACGGGACCCTTTAATAACCCCAACAACATTCCTAGGGGGTCAAGAGGGGGATACCTTGCCCCCTTTCATTAAATTCCCCTTTCGTTTTTCACCTCTTCTTCTCTCTCGATCCTACCGAGAGACAAGATGGCGGCCGCTCCGGACTGTCACGCAGCAAAAAAAAAAAAAGCTCACGCACAGCCGCTGGAAGAGATGTATCAACATATATCAGCCTCCTCAGCCACCCTCAGGAAACATAGGGGATTAGGATACGTCTTCCGCACCCCCTTATACCTAATAATTTAATTAACGAAGCACAAAATGGCGAATTCCCGTTTCGCTACCAGTTTGCGGCCCAGTTCGCGGCCCGTGAAGCGCTTCTACCGTGAAAAATCATTTTTTTTCTTTTCCCCACGGGACCCTTTAATAACCCCAACAACATTCCTAGGGGGTCAAGAGGGGGATACCTTGCCCCCTTTCATTAAATTCCCCTTTCGTTTTTCACCTCTTCTTCTCTCTCGATCCTACCGAGAGACAAGATGGCGGCCGCTCCGGACTGTTTAGAATGTTGACAGACACCGGAGAGCCAATCAGCTTTCTGCGCGCAAAGTTCCGTTTCGCGAAAAGTAAGCGGACCGGATCGCTGCCCAGAGCGCTGTTACAGATATATATCTTGTTTTGAACGTTAATTTCTCAAAATCCACTGAAGCACATATATTGAGACCTAGCAAAGGCACATCGGGCTAACAGTCCCTACAATTTTGCCAAGTTTCGTGCAAATCCATTCAGCCGTTCGGGCTAAAAGTGAGTCCAACCGCCCTATGGAAATTAACATGGGAAAAACGTGTTTTGGGACCCCCCTTTTTTCTCGGCCCCCCCTCGACAAAACCCCCCCAAATTTTCAAGGGCTGCTCAGAAACAAAATGTGCCATTTTCCTGAAAATTTCAGCCGATTCCGTCCACAAACGCCAAAGTTATTAGACATAGAATTTTCAAAAATGCCATAGGGAAAAAATCCTAACTATATATACCTACTGGCGATAGCCAGTAGGTAATATATATATATATATATATATATATTCACTGAAAAAAACACAGGTTTCACACCAGTTATAGTTAGGAATTAGCATTTAAAAAACCTATTAAATTCACTGAAAAAACCATAGGTTTCACACCAGTTATAGTTAGCTGGAAATTTTACTGACATAAAACCATTGAAATTCCCACGTTATAGTTAGTTGGACTCACTATAACTTGCGCGCCTGCAATGCACTGCTGATGACGTCACATATTACATCACTCATGACATGGTCAGTGACATCCCTCATGACATCACTGATGACACCATCCAGTGAATGTGTGTCTTTCTGAAAAATAAATATGTTTTATATATGTATATGTAAAAGTCAATGGAAGAATAAATGTTTAAATAAGTGTCTAAATGGATGTTTTTAAAAAAAATTGATTGGTTAACTGGCTTATTAAGTGTATCTTAGTGAATACATATATTAATGAGAAATGTTTAAATATTTAAATATATGTATTAGTGTTTCACTTTGTGTATAAGTGGCTGCATGGGTTTGTGAGTAGCTACATGTGTGTGTATATGGGTTATTAGAGGTTGTTTTAGTATCAGTATGAGTGTCTGTATGGTTTGGTGGGGGTATGACTTAGCACATAGATGCATCAATGACTGACTCTCTGTTGGTATGTGTTTTGAACACAACATATGTGCAGGACTGTATGGGTGGATGAGTGTGTATATGTGTGTGTTATTAAGTGAATGACTGTCTCACTAGTGTCTTTATCAGTAACTACATATGTTTTAATCTAGTATATGTGAATATTGATGTATATAAGTGAGTATATGTGAGAGTAAGAGATTGTAAGAGTTCCTGTTTAAATAAGTATGTGTTTCTATAAGTGATTGTTTAAGAGAGTAAGTATGTGTAAGTTTCCTTAGAAGTAAGGTGGTAGTGTGTGTATAGCTGTATATGCAAATAAATGGATGTTCAAAAGTTTATTTGCATGTGTGAGTATGTGTGTGAGTAACTTTTGGATGACTGTCGGTGTGTAACAGGATGTATAGGTGTTTCACTACATATGATGAGTGAATATATGTATGAGTGACTATATAGAACAGTTGGTGAATGAGTGGATGTGTATATAGATGGTGGTATTACTGAATTGGTTGTTGTAACTGGTATGGGTATCTCCATTTTTTGGAAAATGTTATTTTCTATTTTTGAATATGTGTTTCAAGGGTTACATTACACTGAAAGGAGGTCTGTCACTCTGTCACAAGGATGGTGTCATCAGTGATGTCATGAGTGATGTCACTGACCATGTCATGAGTGATGTAATATGTGACGTCATCAGCAGTGCATTGCAGGCGCGCAAGTTATAGTGAGTCCAACTAACTATAACGTGGGAATTTCAATGGTTTTATGTCAGTAAAACTTCCAGCTAACTAGAACTGGTGTGAAACCTATGGTTTTTTCAGTGAATTTAATAGGTTTTTTTAAATGTTAATTCCTAACTATAACTGGCGTGAAACCTGTGGTTTTTTCAGTGAATTTCAAAGGTTTTTTAAAGGCTAATTCCTAACTATAACTGGTGTGAAACCTATGGTTTTTTTCAGTGAATTTCATAGGTTTTTTAAATTCTAATTCCTAACTATAACTGATGTGAAACCTATGGTTTTTTCAGTGAATTTCATAGGTTTTTTAATAGCAAATTTCTATAGGTATGAAATATAATATTTTTTTTAATGATTCCTATATTGTATATTTATGTAATACTATTTTTTTTATGTATATTCTTCATTTTATTTTTTTTGCTTTGGAGCGCTCCCGGTGCGCGTCCCGGTGAGCGCACCGGTAAGCACAGTCTTGTGGCGCGCCCCAGGGCGCGTACCAGTGAGCGTCCCGTTAGCGCTATTGCCGTGAACGAAAACATCATCGTGACGTATCGCGGAGCCGCGTCCGTGTGATACACACGGCGTAAGCGCACCCGGAAGCATCCACGTGCATATGAACGCTGTACGTAAGCGCCGCCGGGCGCGCACCGGGGCGCGTAGCGTAAGCGTGTCGGGTCATGTGACCTGAAAATAACACTTTTCATTGGTTCAGAACAGTTTTGTTTTCCAAATGATGAAAGCCCCCACCTTTTTTCCTCATTCTCACTTTATTCTTTGAGTGAGGAAGACCTGCTTCTATTGATAGAGAAATGGCTACAGTAGCAGCAGCAGTTGGAGCATCTGCACCACCACCACCACCACAAGGACCACCACAACATCACATTGGTGGTGAAGAAGAAGAAGAGGAGGAGGAGGAGGAGGAGGAGGAGAAGGAGAGAAGGCAGTTCCTGCCTGAAGACAATCCCCCATATAAACCTAAGGAGCACTTTATATTGGAGTTTTTTAAAATCCCAAGGGGTTTCAAAAAAGTTAATGCTGCAAAGGTGACCTGTCTCATCTGTGGCGCTGAACTTTCCAGGGGGAACCCTGCAAAAAAATATTCATTTGGGACTCACACAATGCTACGCCACATGCAACGAAAGCACCCCAATAACTATTCTGCAGCAGAGGTCAGAGAACTGACCAGAAACCCTCCTCAATCTTCTCCGAGCACCTCTAAACAACCCACTCCATCGGGTCCTGAAACTAGAGAGATGGTCCCATGCATCCAACGCCAGTTTGGAGAATACAAGATTACTTGTATATTTTTTGGGACTACCATTTCTTATGGGGAGCAGAGCATCAAACTTATAAACCGTGCTGGAGACAACCACCGGTGCCGAAAGAAGCCTTAATTTGTTCCTGTTTTTTTTTGCTCCAGTTGAGCTGTTTACAATTCCCTGTTTTTTGTTTGTCCCCATAAAAAATACACAAAAATATAAAACTGGTCATAAAAGCCAAAAAACGTATAAAATGTTCCAAAAAAATAATATATAAAACAACAAAAAGAAGAAAAAAACCTGTTCTTTTTAGAACTACCTCCCATTTATAAAAAAAGGCTACATTTTTTTAAAACTCTGTCATTCTATTTTCCCCATGGTACGCTCCCCGGTCCGCTCCCCGGTGCGCCTACCAAGCGCTCCCCCCGCGACATTTATGGACCCCACATCAAACCTAGGGGTTCAGGGGGGTCTATCCTGCTCCCTTTTGGTCATTTCCCTCTTTGTTTTTGCCACTTCTTGTGTCTCGATCCTACCGAGACACAAGATGGCGGCCGCTCCAGACTGTTTGGAATGTTTACAGACACCAGAATCAGCTTTCCGCGCGCGAACTCACGTAGCGCGCTGGTTCGTGCCCTGGTGCGCGGACCGGGGCGCGCTTATAGATATATATATTTTTTTGAACCTAAATTACTCAAAATCCACTGGAGCACATATCTTGAGACATAGCAAAGGCACATCAGGCTACCAGTCCCTACAATTTTGCCAAGTTTCGTGGAAATCCATTCAGCCGTTCGGGCTAAAAGTGAGGTTGACCGCCCTATGGAAATTAACATGGGGAAACACGTTTTAGGACCCCTTTTTTCTCGGCCCCCGCTTGACGAATCCCCCCCAAACTTTCAGGCAAGGACCGGAGCGCCGTGAGGCAAATTTGAGGAAAGTTTCCGGCAGATTCCTCACCTGGCGCCAAAGTTATTCCCAATAGAATGTTGCGATTTCCCTATTGAAAATAATCCTGACTATAACTACCTACTGGCGACCTGTCCATAGTGTGCAATGAGTAAATTCTTCAAATTCGTGTTTCTTGTCTTTTGTTCATTGAAAAATAATTTCAAGATTTACGCCCTATCAGTAGTTTTGTGGAAGATTCCAATTTGTCCCCGGCTTTTGATCTGTGTTAAATGAAACTCTTTATTGGGCATGCATTGACGGGCGTGTAGTCAGATTCCTTCTCAAAATGGCACTTTCACCTGCGGCAGAAACAGCATTAATCCTTTTCATTGTGCTTTCAGCCTTCAGTCACTGGTTTGCCAGTTAAGTATTTCAGCAATACCCTGACTGCAGCATTTTTAGTATTCGAGAATAGATAAATAAAATTGACTGTCACCAATATAACTAACACATGATTAATGTTTCCTAATGTGTGCCCCACTTTCGCAAAAGACAACACACGATTATTCTCTGTAGGTTGCCTACCACTGCGCACAACATGGCATCCTGGAAAATGCCCCCCTGCTCCTGGTGGCCTATATGTTTCTGACGTACTTTGCACTCTGACACCTTGCTAGTGCTCCAAGTCAGAAAAGCATCGCTGAAAATGTAGAAGACAGGCCCAGAGGTGTGATTTTAGTCCCAGGAGCAGTTGAAGCACTGAGTACTATGTTAAGCCACAAGCCCCCTTAAAGGTGTTTTCAGGGACTCTCCTTCACGACGTTGCCTCCTACGAGCCCGTATCTCCATTTGCAAAGGCTGTTGCAAGTGCAAAAACACACTCTGAACGTCTCGCAATTGCATTGGGCACATCTGCTTATCCCAAGGCGTGCATAAGCACTCTCTGATTCAAAAAGGAGGCTTGATTTTTTTTTTAATTGAAAGATATGTTATTTTAGTGTTCTTCGACCTATAATTCTCAAACTTTTAATTTCCCTGTTAAATTGCTTTCATTTTCTTTTCAAATTCTCCATTTTATTTTATCAGAAATGTTGGCACCCGTGGTCCAAGGAGATGCTGGCCCTCAGGGTTCTGTGAAAGCTGGTAGAGGATCTTGTGCAGTTTCTTGATGGTGACCAAAGGCTGAATGAAGGTGTCCAAAGATCGATTGAGAGTGAATAAGACCAGGCTGAGAGTGTCTGAAGACTGGCACAGGGTTGTTGCAACGTATTGGTATTTAGGCACATACAGAGTAGCTGCTAGAAGAGGGGCTAGTACATTTGATTAGGTAGTGAGAGCTGGGGTTAATGTAGATTTTGGAACAAAAGCACAGGTGCACCACTACTCAATAAACAGGTAAATCACGTGTTCAATCTATTCCCAAATAGCAAAGTTCTTCCACAGTTTCATTTATTCAGTAGCAAAAAAGATTGGTAAAACAGGGTCATGAACATCAGTTGTTGACAATGGCACAGTCAACGCGTTTCGTCCTTCAAAAGGACTTCTTCAGGGCATTGATTTTCTCTGTATCATAAAGTGGTAACAGGGTTACAGGTACGTGGTTTCAATATCAAGGACTCAATAAAGCGAGATTCAATTTCAAGGTCCCAACTGGTAACAATCCATCATGTCATTTAATCTAATCCTAAAGCTGCATGTTCACAGCAACATAAAAACGTCAGTTTAGAAGCGATTCTGTGATTTATGGGATTCGGCTGAATGGAAATCAAATATACTTAACTCAGATAAAATAAATGTTGGAAAAAAGAAAGTAAGTACATTGAAAGTAAGAGATTGGGTGTGTGTTAAAAATCCCAATTTGATTGGGAAAGGCTTGCCTGAGTTCAAAGAATTGGTAAGAGTATGTGAGTAACGAAGGAACTCAGCACAACTATCAAATGGTAATTGGTGGAGCCCATTATGCGTTGCATTGGACCCGAGTGTGCACAATGGTTTCGAGAATGGCTGTAGAGGAATGCAAGGAAAATATGCGTAAAAAAAGGATGACAATTGTGTGAGAAGAGGTTATCACTATAGGTATGTAGGTAGAAAATGGCAATCACAGTAATCCTTAAATGTTACTTGTGTACATAGCTATGTATATAAATTGTTTTGCTTGTTTTTTTGTTTATATTTTGTAATGGGTAGGTAGGGTGCCATTAGGCACCATGAAGTATTGCTTTTAAGTAAATGATTTAAGACAAAAGATGTATTTTGTTATGTAAGGTATGGTGTGTAATGCTCAAAGTTTAAAGCTGTACTTTGTTGTAAGAGAAGTGTGGTTATGTAGTAAACAGAGTGTCACTAGGTCATAGAATTCCCTTTATCATCACAAAATTCTATACATGACAGTTATCTCTGTGCTCCTGTGGAGCAAACGTGACTTGGTTCTCTAAATAAATAACTTGCACTTTATAGCGTTTGTGACAGCTTACTTCAGGAGGTGAGGGTGATTTTACGGTTTAGAGGTGGATAGAGGTAAAGGGATTTGAAAGTGACTTTATGGTTTAGGGTAGGTGGAGGTAAAGAGAGGTAAGGGTGATTTTAGGGTATAAGGGTGGAAAAAGGTAAAGGGAGGTAAGGATAATTTTAGTGGTTAAGGGAAGAGTAGCGGTAAAGAGATGGAAGGGTAGATTTAGGGTTTATACGTGTCCTCCAGGAAGTGGCATGGATATCCTATCCTGGGCAGCCCCTAACGTCTTTGTCCATGGGTTTTTCCATCTGTTGTGAATATATTGTACCATTTTGTCTATAGGGATCCACTCTGATGAGTGCATGGGGTAAATGTGCTCTTGATCGAGCTTGTCAGATTCTGATCCCTTTTCAGCTGTTCGGCTCCATCCTTTCAGAGACCTTTCTTTGCCGCAGGTCTCCATAGTCTACCTGGCTCTGATTCTTCCTCTGATTCATCCTGATCTCCACATCCATCAACCCCATCATCTTGGGGGCCCTCTTGAGTGGTGGGGTCCGCCTCAGCTTGGTGCTACGTGAGAGGAGTCCTGCAAGTCTATCAAAGACACTCAAAAGCGCCTGTCTGCCCAAAAGCTTCATGCGCCGTCTTTGTTTTTCAAAGGACATGGAACATCTCTGTGACAATAGTACTAGTCGGGACCTCAATGCCCTAGACTTACAGAGTCATACTAGCCCCCTATTCTTCCCTCTGCAGGAGGCGTTAACTCTGGCTAGCTGCCAAGACCAGTACATGACTTCTGAGAAGCCAAAAGTGTGGGGTTAACAGGTTTCTGTATGAAAGAGTCTGAAAGACCATTCCAAATAGCTCCTCTATGGCCTCTTATGGGAGGTACTGCTGCGACTGCCCTGCTATAGAACACAGATTGAATTTTGGGCCTCACAATTCCAACTAAGCATCAAAAAAGGGGTCAGATCTCTATGCCCACCTTTAATATCTCCAGGGCTGTTGCTCACCCGTGCCTAAAATCACACAGGTACCTTAATTCAGAAATCAACCTTGCGGATGTTCGGTTTCAGTGGGGAGGGCCGGTATCAAAATTTACCAAGGAAGCATTTATTCAAGGCCTGTGCCAAGCAAGGCGGTTGGACGTGAGGCAGTTAGGGCAGACTGTGCTTATAGCTCCTTATCATAGCCAGTGAGATGCCCAGATAATTGGAAAAAAGACTCTCTGGTGTGCCGGCTGCACAGCTGCAATGGTGCCTTGCAGGTGCAACAACGCGAGTTTAAGGTTTGACTCTTCGTTCCATAGCCAGGCAGCTGTGTCAAGAAGGATGTCCTTCTGTGCCACTCATCCCTGAAAGGGTCTTCAATCAGCATGCACACTACCTTTACATTTCTGGAAAAAGGAAATTCCCCAAGAAGGTCAACCACCCTCAAATGAGAAACAATACCATGCTAGGGATATGGACATTGGAGCTGGAGCTGGGAGTAACAGGGGATCTGTGTCACTCACGAAAGATGAAAATTAAAATGAAGAAAGTAATTCATAATGCTCCCTTACAGATCTGACATAGAATCCACTATAAATCTTAGCATAATCATGTATTTGAATGAAATTCTGTTTCCTTTGATCCCTCCTTGGCCCAATAGCTCTGACAGTACTCACCCACTCTGCCCCCGCGGACATACTTCTACCGATTAACAGTTGGCAGAACCAGGATTCCCAGGGAAGGTGCAGTGGAACTTGTGTGGAAAAAGGTAGGGCTATGACCTTTTTCAAGATTTGCCCGCCGCTAACCGCCTTTGTACCATTCAATTTACCAAGCAATGAGGCAGGCGCCGGAGACCAGTAGGCAGGAAACAGAAGTTTTATTCCGACGGAGCAGAACACATCAGATCAGACAACAAGGTATCGTCTCGAGGTGCTCTAACAGCTTCTCGGAGGCCTGGCCTCTTATACACTGGTTTATGGCATGTGACCTTTCTTTATTACAATCAGAACATTGTGAACGACAAGGAAAAAGACATCCCCGTAATCCTCGTGTCAATCCCACCCCACATGCCTCTACAATAGAGATCCTCAACCTACTGATAAGAGGAAGGGGTCATCGCGCAGCTGAGTGTTCTACCGATTCTTTGGATGTATGCGCCTGATCATATCCCGGGGGTGGGGAGGTCTTGATCAATAGAGGGTCCTTTGAAGAAGAGTGACTTCATACAATAAGGGGCAGTAAAAGATATCTCCCGGCTTAGGCGATGGCCTCGGACCTGTGTGGACAGCTGGACACGGGGGAAGGGGTCATCAAAGGAGTGGTACTCATGCCGCGTGGACAAACGAGCGCGGAGGGAAGGTTTACCAACAGAGGGGCATTCATGGGAGGAGAGGAGATGTTGGTCAGGCGCAGGCGTGACTCCCAAGGACAGGGTCATGCAGAAGGGTCATGCTCATGAGAGGGAGGGAGGGGGAGCCAGGGTGCGTGGAGGATGCTTGCTGGGTCAGAGGGGCGCGCTGGCAACCGATCGTGGACAGGGAGACCATGATACCTAAAATGGTTGTCGTGCACGTTGTACATGGGTGACAAGCTGGCGCAGATGATGTTCAGTTCGTAAACTAAAATTCCACAGTCCTCCCTTTTAACATGTCTCGCCAACTTGTCAGTTCGGATTTATCCCCATAAGGCCACGTATTTCTACTTCATAGAGGGGCCTCATGTGCTCATTTCGGAAGTCCAAAGTCTTTGGGCACATACAGTTAGAAACAAGGCCACACAAATATGGCAGACATTGGATACCTAAGCAACACCCACATAATATCACAACAGGTACCAGCACGAAGGAAAACAACTTCCAACCCCAGCCCTTCAATGTGTCCCAAAACCAGCTTCCAAGCGACCATCCTTCTTGTTCTTGGTGAACCTCTGAGGAAAGTCTGTGGAGGTGCTCAATTGCCTTGTAGACTGAAGGCGAGTTGTCAGGCACGTAGGTGCAGCAGCTGGATCCGATGATGCGGCATGCTCCTCCTCGGTCGGCTAGGACCACGTCTAAGACAAGGCGGTTTTGAAGGGTCACAAGGCGGACCGCCTGAAGCTCCGCCGTGTTGTTGGCGAGGATGCCAGCTGTGATGTTGATCGTTGTTTCTACTGCCTGGGTCAGGTGTCGGATAGCGCGGCTGTTTGCCATTGGGCCCCACAGAGGAACAAGTCCCTTTGCTGCATCTAGGAACTGTGCTCCGGTGGAGTCGGTTTGTCCAATGTCATCTGCACGCCTCTGCCGGTGATGGTTGGCAGGGGCTACATACGTGGGCGGAAGAACGAAGGCAATGTAACAGACACCCTTCCAACCTTTCGGGAGCCAGGTGTAAGCTTTGGTGCCACACACAAAGTACATGTTTGGAGAAGCAACAAAGGAAGGGGGGTCGGCTGAGTCCAATGTTCTAATGATTCGGCAGGAGCTGCGACCCACCGGCTGTGATCCCTGGCCTTCGAGACACACGAGACCTGTAGCATTGATAACAGACACAGCCACAGTCAGAGTGGTAGTGGTTTGTTTTTGCAGATGAGAGAAGGTGGATCTAGCTGGATTGTGGAGCACCTGTACTTCGACACGTTCTTTGGCTGGAATGTCTTTAAGGAAGGTGGCGCCCGTGAGCGCAGGACACAGGGCAGCAGAAGTCTTTCCGGTTTTGTTCAGCCAGAAACCAGAGTAGAAGTGCGACACCGTCTGGCTGGAGGTGGCGTTGTCCTTGTGGCTCTCTTGCATGAGGATCAACCAGGCGAGGCAGGAGCCGTGAACTGAGAAAGGAGAAGGGATGAAGGGAATGGAGTGTCCAGCGGCATGCGGGAGCAACCCGCAGATCCAGCAGTTCGTAGCATTTGCGGCAAGGTTGTGTTGGTGCAACAGTTGCACGAAAGAATTGTTCCAGAATTCCCTGCGCCTTTCTCGCAGCTGAGGCGACAGAGAGACTAGGTGATGCTCTTTCAGGGGTGTTGGTTGTGCAGTAGGTAGCAATGCCTCATGAGCCGGTGTGCTTTCCTCCAGAATCCAGAAGGAGGTCATGAGGAGGAGGCAGAAGAGGAAGACCATAAAGAGGGCGATTGTCTTTGATTTGTGCAAATTGTCAGTCTTTGGGTTTCTATAGTGGGTATTTCCTGTTGCTTCCATCATCTTCTTATCTGGCGCTTCCATCATCTTCTCATCTGGCGCTTCCATCACCTTCAAGGGGCTCGGTAGCGGGCAGAACCACAGACTTCGTTTAGCTTCTCTCCCGGCAACCCTTGGTTGTGCTGAGGTCACCGTTCTGAGATTTAACTTAGTCCGTGGCCTACTTAGCCGAAGCTCCCTCCTTTCGACGCAGGAAATACCCTTCTCTGGATGGCACAGTGGGATCAGAGAATTTTGCAAGTTCGAGTGCCTCAGTATCAGGATAACAGTTCAATGTCGGTCGGTCTTTGTTCAGGAGCTCTTCTTGGGTGTTGACGTTTTCTGTCGTGGCCAGGTTTGCAGAGACCTTCCGGCAGTGATGTGCGTGCAGCCAGTGCTTCTTCCCCTCCACTCGAAGCGCCGTTCGGGTGGTAATCAGCACTTGCCAGGGGCCCGTCCACCGAGGTTCCAGACTCTTGGTCCGCTGGAAATTTCGTATTAGGACGAAATCTCCCGGCTGGATGTCGTGGCCGGGGCCCCTGGAAGCATCGGGGATGGCCTGCTGCACCTGTTGATGAATGACAGACAACGTTTTAGTTAACTTGCACAAATAATCAGATAGTAGGACGTCTGGGACGTCATGAATGGAGGTCGGTTTGGGAGCAGTCCAGAGATTCATCGGTCGCCCAAACACGACCTCGTAGGGGGTCAAATGGTGCTTGGTGGGAGTGGAGCGCATCGATAACAAGGCCAGTGGGAGGGCATCCGGCCAGTTAAGTCCAGTGGTGGCCACTATTTTTGACAATTTTAACTTCAGTGTGGCATTATGGCGTTCCACCAGACCGGCGGATTGGGGGTGGAAGACCGCATGAAACCTTTGCTTCACCCCCAACCCCTTTAGGATTAGTTGGATAACCTCAGCTATGAAGTGGGGGCCATTGTCGCTCCATAAAATTCGACAAAGGCCATAGCGAGGGAAGAATTCTTTCAGTAGTACTTTGGCAGTAGTCATGGCAGTGTTGTCACGGGTTGGATAGGCCTCTACCCATTTGCTGAAGGCACATACGATGACTAGTACATACTTCAAGCTTTGGCATCTCTCTAGTTGGATGTAGTCCATCTGAAGGACCTCAAAGGGGTGATTGGGGGTCCCAAACCCTCCCCGGGGTACCACAATTCCTTTCCCGGGGTTGTGTTGCAGACAGATAAGGCACTGCTGGACTAGGCGTCTGGCTGAGTCGGGGATTTTGTCGTTGTGCCAGACTTTGGAAATGAGCTCGATCATGGGTGCAGATCCTATGTGTGCGGGGGAATGTGCCATCGTCAGTATGGGGATCAGATATGAGTCGGGCAGCAACCACTTGTTTGCATCCTTCGTTCGCCAGCAGCCCTCTTCGTCCTTCAAACCCACCCTTGCCCACTTAGTCAGTTCGTGAGGGGTGCTGGCCGACTGAATATCTCTGATCATTACCCTTGTGTCACTCCATTTCTCTGCTTGTGACCTGGTCACATACATGCGTGTCACCGTCCTATTCTCAGCTGTGGTTCGTGCAGTGATGTCGGCCAGTGCATTCCCTTGTCCGACTAAGTCTGTCACCCTTTTGTGTGCCTGACATTTGATCACCGCTAATCGTTTGGGGAGGAGAACTGCTTCAATCAGGGCGGAGACTAGATCTCCGTGGAGGATAGGGGTGCCGTGGGACGTCAGGAATCCCCTCTCCCTCCACAGGAGCCCAAAATGGTGAACCACCCCGAAGGCATACTGGCTGTCTGTATATACGTTCGTAGTGGTCCCCGTGGCTATGATGCATGCTCGTGTGAGGGCTATCAGCTCAGCTGCCTGGGCAGATTGTTGTGTGATGCAGGCTGTCTCAACTACTGTTCGGGCTGTTGTGACTGCATAGGCAGCTGAAGTGGTGCCATCTGGGAGTTTGATGCATGAGCCGTCTACCCATAGCTCTCCATCGGGATCAGTGAAAGCAGTATCTCGGAGGTCAACTCTACTCCTAGTTTGTTCGTCCGTGAGGGTCACACAGTCGTGTATGGGAGGAAAGTCGGGGTCATTTTCAGGCAAGGGCAACAATGTGGCAGGATTCAAAGTTGTGCATCTCTTTAGTGTGATGTGGGGTGCAAGTAGCGTCAGTTCGTACCCTGTCAGTCGTGCGCTAGTCAGGTGTTGAGTCTTGGTTTGGTTCAGGAGAGTGTCGACAGCATGGGGTACTAGCACGGTCAGAGAGTTTGAAAGTACGATTCCTTCGCTCTGGCGGATAGAGACGGCAGCGGCAGCTACCGCTCGAAGGCAGGCAGGCAAAGCTCTGGCTACAGGATCAAGAGTGGTGGAGAAGTAGGCACAAGGGCGCTGCTTAGGACCAATCGATTGTGTTAGGACAGACAATGCACACCCCTCCCTTTCGTGGGTGAAGAGGGAGAAGGGTTTGGAGTAATCCGGGGTTCCTAGGACAGGCGCTGAACAGAGAGCATCTCGCAATTCCTTAAAGGATGCTTGACACTCAGGGGTCCAAGGGAGCGGGAAGGAGGCATCTTTGGTTAATAGGGCAAGTAGAGGTTTTACAATGAGGCTGAAGTTAGGTAACCACTGTCTGCAGAAAGAGGTTAGGCCAACCAAGGAGCGGACTTGCTTTTGCGTTTTGGGGATGGGGGTGTCTAGGATGGTTTGGATTCGGTCGGGTGTAAGTTTCCTCCCTTCTTTGGACAGGAGATGGCCTAGGTAAGTCACTTGTGGCTGGCAGAATTGTAACTTCTTTTTGGAGACTTTATGGCCATTTTCTGCAAGAAAGTGTAGGAGTTGAACAGTGGCTGTGATTGCAAGTGGGGTGGTGTCGGCCGCCAAAAGGATATCATCGACATATTGGATCAACACCACTCCATCTGGCAGCTGGAAGGCATCCAGCTGCCTTTTGAGGGCCTGGCTGTAAATGCTGGGACTTTCAGTGTACCCCTGGGGAGCTCTACAAAATCGGTACGAGCGGGATTTTAAAGTGAAGCCGAAGAGATAACGGCTGTCTGGATGGATGGGGATAGAGAAAAACGCATTCTTAAGGTCGATAACAGTGAAGGTGGTGGCAGTGGACGGGATGAGGGTCAGAATGGTGGTGATATCGGAGACTACAGGGTATTGGGGTACAACCACTTTGTTAATTTCTCGCAGGTCGATGATGAAGCGGTACGCTTTCTCATCTCCTTCACCTTGCTTCTTAACAATAGGTAGGATTGGGCTGTTGCAGATGTTGCTGACCACCTCTTCAACCACTCCTGCATCTACCAGAGACTGAATGATCGCTACCAGTGCCTTCTCGCCCTCTGGGGATATCCGATATTGTGGGAGTTTCGGGAGCATAGCGTCTTGTCTTACAGTTATATGAATAGGGTCAATCATCATTCGTCCCACATCAGAATCATTTTTGGCCCACAGGTACGGTTCCAGGGTGTCAAGCAAGGACAGGTCAGCGTCAGTTATGGAGCACATGTGTCGTGAGGGGCAGGATCTGGGCATGTCTGGGTTGTCGTACAGGATGACTCGGATTCCATCTGGGGAACACCTAATAGTGGCTCGAAAATGTTTCAGTAAGTCAATGCCCATAATGGCGTCAGGGGAGTTGGAGGAGAGCAGAAATGTCGCGTCAGTGGTGTTGTTTTCTAGGTCAAAGGTAATAGGTACGGACAGGGGGTTAGTGGAGGGCGTTCCATCGAAACCTATCGACGTTATGTGTGAGCCAGACAAGGGTGCCCTTGGAATCAGTCGTTTTGATAACACACTACGTGTCGCCCCAGTGTCTACCAAGAATGGAGACTCTCTACCCAGGACCTTAGCGGTGACATAAGGACCTTGCTGGTCAACACAGAGCTCGACTGGATCCCTCCCTTGCCCCTGGCAGTCCTATGCAAAGTCGGGGGCATCTTCACCTTCGGACAGCTGATATTGGTTCTGTCGGGGACGGTCAAATGTGTTCAGTCTCCCTGATCTGTCATTGTTGGTGTCGGTGTGCCCTCGTCCTTGTACTCTATTTCTCGGACCACCTGCCACATCCCTGTGAGGTAATCTAAATTTTATGGTCAAGTTGTGTTCCCTAGCGAGTACCCCACCGACTCCATGTACGAGTTAAAGTGCATGTAACTTCCCTCCTGTGTCAGCTATGAAGACGCAAATACATTTGCGTCCAACGTTAACATGTCCTCTTTCAGACCCACCATAAATGGGTCGAATGGTCCGTTCCTAAGTATGCTATGCCAACGTCTTTTTGTAGTGTACTCCTACGTTTTTCAGCTCTGGCTGAAGTAGGCCCTGAATCTCTGCCACCGAGCCTCTTTTCTGGCCTCTGACTCCGAGAAATCTCTGCCCAGGCAGCCCCCGTACTCGTGAACTCTGACTTACTTTCAGCGCGGCCCCTCGCGCTCGGCTCAGCCTGCTGCCTGCCAAGATTGACTATAACCTTCGAGTTATCTGTTTCCCTCCCCGAAAATACATTCCTGCCTGCTAGCTTCAGTAAACATCCTTCCTCGGCTACAGGGCTAAAGGGCCGACCTGTCTCTGTGCAAGTAATTCATAGCTTCGTTGCCATGCTTCCATGGAAGGCCCCATGCCCCCACGCTTCTCATACAGACACTCAGGCGCTTATACACGCACTCACAGCAAGTATAGAATAGCTTCTGCTCTAGAGACCTTTCCGCCCAGATAGCTTAGTTCCTAAACATCAGATATCAGATATGATAGAAGCCCAAGTTGATCTGACATGCCAGACTTTTGTCTCTTTCCGTCAGTGTAAATGTCAAGTCCCCTGCACCCCTCCAATTACACGTCATGCAGCTGCGTGCGCATCCAAGCTTCCGATTTCTGCTGACATTGCCACATTTTCTGTTAGTGACACCCCTTTGTGACACCTATCAGTGACGTTTCCAGAACACACCTCTAGTTCACGCCTCTTGATTACGCACATGTACCACGTGTATATTGTTATCTTGTCTTCTCTCAGCTGTTACGCCTTCTATACTGTTTCAATGGTGTACAATAAGTATATAAGCTATGTACTGTTAATAAAATGTTAGCGCGCTCATCTATCCCTTCTGACACCTTGTGTGGTGGTCAGAACATGATATCTTGGCCATGACCATTCCTTTTTAAGGAATAAAACCCTTAGAACTCTAACACCACGGACTCTGTCTTTTTTCACCCGATCTGAGTTATTATTGATTAAGTACTTACCTGCATAGAAATTAAGAGAGTAAATTAATTATTTACGTCATTTTGGCGCCCGAATAGGGACCCCTCCCCCACCTCACGCGCCGGTTGGCGCATTGCAAGCTCTGTCTCCTGCCATCAGTTAGAAGGAACATACGCGTACCGGCAGGATTTCCTGCATCTCCCTCTGACCCACGGAGGTGACGAAGACTGCGATCAGTGCCCAGACGAGGCGGTGAGGAGTGCGGAGGATCCCGACCAGAGCCTAGCCGAAAGAAGCAAGGTCCGAGGTGTCAAGAGGCCCACCAGGTTTCCGAAGTTTTCTGAAAATTCCCGAAGTTTTCCGAAGTTTTCCGAAGTATCGAGTCGAGTCCAGTCGAGTTTTCCGAGGCCTTCTGTTTCCGTGCTTCCCGGTGAGTACCATTGCTGGGTCGTATCTAGACGGGTTTGGGTACGCAAGTCCGGTCTGCACTGTTTTTAGGCAGTGTATCTGTACTGTTTAGCAGTATATCTAGTATTTCGAATTTCTGAATTTTTGCACTGTTACAGCAGTGTATCTGTACTGTTGAGCAGTACATCTAGTATAGTGGGGTAGTCATCTAT
Organism: Lissotriton vulgaris; assembly: GCF_964263255.1. Lineage (NCBI taxonomy): Eukaryota > Metazoa > Chordata > Amphibia > Caudata > Salamandridae > Lissotriton > Lissotriton vulgaris. The sequence goes on from NC_141694.1 coordinate 1,123,282,520, forward strand.
GTTTTAAATGTTTTTTGTGATCAATGTCGTGGTATGAATGTGATTGTTTTCTTGTGCATTATTGTGTTTTTTGTATAAATAGTTACATTCAGAATTAAGTATCAAGGATCGAGCATTTCAGTATCAAGTAGGCACAATGCCGTTTTTCAACAAGTTAAAACAGATAGGAACTAGGAAAGGGATGTTAGAGGAAGAAATTCCGATCCCCCCTAGGGACACTCCAGGTAATTTCATGTATAACAAACATGGCATAGACGCCATATTGTATCTAGAGTTATGGACCGATTATACCAAGCACCTAGAGGAAAGATACCGATGGCCAGTTAACGGAACATGGGATGCCGAGTGCATCATAAAGGTAGAAGAGGCATTACGGAAAAAGAAAGCCAGACAATCTCAGAAAGACGCCATAGAATTTTGGCGTAAGGAATCACATAAACGTGCTGAAAGAGCACTTCGTAGAGAAGACAGACTTAAAGAATCAGAAAAGGCCCAAGAAAACGAATTAGTTATTGAAGGAATTCGAGTAAAATCAGAACAAATAGATCGCATCCGAAATAGCCAAATGAACAACATGTATCTTTTGGCCGAAGGTACACCTGACGCCATTTCAGAAATACCGAAAAATTTGCCGTCACCATTAGTTCCAACTAAAGTAATGCACAAAACTACTAAAGACATATTCCTAAATTCATACTTAGACGATGTAGCACCAGCTTACACCAATCTGCCTGTTCGTGCCCTGCCTACTGACAGGGACGGGGGTGGCACTCCACCCCCAGGTCACGTTCCGCCGGTACCGCAACAGACTTCCCCCGTTCCGCCAGCCCCGCCGCTTCCCGCACTCAAAACTGACCTACCGAAACCACGTTTGCCTGATCCACCTAAACGACAAGTTCAAGTTCAGATACAGACTCCACAGGGAGGTAATGCCCAAGCGTCCGCTTCAGGAGGTGCGACCGCGGGTCCTCAGACCCCGCCACCAACTCACAGATTCAATCTCAGAGATATGCAGAGTCCTCTCACGTACAGGTCTCCCCACTCCTCTAATTCATCCCGCCTTGACGCATTAAAGGAAAACATGTCAGTTTGCAGATATGATCCAGTACCCGGAAAGGACGATTTAATGATATTGGCATCATTACGGTTAAGATCTGCTACTGATAGCTTGTTATGCTATGCAGGAATGAAGGAGCGTCTAGACAGAATATATGAGTTTGTTCAGACAGGAAAGGACCCTGACAGTATTAAGGATGCCATGGAGAAACAGAAAGTTGGCATGCAAGCGCTGATTCTACGATTTTTCATAAATTGTCTAATAAGAGAACGAGACAGGCCCGGAACAGATCAGAGTGAATTAGATGCATTGAACAAGTGGGGTCAAAATATAGCTGATGGAAAACATGACAGACAGAATTGCATAGACTCTATGTACAAGAAAATTAGGAAAGCAGTGATAGCCGTACATCAGAAAGAGAAAGAAGAGGCTCCCTCCGAGGAGGAAGAAGAACAGGAAGAACCCGAAAGAAATGTAGGAACAATAGCATATGTAGGTAAGGGAACTTACCTTAGGAAGGGTATCCGTCCGGAGAGCAAGAGAGTTTTCTTCTCTGCCTTAACAAATCCGAATTCTGCTGAGCATCAGTTCCAGGAAACTGATAAAAGGCTTCGAGATCGAGTTGGGTACCACGTACTCAATTCTATGGATGAACAAGAACTAGCCCGATCAGCTGTATCATGGGCCGAAAATGCAGACATATATAATGATGACACAGTAGCACAGACATTTCTGAACCTCTCCCCAGACGAGCAGAAATTAGCAGGTGTATACATGATTCAGCACCTTCTCATCAAATACAGAAAACATTATTCTGATCCAGGTCCCTTACACGAGACACTAGAAGCACTACTGATGGATAGATGGAGAGGTCTAAGCACTAAATTAATTCAAATAATTCTAGAACAACGACACAGATATGATACCTTTGTAAGCTCTGAATATGTCCCCGCCCCACCTCCAGAAAGGAAAATGTACCACATGCAATGCGGGGGTGGTATTGAAAGTCAGAACCCCTTACGAGAAGTGCACCCTGTTATGGGTGAGGATAAAACCTTGAAACGCGTGTATGTACACACGCCTCTGACTAAATTAGAACTGTTAGAAATGAAGAAACTAGTACCATGCCATGATAAAGACCCTGCAGGTTTTCATAGAGAGCTTAAAGATATGTTATTAATGGGGGATTACACGTATGATGATATCATGAAAATGTTGAAAGTATTATTGCCTACGGGTATATTCGAGAAATTAAAGGAAAAAGAATGGGAGGTGGGAGACACAAAGATTGCCTGGGCAGAAATAGAGGAAGAAGAAAAGAAACGGGTCCCAGGGTTAGGCCTTGGGGACAAAACTAAAGCATTACCAGGTTTGATAGTACAGGTCCTGCCCAGATTATTGACAACAAGAAAGGAGGATTGGGATGCAATATCGTCCTGTAAACAGAAACATGATGAAGATACTAGTGACTTCTATTCAAGATTCGAGAAATGTTTTATTATTAATAGTGGCCTCCAGCCAAGTAGCGAGTCGTACCCGCATCTTTTTGTATCAAAGTTAGTCAAGAATTCCTTACCGTTAGTTAAAAATCGAGTGTACAAGGTCGAGAGTACATGGCAAGCAAATACGCCATCACAGATGTTACAAATGTTACAATATCATCAGAACAGAATCAGAGAAGAACAAGATCAGGAACAAAAACGCATGAAAGACACAAAGATGAAAATGTTAGTAGCTCAGACGGTCCCATCCGATGGTCACAGAAAAGGCACGACCCAGATAAGTCACACTGCAGCTCCCGTTAAAGGGACATGTAATTATTGCAAGCAGCCAGGTCACTACGTACATGAATGTCCAGTTCTGAAACACAACATAGCGACAGGTAAAACTAAAGAAAGACCGCATCCGCCTAGACAAGACCATAACCAACATCAGTCTTCACAGAATACACAGGGTACACAGCCTATGCATGCTTCTTCGACTCCAGCACAGACCGTAGCAGTACCACAGCCACAGCCCATTGCCGCAACTCAGCAAGTTTCACAGCAGATGTACCAGTATGCCCAGTCCGCTTACCCCGAATATTCCCGATATACATGAAACAGCCTAGAGAGGGAAGGTGGCTTGCCTCTTATTGAGATTCCTGTAGATCAAGAAGGTCCTTATGTACACAGTCAAGTATTGGGAAAAGACAGAAAGTTTTTAATTGACACAGGGGCAAGTCGCACTACAATCAGCCATGATGAAGTCCCAGGGGCACCCCTCTCAGGCTCACAGAATGTTTCCCTGGGTTTTTCAGGACAGCCTATTGTAAACGAGGTATCAGAACCAGTTCCCCTGGCTGTGGGTCCATTATCACGTGTTACAGACCTGTTACTCACGAAATCATGTCCAGAAAATCTGTTAGGAATTAAAACATTGAAGGCTCTAGGAGCTATAATATGCTGTTCCCCGGAGGGAGTTAGACTCTTTCTGCGGGATTTCAAGGGTCATTATGTTCTGCGTGAATTTGATGTCAGATTGAAAAATGTACCAGATTACTTGTGGGCAAAAGGCCCAACTGATGTAGGCTGTATGCACATTACACCATACCGCGTTACACTCAAGGCAGGTGTTGTATTACCCAGAATCAGACAATACAAGTTACCACCCGATGCTGTAGTGGCTTTACTGAAAATCATTGAAGAGCTCATTGCCCAAGGAGTGGTCGTCGAGACCGACTCCAATATCTGTAATTCACCCATCATTCCGATTCTTAAACGTACTGATCCCAATGCACCGCCAGTATATCGGCTGGTGATTGATCTTCGAGAATTGAATAAATGCATTATTCCACAGTATCCTGTGGTCCCCGATATCTCCTCTCTATTGACTGCTATTGATTCAGAAGCAACGTTCTTTACTGTAATTGATCTCAAGAACGCCTTCTTCAGCGTGCCTATTGATCCAGAGAGCCAATATCTCTTCGGATTCAGTTTAAATGGACGCAGTTTCAAATTTTCGCGCGCACCTCAAGGATTCACAGAAAGCCCCAGCATCTATAGTCAAGCACTGAAAAGACAACTAGATTGTATTCAAATGCCAGTTAACACCGCTTTACTGCAATACGTCGATGATCTGCTGATCACCGCACGAAGTGAGCCCGAATGTGAAAAAGCATCACTGACAGTTTTACACTTCCTGGCCGACAAAGGACACAAGGTGTCCCCTTCGAAGCTACAATTCTGTGTTCAGCAAGTTGTGTACTTGGGTCACTTGCTGTCCAAAGTGGGGAGACAGCTCACTCCCGATCGCATTCAGTTAATTGCAAATATGCCACAACCCCAGACACAAAAGGAAGTGCGGGCCTTCATAGGCCTCACCTCGTACTGCAGACAATGGATTCCCCAGTATGCATTTCTAGCCAAGCCACTCATCCAGTTAACGACACAGGAGGCAGCGACTTCGACTGCCCTCCCTTGGACTCAGGAACATACACAAGCTTTTGAAGACTTAAAGAAAGCCTTATGTCAAGCACCAGTTTTAGCGACACCATGTTACAGCAAACCGTTTACACTTTTTGTTACAGAACGTGATGGTACAGCGTTGTCTGTCCTCACCCAAGATCAAGCAGGTTCACATAAGCCTTGTGCTTATTTTTCTAGTACATTGGATTCAGTAGCCCAAGCACTCCCTGCGTGCTTAAAGTCAGTAGCAGCAACAGCGTTAGCAATAAGACAAAGTGACTCAATTGTTTTAGGTCATCAGTTAACAGTTCAAGTACCACATTCTGTAGAGGTTTTGTTAAACAGAACCCAGACTCAACACTTGACTATAGCACGACTGACAGGTTATGAATTAACACTATTTCAGCCACACATAGAAATCAGACGCTGCAGTATCCTGAACCCCGCAACACTATTACCAACAGTTATGACAGATCCAGCCCCACATGATTGTATAGAAATCATTAATGCAGTAACAAAGCCTAGACGAGATTTAACAGATGTTCCATTGACAAATCCAGACCTGACACTTTATGTGGACGGTTCATGCATGAGAACAAGTACAGGAGAATTAGTGGCCGCATATGCCGTGACCACTGAAACTGAAGTTAAAGAAACACATCGTATTGACACACTGTCTGCTCAAGCAGCAGAACTCATCGCTCTGACCCGAGCTTGTATTCTAGCCAAGAACAGAAATGTTAACATATACACTGATTCACGTTATGCATTCGGAGTTGTACATGACTTCGGAGTCCTCTGGCAAGAACGAGGTTTCCTGACCTCTCATGGGGCCAAGATCCAACACGGTCCCCTCATTCAAGCGCTGTTAGAAGCAATACATTTGCCCTCGGGCATATCAGTCATGAAGTGTAAGGCACATACTAAAGTTACAGATTCTGTTTCCCAGGGTAACGACCTGGCAGACCAGACAGCAAAACATACAGCACTGACTCACATCCAGATTACTGATGTGGCAAAGACAATAGTACGGATAAAGTGTATGGCAGTTAGAGATACCGCCCTAGACGTAATTGACATTCAGACACATGCTACACCAGATGAAATAAAGAAATGGACTGAACTAGGAGGGATTCAGACAGATCAAGGTTGGATAACGAAGGAAAAATCTATATGGTTTCTCCCTGACTCAATGGTTCAAGTCATGATAAACACAGCACATAGCCCGGCACATCTAGGAGAGAAGGCGATGTTAGACAGTTTACAGAATCTCTGGTACAACAAACACTTACGAGCAGCAGCAAAACAGAAAGTGCGTACTTGCATGATCTGTTGTCAGTTCAATCCAGGTAAAAGCGTCCCTGTAGAGCAAGGTGGATTTCATCCTCCCGATCACCCTTTTGAAGTCCTCCAGATGGATTATATCCAGATGAACAGTTGTCGAGGTTTTAAATATGTCCTTGTAGTTGTTTGTGCTCTGTCCCGCTGGACCGAAGCATACCCAGTTCCAGACTACACTGCTCCGACCACTGCCCGACAGTTGGTTCGTGAATTCTTCCCACGGTACGGTTTGCCCCGTGTCGTGTATTCAGATAACGGACAGCCATTCTCGTCCGAGTTGATGAAACAGGTTTCCCTTTTGCTAGGATATCAGTGGAGGTTCCACTGTGTCCGACATCCCGAAGCAGCAGGCCTTGTAGAAAGGCATAATCAGACACTAAAAATCCGCCTTGCAAAGATCTGTCAGGAAAAGGGGGTCGACTGGATAGTCGCCCTGCCCGTGGCACTATTCTACATGAGAATGGTCGCCCATTCAAGATCAGGGCTATCCCCGTACGAAGTGGTCTTTGGCAGACCACAGAATATGTGGGGGACGCCCATTCCGAAGAAAATAACTGATGTTGATTGCAATATGTTGACAGATTACCTTGCCTCCTTGATGTCTGCACTCCAATCATGTCGTTCACAGGTTGCCGCAGCCTTCCCTGACAACACCGATGTAAAGGCGCATGAGGTCCGTCCTGGGGACCTGGTACTCGTCCGGAATTTCGACCGGAAAAGTCCGCTGGAGCCCCGCTGGAAGTCCCCGAAGACCGTTCTCCTTACCACCAGGACCGCCGTGAAGATAGAGGGGAGAAAGGGGTGGGTCCACACGAGTCACATCAAACTTTGCAATGAACTAAAAAACGGACTAAAACAGGACTCTGACTCGTCCACCCCCACCAAAGACTGTGTTGAAAGAAAAGACGTTACAGTGTCTGAACGAGAAAAGACTCCCCAAGAACTATATCGTATGAAACTCCGATCTAGCAAGTCAGACAGTTTAATTGTTTAAGTCCTCCCCTAGGTGAATCGGTTAAATAGTTTCTGACATGTATCCCCTAGATCGAGATAGAGAGAGAGAGAGAGAAGCAAAGAAACGTACATACTGTAAATCACTGCGTAGTCACTGTATAGTGACGTTGTTAATAATGTTTTTTCTAAGTATTCTAATTATTATTGCCAGCATTCTGCTACCTATATATTGGCCTATTTTCAGGCGTGAAAAATCTGTTTACAATGTCTCTGCTGAACACACTTTTAGTGAACTTCCTGCACATGAACTCTCTTACAGACTTGCGCTGCGCAACAATACATTCATTAGTATGTTACACCACTCCCATCAGACAAATAATGCTACCGACTGCTGGATATGTGGCCGACTCCCTCCCTACCAGAATTACAAGGGAGCTCTGCCCCTCTTTCCGTACCCGTTCACTCACAATGGCTCCTGTGGGGCATGGTTTAAAATAATTAATTCCTTAGATCCTGATATTGCTGTTTTCGATGGGGGCTGGGTTTGGGGAAACTTGAACTTAGTCCTGCTCAACGTCTGTTATCCTGATAAAGAGGGACTTCCCACTCGAATAGGAACTGATTTAGAAAATGAAGTATATGGATTAGGTAATTACACAATTAGCCTTATGATCCTTACTGTAGAATCCGAGGATGCTCCAGTTCTGCCCCATATGTTAGTATTACCAGTCACAGGTGAATTATGTGTTAGCAAGAAAGGTTCAGTACACGTAGGTCATAGTAAATGCACTACTGTGGTCGAATTCAGTGATCATGGTAAATCGTCTTTCAAAGCTACCAGTCACTCCTATTTTGTTTGTGGTCATACCGCTTACATACGTTTGCCTCCAGATTGGGATGGTACCTGTTACATTGCATTCCTTCTGCCACCTGTTTTTCTAGCTCCCCCAGATTACCATAGAAATACGAATCTAGTACCGAATAGACCCAAAAGAGATATTCCACTTGTCGACTACACAGAAACGGCATGGGAACAGTACACTGATTTCAATAAAGGATTCTTTTTCTTTCTAGGACCTGTCCAAAATAGTAAATTAATACGTAGATTAACTAGAACACTTGAAGCAGTAGTACATGAAACTGCCTCCGCCTTAGGTAACTTAACAGAGGAGCAATCTGCTATGCGGGTTGTTGTCCTTCAAAATCGTCTTGTTATTGACGTCATCTTGGCAGATAGAGGTGGAGCCTGTAAGGTCATCGGGTCAAGTTGCTGCGTTTTCATCCCACAAAATGCACCATCTGTTTATGAAGCTATTACCCGTCTGCATAAAATTGCGAATCAGATACATCAGAATCCAGGCACCTGGACTTGGTCCGGTTGGTTCTGGACAACGTTGACAGCTTGGGGATGGAAGATCTTATCCTTCCTAGGCATTGGCCTTGTTATAGTATTCAGCTGCTGCCTGTGCCTACAGTGTGGGCCAGCGATATGTGGACTGTGTGCCACCTCGTGCATTGAACATTCCAGTTGTCTCTCAAACAGTCAAAGAAAGAAAGATGAACATATAATGGTACAAGAACAAACCGATCGATTTATGAGGATCGATATATCATGAAGGGTCCGTAGGGAACAAGGAGGGAATGAGGTAATCTAAATTTTATGGTCAAGTTGTGTTCCCTAGCGAGTACCCCACCGACTCCATGTACGAGTTAAAGTGCATGTAACTTCCCTCCTGTGTCAGCTATGAAGACGCAAATACATTTGCGTCCAACGTTAACATGTCCTCTTTCAGACCCACCATAAATGGGTCGAATGGTCCGTTCCTAAGTATGCTATGCCAACGTCTTTTTGTAGTGTACTCCTACGTTTTTCAGCTCTGGCTGAAGTAGGCCCTGAATCTCTGCCACCGAGCCTCTTTTCTGGCCTCTGACTCCGAGAAATCTCTGCCCAGGCAGCCCCCGTACTCGTGAACTCTGACTTACTTTCAGCGCGGCCCCTCGCGCTCGGCTCAGCCTGCTGCCTGCCAAGATTGACTATAACCTTCGAGTTATCTGTTTCCCTCCCCGAAAATACATTCCTGCCTGCTAGCTTCAGTAAACATCCTTCCTCGGCTACAGGGCTAAAGGGCCGACCTGTCTCTGTGCAAGTAATTCATAGCTTCGTTGCCATGCTTCCATGGAAGGCCCCATGCCCCCACGCTTCTCATACAGACACTCAGGCGCTTATACACGCACTCACAGCAAGTATAGAATAGCTTCTGCTCTAGAGACCTTTCCGCCCAGATAGCTTAGTTCCTAAACATCAGATATCAGATATGATAGAAGCCCAAGTTGATCTGACATGCCAGACTTTTGTCTCTTTCCGTCAGTGTAAATGTCAAGTCCCCTGCACCCCTCCAATTACACGTCATGCAGCTGCGTGCGCATCCAAGCTTCCGATTTCTGCTGACATTGCCACATTTTCTGTTAGTGACATCCCTTTGTGACACCTATCAGTGACGTTTCCAGAACACACCTCTAGTTCACGCCTCTTGATTACGCACATGTACCACGTGTATATTGTTATCTTGTCTTCTCTCAGCTGTTACGCCTTCTATACTGTTTCAATGGTGTACAATAAGTATATAAGCTATGTACTGTTAATAAAATGTTAGCGCGCTCATCTATCCCTTCTGACACCTTGTGTGGTGGTCAGAACATGATATCTTGGCCATGACCATTCCTTTTTAAGGAATAAAACCCTTAGAACTCTAACACCACGGACTCTGTCTTTTTTCACCCGATCTGAGTTATTATTGATTAAGTACTTACCTGCATAGAAATTAAGAGAGTAAATTAATTATTTACGTCACCTGGAGTCCCTATTTCTATTCATCTCTAGCAGAACCGGACACTGGGATTTCCAATGGCCGAACCCTTTGCAGAAGGCGCATTGGTCATTGCTAATGTCTCTACGTCCAGTGTGGGGTGTGGGAGTGTGATCTTTAGGAGGTAGATCTCTGGGGGTGGTTGATTGGTAGTTCCCCCTTTGGTGTTCCCGTCCTACCGTTATACCTTGTATCTGGGCTATCATTACCCTTTCTTTTAAATCTTTCTTCTTTTTCTCGGACGCCCTATCATTCTCATTCTTTTGGTGCTCGTAATACGGAGCCATCTGAAGGATAGCTGCGGGTTTGGAGGCCCCCCAACTACTCTCACTCGTCTGCAGCTTTTGGGAGACCTCTTGTGTTAGGCCTTTTACGTAATTTTGTACAAACAGGTGCTGTCCGGTTGCGGTGGTCATGTCTTGGCCACTGTAGTCGGAGAACACTGTCTCGAACCGGGAGAAGTATTCTGACACATCTTCCTGGGGTTTCTGTCGACAGGCCGTGACTATCGACCAGTCTACCTTTCTTTCTGGGATCAGTGTCTTTAATTTCTGAACTATTTTGTCTGGGAGTTCTAGTATGTCCTTTACTGGTTTCCTTCCAGGTTCTCGTTGTCTATCTAATTTACCGAGTTGGTCCCAGGTATGTCCAAACAGATCCGTGTGGTCAGCCTTCCGGATTTGCTTCCACACGTCAGCCGGCAGGCATAACCCGAAGAACAAGTCAATGTCCGCTAAAGTCATTATCTTCGAACCCAAGGCTGTGCCTAATTCGGTATAGAATGCTGTCGGGTTCTTTCTTAAATCGGGCAGAGTTTGTTTGAAGGTTAGGATATCTTGTCGGTCCCATGGTTGGTAAACCCAATTATACACAACCCTCCCTTTTGCATCTGCATTATTAATATCATCGCTTGTTCCCTGGCCACGTGGCGGGATCCAGTAAGGGGCCGCCTCTCTAATGGGCATCATAGTATTGGCTACTTCTACTGAGGTCGTTTCAGGGACTGTAACCTTGGTTTCTGGTTTTTGTTCCGTGAGGTGGCGGAAGACCTCAAGCATCTGCATGAAGAGCTCCGTCACCTCACATTCAGTCCCATCTCCAACATCAATCTTCCTATACAGCTTGGTTAGTTTAGCGGGGCCCTTACTTTGGTACCTATCTTCATATGCGTTCAGGGTGTGGTAGCTGAATCGCAAAATGAAATGCCGCCTGTGGCTGTCGGCATGTGAATTATATATGTTCATTGTGTACTCTTCGCTCTCCCTTCGTTCTACTAAGGTCTTTGCTATTTTGTCGATCCCATCCCGCTCATCTTTGCTCAACCTATTTGGTCTGGCTGGTGGTTGTTTGCTAGCTTCAGGGTCGTCTGACGATGTTGTTAATGCGGCTGGTGCGGAGGCCGTGAGGGCCGGTGCACTAGCGCTGAGGTCGTTCTCGTTTGCATTTAGGGCCTGCGAGTGTTGTTGGCAGGGGGCATACGGAGGGGGCATGTAGATGATTGGGGGACCTAGTAGTAACTCATCGTTCGCCCGCTGTTTGGAGGGCAATTCAGGGTAGAGCGCAGAGGGGGTCCTAACAGGACATTGGCCTGTCGACCCTGATTCTTGGTTTCGCGTAGTTTCCTTTCTTTCTTTTATTTCTTCTTCTAGTTGCTTTGCGACTAGGTGGGCTGCCTTTCGTAATTCTTTCCCTATTTTTGCCTCTTCTCTTTTCTTTCGTTGTTCCGTTTCTTTGCGCCACATGCCGATACTGTCGAGCATAGTGGGCGTAGTCTTATTTTTCTGGAGCGCTATTTCTAATGCTTTTATTTTATGATCGTCAAAGGAACCTATCAGTGGCCACTGACTTTCAGGGTTCTTCTTTGTTATTTATGCCATAACTTAGTATAAGCTATAGCGACTAGTCCATGCTTAGTGAACATGTCCTTATTAGGGGTGCCCTCCAGTGGAGCTGGATGATTCATCTCTAATAAGCGGTCCGGGCTGTACAGGCTACCAACCAGTGGGGAGAAGATAGGCATGACGGGTTACAACGGGGACAAAGGTCTGCACTACCTATCTTATCACGGCGGACAAAGACTAGACAGAATATTTCTATTCTACGTTGTTTGGAGGCCGTGAATACCTCAAAAGAACCAATACCGAACACTTAATGTACGGTCAATCAAACAATCAGTGGGGAGAATAAGTGGGTACGAAAAAGTTTGCGTTACCCACTCTTTCTCTACCTGCAAAGAGAGACCTTGTTCTTCCCTGTTTGCAGACAAAGAATCTCCAGACAATAATCCACGAACGATAGTTCGGGAAACAGTGGGGGAGGAAGATAGGCACGACGGATTACAATGGGGACAAAAGTCTGCGTTACCTATCCTTCACTGCTTGCAAAGAGAGAGCCTGTTGTTTTCTCCGTTTGCAGACGGTGAATCTCCAGAGGGTTCAACAAAGCGTAATACTAGTATTATCCAAACCCAACAATTATTTTCTCAGTTTGTCGTGTCTACACGACCTTACCCGGACCGCATGGACGGTTTCCTGTCTTCTGAATCCAGCGCCCGATCGTCCTCTATTCTTCGTGATGTCCGTGGCACTCCTGATGGTTCCCAGTCAGGACCGTAGATCACTCGAGAGAGGTCTGTTCGGAACTAGTGAAGGTCGGATGATCGGCTGTCAGACGAGGGTCTATCGGACACGAGCTCTCCCGATCGTTGCAGTCGTTCACTCTGTCGTCGGGACCTCTCCCACTGGATCCACGTGTCGCTGATGGGCCCCACGCTTTGGGACGCCAATTGTGGAAAAAGGTAGGGCTATGACCTTTTTCAAGATTTGCCCGGCGCTAACCGCCTTTGTACCATTCAATTTACCAAGCAATGAGGCAGGCGCCGGAGACCAGAAGGCAGGAAACAGAAGTTTTATTCCGACGGAGCAGAACACATCAGATCAGACAACAAGGTATCGTCTCGAGGTGCTCTAACAGCTTCTCGGAGGCCTGGCCTCTTATACACTGGTTTATGGCATGTGACCTTTCTTTATTACAATCAGAACATTGTGAACGACAAGGAAAAAGACATCCCCGTAATCCTCGTGTCAATCCCACCCCACATGCCTCTACAATAGAGATCCTCAACCTACTGATAAGAGGAAGGGGTCATCGCGCAGCTGAGTGTTCTACCGATTCTTTGGATGTATGCGCCTGATCATATCCCGGGGGGTGGGGAGGTCTTGATCAATAGAGGGTCCTTTGAAGAAGAGTGACTTCATACAATAAGGGGCAGTAAAAGATATCTCCCGGCTTAGGCGATGGCCTCGGACCTGTGTGGACAGCTGGACACGGGGGAAGGGGTCATCAAAGGAGTGGTACTCATGCCGCGTGGACAAACGAGCGCGGAGGGAAGGTTTACCAACAGAGGGGCATTCATGGGAGGAGAGGAGATGTTGGTCAGGCGCAGGCGTGACTCCCAAGGACAGGGTCATGCAGAAGGGTCATGCTCATGAGAGGGAGGGAGGGGGAGCCAGGGTGCGCGGAGGATGCTTGCTGGGTCAGAGGGGCGCGCTGGCAACCGATCGTGGACAGGGAGACCATGATACCTAAAATGGTTGTCGTGCACGTTGTACATGGGTGACAAGCTGGCGCAGATGATGTTCAGTTCGTAAACTAAAATTCCACACTTGACCTCCCTTTCTGTTGGTGTTCGCCGATGTTCCCCAGTTTATTTTGAAGATTGAGAGAATGGGGAATAGGTAAGAGAAAAAAACACTGCAGGCCCAATATGATGTAAAAATATTGTAAAAATGTAAGGAAGTCAAAGCTCAAATAATATTCTTGGTATCTATGACTTACCAGTCCTACTTCCAGTGGTGGTTTGATGATCTTGGAGGAATAGAGGAAGTCTTCCACATGGTGAAGAAAGAGGAGAAGTGGCAGGCTTCACCGGGACTCTGTAATGGAAAGAAGAGTAAACAAAAACATAACACTTTGGTAGCAGGGAGTCAGAAACACGAGTAGTTGATGGAAAAGAAAAACACAAGAAATTGAGAAGCTGAAAGGCTGTGTGTCACAAACTGTAGCAGGCACAAGGAACCACAGCAAATAGCACAGTTGTCATGCACCAAAGTGTTGCCAACCCAAACCTTTTTTGTTAATGCTCCTCCCTTAACAAAGAAGGTAAGTCTTTCTGACACAGGATGTAGTCCCACTGCGTAGCCTATTGTGTGAATGCTAGAATTCTTACATCTGGGCCCCAGCTGTCATCTTCTGTGTGCCATAATGGCCAGCCCTTTGGTCCTATAGTCCTGCTCCGGTTCTTAGCAGGATCACAAAGTGCTTGTGACTCTGCTTGCAGTTGGAACCGTTCTTGACCAAATAAAGCTGGCATTTATAAACTTCCCAAAACCAAACATGAAGGAACTTTCAAGGACTAAGCACAGTCAATGGCGTGCCAAGCAGTATCAGTACATAGCTTGTTGGTTGATTATAAGCTGAATTTGTCAGAGCATTTATTGCTATCACCAGCGAGTTTGGGATTAATTACCGGATCAAGGAGCTTTCATTGCAATATAGCAGTATGAGAACCACTATCTATATTAATGGCTAAAGTTGTTCCTTTAGCTTTTTATCGGGTAGTTGTTTTTTGTAGTCAACTAAATGGAAATTTAGATCTTCTTTATACAAAATGAGTCCGTAAATTAATAAATTTACATCACACTATGCTCTTTTGGAAGTTCGCAAGAAACTAGAACTATTGTTAACAATCACTGCAGATAAAAGTTATCTGGCACAATTTATGGCATGCACCAGGGCAGCATATAAGACTTGAAATAAAGCAAGATAATCACAATAATTACAATTTACTGTCTTATCTCGTGGGAATCATTCATTTAGTCTTCTACAGCAGACTGGTTTCTGCTTTTGAAAAACCACTCAAAGAATGGTCATTTGAACAGAATCTGCTTCAAGCTGCACTTTTCGCCATTCACGTTATCTGGTGATTCTTGAAAGCTTATAAAATTGTCTCTTTAGCACAATCAACCTTTACTCACATTAGGCCCATTTCAATGTCTCCTATAGAAACACTTTACTCCTGATTGTCATCCTTTTTATCACAAGTCACGGTCCTTCAATGGAACTTTTTGTTGAGATAACAGAGACTAGAATACTTGGAGAATGTGAAACAATTACATTATAATGACCAAGAATAAAGAATTGCCAAACGCAAGCTTATTTTTAATAACTTTTCTCAGATGTTGAAACACAAACCTTGAGACAAGAAAAATTGGTAAAAGAATGAGACAAAAGCAATGAAGTTGACTGATGAAACACATTTATCTAAAGCCTCTTTTGAATGAATAGATCATGAAATCGCATTTCATATCAGATTTAATAACAAGTTATTAGTACAAATAGCCTCACAATACAGTACAGGAAATAATAAACATTTGAAGCTTGTCTGTGGAGTGAGAGAGAAACAAAAAGCAATTAGAGACCAGGTTATCGATTCATACAAACAAAAGCAAGGCTGAGCGATGTAGTCCGTCTTCAATATAGATCTGTCTAAATTTGAACTGTACCATCATGTACCACAGAAGGAGTCAGTTAACCATTCAGCCGAAAGGTTATTTTTTGCTTAACGCTACCAGCTGGTAAAGTGAAGGTTCCAGAATCGTAGTTCAGAAAGTTCAGTTCAAAGATTTGGCATTAAAGGAAATTTAGAGTCAGTCAGTAGTTTCAAAAGTTCATGGTTTACAGCCACAAAGTGTCCTTTTCATCAGTCCAAACGGTTTCTATTGGTCACTCATGGGGTGATTAATACATCATCAAAAAAACCAGAAGAATTAAGTAATCCTTTTGCAAATTCATCAGATTTTATTAAGTTCAAATTGTATTACTTTTCCGTCCCTTCCAGTCCGTTCCCAAGCGCCTTTCCTAGCTTTGCAATATTATTGTTACATTTCTATCAAAATTGTTGCCTAACAAGAATTGACCCCATTGTTAACCAATATAGAAAAAAAAACTTAAAGAAAAGTTCTCACAGTGGCCAAAGTGACTACTTATACGATTTTGCACTTGCACAGGAAAGAAAAGCATTTGAGACCTACATGAAAATTAGCTGAATCACTGCTGTGTTACTATTATTGAAAAAGACACATTAATAAATGCATTATGACCGCTCATGATTAATTCAATTATTATTATCCTTTAGAAGCTACATGTCAATATTAGGTACTACTAAAAAAATATTTTTATAAGATCATTTGCCTGTAATCCTTTTCAAAGCATATTATTAAAGTGTCTCCCTGAAATACACATTTATCACATAAAAAAAAGCTGCAGTTTTACGTAATATGGATTATTTACTAGATAAGTGTTTTAGCATTTCAAGTACCTCTTTATGTGGACATTTATGTCATTTTAATGCATATTTGACTATTACTGTCGCAACACTCTCTATGTTAGCTATATTTTGTTTCTCACAACACATAAATACGTACATGTGAAATTATCATTGTTTCTCTCTTTGTTTGCGTTTTCATATTATCATTTTCGAACACTTTGCATGCTTTTATGATTCAGTATGAGGTCTCCTGTTTTTCAACTTAGCCAGTTAACATGTCTTCATCAAAAATAATTGTAAAAAAAAATCGATTAATAGTGAGAATTGATAGAGGCAACTGTCATTTAACATTTATGCTCCATCAATTCCCCCTTTGATGGCAAATCAAGCCATTCACACAATTTTAACTTATCATCTGATCATATTCTGATGTCACAATTAGAATGCAGTTGTTTTTATTCATTTCAATCTAGCCTGTTCCAGATTTTTCATATTGTCATAGAATTTAGATGGTCTATCGTCTAGTTCTTTCTACCTCTAATTTCTTCTTCAACTCTTTTGCGTTTACAGTAACAATATATTAGTTACACAAGTTTTATAAGCCAATAGCAATTATAATTATGGTGTCAGTATCTTTCCCACTAGACTTCCTCCCAATTTCTCAGAAGCACCATACGCATTTAGTTCAGTTAGTTCTTCTAAGTTAGTAATGTTGCTGATATATCCTTTCAAATATTTGCTTTTATCAGGGATATAAATGAAACATTGTTGAACCTTTAGCATGCAAGAGACTCTGCCTTCTTTAGCTGAGAATACGTCTAAAGTAAATCGATTTTGTAAAACCATAGATCTGATAGCAACCATTTCCGTATAAATACCGCATAAATACCTACAAATCCACCAGCAGTATCCGTTGACAACCGATCTACTACTGTTGAAAATTGTCAATTTTTATGTGACTTTAAGATTACTCCAACTGAGGGTATTATAGCTCCAAAAATATCCCCAATAATTTCAGCAGCACTAATTCCTCTCCTTAAGCGTCCATGTTTTCCTTTATTGGTTCCACTGTTTTCATTCACATTGTAAATTTTGGGGAAAACGATTCCCATAATGCAATTTCCATTTCAATGTATTGGTAATTTATAATAAGCATTTTTCCCACTGACAAAATATACTCCCGGAAATACAGGGTCTAATCATGCTAAGTATTTTCCCCAACCTCCTACAAGTAGGAAGGTATGTTCACATTCACTGGAACCAATTAATTTATTATTGTGATATGTTTTGCGTCTCAATATGCAAAACTTTCTTCTATGTTGCCAATCCACTGTCATTGCAGCATATGTCTCTCCCTTTTTGTATTCACCCTCCCTATGTGCCCATGGGAGAATATTAATTTGTGATTCAGATTTGTTCTTTATTTCCTCTTGCAGATCCTCTACTGAATTAATAAAATCCTTTTGTATGCTAGGCAAAGCAAAAGTAAAGTTGTGTCAATGCGCATATACTGTAGGATGGAACATTTCCCCCATTACTTCAGCATCTCCTGCATCTGGCACCGCATTTAAGTTTCTCTTGACCGGAACCTCAGTGAAAATCAAGTCATAATTCGGATAATAATATTAAAACTGTCCCTGACAATACAACAGTTTAGTAAACACATTTAGGGAAAAATCATTAATAGACTGATCATGGTGTAAGTCAGTACTTGTTAAATCATTAGTCATCACTATCTCCTGCACTTTGTCATTCCGATGGTTGTAGTGACATGATATTTAGTATTTGAATAAAAGTGATGAGGTAAATTTAGTAATATCAATAACAAAACAAGGATTAAAACAAAAGCAGTTAGAAAGCAAGCACATAGTGAGGACTAATTTGGATCTTCTATCTTGAATCTAGAGGCATTCATTAAAAAAAATATATATATAATGCTTTGTATCGCAAGGATTATAAAGAAGTCTTTTATCAATACCTTGTCACATTGCCTTTTATCATTTTCCCCAGCACTTTTTCCCAACAGTTCTTTCATGGTGTTTTTTGTGAACTGCAGTCTTTGAAGCAAAATGTGTAATATTATTTTTCACAGTCATTTGCAGCAGCTAAATATGTCCACTCTGGAGCTGCATATCTTTTTCTTGGTGTTCTTGATCTCTTTGTTCTGCGTACTTCAGATTCTTCTATGTCTGTATCACTTTGCTCAAACTGACTGGAAACTTCAATCACAGTTGAAGGCATTTTTCCTGCAGTCAATCTGTGCCTCAATCTTTCAGATTTTCTGATCCAACGGTCTCCTCTTTGCACTCATTTTTCTGGTATATTGTTCACATCATTTGAGTCAGTACTTCGCTTATTTAGATCACCTTCACTTTGACCCTTGTTACCAACCTGGATCAACACTCCTGGACTCTCGTCTGAACCAGTTTTTCAAGGCCCAGTAGCTGGCACCTCTCCACTCTGTGCCCAGTCTGAATTAGACATCTCTCTGTTACCACCAGTTCGTCCACCACAGACCCTTCACTTTCAAGAGGACATGGGACTCTACGAGTGTGGGCTGCATGCACCCAATCAGATAGACCAACACGTTTCACAGCAGTTGTGGTTATAAGTATCACTTGATAAGGCCCACGCCAACGAGGTTCCAGGCAGGATTTTGACAGATGCTTCTTTATCAGTACCCGGACACTTGGGCACAGGTTGTGGCACTGATCCTGTTGAACTGTAGTTGTGACTTCTCCACCCCGGTGAGACACAGAACGCACCATATCAGCCAATCTTTTACAATAATCGTGTACCAAATCATCAGATATATTCACAAGGTGATTTGCAGGGACTATAGGCTGCCTCATAGCCCTCCCCATAGTTATCTTATGAGTGGACAGTCCAGTTCTTCTGTCTGGGTTCCTTTGCAAACTCATCAACACCAAAGGTAGACCATTTCAGTGATGTGGACGCACACACTTTTGCCAAGCGGGATTTTAGAGTTCCATTCACTTGTTCAACCACTCCAGACGCCTTCGGCTGATAGGCACAATGTAGCTTTTGTTCAATTTGCAATGCAGCACAAAGCATTCGGTATACCTCATTATTAAAGTGAGTTCCTCTATCAGATTCCAAACGAGACTAGAAATCCAAAGATCAGAATTCACTTTCTCAAAAATATGCAGTTTAGCTACTGTTAGGCTATCATTGCGTCTTGTGGGGTAATGAGAGTACAGACACAAAATCACAAGAACATATTTCAATCTATTGCAAGGAGGCCTGTCAATAAAATCAAGCTGCATGCAGGAAAAAGAACCTCCTGATTTTCCAATGTGACTTGAATTGACCAACGTTTTTCTTCCTGCATTTTGTTGTTGACACATCACGCATCTTTGACACAATTTTTTTGCAATGGCTCTGAATCGTGTATTATACCAGGTCTAGTGAAAGACGTAGCATAGCATCTCTTCCCACATATGCAGACCCATGGCAATTTCTTGCCATTGGTGACAACAGACTATCTGGTAAAACAGGTCTCCCCTCCATATACACCCACACTTCATCTCCCTGTCTACAATTAAATCCTGCTTTAATCCACCCTCCTCTCTCTGCTTGAGGTACTGCATCCTGTAACTCTTTGATCTCTTCCTAAGTTTCCACAACTGAAAACATCAATCTGCACTCTGTGTCAGTTAATTTACGAAAGACAAGAGGGGATTTTGCGCTTATAGTGTTTGTATTTATCAAGAATTTTATTAGACTAGCATATGCTCTAAGGCTGAGATACAGTCCCTGCCTACAACTGTAAGTATAGACAAACAAAGTCTGTCTATTAAACAAACACAACCGAATTCTCCTCCTGAGCAATACTAGAAACTCATCTCAGAATCAATCCATAGACCAACACAGAACATTTATAGAAAGAATAGAAGGTAATTCCAATATATTTCAAAACTTCTTCTTTATTTCTTCTTTTCAGTCACTCAGTACTTTTCCATTCTCTTTTGCTTTGCCAACACGTGTTTCGTCCTAACTTTTACAGCTTATGGACTTCGTCAGGGCTGGAAGCAAATTAAACATGTTTAAAATTACAAAAGAAGAAGTTTTGAAATATATTGGAATTACCTTCTATTCTTTCTATAATTTTTCTGTGTTGGTCTGTGGATTGATTCTGAGATGAGTTTCTAGTATTGCTTAGGAGGAGAATTTGCACTCTGTGTCATCAGACTGTTCCTGCAAAGAGTCCCTATTAAACGCATAAGAATGTAGGGCACATTAGCGCACAGTCTCATCAGCATAACGATTGCCGACCGTCACGTGATCGTGACCAGTCTGGTGGGCAGAACACTTCACCATCGCAATCTGGGCCAGCAGCTGTAGTGCCATCAGTAGGTTTTTTATGCACTCTCCATTTCGCAATGATGAACAAGAAGAGATTATGAACCCACATTGAGACCACATAATCATGGACCACCCCAAAACCGTATTGACTATCTGTAAATATTGTTACTCTTGTTTGCGTAGTAATGCTGCAAGCCCTGGTAAGTTCAATTAATTCAGCTATCTGTGCTGAATACACTCCTTTCAACTACAATGCTTCAACCACACCCACCACAGTACAGATTGCATTTGTTGCTAACAATGCACCTCCTAAATCTCTCAAGCAAGATCCATCCACAAACAAAACATGATCCGACTCAGGCAACGGGACATCTGTGATGTCAGGACGCGGTTTGGTACACAATTCAGTAACTTCAAGAAATCATGATCAGCTTCATCCATCACAACTTTGTAGCCTGGTAAAGGCATCAAGCTACCTGGATTCAAACTTGTGCATCTTATTACAGTCACATTTTCCGGACACCATATCACTTTGTCATATTTTGTTAACCCCTTAAGTGCTGCCATCGGCCGTTGGACGTCGCGAGCACTACCTTCATAGTGCTACGCACGGCCGACGCAGCCCCGCCCGTTTTGCGGAAGTACTGCACTGCCGCGAAATCACGGCCGCGGCAAAGGGGTTTAATGACTCCTCGTGAGATGCTATGTTCGAGTTAACAAAATCTTAACAGAATGTGGCACATATGCTTTCAAAGGGTTACCCATCATAATATTTTCACACTGCTCCAACCTCACACATGTTGCCACAACAGCTTTAAAACATCCAAGCAATGCAAAAGCTAAAGGGTCTGGAGTAGCAGAAAAATATGCAACAGGTTTGTGGGCAGTTCCATGCATTTGCATTAGAACCGATAGAGCACAACCTTTATGCTCACGGCAAAACAATGTAAAGCTCTAGTTAAAGTTGGGCCTTCCCAATGCTGGAGCTCGACAAAGACTATCTTGCAGTTCAAGAAACAAGTGCATGTATTCATCATTCCATGGAACAGGATCAGACCCTCGGTGTCATGGGAGTTGATGTTTTTTACTCATTCTCTACTTTTATTTCATACAAGTTTTTATGAAATATGTCTTTCTGGCTGCTATGAAATTTGGTATGTTAATAAAGCAGAGAAAGACTAAGCATCATCTGAGCCTCCGGTCCTGACATAGAGTCACAGCAGGATAAGATACTATTGGACAACAAGGTAGCACAATCTGATTAATTTTCCATAAACCCTGCGCAATCCTATATTTTCCATTTAGTTTTCGTATGCCAATGATAGGTGAACTACAAGGGCTGCCCAAAATCTCCCTCAGAATTCCCCGCTCAATCTGCGTTTCAATCAATGGGATTATTACAGCAATGGTTTTGGGGCTCAGATTGTATGCTGGAGTTCTGGGATACTCTGCATTTGGCTTCACTGTGATTCGGATTGGAGGTACTCCTTTCATCAACCCGATATCCTTTCCTGTGAAATCCCACATTCCAGGTAAAACTGTATCTCGTAACACAAGAGGTAAGCCATTCTCAGTAAGTAAAGGATACAGGATTTTTACTTCTATCTTTTGTCCGGACATCTTAAACACCACATCCTCATCTTTGGTATGAAATTAGATTTCTTCTGGGGTACAATAAATGGAACAGTTAATTTTGCACAATAATTCTCACCCAACAAATTTAGTGGACTAGAATCACACACAACACGCTTTTGTAAATCTTCAATGGTTCCAATCTGTATCTGCCCAGGTTCTGTTACTGGGATTAAGATCAATTGATTAGATACTCCTTCAACTTGGATTCTTTCTCCCGAGAGTGGTAGGTTGGGAATATCCACTGTTCTCACAGTGGATCGGGTAGCATTAGTATCTACAAGGAATGAAATAGATGTTCCATTTACCTTGCCATCCACATAGGCACCATTCTGATCTACCTCTAAGGAAATGCATGGCACCGTCAGTCACTGTCATCCGCCTACAATAAATACTGTGATGCTATTTGCCTATTTGAATTTACTTGATTGTTGGTATGAAAATGCATACTAGGACTGTATCTCTGTACCTGTCAATTCATATTAGGCATAGGGGATTGAGACATATTTTTATTCTGACCCCTCAATCTCTGCATTGGCTGATCTAACAAATCATTATTCACCTGCGGCTGTACTATTCCATTTGCAACTGTTGCAGCTGTCTGTCCCTTTATCTGATTAGATATATTTGACTTACACTTGCACTTCCCATGCCCTAACTTGCTGCAACTGTGACACGGATATGCCTTTTTCAACATCTCTATATTTGACCCTCTTCCTCATCCTTGAGATATGAAATTCTGCATGGGGTTTGCCATTACACCTCACATTCCAGTAGTAGTCTTCCATTTCACAGGATCATACCTGAAAAATCTGAATAAAACCCCAGATATCATTTCCTAACTTCTTTCATCTGTGCCAACATTCATTCCTCCTTTAATTTCTTGTGACACAAGTCAATATTGTCTCCACAATATTTAGCATAACAAAGTATCTAGTCTGTGGGTTTTCTTTGCCAAAAAATTAAATGTTGTTGTATCATGGTGCTTAGCTTAGGCCTCAAACTGTACACAAACCGATATACAAAATGTTGCATGTCTTTTTCTGAAACGTTCTCTTTTCCACCGTATTGCTTATATGCCTGCAAGAGTCTTTCATAATACTCATACACTGTTTCCATTAATTCTTGAGCAGTCCTGTATATTTTTACCCGATCTGTTTCCTTCAGCGAAATCTTTCCCTTCAGATATGTAATGACCTGATTATTCTTTCTCATCACTTCCACTGACGGTTAACCTTTTTTCGAATCTTTTGCAGGCTCTGTCTCTGGCCAAGCGACAGCAAGTTTACATTCCATCCATAAATCTTTTAGAACCACAATATTGTCAAAGAGGGTATCTAAATCTTTTAGCAAATCCTTCAAAACCTTCACACATCTTTCCACTTGTTTATACCTCTCAACAGACTTCTCGCTCAATTTTGGAAAATCATTGGTAAAGTACAAAATGTCCTGTCTACTCAGAGGGACATGAACATAACCTCCTCCCGGTACCTCTCTTATGGGATATGCTGTTGCATCTGCCTCACCCTTCTCAGTCTCCATCTTCGGGTAGAAGGGCAGAACCACTGTCGCTTCTTCCTTTTTTTAGCCATTTACCTTCTCATCTTTCTACTTCTCCCCATCATTTCAATGTGGTTAGTAGCACTTTACTTTCCTGTCTTTTTCCAGAAGGGTGCAAACTCTCCAAATCATTTTCACTAAAATCCAATTGATATGTTTTCTGTAATGCTTTGGACTTCTCTAGATCCACTCCATAATGTTTTGCTACCTCAGCAAATTTCTCATGAGTTTTCCTAGCCTTTAGGGGGATATCTTTGCACATCAATATTAATTCCTCATCAAGATATTTCGCTACTTGGTGTTTCAAGACTCCTCTCTGTAATGCTTCTAAATGATTCAATTCCCCCTTCCATGGCGGAATTCATTCTATCACCCATTCCCACATCACTCTTACATGTTACAGTTCTTTCTCTTGAGGATGATGCTTTCTGATCTCTCACGTTCTTACTCAATTCTTGCAAGGAACAGGTTTCTCAATTGTCCCAGTTGGAACCGTTATTGTATGAACTTGTGAAACTACTCGCCCTGTTTGATATAAAGGAACAATTGGACCTATACTAACTGGAGCGGATAATGCATCTGCACCATTTGTCATAACAGCATTTGAAAATCCTTCTCTTTCTGGAGTCTGTTCTCCAAACAAGAAAACATTTACATAAGCTGGATATTAATTTGCAGGTGGAGCTTCTGCTATTATACCCACAAATGGATTTGTTCCTGTACTATTTTGTTCTTCATGATAAGCTGGACGTCTATTTAGCAATAACTCATTCAGTGATTCGTCATCCATTTCATCCAAATTCTCTTCTGTCAATGTGAGAACCTGAGTTCTTGGCTCTTCGGTATGTTTCTTTTTTCCTTAGACTTCTCTCCTTCCTTATTCACAGCTACCATTACAGGATACATTCGTGCACCAAGGCAATATCCTGTCTCTATATCTTTTTCTGGGAATCCCATTTTGCCTCTGCATATCGATTTACCGTATTCTTATATCTCCCCTGATACTCTCTTTCTCCCTTCGATGGGCTTCATGTTTCCAATTTTCAAGAGCTTCATATTGCACGGGTTTAAAACTAGGTTTAATATCATTCATCTGTCTCCTCAAATATTCTAAAATCCGCACATTAAATGTCCTATATTCTGGAAAAGCTAGGGGACCATCCTTTTCAGTATAATTCACCCAATTCTCTAACCAGATATAAGTATGACTTCCTTTTCTGGTGACATCTGCAAAGCAGGTGTACCCTCCAGAGCTACAGGAACTCCTTCCCCAGTAGGAATAGGCTCATTCTTGCACATTAAATCTTTTAACAGCTTAAAGAATTTCATGACTCTTTTCTTTAAATGCAGTCTATTTTTATTCCTGCAAACTCTCTTCCATATTATTGTTTTGACTTCCAATCACTGTTCGATTTCAACAACCAATACCAGCGGGGGTCCACACCAACCACCCATACCAGCGTTGCACTTGTATGACATCAGTCTAACTCCTCACTGCAACTGGCCCTCCCTTCACAAACTGTTTTGTTGTCTTTTTCTCTTTCTTCCTTTGAAATGATTTCCCCAAAACA
The DNA here is from genome assembly GCF_964263255.1 of Lissotriton vulgaris. Lineage (NCBI taxonomy): Eukaryota > Metazoa > Chordata > Amphibia > Caudata > Salamandridae > Lissotriton > Lissotriton vulgaris. The sequence goes on from NC_141694.1 coordinate 1,123,307,602, forward strand.
ATACAAACATAAAACAAGTTTGTCAACTCTACTAAAAGAATTATAGATACCCACTCATTCAGAACATTTTTATTCACACCCAGTGAAATCTTGACTGGTGTGATTTCACTTCCTTTAAGTAAAAATCTTTGAGATCTCTCCTGCTGCGCTTCCCGAAGAAACCTCAACAATTCCAACTAGTCACACTTTCAAAAGTTCACTTCCTTTGTACTGGCAATGATGTCTCATGCACAGCACCCACAAACCAGCAGACAAACACACAACGATGTTGGTCGGAAAGGCTCCGAACGGCATTTAGATTTTCCTAAACCGTGTCAGAACCTATGTTTCCGACCGAGTCAGAAACATTTCCAACCAACCGATTACTGTGGTAAGGTAACCGTTCGGTTATTCCGAATTGGTTCTAACCTGCATTTGGAAACTCCGAGTCAGTCGAAGCCGAATCGTGCAGCTCTATGGACCGCGTTTCTGACCAACGAATTACGATGTTGGATTCAGACCGTCTGACATGAAAAATAAGGGTGGGCGTACATCACGTAAAGGGTTTACACGGAGAGGCACGGAGATGGAACCAATTTCCGCACTCTCCGCCTAGCTCCGTTACGTGCCGCCCACCTTCCGCTCACCTCCCGCCCGCAGTATTAAAACATTAGAAAACATTATAAATAACAATTTAAATAACCTAACCTTATCGGCAGCGTCCCCGGTCTTCCCTCCGTCTCCATCGCATCTTCTTCTTGTGCAGTTTCCCAGCAGAAAACGAGATGGAGACGGAGGGAAGCCCAGGGATGCCGCCGATAAGGTCAGGTGGTTTAAATTGTTATTATAATGTTTTGAAAAGTTTTAATACCTCGGGCGGGAGGCGGGTGGAAGGCCAACTCCATTCTGCCCGAATATGCTGTACGGAGTTGTCCACCCACCCCTAATGAAAAGTCTGTCGGAAACTGACTTTGGGGGGCCCCTAGTCCTTGCTAATGAGGCCTCCGGATGGGGGCTGTGGGAGTACCCAAGGGACCTCCCCTGTAGAACCATGCACAGTGTGACAGGCACCATGGGGTGCCCACCACTGGGTGCAAGCTTTTCTGAAACAACCCCTTTTTTCAATTGGAACCTGTGTTGCCAGTTGGAACACAGGTCCCCATGAAGTTAATGGGAAACTTTCCGAACAGTATTTGGAAGCATCATAATCGGTCGGTCGGAACCGATTCTGACAAGGAGTCGGGAGGTTTTGTTTATGTCTGACATCGTAATCAGGCCATTAGTGTATGCCACACTAAGACCCAACCGTGAGTGCATATCCCGGGATCTTAGGCCTCGACTGACCCGTTCTCAGTTTTAATACAAAATAGACATACAATGTTTACAATATGAAATAATACTTCTGTGATCACACATCCTCTCTAGTCTTCGCGAGTCAAAATTTACCACCAGTCGGAACTTTTACTACTTCTCTAAACTACTAGAAACCCCTTATAAACACATCTCCTTATATCCTAGCTTAATTCGTCAAACTAACCATCCTCTGCTACCAGAAAACTGATGCAGCAGAAAGCTTATAAAATTGTCTCTTTATCACAATCAACTTTTACTCACATAAGGCCCATTTCAATGTCTCCTATAGAAACACTTTACTCCCTGATCGTCATCCTGTTTACCATAAGTCACAGTCCTCCAATGGATCTGGTTGCGACACCTTATTGAGTAATAATGGCACTATCCTGTATTAGGTCCAGTTGGGTTTATTTAAATAAAACCCTTAGCTCAGTCCTGGGTAGCTGTGACACAGAGCAGTTATCAGTACCGAAACAGTCAATGAGTAAGAAGCAAGACACAATAAAAAACCCACTCCATTTGATAAAAAAACAATATATATTTTTATCTTCAAATAGACACCAAAACAACAAAAATCATGAAGTGAACAAAAGTTATGATTTTTGCAAGGTTTATAAAATCACTGCTTTCACTCCAAACAGTTTTTTAAAGTTTCAAGAAGTCAGGCCGACTACAATGGAATTCAAGGTTGGATGTGGATGCCAGGTTGTTATCGCTTACAATTTTACCATTGGACTTAAAAACTTTTCTGGTTCTTTTTCTCATCAATGGTGAGGATGGCAGAGTCATCTAAAACTTGAGTCGGCCTGGGGGGTCGATGGAGCAGCAAAGCCCAGGGGTCCGGTGAAAGTTTTGGTACTCACCAGTGTTTGAGACTACCTACAAACAGCATGTAGCCGTAGTCTATGAGCCACTGACTTATTCTGGGTTCAGGGACTGTTATCTTTGGCTTTAAGTTGGCAAGTTCCAGTTTTGCTTCAGAAAGAGTCCACTCCAGCATCTCTGGTTAGCTGAGAGAAACCACTTGAGGGCTTGAACTCAATCTCATGGCTACACCAGCGGTCCAGGGCAAGTCCCGGGTGAACTAGTCAGCTGGGAACTTTGCAGGTGCAGGGATTCTATGGCTTTGTGTCCATGAAGCTTAGCAGGAGGCTAGCCAACTAGCCCTTAGAGTCCACTCACTTGTTCTTGGCACAAATGGGAGAAAGTTCAACCCTTGGAGTCTCTCTCCACGAGATGGACTGCAGGAGCAACCCTTCTATTTCTGAAGTCCTGTCTTGGCTCAGCAGGTGCAGCAAGTACAGTCTTTCTTGCTTCAGTCCTTCTTCTGTTCTTTCTGAGACCAGCGATATTCTGAGGCTGGAAGCCAACAGTGCCATACTGATGCCAATTTTGAGTTAGTGGGTAGGGATGAGCCACTAGCCAATGGGCCTACTTTTTCCATGAGTTAACCCTACCCATTTTAACATAATTGAACTGGCAATAATCAATCCCAAACTGCATCTCTCTGCCCAAATCCAGGATGTTGGTACCCTTCTTCCTAGGGACAGAGCCTTGGGCATCTCTCTGTGGTGTGTGCAGTATAATTATCCACCCAATCTTGATAACCAGTTCATCAATGGGGTTTCCCCCATTTGAAGAGATGCACGCCTGTCTACCTGCACAAAGGAAACGGCAGTCTGCAGTGTGATTCAAATGTGCCTATTATTTTCGTCCATATCACACTGACCATGCTTCTGGGGGAGGTCACACCTCCTCCCACCATTATTCCTTTTGTTTGTTGTTCCTGAGAGCGCCTCACGCCGCTTAGCAGTAGGGCAGCAGGCTGTCTCAAGGGAAAACTGCTGTAGTTACTCAGAAGCAGCTACTAGATCTTTGGGACAGAGATGTGATGACTTTCTAAAGTCCCCTTTTCATGAAAAGTTGCTTTAACTTTAACTTTAGCATTAAGTTGGGTTAAATGTAACAAATAATGTGATAACTTGAAGTACTATATTCCGTGGTCCCTAATGGAAATTAGCATTTAAAACGTCGGCTAGTAAAGCTCCATGTTCGTTCCTGGGGCTACTTGCCTTACTACAGAGGAAGCTAAAACTTTGAGTTTTTTCTGTCAGGACATGTAAAGGTTTAAATTCAACATGCCCTTCCTTTCAATATCTAGCACCCTCACTTAGGGGCTACTGAGGCCTGTCTTAGGGGTCAATCACAATATAAAGAAGGAAGGTTTAGATATGGTGAAAGTGTTATTAGCCATGCCGAGTTGGTAGTTTAAAAGCTGCAAGACTAGGCTGAAATGGAAGACCTAGAGCCAGGTTTTCACTTTGTCACAGCAGTGGTCGCAAAATAAGAGCTGCGGTCTACTGTTGACAATTAACCTATTAGCACTAGGTATCTAGTATTAAAGGGAAGCCTCACAATCACTTAAGAGGACTGTGGTGGAACACAACTCAGCACTGTAGCTGGTCAATTGACAAAACAGCACGACCACTTTGAACCAAAAAGTTAGGTAAAGTGTACCTGCGCACATGGTATGTTTGCTTGCTTGCTTTGCATGGCCTATATTGCTTTGTGGTTGTCGAGCTATTGTTAAAATGGGTTTGCACAAATGTCTTCTTGGTAGGCGATGACGGGAAATTTAAATTGACTGGGTAGGTAGAACTGGGAGAAGTTCAGGGAACAGAAAAACATGTATGAGTGTGATTGCATGAGTTAAAGCAGACAGCCTATAGAAAAAGTGTGGTAACAGGGATGTTAGGCAGGAGTGGAAGGACCCAAAGCACAGACCCTTGCTGGGTGTATGTGTGAGAGAAAAAGGCCCACCCATCCAGCCACCCAAGCACCTTCACAAATCCCACAGAGTGTTGACCGAAGAACAAAAAAAGAATACCGCAATGGAATGTTTGGGTATGAGTGTACAATACCTTCGCTCCCACTCACAAGGTGTACTAGAAAAGAATACATCTGAGGCAACTGTATCTCATTGTCTATTTCCTTCTCTATCGCCCTACAGGGGAAGATCTGCGGACATAAGGCCGTCAACCCTTTCCTTGCTAACCATGCGTAGGTGAACTGTGAGGAAAAGTGATGTGGGTCAGAAATGATCAATGCAGCAAGCCCCCAACAAACTCATCCCTTTCACATATCACCAATACAAAAAGAGGCATGTATATATTTACAAGAGAGTGTGGGACTAACAAGGATGGGAAGAAATCCTTTGCTGATCATGCCTTTGACATAGAAAGATTAGCAAACTTGTATCATCAGAATAAAATAGATGCTAAACAAGGGACACTTTGCCTACAATGGCATGAGGGGGCACGCAAACGTAATCAGGAGTCCAAAACCCGAGTTATGAGAAATACCCGCTAGGAACTAGAGTACAAAAGTAGTCTCCTCAGGGACAGAGTTAGTGCTTGTGCCCCAACTGTCTGCCTCCTCCATATCTATTCCCTCAGATCACAGGAAAAGCTGAAAGAGAGTGAGGCCTCAAGAAAGGAGGATTTACTGGATATTTTCCTCATGCCAGCCAAAGGGGATCAGCGTGCAGCTGCTGATGCACCCAGAGAGGGAGAAGCATCTACGGAATTTAGTGCAATTAGAGCACAATGAGTTAACATGCAAGCGAGTGCTGCAGCAGGACTTACTGACAGTAAAGCGCACAGTAGATAGGTGTGAATGCCTAGACAGGAGGCCAACTCCATAATGGACAGGTACAGAGGACATATATGATCCGCAACAGGATGTAAACCCTTGAGAATGTATCCCCAGCGTTACCCTAGAAATTTTAACCCAAAGCACTGACCAATTATCTAGAAGGTGTTTCCCATCTCCTCACTCCAGTGATGCAGTCAATAAGGACCCTTCACCTTCTTCTCTTCTTCCCTTGAGGGACTACCCCGTCAGCGGGAGGTAGAATTATGGTTTATATTCCTAGGACTCCCTCTCATTTGATGAGCGTTAAGAAACTATTCCCCAACATTAGTGAAAACCCTACTCAGTTCAAATAGGAACTGCAGAATGTGTTTGAAGTATGTAGATCAAACTGGGCTGACTTTAAGCATGGGCTAAAAATTCATTCCGCTCGCGAAATTTGTGGATTTTTGGTAATTTCGCGATCCGCGAATCGCGTGAAATTGCCAAACAATCTGCAATTCGCAAGTTCGCGAATTTTTTTCGCTTGTTCGCGCTTCAAAAATACAATTTTGCGCACGCTGCATTGACAAACCTTGATTCTGAGTTTGCCAAGTTGTTTTCCTCCCGCGAACAAGATGGCTGCGCCCAAAAACGACCGCATGGGTAAGTTCGCAGTAGCCGCGCTGAAAAAAAACCGAGCGAACACACCAAAATAAAAAAATTTGCAGGTTTGCACAAATTCGCGGATTTTGCAAACAGCGAATCCGCTTTCGCATGAATTCAGGGACCGCAAATTCGCAAATTTCGCCCATACTTAGCTGACTTAAATCAGCTAATATTATTGGTGGTGCCGAGCGTAGTAAGATATAGGTTTGTGGAGAAATTGGCATAGCCAAGGGTTCACTATGGGGAACAGTCAGAAGTCGGCGGTCTAAACCACAAGTGTTTTGACTCCACAAGCCCTTACATGCATGCCTCAACCACGCGGATGCCTTAACCACGCATATGGTGGTTAAGGCACTGTGCAGTACGGCTTGCGGCCGGACGGAAGCAGGAAGCAGGGAGAGAACTACAGTGAAGCCCTCCTCGGCCTGGTTGCCCCCACGCTCCCCGCCTGCTGCCTGCCTCCTACCTGCTGCCTGCCTGCTGACGCCGCTCCGATCCGGCGCCCCAGCCGCCGCAGGGCAGCTCGAACTCGGCTCCCCGGCGGCCCAGACGCCGCAGGGCCGCCCGCCTAGATTTTCGCGCCGGTTCTTGCCGCGACCCTGTTGCGTGTTAATCTAGGTTCCTGATCGATACTGTGACCTTATGCCCCTATTCGGCTATAAATCCATTTATTCCCTATATTGGCATAACCGTTCAAGTGCGATTTTCTGAAAAGTCATCTCTGGCCTCACACGAACAGAGCCACATTCCAGCATGACTCTCTGCTACTTCCTTTGCGACCAATTAGTGCAATGACAGAGCAGCAGTCACTATCTGATATTCCTAGATAACACTCCGAGTTCTTCAACAAGATAAAAACTTAGCATACCTGGAAATCCCCGCTTGCTATGTTTTGATTAGTAATGGAACTCTAATGAGCAACTGATAACTGTCACTTCCTAGTGACATCTTTAATTGACGTCTTATGTCCAGCAAACTTGCGTCAAACCCGGCACCTGTCAGGTATAAATATTACCAACGTTGCCTTAAGCAATGAGAGAGATACGAGCTGTGAGTTCGTTGCCTGTTGCTGATGCTGGCTGCCTGCATGACCCTGTGTTGGTAAAAACTAGCACTCTGTCGCTGCAGCCTGCTATCCTGTGGTGGTGAAGCTGCTGATTACCATTATCGCCGCTACAGCGCGACCTATGGTGCAGTACGCTTGAGAAGCCGAGCAGCCGTCCTCTGCGAAGACATCCAGCAGATTCCAGCTGCCCGCGGACGCTGTCCCCCGCCTCCTTCCTCGACGCGCTGAAGAGAGCCGCTGCCTTTCTCGTGCAGAGAAATCCAGTCCCGGCGCTTCCGGTTTACCCTCGCGGGTGACTGGGATATCGAGAGAGACCCCTGAAGGAGATACCAATCCTCCATCATTCTATTCAGAGGTATGGTGTTGACTAAACCCTTAGACGAGAATTCTTGAAACAAACCTTGGCAAAACCAACTTAACTTAAGCTACTTACTTACTCCCCTTCTCACGTGTTAGGCTTAGGTCAGGCACACTGGGGTAGGCTTAGTTAGAAGCACCAGTTGAGTATGTTAGCCTAATGTATATATGACTGTATATATGTTTTATTACTTTTAACCATTGTATGGCTAAGAAACCATATCAATGCTTTTACAGTTCTATTTCGCAATACTTATCTTACTGTACGTACTTTTTATAATAACAGTTATTGCAATTGTGGCAATACATTTCTCTTGTACGAGAAGAAAGACTGTTCAATAAATGTTAACCCTTTATTGACAAACGCCCGTCTCTCTATTCTCTACATCTCGTGAAAGTAAACTGCACTAGACTGACTGAGTGAAATCTATGTCTATTGTTTCACACGACCCTAGAGATTGACTCTTGATCTGAGGAGCAAAGTTGCCATGTTGCACGGTTGTTGGAAAACTGAATCCCTTCTTGTCTGTGCCAAGGAAGCTGATCACTTCCTATGCAGAGAAGAAAGTTTCCAGTGACCTCTGAGCTAGTTGGTAACACAACCCAATTAAGTTTAGCATAGTCAGTGGAGGCCTGGAATATCCGCAGTTCCACGTCGATACTACTGTTTATGTTATTCCAATGCACAGGGCCTAGTGGGAAACTAGGAACTACACTACATGGCGCCCAAACGTTTGGTAAGGCGATAAACTAACGCAAGACTTGTAGAGTAACTCAGTCGTGCATATTTCACAGACCCCTTTCTCCCGTAAAAACTCCAATAGACGTCTGGAGTGGGTGAAAGGTTAAAATCCGCACGACCTTAGTAGGAAGAGATTCCTATGTAAAGCTCCGGTTTATTCAACGTTGAAGGATACAGTGTTCCAAAATATTGTGCACCTAATCTTTGTCTCCTTGGAGACCTACTCTGCAAAAACTGCATTTATACAATGTCAGTAGAAACCAACGGAACCTCTGGGGCCGCAGTAGATGCGACTCCCGAATACACAGACCCGGGTGATATTATCATCCCGGTCCAGTTGAGAAAATCTATAACTTTAAAACTTATAGAAAACGGACTGACACCTCAAGGTGGTACAGTAATTTTCGTGATAGAGGCTCACGAGTATCGGCAGACAGAGGTATTCTATTCATGGATAAACTTTCCAGCGGCAAACGCTAGAACACAAGAGTTTCACTATTACAAAATAGAGAAACCCCCGGAAGAGTACGCTCCTTTCGAGGAGATTGAAATTCCACTTAAATTTCAAGAGCACCTGCTCTGGTTTAATGGCGCCCTAAAACACAATGATCACATAACTAGGCTCGGTCCTCTAGGTAGACCAGGAGCCACGTGGCCGGTTCTAGCCAGCTACACACCACATCCTGACATTGCAAAAATGTCAAAAGAAGATCTCTTAGTTAACATAGGAGAATTAACTAAAGCTTATAGAGAGTTAGTAAAATTATTTATTAAAAATAATTTAAACACTCCTAAAAAGAGCTGGGATGGAAATAAACAATCCACTCCCAAGGAAAAAGTTTTCCAGTCCAGAGGAAGGTCTCCTCGACGGAGGGAAAGAACTCCGAATCGAGAACGCCAGTCTCCCCAACGGGAGCCCTCTGAGAAAAGATATAATCTTAGAAATAGGGATAATCTGAAAAAACCTGATAGATATCAAAGTATTGATACACGTCCCTCTCGATCTCTTCCACAGAATTCGGAAAGAAGAGGACGGTCAGACCCAGGAGAGCACACCAAGTCCAAAGACAAGGAACCTGCTCAGAGTAAAAAATCTCAATTTCCTAAAAAGAAGGTAGCCAGTATTAGAGTAATCAACCATGCCGAGAATACTGAGGACACAGTTGAAAAACGGGGAGTGGGCATTGACAATGTTGGACAGTGCAGCAGAGATCAGTATAGCGCGCAAGAACTTGATGAGTCACCTGGAGACAGTGGACACGAATGAATACATTCAGGTTGAAACTGCCGACACCAGACTTAGCGAGCCCCATAAAATATACGAAATAACATTGCGTATGGAGGGTGATAAGACTAGGAAAATTAAGGGTCTATTTTGGGATAAGCTCTCAAAAGGCTATGATATTCTGTTAGCTGAAAAAGATTGGCCCCCGGAGTTTGTCAGGGAGTGCCCTCGTGGCGAAGAAGTAATTATAAGTGCCTTCTCGAATCACATTCCGATTCACAAAAAATATACATATGCACGGAAATGGGCAGTAGCCCAGGCACCTGCATTATATAAAAATCATGTAGGATGGGATGAGGATTCACCGCCTCACAAAATCCAACTAAAAAGTGAACCAACTGCCCAACGGCAGTATCCCATAAAGCAAGAAGCTAAAAAACAGGTCAGGGAGATCTTAGATCAACTTGAATACCAGGGGGTGATTGAAACATGCACCTCTCAAATGAACAATCCTTTGTTTCCTGTCTCCAAGCCAGACAATTCATATCGTCTAGTTTTGAACTACAGACATCTTAATACATGTTGCAAAACTTTTGCAGTACAAAACTTGCATAGTGCAGCCCTAATGAATAACATAGTTAGGAAAAAATATAAAATGACATTAGACATATCTAATGGTTTCTTTTTGTCAAAACATTGCACCAGAAAGCAGATATTTGACCGCTTTCTCCGCATTTGGGTCACAGAAAAAATTCTGTCGACTCCCACAGGGGTTCAAGAACAGCCCAGGACTATTCTCAGCTAGGGTAACAGAGTTACTACAAATCTATGATGATGAAGCATTATCTTACGTAGATGATATTTATCTCACAGATGATGACTTGGATACTCACTTGAAAAGAGTGAACACCATTATACTTGGGTTCGCAGCAGAGGGTTACAAATTCAACTTTAAAAAGTCCCGAATTGCCCATCTGACAGTACTGTTTTTAGGGTACGAATTATCAAGTGAAGGGAAAAGCCTAGCGGACAACTTCTTAGAGAAGTGCGCTGTACTCCAAGCTCCAAAAACGCTGAAGAATTTACAATCAATACTAGGTTTTCTGAATTTCGGAAGAACTTACATCCTAAACTACGCAGAGAGGGTTAAACCTCTCTACGAACTAATAAAACCTGATTTTAAACAAATCAATTGGACTCAAAAACACACAGAAATTTTGAGATCACGGCAAACAGACATGTTAGCAAAAACAAAATTAGACACACGTGACAACACGATTGATCTTGTAATCCGAGTCATCCCAGGAAGATGCGGATTCACGTACCTAACCTCTAATGAGGGAGAAAAGGTACCAATTTCAATTAAATCTCACTTGTACACACAAGCAGAAAAAACATTCAGTCACACAGAAAGAACTGTGAACGCAGTGCAAATCGCATTAGCAAATGAACGAGAACTAGCACACGGCAAAAGGATTAACATCCTCACAGCGGAATCCGCCTTCGAGGCGCTATTCAGCCCAGTAAACCTGCCTACAGTGTCACTGGATCCAAAATGGATACAGTGCATAGATTCTCTAGGAGCGGAAGACGTGAAATACTATTTCGCCCCGCAATACGAAGAACTGAATGATTTAGAGTATGAAGAAGAATATCCTCTGCCAATCGAAATTCTGCCTCTCCCACTATATGCCTGTATAATCTATACAGATAGCTCTGTACAGCATTTCAACGTAGAGAGAAAATCCTACGATGCAGCATGTGCGATCATTAAATGTCGTTGGCTGTGCGGTAAAATCAAACCGAAAATAACCAAAACTGAATCAGTAAAGTACTGTTCGGCTCAAAGAACTGAAATCAGATGTTTAAAGATGGCGCTCGAAAATGCAGAACGCGAATTCCCCACACTTATAGTGTGCGATTCTCATTTTTGCGTCAACTCTTACAACAATAAACTGCAGCGTTGGATCGAAAACAATTACAAAGATGACACAGGTGCCACAATAAAGCATAAAAAGCTCTGGAACGAGGTAGCTCTTTTACACAAAGAACTACAAAAGACTCACGTGATTCACGCACAGAGTCTTCAACGTGATGGCGGTCACGTTGCAGGGAATTCATTGGCTGAAACAGCCACAGCGGAAGCAACTAAACCGGCTTCCGTAGCCACAAAAAAGGGTACAGATAAATACATAGACGGGGAAACCATGCTGGCAGTAAAAACGACCGTAAAAGGCGACTGTGCAGCACTACCCGTAAACTATCCACTCAATTATGCATACATAATCGATGCAAACTCCGTTCCTTTTGCTCGAATCCCTGGAGTGGGGGATAGAGTAATTCCAAACATGAATAGGAGAATATTTTTAATAGCAGACGCACATATGGGTTTGGGTCTGAGACACCAAACAATTAAGGAGTCACTGACTGAATTGCAATCAGTATTCTGGTGGCCGGGAATGAGTGTAGAACACCAAATATATGCAAACAACTGTGAAAACTGCAATAGGGATCGCAGTAGCGAACCTTGCTACCGGCTACCATTCAGAAAGAGCGTAACGCTGCCTGCACCCCAACCTGCGTCCTATTAATTAGTTAAGACGAAAAGCACTTTTTGATAAATGAGTCCTCCAGCACTCGGCGGACGCCTAGAACTGTTATAAAAGATTTGCGAGTCTTTATCGGCACATACGCAATTACCACGTTCCATTCTGACCAGGGTCCTGCTTTCAGCTCTCGAGCCTATAAGGAGGCAATGGCCAGCATGGGAATTGGGTTGCGGTATTCTTGTCCGTCGCATCCCGAAGGGAATAGTGTGGTAGAAAAAAAAAACTGTGACATAAAGCAATCTATAACAGCGAAGGTATTAGGTTCAGGCGCTGGGTGGGTCAAACATTTAATAAGTGTCCAGACTAGTCTTAACAACATGCCAAGAAATTCTCTAAAAGGTTTCAGCCCATACGAACTATTGTTCGGAATTAGAATGAACGTTCAGGACCTCGATAGTCAGATGTCAGTGGTACAAGAAGAAACAACGCAGTTTGATGTAAAAGATCGTTTGGCTGTCTTACAGGAACTGAATGAAACAAGAAAATCATTAAGCAACATAAAGTTAAAGCAACAGCCAAGTACCACTGACGAGGCACCACCCGCAACAGCCCCAGCAAGGCCTGTCTGGATTCCAAAGATTGGGGATCTAGTCAGAGAAAAGATCGCGGTTAAGAAGGAATTTGGGCCTTCTTACAGAAAAGCAGTACCTGTCTTAGCAGTCACCGGAACAAGATCAGTTGTGCTACCGCCCCTTGCTGGTAAAAAGGAGAACAGAATCGTGTCTATCGATCTGGTAAAACCACAAGCATGTGGCCTATAATCAACAGTAGGCCCAGTGGACTCCCAAGAAACAACAGAATACCAAAACTTGCAACAATCCAAGAGGTTCAAACTGAAAGACTCATCACATTCGATCAGCCTGCAGTGCACAATGAGGGACTATGCAATAATGCCATGGAACTCGTGCCTCTTGAAACACAAATTGAAACAGTTCGTCAAGAAACAACACCAGTCTACAATGATGTGGCATCAGAAAGTGCAACCGAGAGACAGATTGAAAGAACAATCCCATCAATTGACAGAACTGCCTCTGGTTATTTCATCAACTTCGACAACTTCTCTGAAGATTTAAACGACTCCGAAGTGATGCCAGAAACTAAAAAGTATTCTAAAGAAAATACAACAGGACTCCTTCAACAAATCAAAGAACTATATCTGGATTCACCGTTGATTGAGCATTGGATTATCTCAGGGGTATTCATACTCCTACTATGCCTAATTTTAGTTTTAATTTTGGGAAAGTTCATTACAATTGAATGGACACAGCAAGTCAGAACATCAACCTAGTCCTGAAACCACACAGATCATCCCACGTGAAGAAAAGAGAACTGTCAACAGTAAATGTCACAGCAATTCCAATACCTGGTGGGGTAGTATGGGAGAAAACAGACTATGAGATCTATGGTCCGGTCGAAATCCTGAAGTATCCTCATCAACTAAAGGTTTCCTTAAGTGACTTTGTGACTCCTAGTACATTCTCTGATGATTGGGACTTTAACAGTATTAATGACATGATGTCTGATTTAGTAATGTCAGCTAGATTCACAGATCATGATTATTTACAAGGTTCATCTAGTTATGAGCAATTATTCTGTTACACCCACTATGGGGATCATTACTTGCATAAATCTGCACAGCCTAGAAATGTTTTTATGTATAACCAATGGGAACATTGTTCTACACCACCTAAAAGCAGTTCTAAAGCATTCTTTGAGAGATTCAAATACTTCTCAGGGTTTAACACCAGTGATGCAGAAACGTTTTATTACAAACTGTTAGATAAAACAGGAATGAAAACAATGCTGACAAATTCTAAATTGATATATTCAGAAGCATTTTATGACAAAATGATGACATTTGGTTTTGATTATTGGAAAAATAATATTGAAACGAAAACAATTTGGGGTACAAAAGATTGGCAGGTGCAAGGCATAGAAGCACTATTTAGAACCTGCATGATACCAGAACAAATGTTGTTTTTAAATGACACTATACACCAAACATCTTGTCTTGGCCTAGCTAAGATCAAAGACCTTAAAACACCGTCTATACCAAAGCCAATACCTGAAAATGTAACCGCAGATATTGAATTAGACGTGTCACAAATTTTACATTTCAACAGAACACATCCAGACTGGAAAAAGTGGTTAATCTGGCCTACAGACACAAATAGCTGTCAAGATAGATTCCTGAATAAAACACAGGGTTTAAAAATGACCAGATTAGACCCTAGATACTCCCAGAGACAACATCCAGGGATTATAACAACATACAGTGTAGGGAAACTCTGCCTGGAATGGCTAACTACATCCACACTGGCTGAAATTAAGCAACACTTGTCTTTATTAAAAGATGGTGCTGATTTGCGCGATTTCATTCTTGGACCACGCAAACAGCGTCAAAAGCGTTTCATAGCGACCAGCATCTATGCTGCTTACAACGAGGCTTGGAAAGTAAAGCAAATTGAAACTGCTGAAAAAATACGAGAAATTGATCGTATTAATTTGGAGAAATCACTTTCTGTAGTAGACAATGGCTTAACGACTCTGTCTTCCAGAATATATTCTTTGGACAATATTGTATCCTCTGCCTTTGATGTGATAGACAGAGATTTGCTAATGTTACAACATGGCCAGTCTCAATTACGCTCTATTATAGAACTAGGCTGGACGCTGCAAAACCTTCGTTCAGGCTATGTGCCTTGGCGTTTAATCAACACAACGTCATTATTTTCCAGTTTTAACCTTACTGATAAACAGATCAGTTTGGCACAGAAAGGAGCAGACTATACAATCCTGAGCATCGAAAGACTCGAGAGATTACCATTGACAATGTCAGAGAGTCCTGTCATTGAATGGATAATACACGGAATTATCACAATTCCGATAACAACTTTCCGATTTAAAAAGTGCCTTGAGTACATACCTGCTGGCCAGTATGAACAATTGGGTAAAGGATATGTAAAATCCGAATGGAAATTACCATACACTCATTCTTGCTATAGTGACAGCGACAAAAATGTATTTCTTAGTGGTGAACATTGTAAACACTCACTAAGCGGTATACTTTTGTGTCAGGGTATTAATTTACACGGAGCATGTGATGGGAATTCAAACAACCTTTCATGCCACCAGCTAGTCACACCTGCAACTCAGATAGAGCCCTTCTTTATGCAACTTTCGAACGGGAGTTACATTCTTAGAACGGATCACAGGTGTTGTGGCCTCGCGCCAGGGACAAGTTATCTAGTACAAGTTACGTCCATGGTCAAATGCTGTATGCAAGCATTGTTTCCGAGCGGGCCTCCAGACATAGTGACTCCCCTCTGGCCTCGTCTGAATCTCTATTCTATACGAATTGATACATTAAGCAAAATGAAATCTGTGCTTTTACAGACAACAGTGCCTATAACGTCATCTAAAGAGACGTATGATCTTCTAGTCGCAAGGACGGCTACTGAAGTCCATGACCTTTTATCAACAAATTGCCCCGTGCATTTCGTAGAAATGTGCAGCCAACTCCTTAACATGTCTAGTGCAACAAGCATCCCAGGCATATTTAAGACAGTCTTTACGGGACTGCTAACACCCTTCCAGGCAATTTTGGGAATCTTTCCTAATTTTGTGCACTCCATTTTTGGCGGCATACCACTATTTTTGGGACTCGTTGCAGGGATTCTATTTTTGACCCTCCTGCTACGTTATGGCAAGCCTCGGCTCAGACATAGCTCCCATGGGAATGGAAGAGACAATCCTAGCAATGCGCTACAGGGACAGGATAACTGACGTCCTCGGATTGGCCAGGCTGAGAGATCTAAACATGACCTGGTTCCTTTCATTCAGACCGATATGGCAAAATTGCATTTTACCTGTGCTACGGTGTATGCTTTGCGGCGAGGAATGCGTGTTGGACATCTGTCTTTCACTTCCATCAGCAGTACCAATGGACGTCGATACTTTGCTCAGTCCAATAACGGCTCACGCATTGTGTTGTCCCCAGCGGCTACCAATCCTGATGACGGCATTCGTGGAGACTCCTGTGCTACAACCAAGTGGTAACAGTGGAGCGAGTGACAAAAGCAACATCACCCAGGTACAACGTTCCGTGAGCATTGCTGGTCCTGCCATCGATGACAGCAATCATTCTCACACCTGCCAAGTTACAGCGCTATCTAATTTGGTTGAACTATCACCTGATTTTGTAGACCAATTCTTTGCGAGCCTGTCTGATACGATGTTCTCACCCATAGAGAAACAATAACTTTTGAGAAGCTTTCCGACACACAGCGTTCCCATGAACTCTGAATTCGGCCTTCAGTTTTGATCAACAAAAACTGCCAGGAGCTTTGGAAATCTATTTTCTTTGAATTGGACAATTTTTTTAATATTGACCTTTTTTGGCACAAACAATTCTTTGCTTAACGTAAAAACTATTCTTAGAGAACAGAAGCTTCACACTTCTATTTCTAATCACATCTAGAGACATAACAACATAACACCAGCCTCTAGCACACATGTTATTACAATGCATTTTTATGTGATGATTTATCTCGCTTTTCTTCTGTCAGAGATACTTCATGTGTAATTCTATATGCATAATCGTTCATTGATTTCATATGCAATAATTTTTGAATGATTACTATGCTTTTAAAAAACGTACAGTACCTAAATTCCATGTATTACAAGTACGCCTATTTCGAATGCATTTATGTATTTTGGGGTGGGCAATGTTACACATGCATCTAATTGCTTAGTTTTAGTAATTTTGATGGACATTACCCGTGGAGTGGGTGTTGCGTGTTAATCTAGGTTCCTGATCGATACTGTGACCTTATGCCCCTATTCGGCTATAAATCCATTTATTCCCTATATTGGCATAACCGTTCAAGTGCGATTTTCTGAAAAGTCATCTCTGGCCTCACACGAACAGAGCCACATTCCAGCATGACTCTCTGCTACTTCCTTTGCGACCAATTAGTGCAATGACAGAGCAGCAGTCACTATCTGATATTCCTAGATAACACTCCGAGTTCTTCAACAAGATAAAAACTTAGCAAACCTGGAAATCCCCGCTTGCTATGTTTTGATTAGTAATGGAACTCTAATGAGCAACTGATAACTGTCACTTCCTAGTGACATCTTTAATTGACGTCTTATGTCCAGCAAACTTGCGTCAAACCCGGCACCTGTCAGGTATAAATATTACCAACGTTGCCTTAAGCAATGAGAGAGATACGAGCTGTGAGTTCGTTGCCTGTTGCTGATGCTGGCTGCCTGCATGACCCTGTGTTGGTAAAAACTAGCACTCTGTCGCTGCAGCCTGCTATCCTGTGGTGGTGAAGCTGCTGATTACCATTATCGCCGCTACAGCGCGACCTATGGTGCAGTACGCTTGAGGAGCCGAGCAGCCGTCCTCTGCGAAGACATCCAGCAGATTCCAGCTGCCCGCGGACGCTGTCCCCCGCCTCCTTCCTCGACGCGCTGAAGAGAGCCGCTGCCTTTCTCGTGCAGAGAAATCCTGTCCCGGCGCTTCCGGTTTACCCTCGCGGGTGACTGGGATATCGAGAGAGACCCCTGAAGGAGATACCAATCCTCCATCATTCTATTCAGAGGTATGGTGTTGACTAAACCCTTAGACGAGAATTCTTGAAACAAACCTTGGCAAAACCAACTTAACTTAAGCTACTTACTTACTCCCCTTCTCACGTGTTAGGCTTAGGTCAGGCACACTGGGGTAGGCTTAGTTAGAAGCACCAGTTGAGTATGTTAGCCTAATGTATATATGACTGTATATATGTTTTATTACTTTTAACCATTGTATGGCTAAGAAACCATATCAATGCTTTTACAGTTCTATTTCGCAATACTTATCTTACTGTACGTACTTTTTATAATAACAGTTATTGCAATTGTGGCAATACATTTCTCTTGTACGAGAAGAAAGACTGTTCAATAAATGTTAACCCTTTATTGACAAACGCCCGTCTCTCTATTCTCTACATCTCGTGAAAGTAAACTGCACTAGACTGACTGAGTGAAATCTATGTCTATTGTTTCACACGACCCTAGAGATTGACTCTTGATCTGAGGAGCAAAGTTGTCATGTTGCACGGTTGTTGGAAAACTGAATCCCTTCTTGTCTGTGCCAAGGAAGCTGATCACTTCCTATGCAGAGAAGAAAGTTTCCAGTGACCTCTGAGCTAGTTGGTAACACAACCCAATTAAGTTTAGCATAGTCAGTGGAGGCCTGGAATATCCGCAGTTCCACGTCGATACTACTGTTTATGTTATTCCAATGCGCAGGGCCTAGTGGGAAACTAGGAACTACACTACAACCCGGCCCCCCCGCCTGCCGATTGGCCAACGCGCTCCCCGCCTCCCAGCGGACCCTCCCTCCCGGCTCCCTTCTTAAGGGGACGCTGACCTCGGATCAGGAGCGACCACTGCGCCCTCCTCGGCCTGGTTGCCCCCACACTCCCCGCCTGCTGCCTGCCTCCTACCTGCTGCCTGCCTGCTGACGCCGCTCCGATCCGGCGCCCCAGCCGCCGCAGGGCTGCTCGAACTCGGCTCCCCGGCGCCCCAGCCGCCGCAGGGCCGCCCGCCTAGATTTTCGCGCCGGTTCCTGCCGCGACCCCGCCCCTCCGCCTGCCGATTGGCCCACGCGTTCCCTGCCTCCCAGCAGACCCTCCCTCCCGGCTCCCTTCTTATGACGCCCCTGGAGCGACCGCGCAGCGGACGCGCGCAGCGGGAGCACCGACTGAGCGCCGAAGGTGCGCCAAAGGTAAGCCCGTCTGCGCCCGTCCGCGCCTGGACCGCGCCCAGCGCCAGGACCCCTGGCCCCCACCGACGGAAGACGACCCGACTGTCCTACAACGCCACCGAACTCATCGCACTCAACACGGGCGGGATCCCTGGATGCTACCGATCCACTCCGAGGCGCACCCACGGACCCTTCAGCTGCCACGCCTGCAAGTTCACCTGCATCCGGACCTGCCCCGCACCAGCACCCGCCAAGCCGAACACCAGCAGCAACCACCTCAAGTGCATCCTGCTCAACACCCGCTCCGTCCACAGGCACGCCATCGAACTCTGGAACCTCCTCGACACCACAGCTTCTGACGTCGCCTTCCTCACGGAAACCTGGATGAACGACTCCTCAGCACCCGACATCGCCATCGCCATCCCAGAGGGATACAAGATCACCCGAAGAGACTGCGTCAAACAGACGGGAGGAGGCATCGCCATCATCCACAGGGACACCATCCACATCACGACCAACACCGCCGATACCCTGAAAACCGCCGAACACCTACACTTCCAGATCCGCACCGACCCGAAGACCACCCTCAGAGGCACCCTGATCTACCGACCCCCGGGACCACGCACACAATTCAGCGAGGACATCGCCGACTTCGTCAGCCCGCATGCCCTCCCCTCCGCTGACTACATCCTCCTGGGGGACCTCAACTTCCACCTGGAGAACAACAACGACCGCAACACCATCACCCTGCTCGACAACCTCGCCAACCTCGGACTCAAGCAGCTGGTGTCCACCCCCACCCACCTCGCCGGACACACACTCAACGCCGTCTTCTCATCCAGCAAAGACATCGCCTTCAGCCACGCCACTCCACTGGACGGACCACAGCTGCGTCCACTTCACCTTCAGAAGAACGACGATCCACCACCACCAGCAACCGGTTGCTCGAAGAAGCTGGAACAAGATCACAGCCGACCAGCTCGCCGCTTTCCTGAGCCAGCACCCCCCCGCCAGCTCAGCGAACCCCAGCCAGGCCGCCGACAACCTCACGAAGTGGATCAACAACTGTGCGGACGAACTCGCCCCACTGAGGACCCCGCCCAGCAGACCCGGCAGCAAGAAGGCCTCATGGTTCACCGACGAACTCAAGAGCTCCAAGAAGAAATGCCGAGCCCTCGAGAAAGCCTGGAGAAGGGAACCAACACCGGACAACATGACCGCCCTCAAGCTTGCCACCCGGAAGCACCACCAACTGATCCGCGCCACCAAGAAAACTGCATTCAAGGACCGGCTGGACAACAACGCACACAATTGCAAGGAACTCTTCAACATCGTCAAAGAGCTCTCCAACCCCAACGCCGGAAACAATGACATCACCCCATCGCAAGACCTCTGCAATTCCCTCGCCTCCTACTTCCACAACAAGATCGCGGACATACACAACAGCTTCAGCACTCAACCGACGCACGCCACAACCGAACCACCACCCCCCACCACCACCCTCCGCACCTGGACTCCGATCAGCACCGAAGACACCATCCGCATGATGAACTCCATCCACTCCGGATCTCCGACCGACCCCTGCCCTCACCACGTCTCCAACAAGGCCGACGCTGTCATCGCACCCCACCTGCGGGACATCATCAACACCTCCTTCGACACCGCCACCTTCCCGGAGAGCTGGAAGCACGCCGAACTCAGCGCCCTACTAAAGAACCCTACAGCGGACCCCACCGAACTCAAGAATTACCGCCCCATCTCGCTCCTCCCGTTCCCAGCCAAAGTCATCGAGAAGACCGTCAACAAACAGCTGGCCGCCTTCCTCGAGACAAATGGATCCCTCGACCCCTCACAGTCTGGCTTCCGAGCAAACCACAGCACCGAGACCGCCCTCATCGCTGCCACCGATGACATCCGAGCCCTGATGGACAACGGAGAAACAGCGGCCCTCATCCTCCTAGACCTCTCCGCGGCATTCGACACTGTCTGCCACCGCACCCTAGTGCAGCGCCTCAGCAACGTCGGAATCCAGGAGAAGGCACTGGAATGGAACATCTCCTTCCTCGACGGAAGAACACAGAGAGTCCGTCTACCACCGTACAAGTCAGAGGCCACCTGAGTCATCTGCGGCATCCTCAAGGATCCTCGCTGAGCCCCAACCTCTTCAACGTCTACATGAGCCCCCTCGCGGCCATCGCACGCCAACACAACCTCAACATCATCTCCTACGCTGACGACACCCAGCTGATCCTCTCCCTGACCAACGACCCCGCCGCCGCCAGAGCCAACCTTCACGAAGGGATGAAAGACGTAGCCGAGTGGATGACGACCAGCCGCCTGAAACTGAACTCAGACAAGACGGAAGTCCTCATCCTGGGTTCCTCGCCCTCCGCCTGGGACGACTCCTGGTGGCCCCCCGCCCTGGGCAGCGCACCCAAACCGACAGACCACGCACGCAACCTGGGCTTCATCTTGGACTCCTCCCTCACCATGACCAGACAAGTCAACGCCGTCTCCTCGTCATGCTTCAACATCCTGCGCATGCTACGGAAGATCTTCCGGTGGATCCCCACCGAGACTAGGAAGACGGTCACCCAGGCCCTCGTCACCAGCCGACTGGACTACGGCAACGCCCTCTGCGCCGGAACCACCGCCAAGCTTCAGAAGAGACTCCAGCGGATCCAGAACGCCTCAGCCAGACTCATCCCCGACATCCCACGACACAGCCACATCTCCGGACATCTGAGAGACCTGCATTGGCTCCCCGTCAACAAAAGAATCACCTTCCGCCTCCTCACCCACGCACACAAAGCCCTACACGATCAAGGCCCGAGCTACCTCAACAACCGCATCAACTTCTACGCTCCCAAACGACATCTCCGATCAGCCAGCCACGCCCTCGCAGCCGTCCCCCGCATCCGAAGAACGACAACAGGAGGAAGGTCCTTCTCCTACCTGGCCGCCAAGACCTGGAACTCCCTCCCTCCCGACCTGCGCCTGACCCAAGACCACCTCTCCTTCAGGAAGAAGCTCAAGACCTGGCTATTCGAGCAGTAGCAGCACTCCCCCCCCCCCCCCCAAGCGCCTTGAGACCCTCCGGGTAAGTAGTGCGCTCTATAAATGTCTGTGATTGATTGATTGAGTGAAGTAAGTGGGGCTGAGGGGTGGTCGGGCTACTTTTGTGGGATGTTGTCAATTGTTGTTTTGTGGGCTGGGGGTGGGTTGGGAATGCTTTGTGGACTTGGGGGGTTGAGTTGTTTTGTGGGCTGGGAGGCGGGTCATGGTTGTTTTAAGTGGTGCTGGGAGGTGAATCGGGGTAGTTTGGTGGGCTGGGGGGTTGGTCGGGGTAGCTTTATGAGCGGGTGGGGTCAGGCTAGTTTCTGAGCTGGGCTGGCTCGGGGGTAGTTTTGTGGGCTGGGGGTTCGGAGCTAGTCTTCAGGTCTGGGGTGTTGGAGGTAGTTTTCAGGGGTGGGGGATTGGGGCTTATTTTCAGGGCTGTGCGGTGGGAATAGTTTTCAGGGCTGGGGTGGGGCAAGTTTTCAGAACTAGGGGGGTCAGGGGTAGTTTTAGGGGCGGGGGTTGAAGAAGTTTTAGGGCTGGGGGAGTGTTGGGGTAATTTTTTTAATCGGGGGTTAGGGTATTAGGCCTCAGGGTAGGGGACGGAATGGGTAGTTGGGGCCATTTTAGGGCTTCGGGGACGGCGGGGCAGTTCTTAGGGCTGGGTCAGGGCTGGCCAGGATCAGGTTAAGTGACAGGGTTAAGGGACAGGGTTTTAGGCATTAGGGCATGGGGAGGGCACAGTGTGGGGGTTGGGAAAGGGTAGGGGTGTTTGCACCTCAGTGCAGGAGCGGGGTTGGGGGGAGTTTGTGCCTTAGGGCGGTGGGTAGGGGGGTGGCAACCTTAGCCACGCAGACCCATTTACCATGCATGCCTTTCCCACAAAAATTCATGGTAAAGGCATGAGTGGTAAACCAATGCATGGTTAAGACACAGTCGTTATTCAGACTACGTTGTTTAGGCATGCGGAAATAGGGATTTCGTTGTTCCATCATACAACTGTTCACTGTGACATTGAAGGAGCATTACGTGCAGCAAAAGATGTGTTGTGAATGGAATCCAGATGTGTGCCAGGTGAAAACAATTGGACTTAGATCTCTAACTGTAAAAAGAAGTAAGGGTGAAGTAGTGGCTGACTATTTGGATAGACTTAAGAATGTGTTGGAAAGGAACTCATGCCTTGCCTGCCTGATGGAGATGGCTCGGGAAACTGTTGGTGCTGCTTTTGTGCAAGGATTGTTATCGAATCTTAGAACACTGTTGATGGCCATCTACTTCGGATAGTAGACTTCATTTGTGAAGGTACCAGCTTCTGTGTGCCTCACAGGAAAAAATAGAAAGAGAATGTTGAATAAAAGTTGATGTCCTGTTGTTGGAAAACATGCAGAGAACTGTTAAGGGGATGGGATGTGGAGATTCTCAATATGGGGTAATAAAAGGAGGATAGGGCAGAGGGAGAGTTGGGAAAGGTAATGGAAGGGGAATGGCTGAAGCTCCGGGAGCAGGAGGTTCATGTTGCGCTTGTGATCATCTATGACATTGGAAATGAGATTGCACCAATGCTGCATCTAATACACA
The DNA here is from genome assembly GCF_964263255.1 of Lissotriton vulgaris. NCBI lineage: Eukaryota > Metazoa > Chordata > Amphibia > Caudata > Salamandridae > Lissotriton > Lissotriton vulgaris. The sequence continues at coordinate 1,123,330,627 of NC_141694.1, forward strand.
AGGTTGACCCGATCAACTTAAATTTAAGCAGATTACTCAATATAAATTAAGCATGGGCGGAAAATCCGTTACGCTCGCGGATTTTGCGGATTTTCGGGAAATCCGCAATCCGCGAGATTTGCGGATTTCCCGCAAAATCCGCAAATTCGCACGCAGCGGATTTTTTTGGCGGCGCGCGGCGTTGGTGATACAATTTTTGCGGCGCGCGGCGTTTATCATCGTTTGCCGAGTTGTTTTTTTCGATAGTTTGCGAGTGCTGCGCCATTTTGGATCTTGCTGTGTGATCCCGCGGGAATTGGCGAGCGCGATTACGTCATCGCGGCTTGCCAGCGATAGTTTGTCAACGCGAGTACGGCGAGATCACGTCTCGCGGTACTTCGCAATTGCGAGATTTGAGATGCGGCGAGCGAAAATATAAATTTGCAATTCTGCACAAGAAATCCACCAGCAAGCAGCATAAACCTTCTAGAAATGATGATTTTTATGTGAATAACTCCTTAGTTTGACATTTGCCTGCACTTTTTTAGCGAGGAGTCCATTTTGGGGAGGGGGGCAGGGGGGTGGGAGGAAGGAAGTGCCCCATAGTCTTCAACTTCCTGTTCCTGTTCAGCAGGCTCCTCCCAGTGCTTTGTCCATCTCCTGGTCACTTTTCATTTGGATGTGGAGCTGGAAGGATTACTTTTTGTGGCTGCTGCTGGATCTTTGGATTTGAGGCCTTTTTGACTTTCTTTGGATCACTGTTGGATTAGAAATTTTACAAGTAAGTTTGTTTGGGGCATTACAGTTGCTGCAACTAAAATTTTGGAATTTTCGATTTTTGGGCTGTTTTGGGGCCTTTTGCCCAGGGGTACTCAGTGGTGGGTGGACTGATTCTTTCTGTGGGTTGTCTTGAACTTAAACATCATGGAGGCCATAGATGAATTGGGATTGTGCTGATTTTTCTGTGTTTTTCGATTTTTGACCTGTTGTTGGGGCCTTGACCAGGGGTAGTGAGTGGTGCATGGGCCTAGTCTTTCTGTGGGCTGTTTTGAATTTAAACATCATGGAGGGCATGGATGGAATGGGATTGTGCAGATTTTTCAGTGATTTTCGTTTTTTGGGCCTGTACTTGTGGCCTTTTCACCAGGGGTATTTGAGTCTAGCATGGGCCTAGTCTTTCTGTGGGCTGTCTTGAATTTAAACATCATGGAGGGCATGGATGGAATGGGATTGTGCTGATTTTGCAGTGTTTTTCGATTTTTGGGGGTGTTCATGGGGAGGGACATGCCATGTGGCTGGTGGCCATTTTGAGTGCAGCTACAGGCACTGGCCATGTGCTGGCAGGCAAGTGGCCATTTTGAATGCAGGCTTTGTTGTTAGGCCTCCAATCATTTTGCCTACTTTTCAACCTTTATTTATGCCCAGGGGTAGTGAGTCTTGCATGGGCCTAGTCTTTCTGTGGGTTGTCTTGAATTTATACATCATGGAGGCCATGGATGGAATGGGATTGTGCAGATTTTTCAGTGATTTTCGTTTTTTGGGCCTGTACTTGTGGCCTTTTCACCAGGGGTATTTGAGTCTAGCATGGGCCTAGTCTTTCTGTGGGCTGTCTTGAATTTAAACATCATGGAGGCCATGGATGGAATGGGATTGTGCTGATTTTGCAGTGTTTTTCGATTTTTGGGGGTGTTCATGGGGAGGGACATGCCATGTGGCTGGTGGCCATTTTGAGTGCAGCTACAGGCACTGGCCATGTGCTGGCAGGCAAGTGGCCATTTTGAATGCAGGCTTTGTTGTTAGGCCTCCAACCATTTTGCCTACTTTTCAACCTTTATTTATGCCCAGGGGTAGTGAGTCTTGCATGGGCCTAGTATTTCTGTGGGTTGTCTTGAATTTAAACATCATGGAGGCCATGGATTGAATGGGATTGTGCTGATTTTGCAGTGTTTTTCGATTTTTGGGGGTGTTCATGGGGAGGGACATGCCATGTGGCTGGTGGCCATTTTGAGTGCAGCTACAGGCACTGGCCATGTGCTGGCAGGCAAGTGGCCATTTTGAATGCAGGCTTTGTTGTTAGGCCTCCAACCATTTTGCCTACTTTTCAACCTTTATTTATGCCCAGGGGTAGTGAGTCTTGCATGGGCCTAGTATTTCTGTGGGTTGTCTTGAATTTAAACATCATGGAGGCCATGGATTGAATGGGATTGTGCTGATTTTGCAGTGTTTTTCGATTTTTGGGGGTGTTCATGGGGAGGGACATGCCATGTGGCTGGTGGCCATTTTGAGTGCAGCTACAGGCACTGGCCATGTGCTGGCAGGCAAGTGGCCATTTTGAATGCAGGCTTTGTTGTTAGGCCTCCAACCATTTTGCCTACTTTTCAACCTTTATTTATGCCCAGGGGTAGTGAGTCTTGCATGGGCCTAGTATTTCTGTGGGTTGTCTTGAATTTAAACATCATGGAGGCCATGGATTGAATGGGATTGTGCTGATTTTGCAGTGTTTTTCGATTTTTGGGGGTGTTCATGGGGAGGGACATGCCATGTGGCTGGTGGCCATTTTGAGTGCAGCTACAGGCACTGGCCATGTGCTGGCAGGCAAGTGGCCATTTTGAATGCAGGCTTTGTTGTTAGGCCTCCAACCATTTTGCCTACTTTTCAACCTTTATTTATGCCCAGGGGTAGTGAGTCTTGCATGGGCCTAGTCTTTCTGTGGGTTGTCTTGAATGTAAACATCATGGAGGCCATGGATTGAATGGGATTGTGCTGATTTTGCAGTGTTTTTCGATTTTTGGGGGTGTTCATGGGGAGGGACATGCCGTGTGGCTGGTGGCCATTTTGAGTGCAGCTACAGGCACTGGCCATGTGCTGGCAGGCAAGTGGCCATTTTGAATGCAGGCTTTGTTGTTAGGCCTCCAACCATTTTGCCTACTTTTCAACCTTTATTTATGCCCAGGGGTAGTGAGTCTTGCATGGGCCTAGTCTTTCTGTGGGTTGTCTTGAATTTAAACATCATGGAGGCCATGGATGGAATGGGATTGTGCAGATTTTTCAGTGATTTTCGTTTTTTGGGCCTGTACTTGTGGCCTTTTCACCAGGGGTATTTGAGTCTAGCATGGGCCTAGTCTTTCTGTGGGCTGTCTTGAATTTAAACATCATGGAGGCCATGGATGGAATGGGATTGTGCTGATTTTGCAGTGTTTTTCGATTTTTGGGGGTGTTCATGGGGAGGGACATGCCATGTGGCTGGTGGCCATTTTGAGTGCAGCTACAGGCACTGGCCATGTGCTGGCAGGCAAGTGGCCATTTTGAATGCAGGCTTTGTTGTTAGGCCTCCAACCATTTTGCCTACTTTTCAACCTTTATTTATGCCCAGGGGTAGTGAGTCTTGCATGGGCCTAGTCTTTCTGTGGGTTGTCTTGAATTTAAACATTATGGAGGGCATGGATGGATTGGGATTGTGCTGATTTTGCAGTGTTTTTCGATTTTTGGGGGTGTTCATGGGGAGGGACATGCCATGTGGCTGGTGGCCATTTTGAGTGCAGCTACAGGCACTGGCCATGTGCTGGCAGGCAAGTGGCCATTTTAAATGCAGGCTTTGTTGTTAGGCCTCCAACCATTTTGCCTACTTTTCAACCTTTATTTATGCCCAGGGGTAGTGAGTCTTGCATGGGCCTAGTCTTTCTGTGGGTTGTCTTGAATTTAAACATTATGGAGGGCATGGATGGATTGGGATTGTGCTGATTTTGCAGTGTTTTTCGATTTTTTTGTGCTCTATAACTGAACTGATGTTCCTCTGTCTTCCATTTTTTTTAGGTGCACAAGACTCAAGAGAACCACCAGTGCCAGGAAGAAGTCCTGCAGCGGTGTGTGTGTGCAGCATAACGTCACGCGACGTCACGTCTGGCCTCAGACAACTCTACAATTCGTGCAACTGCGGCCTGCTGTCTGACCTGCTCTGAAGAAGATGGCCCCGCCCCCAAAGAAAGTTCTCCGTAGCTCCTCTAGCAAGAAAGTTGCTAGTAAGGAGCAGAAGAAGCAAGTTACCAAGGAGGCTGGTGTGCCACCCGCCACTTTTTTTGGGAGCAAAAAAAAAAGTACGCCTGCAGCAGCAGGATCTGCTGGGGACCAAGCTGGGAGCAGCACCCCAGCTCCATTGGGTTCAGTGCCTCCACCACCACGCCAACTTAAGTCAAAGCCCTTGAGTGCTTCAGAGGCAGTCAGTGTACTTCTCCAATCACCATCGACCAGTGATGTTGGCTCATCGCAAGAAAGTAGCAGCAATGTCCCTGAATCAACACAGGTTGTTGTAACTCATCTGACAAGTGTTGAACAACCACAGCCGCAACAACAACACCATGTGCAAGTACACGCCCAAGTACATGTGGAAGGAGAGGCAGCAAAAGGAGATGCGCAAGCAAAGGTGCATGGAGGTTCACAAGTGCCCACAATAGTTGTTCCTCCCGAAGTAGGGGCACATTTGGAAATCGACAATGAAGCCGAGGTATCATTGGAAGCCACTCCTCCTGATGATCATTCATTGTCTTCCACATCCCTAGCAAGGAAAAGATCAAGGGGGGTGTCTACATCTTCTTCAAGCCCACCTCGTTCTGATGCAAGTGATCCGTCTTGGGAACCAGAACTGCGGTCTGACAGTGAGGCACACCATGATCTGACACCGGTACCTAAGCGTAAAAGGAAGGTCGTCCAAAAACTCAAACCTATGGAGTGTGATGAGGCTCAACAAGAAGTGACAGATACTGCTGGTGATGAAGCCTCTCACGATGACGACGAGCCAGTCATCACAAAGGTCACTGCAGCCCCACCGGGCATGCAGCAAAGAGACATTTTGACCCTATCCCGAGAAGCTGCTGAGCGTGATGATGATGTCGGCGAGGAGGCAATGGAAATGGAATCATTAGATTTGGAGTTAAGTAGTACACCAAAACCTACCGCTTCCATATTTCTTCGCAAGAAGGTACCCACCTCGTCCTCGACCTCAATTCGTGGTGGTGAAAGTGCAAAACGTACTGAAGTTCGGCAATCCACATCCTCCACTTCATCTGGCTTTAGCAGCAGGACCACCACCACCAGTATCGCCGCCTCCTCCGGCCCCCGAAGACATTTCAAGTCTCCAGTTTGGGACTTCTTTAGTGTTTGTCCAAAAAAGGAAAACGTAGCCATTTGTAGCCTTTGTAAGCTTCGATTTAGTCGTGGTAAGCTTGGTTCTAACTATGGTACCGGAGGCCAGAGAGGTCATCTTGAGAGAAGGCACGCTGTCCAATGGTTTCCGCACCTAGAGGCGGTCAAGAAAGCCGGAATTGCACGTAATGAAAACGTTGATTTTTCATCTGCTGATGACGAGGAGGTAGAAGAAGACGATTCAAACACTTCACTTACACCCAGTTCCCATGTCAGCAGCACACCCCACGGGAGCCACACTAAGAGTGTGGGAGAGAGTGAGACATAAATGCGGAAAAGTTCATCAGCGAGCGTAACTGGGTCGAAGAGATCATCATCATCCCGTAAATCATTGGTCCAGGGCAACATTAAAAAGATGTTGTTTACAGAAGCGCAATATGAACGCAACCACCCAATGACCCGTCTGTATAACACTAAGCTGGCTAAAATGCTAGCTCTGGACCTTCTCCCTTTTTCTTTTGTAGAAGGGGTTGGTTTTCTAGAATTAGTGACAGCGCTCTGCCCTAAATGGAAGGTTCCTAGCCGGTTCTATTTTGCCCGAGTTGCGGTTCCAGCACTACATGAAGATGTTCTGAAGGTGATTGGGGCAGCTTTGCAGAAGAGTGCTGTTCACACTATACATCTGACAACAGACATGTGGACCAGTGGCGCAGGCGCTGATTACATGTGCATCACTGCACACTGGGTCTCTTTTTCAGGGGCTAAAGCAAAGCTAAACTCAGGTGTTGACACTAACATTGTTTTTAAAGGTGCTCGGAAACATGCAACACTAGCCATGTTTGGTTTGGAGAAACGTCACACAGCAGAAAACATTTTGGATGTCTTTAACACAAAGGTCCTTAACTGTCTGTCCCCACTAAAACGCAAGGTTGGTTATGTTTCCACGGACAATGGCGCCAATATAGTTAAGGCCATGAGGGACGGTTACTATTTCAGAGTGCCGTGTTTGGCGCACTGTATAAACCTGGTTGTCCAAAAATTCTTGGGTAATAAACGCAGTGCAGCGTACAGTGTATTGGAGACCTGCCGAAAAATTTGCAAGCATTTCAGGCATTCTTTTAAGGCCCGGAAGCAGCTGAGGAGCCTGCTATATCAATGTCAAATGCCAGTGAAAGCACTCATCCAGGAGGTGGTAACACGTTGGAACTCAACCTTCTACATGCTTGAGCGTCTGTATGAGCAGTATACGGAACTCGATCAATATTTCTTGAAAGAGGGTATAGAGGAGCTGAGGATGGGTGGGCCGCAATGGAACATAGTTGAAAGCCTGACACGCATGCTTCGTCCTTTTGAGGTCTTCACGCGTGCAGTCAGCAAGGAGGACTCTAATTTGGGAAAAGCTATCCCATTGTTGTACATGCTGGAGGACCAACTGAAGGAGGTGTGTTCTGTGTTTGGAAAAGATGACAAAAAGCAAGACTCTTTGCTTCTGGCTGAGCAATTATTAGAGCTCCTACAAGGTGATGAACGTCTTAAAAAGATCCACTCAGAACAGCATTACATTTGTGCTACTATTCTGGATCCACGCTACAAAAAGGCGCTGGCAGGCCAAGCATTCTTTCCTTTTGATGATGAACATGTTCCAAAGTACAAACGTTGGCTAGCCTTGTCAGCCAAGAAGTTTGAAACAGAACGGCTGGAAATTGAAGGAAATGGCAGTACATCAGCAGGCCATCCCCAGTCAAAACAATCCACTTCTGCACCTGTGGCTGTGGCACAAGTGACCTCTCAGCCGTTAAAGACACCGGCAACCGGATCATCTGCACGAAAGACAACAGAAACATTGGAGGCTGAAGAGGATTGGCTAGCTCTGCGTGGGTATGGTTCTCAAAAGGTCAGAGGCACAGCAAGAGCTAAGCAAAGTGGAGGAACCTTGGATGAGGACCTTGAGTCGATGGTGAAGGACTATCTGAATGACTCAACAGAGGTCTATGTTAATTCTGACCCATTGGCGTATTGGCATGGGAAAAAAGAATTGTGGCCACAGCTCACCAACCTGGCTTTAAACTACTTGTCTTGCCCACTCGCAAGTGTGTCTTCTGAACGGGTTTTCAGTGCGGCTGGTGGGATTGTAACTCCCAAACGGAGCCGCCTCTCGCCCAAAAATGTGGAGAGGTTAACAATGATCAAGATGAATCAGCACCTCATACCACCAGATTTCAGAGTACGAGAGAGCGTGCCGGATGAAGAGGAGGTGGCCAGCAACATAGATGAGGGAATTTCTACTCTGTCAGGTGACACTGACCTCACCCTGCCTGAATTCGCAGAGTATGATGACGAAGCCTTATTCTTATTCCTGGACCGTGATACCGACTTCGAGCCCTGAAAATGAGACAACGAATCAATAACTTTCTTTTTCATCCTTATTCACTTTTATTCCTGTGTGTCTGTCTTTCTTTGTTGTGCACAGTTAATATAATTCAAACTTTAATCAGATAATCACAAAAACAAGCCCATCAGCAGAACTGTCTTCACTTGTTTGCTAATTTATTTGAAGGTGCCGCAGTCTGCATTCCTCAGGTTCACAAGTTCAGAAGAACATGCTCCTCTATCCTCCTCCTCCAGACTCCTATTTCCATCAAAGCAGAGGGCTGGTTTACGCCCAATGAAGAAAGACTCAGCACTTGTGGGGGTGTTGTTCTACCTCTTTGCAGGTGAGTTGACGGGTCTGGGGCCATTGCTGGGAAGCACTAAAAGTGGTTTGGACCAAATCCGAGGCGGAATTTTTTTGTGTTTTTGATGACTTGCTTGCCTTTGAGGTGCTCTTAGGGGGGGTTCCGTCTGTTTGTGGGTGAGTTTCGTGGTCTGGGAGCATTGCTGGGACACTCTAATCTTGATTGCATTTGCTTTTCAGGAAATCCGTCGTGCCAACCCCGACTTATGGCCTAGCTACGCAGCGCGTTTGGACCGAAGGCCCAGAAATATTGCAAGTATGAGATTTTGCTTTTGGCCTGTTTGGGGGTGTTATGCTTCTTGGCGGGTGGGTTGACGGGTCTTGGGGCATTCCTGGGAAGGTCTAATACCGGGTAGAAGTGGTTGGGACAAAATCCAGGCCGATTTTTTTTTGGCTATTTCTGACATTTTGCTCTATGTAGCGTTTTCGGGGGTCCTGTTTGGGGGGCTTCCTGGTGTTTGTGGGTGAGTTTTGTGGTCTGGGAGCACTGCTGGGACACTCTAATCTTGATTGCATTTGCTTTTCAGGAAATCCGTCGTGCCAACCCCGACTTATGGCCTAGCTACGCAGCGCGTTTGGACCGAAGGCCCAGAAATATTGCAAGTATGAGATTTTGCTTTTGGCCTGTTTGGGGGTGTTATGCTTCTTGGCGGGTGGGTTGACGGGTCTTGGGGCATTCCTGGGAAGGTCTAATACCGGGTAGAAGTGGTTGGGACAAAATCCAGGCTGATTTTTTTTTTTGGGCTATTTCTGACATTTTGCTCTATGTAGCGTTTTCGGGGGCCTGTTTGGGGGGCTTCCTGGTGTTTGTGGGTGAGTTTCGTGGTCTGGGAGCACTGCTGGGACACTCTAATCTTGATTGCATTTGCTTTTCAGGAAATCCGTCGTGCCAACCCCGACTTATGGCCTAGCTACGCAGCGCGTTTGGACCGAAGGCCCAGAAATATTGCAAGTATGAGATTTTGCTTTTGGCCTGTTTGGGGGTGTTATGCTTCTTGGCGGGTGGGTTGACGGGTCTTGGGGCATTCCTGGGAAGGTCTAATACCGGGTAGAAGTGGTTGGGACAAAATCCAGGCCGATTTTTTTTTGGGGCTATTTCTGACATTTTGCTCTATGTAGCGTTTTCGGGGGCCTGTTTGGGGGGCTTCCTGGTGTTTGTGGGTGTGTTTCGTGGTCTGGGAGCACTGCTGGCTATATATACTTTACTTTGCAAGAGGTTTGAAGCAAATCCATGGTGGCAGAGGGGACTTAGGGCCTAGCTGCAGAGCGCGCGCGGAGTGATTTTGGAAATTTGTGAAAAATTGACTAAGTCCCCATTTTTGTACTTTTGCTCTTTGGCTGTTTGGGGGTCTTCTACTCGTTTTCTCCTGGGTTGACGGCTCTGGGGCCATTGCTGGGAAGCTCTAATACCGGATAAAAGTGTTTTGGACCAAATCCCAGGCGGAATTTTTTTGGTGTTTTTGATGACTTGCTTGCCTTTGAGGTGCTCTTAGGGGGGGTTCCGTCTCTTTGTGGGTGAGTTTCGTGGTCTGGGAGCATTGCTGGGACACTCTAATCTTGATTGCATTTGCTTTTCAGGAAATCCGTCGTGCCAACCCCGACTTATGGCCGAGCTACGCAGCGCGTTTGGACCGAAGGCCCAGAAATATTGCAAGTATGAGATTTTGCTTTTGGCCTGTTTGGGGGTGTTATGCTTCTTGGCGGGTGGGTTGACGGGTCTTGGGGCATTCCTGGGAAGGTCTAATACCGGGTAGAAGTGGTTGGGACAAAATCCAGGCCGATTTTTTTTTTGGGCTATTCCTGACATTTTGCTCTATGTAGCGTTTTCGGGGGCCTGTTTGGGGGGCTTCCTGGTGTTTGTGGGTGAGTTTCGTGGTCTGGGAGCACTTCTGGGACACTCTAATCTTGATTGCATTTGCTTTTCAGGAAATCCGTCGTGCCAACCCCGACTTATGGCCTAGCTACGCAGCGCGTTTGGACCGAAGGCCCAGAAATATTGCAAGTATGAGATTTTGCTTTTGGCCTGTTTGGGGGTGTTATACTTCTTGGCGGGTGGGTTGACGGGTCTTGGGGCATTCCTGGGAAGGTCTAATACCGGGTAGAAGTGGTTGGGACAAAATCCAGGCCGATTTTTTTTTTGGGCTATTTCTGACATTTTGCTCTATGTAGCATTTTCGGGGGCCTGTTTGGGGGGCTTCCTGGTGTTTGTGGGTGTGTTTCGTGGTCTGGGAGCACTGCTGGCTATATATACTTTACTTTGCAAGAGGTTTGAAGCAAATCCATGGTGGCAGAGGGGACTTAGGGCCTAGCTGCAGAGCGCGCGCGGAGTGATTTTGGAAATTTGTGAAAAATTGACTAAGTCCCCATTTTTGTACTTTTGCTCTTTGGCTGTTTGGGGGTCTTCTACTCGTTTTCTCCTGGGTTGACGGCTCTGGGGCCATTGCTGGGAAGCTCTAATACCGGATAAAAGTGTTTTGGACCAAATCCCAGGCGGAATTTTTTTGGTGTTTTTGATGACTTGCTTGCCTTTGAGGTGCTCTTAGGGGGGGTTCCGTCTCTTTGTGGGTGAGTTTCGTGGTCTGGGAGCACTGCTGGGACACTCTAATCTTGATTGCATTTGCTTTTCAGGAAATCCGTCGTGCCAACCCCGACTTATGGCCTAGCTACGCAGCGCGTTTGGACCGAAGGCCCAGAAATATTGCAAGTATGAGATTTTGCTTTTGGCCTGTTTGGGGGTGTTATGCTTCTTGGCGGGTGGGTTGACGGGTCTTGGGGCATTCCTGGGAAGGTCTAATACCGGGTAGAAGTGGTTGGGACAAAATCCGCGCGGAAAAGCCTTTAGTTTTGGCACTTTTTGTAACTTAGGGTTTGTTAGGGTTAGCCCTAGCAGCAGGATTGCATGTGTTTCGGGGTGTTCTAGATTTTTCCAACTGAGTTCTGGGGTCTTAGAGCACTCGTGAGAATGTGTAATTTTGGTTGCAAGTCATTTGAAGAAAATCCATGGTGGGAAAGGGGGGATTTGGCATAGTTAAAGAAAGCCTTTGCCACTATTCTTAACTTAGGGTTCGTTAGGGTTTGCAGTATTTCTATTGCATGTGTTTGAGTGGGGGGGATTTTGAGTCTTGGAGCGATGCTGGCTATGGCTACTTTTGCTTGGTTGCTTGCAAGTGGTTTGAATGCAATCCACGGTGGGTAATGGGTAATTAGGAAGGGGGTACTTCGGCCTACTTTTACTTTCAAAGTAAGTTTTGTCACCAGTTTTCTGCTAGGCCTCGTTTTTTGAGATTTGATTGGGGGTCTTCTACATTTTTGCGACTGGCTTTAGTAAGGGTCTGGGTGGGAGCACTGCTAGGAAGATCTAATTTTGTTCTAAAACACAGTTTACAGTACACCTAGCTTGAGGGGCAAGATCCGCTACATTAATTTGCCCATACTTATTTATCCTTCAAAAGGTGACTCAGAGTACGCACTTTCAAAAATATTGTACTGTCTACTAGGAAAATCAAATTGTGACTTTTTGCACTCCACAGCCTACATACCTTATATTTATTTATCAGTGGTGTTGTAATATTATATCACTTCCTGTTTTTCGTTGAATAATTACAGGCCGGGTTTCAGTCTCTGCAATGGGGAAAAAAGGATGGAGTCAGGCTTCACAGTAGCGAGCCACAATTCAGCATCAGGCAGGCAGTGGACAGGGTGTCTTCTGGTGACCAACATCGATGGACGAAGCGTCGGCTGCAATGGAGGAGTGCCGCTAATAGGAGGATTTATTTTCTGCAGGCAACTTACTTACCACTTCCAACAGGACCACTACAACCACATAGATACAGTATCCCTTGCCTTTTTCTCTGACTGTGACTGCATTTCTTGGCTCTCTCTCGGCTTCTACATTGATCCCTTAACACATCTCTTAGTCCACTCCACTATCACATCTGCACCACACATAGTCATTTGTAAGTGCTCCTACGTAATTCGCAAGTCGCTACACGCCCCAGGCCGTAGAGGACTGGGATGGCCCCAATGATGAAGCATGTCACCAAGGGGCAACCCTGGTGAGTGAGGGGACACCTAGAAAAAAAGCAATTTCTCCTTTTCTATCCACTATACCTTCCAGACCAACCGCACTGAGTGTTGTTGTGAATGGATTTATAGTGACCAGCAAGGCTCTCGGGTATCTGGCTACAGAGACCTTATGTTGAATATCGTTATCAATAATTTACACATAGGCCCTTTACTGTTGCATTCTTTCTTCCACAGTTGTCGAATGTACTACTTACTTTTCACTGACATGCATGCAGTAGTGCATGCACTTTCAAAGATTGATGGATAGGTTTGTAGTGTACCCAAAGAATTGTTTATGTTCAATTGTTTGTCTATGCTGTGCTTTTTTTTGCAGGGTGTCTTCTGGTGACCAACATCGATGGACGAAGCGTCGGCTGCAATGGAGGAGTGCCGCTAATAGGAGGATTTTTTTTCTGCAGGCAACTTACTTACCACTTCCAACAGGACCACTACATCCACATAGATACAGTATCCCTTGCCTTTTTCTCTGACTGTGACTGCATTTCTTGGCTCTCTCTAGGCTTCTAAATTGATCCCTTAACACATCACTTAGTCCACTCCACTATCACATCTGCACCACACATAGTCATTTGTAAGTGCTCCTACGTAATTCGCAAGTCGCAGCACGCCCCAGGCCGTAGAGGACTGGGATGGCTCCAATGATGAAGCATGTCACCAAGGGGCAACCCTGGTGAGTGAGGGGACACCTAGAAAAAAAGCAATTTCTCCTTTTCTATCTACTATACCTTCTGTCAGGTTACGCAGCCCCTAAGCGCCTAGCGTACTATGAAACTACATTTCCCATGAGTAGGCGGGAGACTTGCAGGAAGTTTATCTGGGGAACAGACGCGCTTCCTGTTGCGCGTTATTCTGGTTTCTGTTCTGCACCGGCATGAGAGCGGACGCTCTGCATGCTTTTCTATCGTGTCTCCTGTGAACTATCACCTTCCCCCCCCCCCCCCCCCCTGAGGCTCAGTGGGGAGCGCTTCCGTGTTCTGTCCTTGGCGGTAGACGGACTTCACGCGTCTTCAGGTAAAGCCGCTCTAAACTCTTCGGCCGCCCGTGCGGTCAGCTGATTACTGCCTGAACGGATTGTTAAGGGAGGTTCTGTCACTGTTTTCTAACAGAATTCTACCTTTGATGAATTCCTGTTTGGTTGAATTGTGTGTGGCGGAGCACAGTGGCGGTCTATACCACGTGTTAGCGTTCACATCGGGGATCGTTTTTGTACTATTAAAACGGAGCGCGGTAGTAAGGACAACTACGCGTCTCCGTTGTATAACTGTGTATTTCAAAGGAAATCCATAACTGGGCATGTAGTGAGGTAACTACAGGCAACCCCAGTTCTCTTTGTGTAGTGCACCGTGGGGTGTGTTGTTGGCAGAATTCAGTGGTGGTCGCAACTACGTTTTTCTGTTTGACCTTCACCAAAGATTCTCTACTGGGTCATTACTTAGAGAGCGCAGTGTTGTAGTTCTTGCTTCCTACACACTACCGTTTCCCTCTTCCTTTTTGTTGGACCATACATCTTTGCTTTGACTATTTGGAACCCCCTTTGTACATTGAGTCCTCTACCATGTTTGTGGTATGTTGTGAGTAGTGGGTTTGATGTCTTAGTATAACGCGAGTGTGTTTGGTGCGACAGGAGTGTGTTCGTTAACTATATGTTTATGTGTTTCTTAGGCCTTCCTCACAGATTGTGGCAGAAGGGCTATAGTATTTCCTATCCAAGGTCATGTTTTCTTGGTGCTCAGGTACTTGTCTACTTCCTTGGTTATTTAGTGAGACTATATGAGAGTACCCTTGTATGTTAGGACAGCACTTCACTGATGCCTGTCTTGTCTTCTGTTACAGGTATCCTTTCCCTGCTGACCCTACCTTTACCCATCCCACATTTTTTATTTTAGTTTGTTATTTTTCTCCCCCGCCTAATGGCTCGAACACCCTGTGTTTACACTTCTGGGTGTTGGTGACATTTGGAGGTGGAACCATATTTGCATCGACTGGATCACGGGGAGTAAACCTGACACCTTCCAGACCAACCCCATTGAGTGTTGTTGTGAATGGATTTATAGTGACCAGCAAGGCTCTCGGGTATCTGGCTACAGAGACCTTATGTTGAATATCGTTATCAATAATTCCACACAGGCCCTGTACTGTCGCATTCTTTCTTTCCACAGTTGTCGAATGTACTACTTACTTTTCACTGACATGCATGCAGTAGTGCATGCACTTTCAAAGATTGATGGATAGGTTTGTACCCAAAGATTTGTTTATGTTCACAATAGTTTGTCTATGCTGTGCTATTTTTTCTTGTCTCCCAAAACCTTTCCCAAAAACCCCCGTACCCATCCATTTTTCAAACCCTAACCCTCTTCCCCCGGGCTGTGTGGTTTTGATTGATGTGTGACTAAATTATTATGACAGCAATAAATCCACACACTTGCTGGGGAGGATAAGGTGATAGCAACAGGCTGGTGAAGAAATCCGAGGATATATTCTTACTCTGCTTGACAAAGAACCATTGCTAATGTGAAAGAACTTCAACCGAATTAGTAGTTATACTTTACCATTTGTTAGGCTACAATGTGGCACTGCTCTACTGTACTTCTGTCACCTGCTATATTCTCAGTTGTACCGTTGAATTGCTCAGGAGGACAAACCAGATTTCATTTTCTTTTTTTTCATAGGCATGCAACTGCCACTGTGTCACACCACTAGTACCACCGCTATGAGGAAATTTTATCCGACCAAGATTGCCAACCTTATTCGGTGTTTCCCGTGGAGCCAGCCCTGGGTCTAGCCCTACTTTCAAACACAAATTACAGGTAAGATAAGCGTTTGGTGGTTTGGGGGTATAATGGAGTATTAGTACGAGAGACGAGAGACTGAAGGTAGTACTACTAAAGTCCTAGGACTCTTGGATTCACTTCACTTAGTCTGTGAGAGGCCTTAGTGTCGAAAACATTTGGGCATTTACACTTAAAGTAAGAAAATGGAACTAAACTTTCAGGAAAACAGTCAACGTTAAACCCCCACCCACCAGGCAAGCAGTAAAAAACAGGTATGCTCAGATAAAGTTTGAAAAAGTATATTTATATCCCTAACAAAATAATCTCCCGCAAGACCCTCCCTAACCCCAACGATTGTCCTTCAAAAGTCCCCAAAAACCCAACTCCCAATTCCCACCCCCCAAAAGTCTCTAAAAAAGGGGCAAGGGACACTATGGGTGGATGCTGTTAACTTTTTGGGCCAGGGCATCATGCTCCTCGCGGAGCAAGGCGAGCTCCTGCTGAAGGCGGGACACCATCAGGGTAGTGCGGCGCAGGCGTGCCTTCACTGCCTTGCAGGTGCAATGCCTGTGAGAGGCAGCTGTTGGCCTTGCTGCTCGGCGGTGGCGTTTGCCTTTGGCAGCCCGGCTCAGTGTGGGTGGACCACTGTGCTGGGTGGCAGCCCGTGGGGCCACGGAGGCCGATGCAGACGACGTTGTTGTTGTCGACTGCACACTTTCCTCGTCCTCCAGGGCCACCAGCCGCTGATATTCCGCAACAGTGGCCTCGATCCTCCGTTGCCGGGCCGCTCTAGCCAGCTCCTACCTCCTTGTTCGTTTGGAAGGAGAACCTATATGAAGAAAGAAAGACATAGTCTGTAACCAATGCTCTTTAAGATTAACTCAATCATTCAGCAGAAATTTGTGTTGCACTACAACTAGCAACTTGCAAGCGCATTACATAACTATTGAGGCCAGTATCTATCTAACCTCACACTTCTTCATCCTTGCTCTAACATTAGTGGGAGTTTAAGGAACAAATTCTACGAGCACTGTGGACTTCCATTGGAGTCGACTATGAAAGTACACCAGTCTTATTCTTCTTCTTATCTCTTGTTTTGGAAAATTGGTACGTTATTTTCTGCAAGCCGGCATAATGCCAGCGCAGTAAACTTGCACCCGAGAAAAAGAGACGCACGCCATGAGGAGTGACCTAGACTTGCGTTGCCGTTGCGTTACTGTACCCATCCAGTACATGCAGGTGGTGAAGCTCTTACTTTTCTATTACGGGTGGCACTGAGAATACTCTGTTACAACTCAAGGGCTACTGCTTAATTAATGTAACTTTCACCCTACAGTGGAAATGAGTACTAGAAATGGAAAATTGAAGAAGATAAATAATCTGATTATCTATCACTTCGCATGGGATGTTTTTGCTTATATATGGGATGACTTTAGGTGCTTTGCTTTTTATTGAGTGACCAGTGATACATCCACACATGAATGACTGAGTACTACTAAACTTATTAAGAGAGGTAGGGAGTGGCCACCATAATAACCGGATCTATGCAGTGCTTGCAATACAAACTACTGCTACTATTTATGGTAGTATTTGGACAAAATTAAAAGTTCTTTTCCTTGCCTTTCCTACACTGGAACGGACGTGCGGGTGCAGCAGTGTTACATGCTCTTCAAAGTTACACTTAGTTCATCCACTGACCGTCTACTCTCTCTAGATCATGGGTACTCACAAACTTTCTCTCAGGGGCTACATTTACAGTGTAGTTTGGGGCCGAGGGCGGCACTGGTTGTGGCGGAGTCAGAGGGGGCGGGGCTAAAGCAAAACGATAACTTGTGACCATGAGGTTGCACACAGGTCCCTGCAGCAGATGCCCTCATCCACTGAGCCACCAGACCCAGCATTTACATA
The DNA here is from genome assembly GCF_964263255.1 of Lissotriton vulgaris. Lineage (NCBI taxonomy): Eukaryota > Metazoa > Chordata > Amphibia > Caudata > Salamandridae > Lissotriton > Lissotriton vulgaris. Next base: position 1,123,347,244 of record NC_141694.1, read on the forward strand.
CATCTCTCTCCCTCCTGCTCTCCCTCCTGCCCTCCCTCCATCTCTCTCTCCCGCCTGCCCTCCCTCTCCCTCCCCCTCTGTCATCTCACTGTGTGTGTGTCTATCTGTGTCAGCCTTCAGCCCGGGTTGAGACCGCTTCCTCAACGCGCACACACAGACAACAACACCAAAGTACTTAACAGGTCTTTAAAAGACCATTAACATATTATTGAGGCTTTGTTTGTTGTAGCGCCCCTGCTTCTCCACCCTGACAATCACTGCTTGCCCGGCCCCACAGAGCAGAGGCTTTGTTCTATTTCACCTCTTTGTGGCCTTGCATCTCCACTCTGCTCTGTGGGGGCCGGGGGAGCAGTGATTGTCAGAGTGGAGATGCAGGGGCGCTAACAGGTGAAATACAAAAAAGCCTCTGCTCTGTGGGGGCCGGGGGAGCAGTGATTGTCAGAGTGGAGATGCAGGGGCGCTAACAGGTGAAATACAAAAAAGCCTCTGCTCTGTGGGGGCCGGGGGAGCAGTGATTGTCTGCAAGGTCTGCGCACCGCCAAGGAAGGCTTCCCGGGCCACCACCGGCCCGCGGGCCGTACTAGGAGTACCCCTGCTCTAGATACACATATGCTATCTAAGAGTCAGATAGTAGCATGATCCAGGTATATGGACACATACAGTTTCTGTGTCACCCACCCAGGCTGTTGTCCTTCCACCCATCATTGCTTCATCATTCACCCAGCCATGCATCTCATATTCTTGCCTTCCCAGCTAGTCTTCAATCTCAATAAGTAAGGAATATATAAGAGCTTACCTCTGGCCGCCACCACCACCGTCTCAACTCTCACAGCCGCCGCCGCCTCCTCCCCTGAAGAATCGCCCTCCGCCTCCGTGTCGAGCACCACCACCTCCACACTGGCCCCGCCACCAGATGTTCCACCTACAAAGTACATTTAAGAATGTTAGAATAAAGCACTCACTAGTCACTAGTCTTTGGTCTAGGAATGAAGACATGTGAAAACAATGTAATTTGTGACTGTCTACGTGAAAGTTAAAAAAAATGTCCCTTTTTCCAGGGAAGGTTGTCTTGCTGCACTTTTTGGCACAACTGATGAAGGCTGTTTTTTTAACACGCACCATTTTTCTCCACACAGACAGAAGATGGACTTCTAACAACAAGATCAAGTTGAAACCAGGTGAGAGCTCGGCTCGACCACAAGAAATGTCTTCAATTAATCGTCAGCACTAACCACTTTTCCATTTTCAGTTAAACGTTTAGTTTTATTATGACTTCATTTTAATAAATGTGTTTACTTTTAATAAAGCTTTTAAACTTAAATACAATCTGTGTTTTTTGGTCCAGACTAGAGTGACTGAGCGAAAGGTTTTGCAATTTTTGCAAGCATGAGTCCAGATAGAACACTTCAAAAGACATTATGGACAATCCCAGAGGACTGCACTAAGTTGATAGAGCTATTGCTGACTAGAATCATGGGAGTTTCGCCAACCGTGCAATCTTAGTTAGCTACACAGACAGACTAATAAGAATAATCTAGTAATACCACAGGGAGTCATAGTAGAGGCAGGATAAGAATTTAGATACAGTCTACAAGAAGAGCAAAGACAATTTTGAAAAAAGTCAAATGAGGAACGCTAGGAAAAATAGGTACTAGTCTAAAATGAAAACTTACTGGGGCCAGCAGAGGAGCCCTCGCCTGCCCGATCCTGGCCCTGTTGAACAGCATCCGCCGCCTGCTGCTCCTGTGTCCTCCTCTCGCCCCTGGGGGGAGCTGACGTACAACATGAAAGAAAGAACAGAAAACATGGATGATTGTTGCTTGTCAATGTCAACCAAATCAAACATTTCAAAAGAACAATAACAAAATATTTCTGCGAAATTATATTGATTATGGTTACTTTTCATTTATTTGCGGACCTGTGACTTCGAAAGTCACGTAACTCACTAAACAAAGTACTGAAACGTTCACCTAGGACTGGCAGGCAGCAGTCCGCAGGCAAGACGCAAAGTGACAGACAAACTCCATTGTGATTTCAGTCAGATCAGTGACAAAACTAACAGTTGCCTGCTACATTACCAGACATTTAAATAGTCAAACTATCAATCCACCGCCACTATTTTTCTTATTGTCAGGGGTACAAAGGAAGGGGCAGATTTAAGCCCTTGCGGCTCTTTTGCGCCGTTCTTGCGTGACTTTTGTGACGCAGCAGCTAAACAAAAAAGGGCGCCATGGTGTGGCGTATAATATTATAACAACGTGACGCATTTGGGAGATGCATCCCGTTATAAAGCCCTGCGCCATCAGGGGGCGTTCCCGGCGCAAGGGAGGGCATTCCTGCGCTGGAACACATCCTAATAGTGGCTGAGGGAAATCTACAAAATATCAATCAGTCACCTTTAGGACAATGATGCGTCACACAAACCCTGCACCTGCTTGAAGCAGACGTACGGCTTGACCCAGCATTGGGGAGATAGGGTACCCCAGAGCATTGATGGAGCTGCGCCATCGTTGCGACGCAACTCCAGCAGTAAAGCTTCGGTGACGTTTTGGGCCCATGGTGCGCCGCATTGCAAATACGGCGCACCATGTTTGGTGGTGGTAGCGGGCCGCACAATTAATGGCGCATCCCTGCTACTTTGCAGGGATGCAACGGTAATTGCAATTCTGCCCCTTAGGGGCATACTTACTTACGCGTTCTGGCGCATCTCCAGAGATGCGCCAGATCAAATGCGTCACGCAAAACTACCCTTGCGACACGGCAGATGTGCCTCATTTACAATGCGGCGCGCCCTGGCGCAAGGGTAGGCACTTGCGTGAGGCATCTCGTCACGTAAGAGCGGCGCATCGCTGGAGTCACGTCGCCAACGCAATGCAACTCCAGTAATGCTCAGGGCCACCCAATACTTAACATGCTGTGTCAGTCCTTTCGCCTGCTTCGAGCAGACATAAGGAATTGAATTGACGTAGCAGTGTCGCAGAAGTGCCTGCGTTAAATCTTGTACATTTCACGCAGGCAATTTTGCGAGGCGCACAGCCGCTGGACCGCCACCCTGCGTACTAGGAACGCACCCATTGTGGTGCAGGCCCATGGCTTTATAACGTGACGCATCTCCCTAGATGCGTCATGCTGTAAATGACTCGCAGGGATGCGGCACGTTTACGCCGCTGTTGCGTCACGCAAGGCAACGTAAACGTGGCGCAAGGGGCTTGTAAATGTAATCTGCCCCCTAGTGTCTAGCATTACGCAGTTCTGTAAAGTACACTCATACATAATAGTTACTCAGGCCAATGAGACCACGAAATAGAAAACAAATAGCATAGTAGCAACGCCACTGAGAAGGAGAGCAGTGCACCTGAAATGCACAGAAGATTTTGAAATATAATTTAACTACAATGTAATCGTCATCAGCGGCATTATTGGCTTGCTCCATGTATACAACAACACAGAGCAGGAGAAAACATCATAGTAGTGAGTGATTAAATGGCTACTACTACTCACCAAGCCCGGGGATCTCCAAGCCGAGCTGGTCCAGCAGGTCGCGCTCGCGGTCCAGGAGGTCCGTCCAGCGATGGGTGACCTGGCTGTAGGTGCGCTGGACCCCGTAGAGGTGGGATATGGCCCAGCACACCTTCTCCCACCGCTTCCGGCGCTCCCGCATGTTGTAGCCGCCGGCCGCGATCCTGCCGCCTCCCGCGATGGTCCTGGGCAGGCGGCGCTGGACGAAGTAGACCAGAGCGCCCACTTCCTCCGGGCTGAATATCTCCCGTCGCGTCACCTGCTCCCCCCTCAATCTCCCGCATGCTGTCCTGCCACTGGGTCCAGCACTACTCCCCGCCGCCGCTGCGGCCCTCAAGTGCCTGGGCAGCTTCACGGCGCCTGGCTTGACCATGGTCTGGGCAGGTAAGGTAGGAAGAAGTAGAAAATTAAGAAAGAATAGGATAGGGAAGAAGAAAAGAAAAGAGTTTAAAAAAGTAGTTTAAAAGTAAAGAAAAATAGCAGAAAAGACAAAAATATACAGCTAGGAAAAGAGAGGGATAGATAAGAAGCAAAATCGTAAAAAAAAAACTGAAAACAAGCAAAGGATGGCAAAGATACCAAGAGGATTAAACACCATGCCCAGACACAGGAAATGAATGAAAAACAAGATGGCCGGCGCCCGTTCACGAGCGCAAAAGTAAGTTCGCGCGAGATTTTCCTTGCGATCTCGTGCGAACCTCTAGATTTCTCGCGCGATCTCGTGCGAACCTCTACTCGCAATGCGCTTACTGCACGAGATTATACATAGCGGGCGGAAACGGAAATACGTCACGCAAACAAAATGGCCGCGCCCGTACTCGACCTTGGGGTAAATTCGCGTGTTGCGCTGCAAGCGGCTCGCGAATACTGCAAAAAAACTCGCGAAACAACAAGCCGCAAAAAAATAAAATGCTCATTCGCACGAATTGGCGGCTTCCGCGGTCGGTTTCGCACGACGCCGCGCCCCGCGAATAGCGCGAAATAAACTGAAAAACGATTTCAGCAAAAGCAAAAGCAATGAGCAGGTGCAAAAGGTCAACCTCATGATTTGTAACGATTCTTTGTAGTGCTTCCTGAGGGGGCCCTCCAGAATTCGGTTGCCTGCTTGCAACTATTGTGTGACCCTGCTCTGACCTTAACTGTATGCCACAAAGGTCCTGATTTACAGCTAAAGGAGCAGACAAGCAGGTGCCAGGCTGGAACTTTAAATTCTTTCAGTGACACATTAATTAGCCCCTAATTCATTATTGTCAGTTGGGGCAGGGCAGGTGTTGTTAATAAACTAACCCCAAATTAATTCATGTCAGTTCAAGCAGGGCAGGTGGGCTTGCTTTCCCCCCCCATCTTCTACAGTGATGATGAACCAGAGGGTGGCATTGATGTAACAGAGGGTGGCATGGGTCAAAGAGAGGGTGCCAGTGGTAAAACAGAGGGTGCTGGGAGGCTGTGATGATGAACCAGACGTAGAAACAACATAGTTGCGACCGTTGCGAGCCGACAAGTAAGTTCGCAATTGCGAACTAGTACCAAATCCTCGCGAACTGGCAGAAACAATTGCGAACACAAAAAAAAAAAATCTGCAAATTAGCGGGAATTCGCGGATTTTGCGGATTGCGAATCCGCAAATCCGCAAAATTCGCGAACGCGAGATCCGCAAAATTCGCCCATGCTTAATATAAATATCAAGAGTTATAGGACAGCCTGAAAGGCTCTGACTGGCCATGAATACTATAATCCCAGTAGATTTAAAGGGCCCCTATGTTGATTTTGTCATAAATGGCAAGTGTAATACTTGCCTTATTGACTTGGGCACAAGTCACTCAGCTCTAAAAACCTCTGCATTCCCCACTTTACCTCTCCCTGTCCTGTCCACAGATGCAGTTGGTATTTCTAACTAACAAGTTCTGCACCATATTTCTGACTCAGTGTCCATATCCTTACTGTTAGTGATAAATATTTCTTTTAAAGTATGAAATCTGTTTATTAACAAATGAGCGCATATACAGACATTACAGCTTCCCATAAGTCTACAGACATTCAATGCACGAAAAATTGGCAAGGGAAAACATTGACGACAACATATGTAGAGCCCAGCATGAATATGAGGCCCTCTCTTTAACTGGCTATTTGTATTTGTATTTGTATTTTGTATTTCTAAAGCGCGGCTATCGCTCCGAAAGGAGCATCCTGGCGCGAGATAGACAGTATGCAAAGGTTATGATTAGGAGACTAGATGACAGTGATGACAGAATATTCTGCATATTCTGTTTAGCCCAACTTTCCCAGCTAACCTGCAATTTCAACAATGCTGTATTTTGTACTCTGGATGGTGTATTTCTAAATATACCTCTACAGTAATAAAATGAGCGCACACTACTGTATGAGAGCATAAATTGCAAAAATGATGTGAGTAAAACTGCTGTGTCTCTTGATTTAACTGAATTGCTTTCATAGGTTGAAGCATTAACAAGCGTCCACAGTAATCAAGGTTTGGGCTATTGTTTTGTGGTGCTCAATAGTCTTTTTTTCAAGTTGAGATTTCCTGTTGTAGAGTCTTTGAATGCCATACCACCCCTCTGGAAGCACTGTATAATCTCTTGAAGACTGCAATTCAAGTTGACACTCTATACATGGAGTTGTCCAGCTGCGGATTTGTTTCCTAGCCATCACAATTGTGTTAGTCTCCCAATTTTACTAAATTGCTTTTAAGTGCTGCCCACACTGTGGTCCACCTGGGTCAACAATGTGAGGTTCATATCATTAATGGAACTGCTGATACTCAAGGTGGGAAAAGGCAATACGTGTAGATTTGCCCAAGATCTTATGACAATTAATAACGCGGTTATCCCCAGCTACTTTATAGTCTACAACCCGGCCTTCATGTTTTTTGTTCAAACCCACAGACGTGTATTGGCTTACCATGGTCAATCTCTGTTCCACTTTCTTTTCTATCCCCAGACATGAAGAGAGTCAGTATCTCTTCTCGTTCTCATTCTAAGGCCCTTAAGAATTCATGGAATCCCTTTGAAATCTTTTCCAAGCTCCGAATAAATATTTGGACACTTTGGACTTCCCCCGTTCCACTTTAGTTAAATATGTTGATGATTTTATTTACATCAACTATCCTAGATCACTACAGGCTAGAGTAGATCTGCCTCCTCACCATATTGGCATAAGGCTTCAAAGGAGAAAAATGCAGTTCTGACTTCAGCCAGTGCAATTTCTGCTGGTAAGCACCACTTGTCCTCTGATTGAGTTGAAGCCATTCGTAAGTTGCTCGCCCTGTACCTATCTCCCAGTTACGTACCTTTCTGGACATGGTTGGGTGTTTCAGACAGTGGGTCATGGGCTATACCTAACTGGCTAAGCCCTTAAAAGATTCTATGAGAAAAGACTCCCCTGAACCTTTGAGGTGGTCTGGCAAAACCAAAACTGTCGTTGTAAATATTAAAGAATCACTGATTTCTTCATCCACTTTAGGGCTACTTTATTATGCATAATGTTTTACTTTGTACGGTCTTAAACGCCTATTATTTGTCAGTTCTAGACTCAGTCATGGTTGAGCTCCCACCATGTGTTAAGTGTGTGGAGGTTGTTGCACATCTTATTGGCCTGTTTCTGTGTCTCATTCTGTTGTTGCACTTCTCCTCACTATGAAAACCAAGCACCTTTTTACAGACAGATTATCCCAGTGAGAAATGTTTCTGTTGCCTGCGCTTCATATCACTTTGATACGGTGTCCAGCCCTGAACACTGTTCTTTAATGCCCACATGGGAGAATGAGGAGTCCTATGATTGGCTCCTCGTAGCTTCTCATGTGATCAAATCTCCAGACGATTTAACAAATGTGCATTCTTGGTGGACAGAATGCTGAACAATGTCATACATTCGCTCCAGTACAGAGATCTGGGCCTAAACCCATTGTTTTATTGCTTCCCATGCCATTTCAGTTTAGACCCAGCCATATGCAAATCAGTCTTGACCCTGTTCCCCATGGGAATAGTCCATCCTGAACTGTGAAACTAGGAACTCCCTGGACTGGAAACAAGCATCCTAGGACGGGTTTCGGGGTTTCAACCCTCATCAGCCAAGCTAGTTTTACTCTAGTGGCATGGAGGGCATGGGACCCACATCTGGGAATACCTGTCCCACTCGGGTGACAAAGCAAATAGAACAATTGATGGATAGAATGCTGAACAATGTCGTACATTCACTCCAGTACAGAGATCTGGGCCTAAATCCATCATTTTTTGCTCTCCATGTAATTCCAGGTTAGACTCAGCTATATGCAAATCCGTCTTGACCAAGTTCTCCATGGAAAAAGTCCAGCCCAAACTGCCAAGCCAGTTCCTCCCTGGACTGGAATCAAGCATCCTAGTACCGGTTGAGGGGTTTCACCCCTCGTCAGCCAGGCTAGCTTGACTTCAGTGGCATGGAGAGCAGGGGACCCATGTCCTGGCATAGGCGTCCCACTCGGAGTGACAAATGCAAATAAAAATTGATGAAGAGAATGTTGAACAATATCATACATTCACCCCAGTACAGAGATATGGGCCTAAATCCATTGTTTTTTGCTTCTTATGCCATTCCAGTTTAGACCAAGCCATATGCAAATCAGTCTTGACCCTGTTCCCCATCGGAACAGTCCATCCCAAACTGCCAAACCAGGTCCTCCTTGGACTAAGAACAAGCATCCTAGGACCGGTTTAGGGGTTTCACCTCTCATCAACCAGGCTAGTTTGACTCCAGTGACAAGGAGAGCATGAGGCTCACATCTGGACACACCCGTCCTAATCGGGGTGACAAATGCAAAAAGAACAAATAATGGACATAATGCTGAACAATATCATAAATTCACTCCAGTATAGAGATCTGAGCCTAAATGCATCGTTTTATGGCTCCCCATGCCATTCCAGTTCAGACCCAGAAATATGCAAATCAGTCTTGACCCTTTTCCCCATGGTAACAGTCCAGTCCAAACTGCTAAACCAGGTCCTCCCTCAACTGGAAACAAGCATCCTAGGACCAGTTTCAGGTTTCCTCCCCTCATCAGAGCCCCCCCCAGTGGTTTAGCCCCTAAATTCTTCAGTCTTATCACCCATACAGCTGTTAGAGGTCATGATCTGGTAACGTGGATCCATATATCTTACTGCAAACAAGCTCTTCCTCCTAGTGAAAATGTGGTTCCTGTTCCTGCTTCTGGGCATGTTACTGTTATTCTTAACAACCACAGGAGCAACTCCTTAGACCAAAAAAAGGACAGGCTATATCATATTTTAAAGACAACAAGGACCATACCAGGAGTAGTTTCATCAAGTCAGACGAGTACGATCTATGTTCAAAAAGTTGCATATGTATAACATTTCAAGGAGACCGTATTTGGCAAGAATGGTTTTATATGTATATAATTACAAAGAAATTGTTACAATCATAAGGTATATATATAAAAGATCTACATAAAGCAATGGTGCTCTGTGAAGTAAGTGATCACACGGTGTAAGTGAGGAAAACAACAGACCAGAGAAATGCCTGTGATTGTGATTAGTAGAAGAAGGCGGTAAAGAAACAAATTACCAGCAAGATACTGTATAGAGTAGTTACATGGTGCATATACAACTACACAGAATTAATGGTATTCGTTTAAAATTGCTCCTAGATAGTCATTATAATTCCAAAGAAGTTTTCTTGCTATATGTTGTCAACGCATTCCGATTGGTAAAAAGAGTTTCCAGATTCATCAACAGGATAAAAGGATTTTCAGAGCACACAGTAGATCCTTTGTATTGTAAAAATATGTGCAAACAAAATTCCAACGTAGATGTATACAGAATAACAGGATGTCAGTTGGCACAAGGAGGTAAATATGAAAGGGAGAGACAGAACAGGTAGTTTCTTCTCTTGGGAAAAGTTAAACAGAAGCCTGACTATTGGGACTCAGTCTTCCACATTAGCAGTTGGAATTAGGGTGTTCAGGGGAGGGCTTGAAGGAATCGGGAAGGCCTGTGCAAGAGCAACCTCTATTCTGAAAGGCTTTCCAGTGGAATGAGTCCTGGTATGAGCCATTGTGGGCCATATTATCAAGAACAGCGATAACATTAACGCTGTTTTAGCGGCAGGAAACTGCCCTAAAACGGGGATAAGGGGCTTGATAATATGCCCTTTTGAATTCCTATAGAAGCCCAGGTTTGCTGTCCTCCACACCAGAACCATGGCTTCTATGGGAATTCACAAGGGCATATTATCAAGCCCCTTGTCGCCGCTTTAGCGACATTTTCCTGCTGCTAAAACGGCGATAATGTTATCATCGTTCTTGATAATATGGCACTTTGTCTTTAAAATCCTTCCACTTGGTGGTGGGGTAGGCCTTTCGTGTTCATCCTCTCTGCCTGCCTCCCCCCACCACCACACAATGCTGACACTGCAGCTCGTCACGGTTACCACCTCCGTCTGAGGTAAGTGACCTTCTCTCGGAAAAAGGATCCCTTTGTGGGACCGGCCTGATCTCTCTGCTGCTTCCTTAAACGTTTGGTTGGTGGTAAGATACATCCTTGCAACAGGAAGGGGAATTATTCCAAGGCCTAACTGTACTGACCCTATCTTTTGGCAGAGCAGCCATTCTGCCTATGGGGACAACTCCTATCTGCTCTGGGTAGAAAAATACAGACAGATGAGTAATCTTCCTTGGGAGGTGGCATCCCTTTGATTGCTGTGCCTGTTGGTCATGACGGCACTTGCATCAATCTCTTCTACATGGGCTCCAACTGCCAGAGTGTGCAGCACATTCCCCGCTTCTTATCAATCCTTTGGGCTGGAGCACACCAGATGTGTCTCATTTTGCACTGACTGACCCAGGATTTATTGGTGAGCATGTTAAAGTGATTATCTTTAGTATGTTTGTTGGAAAGAGTGAATGTGACTGTCTTGCAGAGAACATTCCTTTCAAATCCCGCTCTTAAGAATTCCATCTTCCCACTGGACTATTGTTTCATAAGCATCATCAGCAAAGGGGCTATGCATGTTTCATTTGTGGGTCCAGAATCTTTCCATGGCTCACACTGGACTGGACTGAGACCGGTTATGCCAGATTTCTTGTGCAATAAGACACTTTTTAGACCACCCTTTACAGTAAATGCATGCTAGGCAAGCTCTTTCCACTAGAACTAGATTATTTTATGCCTTAATCCCAACTGCAAAAAACACACAAAAGTGCCTGTCCCAATTTCAATTTCAAAAGGAATCACTTTGAAGGGCAAACACAACTTCCTTTTGTTTGCACCGGTATTTTTATTTTACCGTATATTTTAAGTTTTTTTTGTGTAGTTCACTTTATATCACATTTATGTATGAAAAGGAAATTACTGTACATTTTATACAACATTTACAAAAAACAAGTGTCACAAACACCTATTTACATTTCATATAATACAAACAAAACATACATCAAGAAATGAACAACATGATACAAACAACTACTATATACATGTATCTTGGTGTTATAACTGAATTAATCACCATCCAAACAAAGGACAAAGTCAAGAAAGGAGCAAAGCCACCAAAAGCTGGGCAATTTCAAAATGTGGTAAAATAAATTTGATTTATCAATAACATTACTAGCTCCTTTAGTTGGGCCAATCCCAACTGCGGCGTTAGGACCATGCAATACAAAATCCAGAAATCATCGATAGATCGCTAACTCCACCGCATTAGTTTGAAGATTAGTTGTAGATCAGTTAGACACACATGCCAAAATGCTGATACAGACTACACCGGGGCTAGATTGTTGCATGTTGTAAAAGGAACAATTGATGGACGGAATGCTGAACAATGCAAAGATTCACCCCAAATCACAAAGATCTGGGTTTACTCCATCGTTCTTTTGCTCACCACCCCAGTTTGGACCCAACCATGTGCAAATCAGCTTTGACTCTGTTCCTCAAGATTACATGCTAGCAGCAGAAAGTGTTGGTTTGCGTTGTTGTAGGTTCTGGATGTTACACACACCTCCCCAGAACCTCTCAAAGACGTTTTAGACTATTTGCAATTGAATTGTTGTGTAGGGTTTTGCCTCCCAGCAAAAAAGGTTGGCTGAGAAAACCTATCCATGTATTCCTGTTGCCTTAAATATTAATGTTTCCTAGAACATATATGCACTAATTTGCAATGATATATTACATAAACAAATTTGACTGTTGTTTTATATTAACTATGCCTGTCCGAAATGTATATACCACGGGCATGATTTGTGCAATTATGCCACTTCAAATAATTATGAACTATTCACTGAAAAAATTTAGAGTGAAATGCTCCATTTGCAATAACAGTTTACTGTAGACGCACTGGAACAACAGAATGCGACCTGCTTTTGTTTGTAGTGCTTTTATCTGTGTCCTTGCTCAAAAAATTGACAAGAACTCATTTCACTCTAAAATTTAGCAAAAAAAAGCCAGATTTGCAGTTCTCATAATTATGTGTAATTTTGTGAAAATGTCATGTAATTACACAAAAGCAAATTATACAAATCCCGCACACCTCTCAATATGAACCTAAAGTGTCCATAAGCCTTAACATGCATGTTAAGTTTTTTGATTCTCCTAGGTCTTGAAGCCATTTTATTTGAGGTAGTACATCTGCGCATTTCCTACATCTCATGATAAAGGATAGCCTTACTTTCAATAATTACAAACAGAAGCGCAATTTATTTAGGAAAATAAAGAATTGCGCAGTATGTTTATGTATCTTTATGTTCGATTCCATGTTCTCTCTGTGAGAAGACACTGCCACCTGCTCGTAAGACAGTTTTGTTGAAGTGACAGTTTGTCACACGTTTATACTCCATAGAATTGTATTGAGAGTGTATAAGAACTGTTTCAAATTGTATACATTTTAACATTACATAGTCTAACTGACTTTTTAAACAAGAGCTCTGGTTGGTGGAAATGACCAATTGCTGTTCTATAATGTGGTTTGCTATTTTTGCCTTAAACACATGTTAATTTGTTATATCTCCCAATGTTGTATTTCTATTTTAATACTGAACTCCAATATGCATGTAGTGTCATCAGAAGCATCAAAGATTGTCTATTTGAAGGAAACTAAAAGCGATGCAGTAGAAGTCTTGGAATTCGCACATCTTCTCCAAGGTAATGCTATTCTTCTTCCGTTGAACAATAAAATAGCAAAGGCATTGAAGGGAGTGGTAATGACCAGACAACTGTCAACCTGAACTTCAGGAACATTCCTAAACAGAAGTAAGTGCCATATGTATGAAAGAAAATTATTGCACTTCTTAATGGAACGAATTGCAATTTTGGTCCGTTAAGAAATGCAAACGGGCTTTCCCTATGTACAAAGGCCTAAGCACGGTCGCAAAAATGCGATTTCTACCCAGTAGAAATCAAATTTTGCAATTCGCTTAATAGGATATCGCAAAAAGGATTTAATATTTGTGTAAAGCATGTGCAAAGCATTAAAATACGAAATGGGCATTTAGGAAATGCTATTACCTTTGAATCCAAGTCGATGGTACTCATGTGCAAATTAGGAAAAGGCACCCCAAACTGCAGTTTTGTTAGTGCCATAGAGCACAAACATACCCCTAGTACATTTGTGCGCCTTATATCTGCGCCACAGTTTTTTTGGGGCGCATCAAGGGAGCTATGTGGAACATGCATCAAAGGAAATTGCATTCGCAAATGGTGCGAATCGAAAAATTCAGCCGTTTGCGAATGCAAATTCCCATTTTTGGGATGCATTAACAATTTTTGTAATTTTCGCAATTTAGGAAATCGCAAAATTCCGATTTCTTCAATTGCAATTGCATTTAAGGAATCTCAAATTGAGATTCCTTAAATGCAATGCATCAAACTCTAAAAATTTGCTAATTCGCAAATAAGGGGAGCAAATTACCATAAAGTTGACCTTCATGGTAATTTGCGAAAACTTTGAAAAATGCACTAAAGCGCATTTTTCAAAGTTCCATTTTACACACACACATGCCCTTGGGGCATGTGAGTGTGCAAAATGTACTTCTAAGCAGATTTCAGGGGTGCAACAGGGTGTCCCTTGGACACCCCTGCACCCTTGAAATTGCATTCTTAATTTGCGAAATTCTAATGGTGAATTGCAAATTAAGAATGTCTTTCCATTCATTCCTAGGAGCCTCTAGGCCAATAGGAATGGATGGAGAGGTATTCCTTAATTGCGATTCTCAATTAGAGAATCGCAATTAAGGAATTTTAAGATATCGCTATTTTTATAGCGATTTCTTGATGCATTGCAGTTTGCAATTCCTTAATTGCAATTCCTTATTTTTTGCAATTAAGGAATCGCAAAATGCAATATTGATGCATGTGCCCGTTAGTTCCATGTGCACCCTTGGTTTTGCATTTCCAAATTTGCGATTTTATTTTTTTTTAATATATTTTTATTGGTATTTACATGTTACAGAGTACAGTGTGACACACAAATAACAAGTTTATCGGGCATTATCATAGTGCATTGCGGCTTTTGGTGGTGGTTGTGTTTAATTCTGTATGGGAGGTTGGTTTTACTGTCTTCTCATGTCTGCCCCCAGTATTGCGCACTTATAACATTGAACATTTAGGTTATTGCGGTTGGTCGCGTGTTTGATTGATACATAAAACATTACACAGAACATAGAATTGTTGGGTGGTTGTTTGGTGTCAGGACCTCGGGCCATCGTGGAATTGTGTTTGGCTGGTTAGGTTCAGGATTTTTTGTTATTCATGGCGGTTTGTATGGGTTTAGGAATATGTATAGTTTTGTCCACATCCCTCTGTTGGGGTTCTTCCACGGTGTGTGCCTGAGTGCAGTGTTGTCCGCCCCTCTGAGAAATGTCACCCAATTCAGCCACCCTTTGAAGCTGGCTTTGGTGGTATCTTTCCATTTAGCTAGTACTGATTTGACTGCTGTCGTCAGGAGGAAATCCAAGAGGTTTCTGTCCTGTTGTGTTGCTGCATCAGTTGTGATGTAAGCTGTGGTAGTTGTGACGAATGTTTGATCTAGAGTGCAGCCTATGGATTTGTTGATGAAGCTGAACACTTTCCCCCAGAATTTGCTGACCTTACTGCAGTGATAGATGAGGTGTGCGAGGTCACCCTTTTCTGTGTCACAGTTCTAGCATCTCTCGTTATCTCTCAGGCCCATCGATGCTAGATGCGCTGGTGTCCAGTATGCTTGGTGTAGTAGCCAGAATTTCGTTTGTGCTAACACCAGCGATATCATGTTTTTCGATGGGGCTGCCCAAAAGGATTGTAGTTTTTGTTCAGTGAGTTTGGAACCTAGCTGTGTTTCCCAGTAGTCAGTGTTTTTGACGTTGAGTCTGGTGGATACAGGATGGAGGAGTTTGTACAGGTGTGAGACCTGATGTCCTTTCCGGTTAGTTTTGATTTTGTTAGCGCTGTTTTGATTGCCAAGAAATTGTATAGTTCCATGTCTGGGAGTGCGTATTGTGTTTTCAGGTAGTTGAAGGTGTGAGGCGACCCTTCTGCTTCCAGCTGAGCTAGATAAGTGAAACCTAGCTGTCGTGTTCCTCAGCCCCAGGAAAAACAAACCACACTCATTAAGTCCAAAGCTTCTTTATTTCTTTATCATCACAGCACAGATGTTACCCGACCTCTCACCTCGAGGTCCTGCTGGCTAGTGTCCCCTGTCCCCTCCCCTGACCGGATGTGGTATCCGGTGTCCCCTTACTTCTGTCCTGAGCCCCAGGGTCCTAGCGCCCCTGTCCTGGGCACGACACTAGCCTTCTCCATGACTTTATGTCCAGGGGCTTTCCTCTGTATTTAATTTTGGGGTTTGCCCAGAGTGTTTCCCAATGCGAGTTTCTGATGCTATACTCGAGCTTCTGGTCTACTTTGAGCAGCGTGTGCCTCGTGAACTCAAAGATCTGGTTGTTTTTTTGTGCCTGCTTGTTGGCGGTGAGGAGAGTTAAGGCATCATTATTATTTAGAATGGTTCTCTCAATAGAGAGCCATGTTGGTGTGTATGGCTGGTTGGGGAGTACCCAGTGCATTCCCTGTCTGGCTATAAAGGCTGTCTGGAAGGTTCTCAGGTCAGCCACGTTGAGCCCTCCTAGCTTTTTCTCTAGTTTACAAAATTGCAAATTTCGAAATGCCAAACTATTCATACCTATGGACCTTTAGCATTCCCTAAATAGCGATTTACTACTAGCGATTACGACTCTGTAGGAATCTCTATAAGGAAATCGCTATTTTTGTCCGTCCTATTTTGTATTTCCTAAATAGTGATCTCTTCGGATTCGGTATTTAAGTATTGCAAACTGGAAGTTTCGTACATATGGCCCAAAATGCACTATCACTGTTGACAGTGCAAATGCATGGGGTAGATCTTCTCCAAACTCTGCAAACAGCTTGATTGACCTGTTGTGGTCTTGCTTGCCTTCCACCAAAATTTGAAGCTGCTTAGATCTTGTTCTCGAGCTCCACCCTGTCTGACTTTTAGCTTTATGCCATTTTTGGTCTACATGAGTACAATTATGCATTTTACTTTTTTACGGTCCCCACAACGCTAAGGATGCCTGGCCTCCACCTTGAGGGTGCCCAGGAGTGGACGCCCCACAGGGAAAGCCAGGATGGGTTCCACAGCACTATTCGTACAAGCGCCTTGAGACCCTTGCGGTGAGTAGTGCGCTATACAAGTATCAATTTACAATTTTTACCTTCACCTCTGTTCACAAAGTTGTTGACCAAGGGGCAAAACTGTGATTTTATCTTTCTTTTGGATGACTTGATTTCCTCTTCATTAAAAATTAGCACAAAGTTCGGGTTCTATTGTGTGGTTATTATCAAACCCTTTGAGTCTCAGGTTTCAATAAGTGAGGTGGCCTCAGCAGTGCGGAATTCTTGTAGCTTATCCGATCTGACGGCCCAGATGACTATTTGGGGGCCTCTCACAGATGATGTGTTGGCAGGGCATTTCAAGCATTGAATTGTGATGGGCCCCTGGTTCTCTGTCTTTTCCGCAGGGGTTATGAGGTGGGTTGTGTGGTGCCTATTTTTTATGCACAATTGTCTGCCATTCATGCATGGGGCAACTTGGGCGGTGTGTAGGTGCAGGCTGCCATCAATATCTTAAGATGGACATTGTATAGGCCGATGAATAAGCCTCTGTTTCCCCGAGGCACTCTCCCTCTAAGGACTAAAAAGGATAATTAATGTAAGTAATGAAATAATGAGCTAACCGGATCAGCGGCAGCTCCTCCACTATGGCGTAGGAGCGTCGACCACCCCGGCTGCACTATCCATATCTTGAAAAATAAAATTATAATAAAATGGGTTTAAAACCCATTTTATTTTTCTTCTAAGTGAATGTGTGCTGAGTCTTGGGGGCGGGGCCAGGAGGGTAACAGTACTGGAGGAGGAGTGGTGGGCACAGTTATCAGTGTGCATGACTGTTTGACCGGATGTGTCAGGACAGCCAAACCGTCATACACACTGAAGCTCTCTCCAACCTGAGTTGCGTTGCCGCTTTGGAGAGAGCAGGCCCGGACTCCCAGTCTGTCTAAGAGGGCAAATTCACGGCACTCAGGCGAATCCTGAAGCTGCTCTCATACATGAAAGCAGCTTCAGGATTAGCTTCAGGGCAGTCTGGGAGCCTGTGCCTGCAGGGAAGAGAAGCAGAAGAGTGCGATGCTGGATGGGGACAGGTAAGTCTTTCCCTGACCCCTGACACGAGTCACTCCTGAACCGTATGTGTACTGAATAAAAGAATATTGAAATTCTACCTTTGCAAAATCAGCTGTCCTGTTAAAGACTTCTATAAAAAAAAAAAAAAAAAAAAAAAAAAGTATCATGAACTATCCTTGTTCCTTTTTATCAGGACTCTCACAAAGGAGTACATTTGGGGCAGTTTGCCCCAGCATGACTGTATACCACAAATGCAGACATTGACTGCTTTTGTAATATATTTATGACGAGGCAGGTAATTTCCCACCTCACTAGGTTGGCACTATGATGCGGGCGCTGCCTCCATATTTTTTCTTCACAAATTGTTTCTATTTTGAATGAGGCGCTCGTGCTGCCAGAAAACCAGTAGGGCCCGCATGAAGTAAGAGGGTCGTGTTGTGTGGGACAGGCCCATTTTAACGCAAAAAAAACGCTATGTCCGGATGTTTTGTCCCATTTTTGCGGACAGCAGTTGTAAAAGATGATAATTATCGGATTCGATAAATTGCGAACACGTCAGTGTTGGATTTTACCGATAATTATAAGGAAATCAATTGTAAGCAAACCGGACCCACGTGTTGTAATATTCATACTGGAAGCTACAGTCCGTGTCAATGATATGTTTTTCACAACTCCTTCGCTGACCACATGGTGGCGGCATTCCACCATATTTATAAGGTGGGAATTGCTGGATAGAATTTCACTAGTGACAAAAAGCGAGTGCCTGATCTATTTTGATTAATATAAACACTACTTTTCTGTACTTTTTGAATACTTTATTTTTACCTGCTCTCCAGTAAGCTGGCACAATGGAAATGCCATTAACCAGCGCTGTCCAGTCCAATGTTTGTGTACTATTGCATTCCAACGGGATAACCACATTATACAAGAAACTACAATGAATGCCCGTTAAGAACTATCGGCTAGATTCATCAAGCTTAATTGCGCTCGCAAAGGGCCAGATTCTGAGAATCTGGCCCTTTGCGAGTGCAATTTTTGCATTTGGGATTCATCATCCCAAATGCAAAATTCGCTAATAAAGAATTTGCACATTTGCGAGGAATTGCATTTAAGGAATCTCTATTTGAGATTCCTTAAATGCAATTCATGAACCATTTTAAAATTGCGAAATCGCAATTTTGGGCCGCAATTTACTGTGATGTCAAACCTCGTGGTAAATAGCGAAAACTTAGAAAAATGCATTTAAATGCATTTTTCTAAGTTGCATGTTACACACACACATGTCCTTTGGACATGTGTGTGCGCAACACCAATGTAGATTACATTTCAGGGGTGCTACAGGGTGTCCTTTGGACACCCCTGGCACCCTTGAAATCGCATCCTTATTTGCGATCAGCAAATTGCTAATCGCAAATAAGGAATAACTCCCCATTCATTCCTATGGGCCAAATTGCTAATCGTAAATAAGGAATAACTCCCCATTCATTGCTATGGGCCTAAAGGCCTTTAGGCCCATAGGCCTAACATTACGAATCACATTGTGCAGATGAGGTTTAGGCGTGTTCAGGGAGATAGAGGAGGTCTGGCCTTTGTTCAAGAGTGCAGTGGACATGATTCACTTC
This sequence comes from Lissotriton vulgaris, assembly GCF_964263255.1. Lineage (NCBI taxonomy): Eukaryota > Metazoa > Chordata > Amphibia > Caudata > Salamandridae > Lissotriton > Lissotriton vulgaris. The sequence continues at coordinate 1,123,366,052 of NC_141694.1, forward strand.
ATTGGTAGGCCGGTACATGTATTATCACCTCTGTACTCTTCAACAAGCCTAAATTTCATCTGCAAAAACAACAAGTGATGGACTAAATGTGGATCAATGTCACACACTCCCCCAGTCAAAAGATCTGGGCCCAAATCCATCGTTTTTTTGCACTCCACACCACCCTGGGTTAGACAATGGCGATATGCAAATCAGCTCTGACCCTGTTGCCCCATGGGAACAGTCCAGTCCGAACTACAAAAGCCATGTCCTTCCCAGAACGGAATCAAGCATCCGAGGAACGGACCGGTTTCGAGGTAACACCTCTCATCAGCCCGGCTAGCTTGACTCCAAGTGGTGTGGAGTGCCTGGGACCCACGTCTGGGCATCCCCAGCGCACTTAGGGCGGCAATTGCAAAAACAACAAGTGATGGACTGAATGTGGATCAATGTCACACACTCCCCCAGTCAAAAGATCTGGGCCCAAATCCATCGTTTTTTTGCACTCCACACCACCCTGGGTTAGACAATGGCGATATGCAAATCAGCTCTGACCCTGTTGCCCCATGGGAACAGTCCAGTCCGAACTACAAAAGCCATGTCCTTCCCAGAGCGGAATCAAGCATCCGAGGACCGGACCGGTTTCGAGGTAACACCTCTCATCAGCCCGGCTAGCTTGACTCCAAGTGGTGTGGAGTGCCTGGGACCCACGTCTGGGCATCCCCAGCGCACTTAGGGCGGCAATTGCAAAAACAACAAGTGATGGACTGAATGTGGATCAATGTCACACACTCCCCCAGTCAAAAGATCTGGGCCCAAATCCATCTTTTTTTGCACTCCACACCACCCTGGGTTAGACAATGGCGATATGCAAATCAGCTCTGACCCTGTTGCCCCATGGGAACAGTCCAGTCCGAACTACAAAAGCCATGTCCTTCCCAGAACGGAATCAAGCATCCGAGGACCGGACCAGTTTCGAGGTAACACCTCTCATCAGCCCGGCTAGCTTGACTCCAAGTGGTGTGGAGTGCCTGGGACCCACGTCTGGGCATCCCCAGCGCACTTAGGGCGGCAATTGCAAAAACAACAAGTGATGGACTGAATGTGGATCAATGTCACATACTCCCCCAGTCAAAAGATCTGGGCCCAAATCCATCGTTTTTTTGCACTCCACACCACCCTGGGTTAGACAATGGCGATATGCAAATCAGCTCTGACCCTGTTGCCCCATGGGAACAGTCCAGTCCGAACTACAAAAGCCATGTCCTTCCCAGAACGGAATCAAGCATCCGAGGACCGGACCGGTTTCGAGGTAACACCTCTCATCAGCCCGGCTAGCTTGACTCCAAGTGGTGTGGAGTGCCTGGGACCCACGTCTGGGCATCCCCAGCGCACTTAGGGCGGCAATTTAAATTTCATCTGCAACCCTGAGTAGGCCTCACCTCAAACAAACTTCTAGATAGTCCACACCTTATCGTCATCCTGAATCAATCATTTAAAGTGTTAGGGGCAGATTTATGATGGCTGTGTGCCTATTTTGTGCTGCTGTTGCGTCACTTTTATAATGCAGGAGAGATTTTCAAGATGCACCATGTTGCAAGATAGCAGCCGCTGGTCGTGGAGGGAGTTACGGTGGGGCAGGGAGGCGGGGAGGGACAGGGTGGAGGGACCTAAACACTGGCATATGGATTATTGCAGGTAAGTACACAATTTAATGTGCGTCAATTTTCATGTGGGCTTTTTGTTGCAGGGTGGGCAGTCATTTGCATGAAAACCCTGTAAAACTATCACAGTAAAATTAAGAAGATTTCACTGAATCATCTTTATGGCATTGCTGAATCAAATCCTTACTGTTATTGATTTACTGTTTGGTAATAGTGGTTAATAACATTTTTTATTATATTTTACCACAGATTCAACTGCAGATTATTTAGAAATTAGACAATGCCGTCTAAGGATAGAATCCGAAAGGCTACGAATCGTCAAAGACAGCAGATTACTAAATGCTTGCAGCAGTCCTCTACATTAAAATCTCGTCAGCGCACGAAGAAAGCTCCGGGTAAGAGAACGAAATTATTCCTTAGAAACATTTGTAGAAACAAAAGTATAACTATAGAACAAGTTTTAGTCCTGAAAAAGAGAGCCAATTTAAATGGAAAGGAAAGGCCCGTCAAAAAAGTTTCTGCTAGAGCAGGAGATAACTCTGTGCATGGCAGTAGAAGGGAAAATACATTCAGGGACATTCGTAGGCGAATGTTCCGCAACAGGGTAATTGTCAATTTGCTAAAACAATTTAAGAAAGGCCAACAGAAAGTGGCATTTTTTTATTTTTTTTGTAAATACTCATTTGCCGACTCGCCACCCAGTTCACTAACTGTTCCACCTGCTGGGTTTTTTGTATCTCATATGCTAGTATATCGAGGAAGAGATATCAGGCTCACCTCTACCGAGTCCGGCCAGCGTATTATCCAAGCCCTTATAGCCATTTGACCCGTCCGGTGTGCCCGTCTAATCCTCGTTCCTGGAACCTGAGTGTCAGCCCAAATACTATAGGTATAGAGATAGGCGTGGGGCTTAATCATGGGATTGATGTTGTTTTGTTCGATAAACGATTCATAACAATTCAAAATTTCCCCATATGGAAATCACCCAAAATGTATAAGAAACGGTGCCCAAAATGTTACGTTTTTTTTTTTGCTGGTGTGATTCAACATATCTAATTTAGCTGTATATCTCATTGACTTTATCCAGTCGAAAACATTTGGAGAGAGGGGGGAGACCCACAACTTACAAAGGTCTCTACGTGCCAGTAGTATAGCATAAAAAATCAATTTCACATTGTCATTGATTCTATTTTCCTCTAGGTCATTCCTTCCAGTAATTATAAGTTCGGGGCTTACCTCTATTTGTAGGTTCAGAGCTTGAGATAGACAGTTACTCACATCTTGCCAAAAGCTTCTTATTTCCGAGCAAAAGACAAACATATGGAGGTCATCGGCATTGGGGGTCTTACATTTTGCGCACTCCACCACTCCACTTGATTTAAGTTTCGTCAATCTACGCGGAGTCCAGTAGGCCCTGTGGATTGTGAACAGAAGGTTTCTTCTTAAATTCGTGGGTTTAACCACTCTGTATAATATAGCCATAGATACTTGCCATCTTTGGCAAGCTTTCCTTCCACAGGACCTCCGGAAGTGAGAAGGGGCCATCTTCCATCTCCAACATTGACCAATACCACAAGGCCACCTCCTTCTTAAAAGACCCCTCCATCGCCAATTTTGCCTCAAAGTCATTCTGTATCCCAATTCGAATGTCAGCGCTCTTCGCCCAGCTCTGAATCTGTAGGTATTTATACCTTGAAAGAACTTGCCCCCACCTTTGTTGGCATTCACTCCATGCCAACAAGTTGCCCTCCTGAAACAAGTCATTCCATCTCCGAACTGAACCCTCTCTCTTCAATGAAATTGCCAATAAGTCCTTTGTCCAAGGCGGAGAACCTGGAGAGTCCCAAATTGGAGCCATACAACTCAAATAAGGTATCTTTAGGAATTTCCTAATCTTATACCACATCTCCGCCAAATCATATAGAACTTTCAGCCTAATCTTTTTTAAAAACTTAGGATCTGAGAACTTATGCAAAAAACCAAAATCTATATAACCACCATTCTTTAACATCACACCAAATAAATCCCCTATTGGTGACTGAAAGCGGGTACCCAATAGCATCCTACAATTTTTCAACCCAAAAGCCCATGCATAAATTTGCTAGTCCGGGGCAGCCAATCCTCCTTTACAAAGCCTCCTTCTTATTTTTTTCCACGAAAGTCGTGACCCCTTTGATGCCCAAATAAAAGAAGCTATCTCACTCTGGAGCTTGGCTAACCACTCCTTTCGAAACCCAAGCGGAATAACCTCAAACAAAAAAGTTACCTTTGGCAGGATCATCATCTTCACTAAATTTGTTCTGCCATATAACGACAAAGGTAGATTCATCCATCCTTTAAGCATGGCTGAGACTTCTTGTTTGACTCTAAAGAAATTTGTTTTAGCCAAATCCGCAATGTTATGAGTAACCCTTACCCCCAGGTATCTCATATCCGTCTTAATGTCCAACCCCTCTGTGGGTAAGTTCCAAGTCATGATCTCAGTTTTTTCTTGGTTGAACTTATAACCAGAGACAGTTCCAAAATCCTTAGTAATATCTATCAGTGCATCCAAAGAGCCATGCAAATTTGAAGAGAAAATAACAATGTCATCTGCATAGAGGCCTATTTTTTTTTACCAATTTGCCACCCCAAAAGGTAGAATCCTGTTTGAGCTCCTTATTCTGCAAGCCAGTGGTTCTATATATAAGTTGAACAATAATGGTGACAGAGGACACCCTTGTCTCGTACCGCACATAATTTGCACGGGTGGAGTTAATAATCCATTAACCAAAACCCTGGATGTCGGGAAATCATAGAGCGAAAAGATAGAGTCAGTAAACCTCTTTCCTAAGTTAAGATGTTGTAAAAGAGTTTTTAAGAAAACAAAATTAACTCGATCAAAGGCCTTGGCGGCATCTAAAGCGATTACCGCCAAGGGAAGATCGTTTGTAACTGCCATATCTATACTGCCAATAAGAGCAAAAGTTAGTTCTTTTAAATAACGACCCCTAATAAAGCCTTTTTGATCTTGGTCTATCAACTTAGGAATTACTAGACTTAACCTATCTGCCAGAATCTTTGTAAAAAACTTATAATCACAATTAAGCAGTGATATAGGTCTATACGAATCTAGTGATCTAGGGGATTTACCAGGTTTAAGTAGCAAAGTAATAATAGCCTCATTCCATGTACACGGTTTAGCTGCTCCACCCATAAAAATTTGATTAAATAAGTTGCACAATACCGGAGCCAATTCTTCTACTAAAATCTTATAGACTTCAGAAGGGAGGCCGTCTGGTCCTGATGCCTTCCCCCTTTTACTCTCCTTAATAACCTTAACCACCTCTTCCACCGTTATGTCATTATTTAGCACCACCTTCAAATCCTCAGCGAGGGGGTCCATCTCCAGCAGCCATCCCTCTATCTCTTCTAGCCCCGGGTGTAAATCCTCCCTATATATATCTTCAAAAAAGGTGTGGAAGGCTTCTGCTATCCCTTTACTCTCAGTTATCAGAGACCCCGTGGCTGAAGTCTTAACCCCCTTAATTTGATTCCGGAGCAAATCCTTTTTGGCTTTCCAAGCTAGCAATTTGCTGCACCCTTCACCATAAGAGAAATGTGCTAGCTGACTTGCCTCCCATTTTTCCTTAACTCTTTGTGACAATATAGTTGTTAGTTCTAGCTTTAACTCAAACAGCTTATTCTTTACCTCCTCCTCACCCAGTGTCCCCCCCCTGAACCTACACCTGCCTCCTCCCATGTGCGGATTTCCATCTCCAAATCTAAAACTTTCCTCCGATATAATCTTCTTTTCTTGGCGCCCTGTGCTCCCAACCTCCCTCTCAAAAAAGCCTTACAGGTGTCCCAAACGACTTCCGCTTTAGCCGAACCCTCATTAACCTCAAAAAATGCTTGAATCTCACTCCTCAAGATACCTACATATTCCATATCTAAGAGGACTGTACGATCCATCCTCCAAGTTGAAGTCGAACCCTCTGCTCCTAGTATTAACTTCAAGGCCACAGCCGAATGGTCAGAAAGATGCGCCCCCAGGTGCTCCACATCCACCACCTCATCCTTTAATCTTACATCAATCAAGAAATAGTCTATACGAGACTTATGGTTATATTTCTTGTTGTGAAAGGTGTACCCTACCTTCTGCCCTGCTTTTATTCTCCAGATATCACACAGACCCTGCTGGGCATTAAGTAGTTTTATCCTGGCTGCCATCTTGCTATTTACTACTGCCCTGCTATTATTTGACCGGTCTAGTTTATGATCTAACACAACATTGAAGTCTCCCGCCATAATTACTTTACCAGAGAAATCCAGCAGTTCTGCAGCTAACTCATCCAGGGGTGTTTCATCATCTACATTTGGCCCATAGTAACCAACCACTACTAGCTGTTCCCCGGCTACCCTCAATTTCACAATTGCCCATCTTCCACTCTTATCCGCCACTTTATCTTCCATAGAAATATTAAATCCCTTTCTAACCAGTATTGCAACACCTTTAGTCACTATCTCTTGAGGGGTATAAAAAGCATTGGCAATCCACCGCTGAGAGGAAAAAATCTCTTTACTCTCACTTGCAGATAGGTGCGTCTCCTGTAAAATTATCACCTGTGCTGGGGAGTCTTCAAGATATTTCAAAATCAGCTGCCTCCTAGACTTCACTCGCAAGCCATTAACGTTCCATGTAAGGAACCTTAGCTCCACGGGCTTAACCGCACTCATCCCTTCTATCACATCTTTTCCTTAGACTGGTGGCCAGAGTGCTCCTGAGGATATTTTTTCGTTTTTCTCCCATCCCGCCCTCTCCCCCCTCTCCCAACCCCCACCCCCAACCCCCAACCCCCCCTCCCTCCCTCAACCAAAGGCTAACCCCTCCCCTGGAAAAACCCAACCAAGACATCCGTGGCCAATAGGCCTATTGGATGCCCTTGAGTGGCGGTGCTTCAACACCAATTATATTTTTAGTTAAACATTAGTACTGAGCTTACTATTCTCCTTGGCACAGCTCCAAAAACTTATCCACCTCCTCAGTACTCCGAAATGTAAACATTTTATTCTGCCACATAACTTTCAGGAAAGCTGGAAACTTCAATTGAACTGTAGCCCCTAATGCTCTCAGCGGTTCCATACGTTTTCCCAGCTCCCATTGTCTGTTTGCTGTAGCAGGAGATAGGTCTGATCTGATATCTACAGAGATTCCATCTATCGTTATACTCTTCCATTTTAGAGCCAATGCTAAGATCTTTTCCTTCAAGTTGTAAGTCAAAACATTTACCAAGATCTTCCTAGGTTTGGAGCGGTTCGGGTTCAACCTGAAGGGATCTCGGTGAATCCTCTGTATGTCTTTAAGTAGAATTTCTTCTGACTCTTCCAGCTCTAACTCTGTTTTTAACAGGTGTACTATATATGTCTTGATATCCGTCCCTTCCTTTCCTTCGGGTAGTTTTAAAATTTTCAGATTATTTCTCCTCTGCATATTTTCTAACCTTTCGACCCTTTCTTCTAACTCGCACTCTCTAGACTTAATTGCAACAATCTCTTTATGATTATCAAAGACCCTCTCCCGCATCACTTTCACTTCTGACTCCAGGACTTCTGTGCGGGCACTCAGAATATCAAACTTAGTCTCTAGCTGGCTGCAAGAGGCTCTAATACTCTCTTAATTTTTCTTTGAATCTTCAAAGCTTCTATTAGACGCCTCAAACCCCTCATGAATATCCTTCTCCAGTTTCCTGAGAAGCGCCTCTACCGAGAGATCCGAAGTATCTATTTCAGGATCCACATGCCTCTTTTCTGAATCTGTGTGGTTTAAGTCAACACCTCCTCCCGCTGCCTCACCTGTCTCGCCCCGTGAGCTTACTCCGACAGTTAATCCCACACTTAACTGCGGTGAGGTATCAATTCTATCCGCTGCTGAAACAACGCTTGACTGTATTGACTTATCCTGATTGTCCGTGTCAGCTACTTGCACCAGCCCTCCTTCATCCGCCATAGTGAAGACCTGAAATCTATTGGGAGTTGTGTGTCGTGACCAATCTAGAGCTGCAATATTCTCTACATTTTTTACTAAACTAAAATCCTCTTCTGGATCTGGTTGGGATTTTTGTTGATTATTTTGAGTGTCTTGCAGTTTTAGGACCAACATTTTTGGAATAGGTTTAAAGAAGGTAGTGAGGGAAGGAGTTGTTACTAACTGATAATTAAGCCTCTTTTTCCAACTTCTTTTTTTAACTGGCTCCACCCAATTCTCCTCTCCCTTGTCAACCACCTTCTGCGAATTCTTCAGCTTATCCAAGTAACCCCCAACCCTGCTTTCTTAATGCTTCTTAACGGGTACCGGGAGGGCTCTACACTGCTTATTGCTTTATTCTTCCCTTTTCCTGCTTTCTGTTCCACCTCGAACTCCTTTTCAGCCGCCTCCGACTTGCCTACCAACTTCCCAGTGTCAACTAACTTAAGTGACAGTCCTTCCAAGGATTCCACACCTTTTCCTCTCCCACCAACTCCTCTCGGAGAAGACCTGGCCACGGCTCGGCGACCTCTATTCAGCTCTATTGCTGCTCTTCTCCAAGTAGCAGACCGTGTAGATATTACAGGGCGCTGTACGCTTTCATCTTCATCCAGCCCCTCCCAAAGATGTGCAGTTCTCTCAGCCTCCGCCATGCGACACTGGGGAGAGAGTCCGAACCACGGAAGTACCGGTTCACAGTGGTGATAGCAAAAAATAATATAGGATATGCCAGATTATCTAAGATTCAGCTCTCTAAAAACCATACCTCATCCCAATGCTTCCAATATCAAGCCGCTACAGATAGCTTCTCCTCTCTTTCCAAGCCTCCTTTATAGGGGCAATTTTACAGAGGCTGTTTTACCAACCCACGGCCGCCATCTGCCAGTCACATCCAACACACACAGCCTGCACAGCCTGCAGGGCGACGGACCGTGCCAAGCAATTCTCAAGAGTTCTCAAGAGTTTACAGCTCCTCCTCCTCCAGACCTTCCGCGATGACTACCGGAGCTCGGCAGCAACAAACAACAAACAAGCACGATAACACGATTGCCGAGCTGAGCTGAGCAAAAGCTTAACCCCCAATAAGAAAAGAAACCGCTGCTGCCCAAACGCTTGACAAGCGCTTGACAGGCTATGCGCGACCCTGACTGTCAGCAAATGTCCGTTCCGCTTCCTCTTACCCGCTGCCTCCTAGCGGGAGCAGTGTCAGGCAGCCAAACGAGACAGAATATCGGAGCCGCCGCCGAGCCTCAGCAGAGCCACGGAGCCTCGAACAGGACCGAGAAGCCACTCTGTAACACCAGGTATGAGCTTGAAACGCCCAGCACTCTCAGCAGCACCGCCACTCTCCCGACACCCGCGACCCGCTACCTAGCCGGCCGCCATGTTTTTCCCTCCCTCATTTTATAAGAAAAAGAAAAATGTAGAGAAAATTATTGATCAGGCTTTCGAAATTAAGCAAAAGTTATTTATTTTGGTAATTAATAGAATTAGGAAACTAAACAAGGTAATTTATGTTTTCAAATCAAATAGTAGATGGAAGAGAGTAGTTAATCGAAGTAATTTTTGTGAAGTTTTCTCAGGAGAATGGATGCATAGTTCAAATAGTGAGGCATTTTTTTAATGAGGAGAGTTATTTTCAGGACAATGATTTGGTGCATGCAGTTGACAGCAGTGGTCGAGCATATGAGGTAAAAGATGGTCGTCCGGTTGAAAAAGAAAAACTTGTGTCTGCAGATGCAGAAGATGTGTTAAGTGATGAGGTTTTTAGGGAGACGTCCTAAGGGACCAGTGTACACCTGGAAGTGTAGTTCTATTTGCAGTGTGCGACAGGATTCCATCAATTTGCTTTGTGATTTTGTACGGACATTTAATAAGAAAAGTTTAAAACAAAAAATAAAGTTGTTGCAAGAATTAGATCCTTGCAGAGTGAGACAAGTGACAGGTTTGCATGGTCATTCACTGGCTTGTCTTTCCAGGAGAGTATGCCAGAGTGTTTTTCATCATTTCAGGATGCTAGCAGTGCATCATAATAAAGTGAGGAAATTAGTTAGAATGTTGTATTATGCTAAGAGTCCAGCAGTTATGCTTAAACAATTAAGCAGTGCTCTTTTGCATGGTTCTGAAGTAGATGTGAAGAATATTTGTCAAGAAATTGAGTTCTGTTACTTTGCTGGTAAAGAGAACAATGTTGAAATTGACCCACTAGAAGAAGGTAATGTGGAAGAGAGTGTACAGATTTTCAGTACACATAAGTTTCACAAGGAAATTTCAACGTTTATGGTGAAATCAAGTGAGAGGCCTAATTTCACTTGTGTGTGTTGCCGACGGACTTATTATAAGAATCAGACTAAGTTAGTGGATTTATATGCAAAAAGTGATATGGAAAACAATAGTGAATGGAAGGATTTTGCCACATACTTGATGGTAGAAAATTGTTTTGATTTGGGAGCGTACCAACGTATGTGTACTTATTGTTATAACAAATTAAACCAAAACCAGATGCCTGCTAGAGCGGTTTATAAAAATCTGGAATTGGTTGACATTCCTTCTGAATTGAAGGATTTAAATACTTATGAATCTATTTTGATTCAAAGTGTCCATCCCTTCCAGGCTATTGTACGAATGGAGCCAAAGACAGGGAAATTGCCTCCATCAGATTTACAGAGAGGATTAAAGGGAAGAGTTGTTTATTTGCCTTTAGATTTGAAGAAAAACATTAATACAAATGGAGTAGAGAAAGTGGAAGAGGAACCTCTGGTTATCCTAGTTAATGGTGTTCCGACAAAGAGTAAGAAAATCTGGCAAGATTTAGTGGATGTTAGGAAAGTCAAAAAGGCAACATTGTATTTGATAAAAAACAATGAGTACTACAAGAATGTATGTGTTGCAGATGAGGAAGTAAGTGAAGAAGAGGACAGCGATTTGTGTGCTGGACAAATTGAGAAAGTAGAAGCCTCTAAAAATGAAGAAATATATGAACATTATAGTGTTCATCCTTTGCATTCCAAGGAAGTCATGGGGAATGCTATTGAGTTGTTTCAAATGAAACAAGCCAAAGGGAGTCCCATTAGTGTTTGGGAGGAAAGTTTGGATGCTCGATGTTTCCCACAGTTATTTCCCACAGGTCGAGGAGGACGATATGATGAGCGATCTGTTCAAATTCCTGCTTCAGAATACCGGACTTTACGATTGTATACAGAAGATTCTAGGTTTCGTCAATGCATTCCCTATTTGTTTCATCTACTGTTTGAAAGTGATCTCTCTGGATTGTCTTATCCAGTGAACCACATCTTGAAAAGTGGTGTACAACTGCGAAATATCTCGGCAAGGGACTTTATGGATAAAGACAATGTGCAAGACAGTATTTTGGATTCTCACCTGATTAATCTCATGGCTTGTTAGCGTGGTACTAATGAGTATTGGTACCGCCGTCATGGTGACTTAAAATGTATGCTGAGGAACATAGGAACTCCCACATGGTTCCTCACTCTCAGCTGTGCTGAGTATGGCTGGGAAGACTTACTTGAATTTCTACGAGAGGCAAATGGAAACATTGAAAATATCGAATTCAAGACACCCGGAGAACTGTGCTCTTTGGATCCAGTGAATGTATGCAGATACTTCAATCATAGATTTGAAGCTATGATGTCTTTCATCACGAACAAGAAAAATCCACCTCTTGGAGAGGTGTTGGATTTCTTCTGGAGAAAGAAGTATCAAGCAAGAGGTGCTCCTCATACACATATGCTGCTATGGATCAAAGATGCACCCAAATTTGGAACAGATCCGGATGACTTAGTGATGAGTTTCATAGAACAGTATGCTACATGTGCTGTTCCAAAGACAAACGAAGATAAAAGTCTAAGAGAACAAGTTTTACGGTTTCAAAGCCATCGTTGTGGAAAGTACTGTCGTCGTAAATTCGGAAACAAGGACAAGTACTACACCAAATGTCGTTTTGCATTTCCACGGTCGGTGATATCTAAAGGAAGAGTGAACAATTTGATGTCTTCGCTGCGACATAATGTGACGAGGAAATCACCCAAAAACACATACAATTTGAAAAGAAACGAAGAGTCCAAGTACATTAACGACTACAACCCAGTGATTTTGTCCATGAGGAATGCTAACATGGATATACAGTTTGTGGCTGACAACTGTATGGCTGTGGCTCGGTATGTGACGTCTTACATCACCAAAAAAGAAAAGACAGAACTGAAGGATATGTGGGAGGATATTTCCCATGAAAAGAGCCTCAGTAAGAAGTTGTACAGTTTCAGTCTGAAGATGTTGTCGCATCGAGAAATCAGAGCTTACGAATGTTCTGACCGGTTATCTTCAGCAAGTCTCTATGCCAAATCTAGGAGTATCATTTGGGCGAGTCTTGGTCTTGCTGCAATGCGTAATCGAGTTCTGAAACCTGTACCGGAAATTGAGTATTTGGCGGAGAAGGAGCCAAGCAGTACAGATATTTTGAAGACCAACATGTTGGATACATATTATCCAAATAGAAGCAGTCACCTGGAGAATGTTTGTCTGTATGATGTTCTACAAAATTACATTTTCAAGAGGAACATCAAAGAAGATATTGATAAAGGAGTGTATGCGGTAATTGGAAGTGAGGGATGTCTGGTCAAGCAAAGAAAATGTAATTTGGAAAATCATCGAAAATTGAATTGCGAATCTCCAGAAAGAGAAGAGTTTTTCTATTTAGCTCTTTTGCAACTTTTCAAGCCTTGGCGTGCAGAAGAGGAACTGCTTGGAGATTTCCTCTGTTACGAAGACTCTTTTAATGCAGCCAAGGAGTCCATAGAATGTCCTGTTTTTCCAAAATATCTAGAAATGTTGAATGCAGAAATCGAGCAGGAAGCAACAATTGCAGCTGAGATTGCTAGAGACAGTTCCCAGGACAGTCAGAGTTCTGTTTCATTGAGTCAGGATCCACTAGGAGAACCAGTTATCGAAAATGAAGCTGCCACTGCTATGATTGAAGTGGAAAGAGCCATGACACATGCTCAGAAGGATGCGGTTAACTTAGAAGATTTGGAAAGACAACTCAACGTTGAGCAGAGGAAAATATATGACGAAGTTACCAACCAAATTGATCATGGATTAAGTCATGAGAAGAAAGAGTGCTCATGTACGTCGTTGAAGCCTGTCCGACTGTACGTGAGTGGAGAAGCAGGAACTGGAAAAAGTTTCCTCATTAAAGCAATTTCATGTTATCTGCAGAAAAGGACTGAGTCATCGCTGTCTTGTGTTGTCACCGCTCCAACTGGACTGGCAGCACATAACATTAAAGGGATTACTTTGCATCGGCTACTGATGCTGCCAGTGGAGCATGATAACAAATTACAATACCACAAGTTATCTGGGGATGCTTGTTGTGAAGTATCTAGAGTCCTGAAGAAGATGAAACTTCTTATCATTGACGAAGTAAGCATGGTTTCCAATGTCATGCTTGCCTTTGTGCATTTGAGAATGCAGGAAGTTCTTAAAACAGAGTATGATGTGTTATTCGGTGGCAAACACATCATTGTTTTCGGTGATCTTCTGCAGCTGACACCAGTGAAAGGACAACCAGTGTTTAAACTGCTTACGCATGAAGATACCAGGAAGTGCTTAGGGAGCATTGGCAACGTTAACATATGGTTAAACTTCAATTATGCTGAGCTGCGTGAAAATATGCGTCAGGCGAAGGACGAAGAGTACAAGAATATTCTACAAGATGTTAGAATCGGGAAAGTGACTGAGCGTGGGAAAGAAGCTTTACATGCACGATTACTGTCAAATTTGTATCCAGAAGAAGACGTTCTGCCAGAGGATATTTTTCAGAAAATTACTGAGAAAAAATCTGGAATATGTTTGATGCCAACTCTTGCAGAATGTTCCATCTTCAACAACAAAATGTTGAATTTAGAAAACCAAGAGATTGTGAAACAGGAAGCTATTGACAGAATAGAGCATTTGGGAGCAAGAATTATTTTGTCTGAGAATTTGAAATCTAAATTGGATTCATTAGAGAAGACTATATCTAAAACTGCAGGTTTTGAAAAGACTCTGAATGTGTGCTTAAATTGCTGTATCATTTTGAGAAGGAATTTACATGTTGAAAGAGGTTTGGTAAATGGATCAATGGGTAATGTTGTTGATTTTGAGAAATACAGAAGTAGAGATGGAATTGAATTTTTAAAAATTAGATTTGATGGTATTGAGGAAGTACAGCTAATTGGTCGTTGCACAGCTAGGTTTTTGCTTGTAAAAGACTTATATGTTCGCCGTAAGCAGTTTCCTGTTTGCTTGGCATATGCGGTGACAATTCATAAATCGCAAGGTTTAAGTGTAGACACTGCTTTAGTGAATATTGGCAGTTCTGTGTTCAAAGAGGGTATGCTTTATGTAGCATTGTCACGAGTCAGAACTTTATCAGGATTGTACTTGATTGACTGTGATGTCACAAACATTTGTGCAGATCTAGATTGTGTTAAGGAATACAATAGGTTAAGAAGAGAGTATGCGCCACATTTGCCTCAATATCCTTTGTTTGAGAAACGTGTGGTAGGCCGGAAACGAAGAAATATCAGTAATAGTAGGGAGGTTGTAGCAAAAAGACCAAATGTCGATAAACCGAAAATTGTAAGCAGAAATAAAATTAATTCTGTTGAAGATGTTGTTGGTTTTCAATTTGAAAATAGTTCTGGTGTCAACTGCTATGCTAATGTAGTGGTTAATGTTCTCTTTTCGCTAGAGACTTTAAAAGAACAGATTGTGATCAATTCGGAACAAAGTTTATGCTGTTTGTTGAATTCTGTGTTAGAGAAATGTAGCGCTGATAGAACAAGAGTAGAAAGTGTGTCTGAAATTCGTTATCTGTTAGACGAATCTTCAGGTCAAACACAATTCTCTCAAAATATTCAGCAGGATTGTCAGGAGTTTTTAATGTATATGCTTGATGTATTGCAAGATGAAGGTGTAGATGTAGATTATTTGTTTGGCCTTTCTTATCAATGGGAGCATGATTGCGAAAACTGTAGGCTATCAAGTACTACTAGTGTAGACTCAGAAAGATTTATATATTTAACTTTGCCTGACAGTAAATCAGTATCCTTCAATAAGCTAGTAAAGGCAGCCGATCAAAACATGGAGTGTAGCCAATGTAAGTCTGCAATGCTGTCCACGTTAATTATACTAGGCATGGGCGGATTTTGCGGATTGGCAATCCGCAAATTTGCGGATTTGCGAATTTGCGGATTGCGAAAATCCGCAAAATCCACGAATTCTCGCGGATTTTTTTATTTTTTTGTGTTCGCACGGGTTTCTGCAAGTTCGCGAGGGTTTTGTACAATTTCGCAAATTGCGAAATTGTACAAAACCCTCGCGAACTTGCAGAAACCCGTGCAAACATGCCAGTAACCCGATTCAAGGCCCCATTCTCCCGTTTTTTTTTTAAAATCTCCCGCTTTGCTCTTCTGAAATGTTTTTGCGGATTTTTTTATTTTTTTTGTGTTCGCACGGGTTTCTGCAAGTTCGCGAGGGTTTTGTACAATTTCGCAAATTGCGAAATTGTACAAAACCCTCGCGAACTTGCAGAAACCCGTGCAAACATGCCAGTAACCCGATTCAAGGCCCCATTCTCCCGATTTTTTTTTAAAATCTCCCACTTTGCTCTTCTGAAATGTTGGCATGTATGATGTAACTATTTTACAATGGCGCCAGCAAGCTGCCAGCGCCGTTGTAAAATAGTTACAAAGTTAGCTTGCACAGGAAGCACTTAGATAAAATAAAGCAGCACCTGCTTCGTTTTATCTAGTGGTTCCTGTGCAAGCTAACTTTGTAACTATTTTACAACGGCGCTGGCAGCTTGCTGGCGCCATTGTAAAATAGTTACATGAGTGGGGGTTCAACTTTTGAACCCGTTACGTCCGCGGATTTTTTTTTGCGGATTTTGCGGGAAATCCGCAAAATTCGCGGATTGCGGATTTCCCAAAAATCCGCAAAATCCGCGGGCGTAACGGATTTCCCGCTCATGCCTAAATTATACGAAGTTATGGCCAGTATGTCATTTTAATGTTCCAACGATGTAGGCCTGATGGAACTAAATTGACAACTTTAATTAATAATTTTGTGGCTTCGCAGTTGTCCATATCAGGAAGGACTTTTGTAACTACAGCAATTATATATCATGACGGTCCTTCAACTACTTCAGGACATTACACAGCTTATTTAAAATCTGGAAACGGCTGGTCATTCTGCAATGATTCTGTTTTAACTTTTAAAAAAAGATTGCCTTTCCACCTTCAAAATTCTTACCTGTGTTCTTACAACCAAAATTTTAGGAAAGGAATCTTGGGATTTGTTCTGAGGAATTTCAAGAGGTTCTAATGGCTCCTAATCTACATGGCCTTGTGGATAAGTGTAGTACAGAGCGAAAACTGTTTGTGTTTATAAGCTAATTCAATCAGCAGATCAAAACAAGGAGTAGAGGAAATGTAAGTCTGCAATGCTGTCCATATTATTTATGGAAACTTATGGGTGAAATGTCATTTTACAATTTCAACTACATAAACTGGATGAAAAAAAGTTGTTAAGTCTAATTAAAAATGTTTTGGCTACACAGTCATCGATTTCAGGAAGAACATTTGCAACTGCAGCTATTATATATTAAGATGGTCCTTTGACAACATCAGGATATTACACAGCTTATTTGAAATAAAAAAGGCTAGTCTTTCAGCAAACATTACCAATTGAGTATGAAGCAATGTTGCCTTTTGACTTGTTTTCTGAAGTGAGAATTTAGGGTAGGTAACTGGACTATAATGATTCTAGGTGTTTGCTGTAATTTAGTGTGCTGTTTTAAATTGCTTTGTATGTATCATTTTTCTTAAAATGATGGAGTTTATCTTTCAGAAAGTGGCGGGCAGAAAATAGTAACAGCACAACAGAGTATAAGCTGTTCATAGGACATCCTTTGACGTCATAGAAAGTAAGTTACTTTTGAGGAGTTCTTATTTCAGATTGATTATATTTTAAGGGTTTTTTAAACACAATCATTTTGATTGTGGTTTTTTTTCCCCGCTGTTATATGATGAATACCTTCAACTCACAGTTTTCAGTGAAATTTGATATATTCTGAGAACAGCAAAAATAAACCATTAAATATGTATAATTAATTTTGTACTTTGAATTGTGATTTATAATATGTATTCATCTTGTCTCATGCTCACTCTTTTTTACTACCTTCTATTAATTTTACATTTTTTGTTCTTTCTTACACAGATTAAAAGTATAAAAATTACAAGTGTTTAGTACTCTTTACGTTACATCTCTATCAAATTTAACTTTTATTAGTTCCACTGCTTCATTTCTTTAACCTTCAGTTTCCTGCCTTTGCTACTTCCCTCATTTCTTTTTCTATTACTTACTTATACTACTCTTTCCACTCCTTTTCTCAGTCCCTCTTTCAACAGTAACTGTGTGTTACTTCCTCTATTTGTTTTTCTTTTAACATTACTCTCTGTTTACTTACTCTTCTTTTTTTTAAAAAAAATAAAATTTTTAGTTCGCTTCCGGTTCGCGTACCGGCGCGCGAACCGGGAAGCGAAACAAAAGAAATAGAGGTTGCTAGAGTGCTAAACATTCTAGCAATTTTTCATAAAGGGAAGGTAGTTCTGAAAAGAATTTTTTTTATTATTTTTGTAATTTTATATTTTTTTAGTTTTTTTGGGGGGGAAACAAAAATGATTCATTAGAAAGGGCTCAATAGGAGCAACATAAAAAATTTATTTTCTGGGACGTTTTGTACATTGATGATGTTCAAAAGCTCTATTGATTAGAGTTACACTCCTCTCTCCACAGGAAATTAATTTGCCGCAAGTTAAACAGGTTAATTTCATTTGACCAAAGTTCTTTTGTAGATTTGGGACCGTTTCCCTTGCCTCTGATCCCGTCACTGCCACTTCATTGGTGGATGTACTGGCAGGTCGGGGGTTATCCACCAAATCACGTATTTGGGCAGCACTGTAATTTATCGGGTGCCACCTCTCCATATGGCGATGCATGGTATAATTACCATAACTGTATTTTTTTTCGGTTCCTCTGGACAGTTCATCGTGGCAGATCAGGCAGGTAACGTACCGGGCATTTACCTTTTTTTGATGTGGGGGAAATGAAAAAAATTGCCAAATAAAATTTTCTTTTATATGGGACCTCCTTGGCTGTTCTTTTAAAAACCTCCCTGTCCCTTGCTCCTCTTCCTCTTCTTCCTCCTCTTGTTGGAGGATGACCCGAGGAGGTGGTCCTCTCTTCCTTGGAGGTGGTGGTGGTGCTGGGGGTCCACCAGCTGCAGCTACTACAGATGCCATGACTGAACAAGCAGAAACAGGTCTTTCTCTCATAAAAATGAAAGTCAGAGTGAGGAAAAAAAGTGGGACTTTCATCATTTGGGAAAAAAAAATGTTCTAAACCAATGAAAAGTGTTAATTTTAAGTCATATGACCAAGCCTTCCATCATTAGGAAACAAAGTAAAATGAGCCAATGAAAAGTTTTATAAACTAGTCACATGACCTGTTATGCTTACGTTACGCGCTCCGCGCCGCGCCTCGGATCGTTTCCGGGGTGCTGCGTTTCGCGCCTTGGTTCGCGTTCCGGAGCGCTTCCGGGTGCGCTAACGCGGCGCGTCATAAGACGCATTACGCAGTAATGTGATACGTCGCGCTTATGCGACGCGTCATGATGTTGCTTTCTAACGCGGTACTTGCGCTAACGGAACGTTTACCGGTTCGCGGAACAAATTGAAGCACATTTTACAGCTTTTGATATTTGCTAATAAAAAACCATTGAAATTCACTGAAAAAACCATAGGTTATAGACCATATATAGTTAGGAATAAGCATTTACAAAACCTTGAAAATTCACTGAAAAAACCATAGGTTATAGACCATATATAGTTAGGAATTAGCATTTACAAAACCTTATTTTACTCACACAAAACCATTGAAATTCGCATATATAGTTAGTTGCACTAACTATATATCGCGCACCCGCAATCCACTGCTGATCATGTCACATATTACATCATTCATGACATGGTCAGTGACATCACTGATGACATCACTGATGACATCTCAAATGACATCACTGATGACATCACTGATGACAACATCCAGTGACTGTATGTTTCTGTAAAGTTAAAATATGTCTTACATATTGAAGAATGAGTGGATGTATAAGTATCTGGATGAAGGATTTAGTAGGTGCATGACTGACTGTATGAGTGAGTGATTAAATGTGTCTCACTGAGTGCATGGGTTAGTGACTAAACTGTCTTAATTTGTGCATCATTATGTCTGTTGTTCTGTAAACTGCTGCATGTGTTGATCAGTAGCTATATGAGTAACTATATGGGTTATTGATTGGTTGCCCAAGTATTTGTATGGGAGACTGAGTGTGTGTGTGGGTGGCTGGGAGGTGTATGACTCTGTGCATAGATGTGTGAGCAGTTGATTCACTAGATGTATGGGTTCAAAAGTGCATGTGGAAACAGCTGTATGGGCTGTTGACTGTGTGCATGAGTGTATTGGTGAGTGAATGGATATCTCAGTGCTACATGTCAAAGTAAGTACATATGTAAAAGTAAGTACATATGTAAAACACAGTACATGTGAGAGTTGACATATATAAATAACTGTGCATAAGAGCCAGTGAATGTGTGAGTGGCTGTATGGATCATTGTGAACTTGTATCAGGGATTGTATAAGAGAGTAAATATGTATTAGTATATGTTTGAATAAGTAAGGTGTGTATAACTGTATAGTTGAGGAGATGGAGGTCTGATTGATTCTTTGCATGACTGACTAGGTGTGTGAGTAACTCCATGGATGAGTGACAGTCTGTGAGTGTCTGTTTACACTGAGTGTATCTAAGGTTATATTAGAGTCTGAAGAGGTTCATCGTATTATCACATGAATGATGTCATCAGTGATGTGATCAGTAATGTCAAATGAGATGTCATCAGTGATGTCATCAGTGATGTCATTTGAGATGTCATCATTGATGTCATCAGTGATGTCACTGACCATGTCATGAATGATGTGATATGTGACATGATCAGCAGTGGATTGCGGGTGCGCGATATATAGTTAGTGCAACTAACTATATATGCGAATTTCAATGGTTTTGTGTGAGTAAAATAAGGTTTTGTAAATGCTAATTCCTAACTATATATGGTCTATAACCTATGGTTTTTTCAGTGAATTTTCAAGGTTTTGTAAATGCTAATTCCTAACTATATATGGTCTATAACCTATGTTTTTTTCAGTGAATATATATATATATATATATATTTTTTTAAAGAGAAATGTAAGAAAGGAATTTACGAGTGCAGTTTCATCGACCCTAGGGACATTACGGTAAAGCACATTTAATCAGTGAATGCGCCTTTGAATTTAACACTCACTCCACAAATCCAGAGTCACTTTGAGCTTGAGCTTAGCAGATGCAGGGCTTCGCACAAAAAGCCCCAACTACCAAAATTGCACTAAGTCCCAAAGTTTCTGACAGTGGCGTTAGGAACATCTTAAGGATTCTGGGGGCCCTGGGCCAAAAGTATTTTGAAGGTCCCTGTTCGGAACAGCTTTGAAATTATTATTCAATTTCAGGGATAGTTGTGTGTTTTCAATATTGTAACATAGCAGCAGCTCACTAATAAATATTACTGGAGATAATCTCCATGACTTTTCTGAAAAATAACGGGGCATATTACCAACAACTAGCGATAATTTTTGTCTCTAACTTGTTTAGAGACAAAACTTATCGCCGCACATCGGCGATTTTTATCGCAGATAAACCTTGCTATAAAGCAAGGTTTATCGCAAATGCGATAAAAAACGGCCGCAATGCATGAATATCGCTGAAAAGTCAGCGATATTCATGCATTATCGAGCAAATGCTCTTAGCCATGTTATCCACCTCCCATTGGATAACATGGCTAAGAACTGCTCAGGGCAGGTGTTAGCTTTTGGAGATATTCGCGCTTAGCGCGAATATCTCCAAAAGTTGGTAATAGGAGATAGCGATGTTAGGGACCGTTTCCAGTCGCTAACATCTTGGTACGCCCACTTTGCATGTCATTAGTGATATATATCACTGACATGCAAAGCGGGGCCCAAGATCGTCGCTATCTCCTATTAGCTGTCACTAACTGGTGTTAGCGACAGCTTGGTAATAGGGAGATAATTTTATCTCCGCTTTCTTGGCTTTTAAAGCCAAAAAAGCGGAGATAAACCCCCTTGATAATATGCCCCAACATCCCTAGGCAACAGTAGGTGAAGGAGATGCAAACACCTATTCCAACATATTTATACTATTACAAACTCAGTGTACATGAGATTCATATAAAAAACGTCATTTTATTGATATATTTTCATTGAACAACTTTTTTTAAAAACCTGCCCTAGGAACCATTATTAGTAGCAGGGGGTCCTTCTTTTTGACATTAGATAATCTCCATGAAATTGCTTTAACGAGGTCCAAGCAGGCAAGATGTGGTTCAAGATGTTTCATTGTAGTAAGTTACAGGCTATGTAGATCAACCCCACCTGGAGCAGCCAGCATGCTGCTCAGCCCCATCTCAACCGTCACTTCTCCTCACAGGCTCCCAACATTCCGAAGCGCATCATCACAGCAACATTCCATGCTGCACACAGCAAAAGCACACTGGCTGAGCAGGTGGTAAAAATGACATAACATTAACATTGACAGGTTCTGGACTGCTGTAGTTTGACCTCACTGCACTGTGACCATAGTTCAATGGATGGTTGTCACCTTGCAGACCTTCCCCTCGAGTAGTGTACAGAACTTCCATCCCAGATGGCCATCCTGCATTATGACTGGTTCTTCTACTGACAACCCAGGGGCTGTTGCTTGGCAGGCTAGAATGCCCTTATCTTTCAGGATCTTCCTTTTCTCCTTAGTGGCCTGTACAGTTGGCTTCCACTGAGTTCCATAGGCGATACAGCTGTGAGTGGTCTGGCAACAGGAGATCCATTGGTGCACAGTTTGTTGTGCTCTCTGGTATTACGATTTACCCTCTCCAAGTAGTAGGCCTTCACTGCTGGTGCTCTGTTCATCACTTACTCGCCAGAGCTGGCTCATCATGCTTTATACAGTGTCTTCCAGTGATTTGGACCCATCGAGGAAGTTAGGCCATTGCTTCTTCAGGAGTGCTTCTTTGCCTTTGTGAGGCTTGTGTCAGAAAGGGTCGATTCTGCAATCTCTGTGATGAACAGCACCCTTGAAACACGCCGTGCACCGACATCGTCAGAAATTTTTCTGCCTTTACATCCTTCTCAGCCATCTCTGGTCCAGGCTCTCGTCGCAGATGTTGTGAGAAATATTTGGCTCAGTTGGTGACCCTCGAGCAGTACAGTATATCAAATTGGTCATTCTTGTCACATAGACGGTCCTCAGAATCGGTTTGCAGTTTAGTATGGTCCACCTCTAGATCTAACGAATGCCTGGATAGCCGTGAGGGCACAGGACATTTGAAGGATCAAGCGAGGGACAGTGGGGATGGGGGAGGGAAAGGAAGGGGACAGCGGGGAGGGTGATCTGAAAAACACAAAGAAACATACAATGGTAAATACACTAATGCTGTTTCTCTCTCTCTACATGAAGCAAAGACCTGTAGACTTATGGTATGAACCCCTAATTCTAGAAATACCTGTAAAGCAAAATACGACTTCTGGATGTAGGCAGTAGTGTTTGTCAGTGCTGCGGACAGTAATGCCGTATCACTGCATAAATACAAAATGAACAAAACATATAGGTAAAATCCTTAAGATACATACGATAACTCTCTGCAAGTATTAAACCATAGAACGTGCCCTGGTCTAGACACCTTTGCGAATCACAGGTGTAGAGTGTAGCCCTCTACCACTCATGGAAAACCCCTGTTAACAAAGGGAGCCAAAGACATAGGGTTAGTTAGTAAACCATTAAGATGACACACACACATTACAGGCCTTTCTTTCCATTCAACATACGATTCATCCGAAGGTAGGCTTGAAGGAACGCCATTTATCAATGTAGGAATGTATGGTACCGGAGTCCCCCAATACCAGAAAGATACTCAGACTGTTTCTAATTGATTCACCAAACAGACTGATGCCTAGATCACATGAAACCTTCTATGTTCCTGATAACCTCTCAGGAGAAAACAGTGGCTAGAATAGTTATTCCTTTGGAGAGCACAAAATCATTGGGGAATAACGTGGATCTCAAAACATCCACCCCCGTTGGCCGACAATATCGACCGAAATGACACCCAACCGGCAATAATGCCGGTTTGTAGAAACGAAGTTCAGCTCAAAGGCTAAGAGACTAGACTGGTGCAGAGCACCCTTACCGCCACCAAGAAGAAACCCACGAAGGCTGGAGACTCGGAGGGAACGAAGAAGGAATCCCCGACACCGAGCCCAGACATGGTTTCCGCTTTTATGCGTCCTCTCGCGATGTCTAACGCGACTCACGGAGGATCATGGGAGCCGTAGTTCCGGCTCGGGTGATATCGGGAATTGTAGTTCCTGCTGCTTTGCGATCGTGACAATTCTGCAGCTGCAATACCCACTACTCGATGCAAGGGGTGTCATGCTGGGATGTCCCTGCAAACATAGCAACCAGAGTCTTATGATCAATGATTACCCAGAACCATTGCCCTCAGCTGTATAAGTGAAAGTGGCAGCAGGCCAACTTGATGGCCAGTGCCTCTCTCTTGATTTGTGCATGCCGGGTCTCCTTGTCCATCAGTGCTCTAATGGCATGTGCAATGGAACACAGGACCCTTCGCTCTTCTCTTGTAGTGGCTCTTAGCCACACTGGGCTTGCTTCAACCACCAGCTCTGTCTGGTGCTTTGGATCGAAATATGCCATGGTGGCTTCGGCCAGCAGGGCCTCTTTTACTTGGTGGAAGGCTGCGTCAGCTTGCAAGTTCATTCCTACTGTATGTAGGCTCTTTTCAAAGTACTCGATGGCTCGGACTGAGTTGCCAAGTTTGGAATGAACCTACCACAATAGTGGCTATGCCCAGGAAACCCCGCACCTCAATGGCATTACGAAGGACGGATGCTTAGTTGATTGCCTCCACCTTCTTTGGGTCAACACGTAATCCTTCCTTTCAGAAGATGTATCAGAAGAATTCTATCAAACTGTAGTAGAACAAGCACTTTTGATGATAGAGATTCAAACCACAGTCTGCCAGCCATTGAAGCATGGCTCTGAGTCTCAAATGGTGCTCCTCGAGGGATGTCCGAGAATATCTAGAAGTCATCACAAATGTTAAGGTCACCCATTACACCAGAGAAGTTGTTGCGGATGGTATTCTGAAACACCACTGCTGCTGATGATATCCCAAAGTTCAATCTCCAACACCGTTGGAGACCTATAGGGGTGAAAAGGTCATGATGTACAAACTGTCTGGTTTGAGTTCTAGCTCATGAGAGCCAGCATTTAAGTATAGTGTTGCGCGAAGTTGACCTGGTATATGGTGTCCACTAATTAAAGTGTGCACCATGTGCCAGTCCAAACAACCCTTATTGTGATTTAAGAGGTCAAAGATCACCTTAGAAAGCTATCCAAGTGGTAGTTGTGGCGAGCAGCTTTCCGGCTTAGTCTTGAAGGAATGTTAAGCAGCTGGTTTCACTAGAGTGCAACCTTATAGAATTGATAAAATGAAAGGAGAACTACACAGTAGTTATCAAAATATGCATTTATTAATTTAACACTGTCTAGTACGACATAGTATTTCCTACACAGAGATAATCACAAAGCACACAATACTTAAGCACAGAAAAGATAGTAAATAGCACTAATACACAGTGCACCCCGGGGTGGAAAACACAATCATGTACTAAGAAAGTGGTATAGGAACCACAACATGAGTCAAGACAGTGTCGAAAGGACGTAGAATTGCTGGGACCCCAATGAACCACCCAAGGTGAGTAAGGAGGGACACAAATGGAGGATGAGCGCAGTGTGGGAACACAACCGAGTGCGCCGTACAATTCTTTTCAGAAAGTTGCAGTTGAAGTTTTAGAGCTTAAGGACCCTTCCCAGTGGACTTCGGCAAAACCCCTTAGAAGACAGAAGGTTGGAGAGCCACCCCAACCGTGGATACCTAGGTACCCACGATACCTATCCCAGGCAAGCTGGGAGCATAGGTCTGAAGTGGCGTAGGAAACCGCAGTCGAACCCAATGGAAGACTTCAAAAAAGAGCTGCTGCTGGAAGGAAGAAAAGTGTCCATTGGCATCCAATGGTGGATTCCTGTCGAAGAGTACCTGAAGGCAGAGGGCACAGAGTCTGGATCACTCAGGAGTGAATAAGGGCTCTGTAGATGAATGCCCACCAATGTCAGGGGCTACAGGTGCATTGATGGACTCCTTGACTGTGCAGGCACGGGGACCAGGAGATATCAAGGACAACCAGGAGCTGGATACAAGCTGTCCCATGAAGGATGTTAAATGCTGATGGGTCGTGTCTGGCGGGATCACCAACAAGCCTTGGCAATGGCAACCCATGCAGAAGGACAAAGATCTGTACGGTTTGGACCAGCAAGGTCCAAGAGACTCACCAAACAGAGGAGTCAGGGGGAGCCTGGAGCAACCAGGAAAGCCCAAGAGAAGCAAAATTGACCCGCAAATGGACTCACAGGCCAGAGGCACAGGAGTGGCATGAGGACCCTGAGCGATTTCACCAAACAACAGCCAACGGAGCACTCAGTGTGAAGAGGCCAAAGTTCTTGGTAGGAAATGGTACCAGAGGTTGGGGCTACCCAAAGCCCAATGCACTTGTTCAGGAAGTGCCAACAAGCATATGCACTTGCAAATGTACACGGTGCACAGGGCTTTAGGAATTGCAGCCCCCATGAGGGATTCTGTGTTCAAAATGTTTTAGTGAAGTTTATGCAACACAAGAAAACACAAGTACAGTACAGAAAGAAATTCCTACATACGTAAATGAGCAATTGAGCATTAGAGAATGCAATAATTCAAAAAATGAAAAAGGAATGGAAAGGGGAGAGAGAGGAAGGGAGAAAGGGGGGAAGATCATATCCTAGAATTATAAAATCAGAACATATAGAGTTACCAATTAGTTGAATATAACCAAGAAGGCAATAAAGAAAAATTCCATGAGGTATTCTGATCTTAAACTTGGTGAGAGGGCAGCTCGGACCTCAAGAGAGGTAAAAACCCACTCCTGTGTTGCTAGAGCCTTCGGAGTTTGTAGGAGCTCAGGATCAGCATATCAGAAAGCAGTGTTGAGGTGCCTGCTGATGCAGGGGTGTAATTCCTTCACTCTAATGGCAATATCTTTTATTGTCCTTGATGCCCCACAGGTCCTGCACAGATCCTGTATGGTGCATGGGCACAGACAATGCAGCAGACTGAGTGGGAGATGAAGTTGGCCAAAACAAAGTCCTGCAAAGTCCAGAGTGTCAAGACAGACGAAGTTCAGTGGTTTATGGTTCAGAATCTTGTCCACGTCGAATCTAAGGTCCTACAGCCAGGTAAACCTTTATGTACCCACGGAAGAGGGTTGGAAAGATTCAGGGAATGGTTATTCCGATGTCCTTTGTCCAGTTTTGCGCCAGGGTGGGAGCCAACAGCTTCCAGGACTAGTTTGAATTGAACTATGCACAGTGACACCAAATGTTCCCCTCATGCAGACTTTCAGTCGCTGGCAAGCACATCCACCCAGCCCTAATAAACTAAATCCTGTCACGGAGGTGATCACACCTCCCTGTGACAGGATGCCTATTGTTCTTCCTTCCCCTGCTTGAGCTTGGCTCAGCAGCAAGATGGCAGAAATGCGTCTCCGGTCAGCAGCTACCATTGTGTGCCGTCCTGGATTAGAAGGCTGGCACAGAGAACACCAGGGACCCCTACGAAGCTCGCTTCTGAGAGGTGGAATCATACCTCCCACACCGGTTACCGGTGTATGGGGGTATGATTCCAACATGTTTGACACCAAACACAATAGGGTTGGTTTAAGCCGTTTCATAGTTGTTCATCACGCGGTCGCATAGTGCCACTCTATATGTCGTAAATGGCTGCCTCACTGACAACCCGGAAGAATGGGCTCCGTACGCTGCAGGGATTTTCTGCTCATACAGTGGCACCCTCTCACTTAGAACCAAGCACCTTGCCCTCCCGATTGTAAAGGCCTGCCAGAGGGGTGTCTTATAGGTTTTAAGTGCAGTGACCCTTAGATGTAGTAAACCTATATCTTAAGTAAGTGTTGCATGCACCAATGTACACAGGCTGCAATGGCAGGCCTGTAGGTTCCATTTTGCATGGCCTCTCATGGGTGGCATAAGACATACTTCAACCCATGGGAGGCCTCTGGGGTACCTATGCCCTGGGTACATGGGTACCATATACTAGGGACTGACAAGGACACCCCAGTATCCAATCTGGAGTGTATCTAAGAAGATAACCTATCAGTAGAAAGCAGATATATTGGGGTCCTGGCTAGCAGGATCTCAGTCAGACTAGTCAAAACTAGTATCACATTTAGCAAAAAGTGGGGGTAACCAGGAGAAGCAGACCTTACAAGTTTGGGGAACCATTGGGCCACCACAATGTTCTCTGTGGGCGTCCTGTGTCGCTCCCTCTGGATGGCGTTATTCGGGAGCCGCATGTCTATGCACAGTCGGATTGCTCCTGGTTTCTGGGATTTTGGTGCAATCACAATGTGTGAGACCCACAGAGTTGGGCTGGTGGCCCTCTCAGTCATCCCCTGTTTTCCCAGCAACCACAGCTCCTTTTCCACGAGCTGCCACAGGCGGAACGGGACACTCTGGTGTCGAATTACTGTTGGTCTGCATTCTCATTAATGTGTAGCCAGACCTTTGTGCCATTCAGTTGTCCCAGCCCTTCGAACAGCTGAGGGAACTCCTACATGATGTTGGCTGCATGTGACTAATGAACTTGTCTGGCAAAAAGATGAGCCCCAGATCTTCCACTCTGTGGCAACCTAAGAGTGTGCCACTGCCTCCTTCCATGACAAGAAATCGGACTTGCATTGCTCTTCCGTCACCTGCTACTGTTACTTTTACCACCCCTTCAGTGGCTGTGGATCTGTGCCACCATTTGTCTAAATCCTTGCTTTCATTGGCGCTAGCGTGGGGAAAGGTACCAGCCTGTCAAATTGTGCTGAGTCCAAAATGTTGACAGAGGCTCATTTGTCAATCAGCACCCTCATGAATGTGCCGCCAATTTCCACCATACACATCGAGGGCGGCCTCTTGTGGTTTCCTTCTCTTCTGTCTAGCGATATGGTGAATACCTCACTGTTGTGTTCATCATTGTCCACATATGATCTCTAGCTGCCACCCATCAGTGAGCCCTAGTCTTGTCCTCGTTGATTGACAGCTGCTGTAGCATGAATATCCCCTTGCCTTTATTTCCTGGTAAAGGCCCTTGTCCCTCGCATTGGCATACTTTTGCAAAATGGTTTATGCATCCACATCTGAAGCAGGACAGGCCTCGTGCAGGACAGGTGTTCTGTGCCCGATGCTCTAGGCCACAATTGCCACACCGTTTCTCCACAGGCCATTTTTGCATGGCATCTACTTACTCCTTGTAAGAAAGTGGCTCTGTGCATACTGAACCAAAATAAGGTACAGTGTGTACAGAGTCCACAGTCCCCAGAGGTTTGGCAGAGGCTAAAGTTAGATATAACCTTACTCTCTAAAGTGGTTGCTTGGTCGAGCAGTAAGGCAGTATCAGAGGACAGTGTGAAGCATTTGTTGTACACGCTCAGTCAGCAAATGGTCTCACACACTCAAGAACTGAACTCTTGGCCAATGGATTGTAAAAAAAATATACAGTTGTTTTATTTTTAGAACCAACAAGGTATCAAAATATTCTTTCTCAGGATGAGTTACTTTAGTTAAATACTTTTCAAATTGACTTTTGAGAACAATAGTTACAGTTGTTGCAATAGTCAATAGAATTTCAAACACAATGTTACATTGAGCTGAATGGGAATTTCTAGTTAAATGCAATTAGTTACTTTATAGATTGTTTTTCTAACCACAGGACTGGATCCTAGATTCAGTCCTGGGACATCTCCTGTAAACAATTAAGTAAAAGCATTTTGGTTACAGTAGTGATTTTTAAGGAATATTATTGTATTTTAAAAGTTGACACTCAGAAACTTTTTCAAATAGAATCCCCAATGTTATCCTATGGGAGGAAATTCACTTAGCAGGTAAGTAGTCTTAATGTTACTTTTTCTTACTTCGCGTTGGATCCAGCACTGGTGTATCTCCTGGAAACGATTGAAAGAATGCGTTTAGGTTATACAGGCGATTTTTAAGGAATATTTGTAAGTTTTCAAAATTGACACTTAGAAACTTTTCTGTCTTCTGGCTTCTTGATCTTCTTGCTTATTTCGAATCGGTGTCTGAGGAAGGAAGGTTCAGTGTGCCCCTAATATACTAAATTTAGGAGCGTTACAGGTAGGATAAGGCAGGGACCAATCGGTCCCTGTCCTGGGGTGAGTACACCCCTATCCTGCTCCTCTCCTGTGGGAGGGGGGCAGGAGCCTATCTCTGATTGGGCAGGACTCCCCAGCCCCAAGATAGCCAGAGCCCGGAGTTGTGCTTCACCTCACCTCTCCCATCTGAGGGGTGGGATTGGCAAAGGCTGGCATACCCCCTTTCCTCTCTTAGGGTTTCCCGCCTGTCTTCCCGCCAGAGTGGGGGTCAGAACTAGTGGGGCCACTTGCTGAGTACAGAAAGTAGCCTGGAGAAGTTCACAAAGGCGGCATGCCTTTGAAGCTTCCCCAGCCCATCCTGGGGGATGAGACCTAGCACCTCACCCAGGATGTGCATTGTTGCAGGCCCAGGAGAGCGGAGGGCTCTCTACCCAGGGTTCCAGCCACATGTTTGCTGTGTGGCTGCCTAGGAAGCCACTCAGACAAGACGTGGATTGCACGTTAGGTTTCAGGGGGCATCTCTAAGATGCCCTCTGTAGTGCATTGTACATTAAATCCTACACTGGCATTGTGGGCTTAATGTGCTGAGAAGTTTGATATCAAACTTCTGAGTCTTCAGTGTAGCCATTATGGTGCTGGGGAGTTCATAATGATGACCTCCTAGCACCATATACTCTCAATGGCATAACTGCACTTTCAATGCCTAGAAATAACCCTGGGTACTGTAGGGGCACAGGGCTCCCAGCTAGAGGGGTGACTGATGTATGCTAGGGCAGTCTGTTTGTGGGCATGACACACGGGGAAGTGTGCCATGTCGACTCTTTGTTTAGTTCTGCACCAGGACACAGCCTGCAAAGGCAGTGTGTGGGTCGGGGTGCAGGGCCCCTAAGGGGGGCACAATAAGTGCTGCAGCCCATAGGGGTCTTCTCTGGTCACAATGCCCTGGGTGCATAGGGTACCATTTACCAGGGGCTGACATGTGGCCAGAGATGCCAATTCGGTTTTAGTTTCAACACAGTTTTTGGGAAAGCACATAGGCCCTGGGCCCCTGATTGGCAGGAACCCAGGGCACACTCAATCAAAGCACATCAGCAATTCAGCAGAAAGTGGGGGCATACCATGCAAGAAAGATGGCACTTTCTCACACGCCTCCTTTACCCTGATGAGTGGGTCATGTCTACCTGGGCTCTCCCTCTCGCCAGGTCTACCTTCATCTCATCAGTTCGGCTGTCTGCTAGTTCATACGAACTTGCCAACAACAGTATGGCGCCCAAGGTGATCTCAGGTTTGCGCAGAATTAGCAGCCAGAGGGCTGCCGATTTACAACCTTGAATTAGTTGGGATCTGATTTCGTCCTTGCTGAGGCTTGTGTAGAACACACCAACTATATCATCCTCCCGCTGCCTGGCCTGCCATAGCTTGAATCGCTCTTACTCTGGGATTGTCAGGAGATCAAAGTGCCTGTTTAACGCCGTCACCACAGCATCAACATCTGCATCATCTCCGGAGTTGGGAAGGGTCCAAAATAGGTTGTTAGCTCTGCTCCACTCAAGTGCATCAACAGTAACCTATTGACTGTGCCTTCTGTTTCTCTGGTGGCTCGGAAGTGGTGCTGTAGTCAACTGACCCATTGTTGTCAGCATGGCACAGCAGTCTCGGAGATCACTAGCTCACTGAAGAGTGGCAACGCTGTTACTGTAGCATGAGCTGCAGGCAGAGGTGGTGCTTGGTGTTGCTGTTGTATGTACTAATGGGGCAGAGGGGTGATGCAGGTTGAAGTTATATAGTGCCACTTTTGCAGAGTAATTCCCCTGTATTTCACAATATTGACGCTATTTGATCTGGCTGACACTTGTGCTATGCGCCTGTTCTCCGGTGATTGATTTTTTTTCTTCTTTATTCCTCTCATCCTTGTCCCCATCCAAGTCTGACAGTTCACCTCTCAAACCTGCATGGCCTATTCTTTCTGTAGACTCAGTCTCAGCCCCCACAGTGTCTCTCAGCTGCAGGCCTGATGCACCAATCACCACAGGGTGGGCCTTAAGTTGACCTTTGCCAGCTCGTGACTCTTGAAAATGCCTGGGCAGTCACGTGGTGCATTCCTCCTCTGGTGCCCATGTGAGTGTGACATGCAATCCTCAAAGATCGTCTGTTGGCTTGCAGGAATGCAGCTGCACATGTGGTGTGGTGTACCGATGCTGACGATAGGCGCACTGAGCTAGAGTCCTCGTCTGCACAGGGAAGCTGGCATGCTTGCATGATCTTAGCACTTGGCATCCACTCACTCATGACGATCTCTGTGGGGGCCCACGAGCAGGGATGGTGACTCTGCAGCCAGGCTCAACGATCTGCTACCACTCATCGCACTGTGCTGTTCTGATCTGCTCTGGTCCTGCAGTTGTTTGGACCACAATTAAGTCTTCACTTCTTCTTTATTCCAGCATGACATTGAGCAGCAATTGCCATCACCTCCTGTTTTCGTCCAACTGTCGTTATGCCCAGTCCTCTAGAACCTTCAACTAGAGGTTCTCACTATATAATACCAGAGTCAGTTGTTGGAAGTCCAATGGGGGCAAGGGGGGTGGCCCGTCCCGTCCCTCGTCGTCCCCGGACGGCCACAGACGGCCCTGCCCTTGTCCCGGGCTTCTCCCGGCGCGCTCCCGCGACACGGGGGAAGCGCTGATCTTTATGCGCCTCCTGGCGCGGTTTCACCCAGCGCGGCTTCCGGCCGCTGAGGCTGCTGGGCAATGAAGTCCCCCGGCGCTGCTTTCCTCTGTGCAGCGATCGGCCGTCAGGGAAAGTGTCCAACTCCGGCAGAGCTGACCGGCAACAAGAAGGTGAGGGCACCACAAACACCCCCAAGCAGGATTCTTACTCCCCCGCTCAGCCGGGGGAAGCGCTGATCTTTATGCGCCTCCTGGCGAGGTTTCACCCAGCGCGGCTTCCGGCCGCTGAGGCTGCTGGGCAATGAAGTCCCCCGGCGCTGCCTTCCTCTGTGCAGCGCTCGGCCGTCAGGGAAAGTGTCCAACTCCGGCGGAGCTCACCGGCAACAACAAGGTGAGGGCACCACAAACACCCCCAAGCAGGATTCTTACTCCCCCGCTCAGCCGGGGGAAGCGCTGATCTTTATGCGCCTTCTGGCGCGGTTTCACCCAGCGTGGCTTCCGGCCGCTGAGGCTGCTGGGCAATGAAGTCCCCCGGCGCTGCCTTCCTCTGTGCAGCGCTCAGACGTCAGGGAAAGTGTCCAACTCCGGCGGAGCTCACCGGCAACAACAAGGTGAGGGCACCACAAACTCCCCCAAGAGGGATTCTTACTCCCCCGCTCAGCCGGGGGAAGCGCTGATCTTTATGCGCCTCCTGGAGCGGTTTCACCCAGCGCGGCTTCCGGCCGCTGAGGCTGCTGGGCAATGAAGTCCCCCGGCGCTGCCTTCCTCTGTGCAGCGCTCGGCCCTCAGGGAAAGTGTCCAACTCCCGCGGAGCTCACCGGCAACAACAAGGTGAGGGCACCACAAACACCCCCAAGCAGGATTCTTACTCCCCCGCTCAGCCGGGGGAAGCGCTGATCTTTATGCGCCTCATGGCACGGTTTCACCCAGCGCGGCTTCCGGCCGCTGAGGCTGCTGGGCAATGAAGTCCCCCGGCGCTGCCTTCCTCTGTGCAGCACTCGGCCGTCAGGGAAAGTGTCCAACTCCGGCGGAGCTCACCGGTAACAACAAGGTGAGGGCACCACAAACACCCCCAAGCAGGATTCTTACTCCCCCGCTCAGCCGGGGGAAGCGCTGATCTTTATGCGCCTCCTGGTGCGGTTTCACCCAGCGCGGCTTCCGGCTGCTGGGCAATGAAGTCCCCCGGCGCTGCCTTCCTCTGTGCAGCGCTCGGCTGTCAGGGAAAGTGTCCAACTCCGGCGGAGCTCACCGGCAACAACAAGGTGAGGGCACCACAAACACCCCCAAGCAGGATTCTTACTCCCCCCTCTTACATGTTATCTCACTTACTGATACATTAAATAGTCATAAAATGTACTTGGCAACTTAGTTGGTCTAACAGGATGCTCACGCATGTGCATATTCTGACTAGTGATGGTTTGTTTAGCACTAGTAGTAGATTGATTGAAATTGTGATAAATAGCTCGATTGGTACCAGATGAGTTTTGGTAATTGGAAACAGAAACCTTATTTTTATTTAACCACTTACCATCTTCAAATTGTACAGCATTTCTATTAGTTCTCACTACAAGCTTAGGGTGAGAAAACTTTGACGAACCTTTAGACAAGATTCTAGAACATTTAACTTGCACCAAATCCCCTACTTTCACCTTGAGTTGTCTTGTGCTAGACTGGATATACTTTTTTTGGGCTTCTATTCTCTTTTTGTTAACCTCTTTTAATTTAGATATTGGTACACTGAACGCACCCATCCATCCTCTTAATATTTTTCGTAAATGGAACCCGACCTCTAAGTAAAATAAAGGGATAAATATCTGTGTCAGAGTTAGGTGTAGTACGTATAGCCTACAACACATTCTTGAGTTCTTTTCTGCAATTACGATTACTGGCCTTAGAAAGTTGTATGTTCTCTTTGATCACCCTATTGAACCTCTCGACAAGGCCATTACTTCTAGGATGATATAGAGACACTTTGGTATGCTTTGTATCTATAAATTTCAAAAATTCTTTAAATTCTGAGGAAGTGAATTGACTACCATTATCAGATATAATTTCATCTGGAATGCCATCTCTTGCAAAAAAATATTCTAAAAATTCTATAATGCTGGAAGTTGTGGGGTCTTTTACGAATTTTAGTTCAGGCCAACGGCTGTAATAATCTATCACAACTATTCCATATTCTGTGATGCCATGATCTGAAAGCTTTAAAGGACCAATGATATCAATAGCTAGCTTAGACTAGGGTTTTGAAGGAACTTCTATAGCTTGAATAGGGCTGGGAACTGTCACTTGAGTTTTATCACTGATGGCACACTGCAAGCAATCTCTCACACAGTGTTCCACCTGCTTATCAAGACCAGGCCACCAGAACTGTTCCCTAATCCTCCTCTTCATGGCTCATATGCCTATGTGTCCCACATGAGCTAAAGTTAGTATTTTATTTCTCATGTCGATTGGAACCACAAGAGAACTAGAGCGAAATAAAAAGTACTTAATTATTGATAACTCATCAAAAACATGTTTGAATTTGTCAACAGAATCATTCAAAGAAGATTGATCGCACCAACCAGTGCGAATCATCTCCATCACCTTCTTGATATTCTCGTCTCGAGAATAAGAATCTCTCCAGTCATCTTCTGAAATCGCACCACAAGATTCAGAAATGGCAAAACAAAATGACTCTCCATCATCAACATTTTCGAAG
The DNA here is from genome assembly GCF_964263255.1 of Lissotriton vulgaris. Classification (NCBI taxonomy): domain Eukaryota; kingdom Metazoa; phylum Chordata; class Amphibia; order Caudata; family Salamandridae; genus Lissotriton; species Lissotriton vulgaris. The sequence continues at coordinate 1,123,400,573 of NC_141694.1, forward strand.
TCGTACATCATTGGAAGTGTGGAGGCTCCTCGAAGAAGATCCCTGTGTTGTGGGAAAAGCCGACAGGACGAGTATTCCTGCAGAGTGGTGTCCACACCCGCAACCACTCTGCAGGAATACTCGTCCTGCCAGCTTTTCCCACAACACGGGGATCTTCTTCGAGGAGCCTCCACACTTCCAATGATGTACGAGTGGACGCCCACACCATTTTAAGTTAACTGTCAAAGAAGTCAACCCAGAGCATCTAACAACCTATTTTTAAGCTCTCTATTTTCATTCAACACGAATAACACTGGATAACGTACAACAACGTTTTGATATCAATTAACCTGGTCTTGAGCAAGGCCGGGTCGGAATTATCACCGGCACAGGGACCTGTGGTTTAGCACTCCCCAACTACAGCCCTGATGAGTCGCTAAAGTACTGTAATTGCTTTGCGACGAAACACGTGTCGGCTTGCCTTTCAAAGCAATAAAAGAGGAGCCAAGAAACTGATTGTCCTCTTATTCTGCGACGTTGGAAACTTGAACTTTTAAATGTCCATTGAGACATCTAATTTCTATAATTTCTTCATCTGGTGTGCAACAGGTTTTTGTTCATTGTTCACGGTGTGTGTCCGGACACACACTCTTGGAGGGGTTTAGGGCCTTTTTCCCCTCACCTGCATGCACCCATACCAAATACTATAATTGTTACACCTCCTGCGCGTATACCGTGAGAAGTGCGCCTAGTATTTCCCTCACGCTGAAAAAACCCTGGTCTCAATTGATTCTAAAAATTTTCGAAGTCATTTGTCTCACTCGGCAATCTAGATAAACAATCCGCTACAATGTTCTTTTTACCTGGAACATACTCCACGACAAAATTGTGTTCTAATAATCTATACTGCCATTTAGCAATGCGGGGAGTTGCTTTTTCTCCTCCTTTAGTCGTAAAAAGTTGTACTAAGGGTTTGTGATCAACTCTCCCAGTGAATTTGGAACCCCATAAATAATGTTTAAAGTGGACAATGCCCCAAAAAACACGCTAAAGCCTCGCACTCTATCACAGAGTACGTTGCCTCTGCACCTGTAAGAACTCTTGAGGCAAAAGCCACCACCTCCTCTCTTCCATTCCTACGTTGCATAAGTACTGCACCAAGGCCTTTAATACTTGCATCCGTCATAATTATGGTATCATCATTAATGTTAAAAGGTTTAAGAGGAATGGCATGAGCAATTTCATATTTAATATTTTAAAACTCCTCATTACATTCATTGCACCACTTAAAAATAAAAATTTTCTTGAGAAGATTCATGACCACGAATAAACTCTACAAGTAATGACTCCTGTTCCTCGGATGTCCCACAAACAGAGTCCAGGATGATCTGCTACGCGGGCCAGCCTTCAGGAAACTGCAAACGTGGATGTCTTGCTGGGAGCTCGTCGCCAATGAAAAGAAGTTGTCTGGATCACAAGTAAGTCTTCACTTCTGCTTTATTCCAGCAAGACATGGAGCAGCAATTCCCACTGCCTCCTGTAATCCCCCAACTGTAATTATGCCCAGTCCTCTAGAACCTTCAACTAGAAGTTCTAGAGTAAACAATTTGAATAGAACCTAACAGTTATCCTGCGGCAGCCAGCAACATCGCTTGCAAGTGGCCGCAGGGTGGGCGACAGTCCTCGTCGCCAGTGTAGACTGGGGGCTGGCAGCAGGCCTTAGGAATAATGTTGGCATCATAAATAGGACACTGGTACCAGTACTATGCTTGGAGGAGTGACCATGAGCTGTTGCTCCTCCATTTATTATACCCATGGGTCACGCGCGACCTTTGGGATGTGTATAAGGGAAAACTGTATTGTAGAGGCCAGGTGGCACTCTACATCGCATACTGAATTGAGCGTCCTCTACCAGGCAAGCAGAGGCTATGGCCTATGCTGACCTGATGTGCTAAAAATCTTTTCATCAGGGTCTAAATGCCCCCCCGCCCGGACTTTTACTTATATGAAGGGAAGTAGGATACATTAGCTCAAATACAGAGCATTCTAGGATCCTCTAAGGTAGAAATATCGTCTAAACCATAACTATTACAGCACTAAGGTGCCAAAAATATTATACAAACAAGCACTGGCAAAGCCAATATGTCTGATCTATGCAAGAGCTATTCACTTTGCCAATGTGTTTTAGCCATGCTGTACAGTGCGGCTGCTGATCAGCATAGCTAAAAGCTAATGGCATAGAGGAGAGTGGTGTGGAGTGTTGAAGAGTGGAATGGTGAAGAGTGGAGTAGAGTGGAGTTTTGTTTTTGAGGAGTGTCATGGAGAGTTGTGGAGTGTCGTAGAGTGGAGTGGCAAAGAAGAGTGTTGTTGAGTGGCGTGGCGTAGAGTAGAATACAGTAGTGTGTTGCAGAGTGGAGTGGGGTAGAGTAGAGTGGCACAGAAGGAATTGTGTTGAGTGGAGTAGAGTTGTACAGCAGCATAGAATGGAGTTGAGCGGGAAGGCACAAAATGGAGTGGAGTAGAGTGAAGAGGCATATTGTGAAGAGGCATAAAATGGACTAAAGTGTTGTAGAGTGGAGAATAGTATCCTTGAGTAGTGTAGAATGGAGGGGCAAGAGTAGAGTGTCATGGAGTGGCATAGAGTGAGTGTCATAGAGGGTGTAGAGTGATGTAGAGTGGAGTGAAGTGGTGTGGAGTTGAGTGGCTTTGCGTAGAGTGGAGAAGTGTGGCTCACCGGTTAGAGGAGGCAGTCCCTGATGCAAAGGGCAGACCAGGGACCAGGGTTTAATCCCCGACGCGGCAGGGCCTGAGCTCAAAATGTCCACTGACTCGATAATTCTCACCTCGGTGCCTACTCGAATCGTGGGTTCACACTCTGCAACTCTGGGCAATAGCTTGCTTAATCTTCACTATGGCCCCACCACGATGGGATGCCTGGTCTTCACCTTGGGGATGCCCAGTAGGGGTAATCTCGCAGGGAAAGGCCAGGACGGGTTCCCAAAGCAAGCGCCTTGAGACCTTACTGTGAAAAGGTGCTACATAAGAACGTATGATTTACGATTTATTAAAGTGTTGTAAAGTGGTGTGGAGTGGCGTTGAGTAGAGTTGAGTGTCATGGAGTGGTGTGCCATAGAGGTGCATATAAAGGAGTGTTGAAGAGTAAAGTGTCAGAGTGGGGTGTCAGTGGTGTGGAGTGTCAGAGTAGAGAGTCACAGAGTAAAGCTTCGCAGAGTGGAGGGGCATAGAGTTGAAGGGCATAGAGTGCTGCACAGTGAATAGTATAGAGTAGAGCTGTGGAGCTGCATATAATGGAGTCGAGTGGAGTGTCGTAGAATATTGTAGAGTGGAGTAAAGTGGCATGAAGTGGCGTAGAGGGAATTGCATAGAGTGGAGTATAGTGGCATAGCGTAGAGTAGAATGGAGTGGAATATCAGAGTGGAGGGTCAGAGTGGAGTGGAGTGTCATATCATGGGGTGGAGTGAGTGGATTGGCATGGCATAGGGTGAACTAGGGTGTTGTAGAGTATGGTAGAGCGTTGTTGAGTAGAGTGGATTAGAGAGGAGTATGCATAGTGATTTAGCGCACTGCCATTATAGACAACACATTTTCAAGTTGAAATGACCACTGCATTTGCATATATCGTTTTAGTGATAAAACTATATAGCACACAAAGGATAATGTGTGGAAACTCATCACATAGTATAATGATGAGTTATTATCATATTAAAATATTTGTTTCCACCACACTTCAGAATTACAAAATAATGTGCTTCATTTGTGCTTTCCTAATTCTGATATATTTGCACAGTTCATAGACAACAGAAGCTGCAGCCCCAGCCCTCACCCTACAATCCACCGATAAATGTTTGTTCAAGGTGAGGAAGTTTCTGACCTAGGCCTACCCTTGAGGTTTATCCTGATTACTATTTCAAAGGGGCAGATGATTGTGAGGTACAGAAATCTTATACTTCATTCTTCTTGTGTTGGGTGCCCCAGTTTGGAGGCAGCCCTAGTGCTAAATGCTGTTAAGAGATCTTACTTGACACACTGACTGTGCCTGGAGAGCAAAGAAGGATGCTGCAAAGAAGAAAAGCTCTAAACCGGTCTGAAGTTTGAGACAGTGCATCTGTATCCTCTATCTAGGAAAAGTGAAAAAATGTTGGTCCTAACCAACTCACCTTGTTCTAATTCAAAGTTCTTCATGAACAAGAAAGGGCGTACTCCACAGAGTACCCAAAGTACTTTATTGTGACCAGCATTGTTGTATGTCTGACAGCCAGTCGCCACAGAATCAGGGGACGTTACCTGATGGCTGCACTTTCTGCTGCAGGAGTTGTGGGCCTGTATGGTGCCTAGATGCTTGGCCCCTGCAGCAGGAGAAACCATCCATGGCGAGAACACAGTGTGTTGCTAGTTGAAGGGATACCCTGAGGAAGAAGAAAAGAAGAAGGTTGTAGAGGACATCCAGAAGTAATATGTGCATAAAAGGGTCTCCCAGTCTCTCAGTGGTTCCAGGTGGGAACTGGTACAATGGGCATGAGATTCACCTGGCCAAATCATGGATACAACTGCTATGGGGTTTGCCTGGCCGGATCAATAACTACAACGGTTTCATGTTGTCTGTTCAGGGCTACAACTGCCATGACTTTTACCTGGCCCAATTGAGGCTATAACTGATGTGAGGTTTGCCTCCAATCTCCATGAGGTTCAGCTGGCCCGAATGGGGTTACACCTGCTGTGGGTTCACCTAGCCCAATATATACTAGAATTGTTGTGAGGTTTACTTAGCCTGATCAATGCCACAAATGCTGTACTCATATCAGCAGAGTTGGGAGCTTCTCAGCTTAATTGACTGGGCAAAGTTGCTATGCACTACTGACACCCTGCACAAGTACCCAAATCACTACTGGACAGCAGATGTCATGTGTGTGGCAAACATGGGTAGCACCTGGCCTCCTCAGCAGCTCCAACTGACTGCAACTGAATACCAAGGGGCCTCCGCCACATGCAGTAGAATCTCGTCTTTGAGTTCTTGCTGGTTCAGTGCAATAGACCAAGAACTGACTTTGTATCCTCTACACCACCAGAGGAAAAGAACTCAAGTATACTAGTGAACTGATTCCGCATTTGACTTGTGGGGCACGACTAATCTACTCCTGAAACTTATTCATGCTTCTGCCATCATTTCTGGGGGAAATGTTCATCTGGGGCCACCCAGGGGGAGATAGCACAAAAGGGAATATGGGAAGGAGACTCTTCATGAGAAATTCATGACAAGGATTACTATTGCGCATGCTAAAATAAATAGTGCAGTATTAAGTCCTTCTTACAGGTAATATGCGCTTTATTTTCTAATAAGGATTATTTTGTCTGTGGCTTGTTGAATTCTGAGCTTGTCCCCTCCACATTACTTCCCTGAGAAGCCTGTGACTGCTCACCCCGCTGTCCTCAGAGTTCAGTGTGGAACATTGATCCAGTTTGCAGAGTCCTAGTATGACTGGCCCCAAAACACTAGTGGCATACAGACTCAACAACCATAGTTACGGCCCAGTATCCCTTTTCTGCCTCATGGCTCCCGAACAACATGTGGTAGAAACTGCCTCCCTGGACAGTGGAAGTATATTGATTTCAAGTGGCTTGAGCTTGGAGACCCAGACACTGAAGTGTGGGAATTATGGAGACAGATTTACTCTTAGAAATGTTATGAAGACATTTTAGGAAGGGATTGCTGATTAAAGTTTCCTGAGCACTGCAGTTTGGTGGCTTGGGGGCAAGAGGAGCGAATCAGCAGATTCTGGTGTTTCGAAGCAATTCTCTGTCCTAATTAGGATTTCGTCAAGACTAATAAGAGACAACTGCTAAGCCTTCATGCTTCATTGTGGCCATGTTTGAGATACACCTGCTTGGAGGCAGCATGATCACTACGTCTTTGAGATCCTTCACCTTGTACAAAGACGGTCTGCACTACCATCAAAAAATATAATTTGAAAAGGAACCACCCCCAAGTCGGAATCAGATCGCCTGTCTTGAAAATGAGTACAAAAGTGGGACCCAAGCCATTACACTTTGTTACGTTTCCAATAAGCATGGGCGAATTTAGCGAATCTGGCGTTCGCGAATTTGCGTATTTGCGAACACGCAATCTGCAAAATCCGCGAATTTGCGGATTTTTTTTTGTTTTCGCAAGGGTTTCTGCCAGTTCGCGAGGGTTTTGTACCAGTTCGCAATTGCGAACTTACTTGTCGGCTCGCAACGGTCGCGACTATGTTGTTTCTACGTCTGGTTCATCATCACAGGTTCCCAGCACCCTCTGTTTCACCACTGCCACCCTCTGTTTCATCCATGCCACCCTCTGGTACATCAATCCCACTCTCTGGTTCATCACTGTAGATTATGGGGGGGAAAAGCAAGCACACCTGCCCAGCTTCAACTGACATGAATTAATTTGGGGTTGATTTATTAATGTGTCACTGTTTTAAAATTCCAGTCTGGCACCTGCTTCCTTATCTGTAATTTGCTTTCTGTTGCAGTGCAATTTTTTTTTTCCAGGACCTTTGTGGCCTACTTGTAGCTATTCTATGAGCCTGCTGTGAGGGTCAGAGCAGGGTCATAGAATTGTTGCAACTAGCAACTGAACTCTGGAGGGGCCCCAGTCAGGAAGCACTACAAGGAATGGTTACTATTACTAATGATGAGTTTGAACTTTTGCACCTGCTGAGTGCTTTCAGTTTTGCAAAACTCGTTTTTCTGCAGAACAGCAACTGTAATGCCCCAAACAAACTTACTTGTGAAAGTTGATTTCTAATCCAAAAGTGATCCAAAGAAAGTCAAAAGGCCTCAAATCCAAAAAAGTGCAGGCAAATGTCAACCTGAGGAGTTATTCTGATAAAAATCATCATTTTCAGAAGGTCTATGCTGCTTGCTAGTGGATTTCTTGTGCAGAATTGCAAATTATGTAATTTCGCGAGTGCGAGATTGTTGCTGCCCGCCGCACCTACATGTTCGCAATTGCGAACTCTCGCGATGCGTCGCCAAACTCCCGCGGGATCCCGCAGCAAGATCCAAAATGGCGCAGCACTCGCAAAATATCGAGAAAAACAACTCTGCAAACGCTGAATGATGGTAAGTGAACGCCGCACGCCGCAATATTGTATCACCAAGAAAAAAAATCCGCTGCGTGCGAATTTGCGGATTTTTGGTAAATTTGCGAGAGTTCGCGGATTGCGAATTTACAGAAAATCCGCAAAATCCGCGGGCGGAACGGATTTTCCGTCCATGCTTAGTTTCCAACTTCTTCTTGATGAAAGTAGGGAGTGCGCTGTAGAGTAATCGAAGAACTGCCATGTGACCAGGGCTGGTGTCACCATGACAGCCAATCTACTAGAGGACAGGGAACATCACTTGAAGTCTGTACATCTTGCTAGAGAAACTAGAGGCTTGCCTTGCACCTAGAGGAAAGCCTACTTACCTACTAAGACAGTGAAGAAGAGTGCCTCGCACTGAAGGAGAAAAAACTGTTCTGAAAGAGAATCTGACCATGTTCCTGCCATGTGAAACACCCAGAAGAAGCAGACGAAGTGAAGCGGAATTGAGTTATAGGAGCTCTCCGGGTCTCCCAGTGAGGTTCCAATAGGAAATTGGGTGAAGAAGTTATCAGTCCCAAAAACATTGTGAGCAGCCCTCTCTTTTATCTCCTTGCTCCTCATATACATTTTACATTCATCTGATATACGGACCCTCTGAACTCATTACCAATGTCATTGACCATGCAACAGAATGTATCACAAAAAACAAATGCCTCATGCAAACATATTTTTGGGAGGATTAAACATTGTTTGTGGCAATGCTTCCTCTATGATGTTCTGAGAACTTGCCATCCAACTACACATCCACAATCACTCTGAAATCTCAACCACCCCAACACATGCTAAAGGTCCTGATGGACCTAATCACAAACCCCCTGGACTCTATCTTACGCACAACCTCCATTTAAGTAGACTGGTCTGATTACTATCTGATTAAGTTGTACTTCCTCATACTCAAAAGCCCATACTCATTCCACAACAATAAAGAGAACAAACATTTTCATCAGCCCCCTAAAGAACATCACAGACTTTTCTATGATGGAGCACCTCATTCCCAATATAATCAAGCACAATCTAAAGAAAAAAGGCAGGCAACCTACTATCAGATAACAAGGAGGCAATGGAGGACTTTGTCAACACAGAAGCCCCTTTTAGACCAAAACAACCCTAATCCCAATCAAATCAGCCTTAGTTCTATTCCTCCATATGTGTATTAAGACGGTTAATGTGAAACAAAGAGGAGAAAAGGCTAGCCACCAAATCCTTCAGCAACAAATCCAAATTAACAGTTGCGAGGAAAAAGTGTAACATGGCTATTCAAAATGTCAAAGCAAAGTACATTCAAGACCAGATGAACGCACTGACCAAACACATAACACTATTTATATTCACCTGTGAGAATAGCAGCATGCCTACCAGAGATAATACATTACCCTTCCCGAAACATTTAATAAATTCCTCATGTTCTTCTCTGATAAAGTCACTGCCAGCAGACACAAAATAAACCACAAATATCTATCTACAACAAAACATTCTAAAAAACACCCCTTTGATCCAGTTTCGCAGAAGACCTCTACAAAATTGTGAAACAGCAGAAGCCCATCTTCCACTATAATGATGCTTTTCTGATGAATGATGAATATCAAAACAACTTTTCCCCCATTAGAACCTAACAGTGGACATTGATCAATGCCTTTCCTTTTGCAAGGTACTATTCCAAGCAGCCTAAAAATGCACCAAATCTAATCCATTTTAAAGAAAAAACTAATGTGGACCCCAACACCGTAATGCACTATAGAGCAATAATCAATGTGTAGGAAATTTGCACTTTCTGCAAGGTCACCCCAGATTTTTGGCTTTTTTGCTGGACCCGATATTCTGTTGGCTGTAAAGCATGTGACCTATAACCCTGCTCACCTGTGATAAAGTGCCTGTTCTCCTCTGTTTAAACATGGTGAAATTGGCATGCCCCTAACTGGCATATTTAATTTACCTACAGGTCCCCAAGTTTTGCCTGAAGGTTTTAACAGCTCTGGTAATGGGGCTATCTAAATACATATGTGTGTTACATCTAGCACAGGCATGGAGCAGGAGCCACTCTTATGTTTCACTTAAGGAAGCCATGGGTGTTAATCTCAGAATCAAATTCTCACTTTTGGGTGGTCCAAGAATTTTGTTCATGAAAAACGGACATGTTACACCCTTCGTGCCTATCAAAGTGGGGTGCTTCAACACTATCGGTCCAGCATTACAGTTAAGTTATAGGAAAGACAATTAGATTTCAGTTTCTGCTTCTAACTTTTGGGGAATTTAGGAAATGCTCGAAGGAGTTCCATTTTCAGTCTGGGCAACGCAGGTTGTGTTATATCTAGCTCCAAAAACAAAGAGAAATATTTTATCGTGGCACGCCTTCAACTTTGTTGGCATTAGAGCAACACCAGAAGTGTTGAGTAAAGTGGTGACATCCCTAGACGAGCCATACAAATCTTTTATGTTTCACAGTGAATTATAGTATTCTATTTTATTATAAGTGGGGAATATATCTCTTCTAGATCTTTCTCATGTCAATTAGCTTTTTATAATGATTATGATTAACATGATTTTTAGATGCATTGAGGCTCCGATCAGATGTTTTGGTTTAAATTGAAGTTTCAGTTCAGTATTTTGTACCCTGCTGAACACTTCGGTCTCTTCTCCTTCTTATCTTCATCCAGAGCAGAAAGTGAAGAATCTCAGAAAGAAGACCCTCTGGCTATATTTGGCTTACATTCTAAAAATTTGATGGTGGTACCTACCTTTGACTGGGTACCTGCTACCAACCAGCACTGCATGCACTGGGCATGAGCTGCCAGTATGTTCCTTCTGCTCTTAAACTGAAAGACCACTGCTCAGGTCAACTAAGAACAAGCATTTACAATGCGATGGTCTCGGCATTATTAAAGGTAGAGCTATTGGTATTGCTCATGACATTTTTTTTTAAATCATAAATAAATGGCATTGTCATTTACATTGCCAATAGCTTAATCGTTTTAAATAAATGGCATAATCATTTACAATGCCAATAGCTTAATAGCTCGCAAATGCATTACCTTTTGCATTTACACCCACACAGAGCCACACATACAGAGCCACCCACACAGAGCCCCCCACACACACAGAGCCCCCCCCCACACACCAAGAGCCCCCCACACACACCAAGAGCCCCCCACACACACCCAGAGCCCCCACACACACCCAGAGCTCCCACACACACCCAGAGCCCCCATACACACACCCAGAGCCACACACACACCCAGAGCCACATACACACAGAGCCACACACACACACAGGAGAGCAAGCACAGCCAGGGGGCAGGAGAGCAAGCACAGCGAGGGGGCAGGAGAACAAGCACAGCGAGGGGGCAGGAGAACCTGGGGGCTAATGTTTCTTGCAACATTTAACAGAACAATCTGTTATTTAAGCAGTTGTCCTTTTACTCTGTTTCTGACAACAATTTGGGTGCCTTTGCCGAGGCCAGCTCTCAGCATATAACCTGCCAAAATTGTAACAGCTGAGAACATGCATCCAAGTGTCAGTGTGGGGTGTGCGCACAGAGAAGGGCTATGCACTTGTGTTTGTGCCGCGAAGCAGGGGGGGAGTGTATTTGGGTTATCTCAGGGTGAACACAACCAGCAACGAATAGTCCTTTACGCAAGCAACAAAACACGTCTGTGCAAAGCAGCTCACACGAAGCAAACAGGGACCAGACTTTACGCAGTCTTAACTGTGCACAGAATTGGTTTGTCCAATAGACAAAAACCCCGACGCACGTTTTCTGCAAAAGGGCACGCAAACAGCAGGATTCTACAGCAAAATATCAACAAACACCTTTAGATGAGAAAACCGGGCCACTTTTGAAGCGCTTTGAAGCTTGTGAAAATGAGAGGCTACCCTCCTTTCGCAACAGCGTCTAAACGTGAAAAGTGCAGGACAGTGTCTCCATGAAGAACTAACTTCTCGGCCCTATGGTGCTCAGCAGTAGCTTTCCTTGGGGAGCACAGCGCCAAGTTCACCCTTGGCAGGCAGGGAGATGTCCCTCAGCTTTGTGGAGTGACAAAGAGTGCGGACCAGTCCAGGCAGTCCTCTAAAAATCAACAACGCCACCCTATTCTTAATTGGGCCAGGGGGCAGTGCGCAGAGGACAAGTGCACCCTAAATCCATGCACTCTGCTACGACCTCCCCGAACCCTCCCCCCGGATGGTCGCCAAGCAGGCTTCAATATACAGTCATCAGGCTTCAGGGTAGGTTCCAGTAATGTTTTAAAAAATGCCACAGTTCTTATTTGCCAAATTCAGTTCTTTTAGGCAATCTCAGTGCTTTTGGTAAAGTTTCTGGAAAGTATGGTCCTTACTAGCACTTCTGGGCGCTTCGTAGCGCTTTTGTATGCTTCGTACGGCTTTCAGGTAAGAGCCCCACTATATCTCACGGTTCTCGCGTGAGGTGGCATACGGCACAACCAATGTAATTGGAAGGTACGAGGCGTACCAGCAGCCGTACTAAAAGCGCACTGTTCTCAGCGCACGGTTTCAGTGTATGCCTTTTCATTTGCAGGGTACGATGCGCCCAGTCTCACTCCCAAAAGCGAAGGGTGCGAGGCGTACCGGGGGACGCTTCCGGCTTGTTTAGAGGCAGGCGGGGTGTACGCTGCGCCCAAGGCGCTGGGATGCAAAACACGAGGCGTACAGTTCACAGCGCATTTGCTTCAACCCAATAGAGGCGCACAGTTCTTTACCTTAGTTCTTGATCAGGGCGGACGGCTCAAGGCTGAAGTCCGACGTTGCGGTGTCGTCCTGGAGGGCGGGGCGGCACGGAGGCCACGGGGTCAAGCTAGTTTCAATCTGTACCCTAGAAATCACCACCATTTTGTGGTCACGGTCGGGCAAAAATGGCTGCCGCAAAGATCTGACATTTTTGCGATTCGGTTGCGTGTTGTTTTCCTGAGTGACGTATGAGGTCACAGGTAGAAAGAAGTAAAAAAACACGCCCCCGAAATCGAAAAAGATGGGGCTTCAACCAAGTGAAGCCCCCCTCCTCCAATGGCTGGCCTCCGTTTAGGAAGCCAGCCAATGGAGAAGAGGGGCGGGTTCAAGCCCCCTATCTAAAAAACATAAAATCTTCAGGCTCCGCCCACTGCTACGCAGTGCGACGGTCCTAGACCTAAAAAGGGAACGGACAGGGCCAGAATTCTGTTGTCGCTCCTACTGCAAGGCTTAAATCAAGCTTAGTGTCAATGTGGTGCTACACAAAGAACTAGGAACTTGTTGTTGCAGACTTGTCTCAGCTCCTACCTGCCCAACTAATAATTGTGGTGCTATTGAGGGGAGAGGCCATGAGAACGGCGAGGAAGAGTTTCCCAGCTGTCAAGGACACCCATCCAGATTAGGAAAAAAATATCTTCAGCAACTTGAGGCCCCTTGCAGAACAGGTGATGGAGATGAGCAGCTTTCCCCAGCTCGACTGCATCGTTCCTTGGGATGGTCATCACACACCCTACCCAAGGCTGATACAAGTGCTGGGTTAGTGATGCAGTGTCTACCAGGAGTATCGGCTGAAGCATATTTGATCCCCTTCAGTGTCTGTGTCCCTTTGCATGGAGATAACCATTTTTGCTTGCCTGGGGTATCAGTATCTGACTTTGGTAATTCAGGAAATAATTACACCCTTCCTTCCGTAGCACTGTCTTCGTCGAGGTAGTCTTACCCGAGCTAACTTCCAGGATCCATTTTAACCATCCTACTATGACCCGCACCTACTAAGGTATTGTTGGTTGAATCTTTAGTACCGCCTTAAACCAGCCTAGGATTCCGGCAACACCCTAACTGGATTTATTCTCGGAGGTTTGGTTTAGAACCATAAAGTGCCATTTCCATCCAGCACTCTAATAGCACCCTAAAACTGTATATTGAGCAACTACTATACCAAAGTGCTTGGATCCCATTTAAGTGGCAATCTTTTTGTTCACAGAGCGACCATTATCTCTCTGCCAACAAATGCTTGCATTTCATTTTTGACATATTTACAACAAGGGGTGGTGAGGGACAGAGTCTCTGAATTAAGCAGAAAACTCTCACCCAGTCAAGAGATCAGGGCTAGATCCAACACCGTTTTTTAGCTCACTGCACCATCCCAGTTTCAGAACCTGGCTGTATGCAAATTAGTCTGTTCCTGTCCCAGTGCATGATGGGAACAGGGCAAACCAAACTACAAAAGCCAATTCTTACACTGGGAAGGAAACAAGCTCCCGGGGACCGGTTTCTGGCATTACAGCCGTCTTCGGCCCGGTTTGCTTGAATCCTGATGGTGCAATGAGCAAGGGACTCATGTCTGAGTATACCCTTCCACGCTTAGGGTGGACAAAAATATTTACAACAAGGGGTGGTGAGGGACAGAGTCTCTGAATTAAGCAGAAAACTCTCACCCAGTCAAGAGATCAGGGCTAGATCCAACACCGTTTTTTAGCTCACTGCACCATCCCAGTTTCAGAACCTGGCTGTATGCAAATTAGTCTGTTCCTGTCCCAGTGCATGATGGGAACAGGGCAAACCAAACTACAAAAGCCAATTCTTACACTGGGAAGGAAACAAGCTCCCGGGGACCGGTTTCTGGCATTACAGCCGTCTTCGGCCCGGTTTGCTTGAATCCTGATGGTGCAATGAGCAAGGGACTCACATCTGAGTATACCCTTCCACGCTTAGGGTGGACAAAATATTTAACAACAAGGGGTGGTGATGGACAGAGTTTCTGAATTAAGCAGAATACCCTCACCACCCCTTGTTGTAAATATTTTTGTCCACCCTAAGCGTGGAAGGGTATTCTCAGATGTGAGACCCTTGCTCATTGCACCATCAGGATTCAAGCAAACCGGGCCGAAGCCGGCTGTAATGCAAGAAACCGGTCCCCGGGAGCTTGTTTCCTTCCCAGTGTAAGAATTGGCTTTTGTAGTTTGGTTTGCCCTGTTCCCATCATGCACTGGGACAGGAACAGACTAATTTACATACAGCCAGGTTCTGAAACTGGGATGGTGCAGTGAGCTAAAAAACGGTGTTGGATCTAGCCCTGATCTCTTGACTGGGTGAGAGCTTTCGGCTTAATTCAGAGACTCTGTCCCTCACCACCCCTTGTTGTAAATATTTTTGTCCACCCTAAGCGTGGAAGGGTATTCTCAGATGTGAGACCCTTGCTCATTGCACCATCAGGATTCAAGCAAACCGGGCCGAAGACGGCTGTAATGCCAGAAACCGGTCCCCGGGAGCTTGTTTCCTTCCCAGTGTAAGAATTGGCTTTTGTAGTTTGGTTTGCCCTGTTCCCATCATGCACTGGGACAGGAACAGACTAATTTGCATACAGCCAGGTTCTGAAACTGGGATGGTGCAGTGAGCTAAAAAACGGTGTTGGATCTAGCCCTGATCTCTTGACTGGGTGAGAGCTTTCTGCTTAATTCAGAGACTCTGTCCCTCACCACCCCTTGTTGTAAATATTTTTGTCCACCCTAAGCGTGGAAGGGTATTCTCAGATGTGAGACCCTTGCTCATTGCACCATCAGGATTCAAGCAAACCGGGCCGAAGACGGCTGTAATGCCAGAAACCGGTCCTCAGGAGCTTGTTTCCTTCCCAGTGTCAGAATTGGCTTTTGTAGTTTGGTTTGCCCTGTCCCCATCATGCACTGGGACAGGAACAGACTAATTTGCATACAGCCAGGTTCTGAAACTGGGATGGTGCAGTGAGCTAAAAAACGGTGTTGGATCTAGCCCTGATCTTTTGACTGGGTGAGAGCTTTCTGCATAATTCAGAGACTCTGTCCCTCACCACCCCTTGTTGTAAATGTTTTTGTCCACCCTAAGCGTGGAAGGGTATTCTCAGATGTGAGACCCTTGCTCATTGCACCATCAGGATTCAAGCAAACCGGGCCGAAGACGGCTGCAATGCCAGAAACCGGTCCCCGGGAGCTTGTTTCCTTCCCAGTGTAAGAATTGGCTTTTGTAGTTTGGTTTGCCCTGTTCCCATCATGCACTGGGACAGGAACAGACTAATTTGCATACAGCCAGGTTCTGAAACTGGGATGGTGCAGTGAGCTAAAAAACGGTGTTGGATCTAGCCCTGATCTCTTGACTGGGTGAGAGCTTTCTGCTTAATTCAGAGACTCTGTCCCTCACCACCCCTTGTTGTAAATATTTTTGTCCACCCTAAGCGTGGAAGGGTATTCTCAGATGTGAGACCCTTGCTCATTGCACCATCAGGATTCAAGCAAACCGGGCCGAAGACGGCTGTAATGCCAGAAACTGGTCCCCGGGAGCTTGTTTCCTTCCCAGTGTAAGAATTGGCTTTTGTAGTTTGGTTTGCCCTGTTCCCATCATGCACTGGGACAGGAACAGACTAATTTGCATACAGCCAGGTTCTGAAACTGGGATGGTGCAGTGAGCTAAAAAACCGGTGTTGGATCTAGCCCTGATCTCTTGACTGGGTGAGAGCTTTCTTCTTAATTCAGAGACTCTGTCCCTCACCACCCCTTGTTGTAAATATTTTTGTCCACCCTAAGCGTGGAAGGGTACTCTCAGATGTGAGACCCTTGCTCATTGCACCATCAGGATTCAAGCAAACCGGGCCGAAGACGGCTGTAATGCCAGAAACCGGTCCCCGGGAGCTTGTTTCCTTCCCAGTGTAAGAATTGGCTTTTGTAGTTTGGTTTGCCCTGTTCCCATCATGCACTGGGACAGGAACAGACTAATTTGCATACAGCCAGGTTCTGAAACTGGGATGGTGCAGTGAGCTAAAAAACGGTGTTGGATCTAGCCCTGATCTCTTGACTGGGTGAGAGCTTTCTGCTTAATTCAGAGACTCTGTCCCTCACCACCCCTTGTTGTAAATATTTTTGTCCACCCTAAGCGTGGAAGGGTATTCTCAGATGTGAGACCCTTGCTCAATGCACCATCAGGATTCAAGCAAACCGGGCCGAAGACGGCTGTAATGCCAGAAACCGGTCCCCGGGAGCTTGTTTCCTTCCCAGTGTAAGAATTGGCTTTTGTAGTTTGGTTTGCCCTGTTCCCATCATGCACTGGGACCGGAACAGACTAATTTGCATACAGCCAGGTTCTGAAACTGGGATGGTGCAGTGAGCTAAAAAACGGTGTTGGATCTAGCCCTGATCTCTTGACTGGGTGAGAGCTTTCTGCTTAATTCAGAGACTCTGTCCCTCACCACCCCTTGTTGTAAATATTTTTGTCCACCCTAAGCGTGGAAGGGTATTCTCAGATGTGAGACCCTTGCTCATTGCACCATCAGGATTCAAGCAAACCGGGCCGAAGACGGCTGTAATGCCAGAAACCGGTCCCCGGGAGCTTGTTTCCTTCCCAGTGTAAGAATTGGCTTTTGTAGTTTGGTTTGCCCTGTTCCCATCATGCACTGGGACAGGAACAGACTAATTTGCATACAGCCAGGTTCTGAAACTGGGATGGTGCAGTGAGCTAAAAAACGGTGTTGGATCTAGCCCTGATCTCTTGACTGGGTGAGAGCTTTCTGCTTAATTCAGAGACTCTGTCCCTCACCACCCCTTGTTGTAAATATTTTTGTCCACCCTAAGCGTGGAAGGGTATTCTCAGATGTGAGACCCTTGCTCATTGCACCATCAGGATTCAAGCAAACCGGGCCGAAGACGGCTGTAATGCCAGAAACCGGTCCTCAGGAGCTTGTTTCCTTCCCAGTGTCAGAATTGGCTTTTGTAGTTTGGTTTGCCCTGTCCCCATCATGCACTGGGACAGGAACAGACTAATTTGCATACAGCCAGGTTCTGAAACTGGGATGGTGCAGTGAGCTAAAAAACGGTGTTGGATCTAGCCCTGATCTTTTGACTGGGTGAGAGCTTTCTGCTTAATTCAGAGACTCTGTCCCTCACCACCCCTTGTTGTAAATGTTTTTGTCCACCCTAAGCGTGGAAGGGTATTCTCAGATGTGAGACCCTTGCTCATTGCACCATCAGGATTCAAGCAAACCGGGCCGAAGACGGCTGCAATGCCAGAAACCGGTCCCCGGGAGCTTGTTTCCTTCCCAGTGTAAGAATTGGCTTTTGTAGTTTGGTTTGCCCTGTTCCCATCATGCACTGGGACAGGAACAGACTAATTTGCATACAGCCAGGTTCTGAAACTGGGATGGTGCAGTGAGCTAAAAAACCGGTGTTGGATCTAGCCCTGATCTCTTGACTGGGTGAGAGCTTTCTTCTTAATTCAGAGACTCTGTCCCTCACCACCCCTTGTTGTAAATATTTTTGTCCACCCTAAGCGTGGAAGGGTACTCTCAGATGTGAGACCCTTGCTCATTGCACCATCAGGATTCAAGCAAACCTGGCCGAAGACGGCTGTAATGCCAGAAACCGGTCCCCGGGAGCTTGTTTCCTTCCCAGTGTAAGAATTGGCTTTTGTAGTTTTGTTTGCCCTGTTCCCATCATGCACTGGGACAGGAACAGACTAATTTGCATACAGCCAGGTTCTGAAACTGGGATGGTGCAGTGAGCTAAAAAACGGTGTTGGATCTAGCCCTGATCTCTTGACTGGGTGAGAGCTTTCTGCTTAATTCAGAGACTCTGTCCCTCACCACCCCTTGTTGTAAATATTTTTGTCCACCCTAAGCGTGGAAGGGTATTCTCAGATGTGAGACCCTTGCTCAATGCACCATCAGGATTCAAGCAAACCGGGCCGAAGACGGCTGTAATGCCAGAAACCGGTCCCCGGGAGCTTGTTTCCTTCCCAGTGTAAGAATTGGCTTTTGTAGTTTGGTTTGCCCTGTTCCCATCATGCACTGGGACAGGAACAGACTAATTTGCATACAGCCAGGTTCTGAAACTGGGATGGTGCAGTGAGCTAAAAAACGGTGTTGGATCTAGCCCTGATCTCTTGACTGGGTGAGAGCTTTCTGCTTAATTCAGAGACTCTGTCCCTCACCACCCCTTGTTGTAAATATTTTTGTCCACCCTAAGCGTGGAAGGGTATTCTCAGATGTGAGACCCTTGCTCATTGCACCATCAGGATTCAAGCAAACCGGGCCGAAGACGGCTGTAATGCCAGAAACCGGTCCCCGGGAGCTTGTTTCCTTCCCAGTGTAAGAATTGGCTTTTGTAGTTTGGTTTGCCCTGTTCCCATCATGCACTGGGACAGGAACAGACTAATTTGCATACAGCCAGGTTCTGAAACTGGGATGGTGCAGTGAGCTAAAAAACGGTGTTGGATCTAGCCCTGATCTCTTGACTGGGTGAGAGCTTTCTGCTTAATTCAGAGACTCTGTCCCTCACCACCCCTTGTTGTAAATATTTTTGTCCACCCTAAGCGTGGAAGGGTATTCTCAGATGTGAGACCCTTGCTCATTGCACCATCAGGATTCAAGCAAACCGGGCCGAAGACGGCTGTAATGCCAGAAACCGGTCCCCGGGAGCTTGTTTCCTTCCCAGTGTAAGAATTGGCTTTTGTAGTTTGGTTTGCCCTGTTCCCATCATGCACTGGGACAGGAACAGACAAATTTGCATACAGCCAGGTTCTGAAACTGGGATGGTGCAGTGAGCTAAAAAACGGTGTTGGATCTAGCCCTGATCTCTTGACTGGGTGAGAGCTTTCTGCTTAATTCAGAGACTCTGTCCCTCACCACCCCTTGTTGTAAATATTTTTGTCCACCCTAAGCGTGGAAGGGTATTCTCAGATGTGAGACCCTTGCTCATTGCACCATCAGGATTCAAGCAAACCGGGCCGAAGACGGCTGTAATGCCAGAAACCGGTCCCCGGGAGCTTGTTTCCTTCCCAGTGTAAGAATTGGCTTTTGTAGTTTGGTTTGCCCTGTTCCCATCATGCACTGGGACAGGAACAGACTAATTTGCATACAGCCAGGTTCTGAAACTGGGATGGTGCAGTGAGCTAAAAAACGGTGTTGGATCTAGCCCTGATCTCTTGACTGGGTGAGAGCTTTCGGCTTAATTCAGAGACTCTGTCCCTCACCACCCCTTGTTGTAAATATTTTTGTCCACCCTAAGCGTGGAAGGGTATTCTCAGATGTGAGACCCTTGCTCATTGCACCATCAGGATTCAAGCAAACCGGGCCGAAGACGGCTGTAATGCCAGAAACCGGTCCCCGGGAGCTTGTTTCCTTCCCAGTGTAAGAATTGGCTTTTGTAGTTTGGTTTGCCCTGTTCCCATCATGCACTGGGACAGGAACAGACTAATTTGCATACAGCCAGGTTCTGAAACTGGGATGGTGCAGTGAGCTAAAAACCGGTGTTGGATCTAGCCCTGATCTCTTGACTGGGTGAGAGCTTTCTGCTTAATTCAGAGACTCTGTCCCTCACCACCCCTTGTTGTAAATATTTTTGTCCACCCTAAGCGTGGAAGGGTATTCTCAGATGTGAGACCCTTGCTCATTGCACCATCAGGATTCAATCAAACCGGGCCGAAGACGGCTGTAATGCCAGAAACCGGTCCCCGGGAGCTTGTTTCCTTCCCAGTGTAAGAATTGGCTTTTGTAGTTTGGTTTGCCCTGTTCCCATCATGCACTGGGACAGGAACAGACTAATTTGCATACAGCCAGGTTCTGAAACTGGGATGGTGCAGTGAGCTAAAAAACGGTGTTGGATCTAGCCCTGATCTCTTGACTGGGTGAGAGCTTTCTGCTTAATTCAGAGACTCTGTCCCTCACCACCCCTTGTTGTAAATATTTTTGTCCACCCTAAGCGTGGAAGGGTATTCTCAGATGTGAGACCCTTGCTCATTGCACCATCAGGATTCAAGCAAACCGGGCCGAAGACGGCTGTAATGCCAGAAACCGGTCCCCGGGAGCTTGTTTCCTTCCCAGTGTAAGAATTGGCTTTTGTAGTTTGGTTTGCCCTGTTCCCATCATGCACTGGGACAGGAACAGACTAATTTGTATACAGCCAGGTTCTGAAACTGGGATGGTGCAGTGAGCTAAAAAACGATGTTGGATCTAGCCCTGATCTCTTGACTGGGTGAGAGCTTTCTGCTTAATTCAGAGACTCTGTCCCTCACCACCCCTTGTTGTAAATATTTTTGTCCACCCTAAGCGTGGAAGGGTATTCTCAGATGTGAGACCCTTGCTCATTGCACCATCAGGATTCAAGCAAACCGGGCCGAAGACGGCTGTAATGCCAGAAACCGGTCCCCGGGAGCTTGTTTCCTTCCCAGTGTAAGAATTGGCTTTTGTAGTTTGGTTTGCCCTGTTCCCATCATGCACTGGGACAGGAACAGACTAATTTGCATACAGCCAGGTTCTGAAACTGGGATGGTGCAGTGAGCTAAAAAACGGTGTTGGATCTAGCCCTGATCTCTTGACTGGGTGAGAGCTTTCGGCTTAATTCAGAGACTCTGTCCCTCACCACCCCTTGTTGTAAATATTTTTGTCCACCCTAAGCGTGGAAGGGTATTCTCAGATGTGAGACCCTTGCTCATTGCACCATCAGGATTCAAGCAAACCGGGCCGAAGACGGCTGTAATGCCAGAAACAGGTCCCCGGGAGCTTGTTTCCTTCCCAGTGTAAGAATTGGCTTTTGTAGTTTGGTTTGCCCTGTTCCCATCATGCACTGGGACAGGAACAGACTAATTTGCATACAGCCAGGTTCTGAAACTGGGATGGTGCAGTGAGCTAAAAACCGGTGTTGGATCTAGCCCTGATCTCTTGACTGGGTGAGAGCTTTCTGCTTAATTCAGAGACTCTGTCCCTCACCACCCCTTGTTGTAAATATTTTTGTCCACCCTAAGCGTGGAAGGGTATTCTCAGATGTGAGACCCTTGCTCATTGCACCATCAGGATTCAATCAAACCGGGCCGAAGACGGCTGTAATGCCAGAAACCGGTCCCCGGGAGCTTGTTTCCTTCCCAGTGTAAGAATTGGCTTTTGTAGTTTGGTTTGCCCTGTTCCCATCATGCACTGGGACAGGAACAGACTAATTTGCATACAGCCAGGTTCTGAAACTGGGATGGTGCAGTGAGCTAAAAAACGGTGTTGGATCTAGCCCTGATCTCTTGACTGGGTGAGAGCTTTCTGCTTAATTCAGAGACTCTGTCCCTCACCACCCCTTGTTGTAAATATTTTTGTCCACCCTAAGCGTGGAAGGGTATTCTCAGATGTGAGACCCTTGCTCATTGCACCATCAGGATTCAAGCAAACCGGGCCGAAGACGGCTGTAATGCCAGAAACCGGTCCCCGGGAGCTTGTTTCCTTCCCAGTGTAAGAATTGGCTTTTGTAGTTTGGTTTGCCCTGTTCCCATCATGCACTGGGACAGGAACAGACTAATTTGCATACAGCCAGGTTCTGAAACTGGGATGGTGCAGTGAGCTAAAAAACGGTGTTGGATCTAGCCCTGATCTCTTGACTGGGTGAGAGCTTTCTGCTTAATTCAGAGACTCTGTCCCTCACCACCCCTTGTTGTAAATATTTTTGTCCACCCTAAGCGTGGAAGGGTATTCTCAGATGTGAGACCCTTGCTCATTGCACCATCAGGATTCAAGCAAACCGGGCCGAAGACGGCTGTAATGCCAGAAACCGGTCCCCGGGAGCTTGTTTCCTTCCCAGTGTAAGAATTGGCTTTTGTAGTTTGGTTTGCCCTGTTCCCATCATGCACTGGGACAGGAACAGACAAATTTGCATACAGCCAGGTTCTGAAACTGGGATGGTGCAGTGAGCTAAAAAACGGTGTTGGATCTAGCCCTGATCTCTTGACTGGGTGAGAGCTTTCTGCTTAATTCAGAGACTCTGTCCCTCACCACCCCTTGTTGTAAATATTTTTGTCCACCCTAAGCGTGGAAGGGTATTCTCAGATGTGAGACCCTTGCTCATTGCACCATCAGGATTCAAGCAAACCGGGCCGAAGACGGCTGTAATGCCAGAAACCGGTCCCCGGGAGCTTGTTTCCTTCCCAGTGTAAG
The DNA here is from genome assembly GCF_964263255.1 of Lissotriton vulgaris. Taxonomy (NCBI): domain Eukaryota; kingdom Metazoa; phylum Chordata; class Amphibia; order Caudata; family Salamandridae; genus Lissotriton; species Lissotriton vulgaris. The sequence goes on from NC_141694.1 coordinate 1,123,422,588, forward strand.
AATTGGCTTTTGTAGTTTGGTTTGCCCTGTTCCCATCATGCACTGGGACAGGAACAGACTAATTTGCATACAGCCAGGTTCTGAAACTGGGATGGTGCAGTGAGCTAAAAAACGGTGTTGGATCTAGCCCTGATCTCTTGACTGGGTGAGAGCTTTCTGCTTAGTTCAGAGACTCTGTCCCTCACCACCCCTTGTTGTAAATATTTTTGTCCACCCTAAGCGTGGAAGGGTATTCTCAGATGTGAGACCCTTGCTCATTGCACCATCAGGATTCAAGCAAACCGGGCCGAAGACGGCTGTAATGCCAGAAACCGGTCCCCGGGAGCTTGTTTCCTTCCCAGTGTAAGAATTGGCTTTTGTAGTTTGGTTTGCCCTGTTCCCATCATGCACTGGGACAGGAACAGACTAATTTGCATACAGCCAGGTTCTGAAACTGGGATGGTGCAGTGAGCTAAAAACCGGTGTTGGATCTAGCCCTGATCTCTTGACTGGGTGAGAGCCTTCTGCTTAATTCAGAGACTCTGTCCCTCACCACCCCTTGTTGTAAATATTTTTGTCCACCCTAAGCGTGGAAGGGTGTCGCGATTGCAAGCGGCGCCAATACCTTCGCGCACCACTAACCTGAGCAATCCGGTCAGCAGGGACGATGGGACGAATGTCCTTTCGACTTGCCTAAACACCGCACCCAGGGGCGTCTTAGAGATCGCCTTCTGAATGGGTATCGCAGAAAGCCGGAAGGATAAAGTGCAGGAAAGAACGGAGTGCAGGATGAGGCACTCTGAGTCTAGGTCCTTGGAAGGATGTGCTGCAGCAGGGGAAGACAATGGACAGGTATAAGTATCTTGTTCCCCTATTTTCCCTGTTCTTCCCTGACCTTGAGCAATCACACTTACCAAAGTTAATGTCACTCGCACTGTAAATGGAACCGATCTGTTCCTCTTATTCCAAAGGGCTGAAGTGAAAAGTTGAAAGTCACTTTCACGCTCAGTGCTGTACTCCTTAGAAGGAGTTTCGGTATCTGGTGCTTTTAGTGTTATTCTCCGTTCAATTGTATCCTCAATAACGCTTGAGTATACAGCAAATGTAATAGAACCCTGGATTGAAGTAGTACTAGCTTTGTGAGAACTAAAGCAAAAATAACGGGAACTTCCGTAAAACAATAGCAATTTCTCAGGTCTGAAAGGAAAGAACGATCCCGTTCTTCCGTGGTGATACTTGCGGTTCTCTGGAAGTTGCTCCACTCCTCTGACCGCTCTGATTCCTACTAGGAACATGGCTTGATGCTTTTCTGACCGCGCAGGCACTTGATCGGCGCTGGCAATCTCCTCTGACCGCGCAGGCACTTGATCGGCGCTGGCAATCTCCTCTGACCGCGCAGGCACTTGATCGGCGCTGGTAATCTCCTCTGGGTTAAATCCGGCGGGGAACACCATCCGCCCTTCACGAATCCACGATAACAATTGTCAAGCACCGAGCCTCATCTAAGGCGGAGCTATATAGAAAAGACCCTCCTTCCTGTTTTCCCGGTCCGCTTGGCATTCTGGGACTTGTAGTGCAGAAGGAGTGAACGCGCATTTTGTCCTTTCTTAAGTCCTCTCGTTGTGGCTGCGAGAGCGATCATGACAGAACCCCCTCTCGAGGACTGCCGACTCGGCGGTCGACCCGGCTTACCAGGGAATCGCTCATGGAACTCCGCAACCAGATCCGGGCAATGCAAATGGTCCCCTGGTTCCCAGGTTCTGTCTTCGGGCCCATATCCCTGCCAGTCGACCAAATACCGAACCTTGCCACGAACCAAACGGGAGTCCAGTATCCGCTGCACTTCGTATTCTTCCTGGCCCTCCACCTCCAAAGCAGGGGGTCGCTCCGGCAAGCGCATACTCAATGGACAAGGCCGGAGGAGAGACACATGGAACACCGGATGAATGGACCACGCCACCGGCAGGGACAGTTTCATGGCTACAGGGTTCACAACCTCACTGATACTGTAGGGTCCAATAAATTTAGGCTTAAACTTATTGACACCCTTCAAGTGGATATTACGTGTGGAAAGCCACACCTTGTCCCCCACCTTATACTCGGGCTCTTCCGACCTCCTCCGGTCTGCAAACAGTTTGTGTGCCGCCTGTGCCGACTGTAAACAATGTCGCGCATCGATCAGAATGGCTCTCAAATGCGCATGATGTTCATGTATTGAAGGAACCAAGGATTCCGCTGGCCAGTCGAAGGGAAGCATATTCGGATGGAAACCGTAAAGGCAGAAAAAGGGGGAACACCCCAAGGTGGAGTGAACAGCATTGTTATAAGCGAATTCCGCCAGCCACAGGAGGGTGGTCCACTCCATGGCATTCTGCATGGTGAAGCAGCGAAGGTATTGCTCCAGTGTTTGGTTAAGCCTCTCGGTTTTACCGTCGGTCTGAGGATGATAGCTAGTCGATAACTTGGCATCAATTTGCAAGATGGCACAGAGTGCTTTCCAAAAATGAGATGTAAATTGCGTGCCTCGATCGGTTATAAGCACACTGGGCACTCCATGCGCCCGTACAACGTGTTGAAGGAACACTTTAGCCAACTCTATCGACGTAGGCAGCCCCGGTAAAGCAATGAAGTGGCCCATTTTTGTCAGATGGTCTACTACCACCAGAACCACAGTTTGATTGCCGCAGGGAGGCATCTCCACTATGAAATCCATGGATAAGGTGTGCCAAGGTTTAGGAGGAATGGGCAATGGGCGTAGGAGACCCGAGGGTTTTGTATGTACAGATTTGCCCTGGGCACAAACAGCACATGTCTTTACGTATTCTTTAACGTCCTTGCGAACCTCCTTCCACCAAAAGGAACGCTCCACATTAGCGGTGGTCTTATATATGCCCATGTGTCCACTTAATACTGAGTCATGCGCCCATTTGAGCACCTGTTGTTGTAACTGTATCTGTGGGACATACAACGCTTGGTAATGGTAGGCCAGTTCGTTTTCCATACGTCGATTTCCTGGCTCTTCCTGTATCCAAGTATCTATGTCCTGATCAGCTATTGCCACTTTCAAATCATCCAGAAAGTCTTCGGAGGATACCAGGGCAAGCGATACCTCAGAACAGTCTGTGCCTTGAAGGATATATGGAGGCTCTGCTGGTTCCACCGTCTCTTCTGTACCTAGTCGGGATAAGGCGTCTGCCTTTCCATTACGGGATCCAGGTCGATACTTGATTACAAAATCAAAATCGGAAAAAAACAAAGTCCATCGAAGCTGCCTCGGGGTCAGAGCCTTAGCTGTTTTGAGAAACAAAAGGTTGCGGTGATCCGTGATAATCTCCACGGTGTGCAACGCTCCTAGAAGATAATGTCGCCATTCTTCACAGGCCCGTTTAATAGCGAGGAGTTCCTTATCAGTGATAGAGTAATTTATCTCACACGGTGTAAGTTTCTTGGAGTAGTATGCCACTGGGTGCAACTGCCCCGTTTTTGGATGTCTTTGGGACAGGATTCCTCCGAGAGCGTATTGGGATGCATCAGTCTCGAGGACATAAGGCAATTGAGGATCTGGATGTCTCAGAATAGGAGCCTGGGTGAACCTGTCCTTGAGAACTTGAAAGGCCTGTGCTGCTTCAGGTCCCCATACAAAGGGGGCGTTCTTTCTCAGGAGGGATGTGATGGGATGTATGGCCTTCGAAAAGTCCTGAATAAAGCGTCTGTAATAGTTGGCAAAGCCAAGAAAACTCTGCACCGCCTTAACATTCTGTGGGGTTTTCCAGTTCAGGATCACCTCGACTTTTCGTGTGTCCATTCGGAACCCTTGAGCGTCGATGATGTACCCCAAGAAGGCGACTTCCTGGACATGGAAGAGACATTTCTCGAATTTGGCATATAATGAGTTTTGCAGAAGCTTCTGCAACACAGTTTTCACATGGACAACATGTTCTGTCATTGTTGTTGAGTATATCAGAATATCGTCTATGTAGACCACGCAGTATGTTTCCAAGCACCCCCTGAGCACCTCATCCATGAAGAATTGGAAGGCAGCAGGGGCGTTGCAGAGTCCAAAGGGCATCACCCTATATTCAAATAATCCGAATTTGGTTCTGAACGCTGTCTTCCACTCGTCTCCCTTTTGCACTCGAACAAGGTGGTATGCCCCACGAAGATCAAGTTTCGTGAAATATTTCGCCCCCTTCAATTGGTCCATCAAGACCGGAATGAGGGGAAGGGGATAGCGGTTTTTTATCGTCACCTTGTTGATTGCACGGTAGTCTATGCAGGGTCTTAACTCGTCACAGTCCTTTTTTGCAATGAAAAACATCGGTGAAGACGCAGGGGAGGTGGAGTGTCTAATGAATCCGGAAGCGAGATTGTCGTCAATATAAGTTTTCAAATATTGGGTCTCCTTCTCCGTCAAAGCATAAACCCTGCTACAAGGGATATCTGCCCCCGGTATGAGGTCCACTCGACAGTCATAAACCCTATGGGGGGGTAACTGCGCAGCCTTTTGTTTGTCAAACAAAGCCTTATACTCCAGATATTCAACGGGAAGCACCGTGGCACAACAGAACAGTTCCAAGCCACAGGCGCTCGCCAAACAGGCCGCCGGCGAGGGCACCGGAACAGAAGGACGAATTTCATGATTCCTGCAATGTTCCTTACAATAAGGAGAGGTCATACTGACCGTTCGGGATGACCAACTCACGAAGGGATCATGCAACGTAAGCCACGGCATACCCAAGATGAGCCGGAACTGCGGGGCATCTATCAGATCAAATTGGATGTTTTCTTGGTGGTTCTCACCGAATTCCATCAAAAGTGACAAGGTGTTATAAACCACCGGACCAGACGACAGGATAGTTCCGTCCACTGCCTTCACTGTCTCGGGACGCAGCTTCTTCTCGCAAGGGATGCCCATCCTTAATGCATAGTCCTGGTCAATATAGTTTCCGGTGGCCCCAGAGTCAAGAAGGGCATCTATCTGTAGTTTGTTGTGCGGGGCAATCCAGAGAGATACACGTACATTCATGTGGGCCACCGCTGGATGAAGGGTGTTGGCCAATACGGGGGAGATCATAGGATGCTGGTATCTTAAGTCAGAGACCTCCGTCTGACTTAAGATCTGAAGTTTTCCGCCGGTTTGCTGTCTTTCTGAGTAGCTTGGACCCGGGGAAGGGTAGAGCGTCCGGGAACGTAATTACGGGCTCTACATTCCTTAATAAAATGTCCTCCTTTACCACAATAAAGGCAAAGTTTCAGACGTCGCCTTTTGTCTTTTTCTTCGGAAGTAAGAGACCCTCTGACCCCTCCAATCTGCATGGGTTCAGGTTCATCGACCCCTTTCATCTTTTCCTCTCCTCCAAATTTGGGACGAGAAGGGGGATAGTAGAAACGATTGTCCCCTCTGGGCCTTTCTCCTTTACGTTCAAGTAATCGATGGTCTAACTGTACGGTGAGATCTATAAATTCTGATACCGTGGTGGGAAGTTGCACCACCTGGGCCAACACATCTTTTAATTCTCCTCTCAACCCCTGATAAAAGAGGGAAATCCGTTTCTCCACCGGCCAATCCGTTTCCACGAGCAGGCGATTAAATGTAGTGATATATGACAATAAATCTTGAGACCCCTGTCTCAGCGTCATGATTTCTCGGTCAAGGGTTAGCATATGGGATTTCCTGTCGAATAGCTTGCGCAATTCGAGACAGAAATCTGAAAAATTATGTAATACCGGGTCGTTACGTTCTAATAAGGGAATGGTCCAACTTGACGCATTCCCTCCCATGTAGGACATCATGAATGCCGTTTTAACAGCTTCCTCCTGGAAGACCACAGGTTTACATAAGAAATGAAGACGGCACTGATTCAGGAACGTCTCGAATTTGCGGGGATCCCCATAAAACCTCTCCGGAGGGGCCAAAGGAATCCCTTGGTTCTGAATCACCTGTACCGTCGGTAACGCATCCGGGACTGTTGCGGGAGTCGATAATGGCAAGAAGTAACCCCCGGTTCGGGAAGACGAAGGTGGAGGCAAAGTGGCTGGTTTAAGTATAGGTCGAGCCGCTGGTTCCTTCAGCGATAAGTCTGACATCTCTTTACGCATTAGCGTAACTTCCTGGTATAATGCCTGATTCTCGGCACGAGAGGTAAGGACCTCCTGACGAAGCTCCGAGAAGCTTTCCATCAGGGAAGCAAAAGTAGCATCGGCGTCCATCGTCCGGGCTGAAGAGTATTCGTGGGCTTGACAATCTGTCGCGATTGCAAGCGGCGCCAATACCTTCGCGCACCACTAACCTGAGCAATCCGGTCAGCAGGGACGATGGGACGAATGTCCTTTCGACTTGCCTAAACACCGCACCCAGGGGCGTCTTAGAGATCGCCTTCTGAATGGGTATCGCAGAAAGCCGGAAGGATAAAGTGCAGGAAAGAACGGAGTGCAGGATGAGGCCCTCTGAGTCTAGGTCCGGGGAAACCTCCTTGGAAGGATGTGCTGCAGCAGGGGAAGACAATGGACAGGTATAAGTATCTCGTTCCCCTATTTTCCCTGTTCTTCCCTGACCTTGAGCAATCACACTTACCAAAGTTAATGTCACTCGCACTGTAAATGGAACCGATCTGTTCCTCTTATTCCGAAGGGCTGAAGTGAAAAGTTGAAAGTCACTTTCACGCTCAGTGCTGTACTCCTTAGAAGGAGTTTCGGTATCTGGTGCTTTTAGTGTTATTCTCCGTTCAATTGTATCCTCAATAACGCTTGAGTATACAGCAAATGTAATAGAACCCTGGATTGAAGTAGTACTAGCTTTGTGAGAACTAAAGCAAAAATAACGGGAACTTCCGTAAAACAATAGCAATTTCTCAGGTCTGAAAGGAAAGAACGATCCCGTTCTTCCGTGGTGATACTTGCGGTTCTCTGGAAGTTGCTCCACTCCTCTGACCGCTCTGATTCCTACTAGGAACTTGGCTTGATGCTTTTCTGACCGCGCAGGCACTTGATCGGCGCTGGCAATCTCCTCTGACCGCGCAGGCACTTGATCGGCGCTGGCAATCTCCTCTGACCGCGCAGGCACTTGATCGGCGCTGGTAATCTCCTCTGGGTTAAATCCGGCGGGGAACACCATCCGCCCTTCACGAATCCACGATAACAATTGTCAAGCACCGAGCCTCATCTAAGGCGGAGCTATATAGAAAAGACCCTCCTTCCTGTTTTCCCGGTCCGCTTGGCATTCTGGGACTTGTAGTGCAGAAGGAGTGAACGCGCATTTTGTCCTTTCTTAAGTCCTCTTGTTGTGGCTGCGAGAGCGATCATGACAAAGGGTATTCTCAGATGTGAGACCCTTGCTCATTGCACCATCAGGATTCAAGCAAACCGGGCCGAAGACGGCTGTAATGCCAGAAACCGGTCCCCGGGAGCTTGTTTCCTTCCCAGTGTAAGAATTGGCTTTTGTAGTTTGGTTTGCCCTGTTCCCATCATGCACTGGGACAGGAACAGACTAATTTGCATACAGCCAGGTTCTGAAACTGGGATGGTGCAGTGAGCTAAAAAACGGTGTTGGATCTAGCCCTGATCTCTTGACTGGGTGAGAGCTTTCTGCTTAATTCAGAGACTCTGTCCCTCACCACCCCTTGTTGTAAATATTTTTGTCCACCCTAAGCGTGGAAGGGTATTCTCAGATGTGAGACCCTTGCTCATTGCACCATCAGGATTCAAGCAAACCGGGCCGAAGACGGCTGTAATGCCAGAAACCGGTCCCCGGGAGCTTGTTTCCTTCCCAGTGTAAGAATTGGCTTTTGTAGTTTGGTTTGCCCTGTTCCCATCATGCACTGGGACAGGAACTGACTAATTTGCATACAGCCAGGTTCTGAAACTGGGATGGTGCAGTGAGCTAAAAAACGGTGTTGGATCTAGCCCTGATCTCTTGACTGGGTGAGAGCTTTCTGCTTAATTCAGAGACTCTGTCCCTCACCACCCCTTGTTGTAAATATTTTTGTCCACCCGAAGCGTGGAAGGGTATTCTCAGATGTGAGACCCTTGCTCATTGCACCATCAGGATTCAAGCAAACCGGGCCGAAGACGGCTGTAATGCCAGAAACCGGTCCCCGGGAGCTTGTTTCCTTCCCAGTGTAAGAATTGGCTTTTGTAGTTTGGTTTGCCCTGTTCCCATCATGCACTGGGACAGGAACAGACTAATTTGCATACAGCCAGGTTCTGAAACTGGGATGGTGCAGTGAGCTAAAAAACGGTGTTGGATCTAGCCCTGATCTCTTGACTGGGTGAGAGCTTTCTGCTTAATTCAGAGACTCTGTCCCTCACCACCCCTTGTTGTAAATATTTTTGTCCACCCTAAGCGTGGAAGGGTATTCTCAGATGTGAGACCCTTGCTCATTGCACCATCAGGATTCAAGCAAACCGGGCCGAAGACGGCTGTAATGCCAGAAACCGGTCCCCGGGAGCTTGTTTCCTTCCCAGTGTAAGAATTGGCTTTTGTAGTTTGGTTTGACCTGTTCCCATCATGCACTGGGACAGGAACAGACTAATTTGCATACAGCCAGGTTCTGAAACTGGGATGGTGCAGTGAGCTAAAAAACGGTGTTGGATCTAGCCCTGATCTCTTGACTGGGTGAGAGCTTTCTGCTTAATTCAGAGACTCTGTCCCTCACCACCCCTTGTTGTAAATATTTTTGTCCACCCTAAGCGTGGAAGGGTATTCTCAGATGTGAGACCCTTGCTCATTGCACCATCAGGATTCAAGCAAACCGGGCCGAAGACGGCTGTAATGCCAGAAACCGGTTCCCGGGAGCTTGTTTCCTTCCCAGTGTAAGAATTGGCTTTTGTAGTTTGGTTTGCCCTGTTCCCATCATGCACTGGGACAGGAACAGACTAATTTGCATACAGCCAGGTTCTGAAACTGGGATGGTGCAGTGAGCTAAAAAACGGTGTTGGATCTAGCCCTGATCTCTTGACTGGGTGAGAGCTTTCTGCTTAATTCAGAGACTCTGTCCCTCACCACCCCTTGTTGTAAATATTTTTGTCCACCCTAAGCGTGGAAGGGTATTCTCAGATGTGAGACCCTTGCTCATTGCACCATCAGGATTCAAGCAAACCGGGCCGAAGACGGCTGTAATGCCAGAAACTGGTCCCCGGGAGCTTGTTTCCTTCCCAGTGTAAGAATTGGCTTTTGTAGTTTGGTTTGCGCTGTTCCCATCATGCACTGGGACAGGAACAGACTAATTTGCATACAGCCAGGTTCTGAAACTGGGATGGTGCAGTGAGCTAAAAAACGGTGTTGGATCTAGCCCTGATCTCTTGACTGGGTGAGAGCTTTCTGCTTAATTCAGAGACTCTGTCCCTCACCACCCCTTGTTGTAAATATTTTTGTCCACCCTAAGCGTGGAAGGGTATTCTCAGATGTGAGACCCTTGCTCATTGCACCATCAGGATTCAAGCAAACCGGGCCGAAGACGGCTGTAATGCCAGAAACCGGTCCCCGGGAGCTTGTTTCCTTACCAGTGTAAGAATTGGCTTTTGTAGTTTGGTTTGCCCTGTTCCCATCATGCACTGGGACAGGAACAGACTAATTTGCATACAGCCAGGTTCTGAAACTGGGATGGTGCAGTGAGCTAAAAAACGGTGTTGGATCTAGCCCTGATCTCTTGACTGGGTGAGAGCTTTCTGCTTAATTCAGAGACTCTGTCCCTCACCACCCCTTGTTGTAAATATTTTTGTCCACCCTAAGCGTGGAAGGGTATTCTCAGATGTGAGACCCTTGATCATTGCACCATCAGGATTCAAGCAAACCGGGCCGAAGACGGCTGTAATGCCAGAAACCGGTCCCCGGGAGCTTGTTTCCTTCCCAGTGTAAGAATTGGCTTTTGTAGTTTGGTTTGCCCTGTTCCTATCATGCACTGGGACAGGAACAGACTAATTTGCATACAGCCAGGTTCTGAAACTGGGATGGTGCAGTGAGCTAAAAAACGGTGTTGGATCTAGCCCTGATCTCTTGACTGGGTGAGAGCTTTCTGCTTAATTCAGAGACTCTGTCCCTCACCACCCCTTGTTGTAAATATTTTTGTCCACCCTAAGCGTGGAAGGGTATTCTCAGATGTGAGACCCTTGCTCATTGCACCATCAGGATTCAAGCAAACCGGGCCGAAGACGGCTGTAATGCCAGAAACTGGTCCCCGGGAGCTTGTTTCCTTCCCAGTGTAAGAATTGGCTTTTGTAGTTTGGTTTGCCCTGTTCCCATCATGCACTGGGACAGGAACAGACTAATTTGCATACAGCCAGGTTCTGAAACTGGGATGGTGCAGTGAGCTAAAAAACGGTGTTGGATCTAGCCCTGATCTCTTGACTGGGTGAGAGCTTTCTGCTTAATTCAGAGACTCTGTCCCTCACCACCCCTTGTTGTAAATATTTTTGTCCACCCTAAGCGTGGAAGGGTATTCTCAGATGTGAGACCCTTGCTCATTGCACCATCAGGATTCAAGCAAACCGGGCCGAAGACGGCTGTAATGCCAGAAACCGGTCCCCGGGAGCTTGTTTCCTTCCCAGTGTAAGAATTGGCTTTTGTAGTTTGGTTTGCCCTGTTCCCATCATGCACTGGGACAGGAACAGACTAATTTGCATACAGCCAGGTTCTGAAACTGGGATGGTGCAGTGAGCTAAAAAACGGTGTTGGATCTAGCCCTGATCTCTTGACTGGGTGAGAGCTTTCTGCTTAATTCAGAGACTCTGTCTCTCACCACCCCTTGTTGTAAATATTTTTGTCCACCCTAAGCGTGGAAGGGTATTCTCAGATGTGAGACCCTTGCTCATTGCACCATCAGGATTCAAGCAAACCGGGCCGAAGACGGATGTAATGCCAGAAACCGGTCCCCGGGAGCTTGTTTCCTTCCCAGTGTAAGAATTGGCTTTTGTAGTTTGGTTTGCCCTGTTCCCATCATGCACTGGGACAGGAACAGACTAATTTGCATACAGCCAGGTTCTGAAACTGGGATGGTGCAGTGAGCTAAAAAACGGTGTTGGATCTAGCCCTGATCTCTTGACTGGGTGAGAGCTTTCTGCTTAATTCAGAGACTCTGTCCCTCACCACCCCTTGTTGTAAATATTTTTGTCCACCCTAAGCATGGAAGGGTATTCTCAGATGTGAGACCCTTGCTCATTGCACCATCAGGATTCAAGCAAACCGGGCCGAAGACGGCTGTAATGCCAGAAACCGGTCCCCGGGAGCTTGTTTCCTTCCCAGTGTAAGAATTGGCTTTTGTAGTTTGGTTTGCCCTGTTCCCATCATGCACTGGGACAGGAACAGACTAATTTGCATACAGCCAGGTTATGAAACTGGGATGGTGCAGTGAGCTAAAAAACGGTGTTGGATCTAGCCCTGATCTCTTGACTGGGTGAGAACTTTCTGCTTAATTCAGAGACTCTGTCCCTCACCACCCCTTGTTGTAAATATTTTCATTTTTGACGGCATCTCTTGGCCTGACAAAAGCATTATTTGTCACTATATTATATTGGGTTTGAGGCAATGTAAAAAGCAGTTGCCAAATTTACTAAACTATCTTAACAGTGCTTTCTGTTAGCTGTTAATGGAAAGTAGGCCTAAGAAGAAAGAAAGCGAAATACATTATATTCTATTTGCATTTGTAAAACACCCAGCGACCCGTAGGCGTCCCAACCCTGGCAATGTGAATCAAAGCCCAGGCAGAAATTAGTTATCAAATAGCCACACATTGTAGCATTCTCGGTCTGTGTTGTATCAGCAAGTCACAGTTATTTCCTCAAACGCAACACCAGGCCTACAGGAATCTGAGGAATGCAGACAACTCATTCATTATTGTGACCATTTGTGTAAAATTGCACTGAGCCAAAATAAATACATTGGGAACTACCATATCTAAGTAATACACATATCTGAAGTGTCATATTTAATTCCCCGAATGTCCTATGACCATCAGATTTGTTTTGTTCACCCTCTTTTTAAATGACAAAAATGTCCTGATTGTAAATAAAGTACTATTGAGCTTATATGAAATATCACTGAGTGGACATTTACCATGAATGAGTGTATTTTGTCGAACTTTATTTGGACCCAAAACTATATCGCCCCTTGTAGTGAGCATTAGCTGCTTGATAAACCTGTCATTGAAGTGCCAAATACACCAAAGGGGTCAAATCTACTATGACTTTACACTGGTGCAAAGTCACCAAAGCGGTGCATACTGGTGCAAAGTGCTGATTTGACAGTTGCCTAAAAGTAAGGCAAATTACTATCAAGGGGGCATCCCATGGGTGGTACTAAGTGAAACAGGAATGAATCGAACAAGGATAATTCCTAATTCTTACTACTGCTGGGGGATTGCCTACCATGCACCTTTCTCATTGCTGAAGTTTTCAGTTGGGAAACCTTTGGTGTGATTAGCAGGTTTTGAATCCAAAACCTTTGAAGGTGAAAGATGAATTGCTGGTACTCAATCTCTGAAAAAGGTGTACATTCTTTCAATTTGGGCACAGACTTCCCCTCAATGCTGAAGCCTCTGGATTACTGGCCCTACAATCGTTTTCTGTGTTCAACACTTTGTATACTTTGATATTAGGGAAATAACAATGTTTCAAATTCTTCTGGACTGAGTGCTATATATTCTTTGATGTTTATGTCACCTTGGTAGTTGATTTTCAACTCTCATCTTTACACCTTTAAGGATGTTGTTCTACTTGAATCTATTCAGGAGACCAAAGGTCTAGTGCATCTTTGTTGTGTTTGCCTCTTGGTTATTTCTTGCCTTAGATGATGCTAGTACTTGCTAGCCCCAAAGAGCTTTCTCGTCTAGAGATCATGATGATCTTCACCTTGGGCACAGAGTTGGCAGCATTACTCGCTTTTTTCAGTGCCCAAAAAAGTTTCCAGGTCTTGCAAATGGGTGCTACTCAATTACAAGACGAGCATCCTCTCAAGGAGCATTTATTGTCGTCCTCAACAAAAGGTATTCTCTCAGCTGCCACCTCAGCTGTTCCCCGTCCTGTGTCCCTCTGGCAGAATACAGCATTTAATATTGCTTCTTTCAACTAAACCCATTTTAGGATGGGCAAACTTTACCAACTCCAAAAATGGGTTTGCGAATGTATATCTATTCAGTATTTTGTGTTGTGCGCGTCCCTTCCAAGTACCAAATTTGTATCGAATGTATCAATGGTTTGTTACCGTAATTCGGGTTGCAAACAATTGAAAAGTTACTGACCCCCAAGTTGGGGTAATAGCTTATTCGACTAAAGGGTGGACGAGGGGGACCGGGGTTGTCTTTGAACTCCTTCCTCTTGGTGAATTGTAGAAAAGAATTCTTAGGAAATAGACACTGGTCCATTTAAGGACAAAATAAGTGTATCTATTTAAATGTAATTACAAACAGAGCGGTCTTCTGACTCTTGCAGGCCACCATCCTTTGTATGCAATAATCAAAAATAGAATGGACACTGGTATCTACAAAACCATTGGTTTGTATTCGAAAACCCTCATAGAAATCCTGGTTTAATCGTTGCGGTGTATCTTTTTTCCGCCACCTCAGGAGTCATGGCATATTCATAGGGTAGTCGATTAACGTGCTGGATGCCTGCCTCACCCGAGGCTACCTCCGGTAAAGGTAGAAGTGTCCAGAAATAATGGAAAAGGATAACAAGCATTTACAATGCAATGGTTTTGCCTTTGGAAAAATTAGAGCTATTGGCATTGTAAATGACAATTTGTATTTGTGTTGGTTTTGAAAACAGATAAATAAATGGCATTGTCATTTACATTGCCATTAGCTTAATCTCTGCAGTCACTCTCTACTCTGCGCACTCTCTACTATGCGCACTCACAACTTCACACTCTGGGCACTCACAACTTCACAATCTGCACATTCTGCACTCTGCGCACTCACTACTCTGCGTACTCTCAACTTCACAATTTGCACATTCTGCTCTTCGCACTCACAACTTCACAATCTGCACTCGGCGCATTCTGCACTCTGCGCACTCATTACTCTGTGCACTCACAACTTCACAATCTGCACACTCACTACTCTGCACACTCACAACTTCACAATCTGCACTCAGCGCATTCTGCACTCTGCGCACTCACTACTCTGCACACTCACAACCTGCACTCGGCGCATTCTGCACTCTGCATCACAGGGAGCCTGTGGTAACAGAGAGCCCCAGATTTAAGCATGTGTCTCTAGTGAGGTGCATGGAGATTGCCCTTTCCCTTGCCATCCTCAGCTGTTTGTGGGATGCTTGTTAGGTCTTGTCTGTAAACTATGCAAGCGCTGTCTCGTGGAGACTTTGTGGGCTTCAGCCAGCCTATACGCTACCCATTTACTGGCTTTGTCGTTCCCTTATTCGTGCTCCCCAATTTGTCCATGGCATGCATGTGTCATGCCTCTTCCAGGGTTTAGCCCTCCCCGACAGCAGTGACCAAATCTCCTAAACATATGCAGCGGCCATTTTAAGGTAGTTCTTCCGGACACCTTTTTATTTATTTAAAAATGCTTTTCAAGAGTGCTTCTGTTTTTACTTGCACTGTTCTTTGTTTCCTGCTAGTGGACCTTGCGAGTGCATGTGTTTGACCGGCAATTATCTGTGTGCACAGCGACCTTTCAAGTATTGACTGTATGTTTAGCATTTCCGTACGTGTAGAGATGCATGTATTTGTCCGTCAGTGCAGCAGTTTCTGGGGTCTGTAGTATAGCTTGTGGTTATTTGTCGTGTGCATTATAGCATACTTTTGTTTGTACATAGTGGGGGCCCCGGTATTTACCCATTCATGTAGCAAAAGGTTGTGTGAATTTGGCCCCATATGCAACAGAGGCAAGTGATTTCTGGAACTTCTAGTTATTGGTCAGTTATGTGCAGCAGAGCTTGGAGAGGTTTGTATGTCTAACTTAGCTTGTATGCATAAGTCTATATAGCGGAGTTTGCGGTTATTTTGCCATGTGTACAGAGGAGCTACTAGCCTTTGTCCATCTGTGCCGCAGTTTCCAGGTACTTGCCATTGTATATAGAAGAGCTTGCGGGTATTTCACAGTGTGGGCAGCGGACCGACACACATTTGGCACACCATCTCCCATGCCAGAAAAATGGTCTTGTAACACACGTCCGCCCTGACAAGTCCAGACTCGACTCTTCTCTCTCTATAGCAGCCTCTGCTCCGTCTCCTCCCTGATATAAACTTAACCTTGAAAGAGCTTTGTGAGAGATGTCTGTATACAGCTTGAAACCACCAACTACAAGCCATTATCTGCGACAGCTCACAGACTACAACACCTACCACCTCGCTGCTCTCTCCTTCTCCTTCTCCAATCCTCTGTCTCTCTCCCTCCCTCCTCTTCTCCACTCTCCTACCCAACCATCAAATCCCTGGAATCATTATCCTCATCACTACAGCCTCCTGGATGCGAGGCCCAGTCTACTTTACAACCGCCACACAGCTCAGGATCCCAGAAGCCCAGGAGCCCAGAAGAACTGAACGTTGCTGGGGATTTTTGTAGCATTTGCTGCAAAACAAAATGCATGTGTGCGCACTTCTACAACGATTAAGTCAGAATAGAAGTAACTGCCAGAATGCTCGGGCAACGGAAAGTGCCACGGGCCAACTTCCATGAGACTGGAGTGCACATAGCGCTTTGAAGCGCACTATGGAATGACTTGGGTATGGGTAATTTTTTTTTTTAATTTGCCTGGTACAAAGGTTTGAAAAAAATACAGGTAAAACACCAGCAGTTTGAAAAAGAAAACCTTTAAAGCCCAAAAAAAGCCAGCAAGTAAACACAAATTAAGATGCACGAGGGTGGTGCTTACAGTCTAAATTTGACTAGCATACCTTTTGAGGGCCACGGAAAGCGAATACATAATGTATTTCGACACGCTCGGCTTAAAGCTCAAGGCAAAAGGAAGCGTGTAAGCCACAGTAGTTTTATTCATGTTCTGGAAGACTGGACACCCACAAAGCCCGCAATGACGTCCAGCATACACAGTGAACAAGTGACTATTTGAAAGCTTCTCACCACAAAATACACCTACAACACAGAGACTTTCCTCAAATTAGCAGATCCCCAAGCACACACGGGCATCTAGCTTAATAATATACTGTATAAAGTAGTAGCTACCAACATAAAATAAAAAAGGCATCATATTTTAAAGAGTAAAACACCCACAACTCACGTGAACAGACGAGTCTCTCAGACAACCCACGCACAGCACAAGCAGGGCACAGGCATACACAACACACAACAGCACTTACAGGCCCACACGACTCTCAAACACACAGACAGTGCAACACTCGCAGAACATAGACAGACACCACAAAAAACAGCACACCCCACAGACCCACATACAGGACCATCAATATATTACACCACCTGGTGACACGTAGGAAACAGGACATAGATAAAAAACAGCACAAAACACACACAGACAACCCATCCGATTTAGAGGTAGCATATACAGACACAACACAACGAGATGCACACTAGACACACAAATCAGCAACATGATGCAGACCCCTGGTAGCGCTCTTACCTGGCATGGCCGGCCGGCTAGCTGTGCTGGGTGGGCATGATCTTGAGCCCGTTAGCGCTGGGTCGGTTAGCGCTCGATAGTCAGGTGTTCTTCGGCCATCCTGGGTACCTGGTGTGGCCATGATCCACGCGGGGGACCGGGCGGTGGACATGGTGTACCTTTTCTCCACGCTTGGTGCAGCTCTGCGTTCCACGGTGGAGAATAAACCAGCGAAATCGTCCCGGGCTCAGTACCACCAGCGGAGCCCGTGCCGTGATGTCGTCCAGGGCAATCTGACCACGCACAAGCAAACTCCCCGCAGCAGCGCGTGAGTGAGGACGATGGTCCAGGCAGGTCCATGGGAGCCGATCCCAGGCTCAGGCAGCAGCGCGTGAGTGAGGACGATGGTCCAGGCAGGTCCATGGGAGCCGATCCCAGGCTCAGAGCAGACAAACACATCTGGGCAGCATCGCACAAAGAAGGGAAACGTAGGTAACGGGACAAGGCATTCCAAATCGGCAGAGCGTCAAGGCAGCGGAACCTCGAAGGATCTCGAGGCACCTCTAGCAGAGCACCGTGACGATCGGTCTGGGAGGCGAGCAGCGCCGGGGTTCCCTCCAGGCCACGGGAGCCCCGCGGGCGCCGCCATACTGCTTGCCGTCTTGCTCTCCTTCTTCCCCCGGGCTGTGGGGGACGGGCACTTCCGGCCGGCCGCGCTAGGATTGGCCGGCCGGCCAGTCACAGGGCAGGAGAGACGCAGAAGTGCCGGCAATGCCGGACCAGACACGGGGGCGTTCCCGGCGTCGCGTGACGTCGGCAAAAGCCAAAGAATGTCGGGAACGCCCCCGTGTCTGGTCCGGCATTGACGGACAGGCCCCTCGTCCAATGGCAAGGCTCCGTTTACGGAGCCAGCCAATGAATGACGAGGGCCGAACCAAAGCACACTACAGTTCTCATCAGGTTTTCGCCTGCGCCGAAAAAGATGCGCAGAGCGCATCTTTTTGGCGAGGCAAAACCTAAAAAGGGTATGAAAAAATGGGATAAAAATAGTGTCTCACCTAGGAGTTTATTTATTGGAAAAAGAGGGTGTAGGCACTATTAATAAAAGAAATTGCGATATGGTGGTAATCGTGTTACTGGATTACCGCATGTCTTGAATAATGTGTCAACATGTTTCAGCTCTCTCAGCCCAGCCGGGTCTACGGAGCCTTCGTCAGGACAAAAACACATACAAAAAAAGGAAGAAGAGTAATATCTCACACAACTTGTGTAGTATTGGGTGATAAGTATAGTCAACTTATACTTAGATTTCCTGTGCTGTGGAAACAAAAGCCAACAGTATCCATTATATATGTGGCTACAGATGTGAGGTGAGCAAGCAGACATGTGAAAATGACATGTGCAGCACGCTCCTAACGCTGCTCCCTGCTGCCCATACCGCCAGACTGATAAGTGCTTTACCTGCCCCTTGTTCGCTTGCACCGAAATAACTGTATTTTTCCTCACTCAGAACCACCTAGCATTCAGAAAGCAACTTAAAACTTGGATATTCGACAAGTAATTCCCCACCCTTCCTCAAGCGCCTTGGGACCCTCTGGGTATGTAGCGCGCTATATAAATTATTTGACTTGACTTGACAAAGATGCTCCTCGTGAGGAGCGTACGCCATACTAGTGGCATTAATGCCGTATCGAGAAAGGAGAGGATTAAAAAACACACAAGGTCTAAGAAAGGAAGTACAATCAAGATTAAAACGTGTGTAATGTTACATTTATAAAGAGCCTGCTATCATGGGAGATTCACGTTCTAATAAGTATTGATGCACTCATACTGAACGAAATTATAAACCCTTAGTCTAGTGGTAGGGTAGATAGTAACCTATATACATAACACTTCAAAAAGATGCAATATAATTACCTGTATTAAGCTCAATAATAGCTTCAACAGGGGTCGGAGAGTCGCTTGTGGTCTTTGCTGTTACGGTACAAACGAGCCCGCTGTATTAGTAAAACAGTTATGTATCTTACCAGATAGTAGAGATCAGGTCCGGCTGCCATTCTTACCCACGAGGTTCGGCGCTGTGTCCCCTGTGCTGACTCTGCCCCTGGCTATGGGCGTGTCTCTACTTACCCGTCTTTTAAACGGGGCTTAGACATCAAAAACGAACTATTTACGGGCGAAGGACTCCATGTAAGAATGGTTGCCTCCCGATATATGGACGGGTGTTATCCAATCAATGGAGAATAAATATAAGATAGGCTTGTAATTGACATGTATAATGCCCGTAGCTTAATGGAACTTAACATAAGAATTAGAATTAGAAGCGTAATGTTGTAGGTGTTAACTCCTATTGTCAGATGGGACCTTCTACAAAAAACTGGACAATGACCCCACGGAGAGGTTAACCAACACTATTGCAATCATGACACACGAAGCAGAGGTCAACAGTTGGATCTCTAAGAAAGAGGCCGACTTTTTGACACCCAAAGGACCTAAAGTACCTTTTTTCTACTCATTGCCAAAAACCCATAAAAACAAGTCCCCCCCCCCCCCCCCCCCCCCCCCCCGGGACGCCCGATAGTTTCGGGCATTGGATCATTACTAGAGCCACTATTCAAATTTGCCGATGAGTATCTAAAACCATTGGTACAGAGCACCCCAACCTATTTGAAAGACACCAGAGATCTCCTGATCCAGATTGCGGATCGCGAATTCAATCCCAATACGATGCTAATGGTGGGGCTTGATGTTGAGTCTCTTTACACCAGCCTACCCCAAGAAGACACCTTAAAGATGCTGGAAGACCTTCTCTTCATGCAAGACTGGACACACAAGACCCCACGACATTTTGTCATTGAGTGTTGCAGATTAGCCTTACAAGAGAACTACTTCGAATATAACGGCCAGCTCTTTTTACAGTGTCATGGTACTTCCATGGGCAGTGCCTTTGCGCCTTCAGTAGCTGGACTCTACGTGAGCCAATTTGACCAAGAATTTGTCCTCAACAATACCAACCCCTTACTTTCCAGTATAATACACTGGAAGCGTTACATTGACGACATTCTACTAATCTGGGATATCAAACTAGATCTCACTACCTTCTTGGAATGGCTAAATGGGAGAGATAGGTGGTTAAAATTCACCTTCACCTCGAGCAACCATCATATTGACTTCTTGGATCTAACGATTTTTTGTGAAAATGGGAAATTGGAGACCAAGACTTTCACCAAACCCACAGCCAAAAATAGTCTACTCTCTTATCAAAGTTTCCACCCCGACCCCTGCGGGATAATCTCCCTTACAGTCAGTTTTTAAGACACAAGCGTAACTGCAGCAAAGAGAGTGACTACAGAAAACAGGCACAGGAGCTTAGTCAAAAGTTACAATCGAGAGACTACACTTCAGCAGTTATCTCCAAGTGTAGAAAACGGGCAAAACACCAGCCCCGCGAATGTCTACTACAAAACATCTGTAAAGAACCTATTAAGGATCTAGTCACATGTGTCACTACCTACTGCCCTGCGACCTGTGACGTCCAAAAATTGATAAGAAAGAACTGGCAGATAGTTACGTCAGGCAAATTCAATTGGCCCAAGCCAAGATTTGCCAACAGAAGGACCAAAAACATCAAAGATGTCCTCGTACATACCAGGCCAAAAAAGAAAGCAGTGAAGTCAACAATGAGAGATGTCACTATGGCCCCAGTTACAGGCCATTACCCATGTGGCACCTGTGGAGTTTGCAAGTTCACCAATACCACGAAGACCCTACAATTGACAGACACCTTACTGTGGACCCAGAAACAACATACAAATTGCAACTCTACACATGTAATTTACTTGGTGACCTGCCCCTGCCAATGACAATACATAGGCATGACTTGTCGCAAAATCAGGAGAACACAGGAGCAATGTAAGACTCAAGAAAAATACCACCAAACTGTGTACACACTTCGTGGAAGCAGGCGATACATGTGACGACTTGAGATGGACGGTTCTCGAAATGCTACAAGATAAAAATAACAACGCTGAGCAGGTCCTATTTGAAAAGGAACAAAGGTGGGTGGACCGCCTCAGAACAGATACATTGGGGATGAACGATAACATCCCGTGGCACCAGTTCTACTGAGTCAAGTGCACACTAACTATGAGTCCCAGTCTTTGTGATAACCAATGTTACCTGTACGCCGATGCCCCCTGCTAAGTTGCTTTGAGGGAGACATGCATAACTACACTCACCTTCTTTGACGAAATTGCCCTCGGTACATACACTTCTAAACGGTGTGGACACTTCTTCACTGACATCTTATTACATAGCAGTTAACACCTACAACATTACGCTTCTAATTCTAATTCTTATTTTAAGTTCCATTAAGCTACGGGCATTATACATGTCAATTACGAGCCTATCTTATATTTATTCTCCATTGATTGGATAACACCCGTCCATATATCGGGAGGCAACCATCTTACATGGAGTCCTTCGCCCGTAAATAGTCCGTTTTTGATGTCTAAGCCCCGTTTAAAAGACGGGTAAGTAGAGACACGCCCATAGCCAGGGGCAGAGTCAGCACAGGGGACACAGCGCCGAACCTCGTGGGTAAGAATGGCAGCCGGACCTGATCTCTACTATCTGGTAAGATACATAACTGTTTTACTAATACAGTGGGCTCGTTTGTACCGTAACAGCAAAGACCACAAGCGACTCTCCGACCCCTGTTGAAGCTATTATTGAGCTTAATACAGGTAATTATATTGCATCTTTTTGAAGTGTTATGTATATAGGTTACTATCTACCCTACCACTAGACTAAGGGTTTATATTTTCGTTCAGTATGAGTGCATCAATACTTACTAGAACGTGAATCTCCCACGATAGCAGGCTCTTTATAAAATTAACATTACACACTTTTTAATCCTGATTGTACTTCCTTTCTTGGACCTTGTGTGTTTTTTAATCCTCTCCTTTCTTGATACGGCATTAATGCCACTAGTATGGCGTACGCTCCTCACGAGGAGCATCTTTGTGCTGCACATGTAATTTTCACATGTCTGCTTGCTCACCTCACGTCTGAATGAAATAGTAACACTAAATCCAGTTCAAACGGTTTCTTATCCCTCTCCCGAAGGACAGAAAAGAAATAAATTAGTAGTCACATTGGCGGATCCAACGGTTGACAAGGTGGTTTCTGCTGGAGCCAACTGTGTTGTCTTTCACGACGAAGAGATAGAAGCTTTGCCTGTCTCTCCTGTCATTCATAATTTGGAAGCTCCCCCTCTGTTTCCTATATTCTCTCTACAGGTAAAAAAGAGGAAGAGGTCCCTATTACTTCCCCAGGTATTGTTGAAAAGGTAGTCCTGATAAAGCATAAAAAGAATAGAATAAAAAAGAAGAAACCTGTCCGAAGATTTTCTAAAAAAAGACAGAGGAAACTTATGTTTGAAAAGAATTTGGAATCTGTATTAGAAAAATCCTGCCGGACTGAGCAGTCCTTTGCTGTACAGGAAGATATAATTGGTTCTCCTAAAGTGGAACAAGTGACTATCGGGTCTGGTCTTATAAGTTCTTCCAACCACTCCTACCCTAGTGTTTCATTACTCCCTGTAAATCCTCTACCTTCCACTCTTAACCCCTTGGCAAGGCCTTTTCAAGACTCTCCTACAATTGTGCCCATTCCCTTGGTGCCAACTAGGGATAAAATAAATGTAGATACCTTTTTTTTAGATTTTTCTCCTTTATTTGATACTGACCTAATTCTAAATAGATCAGTTCTGCTCACTTGTTTTCAGGAGATT
Source organism: Lissotriton vulgaris (assembly GCF_964263255.1). NCBI lineage: Eukaryota > Metazoa > Chordata > Amphibia > Caudata > Salamandridae > Lissotriton > Lissotriton vulgaris. The sequence goes on from NC_141694.1 coordinate 1,123,444,888, forward strand.
GAAAGTTTAAAACTAATTCAAACTTCGGACCTGGATGTGGTACTACTTCCCAATGTCACTTTGGGGAGAACAGCAAGGGTGAAATTTCATTCTAAATTGGTGTTGAATCACATCTTACAGTGGTTAGAGGAATTACAAATCAGAGGGATTGATGTCACTCCATATTTCGTAGAAAAACGGAGTGAAAGATTATCCACTAATTTGCCAACAATCTCTGATATTAATGTGAAGCCTACGGATTGGTCCTCAGTTAGATCTGAGGACTTAAAAATATGTGTTTCAAAAAATGAAAGGCAAGTTCTTTATAAAAATCCTCCTCTTCCTAAACAAGCTTTGAGGGATGATAATTAAAAATGGAGTTGGTTACCGGGTGTTCTCTCTAGCAAATCTACTTCTTGTCCTAAACCGCATCCACATTTTTAACAGAGATTTGAAGTTAATCTCATGGAATAATGCGGGTTTCAAAGATTACAAGGAAAAATTATGTTTCCTACGTTCCCTAGAAGCCGACATAATTTGTCTTCAAGAAACGTGGGTAGAAGGTAAATTAATACTAGAAAAAGAGTACTTTGTCTTAGAAGGTAGTGCAATCCCCTCTAGGAGAGGTCATGCAAAGGGTGGAATAGCATGCTTATTATCCAATAGAATCAATTGGAATTATTCCCACTATCTTGAACCTGATAATGGTACAGGCAAAAATTTTAAAACGTGTTCAAGGATTGTTCCAATAAATTGCTTGTTTTAATAAATACTTACATTCCCCCAAACTTTTGCTTTAATGATGGTTTAAAAGTACTCTTCTCCTTCATAACTAAAATTATGGACACTCTCCCCCCCCCTTATATATTATTACTTGGGGACCTGAATTGTAATATATCTAATTGTGGTCTTGATTTGTTTAGAAATAAATTTAGGGAAGAATCTCTTAATATACCTCAGGCCTTGTTTCCAGCGAATATTAAATCTAATAAAAGAGGTAAATTAGTTTTGGAAGGGCTTTCTAAGGTGGATTGTCTAATAATAAATGGGAGATTCCCTTCTGACATCCCGGCAGCTTTCACACATAATTCAAAAAACGGAGACTCTATTATTGATTATGTAATCGCAGATTGTTCTTTCTTTTCCCATATGAAAGATCTTTTGGTTGTAGACACTAAACTTAGCGACCATAATGTGCTGATGCTTACAGTTTCTCTCAGCCCTCCTCTGGCGGATTCCTGGCACATCGACACGGATGTGGTGAATTTTGGCGCCAGTTCGGGGAAATGTTTTTGGAATCACTGTTCTTTTGTGTGTCTGCTTACTCTTAATTTCTACTGTGGAGAATTTGCTTCGGTGGGATGGGAGGGAACTATTAGGCTTTGCTGAGTTTTTAGAATTAGTGACCTCAATAGCTAAGAAGGGCCCCTCCTCTAAAAAATCCTTAGTATTCCCCCAATCGCTTCGGCTACTAAATATTGAAATAAATAAAGTGATAAGGGGTCAACACTTATCATTTAGTCTGGAAGCCCATCAGAAATTAGCATTACTAAAAAGAAGGAGAGCAAGGCTGAAGGCCAGTTTAAAAAGAGATAAGGAGGATTCCGTTTGGATCCAACTTCGGGAAGCCTCATATAAGGGCCAAGCTAAGACATTCTGGTCATTGATTGGCAAAGGTTGCGGTACTAGAGTTAGTCCTACGCCAATTGCCATTAATGAGCAGATCTGGGTTCATTATATTGAAAATCTGTACAGTAAGAATAATCTGCAATGGAAAAATGATGTAACTTATATTGACTCTTGCGTGTATGATTCCCTGACCGAAAAGGATGTTGAATTAGCCATTAAGAGCATGCGCTCTTCCAGTGCGATGGGTCCTGACGAGGTTCCCATCTCTGTGCTAAAACAACAGAGCGAATTATGGAGTAAAATTCTTTATCCTGTGTTTAAATCTTGCTTTGCTAGCGGAATTGTCCCCCCATCTTGGAAAGGGAGTATTCTTGTCCCTTTATATAAAAAAGGGGCAAGAGACCTACCACAAAATTACCGTCAAATTGCTTTGCTTAATGCCATCGGCAAGGTCTTTGCAAAATGTATTCTCACCTTAATCAACGATTGGGTAACTGTGACGGGGCACATGGGTCCGAACCTGACGCTGAGACACTATGGTGGACCGCTACCCCCCTCTTACCGTGCCCATTATCACAACAGGGTACGCCTGGTTCGTGGACTGAAGAGGAAGAGTCAGGCTGTGGGAAAATGAAGAGGCAGAAGAACAGAAAACCATGTTGGAATATACGACTCAACTAAGAACCAAACTGGGGAAGTTGCAAGAGTTAGCATATTCTAATCTGGAAGTCCAGGAGAATAGGTATAAAAAAACCTATGACAAAGGAAAAAAATTGAGAAAACTTGGAAAAGGGAGCTGGGCTCTCGTGCTGCTACCCTCTAGCATGAACAAGCAGAAACATGAATGGCAAGGTCCTTTTCAGATAATCGACACGATAGGGCAGACGACCTATAGGTTACGTCTGTCCCCTTCCAAGACCCAAACGTACCATATAAACATGTTAAAAGAGTGGTTGGGACCGGTGCCTCGGAAATCGACATTTCGTGGGACAGATGAACGTGGACAAAACTTCAACCCTGGAACATCTGGTGATAAATACGGACCTATCCTCCGAGGAAAAAGCAGAATTAAATGATGCTCTGAAACCCTTTGCGGACATCTTCTCGGATCTACCCGGGAGAACCACGCTAGCTGAACATCGCATAGACACCCTACCTGGGAAGGTCGTGAAACAAAGACCATACAGGATACCTGCTGCCCGAAAAGATGCCGTCCGAAAGGAAGTCAAAGACATGTTACAACTAGGTGTCATACGTCCCTCCCAGAGCCATTGGTCGTCACCTATCGTGATGATACCCAAACCGGACGGGTCCAAACGTTTTTGTATGGATTTTGTATGGATTTTCGTGCCTTAAATGCCTCACGCTGAGACAGAATGGTGGACCGCTACCCCTCTCTTACCGTGCCCATTATCCCAACAGGATACGCCTGGTTCGTGGACTGAAGAGGAAGAGTCATTCTGGAGCCAGTTCGTTAAAACAGACGGTCCCTTTAATACAGTGGACCACAGAGACGAGACTCCGCCCCCTGAGAGCGGCACCACGTCAAAAGCAGGAAGTCCGGAGAAGAGGTCGGACGGCGTTTTCCCCGAGGCGGTGAACTTCGTGGAAGAAGAAGGACGGTGCAAGGAGTCGGAAGAGAAGGAGGACGACACGCCTGGAGGCCAACGTTTCCACGCTGCGCCCCGCCACGTTCCCACGGGAGGAGCGTGGCTCCAAGAGGTACGGGGCCGGGTCACGGGTTGGGTCGGGGGGAGGAAACAGACTTAAGTTTTCCTGTAGCGTTGTCCTGACAAACCTCCCTACCCTTTTCACGAGCACTTCCCTAACTGATATTCACGTAGCGTTCATAGTGTGAGTGTGCACAAAGTCACGGCGGTTCTTCCCTCACTCCTGGTCCTTCTTATTGTGTCAGATTAGTACGAGTATCTTACCCTCGTTTCCTTTCTTTGCCGGTACTGGAGCGGACGTAAGAAGACGACGCTGCAACCCAGAGGCAGATTGACTTTTAAACAAGTGCGAACACCGGAGAAAGAAGCATTTCTTTGGGGACACTTTCCACGGCAGGACGCTGGTTTGCTTTAATGAAAAAAACCTATATTCCAATAAAACCCTCTTTAAAACCCACTGCTGAAGGCGCCAGTCTTCCTGTTTTCACCAAGTACCACAGTAGAACCTGCAGTACTTAGTTCAGTCCCTAACGTTCCGACCCCCTCAGGACAGTAACTAAGGCCAAAATTTTGCCTTTTGAACAAACTGGTTTTAGGCAAAAGCATGGAACGTTAGATAACTTGACTGCACTTCAGGTTATAACGGAAAAATATGTGAAAGTCCGTGGAGGGCATGTTTATGGCGCTTTCATCGATTTCTCCACAGCTTTGGATAAAGTGGACAGAACATTGCTGTGGAGAAAGTTAATCAATTTAGGGATGCCTCCCTTTCTTATCAAATTAGTTCGCGCCCTCTATTCGGACACCTGGTGCAGAGTGCTGCTAGGTGGTGAAAGAGGTTTATCTAGAATAATTCCCACATCCAACGGGTTAAAACAGGGTTGCCTATTGGCCCTTCTACTATTTTCTGTTTATACAGTTGATTTACCTCTGGCTCTCTCAGCATGTTCAGGTATTGCCCCGATTTTGGGGGGCTCTCCAATTGTATGCCTCATGTATGCTGATGATATTTTGATTCTTGACCTAACTCCTAAGGGTCTGAATAATCGCCTGCAGGCTTTATATGAATATGCTGGAAACCATTTTTTGTTGATAAATATTGCAAAAAGCAAAGTGATGTGCATGTCGGGTAGGAAGAAACCTAAATATCCGAACTTTCCTTGGGTAGTAGGGGGTCACAAATTGGAAACAGTAAAATCTTATTCCTTCCTTGGTAAAATTGTTATGAGTAATTTAAGTGAAAAAGCTCATATAGCCAACAATTCCCGGAAAGCTATTGTTCAGGGAAAGAGTTTGGTATCCTTGTATAAGGCTACAGGTAGAAGGCATTTTTCGATATTATTAGATGTATTTCGAGCAAAAGTTCCTGCCTCCCTACTCTATGGAATAGAGTTAATTGATATAAAAAATTGGAGCTTCTTAAATTCCTCGGAAGGAAATTTTTTACGTAGCCTAGTATCTGTCAATACAGCTAGTTCTACTGCTGTCTTTAGACAGGAATTCGGCTTACGTAGTAGCTGGGTCCAAGGTCTAGCAGGAATCGTGCGCTGGGTTGTCAGCTTTGCAAGGAGCGAGCCTAGTACCTTAAGACATCTTATAAAAAATGAGTTGGTGGGAAATTTTAATGACTATTCATTAATCGTAAAAAAAAATAGATATGCTGTGGGTCAATTACAACTGGATAAAGATGTTTTATTCTCTTTGTCACCTTATCAGCTAAAACCCTTTCGAAGTCCTCCTTGTGGGAACTAGGGTTTAGACTGGATAGAGATCTCCGGATTTTGAAAAAGGGCATACCCCAGTTATTGATTCCTGTCTGTTGAGGAAAGCTCAACCATACGTTCAATGGAACATTCCTCATGGCGTTAGACGCCTACTGTTTTTAGTAAGACAGGATTTACTTCCTTTGAAAATCGCTCTTATCCAGATGGCATGGCTCTTCAGCGGTCTGTGATTTTTATCATATGCATGATCAAGATTTGTCTCATGTCATTTTTGTTTGTCCAGCCCTGATGTCTTATAGGCGAAGATGGCTTAGACCCATCTGCCTTCAATTGAACATTTTGTCTGCTCTCTCTTTTAGTGCAGCTATGATCAATCCTCCTAATGAAATGTTTTGTTTCAAACTGTACACATTTTTTAAATGTTTCCTGGATTTGTATTAATTTGATAATTCAGATGCCCTAATTGTTGTGTATTCTTATTATATGTACCCGTCGATATTTTATTTTAAAGATTTTTATTGTATGTATTTTATGTCTTTTATGTGGATCTCGTAAGAGTTCCGATATCATAATAAACTTGAACTTGAACTTGACTATACTTATCACCCAATACTACACAAGTTGTGTGAGATATTACTGTTCTTCCTTTTTTTGTATGTGTTTTTGTCCTGATGAAGGCTTCGTAGACCCGGCTGGGCTGAGAGAGCTGACACATGTTGACACATTTTTCAAGACATGCGGTAATCCAGTAACACGATTACCACCATATCGCAATTTCTTTTATTAATAGTGCCTACACCCTCTTTTTCCAATAAATAAACTCCTAGGTGAGACACTATTTTTATCCCATTTTTTCATACCCTTTTTATCCTTTTCCATTATTTCTGGACACTTCTACCTTTACCGGAGGTAGCCTCGGGTGAGGCAGGCATCCAGCACGTTAATCGACTACCCTATGAATATGCCATGACTCCTGAGGGGGCGGAAAAAAGATACACCGCAACGATTAAACCAGGATGTCTATGAGGGTTTTCGAATACAAACCAATGGTTTTGTAGATACCAGTGTCCATTCTATTTTTGATTATTGCATATCTGTCCAGGGGAAATGAATGGACGCCTAATCCTCTTCCCTCCACTTTGATATAAAAAAAACACCATCCCTTGTATTACATCCTAATAGAGTGAGTCACGATTTGCAACCAATCTAATGAATATTAATTAGGTAGGATTGGAGCCCACTCTGATTTGGAATTTTACAAACTGGCCTATCAGTCGATATGCCAGTTCACAAAATTCCATGATGGCCTCAAAAATACTGGTCGTAAATTGCAACCAGTTTTCGCAATAAGTTTAATTAAACATGTGGCCCAAAGTTCCTAGGCATGCGCAAAAACTGGCACCACGTTACACACACTGAGAAAAAACCTTTGCTATGACAACTTTTACCCGATCCAACAATGAACCTTCAAGTGTTAGAATAATAGCACTGGACACTTGGAGTACCAGATTCCACTCTGAAAATGCAAAGCTGAGAACATAATACAATTACCTAAGATTTAGTGAAACAAGTGGAAATGTGGGGTTTTGAACACAGCCTTAAAATGGGGAATCAATCCACTAGGACTTGGTTAGATTGATTCCAATTAACAGCAAACTTGTGTCCTGCTCCATTAACTATCATGTAGAACTAAGTTGTGTAAAGGGTCCAAAAGAGGACACATAGCTTTACCAATACACTTTACTGAGTACATTTCTTCATGTTTTTTCAGCGTTTTCTCTTCCTTATCACATTAGCTTCCGGCTTACTGCCTTTTTGTTTCTTTTGGAAGTTTTGTTGCTTGTGTCTGATTTCTACTTTGTAGCTGATTTTGCTCATTTGGTGTGCTTGTGGTATAATTGATGCCTTAGTCTCCACTCTCTCCTGCTTTATAAAAGCAGACTTTGGAGATGAGGGTATGATTTCAGATGATCATCACTCTTAACTTTCTTCTCATAATGATGAATGATGATGAATGGTATTTATAAAGCCACAGAAGAAAGTAAGGAATTGCAACAAGGACAAGTCTGCCAAATCTCAGTCTGTCTTTCAAGTAAGTTCCCCAAGATCTATCTAGCCCCTTATTTAAGCTGTAGATGTACTGATAATACAGGTGAAAAATTTATCAATATCACTTTTTATTATATACAATGACAACACACAAATATCAACCAGAAATCAATAGTGGCTTGCAGTGGGAGTGCTGCGGGCGGTGGGGAGGGCCAGAGTAGGGGGGGGGGGGGGGTAGTGGAGTCGGACATGCGATGTTCACGAGTAAAGTAAGTAAATAATTAAATAAAACTATTTACCTTGTGCTTCCTGCATCGCCAACTCGGCGATGCAGGGAGCGCAAGGTAAATAGTTTTATTTATTTACTTACTTTACTTGTGGACATCGTATGTTCGACTCCACTACCCCCGACCCTGCCCTCATCCCCCCCCCCCACCGCCCGCAGCACTCCCACTGCGAGCCGCCACTGTCAGAAATATTAACAATTGCAGATGAAATGGGACAAAGAAAAACACAAACTCATTCATGGATAAATAACCAATCAAACTCATACAAAATCTACTAAGCAAACACAATCACAAATGTATTCTAACCACCAACCAAACCTAAACATTAACCACCCACCAACCGCAAACACACAAGCCACCAACTAAACTGAAACACACATTAGGCAATAATTGTACTTCAACATACACCTGCTACCATTACAACTGAAACTATTAAATACCAACTAAAACAAAACAGAAAATGGTCGCCAATAAAATTCATATATTGACTAACAGCCATCAAAATCTACAGACACAACATTCAAACATCAATCAGTTTGCTACCCCCTTTTGTCCCACGAAACGTTATGCAGTAGATTTCCAAACATATTTATTATTAATTTCTGTGACAATATGAAATGCATTTAACCAGTAGCTTCTATACCTTGTTCACATTTTACATTGATAAAATATAAATGTAATGGAATTTGTAAATTAGAATTTTTAAAAATATAAATTTACACTTGTTCTTCATACACTACATTCATCCATTACCAAGTATTTCTTCATATACATAATATACAAGTAATTGGATGCTTTAAATACATTTACATTTGCTGGCACAACTTATTGTAGCATAAGGTTACAGAGCATTCAAATCATAAATCGAAGTGCTTCCTAACCTGGCAAGATGATCCTCTTTACAATTTAGACTGGGGAGCAGCAGTACATATCAAGCAGTAATATATGCCGAGACCTTTACCACTCAGACAGGACAGTCCTCAGGAAACTCCTGAGGAAGGAAGTGGCCTGGGGAGAGATCAGACTAGAAATTCTGAAAGGAATCTATGCACGTTTTCTGACATAGAACCCAATTTAGAATTTGGAGAATGGGGTGGGGGTTACTATGCCACATACATAATAATATACCGTCTAGCTTATCACAAGTGTATTACAACCTTTGGCACTTGTAATGCAGGGGACGGGATAGCCGCCATGTTTCTGTCAGTGTAACCTATCCACCAAAATCTAAATCAGGACCTTAGTCTCAGTCTTTATTATTTTTCCCCTTGCTCCTGAATCTAACCACACTTTCAACTTCTCTATAAACCAAAAGTGAGCTCACTGTCTTCTTCATGCAGTTACAGTAAATAATAAATCTTTCCTCCTACAAGATCCTTGCATATTGGCTACACCTTGTCTGACTGATGCAAAAACGTTTTCAAGCAGGAAACGATCCAGCATTCCTTTGAAGCACTTAAAAATGCTCTGCTAGAGTTCGATTACCCCCATTACTTTCAGTTGAAGGTTGAAGTAAAGCTACGTAGTACATCACCTGTATGCACACAGTACAATCACATATTGGCTGGTCCAAACCACTTTTATTAGGAGAGTTCTGGCACTTTTTATAAAGGAAGAGGTAGAGTAGTACATTTAAGAGCAGTAGTCTGCTTTCTATTTCAGTGGCACATCCATAAGTGGGAGGTGTACGAAGTTTTAGAAAATGTTAAAATCCTAAAAGAATATTGTGGTCTCTCACAGCTGTTGCGTGACATGTATTGAAATTCTGAAAGCAGTTATCTCGCTGCTCGACAATATTGGGACACTAAGAGATTTGCCTGTGTATATCCTCGGGCATAGCACAGTATTCACAGCAAGGCATAAAGAAGATGCTCCGATGACTGTTACTTATCTGGTTCAGCCGCCAAATATGTAGAGTGACTGACCCATCACCATGTGTGACAATAAGCGCTGTCACAAAAAAAGTGTGTTCAGAATCCCTAACATGGTGAGAACTTCCCCCACCACAAGCAACTTAATGAGGCCAGATAGGTGGGCGCTGTCAATGTACTGCCACTTTAGTGGCAGATTTTGGCCACTAGATATTCCTACATCCAAGAAAGTATCTTCAAGAGATTTCCGCTCAAAGGGGCTCCTCCCATTGGCAGACATAGACATAGAGACCTCTGCCGCCTTGGAAGCGAAGACTCCATGTGGCATATTTTCTTTGAGTGCCTTAGCAGAGGAGGGTAATTCACCAAAATGGCAGATACACAAAATGTACCGCAAACGCTATATTGGCCATTAGTTTTCAATATTGGACCCCTGTTTGTATTTTTTTTTTTATTTGCCTTCAACTTTCAGCAACACAAGCAAGGATTCCATGATCACAAATCATTGTCACTTTAAGCAGCATCAAAAGCAACAGACAATTTTAGACCTCAATCACTGAAACCAAACAAGGCCAAACCAGCGCAAATGCACTCCCTTTGTGCTAGCTGGTCTGAGATGCATTCCTAAACTACATAGATCAGCTTATAGGTAACTACTCCACATCCAGAAACACAGAGGCATTTAATATGTGTTGTTCTCCTGTTTGCAACCAGTAAGCTATGGCATGATTATGAGACACCTAGAGAGTGAATAAAGCATACACGTTAAAGCTTCCATTTAGAGACTTTAGCTTGTAGGCTGATGGGGGCTCTGATTGTGTACTACAGACAGTATATGTAGGAATTAGAATACAAAAAGGAGAGAAATTTAGTTTTGGTTGATGCTCGTGCACAAGTGTAGCATGTACCAGAGTACTTCACAGTGGCTTTGTAGGGTCATCATCGTCTAAATGCCCGAGAGGGTGGCAGAGCCTTATAAATACAAGGAGGCTGTGCGATCCAATAGTGATCTGCCGGAAATGTACAGGATACTCAGTGAAAGAGTACCCTTTATGAGTTGGAACTGGATAACATTACCAGTTCATTTTGAGGAAATCCAAGCAGATGGGCCAATAGGGTGCTGGGAAGAGGTGGGCATCCAAAGATACACAAACTCATTTAATGTCCAATACTAGGGTCACCAATATTAATAAACCTGAAACCAATACATCCTCCTCAATCAATGTAACATACGTTATAACTTACCACATACAGCTTCGGATAAGTTTGCAGATTCGTTGGACTTGGTGTCCACAGTCTGGTTTGCTGAAGAAGGCTCGAATTCTGATAGAAGGTAGGAAAGTAGAGCTTAATTTGAGCTGTTGGCTGCAGGCGTGGCGCCCAGGCAGTCATTTTTGGGGAACTGAAATTATTTTTCATGATCAGCATAAGAGCAACAGAAGGAAAGGAAAACATTGGCTAAAGGGGGAAGATACAAATGAAAAGATAATGACAGAGGGAGTCAGCAGGGAAGAAAGAGAACCTACACGAGTAAGATAAATGGTTGGGGCTGTATGGTGGAGGGAGACAGGCTCAGGTGGAGTCAAGACTAGACTGTGTTGGCATTGGGCATGAGTAACATTAACTAGCTTATGATAGCACCATTCCGGTCGGGAATGGCGGCCCCCGACGCACACTGGGTAGAAAAAATTCCTTTGAACTTGTAGTTTTCTTTCAAAATAAAGTTTTATTTGTAACGTTGAATTTTGTAATCCTTAGTCTTTCGCATGTTTCATAAAACATGCGAAAGACTAAGGATTACAAAATTCAACGTTACAAATAAAACTTTATTTTGAAAGAAAACTACAAGTTCAAAGGAATTTTTTCTACCCAGTGTGCGTCGGGGGCCGCCATTCCCGACTGGAATGACGCTATCATAAGCTTCACTTCCACCTCCAAGACTCAGAAGGAGGTACCCAGGCAGCACCTAATCACTTGCTCGTATCTCTTTACCTTTAATTTAACAAATCTTCGCGTGCGAGAAGGTTGAGTTCTCATTTCATTAACATTAACTAGCACCAGCCATGGGTGTCTGGGCAAAACGCTGGGCTCCGTCATCTATCCTTTACAAATTAGGCACTGGGACCATGCAAATAGTTATAGCTGCCATTCCAGGAAACTATAAAACGTTACTTTGAACTGCACCCATTCCAACAATTTTTTCAAGTTAAAATTAATGTTTTCAGAACTACACTGTGTTTTAAAGGAATACTATTTCTAGTGAGTGAAGAGAAAATGCCCAATTTTTGCAATCATTATCTTTGTAATTTTTAACACTCTGTGGCTGACAGACAATTACCAATACATAGTGCAATTTAATTCGTTTCTTGATAAATCAACACAACATACAATGAAGGAAGAATTAACCAAACAGCTAGTTTGATGAAGTCCCTTCCTTTCGTTCTCCATTCTCCATTCTCATGCTCCCACCAGGTCTTTCTGATAATGGTGTGATTATCTCTGGTGTAGAAACTTATTTGCTCATATTAGCAAACGAGAAACCAGACATGCAAAATGGGGAGCAGGTTAAGGCCTCCATCGTAGGTAATGCTTAACCCGGTTGTAGCCGAGCTGCCCCTAACCGCAGCCACCCTATCTTTTTCCCTCAGAGGAAGACGGCTCAAGTGTCAACGCAACTAATTGATGTAGTACAGCTGTGTACCTCGATATGTCGAAGTAAAAAAGTTACCGAATGAAAATGGGCATTGCTGTTGTTTTATGCGGATTTATATAAATCCTTAAACTTCATCATATGACTTAACAAATACATTTTTCTAAACCGTATCTGCCAGGCCTGAGGAATGTGCATCTTCAAGCTTGATTTTTAAATCTCAGTCTTTTTGCTCATAGGTTCAGCTTGTGTGCAAATTAAACTCTGCCTATTAACCCCTTAAGTGCTGCTGACGGCCAATGGTCGTCAGCAGCGCTACCTCCCCAGTGCTGCGCACGACCATTGAACGTCCATTCAGCACTAGTTCTAATGGACAGCGCAGCACTGGGGAGGAATGTGTAATAGCAGCTATGAGGTTAAGTATGTGGCAGCTCTGACGTCATAATAATCTGGTCGCTCCAGTGACAATAGCCAAAGCGATGACCAAATTACTGCAGATGTGGGCGCCTGATTATCACATTTATTGACAAGGCACTTGAGGGTCAATTCAAATATACACGATTCTTGGAAGTCACAACATGAAGTGCCCTGGACCTTTCCATCCTAACGAGGCTGTTTAGTGCTGCTTTTTCTTGCAACCTATAGGTTCTCTTCTGTTGCTTATCACATAGCACCCAACTGTGGAAGGTGAAATTTCCTCTGATGAACAGCTAAAAAAAAAATCAGAATCCGACTACAACTCACACTGGGCGAATAGGGTATAATGAAAAAATATTGTGCATGTATTCCCCTGTTCCGAGGTGCGTATACCTGCACTTTGTGTGATATGTCCTCGTGAGTTTTGCAAGGTTTTTGATGGAGAAAACAAAGATGACCACATCAAATTAGGCTATCGCCTTGACTGCGAAATGCAGCGAACATACATGGCCTGAATCGTAACGTTTTCTTCTATAAGTGCGATTTACTCCTGACTTAGGTGTGGTTTACGCCTGCACTCCTGAAGTCACAATTACTCACAAATACTTTGTGAATCAAGCTCATGGAGTTAAAAAACAACTGTTGCCCTGGACATGACAGGCAGAACAGTGCACCATGCCTTAAAATGGGAAATGAGTTTTATTATTCTCACCACATGCATTAAAAAACATATCCATATAGGAAACAGTAAACCCCGTCAGAACTCCTTCCTAAGGCAGTATTTTTCTGAACAAGTCCCACAAAGAAAACAAGCAACCTCTCTATGCTTTATTGTTACTGTGGAATTTCGAAGTGGGATTAAAGCTGCTTTTACAATAATGCAGTGTTCGGTATGTTCATGAAGCGTGTGTATGCTGGCATCTGGAATGGAGTGTTGTCAGCATGGGTAAAGCAAACGTGGAAGAGTGGGCTTAAGAAAACATCCCACAATTTCGCCAGCTCTCTAAAGAACTCTGAAAAACAAAACAATGTGTCAGTACTTCTGCTGACAATTAAAACTTAAACACACTTTGCGATATTTAAATATGTGTTGAGAGCTAGCAAATTATGCTATTTGTTGTTGACTACATTGGTCAAAAATCGAATTGGCTGGAATCTCAGTTAAAGATTCATGTGTGTTACTTTAATACGAGCTGTCCAGCAGCATAGACAAAATGGAGGCAGAAACGCAGTCTGATAAGAGGCCCAACACAAAAAGTATATCGCCGTTCAAGAGACTTGGCGGATACCTCTTACCTGTTGCCCAGTTTTACCTCTGCATAGCAGAGGGTTTGAATTTAACAACAAACACAATTCCACAGATTGTATGTGAAGGACAGGAAAGCCTGCGGTGACTAACTCCACTATAACCCACTTGCCTAACAGACTAGGTACCAGCATGTCTGGTAATCAACCAGTTCTACTCTAGACCAGTGCGCTTACAGGCATTACCTGCAAGATGAATGTATCTAACGATAGGTGATGCATGACAACTGTACAGTCTAACAGAAGCCGAGTATCACTATGTGTAAAACCTTGAGGGTAGTCAGATGGAACAGAAGGCAAAGCCCATCTCTTGAGGGACTCGCAGTACAACTGTCATGCCTGACCCTCTCCATCATGAGTCGTACATTCCTTGTTTGAGTTATGTGCCAGTACCACCCTACATCCTTTAATTTGTGTTTCATGCAACAAAGTGAACTATGAAGATTTGGGTGTGACTAGTCAAAATGTAAGTTTAAGTAGATAATTGATCTTTAAACCACAAAGAATACACATTTATTTTAAAATTCTTAAAATAATTACTAAAACCGCATCTCGTTCCCTTAAGGACTATGAAGTTCCATATCCTCCATCATAGTTATATTATTATTTGGGTGTGTCCTGAGCCTTTGTTTTGTTCTGTTAGCTGCTTCCCCAGCTACCTGATTTAGAACTGCACCTGATCTGTGAGATCCTGCGAGTTGTTTGCTGTGATTTCTGCTTCTTGGTTGATACCCAAGTGAAGGGAGACATAGTAACCCTCCCCGTCCCTCCCAAAAAAAAACTGAAGGGTCGAATTCCTGTTTAGGGCACAAGGAATCCTGAGCAACTTGTCATCTTGTGCCTTAATAGTGGGTATCTTTTTTTACCAGTGAAATACGCATGCATATAGGAAAGAAGTTGCCTTCAACCCATATTCTTTTTACAGTAAGGGCCGAATCACCAGTGGCCTGGTATAAAGTGCACGGTAATAGTGGTTGTGGTGTTAATATATTGCATGGCATTCCTGCACCTGTACCAGGTATTTAAGTGTTTCTGCATTTGGAATGAAGTAACATGCGTGAATCAGAGTTTCAGTTACTATTGTTGCATGTTATTCCCAGTCTTTTCCTGGTATTACACCTGGACATTTCACCTGATGGAAGCAGGTGAAACAATCCCAACCCAATGTGTTCCTGCGGGACTGGTAACCCTCATTCGGCTAGTAACGCCTGCGATTGGCTCCAATTGAGACCAACAGTCGCCTTGTGATGAGGCTCTAACTGTGCAGTAAAAAACAGGCTTATATCTTCCAGGCAATCGAGATGAAACCAGAAATGTCTCATGGCAATGTCTCCTAATAGGGTTGGGCTTTACATACATGCAGTCATATTACTACAGATGAGTTAATACAGAACCATGGAGATATCGTGCCTGGCAACACTACACTGTAAAGTCAATAATTTCCTGGCAATTGTCATGTTGACTTCAGAAACCACTGAAAGTTGGCAAGGTGAAAGACTAGGACATGATTCTCTCGTGGTTCTAAGAATGGACTCACATATGTGGACATCTGAAGACACCAGTCAAGATCGTCCGGTTTCAGACATGCAGACCACCTGCAGCTATGATATGCACACTGACTCTTGCTTCCTGACACATGAAGATGGAGTACGCTGTCTTGGGCGACTTGCTTTGCGACGCTTTTGCTACTCAAGGTACACACTGAAGCACATTGTGAGCGTTCAGCCATACTCTCTGGGCAGAAGATGTGGTCTAGAAGCTTAGCTGGTGACTTTGGTTCTGGCAGACAAGGGTTCTAATCCCAGTTCCAACAGTTAACTGTAAAATTCTAGACAACTACACATGACTGACAATGTTAAGATATGTGGCAAATCTCTTTATCTCCCAGTGCTTAAAATTGTCATTTGTGTGAAATGTAATTTTATATAAGTGCTATGTTAATTTTGAAATTAAAATATGTAAATTATCAATTGAAGTACAGTGCTCCATGTAGGTTGGCAGGTAACCAGAATACTGTTCCAAAGTATCTGAGGCATAGAAACTCAAACACAGGAATTGGAATTCAGGTGCCCGGCATTCACACTGTTGCTAGGGTGGCATACTGCTGCAGTGGTCACACGTCATCTTACCATGCCAAACAAAAGCTGGCCAGTTCTGGAGGTGAATAAGAAGGGATGCTGGGGTATAGCCACTTAACGATGAAGCCAAGCGGGAAGTGAAATGTCAGCATTTTAACGCACTTAACTTTACTAATATTTTGCTCTGTGTTTGCATCACGACAGTGACAACAAATGGTGCAAAATCTTTTTTCCTTATTTACTTTCCAGCGCTAAACTTGTTTAGTGCTGTAAATAACGTAAAAGGGGGCGTGTCAAGGGTGGTGCATGGGCGTTCCCATGCAACCACCCAAGGTTTCTCAAGCTTAACCCTATTTACTAAATATAGTAGATTGGGTTTAGCGTGAAAAACTGCGCCCTTTTGAACTAGGCGCAAGGAAGGAGAAATGCTTTAATTTTCTCCTTCCTTTTTCAACTTTGTATGTGTGCGGCACAGTGCAGCATACATGCAAAGTGGGAAAAGCTTTCCCTCGTGTCTAGGCATAGTATTTTGTGCAGGAAGGGTATCCTTCCTGTACAAAACCTATGCTAGTCTCGCACACACACCCTAGCGCTATGGTGCTAAAGTGGTGCGTGGTGCACAGCAGTTGTAATCAGTGTCGGGGCACGAGAAAGTCGAGGAGAGAGCCATATCTTTGAAAATAAGGCACTCTTCTGCTCCTTGTCTGTCGCTCAGCGCAGCGCAGCTTCGCGGAGGCTGCTCTGAGTTGCGTGGAGATTTAGTAAATCTCCCCCACAGTATTTTCCCTTTCTACTCATAGGGTAAGAGTGCCCTCAAATAAAAATCTTAAAAACTGCATTACAGTATATTTCACTTTCAAATTAGTTAAGGATTGAGACGGATTTAAATTGTCCATACAGCCAGTGAAATTAACAATTTAAAATGATCAAGGAAGCAGTGAAATAAAAACCTATCCGTAGTCTGTACTGTGTCCAGCTCTAATTAGAAACCAAACAAAAATTATAGATTTTGTTTTTGAAAATGCGAGCTCAATGCTTAAGCTACATGGCAAATATTTCTGCAAGTAGTATATCTGATCTTTAAAAATTCCACTTACTTTCTTTTCAGCAACCAATACCGCAAATCCAGTAAATTGGCACAATATCGTTTTTACATTTGCGAATCCAATCTTCTTGTGGAGCACATATTTTTACGTGTTATTTTCTTAACAATAATATAGTACTCATATTTACCACATCAGCCCACGTTACACAGAAATGTCAAGGCGTTCCGTAAAGATTAGGTATCGATACCGGCCTACAATGTTTAAAAACAACAAGATATCAACAAACATTGCAGCCAGGAAAAATGCACTTCTCAGGATTCCAACCAGTAGTGGAGGAAAATGGCTGCTCTGAGGTGAACGGTCTAAGTGATACAAGGCCACGATGGAATATTGTTTTCTATTCCAATTAACCTCCAAAATCTACATCACAAATTATCCAACTGTACAGTAAAAAGGCCAAGAGCCACAACACCAGTGTGGCATCTTTAAAATACATATGGATTTGAGATTCGAGAATAACACTGATTTAGAAACACACACCCTTGTCATCATAGATTTTTGTTTTTTATATCCAGGGCAGCATACTCACTCTGCACAATTTAGCGACAAAGGGATGTTGCGACAAATTCATTCTACAGGGTTGGGATAGAAACAATTCAACAGGCAAACAGTTCATTACAAGGTAGGAGCCACATGCTCCTCATTCTAGGCCATTAAAACCTTACAAATACTGGCATATAAAGAGGTCAGTAACACATTTGCGGGAGACAGCCAGCTATTGGATAGGTGTGTATCCAAGGTTTTGTCACAGTTAAACTAGCTGCCAGCAAAGGTAACACAGAGGCAGGATATTAGGAGTGATCTCTGAGGCACGTGCGTTTGAGCCTTTCGGAATTCACCAGGAAATAATAGGGAGTGCATTTTCCACAGTGATCTCTTCATTGGCTAGCTCCACGTTTCTATTTTTTCTTTACGTCCTTGAATAAAGTACAGAATAGCTCAGAGCTGGAGAGCAACATTTGATAGATTGTCATTGATGGAAGGTGGGAAGCTTATGAAGAAGCTGCTTCTTGAAGGATTCAGGGTCACCACCAGGAACCATGATATTTTAGTACTTTTCACATATACACATTGCTACATATTTGTCATAGAATATGAAAAGTGTGTCTGGAGAGATAAGGCAAACAGTGCCTGCATCACAATGTGCATACCCTTCAGGTAGGTGAAAGTCAAAGCTGTGCCTCTTACAGCATCATGTCAGAATCCTCTGCACAGTCGTCCGCGTACAGGAAGTCTTCCGTCAGTGTGCTACCCAACGGCAGTGTGCTGGCTTCAGACCATGCCACCCCATTTTGTACGACGGTGCTCTGCAGAAGAGGTATGCTGTCCTGCTCGGGCACGTCAGGCTCCCTCCTGCCAGTCCCTGCAAAAATATACCTCTCTCCACCTGGATTACTCTGATGGACATCTACAGAGACTGTCGTGGCGTTGAGCCGTGGAGCACAGGACTCACTAATGTCATCGGCCTCAATGCTCATTTCAATCTCCGTGAACTGAGGGTCCTGTGAGAGTGCTTCACTATCCTGAGGCATGCTGGTGTTCATATAGATTATATCTTCTTTGTTTGACACTTCTGGAAGTCTGTGCAGTAGCTTTTCCAGTTCGACCTTTAAGTCGGTAAATGTGGGGCGGTCAACAGGGTCTGCTCTCCAGCACAAGTACATGAGTTCATACCTGCAACAAAAGAGTATAGTAAAGTTTTCACAAAGGCAGGTAAGATTAAAAGACAATAAGAGTTCTTTAGCATATTGTCATCTTAGGTCACGTATGGAGGACCAGTGAAATCTCCGAAGTGTTAGGTGTGACAGCGCAGTGGTGATACAGCCGAACCAGATATTCTCAGGGGTGCTGACTAAGCACACATCCACTGCTTTCTGTGCTCTCACATTCAGACACAAGGTAAACTCCTCTTACCACTGTTTGACTTGCCTTTCTTGGGTTGAGTTGCGCTATTTGGGGCATAACAGCCTAGTGAACAGTTTTTAGTTGGGGATGAACAAGATCTCATTGGGTTCATGGAAACTGGAGCACAGTAAAGTCAGGCTAGAAGTCCCATGCTTCAAGAAACAAACAAGTCATTCCAGAATTTGTCAGATAATGCCCCAAAAATATTAAAAGGGTTGGGATCACAGAGAAAGCTGGATACACCATTGTGACTCTTCAAACGCTTCCTGAAATATCACCTCAAAATCAAAAACAGTTATATGAAAATCCATTAAATCTCCCGCCCTTCTCCTTTTTAATTAACCTAATATGGAAACTTCAGACGCACCGCTCCATGAGATGTGCCCAAGACTTTAGAGGGTTTTCTTTGAAGGTGTTTTTAAAGCATATTTCTTTTGTACATATGAACTTTATACATATTAGTCCATGCCTTTTTCCTACTAATTGTACATACTGTGTTGTCATTGGTACATATCAATCATCCCTTTTGTGACAAAATGAACTTATGCTCCCTGGCCCTACTGCTGTATGTCACTGCAAGAATAACTTATTGTCCTGCTATTACTACTGGTTTAACTCAAAATAAATACATAAAAATAGAGAAGTAGATGGGGAACGCACCAGGAAAATCAACTATAATCTTACTGGGGGAAAGCGGGGGAGGAAGGTGGGAATAAGGTGGAAAGGCTAGGCACTTGGGCTGCTCTTTTTCTTTACATTTTTTATTTTATTACAGTATCGTGCACATAACCTGTTGTATCTTGATTACCTTCCCCCATCGTGTACAGAGCTCCTCTTTTAGACTTGCACTTTAGTGCTGGTGGCGCCCTGTGCAACAATAATTTTTGGCACCCCCACACCCAATGAGTGCCTCCTCAGATTCTCTCACTATCACCGGCCAAAAGTGTCCCTCTTCTCTCCTATCATAAGTTATTGCTAAACACAAAAACACAGCGCCCTCCGCCCCCCCCCCGAGGTCAGTGCCCCCCACAAGTCACGCCCAGTACAGCCGCACCAGTCGCACAGCCCTAAAGCCGGCCCTGCAGTTGCACTCAAATACAAATACATGAAACCTGACATATGCCTTCTGATGAGGAGTTGGGGGGCAGAACCACATGGTGTCTGGAAAAGGTTGGGAAGAGAAACTAGGAGCATTGTGCATGGTTTTCCAGTGCTACTATGTTATATATTTACATGTCTTGTATCAGCCATAAAGAGGTTTGTCTGGGCCACTATAGTAAATACGATTTTAAACAAAGCCTACATATACAACCTAGGCATGGGACCACCCTGAGGGGCTTTGGAGCGCCACGATCTACATACTACAGGATTTTTATGTTGCATGAAAAAAAATGTCAGAATTACCCAGGAAATGCCCATCTATCACAGAAATAAAGCTGCTATATAAGTGTTAAGGAAATCGCGTTTCCTCTTGCGTGACAAGTTCCTCAACTTCTGTTCTGCTGATACAGCTAGAACAGGATGGATGGGGACACACAAAACTAAATTGTAGATGTCTACTCCTACCAACAGCAAGGTGCTTTTCACCTTACATTCCTGAGAATATAAGAGACTAGCAGCCCGCCCCAGCGTTGCCTGGGGCAGAAGGGGGCTGGGGGCAGCATTTCCGGATTGCGGCAGCGTTGCCCGGGGCAGAAGGGGGCTGGTGGCAACATTTCAGACTTGGGTGGACTCCCGCCCCAGCCCCTGCCTGCCCCGACATTGCCCAGACCGCCTCCCGCCCGCCTCCCGCCTCGCCTTTGCTTTACCCCGCCCGCCCCGACATTGCCCAGACCGCCTCCCGCTTCGCCTTACCTGAGCCGCCGCTCTTCCCCGCGCTCCGGACTTCACCGCCACTCCTCGCTGCTCGTCACCGCTCCTCCCCGCCTGTCGTCATCATTCACGTTGCGGACATCGCTAGGTCGCGGCCAGCGCTACGTCGCGGCCGGCGCTACTTTTAAGGGACTACTTTGTTTTTAAAGTTAACATTTTTAATTTACGTTTTTTTTAAATTCTATGCAGCCTATGTCTATCTACACACCCTGAGGATTACAACAATGTATTGGGTGTGTGGATTGGCGCTGTGGTTCCCGAGTTTACCTTGCCAAAAGGTTTCTGTTCTCTCTTTATAATAGTAGTATAGATTACAATAATGTGTTAAGTCTCTCACATACCTGGAGCCACTCAGGGAATTGTTCCTGTTACAAGTACTACATTTTCTACTTACATAGTAGGGATCCTTTCTCATAGACGTCTCACACCCCATCCTCATAGCTAGTAACTCCGAACAGCAGAGCACCTTGCATGCTATTCTTATTGTAGGAGAGTGCAGAGTAAAAAGACTGTGCTCATGTCACTGTACCGATGCCATCAGCAAAGCTGCGTGCCATTCCTTTTACTCAAACCCCAATGGGAGGTGAAACTGGTTAGTGAAGCGGTGGAAGAAGCAGAGAGAACTCGGGTGATCCACCTTAAGTGGTGGAGGCTGCAGCAGAAATATGTTACTCAATAATGGTATGTAGTAACCCAGCAGAGCTGCTTTAACCCCTTGGGTGCTCATGAAGAGCTCAGCTCGTTATGAGCCACAGCGCTCCGGTGCTCATGACTAGCTGAGCTCGTCATGACCTTGCCCGTTCCATGGAACGCTCGCATGCTGGGCTGATTCCCCTGCTGTGCTGAGCGTTCCATTGGAACGGGTGTGGCCATGACGAGCTCAGCTCGTCTTGAGCACCGGAGCGCCGTAACTCATGACGAGCTGAGCTCGTCATGAGCACCGGGGCGCTGTAATCGCCCCCCGCCCCCCAGCACAGCAGGGGGAATGTGCCCCGCACTGAAGGGGTTTATGTTTGGATCTTACCTTCTGCTCTAAGTTCGGAAGCTAATAAACAATAACAGAATAGTATGTCAGGAACTAAAACACATGCATCAGAAATATTCTACATACAAACACCCATATAATTGACGTTGTATATCTTGAAATTTAATATGCAACTGTGTTGTCCTGATAGGGTGCTTGGTTCTGTTTTTTAAGCTTTTTTTTTCATTTTTGACTATTATTTTTTGGGTGTTCCAGGAGGAACCAGTGAAGGTTGTGAAGGAACTCTATTTGGACCACGCATTGTTAGTTATGAACATACAGATTGTGAGAAGGTGGCTTGGTATATGCTGTCCTGTACCAATCCACACGACCCTTATGATGTATGAGGTCAAAGATAACCTTTATGAAAGCTATCCTAGTGGTAGCTGTGGAGAGCAGCCTTCAGGCTAATCTTGAAGGAATGTAAAGCAGCTTGTTTTACCAGAATATCACCTCCTTAATGACTAAATAAGGAGAACCACAAAGTAGTTATATAAAAAGATGTATTTATTAATAGAACACTCTCTACTCGCCTCTACATGAGGTTAGACCACAAAGCACACAATACTGGGTCAATAGAACAGTTATAAGTAGCACAATACACAGCGGGTTCCAGGGGGAGATGAACCATATACTAAAATAGTCGTATAACAATCACAACTTGACTAGACACAGTGCCTAGTGCACATAGAATCGAAGGTGATGACACAGGAGACCCACAGAGGACGGGTGCAGTGAGGAAACACGACTGCGTGCTCCGTACAACACTATGGGAAAGTCGCGGTTGCAAAGTTAAAGTTTAAGGACCCTTCTAGTAGGACTTTGAGCAAACCCTTCGGAACTTAAGAGTTTAAAGAGCCACCCAACATGCGAATACCGCAGTATCAGAGTTACCTAACCCAGGAAAGCCGGGTGTATAGGTCTGAAGTGGCGATGGAAACTCTTGTCGTTCTCTATGGAAGGAAGTGAACAAGCCGAGAAGGTGAAAATGGTCTGGTGGAATCCAAGCCTGTATTCTGGATGAGAGGACCCTGAAAGCAGAGGGGACAGAGTCTGAGTCACTTCAGAGTGACTAGGGCCTCAGTAGACAAATGCCCACCGATGCCAGGTGCTTCAGGTGCGAAGAAAAGATGCTTGACTCTGCATCCGCGAGGTCCTGGAGGAATCGAGGATGACCAGGAGCTGTTGGTGAGCTGTCCCATTAGGGATGTCGAGTGCTGAGGGGTCGGCGTCCAGCAGGAGCACCAACATGCCTTGGCAACAGCAACCCACACACGATGTACAAATAGGTTACGGTGTGGACCAGAAAAGTCATGGGGACTCTCCAAGCAATAGAGAGTCAGGGCACATCTGGAGCAACCAGGAAAGCTCAAGAACAATCAAGATAACCCTCAGGGGTAAAGCAGGCCAAAGGACCAGAGGTCTCAAGAGGGACCTCAAGCTAGTTTGCAAAGCACCAGCTGACGGAGCACTCGGTGTGACGAGGCCAGGAGTTCTTTAGTGCAAGTACTGCCCAAGGTCAGGACTACATGGAGCCCAATGCACAAGCCCAGGAATTACCAACAAGCATATGCACTTGCAAATGAATGCTGTGCACAGGAATTCAGTTTACGCACACCCCACGAGGGATACTGACCTCAAACTCAGTGAGAGGGCAGATCGACCTTAGCGACCTTCAGAAATCCACCTCCTGTGTTGCTGAAATCTTTGGAGTCTACAGGAGCAGCTCCTGGTCAGTTGCACTTTAGGTGCCTGTGACGCAGGGGAGTGACTCCTTCACTCCAAGGGAGATTCTTCTGTTGTCTTAAGTGGTCCACAGGTCCTCCATGGAGTCTGTATGGAATTATGGCACCAACTCGGCTTTGGACAGAAAGTGGGATGAAGTCAAGCCCAGTCGAGGTCCCGCGAAGTTCAAGGTGTCCAGACGGTCGAAAGTCAGTGGTTTCTTCTTGTAGAATCTTGTCCACTTAAAATTCAATGTCCTTTATCCAGGTAACCCCTTTTATACATAAGGGGGAGGGTTGGAAAGATTCAGGGGACCCTGTTAGGGGTGGAGCAGGACAGAGGGGTGGCTACACCCATGTCCTTTGTCCAGTTTCGCACCAGAGAAAGAGCCAATGGCCCCCAGCACTGGTGTGAGCTGGACTATGCACTGTGCACAGGGACACCAAATGTGCCCCCAGTGCAGACTTTCAGGCACTCTCAGAGTACACCCACCCACCCCCAATACACTAAACCCTGTCTGGGAGGTGGTTACACCTCACCGTGACAGGATACCTATTGTACTGCCTTTCTCTGCTCGATCTTGGCTCAGCAGCAGGAGGGCAGCAATGTGTCCCTGGCGGACAGCATCCATTTTGTGCTGTCTGGGCCGAGAAGGCTGGCACCGGGTAGACCGGTGAAGGGTGGAATCATACATCCCACACCAGTTACTGGTGTGGAGGTATGATTCCAAGGTGTTTGATACCAAACACAATATGTTTCTACGCAGCCGTTTTCGAGTTAGCATTTACCACAAGGTTATAATGCACCTCTACCTATAGGTCCGGCTGAGTCAGAGACAACCCAGGAGAATAGTCTCTGAAGGCTGCAGAGGGGCGCTCTGGTCATGCTGGGGCATCCTCTCACATAAAACCCAGCACCCTGCCTTCAGAATTGATAAGGCCCGCTATAGGGGTGACTTATACGTTTTAAGTGTAATGACCATTAGGGCACTGCATCCTGAGACTAAGCAGCATATGTTGTGATTAAATCCTCTATAAAAAAATCCCTACCCTTGGTAATCTGTGCCTGTTACAGACTGGATTAGAGAACTACTTTTAAATCATGGTGTTCCATTGTGCCAAATTAACAAGACTTGCCTCCATTAAGGAAATGTTTGACTATGGAAAGCAACCCAAAGCGGGTAGTACTGATGACCAGGTGAAAGGTCATGCTCTGGGCAGCAATGCCACAGACCTCACATCTCGTACTAAGTCAGGGGATATAAAACTCTTGCGAGAGTTTAAAAAGTACATATTGGCATTTTGTACAGATTTCTCAAAAGCTCTCGCTGACTAAAATCACTCAACGCAGATGGACGAATTGCGCCTGGATTCTATCAAAACGAACAATGCACAAAAGCCATGACCATGAGTATCTTACAAAATGCGTTGCATCACTTGAAACAGACCAGCTAATGTTGTCTGATACTATGGAGGAATGTGAAAACTTCTTCTGTAGAAATAATGTGAGATTTGAGAGTAATGATGCTGGGATATCTAACGCCGCCACAGAAAAACATGTGGAAGTATTGTTAGGACTCATTCTCAATGCTACTGAAAAGAAACAAATAATTTTAGATTGTACTTATAGAGCCTTTTATTCTTAATAAACCACACGTCACTGCCACTGGATATATTGACTAGGGTCCATTTCTTCCAGCTCATAGAGGAACCCCTTATGGAGGCCAGGAAAGTTGAAACCATAAGCTTTAGAGCAGATATTGCCAACCCCTTTCAAGATATCATTCCTTTAACATTTGTCAAATAACAAGAACTCAGATGGGACGACAAATCTGAAAAAGGACAAAATCGCCTACAGAGGAGGATTCCCTCTGTGATATCAGTTTACTGTGGCAAATAAACATTGCTCAGCTAAAAATACTCACAGAAGCAAGAGAATTACTAAAAATGAACCTTCCTGCAAACAGATTATACAAGCAATGATGGACAGAGAACCCAGGAGTGCTTTGAGATGGATCATCCCAAGGCGCGGGACAGCTACAAAAACTCATTGAAATAGCAAGAACAAAGGTTTGAATGAACTCACACAGAAGAAATTTAAGGACTGTGCATTGCTCAGACTGTTCCCAGTTCTTCTGAGAAACCTCTTTAAGGCGACAGGTGCATAACTAGCAAAACTTTACTTGCAAACTATCACAAAGCCAGATATCCTTTACCAACAGAGTGCTAGGTGTGACATGGGATCAGGGTTAGCCTCTGGAGCAGCCCCGCTCCACATGTTCACTAGAGGTTTACTTTCATTATATTCTGTTAGGTTTTCCATTTTGGTTATTAATGTTGACTGTATAGCAATATTAGTATGTCAAGTAGCAACTTCTGGTTTGTTCCCTTGACTTTTTCAGGACTCAGACTGTTTTTAGATCAAGCATTTCTATGGAAATCAGTGATAGATTTAGCAGGGAACTTCAGGTGATGGGTTAAGGTTCATGTACTTTGATCCAGTGGCATACCGTGGGTAGGGCCACAGGAGCGGTTACCCCGGGCGCATAATTCTTCGGGGTTCAACATTTTAAAATGCTCTTAAAATCTAATAGATGTGTTTGGGGTAAGGTCTCACTACCTGGGTGGTGGAAGGGACTCAGGAAGTGCTAACGGCACGCCCTGGGTGCTGCCAACCCACGCTACACTGCTGCTTTGATCAGCAGGTTGGAAGGCTATTACGCCAGTGCAATGGCACACATTAACATTGTTTCTCTCAATGTTCAGGAGCTGAACTTGCCAATTAAACGTAAAGCTTTGTTGAAATTATTGAAAACTAAAGAGGTAGACGTTGCTCTACTTCTGAAAACTCTCCTCACAATAGTAGATACAGCGAGACTGTAATCCTACTGGTTTGTATTACAACTAGATTCATCTAGTCATAACAAGACGAAGGGAGCAGCGATATTCTTCAAACAGTTGTAAATATTGATCATAATTAATGCGATGCAGACGGGCGAATAGTTGGGCTGATGGATACCTTGGGCTCACACAATATCACAATTTTTCTATTTATGGCCCAAACGACAACAAGGAACAATTTTATGCAATGCTTCTCCTGCTGGTGGCTAATTTCACATAGAGGTAAGCGAATACAGCATGGTGATTTTAACACAGCCATTGACCCTGCACTAGATAGGTAAACTGCCCGGAACACTACATGCCCTGTTCCCTCTTCATTGACACAACATATTGTCGCCATGAACCTGATTAACGTATGGCATGAACTGCATGGAGGGCAAAGGGGCTACAGATTTTATTCAAATGTACACAAAAAATATTCACAAATATTTCTTTTCTTAATCTTGCAAATTCCTAAAGCACTGAATATTAGGTGTTAGTACAGGCCAACATATGTTGTGGAGCCAAGCTCCAATGTCACTACTACTAGACTTTTGTAATCACCCCAAGTCCCCTTCCCATAACTGGTATTTCATTGATATAGCATTTCGAGATTTGGCATTAAGAGAGTCCACCCGAATAATTTTAGAACATTATTTTAAAGAGAATTATAAAGGTGAGGTAACATGGGATATCAACTGGGATGCAGCAAAGGCTCTGTTATGAGTGTAGCTTATGTTACACACAGCAACTTTCACTAGATTAGCGAAGGAAAGCAAGACCTTGAGCCTGACTGGGGCAGTTACAAGCTCTCCTTAAAACTACAGGCTTGGGCAAAACCTACGAAGAGCTCTACAATGTTTGAGATGAGTTGGAACAACTATATTTGACAGATGCTGCAAAAACACCTACTCTGTCTCAACTAAAACAACTATGAAAATGGGGGTCAAGACAAAGGGGCTGTTGGCATATAAGCTAAGACAACAATAATTCCAAAGTCATATTTATAACAACGGGTGATAATTATCCCTGTCTTTATCAGGCATAATCTTTGTCCCACAAACACCAAAAAACATAGCTACAACAGCTTTCCTCTCCGCATCTTGAGCCAGGATTTTTGTTGGAATTTAAGAGTCCTCTCACGTCAGATGAAATATGGGCCACCATTCATAAATTGAAGGCCAATAAGACCCAAGGCCTTGGTGTTTTGTTTTTTGTTTCTACAACGCATATTGTGACCTGATATTAGAATCCTTAAAATTGATTTTTATCCTCTTGAGTCGCCTACAACACTGTGGTGGTTCACTGACCAAACTAATACTACCAAACAAAAAACCCATTGGCCTGTGCTCCTACAGATCTATTGCCTTGCTCAATTGTTATGGTAAATCTATTTCTCTATACTAGTGTCAAGACTCCACACTATTTGGTCTCCTTTAATAAATAATTGTCAATCAGGATTTATATTCCATAGACAAGCACGTGATAATACACAACTTGCAGTTAATATTATCAATGTAGTGTAACGTAGCAAAATGTAAACTGTCCTTTTCTTGCTTGACACATAGAAGGCACTTGATAGGGTAGATTGGTCATATCTCTGACAAGTCCATTCAAAATCAGTCTTCCATCCACATGTATTCACATTTATCTTAGCCAACTATATAGCACCTACTACAAGGATTAAGATTAATGGAGAAGAGTCATTGAGGATCCCACTGTGTAGTGGGATACAAAAGGGGTGCCTGTTGGCACCCCTGATATTTGCAATACAAAAATGACGCCATTGATTTGTCAGAGCGATGCAACCTAGACATACCGGGGGTTGAGATAGATGGGAACCAGTATAAGTTAGCTTTGTTTGCAGATGATGTGTTAAGCTTATTATAATGTCCTGACTGACAAAGGTATTGAAGGAGTTGCAACAGTTTGAAGCAATTTCAGAGTTCCGCATTAACTATACAAAGTCAATTGGAATGGGGGTTGTAGACCCTCCAAATTGCTGGAACAGCCTCTTATTACACCAGGTTTCTCATGGACAGCAACTTCAGTGAAATATCTGGGTGAACCATCTAAGAATAGGGAGTATACAAAATGAATTTCTTGCCTTGATTACTATATGTAGCACCAACACCCCCCTATGGTTCCCTGCAGACGTTTTAGATTTCATTCAGACAAAATATCTAGTGTTTGTGTGGAACAATGGAGTACCAAGAATACCCAATGCTACATTACACAAGAGATAGCTGAAGGGACTCTAGGACTTCTGAATATCCTGCAGTTTACATATGAAACAGTTACGCACGACTTTGGATTGGCACCATCCCCCAAACACCAAGCCGTAGGAAATACTCATACATGACTATAGATCATCTGTCCTTGAAGCAGGCGGTGTGGATTAAGCCTAAAGATCATTTTAGAATGATGTCACCTTGCTATTTTGAGTGTCATCCAAAAATACAGGGAGAAATGCACACAAAATTTGGGATCACAATGTTTCCTTCCCCTTGACCCCAAGTGTCAACAACTGCGACTTCAAGCTAGGCTATGAAGAGAAACACTTTGAGGGCTGGTTAATAGGTGTCCACCCTGGTTGTATGTGATGTCATAGAAAAACAACTTCATGGGTTACCATTACTGAGAAACCATTACATCTAATGGAAATTTTCAGAATAAATGGCATTTACTTTTTCGTAGAAACCAATTCACGAAATTTCTATTCGGTGGAAATTGGCTTTTGAATGCTTATTATTTAAGAGTAAATGCAATGGTTGCAGGTCTTACTTTCAGAAACAGTTTTATCAGAGATATTTATTTTGGTGCTTTACTCAGGTCATATTATTTCATATTTATATCTTTTACATTGTCAAACAATTACTTTGGATGCTTATAATTAGCTGACCCATCACAACCCATAAACACCATTCATCTCTGACCCCTCACAACCCCTAAACAACATCAATTGTTGCTCCTAAAACCTCCCACAACACCTAAATTACACTCATCCCTGAAGTCTGAAACCCCTTCCAACCCAAACTTTCACCATCCCTGGACCACAAAATCACTCACTACACCTAACTCCATCCATTCCTGAACCCTAAAATCCCCTTTCTAAACCTTACCTAACCATTCCATACCCCATAAAACACCTCAGCACACCCAAACGTCACTCATCCCTGAACTCTAAAAACCCTCACCACCCTTAAACAGCAGCCCTCCATGACCCATAAGACTTACTTATCACCCTAAACTACTCATCCCTAAACCCTAAAAAACCCTTTCTACATCAAAACTCCACCCATCCCTAAATCCATAAAACCCCTCACCACCCTAAACTCCACCATAACCTGAACCCAAAAAACTCTTCACCACTCCAGCTGCTACCCATAGTTGATACTTAAAAACCCTCACCAGCTTTAAACTTTACCCATCAATTAACTCTAAAAAACCCTCAACACCCTTACACTCCACCCATCTCTAAAACCTAAAAACACACCTCATAAACCTAAACCACTCATATGAGATCACTAAACGCCCCTCAACACCTCTTCACTCTACCATTTCTCAACCCTAAAACCCCCTTCCTATGCCCCAACTTCAACCATTCCTGCCCTGTAAAAAACAATTACCCTAAACATTACCCACCCTTAAACCCAAACACGCACAGTAGTTCTAATTCTACCCATGTTTAGCGTAATTTAGGATCTTTCCATAAAATTATCTTTCCTTTAAAATGCTTTCTTTAGTTTTCGATATTTTTGTATTTCCTTAAAATTGTCTTTTCATGTTTTGATTTCCTCCAATGTGGTTTCTCAGTTTTTGTTTTACATTCATTCGCACACATTAGTCCACCCTTATTAGGGGAACTTTACTAGGAGGGTGAGGTTCTTGACAGACCAACATGTACGCAACTATTCAACCTAACAAATTCTGATGAATTTAGACCCACTTAACCTTTGCACTTGGCAAGTTCTAGAGATATTCAGGCATGGGGTGGCAGGGACAAGACCTCTGTGAGAAAACCTGTTAGTATAGGGCTCCCTTTCGAGGGGATTCACTCACCTATACGCTACGTTGATCTCCCTATCACACACACACATACAGAAACACAAATATGAACATAAATGGAACAAGATTTAGATACTAGTATTGATGATGACACCTGGATGCACATCTGACCAAGGGCATCAAAGACTTACATTTGCCTTCAGTACAAAGTTAGTCTATAATAGTATAAAACAGTACATCAACATGCCATGTTTGAAACTTCTGATGTGTGTTGGAAGAGTTTTAAGAGGGCCACTTACATATATTTGTTGTGGCCCTGTCCATTCATGAGGCGATTTTGGGCAGATGTTTTTCAACAGGTTCAGAAGATATGCAATGTGAACTGACCGCTTTGTCCACTAGTTTTGTTG
Organism: Lissotriton vulgaris; assembly: GCF_964263255.1. Lineage (NCBI taxonomy): Eukaryota > Metazoa > Chordata > Amphibia > Caudata > Salamandridae > Lissotriton > Lissotriton vulgaris. The sequence continues at coordinate 1,123,475,476 of NC_141694.1, forward strand.
GGTGATTCAGGGAAGGGCAGCCAATACCCATTTACCATGTCCGGGTGTAAACTACTGACTCATTCTGTAGTACCATCAAGAACCACCTTTGCACAGACATGAACAAGGCCTCTTCCCCAGGCATCTCACTTTGATGACTTATGTATGGCACATTATATATATATATATATATATATATATATATATATATATATATATATATATATATATATATATATATATATATATATATATATACACACATATATATGCACACAAATATATACACACACATTACCTACTGGCCAGTAGGTAGTTATAATTAGGACCTAGTTTCCATAGGTCAGTGTTTTTTCTTCTCCCAATAACTTTGACGCCGGTTGACGAATCTTTGCGAAATTTTCAAAACTAGTGGCCTGCTCCGGTCAGCTCCTGTCTTGAAAGTTTTGCAGTGATTCGCCAAGCGGGGGCTGAGAAAAAAGGGTGGTCCCAAAACAAATTTTTCCATAGGAAACTTCAGGCAAAGCTACAGCCCGAACTACTGAACGGAATTACACCAAATTTGGCTAAGAGGTAGCCCTTAGTTCAGAAAGAGTCCTTTTTGTTAAATGGTGTAAATCCGTTCAGTTGTTCCTGAGAAATTAGAAAAAGAAAAAATATCGATATCAGCGGTGGGTGCGCGATCCCTCCTGACCACAAGCTTCATTCTAACATGCTGCCAACACTCCAAACCAGGAAGTGTTGGCAGCCATCTTGTGACTCGGTAGAACAGAGTCACTAGAAAACAGTGGAAAAAACATGAAAACATTACAAAACAAGTAAATGGGGCAGGGTACAAGCACCCTGACCCCCTAGGCCTGCTCAGGGGTCCAGCAAGGACCCCCAGGGCCAAAAAACAATGTTTTTAAAAATAATTTCGGCGGAATTCATGCTGGGGTCACGAATACCACCGAAATTATTTAAAAAATGAAGCGCAGGCTCTCTTTAATGAGGCCCACGGGTAGATCAGGTCCCTGGGGCTTGTCCGAAGGGGAACTGCAATGGGAGAAGGGCAGAAAGAGATTAATAGAGATGGGGGAGGCGGATGGGTCACATGGCCTGCCCACCGACAGCAGCAGCTCAAAGGAAATTGAGTGGCTGGCCGCTTCAGCGCATTTCAATATATGGAAATGAGACCAGAGGCTTCTGCCATAAATCAACACTCAGCACTTTGTTATTTCCCTGTTCTGCACCATTTTCCTATTATTTCCTAAGCTGCTGCCACGGGAGCATGCGGGCGGCTCCTGTCTCCCCTGATCCCTTAATTGGTAGCACACTCTCCCAACTCGTGCTGCTGTGGAGGGGTCAACTGCTGAGGTTCCCTGCCAGTGGTGTGCAGTATTCTTCTCGAAAATCCACACAGCACACAGCTCTGCCAATCAGAAGTGTGAATCAAAGTTCTTGCATCAGCTGCGAGTATGTAGATTTTCACCATGCAAAGCTGTTTGCTCTGCTTCCGTGACTGAAACCTTGATCTAATCTCCTGACCTCAAGGCAGAACCATTTATTTTATTTATTTATTTATTTAACTTGTATAGCGCGTTATAACCACCGGGGTCTCTAAGCGCAGTTTGTCCAGATTACGTAGTGGGGTTTGGCATATACTTGATCTTAACAGTGCACCTAGAGGCTGCTCCATGCTTGCTTGAATAATACCGTTTTTAACTTTTTCCTAAAGGATAACAGATTGCATTCCTTCCTTAATTCTGGGGCCAATTTGTTCCACAAAGCAGGGAGTGTGTTGGAAAAAGCATGTTCCCCTACCGTGGCCACTTTGAAACGGGATTGGGACAAGAGGGTGGCGTCCGACGAGCGCAAAGTCCTGCTCGGTGTATAAGGGGATAGGCGGGATTTCAAGTATCTTGGTGCATTACCATACAGCGCCTTATGTACGATACACAATCCTTTAAATACAACCCTCTGCCGAATCGGGAGCCAATGTAGCTCCTGCATCAGAGGGGAAGAGTGGGCAGTCCTGGGTTTCTTATAAATCAGCCTGGCTGCATCATTCATAACCCCCTGTAGCTTATCCAGCAGCCGCTGGGGTAGGCCTATATACAGGGAGTTTCCGTAGTCCAGCCTAGCCAGGATTGTGGCTGAGACCACGTGTCTCAAGGTGGAAAATGAGAGTAATGCAGAGATCTTCCTCAGTTGTCGCATCAGCCCTATACAGGTACCCACTACCGCAGTGACTTGTTTTTTCATGGAGAGTTTATCATCCACATACAGGCCCAAACTTTTGACTGCGGTCGCCGGTTTCGGTGGCACACCCAGCTCCACCGGCCAGAATTTCTCGCTCCAGGGGTTGCCCGTGATGGAAATGGGCAACACTTCCGTCTTGTCCGGGTTAATTTTTAAGGAATTCTCGGACATCCAATTAACCGTGGCTTTGAGTATGTCCTGCAGCCTGGTAGACGCTCCAGGGCCATCATCCAGCCGGATGATTATCTGGGTGTCATCGGCGTAGTTGTATACTAGGCAGTCCATCCTATTCAGGAGTGCAATTAATGGCTGCAGGTAAATATTGAAGAGTAGGGGTGACAGGGCAGAGCCCTGTGGAACCCCGCAGGTGATGGGAGCAGAGGTGGAGAGTAAGTCCCCCAACTGTACTCTTTGTGTCCTGCCCTGCAGGAATGATGTAAGCCATGCATGTGCTGTACCCCTGATACCAAAAGACCTCAACCGCGACAAAAGTTGTTCATGACACACGGTATCAAAAGCCGCGGAGAGATCCAGTAGTACCAGGGTGCTCGGTGTTTTTATATCAGCCCGACTCCTCAATTCATCCAGGATTGATAGCATGACTAATTCCGTGCTATGGTTAGCACGGAACCCTGCCTGATTGGACTCCAGCAGGTTGTTGCTCTCTAGATGTCCTGAGAGCAATGCCAACACATGCTGCTCAATCACCTTAGCCAGAAAAGGCAACTGGGAGATGGGTCGGAAGTTCTTCAAACACTTCGTGTCCGATCCGGGTTATTTTAGTAGAGGAATCAGGCGGGCCTCTTTTAAAGCTAGAGGGACCTGTCCTGTGTGAAGGGAAGTGTTCAGCAGATGCAAAACTTCTACCTCAATACCTGGCAATGCCAACTTGAACACATCAGGAGGGCATGGATCCACCAGGGAGCCGGATTTAACTCGGTCCGTGATCGTAGATAGTTCCTGTTTTGAAATTGGGGAGAACTCAACTAACGGTATAATATCCGGCGGGGCAGTGTGGTCAGGTGGGCAAGGACAATCTAGGGGTGTGGTTGCAGCAATTTCTCCCAGAATATCAGAGATCTTATTCACAAAGAAGTCCTGGAACCTCTGGCAATCCTCCTGGTTGAACTCAGTGCTTTGCTCTTTGTTTGTCCTGAGCTCCGCCAGGACCCGAAAGATTTCCTTCTGTGGATTTCTAGCTGCAACTATTCTTTCCTCAAAGAAAGCAGCCTTCCTAGTTTGGATGGCTAGTTTGTAAGTCGCTAAGGATGAAATGTATTCTTTCTTGGCAGTGGCGTCATACACTTTCCGCCATGCTCGTTCTTTCCTCCTCACCCCACGTTTCATATCCCGTAGGGAGTCGTTGTACCAAGGGGCCCCAGCTCCTCTCTGCACCTTCTTCACCCTACGAAGGGGGGCCACCAGATCAACGGCTCTCCCCAGTTTATGCTGAAGGTGTCCACAAAGGGCATCAATATTAGCGTCCTGCTCCTTTACTGAGGGAGACTGTTCCAGGAGATGCACCATTTTCTCCCCATCAAAGTTTTTCCACTTCCGGGCCATTTTCCAACCTTCCCCCGGCTTGAGCAGATGGCCATTCAATAAAATTCTGCCCTTTATTAAAAAGTGGTCAGACCAGGCGCATGGCAAGATCTCTGTAGAGCCCTGGACTGGCATAGTGGTCCAGAATAAATCAAGCACATGTCCCTTCTCGTGTGTCGGTCCCTTCACCTGTTGAGTGAAATCCAAGGAGGAAATTGCCTCCTCAATCTGTAGTGCTTGCCCCTCTTTAGGGGATTTTTCCCAATGGTAGTTGAAGTCCCCGACAACAATCATTTTGTCATATCTCGAGCGCAGATCCTGAACCAATCTAGTGAAAAGAACCGGGAATTCTGGCGAAGCCCAAGGCGGTCGGTATACCACCAAGAACACTACACATACCGCCCCCTGCCTGAGCTTTACCCCCCATAACCTCTGCTCCCCCCAGGGTTTCGGATAGAAACCTTTCGGTGCGGAGACATGCCTGATAGAGAAGAGCTACTCCACCTCCTTTCTTAGCTCCCTCCCTATTGAAATGGAGTGCCAGATAGTTATCCGGTAGGGCTGCCACTAAGTCCGGCGCCGAACAATCCTCCAACCATGTTTCGGTCAGCGCAAGGGCATCTAGCTCCCCGTCTTCCAGTAGTGAAAAGACCTCCAACTTATGGCCCTGCAAAGAGCGCGTATTCAGCAGGCCAAAGTTTAAAGAGTGAGCATTAGAGTCGCGCTGCCGCGCTCTTGTGCTCTTGGGTGGAATCAGCAGGCCCTCCCGAGCCAGCAGACGTATACAGTCCTGGTCAAGGTGGCACTTACCCATGTTAAGCTCCAATAGGTCACGCCTGGAGTAGGGCAAAATTGGACCAGGGGTTCTGGCCCCGGGTCCCGGATGGTCACTGATGGGCAAAGATGGGCTCGCCTCTGGCGAGCCTCCGGCGCGCCTATTCCAAGTATGAGTTTGCCAGCTAATGGCAGACATCTAAAAAATGGACAACAATCACGCCACGTTTTGCCCTGCTTGGTCGCACCGTATGATGTCACTGACATGCTATGAATAAGAGTTTTTAACTTATTTAGATTTCTACAATTATATCGGAGTATTTTTTATTTACAACTTGCTGTTTGTGTGGCTTTTGTCCCCAGTAGATGAGACGAACTTTCACAAAAAAGGAGAGCGTTTTTCTTACAACTTTAATGAATAAAGTAAATAATATATTGGTTTCGTTTGTGTTGTAATGAACTGTATTGGGGCTCTAGGGGCTGACATGCCTGATCCCACATGAGACACGTCTATATGGCCCGTGTGTCACCTACCCTGCTTGATATACACATTTAACACATACGTCAATCCCTTCTGAGACGTACTCTGCCTTGCTTGATACCCACATTCACTGCTCTGTGGCACTCACCTATACTGAGCCCACTTTAGACCCATATACACTCGGCTCCTCTCTGACACGCCTGCACTGTCTGACCTTACATGAGACACACCTACAAAGCCTCCTTGACATGCCTAAGCTCTGCTAGTGACATGCAGACATGCACGCACCCCCACCCCGACCCCCCAACACACACACACACATCCCCTCCCACCTCCTGCCCCACTTAGGACCAGAGACAGGCAAGCCAGTTTATTAACAGGGAGAACCAAACCACAGGTCAATCTGGGCTATGAGAGCCCAAGCACGAGCCGGGCCAGCACAATTTGGAAAGTAAATTGTGCAACAAACTTTATGTAAACAAAGAAACAAGACGTTTCACATTTCCATATTTTTGTAACCGGAAAGCATTTCCCTTTAGTACGTTTGTTTATATCGACAAAGATGCCCCTGGCGAACCAATTAGCAAGTCAGTCGCCATCTGCCTCCTATATGTAGTTCATGTACAAGAGACGATTTTGTACAGCGTACATCCTGAGCTGCTGTAGTTCAAGGTGCTGTCAAATGCGCTCATAAAGGAAAAGGAGACACAATAAAACAACATATTTGCCTAGGATCACACCGTTTGTTCAACTGAGGTGAGGAAGCCTGGATTGAACACAGGTCTCCCGGATTCACTCTGAGAAGTCCACCCATTAGACTTTCAAGGCAGTGCGTGACCCTTGAAAGCTTTCGGCTTTTTAAATTACCCCTGTGAAACGGTATGGGCGGAGATAGACCCTATGGAGCAAGATGGCAGGGAAAGGGCGATGGGAGCGTAGGTTTGTCAAATAAGGGAAAAGTGTGGGTGGCAGGGCCAGCCAAAGTCATTTGAAGGCTTAGCTTTTTTGGCCTTGAGGGTCTTCAGGACTTTGAGCTGAGCCAGAGCCAGGCATCCAGCCTTCAGTCTGTCTGTTGTTGTTGTATAAGCTGCTGCATGGGTTGGCCAGTAGCTACATGAGTGTATATATGGGTTATTGATGGTTGCCTGAGTATTTGTATGGGAGACTGAGTGTGTGTGTGGGTGGGTGGGAGGTGTGTGACTCGGTGCATAGATGTGTAAGTGATTGATTCACTGGGTGTATGGATCCAAGAGTGCATCTGTGAAGGGCTTTATGGGTGGGTAAGTGTGTGTATGGGTGTGTTGGTGAGTGAATGGATGTCTCAGTGGTACATGTCCAGGTAACTACATATGTAAAAGGCAGTGTATGTGAGAGTTGGAGTAAATAAATGACTACATGTGAGAGTCAGTGATTGTGAGAGTGGCTGTATAGATGAGTGTGTACTTGTATCAGTGATTATATAAGAGAGTAAGTATGCGTTAATATCTGTATGACTAAGTGAGGTGGTGTTTGTATAACTGTATAGGTGAGTAAATGGGAGTGTGATTGATTATTTGCATGACTGACTAGGTGTGTGAGTAACTCCATGGATGAGTGGCAGAGTGTGAGTGTATGTATAGGTGTATGAGTGCATATGATAGTGTTGTATGAAAGAGTGACTGCACGTATGAGAGATTGTATGGGTGAATGAGTGGATGTGTGTGTAGACCTAGGAATCAGTGAGTGCGTATGTAGTAACTGGTATTGCATGTCGGTGGTTTAAAAAAATGGTAGTCTGTATTTTACAGTGGGTGTATCAAAGGTTATATTAGAGGGTGAGAAGGGGCATCAGCTTTTCACGTGGATGATGTCATCAGTGATGTCATTTCAGATGTCATCAGTGATGTCTTCAGTGATGTCACTGACCATGTCATGAATGATGTAATATGAGACATCATCAGCAGTGCATTGCGGGGAAGCGAGATATAGTTAGCTGAACTAACTACAACGGTGGAATTTCTCTGGTTTTGTACGAGTAAAATGTCCAACTAACTATAACGTCCCTGGAACTTATGGTTTTTTCAGTGAATCTATCTATCTATCTATCTATCTATCTATCTATCTATCTATCTATCTATCTATCTATCTATCTATCTATCTATCTACCTATCTATCTATATATTATGCACTTTGCACATATTGCACCTTTTGCACTGATATAGGCCCTCGTGACTGTCAAATATCTGTTATTTATATGGAACTGGTTTCTAGTATTTTTTGATATTCCATTTTAAACTAGAATTGTCACTTAATTTTAAGGAATTTTATGACGTGATCATGTATTTTACGTTTAATGAGTCATAAATTAAATTCACAGATCCAGTTTGTACAGAATAGTAATGTATGTATCTCTTATATATGTTTTGTTAAATCAACAATACTATAATGAATTCAAGGGGATACATTGAAACCATGCTTAACCTTAGGCGAGGATTTCTTCCAGCTTCATTACAATGTTGGTCATGTGGCCATTCGAGTTTTACCGCACTATCACTTTAAAAGCACAGTGAAATTAGTGAACAATGTCAAGTGAACAAGGCTCGTGGAGCCGAAACGCGTCTTTGACATACAGAAATAAAGGAATTTGAGCACTTACCTTGGGTCGGTGTCCACCATTTGTGAATATCGGGAGACTTCGATTTCGGTTGGAACAATATATAAATATATATATATATATATATATATTACCTACTGGCGGTCGCCAGTAGGTAGTTATAGTTAGGATTTTTTTCAATGTTAAATCTCAAAATTCTATTTGGAATAACTTTGGCACCGGTTGACGAATCTGCCTGAAAATTTCCTGAAAATGGCCTCGTCGAGCTCCGGTCCTTCCTTGAAAGTTTGGGGGGGGATACGTCAAGCGGGGGCCGAGATAAAAGGGGGGTCCCAAAACGCGTTTTCCCCATGTAAATTTCCATAGGGCGGTCGATTTCACTTTTAGCCCGAACGGCTGAATGGATTTCCAGCAAACTTGGCAAAATTGAAGGGACTGGTAGCCCGATGTGCCTTTGCTATGTCTCAAGATATGTGCTCCAGTGGATTTTGAGTAATTTAGGTTCAAAAAAATATATATATCTATAGGCGCTCTCCGGTGCGCGCACCGGAGAGCGCTCCAGGCGCGACACGCGACTTGTGCGCAGAAAGCTGATTGGCTCTTGGGTGTCTGTAAACATTCTAAACAGTCTGGAGCGGCCGCCATCTTGTGTCTCGGTAAAATCGAGACACAAGGGGTTTGAAAAAAAAAGGGGCAAATTACCATAAGGGGGAAGAGTAGACCCCCTAGGTTTGATGTAGGGGCTAAAATAGGGTCCTGCGGGGCATTACATTTTTTATTTTATTTTTCGTTTTGCGCGGGGGAAGCGCATGGTACGCGCACCGGCGAAGCACGGGGAAAATCCAGGACCATATTTATGAAGGCCTTGCGCTGCCAGTTTTGCGCTTCCTGTGCGTCAATTTTTGTGACGCACCAGCTGTGTAAAAAAATGCGCATTGTTACGCAATATTTAAAAAGTGACGCATCTATCTAGATGCGTCACTTTTTAAATATAGTGCAACGAGGCACATTTTTTTACACTGCTGGTGCGATGCGTCACTTTTCTGTGCGCACTCCTTATGACATTCCAGATGTGTCATATTTAATGTATGACGAATCATGTTGCAAGGAGTTACAGATACATCAGTATTTCTGACATATCTGTAAACATAAAAGTGGCGCGAGGCAGGCGCAAGATTTTGACGCAACAGCATCCTAAAAGTGACGCAGAGAAATCTCATAGATTTCAGTACGTCGTTATTACCAAGCTTTTTGCGGGGGAATGCCCCCTCTGCATACATTATACCTGACGCAGATATAATGTGGCGCAGAGTTTTAAAAAGTGACCCATGTACCTAGATGCGTCACTTTTTAAAAATAGCGTCAGGTATAATGCATGCAGAGGGGGTGTTCTCCCGCAAAAAGCTTTGTAATAGCGACGCAGTGAAATCTTTGAGATTTCACTGCGTCACTTTTAGGATGCTGTTGCGTCAAAATCTTGCGCCTGCTTTACAGCAGGTGTTAGACTGACGCAAGACCTTTCACATGGTGCTTTTTCCATGTGAAAGGACACATTACTGGAGTTGCGTCACTTTTGTGACGCACTCCAGCAATGCGTTACTTGGAATGTCATAAGGAGTGCGCACAGAAAAGTGACGCATCGCACCAGTGGTGTAAAAAAATGTGCCTTGTTGCGTTATATTTAAAAAGTGACGTATCTAGGTAGATGGGTCACTTTTTAAAATCAAGCGCCACATTATATCTGCGTGAGGTATAATGCATGCAGAGGGGGTGTTCCCCCGCAAAAAGCTTTGTAATAGCGACGCAGTGAAATGTTTGAGATTTCACTGCGTCACTTTTAGGATGCTGTTGCGTCCTTTAAATATAGTGCAACGAGGCACATTTTATTACACTGCTGGTGTGATGCGTCACTTTTCTGTGCGCACTCCTTATGACATTCCAGATGTGTCATATTTAATGTATGATGAATCATGTTGCAAGGAGTTACAGATACGTCAGTATTTCTGACATATCTGTAAACATGAAAGTGGCGCGAGGCAGGCGCAAGATTTTGACGCAACAGCATCCTAAAAGTGACGCAGAGAAATCTCATAGATTTCAGTACGTCGTTATTACGAAGCTTTTTGCGAGGGATTGCCCCCTCTGCATACATTATACCTGATGCAGATATAATGTGGCGCAGAGTTTTAAAAAGTGACCCATGTACCTAGATGCGTCACTTTTTAAAAGTAGCGTCAGGTATAATGCATGCAGAGGGGGTGTTCCCCTGCAAAAAGCTTGGTAATAATGACGCAGTGCGTCACTTTTAGGATGCTGTTGCGTCAAAATCTTGCGCCTGCTTCACAGCAAACCTTTCACATGGTGCTTTTTCCATGTGAAAGGACACATTACTGGAGTTGCGTCACTTTTGTGACGCACTCCAGCAATGCGTTACTTTTGTGTTTACAGATACGTCAGAAATACTGACATATCTGTAACTCCTTGCGAATTGATTAGTCATATATTAAATATGACATATCTGGAATGTCATAAGGAGTGCGTCCACAAAAGTGACGCATCGCTGTTTTCACGTAGCGATGCGTCACTTTTCAGAAATGAGGCCTCCAGTTTATTCACTGTGTCATAACTTTCTTTTCTAACACTCACCTTCTTTCATTCCTCCTACTTCACTTCCTTTCACCTCTCATACCTTTCTGTTCTTTCTTACTCATTCTCCTTTCAATTATCAATGCACTATATTTCACTTACTCTTCATTTTTTTAAGAATATAGCTCTTTGATGAGAATTGGAGGTAGTTCTGAAAAGAACTTTTGGTTTTCTTCTTTTAACTGAACAGGAACAAAAACAGGGAATGGAAACTGCTCAACAGGAGCAAAAAGAAAACAAAAAAATTAGGGGTGGGAAGGGCAGCGATGGTTCTCCAATGCTCGAACCATGAGCAGGACACTTTGCTCCCCATAGGTGAGGAGTTGATTGCAGTATCTGCATCTGAGGACCCCATGGTTAAATGCAGGTTGTATGTTTGCCACCTGCTCCTGCGATTGCTCTCTCCCAGAAGAAGTTGCTCCTCCGGTTGATGTAGAGGCCCCATCTCTGGGAACCTCTTGTGCCAGAGCCCTGACACTTTCCCGGGCAAAATTCTGGGGGTGCCTCCTCTCCACATGGCGAATCATGGTAAAGTTGCCAAAAGAGTACTTTTTTTGGGGGTTACCCCGTGACAGGACCTGTTTGCAGATCCTGCACTCCACTTTTGGTGCATTCACCTTTTTCTGGTCTGCTGGAAACTTAAAAAATTTCCAGATGAAATGCTCTTTGACCTTCAGCTGAGGAGGCTCTTCATCAATGAATTCAGGCTCATCTTCACTGCTGGATGGTCTGGCAGCCATGATTATCCAAGAAATATGCAAGAGCAAAAAGGCAGGTCTTTCAGTCACAAAAGTGAAAGAAGAAGTGAAGGAAATGGGTGGGGATTTCATTCATTGTAAAAAAAAACTGTTAGCAACCAATGAAAAGTGTTATTTTAGGGTCACATGACCCGACGCGTTTACGCTACGCGCTCCGGAGCACTTCCGGTGCGTTTACGCAGCGCGATCGTAGGCGCTTCCGGGGCGCAAACGTGGCGCGATCGTAGGCACTTTTGCGTGCGTTTACGCGCCGCGAACGTAGGCGCTTCCGAGGGCACTTACGTTGCGCGCCGAAGTGACGTCATCAAACTTTTACAGATATGCATAATCATTTTCCTTATTAAAAAAAACTAATTTTATTTGTATGGTACGAAATGTTTTGCATTATTATTAACTTTTCATTCATATTTTTTTTCACGAACGACAGTAGCGCTCTGGGTGCGCTTTCAGATGAGCTCACGGAAAAGCTTACCGGAGAGCTTAGCTGAAAGCTTCCCGGAGCGCGCACCCAGAGCGCAAAAGAAAAAAATTATATAAAAAAAATGAATACTTTAAAAAAAACAGCAAATTGTAAAAAAAAAAAAAAGGTTAGAAACTCGATATACAAAGGAATTAGCATTTAAAAAACCTATGAAATTCACTGAAAAAACCATAGGTTTCACACCAGTTATAGTTAGGAATTAGCATTTAAAAAACCTATTAAATTCAATGAAAAAACCATAGGTTTCACACCAGTTATAGTTAGCTGGAAATTTTACTGATATAAAACCATTGAAATTCCCACGTTATAGTTAGATGGACTCACTATAACTTGCGCGTGCAATGCACTGCTGATGACGTCACATATTACATCACTCATGACATGGTCAGTGACATCACTCATGACATCACTGATGACACCATCCAGTGAATGTGTGTCTTTCTGAAAAATAAATTTGTTTTATATATGTATTTGTAAAGGTCGATGGAAGAATAAATGTTTAAATAAGTGTGTAAATGGATGTTTTTTTTAAAAAAAAAATGGTTGTTTAACTGGCTTATTAAGTGTATCTTAGTGAATACATATATTAGCGAGTATTGTTTAAATATTTAAATGTTTGTATCAGTGTTTCTCTTTGTGTATAAGTGGCTGCAGGGGTTGGTGACTGACTCACTGTTTGTATGTGTTTTGAAGACAGCATATGTGCAGGACTGTATGGGTGGATGAGTGTGTATATGTGTGTGTTAGTGAGTGAATGACTGTCTCACTAGTGTCTTCATTAGTAACAACATATGTTTTAATCTAGAATATGTGAGTATTGATGTATATAAGAGAGTATAGTATATATAGTGAGAGATTGTAGGAGTTCCTGTTTGAATAAGTATGTGTTTCTATAAGTGATTGTTTAAGAGAGTAAGTATGTGTAAGTTTCCTTAGAAGTAAGGTGGTAGTGTGTGTATAAATGTATATGCAAATAAATGGATGTTCAATAGTTTATTTGCATGTGTGAGTATGTGTGTGAGTAACTTTAGGATGACAGCTGATGTGTAACAGGATGTATAGGTGTATCACTACATATGATGAGTGACTATATATATGAGTGACTATATAGAACTGTTGGTGAATGAGTGGATGTGTATATAGATGGTGGAATTACTGAATTGGTTGTTGTTACTGGTTTGGGTATCTCCATTTTTTTGAAAATGTTTGTTTCTATTTTTGAATATGTGTTTCAAGCGTTACATTACACTGAAATTAGGTCTGTCACTCTGTCACAAGGATGGTGTCATCAGTGATGTCATGAGTGATGTCACTGACCATGTCATGAGTGATGTAATATGTGACGTCATCAGCAGTGCATTGCACGCGCAAGTTATAGTGAGTCCATCTAACTATAACGTGGGAATTTCAATGGTTTTATATCAGTAAAATTTCCAGCTAACTATAACTGGTGTGAAACCTATGTTTTTTTCATTGAATTATATATATATATATATATATATATATATATATATATATATATATATATATATATATATATATATATATATATATATATATATATATATATATATATATATATATATATTCACAACCGTGCTTCAGGAGCAGTATGCAGCTTCCGCCCTGCCGCAAAAAACTCTCGGACACGGACCTTTAAGTTAGTGCTGGTATTTATTTTTCTGTAGCATCATTATGCCACAAGACGTTTCGCCTCCGTGGAGCCTTGCTCACATATATATACTCGATTGTAAGGCTGTATTCCATAACATCGGACAGCATATTCAAGCTTGATAGAGTATGGTTACCTTTTAAAACATATGTTAAGAAGGAAGGAGAACAATGCCAGAGAATGTTAATATTTCCCCAACTGAGGGAATTGTCGATATCAGAAAGTGATGAGGATAATGGTAATACTGCACTATGGGAATAAGATAGAATTGTCTGGCAGTTATAAATTAATTATGTATATATGCTTAATTTACCAGGACGTACTACATTTTGTAAGTGCTGAATGATGCTCGCTTATGGTCTTATTGTATTAATACCAGAAGGCTAATTTGATCTGCACTGAATTTTTAGCCTAAATAAAGTGTTTAAAAAATATTTAGTCTGATGATACAACTGATCCTTAGTGTTAGGTTAGTGTCACCTCATTGAAAATCTACAGTTGCTGTTGTCTAATCTGAAAAGAAGCTTTATGGTGAAAAGTGCATCTTTTCATTTAAGTGATTTTCCAAATACAAACAGAGCATGGGATACAACTAAAAGCATAATCATGGTTTAGAATATATTGTTTGCCAGCTTGAAAATACTCCCCTAAAATTAAAGTAAATTGGATAGCATAAAAATTCATTTTATAATCAAATTCCAAAAGTCAGAATTAAGGCACATCTAATTTCAAAACGTTATCAAGAAGCCTGACTCGAGTTACTATTCCTTCCCACATTGTGGCGCAAGAAATACCGCAGGTATCTACTGTCTTAGGCTTTCATAGGCCACTTTAAGTATGTCGGGTCTGGTGGCTTTGAGGACTAATGCGTCCCCTTTTGGGGCCTGTGTTCAACCTCATGGTCACAGGTTCAAATCCTGGTGGGTCCACTCAGCCTTCTATCCATCTGAGTTCGATAAAATGAGTACCGTTGGGTAACAATAAACATCTGTTATTCATCGCCTTGATACCGTTGGGTGGTATGTGGGCTTTACAAATACACGTGTTATAACATAACATTTCAACCCATAAAGCAGCCCCTTTAAAAAACAGTTTCTGGGGCTTTGTATAAGGTTTTAGATGGAGAGGCTTACACTTTTGCTGAGTGTGACAGCTCCATATTTGGTACTGTTAAACAGGAACTGTGATTTAAGTAAAGTTCCATTCCAAACAGGAATCCCCCTTATAGGAACCACAACAGCGAAGTTAATTTTCCAAATTATGATTTGGCTCACTTCCCACTATTTCTAAACTTGTAAATAATGCAATAGTGCTAACAAATAGTTGTTTTTTGTTTCGAAGTTGTGGAACAGAAAGTTCAAAATAGCAATACTTGTATTTGGTTTTACCTCCCATTTAGGATTTATACACTTTCTTCTGAATATCTAGATGGAAATGATTTATAGTTCCTGCCAAAGGTCATATGTAGATGCAGAAGACAAGAAACAACAATGCTGACCACTGAGGGACTTTATAGCAGTGAACCCAGCAAGTACATGGTCAGTGAGCCAATGCTCAGTCCGCATGGGCAGTGGATAGCAGCAACAGAAGAGAGCTTTGGGCTAAAGCCACCACAGCGAGCATGACAGTAGCACCATCTAGAATCTAGCTTTCTCCTTTTCCCAGACTGTTACAAAAGATAATCATGGTTCATTTTTGGAAGTTGATGATAGCATGGCTTCAAACACAACAAAGAAAAAGAGAAAAGTACTGGCAGGATGCACCCACAATGAAGCCCCATGGAGTAATCCTTGCACTATGTTTCCAGAGTTGCCCGTGTTGTCACCATGACCTCTATTGTGATAGGTGTTCCAACCATGTTAATTATATGCTCTAACTTCGATAAAGAAGAGATACATCATACCCTAGGTTCTTTTTTGGACAGCTGAAAAAGATACTAGGTGCCTGGAGGCACATGCATTACAAATATACATCCATTTTTTCATGGAGTGTGTTTTCTTTATGAAGTTCCTTTTTTGGACATCTAAAATAGTTACCTTACTAGGTGCCTGGAGGTAAATATACATCCATCTTTTCACGGGGTGTGTTTAATATCAAGATATTTGTAAAAATGAGTTTTCCCTATCTTGCCTCTTTTCAGACAACGCTTTTTTCACTCTACAATTGTACTTAACTTCAACATGAGCTCCTCAGTGGGTAACAAGGAATTACTTGAGGAAATGGTCTGTATGATGGGGCTACTCTGAACAGTAAAGAAAATGTTATGTTAAAAAGATGTATTTAGTGCACACAATTGCCCGGAGGTATCAAGGCTCCAGTCCAAAGGAGAGATCGTGAAAAAGGTATTCCTTAGGAAACAACCATATTTTTAGGTCCTACAGCTTTTAGATCCTGCAGTTTTTAGATGCCTTTCGCAATATATTCAGGAATGTGCCTTAAAAGGCAAAAGTCTTCGGTGTTCCCGCTAGCAGGGCTGAAGGATCATAACACAGAGGAATTGCCCAATTTAGGATTGAGATGGAAGACGGGCCACTTCTGGTATCTGGGAATTACAGGTAGCACACGGGGAATGACAAATGCTTCAACTCAATATGAACAAGGTACTTGAGTCCCTGAATTTTTCAGTAGTATTCTGGAACACTCTGCCGCTGCCCTTATTGGGCAGAATAGCGTGGAAAAAATTGTGGCACTGCCTCGATGCCTTTATGCCCTGCAAAACTCGCTGTGCAATATCCCCATATCGGTATTTAGACAATTGAAACCTTTTCTGGGCGGTGGAAACATAGCAGAGTAGCACCGCAGGTTCGCTCGAAGTGTTATGAGCAGAGGGGCTGGAGGCACCCCGGTTGGACCTATACTATCATGCAGCACACTTCAACAGGCGTCACGGTGGAGATAACTGGGAGATGCGCCTACTCAGCGGCCAAGTGCAGCCAGAGAACCTACCTATTATATTGATGGAGGGGGCAGGTGCAAGTACAAATCTGCCATACGTCGTTAAACAAACAGCATTCATATGGCAAATGTTCATGGAACAGATGCTCGGGCACGTACCATTTCACCAGGAGTATAAATATCCGGTAATTGGCCCAGTGCGTAAAATGGCTGAGAATATGTCCTTCCAGGCTTGGCGGGAGGGCGAATGCCTGGTCTTGACGGATTTGTAAGTAAACGGCACCTTTCTCACATTTGAACAGGCACGTAAGGGGTTTGACATAGGGCAGGTGCAGTATATACAATATGCAGGCTTGATGGAGCTGGTCAGGGTTACATGGCCTATGTATCCTAAAATGCCTCAGGTGTGGATGTGGTGGTAGCAGGCGCAGGTTGGTTTCACTGCTTTATAAAGCTATGAGGGCAGACTCGAGGTCTCAAGCCTTTAAGGCATGGTATGCTTGGAACGAGGATTTACAGTCACTATTGCCAGAAAAAATCTGGGCTAGGGCATGTAAATTATTGCCTAAAACTGTTGCATTACAACTTCCTGCAGTGAGTGTAGTTAACCCCTGTGAGGCTTCATCAATTATATCTGACCCGTCCCCATGAATGTCCTAGATGTAACAGGGCCCAAACATGGTTTCTGCATCTAGAATGGGATTGTTCGGAGGTGCAGCAGTATTGGATTATTGTGGTTGCAAAGGTACGCGAGGGGGTGGGTATCCAAATGTTGGTTACACCAGAGCATTGCCTCTTGTGGCTGACACCAAAACCCAAGAAACAAAATAATGGCTTATAAATTGCTACAATTAGCCTTGGTACTGGCTAAAAGTATGGTAGCTATTTGCTGGATCAGCACCCTACCCCCAACATTAGAGTGCTGAATAAGGGATGTGGGGAATGGTCTCTTGCAGCATAATTTCACATGAAAGCATGTAGAAAGGATGAAAAGCTAGATGTGGACATTGCACTCTGGAGGGAATTATGCAGGGAGCTTTTTAACTCAATGGGAAATGGAAATAGCCAGAATGACACCTCTGATAGTACTAGCGAAATGGAAATATAAGAACTGTGTTATATTGCTGTAATCATGTACGATGTTCCGTTCATACATGTTCAATGTACTTACTTCCACATTTTCTTCTAGATAAACATGCATGATTGATATGTCAGTGGACTCTACTACCAAATGGAAATAACTGGAGGGTGATATGTTTAAAGCTGTGTACAACTGCTCAATTGTTGTCGTTTAAAATTGAATAAATAAAGTATTTAAAAAAAAGGAATTCAAAGTGCTATACATTACCATATCTTTATGTAGGATTTGCTAAAATAGGCTGTATAAATCGAACCTCAAAGATTGTATTTTGTGATACTCACCTGGACAATCTAATATTATATATGCATATAGATTCTTATGTAATTATGAATTTGAACGATTGAACTAAAGTATCTGTTTTTGCAGGATTTACTAAAATATGAAAATAAATTAAAATTAAATTGATTTATAAAGCTCTGTGACCCTTACAATTTGGCTTGCTCTAGTTAGCTTTTCAGGAGTAGGATTGCAGAGCACACATTTTTGTTTAAGTTCATGATGTGTTTTGTGTCTTTTTGCTGACCAAAAGACAGTGAAATACCTATGAGGGAATTGCCTGGAATAAGATTTTCTGGAATTGAAGCAGTACTGGATTCCTAGATGGGGAAAAAAGTTGATGAAGCACATCATCTTATTTGGCCGACGAATGGGAAACGCTAGCAGGATTCTAATTAGGGACCTCCAGTATTATGCAGGTTGGATTTGGGACAAACAATGCAACATTGGGCCATACGATTTAAAGTATTTTCAATAAGTGATTTGTCTTCAGATGGGCTACCTTTACCCACATATGTGTGGACTGATCATTTTGCGGTTCCTCTTCACCTAGTCTTCTCCATTTCCAATCTTACTAAGAAGGGGACCACCTCTTTTACTCCTAGGAGAAATCTCAGAAATCTCACCAACGACGCTTTTGCTCCTTTCGTCCCTACTTCTGAGGTTCTCTCCCTAAAAGACTCTGATGAGGCAGCACAAACTCTGCATGACTCCATCTTGAATGCTGTGGAACAACTTGCCCCTGCATCCCTGCGATATGTAGCCCGGAGGAAACCATCAGCTCCATGGTTCTCGGACCATCTTAGACTATTAAGACAGGGCTGCAGAAGCAGTGAAAGGAGGTGGAGGAAATCCTGGGATCCTGCGGATAGGGAGGCTCATAAGTCTGCCTTACGGGAGTATAAGCAAAAAGTGATATTGGAGAAGCAGGAATACTTTTCCAATCTCACTAGTTCACTCACTTCTTCCAGGGAGCTTTTTAAAATCGCGGATTCACTATGCTCCCTTCAACTTCCAGACCCCGTAGTTAGCTCCCAATGTCTGTGTGATGATATTGCAGACTTTTTTCATAAGAAAATCTTTGACATTCATACTTCTCTAGAAGTACAACGTCTCTCCCTGACTGAAAATAATCTCCCAGGTATAACCCTTTTGGAATCACTGGATACAGCCCCTTCCAGCTCTCTTTCTGACTTTCCTCCTTTGTCTCTGGAGGGGTTGAATCTTCTTTTAGATAAGACCAAATCCTCCTCCCCACTTGACCCACTGCCTCTTAAAAAGCTAAAGGAGTGTAGGAACAGTCTCCTTCCCCCGCTACTTGAGGTGATGAACTAGGCAATTGCCCAAGGCACTTTTCCATTAGTCTGGAAGAAGGCCATCGTGAAGCCGCTTCTCAAGAAGCCTTCACTTGACCCAGGTCAATTGAAAAATTTTCGACCCATTTCCTTGCTCCCTGCACCTGCTAAAATCTTAGAAGCACACTTGAATTGCCACCTATCGTCCTTCCTCGAAGCTTCAGAGTACCTGGACATTACCCAGCATGGATTCCGAAAACATCACAGCACAGAATCTGCCCTCACCTATGTAGTCGATAACATCCGACGCAAGGTTGATGCTGGACAAACAACTATTCTGGTGCTACTGGACCTCACGGCCGAATTCGACACCTTGTCTCCTGCCATCTTAACATCTCGGCTTAGGGAGGCAGGTGTCTCTGGTCCAGCCCTGAGTCTCCTTAACTCCTTTCTCCTAGATAGGGAACAGAGAGTGATGCTCGGCAACCACCTCTCCCCAGCAAAGTCTTTGCAATGTGGGGTGCCTCAGGGGTCGGCATTAAGTCCGACCCTATTCAACATCTACGTGGCCCCCCTTGCTAGACTTGTGAGATCGCTGGGGATGGAGGTGGTATCATACGCCGACGACACCCAGATTATGATTTCACTCACCCGGTCCTCTGTCATAACATCTGCCTCTTGCTTCAGGACCTGTATGCAACATGTTGCAGATTGGATGGTCACCAACTCCCTGAAGCTAAATGGCGACAAGACTGAGGTTCTGGTTTTTGGGAAGGACCAAGATATCTGGTCGAGTGAGTGGTGGCCTTCCTCTCTTGGAACTTGCCCCACTCCCTCACAATCCGCCAAAAATCTGGGTGTGGTGTTCGATACATCACTCTCGATGTCTCTACAGGTGAGTCGGACTGTCGCGACCTGCTGGGGCGTGATCAGGACTCTCAACAGAATTCGCAGCTACCTGTCCCCTCAAGCACGCAAGCAGATTGCAGTCGCCCTTGTTGGTTCCAGGTTAGACTACTGCAACTCTCTCTACATGGAAACCAACAAGGGCCTCATACATCGACTGCAAGTAGTGCAGAACGCTGCTGCACGCTTTGTCCTGGATCTTCCCAGGTCTTCCTCTGCTACTGCTGCGAGGAGAGACCTTCACTGGCTGCCTATCCAGCACAGAATTTATTTTAAAATTCTGTGCCTGACCTATAGAGCTCTCGAGGACGGACCCAAAGATGCGATCAGCTCCCTACTTACTCGCTATCACCCTCCAAGGTGTCTGCGCTCCTCGGGACAACTCCAACTTGTCATCCCTCGCTTTAAGCTCACCAGGTGGGGAGCCAGGGCCTTCTCCGTCGTTGCCCCACAGCTTTGGAACATCCTGCCGATGGAGATGAAGACGCTACCTTCTTTGGTGCTGTTTAAAAAGGCCCTAAAAACATGGTGCTTCTCTAGAGCCTATACAGGTTGAGTTGCAGAGTTCTTTGTTATGAGCTGGATTTGGAATTAGGCGCCTTGATGCCCACTGGGCTAAGTCTGCGCACGATAAGATCCCTTTATTATTATTATTATTATTATGTCCAAACAAATACCAACCAAAGGCTGAGCAGAAGGTCCATAATGAAGTGGTTCAAAGGGGGTTTACTTTCTGCAGTAATGAGCCTTTTACAAGGTCCCTCACAATGAAGTGGCATATCCTAAGTCTGAGGCCTTCAACTTCATATCTTGCATCTTCCATACAAAATATCTGTTGCCTGTTATAATGGCACATTGGTTTGTAGCCAATGGTTTATCACAGGACTCACCATTTATGAAGTCTTGTACCCAAACTCTTGGCCTCTTTTGCGACCACCTCTAAATGTTCAAATAATTCATTTGTAAGCTCCTTGTTACGTTATAAATCCCTTTTGTAAAATCATGCGGTCAATGGAATCATTTCCATAAACATTTTATTTCTTAAGGGAAAAAGATACAACATTTGAACAAGCCTGGCTGCCTTACAGAGTCACCTGTGACACAAGAAATCACAATGGATGCAACTTAAAATACTCACAGCTCATCTAGACAGTCAGTAGGCTGTTTCAGCCGATGTCCCTGAAGTAGGTAGTCATACATTTCATGGTTTTGCACACCAGGGTATGGCGTCATCCCTCTGGTTATAATCTCCCACATTGTAACTCCGAATGCCCACTGTAAACAATGAAGCAGGGGGTGGTTAGAAAACAATCTGCTACGGGTAACCCATTTTTAAGTGATCCTCAACAATTGAGGACAACCCGTTCCCCAGAATCTTACAGAAGCTATTTCTATCCACATCGCCTGTTGTAGGCATAAAGTTCAATTGGCACCCTTAGTAGAAAGCAGCATTACCACATTACCCTATAAATGAATTTTTGGCTTTATTTTCAATGCCGTATTACAAACATGGTACTTTAACCGCATCGCTGCTGCGGTGATTTTTGCGCTGTGCTGCAAATTACCATTTTGCTGTTGTCATGACGAGCTCAGCTCGTCATCAGCACACGACACCCGTGGGTGATGACGAGCTGAGCTCGTCATCAGCATCGAAAGGGTTAATAAA
This sequence comes from Lissotriton vulgaris, assembly GCF_964263255.1. Lineage (NCBI taxonomy): Eukaryota > Metazoa > Chordata > Amphibia > Caudata > Salamandridae > Lissotriton > Lissotriton vulgaris. The sequence goes on from NC_141694.1 coordinate 1,123,496,822, forward strand.
CATGACATTATGACAACAGACTTTGCTAGCAATTCTCAACATATTAGAGAAAACAACGAGGTTACAATTCTACCAAGAGGCCCTACTTTGATCCCAGTGCAAAACCGTATTTGCACAGAGCGTGGAATTATAAATTAGGTGAAAAACACTTCTCACTTTTCAGTTTTCTCCAAGGACATCTTATCAGGTCAAACATGTTGAAACTTATGGGGAGGGGAATGTTTGGTATATTCCAATACATGAGAAATGTGGTGCAGAACACAGCTGTTTTGCATGCAATTCCTCATTTTGGAAATACTACGAATAGGAGGCATATACTGGATTCAGTACATATCTCACTGTGGGGTAATGATATTTACTGGGTGTGGTAAATACCCCATGTCGTTCCAGCCCATTTGTAATCTGGTTGTAGAAATAATTGATACAATGGCACACAATGCTTTACATCAGTAAATCTGTCACCATATTGGGTTTTGACTTAAAGCTCCCAGCACACTCCTGGTAAACTCTCTGTAACACCATATGTTAGGTCAGTTGAATGCACTCATTCATGAAGAACAGCTAGTTCCAGGAGTCCTAGGAAAGGGTTCAGCTCCCTTTGTAGCTGCAAACTGAGTTAAAATAATGCTGCAATAACAGCTGCATGCCACACCACAGACCCATGCAACTTACTGCTCTGTTCGATGTATCGATGGAATTACTTTTTTCAGGAACAAAAACTGTTTTCAACATCTACAGAAATGTTTACCCTTTTCAAATTTGTAGACGTTTTAGTAGCCATTTGACATAATTGTATAGCATGGTCGAGATATGGTCCAATGACCAATGAAAGCCCAAACCACCATTTTGTGCCATGTGTTTTTTATTACCTGTGTGATCCCCTTAGGAATCACTCAGCAGCCCTGATTGGATTTCCATTCAAAAGTTGAAGTGCTTCAGCTTTCAAGAGGTCAGCATCCCGAATTGTAGAAATTACTTTACTTTATATTTATATGGAGAGTTTTCACACTGATTTTGCGAAAACTTTTATTCTTATCATGGATTTATTTTTTCTTCACAAAGGGACATTGCCGGTTTACATCTAATAACAGTTAATTACTACTAGCTGCTTTACACAACTCAGAGTTCTGAGTAACCTTCATTAAAATAATCTGTTTCGTTTGCTGAGGATCAAACATAAAAGCTGCCAGCTTTACTGTTCTGTCCTCGATGACATGCAATACAAAGTACTCCGTTCACACATGCAGGCTTCTGTGCAGCAGTACATCCAACAAACAGCCTCACTGCAAATCAGTGTTCAGTGATATCACCAGAAGAGGAATTCTTATTGGCCGTGTGGAGAGAACCAATGACGTTTTTGACACACAAAGGTCTATAATTTCTCCCAAGCGGAGTATGCATTCTAAGAGTGCTAATGAACATGTGACAATAGTAACCCTAGGAATAAGATACCACAAATGCCAACTAAGTTGACTACAATACCTTTGACTCGCCCAGGATATCAATAGTCCTCTTTACATACCACATCACTTTTGACTGTGTAGATGCGATCTGCCAGGCTTTCAATGGCGATCCATTTCACAGGCATCTTCGCTATCCGTCCCTGCCGGTAATAGTCCCCACTGTAAATCTTCTTAGACAAGCCGAAATCTGCCACGCAGACGGTCATGTCATCTCGTAACCTGCCAATTGTAAGGAAAAAAGGACTTTGGTCAAACATTTCTGTACTCTAAAACATCTGAAAACTCATCATATCGAACATTCGAAGATCTACAACAGCATTGGTAGATCCATATTCTTAGAAGTCATAGTGTATTTTAAATGTTATATATATCACTAAATATGCCTAACATTCTTTTTTTCTTTTAATTCAACCGTTAATTGGACACACACAACTACATTACTTAAATTTAGCAGTTGATGATTAACTACAGACACAAAGATTTTGGATATAAAGGAGGTAGGGATATTGTTCTATAATTTCACATGTCCAGGGGGTCTGCCGTGAGTTTTTTAAGAAGGGGTTTGATGCATGCTGCGTTCCATGTAAGTGGAATGGTGGCTGACTGTAAGGAAAGGTTGCATAGATCTCCGATTGTATTAAGCAAAATAGGCAATCACATGATGGGGACAAGGTCTGACAGGGGACCAGTTTTATTGCATTTATTCAGGCCAGTATTTGATCCTCTGTAACGGGATTGAAAAATTCAAGGGTGGAAGACTGAGACTTCTTGATATTCCTCAGTCATAGGTATTGTTTTATTTGCGAAAGAATTGTAGCTATCGTTATTTTTTTGTTCAATGTGTACAGTAAGATTATCGCAAAGTGATTGAGAAGTGGATATTATAGGATTGCGCTGTTGGGCTTGTGAGTTACTGAAGGGTTTTAAAGAGCTCTTTAGAAGAGTTTGTTGCAGAATTGATTATCTCAGCTATGTGAGTTCTTCTAACAACTTTGTGATGATCTGCCAATCACTTCAAGATAAAGATTGATAAAATCTATAGTTCCTTCAACCTATAAATTGAACTTAGTGCGGAGTCATATACGTATAAAGATTCCACGTCTTGCGTCTTCGAAACATTTGAGGCAATTACGGTGGATAATGTCCACACATCACTGGTTCATCAAAATTCTGGCTCTTCTTCAGACGTGGCTCCACCGTTTATTATTACATGCTATGGCCGCTGCCCTAGCGGCCCTCATTGCTGAAGTATGTAATCACTCGTTAATCACAGCCACAAATTACAGGCCGATCTCTCTTCTCCCTCTGTTTTCAAAATTATTGGATGCCGCAGTCAATCAGCTAACTCAGTGTTTAGAAGTGAATAATGCGCTTTACTCTTCTCAGTCAGGCTTCCCTGCCAATCAGGTTCCCAGGGCCTGTGTTCTTTGCCAAAACTGTACCTTGTACCCCCAATTGGCACCAGTCTGGCCACATGTCAGTCCCTTGCAAAGGGTACCATGAGTACCAAGGGCACTGTGGCCAGGGAAGGCCTCTAAGGGATGTAGCACTTATTGTGCCACCCTTTGAGGCCCTGTACCTTTACACACATGTACAGCCATGGCAGGCTGCGTGTTATGGCGCAGAACAAAGTGAAGAGTTGATATTGCACACATCCCTGTGTGCCATGCCTACAACCCACTGACCTGGCATAGTTCAGCCACCCCTCTAGCTGGGTGCACTATACCAATGGGGAGGGTACATGTGCATGAGCTCTTTACTCCTACAGTGTCTAGACCAATTCTTAGACATTATAAGTGCAGTTACGCCATTAAGAGTGTATGGTGGTGGGAGGCTGTCATTACAAACTCCACAGCACCATAATGGCTTACTGAAAACTGGGAACTTTGGTATCAAACTTCTCAGCACATTAAACCCACACTGATGCCAGTGTAGGATTAAATGATAAATGCACTCAGAGGACATCTTAGAGATGAACCCTAAAAAACGACCATCCTCTGTTGGGTTCCCTGGCTGTTGCACACGAGCCTGTCACTACGAGACATGTTTCTGGACCCTTGGGGTGGGAGCCTTTGCTCCGTGAGCCAAGAAAAGGAACAGTTACTTACCAGTAGGAGTAGTTTTGCAGCTTAAAGAATTTTCTGGATTCATATGCTGTGCATTATTCCGCCATCTAGTGGTTGGGTCCGAAATAATCCTAGTTTGTTTTTGTCGTTTTTTTCCCTTGTTTTTAGGCGCTGTCAACCACCATTTGGTGCCAGGTTCGTCCCCTGTGTGTTGTCAAACGGTGCCCTGGAGGTCGTAGTGCGTAGTAGCCATCTTCAGGTTCTTTTTTCTGTGTGTTTTCTTAGTTCGATGTCCTGTCAATGGTTGTTTAGATAATTACGCTAAAGCACTTCCCCACCTGTCTGTTTCTCTCGCAGGGGAGGTCGGGTGGGTCGCATGTGAATCCAGAAAATTCTTCAAGCTGCAAAACTGTGCGTCCTTATTCCTTTGTATATCCACACAGTAATGTTTTGTGAACGTGTGTGGTCATACCCTTGTAGCTGCTGCACATATAGTGCCTATGGGCAAATTGGCCATAAATGGTAGGGTTGCTCTCTTCTTTCTTGTGAAGTGAACTGTTGGCTGTGTTGCCAATTCCTTAATAGTGGTGGCATAGCATATTTGGATAGCTTGGACTATCCATCTTGAGATTGTTGCCTTTTGACAGGCAATACAGTGTTGGTGTGTGCGTAAGCCACAAACAACTGTTTGGATTTTCGTCTCTGTTCTGTTTTTTGTAAGTAGTAAAGTAGTGCCCTCCTTACATTCAGGGTATGGAGGCTTCTTTCTCCCTTAGTCTTTGGGTTTTTGAAGAAGACCGGGAGGAGGATATTTTAGTCTAAGAGGTATTTGGATACCACCTTTGGTAGGAACTGTGGGTTTGTCTTTATAATTACCTTGTCCTTATGTATTTGCATGTATGGTTCCTGTATGGTTAATGCTTGTAACTCACTTACTCTCTGTACGGATGTTATAACAATGAGAAGGGCTGTCTTTAAGGCGATGCGCTTGAGTTCTGCATTATGCATGGGCTCAAATGGTTTTGTCATTAGTTGATCCTAAGCCAAGCGTGTCTTCTCAGGGAGGGGCCTGTGCACATTTGACTGCTGGCAGTGTCTGCTGCATTTAGTGCAGATTTAAGGCATGTGTTTGCAATGTTTCAACCTTCTTGGACAATAGATTTTCCTCTCTTTTTGTCCTCCTCAGGGAACTTGTTGATAAGCTCCTCTATGTCGCCCCACTGCTGGTGCCCGTATCTGTTCAGGAGGGCGTTGGAGTTAGCAATGCGCCACAGTGTCTCTGCTTCTTTCTCCATCTTTCTTCATGCCATATCCATTCTCTTGCTTTCCTTTTCTGTTGGGGGTCCAGTGTTAGAGAGTGCATTAGAGAGTGTTAGAGAGTGCATTAGCTCTTCTTCTGACCTTGGTGACTATGATGGAGTCCGGCACAGTGTTGTCCTGAATATATTTAGGGTCCTTGGAGGAGGCCTTGTATTTTTTCTCGACCCTTAGTGTCACCCCCTTGCTTGAGGCTGGTTCCTTAAAGGCTTCCTTGTCCTGGTCTAGAATGCTTGGTAACATTGGCTAGTACTGTGTTCCCTTGTTGGCAGGGACAAGTGTTTCCAGCAGGAAGTAAATGTCTCCTTTTCCCTCTTCAATGGGTACCCCGAAAGTGTCCGCTGCCCTTTTCACCAGCTGGTTGTAGAGGGCTATATAATTTAGTGGTGATGCCTTCGATGGATAGCAGCATATTTCCTCTTCAGTACTTTCGGTGTCGAGGTCATTCCATGTGTCCTCGAAATTTTCAGAGCCTTCCACCTCTTCTGGAGCGTCTCTGTAGTCCATGGCATCTTCTCTATGAGGTTCGAGGGTTGGCGGGGATTTGATGATGTCCTCCTCTTCTCCTTCAGCGTCTTCCGCTTCTTCGGTGTCAACGTTTTCTGGATCGGTGACAGGGACTTTTGGGATGACTCTCTTAGTTAAACAGTTGTACTGACGTCATTGGTTCCAGCGTAGGCCATGTGGTGATGAAGAAAGCTCCCTACATGGTGGATATGTTACGCAAGTAAGTTCTATTGCTTCCGGTTTCCACAAACAAAATAGTATTTGTTGGGTTTCTTCCAACCATTACTCCCGCCCCAGGCAGTGCTGGGCCACTAGAGCAGTGATTAAGTATGTTGATGGCTAAGTGGCCACGAGGGCTTCATGACTGTCATGGCAGTCCATCCAGCTCTGACAGCAGTCAGACAACCGGGGAAATGCCCGAGTGGCAGAACAACGAGCCTGGTCCGACAAGCTTTGATTGCTAAGTTGTGACAGAGAGGAATGTAATATCCATTGTGTTGACTAGTATGCCTTTCACTCACATGCATTCATCTGCACAAGCAAAATAAAATGATCCTCAGAAAACAAAATGGTCTTTCGAATCTGCAATTCTAGTAAACAGAAGTCAATGAAACATTGAAGCCAGTCTTACTAAATTCTAAGTTTGTTATAAACCCACAAATGTTGCATTTTACATAAAAGGAAAACGGTGCCAACTCAAAGAAGTCCGTTCACCTCGTCCATTTACCATCTTCATTTTTTAATCCCTTTGATTAGGGACCTAGCTATCAATAGTGCTGTGACCCCAGGGCGAGGGGTTTTGCACCGCAATTATTCCTTTCGCTACCTAACAGCCTTACTAGAGGCACAGGGACCAATTTTTCATGAATGAGTAAGAGCCCATAGCGCCTACCTTAAATGACTGTACATTAATCTTTGTATAAATGTTGCCTTTTTACATGTTCAATATATTGCACCTAATGCATGGAAGCCATGCATGGAAGCTGCCATGCTCTACAAATCAACAGATCCCAAATACAATACTGCCTGCCTGGACCAAATAAATAAAACATTCCAGTGAACAAAACTGGTTGGAACTCTGTAAAACAGTGTGCTCTCTTTTTATTTAAAAATACTATTTATAAAATTAAGCTTTATTAGCATGGAAGCGTATGCATTCCTTGTTGAAAAGGCAGTGTTCTGTTCCTTCCCCTTTGCTGTGTACAACAAATCAGAGTTGAAGTAGCGAACAACGATCAAATGTCAATTTTAATCTCTCCTTCAGATATCCTTCCTTCATAGAATTAATAAAAACTGGATGCAGAAAATTAAGATCTATATTTTCAGCAAGTCTTAAATCAAAATAAATACAGGAAATCTGTGGCCTTTGTCTACGCACATTACAAGAACGGATTACAGACATGAAGCAAGCAACCTTTTATGTTAAAAACCAAAGCATGGTTTGCAAGAAAACAAACTTCAGATCCAAAGACAATGGAAACCAGGACAATGTCAAATCGAAAGTGTCAGCAATTCCAAATTGTCAAAATCCCCTGCCACCCCACGCCCCTCCAACATCCCCAAAATAAACTTCACTTTTCAATGAAACATCATTTGGCTCCAAAGCAATAGAAACTCTGAAAGCTTCCTACTTCTGTTCGAAGCTCAGCGCTCAGTTCCTGTCCTCTACAGTGGCTGCTTTCGGCTGATCTTTTATTTGCTGTTTATTTTGTATTCAAAGGTATTGACAGTATTTTCCAAAATAGCATGAAGATTGGTCGGATTACGATTTGACTTAAAAAGCAAACAGGAGACCGTCAGGGAATGATACACTGGATCTGCCATCACCAAAGTTATATCAAAAGTACAGTGCAATCTTGACGTGGGTAAAGATAGGATGGGAGAGGGTCACAGAGGGGTCAATCAAAAAGGCCAATGGTCAACATAGGCGATCAACCTTACCGAGATGTAAAAGTAAGATGTTTAAGTGCAGACATTATAAAACGTGTGAGAGGGCCCTTTGCCTTCAGTTTGCAAACTATAGGGAAATCCCAGCCTCACCCTGTTCCATTTACATACAGAGAAAACAGGGGACAACAAGGCTTGATGGATCAATCAAATCTGACTTTTGCTAAATCAAGATTTACTGGGACATTACATGAGTGCCCCTGCCACTTCTTACCTGTCTTCATAGGAGCCGACATTGCTGGAACTGGAAAGAATTTACTGCAGGGAACCATAAATTGCAGGAAAGGGGGTGGCGCCCACCACTGCACGGAAATGGTAGAAATTAAATACTGAATTTGACTTCACAGAAGATGAAGCACTCGATTCCTAGGGTAGTTAGTGATTTATGAGATTCAGAAAGACTGCAATTAATTTGTAAAAAAATAAGTACCCGGGTTCTCGTCAGGAGGCAGATTGCGCCAACCCATTTCTCCCGCTAGCACCGCCTAAAACAGAACCAACTACTAACTATGACAGTGGGGAGAGGATCTGGCTTACGGCCAAAGCTGCTGACTTCAGAGCTGTAGAACCAGGTTTGAGTCTCGGCGTCGGCTCAACATCCTGTGATTTTGGGCAAATCACTTAATCCCCATAAATCAATGTGTCCTTAACTGGTGCTCCTAAAAAGTGGCAGTGTTGATGATTAAGTGCCGGTGCTGAGCACCAGAAACCACAGGCTCAAATTAAGCACTGCAGAAAGGAAAGCTGGAGATCAAACTTTCTGTGGGACAAATATACAACTCACATGCAGTTCCGCGCAGCCAGGTCCCTGTGCAGAAAGTTTCTACTGCTGAGGTAATCCATTCCGAGAGCAATATCCACCATAAACTTCAACAGGGTCTGCAGAGGGACATACTGAAAAGAAAGCGAGAGGCACAGAAAATATGAATCAGTGAAGTCAAACAGAACCACACTTCATAGAGCATGGCCATCCCTCAAGTACTTCACACATCATTAAACCACAAAGACAGTCACCTCTGGACCAGTATGGAGCCTGGAGCACAGCAGGAAGCTGTGTAGGTCTCCATACTTCATGAACGGCAGCACCACCATGGGCTTCGGGGTCTGTCTGGAACTCGCCTCGAGGCAAACCCCTAGAAAGAAAAAAACAGACATGAAAGCTGCATACGGATGCACTATATTTTTGGGGGATATTTCATAACATCAACTGTGTTGACAAATCATCAGTATTACAGTCACTGTAAACCTAATAACTCTTGGCGCATTCCACATATGTTATTGCCCTAAAGGATATACAGAGTATGTAGTACAAATTGAGCACATATTACATAGTGTTCACATAAAATGAAAATAAGATTTCTATTAAAATACTGCAAATAAAATGTTCTCACCTAGTTCTAAGTAGGATAGACACTCAAAACAAGACTAATTGATTACTGACCTGCACCACACAATCGACTGTTAATACATTTTTTCGATAAGGCTAGGACTTAAAAGAATGACAAAGTATCTTACTCATTAAGTGTGTAAAGAATAATGCAACAACAGGATTTGTGAACCATACAGTTTTCTGATCCTCAATTAAGCTGTTTTCTTACACAATTGATTATGACATGTATTTTTTAAAAATGGTGCTAAACTTGTATTTTTATCCTGATGTGGTTTCCTTTAATAATTAATTTTGTATTGCTGTATTTTCACTTTTATGGTTAGCAAACAAAACCGAAATAAAGTTTTATTGATTGATTGATTATGACATTCTATTAAATTTGAATAATGATTCACAGTTGTCGGTCCATTAGTTCAACATCCACATTTTTTTGAAAGATGTGTTAAAACATTGTACTTCAACAATTTTCTTACATCTGAATCTCATTCTATAGTAAGAAGGGAAATGTCGAATCACTGCTATTTTTACAAAAGGCAAGCTAAAAATAGTCAACAGCACTTATTCAGTTTGCCAGATTCCCACATCCACCAAACTCCACAAACCCCTCTAGTTTTCCAGCTGCTGATGTTCCAAGTTCTAATTGTACAATATCTCTTGGGGTTTCGGCCTTATCTTAAATATAACTCAATTTGGTGCATTTAGTATGATCCATGGGATTGTTTTACTATTGTAGAACAAAATGGCATGATAAAACAAATGTCTAATACCAGAAAAGGAGACTGTGCATCATATTTTGGTAAATGAGCCATATCCCCTGGTTGGCACTAGTGTGTTTGTTTGAAATCCCCACTGACCAGATGAGGGTCTGAAGATCCACCCTAGTAACTGTGGACATGCATGGGGACATAGGTTATGGGAGTAGGGGTGCCAAAAAAAGCATGCTGGAGTTTCAAAGGTGAATGAGAATTAAAAAAACCTTTACATTTTGTTTTTATCTTGTCACATTTACGATGCGTTCAAAGACAGAGGTCAAATGTCAGGCTGTCTTTTGACAAATTGCTGCTTATTCTTTTCCCATGGACTTTGGTGCTTTTCCTTTCTCTGACTGAAAAGTGAGAGGTCTTTATAAAGTGTATTATTTGACTATTGTTTATGGTAAAGGAAAGGTAGGATGCCAATTAAAAAAAAATCAAAATACAAAAAAAAGAAACACCTATAAATGAAATGTACTAATATTTAAAAATATAAACACAAATAAAGCACATTTTTGTGATGGGATCAAAACTAATCAAGACACTTTACTTCGAGATGCACAAAATGACAATTATTCCCTGAAGCAAAATTTCCGCACATTATATTTTATGCGCTATATAACTTTACTAGTAAAATTGAATGTCTGTGCAAAGTTAGTGCCTATTAAAATGGAAAAGCTGGTGTCCGTAAATGACAGTACGCTACCCAGGACCAGAACGAGAACCTAAACCAGCCATGGCAATTTTGAAGGACCAGCCCCCCTGCTGCTTTTGTTACTGGGGGCCAATATAGTAGCCCCTCTGGAAAACCAGACACCAATGAAAACAAAAACGGCCCCCACCACTGCAAAATCTGCCCCCACCCTTCCAGCCTCCTGGGAAACACCCGATGCCTGTTATGGCCCTGGCGCTACCACACCATGCTTTAATAATATGATTCTTACAGTGTGTTGCAAAATAGACCACCAACTACATATTTCACCCTTGCCACTCGTTTGATAAATGGGTGTGGCTCTTTTGCTACACTTGGTATTTGAGTGACACTTGGATTTGTCAGAATCCCTATGAGTTTGGTGAAGTAACATTGATGGAAATTGTTCCAGCATCACTGCCTCGGGACTCAACACACCAATCACATCAGAGCACAGGAAGCACGTCACTAACATGTTCATCACAAGCACTGTCTTGTTCTAGGCAATATAAAAAGTGGCCAAAGAAGCTTTCTGACAGAGGATCACCTTACCACCAGTACCAGGAATTGCTTTATTTGTGGTGTATTTCTCCGTGGAAATTAGGGAATATTCTAATGTGGCTCTAAAATGACTCATACCCTATTAAATGATTTGGTCTTTGAACAAATTATCATAAAAACGCATCAGCTACTACAATGCATTATCCTAACAGCTCACGTTAAATACATTTACTTTTGCTGTGACTGTGTTGTTCGATAGCAGGAAAAACTGAAGCCCTCTGAATGTTTTTTGTATGAAAGAACATGGAAGACCCAAAATGCAAAGCCTACCAGCATTTAAAATGCAAGTAGCAAACACCTAGAAGTCAGAAGGATCTCTGGTACACAAAGCGATGCATTCAGCCCGAACAGCACTCGTCTTCAGAGCACAAGGACTTATTTGTTCCCTAACACGAAGACTGGCTCATGATTAGCACTTGATCTTATAACACTGAATCATAAACGTTGTCAGTAACATTCTTTACCAGAACGCACAAGAAAAACTCAAAAATGTATTGTTTAGTTTTTAAACATCTGATGTTTCATATGTTGCCAACAAGTGCTTATTTGTTTAATTTATGTCAGAACCCCTTTCAGAGAGCCACAGCAAGCAGTTGTTACTGGGATTAACCGTAGGGGTTGAGGCCTTTTACTCCTGATATCCTGGGGCTAGACATCGGGCTAGACCTGGTGCCAGACCGACTATGGATCCTGAGCAGCTGGCCCAAGTATCTGTATTTGAGTCTCAGTAGTAACATGGTTGCAAAAGTCCTATTCTCCCTCAGGGGGAGGTGGATACATGCAAGTGAATCTGGGATCTCAACTCAAAACGTGCGCAACAACAGCAATAAGGAAAATGCTACTTACAAGTATGCATCTATTCTTGGCATGTAGAGCTGCAGTGTTGCACACTTTTGCATAGATCGCCATCTGGTGTTGGGCACGGATGTTTTCATGTTTTTGTCTTCGAAGAAGTGTTGTAGTCACAAGATTGGTGACTCCTCCTTCGGGCGATAGTGCGCATGAGCTTCGGCTCAATCGTTAGATTGTCTTTGCTACTAGGCTTAGATGGAGTAGTGAGAAATATGAAGATGTCCATGTATGATGTATCTAAGTAAGATAATACTGGAACAGATAGAGGTACCCGGGGAGGTGGGTGGGCGTGTACAACTCTGCAGCTCTACATGCCAAGAACAGATGCATACTGGTAAGTAGCATTTTCCGTTCGAGGCATATGAGCTGCATATCTTACATTTTTGCATAGACTATGCAGCAATTACCTCTTTAGTGGTGGCTACCTGTATCTGTTGCAGTAGTTTGAAATAGTGTTTTAAGTACAGCCAGGCCCACTCTAGCTTGTTGTTTTGCTTGCACATCTACACAATAGTGTTTTGTGAAGGTATATGGTGTAGCCCAAGTTTATGCTTTGCATATGTCATCTAGGGGAATTTTTCCTACGAATGCTATAGTAGACCCTAGTTTGCGTGTAGAATGAGCTCTGTGTGGTTACGAGTGTTTGGCTTTGATGTAGCATATTTGTATTCATTTTACAATCCACCTAGCAATTCATGTACTGGATACAGGATCACCTTTATGAGGTGGGGAGAAAGCCACAAAAAGTTGTTTGGTTTTCCTAAAGAATTTTGTTCTTTCAATGTAGTAGAGTATTGCTCTTTTAACATCTAAGGTGTGTAGAGCTCTTTCTACCCCTGAGTCTGGTTGAGGAAAAAATACTGGGAGTTCAACAGACTGGTTTAGATGGAAGGCAGATACTACTTTCGGTAAAAATTGAGGATTGGTTCTAGAACCACTTTGTTATAACTTATCTGTGAAAATGGTTCTTCGATGGTTAATGCCTGGAGTTCACTTACTCTCCTGAGAGATGTGTTAGCAACCAAAAAGGCTACTTTCAAAGTGAGAAACCGTAGTTCACATTTGTGGAGAGGTTCAAAAGGAGGACCCATTAGTCTTGTAAGGACTAGATTAAGGTTCCACACTGGAGAGGGTGAAGCTCTTTGTGGAATTATTCTTTTAAGTCCTTCCATATGGCTTTGATAGCGGGGACTCTAAACAAAGACAAGTGTTGTCTATTTTGTAGGTAGGCTGCTATGGTTGCTAGATGCAACCTAATAGTTGTATACACTAGGTTAAATTGTTGCAGATGCAAGAGAGAACAGATGATGTTCTGAATGGAAGCATCTAGTGGGTTGAGGTTGTTGTGCATGCAATAAATGTAGACCCGCTTCCATTTTGCCGCATAGCATGCCCTTGTTGTCGGGCGTCTAGCCTCTTCATAATGTTCATACAGTCTGGCGAGAGATTAAGATACCCAAACTCTAAGATTTCAGGAGCCAGATTGCAAATGTTGAGTTGATTGGGATCTGTGTGTCTTATTGCTCCATGGTTCTGAGTAAGAAGTTTGGATGAGAGATGTAGCTTTTGATGTGGTACTACTGACAGTTCCAATAGAGTTGTGAACCATTGTTGTCTTGCCCATGTTGTAGCAACTAGGATCATTGGGAGGGAATGTTGTATGAGTTTCTTCATCACTACCGGAATGAGTGGGAGAGGAGGAAAAGCGTAAGCAAATTTGTCTGACCAATTCATCCATAGCGCATTGCCTTTGGACAATGGGTGTGGATACCTGGACACGAAGTTTGGGCATTTTGCGTTTAGGTGTGTGGCAAACAGATCTATTTTTGGATGTTCCACATGTGAAAGAATGGAAGAAGAACTTGAGGATGAAGTTCCCATTCGTGGATCTGTTGTGCATGACGGCTAAGCAGATCCGCTGTTTGATTGTGTACCCTTGATAGATGTTCTGCCAGAAGGTATATTTTTCCCGGAATGGCGCATCTCCATATGCTTTGAGCTAGGTGTGATAGCTGTAGGGAGTGTCCCCCCTTCTTGCTTGTGTATGTAATACATTACTGTCATGTTGTCTGTATGAATCAGGACAGCTTGGACTAGAAGGTGCAGTTGAAAAGATTTCAACGCTAGGAAGGTTTTTAACAATTCCAGGTTGTTGATGTGAAATTGTTTTTGTTTGGGGGTCCGGATACGTTGAATGGTATGGATTTGAAGATGAGCTCCCCAGCTGGTGACCGATGCATCTGTTGTTAGCACTATCTGTGGGACTGGCTCGAGGAACGACCACCCTTTGGGAAAGTTCTGTGTGTTCCATCATTGCAGAGAGCGATGGGCGCGGTCATCCACCAACACCAGATCTGTTAGCTGACCTTGAGCCTGGTTCCACGGACATGCTAGGCACTCTTGTGAGTGGACGCATTTGTAGTCTTGCATGAGGAACGAGAAAGATGCAAGAGGCCATCATCCCCATGAACACTCACGCTGGTAGTGAGTGCTGTGGCTGAAAATTTTGAGCTAGTGTTTGTATAGCTGTTATCCTGACTTGGTTGGGATATGCTAGGGCTGTTGAAGCATTTAGTGTGGCTCCTAGATATGGTTGTATTGTGGACGGTTGGAGATGGGATTTGTCCAGATTTACTGTGAATCCCAGGCGTTGAAGCAGTTGTATTGTACTGAGTGTGTGTTGAACACAGCTGTTGTGGTATTTTGATTTTATTAGCCAGTCTTCCAAATAAGGAAAGACATGAATTTGCTGTCTTCTCAAATGTGCTGCAACCACTGCGAGGCACCTGGTGAAAACCCTGGGTGCCATGGTGATCCCCAATGGTAGAACTTTGAACTGGTAGTGTTGACCATCTCCCACAAATCTGAGATATTTCCTGTGAGCGGGAGGAATGGGAATGTGGAAGTAAGCTTCCTTTAGATCTAGAGTGGAGAAAAAGTTGCTTTGCTGAAGTAGTGGAAGAACGTCTTGTAAAGTGACCATGTGGAAGTGGTCTGATGGGATGTAAAAGTTGAGAGGTCTGAGGTCTAGTATTGGCCTGAGAGAGCTGTCCTTTTTTGGAATTAGAAAATAAGGGGAATAGATGCCTGTTCCTTGATGAGGCAAGGGAATTGGTTCTATTGCGTGTTTTTGTAATAGTGCAACAACTTCTTGTTTGAGAGGCGTCAGATGTTCTGATGACATTAGACGCTGTTTGGGAGGTATGTTGGGAGGAGCAGAAGTGAGTTCCAGGCAATAACCATACTGGATAATTTGTCTTACCCACTTGTTTGTTGTGATGGAATTCCAGACAGGCAGGAACTGTGCGAGGCTTCCCCCGACAGCAGTGGGATGATCGGGGGCAAGCGCAGGGAAGTTACTGTTTTGTATTAGAGGAGCTGCAGTGTTATTACCCCTGCCTCTGCCCTTGTTGTTGTTCCCCCTATAACCACCTCTATTGTATCCTCTGGAAAAAGAGCCCTGGTTGAGACTTTTGTAGGATGAGGAAAGGTGTTCTGTTTTATTTGATTTGGAGCCTGCTCTACAAAAGGAACGCCGAAAAGAGCCTCTGTTAGAAGGTGACTGTAAAGCTACCATAAACTTGGCAGTCTCTGTGTCCTTTTTATCTTTTCTAAGGATGTGTGTGTCCACTGCAGGGCCAAATAAGTACTCCTGGCCAAAAGGTTGATTAAGAATGGTATTTTGTATCTGTTGTTTAAACCCAGATACCCTGAGCCAGGCATGTCTGCGTAGCAACGCACTAGTATTTACTGCGTGGGACGACGTGTCTGCTGCGTCGAGCGTGCATTTTATGGATGTATTGGTGATTAGTTTGCCTTCTTATATAAGGTAATTGGCTTTGTCCTTATATTGTTGAGGTAGATGTTGAATAAGGATTTCTAGCTCATCATAGTGAGCCCTCTTATACCTTGCCAGAAGGGCTTGTGTGTTGGCTATCTTCCATGAGTTTGCAGCTTGAGACGCCATACGTTTGCTTGATGCGTCTAATAATTTAGATTCTTTGTCAGGAGGTAGTGTGTCACCTGACATCTGAGAGTTTGCTCTTTTGCGTGCATTGGCTACAACCAAGGAATCTAAAGGAAGTTGAACTTTGATGTATATGGGGTCAGAGGGAGCTGCCTTGTATTTTTTTTATCTATTCTGGGGTTCAGAACCCTAGCTCTAACTGGGTCTTTGAACACCTCAGGGGTGTGTCTAAGAAGCCCTTTACGCATTGGCAAGACATGAGTAGATTTTTGTGGCTGGTCAAAAATGTCCAAAAGAAAGCCTGAGTGTAGTTTGACTTTATGGTATGTTGCGACCCTATTAATTAGTTGGGCAAACCCTACATTGTCAACTGGCGGAGATGGTTTTGAGGGATAGAAGTCTGGATCATTATGTAGATCAGGATCCGTACTATAGTCCTGCCAAGGGTCTGGTTCCTGAGGTGGATCATCAGTGTCCTCAGTGTTTAATGGTACTATATATTCATCCTCTTGAGCATCCCCAAGTGCAACATCACTATCCTCTGGGTGTGGAGAATGTGGAGGACAAATTAGTAAATTAGGGTTAATTGGTGGAGGGGATGAAGGTGGTGGTGAAGTATTAGTAGCCATATGTATCTTCTGTAGAGGAACTGGTGCCTGTGGTAAATGTTCTGGTTTCCTTTTTGTAGATAGCTTGGTAACTATGTGACCAGTCTTTGGATGGATTAAAATGGTGCCTTGCTTTGTATCAGGAAGAAAAAGTTCTTCGGCATCAACAGTTTTCTTTGGTGTGGAAGATTTCTCCTTGGAAACTGGTTTCCCTGGCTCCGAGACCTTTGATGCCTGTTGTTTCAGCTCGGGAGATGTTTGTTTAGGAGGCTTAGTTATGGCCTGCTTGTCTTTTAATGTTTTCGGCTCTGAGGTCTTCGATGACGAGGTCTTATCCGGTTGCTTCGGTGCCGAGGTCTTATCCGGCTGCTTCTGCACGGAGATCTTCTCGGGCTGCTTCGGTTTCAAGAGCTGTTCTGGGTGCCTCGGTGCCAAGAGCTTCTCAGGCAGTTTTGGTGCTGAGAGCTCTCCGCTGCTTCAGTGCCGAAAGCTTTTCCGGCTGCTTCAGTGCCGAAGATGTTTTTCGGGACCGGGTGGCTGGCTCGAGCCGGAAGGCTTTTGTTTATCCTTCGGCACTGGGCCCGGACGTTTTTGTATGGTGTGGACCTGAGCCCGAAGGCAAAGGTGTCACCGGAGCCTTTGTTATGGGCTTGGGTAGGGGGGGGGTCTAAGTACCCATGTCCCTTTGAGCCGGGGTGATGTCATCTTCAGCGTCAGAAACGTCTACTTCGGAGTCTGGGACCTGTTCTTCCTGTTCTGGTTCCGGAAGGCTATCGAAGCCTGTATAGAAGATGTCCGGACTGGAACCTGTGCCTCTGGACATCTCGTGGTGTCGAGCTTGACGATCCCGGATGGTTTTCTTAGACTTGAAGGATAGACAAGCCTCACAGTCGTCCTCTCCATAT
Source organism: Lissotriton vulgaris (assembly GCF_964263255.1). Classification (NCBI taxonomy): domain Eukaryota; kingdom Metazoa; phylum Chordata; class Amphibia; order Caudata; family Salamandridae; genus Lissotriton; species Lissotriton vulgaris. Next base: position 1,123,513,848 of record NC_141694.1, read on the forward strand.
TCTGGAGAGAAGCACAGATTACAAACAGGATGGAGGTCCGAGTGTGGGAATTTAGCACCACACTGAGGACATTTCTTAAAAGGAGTCCATTCCATCGATGTCAGTCTTTACCGGCGCTGGTAGGCCTAATGCCCTGCGTCGAAGTTCGCAAGCATCGACATTTTTCAAAGCGGTCGTCGAGGGTTTGTGTTGAAAGAAATGCGATCGAGACAATACCGTCGGTTAGCTGTGATTGCGCATCAAACATGGGTTCGATAACGACACCAACCGGGAGCGCAGCAAGTCACATCCGAACCTGATGGTGGAAAAAAACAATCTAACGATGGAGCCAAAGCCCATGCGCACTGTTGACAGAAGGAGGAGTCACCAATCTCTTGACTACAACACTTCTTCGAAGACCAAAAAAACATGCAAACATCAGAGCCCAACACCAGATGGCGATCTATCCAAAAGTGTACAATCTGCGGCTCATATGCCTTGAACATCATTATTCACCAAAATACTCACTTTTATGAACAAACACGAACAATTTATTTCTACCACTAACAACACCAAGGGAAAATACGACTTTCACAAACAAGTACACGGTCTACAGGAGGTAAGGGCTATAATGTTTCATTAGGCAGATTCCCGGGTCCCACTCCCTCCTCGCATCTAGCGGTAGTGGGTATTTCCCATTCACTATAGGAAACATACAGAGTAAGCCTCACTAGAAGCACAAATCTCAAGAGTCGACTATGACCCTATTTAAAGTTAACAGTGTTCCAGCGCTACAGTGCTAACTAGCAGCAATTTCCACTGCGGCTGAATGGCCTGAAATCAGTCTTACACACACCTCGCAGAATCAAAGTGGCTGGAGTTTCTCAAGGTACTCTACCACTGGCCTGGAGCAGCAATTGATTCAGGTGACTTCATTGCATGCTGTGCAAGCGAGTTGCTCTCTGAAGTCACAGAGTCCTCACACACGGTTGCACCTCAACTGTGACTGGAGGCTCTTAGTAGCACCTTCTTGCAGCATACGTCTCTGGTTCCTACCGCGATTGGGGGTGGGAGGGGTGATGGTACAAAGATCCTGTTGTGATAACTTCATCCCAGGCTGGTGTGCAGGCTCCCACAACAGCCTCCCTCCTTTGGGGACGGCTGCGCCCAAATGACATGACTTGACTGCCCTGGTGCCCTTCTCTAGCATACAGTTTCACTCATAGCACACGTGCTGCAGCCCCGTCAGCACCTTGGCAGCAGCCCCTCCTGGCATACTGGGTCTAGGCCCACAACCTCACATGGGCTACAGCCTTCACCTCATGGCTGTCGTCTACCAGCAGCCCCTCCTGGTATACTGGTCACTGGTTTCCACTATGCACAGGCTTCTACGCGATCAGTTCGGGGATACACACGGCTCATTTCAGTGGCCCTCTTCTGGCATAGGAGGGTCGCCAACATCATCCTGCATATAGGTAATGACCTGATTGGTGTAGCAGCTGTCTCCTCACAAAGGGAGTCCATTCGACAGAGCTCCACACTGGACCTCACTCCCACCAATGCTCTCCTCTTCCTCACAGGGCACACTGGGCCGCCTGGCAAGCAGGGAGTCGCTGTAATCCAGACTCTAGGGCAGGTGGTTTCAGATACCCTAGGTGATGTCCCCTCACCCAACAGGGAAACAAGTAGATCTCAGGCTTTTGTTCTGGTCACAGGCAGACGTTTTGCAGAGCTTTCCCTCTGCACAGAGCCTGTCTGGCTGCTTGGCAGATAAAAACTTTTGGGGTATCAAACTCCCCTTCTCATCATTCACTTTCAGATAGTAAATGTGATATAGAGTCTGGGTCTCCGATGTTTATGTTGGTGGTCTGCTTTTTGTGAAGGGCACATTTCTCTCTCCTCTTTAAAACAGTCTGTTACAGCATGAGTGGCTCCAAGGCTGATAGCCCCACATCACAGTCCATGGGAGTGACCAGAATTCACACCTGGATGTCAACCATAGTAATATGTGTATATTTAGGTTAGACCATGGCCCCATCCCTTCCCTTTCTGATTCTCATTTCAGCCCAATCTCCTTCTTGAGATGTTACCAGGTCCCTTCCTTGTGACCTCTCACTGAATCAAAGGGCATCCTTTGAAGTGTATGGGGGAAGTGTTTACTCTACTCTCTCCAGTGTGTGTCACACCCAGCTTATAGGAATGCAGCAATACACAAATCAGTCTTGGGGTATTCCTCTACCTCCTCATGTTTCACCCTGAAAGACTGGCATTGGCATTGTACCATTCACAGGCACCCATACACCCACTGCATGTGTACAACATACACACACTGTACAGCACTGTGTCCTTCCTGTACTGTACCATTCACAGGCACACTTAAATTCAGCACATGTGTTTATTATGCATGCCATGCACAGCTCTGTATCCTTCCTGTACTTTATCATTTATACGCAAACATATATCCAGCACATGCTTTTAACCTACATGCACTGGGCAAGTACTGTACCACTCACAGGCAAACATACATAAAGTACATGCACTCCGTAGCCACATACTGCACAGTCCTGCATTATCCCTGTATTGTACCCTTCTATACACATAGCACAGATGCACCAGTCATACGCTCGCCAGCACTACACACCAAACCGATGTAGGCCAACAGTGAGTTAAGCACACAGCAGCAGAACTGTAGAATAAGTAAGCATATAGGTCTCACTCCTGTGATGCCGGTTGAAAAAGGCATGCTCATTCCTACTGATCACTACACGCTGCCACCACAGCATTTGAGCTGCGTAATTCCTCCTGAAGGCAGTAGCCTTCCACCACTATAAGGGTAACACTTTGTGTACCCCTCTATGTTCAACCAGACTGCAATCTGTGAGACAGGCCTATGCCATAGCTCATATGCTGATCCCGGTTTGCCTATGACAACAAACATCAGCATTAGGGATCCAGACATTATGACAGTTGGGGCACTCAGGACAGGGGTGCACAACCATTTCCATGTGGATGACTTTTCCATCCCAATGATGTAAAAGAAGGAAATTATATAATCCACAAAGGTCATTTATAATTATTTTGCACATCTTTGTAATAGAGAAAGTTGTGCTAAAGAAAGATTCAACATTGTATGGAAGTCATTGGGGTGGGTATGATGAGTCACCAAGCCACAGCCTGTCTCTGCTGTGCCACCCCTTCTGAAATGTAGAAGCATATCTGGACAATTTCATTATACTCTCATTCATAAGAAAAGTGCCATACTTGTATGGATTTCAAAAGCTGCAACCATTCAAATTTTAACTTCCGATATTAATAAAAATGGCGGAAAGACACAAATAATTGATCATGTTAATATGCGGAGGGGTCTGGCTGCTGGTCAGCCAAAAATAGGCGACCAATGTAATTGTTATAATAACAGTGTAGTGGGGTTACTTGACCCATCCCTAAAAAGGTGGAGAGGTGGTGCAAGATGTGCTGAAATGGCTATAAACCATTTTTTATACACGACCAGTTGCACACATATAGTGTAGGCAGTTACTCCTTCATTGTCCCCATTTGGGATCACCCCTAGGAGGGCAAGGATGGTACTGACACACACATGTTTGGCCAGGCTAGTCTGTAAATAGCTTATGGGTCCAAGGAAACAACAAGCTCAAGACACTGCAAGAGTGGAGCCCACACTTGAAAGAAACAATTGTTTGTGTTCTTTTCAATGATTAATTGGGGCAACCCTGTTTAACAGCATTTGTAATTCATTGCTCAGTAACAATACATATATTACCAACATACATATGGAACCAGATTACTCAGACTTTATATTCTGGAGCAAATAGTCAAACAAATTCTCTTTGGCACCCTATTTCCTGTGACCGAAGTAACAGGGAAAAGAGCAAATTGATTTTGGCTCCAATCTAAGTAAAGTCAGTTGAACAGAAATCAATCACGCTAATTTTGCATTAATCTAACTGCATTAATATGACAAAATGAGAGCAAGATAATGTAGCCCCTAGCTTAGTTTCATCTCTCACATTTGAAAAATAAAGGAATATTTATGTGTCCCACTGAAATTCATGTACAAACAGCAAAATTATTCAGGCTTTATTTCCTCCTTCTTGCTCATATCTTTTCGTAACATGGAGTGGGACAAAAAAAGGGTGGCATTCCTTACTGTGCATGTAGCAAGAACAGTTAAAAATAGTTGGTTTATTGTCAGGTTTATTGAGTGAAATGCCCACTATTTTTTAAATTCTGATAGCATAAATTTGAACATGCAACTTTTTTTCTCCACAAGGAAAATATTGTTCTTAGTGGGGAGATCCCTTTCTCTAAAGTAGCATTACGCAAGTGGGTGTTCCCTCCCCATTCCCACCTGGCACTTACCTCTGCCCTTGCAAGGTAAACATGTGTGAGCTGTGTTACATGAGAAATATACAAATACATCAACTAGTTTGTGGGTGGTCACCGTGACCCACCCACAAACGCAATCCAAATCCTGAACTTGTGTATTCTACCATACTGGTGGAATTTCAACTCTAACAAACTTAATTTCTGAACATAAGGTACCACTTGAAAACTTCACATAGTACATTTTTAATCCTTATTCTAAGGCTTTTTTGACTCTTTGATTCAACACAAATTAGCAAAATGCTTTGTGAATTAGTTAATAAGATTTTAACAGAATGACATATACCAATGGCAATGTCCTAGGCATTGGTATTTTAGATTCCCACATACCTAGAAGTTTGATGACGTTTGGATGATGGAAGTCCTTCATACACGCAGCCTCGCTCAGGAACTCTTCGATCTCTCTGTGAGAAAGGTTCTCTACTGTAAGCAAGATAGTTGGGAAACACATCAATAAACAGCACAACATTTGCTTTTATCTCAGTATGGACCCTGATAATTAAACAAAAAACTTTTCTTTGATTGTAACACTTTTTTTCAATCTGATGTTCTGAAAAAAAGTATCAGGGTCTGATTTAAAGATGAGTGGTGATGGTGAAAAATATACTTATGAATGAAATTGCAAAACCACTTCATTTCAGAAGGTCATAGATTTTAATTTGCTCCAACCTGTCTTTATTATATGGTCCTAAAATTATTGCCGGGATTCCTGCTTTATCGTGAATGAGCTAGAAGCTGCCACCTTTCTCTCCATGTGGCCAATTTGGTTTCCTTTTATCATCCAGAAGGACTATAGTTGAGCAGAGGTTAAATCAGGTGGAGAATGAGGATCCAGCTATCGGAACTCTCCTGATAACGCTAACCGCTGAGACCAAGAGCAGATTCAAAACCTCTGAAGAACAGAAAGAAATTAGACAAGTTTGCAAAACTCTTGAGAAAAAAAAAAACTGTAATTTCTTTGTGTGTGAATTAAATAATATATTTTATCAGTTGTGTATTTGTTTGACGAATGCTTGTTTCTCTATTTTTGTGTATTATTTTTGCCGCAAGGCATCGCAAACGCAACCGCTGAGGCAGGGGTCCATAGCTTATTGTTATGACTCAATTGGGGTCCCCAGATCCAAATAATGATTCAATGGGGGTCTCCGGGTTCCAGTATAGATTAAGTAGGGATCCGCAGAAGTCAAAGGGTTAAGAACCACTGCTTTACATAATGAATGCTTTAGATTTAGCTGTTCTGTAACTTCTAATTAGACTGTTTTGTTTCAGAATACACCCATTTATTGGAGATGATAAAATATATAAATAATGCTTAAAAGCATTTTAAAAAATGTGTAATTAAATTATGAACTATTTTCTGATAATGGATGGATTTCTATGTATCACTAATTTCACCACTAATACATTAGGAATTCTGTATGCCTAGTAGGTTGGCACAACAGTTACAGTTTCTTCTTTTGTATGCATCAGAGGTTCAGTCTGTTCACTTTTTTAACCGCTGCCAGTTGTATTTTTATTACAGTTAAAATGAGTTCCTCACAGAAAGTAATTTTTGTTTTCTAGCAGAGGTTCTATCTTTTGTATACTTCTCTGTCAATCTGACATGAATGTAGTCAGGAATCAATAGAGGGAATATCTTCAAGAGCCACTTTACATTCTTCATCTGATGAACTGTAGAGAATGGAGTCCTTTTTGGGACAACACCTACCAGGTTGCACAAGCGATTTCATTCACGCAAAAAAAGACATATTGTCATCTTTCAGTGAGCTCAGAGCCTGCAAAGTGCTCACCATTGATAGCCTTTATTGTCGCTCTTGCTTGCTTGCTTTTTAGGTGGAATCCTACCAGAAGCGCAGCTGTCTGGTTTGATGAAGTTACATTGGGGACATCCAGAAAGTATCATTAGGAATACATTCTGCCCATTGCCTACCAGTGGTTTAGTGGTTTGTAACTCACATTTTATGGGTGTCTATGTGCTTCCTTCATTTGGTTTATATTGTCTAGGATCAGTGTGTTACTCCTGAGGAGCAAAGCCTTTTCACACTACCACTCCTTATATTCTTCAGAAAGTGCTCCTTTCTTTAACCACATCGCTGCGGTGCATTTTCCCCTCCTGTGCTGATATTTCATCATTGCCATTGTTTCATGACGAGCTCAGCTCATCATCAGCACAGCTCCACTGTGCCTCATGACGAGCTGAGCTCGTCATGAGCATGGAAGGGGTTAAACAGGCATGTAAATCTTGTTCTTATCTTGCTGTGGATTCACAGACAGAGGACAGATGTCAGGCTCTGTCCTCCAAGGGAGCTTGGTGCTTACTTTTCTTTTTCTGAATTCAAAGTGAGAGGATTTATGTGACAATCTTGCTGAATACTAGGGGTAGAGGAAATGTTTTTTCTACCACACAACAGAATTAGCAAAGCACTTACTTACCTGCCGCCACCGCCGAGAGTCATATCCTGGGACTTGGCAGAACCTACCTGCACAGATCTATCAGCCGCCACCGCTGAGAGTCATTTCAGGCCAAAAACAACTCGCCAGAGCTGACGCCCAAGCCGCCACTGCCGAGAGTCATTTCTGGGCATTAGAAACCGCGCCGCCGCTCCGGGGGACTACAACTCCCGGCAGGCCTCACGGCGGCGCGTGGAGGTGACGCGAAACGCGCCAGCGAGCGCTCACAGGAGCTTAAAGGGAGAAGGAGACCGGCAGAGCGGGGGAGACTTACTTACCTGCCGCCACCGCCGAGAGTCATATCCTGGGACTTGGCAGAACCTACCTGCACAGATCTATCAGCCGCCACCGCTGAGAGTCATTTCAGGCCAAAAACAACTCGCCAGAGCTGACGCCCAAGCCGCCACTGCCGAGAGTCATTTCTGGGCATTAGAAACCGCGCCGCCGCTCCGGGGGACTACAACTCCCGGCAGGCCTCGCGGCGGCGCGTGGAGGTGACGCGAAACGCGCCAGCGAGCGCTCACAGGATCTTAAAGGGAGAAGGAGACCCGCGTCGCGGGACGCGAGCGGGACGCCCGGGGCGAAGCCCGGGCAAAGGGCGGGCCGTCTGAGGCCGTCCGAGGTCGGCCAAGGTTGGGTTGGGCCAGGGACTCTGCCCAACTCTTACAGGCCCACAGACGGTTACAGTGTTCCGGATCCATCGAACTCCAGGTAAAACAAACACCGTTCATTTTGTTCTGGGCCACGATTTTGCACCAAGTTCTTAATCCATCTGTATACATGCCTGGTAGAAGGTTAACCCCAGTTACAAACACCATGGAGAACTACCTTGTCCAAGTTGTGGCGAAAATAAATAGTGATAGAAGGTCTTCTTTGGGCTTAGATTCATCTACACAATCTCCACTTGCAGACAAAGAGACAGAGGATTCCTTTGATCTGTTAAACAGCAGCCTCTCTGGTGTGGTACATGCTTCTGCTCAGGACACTGTTACCATCCAGCCCAGTGGTACAGTAGCTAGCACTGAAGAAAACAGTGACAATGAAGTAGTGACTGTGACCCCTACAATCAGTGAGTCCATCATCCCTACTGTTGTCCCTATTCCTGCACCGAGGGTTACAGGGGGCAAAAGAAAAGCTATACAAAAACGGGGGGGGGGACTAAGGTCAGCTAAAAATAAAGTTGCAACGCCACCAAGGAAAATTCTTGATGAGGAGGAGGACGATTTGACTGGGGAAACTTATGTGACCTTTTCTAATGTCCAATTCCAGAAATTTTGCAGCTTGATGGACACAAAAATCAAAGGGATAGTTAAACCTTTGATAAGTAAAATTGACAAATTATCCGCCGAGGTAAGCAAACTTGAAGGTTTACTTGGAAAAACTTTGGGGGAGGTGGGAAAACTCCCAGAAGTCATCACGTCCAGTGTTCAGCCTTTGGTGAGTGAAATTCAATCGATTAAATCCAACGGACTGATTCCTACTGTTGTCCCAAACCTCCCAATGGCTCCACTGATAAATCCACCTGAAAACACCTTTGGTGCTGCACCCTCTGCCCCTCTTAATGGTGAACCTAATACTTCGAAAGGGTCATTTGAGCTTGTGGTGGAAGCTTTGCCACTAGTTCTTGTACTAGCAAATGTGCCCCCTCTAGCTCCTGGTGAAGCAGAATCAACATCATCACTTCTAAATAAATCCTTATCTTGGCTAACTAATAACATGGCCATATCTCCTTGGGGCAAACAGCAATTAGCTGAAGAACTGGTAAACGGAAGAAGAGTTGAGTGGATTGGGAACAGGGAAAAAAAGTTCAAGGGAGATTGCGTTGTGCTCAATCTTTCTGACCCTGAGGTCTTACCAAACATCTTGCCTAACATTTTTCCTCCACAGAGACGATCTACCTCTATTGTTCCACTGACTCTAGACTTCTTCTATCCCCGGAAAGGCAGAGGCCCCAATCCAAGCACCCTAAGAACAAAATGGAACGTTTTAACCAAAAGGGGCAGTAAGAATTTTGGCTCCGTTGAGTGGGGTCTAGGTCTGGAAAACAGATTCTCTGCCCTTTCCAATCAGATGCTTGTGATTGACAAACAATTAAATGTATGCCTCTGCTGCAAATTCCTTCGGTTGCTTGTATAATAGGGGAGCATAGTCGAGTTACAGGTACACTAAATGAGTTATGTAATCCTGATGTTGCAGTAGGACTATTTTCTGCAAATGTAAATGACAATGCTAATGTTGACGTAAATTTGAATGGGTCTGATCACAGTTCTGAAACAAATACGGTATATGACTCCGGGAACCTATTATCTTGGAATGTTGCTGGGCTTTGTTCCAAAATGGACTGTGGAGAATGGTTTGGGTTTGTCAGTCAGTATGATGTTTGCATTTTTCAAGAAACATGGGCCTGTGATCCTGTTTTTGCTTTGGGGTATTTGAATTTTTATGTACCGGCTACTAAGGGCCCCAAAGGGAGACCGATGGGGGGACTCACTATATGGGTCCGCCAGTCCCTGAAGATCGTAGTGAAAAATCTGGAGCTTAATCAAAAAGATATTCAGCTCATTAGAATTACGAGGGACTTACCCACCTCCATTGACATTTATAATATATACGCTAGAGGAGGAAGTGCAGGTAAATCAGTGGTCCTATCATCTCTGTATAATTTCCTAGACATTCACTCTTCTGGGAATAACATTATACTGGCAGGAGACCTAAACCGTACTTTTGAACCCCTTGACACTGGTGAGGCTTTTTTAGGTGCGGAGGAAGATAAGATCTGGGACATCCCCGCACTTGATTTAACCCCAATAACTCGCTGGACCGAGGATATTCTAGGTTTAAATGCTATGTGCCTTGAACATGGGTTAAGGGCTTTGAATGGTCGTACTAAGTCAGACAGAGTACCAGCCATGACTTTTAATAATGGGAGATCTGAGAGTCGCATTGACTACGTTATATGTAGTATGCCCCTATGGTCAACTGTTACTGATATGGCTGTCAAGGAAAGGCCCGAGAGCGACCACAACCCTCTATGTGTCCTCCAAACATGGTGGCTGTCTGATGCTATTGCTCCTAGTACTTCTGCTGATTCCTTACCCCGGCTGATTGTGCCAACTAATGACTTACGCAGGTTGAGGTGGACTAGCGTTAAAACTGATCAGCTGGTTTTAGAAAAAATAAACATGGCAACCGATAAGGCTATTATGGCCCTTGAGGGTGAGGCTGGGCTCCCTCCTAGCAAAAACATTGTTACCAAGGTCCATGAAGATCTTTTTAATTAAATTAAATGCCACTTTCTGAAACCGGTAAATAAAAAGAGGATCTGTGCCTACAGAGCCGCTAGATGGTACAATCACGACTGTAGGGTGGCAAGAACCTCCTTGGGTGATGCAATTAAGAATAAAAATCTAGAGGCTATTAGATCAGCCAGGAAGCAATATAAACAGTGCATAGCCAAAGCGAAAAAAGATTGGGATGAAGCACACTGGAATAACCTAAAAAGTGCAAGTGACCAAAAGGACTCTAGGTTATTTTGGCATATAGTCAAATGGGGACATGACAGGTTAGACGAGGCTAGTACTAACAATGTCCCCCAGGACGCCTGGGTTAAATTCTTTAGTGAACAGTATGCTTCCAGAGATCAGGCAGTAGATAGAAGATGCCTGCCTCTCCTACCAGCAGAGGATGACCTTCACGCAGAACGAAATAGTTACTGCCCTTAATACTGTTCGAAGTGGGCGCGCCCCTGGTATTGACGGGGTTCCGGCAGATGTTTTTCTGAATGATACTGAAAGATGGTGCAAATACATCCATTTGCTAATAAATTAGATCACCAGAGGTGCAGATATCCCTGTAACCTGGCGGGGTGCTGTAATCATCCCTGTATACAAGAAAGGAGATCGAGCACAGCCCAGTAATTATCGTCCCATTAGTTTAATAGATACTATTCAAAAAATAGTGGGGCGAGTAATTGTTAATAGGTTGCTCGATTGGGCTGATGATAACAACATTCTATCCCCCTTCCAGGCTGGATTTCGCAGGGCAACCAGTACTGTGGATCAAGTCTTCCGTTTCCAACTGATACAGTGGAGGACCGTGGTGCTAGGCGGAGGCAGCCTCTACGCAGCATTTGTTGATCTGCGGGCTGCCTTCGACCTGGTACCTAGGGCAAAACTGTGGGAAGTGCTTGAGACACTAGGGGTCCCGGGGGACTTGTTGACTTTAATTATGCGACTGCATGAGGGCAACTATGCCAAAATTCGATGGGTGGGTATGGAAATGACACTGCCGAATTTCCCGTTGAGCGCGGGGTTCGGCAGGGATGCTCAATGGCCCCTACTTTGTTCACCCTTTTTATTAATGGTATTGTTTCCCGCATGCAATCTCGGGCTGTGGATGCCCCTTTTCTTGCAGGTGAGAAAGTCCCTATTTTAATGTTCGCCGATGATACCTTAATTTGATCAGAAACCCCAAGTGGTCTGCAAAAAGCATTGGCAATATTTGATGAGTTCTGTGTTGATCACGGACTGGAGGTGAACGCGTCCAAAACAAAACTCATGGTTTTTAATCCACATAGAAACTTTAAATAAAAAATTTCCATGAGTGGTCGCATCTTGGAAGTTGTAAAATCCTTCACTTACTTGGGGATCCTCATTTCTAATGACAATAAGTGGCAGCAACATCTTAATATTGCTACATTAAGGCACAAGCAGCTAGCTGGCACTATTATCAAGGAACATAGGAAATCACTGACTAAACCTATCAAACCTCCCTTGATAATATATGAGGCAAAGGCAATTGGGTCTGCTTTGTACGGTGCGGAGCTATGGGGGCATGAAAATCTCCAGGAACTACAAACTTCAGAAAATAAATTTTTCAGGTCATTGACAGGTACCCCACAGAGCAGTCCGCTACTGCCCCTGCGTTATGAGCTAGGTAGGAGAGAAATTTCGGTAATGGCAAAATTATGTCCGATTCTATACTGGCGTAGGCTCTGGACTACGCCAGAGCTCTCCCACTACGCGGACGGGTTCATTGATGTTATTAAAGCTGACGGTTATAATAAAATCAGATGGTTTAAAACATTAAAGACTGCACTGTTCGATCTAGGACTAAGTGCTTTATGGACCGATCCAGCTGGGGCTTCATTTCCCACAAAGTCCGCTTTAAAAAACATTTTCTGGGAATATGTTGTCAATAGGAGTATGCTCAGTACTAATAGTGGGTCCATGACCACTAGTTTCCTAGAAGTTAAGATGTACCCTATTTATGAAATGTATTGGGATTACATAACGAACCCCATGGACAGAAAACTGCTATTCCAATTGAGGGTAGGTTCGCTCCCCCTCCGTAATTTAACATCTAAATGGAAATCAGGGGGTGCAGCAATTTGTCCAGCTTGTGGGGTAGGAAAAGAAACTCTAGGTCACTTTTTGTTTGCTTGCCCAGTATATTCGGCCCCAAGGCGAGCTTGGTTGGCTCCTATGTGCAGGAACTTAGGCACAAAAAGTAGCATGGTGGCGCTGCGTATTGTAAAATCCACTACTGTAGATTGGATCATAATTGCCACTGCAAAGTACTTGGGGTGGGCGTGGGTTTTAAGGCAGAGACTGCTGGTATGTTAATTACTCACTGCCAAGTTGATCAGAGACTGCTAGACAATTGTCTATTCTCTTTAACTGCTTATTAATAGTTCAGAGACTGCTAAACTAATGTTTATTCTCTGTAAATCTTATTTAGCTGATCAGAGACTGCTAGACTTGTGTCTATTCTCTGTTAATGTTTATTTAATGTATCATCGGTATGAAATTTTAATGTTATGAATTTTTGAGGATTTCTATACTATCATTGTGATTATCATCTTTCTGGTATTCTTAATAGTAATGATCTTTGCACCTGTATATATGATGTGTTATAGTTTTTTAAATTGTCTAAATTGTGTAATGTGCTGCGTCTAATTGACTCTGTAAATTTAATCGCTTTTTAGTATATGTTTGTATGTCTGCTTTTATGAGTAATACTCGAATAAAGCACTTTTGAATGAATGCAAAGCACAAACGAACCACTTTTTTTAAATTCTGAAGTGTGTTGGAAACAGATACTTTAATATGATCAAAACAAATCAATACAGTAGGTGATGCAATTTCCAAACATTGTTGTTTGCACACTGTATAGTTAAATTAGTAAAACTGTATGTCCGTGTAAATGTAATAGTCATTTTAATTGAAAATGTGTGGTCTGTAATGGCAGTGTGCTACCACACCATGCATACTCCACTCTGCACTACTCCACTCCACTGCACTGCACTCTGCACCACATCACTTTACACCACTCCACACCACTGCACTCTGTGCCACTGCACTCTACTCTACTCTGCACCATGCCACTCTGAAACTCTGTACTCTATACCACTTCATTCTCCACCTCTCCACCACTCTATACTATGTCAAAGCACTCTACACCACTGCACTTTACACCACTCCAGTTTAGGAAACTCCACTCTGCTCAACTCCACTCTATGCCACTCCACTCTAAGCTACTCTGCAACACTGCATTCTACCCCACTGCACAGTATGCCAATGCACTCTACTCCGTACCATGCCACTCTATGTCCCTGCTCTCTACACCAATCTACTATGTATCACTCTAATCTACTCTGCACCACTGCACACTATGGTACTGCATTCTACCTCATCTTACCCCATTACTCTATGCCACTACATCCTACCTTGCACCACTCCACTCTACGTAACTTCACTCTACCCTGTATCACTCCACTCTATGCCACTCTGCACCACTCTACTTCATGCCACTGCACTCTACACCGCACTACTCTAAACCACTGTACTCTATACCACTGCACGCTACCATGATAGTCCACACCACTGATCTCTATGCCACTGCACTCTTCGCCAATTCTCTCTATGCCACTCTACACACTGCAATCTATGCTACTCTACTCTGTAACACCATGCTCCCTGCCACTGAACACTATGCCACTCTACTCTGCACTACTGCACTCTACGCCACTGCACTCTGCAGCACTCCACTCTATGCCACTGTACTCTACAGCACTAACCTCTATGCCACTGCACTCTATGTCAATCCACTCTGTGCCACTATATTCTACACTGCACCACTCTAAGCCACTGCTCTCTATGCCACCCTGCTCTGCATCACTCTATGCGACTGTACTCTATGCCACTCTACTCTACGCCACTCAAGTCCACTCTGCACCACTGAACTCTACACCACTGTATTCTGTGCCTCTCTACTCTGCACTACTCCACTCTGCACCACTGCCCTCTACGCCATTGCAATCTAAAATGCACCACTCTAGTCTATGACACTGCATTCTACAAAGCTGCATTGTAGCTGCTGAATTCTATACCACTGCACTTTATGCCACTATACTCTGAAGCACTCTATGCCAATGTACTCTACACCAGTCCTCTGTACTCTGTATCACTCCACTGTGGGCCACTCTATACAACTCCTCTCTGTGCCAATACAATACACCACACTTTATTCCCTCTTCCACTCTTAGCCATTCCACTCTACGACACTCCATGCCACTCTCCTCTATTCCACAAACTTTTAGCCATGCTGAGCAGTAGTCACGCTGGTGTACAACATGGCTAAAAACACATTGGCAAAGCCAATAGCTCTTGCATAGGCACGATCTATTGGCTTTGCCAATGCTTGTTATTTGTTAGCTCATGTGAGCTTTTTTTCCTCTTCTTATATTTGACCCAGTCCTGGAGCATAGCTTTTTTATGTATTTCCTTACATTGCTAACTTTTCAGTGATTACTTTACTTTTTGTTTAAGAATTCCATGAGAAAGCAGATGTTTTCTAGCTGTCTCCTTTGTGTACTTCTCTTCCCTCCTTCACAGCACTTGGGTTGAGCTATCTCACATACGTTCTTCTCCCCTGTTGTTTTCTCATCTTTGTGCTTCTACCTCTTTCCCCCGGTGCTCTACATTGCTCTTTCTCCCTAATGTGGTTTGCTACTCTCCATCCTCCATGGTACTTCCCCAACCTCTGCCCTTCATGTAGGTTGAGCCCCATCCAAGCCCTTCATATTGTTGCAACCCCACTCATGCTCGCATATTGCTTCAGCTGCCCTGCCTGTTCTCTAATGTTGCTTCCGCCAGATCCCTGCCGTTCATGCTGCTTCTTCGCACATGCTTTGAGACTCAAAAGACATCCTCACAGCTTTTTTAAAAAAATGTACCAGTCTTACTCGGATTGCTAAATAAAAAGAGAAAAACAAATTGGGGTAGCTCTATAGACATGCTGTCCAGCACCGGTGTTGCTGCCCAGCATCGCTAATCAACTTTGGCATAGCCAATCTGTCTTAAAGGTGAGACCATTATTGACTTTGCCAAAGCATGTTTTGTAAAGGCAGCAACTCAGGCACTGGATTTCACCAACCTCTAAGTTTTGTGTCTGAGATATTTCCAAGAATTCACACTGAACAATAAAATTGCCAGCTGACAGCCATCACATGCATGCAACATGACTAATATTAACAGACGGTATCCTGAAGTGTTACGTTATATTTGTAAACCGCAGTGTCACCCGTGAGAGTACCCTGGAAATGCATGTTGTGTCCAAAAACCGTACTCAATCATCAATAAATGAGCATAAAAAGCAGTGATGGCAGTAGTCAAAATAAAAAAATAAAATACCAGGTTCAAGAAAAAAAGTTCGTGCAGAGAGGAAATTCCAAACGTCCGAACATATGGCATGATAATGTTTTTATTTCACGAACAGTGGGAAAAATGACAGGCAAACCTTAAGATCCTCCTTAAGGTAAAACATTAGTATGCAAAACTAGATTCAGCCCTGGCAAGTACCACGCTCAGGTGTTAGTCCAACACATTTCAGTGTGGTGGTCCACATCAACGCACTAAAATGCATTAATCACGCATTATAGCGCTGCTTAGGTGTTATGCAGAGTGCTGCTATAATGCACCATGTCACGATTGTGTGAGCTGCAGTACCACGGTGTGGCCACTGAGTCCTGAGTCACCCACGAGGGCCTGTGGAACAGTGTAACAGACTACAGTGGTGTGAAGGCTAGCTCAGAGCTGCTGAGTCACACTGCAGTGCACCATGGGGTGGGGTATCACTGACTGGACAGATCCTGACCGCCTGCACTTGATGATCTCATAAGCGATAGGGACCCGGCTCCAGCCCATGGGCTTCGGCGCCTGCATCAAATCAGTGCCTGAGTCAGTAGCGGTATTGTCCTAATAAAGTATGCCGTAACCATAATTTAATTTCATTTTGGTACAAATCTCAGCCTCGTGAATAATAGCGTGCATTGCCGCCCACCGGACCCCGGAAGCAATGCTCAGCAATTAATTTAAATTATACTGCTCAGTAGGGGCTGTACGTTAGTGATGAGCCCTTCCATTTCTGGTGCATTGCAGCAGTTTTAGGATCTTCTTAGAGTTTCTTGCTGCTCTAATGAGTGTAATTTCTGATATTTACATGTTTCCCTCGTCTTTATTGTTTGATTTTGCTCGCGGGAAAGTGTCACTCATGGTTGTTGAAATGTCACTCATATTTAAACTTACATTATGAAAATCTCACACATAGCAATCTGAAACTTTGGCAGCCATGTAGAAAATCTTTGAATACTATTATGTATACAGGGGTGCCAAATGCCTTACCTTGAAGCCATGGTGGACAGATGCAATGATAGCCTGAAAAGTGTTCTGGTATCCTTCCCCTGGTGCTAGGGGTATAAAGTTATTTAACCATCTTGTGAATTTATGTATGATCGTGGGAAAAGGGTAGGTTAACAGATTCAAGTTTAAAGAGGGGATGGTTTGTTGGCGTTTAAGACAAACTTTAACAAGGGCTTTTTGATCTGAGTGCTGCAATAAACTTATAATACTACATGCTGAGTAAAGTCCAAAATGCTTTACGAACAAGGTATACATTTACTACTGAGTTGCAATCTGGCAGTCTCAAATACCATCATCTTCTATGGAAGAATTCAAACTGGATATGACCTTTCAACCACTAAAGTTCTTGAAAGCAGGAAGTGCATAAGATGTGGTGAAAATAAACTTTTCAAATGCTTTTGTTCATTTTCCTCTCTGCATTAAAATACTCCTCTTTATGCAAATACTTTTTGTTTCACAAGAATGTCAATCCTCCATCAGATAGTTTGTTATTTGAAATTTTCCATATTGCGTGTCTGGTGTGTACATACTCAGGCAATATTTGTATGTAGCCAAACATGCATTTGGACAATTTGCATCGCTGCATCGAACACCAGATACAAACACATTAACCACCAACCCCAGAATCATGTATTGTAGTGTAGTTCCTCTATCTCTAATAGGCTCTACGCATTGGAATAATATACACTATAGTTTTGACATAGGACTGAGGTCAGTATTTCTCTATCGAGTTCACTAAACTTAATTGTGTGTGCCAGCTAACTCAGAGGTCACTAGAAACTTTCTTGAATGAACAAGTAGGGATTAGTCTCTGACAACCGCCTAAACATGACAACTTTGTTTCCCTTAGAGTCAGAACAATATCTTCAGAGTTGTGGAAACAATAGATAACTATTTCACTCAGTCAATCGTGCATGCTTCATTTCTACAGAGTTGCACAGAAATAGAGAGACAGGCGTTTCAATAAAAAGGATTTATTGAACAGTCTTCTTTCTCATGCAAGAGATATAAACTGCTACAAACGTAAGACAGAATGCGAAGTATAAGGCGTACAGCGTAAACAGTTATATAAAATAATACTGTAATAGCATGGTCTCTTGCTATGACATATATAAAAATACATAAATAAATAAGACAGGATAAAATACTCAACTTGTGCTTATAAAATAATCTTACCCCAGTGTACCTAACGTAAGTCTAGTACGAGGGAATAAGTAGGTGCTGTTTTAGCTAAAGTTTAGTTTAGTTGTGCCAAGATTTGCCAAAGGTTTCTCTAGGTTGTAATCAGCTCCATACCTTCGAATGAGGGAGGTTGGTATCTCTTTCCCAGGACTCGATTCTCTAAACAACCCGCAAGGGGAGTCAGAAACACTGGAGCTGGGTTCTCTGCGAGGAGGATGACAGCGTCTGGTCAATGCGTCAGTTGGGGCGATGACTGCCTTCGGGACTTGCTGTGGCGAGCCACGACGTGCAAGTAGGTAGCCGAACCACACCGTGCTTTGCCATAGCAAGTAAAGGTATATTTATACTTTGAAGGTGTTTAGGAATGCCAGTATTGACGTAGAAGTCGGGCATATGAACGTCATGAATGAACCCCTAAGGAATAGATATTCATGCATACTAAATGAGTTCTTGGAGAAATCAATATCCAGGCAGGGGAAGTCCCAAAAGCTTAAGAATCTGGTTTTCCAAGAACTCGTTGTGACATAGATGAAAGGATGTAAGTAGCCATGCCTGTATTTGGGTAGCATGGACTATGCCTAAATAAGGACTGGATTTCTATGCCTATATAAGGGCAATGTGAAATATACCTATATAAGGAGATGAATCGGGAAATTCATATGGAATCTAAATCGATACACAACAGTATAATTTGCATATGCCCCAAATATGAAGTGGTTGGTAAATAAAGGAGAAATAATAACAGTGGTATTACAGTTATTTCAGGCATTTCTACTGCTTTCATAAGACTGCTCCTGAAAGGTGGCTACAAAAAGAAGAGGAATAACTGGAAATAATATTGCTTCTACCAGTCACATTTAAAAAATATATTTTTTAAGTTTAGCAAAGCGAATGAGTACAGCAATAAAATACCATTGGAGGGGAGTTGCAGAAGAAATCAATGGCCATTCAATGTAGTGTAAAGAAAGTTATCCTTCACATGATTGTACACTGGTGAGAGCAGGTGAATTATGCATCAACTCATATACAGGAGGATTTTACATAAAGAAAACATAAGCAGTGATTTATTAAATTGTCTAACTGGGTAGAATTAATGAACTGTGGGGAGGGAAAATACAGATCTGGGCAGCAATAGGATAGGCTATGCGAAAGGGTGACTGCAAAGTTGCGCTAGGCGTGTTCAGGCAGTGGAGAAAACAGAGCTGGGATTTGTCTAATGCACTACCCCACTGGGGGACGGGGAGGGGCAGGCGGATACATCTGGGGGTCCTGGCAGTGAAGGGATCCCAGCAAAATGAAATGATTACTTACCAGTAGTAGTAGTTTTGCAGCTTGAAAAGATTTTGTGATTCACATGCTATGCATTATTCCGCCATCTAGTGGCTGGGTACGGAATCGTCTTTTTTTCAGTTTGTGGCGTCGTCAGCCTCCATTTGGTGCTAGGCCCATCCCATGTGTGACATCAAACGGAGCCCTGGAAGTTCTTGTGCATGGTAGTCATCTTCAGATTCTTTTTTACCCTTTTCCTCTAGGGTATGTTTTAAATCCTGTTGTCTTTAGATGTTAGTTCTTTGATGTAAGTGGTCTTCTTTCCCCATCTGTTTCCATTCCTTCTCTGGTGAAAGGTGGGTGGGTCACATGTGAATCCAGAAAACTCTTCAAGCTGCAAAACTACTCCTTCTGGTAAGTAACCATTCAGTTTTGCCTCATTCATTCTTTTCTGGATTCACATGCTGTGCTTTAGAATATGTTGTGGTTTCCCCCTCCTTGGGGTGGTTGTGGCAAGATGAGGAGGACTTTGCGAACAGGTGGTGAAGTACCTTTCGTCCCACTTGAGCTTACTTAGTCATCCATATATCCACACAGTAATGTTTGGTGATGGTGTGTGGGGATGCCCATGTTGCCGAAGCACATATAGTGTCTATTGGCACATTGGTTATGAAGGCCTGGGTGGCCTGTTCCTTGTTGAGTGGGCGTTTGGTCGCATATTTAGAGTCTTTCCTGCTGAGGCATAGCATACTTGAATTGTCTTTACAATCAAACGTGCAATTGGTCCCTTTGTCTCGGGTGGTCCCTTGTTGGACTTTGAGTGAGAGACAAACAATTGGTTGCCTTTAAGAAACTGTTTTGTCTCCTTTATATAGTATAGTAAAGCCCTTCTCACATCCAGGATATGAAGGTTTTTTTCTAGTCGCGTTTGCGGGTTTTTGAAGAAAACTGCTGGCTGTATGCTTTGCTTAATGTAGCATTTGCTTACTTACTAATTGAGGGTTTGTCCTTAGGATAAACTTGTCCTTGTGAATTTGCATGTATGGTTCCTCAATCGTTAATCCCTGTAATTCACTTAATATCCGTAGAGATGATATAGCTAAGAGTGGCATTCTTTATAGTGATGTATCTAAGTTCTGCTTTGTAAATGGGCTCGAATGGTTCTGTCATTAGCTGTTTTAGGGCTGTGTTTAAGCTCCAAATAGGGGTTGGGGCCTTTCTTGGGTGTGCAAGCCTCTTGAGACCCTACCAGGAAACTTTTGGTGACTGGTGTTGTGAGGAAACTTTTACATGAATCTCCCTTGGTGTAGGCTTCAATCGCTGCCATGTGCACCTTTAGCCTTGAGTAGTTGATGTTCCTGTCAAGCAAGTGTGTAAGATATATGAGCACTTTTTCCTGTGTGGAAATCGAATTTAGGGTATTGCTTTCTGTACACCATATGGTGTACCATTTCCACTGTGTAGCACTGTTTTGTGGTCTGTTTTCCTGCCTCCTTTAGTATTTCCATTTGTTCTGTGCTGTAAGTTCAAATGTCCGAACTCTGTGTATTCAGGTGCCAGGCTGCTAGACTGAGTGTCGCTAGTTCCGGGTGAAAAATGTGACCTTTTTGCATCATGAGAAGGTCTTTGTCTGTCTTGAATTTGATCATCTGTCCCCCTGACAGTTTGAGTAGGTTCGAGTACCAGGTTTGTTTTGCCCATTGAGGGGCTATGAGCATTAGATTTGTTCCTGATTGCCTGGCTTTCCCCCTGTACCCTTGGTAGTAGAGGAATCAGAGGAAAAGCATATGTAAATGACCAGTTTAGTGACAGGGCATACCCTTTTGATAGGAGATGTTGAAACCTGAAGGCAAAGGATTGGCATTTTTTGTTCTCGGAGGTTGCGAATAGGTCTATTTCTGGAGTCCCCAAGAGGTTGAAGACCTGTTTCAGGCTCCGTTGCTTTATCTCCCATTCGTGTGTGCTGCTGTTTCTGTCTGCTGAGTTGATACGCTTCGGTGTTGTCCTAACCTGGCAGGTGAATTGTCTGTAGGCTGATTCTCCTTGAATTGGCCCATTTCCATATTTCCTGAGCTAGTTTGCTTAGGCTGATGATTTAATTCTTCCCTGTTTGTTGAGGTAAAACATTGTTGTGGCATTGTCCGTCTGAATCAATACTGCTTTCCCTCCTATGTGGGCTTGGAATGCCTTTAATGCCAGGAACACTGGCTTCATCTCTAGGAAGTTGATGTGCTTTATGGAGTCTGCATCGTTCCACTGACCCCGTAACCTCAGACTTCCTGAATGTGCTCACCAACCCTTGTAGGATGCATCTGTTGTGATGGTCCCTGAGGGGGTTGGTGATTTGAAAGGTCTGCCTAGTGTTATGTTCTTGGATACCCACCATTGTATTTCCATCTGAACTCTTTCTGTTACAACCACTAGATCCTCCCAACTCCTTGTGGTTTGTGACCAACTGTTGCATAGCCACTCCTGTGGAGAGCGCATGTGGAGGCGTGCATGAGTGATGAGGGGAATGCATGATGCTATTATGCCCATGAGTTTCAAGACAGTCCTCACTCTCAGAGACTGACCCTTCTGGTAGAGGCGAGTTTCTTGTCTGATAGCTTGTATTCTCTTCTGGGTCGGGTCTGCCCATGTAACCCTGGAGTTCATTCTTGCTTCTATGAAGGACTTTTCTTGTTCTGGCTTTGTTTATGACTTTTTGGGGTTTATTGAAAAACCCAATGTTTGCAGTGTCGTGATTACCTGATGAACGTGTGTGTAACATCTTTGCTTAGAATTTGCCTTCACAAGCCAGTCGTCGAGGTAGGGAGAACATGGATTCCTCTCCTCCTTAAGGTTGCCGCAACCGCTGTCAGGCACTTTGTGAAAACTCCTTGTGCTGATTTTATCCCGAAGGGCCGGACCTTGAATTAATAGGGAGTTTACTCATGGAAGAACATGAGATATTTCTTGTGAGCTTGGTTCATGGGGATGTGCAGATAGGCATACTTTAGATCTATTGCTGCCATGAAATCCCCCTTTTTTAGCTGTGGGATTACTTACTGTAGTGTGGACATTTTGAAATGCTGCGTGTGAATGAACTTGTTTATGAATTTGAGGTCTAAGATAGGTCTTAGTGGGAGATCTTGCTTTGGTATCAAAAAGTAAGGTGAACAGTTTTCTTTGTTGTGTTCCCTTCTTGATACAGTCTCTATTGCTTGTTTTTGTAGGAGTTACTTCATCTCCTGTCTTAATTGTAAGAGTGTTGTTCCTTGGAACCTCTTCTTTCTTGGTGGGTTTAGTGAGGGTTTGTTTGTTAGTTGTATACAATAGCCGTGGCATACCACATTTAAATCCAACTGTCTGTGGTGATGTTTTCCCATTGAAGTAGGTGGTGCACTATTCTGCCTCCCACTGGTGTTGTGTGGGGGTCTTCTGTTGTGGGCAAGTCACTTTGAGTTTGCTCCTTCCCCTCTCCAGGGTTTTCCCCTGCCCCAAAAGTGCTGCCTTGGTTGCTGTTGCCAGGCTTGGTATCTGGACTGCTGGTTTGATTGCTGTCCGCTGCCCTGTGTTTGATGTTGTTGTTGACCTGTTGAGAAGACTCCCCTTCTTGTGGGTTTTCTGAGGTTAGATCCTCATCTCTTGAAGGTGCCCCTATTTTGCAGGGCTCCCATAGCCGTGGCTGTCTCAATGTCCATCCTTATTTCTTGAAGGGATTCTTCTACCTCACTTCCAAACAGGTTGTCTCCTGTGAAGGGTTTGTTAATTATTGCGTGGACCTCTTACTTAAAGCCTGAGAATTGGAACCAGGTGAGCCTTCTTAATGTTGTGCCTGTGCACATTTTTCTGCTGGCTGTATCGGCTACCTCTAGAGTTGAATTGAGGCAGGTGTTCGCTAGGTTTCTTCCCTCCTTCATGATGTATTTTTCTCTTTTATCATCCTCTTCTAGGAGCTTGTTCATCAGTTCTTCTATGGTGTCTTATTGTTGGTGGCCATACCCATTGAAGAGGGCATTAGTGTTTGCAGGGCACCATGTTGTGGCTCCCCACCATGTCCATTCTTTTAATTTTTCTATCTGGAGGTCAGTAAGTGGAAGAGTGAGTGTTGCTCCTTTTTTCTGTGGTGACAATGATGGAGTCTGCCACTGTGTTTCCCTGAATGTATTTAGGGTCATTTGTGGAGCGTTTGTATTTTTCCAACCCCCTTTGCTGAGGCAGGCTCCTTGAAAGCCTCCTTGCTCTGGTCCAGAATGCTTGGTAGCATTGGGAGGTACTGTGACCCCTTGGTGGATGGTGTTAATGTTTCTAGAAGGAAGCAGGAATGTCCTTCTCCTCCTCCAGGAGGACCCCAAAGGTATCAGCTGCTCTCTTGAGGCGGCAGTTGTAGAAGGCTATGTCATATGGTGGCAAAGACTTTGAGGGATTGCTACCGACCTCTTCTTCTGGGATTTCTGTGTTGAGGTCGTTCCATTCTTCCTCAAAAGTTCCCGAGGCTTCTTCTTCTTCTGTAGCATCAAGTTCCTCTTTGACGTCTTCTACGTGAGGTTGAAGGGTTGCTGGAGCTTCAATGGTCCTCTTCTTCTGCGTCTGTGGCAGCAGGGGGTTTAGTGGGAATTCAGAATTTCTTCAACGCCTCAAACTCCTTTTTTTATTGAAGGAGTACCTCCATTTCCACTTCCAGAAGTTTTTTCTTTTTCTCCACCTTGAGGGCCCTTTCAGCATCTGAGGCCATGGAGATCCTCTTCTTGGGTGTGGTGGGTTCTGCCTTAGAGGAAATGCTTTTTCCCTTTGCGGCCTCTCATTCGGCACCTGACTTTGTCGATTTCAACGATCTTCCCTTGTGTGTATCCCTGGGGTGGGATCTGGGGATTTCTTTTGGTCACGGCTGACCCTCGGTCATTGTTTTCTTCAGTACCTGGGCTGCCTTTTGCGCCTTCTTTTTGGGGCCCTTGGTTTCCAACCGGTTAAGGTTTTTTACCTTGTCCGTCTTTTCAGCATCCTTCGTTGTCTTCTTCACGGTACGCCTTCTTTCTGTACCCCCTTAGAGGATCTCTACATCTGATCCCCATGTGTCGATTCTGAGGCCACTCTCTGGTCGTCCTCGTTGCTTGAGAGGCCCAAGTCCCTCAGCGATGGATGTTTCTGGCTTTGAAGCATGGCTGCATAATGGTCCTCTTTCTGCTTTCAAAGTGCCTTGAGAGTCTTCGACAAGAAAACTGTGCAGGCCTTGCAGTCTTTATCCTTGTGATCTCTCAGCAGGCAGAGGTTACAAATGTGTTGTGGATCACGTTGTGCAAACTTGTGGTGGCAATTTGGGCAAAATTTGAAAGGGGTGTTTTCTCTGGCACCTACCTTGCCCTCTTTCGATCCATTTGCACCATTGCTCTGTAGGGATGCCCAACGAGGAAAGGTGTCCTGCAGTCTCTCTCCCTCTCCAGTGTCGTCAGTCGATGACCAATGGTTTTTTCACTCAAATTCTTTGATCTTTTCGGGGATTTCGTCCAAAACTTTGGAGTGTCTTCCTTTGCTCCCAGACCCAAGGGTGGAAAAAAACAAATCTGAAGATGGTTACCACTCACAGGAACTTCCGGGGTGCCATACGACATCACACAAGCGATGGTCCTAGCACCAAATGGTGGTCAACTACGCCCCAAACCATAAAAAAATACAAAGGCAATTCCGGACCCAAGCATTGGATGGTGGAATAATGCACAGAATGTGAATCCAGAAAAGGATTCATACTGCAAAACCTAAGATTACTGTAAGTAAGGGAAAAGGCAAGGGAGCATATTTGGGGGCGCCAGGGAGGGACCAGACAGGTCCAATAGTATTTATGGGGGAAGGTCATCATTGGATGTAAGCTGTAGAAAGTGAGTAAGAATATTCCCATTCTTATGAGATTGGGTGCTTGCGCAGGTGACACACTTCTTCACAGCGTAAGGTTTCACCGTCTGTTGTCCCCAATTTACGCATTGCTCTGTACCACGCTGCTACTTGTGGTGCAGAAGGACCCCTCCATTGGAGAGTGAGCATCCTCTTAGCAAACAAGATTTCCACACCAGCAAAGTGCGTCCTCACCTTATAGCACTTCTTTCACTTAAATATGTCTAAAGCACAGGCCTTCCATGTGGAAATGGCAGTGAGCGCCATGACCTCTTGCATGCTAATAGGTCCCAAGGGCCTGGCACGACCACAGTATGTGGCGAAGATCCACGTCCACAAAATGGCATCGGAGGTAGCAGATGTCCACCTTGGGGAAATAGTGGTTGAGTCGTGTGGAGGTCAAGTAGCTTCGTGAAACATGGGGTATTGTATACTTTTAAAATGGGGGTTTCTAGAGACGTGTTGGGGGAACACAAAGGCTTGTTCCCATTCAATATCAATCAACACCCTACCCAGGTCATCCTCCCATTTATTCTGTAAGGTCGCCAGGGAAATGCTAGTGAGGTCTTGCACTGCTCTATAGAGCCATGTGATCAAGTTATGGCCGGCTCCAAAGATGAGCAGTGTTTGGAGGACAGTGTGGGTCACTGATTCCTCATCCTGGTGTGGGCCACAGAACCTGCCATGTGTTACGTATTTGTCGGTAAGAGAGGAATTATCCTGGTGGGACATCAAAGTAATTTTGGAGTTGGTTGAAGGTAAGGATGTGGCCACTGGAAAAAAGATTGCAGACTGTGATCAGTGAACATTCCACCCAGCTGCGCAATTCTACTGCTGAGTACATGCTAAGGAAGTGTGGGAGAGCTTGCAATGGAAACACTGGTGCTTATGGGGAGACATGGTGTGTGAGGAGGTACACCTGGCCAATACATCTCTGAGCCACTATCACCTGCAAGGACCAAGGGGCGTTAGGGAAAGACCTTGGGGAGTGGGAAGGCTCTAATTGCGGTCGGTGTGAAAAGGACCCGGCCCATCTAGTCACCCATTGCATTAGGGCCGCCAGATAATAGGCTTCGAAAGATTGGGCACCAAGGCCACCCCTTCCGGCTGGCTGCACAGTTTTTTCAAGGCTATGCGGTGGTGTTTGTTTCCCCAGATGAGATACCCCAGTGACTTATCTAGCTTGTGGAAGAAATCCCAGGCGGAACCACAGGTAGGTTCATAAAGTAGTAGAGGAGCCTGGGCAGGATTACCACTTTTAACAGCGCTATATTTCACGTGGTGGCCTGCAGTAAGTGTTTCCAAAATTGCACTTGTAATTTTATCGCTGTCAAAGCGGTTTGCAGGTTGCCATAGATGAGGTCCATCTGGGAGTGATAGAGGCGAATGTCTAGGTATCGAACTGTAGTCTCTTGTCAGTGGAGTGGAGTCCCCCCCCCAAGGCGTGTTTTCCATCAGGCCGAGTCGAGGTTGTATGGATAGATGGAGGACTTTGCCCAGTTGACTAAGAGACCGGCTGCTTGGTCGAAGGCACGAGGCATATTGTTTATGGGGGAGAGGTCAAGCTGGACATCTTGAGGCACTTACAAACTCCCATGTCAACCAGTACTAGAAAAAGATAGTTCCAGTTTAGTGTATCAAATGCCTTTTCCAAGTCCAATATCAGGCATGCTATGCAAGGGAACCGCTCCTGCATCCTATCTTGGATGTGAAACAAATGCCTGATGTTATGAGAGGTGATCCATCCTGGGATAAACTCCTTTTGATCTCTATGAATAAGCTAGAAGAGAATCTGAGGATATCTGTTGGATAACATTTTCCCTAGGCTCTTATAGTGGGTTCCTAGTCGTTAAACATCTCCGTGAAACGGTGTGCTAACCTGGTGGAAAAAGTGCTGCAGTAGTCAATTGGTAATCTATAAAGGCCTGAGCTTTGTTTTTAGCCGAATCACAAATGGCTTGCTTGACATCTGCGGTTGTGACTGCAGCGTTAAGGGGATCCTAGGGAGGGAAAGATTAGACAAGACGGCTCCTTCTACCAGTCACTTATGCAGCCACACTATACTAGTAAAAGGATTTAGTCAAGATTTTTGAAAATTACCATGTGTGGCATTACCGTCTGACATCCTAGTAATTACAGCAGTCATTGTAATGCTGCATAGCATGTAAAAAATCAATCTCTCAGTTACAACCTCTTTTCCGCTCTGCAATGCCTGTGACATTATAGGCAAGATCTGAATCATTGTCTTAGAAGATAGCCTATGTACTTCGCACACAAGAATGGGCATATATTCAGGCTGGACATGTATATTGGGTATTTAGTATGTAGGAACACACATGAAGCTTGCAATCTAGGCAGAAAGTACCGCACGCATAGAGGGATGCAGATATGAACATACGAAAAACCAGTGAATACTCACACTTCATAGTTTTAACAGCCACCTTCTGACTTTCTTCATCAGGGAGACAAAGCTCTCCTTCCACCACTGAGCCAAACTCTCCTAAAGAAGAAATAAAGCCACTTGGGTTAAAAATACAAAGGTCACAATGTAGCCGTCAATTTAATATGCACAACTGTCTGTCTGAATGGAAGTGAGCACAAGAAAGCAGCAATACCACAAACACACTTCGTCAGCATTTTATCAACAGCTGGACCAAAACAAACACACTGGCAAGTTCCATTGTTCAAGTTGTTGTTGCATTCTTAAAGAGAAATACACATCTTGAGCCGATTCACAAAGAAAAGGGGTGCATTTACACCCTTTGACATACTCCTATGCACCAGCGAGGCCTGGCCTTTTGGAATTCACAAGGTATAATTCTACAATAGGGAAATGAAGCCTGGTGTGCAAGTCGATACTTGATATAATATTTTTTTTATTCCTGCTCAGGATAAAAAAAAAACCTTGGAAAAGTGACTACAACAAGGGGGATGGCTCCAGTCCTTTTCTGGAGTTATTCTCCAAATGTTTCATGGTGCAAAGCGGTTAGAGTGCAGTTTGTGGGCCTTTATATACTGCCCAGTCAAACCATGCCTTGAATCTCCCACTCCCCACGGTTTTGTGGTGCTTAGGGCCAGATGTAGGAGCCCTAATACCGGTCAGTACCGACCGGTATTAGGGTTTTCAGATGTAGGGGGCCTATATTTTACCGATTCTGTAAATTTACCGAATCTGTAAATTTACAGAATCGGTAAAATACCGAATCGGTATATTTACCGATTCGGTAAATCCACATGTAGGTGGCACTCCTAAGAGTGCCACAGGCCCTTAAGAATCGGTATTTTACCACCCAATCCTATTGGGTGGTAAAATACCGAATTCAGGTGTGCATGCACATCTGTGCATGCACACCTGTGCAATGTGACACACAGACATGCCCTTAGGGCATGTCTGTGTGCCACATGGCACACAAGTCCGGAATTGGGGTGCTAGAGGGTGTCAAAGTGACACCCCCTGCACCCTTGCAGGATTCGGTATTTACCGATTCGGTAAATACCGAATCGGTATTGCCCATTGATTCCTATGGGCTTCAAGGCCCATAGGAACCAATGGGCAATACCGATTCGGTATTTACCGAATCGGTAAATACCGAATGTTAATTTTTATTTTATTTTTTTATTTAAACTTTTACTGCGGACAGCTACCCACAGTGGGTTTCCCGGCGCTAGGGACAGACTGGAGAAGAAGATATCAGATAGCCAGCATACAGGAACCAACTACTTATGTGAACAACAGCGTTTTCAGTGCTCTGCGAAAACGAAGAAGACTGGTCTCTAATTTAAGGGCAGTGGGCAGGGCATTCCAATAGTTGGGACCAAGATAGGAGAAGGAACGTCCCCCCATCCTTGCCAGCTTAAATCTTGGTATAGAGAAATTGCCAATTTCCGAGGATCGTAAGGTACGTTTGGGCCTGTAAAGTTGCACCAGTTTTTGTAAGTAAGTAGGTGCAATGCCTTGCTTGATCCTAAACATGTAGAATAATGCCTTAAACTTTATGCGGCTGGAGATCTTCAACCAATGAAGATCATGCAAGGCAGATAATGCAGAAGTTCTTCTAGGGACATTCTTCAAGAGTCGCACGGCTGCATTTTGTACAACCTGCAATACTTTAACAGTGGCTACATCAGCACCCAAATATAGTATGTTGCCTTAGTCCAGGCGAGATGTTATCAATGCCTGGACAACCGTTCTACGGGAAGGAATGGGAAGCATCCATAAGATCTTTTGTAGCCACCTGAGAGTAGAAAAACAGGTTGCTGCGACCTTAGTGGCCTGCTGCTTCATTGTTAACTTGTCAATTTGAACGCCCAAGTTACGTACAGCATGTGTGGGTACAGGAAGTGCACCCATCTCATTTGGCCAATGCTGAGGGCCCCAGAGGTTCTTATTTTTCCCCAGAATGACCACCTCTGTCTTCTCCCCATTCAATTTGAGACAGTTCCTCTGCATCCAGTCCGCCACAAGAATGAGGCCCGACTTTAGTGCAGAGGGGTTATTCTCGTCTCGCCCTGATAGGGAGAAAACGATCTGGGTGTCATCAGCGTAAGAGAACAGGGTCAGCCCCGCCTGCTCTACGATGTTAGCCAAGGGTTTTACATAAAGATTGAATAATAGGGGGCTGAGTATGGACCCCTGGGGGACACCCCGCGCTGAGGAACAGACCGCTGGTGCCGCCTTAGGGGAGAAAACTTGAAAGGTTCGCTCGCCAAGAAAGGAGGCCACCCAGGCTAAGGCCCTACCAGTCACGCTGAGTGACCGCAGAGAGTCAAGAATGATGGAATGTGACACGGTGTCGAAAGCTGCGCTCAAATCCAACAGGATGAGCGCCATAGTTTCACCCTGGTCGACACCGTGTCGGAGACTCTCTGTCACCCCAAGAAGGGCTGTCTCGGTCGAGTGGCAGGACCGAAAACCCGACTGGGAGGAATGTAAGAAACCAGAACTTTCCACCAGTTCAGTGAGCTGGGTATTAATGTGTCTCTCTAACACTTTAGAGAAGATGGGTAGCAGGGATATTGGACGAAAGTTGGCAAGATTCGAGATATCAGCACCAGACTTTTTTAACAAGGGCACTACCATAGCGTGTTTCCATGGCTGGGGTACATATGCCTCAGTAAGTGAGGCGTTTAACAATTTAACAAAAATCTGATGGGTGGAGGGATCTAATTGTTTGAGCATTTTAGCCGGAAGTGCATCGCACGGAGAGCCAGAGCGCACACTATTTAGACAAGAAGAAAAGGAATGGCTGCCATACAGAAAGTTTGGCAACGTTGTCAACATTAGCAGATGACTGCACAGCGCCAGATGCAAAAGGTGTTACCATCAGTGGCGGGTTAAAAAGTTCATAGATCAAATCGACTTTTTTAACAAAAAAGTCAGCTAAGGATTGGCATTGAACCTTGTCAAATGCGGGAGGCGTAGGAATAGAGTCCGCTCCTGTCAGTTTTTTTACAACTGAAAAAAGAGCACCTTAGGGCAGTTTTGTGCATCTGAAACAATTTTTTTAGTATAGTCTGCTCTGGCTGTTTTGCAGCTGTTATGATAGCCCTTCAGAGCTTCTCTGTAAGCTACTTTGCGTGTAGGAGAATAATTGCGCCTCCATTTCCTTTCTAAAATCTTACATTGAGTGCGAAGGCACTTAAGCTTGTCGGAAAACCAAGGTGCAGGTGGATGATGAGGCCTAGTTTTCTTATATGTCAAGGGAAGCGTGGAATCAACAGCATTATTTAACCACTGACCAACTGCACAATTTAGAGCAGAGATAGATAGGTCGGTGTTAGGAAGTGTCCTTAATAATTGTTTATTAAGTTCTGGCATGTTAATTTTCCCCCAACTGCGTGTCCGTTTATCTATTTCCTTTCCGATCTGTAATGCTGTCCTGGTAATATCCAATGAAAAAGGAACAGCAAAGTGGTCAGACCATTCTATTGGGCGTGCTTTCTGAGAGCAGTCCAACTGTAGATTTGACAGGATGGGATCTAATAAGTGACCAGCAAGATGTGTAGGGGCAGAGTTCAAGAGTTGAATGTTAAAAACCTCGAGAGTAGAAATAAGCTGTTTAGTGGACGTACTGTCGGAATCTTCGAGATGGATATTTAGGTCCCCTAGAATCGAAAAGTTGGCTGCTCTAAGCAGCAAGGGTGCCAGGAAATCTGGCAAAGAAGAAACCCAGGGATTAGCATTCCCAGGAGGGCGATAGATTAATAGACCTGTCATTGTGAACTGATGGTTAATAGTTAGCCTAATGATTCGGTAATTCACATTTAAAAATTAGCTACATCTCCCTCCTTCTAATTTACTGATTCATAAATACCGAATCGGTATAATTCGGTATTTATGAGTCGGTAAATTAGATTTACCTACATCTAGCCACTACTTCCTTGTTATTGTATGCAGTTATGTAACAATTGAGCCTGTGAAGTACCCTTTTCGAAATGCCTCTTAATCATTAATGAAGCTCTTTCCGGATCTCGACGTACATTCATGGCAGCTTGACTCCTTAAAATTCACTGCCCATTGTGGGTCATAACCAAACCACATGATATCCTGCAAATTTTAACGTCAACTTGGGCGTGCAGCAGTCTGATGAGCCACAAGCGTGGACATCATGAAATACAATCGCAGGGCCGGCACCCAAATAGCGTTTAAAAAGAAATTTTAAAAACAAGGTGATTTTATAAAAATTAAAATAGTGAACCGGAATACAAAAGCGGAAAAAGGCTCAAATATGCACTTACGATTTTTCATGGACCAATGTCAATGTTGCATCCTCAGAGTTTGACAGTTGTGGCACGTTTATTATGTTCTTTCACATTTCACATTTAACATTTTCCTACAAAACTAATCTCTACTCTTATCTAATTTTCCGATCAGCATCCAGTAAGTAGTCTTGAGCACTTGAGGAATCACTGACCACTTAGTAGGCAAAGATAGCCATAGATCAATAATTACAATAAATAATTTAAGTGGGATTGCCTGGGAAAGTTATATATTTTTTTTATCAATATCTATAGTGCGAATCAGAGGTAGCCAGCTTCATTTCATCCAGATGTAATGAAAAGGGTCTAATTTCAGCTTGTGCCTTTAATTCAAATATCTTGAAATTCATGATTTGGAAGGAAATGGCCATTCCTAGATATGCAGTATTACAGGTCCTGGTTTTTCCAATGAAACATTTGCCCACAAAAAAACTGGTTGAGTAGATCTGCTAAAAATGTAGAATTGGGGAGTACCATGCCTAAATCAGTGCAGAATCACTTGTTTCCACAATAAATCCCCATTCCTTGTGGACAAACTCACAGTGGTGTGGTAATATTACAACCAAATGTTATTGAACCCCACAATTTTAGCTTTCTGGGTCTGGTTGTAACGCATCTGGAGTCCTTTAACTCAAAGAAGGAGGGCCTTACTGAAAACATATGTTGCTTATTCAAGGGTTTGAAAAGTGTGTCTGATGGAAGGACAGAGGCAGGCGCCCGCTTCAATGTTATCACTGTTACATAGAGGTGAAAGATGTGCCTGGAGCTTTCATGGTGCTTCTTTTTGTTATTGTACTTGTCAGGAGAGGAGGTAAGTTCTCCTTCTCAGCCCATTGTACCTTTTGTCATGGTAATCAACTGTGATTTTACGACGATAATAAGATCTTGCCTGATAAGCACTTTGTGAGGATGGGGATGCATATACAACAAGCATTTGCAATGCAATAGGTCTCGCATTTGAAAGAGTTTAAGCTATTGGCATTGTAAATGACAATGCCTTTCATTTATGTTTTAAAAACCAACACGTAATTAAAAGGCATTGCCATTTACAATGCCAATAGCTCAAACTCTCACAACTGCGAGACCTATTGCATTGCAAATGCTTGTTCACTTTGCAAGTGGACGTGGCCTCATTTGAAATTTCTAGATGTGCTCATTGGACTGGTCTGCTATAATCGCCATTAAAACAAGACATGCCCCTGCAGGTAGGTTTAAGTACTGAGGGCATCTGCCTGCAGAGGGATCTCTGACCCCTCCCCTTTGAAAATCAGACCAGATGTCAGAGGACCAGCTGCTTCAAACAACCAGGCTGCCTTTCTCTGATGAGTTTGTGGCTGGGCTGGGCGCAGCATATTCATTGTGCTAGGGCACAATTACCTGGTTTGTGCAGGGCGCAACCAGTTCAAGTGTGCCGCAGCGCAGAACATTGTGCCCCCATCAGTAATGGAGGCCCAGATTGCATTTTTTTGTATGTAAAAATACACTTGGGCTGGATGACATTTAATCAGGAACTTCGATTTGTAAGCGCCTAGAGGTTCATTCTGCAGCATGCGCTACAGAAGAATCTGTGTGCCTTTAGGTTTCAGCATTGCACAGCTTGCCAGTCCCATGGGCTGTGATGGTATAAAGCCCTCCCACGTACACAGTAGCCCCCACTGGAAGGGAAAAAAGGTACAAACCGCACCTTGAAATGCATTGGTCTAGGATGGAACGAGAATCCCTTGGCAATCACACACACATCTGTAACCTAACCTCCTGCTGGCACTCCCCACACACACATGCAAGCTAACCCTGCTCTGGGAAACAACAGTGGGAGGGCTAGAAGACACCAGCTCTCCCCCTCCTCACTCAACAGGCTTACTGAGGGCACACAACGCGGTGAGTACACTGGATACTGGCTTATGGCAGCTCTTTAAGGCGCCTTTTAAAAAGGGAGGCCATTATTGCTTTAGCAGCATTTGTTATCTGGAATACTTGAGCGCTTTATGTCGAGATTCTTTTTTTTAGCGCTAGAGATAAAAGTGTGTGTGTGTGTGTTTGTAGTGGGGGGGCGAGTGACTGGCAGTAGTTTCAGTGCGGTTATTGGGAAACGGAAGTGTGCGTGGGGCGCAGCCGAGCAAACATGGCAGGATGGGTTCATTGTGAGGGAGTGGGCACACCACATTTGCCATCTCCCTTCAGTCCTGAGATATTATTTTTCAATCTTATGGTCATAACTGCCCGATTACCCAGGTTCACGCGTAATTAGATGCTCCAGACCACTTTTTTCTTTGCTGCAACTTCCAGAATGCAGAGGGAAACAAGGGGTGTGTTTTAGTAGGCACGTGAGCCAATCGTCTGTTTAATTTAATCCGCTGCTTTGCTTTCTCTTTCGGTTTCGTCCTCCCACTTGTTCAGGACGCTGCATGCTGCTCCAGGCTCACGGAGCACGCTCAGCAGCAGTGTTCCGGCCATTCCAGGTACGTTCCACCCGGTCACCGGGGCCAGGCTCTTCTGCTGCCCCCGGCCTCCTGCCGCCCACTGGCAGGATTACAACAGGTGAGAGCAAGGCAGAGAGCGTGCCCTGAAACACCGGTTCTGCTGCCCCTGGCCTCCTGCCGCCCACTGGCAGGATTACAACAGGTGAGAGCGAAGCAGAGAGCGTGGCCTGAAACGCCGGTGGGAAAGCGAAAGCTCAGGGTGGGGGTGGGGGGAATGGTGGGTGTGTGTGTGTGTTAGTTTTTGTGTGGGAGTGTGAAACGCCGCAAAAGCTCGGGTGGGTGGGTGGGTCCATGTATGTGTGTGTTTTTGTTTTTGTGTGGGTGTGTGAAACGCTGCGAAAGCATGGCATGGGGGAGGGTGTGTGTGTGTTTGTTTTTATGTGTGTGTGTGTGCGCGCGCGCACATACTTACTGCATGCAGCTGGCTTGCTGGAGGAAAGGGGACAGTTGGTTGTGTGTGTGTGTGCGTGTGCGCTCTCTATTGCAGGAGGCTGACTTGCCTCAGAAGCGGGACAGGAGCGGAGCACAGTGCGTGGGTGTACGTGCGCATACACCTGCTCAAATCGCTCTGCGCGTGCCCATCTCCTGTCCCACTTCCGAGGCAAGTAAACAATAAGCCTCGCTGGAGACAGCAGAGCTTCGCGCTTCTTACGCCAGGCTCAACCTAAAAAGGTGTGACATTCCACAAAGATAGTTGCTTAAAGAGGACACAGATGATCCTCTATCTGTTTTTATATTAATAGGCACTACGAGTAATCCTTTTAAGGATGCATAGACCCTCACCCGCTAAGGTGACATGCTTTATCATCAGGTCCTGCTCCACTTTACATTGGGTGTGAAATATCCAATGGGCTCCTTTCAGAGCTCTTTGCCAGAGATCATTGTATCCTAAGTTCAATGACTAGCTAGTCCAAAGAACAGAATTTATTTCAGGATTGCAGTTGTGTGATAGTTTTAGATTAGGTGATATTACAAAAAAATATCTATGGAAAACCTGTGTACTCTTCTTAATAATTGGCTGCGTCTATGGTGAGATTAAATGAAAGAAAAGGAAACTAGCAATCCTAATCATATTGTAAGTCCAAGAAGCAAGTGGTCGATATGTTTCTTGCCCTAAAGGCCAATGGTGTCTGTGGCATTCATCAGGACCTACGTATGAAAACCCTATTCTAAATCTAAAAGCCCTACACCGAAGTTATGAGAAGTAATTATGGCTAGACCTCTTATATGAAGACCTTCACAGAATGTCACACCTTTTTGTTTATGCTTATTATCTGGGATGACCAAATCAATCCTCTTATTACCTTGATATGTGTAGAAGAGTAGCGTCCTCCATAAACAATGTTTGCATACATCATAGCTTGATGTGCAGGTTAAGAAATCAACCAAGCCGGCTGAAGTTGGAAACCGGTACAGATATTGCACTTGCCAGAAAATGTCATTCCAAATGTCTTACCTTCTCCCAGCACCTTCCCTAGAGTAAGGGCATCTCTGTCAACCATTACATCCCGGAGTTTTTCTTGAAGATCTTCACTTATTCCCAAATTACTTACTGTAAAAAAAAATATGCATTTATTAACATCTCGAGGACAATGGACACAGATATACCACATTCTTTAAGAATTTTCATGGAAAGCTTGGTGAAGGTAGGTCACTAGACAATGCATGTTCAGTTCAATAGTTCAATAAACTTTATTCGGTTAAAAACAAATAACCATAAAAGTAACAGACATAAAAACAAATTACAATGATTACAATGATTACAGCTCGTAATTGTGAGTTCAGTGAGGGAGATCAATAGGAAATTTAAACCATTTCAATTACTATTTGTTTCCTTAGTTTAAAAACATTTTTTAAATAATTTAAAACCACGGTAACAGTTAAAACCGTATCCATTTTCTGGACTTCTAAAAAAGCTGGGCGGCATCTGTTTAAATTCATTTCTTTTAAGAAAGGGAAAATAATTTTTCTACGGGAGGCACTATAAAATCTGCAGAAAAAAAGGATATGGATATCTGATTGTTGTGACATACCATCACACAAACAAGTGGGCAATATACGGTTCCATGAGTTCATGCTAGGAAAAGACACTAATCTAAAAAATATACAGAATCTAAAACAAGTTAAAAGGAAGCGATCATAGTTTGTCATGGGCAGGGATAAATATGGCTGTACAGAGTTAGTCTCACAGAGAGTAAGGAGGTGGCGAATGTACTGTATGTTTCAAAGTTTCAACTCTCTTCCTCTTGTCCACAAGATGGTCCAGGCAAAGGGTTTTTAGTGTGCTCCTAGAAATGCTATCCATTGAAGATGGATCCGAATAATAGGAATAGCATCCAATCTCACTCAGGAAACACTTTACATATCCCAGCCATTCTGCTCTGTCCACGTGATCCAAACTGAGGGTGTCCTGTAACAAGGCCCGATTCATAACGCATTCATTTGTAGTCCATACCCTGTGCCACAGTAGGATAGGTTGAATTTTGATAATGTCTGTTATGTAAGGTTGGCCAAGTTCAGCGTGACAGTTAAATGTGGCAGCGCACTGTGGAACGGCAAGGACTCCCCTCAAAAATGTATTCTCCACCACCTGGATTTGATCAACATTTGCGTACCCCCACAAACCTGAGCCATACATAGCCACAGACAAGCATGTTGCTTTATATATAGTTAGCATTTCTTTTATCGGCTTCCTGCCCAGTTTTCTGACAAAATTCTTTAGGGCCATGATCGTTTTCATAAATAAAAGGGTTCTAGCCTTAATTGCGCTTGTCCAAGAACCTGACTCATGGAATAAAATGCCCAAATAGGAAAAGGTTGGGGTGTTATCCAGTGGCACATTATTTAAAAACATCCGTTTCATCGGTTTACCTGATTTTGGACCACAGTTCATTGTGAAAGTTTTACTACAGTTTACTAGTAAGTCTAGATTCAGCATAAATTTCTCAAAACTAACTACTAGTTTTTGTAGAGCCCGAGGAGTGCGTGCCATAAGCACGGCATCATCCGCATACATGAGCGCAGGGATTGCCCTCCTCCCCACCCTAGGCATATCCCTGCACTCCTGCAGCAGGTGATGCTCGAGCCCATTAATGTAAAGAAGAAATAAAAAAGGTGCCAATACGCAACCTTGCCGCACTCCACGGCCCACACTGAATTGTCTGGAGCATTCGCCCCCCCTACCGTAGCGGACAGAAGCTGTGGCTCCACTATAGAGTTCCCTCAGGAAACAGATGATGGTATTGTCCACTCCCAAACCTTTCATTATTGCCCACAATTTGGAGTGTGATACGCAGTCGAACGCTGATGAAAGGTCCATAAAAGTAAGATACAAGCGTTCCGACTTTATCCTTATATATGTGTGCTGCAGTAGCATTAAATTTAGGCCTTGCTCGATAGTGCCAATCCCTTTTTGAAAACCAAATTGCAAGTCACTCATGATTTCATTTTCCTCCGCCCAGCTTTGGAGTCTTGCCAACACAATACGTCCCATAATTTTTATTGATGAGTCAAGAAGGGAGATTGGTCTGTAACAGGCACAACTGTTTCTGTTCCCCTTCTTGTAAATCGGGACGATGACAGAGGTAAACCAGGATTCTTTCAGGCCCCTTGATAGAGCCGCATTAAAAAGTTGTACCAACATTGGTCCCCAGATTTCAGTATTGACTTTAAATAGGTCTGCAGGAATCCCATCAGGCCCAGCTGCCTTGCCGCCTTTGGTGGATCTCAGAGCAAGCAGTACCTCATCAAGTGTTACAACCAAGTTATAACTTGGTTGTAAATCCAAACTAATATGAGAACCTCCACTGTGGATATCTTCCTGTGCCTTATAAAGGTTGGAGAAATGATCTACCCAATTATCCTCATTTATTGCGATCTCAATTCGCGCCGTATGGGTTTCGTAAGGGAAAGGGGTATTAATTACTTTCCAAAATGCGGCGGGATCTTTAGTTTTTGAGGCCTCGCAAAGGGAATCTATTGCCTCCTTATTTAGCACAGTTTTCCTTAGTTTCAGGGCCGTCTGGACCTCTGTGAAAGCGGTTGCTCCCACCACGCTCCCTGGCCTCAAGAGCTGTCTGATTCCCTGTGGTATCGTAGGCTGTCTTTCATGATAGAGCATTTTAGCGCTGAATCTCGTATTCAATTGTAATCTGTTTCGAAGCGCAACTTTAGCTCATTGAATCTGCTGCCGCCTTTAGCATTTTTGCATCGTGTGCTGCTTTGAACATTGTTTTATTTAAGCTACCGCCGCCATTAGCATTTGACATTTGTGCTGCATTGTATGCTTTGCTTTTGATTGCATCTTCCTCAGCCCAGTTTCACCTTCCCAGGAGACATTTTGTTGTGTTTGTTTTTGCCTTCCTTTGGCCCGCCTACCCTCCCCGATACCGCCTCCCAGCTGACCCGCCCACCCACGAACACTAAGCGCTCCCCCTCCTCCCTGCAGCTGTGACCGTCTGGACCTCTGTGAAAGCGGTTGCTCCCACCACGCTCCCTGGCCTCAAGAGCTGTCTGATTCCCTGTGGTATCGTAGGCTGTCTTTCATGATAGAGCATTTTAGCGCTGAATCTCGCATTCAATTGTAATCTGTTTCGAAGCTCAACTTTAGCTCATTGAATCTGCTGCCGCCTTTAGCATTTTTGCATCGTGTGCTGCTTTGAACATTGTTTTATTTAAGCTACCGCCGCCATTAGCATTTGACATTTGTGCTGCATTGTATGCTTTGCTTTTGATTGCATCTTCCTCAGCCCAGTTTCACTTTCCCAGGAGACATTTTGTTGTGTTTGTTTTTGCCTTCCTTTAGCCCGCCTACCCTCCCCGATACCGCCTCCCAGCTGACCCGCCCACGCTCCGCCCCCCCCACTTACCATTTATGTCAGATGTCCCTACGCGCAGCGTTCACGCGCAGCGATCGCGCCCCAGTCGCGCCGAAGGTGCGCCAAAGGTAAGCCCGTCTACGCCCGTCCGCGCCAAGCCCGCGCCCAGCGCCAGACCCCCTGTCCCCCGCCCCACCCACCCCACCCGCATCACATACGATACTACCTCCCTCCTAGCCCTTAACTCCGGCGGCTCCCCCACCTGCGCCCAAGCCGCTCCTGGACACACCCATGGCCCCTTCTCATGCATCTCCTGCAAGTTCGACGGCACCAAATCCATCTCCTCATCCACCCACGCGACAAAGAGACCCGACACCAACCACCTAAAATGCATCCTGCTCAACACCCGCTCAGTCCACAGACATGCCATCGACCTCTGGAATCTACTAGACACCATCTCTCCGGACGCCGCCTTCCTAACAGAAACATGGATGAACACCTCATCAGCCCCAGACATCACCATTGCCATCCCAGAAGGATACAAGATCATCCGCAAGGACCGCATCAAGCATACAGGAGGAGGCATCGCCATCGTCCACAAGAATTCCATTCACATCTCAACCAGCTCAGATGATAACCTTACCAGCGCCAAGCACCTTCACTTCCAGATCCACACCGACCCCAAAACCACACTTAGAGGCACCCTTCTCTACCGGCCCCCGGGCCCCCGTGCGCAATTCAATGACGGCATCGCTGACTTCATCACCCCACACGCCCTCCCCTCCGAGGACTACATCCTTTTGGGAGACCTCAATTTTCACCTGGAAAAGAGCAACAACAACAGCGCCAACACCCTTCTGGACAACCTCGCAAACCTCGGACTCAAACAACTTGTCACTTCCCCCACCCACATTGCAGGTCACACACTCGACTCTATCTTCACCTCCAGCAAATACGTCTCATTCAGCCACACCACAGCTCTTCATTGGACGGACCACAGCTGCGTTCACTTTTTCTACAATAAGCCCACAATCCACTACCACCCTCAACCCACCCTGCGTAGAAATTGGAACAAACTCACCATCGATCAGATCTCCTCATCGCTCCTCAAAATCCCTCCTGTCCACTCCTCAAACCCCGACCAAGCAGCCATTAACTTCACCCAATGGCTATCCAAAAGCGCCGACATCTTAGCTCCGCTGAAAAAACATCAAAACAAACTAAGCAGCAAGAAGGCCTCCTGGTTCAACGATGATCTTAAGAAATCCAAGAAACTCTGCCGCTCCCTCGAGAAAGCATGGAAAAAAGACCCAAACTCCAACACCAGAGACGCCTTCAAAAACGCCACCCGCATACACCACCAACTAATCCGGTCTGCCAAGAAAGCCGCCTTCAAAGACCGACTAGATAACAACGCTCACAATAGCAAGGAGTTATTCAACATCGTCAAAGAATTTACCAACCCATCAGCCAACTCCAACTACATCACCCCCTCTCGAAACCTCTGCGACTCCCTAGCTTCCTTCTTCCACAACAAAATTGCAGACATCCACAACAGCTTCGACAACCGACCCGAAGACCTACCCACCCAACCTTCTGCAGGAACTTCTCCCCCCTTGAACATCCTTAACGACTGGAACCCAATCTCCACTGAGGACACCACTCGCCTGATGAACTCCATCCACTCAGGATCCCCAACTGACCCATGCCCTCACCACATCTTCAACAAAGCAGACTCCATCATAGCACCACACCTCCGAGACGTCATCAACTGCTCCCTCAACTCCGCCACCTTCCCGGAAAGCTGGAAACACGCAGAACTCAGCGCCCTTCTGAAAAACCCCACAGCGGACCCCACTGAACTCAAAAACTACCGCCCCATCTCGCTCCTTCCTTTCCCGGCCAAAGTCATCGAGAAAGCTGTCAACAACCAGCTTGCCGCCTTTCTCGAAAGCAACAAATCCCTCGACCCCTCACAGTCCGGATTCCGTGCCAAACACAGTACTGAGACCGCACTCATCGCAGCAACAGATGACATTCGAACCCTACTGGACAATGGAGAAACAGTCGCCCTCATCCTCCTTGACCTCTCCGCAGCCTTCGACACAGTATGCCATAGCACCCTATTACAGCGCCTCAGTAACATTGGAATCCAAGGAAAAGCTCTGGAATGGATCACCTCGTTCCTCACCGGAAGAACTCAGAGAGTCCGTCTCCCTCCATTCAAATCAGAGGCCTCTGAAGTCATCTGCGGTGTGCCGCAAGGATCGTCACTCAGCCCCACCCTCTTCAACGTGTACATGAGCCCCCTCGCAGCCATCGTTCGCCAACACAATCTCAACAACAAAGGAGTTTATAAACAACAAAGGAGTTTATAAAGCGCCTGGTGACGCCATCACGGCGTGTCCCCGCGCTGTGGAAAGGAGTCAAGTACAGAGTAGGGAGTTACAGGGAAAACAGGTGTGTTTTTAAGCTTTTCCTGAAGGCGGTCTCCGAGTCCGCTAGTCTGATCTCCATAGGGAGAGCGTTCCATTCCCTGGCGGCCATAACCCGAAAAGAGCGGCCACCCATTCTGGCCTTCCTGATACGAGGTATAATGAGCAGGCCAGTTCCCCCAGAGCGAAGAGTTCTATTGGGCTCGTAGGGAATGGCTAAGTCATTCATATAGGGAGGAGCTTTTTGGGAGATGATCCTATGGCACATTAATAGTGCTTTAAACAGAACTCTTTTTTTTATGGGTAGCCAGTGGAGGGTATCTAGAGCAGGTTTGGAAGGAGCTCTCTTGGGAAGTCTGAGGACTAGACGTGCTGCTGTGTTCTGTAGGACTTGAAGTCTCCTGATGTTATTTTGCGATGTTCCGAGCAGCAGCACATTCCCATAGTCTATTCTAGAAGTCACTAGAGCCTGTGTCATAGTGCGCCTCGCTTCAAGAGGAAGGAGATCAAGGGTACGGTTAAGGGTCTTCAAGACCCCATAGCATTTACCGACCACCCTGTTCACGTGGCAATCGTAGGAGAGTTTGGGGTCAACCCAAATCCCCAGATTCTTGGCTGCTTCACAGGGGGTGGGTAGCGGCCCCAGAC
This sequence comes from Lissotriton vulgaris, assembly GCF_964263255.1. Taxonomy (NCBI): domain Eukaryota; kingdom Metazoa; phylum Chordata; class Amphibia; order Caudata; family Salamandridae; genus Lissotriton; species Lissotriton vulgaris. The sequence goes on from NC_141694.1 coordinate 1,123,555,841, forward strand.
ATGAAGGCCACCACTCCTTGGTCCAACTCGTATCCCTGCCTCCCATAACCAGAACCTCTGTTTTCGAGCCATTGAGCTTCAGGCAGTGTTGGGTCATCCAACCTGCCAGAGCCTGCATGCAAGATTTGAAGTTATTTGCAGAAACAGAGGGGGCTTGGGATAGGGAGATGAGAAGTTGAGTATCGTCGGCATATGAAACTAATTCAATGCCGAACGATTGAACCACTTCAGCCAGAGGGGCCATATACAGGTTGAACAAGGTAGGGCTCAGGGCAGAGCCCTGAGGCACCCCCTGTTCCAAGGCAATGCTGTCAGAGAGAGAAACACCTCTCTGAACCTGAAAGCAACGATTGGTGAGGAAAGCCTTCAACCAGCCTAAAGCTTCCTGGGTGACCCCGGCTTTATTCAGACACTGTAGCAAGATGGAGTGTGCTACAGTGTCGAACGCCGCACTCAGGTCCAGCATTATAAGTGCCATGGTCTGTCCTGCATCTACCCCTGCCCGTAGGGTTTCTGTCGCTCTCAGTAGGGCGGTTTCAGTAGAATAACCTGACCTGAATCCTGATTGGGAACTGTGAAATGCACCGTTAGATTCTAAATGGGCCATGAGTTGGCTATTAGCTATTTTCTCAGCCACCTTCGCTAAGTAGGGTAGCAGCGAGATGGGCCGAAGGTTTTCCAGAGTATCCTGACTGATATTGGGTTTTTTCTTTATCGGCAGCACAATGGCTTTTTTCCATTCCACAGGGAGGATGGCCGTAGAGAAAGAGAGTTGGAGGATGTGCCTGAAGTGACGCTCAAGGACCTCCAGACTGGCTGTGAGTATCCTGGGGGGGGCAGGGTCCCGGGGAGAACCAGACTTTATGCTCCTACAGATACTAGTTAAAGCAGTAATGTGAGGTACAGAGAAGCTGGTCAGACATTTTTTAACATGGATGAGCTCCAGATTTTCAGTGAAGTCAGAGCCTGGTGGCAGGTGGGTGGAGAAATTAGAGTAAATGGTAGTGATTTTATTAGCAAAGTATTTGGCAATATCATTGCATTTCGCCACCGAGTCATTATGGGCATTGCTCTCGTTGGTGACTACCGAGATTTCCTTAAAAATTTTAAAAAGCTCCTTAGAGGAGTTTTCTGCTTCACCTATACGGGTCTTATAGTGTAGAGCTTTAGCGGAGCGGATCAGTTTATAGTATCTCGCTTGCTCTTTTTTATAGTGGTCTTTAGCAGTGGGGCAGAAATTGACACGCCAATCTCGTTCCAGTCTTTTACAAGCGGTTTTAACATCTTGAAGTTCAGATGTAAACCATGGTGATGGTTTTCTCAATTTCTTGTTGGTCGCTGAACTCCGGATGGGAGCGGTGTCATCAAGGGCAGTAAGGATAGCATTTTTTAGGCAAGTGTAGGCGGTCTCACAGTCAGAGCCCTTGGGGGGTCCAGCCAATTCAAGCTTGTCGACAAACGTGTTAGGGTTAAAATTTTTCCACTTGCGACATCGATAGGTCTGCAAGTTTTCATTCTTGACTGCAGTTTCGGTTGCTAATATATGTAGGGGAATCACAAAATGGTCAGACCAGGGAACGGGAATTGGAGGAAGCACTTTTACTCCGTTCCAGTTACCAAATACTGGGTCGAGCAGGTGACCCTGTCTATGAGTGGGGCTTTGATGTTTAAGATCTAGCTGCAGAGAAAGTAGTTCTGCTTTTATGCTGGTGGCGTCTTTGTCCCCAGCATCATCAAAGTGTATATTCATATCACCTAGTACCAAGAGTCTAGATTTCCTTAGAGCAAGATGGGCTGTGGCCTCTATGAGGCTGCTCGTAAAGTCAAACAGTCTGCCCGGGGGTCTGTACAAGAGAATGCCAGATAGGGAGTATTTAGGACTCACTATGATAGTAAAAGATCCAGCTTCGCAGTGATCAATATTCACCGGCGAAAAAGAGCATTCTAGAGGGGCTCTGACGGCAATGGCTATTCCACCACCCCTGCCATCCTTCCTGTCGAGCCTGGCGAGGGAGTATCCTGGAGGCATCGCCTCGATGATATCAGGATCAGAATATTCACCAAGCCAGGTTTCGGTCAGGAATAGGATCTCAAGAGCTTCATCCTCAAGGAGGTGATATATTTGGATATTGTGTTTGCTTAGAGATCGACAGTTAAGTAGTGCGGCTTTTAAAACACTTTTATGGGGGTTGTCGGAAGAGCAGATGCTAGGAGTAAAATGGCACACAGAACAGTCGTGTACAGATAGCGCCTCCATAGAGTGTAAACAAGATGACATAGGGACAGGACGTAGATTGAGTAGAGTATGTTTATCATACCGTAATCGAGGGGGCTGTGGTTGACCAGGGTCTGTGGCCCCGCGCCCCGTCCGGCCGCGGACGGGCGCAGACGGGCTTGACTTCGGCTCGACTTCGGCGCGCTTCCGGCGCGCCCGCTGCACGCGTCCGCTGCGCGGTCGCTGGCCAATACACATTTATAGGCTGTAGGGGCAACTAGAGCGCTGACCATCCGCCCAAGCCCGGAAGTGCTAGGCTCCTCCTCACCCTCCGCAAACAAACGCCCAGAAATGGACGCGGCGGACCGGGGCGGGAGTCGGCAGATAGGTAGGTAAAGTATGTTACAGTCCAACAAAACAATTTTAAAATGAGGCTTAGTTCATTAGCATTAAAAGGACGCTGAAATCAGCGCTAAACAAAATGAGCTGTAAGATTTGTCAGCGCGAGCGGATAGAGCCTGCCACTGCCACCGGCAAGACTCCTTTCCACAGCGCGACTGCAGGAACCAGGTGGTTAAATACAATTAGCCTACAGCGCAACTAGAGCGCTGACCATCCGCCCGAGCCCGGAAGTGCTAGGCTCCTCCTCACCCTCCGCAAACAAACGCCCAGAAATGGACGCGGCGGACCGGGGCGGGAGTCGGCAGATAGGTAGGTAAAGTATGTTACAGTCCAACAAAACAATTTTAAAATGAGGCTTAGTTCATTAGCATTAAAAGGACGCTGAAATCAGCGCTAAACAAAATGAGCTGTAAGATTTGTCAGCGCGAGCGGATAGAGCCTGCCACTGCCACCGGCAAGACTCCTTTCCACCTCCATCCACAGCATCTCCTACGCTGACGACACCCAACCGATCCTCTCACTCACCAAGAACCCCAACACCGCCAAAAACAACTTACACGAAGGAATGAAAGAAGTAGCCGAGTGGATGAAGCACAGCCGTCTGAAACTGAACTCAGACAAAACAGAAGTCCTAATCTTAGGTACCTCCCCCTCCGCCTGGGACGACTCTTGGTGGCCAGTAGCCCTTGGAAAATGCACCCATCCCGACAGACCACGCACGGAACCTGGGCGTCATCCTAGACTCCTCACTATCAATGACCAGACAAGTCAACGCTGTCTCATCATCCTGCTTCAACATTCTTCGCATGCTCAAAAAAACATTTCGCTGGATCCCCACCGAAACTAGAAAAACGGTCACTCACGCACTGGTCACGAGTCGCCTGGACTACGGAAACACCCTTTACGCCGGTCCCACCGCAAAACTCCAGAAAAAACTCCAACGCATCCAGAACGCCTCAGCCAGGCTCATTCTTGATATCCCGCGTAAAGAACACATCTCTGGTCACCTGAAAAACCTCCACTGGCTCCCCATAAATAAGAGGATTACCTTCCGCCTCTTAACCCACGCACACAAAGCACTCTACGAACTTGGACCCGAATGCCTCAACACACGACTGTCCTTCTACACCCCCTCCCGTCAGCTACGATCCTCCAACCAAGCCCTGGCCACTGTTCCTCGCATCAACAAAGCCACCATGGGAGGTAGATCCTTCTCCTACTTGGCAGCCAAAACCTGGAACTCTCTTCCCACTCACCTTCGGCTTACTCAGAACCACCTAGCATTCAGAAAACAACTTAAAACTTGGATATTCGACAAGTAATTCTCCCCCCTTCCTCAAGCGCCTTGAGACCCTATGGGTATGTAGTGCGCTATATAAATTTCTGACTTGACTTGACTTGATTATATGCGGACCTGCATGCTCTTATTTCACCTATATCCCTGGGGCATCTGTGTACTGCCTGTTTTAAATTTTTCAGCGCCCTGGTACATGCATTATCAAACCAACTCTTGGGTCCCTTACCTCTACGTTTTGCCTCCACCCTTAGGCTATTTTTTATATTTGTAGCTATTATATCAAAGTGCTCAATTATTTCATCATTATTAGAGTTATCACCCAAACAGATCCTGAAACTATTAGAGCACGCCTCCCAGAGTTCCTTAAAGAAGGTTGCGGGGACTACTTTTCTCCAATTGAGTGTGTACCCATTTTGTCTCCCAAGGACAACATCAACCGCTGTCTCAACAAGAGGCGCGGCCGTAGATGGGTCTGGGAACAAATCTGCTACCTTAAGGCATTGGGGAAGATGGTCACTTATGGGCAATTGGATATTTGTAACCCCCAACACTCTGTGATTAAGATTACTGGAGGAGATAATAAAGTCAATAGTTGACATTAAGCCTCTACCAACAAAGGTCGGAGCAAAGGGTGTGGGTTTTAGGGCTGATTCATTAGCAAACCCTAAATCAAACATAAATAATAATTCGTTAAGCAGGTCCCCCATCAGAGTGTGATCGAAGTGAGTCAGATACGTATCTCTCTCTGTCATTAGGCCACATAGGCCCTGACTCCCTTTGGTACATAGTGAACAATTAAAATCCCCCCCCCCATAAAATTACCAGTTCTCTGTCATTTTTGTCTACCTCTAACTGGACTTCCTCCTTGAGCTGCTTCATCACAACCACAATTTCTTCCCTCGGGACATTATTGTAAAAGTTAATAATCAGCACCTTAGCTCCTTTAAAATTTCTTAAGATTATGAGCTGAAAATAACTAGAATATGAGTAGCAGTGAGCTTGTTTGATTTTAAGTTGGTTTGAAACAAACGTAGTCAAACCACCCTTTGCTCTACCAAAATGGCCTCCAACAGCTGGGGTAAAGAAGGTTCTATAACCATTTACATGGATTGAGTCCTGAGTCCATGTTTCTTGCAAAGCCACTATATCCTGGCCACTCATTACAGACTCCCAGGCTGGGTTAGTGATTTTTTCCCTCAACCCTGCTACATTCCAAAACAACAGTGCACAAAGGTCACTCTTTACCTGTATCGGGCCATTTCCTGTGTGTTCCCCACTCCCATTTTTATCACCTACGATAGATTGCATCTGCTCCCAAATATCACTGTCGCATGGTGTCAATCTATCGGGAGTGGAGGTCTTATGTAATGTGGGCAATTCTTGAGATAACTCAATGGAAGCCTCAATACTATTAGGGAGAACCCCACCCTTAATAAGAGCTTGAAGAACTGGGGGAGAGGGATTTTTCCCAGCCACGTTTTCTTGGGGTATCTGAGCTTGCTGTCAATCTCCCCCCTCCAGACCAGAGCAAATCTGGAAGCGGTTTTGGATTGGTAGATTGTACCTGTGTGGAAGCAATTCTTTATTATTCCATGGTCTACCTTGAGTGAGGTTGGGCTCCAGATATGGTGGATATTGATTATTAGGAGGGGGGTATTGATAGACTTGTAGCATGTAAAGTATTAAACCTACAACTGGTCTTCACAGTAAAACCCTTTCCTGCAGGTTCAAGCGACTGTTGCCATTTATTCACAGTGCATCATCTCTTTGGCAGTGAGAATAGAAGGGGTTTAGGAAGACCTCCTAAAAGCACACAAACAAGACACTTCAGTAAGTCTCCAAGAAACACACTTTCCTCGCGCAATATTTCTGTACATTTCATGACGAAGTAAGGACAGTGATCTTGTAAAAGACTGGCATAAGCAAGATTAACATCAGATCAAAGACACTCATCCATGCTCAGGGAATAAATGGGTATCACATACTCTAGTTTGCTAATCATGATTTGATGATGTAAAATAAACATAAATTGACACAGCAGAAGTCCATGCTTTATTTCTACAAGCACTGAGTGGTATTCACTTGAAGGGATCCTCCATTATAGAATATTTGGAACTGAACTAGTGGGCCAGGTGATGCCAAGCCCCCCACTGTACCTTGTTCCTCGCAGAAGGCCCAGGTCCTGTGGCAGTTCTAATTCTCCCATTTGTTCCTGTTTTATCTACTCAATTGTAAAATGAGTCTACGATTCCATCTATGCAGGTCTGGCAGCTAACTAGTAACTCCTTTCTCCTATCTGAGGGAGTGGATAGGCTGGCTACCTTTAGCAGCACCAGCCAGTGGAGAGAGCAGGAAATTTGTGGTGCAGTTGGTAGCCAAAATCTCCTTACATGCCTCTTGGCTACCAGGTCACATGTAAATGTAAATGTGTTTGTATTTATATAGCGCCTTCTACCCAGAGGTCTCGTAGCACTGTATTCATACCGCTGTGGAACCCTTCCTGGCTTTCCTGTGAGATGTCCACTCCTGGGCACCCCCAAGGTGAAACCAGGCACCCAAGCGCTGCTGGGGCCATTGTGGAGATTAAGCAAGCTATTGCCCAGAGTCACAGAGTGGGACCCATGATTAGACTAGGCACCGAGGCGAGAATTATCAGGTCTGGGGAGATTGAGTCTAAGAGCCGCAGAGGCGGGAATTGAACCCTGGTCCCGGGCCAGACCTCTGCATCAGGGTCTGCCGCTCTAACCATTGAGCCACGCTTCTCCACATTATGGTTCAGTTCCGAGAACTTTATTTACTGAGTATCATTGCATAACTGTTTATGCTTTTTACAGTGATTCAAACATGTCAAGTGGATTTGTAGTGCTCTTGAAGTAAAATTAAATGGAGGCATGACAATGTAAAGCTTTTGAGACCTTTGTTTAGTCTTCTATCACCATGACTCCAGGCTGTTAGTGCATGGGAATCTACTCCATCTCTATCTATGGGACTAAGATAAAAGAGCAGGATGTGGGTGCCTGTGGCTGAAGGACATGGATTGGTTATTTTTCTCTATGTCCTGGCCAATGGTACTGGCACACTATTTACCTATGCCAATGCTTCAGGGGCTTTAGAGGTTGATCATACCTTTTTTAATGGATTCCAGCCATCAGCTCTAGCATATCAGTACTTCGCCATCTCAGTTCTTTCCATGCTAGGAACTTTCTTCTTTTCATTTCTACAGATCACACTTGCTACTATCTAATGTCCACCACATTAGCAATTATTTTACGAGTTTAAGCTTGTGTTGCATTACAATCTTAGGACGGCATGTTCTGGTCCTGGATCTGACGGCAAAGATCAACAAGGGGCAGAAAACACTGTCATGGCAAATGATCACTTCCTTCCTTTCAACTAATCTGAGACTTGTAGAGGAGAAATGAAAAAGAGAGATGGGGAAAAACAAGTAAGGAATACTGAGAAGACTGCAAGAAGATTTTGGTTTTGGTAAAATAGAAGAAAGAACTTTGCTGGCACAGAGAGTGAAGGGGTCCATGCTGCCCGTGAGAATGCAAGCGGTTTTCCACCTGCTGTTGAGGCCAAACAATACACTTCCTTTTTCTTCCTGGTTTCCTACACGCAATTAGTTACTCTTTCTACCTTAGACTGATGAAGCCCTTTTGTACAACAAACTTGGAATAGGGAGAAAGAATGCTCTAGGGATGTTGGTTCACATGATTTACTTGTTCATTCAAACAGTTCACACCTCTAGACATTGCAGAAGTTGCCTGATGTTCAAAGTCATTGCTGAATTTGCCTGACGTCCAGTCATTGCTAAAGTTGCCTGACATTTAAAGACATTGGAGAAGGTGCCCGACATTCAGTCATTGCTGAAGTTGCTTGACTTTCAAAGGCATTGCTGAAGTTGCCTGACTTTCAAAGGCATTGCTGAAGTTGCCTGACTTTCAAAGGCATTGCTGAAGTTGCCTGACTTTCAAAGGCATTGCTGACGTTGCCTGCTGTTCAAAGGCATTGCTGAAGTTGCCTGATGGTCAAAAGCATTGCTGAAGTTGCCTGACTTTAAAAGGCATTGCTGAATTGCCTGATGTTCAAAGCTATTGCAGAAGTTGCCTGACGTTTAAAGACATTGCAGAAGTTGCCTGACGTTCAATGTCATTGCTGACGTTGCCTGACATTCAAAGTCATTGCTTAAGTTGCCAGACATTTTAAGTCATTGCTTAAGTTGCCTGACATTGACATTCAAAGACATTGCTGAAGTTGCCTGACATTCTAAGTCATTGCTTAAGTTGCCTGACAATCAAAGACATTGCTGAAGTTGCCTGGCATTTGAAGTCATCGATGACATTGCCTGACATTTACATTCAAAGTCATTGCTGAAGTTGCCTGACATCCAAAGTCATTGCTGAAGTTGCCAGACGTTCAAAGACATTGCTGAAGTTGTCTGGCATTGACAGTCAAAGACATTGCTGAAGTTGTCTGGCATTGACAGTCAAAGACATTGCTGAAGTTGCCTGATATTCAAAGTCATTTTTGAAGTTGCCAGATGATCAAAGTTAATGCTGAATTTGCCTGACATTGACATTCAAAGACATTGCTAAAGTTGCCTGACATTGACATTCAAAGTCACTGCTGAATTTGCCTGACATTGACATTCGAAGTCATTGTTGCAGTTGCCAGATGTTCAAAGTAATTGCTGTAGTTGCTTGACATTGACATTTAAAGACATTACTGAGGTTGCCTGACATTCAAAGTCATTGTTGAAGTTACCAGATGTTCAAAGCCATTGCTGAAGTTGCCTAAGATTCATTACAGAAGGCCCTAAGCATACTCTCTGCTCAGATTTTCCCCTTATCTCCCTCATACCCCATTTTCCAAGGACGACTGCAAACAAAAGCTAAGAAATAACTTACATGTAACTTCGATGGCTTTCCGGCAGTAGGACTGTTTTGCTGTAAAATTCACTACCATATCCGACTCATTCGCACTGCTAAACGCATACCTACAGAAAGCAAAGACAGAAAAAAAGGAACTCTTTAACCGGCTTGTGGTCTCACAGACCTTGTACAGATTAGTCAGAACCCATTACATAAACAAGTATACGCTGAGTCACCTAAAGGCGGAAACACAATGGAGGAATGTAGCGCCACATTCTTGGTGATGAACCGCATTTCCCTCACACACGTGCCACTTGTTTCTAAAATTATATAAAAAATGGCTGCTTTGGCAGCTTGTTCTTTCAGGAGCAGATGGCCAGATGTGATTCAGTCTTCACAATATGAAAAGGAAGCTGCACATGCCGTCCAAAGTACAGCAGTGTTTTGCTTAGTCATAATGTAGCCCGAGTCTCCATGTTGATAACAGGATTGTCCTTCAGAGGACCCCAAAGGAAACAATAGCCTTGAAGCTGACTCATAGATGACTAAAGTAAGTGGAAGTTATTTATATCATGTTAATAATAATGCTATGCGTGGATAGTACATAAGGTGGTAAGATGACACATTGAGCTGAACACTCACCGCTAAAACCTGCTGTGCTCTAGATGTCACAGGTTTAAATCCCTGCAGGAAACTAAACTTGGCCTTTCATCATTCCCAGGCCGGTAAATGGAGAACCATTAAATCGGTTGATAGTAAGGCTGGGTATTCATTTAATTTCATTTACAGGTTAAAAAGCATGCTTTTGAATAACTAACTTTCTTAATCACCATTTTGCTCTTTATGCCTATGCCAGTTCATGTTTCTTTCTCATTCTATTACGGAGGGCCCTCTGCCAGTGTCCTGTGCCATCACCACCTGTCTCCTGCAAAATGGGGTTTGCCCTGGTAATCCTACCGCATCCAGGCAAGGAATACATTCTGGAAACGAACTGAGATGCAGAGGAACAGATACACAAATAGTTCTATAATGGGAAGAAAATATATTAGTCCTTAGCCAGGAGTCCTAAATCTCTAAAATGTTATTTCTTTTGTTATCAATCCAATACCGACTTCAAAAATTGTTGTCAAAAACCTATTTTTTTTCTAGTTTTTACCACAAAACACATAAAGACAAATATACAATAATACATACATACACAAATACCCAATCTTGCCTGCCCATTATATTTACATTCGGATGCAAAAGAAAAGAAATTCAAGAAAAGCAATCCGAAAAAGAAAAAAAAGGAAATCCATTACACTTTAGAGGGATACATCAACGCTCCACTTTGTTTAAGGAACGTGTAAATAATAATCTTTTATGCCTTAATCATAATCTGTTGGAGTCCTCCATGATGTAGGGTCAACACGTTTAGGCCCATTCATTCAAGCCTCATCAGGATGAGGGAGACAAGAAATGGTGATACCAAGTAAATGAGTAACCAACTGTAGCTGAAATCCCAAAGTCTTCAAAAAGTGTTACTATTGGAAATGGTCCGTGCCTAATTGTCAAAAGTCCCATATGTGAAGGTTGTGCGCTCAAAGGGATATCAAAATGTATCACGTTCTGCTCCACATGGTTGTTTAATTACTTCCACTGGGAGAGCTACTCGGAAAAGATTTCAGCGGTGTCCTCTGTTTCAGGAATCCGATCACTGAGGATGCTGCTGAAATCTCTCCTGAGTAGCCGTCCCCCGCAGAAGTAATTAAATGACCAGGCGGAGCAGAACTGGCTTTGTTTTGATATCCCTTTGAGCGCACAACCTTCACATACGGGACTTTCGACCAATAGCAGCGAACCCTTTCCACTAGTTATGCAGGCTGCGCTACGGTTGTGGTCACAGCAACAGTGACTATAAGGAGGACCCCAGAAGGAGCCCCCCCCGCCCCCCCCTGTATTTTTCACACTTTTTGAAGACTTTGGGATATCAGCTACAGTTGGTTACTAATTTTTCTTGGTATCACCATTTCTTGTCTTCCATCGTCCTGATGAGGCCCGAATGAATGGGCGGAAACGTGGCAACCCTACAAAATGGAGGAGTCCAACAGATTATGATTAATGCTTTAAAGATTATTGTTTACACGTTCCTTAAACTAAGTGGAGGGTTGATGCATCCCCTCGAATGTGTATTGGATTACCTTTTTGTTCTTTTTCGGAATGCTTTTCTAGAATTACGTTTCTTTCGCATCCGTATGTAAATATAACGGGCAGGAAAGATTGGGTATTTGTATATGTATGTATTTTGATATATTTCTCATTATGTCTTTAGTGGTAAAAACTAGATTTGGAGTCGGAATTGGATTGATAACAAAATAAATACAATTGTAGAGATTTAGGCCTCAAGTCTAGGGACTTATATATTTTTTTCCTTCAATGAACTATTTGCGTATCTGTTCCTCTACATCTCTGTTCGTTTCCAGAGTCACCACCTGCATCAGCACCATGCTGAATCCAGCCTGTAATCTGATTGGTCTAAACTTGCTGCAGAGGTGCGAACCGCATCCAGCAGCAGGCGGTTACAGCACAGGGTCCTGGAGAAAGATGAGGTCGGATACAGAAATAGGGATACAAATGCGGAATTGCTTGTTGAAAAGCAGAGATCATGAAAAGGAAGAAAAGACCGACACAAATAGGCAAGAGGGCACAGAGACAGCAAAACAAAAGTGGAGAGGTTACAGAAACAGCCTTAAAAAAGACTGAGAGGAAAAGGAGACTACGGAAGAGATACGAGAGATAGTGAGCCTTCAAGGGATACATAGTCGCGAAAACCCACCCTTCAAGTGCAAAAATGTATCTTTCGGGTCACATGCCTTTGTGATGTCTGCTTTCCTACAATCAATTTTTCACTCGTATCCCTACTTCCCTATCCGACCTCATTTCCTTCTCCAGGGCGCTGTGTTGCCACCTGATACTCACAGCCTGCTGCTGGATGCGGTTCTGACATCTGCAGCAAATGTTAAAACCTAGATGCCCCTTCACCACTGTGATTTCTAAAATTATCTAAATGTTCTCACTTCATAAAATGAAATTGTAGCAGTAGCAGTCACAGTACAAGGTAAATTATTTTACAGCTTCTTTTGTGAATGGAAAACAAAATAAGTTCCTAAATGACATTGACTTAAAAAAGCTCTTCCTTTAGGTCCCTGCCTAGACCTAAACAACATGCAAACATACTGAATTCACCACAAAACTCAAACAATAAAACAAATGCCAGACAGGCATTCCCTCGTTGGTCTAGGACTTACCCAAATTTGGTTTCAGTGCACCGCCTTCTGACAAGGAAGGCCACATATACAGTTGCCAGAATGAGGAGCACGCCACAGACAAGTCCTAAGACGATGGAGAGGGAGTCTGTGCGGGCCGATGCTGGGGTGGAAGAAGATTCAAAAGCTATTAAACCTGGTGGAATAGGAGACAATTCAGTTCAATGAGTCTGATCAATCATCACAACTAACATTCAAGACAGCTCATCCTGACTTGCAAAGAGTCAAGCTCATTAGGGTGTCATTCAGTGCGTGTGTGCAGAGTTTAATTTATGCCAGTTGTGACAGTGGTGGAGCAAACACTCATTGCTGTGGACCAGACTTATTTACATCACCAGGCAGCGCAAGAGAGAGAAAGGCAGAAAAGGGACAAAAAGTAAGGAAGAGACAGGAACAGTGACAAAGGAAGACAGCTGGGCTATAAAAACAAACCTACAAGAGAAGATAAAGAAACAGGAAGTGTAGGGTGGTGGAAGAAAGAGGCATGAGGTGTAATCAAAGGAAGAAAGAGTCATGAGGTGAATCAAAGGAAGAAAGAAGCATGAGGTGAAATCAATCAAAGAAAGAGGCATGAGGTGGAATCAAAGGAATAAAGAGGCCTGAGGTGGATTCTAAGGAAGAAAGAGGTATGAGGAGAAATCAATCACAGAGAGAGGCATGAGGTGGAATCCAAGGAATAAAGAGGCCTGAGGTGGAATCAAAGGAAGAAATAGGCAATTGGTGAAATCAGTCAAAGAAAGAGGCATGAGGTGAAATCAGTCAAAGAAAGAGGCATGAGGTGGAATCAAAGGAAGAAAGAGGCATGAGGTGGAATCAAAACTAACAGCCTTGTTGTTTGGCAACCCTGGCATTCAGTGGGGGGCTTAAAAAAAAGCTTTGTACCCATACACTTTATTTTTACCCATCTTTGCCTTCTCCCTGTTGTACCCTTTCCTCTCTCTCAAAGGCTGATGATGAAAAATATGCCGGAGTCCCCAAATAGGAGTGTTGGTGCCCACCCGCTGCAACCACCTACACAAATTAAACACTGTTCAGATTCAAAGCATTTTTGTGTTTGGCGTTTGTACAGCACGTAGATCACTTTACTGCCCATGGAGACTCAAGAGCTTAAGGACTGCATAAGCTGTTTACTACAGATTATTGTATATGGTCTAACTTTTGTGATGCCATTTGAAATGTATTATTATGAATCTGGATTTTTGTTCTATACTTTGTAGAATTACAGCCTTCAGGACTCCGAACAAGGTCATGGTAGGTAGGCCACGATGAGGTTATGGCAGTGAGGTGCTGACATCCAGATCAGACACATTTTAAGGAAGTAGAGAAAGTTTATTGTACAGTTAATAAAAACCATTACAAATATATAAAAAATACCAGAATTTGAAAGTAAAATGTGAACTTCTACTTCACATTTTAAGGATTTTAGGGGCCCTGGGCCAAACATAATTAGTGGTGCCCTGCTCGGAACAGTTTTGAATTAATGATCCAATGTCAGCTCTTCCATGCCCTCTGTAGCCAGGTCACTGACAGTGCACAGGCACAGAGGTCCAAATTCTAAGGGGCAGATTTACAAGCCCCTTGCGACACATTTACGCTACAGTTGCATCACTTCTGTGATGCAGCAGTGGCGTAAACCATGTGCCATGTTGCGCCGTATTAACAACGCGATGCATCTACGAATACCTGTCATTTTGTAAACCCCTGCGCCACATGAAACCTGCATCAGGTTTCATGTGGCCGTTCCAGCGCAGGGTGGGCGTACCCTCGCAGGTACGCCTTGTAAAAGTGAGGCAGTGAAATCTACCACATTTTACTGAGTCACTTTTACGGCCATGCTGCATCCAAACCCTGCACCGGCTTGAAGCAGGCATAAGGAGTGATGCAACATGTTAGGCATAGAGCACCCCCGAGCCTTGCTGGATCCGTGTTGCACTTGCGACGCGACTCCAGCAATGCGCAGCATTTCCGCCAGGGGATGTAACATGCATATGTTCATCCGTGCATCACGGCGGTGAATCAGTGGTGGCGCACGGGTGGTTTTGCATGTCGCAAGTGTTCTGGTGCATTCATGCTGATTTGCAGAGATGTGCCAGACCTTGTAAATCTGCCCCCAAATGTATTCACATCTAATATTCAGGGGTAGTGAAGTGCTTTCAATATTATAATACAGCAGCAGCTCACAAACTTTATTGCAAATAATGTTTGTAACCCCCATACATTTCTCATATGTGATGTCCAGTTTCCATCCCCCAAAACCTTTTTTATGGCTGTTGAATGGTTTTAAAAACAAACAAAAGTGCAAAACGTCTGTGATCGACTCACATACATCACCCACATAAAAAATAAATGTAAAGAAAAATTGTATTTAAAACAATCTGTTTAAGAATTATTTAATGACATCAGGGCAAGACTCTCTGCAGTACACAGCTGGCTCTATCAGGGGGTCCCTGAAAGGCTGGGATCCGGGGCTAAGGCCCACTTTGCCCATGCCTTCAAACGTCTCTGATCCCGTTGTATATCCAAATATCAAATACAAAATAATCGATCTGCACCACTATCAACAGTAAAGCTTTGATTTGCACAATATCGTCAACGTAAGCATATTTATGGGAGTGTAGCTTTACTAGCAGAATCCACAACTACCTATCTCAATGATATTGTGCTAAAAATGAAGTTGATATTGTTGCACTTCGATTATTAAAAGTCAATATTAAGGTATCACCTTGTGCCATACATTCCATTTCATGGTGTGCACATTCGAAAACCTCAGAAACCAAACCAATAGGAAAATATAATAGTAAATAATGCATATTTCACTGACAACTGTGCCAAAGAAGCATAATACAATTCACCCCATATGATTAAAGCGAACAGTTTAGTGATATTAAAGAAAAACGATACAAACTTGTTTCAATACAGATCTTAGCTACTGTCTCTAAATTCATAATTTATTTTACAGTCATGGTTTTCATGTAGTGGCGTGGTTAATACTGATTACATATACCTGGAACTGCGATATCTGGGCAACTTTCATTTACCAGGGATATGGGGCAATAATATAGACAATTTGCACTGGTGAAGAAAAGAGGGCACATTTACTTTAACCAGGTTTGCTTCTTGTGTTGTTGGAAATGAAGTAAATGGCCTTTACACCATGAGAAACATGACTCCATCTAATTTTATGCTTTCTATGATGAGTTTACAAAATGTGAAATTGAGACAATGCCTTTCCTCCTCTTTTCAGCTGTGAAAGGCAGGACGAGGTTAGGGGTCACATCAGTGAGCTCTATATTGTGTCACGATAGTGGCACAAATAGTTTTTGGCCCATTGTGTATCCCAAATGTAGCATAAACAGTGTCCGACTGGTCTGTCGGGCACTGTGGCACTGGCAGATGGGCTAGCCTAAAATGGCCAGTGTGTGGCCTTGTATTTTCGGTCCTTTTGCAACTCTTACACTGGCAGTTTCAAGCCAGACCACCTGGCAGTGCCAGAATGCCCGAAAGGCCAATTCAAAACTGACATAAAAGGTGCAATTGGTTAGCTCTGTTTTTGCCCTGGTGTAAAGCTGGTGTAATATTGCCACTGTAGGCTGCCCCAGATTATTTTGAACATAAACCTGATGATGTAGTATGCAAGCTTTCTGATGCAGAGGGTGGGACCGGAATAAGTCGCAAAGAGAGCACCCAAGGTTTTTTTAAAGAAAGGAACATAAAGTGTATTTTCTCTAGAGGGATGGATATTTACCAGCCAGATTGCTCACTTCTGCTCCTTTACAAATGTCTGGGATGCGCGTCAGCAAAGTTAGGTTCCTCTGTTCTACAGAATTGTACAGTACTGTCACAAACAATATCAGCACCCCACAGCAAGTAGTAGTGGTTAAAACCAGCACGCTCTGAGTCATTATGAAGCTGGCAATGCCACAACTGGATGAGAGGTCTCATGTTTTTCAGAAGGAAGTGATGCAGCCTACAAAAGCAAGACACACACTTACGGTGAAGTGATTAGGACCTTCCCGTGATACACTGTGGAATTAAAAATCATAATAAAAATATTTTTTTTAAATAAAAATAAAAATGAAGGACAGTTCATTGCTACTCTTCAACATCGTGAAAGAGCTCTCCAACCCCAACGCCGGAAACAACGACATCACCCCTTCGCAAGACCTCTGCAATTCCCTCGCTTCCTACTTCCACAACAAGATCGCGGACATACACGACAGCTTCAGTACTCAACCGACGCACGCCACGACCGCAGGACCTCCACCCACCACCACCCTCCGCGCCTGGACCCCGGTCAACACCGAAGACACCGTCCACACGATGAACTCCGTCCACTCCGGATCTCCAACCGACCCCTGCCCTCACCATGTCTTCAACAAAGCCGACGCTGTCATCGCACCCCACCTGCGGGACATCATCAACACCTCATTCGACACCGCCACCTTCCCCGAGAGCTGGAAGCACGCCAAACTCAGCGCTCTACTGAAGAAACCTACAGCAGACCCCACCGAACTCAAGAATTACCGCCCCATCACGCTACTCCCGTTTCCAGCCAAAGTCATCGAGAAGACCGTCAACAAACAGCTGGCCACCTTCCTCGAGACGAATGGATCCCTCGACCCATCGCAGTCCGGATTCCGTGCCAACCACAGCACCGAGACCGCCCTCATCGCCGCCACCGACGACATCCGAGCCCTGATGGACAACGGGGAAACAGCGGCCCTCATCCTCCTAGACCTCTCCGCGGCTTTCGACACGGTCTGCCACCGCACCCTAGTGCAGCGCCTCAGCAACGTCGGAATCCAGGAGAAGGCGCTGGAATGGATCGTCTCCTTTCTCGACGGAAGAACACAAAGAGTCCGCCTACCACCGTACAAGTCAGAGGCCACCAAAGTCATCTGCGGCGTCCCTCAAGGATCCTCACTGAGCCCGACTCTCTTCAACGTCTACATGAGCCCCCTCGCGGGCCATCGCACGCCAACACAACCTCAACATAATCTCCTACGCCGACGACACCCAGCTGAGCCTCTCCCTGACCAACGACCCCGCCGCCGCCAGAGCCAACCTGCACGAAGGGATGAGAGAGGTAGCCGAGTGGATGACGACGAGCCGCCTGAAGCTGAACACAGATAAGACGGAGGTCCTCATCCTGGGCTCCTCGCCCTCCGCCTGGGACGACTCCTGGTGGCCCCCCGCCCTGGGCACCGCACCCAAACCGACGGACCACGCACGCAACCTGGGTTTCATCTTGGACTCCTCCCTCTCCATGACCAGGCAAGTCAACGCCGTCTCCTCGTCGTGCTTCAACATCCTGCGCATGCTTCGGAAGATCTTCTGGTGGATCCCCACAGAGACCAGGTAGACCGTCACCCAGGCCCTCGTCACCAGCCGACTGGACTACGGCAACGCACTCTACGCCGGAACCACCGCCAAGATCCAGAAGAGACTCCAGCGCATCCAGAACGCCTCAGCCAGACTCATCCTCGACATCCCACGACACAGCCACATCTCCGGACACCTAAGAGACCTGCACTGGCTCCCGGTCAACAAGAGAATCACCTTCCGCCTCCTTACCCACGCACACAAAGCTCTCCACGACCAAGGCCCGAGCTACCTCAACAACCGAATCAACTTCTACGCTCCCAAACGCCACCTCCGATCCGCCAGCCACGCCCTCGCCAACGTCCCACGCATCCGCAGAGCCACTACAGGAGGAAGGTCCTTCTCCTACCTGGCCGCCAAGACCTGGAACTCCCTCCCTGCCGACCTGCGCCAGACCCAAGACCACCTCTCCTTCAGGAAGAAGCTCAAGACCTGGCTGTTCGAGCAGTAGCGGCACCCCCCCCCAAAGCGCCTCGAGACCCTACGGGTAGGTAGTGCGCTCTATAAATGTCTTTGATTGATTGATTGATTGACTTACCGTTGTCTGGAATGGAAATTCGGATTCCTTCGCTGAATGGCCCCTCTCCTCCCTTTGTGGAGGCTGCCACTTGTATGGTGCACGTAGCGTTGAACTCCTTGATGGGAACAGCCAAAGTGCTGGCATTCACAAACCACTTCTGCAGGAAATTAGCAAAAACACAAATCTTAGTTGTACTTGCACCCAGAGGCGAGAATATGTTCTCATTCGGATCCAACACAGACTGCATTGTCTAGGGGGTAGAAGGGGAGTGATGCTGGTGTTATGCGTGTTTGGATTGCTACAATATGACTGAACTGTGCCACTTTATCTGACATCGCTTAGCGCTTTATATAGAGTTAATGTGACGGATAGCCCGCCTGACTTATTGCAAGTGCTGTAGGCTATAATGAACTTGTAATATACCAGGGGGTCACCTGACACATTTGTGATGGATTGTTGTATCTTCCAAACCTTAAATAAGGCGCTTAAGTCTTGTTATGTTGGCCACCTTTTCTGGTACTTCAGCTATATTGGCTAAAGCTGACTCGGTGTCATTTCCTCCACTATTCTCAATTAGGAGAGGTGGCCTAATAGCTACTGTGTTACATGTGGAGTCAAGAGTCCTTAGCTACATTGTCTGATCCAGGGCAAACCACTTTATTTAAGGTTATTTACCCTCTACAAAAATACAAATCAGCACTGAAAAGTCACTTTTTGCAGTTTGAAACAACAGGGCAATTACTCCCCAAGCTGCTGTAAGTAAGCACAATGCAGGTTGCTGGTTACCCGTCCCCCAGCCTTGCTCTAAATGTTAATTTCACACCGCTAGAATCCTCAGGCTAGTTATACTTTCGGGCATTTTTTAAATATTCTCTCATCACAAACGTCAATCACAGATTGTATAACATGATGGATAACTGGCGAGTCTGACGTAATAGGAAAATAGCAGGCATCTTACGTGACTTCCATGATCCTCCAGGTAGTGACAGTATTAGTTGCCTATTATGTGTTTTGTGGTTATCAATCAAGTTCACACAATGGTGCAATTTATTTAGAACGACACAGCTTTTTCCACAGATCATGTAAACATCCAGCACCCAAAGCCAGGTACAGTCATCAACATTTCTAATATTTTTTTCCCGATCCTTACAAATAAATTACAATCTAGTACAATTAAACCATAACATTGTTATTTGTCTAGCTTTGTTAATCATCCCATGAACATTGACCTATAATTTTAAGTGATGCTATGCAACAAGTTTATAATCAAAATATTTCTGCAGTCAAATAACATACAAATCTCCAAGTGCCTTAGTTTTTCCTGCATGTCACAATTTGATGTGCTTAGAATAGTTTGGAGAAGTTAGAAATAGGCTCATCTTGAATCTTAGGTACAACAAGATAATCTATATATTCACAGTGGAGAAGTGTGGCTCAATGGTTAGAGCAGCAGACCCTGATGCAGAGGTCTGTCCCGGGACCAGGGTTCAATTCCTGGCTCGGCGGGTCTTGGACTCAATTTCCTCGGACGTGATAATTCTCGCCTCGGTGCTTATTCTAATCATGGGTCCCTCTCTGCAACTCTGGGCAATAGCTTGCTTAATCTCCACAACGGCCCCAACAGCGCTGGGGTGCCTGGCTTCACCTTGGGGGTGCCCAGGAGTCGGCATTTCACAGGGAAAAGCCAGGAAGGGTTCCACAGTGGTATGCGCACAGCGCCAAGACGCCTCAGGGTATAAGTGCGCTGTACAAATTCACTTCACTTCACAGCACATTCTCATTAAAGTCATAATCTTGCATTTTCTTACATTGACCTTCGATCTGCAGGACACTGCTTTAAACCCTCCCCTTTCTTACCATCATTTCCCCATGCTACTGGAGTGTAACATTACATCTTTGCTAACACATTTTAGCATAGGCATCTACCTGTAAGTAGCTCTCCTGTGTGCATCCGAGCCTACTAAAGTAGAAGCTTTTGCTCAGCTAAATGAATATATGCATATCTAAAATGAAAAGTGTAGATTGAAAAAGAAAATGTGTGCATTTTCAGAATTAAGAAATTAATGTTGGAAAAAAATGGTTGAATTTCTAAAATATTTTTAAAGCTGACATTTGAGGGATAAATGCTTCAGCATTGGGGAGACCAGTTGCTACTATAATAATTACCTTGGTGCCACGAGCATTACAGTATGACTTGTGTATTAACTATGCAAAGACATTACAGAGCGAAAAGGACATGTTTACATTTCTGCTGACAACCCTGCCTGATACACTGAGGTCATCACTGCTGGTAACCTGGCATAGGGTGGCCACTAACGTAATAATGTACCCTGCGGTCACTATTACAACACCAACAGTATTAATAGTTCAGGATGATTTTCATTTAACATAAGTTGATCTCATTACAGAAAATATTGGAGACCCCCTGTTTAGCATGTAATGTGCCAGAGACATGTAAAGCTCCCTAATGGCATCCTGTTCCAGAAAAGGCTATGTTAAGTCGAAGGCCCAGATTCATCAAACAAAAATCCGCTCGCAAAGGGGCAGATTCTCAGAATCTGCCCCTTTGCGAGCGGTATTTTTGCATTTGGATGCATCATCCAGAATGCAAAAATCGCAATTTTAGAAATCGCTAAATTGAGATTAATTGCATTTAAGGAATCTCAAATTGAGATTCCTTAAATGCCATGCATGAAAGTTTTTAAAATAGCGAGATCGCTAATAGGGCTTGCAAATTACCATGAAGTACAACTTCATGGTAATTTGAAAAAACGTTGAAAAATGCACTAAAGTGCATTTTTCAAACATTCATGTTACGCACACACATGCCCTAAGGGCATGTGTGTTGCCAACATATGTACGCATATCAATTTCAGGGGTGCAACAGGGTGTCCTTTGGACACCCCTGCACCCTTGAAATCGCAATCTCAATTTGCGAATCGCTAATTGCGATTCGCAAATTGAGATGGTCTTCCCATTCATTCCTAAGGGCCTCTAGGCCCATAGGAATGAATAGGGAGGTATTCCTTAATTGTGACTCGCAATTTATGAGTCGCAATTAAGGAATTCTAGGAAAACGCTATTTTTTTAAGGGATTTCTTGATACATTCCATTTTGCAATTCCTTAATAGCGAATCGGTATTTTTCGCCGAAAGGAATCGCAAATTGGTTGTTGATGCATCTGGGGGCTAGTCTTTTTCCAAATTCAGTACCTTAATTACGTTGCCATTGGTAATTGTGTTAGGATGCTTCGTTAGGGAGGGGGAAATGGGCTTCCTCTACCTGATGTGTTTTCCGTATATTTTTTTTTAAGAGGCACCTCTCCCTTTCATGTACATCAGCTGCTGAAACCAGCCTGTCTCCCCTTCACTTCAGAAGCTTTCTCCCTTGCAATCCATCAAGTTACTCTCGCTACTCTCTCTTTTTCCACTGTCTTCGCTTTCTCTCTCTCTCTCTCTCCCTCTCTCTCTCTCTCTCCTTCTGCACGTCTTATGCAGGCAGCAGGAGTGGCCATGAGCTTTCAAAACCAGCCTCCACGGTCTCCAGCCCACGAGGGAAATGCCCGGTGGAATAAAAAGCCTGCCTGGCCCTGGCTACAGCAGCTGTGCTTTGTTGTTCTTCATAGAAGTGCAGCAGTTCTGTGTGACTCATCAATTCTGCGGTAATATTTACAGCAGACCAGGATAGGCGTTCACAGGAAGTGAAGTTTTCGTTTCTTAAGGCGATTTTCAGTAATGTGTGACGTGGTGTCGCCAGGCCAGAACTGGACAACGAATTAAAACCATAAACAATGTATTAAAATTGCTGGGGTGCAGTGTCAACGTGCTGCCAGCCTGCTGCACAGACACAGATAAGAAATGTCCACAGTTATGTACACCAATGACATTAATTTGTTTTTAACATTTATTTGGTAGGCAAGGATACAAATAAATCAACAAAGTGTTCCCTTTTCCTATCTGTCTTTAGATTTCTGTTTCCAGAACGAAATATTAACAAGCCATGAAAGAAAAATAAGCACTGATCTCGAAAGAAATACGTTATCCTTATGCATTAATGTTCTTTACCCACATGTATATACAGTTTCGGAGAACAAAGGAGCTGCTGCTGTTCCAGTTCGTGTTACAGTGGTCTAATTAAGCGTAATTATCTGACACAAATGTGCTCAAAGCAATGAAAGACCATTTTATGCAAATGAGGTGTAAAAAAATGGGGGATTTAAAACATAAAATTACACGAGACAGAATTGTGAAAAAATAGTAAGATTGTAAGTTTATCACTGATTTTAGTGCTATTTTGCATGATAAGTTGAACTACATTAAAAAAAAAAACAGACTTAAAAAAGGTCCAAATTGCAAGAAAATGGGAGCTTGCTATAGTACTGATGCTTTCACTAAGGCTGGGTTTATGTTGCTATTTGTATGGCTTCATTGTGTACTAATCACTGAACTGGTGTTTTTTCTATGTCTATGATCAAAGTAATACTATGCAGGCACTGCAGTGGTTCTTCTAATTTTCTGGGCTTAATCGGTGGCTTCATTTGGGTGCTGTGTATCGTGCCAAGCATATAATCAAGTAAAGCGATGAACAAAGTATCAATCACTGTAGTTACTAGGCTAAAACTAACAATTGGCATTATGTTGCACAGACGTTGTACCAATGATTAGGAAAGAAGATTGTGCATAGTGCGATTGTTAGGTAATGGGCTGACAATGTACCACAAACACCAGTAACACGCCCACATGGCCTTACCTGCTGCTGTCCCTATGGTTCATTGCCGTATAAATATCTGAATGGCTCCGTTTTCATCCATTATCTGAATAGCTTAACATTCATCTGTGATGTCATGGCTGACGGAAAAATCTTCTAAGACTTAGGGAACTGAACTCCCTAGGATCTGCTGCCATCTTTTAGTCCTTTGATTCTTGGTGGGCAGATGATGTGTGCATTGCTTGGCCTGAGGGTTCTAGTTGAAAAGCAGTTTATGCCCCAATGTATTCTATGTACTTATTCTGATGAACACCTCAATGGAAATAGTTTTGGATACCATTTGACAGGGTATGACGGCCATGGACAGGTTAAGGAGTGATTTGAGGTGTTCAGATTGAAAAAATAACTTAAGAAATAGGCGCTATTCCACAGACCAGGGCAAATGCCCTAGGACCCTACTCTATGGCTACCAGCACAGATGGGTGAGTTTAAGGTACCTAATCCGATCCTGATTCAATATCCAGGAGACTAAGGACTAGATGCAGCATGCATTTTGCTCCTCACAAACGGAGAAATTCGCAGAATCAGCTCGTTTGCAATCGCAAAAAATGCATCTCTGATGCAGCAAACCCAAATTTGCCATTCGGTAACCTGTTACCCAATTGCAAAATGAGTTTGCGATTCGCTATTTGGAAGGGACATGTTTATTGCATCTCTTCCAAATAGCGAATCCTAACGGTATGCATTAATGTTTTGTGACTGCGGTCGCAAAACAATTTCAAATTACCGCCTACCTCAAGTAGGTGGTGACCCATTCGCAAATGGGAAGAGATGTTTATATTTGTAGGATATGTCCTGTTTATTAATTTGTTCTGGATGGAATATTGACTAGAGATCCAGATATATATCACTTCTGGCGGTCGCCAGTAGGTAGTTATAGTTAGGACCTATTTTCCATAGGAAATCCTATTTGGAATAACCGGTTGACGAATCTTCGCAACATTTTCAAAACTGGTGGGGCGCTCTGGTCCGCTCCTAACCTGAAAGTCTCAGGGTAATTGGTTAAGCGGGGGCTGAGAAAAAAGGGGGGTCCCAAAACGTGTTTCCCCATGCAATTTTCCATAGGAACCTTTAGTCGCAGCTACAGCCCGAACTGCTGAACGGAATTAAACCAAATTTGGCAGATAGGTAGACCTTTGTTCAGAGTCATGCCTTTTGCTTTAATGGTGTAAATCCGTTCAGTAGTTCCTGAGAAAATCAAAATTAAAATCACATGCATATCTATGGCCACGGTGGATCCGAGCACCCTAAGCGCACCCTGCCAAGCACGAGCTGGATGCTAATTGGCTGTCAACACTCCAAACCAGGAAGTGTTGGCAGCCATCTTTTGCCTTGGTAGAACCGAGGCACAAGAAACCTAAGAAAAGTCCACACAAAATGCAAAAAGGGTGCAGGGTAGAAACACCCTGACCCCCTAGGCCTGGTCAGGGGGTCCTACAAGGCCCCACCAATTATTATTTTTTAAATCGACAAAATCCACGCAGGGTGCGCAGATCTTGCCAATAAATTAAAAAAAAGAAGCGCGGGCTCCTGCGCTATATTGGTAATTAGCCCCCGGGGGGGGCTAAATCCCGGGCACAATGAAAGAATGTAGGTGGGGGCCCAAAGGGGCCCCCCCAGCCCAGGGACCACCACCAAAGGGGCTTTATTAAAAATTGTGTGGAGGGCTCATAGCCCCCCCTTCCCCAGTCCAGGGACTGCCACCCCCAGGGCTTTTAACATGACTGGGTGGGGGGCTCAAAGGCCCCCCCAAGCCCCTGGGACCGCCACCTCCGGGGCTTGTTTTTCGTAATTGTTTTTAAAAACACCTGTGTGAGGGTGCTTGAGTTCCCCCACACGCCCCGGGTATCGCCACCTCCCCAGGGCGCCCACACCCAGGACACTGTAGTTTGCTATGGCAGGGCGGGAGCCTTGCGGCTCCCACCCTGCCATAGCAAACTTGGTTTTCATTTTGAAAGAGAGAGCAGGGAAACCTACTCTCTCTTTCAAAATGCAAACCAAATTGTTTTTCCACACGGGGAGCTGCATCTTAGCAGCTCCCTATGTGGAAAAGCAATGCCAGCTCCGCAGGAGGCGGGGAGCCGTCTGGAACCGTGGGGGGATTGGGGACCTCCCACGGCCCCCAATAGAGAGGGCCAGCCCCGGGGGATGGGGGTCCCTGGGGCCACAAGTGGCCCGTGAGGGGGGCCACGTGGCCACCCGCCCCAAAATATACATTTTAAAAAGAAAAATAGGCCCCCGGGGGTTGGGATCTCCGGGGCCATAAGTGGCCAGAGGGGGGCAACGCAGCCCTCCTCCAAAAGAAGGGAAAACAATTTAAAAAAGGCCATGCCCCGGGTGTTGGGCTCCCCAGGGCCGATAAGGCCTCAGAAGGGTGCCACGCAGCCCCCTTCTAATTTTTTTATTTTTTTAATAGCAAATTAGGGGGCAGGCCCTGGGGGATGAGATCCCCAGGGCCAAAAAATTAGAAAAGGAAGGGGGGCTACACAGCCCTCCTTCTTCAAAAAAAAAAAAAAAGACAGGCATCGGGCCAGAGGCCACACCCCCTCCTTTCAGCACTCTGAAAACGCACCCCATGGCACGTTTGCAGATGGGAAATGAATTCCCCTTGAATACTGGGGGTCCCTGGGGGCCAACTAGCCCACCAGGAACCTCCAGTATGCGCCAGGGGACTGCATTGCTGAGGGGTGTTCTGAGGCCACGCCCCTTTTTACACCTTGTTGCAATGCAGCTCTGTGGCGCTTAATGGAGGTAGCTATGTGGGCTAGTTGTGCCCTAGGGATCCTCAGGATTCAAGGGGAGTTAATCCCCCAACTTAAAACGCGCCACGGGGTGCGCTTGCACAGTTGTGAAGGGAGGGGGCGGGCCTGAGGTGATATGTGTGCAAACACAGCCTGTGGCACGTTTTAAGTTCAGGTATTAATTCCTCTTCAATCCTGAGGGTCCCTGGGGGCCAACTAGCCCACCAGGTACCTCCAGTAAGCGCCACTGAGCTGCGTTGCAGAGTGTTGTAAAAAGGGGCGTGGCCTCTGAACACCTCTCTGCAACGCAGCTCTCTGGCTCATATTGGAGGTACCTGGTGGGCTAGTTGGCCCCTAGGGACCCTCTGGATTGAGGAGGAATTAATTCTCCAACTTAAAAAACGCCACAGGGCGTGTTTGCAGACATGTCACCTCAGGCCCCGCCCCCCTTCCTTCACCATTGTGCAAATATTCCTCTAAAATCAGCCGAACTACAAATTCCGATTTACTCACCTGTTATCAGGAGAGACCTCAGTGTAGCATCTTTGAGCCCGGTACTGATCCTGAAAAGTAATTCTAACCGTACTTACCAGTAACTTGAATTTCCTTCCATAGGCTAACATTGACTGGTTTCACTTGGAAATTCTTCTAAGTGTGGAGTTTTGGAACTATAATCCGTTGGCCGCGGGGCTAATTCCCTCGCTGTGCTGGGGGGCGGGGGTGCGCGCACAGCGCCCCGGTGCTCGTGGCTCGTCATGAGCCACGGTGGCCGTGTGCTCATGACGAGCTGAGCTCATCACGACCACACCCGTTTCCATAGAACGTTCAGCACAGCGGGGGAATTAGCCCAGCATGCGTGCATTCGGACCGTTATGACGAGCTCAGTTCATCATGAGCACACGAGCACCGTGGCTCATGACGATCTGAGCTCGTCCTGAGCGTCCAACGGGTTAAAATATTCCTCTAAAATCGGCCAAACTACGAATTCTGATTTATTCACCTGTTATCAGGAGAGACCTCAGTGCTGCATCTTTGAGCCCAGTACTGATCCTGAAAAGTAATTCTAACCGTACTTACCAGTAGCTTGAATTTCCTTCCATAGGATATCATTGCTTGCTTCTTGCTGAAAAAGTTTCTAAGTGTCGATTTTTGAAAATTACAAATATTCCTCTAAAATCAGCCGAACTACGAATTCCGATTTACTCACCTGTTATCAGGAGAGACCTCAGTGCTATATCTTTGAGCCCAGTACTTATCCTGAAAAGTAATTCTAACCGTACTTACCAGTAAGTTGAATTTCCTTCCGTAGGATATCATTGCTTGCTTTTTGCTTAAAGTTTCTGTGTCGATTTTTGAAACTTACAAATATTCCTCTAAAATCAGCTGAACTACGAATTCCGATTTACTCACCTGTTATCAGGAGAGACCTCAGTGCTACATCTTTGAGCCCAGTACTGATCTTGAAAAGTAATTCTAACCATACTTACCAGTAACTTGAATTTCCTTCCATAGGATATCATTGCCTGCTTTTTGCTGAAAAAGTTTCTAAGTGTTGATTTTTGAAACTTACAAATATTCTCTAAAAATCGTGCCAACAATAAAAATGTAATTGCTTGCCTGTCTTAGATAGAGGTCCCAGTGCTGAACCTAGGAGTCCAGCATTGGATTACAAAAGTAACGTGAACACACTTTACCTGCAACTTGAAATTCCTTCCGTAGGATAACATTGGTAATTCCATCTTGAAAAAAATTACGAAAATAATATAAATATATTAAAATAAAAATAGAATACAAAAAAACTCAGTTCCAGTATTTTAAATTTTTTTTTCCCATTTATATTAAAAAAATATAATGTCATTTAAAAAATAAAATATTTAAAAATAAACAGTTAAAAAACTGTAGAAAATCAGTATCAAAAAATAAATATAACTATTATTACAGTTAAAAGTTAACATTTAAAAAACCTTCGAAATTCACTGAAAAAACCATAGGTTTCAGACATGTTATAGTTGGGAATTAGCATTTAAAAAACCTTTGAAATTCACTGAAAAAAAACCATAGGTATCAGGGCTGTTATAGTTAGCTGAACATTTCACTCGTACAAAACCATTGAAATTCCTTCATTATAGTTAGTTCTGCTAACTATAATTCACGCACCCGCAATCCACTGCTGAAGATGTCACATATTACATCATTCATGACATGGTCAGTGACATCACTGATGACATCTCAAATGACATCACTGATGACATCATCCATGTGACAATCAGATACAGCTCATCATACAGTAGTATAACTTTTCATCACTCACTGTAAAATACAGAGTACCATATTTTTATTTATTTATTTGCAAAGTTTTATATAGCGCAGGCTAGAACCGGAGGTATCAGAGCGCTTTACATGAGGATCAGTGAGTTGCAGGTTCCATAGTTACATACACAGGTATAGACATAGGAGAAAAGAAAAAAAAACTTGAGATTACACAATACTGTGAGAATATTAGAGCATACACACTTCTTATGGGGAGTGAAGAGGTAGAGAGGGGATGGTAAACGGGGGTAAGGAATGCAGGTAGGAAAACACAATGGGGAGGCGAGGAAAACTATGTCCGATGTCAGGCTGAGTAGGTGTGGGCCGAGGGGTGAACCAGAGCCAAACTCCTGTATAGCTGCATATGACAGCTCCACCGGGTATCAGCCAAAGTTGCTCGGGCACCGCAGTATTCTTTGCAAAGATTTACATAGCCCTGGCTAGACCCTTAGGTACCAGAGCGCTTTACAGGAGGATCAGAGAGTTACATGTTCCATAATTACATAGACAAGTATAGACATAGGAGAAAAGAAAAAAAACAAAAAAAACATGAGATTACACAAAACTGTGAGATCATTAGCGCATACACATGTTTTATGGGGAGTGAAGAGGTAGAGGGGGAATGGTAAAAGGGGGTAGGGAATGCAGGTAGGAAAACATAATGGGGAGGCGAGGAAAATGATGTCTGATGTCCGGCTGGGTAGGTGCTGGCCTAGGGGTGAACTATAGCCAAACTCCTCTATAGCTGCATACGACAGCTCCACCGGGCATCAGCCAAAGTTGCTTGTCCACCGCGGTAAGTACAGACAGCTACAGTACAGACACCAATACAAGTTTCTGAAAACCAACTCAGTGATTCATAGATCTACACATACATCTAATCACTTACTTGTAGATTCACTCATACATGCTGTCAATGATCAATAGAACACTATCAAATATACTTATACACCTATATCAACATTACAAACCAGCACACATCCTATTCACTTATGCAGTCATCCTACTCACTTATGCAAACAATTGATCATACTTACATTTAGTCAGCTACACGCTTATACAAACACCACTTCATTTATTCATATAGATAGTGACTCATACTTAGTGTGTTATAAAATCACTATTACAAGTATACAGTTATCCATACAGTCAGTTATATAATCACTGAATCTTATGTATACTTATTAATATACAACAACTGTCACATACACTGCCTTTTATTTTTCTAGTTTGTTGGACATGTACCATTGAGACATATATTTGCTCATCACCACACCCATAAAGATATTCCCTCACCCAAACAACTGTTATAACATGCAGTCTTAACCTCATATAACTACTGAATCAACTATTCACACATCTTTGAGCAGTCACCCCCCCCACTGAACCACACACACATTCACTCTTTCATACAAATACTCAGTTAACTAATCAATAACTAATATAGACTTTCATGTAGCTAGTAACTAACTGGTGCAGCAGTTTACACTACAACTGACAAAGTGATACAGATATTCACACTGTTTAGTCACTATCCAATATATTTAGCGAGACACTATAAATGAGTCAAGTAAACAGTCAATCACACTGCTACTAAATCCTCCATCCAGATATTTATATATCCATTCATTCTTCAATGCAGATTGCTATATATATAATACATATTTAAATAACGAACCAAACCACATTCATCGGATGATGTCATCAGTGTTGTCATCAGTGATATCATCTGAGATGTCATCAGTAATGTCACTGACCATGTCAAGAATTATGTAATATGTGACATCATCAGCAGTGGATTGAGGGCGCGGGAGTTATAGTTAGCAGAACTAACTATAAAGGAGGAATTTCAATGGTTTTGTACAAGTGAAATGTCCAGCTAACTATAACAGCCCTGAAACCTATGTTTTTTTCAGTAAATTTCCAAGGTTTTTTAAATGCTAACGCGTTTTCCACATGTTAATTTCCATAGGAAACTTTAGACAAAGCTACAGCCTGAACTGCTGAACCGAATTACATCAAATGTGGCAAAAAGGTAGGTCTTACTTCAGAAAGAACCCTTTTTTTTTAAATGGTGTAAATCCGTTCAATAGTTTTTGAGATATTAAAGGAGAAACATATATATCTGGGCGGAGCCTAACCCCACAAGCACGAGCTTGGCTCTAATTGGCTGCCAACACTTCAAACCAGGAAGTGTTGGCAGCTATCTTATGCCTCAGACGAGGGAGAAATAAAAAGGTAAAAGAAAGATACATATATATGTATATATACTTGTGCAGGTAAAATAGGAAGAATACTTAGTAGTATCCTAACATCTGAGAGCGTGTCTGTCTCTATCGTGAACTGGAAGTCCGGATATGCCTGATTGAGGAAGTGGAGCGTGAGCAAAACGGAGCGACGGAGCAAGCGGGCAAGTGGAGTCGAGCAGCGGTTTGATGCTATCATTTAACAGACAGTTACAGTATTTTCATACCATCCTCCTACAGTGTGCTGCCTTTTCTCTGCTCTGCTCTTAGATGGTTCTGATGTATGTTTTTTTGTTAGCAAAGATTTTATCATTGAAAAAGGCAAAATTGATTATTTGAACAAATTCAAGCATTTTCACACTACGTACGCAGGAGCTCAAAGAAACATTGCACTCGTGTTGGGGCACAGTTTCAAAATGTGCCAGAATACTAAATGTGTCAGGAATATAATGTCCACTAATTTATGATTTCTAGGAAGCAGAGCAAGATCCGATGGTTTCTCAGATGCAGAGTAAAGGATCACATGGTATATTGCATTGCACCGTTTATATAGTGCTTGTTACCCCTATGCGGGGCATCAAAGCACGTGATTTGGGCAGGGAGATTGTATACCTCTTGAATTGATCTAAAAACTTTTTTTAAGTGTTTTCTAAACTGATGGAGATTGCATCAGTCGGTGCTTTTAAGCCTCGTGCTTCAAATACCCAAATATTTAACACGTAAAAGTTCACTAAGATATTGGTGGATTTTGTCCTCAAATCTTTCACCGCAAATGCCTGACAGAAATGAACACAATGTGATACCGGACAGTAAAGTAACAGTGACATCTCATTTGCTACATTGGTAACTTGACACGCATGGTTGTGTGAAGTGGTTGGAAATGGGATTGGCATGTATGTCTGTTACTTGTGCTGGAAATAAACTATAGATCATGAATGAATGAATGGCATATTTGTAAAAATACAAAACAGGGCGCCATGACTACTGAGCACTGCTTCCACCTATGCCACTCATGCTATGCATGCTATTTATGTGAAGCTGAGCTCCCCTTTGCAATTCCCATGCAGTGAACAAAAGCCTCATAAATGCATGTCTTTACAAAGGCAGCAAATGAGGAGCATCAGAAGTTGTATGTCTTAACAGCGCATGCTTTTACAACGCCTGCCTTTACCATGCATCCATTACCATGCAATGCCTTTACCACGCATATGCCTTTACCACATATGCCTTTACAACGCACTGTAAATATTTATATTGTAAGTGAAATCTCTCTCTCTCTATATATATATATATATATATATATACACAAACACACACATGCGCACGCACACACATATATACATATTACTTTTTTTAATTGGGGAGAATTATTTTTTTTATTTGCCTTTACTATACCATACTCCTACCTGCAGGAAGGGTGAAGAGAAGAGAGCATCGATGGATGAGTGGGTGGATGAATCAGTATGTGGATGAATGAGTGGATGAAAGTGTGAGTGGATGATGGATAGACAGGTGAAACATGGCAAAGTAAAGGGATGGGTGGATGAATGAGTGATTGGATAGCTGGATGAACAGGCAAAAGGATGGCAGAGTAAAAGGATGGATGAGTGGGTGGAAAGATAAGTGAATGGAAGGCAGAGTGGATGGATGGATGGCAAAGTGGATGGATGATGGGTGGCAGGATAGAAGGATGGATGACAGTGAATGAATGGATAGATTAATGGATGGATGGATGGTAGAGTGGATGGGTGGATGGATGGCATAGTGGTTGTGTGGATGGATGGCAGAGTGAATGGATGGATGTTGAAAAGATGGATGTACGGATGGATGGATCACTAGCACAGTGAGTGGATTGATTGCAGAGTGGATAGATGGGTGTATGGATGTATGGATGAGCAGCTGGCACAGTGGAGGGCAGAATGAATGGATGGATGCAGAGTGGATTGATGGATGGTAGAGTGGATAGTAGAGGGGATGGATGAGTGGCAGAGTAGATTGATGGATGACAGAGTGGATGGATGGCAGATTAGATGGATGGATAGAAGAGTCGATTGCAGAGTGGATGAATGGATGGATCGGAGAGTGGGTCAATTGGTGGATGAATGGCAGAATGGATGAATAGCAGAGTGGATGAATGGCTGAATGGATGGATGGATGGAATGGGAAAGATTGAATGATGGATGACAAAATGTGAATTCGAAATAATTGATAGCAGCAGGTGCATGAAAGGGTAAATGAATGAAATGAATGTATAGATGGAAGAGATCAGGAAGCTGCTCTAGGGAGGGTTTTGTTCACTTGCTTCTCTGGTTTGGTGGCATCAGCGCTTCAGTTCAAAGTGGGGGCTATTTTAATTTCCTGACTACTCCCTTGCCTACCCTCAACCCTAACAACACCCATAACACCCAATACCCCTACCCACCCCTAAATCCTAAAAACATCCATGCCACTCCATACCCCTACCCACCACTATAATTGAAAAACCCTGTAACCACCCTATACCCTTACCCACCCCATAAATCCTGAAAACACCCTTACAACCCAATACTCCTACCCACTCATAAACACTAAAAACAAACACCCTTGCCACCCAATAACCATATATAAATCTCCTGCACAGTAACTATTTCATTTAGCAACATATTGTGATGAACTTCTAACCTCTGTACTCACACAAGTGATCCATGAACTGATACTATGGTAACAGGCAGAAAGGTAGTGGCTGTACAAAAAACTGTTATATTTACCCTGGATCCTCTACAAGACAGAAACAAAAGCAAAATACCACATTTACAACCCCTTTGCACAGTTTTCCCGGGGGGGGGGCTCGAGTGGAGGAGGAGGCGGTCCCCGGAACTGCGGGGGACATTGAGCCCCCGCATACATATAGTTAAAGATCCGGGGGGTAGCGATCCCAGCGCAGAGGAGACCCTCTAGGCCCCCCATTATGAAAAACAAATTGCCCCGGGATTTGGCCCTCCCGGAGGCTAATTAACAATAAAGCAGGCTTCGCCTTTCTTTTTCGCCCAAAACGCGTACCCTGCATTTTTTTAATTAATTATTCCGCGTGACCTCATATACGGCGCCCCGTACATGTACGGCGCGAAAGATTCTAATTGTTCAAAAACATATACTTATGTATTTAATGTACATATTAAGAGAAAACATTATCTGGGATAATCATGAAAATTGTTTTTTAAAACTTTAAAAAAACATATATTACTTTTAAAATCAATTGCGAAATAGCGGCCGTACGTCGTAAGAGTAAAGATAGTTTGAAGACTTATACGTTTTATAAAACAATATAGTACTGCACGCTAACGGACAAAAGTCACCACAATTATTGACCCCTCTCCCAACATTTAAAAGCCCCTGGGGGAGGTGGTAAATTAAAAGAGACTGAATACGTTAGTACCCTCTACTGTGCTTACGCTACCAGGGAAAACAAAACAACAGTACAAAGCCCAGATTTTCATTGTAGTGATTTCTTAGTTGCAGGTCTAGTTGTCAGATTGGCACACACACTCTCTCATGGCTGGTATACACCCACACCACACCCATCCAGCACATCCGTCACTACACACGTGACCCTATGTATAAAAAAACGGGGCGCACATGTTCTACGCCATTTTAGAGTGGTTTCCAAACTCCCGAACAAGGGGGCCCACTACTACATGCGTGGCCTCTTTGGTCACTGAGTTAGTGGTGCTCGAAGCACTGAGCGGGTGAAGAACCTGAGATGATAATGATGGGAGCACGAGTATGTCGTTAGCCAAAAAAAATTTATCACCCATGATAAAGGCATAAGCATGATAATGGCTTTCTGGTGACGGACAATCGATGTAATGGCTGTGGCTTACGTGCTTCAAATTAGTTTTAGGTATGCGTGTGATCAAGTCTGATAACATCGGAGACCAAGGACAAACACAGTGGTGTCTGTGGCAGGAAATCTCATCGATCACAGACAAGATAGGCGGAGGGTAAAATGAAAGTAACAGGTATAAAAAAAATAACGGAGGAAAACTACTAAAATGGCAGGCCATTTTCTTGGAGAAATTCGCGAAGATTTGCCCACCGGCGCCAAAGTTATTCCAAATAGAATGTTGTGGATTTCCTATGGAAACTCAGTCCTAACTATAACTACCTACTGGCAACCGCCTGATTGATTATATATATATATATATATATGTATATATATATATATATATATATATATATATATATATATATATATATATATATATATATATATATATATATATATACACACACACACACACACACACACACACACACACATATATATATCCAACAAAACAAAGCGCCCACTTGGAAAGAGCCTCACTGATGTTTAATGTTTTCTTTATTGCAGGTGCAGCTTTAAGAACGTGCAGCTTGAAGAACGAGACAAATGGGAACCTTTTTAAAAGCCTTATGCGTTTTGGGCGCACTCACCACCCTTGTTCACAGGCTGTAGCAGGCAGAAAAAAAAACTGTTTGTATTTCGACAGTCACTGAATTTAAATACACAATGCCATGCCCCATTACAGGGCTCCTATGCATCACGGTCCTTGTAGTGCTGTAGAATCATACCGCAGTGGGTTTCCGTGTGGTTTGCCAATTGTATGCATATTACCAATGTGGGTTGGTCTCCATGCGTTCTGCTCCTCAGCTGCGAATACACCCCAGCATTGAAAACACATCCAATCCTCTGCTGACACAAAGATATGGCCAGCGGTCCGCTGTTACACGGCTGGCAATTTCCACGGCCGGATGGACCGATTTATATCCAACAAAAAAAAGCAGTGGCAAGTCAGCGAGACTATTTCCAGACCCACTTGGGAGTTAATTTTTCCAAATGTGTTGCATCATGTAAGCACCTCAACAAGTTACTTCGGCACTACAATGACCACCAGGCTTAACGCAAGCCAACGCCTACTGGGCAGGTGGTGTCAGTTATAAGTGGTGCCGGTTGCTTCACGTTGTTAATTTCCAGGCCCACTGGGGTTCAATTGAAGTAACCTTTTATTTTAACTCTGGGAGCAGCGCACAAGCACAAAACTTTGAACTTCATGTACCAGCAGGCTCAAAGGAGCCAACGCCCACTGGGGCAGGTGCAATTGATTAAAATGACTGTGCTCCACACAGTTTCACTAGCCTCTGAAGAAATGCTCATGAGAGCATGAAACGCGTCAGGCTGCAGTAATTTAAACTGGACTTTGTTTTTCTCTGTCTGCGATGGCATCTGTGCATTAAAACGAAATTTACACCTACCTGCTTGTGGGCCTTTCAAGTGAGGGACAACTTGTGTGTTTGATATATATATCTATACTACTATTATAAAGCGAGAACTGTGAACCTTTGAGGCGGGTAAACTCGGGAACCACAGCGCCAATCCAAACACCCAATACATCATTGGAATTGTCAGGTTCTGCAGAGTGACATAGGCTATATAACACAAAAAAATATATGTTCCTTAAAAAATATATGTTTTAAAAAAAAGTAGTCCCTTGGAAGTAGCGCCGGCCGTGTGCGCTAACGACGTGCGTGCTGACATCATCAGGAGCGCTTGGAGGAGCGGCGGACAGGAGCGGTGAACTTTGGCGGACAGGAGCGGGTAACAGCCTCATATTAGTAATGTGAAAGAAAGCATGCAGTTCTATCTCCGTGCGCTTTTATTTCCTTGCAGTAAACTCGAAAGTTGATTTATCATTTTACTTGATGCATTTGGCTCGGTTTGTGAACCCTGGCTACAGCTGAGCTACTCTTGGTAGGGCACGTCCGTCGACATCAGCTTGCGTGCGTACGCCTGGTGCCCATTAGCAAAGAGGTCCCTCTCTTTCCACGTGCTGACAAGTCCTGGTCCGCGGACAAATACCGTTGGGTTACCAAAACAGTATGACCCGTGCAGAAAAGATCAACGTTTTGGAGAACAAGTGTGTGTGCGAGGCTGAGGTGCTGCAATGCTTGGGAGAGCCCGTGACATCCTTCCTCCAGAGATGCTGATATCCATTTCACTCCATAAACACTTCCTAGCAACCGGGAGTGACTTCTACAATAAGCCAAATTGATACTCGGACCGTTTTCAGACAATTGCTGCCACCTACAGCCCCGCTCGTAATTACTCTCCATGAACGCCAGCTCACTGCTTTTTATTTCAATAGGCAAATATATGTATATATCGTTTTTTAATAACATGGTTCTTTGTGTCCAACCCACTCCTTCGATTAGCAGCATACTAGCATGTACCACTTAGTAACAAAAAAGAATAACATGTTTTTCCCTGCACATTTGCTGTACGATTTACAATGCTATTCCTGCCAATCAAACTGCGGGAGCCGTGTCCTGTTTGTAACTCAGATATTTCATTCTAAGTGGCGTGGGTGGCCATTTTCCTAGCATACTTGTGGGAAATTAACGTGCACATATTTGTGGCGCTGTACATGGGTGTAACATGTACCTTCAGGAGTGTAGACACGAACCTTACTGTCGATGGTCTGTGGGGTGGGGCGGCGGGGTGTCAGGTGTCTTAATACATATACATCATTCTTTTTCTAACCAATAATCTCTCCCGAAAATAATTGCCATTTTCCGTATTGCTTTTCAGTAGGAAAATGACCCAATGTCTGGATCTAGCAGTCATTCCCCCTTTGGGTTCCTTTCACACAAACACCCCCATTGATTACAGGCATTTATCTTAATTCAGCTGACTGTTTGTCAACAATGCCTGGAGGTACAAGAGATTATGGAGAGGTTACATTCAAGGAAAGATCAAACTCAAGGTAAAATCGATATTTACAATTCTTCAGCTCTGCCCGAGCCACCCCCACCCCCATGCCCGTCACGACCCTGCTCCTCAGGGTCTTCCTAGCCTCATGTTTAATGTAAGGCTGGTGAATGCTTATATAACACACACATCCACAATTAAAAGTGGAAGTAATGATCCCGTTTGATCGCATACCAGTGGAATTCTAACCAAATTGGGAGTAGCCCCAGCTCACCCAACCTTGGTCCTCCATGAACAGGCAGGTGCCTCTGCTATTAAAGTGAATACATTAAGGGTAATTAGAAGGCCAGCAAATGTAAAAAATAAAAAAAATAAAACAAGGATTGCAAATTTCGCCTTTATCTATACTACTATAATAAAGCAGAAACTTTCAGGCTTTGAGGCGGGTAAACTCGGGAACCACTGCGCCAATCTACACACCCGATACACCATTGAAATCGGCAGGGTGTGTAGATGGTTATAGGCTCCATAATTAAATAAATAAACGTTATTTAAAATGTAAGATTAAAAAAAAAAAGTAGTCCCTCAAAAGTAGCGCCGGACGCGACGTGCGTGGTCACCTTAGGAGCACGGGGAGGAGCGGCGTCTGAGGAGCGGCGGACATGGCGCGGGGGAGGGGCGGTGACGTCAGGAGCAGAGGACCAGCGGCGGAGGAGGAGCAGAGGACTGGCGGCAGAGGAGGAGCGGTGGTGGGAGCGGACAGGCGGGAGCAGCGCCGGCGGAGGTAAGGCAACTCATGTAGGGGCAGGCGGGGGACGGGACGGGCCGGGCGGAGGACGGGACGGGCCAAGCGGGGGACGGGACGGGCCGGGCAGGCGGGCGGCGGTCGGGGAAGCCTGAGGGCAAGAAAGAGGAGGCAAACGGTGCACTACTAATGTCAGACAAACGGTGCATTACAGGAGCAAAATGAGGAAAAAGTGACGTGTAGCCAGAGGGGTTTTAGATGCTGTAAACGTTTGAGCCACCTCTGCTTCCGTAGGATAATCCCATGCTCTTCTTATTGGGACTCTGTGCTCCGCAGTTAACAAAGTGAGCAACGAAGGCCTACACAAGGTCAGGAGAAAAACAGTACCCCCTCGAACGAGGCCACCTTCTGTCAAAAAGGGGAGAGTTTGCTCACATAACTGTCAGCGGTGAATATGTTATTGTTTAGATACGTTTGCTTCACTATAGGAGATTATATTTATATCGGAATATTTCCTTCACGAATACCCTTGGATGGAGTGGAGGGAAGGGGGTGGATGACATGTGCACGAGGAAAAGGTGACGTGTGCAGGTTACAAAAGTGGGGCGGG
This sequence comes from Lissotriton vulgaris, assembly GCF_964263255.1. Taxonomy (NCBI): domain Eukaryota; kingdom Metazoa; phylum Chordata; class Amphibia; order Caudata; family Salamandridae; genus Lissotriton; species Lissotriton vulgaris. The sequence goes on from NC_141694.1 coordinate 1,123,593,982, forward strand.
CGGGGGCCCTGAAGCAAAGTAAATTACAGGAGGAAAAAGTGACGTCTGCAGGTTACAAAAGCGGGGCCGGAGGGGGCCCTGAAGCCTAATTGCTCCCGGGCAACGTCGGGACGGGCTGCTAGTATATGTGTATATATATATATATATATATATATATATATATATATATATATATATATATATATATATATATATATATATATATATATATATATCACTGAAAAAAAGGGATGTTATAGTTAGAAATTAGCATTTAAAAAACCTTTAAATTCACTGAGAAAACCACAGATGTCAGGGACGTTATAGTTAGTTTTACATTTTACTCGTACAAAACTAGAGAAATTAGACCGTTATAGTTAGTTCAGCTAACTATAACTCGCGCCTCCGCAATGCACTGCTGATGATGTCACATATTACATCATTCACGATATGGTCAGTAACATCACTGATGTTACTAAGGTTTTTTAAATGTTAATTTCTAACTGTGACGTCCCTGAAAGACTTTGCTGTATATATGGCAAAAGACTTTGTCATTTTCTATCTCGGCGTGGATAGCACTGTGCTAATCCTATGCTTAAAAACTTTGATAGAAAAATAGACATTTGAGGTGAGCAAATCTAGAGTGTCGCTGGTGTTGAGAGTGCTCTAACAGGAGCTGCTTTCCACCTAAACTTGAGAACTACCCAGAGTTCTCTCCTTTTTTGCATAATTTATGTGCCACTCTATGCCTGAAAGGGTTTTGTTTTGATATATATATTTTCTTTGTCATGTGAACAAGGCTCCGGGTTGAGCCGAAACGTTATGGCGACTAGCACGCAACTTTAAATAAAGAATAGCACTGAATTCAAGGTCCGTGTCTGTGCTGCTTGGGAGGGCGCTGGATGCGAGCGAGCCTGGAGGTGGAAACAGAACCTGTTAATATATATTTAATATACATACATACATATCAGTCTATTGCCGAGTATGTTGTACATGTTCAAGCAGTGTCGTCTTAAAAGTTTTGATGGCTCCACGGCAAATCATACTTTAGGCCACTGTCCGGAACAAGTTTGTATTTTATTACCCATTTTCGATAATTCAAACCCGATGATGCCAATCAAAATTAAGCAATACATTTAAGGCTGGGTTGGATAAACTGACAGATGTGAGGTTGAACAGAATTTCACTTTTGCAGGGGGCCTCTTGGATGGTTTGGGGCCTGGACAATTGCCCACTTTGCCCATGCCTCTGAAGGCATGTATAAAGACGAGTGATAAGAGAGGTAGCTGGTTTGACGTTGTGCTAGTTAAAGAGGTGCATCTTCAACACTTTCTCAACTTGATTATACTGTATATTTTTTAAGTAGTTAGTCTTTCACGTGTAGTTGTTTTTAAATCATAGTTTTAGATATTGTAAGGCTGGCAGTCGAAACAATAACTAAATAAAGAACACTTTGCCATATTGTAGCAGGATTGGGGTGGTCATGATGGATAAGGGGATGTTTTTCAGATTTCGGGTGCACAGATGAATAAAAGCCTGTTTTTTCTTTTTTTATACTTCTAAATCTGCATTTTGATGATGTTCTAGCTGCAGGTGTGCAGGAATATTTTATTACACCAACTCCTGGTCTAAGCATGAAAATACTTCAATAAAGAGTGTTAAAAAAAGAAAGGCTAGTAATTTTATTTTTATAAAATACGAGTGCGGCAAAAATTGAAAGGGCCAGTCTTTTAGCTGAGGTTAAAGCATTTATATAATGGGGTTGAGGAGAGGGCAGGTGGCTTTGTAATGTTTCCTGCCTAGTTTAAAAGATTCGCCCAAGTTTCCTCTAATTCTTCTTGGAAGGAAAACGGTTGCCAAATTACTGGTCTCTCTTAGTGTTTACTTTAGTACGTGGTGTTACATGAACTCAGAAAGTCTGTGGTAATCTTCAAAGAAGGGAAAAAGCCAGAATACATATTAATTCACATTAAATATATTTTGAGTCGCAAAGAGGGTCTCCGTTGCTTTAATGTGGATAATTTAAGTACTGACATCAACATTCTGCTCAAAAGAGAGATGCATTGGTATCAGCTCTGCTCAGATTTTCCCGAAACCTCAGAATCTGAACCTTAAATTTCTTAGTAATTAAAAATGTCAAACCCTGTGGTATGCTTTAATATCTCTTGGGTAACATTCATACACAGTAAGATTTCTGTTTCTTTGCGTAGTATGTTTAAAATCTTAGCCATGAGGGTTCATTAATACTGCCTTTGCGCCCATGTTCTGTGTTACCATGGAAGGGCTTTAGTAACTGAAATGAAAGAAGGTTTGCAACGTTAAGGCCATTGTTGGAGCCTCTTTGTGACTCATCAAAGAATGATAAGCCAAATGATTGGGTTAGAGGGTCGGTGACAGGAATTGTCAGGATTCTGCAATCTTACCATCAGGTGATGCTCACGCGAGCCCTGTGAGATCCAGATGTTACACCAGAATACAACAGAACGTTTTACAATACCTTGCAATCCAAGCCCAACAACACATCTCTTCAGAACCCTCTGCCTGAAGCATCATGGTACTTCGGGTCCTTTCTGTCTCCAAACCCTGCTGATCACACCCTCGTGGTGGTGCTCTAGTCTCTCTCTTGATTCCTCCCGGATCGCATGGCCTTTCTGGCCCTTTTAAACCTGTCTTGTAGACTTTTCACTCTCCAATCAGTACTCCGTTCCTGGCTTTTTTGTTTCCCGTCTTGTGCCTCTTGGTTCTGCTGGTCTTTCCTTTTCCAAGCCCCAGTGCTACATTCTTGCTGACCTTGATTGCAGTCCTGCTTTTCCCAGAGCTGAGGTCTTTTTTCTGTGTTCCTTCTATTTCTCCCCTCCATAACATAACATGTGTATGTATGTATGTATTGCATACTTCTATAGCGCAACACTGTCACCCAAAGGGTCTCCTGGCGCTTTGACTATACATAGCTGATACACACTTACAAGGATCATACTGCTCTTGCAAAGAGATAGGTCTTCAACCCTCTCTTAAACCGCAAACGTTCTCCCTGACTCCTCAGGGAAAACGGGAGAGAGTTCCAAAGCTTGGCAGCTGAAAACCCGAAGGAACGGCCTCCCATCCTTAACCTCTGGATCCTGGGAACAACTACCAGACCGAAGAGGATCGTAGAGTTCGAGAGGTAGAATACCAGGAGAAAAGATTTTGCAGCAAGACAGGTCCCTGTCCATGCAAGGCTTTGAAAACCAAGCAAGATGCTTTAAAAAGAATACGCTGCTGAACAGGCAGCCAATGAAGGTCTAGCAGCGCTGTAGTCGAAGAGGCAGCATGCGGTCGAGAGAGTGCAAGTTTAGCTGCCATATTTTGTATGCGCTGCAGCTTACCGATCTGATTTTTTGGCGCTCCCAGAAGCAGTGCGTTGCAGTAATCTAACCTGCTAAGAATGATCCCACACACTACCTCTGGTCTAGCCTGTTCCGGAAGCATAGGAAGAACTTTCCGCAGCATACGCAACAGCATCATGCATGTGGCCACCGTTTTGTTAGCAAATGCGTCCAGTTGGAAATTGGGGCCAAACATGACCCCCAGGTTACGAGCAGATTCCGCTGCTTTCACCGCTCCCAAAGAAGAAGAAGTAGGCCAGAAGTCCTCTGGCAGGGAGCGGGGGACACGGTCGTTTGAACAGTACAACACCTCTGTCTTGGACCCATTGAACTGGAGAGAGTTGGAACGCAACCAGTCTGCTGTTGCTGTCATACAGCGATGAAAGATCTCCAGAGAAATCCCACCTTTGCCTTCCAGGGAGAAGACCAGCTGAGTGTCATTGGAGTAATTAATTACTGTGACACCAAAAGATCTAATCAGGTGGATCAAAGGGCGGAGATATAAGTTAAACAGGATAGGGCTGATGGCCGAGCCCTGGGGCATGCCCTGTCCCATTTATGGACTCCTGATCTAAAAGGAGGCAATGCCACCACCTGTTGCCTATTGTGGAGATACGAGACTAACCAGTCCCATGCCAACCCTGTTACCCCAATCTCCTCCAGTCTACTAATGAGCGTAGTATGGCTGACCGTGTCGAACGCGGCCGACATGTCGAGCAGCACTAAAAAAGCTGACACGCGAACGAAGATTGTTCAACACTGCCACCAGTGCGGATTCCGTACCATGCGCTGGTCGGAAGCCGAACTGGCCCACATCCAGATGATGTTATCTTCCAGAAATCTGGACAGGGACTGGGTGACCACCTTCTCCATGATCTTAACCGGAAAAGGGAGCAGGGAAATAGGCCGATAGCTTGCTAGACAGGTGGGATCAAGCGTAGGCTTCTTCAGAAGAGGGGAGACCACCGCCAATTTCCAACACTCTGGAACCATAGCGGTATCGAAAGACTGAAGACAAACCAAGTACAATGGGCGAAAGAGTTCCACCTGGAAAAGTTTCCAGAATTTATGAGGTAGTGGGTCCATAGGAGAGCCCGACGACACAGCCTGTGCTTATTTGCAAAAGTCATCAAATGGAGGGAGAAAAAAGCAGCTCAGCTGTGGCCGGCCAGTCAAACCTTCCGAATCACCCAGTAAGGGTGTGGTGGCAGGAAGCAACAGAGGCTGGGAATCTGGCCTAGACAGCCCACCCAGGATGGTTGTGATCTTATCTTCAAATGCGGCTGCCAAGGAATCGCAGAGAGCCTGAGAGGCTGGAATATTATTCATGGCACATGCCCGACGAGAAAGATCGTTGACTATCTTAAACAAGGTCTGCGACTTATTAGTCCCCAGATTCAACGATTCCTCGAGGTAGGTGGCTTTTGCACATTTAATCTGTGCTTTATATTTCAACAGCGTCTGCCTAAAAAGAGCTCCACCAGGGTCAGAATAGTGCTTCCTCCAGTCCCTTTCTGCCCGTTTACATCGCTGCTTAAGCTGCAGAAGGTCCTTAGAGTACCAAGGCATAGCACGTTTCGGCCTGTCCTTTGATCTACGTAGAGGGGCCACCTTGTCCAGAGAATTGGAAATTTGCAGGCACAGACTAGAATAACTCTTTTCTATGTTACTCCCCAGAGAGAACCCTTCCGGCAGTAAAGTTGGTAAAACGGGGTTTTTTAAGAGTCTGGACCATGGCCTACAAACTTTAGTAGGTCCCGACCCGACATCTCTCAGAGACCCCGCCAGAAGGTGGAGAGAAAAGGAGACTAGTGCATGGTCCGTCCAACACTGGGGGCTTATGTCATTCACCACCACCTGTGAGGCGTCTGCAAAAACTAGATCCAGGATATGGCCCTTCAAATGGGTCGTAGAAAGTACCAGCTGCTGCAGCTGAATATTGCTGCAGGCCTGGCATAGATCACTATAGGCTGTATCGAGAGGCCCATTCGGCCACAGATTAAAATCTCCCAGAACAATTAGTCTAGTATGGGAGTTTGAAAGATCATAAATAAGGTCAATCAGCTTAGGTAGAGTTGGTAGTGTATTGCCTGGCGGTCTGTAGCATAATACTCCAGATTGCAATATTCCTTTTTGATCACTGAAGGAAAACCCCATAAGTTCAAAGCCCAACACCTCCTTGATCTCCAACTGAGTAAGGGCCAGAGTTTCTCTAAATATGAAACCTATTCCTCCCCCTCTATTCTTCCGGCGGGGAGTGTGCTTAATTTTGTAGCCCAATGGACAGGCCAGTCCAAGTTCTACATCACTATCTGCCCGCGTCCATGTCTCCGTGAGGAAGAGCACATCCAGCCCAAAGGACTCAATGAGAAGTGTAATCTCAACAGGATGCTTGCAGAGGGACCGGACGTTAAGCAGGCCACAAGCAAGAACCTCCGGCTTTCAAACATTATTGTCCTCCTGGGCATTGTTCATTCGACCCGGGTCAAGCTGTAAAAGCTCTGCCTTAGAATAGACTTTACGAGGGGAGAGAGGAGAGGCAGCATAACCGGCCCTAAACGCGCCCGTTGCGTGAACGGGCGCAAATGGGTTTGCCTCTGGCACGCCTACGATGCGCCTGCTGCGCGCCTATGCTGCGTGCTTGGGAGGAGTCCATCTTAAATACCGTAGATCATGGGAGTCCTGTGAGGGCAAGCCGCTGGCCCCTCACCCAAGATGGCGCCTAGGAATTCTCCCCTCCTGGATACCCACACCCAATATGGCGGCCAGAAACGGCGCAAAGTGTTCCCAGTAAGGCCCAAGTATCCCTCCGCCCCACAAAGCGCGGGTGGCGCAACTATTATGGTGCAGGTAAGCTCTACCTAATATTCCCAATGTCTCTAGAAGATTAAGGGCGCCTGCGACCTGCACTCGCGCTGCGCGAATATGGCAAATGCAAATATATTTTAAAAAGCTAAAATCAGAAGGCACTCAAAAGCAATAACGAGTCACGCAAGCGCACAGCAAGCCAGTAAGTCTACCTGACTCGAAGAGGTTTCCTGCTTATATAAGCTCCTCCTCCGAACGCGGGAGTCCTGTGAGGGCAAGCCGCTGGCCCCTCACCCAAGATGGCACCTAGGAATTCTCCCCTCCTGGATACCCACACCCAATATGGCGGCCAGAAACGGCGCGAAGCGTTACCAGTAAGCCCCAAGTATCCCTCTGTCCCGCAAAGCGCGGGTGGCAAAACTATTATGGTGCAGGTAAGCTCTACCTCATATTCCCAATGTCTCTAGAAGATTAAGGGCGCCTGCGACCTGTACTTGCGCTGCACAAATATGGCAAATGCAAATATATTTTAAAAAGCTAAAATCAGAAGGCACTCAAAAGCAATAGCGAGTCACGCAAGTGCGCAGCAAGCCAGTAAGTCAGTGTATAATATGTAAAACACAGGTTCACCCCCAACGGGGTATCTTGCCGCTGAATTACAGATGTTTAATGTTACCCTACTCAATGGTACTCATTTTATAGACCTCAGAAAGGATGAGCAGCTGAACCACCCGGGTTTTGAACCTGTGACCATGAGGTCAAACACAGGCCCTGCAGTGAATGCATTAGTCCACTGAGCCACCAGACACTGTATCTTCCCATATGGTTATATAACAATCAGCAAACCAGTTGTTTAACATTTGGGTGGGTCTTTCATGTCGAATAAACCTAGCTAAGGACAAAGATAGTTGTTCCATTGTTTTTGACAGACATTTGTGCAATGAAACATGTTAATCAACACAAGGACGCACAGTTAAATCAAGGATCAATCTGGTAATTAATATTTGGGCTTAATATCAAGACAAGTTTTCTAGTTTTCTCCTACGGCCAGATGAATTAAATTGGATATCAGCTATTATTGCAACACTAGTATTCCGTGCCTTTATTTGAGCTTTGGGAACATGATGGTTTAAATCACTGTTGGAGATCTATTGTTTCCAATACATTGCACATATCTTGGGGCACATTTGCTATTTTGTTCCAGGTTTGGATCACAAAAGTGACAGAAACCAATATAACAAAATGTTTATTTGGGATTTACTTTTCAGTGCAAAGCATTATTTGTGCTGGATAATAGTCTTAAAGGAAAGCAAAGTAGCGCTAGCATGGCTCTGCATTGCTTTGTGTCAACGGGGAGAAGCATGGGTGGTACATTAGTATTCCCATGCAATCACCCATGTTTTTGATGGCAAGTCATATCTACTAACAGTTCTATCAAGGGCTTTGCGCCTAAAAATGATGCATCTTTAAGGCATGTCTAAAACGATAAAATTTGTGTCCGACTGTGCATGCTTGTTGCACTGTATAGAACACATCCACTGTTGGTAAAGTTTAAAAGTTTGTCCTGGCACAGTGCATTGTACTGGAAGGGTATCCTTCCGATATAAACCTATGTTAGACATTAAAAAGACAACTTGTGTTATGTGCATGGCACTAGGCAGTCTGTGCATTTGCGCTAGGGAAAAGAGCAGGAGCACCATAAATATAGCGCTTTCCGGCTCTTTCCTCTTATACAATGCAGATGAGCAACTTTAGTTGCAGCGTTACCTTGTTTGACATACTTGTAAATCTGCCCTTAAGAATGGGGTGTGAGTCAACCCTTTTTCATGATTGGGTGGCTTTATTTCCTATCTCACGTACCTCCTCCTGATATAATGCCTCTTGTACCTGTTCTTGTGATTATCTCGCCCAAGACTATGCTCGTCTACCAATGTTTTAACTGGATAATTTATCCTTCCAAGGATGTCAGTCCTTGCATTGTAGTGCATGTACGTGACTATTTTCTCTCCCCGTCTTCCTCCTCCCCATTCCCTTCTCTTTTTCTCCTCCTTTAAAACCACTCTCCTAGCAGCGGCTCCACCCAGCCCCATTGTGCCCTGTGCACTGCTCACCACATTAAAATTGCACGGTCTTCTAAAAATGTTTTTATAAACCATTCCAAGATGGCTACTGCATGTGCAGCAGGCATCTTATAGTGACACGTGATATACTTCAACAAACCATGTTCAAAGATGGTCATTGATGTGCATTGCACCACAGCTGTAATCTTTGAACAGGATTAATTATGATACAGTCAAATGCATTCAAATGTAGCTATCCTGGATACGTGTGCTTCCACAGTGACCATATTTTAATGCATTTTATTTTAACTAACTTCACAACAGTGGGCATACACAGCACCAATATTTGAATGCATTTTGCAATATTTTAAGGTACCCGATTCAAAGACAACTACTGGGGATGTGTGCACATTTGTGGCAGCCATCCAAGGGGAAAAATGTATTAGCAAAGGCTTTAGTTTTAACTGCTTATACCCATTGTCTCTGCCAATGCTTTTTTACATAAGTGTCTGGGAAGCAAAGAGATATATCAGGGAGAGGAAGGGACCATGGTAGATGCAGATGGTATACTGGTTTTGTTCTCTCCATTTGGAACCACTTCAGTGAGAAAGGTAGTAGTGGAACATAAAGCTGAAGTATATTCAAGTTTAAAATAAGTTGTGGTGGGAGCCAATAATTAATTTAAATGCATATGAGCAAATATAAAGGGCACTGCGATTACTGATTTGAAGGTTATGTGTATTTTGTCAATGTACACTTTATAAAGCATTGGGAAAACATACTTGCATAAATATGTGGGATAAAGCATAATTTAGGGCTATGAGACGATTCTGTTTAGGTAAAGAGATTCAGATTTTTTATATATGTATATATATTTTTTCTAAGAGCTGGTCCTGGGGTCAGCCCCATTGCACATGGGGCAATTCCTGGAATTTATGCCCAATAGGCAACAACGCTGAACACAACCTTGTGCACTTGGATTGGCTGCCTGCGGAGTGTTAGGCGCAGACCATTGACTCTGTCCAGACCCCATGGCAACTGCTGGTTCATATGGTCTAACTCTAAGCCATGTATACTCTCAAACGCTTTCCGGGGAGCCGCAAAGTGTGGTATGTGGTGAGCCCAAGGACCGCATTAATTGTAGTAGGATGGAAGTGGGGTTTCATGGGTTATATAAATATTGCAGGATACATCAGTAGAATATTACTTAAGTTCAGTTAGCGTTTAAATAAAAGAGTTCCCATTTATTTAACGTATTGCAGAATGTTAGTACTCACTGAAGTAAAAAGCAGCCCAGTGCTGCTATTGCCCCTTGGGCCGCATGTGAAGGTCAGGAGGACCACATGCAGACCCTGAGCTGTACTTTGAGTGTCACGGGTCTACTAATCACACTGCAGGTTTAACCCTCCATAGATAATTGAGCATAGGGAATTGCCTAAGTCCAAGGACTGCAGCCAACCAATAATAATGAACACGGCCAAAGATCACAAGCAGAAAAAAGGGCCACCCATGGAGGCTTGGTGTCAGGGTCTGGACAGGCCCTGCAACCAACCCGGTGGTGCAATGCTAAACACCATGCGCTGCAGAATGAGTTGGGTGCAGCAGTTGGCTGGAAGTCAAGCCCTAGTGCAAGCGGCCATTTCCTTGGCCAATCCAACTGCACCCTGTGGAAGCTTTGCCAAGTGGTGGTTGGCTATTTGCAGAGTGTAGGGTGCAGTGCCCGAACCAGGCTTTCCTGCTTTCCGACGGGCTCAGCAAGGGCTGGCGGACAATGGAATATTGTAAGTAGGATTAGGTCAGAGAACAGGTCTTCTGGCCAACCACCACTGTGCACGGCCAAAGGCTATGCGCTGTGGTTGTTGGCTACCCCTGGAGTGTTGGGGGCAAGGCCTGTTCCTTACCTCCAGGCCTAGGTAACTGTTGTATCTTGTATATGATTATAAATAACACAGAAAAACAAAGATTAAAGTGAATTTATCATACCTGTGTTAGAATTGAAAATGTAATCGCCCCGTTGCTCATACTTCATTCTGTATTAAGTTAGTATTAATGGCATTATTTTATTAGTAGCCGCCATTATGTTCCATGATTGAAGCTGAGTTTCTGTCTCACATCGCTTGCCTCAGCAGAACACTATCTTGATGTCTCCTTAGCTGATATTTCTCCATGGCCAAGTTTCACTGCACTAATGAATGTACTCTCTATTATGGCATACCTTTGCTGTTAGATAGACTTGTTCCCACCTTCTATAATGGCGGTGCAGGCAGAGTAACCTTGAGGTGGAGATAGCATATACCCACCTGGTCCCAGGACCATAACTCATCCTTCTTTGCCTCCTTTGTTCGCTGTTGCCTGGAACGGAATTTTCCAGTCTAGGCATGTTCTTGGGGAATTGGAAATGTATAATAACTGATATTAGGTTGGGAGGAGTCAGTCCCTCTGCAGCTATCTCATGAGGCTGGTCAGACTGGACTCCGCTGCAGAGCAATATTAATAAATAACTTTTGTTATTTGTTCTCTACTGTCTGGCCGACATTTGTTTGGAAGGCCGAGAGGTCGTCACAGGTGACCCGGGTGACCCTATTCGGGTCACTTACTTCACCTGTACACGGTCAAAATGCAGTTATGGTTCCAAATTAAAACAAAAAAGCACAGAAATTCATAAATTATGATTTGGAGATTAATCCATAATTCACACAAAAGCCACACATTTGCTCGTTATATGCTATTTATTGCAATCGAAAAATGTGTTGCAGGGCCATGACCCACGAGAGGTGAAGTCTTGTAAGTCATAACGCTCATCCACTCCCTCTACAACAGTAACAAATAGCATTTTATACTTTTCACATCAACATATATAGTTTATGTCATAGTAATTTTTACGTGTATTTGTTTCAACAAAAAATGGCCAAAACTAGCATGCATTGGGTTAACTTCACATGCTTTGTGTAAGGCAATAAGCAATGTTTTTCAAATGTTAAATTTGTGCTGTACTGTGGTTCATAACAAAATTTCTTTTCAGTGTGAGAGAGCGAGAGAATGCATGGTGGGTAACTGTGTGTGATATGGATACAGGTGAAATTTACTAATAAAAGTAAACTGAACCTTGAGATGGCATTATAGGACCATATTGCACTGTTACATGACATACGTTGTTTTATATTACATGATTTATTAATTAATTGTTGTTCTTTACAGAGATTCTGAGCATTTAAGCATCATCCGTTTACTATTCGTTTTTTGCCAGTGACAGAATATATGGCCCACATGCATCATTGTGTCATTTTGCATTTCTTAATTTGCGAAAAATAAGGAATCGCAAATTAAGAAGTGCAAAATGCTATGCATCATTTTTTTCGGTATTTCTTTGTGATTCGGTAAAAATCGAAATTTTTACCGAATCCCAAAGAAATACCGAATTCTTAAGTTAATTTTCGCAATTCCCATTGATTCCTATGGGCCAAAAGGCCCATAGGAGTCAATGCAAATTGCGAGTGGCACTTAGAAAATTTCATGGGTGCAGGGGGGGGTCCAAAGGACCCCCCCATGCACCCCTGAAATGTATTTTTCGCATCATGTTGCACACACACATGTCCTAAGGACATGTGTGTCCGTAACATGAATGTTGAAAAAAAAGCATTTTCAACATTTTAAACACTTTTTCCAAATTTACCGAGTGGTTCAACCACTCGGTAAATTTGGCACCCTATTTGCGAATTTTCACTTTTTAAAATAATGATGCATTGCTTTTAAGAAATCGCACATCTGCGACTTCTTAAAAGCACCCGCAATTTTAGAATTCGCAAACATGTTACGAATTCTAAAATTGCTTCATGCATCCCAAAAAGCACTTTTGCATTCGCAAACGGCCGATTTTAAGGAATCGCACCGTTTGCGAATGAAAAAGTGCTTGATGCATGTGGGCCTATGTCTCTAAATATTTTGAGAAATGTGTGTTTTTCTTGGAAATAAATGTAGGAACATCTCAAATGTGTTGCATGCAATAATGAGTATTGTTAGAGATCAAATTTTAAATGCAAAGTGCATTGTAAGGAATTTAAAACCATACATTCCAAAATGTGCTTTTCTTTTGTAGTACATTGACAGGATAGAGTATGTTTAACGAAATATATAAAGAAAAATAATAAAGTGCAACGTGGGACAGTGTAAATGTTTGCTGAAAGAATTCTGTGTTTACAATCTTTACTTTTAAACACCGGGGAGGATTCATTGGTAGGTGGTTGATCCTGCAGAGATGAGCTTGTCAGGTTTGCTTATTCATGTGCTAAGAGCAGCACTGCCATCGTGAAAGCATATTTTTACTGAAAGAAAGGCGAAATGATGTGTTTACCACTCTAGGGAAGTTAATTATCCTGCAAATGAATTCTGCACTCTAAATTATGTGAAATATTTTACAACAAGCTTTGAATAATAAAGGAATAATATATATATATATGTATATATATATGTATATATATGTATATATGTATATATATATATATATATATATATATATATATATATATATATACATATATATATACATATATATATATATTATTCCTTTATTATTCAAAGCTTGTTGTAAAATATTTCACATAATTTAGAGTGCAGAATTCATTTGCAGGATAATTAACTTCCCTAGAGTGGTAAACACATCATTTCGCCTTTCTTTCAGTAAAAATATGCTTTATATATATATATATATAACCAGGATATTAAATATCCTTACCAAGAGTAAAGCCACATCTAATAAACTGTAAAGCACAGCCACATTTTCCAAGACTACCCTAAAATGACAAGACATTTCGGTTAGCCACCTTTTTGTGGTTATTGAGATTCCAAAAGAGGTGCGACTTACTGCTCACAGTTTTGTTTCCCAAGACAATGCTGTGTTAACATTTTCTATCCACTGGTCACAAGATGTTCACACTGCTTTCCTGGTTTCTCTAAAATTGGTCAACATGTGGATCCCCGCACCAACTGTAAAGAGGAACAGAAAGCAACCCAAGAGCCTAAGTTCTGCAAACTGATGAAGTGACCAATGGGTAAAATGGCATAAGTAACCACAAGTAGAATGCAGCAGAAAAACCCATGTTAAGAGGCTGGCGCCAGAGTTTTAATCTCTTCCCTTTTTTTGAGTCTGTCGTTGCTTTGCATGTCTATAGTGAGTAGTAAGCAAAAAGTCCTGGAGCTTTCCATATGACTAAGACTCGCAGTAGAGTATGTCAGCAACTCCTTTACAAATATCAAATTTATTTCAAAGTGAGAATTTTAACAAGTGTTCATCATTGCTTGAGGCAGAAAGAAACAGCTAGCGGAACTCAACATAGCGGGCAAAGAATTTTAAGTCATAGCTTGTAATGAAGATTCAGAGGAAATGGAAAGCATAGCTTTTAGCAGTTTTTTACATTCATCCGTATGTTAAGATATTCCTAAGAAGTTTCTGTTCAGAGCACTAATTAAAAATGTAGTGGATTTATCTTGCTAAGGGGACAATACTATGAATGGTTTGAAGAATATGGCACCATTTCTAAATCAGGTAATAATTCAGTGTCTAGGATGCATTTTACAATTGTAATCGAAGTTGCCTTTTCTACAGTGTTGAAATCCTCCAAAGGAGGAATGAGCAGGTGAACGCTCATGTCGACAAGCCGTGGCGGTGCTAATGGGTTTGGAGAAACAATGAGTAGTCACTCACTCTCAATCTGACCTGTTTCTGGCCAAAAGTTGGTTTGGAGGAAGTGCGCTCTAGAGAGGGAATCTGCATGTGCTCTGATCAAGAGCAATCTGTGTAAGTTGGTTTAGCTCACACACATTGAAGGGAATGTGAGCTTCTGGCGCACTGACTGCAAGCAACACTCACACCCTCAAATTATCTGATTGATCTCTGCTGTCTGAAACCAGTCGATCCACCCCAGCCTATAAACATGTGAACTTTACATTAATTCTTTATAAATTACTTCATGGCTTCCATTACCTGAGGTTTGACAAGCACTTTTTCTTGATAACAATGTATTGGTACATTGCAAATAATACTGACTAGACAATAACTGAACGTATTTATCTCTTTATAGAAAGGGATATCCATGCTGCAGTATAACTTAGCAATCATTTTAGTTCATGGAGGATCCCATATTATAAGTGGAACTTCCTGTCTATTTATTTATAATTTACTTGCCCCAGTTTTCAAGTGGCTACTCAAACATTTAGGGGAAAATGGACCATTCGACCATCTCGGTCTTTAAATGTCTGTATGCCATGACATTTCATCCAATGGTACGCCACGTATGTCCTTCGAAATGTCTACATTTGTTTGAATATGTCCTCTAAATGGCTTCAGCAACATCAGTGAGTTCAAATGAGAACACAGTTGAGTGTGACACCCCTTTACATTATACTGATCTGAAGGGGTTAGCGTAGCCCTAGCCCTATGGAATTAGCCTTGGCAAACAGAAGATGTAGATTTTACAAGATGGCGGCAGGAAGAGCGAGATGAATTGAAATGTTCTTCAAACACATTTACTAACCCCCCCCTTAAGAGAGAAGAAGGTATCTGGGAAGGTCTTGCAGACAAAAGCGTTAATTCATTTTCATAATATATATGTTTCTAGAGTTGCTCTTTTTATGGAGAAGAAGCTAGAAAAAATAACAGACCGACAGAATAAAATGGTGCTAGTATCTTCATGCTGTCCCTGCACGTGCCAACAAGCTAACTCCAGAGACAAGAGACATTTGGCACAGATACAGATGTACCAAGAAAGAAAAAAACGTGCTGTCTTGGATGAGAATAACGTTCACATTGATGTAATTCAATTACATCACACTAAATCGAAAGCGATAATATCACCCTACAGTGATATCACAGCCACTGCATCACCTACTCCTCCATCACCAAGTTAAGTATATCACTACTATTGTACTTATTTAGCAGTTTAGTGGTTAGGTTGATGTAGTGGATGGGATATATTGGTCTTGCGATATAACACATGCAATATTTTGGGAGCATACTATGTCATTCTCTTCAGAAGAAGTTAACAATATAGCATATATTTGTTGGCCATAAGGAATTAGTTATCAGGCAAAGGGAAAAAGTATCTTCCAACATACCTAGCATAATCGGAGGTCATTACTGTAGCAACAGGAAATACATGGTTGAAGGGTGCCTCATAGACCAAAAACGAAGAACATTTTGACAAAAGAAAAGGCAGGATGGGCCAGTAGCATGGGCAGTGTTTGAATATCTTTATTTCTAGGCACAGCAGTGTTTAACCACAGTATAAGTGGTGTGGCTCGCTGGTTAGAGGCGGCAGACCCGTAAGCAGAGGACGGCCCGGGACCAGGGTTCGATTCCCGACGCGGCAGGGTCGTGGACCAGGGTCAGCGGGCTTGATAATTCTCGCCTCGGTGCCTACTCCAGTCAGGGACCACACTCGGCAACTCTGGGCATTAGCTTGCCTCATCTTCACAACGGCCCCCCCAGACCGCCGGGGATGCTTGGTCGCACCTTAGAGATACCCATTAGGGACCATCTCTCAGGGTGAGCCAGGACGGGTTCCCCAGCGGTCGAAGCGCGGAGAAACTCCTCCGGGAGTCGATTCTAGCGCTATATAAACCCACAATTAAATTAAATTAAATTAATCAAACATGGAGAAGCTGTGATCTGAGTACATACAGTACATATGTTTTGAATACAGAGCAGCCTTGTTCAATTATTGTTTTAGCGCAATGTCTTATATGTACTTGTGTCTGCCTAAGTCTCTTTCCCTTGCACTGCCACTGTTATTCAACTAAAATTAATAAATGCAGCCCTTCTACAGAATATAGGCACAATAGAATCAAAGATATATATATATATATATATATATATATATATTACCCCTTACAAATATCTTTTTGGGAATTACAGAAGCGCTAACATTTTGGTTGATGACAGTGGGCAGTCATCATAAGCATGCGTCTGCTGCTAACTAAAACCATAACTACCGAAGGAGAACTGAAAATGACTTTCACAGAAGGTCTGTACATAATGGATGGTAAAGTTTTGAAACTCTAGCTGAGGCACTGAGGTAATTTCATCTGGGTTCAAAGTTTTGCACCGTTTGTCAGGCAGGGGCTAGTCTGCCAGGCACTGGGCCTCTGCGAATGAAAGCAGGAGTTGAGGGGGAGATGTTGTTGGAAACCTAACCTGAAGTCAACAGGCACTGCAGAATAAATCGTGATTGGCTCTCTCCACAAAAAAGTGACCCCTGTCACTGTGCAACTAGCAATACCAGTATGTGTGTGTTTAGCCTCTGGACATCTGAAAGAAGTAAGGGACTCTCCACCACCATTAACTCCGCACTAAGGTTACCACATAAATGCATAAGATGTAAAGTATCCCCTGCCATACATTATAAGGATATCGCAGGTCACCAAGGAGTTCTATAACCATATAGAGGAACGAGGCTGAAATAAATAAATAAATAACTGCAGTAGCACAGAAGGTGTAGAAACATGCTGAAAAATTCTAGTTTTGCCATTGTATGATATTAAAATAGAGCAGAAGAAAGAAAAGCAAAGTTCAGTTTTTGTTTTGAACAGCTGCTTTAATTATGCTCCTTGACATGTCCTGCCTTTCACCTTGGCTGCTGACTCTGCAGGAAGTATAACCTCACAACTGGACTGTAATTACGTTATAACAGTTGAGTTCTGATGTCTTTTCATTATAATTGGCGATTTGGTGCATCATAAGTCGCTGATTATAAGGACATTAGTGACTGCCATTTATACAGGGATTACAGCATTCCATGTATTATATTGTTATAATATTCTCTAAGCATGAAAATAAAATAAATGGGCTCAGTTTGTCATGCCGACAGGCTGTGAAAATATGAAAGTGCAGTGTCAAAAGGAAAATAATAAAAGCATAGTCAGACTGACAGATCATGCATTTTGTGCAAATGGTTCTTCAAGAAAAGGAAGCAACTGTGTTCCTAAGAGTTACAAAACAGGGTGTAAACTTTATAGCGAGATAGTTGCGTGTAGGGCACATTATGTGTTGAAATGAAAATGCTCAACTCAAAAAAAAAAATCAGACGAAAAGAGAACACATTGCTATTTGTACTCACCGAAACGCCAGCACTTTCCCATTGGATCCGCAGCCAATATCCAATAAGCACACCATTCCACTCCCTGAAGGGAGGAGGTGCCCAGTGTACCTCCAGTACTGACCGAGACTCGTTTAGTAACACGGTGACATTAAGCGGTGCAGCACCTGGAGCTGGGGAGCAAAGTTGTGTAGTTAGAAAACAACATAGTCTAGCAACTGGTTTCAAGTTATAGCATATTCTAGAGGACAAGTACTCATTACCCAGACTTTCCTATAGCACAGTTGCAAAGAAATAGGTGGGTCCCTTGTGTTCTTTTAATTGGTAGATAATGCTACAGTAACACTTAAGATGTGGATTTTTGGAAACAAAAAGCAGTTTTAGATTCAAGGTTAGGCCCTCAGCGTTTTCAGTGCCTACATATGACACCCTTCGCTTGTCTGTTATATTAGCCTAGTTGAAACTTTTAAAGCCCTTTAACAACATACATAAGCAGGCAGATAATTGAGCAGCACCGTCAAGAGGGAGGAATATATCAGCTACCCTGAATCTCAAGGAAGGTAAATGAATCAAATGCCTCAGACCACAAGAAACCTCTTAAATGTCTGGTGTGGGTATCTGTTAGAGCACTGAAATGTTGATATATCCTCAACTTACCTTCACTGCAAAGTACAGAACAGTATAAGGTTTTATATGATTTTTGTTATTTATGACATGTTCCAACACAAGACCAAAGACATTGCTATAAGCACTTTGAATGTCTGGATATAGAAGGTCCTAGTTGGTTTCCAATAAGGGGTTTAGAATATAACATTATAACTGGTATGATATAGCCCTAAGCCGAATGACTATAATCCTGTTAGAACATACTGCATGCAAGTGTTCTAATTGAAAAGGAAGGTACAGAAAGACAAACATTGGAATGTTGGGTGATACAGATGGTCTATATCAACATTATTGGCATGCTGCAACTCCAATGTTTTCAGTGGAGCTCTCAACATTCCAATGTTTCTTACATACCATTATAGACACTGCAAAAAGCTATCCCAGTAAGGCTGTCTCTTCGAGTTACAGGCCCAAGCCAGGAGAGAACGGCTACAATGTTTTAGAAAACTGACGGTAAAATGTTCTAAATTAGACAATGAAATAAATAATGTATCTTTGTTTATACTATAAGGTGTTGCTCTGTTGTTATGTATGACTCTATGAAAGATTCTGTGTCGCATCATTGTTAAAAGTAAAGCACACACATACCTATGGTGACCATGCGCTATAAAAATCTGTGAAATAAATCAAATAAAGCAAGGAGAAAAATAAAGATATGCATTGGAATGTTTGAGCAGAAGGCCTATATCAGATATATACATTAAAATGGCAAGAAAAACTAGACGTGATGCAAGAAACCTGTGAGAAATCATATAAGGGATCTCAATTATGGCTAATGTCGGCAAACCTTCAAGCACAATATTACAAAACTTTTCTCCAGTTATATTATACCCCAAACAAGATCGCCAAATGGGGATCAGGCAGAGGTACAGAATGTCCTTGATGTAAACAGCACGAGGCAGATATCGTACATATATTTGCGACATGTGTTGCACTGGGTACAATACGCAGGGAAATATCCACCTTTCTATCTAAAATCTTTAAATTACAATTTGAAATAACGACGGCAGAATTAATACTAGGTCTAGATGGAGATACCAGGCCAAAAGAAATTCAAGTGCTTATCTTTATTTCCGCGGCTGTATTTAGATTATGTTTGGCTTCGGCATGGCTAGACGATAACCCTCCGGCTTTTGAACAATGGCGGGCAAGACACCTGGCCACATATAATTTTGAAACGGCTATATACCGAAAGAAAGGTAGAAAGAAACAAAAGACGGGTTTGAAAATTTGGGACCCACTAACATGTTGGATACAGAATCTGGGTTGATAATTTTTTTTTATATATAATTTAGTTTGTTTTAAACTATATATTCAGAAAATGCATATTATGGTTACTATAATTTGGACACCAAAACAGTCAGGTTTTCAGTACTGTGTTCCTATTTTTGTTTTGTTTATGTATAAACTCAAGCTTGGGGGGGTGGGGGGTAGCGGGTATTAATAATAATTATTTTTTATTGTAAAATTATGGAGGGGATAAAATTATGAAAATGCTCCAATAAAGATTTTATTTAAAAAAAAAGAAAGATTCTGTGTCGCATCATTGTTAAAAGTAAAGCACACACATACCTCTGGTGACCATGCGCTATAAAAATCTGTGAAATAAATCAAATAAAGCAAGGAGAAAAATAAAGATATGCATTGGAATGTTTGAGCAGAAGGCCTATATCAGATATGATTGGCCCTTTGTTGCTCCATTGTCTACAAAAGTGCTTCTACTATTTCAAATTTTTTTACATACTTTTTTAGCACACTGCAGGTGGCCATACCATTTAGATACTCTCCTTGAGTTATAGTCCTAAGTTCAAGAAAGAAGGGCTCTAATGCTTTCAGAACACTGAGGGTCAAATTTTCTAATGTAGGAGAGAAAATGGTGATGCCAACTCTGGACCCACGAGGCAGAAAACATATGTGACCAGTCTACATACCATGCACTGGTATCTGACTATTTGGCAACCAATGCTCCATTAACATCTGCGCCAAATAAGGTTTTCATTGTGTAGTCTAAATTACATTTTTGCACTAGTCAGTTGGTGCAAATGTTGGTATAAACTTGCTTGCCAACTTTTTAATTATATTGGACTCTTGTAGCTGATACACATCCACACCTTTAAACTGCATTTGCTTCCTCCTACATTGCAACCTTTTTTCATTCTGAACTGCGCACAGTCTTCTATGTGGAATTAAGCAGAGCTCACTAGAGAAGATATATTTCAGTATTATGGGGAGTGAACATATTAAGGGAAAAAACATTCCCATTGAGTGAATAATGAAATTCTACACAAAGCCCTCTTTCAAGGAATTCACCCCAAGACCAAAACACAGGTACAAGGCTTTTGCTTTGGGTCCTGAATATTCACAGGTTACTGGTTGAGTGTAATGGCATTTGTCACTGGTGTCTACTGGCATCAATACTGGGGCACTACAAATTTAACAAGCATTTGCAATGCAATAGGTCTCGCATTAGGAAAATGTGAGGTATTGGTATTGTAAATGACATTTTTTTAATATGTGTTGGCTTTGAAAATATATAAATTAATAGCATTATTATTCACAAAGCCAATAACTTACATTTTCCTAATGCGAGTCCTATTGGCTATGGGAATGCTTGTTGGTAGCAAGCAAGGACAGTGCTGTTGTGGTGCTGAGTGATGCTGTTGTGGTGCTGAGTGATGATGTGGTTGGACTGAGTGATGTGGGGGTGTATTAGAGTGATGTGGTGGTGTCCCAAAGTGATGTGGTGGTGTCCCAGAGTGACGTGGTGGTGTCCCAGAGTGACGTGGTGGTGTCCCAGAGTGACGTGGTGGTGTCCCAGAGTGATGTGATGGTGTCCCAGAGTGATGTGGTGGTGCCCCAGAGTGATGTGGTGGTGTTCCTGACTGATGCGGTGGTGTTCCTGACTGATGCGGTGGTGTTCCTGAGTGATGTGGTGGTGTCCCTGAGTGATGTGGTGGTGTCCCTGAGTGATGTGGTGGTGTCCCTGAGTGATGTGGTGGTGTCCCTGAGTGATGTGGTGGTGTCCCTGAGTGATATAGTGGTGCCCCTTAGTGATGCCCCTGAGTGATGTGGTAGTGCCCCCCCGAGTGATGTGGTGGTGTCCCTGAGTGATGTGGTGGTGTCCCTGAGTGATGTGGTTGTGTCCCAGAGTGATGTGGTGGTGTCCCAGAGTGATGTGGTGGTGTCCCAGAGTGATGTGGTGGTGTCCCAGAGTGATGTGGTGGTGTCCCAGAGTGATGTGGTGTCCCAGAGTGATGTGGTGGTGTCCCAGAGTGATGTGGTGGTGTCCCAGAGTGATGTGGTGGTGTCCCAGAGTGATGTGGTGGTGTCCCAGAGTGATGTGGTGGTGTCCCAGAGTGATGTGGTGGTGTCCGAGAGTGATGTAGTGGTGTCCTATAGTGATGTGGTGGTGTCCTAGAGTGATGTGGTGGTGTTGTGTGGCGTTCAGCAGTGTAAGGCATGCTGCAGGGTGAGGCATGGAGCAGTGTGAGATGTGCAGCAGTGTGAGGCATACCGCAGTGTGAGATGTACAGCAGTGTGAGGTGTGCAGCAGTGTGAGGTGTGCAGCAGTGTGAGGTGTGCAGCAGTGTCCAGCATGCAGCAGTGGGAGTAATGCAGCAGTGTGCAGCAGTGTGGGGCATGCAGCAGTGTGAGGTGGGCAGCAGTGTGAGGTGTGTGGCAGTGTGCAGCATGCAGTAGTATGAGTAAGGCAGCAGTGTGCAGCGTGGAGCAGTGTGAGGCGTGCAACAGTGTGTCGCGTGCAGCAGTGTGGGGCGTGCAGCTGTGTGCAGCAGTGTGTGGCATGCAGCACTGTGTGGTGTGCAGCAGTGTGTTGCGTGCAGCAGTGTGTGGCGTGCAGCAGTGTGAGGCGTGCAGCAGTGTGAGGCGTGCAGCAGTGTGTGGCGTGCAGCAGTGTGTGGCGTGCAGCAGTGTGTGGCGTGCAGCAGTGTAAGGCATGCAGCAGTGTAAGGCGTTCAGCAGTGCGAGTCGTGCGGTAGTGTGCAGCATGCAGCAGTGTGAGTAATGCAGCAGTGTGCAGCAGTGTGAGGCGTGCAGCAGTGTGAGGCGCGCAGCTGTGTGTGGCGTGCAGCAGTGTGTGGCGTGCAGCAGTGTGTGGCATGCAGCAGTGTGTGGCATGCAGCAGTGTGTGGCATGCAGCAGTGTGAGTCGTGCAGCAGTGTGAGGTGTGCAGCAGTGTGTGGCATGCAGCAGTGTGTGGCATGCAGCAGTGTGAGGCATGCAGGAGTGTGAGTCGTGTGGTAGTGTGAGTAATGCAGCAATGTGTGGCGTGCAGCAGTGTGTGGCGTGCAGTAGTGTGAGGCGTGCAGCAGTGTGAGTAATGCAGCAGTGTGAGGCGTGCAGCAGTGTAAGGCGTGCAGCAGTGTGAGTTGTGCTGTAGTGTGCAGCATGCAGTAGTGTGAGTAATGCAGCAGTGTGCAGCATGCAGCAGTGTGCAGCAGTGTGAGGCGTGCAGCAGTGTAAGGCGTGCAGCAGTGTGAGGCATGCAGCAGTGTGTGGCGTGCAGCAGTATGTGGCATGCAGCAGTGTGTGACGTGCAGCAGTGTGTGACATGCAGCAGTGTGTGGCATGCAGCAGTGTGAGTAATGCAGCAGTGTGCAGCGTGCAGCAATGTGAGGCTTGCAGCAGTGTGAGGCATGAAACAGTGTGAGTCGTGCGGTAGTGTGCAGCATGCAGCAGTGAGTAATGCAGCAGTGTGCAGCGTTGTGAGGCGTGCAGCACTGTGAGGCGTGCAGCAGTGTGAGGCGTGCAGCAGTGCATGGCGTGGCGTGCAGCAGTGTGTGGCGTGCAACAGTGTGTGGCATGCAGCAGTGTGAGTAATGCAGCAGTGCGTGGCGTGCAGCTGTGCGTGGCTTGTAGCAGTGTGTGGCGTGCAGCAGTGTGTGGCGTGCAGCAGTCTGTGGCGTGCAGCAGTGTGAGTAATGCAGCAGTGTGCAGCGTGCAGCAGTGTGAGGTGTGCAGCAGTGTGAGGCGTGCGGTAGTGTGCAGCATGCAGCAGTGCACACCTTCCTTCAAAGGCGTCTGCAGAGCAGCGCGTCATAAAGAGGAGGCCGTTCATTTAACGCCCTCTTTGATAATGGACAATAGGGGACTGCAGTCTGCAGCTGATTCAGCGATTCGGTCTAAACTTTTACGATGAGCTTTGAGCAACTTTACTAAAGACACAATTTACTTAGTAATATGGTGCCCTTGAATTGCACAACAGTGCATGTTCCAAACAGGTTAAAAATCACCAAACAATGGTTCATATTACTTAGATTTGGATAGTATGGACATTTTTTAGCTATAAGAAAACACACAATTTGGAAACCAAACGCATTCTCGCGCAAGCAGATGTGGCATGGAAATGACAAAGTGAGCTTCAAAAATGTTCCCAAGATGTTTATCAGCGCACTGTTGTCTTCTAACTCCAACTTGTACAAGTAAATAAATGGCCGATTCTCGCAATGTGGAAAAATACCTTTCAGGGAAAATCGTAAATTGGATAGCTGGTGGAAGTGCCGGTGAACGAAGTCTACTCGCCAGATCATTTCCTAAATACCTTGTACCCAGACCTGGCTGTCACTTCACAATTCGACAGTCATTACGTCATTTAGTTTGGTTGCTTTGCTTAAAGTCAGCAGAGACTACAGCCCCCAGAAAGCACTGATATGCAAAATAAAAATTGATGTCTGGACCTATTTAGTTTGCAGTACAGAATGAGCTGGTGCACCTAATATTATCTCTTCTGTGTGTCAGTCAGTGTAAAACGTGCCTTTCGGCCGGTAGACTGTTCTTATGTCACGATCTCTTAAAGCGACCTCCAGCTGTCTAACTGCGGCCTGTCTACCGACAGTCACTCATGTATGTTTTATCTTTGATTGCATTACCTGCTTTCCTGGGTAGGGAGGAAGAACTGCATTATTTTAACAGCAGAGTCATGTGTATGAGGATTTAACAGCAAAAAGACCAACATTTATGAACAGTATTTCCGGGGAAAAAAAACTATGACTAATAAAACCTGTCTTCTACAAATCCGGCCGGCAAAATAAATGAGCGGCAAAGAACAAAAACAAAGTGGACACACAATGTCAACAGATATATTCCTTCGTAGCACGTCTCTGTGGGCTAAAACATTTCTTTTAAAGAATTCAGACTTTACTACGAATTGACGGAATGGAAGTTCATGTCCCCAAATCAAGGACTTTGCTCAAAACACTTCCGTATGTCTGGATTTGGATACAAAATCCCTAACTATTTAGACTTTCAGAGAGTTGTCTGCGAACACACAACGCCTAACTTTAAACAAGCAAACTCACCGCCGCAGCCCGGCTTCAAAAGGAAGCCAGGCAACTTTGTTGGGACGGGGGCGGGGCCGGACATAAACAGGAAGCAGGCGCTCCTGTGCCCGCCGGAGGATTTCTGTGTTAGCTAGCGGGGCTCCCGTGCTCGTGGAGAGCCCCGCGGCCCCCGCCTGTTAACTGGAATGACCCGCTGGCTGCCGAGGGACACGCAAGAAGAACCTGGTGAGTGGGGTGTGAGGGGGATGTGTGCGCACATGTGTGTATGCGTGTGTCTGTATGCGTGTGTGTGTGTGTTAAAATAGCACGATGACTGGTTGGTGGTGGGTGTGTGGGGGGGGGGTGGTGTGTAGGCGAGTGTCTGTCTGCCCGTTTGTCTGTATGCTACGCGAAAGCTAGCGAAACAGCGCGCAAGCAGCCAGCAGCAAAGGCGCGCTCACGAGGGGAAATCTGAGACAGCAGAGGCTCGTGGCCGAACGCCGTCTCAGATTCCCCCGAAAGTAACAGCTATAGTCCTGAGCTTAGACAGCGCATGCTACGCATGCGCAGCTCTATGCTCGACCTTAAAAGTAGGAGACTCCTTTTATGCACTTGACTCTCTCAGGTTAGATAGGGTTGAGCAATCAAGGATTAACCCAGCAGGTGTGTGGTGTGGATAGTGTAGAAATGCATATTTAGTGTCACACCCTGTATAACACTTTTATTTATGATAATAGTTTTGGGGGCAAATGCTTCCTAGACGATTTAGTTCTCTTTTACATATTATTTCACTTAACAAGAAACTCAAAAGATATTCTAGAAACCTTTGTGGTCTTTTATCCCAAACAACATAAAGATCTCTGAACCAGATGGCCTTCCCACTGAATTTTTATAGTGAATATGTAGATCTGATTGCCCAAAATCCTTGGTCCATTTATACGGATGCCCTGCAAATAGAAACGCACCATTCCTATGTAACAGAGCACTTTATAACCACCTCACTGAAATTAGATAATAGGCTAGAACACTGTTAACAGCTGCAACTATTTCTTATAGAAGAAACACCAAAATTCTTGTTAAAAAGAAATTCAACAGGCTAATGCCCTGGGTACCTTATAATGTCCTACCAAATCAAGTGGGTTATACACCTGAGTGGACTCCATTACATAACCTCCACACATCACCTCGATATTGCATCATTGACACATCTCTATCATCGGTGGCACCTTTTCTAGGCACTGTGAAGGAATTTGAGTTACCGGATGAATATACATATATGAGATGCTGTGTAGCTGTGGAGTGGGATCTTTGCACGAATGACCTATCATACTCAATTCCTACTATTCAGATTTACATGAATGTCCTCTTGTTGAAACCACTATTATTGGCTTGGGGAAGTTAGCAGGAATAGCACTGCACCCAATCCACCAATACTTCTTGGTTTGGTGATGGAACTTCAGAGATGTGCGCCTCGTGAATTCCAATTGCACTTAGGCATTTATGTTAAAACCACTTATCACATCACTCCATGTGGACAGAACCCAGAGGGTAAAATCTGGTCAATAATCCGAGAGGAGGTGACATTTGGAAGATTCTCCGGGTTACACATTTATTGGGTTAAACCAGCAATATTCCCTCTTGCTGCACCCACTGTGAAAGTTAATGATGGTTTCCCACCGCATTAGGGAGCTGTCTTAATAAAATACTTCAGCATTTCAATTGGTGGGGGCAGGACAAGATGCTTCACGTAGATTGTGACAGGGCACTAAGTGTATTTCCAGAACAGACAGCTAGATAGATGGATAACTCTACCCATATCTATGATAGGCTGCATCGTCAATGCAAAAAAATTGTAGTTTTGCAACAATTCCTTTAGTTGATCCTGAATCTTCAGAGCCCTTCAACACTGTTAATATTTTTATGGCTGGGGTTTCTGTCGGTGGTTCTTACTAGATGAATGGAAGAGGGCAGATAACAGTAGCTGACTTAGAACAAAATTTTTCAGGACAGTTGCAATTCTGATCGTTCTGGTTTTGTCCACCTCTTTATTTTAAAGATTTGATGATAAATCAACGATACATCGATATGGGCCCAATGCATATGATTTTAAGCACGCAACCACAAAAAAACTGTATTAAATACATACAGGCCACTTTATTTGGCTCACTGGTAAATCTGGTGAGTTCTAGCAGCCAGTCTTCCAATTGCTCCCACTGGGATGAATATGATTCTACCACCTACCCAGGAACCTAAGTTCAAATGGGTCTCTGACTAAAATGAACATGATGATACCTGGATAGTTATTTCAACATACAGAGTTTTTATCAGTTCAATTTTTCAATGACACGCGAGGTGACAAACTTATGGCTTTATTATTATACTTTAGACACTGACAGTTAGACCTAAATAAAAATAATTTCCTTACCCTCCACCAGAAGACAAATTTCTTCCTAAATTGATTATTTGAAATATTAATATAATAATTTTGTCCTACATCTATGCTGAAGCCAATAAGCGCCAAGAAGCTCCAGCAGCCAAAAAAGCATGGGAAGAATACTTTGGTGCAGAATTGTCAAAAGAATGTTGGGGGCCGGTCAACAGGAGTCCCATTAAACAGTATAAGTAAACTGATCCATTTTAAATGTGTGCACTACCAAATTGATGACTGAATGCAATCTGGAGGTGGATGAGGTGTAAAGACAATGCTCGGTGTGCAGATTAAATTTAATCCAGTTTGGCTCTAGATATGCTGGTATGATGGAGGTCTGAGATGTTTGCATCTCTACCAGAAAGGGCACCAGGCAGCATCACTATCCCCCAATCCCCCCTTGAAGTGTGGTCAGAATAGATATCTGATGTTCCAAAACCCTACAAAAGAAGTCTGTGTTAGGCAGTATTATTGGTGAAATGGAGGGCGGCCATGGATTGGATGGGTAAGATGACTCCAGGTGTGAAGAACTGATATGCCATCTAGCACATTGTTACAAGAAGGCTGTCTGGTACTCTGAAGGAGTACGTCCAGTGGATAGGATGTAGGCTTTTTGGGACCAGCACCAACATTATTCGCTATTCAAGAAGGGTACAAGGCTAGTTGATGTGTGGCACTCATTACAATTGGCCCAGGAAATGAGCCAGGTGTTTCCCACCCACATCCAGAAATACTGATACCAGGGGTACCAGTAATTCAGGGTGCTGGAAAATCCAGCTCATTATGAATTGGACCCTGAGGATTCCCTAATAAATTAGGAATTACTGGGAGAATCAGTAATTCGGGATACCATTCCCCTAGTAATTTCTAATTTGGCCTGCAGATTTAACCCAGAACTCTTTGCTGCTGTAATCTCTCAGTGAAAGGAAAAAAAATGGGACGGTTAACTTCTGTTACCAGACTCTTCTGAGTAAAGAGGCTATATCTTTTTTACCTTTTTTGTTGAGCCGCTTACAATTTGTATTCACATAGGCATCCAATACCACATTGAATGAGAAAAGGGACACGCATGTACCTGTGTCTATACCTTTGAAAACCCTGGTTGTTCTTTATGCACTTTATGCAATAAAACAAGTAAGAAAACACAATAAGTCCTATAGCCAATGCTATCCGATGGACAGAGGAAACCTCATAACCTGTTGTACACAGACATTTGACTATGGAGGTTTGTAGATAAGCGAAGGCAACATCCTTCCACCCACGGCCCAAAGTGCATCACAACAAATCATGTAAAATGCCAGTTCTTCATAAAGACAATCTATTATATGCTTTCCCTGTACAGTAGTGTTTTGTGTTATAAACACCACCACATTTTTCAATAAAAGAACCATGCAATCTATGTTGAAACACAAATATGTATTTTTTTCAGTTGGACATTTAGAAGCACATTTGTTTATGGCTTACATTTTTGAAAGTTGGACACTTCCATTATTTCCTTCTTTACTTGTTTCTTTCTTTATCTAAGTCTCTCTCACTCTCTCTGTTGCAACTTCTATTAGTTGTTTATTTCCTCCTTACCATCTTTCTTTTTCCGGCTTTCTCTTCTTTTCCCTTCTTTCTTCATTTCTATTACTCTTTTTTCTTTCTTTCTTCCTTACATTCTCCCTTTCCCTCTCTGCTTCTTTTTTCTCCTTTTTCTCCTCTTTCTCATGTTGTTTTTCCTTTCTGAACAAGTGTCCATTGATTGTATATACATATGACATTTTTAGAACTATTGTTACTATATAGTTCTATACCTAGGCCAAAATATGAGTTTAAGGATTTTTTTGGGCACACATGTGCACATTACAATGAATGTGTGCTTTGTTGAAAAAGGGGACAGCCTGATCATTAGTGTGACTCAACAGGGTTTGCAGCATGAAGATACGTCACCAGTACAATGTAAGGAGTTAGATAAATCATACATAATAGGCAAAGTGGGGCAGCTGTTTTTTGAGGGATGAACTAGTGGTGATCAGTAGCGGCTCCTCCACTAATGCAGAGGAGCTTGTCCCCACTGCTCTTTGAGCAGTGCAAAAAAGAAAAAAAGAAAAAAAAATGGAAATAACAAGAGGTTATTACCATTTTCTTTTACTGTGTGCCACTCGGAGCAGGATCAGGGCGAGCCGTGGTAGTTTGAACTCCCTAAGTGCGCATGATTGGCCAGCCAAACTGTAATGCCCACTTAGCAAGTTCTCCACCTGTCTGTTTTGCACACCCTGGTGGAGAACATGCCTAGGCAGTGCCTGAGCAGCCAAATAGGTCGCTCGGACCAATTACGACGCTGATGATGCAGCATAGTGATTAGTTTGGAAAACCTGGGAGCCAGGCTGCTTCCAGTGCTGGCTGAGGATGGAGGAGAGGCATACATCTGCGAAAAAGGTATGTTTTTTTTATTTTTTCATCCTCCCACCCCCATGCCGGAGAGCCCCCACTGTTGGTGATAAATAGACATCTAGCCCAATAAGAAATTCTTTGGGTGAACCCATAAGGGATTTGATTTATTGCCCAAACAAGAAGTTTAGATCGGCCCATTTTGTATATGTCTTAGTATACCCAGAATAAACACTCTAAAATCCTAGACAGTATTCTTACACATCAGAGGAAGATGAGGGGTTGAGAATCTTTTGTGAATTAAGGGCCAAAAGGGCAGATAGTGATATAAAATGCTGTTTAATGCAGCTTTTCAGTCAGAATGCTTCTTTGATAGCTAGCTGTTCTGCTTATTCACTTCTGAAATATTAACCATTTAGTCAAGAACTAGGCATGATAAGGGCAAAAGACCCTAGTTCCAGGGACTGAAGGGACCTTTTACAGAGGAGAGCAGGTAAGCAGCTTCCTTACAGAGATGGAGGTAAAAGAATTCCAGTGCTCCTCACTAGAATACTTGCCGTCACTACCATCAGCCACCACATAACCTGAGTTGAGATGATAGTAGCCACTCACACTCATAATGGGGGTACACATTGGTTTTCATGGGATTTGAGATCGTAGCTCAGAAGCCAACCAAAACATAAAACACAGCAAGATATTCAGTTGGATAGGCAGCGGCTGCCGCTAGGTGGGAAATTTGTGAGGCAGGTGAGAATAAAAAAAATAAAAATGTACCTGCAGCCTGACGACGGCAGCCTTGCTGCCTCTTCAGAGGATGTTCACACAAGTTCCCAGAGTTTCCTGAGCTAATCTAGACATGTATTTTTGTTGCAAGCAAAAAAAGACGTTGCAGCTAGTATTTTTCCACCTTTATTTAAATAGACAGTGCACACGGTTGGTATAGGTTTAGCTATATTTTTATATGTGCCAAATTAAGTAAACACAATACAGTCATCTGACAACGTTGCCATTGTAATACAAGGCACAGTGGTGTCACAGAGATTACTTGCAGTAATACTAGTGAGCTGCTGCTGTGTTACAATATAGAAAACACTGTCACTAGCCATGATTATTAGATAAAAACAAAATTTGAATTTAGACAAGTGCACCTGTGTACTTTAAGTGACCTGGCCAAAGACGGCATGAAAGAGCTGTCTACTTTTGTGATAAATTAGAGATATTGGATGCCTCGTATCCACAGCTGAGAGACCAAGCTACCTCCTCTGAGGCAGAAATCTCTTATTTCAGAAATAAATGAAAGGCCCCAGGGCCGGACTGGGAACAGAAACCGGCCCTGGCAAACTGCTCAGCTGCCTCCCCCTGGGGTGAGGGGGAGTGCAGGCGAGCAGTTTGCGAGGGCCGTTTTCGGCCGATTTTGTTACCGGGGGGGCGATATTGCCGACCCCCGGTAACAAAAACGGCCCTCCAGGGGCCCAAAACCGGCCCGCACCCTAGCGGCCTACCGGGGAAACGCCTTGTGCCCACTATGGCCAGTCCGGCCCTGAAAGGCCCTTGCATTAGTCATGCTGGGCACTATTTCCCTCACATTTCTGAGGCCTAAAATATCCAACAACACCCATGTGAGCTGGCAGCTTTTAATTCACATTTTTGTAAACTAAGTCCTTCGCTAATGCAAAAATAAATTTTCCATAAGTTGAAAACATTGGGCGTGTATCACTTGCCTTATTTTATTTTCTACTGCCTAGTAAAAATTGAACAATTTACTTTAATACAGTAATTCCATACAGTTCTTCGCACAGTGGTGAAAAAAACGATTTAACTTGAAAAAGAGCTTACATGTTTGCCCCAGCTGTCTCTGTCTCTCAGGAATGTTTGTGTTTCTTCATGTGGCGCCAAGTCAAGGAGGAAAGTTTACATTTTAAGGCCTGAAGGTATTGCTAATGCGACCTAATTTCCCTATTGTGTTTATGCCACAGGTCTTTTGACCTTTTTGGATCATACTAATTTTCCCGCGCCTACTAAAGATTAATGGCCCAGCAGGTGTTGAACTGGGCAGGCATAAACAGCAATCAGGAAGAGGGGCAAGGCGAGGCAACTAGAGCACGGATTGCCAAACAATTCTCAGAATCCGAAAATCTGATTTGGTCGTATTTTTCAGTTTCTATTTATAAATACAGATGGAAGAAAAATATTCTTCCTTCTGTATTTATATGTAAAAATCCATTTAAACGGAAAACCGGAAGCTTTAATAATAATTTTATTTGACATGTATCTGGTGGTTCCAGCAGTAGGGAGACGCTCATCCACCATAACTGAGAGCTGCACCTGTGGTTAGGATAATTTAAAACGCACAGGGGAAAAACACTGGGGGACAGATTTTCAAGCCCCTTGCATCATCTTTACGATACTGTTGCGTCACTTCTGTGATGCAGCGGCGTCGTAAACCATGCGCCACTATGCAGCAGATTACAATGTGACGCATCTAGTGAGATGCGTCACGTTGTAAAGCCCTGTGCTACATTATACCTGCGTCAGTAGTGGGCGTTCTGTCGCAAGGAAGCCCGGTAAACGTGACCCAGGGAAAGCTACAAGATTTCACTGAGTCACTTTTAGGTCCCTGCTGCGTCAAAACTTTACGCCTACTTATAGCAGGCGTAAGAAGTGATGCAGCATTGCAAGTATAGGATGCCCCTGAGCAGTGCTGGAGTTGCTTCGCGCTTGTGACACGACTCCAGCACTGCGTCACCTGTACGCTGACAGATGCGTCACACATCTGTCTCTCCTTGCGCTGTGGTGCGGCACATTGTAAATGCAGCGCATCCATGATGGCGCAAGGGGTTCCTAACATCAAGCAAAATAACTGGTGCATCCCTGATGATCTGAAGGGATGCGCCAGTTATTGTAAATCTGCCCCTGGGTTGTCAGGAACTCATAAAGTGGCAGGGCACCACAACGTTACAAATCTGTGCAGGGGGCTTTTGTTCTAAGGCCAAACTCAGCGTGCGGTTATGCAAATATTCACCAAAAAGTGCAAAGGTAATGTAGCTCACATGCTCATTGTAACTCAAGTCTTAAATCGCGCTGCGTTAGACATGTCCGCCATTTCTTGGTCTGTGCTCATATGTTCTCAAAGCTAACCATTTCATACTACAGTGTAAATCATGTGACTTTTCATGCTGTTACCGCATAAGTCTGAACAATGAATCCAAAGTGCGAAAAATGGACTCTGTGTCACTGAATTAATGTGTTCTAGGTCTAAAGAATTTCAAGTATTTTAATAAGCTTACACTCTGAGCCTATTGTTCTAAATTCCACTGCCACTTACCTCCTTCCGTGGTGCTGGCCATGATCCAGGCACTGGCTGAAGACCAGCCAACCTCATTCTGGCAAGCAACGCTAATGTTATACGTAGCTGTGGCCTGCAGCTGCCGGATGTTATACTCATGAGGGGGGACCGAAGTGATGTAGCTCATGATGGAAGAATTAATCTGTGGAACAGCTTCAACCACCTAAAAACAAGCACAGAAAATATCAAATACTAAAAAGAAAAGGACATACTTTGGTTAAACATGCTCATAAATGTCCAAAGATATCCAGTGACGAGTTATGCATATGCCATAAATATCCATTAATGGGGGGACACGACAGGGTTGCGGAATTCCTAACACCCATCGCCGACTACCTATCGTTTGTGGTCTAAGACAAACAGTTTTCATTTTTATTTTATCCAATAGACAAATAGGCTAATTACTGATATTGGTTGCACAATAAAAAGGTGCACACATTTGCAAAACCAAAACAACTGGAGGCTATCTATAATGCTCCCAGAATACTCCTTAATTATGTGGAAATACATGTAAAGGCATGAAAGCAAGATTGGTGACAATATAAAATGTACAAATGCCAATTTGCACCATGAAAAAAATAAATTTGCTCGAGTACTGTCCGTCATTAAGTATAATTTCTATGAGGTATAATTTAATAATACATTGATGAATGCCCATAAAGATAAAGATGACAAATTGAGAATCAGTGTAAAACATTATAGAAACATTATGGGCGGCATAAATTACAGGGAACCCTACACCAGAGTAGAGTGAAGTGGAGTAAAATGGAGTGGGGTAGCATACAGTTTTGCTAATTTAGATTTAAATTCAAAATAAGTTGTGGAAACTTTTTTTGGCATATTTTGGTCTACATTTAGAGGTGCACATTAGCACCTGCTTTTTTGCTGGTGCACACAGAACGGGATTTACCAGGCACTGAAAGGGGATTACACTATGTATTGATGGAGTAACACCACTTTTCTACAAATACAAAAATGTGATAATTTTGAGTAGATACACTTAACACACATTTAATATGATTTATGTTACGCTTCAAACTAACCCTAGATGATGGCCTGAGAGCCACAACATCTGAGTTCATTGACTAGTAAAAATGCAATGTGCTGTGACCACTAGAGAAGGAAGAGCCAAAAACCCACAACAGCCAGCTCCAACATTCACTCTTCACATTAGAAAGCCTTGCGGAAAATAAACAAACCTGCTAAGGCCTGGAATATTTTTTGGTAACACATACAAGGCACCACCCATTTCCTGCTGACCTTCAATTGTACATTAAGCTACAGGAAACACTTCTTTTGAATCCTGTTTCCTGTACAAAACATGATAGTAGACCAACGTGAAATAAAATATTATTGTTTTTTTAACTCATCGGAATGAATAAGAAAACCTCTCTACTTTGCTGAGAATATATATATGCTAATTTTCAACAGGAAACACGTGCGTTTAACTGTTAGTGAGACTTGCCAGATAGAGCACATCCAAGAAGGCACATTTCTGCAACAGTAGTGACCCAAACACTTTGGCTCTGCAACTGCACTGCGAAGCAGGCACATTTTACTGTGAATTGTGTGACGTTCCACCTTCAGCTACTCAGCTTTAAGCCGACATATGTCGGGATACAAGTAAAAGTATGCAAAGGGTTCTTACTCTTAGGAACTTAAGACTAGTATAAACTCAACGAGTGATAGGAGTGGTAGCTGGTTTATGGACCGTTTATGCACTGTGATGTAGTAGTTTTTAAAGAGATGCGTTTTCAACTTTTTCCTAAATTGTATGGGGACACTGTTCCGATCCTGGAGGCATCGACCTTGCAGCACTTCTGCTGCTGGAATTGAGTGTGGCCTTTGACATCGTATCGCAAAGCCGCTTATTGGAGCGCCAGTGGAGCCCCAGGGTCAGCCACAGGTCCCCTAAAATGGCTGGCATCCTTCTTGAAGGGCCATACCTTTGCAGGTTTTCCAGAAACCTATTTGAGTGAAGGAACTCCCACTGGTACAGGGTGTGCCTCAGGGCGTCTCCTTGAGCCCCACCCTATTCAACGTTTACATGCACCCCCGACTGGTGTCATTGAGCATCACAGCTTTGATATTTTAATGGTATGCCGATGACGCTTAGTTGATCGCCACCTTACCTCCGAACTCGGACAGTGGGTTGTCTCCCTGAGGGCCTGTCTATCAGAGGTTGCCCAACTGATGGAGCTCACTGGCTGAAGTTAAACACAGGTAAGATGAAGGCTCTGATCCTGGGCAATCACCCTGCCCTTTGGTCTCCAGACTAGTGGCCAGTGCACCTTGGCTCTTTTCCTTCACCAACCGGTTAAAGGTAAGACTATGGTCAAACCAAAGGCCCAGGTTCTTGACCTTAGCAAGAACCTGGGCATTTGTTTTGATCAAAGTCTCACCTTTAATGACCAAATTTAGGCCTTGACAGGCAAGTGCTTTGAGATCCTCAAGTCACTGAAAACCTTCATTGGTCTCCAACCATTATAGAATCAAAAGACAGTGATCCAAGCCTTAGTCATCTTGCGATTGAATTACTGCAACATCTTGTTTTTTGGGAGTCTCTCAGTCACTCCAGTGGGTTCAGAACTCGGCAGCTCGACTGTTACCAAATCTTTTTAAATGGATCTCCATGGGCGCGGCACTTCTCAAGCTTCACTGGCTTCCAGTGAAGAAGTGTGCTGCTTTTAAAGCTCTTTGTTATTGCTACAGAATTTTCAGCAAGGCTGGTGCGACCTATTGGCATCCTCATTTTTCACCTTAATCTCCCTTGCTATGACCCTCTAGTGCTCGTCCCTCCTTTAGGAGTAGCTATGTGCTTTATAAACTTATTTATTAATATAGATAGAAAAGGACCTCTGTTTTGTTTTTACTTTTTTACACTTCGTAGTACGCAGTCCGATTGTTTCATCTGTGTGTTTTTGCCGACAACCACCAGAGATGGTGAGCATGTCCACCATATAACTGGGTGTCTTGGTCTTCTTTGCTTTGTAAATAATGCAGCTTGGTTTGAAGACAGTGCGGGCCGGCAGGGGGAAACAATAGAGTGCCATCAGAATGGTATCAAAATATAGATAAGTATAGATTTACCATTATCAACTGCACACCTATATATCTTGAAAACATATGTACAGAGATTTAGGGATAAGAATAGTAAATCTATACTAGCTTAATGATAGAGATGTAGTCCAAAATCTTTACTGGATATTTTTGTTGGCCGAACCATGTGAATAATGTTCTATTCCAGCACTACAGCCTAAAACTCACATCTTTATATTCGACTCAAAACCTCACCGCCACCTCATCCTCTAAAGGTTACTATATAAAAAGGATAAGGCTAATGTCACTTTGTTTCACCAATCACTGTGTACCTTTTTTGTTCGTGTGGTGTAGTATTCTGCAATTTGGCTGTGAAGTTCCTCACATTTTTGGGGTTTCTCAGGCCATATTGGTTTTATTAATTGTGGCAAAGGTCTCACGACATGAGGCTGTGTAATGATGGATCTGCTTTATGTTGTGATTAGTTATAAAATTTAGGTTTAAAGAACTAGCCATTGTGTTGGCCAAGGTGGAGCATTGAGGTGTGTATGTGTGTTAGAATGAGGGCACCGGAGGACCTTAGCATCTACTGCAATTCTTAACGGTGAATGGCTGTCTAAATCCAGCCAAATTCTCTTTGTTGTCCATTGTGTCAATGATCTAGAGCCTCACAGAACTGTCCTATGCGGATGTCAAAGAAGCTGATGATGAAAAGAAAAAGGAGATGAGAAACCAGCGAAGGGATGTTGATGTGTTACTGGCTGGCACTATGCATGGTTACCACAAAGATGAACTGCACTTTTTCTTTACCGTATTGTTGATATTTGATGAAAGTAAACAAGTTATTGAATGGATTTTTAAGTAATACTTCTATAATGGCCACAGTTGCATAAGACGTGTAACATCAGAATGCTGATAATATTCACTCAGCAGATAAGATTGCTTCACGTATGTCTTGTAGAGCAGGCCATCGTCTTACTTATCTGCCTCTATAACTTGTATGAAAACTCATGTGTGCAACTATGAACAGCAACTAAACTCTACACCTCAGGTCTGACTAGAGGATGACATATGCAAAAGAATCTTACCTGCACTTTGCAGCTGTTAAAGGACGAGTAGGAATCAAAGCCGGGCTTCCACGACAGCAGAATCCCATGTGCAGAGATGTTCACTGCCTTTACAATGGTCGGTGGAGAGGGAATGCCTTAGGAATATAAAACATTACATACAGTATTAATTTAAGCATTACAAATATGCTGTATAATGTATGAAACACCTTTTTAGTACAGCATCCACTTTGAGCAAGCAGAAACTATTTCATTGATATAGTGAAGCTCACATTCTGATGAACAATACATTAATATAGCCTTATAGCCCGCTGTAGAGGGCTATACCGGCTATTAAAGGCCCTCTCCAGCGTTAAAGGCCCCAAGCCGAAGGCGAGGGCCTTTAACAAGGGAGAGGGACTTTAATAGCGGTATAGCCCATCTACGAAGGGCTATTAGGCTATTAGAACATTCTGCCACTAGAGGACAGAATGTTCTAACAAAAAAAACAAAGCCTTTTGGAAGCGTGAGGGGATTGGAATCCCCTCAGGCTCCCTGAAGCCTTTGTTCACAGCCAGAGCTGTGAACAAAGAAACATTGGAATGTTGGAGCTTTAGGCTTATACCAGCCATTATAAGCCCAGAGCACTCCATTGTTTTCAATGGAGCTCCCAACATTCCAATGTTCTAATTTATATTCTGACAGCTGACAGGCACAAAACAGTGCAAGGTGCATGACATTGTATACCATTACATAAGGATTTCACAACTCACTTTTGAGGGGGTGGGGTGAAGGAAAGTTTTGAAGAAAAAAAGAAAGAGACTGAATATGAAAAACTGCTATATGTTTTAACGAAGGGGAGAGATGAAGGAAAAGATGAAGCAGAGGAATTGAACATGTTTGAAAAGCGGGTTGGAAATAATGACAGAATAACATGTTTTAGACTGCTCCTGATTTGTCAGTGTTCAGACCATAGGCTAGGTTACTTTATTTCTTGGGCTGGGTCCAAAGCTCCTTATTTTATGTATCCTGGACACAGCTCACACAGCCTAATTGCCATAGTGGTCATGAGTAGCAACAACCATTCACAACTGGCTAGCAGATAGGAATCTTGATGGCTTCACTCCGAAGCCTACAGATAATGTCAAATTCCCTAGAGTCGCCATTGACAAAGGCCTCATACCATCTGAAACACAAAGACTGCATAGTAGCAGCTCTCGCAGCAGATCAAAGTGGAACTTTTCCTTCCAGAAGTGGATTTCAGAACAACAATGTGGGTATTGGTTCTCTTTCACCTGAATGCAAGCGAGGCTCTACTCAGTGGCTTCCTAGCGACTGCTTTGGCACCTCTGAAAGGCATCCCACATACAGAGCCATCCATGCCTTATCATGGTGTGAAAAGTCGACCTCATCACTCTAAAGAAGAAGCTGCTGAATAACTTACAAGGCCTTCACAAACAACATCTACCATACTTGCCAAGAGCAAAGTACCTCTAGCTATCAACCCCAAACTAGGACATCGAGGACATCGCCGGAAACGTAAAGGTGCAAGAAGAAAAAAACAGATTATCTCCAGTGCATACACAGGATTTGGAACACAATTCCCAATAACATTTGAGTGACTCCACCAACCCTTCTGCAAATCAGGAAGCAAATGCAAACTCATCTTTTCAAGGACCACTTCCCACAATTACACAAGAATGACCTATTTCCAGCCTCTTGCAAATTATTACATGGTTCCCAGGCCTCTTATCAGCTCAGCATTGAATTATTTCCCAATTCGGTTTTTGCTGTAGAAACACCATCACACACACACACATATAGGCACCTAAACCATTTAATATGCTAGAACCATCTATGATTTACTTATAATTGTACCAATTTAAGATGGTGATCAGAACCACTTCCTGGATTAAAGCAGTCTGAGAAATGAAGTCACAAAGAAACCAGTATAAAACCCATAGCAATCTAGTGAATCCTGACTAAGACAAAGACATTGACCATTTTGCAGGTAGGGGTGGAAATTCAGAATTTGATTAATAAACTTCAATTTGATGCTAGTGAAACGGATGGGTTAAGGGGAGAAAATGTATCAACCTAACAAGGTTGTGGTAAAGCCTCCACGGGCTAAATATATGTTCAGTATTGGGATATGACATGCACGAAGTGTGGAGTAGGGCAAACACAGGGAAGAACATTAAAGAATGGATTCTTAAACCAATGGATGAAGAAGTTTTAAAAGCAATGAGGGCAGAATCAAGAAAAGTGATTGATGAGATGGTGTGTGCTATGCCTAATCTGGATGAGGAATTGATAAAATTTCTTTTTTGGTTTGTCCTGTAAGGCACTTGAGTTTACTTGCTTTAAAAGGGTTTGGCTAAGTCTACCTGAGCCACTGGCTTCTGCTTTCCTCCCAAAACTTTAGTCATTGGTTTCAGACTTTGTCAATTACATATTGGATCAGCCCACAAGAGTATTTTGCACTCACTGTTTTTAGGTCTCGCCTACGCAGTACGCATGGGCTGAATAGGAGGACCTTTAGCCATCGCTCTGCTCTTTTTGGAAGCACTTACTCGTGCTTGTGGCGGCATCCACCTTGCAGGAGAGAGCAGGGGAGAGCCAAAAGCACGAGTATGTGCTTCCAAAAAGAGCAGACTGCGCGCGCACGCACCACTCCAGGGCTTGTTCCTTCCGTGCAGTTAAAAGGAACACAGGCGCACCACTCCCTGCCGGGCTTGTTTGTTTCTTCTGCCTTGCACATCTCTCTTGGCTTCTAACTTTCCTCTGCTCCTCTTGTCCACCCTCAGTTTTGTAAAGGTATGCCATTTCCCTTCTTTTCTTTATTTCTGCCCCCCAACTAATCCTTGGACTAATGTTTGCCACTTCCTTCAGCCCCCTCTGATCCTCTAATCACTATGCACTGTCCATCAGTGCTGCTCCCACTCGCTCAATACCTGGTGCACATCCATGTGCGCTGGTCTCCCACTGGATCCTCGTCTCCTTTTATTTCCCCTTCCCAGTGTCTGTATCCGTCATCCACGACTTTCTGGCCTCTTTGTTTCCTCCTTCCCTTTCTTCTCCCTTTCTGCCTCTGCCATCTCCCTGCCTTTTACTTCTTAGCCTTTAAGGCAGCTCGATGTATCAGCACGGTGCCCGCTGATTATCCTTATCTTAAATCATTTACTTTGTTTCTATTATTTTCTCATTTCCCTTTGTACGGCTTATTCACTGCTTTCACTCTGCTTCAAAATTGCTGCCTATTTCTCTATAGTGGAGTATTTTGTTGTGTGAGACCCCAGCACTTCCTTCTTCCATTGTTTATTTAAACTCTCCCCAGGGAGGCCGTAGCCCACACAAAGCACCTTATTTGGCATCTCAGACAGATTGTGGTCCTTTTGCAATTCGACACACTGATCACAGCAGCTTACTATTGGGCTTTCCAACTTCTGCATCACCAGTCCCGTTTGAGGCCATTCAGCATTTTCGGGTCATGGTGTTCGCAGCACTAATCGCCACAGACTGATTGTAGCCTCCAAGAACCCTGCTGGTTGAAGCCGTCCTTTGCCATCCTCTGCACGTCATACTACAACACAACACACTCTTTTCTATTTAACAACTCCTATTCCCCGAGTGAGTTTCTTTATTTATTGGTTATGTTTTTGAATTCACTAGTATTTTTGCTGTACTGCTCTATTTGATTATGTTTATTATACTTAGGCCAGCCCAGGCTCTCCTTATGAGATGCAGTCCACCCTTCTGGTATATTGGCATCTCCTTTCGGCAGCCGATCTCCTGTATTTACCATAACTTGACCATTCCCCCTTGTTCACAGTACTATTAGTTAGAATCTATTTGCTCACATTTCTTTCAGTGCACCTGTCTTCATTCATTTCTAACTCTGAAATTGCATGTCACATTCTTTAATTCAACAAATATTCATTTTAACATCTCTATTCCTTTATTGGTTCCGTTTTTTCTCCGGCTTGCTATATTGTTTTGAGTCCTGATGATAATTCCACCATTCATAATGTGATCAAAATACAGTTGACCATAAAACATGGACCCTAGTTAGTTGCACTTATATTTTTACAACAGTGCATTTTGCACCTTTTAAAGCCACAAAGTACTGGATAAATGTACAGTAAGCATTTTTGCAGCAGTCTACAGTTTTGCATAATTTCCAACAGAATGCAATGTACATATTTTGTAGTACTGTACATTTGAGTACATCTTTGTGCAACGGTGGGCGTGATTTGAAGCAGTGCATAATGGGTGTTGTCTGCAGCAGTGTCAGTGAGCGGCATGGTTATAGTACATTGTTTCCCTTTCATGCAGCAAACATGCATTCCTAAATCAGACTGCATGACTCAGTATGTTCTAATTGTATAGCTCATCAATCCCTGGCAGCACAGCACCCAGGTTAATGCGATGCATGGCTAAACACGTATAACGTCCAAAAGGCGAGACCAATTGGCTATGCCAATGCTTGTTTTATTGGCTGTCCATGCGCTTATTTCTGCCTCTGCTAGAATGCATGAGGGTTGATTTTACATTTAAAATCTATTGGTGAGGTACCACCAATTGAAACAATGAAACAATGAAACAATGGGAAACAATGAGGAGCTATAATTGAACAAATCATCAGAAAAAAACGATGGTACATAATATAAAGCAGCACTTTTTTCCACAGCATCAGTTATTCAGATGTGTTTGTCTGCACTCTAGTAAAAAAAGGTTGCACATTAGCATGGCGTGTGCACTCCCCACCTACACACTATGCAAATGACAAACCTGCAGGCAATCCCAGTATTTGGGAGCAGGATCAAGACTGGTTTGCAAATGGCTGGGATGAAACTGGAATGGCATGGGGAGCAAAAAACCGATGGATTTAGGCCCAGATCTGTGTACTGGGGTGAATGTATGAGATTGTTCTGCATTCTGTCCAATAATTGTTCTTTTTGCATTTGCCACTCTGAGTGGGACGGTTATGCTCAGATGTGGGTCCCATGCTCTCTATGCCACTGGAGCCAAGCTAGCCTGGCGAATGAGGGGGAAACCCTGAAACTGGTCCTAGGATGCTTGTTTCCAGTCGAGGGAGGACCTGGCCTCGAAGTTCAGGCTGGACTTTTCCCATAGGGAGCAGGGTCAAGACTGATTTGCATATGGCTGGGTTCAAACAGGCGTGGCATGGGGGCAAAACAAACGATGGATTTAGGCCCAGATCTCTGTACTTTGTTCTTCATTCGGTCCATCAATTCTTCTTTTGGCAATTGCCAATATTTGTTACATTAGGAATGGATCCAGGAAAGAGCATGAAGTGTGCCCTAAACAGTGCCAAAATAATCTATGTGATGTCAATGAACCTTAAGCACACATTGCCAACATCGCCAAAGTGGCTTATCTCTAGGGAGCAGAAGTAATTATAGATTTACTAAGAGGTTGGAGACAAAGATCAATTTCAGCAAGGTCCGAAACTATTTTAATGAAAATTAGTCCTAAGCAGGAGCTATGATGAGCAAACAAACAAGTGCACAAACAAAAGGTTCACTCTTCAGGGTAAGTAGTTAATCTCAGAGATTCTGTGTATATTAAAGAAGGCAGCATTGCTCGTTTCATTAACCGTA
This sequence comes from Lissotriton vulgaris, assembly GCF_964263255.1. Classification (NCBI taxonomy): domain Eukaryota; kingdom Metazoa; phylum Chordata; class Amphibia; order Caudata; family Salamandridae; genus Lissotriton; species Lissotriton vulgaris. The sequence goes on from NC_141694.1 coordinate 1,123,636,083, forward strand.
AGAGTGAGACAGCCAAACCAATGGCAGGGCCTCTTGATGACATTCAAACACACACTGTGTTGGCCTGTCAATCAATCAATCAGGGATTTATAGAGCGCACTACTCGCCAGTGAGGGTCTCAAGGTGCTAGGGGGTGTGGGGGTGGGGGATTTGGGCAGCTCTGGTCATTTGAAAAGCCAGATCTTGAGGCTCTTCCTGAATGCTTGGAGTGTGGGGCTTCATCTGATGCTGAGGGGTAGTTTGTTCCAGGTCTTGGCTGCAATGTAGGAGAAGGATCTGTCTCCTGTTCTGACTCTGTGGATGCAGGGGATTTCGGCCAAGGCCAGGTCAGCGGAGCAGAGGTTTCTTTTGGAGGCGTAGAAGGAGATTCTTTTGTTGTGGTATTGAGGTCCGGTGTTGTGGAGGGCTTTGTAGGTGTGCGTGAGCAGCTTGAAGGTCACTCTTTTTTCGACGGGAGCCAGTGGAGGACTCGTAGGTGCTGGGGATGCGGTCTTGTTGTGGGATGCTGAGGACGAGTGTGGCTGCGACATTCTGGACGGTCTGGAGTTGGTGGAGCAGAGATTTGTTGATTTCCTGCGTAGAGGGCGGTCCCATAGTCCAGCCTGCTGGTGATGAATGCGTGGGTGACTGTCTTCCTGGATTCGGGTTGGGATACATTTGAAGGTCTTGCAGAGGGTGTTGAAGCATGTGGAGGCGACGGCGTCACTTGAACCATCTTTATCCACTTTAAATCTACCTAAGAAGTAGATTAGTCATGTTATCCGACATCAAAGAATAGTAGCAGCAGTAAGCAGGGCTGACCCACCAAAGTGTGTGACTGCAAGAACTAGAGTGAAAATGTGTTAGTTGGGAGCATGATCAACCAAAGAGCTGAGGAGGAGAGAGTATGCATCCAGGGCAGAGAAAGTTAGAACCCTCACATTCAATTTTGTGTGGGTGTGTGACATTGTGTCCTTCCCTAATAAACAATGTTGATTCCTTAAAGCTACTCCTAGTGTCAAGGACTGCCAAATATGTATGCTAGTCCCCATCATAAGAGTATTATCTCTGACGCAATTGAGCCCATTCGTGGTATAATTGTGCCATAGCCATAACATTTTCATCCTTGACTATTTTGTGCATACAAGTCTAGTAATTACATACCTGCTGCCATCACTGACATATAAAGAGCATGACTGGCCTGCTTTTGGCCTTTCCTGACAGAGTGGCAACGCTTCTCCCATAATACTGGACATAACTAATAAATCTTGGGTATCCAGCTGTGGCACAGTGGTAGCCCTGGTTTAATGATGGGCATTATTAGCATAACAGAGGCATTTGTAGTGTTATGGTGAGCAAGCATGGCCTATGATTCCAATACCTGGGTATGTGAAGCAGAATTTGTCCATGAGAGGTATTTTTACATGGTGGCACTCAATGAAAACGAAATGCTGATGTTTAGCAACGGTTTATTTTCTAACAAGGAAAACTGTTTTTCAGAAAGGATTTTCTTCTGGAAAATTGAGTTTAATTGCTCAAAATGGAAAGTGATTTTGATAGAATAATATGTGTATTTTCAAAAACTCATATACTAATGAAGACCAAATATTGCAATTCTAAAACACATTTAAAGTTGTTAGCTGAATGATAATTCAATTTGAGTTGGGGAGACTTACTGCTGTGGTAATACCCTTTGTAGCGCACAGCATGTGATGATTTGAATTTTACTTGATTAGAAAATTTAATATTGATAAACGTTTCCCTAGCATTTTGCTGATAACTTCACCTGGAATGTTTGGGTGGTTACTACTGATAATCGTGCTTAGGGTGGTCACAGTGTAACAATAATACATATCATCAGCATTTTACAGTGATAAAATATGCTAGTAGCTCGGCAGGAATTTCTTTGAGCAGAATTAGCTCTCGCTACAGAAAAGGTTGGAGACCCCTGGTCCAGAGTAATATCAATAGAGGCACAAGATAAAGAGGCCAGTTGCCAAGTATGACTCAAGGTGAGTATAGAGACTGTTAGGGGTTCTTTCTGAAGAAAGGTCAGAGGAAGGATGAAGAGGTTTTACAGCAACTGGGAAAATACTGCAAAATATATGTGGATTTTAGAAACTGTACAAGAAACAGCTTTTAGAAGAACCATTGCAACAAAAGGAACTAAGGAGTTTTATAGGAAGGACAATAGAAGTCGGAGGACTTGCAAATGGTGGACAATGGTAGATAATAGTTAGATGTATGTTAGTACCATTTTTGGTGAGGAAGAAAGACAAGAGATGGCGACAGGCAACAAATATGAAAAACTTAAATGGTATTCTGGTCTTCTGGCACTTCAAGATGAAGGGAATCTATCTCACATTGAAGATATCAGATTATAAGGCAGGCCTTCCTCACCTTTAGGCTATGCAGTGACTGGCAAAGGTGACACCAATATAATAACCCAGAGCCACAGGCCATTTTAGAGAGTGGCTACAGGCACTCCCTAGCAAAAGGTCTATCCAGTCTCTAGGAAATCAAATCAGGTGTTTGTTAAGAGTGACTACTAACCCGTAAGGGTCAAAAGGTGCTGGCGGATGTGGGGGGGGGGGGCGCAGGTTCCAGTCCATCAAGGAGGGGGTCTATCGAAGAGCCAGGTTTTGAGGTTTCTTGCGAAGATGGGGAGCGATGCTATCTGTCTGAGGTGGAGCAGAAGGTCGTTCCAGGCTCTGGCCGCGTGGAAAGAGAGCTGGGCTGATCATGCGTGGAATTTGAATCGGCTGTTCAGGTATGCTGGTCCGGTGTCGTGGAGGGCCTTGTGAGTGTGGGTTAGCATCTTGAAGGTGACTCAAGCTTCGATGGGGAGCCAGTGGAGTGTGCGTAGGTGCTGGGAGATGTGGCAGTGTCTTGGCAGGTTGAGGACTAGTCTTGCGGCGGCGTTTTGGATGTTCTGTAGCTTGCGGGTGAGGTTTTTGTTTATTACGGCATAGAGTGCGTTGCCATAGTTGAGCCTGCTGGTGACCAGGGCATGAGGGGGGTCCATTTGATGGTCTTATGGAGGAGGCGGCGGTGTGGAAGCAGGAGGACGAGACGGAGTTGATCTGGCAGTCCATTTTGGGCTTTGAGTCCAGGTAGATTCCCAGGTTGCGTGCGCGGTCCGTGGGGGTGGGTGGTCTTCCGAAGGCCGGGGACCACCAGGTTTTGTTCCATCAGTCTTGGTTAGGGCCCATGAGGAGTACTTCCGCTTGGTTGGTTTTTAGTTGTAGGCAACTGTTTTTCATCCATTTGGTGACAGCTTCCATGCCTTCTCGAAAGTTGTGCCTGGCGTGTTGGGTTCGATGGATAGGAGGAGAATGAGTTGGGTGTCGTCTGCGTATGACCCAATCTTGAGTCCGTAAGTCCTGACGATGGGTGCGAGTGGAGCCATATAGACGTTGAAGAGCGTATGGCTGAGGGAGGACCCCTGGGGACTCCGCAGGTGGTAGGTGTAGGGTCCGAGAGGAAATGGGGGAGTCTATAACTCGGAACCCTTGCATTTATCGTGTGTGGACATTTCATATAGTGGGAGGAATGGGGGACGGGTATGTGTATCTATAAGTTTTTGCATGACTTGGTGTATTACTGAAACCCATTTGACCAAAATGATGTGCAGAAGATGGTGGCTTTTCGTTTGGGAAGATTGGCTTTGTCCAAGCTGGACAGACAGACTGAACATCTTTCTAGGTCCCCTCCTAAAAATCTATTTTGCCAGGAATGTGAAGAGGGCACCAGCTTGTTCCTTTGTTCAGAGAAAGCTTCCTACTTCTTCAGTGAAAGCTGCCCATGACCCGCTTTCTGTATTAATTCTTGTTTCCAATGCATCAGGAACAGATGTAGACCTTTGTAAGACCCTCAATGATAGTCTAAGCGTAAGGGAGGGGGAACATACATTTTATTTAGGGCACAAAGGCCTGCATTATGCATTAATTCCCTCAATGCAATGGCATTCTAGTCCTAGGTTTTATTATTGTGTTGTTATGTTTCTTGGAAGCTGCTGTTGAAGTAATGCCTTCAGCAGCAGCTTCCAAGAAACATAGCAACACAATAATAAAACGTAGGACTAGAATTTCTCTCCTCTGTGCATAACACTCCAGCACCCCAACACTCTTTTTTTCTTATAACTTCTGACACTATATCCAATGCCCTGGCTTCATCCGTGCTGGTTTTTCTTCCTTTCGCCATGAGTACTGGAGCTTCAAACCACAAAAAATAAACTTTCTAAAACTATTGATTAAGAAAACATTAGCATCATTCCTTAAGTCATGTTATTACACTTTGTGCCTGTGCCCCTAGTAGAAGGAATCTTAAACTTTGGCTCATTGTTTCCCTAACAGAAGGGATTTTAAAAATTGTCATAGCCAAAACAGCCTCTTGCATCACAACCTACACCCATTTCCCGATTGAACCAGTGGACACTGCTCTGTAAGGCTTCACCTATGAAATAATAGATAGTCCACACCTGCCTTTTGGAACTTAAACTAGCTCTACAGATATGCTGCTGATACTCCTTCAGGCAACTCACCACACACATTTTGAGGTGTTCTGTAGACGCAGGATAATAGGTACTATGGTAAAGTAATATAATTTGGGATTGTCTTTGTCCTCCTCAAAATTTCAAAGTAACCCCATACGAATAATAACACTGGTTACCTTGACAGCAGAAACTCTCCTAAAAAGAAACTAAACATATCAGCAAAGCAAATTATCAGCTCATCTCCCTTGAACTCAAATACCGATTCGCTGGCCATGATTCAAACAATCTGAACACCAACTGTGCAAACCAAGGTATTCCTGTCAGTCAAACCTTCATTCACTTAAGTAATGGCCGGCAGAAACGGCTGATTGTTAAAAATGCACCGTTTTTTAACACAATCCTTTCTTTCACATCTCTGCTAAAAATAAATATTACCGCCCTTAATTCAGAAGCCTTCATGGGGTTTAAACAACTATCCATGCACCAGCTTATCCAGAGCTTCCATATGCTCACTATCTGCCTTCCTTGCACCCTGTGCCCAATACTACCTGAGGAATTCTGAAGCCTCTCATGAAATGATAATCTCCCAATCTGTAGGATATCCTCTAAACAAAATGACTGAGAGTGCCAATCAATTCAATTCAATTCAATTTGTTTATTTTGGTTTAGAACTCTTACGGAAGTCCACAAGAACATATCATTAAATTAAAAAAAACAGCTTTACATATAGTACAAAATTCTTTCTTATACATCTCTACATCCCAAGGGTAATTCTTATATCAGGCGTACTGTATAATGTGCAAATAGTACAATAAATAGATAAGACAATCAAAACCATAGGTTGCACCTTTCCTCCCTAACCTCTAATCACACCCTATGTTGTCAGAATTAAGAAACATTCCTCTATCATCAACTCCATGACTCCTGTAGGCAAGTTTTGAGACATCGAGAAAGAAGTGATTAGCGCCCATTGACAACTCAGCCTTGTCCACTTCATCAAATCCCCCTCAAATATAATAAAAGGTGAAAATGCATAACTTCATATTCCTTCAATCCTCCTGGGATGCATCTACTGCTAGTGCCTCTGAACTTTAACCTCCAATAGAAGGTATGCCAACGTTGATAAGTCAGCCTGCTCACATACACTGTGCATGTATCTTCTTAAAAAACAATTGAGCCTCCATTCAATGTCATCCACCAACATATCTGGAATACCAATCTGCTACATTGTACTCCTGGTTGATAAATACTTTGCTTTGATTGAAATATTGTGTTCTCATACAAAGATGGTATAACTCCTTCGCCAGCTCTGTTAACTGATCAACGTGCTCCCACCTACGGCACTCAAACTAACTACTGACACACAGCCCTTGTGCAATGGGACCAGACAACTCCCCAATTGATCTCTGAAACTCTTCAATACAAACTAACCATTTCTAAACAATTGATGTGTTGATCCTTTTTCTTCTCTGATCATCTCTCTTTGTCTACTGAAGATCTAAATGAGATCCCTATCCGAGACAGCTAGCATCTGATTTCTCTATAAAATGCAGTGATGTGCAAAAAACAGCACACTCGTTGCAGACCTCTAAATTATCCATCCTCCATTTCTACTAATCTTTTACTTCCTCTGACAAGTTCACTTTGTCGCCAAACCGAAAGCCACTTCTTAAATTTCTGCACCCAAAGTCTGAAGAGTTCTATAAAACAAAGGCCTTGGGGACACTGCTTGAACAGAAGACAACAGGTAGATCCCTCGACCTAAACCCATCAAATTGACTATATTCTTGTTCAGTAAATGGCAAATTACCATCCTTATCAACCTTACTGTCCGGCTAGTAAATTCCAAATCCTCTGTAATGTGGCTACCTGTAGCCCAAAAACTCTATAGTCCTGCACGGTGTCATTACAGATTTGTCCTTATTGATCATAAATTCCAGATTCCCTACTAATAAACTCATTAGCTTGTTTTAAATGCCTCCTAATATTGCAAAACAATCAGTACGTCAACCAGATATATAATTAATATGTTTTTTTCTCTCAAATAGGTCGCTACAAGCACATCATCACAATAAAGCACCATGGACCAGAGAATGCTTCAAAAGTTAAACATACAAACTGGAATGACTTCCTCTCCATTGAAATTGAAAGAAAACCTGTTTCTCCCAAGCAATATGAATAGTTAAATAGGAATCCTACTGCTCCAACATCACTAGCCAATCTCCTTCCTTAACAAAAAGAAAAAGATGGAGCACCTCCAGAGGACATGCATAGTTGTCAAATTCACTGGAGGAAAACAAAGGGCAGACTTGATAAAATGGACAGAGCAGAACCACTCATCTTTCCAAACTGGGCAGAGATCGTTCCTGTCAATATCTTGAATCTTGACCCCTCCTTAGCCACAGAATAATCAAATAAACCTATGGCATGTGCAGAAAACACATTACTACAATCCGATGTTAACAAGACAATACAATCACATTTGAAGACCCCCGTCTTGATACAAAGCCAAGAACGTTATGGTTATTTGTGATAGCTTTTATTGAGGGCCTTATAAGGAGTATGACCTACATGTATTACCTTTCAGTGTCAAACAGCTCCCTTGCTCAAAACTCACACAGAAATAGTCAGAGACGTGCTGTCTGCTTCCTGAGTGAGAGGCAGTCTTCAGAGGGGCCTTTGATTGGTTAGACTCCGGAATAGTGAAAGCAACTTTGGCGAGGTGTTATAGAGATAACATGGCGGGCTTGCCAACTTGTAAACTGCAGTGGAAGCCTTTGTAAGGAAAACAGAAAGTCAGTGAAACAAAACCGCCAAGAGCCTTTAATCTAATTTTAGGACAAAGTTAAAAAGTACAATTCTACTTAGTTATAGATTCAAGTTTATTACGTAGTATGTGTTGCTGCACTGGAAGCCAAGGCTGTACACTTATGTTTGACATTTGTGGGGTTGTAGAAACATAAGTGTTTGCCAGCAGTTGACTTCTAGGACTTAGGGATAGGCTGGTTAACATCGATAGTTCCCACCCTCAGGCCTAGAGGTCACTCTGGAGGGCGGAAGGCAGGAGGTGGTGGGGCCTAGGCTGTTTCCAAGGTTCCACTGAGTAATAGGGAATTGCTTGGGAAAATCGGGGATACCACGCTCGATTACCCTGGTAATTCCTCATTTTGGGACATGTTTCCCATAGACAGTCCCTGGAGGAAAATTTACCAGTCCCTGGAATTAGCACCAATCTAGGAATCCAGATGGGGCTGGCAAATCATGGCCAAAAAAGTATTATCAAGACTCTTGTAATAGGCCTCTTCAGAATTGCCATGTGAGTTTAGGGGTAGGGTAAGCGCTGGTAAAATTTTCATTAAATGATTTTTTCCTCGTACAAATGATACTATAACAAATATGATAATGATTCATGCTGCTGTTGGTTATTAAATTCCTCTTCAAAGCTATCCATAAAAAAAGTATCTTGTGTTCCCATAAAAGTGGTTATGGCTTGGGAGATAACCATCGATTAGAGCATTGTGTTTCTTTGAAGCAAAATTGGGGCAAATCAACAACTGAACCTCAAAAGGTTATTCGGGTGCAGAACTACGCTGAGCTTACAGGTGAGGTACTCCATTACTCTGAAGTACAACTAGACGCGGGAACGTCGAAACAAAAGAGAAAGGAAAAATGCATGCAAGAGGGGAATCCGGTGCTGTGGGAAATACATTGGCCTTGCACCTCACGTTACACAAAAACAAAGTGGATAAAGGAAACCCAACTCCCTCTAAAACCTGATGACCCTCAAGGAACACAGAAAACTAAATCAATACAAAAAACGGTTTCAATTTGAGACTTTCAAATAAAGACCTTTTTTTCTTGTAAGCCTTCCACAATCACCTGCCTGTTCCGAGTCCCTGTCTGAAATGAACTGCCACCGGTCCAAACACATAATGGGTGAATAACAAATGAGTGACTGATGGGGATCCATCATAGAAATGTTTCCAAAGTACTGGGCTATCAGATAGGCGGTGACTACACTCCCTCTCCTTTTAGGTAAGCAGCATTTCCCAACATGGAAAAGTCCTTTTGTGCTTCTCCAATATCCCCATGGTTGCACAGCCGTTGATGCTGGGAATGGAGAAAGGTTTTTTATTATTTGTTATGTTTAACCCAGCTCAAATTTTTGCCTAAAAAAACCCCATGTGTATGAATAGCAGTGAAGCAGCTCAAAGACAGTGCACATCATATCAGTGAGGACCAAGTTAAGGTTCCATTGCAAGACAAAAGGGAAAGAGGAACAAGTATAGGAGGCCTTTTGAAAATGCATTATAACCGGTGAGTTAAATAATGAGGGCTGGTCCAAAAGATCTGAAAGGTACCCTAAACTGTACCCAAAGCAAAGCCTTGCTGGGCAAGTGACAAAACAAACAACAGAACATTAGATAACGTGGCCTGGAAGGGGGCAATCTGGCATGAGCCACAAGTGAATTCTGCCTTTTGCCTAAACAGATGAGTTACATCAAAGGGCGTGTCCATGAGGAATGATTGGACATTATCTGAAAAAACAGTGGACCACAGCCAAGCGTGCCAGAGAACAGCAACCCTGGTGTCAATGGTCTGCTCAATGGATTTGGTGGTGTCCAAGCCACAATTAATTGTGAACTCAGCTGCATCATGAACATCCTGTATGGCTTAAGTTAGGACAGGCAGGAGATCTTCTGGAAGACCTGGGAGGACTTGGGCCACTGATTCCCAAAAAGTGGGGGTATAGCGACCCAGTAGGCAGCTGGCATTCATGTATCTGAGAGCCAAACTGGTGTAAAAGAATACCATCTTCACAAAGGTTTCCACATGTTTGGACTCCCCATCAGGGAGAGTAGTCCGAAAGGTATTTGGCTTTGTCCGACTTGTGGACACCTGCACCACCAAGCTTTCTGGAGAGGGGTGCTGAGACCCAAAGACAGGGTTACCTGGGCAGGACAATGACATGCCGCAATTTGGCTAATGACCAGGGGGCCTGAGCAAGGATTATTGCTCAGGCCCCAAGGAGGGTATCTTAAGTGCCTCATTGACGAACAAGAGTAGCTCAGTGGATGTTTTCCCCTGCTGCAGCACCTCCATCAATACATTGGTTTTGACCTATAAGGTGGGGAGCTGGAAGTCAAGAACTTCGATAGCCCTTTGAATTACCATTGCATAAGAAGCAATGTACTCCATTGCAGGACCAGATGTTGAGAGAAGGCCAGACTCAAAGTAAGTGTCAAGGCGACTGATTTCTTGAAGGTCATCATACCAATTTTCTTCATGGTATCGTTACCCTATTTCAATATCTGCATTGCACTCGCTGTCCAAATCTGTGCCAAATAAGGAACATAACTCATGTGCCCTTCTTTGTGGAGGTGGCAAGTTAAGTGGTGATGCCGAGCGTCGATGGAAGCCAGGTGCTGCCTCATTGAAGTTCTAATGATGCCAGCTTGGAGTCAGAAAGCGCAATAGCCAGCTGGTCTTCCAGAGTTGGTAGAGTTGGCATTGGTATCGAGGCTCTGGGAACTGCCTTGGAGAATGGCACTTTAGGAGGGGTTGTTAATGATGCCACAGGAGGCCCAGTGGTGAATTTGGAGAGTCCAACTGGTGCAGAGGATTAACCCACCAGTGGTATCCCAGATGGGGACCCTTCAGCTTCTTGGGGTTCATAGGTGACCAGAGAGAGTCAGTAAGGGTCCAAAGCATCAGTGTATGGTCTCGTTGAACACGTAGAACTGCCTCAGTGTCGTAGATTGCCCCAGAAAGTCAGGTTGTGCTGAGACACTTTGCGGAGCATGACTCTGGGGTCGACTGACCTTGGGAGCGATATCAAGAGGCATAGCAGAAGAATATGAGTGGCGGGAAGGGGCCGAGTCCCACTTGGATTGTTTATGATTTTTTTTGACCTACCAGAAGCCTTGAAGTGAGATGATGACCAACCTCGGGAACGACTCCTGCGACTTTTGGAATGGGAATGGGACTATGACTGACCCTTCAACTTGGACTGCTCTTGTCATAGAATCTTCCAGTTCACCTCTTGGTTCCATATAGGCTTTGAGTTCATATATGCATGGTCAATTCAGGCCTTAAGAGTCGTGGTTCGACTACAGGCACCACAGGTAAACCTGTTAAGGAACTGTCACAGGCATTTGTTTACTACAGCCCTTACAGGGTTTTAATCCTATAATCTTAGAAAGTGGCATTTCCCTTTCACACTTCAAATTGTTTTGTGTAAAAAAGTGTCTTAAAGAGATGAGACGTAGTTCGGGATCCGCGTCTGGTGGGGGGAAAGAAATAAACTGACATAAGGGTAACGGAGTAGCACCTATGTAGGCCCCACATGTCATTTCTGGAGTGGAAAGGCATCCGTATGGAACCACAAAGGACCACCTGCGGGTGCTCAGAGGTACGGCTCAAAAGTTTCCAGATCCAGTCTGACACCTGGGGAATATTCAAATGTTGAGGAATCTACAGTTAGAAGTCTCTATCAGAAAAAGAAGAACTTTCTAACTTTTGCAGCAAATTATAAACTTGGCTATTCATTTAGCTCTCTTTTTCAAGCACAAAGTTGGGTAACTGTAGCAGTATACAAATAATTTAACAAAACATAGTACTATCACATATAATAAAATAAACAGTTCTTATCCAGTTATATTGTTGTAAAACATTCACACATCCAGGTACAAGACATCAATTTAATTGTAGACTTGTGATAGCATGCAATCATTTAATAAACCTGTTTACATCCTTTGATAAATTGCCAATTGGATTGTAAGTGGGTGCTTGACCAGTCTAGAAATGTCCCTCAATCCTGACAGCAAAAGATATACAAACGATGGACGGAATGCGGATCAAATCAAATATTCACCCCCAGTCAAGAGATCTGGGTTAAATCCATCATACTTTTGCTCACTATGATACCCTAGTTTAGACCCAGCGATAAGCAAATCAGTCTTGATGTGGGTCCAGTGTTCACCATGCCACTGGAATCAAGCTAGCCTGGATGATAAAGGGTGATACCTGTAAACCGGTCCCAGGATGCTTGTTTCCAATCCAGGTCCACCTCACGAGGCAGTTCGGGCTGGACTGTTCTCAGGGGGAGCAGGGTCAAGAATGATATGCATACAGCTGGGTCTAAACTGGAATGGCATGGTGTGCAAAATAAATGATGGATTTAGGCCCAGATCTCTGCACCGGGGGTGAATGTTTGACATTGTTCAGCATTCTGTCCATCAATTGTTCTTTTTAACACAATCCTGAGAGGCATCACCTGTAAAAGTGAGGCCCTCACCCTGTGAGGGCGCATCATAGGTGAAGGGAGGAGTTAAGCAGAATTGATTAGGGAATGATCAACAATCTGCATCCTAAAGTGCCCCAGGAGTAAACAGTAATATTTAAGCCATTTGGGAAAAGTGGATTTTAATACAAAATAGTCAATGCTGTATGTCATGCTTTATTGATCAGATTGGGAAAATATGACAAAGAATTGAGTGATTGACAAGTGACAGTAGATAGTCTGAAGTAGGTGGAGGGATACACCCAAACACCTAACTGAATCATGGTGAGACTCAAATGCTCCGGTGGGCCGATTCAAGATGGGTTTGACAATGTCTCTAGACATTGGCTAAAAGGTCCTGGGACAGAGAAGGCTGAAAGAAGCTGACCCAGTCCCATTATATGGATATATTTCTTTAAAAAAAATTCTAGTATGTACTTTGCAAAGTCAACATGACTAAAAGAGAATTTTGAAAGGAGAGATCAAATGATTACTGGTTGTCCAGAATGGGACCGCCACTACAGGTAGTTCATAGAAACACGACATATGGGTTCAGATTATGGCAACTGTCCTGGTGCCATGCCAATTCACTATGTTCTGCCCAAATTCTGATCTTGTGCTGGTAATTTTTCTGTGACATTTTGTGGGGCAATCGGCACATAAGGTGAAATTTGCCTGATTTAATTAGTGTTAAAACAACCTTTTGTACCAGTCGGTCTGTGCAAGTGTTGTTTCATGACGGAGGTAAAATTGCCAGGGACCAGTGCAAAATTACCGGACACTGTTGCAACTTATGTGATCTGGGTCAGGGCACAGAGTTGCAGAAACTTCACTTACCACATCTGGCAACTGTTAGATTTCTAGTGTTTACTCTGACTACAGCTGGACTAGATAGAGATATCATGTTTTTGCCTAAACTAAGCAGTGCTGTAAAAGTTTGCATGCCTCCTTAAAAAAAAAGAATTCAGTAAAATATGCAGATTTAATTTCATTTTTATGTATTTATTGTAAAAGGTGTCTAGACTGTACTATATCTTGCAAGACACCTTGGATGCAAAGGTGGCAGTCTTCAAGGGATATTATAGATGAATTAATGCATTTAGCACGTATGCTTTCACTCGTCGAAGTTTCCAAAAATGTAAAACAAAAAATAGGGATTTATACAGGAATGCAATGCATAACAGTTAAAAAGGTCTGGCTATAAGATACTTGCAGCTGTTATATCTCTGGACAAACAACATTCCATAGTTGCTAAAAACTTCAACACAGGCTGTACGGAGACTACTTTAATAGTGAAAAATGTATTAGGCAGAACCACCAATGTATTCTTGATGGTGAGTGGCTGACAAAAGTGGGCCCAACCTACAGACTGTTCTAACATAAGGAAGACAATTTGTGACTAGCAGCAAACAATGCATGCACGCTCTGGTTGCAAATGAAAAAGGATCCTTCAGTGTCATCACTTTTTTTCCACAAAATTGCATTATCATCTGCAGTTCTGCCTTGGTTCACCTTCAAACAGCTGTGCTCGGTTTACGATCCAACCATTGTTTGCTCAAGTCACTGAGATCTCCATAAAGTACTTGGATCAAACCAGAAATTCTGCTTTTGGCTTCTGCATGAAATCTATAAATGATCTACATATCATACAAATACCAGAGGCAGGGCAATCTGTGTCTTATGTGACCACAAAGAAGATTGAATTGCATTTGGCCAAATGGAGAGACCAGCTCTTAAAGTGATCTAACTCACCAACCAAATATAACCTATTGACCAGAAACCACCCTACTTTAGATTAGGAATGAATTAGTAAAGTTATCTAGAACTTGACGTGTTCTCATGGTTGGTTGTTTATGAGCAGATCCTTGGTAACTTAAATATTGAATTGGCCGCTATGCAGGGGCCGTATTACACTTTTAGCATTTACACCTCACTCTCATATTGATCTAGGTTTACGTTGTCCCCCTTGGCATGATGTTGGTTAGTATGGATGAACCTTCACTAGATGGAGGGTGGTCAGATCCTCATTTTCTAAGGGGGGCATTTAGGCAGACACAAACAGCACTTGTCCTCTTGAGCATATTAACCACACCATTGTAATGGCTAAGGTTGTACTTAGCATTATTTGCTGAAGTACCCATCCTTTGTTACTCCCTTATTTGATATGCTTATTATCTACCAGGTGTCACAAAGGAGCTCATTTCACAGGGGCTAAGTCACTTCACCACACACTGGAGTGCACAGAAGGCATTACTTAGAACTAACTAGTCCGCCATCTTCATTGATTACCATTTACTTCACAGTCCCCCGTTCTGTGGACTCTACCAATCACTCAATCAAACGTTCTTTATTTAGTTAATAGTTTACAAAATGCATTTAGAAAAAAACAATTGCCCACAAAGCACAGAATGGAGTCCAAAGATAGTTATAAGCCAATCAATATCCCTGAAAAATGCCATAATATGCTAGTACAAAATAATTTAAAAGATTATACAATTTTCCAGACCTCAAGGTTTTAAAAGACACAATTAAAACAAGTGATAATAGACCTCCCTGTATAGAAGCAAAAGTGAGTGCTGCAAACAGGTAGTGAAAATCAAGCAACAAACAACAGGACGGAATCATGGTGCCAACGTAATTTCATAGTGCCCTCCGCCATCTGATGGCAGTCTGAATGATCTTAGCCACGTCCAACAAATATTAATCAATGGTAATGACTGTATATTAATAGTATGCCTGCCTACATTGCCTTATATTCCCATATCTCAAAACTGTCACGAGGGAACACTTCCTAATTGGTGCATAGAATTTATAAAAAAGTATAAAATGTATTTTATTTGAAGGAGAACAACAGTCATATGGACCTACTGGTAGGCTGCCATGGTAAAGACAAGGTTCAGGAAAAGCGACCATAAAATGTACCATGTTTGGCCTTCTTTGTGTTAGTAGGAATCTATGGTGACTATTGTGGACTCATACAAAGTAAGGCTCCATGCCAAGGGCAGTGTTAACTATCATAAGATTTGCCACAGTATGCTTCTGGCATTCATTAGGTTTCCTGTTCATCTTGTGCAGGTCCACAAAATGGGGTTGAACTAGATTGTTGCACAATGAGTTGAGAGACATCAGGTCAGAAAAGTATTCACAGTAAAAAAAAAAGACACTTTAAGTGTATCCTAGCCATTGAATCTTCATAGCTTTATCAGATTTCATGAAATCTGATAGAGCCAAACACTTAAAAGCAGTTTTCTGCTTAGTCCAAATAGACAGCCACAGCAGATGTGGGTGAGGCTTAATCAAATCCCTTATCTAGTTTACCCCCAGTCCCCCCAGTTCAGTGTGGCACAGATAGGTGGAAGTACTCTGTGGAACAGCCAGGAGTCTGCTCAGAAACCCATTCTCTAACTTTTGCGTGGGAGGAAATTCATGGATACCCCAAAGCTCAGTGCCATGAGTGGGAATCGACAAACATTTGGATTTGTAGATCGTCCCGATTGTTTTCATTGGTTTGATGCCAAGTTTCAATGTAAAATTAAAGAAAGCCTCCACACTTCTCGTCTGCAGACTTCATGCACCCAGGGCCAGATGTAGGTAAAATAGATTTACCGATTTTTAATTACCGAATTTTACCGATTCAGTAATTAAAAATCGGTAAATCTAAGGGGTGGATATGTAGGTATTCCAGATGTGCTGGAATACCAATTTGGAAGAATTCGGTATTTACCGATTCGGTAAATACCGAATCGGTAAAGCCCATTCATTCCTATGGGCTTTGAATACCGATTTTCACAAGGGTGCATGGGGTGTCACTTTGACACCCTCTGGCACCCCCAAAACAGGCTCGGGTGCCATGTGGCAGGCATACATGCCCTAAGGGCAGGTATGCCTGTCACATGGCATAGGTGTTCATGCACACATGTGCATGCACACCGGAATCGGTATTTTACCATCAAATTGGATTTGATGGTAAAATATCGATTCGGTAAGGCCTCTGGGACTCTGAAGAGTCCCACCTACATCTGGGTGCCTCAGAATCGGTAAAATTACCGAATTTTTATTTTATCGAATCGGTGAAATTACTGAATCGGTAATTTTACCGATTCGGTAAAATAATGCCCCCTACATACCTGTCACCCATTTACCGATCGGTAACGGCCAAAATCGGCCGTTACAGCTCGGTAAATGGCCTCAAACAGCCACCTACATCTGGCCCCCAATGTGTTACAAATGTAGGTGTCGTCAAATTGTACCCTCAGGTATGGCAAAATGGAAACAGGGCTGGTTTTAGAGTTATTGACTATGTGTGACATAGATTTATATGTTTAGAACCATTAGCCATTACATGGGTCTTAGAGTTGTTTGCTGTTAAATCTAACCATTAAAACTGCAAATTGGTCCAATATACTCTGTAACCTGGGGGGCAGCTGAGCTATGAGAACCACATTACTGACTTAAAGGAGGACAGATATGAAATGACTAGCTACATGCGGGATAATAAAACCAAATGTTCATCAAGCCCATTCATATATAAAGTAAGCAAAAACGGTACAAGCACGCAACCTTGCCTTACACCCCCGGTTAGTTTAAAAGGAGTCATGGTGTCACCATTTGGGCCAAAGCCGACGCTAGTCATCACCTCGTTGTGCAGTTGCCTAATAAAGTTGACATGTTATCCTCCAGCCCCAAATCACGCATAATATCCCAGAGGTTGGAGCAATTTCCATGAATGAATACTGAACTAAGATCCGTGAATGCTAAGGAAATGCTCCCCTCTTTGACTATGCAATTTATTTATAAGGAAGTATAAGTTGAGGTAGTAAGCAACTGAACCGGGGCCAGCTCTGAATCTGAACTGTACGTCACACAAGACATAATTGCCTTGTGCCAAGTCTCTATTCAGTGTAAAAGAATCCTGCCCATTAGTGTTGCAGTCAAACTGATAAGCGAAATTGGGAACTAGCATTTAGGATTGTCTTTATTGCCAGTTTTAAAGATTGGTATGATGGTTGTGTGATTCCAGGAAGGCGACGGTCTTCAATAATGAATGTTCTTCAATACATTGGTCAGAAGTGTCAACATTTTACCTGAAAAGATAGTCTGGGTCCCCACTGGGGCCCCCTGCCTGTTCTTTGAGGCACCCCTTTAAAGCAGTCACTACATCCTGAAGACCTAACTAAAGGCCTTTGAGTCGCTCCTCCACATTTCCGTTGTATCAACACCATAGTCATCTGGGGAAAGGACCCACCATAAAACCCAAAGAAATGATTAACCCAGTCATCAGGGAGGATGACAACATCCAAGGTCGACTCCAATGAGTCCATGACATAGGGTTGGTTAACTACCGGCCAAAATGCACAAATATTTTGCTGAGCACGGGCAGCTAAAAGCGACTCAACCAATCGTTGTTCGTTCTCCTGGTTCTTTGTTATATCATTGCCCTACTACTGATTTTATATGTACAGCACCCAAATGTATTTTTCACGAACTAAATGGCATACGCGACTGTATGCCCACATACATTATTACAGTCTACTCAGGCAAAGGAATTTTCGGTTATTTCTAGGATTGTTAATGGCATATCCCGTTATGTTCCAGATCAGTGGAGGCGAGTAGGTTTCCGGCAGTGTCCCTTCGACTTGTGTCCCTTCAACTGCACTGGACCGTCCATTGTGCCTAAGGAGCACTGTTCCACCCACCTTGTGGTAGGTTTGTTGTGCTGTGACCATTCTGATGCAGTCTCATTTAACAAGAACGACTATCTCTCATTAGAAGGGTGGTCCCTTGCCTCTAAGCGGGCACTTAGTCACACTATTTTTTGGGAGGGCCCTGATGAACTGCTGCCCGATCCCTGGGCTTGCTAGGCACGAAACATGTTGACTGCACTCTGATAACTTCTATCTTTGTGCATCTTGACATCACAATAGAATCACTGTTTTTACTTAGCCCTATTAACCACCCACTATTAAACTTGTTCTAGGATTAATAGAGGCTATTTTACATATCCTTAACTCTACACCTAATATTCTTCTAATAGAGCTCCCCCATGCATTCACCTTCAGGGCACTACCAGACCAAGAAATCTCGGATAAAGAGCCCCCAGGCCCGTCTGGTATTGCACCACCGGCCAGACGAGGAGCACACAATGATAAAGCATGACACCGTAACAGGTGTGTAAGGACATTAAGATTTGAGTTTCATATCGCCCAGAGACAGAAGCACTAGCTACGTGGTCCCACCTAAGCATGAGCGGATTTTGCGGATTGGCAATCCGCGAATTTTGCGGATTTGCGGATTCGCAATCCGCAAAATCCGCGAATTCCCGCGAATTTGCGGATTTTTTTTTTTTGTGTTCGCCCGTGTTTCTGCCAGTTCGCGAGGGTTTTTACAATTTCGCAATTTGCGAACTTACCTGTCGGGTCGCAAGTTTTGCGAACTTGTTGTTTCTACGTGTCCAGCCTGTTTGGGACACTCTTATTCATCACTGCCACTCTCTGTCACCACTGCCACTCTCTGACTACTCATGCCACCCTCTGGCCCACCCATGCCACCCTCTGTTTCATCACCACACCCTCTGGTTGTCCAGTGTACATTATTTTCGGCAAAGCACACCTTCCCTGCCTCAAGTGACCTGAATTAATTTGGGGCTGATTAATGTGTCACAGAATATTTTTTTAGCTGGCACCTGCTTCCTTAGTGCGCCCTGATTAGTGATCTTTTGCACTTGCTAAGTGCTTTCATTGTTGCAAAATTAGTTACAACACCTGCCCTGCCCCAACTGACAATAATGAATTAGGGGCTGATTAATGGATTTTAACTTCCAGCCTGGCTCCTGCTTGTCTCCCTTAGCTGTAATTCAGGACCTTTGTGGCATATGTGTAACTATTCTGAGGTTCAGAGCAGGGTCACATAATAGTTTCAACTGGCAACTGAACTCTGGAGGGGCCCCTCAGGAAGCACTACAGGAAATGGCTACTAATGATGTGCCTGAACTTTTGAACCTGGTAAGTAGTTACTTTCAGTTTTGCTAAGATCGTATTTCTGCAATTTTGCACTTATTCGCGGGGCGCGAACTCACGCGAACAGTGCGAGCAGTGCGAGCAAAATCCGCTGCTCGCGGATTTGGCGGGAAATTCGCAAATCTCGCGGATTGCGGATTTCCCAAAAATCCGCAAAATCCGCGAGCGTAACGGATTTTCCGCCCATGCTTAGTCCCACCTCGGTGACCATCTGGCTGACGAGGAACTACTCCTACCTTGGATTACTAATGTCCCATTATGTAACACACAAAAAAGTGTTACAATACTTTCACACCAAATGGGTGGATAAAACGCACCTCGCAAATGCAGAATCTAAAAAGTTGAAAGAGGACTGGGTTGGTATGGTTGCTAGTAGCAGTAGTACAGCTACTAACCAGGATATGTACATAGATTCTCATAGTTGGTCTAAAATGTAGGGTCATTGTGTTGCTAAATAAGCTTGTACCCCACAGGACTGAGAAGAAATTGACAGATAAAGAGAAATATTTTATCTCTATAAAACTGAATATTCTAAACAGGATAATAATTGTAGGATTCTTATATGCACCTAACACTTACAAATAAGGCTTTTGTGACAAACGTTTCAGAATGTGAACTAAATTTGGACAGACATCCTGGTCCTGGATCAACTATTGGATAGGGCTAGGTGCACTAATCCACAGAATAATGCTAATAGGGCAAAACTGCAGGACCTACTGTGTGATCAGACTAATTGATGCATGGAAACTTTTGCATCCCAATGACACGAATGATACTTTCCTTCTGCCTCACCAACACTAATGTTTTATTACATTACTTTTTAGTATCAGATGTCACTTATTGTTGAAATATTGGCAGAAGGGGTCATTGGCTATAATCCTGTGACATTAGGGCTATAGTTTGGATGCGTTGCTCCACCGCACAATCAAAGGCGTATGAGACCTACGGCATAGAGATACAGCCATAGCACAAATGCTCTTAGGTCACATGTCTATATTTAAAGCTCGGGTATAATAGGTCAAACATCACCAGAAATAATATGGGAAACAGGCAAAGCCTGGTGAACAGGGCTTCTCATGAGGAACCAGCTATTCATAAACATCAACAGAAGGGAGAACAATCAATATTGAAATCCGGGGTCAGAGAGTTAATAGACTATTGTGTAAATGATCCTACAATCCTGGACTTAAGTCCAAACAAGCAACTGAAAGGAGAGGAGTTGGCCTAACGGCTAGGGCGGTCGACCTCGAATCTGGGGAACTGGGTTCGAGTCTCGGCAATGACGCTGGACAGCCTGTGATTCTGGGCAAATCACTTATTCTCCCTGTGCCTAACAAAAATGAATGTGTCCTCATGTAATGCAACTGGTGCTATGTAAAGGGCTCTGATACCCGATTCGGGTGAAGTTCACGCTATATAAAACTCTGTAAAATAACAAAAAATAAATAAATAGAGCACCGCAGATATGTTTAGTTTTCTCCGGAGATTTTGGATAATGAAAGCATCAAAAATCTTCACGGGCACTGAGGACTACTGGGTGGCAATCAGACTCCCTTAGTTATTCCTCATTTTTCAGTTGACCCTCATGGTTCCACTGCTAATCCCTGAATCTACCCTCATGCCTCATCCACTCCCAAGAGCAGACTTCACAGAGCCAAAACTGGGCCTTTACATTGAAGGCGTTGGTCTTCTTCAAATTTGGTAAAGACAGCTGATAAATACCATTTGTGAATATTGAAAAGTAGCTATGTTGACTGCTAGGATTGGGTCACCTTTCAAACACAGTTATGAGAGACTCTGTATGGCGTTTTACCTGCTGAAAAGGTGTGGTGATGTTTACTTCTATGCTCAAGTAGGCCTCCAGTAAGATGATATCTTTCATTGATACCTTTGCTAATAGGATTTGAAACTTAGGTAAATTCATGCTCTATGAAACTTAGGTAAATTCATGCTCTATGAACTATGGGCATGCCAATAGTCCTAACCAACCGAAAGTTGTTTTAGAAGCCATACCTACCAATGTAGCTTAAAGAGGAGAGAATAGAGTTTTACGGCTATCACAGTTAAGAATGGTAGCAAGGCAAAACGTGCGGCCAACTTTGGCAGCACCAACCTTGGACACAAGAGTCTCCCACAACCAGTCAATTTTTCCCAAATAGTGGGACAAAAGTAAATATCCCTTGACGTGCCGATCACCATTATTTGCAGCAACCGTTGATAACCATGCTGGTTCTTACTATTGTCTCTCAGGAGGTCACATTTATAAAGTAACTGAGAGAGTTGTTAAAGATTTGAAATACATTCTGAGAGTGATACATCAAAGGAGTACGGAAAACCAGTTAGGCGATGAAATGTGGCTGAATACCTTTTGTAGGTTGCTTTTGAGGACCATTATGCCTCATGTCTTTTGGACATTATGTCTGTTTAGAATCTGAAGCCATTCGTGAATAAACCCACCCACTCTGCTGGTCAACTGCATGATCCAATGTTTACTAATGGTTGTATCAAGGTTGCAGAGGTTCTGAGCAACACCTGGTCGGACCACTTTACAGTGTATTTTTGCTAAAATACACGGCTAGAGCGGTCGACCTCGAAGCTTGGGAACTGGGTTTGAGTCTTGATGGAGACGCTCAAAATCCTATGATTCTGTACAAAACACTTAAGAGTCCATTACGATGGTGGGTGGACAAAGTCTGTCTGCCACCGTAACCTTGAAAGGAAGCGACCGCCAGAGGAGCAGCAGTCCCGCTGTGCCTATTAGGATGCGACCGCCACCCTGACGGTCGCATCTAGCATTTTTAACATTGTGGCGGGCGGTGATTTGCGCAGCACCAGCCACAATGTCAAATATGCATGTTGTCCATTGGCATGCACAACGTGACAGGCACTGCGCAGTGCCTGCCACCTTCTGCATGCCAATGTAGGGGGTACCATAGGTACCCTGCAAGTGCACCCCCCCATTCCCCCAATACCACTGGGGACTGCAACGGGCCCCCAAAGCAAAAAAACGCATACCTTTCCGGAAAGCCCAAAATCCACAGACATCATAATATGGCGGGCGCTGCCTGCTAGGCACCGCCACCATGTTATGGCCAAGGACCTCACGTCAGGCATTTGTAACGGTTGCCTGCCTGCGGAAAAGCGGCGGACAGTCTTTCCGTCCGCTGCTGTGCCCCCGCCTTTGTAATAGGGCAGGGGGTAAATGGAGTGCGGGCGAGGAAAGATGTCTGGCTGACCGGACCGCCACCGCCGGTCGGGCGGTGGCGATCCGCCTGACATCATAATGGCCCCCTTAATCTCCCTGTGCCTAACAAAAATGAATGTGTTCTTCTGTAATGCAACTGGTGCTAATCTAAACCGCTCTGATACCTACAGGTCAAGTTCGCACTATATTAAACTAAAAATAAAATACAATCATATAGGAGAAGGTTATTTTTAAAACACTAAGGCCTCGCATACGAGTCCTGTATGTATAAAGTGTTAATCTTCGCTTCCAAACAACAATACCCTGGCAACTGTTACTTATCGGATGCCCTAAATAACACCAATTTTTTGTTTCCCTGTGACAATGGGGCAGAACGTGCGAGTTCTGGTGACTGCAGCATGAAAATCCGCATGACCAGGTATTTTCCGGACTTTTTTCATCAGGTAAATTTTGACTGGATTGGACTGCTGAAATTCTGAATTCAGTAAAATCCAACAAGCTCATAACTCCCAGCACATGTGTATAAAGATTTGCAGAAATGTCGGAATTTAAAGTGTTAGTTTTAATCGGGGCTTTCATTTTCCCTGAATAAAAATACACACTTTTAACTTTTAAAAACTGCTTGTTGGAAGTGACTAAAACAGGATAGAACGAAATGAACAGTGCTTGTTATTTGCAATAAGTCCGCGTGACTAAATAAGAAAATATCTCAAAAGCATCAATCACGCCTCGATCACAAGACGTTAAGTAGGTTCGCTTGTGATGTTTTTTGTTTATTCCAAATGTCGGGCATTGTGCAGCCGGACAGTTCTCCAGGAAGCAACTCGAATTTCCAGGTGTACACTTGGAGTGCCTGCTCATTCCGAGTTGTGCTAAATGGTAATTCATCTGATTTCCTAATAAATTACAAGCTATACCATGTGTAAAACTGAACCCAGTAAAACAACTTTCAAGCCTCAAATACATAGTCGCAGTAAATAGGCTGGTGAAACCCAGAGACGTTTTGAGGAATGGGGAAAGTGGGGCCTGACCCAGGGCCCCAGCATTTCAGGGGTCTCCCTGATAGAGACAGCTCTGTTCTTCAGAGAGTGTTGTCCTGATGACCTCGAGTAATTATTAAACAGATTGTTTTAAATACCATTTTCCTTCAATGTATTTTTATTTTTAGTGTGAATGACGTATGGGAGTCTATTACTGACATTTTGCAGAGAAACGTTTGTTTTTCAAAACCATGCAAACAATTTATGAAAAAGCTCGTTTTAGATCAAAACACGGCCTAACATTTGAGAAATAGGAGAGGGTCACAACGATTGTTTGCAATCAAATTAATGAGCTGTTGCTGCATTATAATACCGAAAAAACACGTTACTATCCCTGAATATTAGATGTAAACAAAAATTTCAAATTGGACCTGTGTGCCATGTGCCCAGGGGCGGCCTTAGGCATGTGCAAGCTGTGCACTTGCACAGGGCCACCAAACCCCAGGTTCCACCACGCCAATATCCTTAATATAATAATCCTCTGAGGATGGATACATATTTGCGTGGCGGCCCCTGGCAGGGATTTGGCAGCCTCCGGCTCTGTTCCACTTCCAAACACCCTGCCTCCCCCATTCACTGGCCTCCGCGCCTGCGTTCCTCCGGGGGCCCCCTACCTATGGTCCCTGCTCAGGGCCGCCATGAGCCTCGAGCCGCCCCTGCTGTGCAGAGGGGGTAAAGAGGGCATGAAAGAGCTGAAACTGGATCATTAATTCAAACCTGGTTCGAACTAGGCTTCCCCAAATTCTGTTTGGCCCTGGGCCCCCGAAATCCCTGGTGATACCGGTCGAAATCAGCAACACCAAGTAGTTGTGGTATTACTACTCTATAAACGGGATATATCGTAACATCAGAAGCCTATCAGCTTTAGAATTAATGGCACAGTGAAACCCCAGCAGGCATCAGAGCACGGATGAACAGTGGAGTAGCGAGTGCGCCAGGGCCCTAGTGCAAGGAAGGAAATGCCCCTTCCCCTCCCCCGCCTGCTGTTTGGACCGTTGAGCACAGATCACAGGACAGCATTAGTCAATGGACTTTAGGCCCTGGTGTCACTGTGCCTGCTGCACCAATGGAAGTGACGTCCTGCATCTCACGTCAAGCAGGGGGTGATTCATCCCACAGCGGCCTTACTGTTGCCCAGCTGATTCCAGCAACAACTCACGAATTTCAGGAATTCACATCATTTCCTATGGAAAGAATGAAAACTGGACTGAGTGTGACGGAAGGAAGTGTGCAACATGGCACCTCCTGAAACAACTTTCAGCTCTACAATTCCAGACACAAATGCGAATCAAGAAAGCTTCCTATGGCATTGCCGGAGCTTGGGCAGCTTTCGCTCGCCTCAGTGAGTCAGCATGACAGGACTACTGCTTTATGAAACCCACTGAGGTCATTAACATTCAGCTGCTATGCGGATAAGGCATAGTTACAGTGTTTTAAATGCTGGTTCAACGTGGAACTGACCTAGCTATGGTGCAAAGTGGAAATGACCGGGCAATAATCTACTGCTGTGGTGCTTTAATTGTGGTGGTGCAATATGTAACTGGCCTATCTAAAGCAGGTTGCATGTGGTTGGTTGCAAAGCAGCACTTGCCTGTCCACAATGAAATAGACTTACTAAAGTGTTTGGAAGTGGACTGGCTGTGGTGCATAACATGGTGGTGCGATGTTCAACTGGCCTGGCAACTGTGGTATGTCAAATGTCCTTCTTCCCTACTGATTTTGAAATCTCCTGCTTTATAATAGGCAATTATGGTGTAAAATGCATTTTTTTACCTCATGTTTTTGGGCCTGGTAAGAAAATATTTTCCAGGACTGCACACCCAACCCATCGCCGTAGTAAAAAAAAAAATATTCACTGCCTTGAACACGGACACATGACTTCCTCATAGATGGCTCCAACCTAGGTCAGTTATACTCTGGCTGGGCTAGCCATGCAGTGGGGTGCGCGTTTAGCCCACCGAACCCAGTAAGCTGCTTTTAAAGGCTAGCATACGTAATAGTGTTCCACGTGCTGCATTCAGAAGTATTGGGATGTTTTTAGTTTTCCTTTCAGCACTATCAATATAACTAGCACTTTCTGGCTTATGTATTTTGAAAACCGTGCCAGGAAACAAGAAATGCTTTGACCCCATTTTATGAACATTTTACATGGGGAAGGGAGTGGTCCCCAAAACAGTCCCTCGAAATGTCTGTTTGCTGGAAGCAGTGCTTGTCATGGAGCTTCAGTAACTGCAAATACCTCTTCCCGAAGAGTTAAAAAGGAAGATTTCAGAGAGCTGGCAGCTTTAAAGCCCTATTGTAGGCCTCAACCTAAAACTCTGTGGTACTGGATGTGGTGAGGCCAATGCTGCAAGCTGTTTAATTTGTACTCACTGTACAAGTGGTTGTAAGGTCATAACCAAGAGTGTTAGGGCCTAATATCTCCCAATTACTCCCCTGGCAAAGTACTCGGCCGGCGGAGCTATTTTTCACGGCCGGTTTCGGCTGATTTCGTTATCGCGGCCGATATTGCAAAAACTGCCCTGTAACAAAATCGGCCCCCAGGGGCCCAAAACCGGCCCCCAATCCTGGTGGCCCACCGGGGAAATGCCCGGTGCCCGCTACGGCCAGTCCGGCCTGGAGTTGGGGATAACGGGAGACGAGCTCTAAATTGGATGGGGCCATATTTAGAGTCGAGGGAACCGTTGTGCCTCCAGCAATATTATTTAAGCAGAAACTGCGGTTCCTGTGGACAATGTAATCAATAAACAGTATAGGTACGCAGAAGGGCCCCCAGCAATGGCACATCAGCTGGCTCTACAGAAGAAGCACGTCCAATTATCACCCTCTTTGCTGCTGGAACTCCAGGGTTTCAATGCCACAACGCCCACTCTAATTAGGGAGGAGTTTCTGACTATGATTTTTCACATGTGCAGAAAAATGCAGAGCAGTTCTGATTCAAGGGAGAAAACCCCCAAGGTGTTAGTGGCATTTCTTGTTTGTTTAGAGCGTTTGTTTCAGAAAAACTGCTAGGACATGGTGGACCAGCTGAGATTTCATTTTTGTCAAGAGTGCTTCTGCCATATTGGCATGAGAATTTTGGTGAAAACTTCACAAACGAAGCAGCTGACCTTTAATATAACAACACAGGCCTCCGTCTCCCGAGCACTTGATGGCCTGCCCAGCAGGGCCTAAATGAGGTACATACAACAGCTGTAGTTGAATAATCGCACATCTAATACCATCAAACTTCAGGTCAAGTATCTTTAGTAAGCCAGAGTAAGAGAAAATAGTACTTAGATGAGATCAAAACACCCAGCTACCATTAAGGTACAAGTTGATCATAAATAGGGCTCCCGGTTTTATGGTATTTATTTTAATAACATTTCCGTCTGTATTTATCCATATTTTTTTTTGAGCCACCTTATTGGTATTTATCCATATTTATTTTGTGTTTTGCGAATAAATAGAGTCATAAAATTGTATATTTCCACATTGATTTAATTATTAACCATGTTATTTAACTGATAAACATGCACTTATGCTTTTCTGCCTGTCCCATTTTAGAAAATTATAGAAGATTCTGGTCATTCGATCTGAGTACTCTGTTCTTACTATATTTTTTAAGTCTTAGCCTCAAAAATTGCAGACCAGTGTCATTTATTGCTCTATGGGCCAAAGTAAGCACTTTATATTCAATTCTTCTTTTCACGGGCAACCAATGTAGACTGAGCAGCTAAAGTGAGTCTAGTTACCTGATTGGAATACAGCAGTTTGTGCTGGTATATAGAACAACACATGGGCACCTCAGTAAAGTGCTTCAGTGCTAAGTAAATCATAATAGCACCATATAGTATCACTTGTTAAGAATTGACTTCTGACAGTTATGGCCAATGATCATCAACACTATTAAAAGTCTATTAGGGAGAATACCTAATTAAAACAGAACAGTTTGTGTTTACCTTTAACATATTATCTGTTTTTGTGTAAAACTATTTTGTCCCAGTCTGTGGACAGGATAGCCAAGCTAGTCTCAAGTTTTCCTTCCCAGCTAGCAGCCTGTTGAGACCTTTCTGTATTCAGTAAAGGCAGTCACAATATAGTGATGGCCAGTTTAACCTGGAGAATACACATAGATGCCAGGTAAAATTTTTAATACTCAAGCTGGCACGTACTGTGTTCATATTCTGGCTTTTAGCAAGACGACATTTTCATGCAGTATATTCTTTGTTGATTTTTGGTTTAGACAATATGTTTGAGACAATAATACCAGTGTGCACCTTTTTCTAAGGAGGACGTTTTCTACAGCATCAGAGTATGATTAGTCATTACCAGCTAAAAATCCTTGAAGATGTTCTGGCCATCTCAGATTGGATGGCTGAGAACTATCTTCAACTCAATTCCTCAAAGACAGAGGTGCTCCTGATTGGCCGTGACTCATGCAAATGGGTTATTAGAACACAAAAGGAGGTCCCAGGGGAATTTTTTAACGACCCTGACTGCTAAACCCCCTAAATGATAATGAAACCAACAAAAATTAGCAGTGAGTCAAAAGGGCCAACTGAATTATGTATCCAACAGAATAAACAACCAAAGTGTTGAAAAATAGGGAAGAGCCGTCAATGTGAGCGAGTTCCCATCAGTTCACCATCGAGACCGCCCTTCATCATCTGGGATCTCTTACTCGTTTAGAGAACTGGTAGACCACAACAGACCGGCAGATTTTGATAACCAAGTCAAGGGTGTACCAAACGGATGTATGACGTTACAACGCATACTTTTACAACGCATACCATTACAACGCGGTATTTACAACGAATACCGTTACAACGCATAGCGCTTAGAGGTGCTGGATAGTGGTAAGTATAATTTTATATTCCAACTCCAGTCCCCGTGGACACTAGGGAAGGTGTTGGATATAAAATTAAACTTATTCCCTATCCTAGAGCGCCCCCCAGCGCAATGCGTTGTAATGGTATGTGTTGTAATGGCTGCGTTGTAGTGGTAGTGCGTTGTAAAAATTGCGTTGTAACCGTTGTATACCGTACCAAACAAACTAACTCAGATGTGAACAGGGTGTGCCTAGTGAGGAACTGAATAGCAGTGCTAAAAAGTGAAAGTGTTGAAGTGAAAAAAGAAAAACAAAGAGAAAAGCTCTAAAATTGGATAGTGATAGGGGAAACAAACTTTTAATATGCACCCTTTCACTCTAAAAGAAAAGCTCTAAGTGTGAAAGGGTGCATATTAAAAGTACCCTAACTAGATGTGCCTAAGTGTACCTAGCATGTGTGTAGGTTTAAAGCCAAGAATCCCTCTAGGATAAAGCCAACCCCATTACCTGATGTTAGCCTGTGGGACCCTGCTCTGGTCTCGAGCTGAACACCCCGCGAGGGATGTCAGACCACTGCGAGCTCGAGTATCTGCCTACAGGGAACCTCAGCGTCTCGTGTCAGTGTGTCGGCATGGAAGTGGTGATGTCCTCTATCTCAGCAAGATGTGATTATTATATACCCTAAGGTATCCCCAGGGGTTCTACCTTGCTGTTCCACTGTCGCAGATAGGAGGACGTCGGGAATTAACTTTATAGATAGTTATTATGCAGGAGTTGATCGTCCTGCTTTGAGTCCAAGAAACTAAGAATCCTCATGCATAATTTATGAGGCCAGTGTTCAGGGAAATTCCCTACGTACTGTGTGTAGTATTGTAACTAGGTGAAAGGACAGCCCCTCAACTCCTTTATGTATGTACTATAGGAGAAAATGTAGGTGAAGGGTTATGATGTTACCTGGACCTATTTAGGGGTACCTTAAATATAACACCTGTCTTTTTATCTCAATCTTACATGCTCCTTTTCATAACTGCCTTTTCCCTTTGACCCTGTTTTCCAGAATTACTCTTCCTCCATTTCAGCCTTTCTCTCTCCTACTCTGCGTCAAAGTTTAATAATAAAAATAAGTCCTGGTCACCAAAAATAAGTGTTGTGGACTCCAACTAAACCACTCCCACAAAGTAAGTACAGAGATGGCAACCCCATCTCAAATATAATGTGACTAGAGTTATCAACAGCTGAGACTGAATAGTACAGAGAGTTGTCTTGCTTTATAGATAAAATCAAAAATTGAACAGTCCTTTCTATTGCTAGGAGAGGCTCTCAGTTTATTCAAGAAGCATTCTCCAAAATCTGGAAATCTCCTAAAGTTATATTAGCAGTTGTCTTCTCTAGGACAGAAGCTACTATGAAAGCATTCTGGAGTAACATAACTTAATTTGTATTGCCTTAGAATGTATAGCATGTAAGAAACCTATATGGCTCCCAATTGCTTTCAAAGAGCAGGGGGTGAATGGGTTTTGGAGGAAGCATATACATTTGGGGAGACAATAGTTTGTTGACTTGAGCGAGGTTAAAGGCATTACTGCCAATTTACTAAGAAATTTAGGAGCCCAAACGGGTACTCCTATGGTAAGTACTATTAAGGTACTAATTTCACATACTCAAGAATACTCTCTCAATTAGCCCCTGCTTCACACCATGCTTAGAGGAGCTACAGATTTGCTCAACTTACAAAAACTCCCCAGATTATGTTCAAATGATCCCAGAAACATGTAGAAGGTAGGTTTATTCATGGTTAGTCTTTGGTTATCTGGTTGCTCAGGTTCAGTTACTTGCTATAGGCCTCAGTGGACTTGTGGATGCTTGAAATGCAATGTATGGTCCTCGTGTGGCGTGTCATAACGAGGAAAAATAAATCATGAACTGGAATATGACCCAAACAATCTCAAATGGCTGAGACTATTTTTTTACACCTTCCATCCATCACTATTGTGTTTTACTCTTCAGAATTGGCTATTGATTCTGTAGGGACAATGGCATAATGAGGGAGCTACACAACTATGGAGGACTGAGAAGAGGAAAGATTCTTGAGCCCAATCCATCGCTGAGTCTCAACCAGCCTAGCAATGCCTAGTCTGCCAAACCTAGACCCGACTAATCATTTTTATATCAGCTGCCCCAATTATAAATGCTCGTAACATCTCTTATCCGTCTTGTACCAACACCGGTTACATCTGTCATGAGGTAGTCAAATTAAGGAATGTGGCAGAGAGATCGAAACAGGGAATTTTTAATTCTTCCCACACCACTTAACATTTCTGCTAATTAGTGATTACACCAATGTTCCTTTTAATCTAGGCGCGTGTGGGAAAAGCCCACCACAGCAACTGAGGCATTTAGAGCAGGACACAGGAGCTGAAAAATTACACAAATGTTTTCATGCCATTTGTTATGCACTAACACTGTCATCAATACTAAAAACGTGATCCTTTCATTTGTGCCCACTTTTACCAGCAGCTTTTACTTGGCAATTGCAGAAAAACTAACTGGGGAAAAAATTCTGTATTAACAAGTGCGAAAACATTGTGTCATTATTACTCATAGTTTTTGCATAAATGTAAAACTTTGTTGAAAAAACATGAAAAACAGTGTGGCAAACAATATTTGAATGACAGAATGTTTTCTCTAAATGACCACGTAAGAAAATCTTATAATACATTTGAAGAAATATCAAAATATTTCCACATATCATTCTTTTCAGATCTGATCTGCGCTTGGTATTTAAAGACTTAAGGGCTCATTAGGATTACGGTTAATCCGCATCCTCCGGGCAGGCAGAAGCCACCGCCGGTCCGGAGGATGCGGATTAACCGCTGCGGACTGAAAAAAGACCCCTCGCCAGATTAGGATGGCTGGGGGATCTTTTTTCCGTCGGCCGCCTGTCGCCTTCCGACCGCGGCGGAAAAGCTCTAACATGGCTGGCGGTGTCTATCAGACACCACCAGCCATATTAGGATGTCAGCGGTGCTATGCCTTTACACAGCGGCACTTCCGCCGGTGAAAGGCATACAGACTTTTCTTTGGGGGCCCGTTGCGGGCCCCCAGGGGTGAAGGGGTGGGGGGTGCACATGGGGGGTACCTATGGTACCCCCCAGTCTTTCCGTGCACGAAGCGGCAGGCACCACGCGGTGCCTGCAGCTTCGTGCACGCAAAGGAAAACATGGTGTTTTGACATTGCGGCGTGTGCTGCTTTGAGCAGCACCCGCCGCAATGTTAAAAATACAGGGTGTGACCACCAGGGTGGCGGTCACTTCCTAATTAGCACGGAGGGACCGCCGCTGCCCCTGCGGACGGTCCCTCTTCCTCTGGGGTGGCGGAGGGACGCAGGTCCGTCCGCCATCCTAATGAGCCCCTAAGTTACAAAGACATATATTCAAGTTTATTTTTAATAGGCCAATTACCACATGTTCAAAGCCATTTCGGAGTTGCAAAGCACTTTTTGTTATGTAATAAACCCATGTTGCGATTTAGTAAAATGGGTACCAAATCGCAAACTGGGTTTAAAAATGCATACCAAATTGCTATTAGGCCATGTTTAAGGCATCTCTTACAAGTTGCAATTCACAATGCAATGCATCAATCCAGTTGCAAAACATTGAAAATTTACTGACTGCGGTGGTAATTGATTCACAAAAGTGAAGAGACCCCTTCCTCATTTTTGAATGTTAAGAAAATTGTTTGTTGAAGCTGAGGCATTAAAAATAATAATAATACTAAAAAGCAATCCCAGACCTGGTGGTTTGCTGAACCAAGTAGGCCTCTATCCCTAGGACGCCTACCAATCAGTTAGTATCTAATGAATAGTAATGAGGTCAGATTGCAAGCCACTGTGAATAGAAATTTTGCAAGCCAACATATTAATACATAGGTTAGTTTGCAAAATTCTGTTAAATTCACAAAAAGTCAGTCTATAAGTTGCAACCAGTTTTGCGAATGTATTTCCCATACAACTGTCCCAGTGGCAGCTCCTCGGCTGAGGAGCGTTGCCCGACTGCTATTTCAGCAGTGCATAAAAGAAAAAGAAAATGGTAATAACAGGACATTATTATCATTATATTTTACTATGCAGCACTCTGGCGGGGCTGGGCAATGTGACGCCAGAGCAGAGTGAGGAGTAGTTTGCACACCTCTAAGTGCATATGATGGCTTGGCTGACCCTCTGGGGCCGGCCAATCCATCATGTGCACATAGCATGTTCTCCACGAGGCTGTGTTGCACAACCCTGAGGTGAACATGCACAGCCTCCCAGCCACTGCCTGAGTGGCCAAACAGGCCGCTCAGACCAATCACGATGCTGCTCATGCAGTGTTGTGATAGGCCGGAAGAGTCTGGAAGCCTGGATGCTTCCAGCAGAGCTGAAGAGGATGGAGGAGAGGGGAAACGTCCTTTACAATGCAGCCATTACATCGCACTAAACTTACAATGCAGTCATTACATCGCAACATCCTTTACAACGCATGTCACTACAACGCAGGCATTACAACGCATGACACTACATCACATGACACTACATCGCATGTCACTACAACGCAGGCATTACTACACATACCATTACAATGCATACCATTACCACCCATAGTACCCCTACAATATCCAAAACCTACCCTACTGTTGCACCCCCTGGAGTTAGAATAGTAATTTTTACCCCTACACTATTCAACACTTGCCATACTGTTGCACCGCCTGGAGTCAGAATAGTAATTCTAACTCCTCTACTATTCAACACTTACCTGAAATGCAATGTAATGGTATGCGTTGTACTGGTATGCTCTGTAAAGGTATAATGCAATGTAATGGAATGCGTTGTAAAGGTAGTTTCTAAAAATGCGATGAAGTGTAATTCGACGTAATGGAGTGCGTTGTAAAGGATGTTACGATGTAAAAACTGCGTTGTAAAGGCATGCATTGTAAATGTATGCGCTGTAACACCATACATTTGGAGGAGAGGCGTGCGGCGGCACGGCGGAGAATGGCATCTTCTTTTTTCTTACTCATTATGGGGGCACACAGTGTGGCTGCCTAGGGTAATACAAGGATAAAACATACTTCTAGCTGCTTGCAATCCAAGATGAAGTTGTACCAGCTTTACTTTGGGACTGGATGAAAGGTAGTGGAGCCCTGAATAAAGGGCAGAACCATTGAAATAAGCCACAAAAAGGGGACATACCCAACCGTACCAGCACAGACTAGGGGAAAGGAGTACGACTAAGAAACTCCCATTATCTTTATACAAACCCACAACCCATGTTACATGGGAAGTGTTGGTGTCTGATGGGGAAGGATATGGGAGTCCTTTCCATGCTCCTCAGTACTAGACAGTCCGACCATGAAGTTGCAGATTTGCCAGACTTGACATGAACATGAACGTTCCAAAAAGACAACTTCAGAAATTAAACAGAACCGTATATTCCAAGACACCATCAATACTTCGGGAGCCTTCCCAATCCAACCCCGACTACAATGACGAACACATAGAACAATAACAGAGACAGTCCTATTATATTCATGCAAGAGAATCAAGGCTCCATGGTAAAAGAACACATTACCCATGACGCTAGGTGGGCTGTAGGACGTTATATGAGATCACAACATAGGTTTCTGAAGTCAAAATGCTAGAAACATGGCAAATAAGAACAGAAAATATTTAGAAGAGAAAATATGCCAGGTCGATGTCAGGTAGAGCCAAGGTAATAGCTACATAGAAGTAATGGTCATAGCGATGTAATGACAGTGTCCGTTTGCCCAATAATTGTGCATGTCCTACAATTTGCATCTATACAGTGCTTAAGTCTTAATTCAGCACATTCTACAAACATGAGGGCTGCAAACACCAAGTGACGTCTACCTACCTTTTATATGTATCTGCACTTCGTTTGACGCAGTCAGTCCTTTCTTGTTGTGTGCTTCACAACTATAAATTGCTGCTTCATCAAGACCTGAGAACAAATAAAAAAAAAGAAAATGCACATTAGAGCCTAGAATCCTATAGTATTGCTTTATTATGTGTTGTCTCGGTAGTCGCTGAAGGAGGCTGCAGTGAATCCCAAACCAGCCGGTCCACTCTTGTGATGTCACACCACAGAACCCTCACAACGATATAGCGTATCTCTAATCGTAAGTCCCTCTGTTATCAGGCATCTTCCTGTTTTCCGCTGCGACTGTAGTGAAAGTCACCTCTGTAACCGCGAGTACCACGCTATCTATTCACAGTGGTAAGTGGCGTTTTCCATTACCAATGCCTAAGTTGGAGCGCTTTTTCTATAGTACGTGCATCAACAACAATTGTTCTATCTTGTTTCTCGACAGTGCCCGGCTGGGTATACTGTAAGTCATTTTTATTTACTTCATCACGCATGGGTTGAGTTCATTAGAGACACCACGAGGTAACATTCGTCCCCTCTTGTCCACATACAATTAATCATTATTGCGACTACACATATTAATATTACTTTCACCTTTCCCCCAGATGTACCGCACTGTTTAGTCCTGACGAGACCTCCATCAAGCAGGTCGAAACGCCGTCGACGCCATAGGGAAAGAACCCTTTAAGCACAGTGGTCTTTGATTGTAGATAGTCACTGATAGTAATTGCTTTATTATTGTGCTTGGTCATTCCCTTTGTAAATATCCATAACAAAAAACTGTACAGATCACTTATTGTTGTTTGTTCTGTTTTTGCTCACAAAATCACTGGGGACACACTGCACTTTTCTGTATATATATTCTTTTGTATATATGTCGCTGTTATAAATATGAAAATCTCCATAAGTTGAAATATAAGAAGTATTTCTTATAAATTGGTATATGTGTGCTTCTTTCCTTGCCAAACCCTTCTCTGCTACAAATTAATAGTGCTAATTTAAGCTGTCATATATTATATATTGTATAAATAATTATGCCACAGGAACCATTGTTCTTTGGATAAATATATTGCCCTGGTTCCGCTGTGAGTAGGGTTCCCTTGTTTCCCCTTTTCGCATCTTGTGTCTGAGCATCAATTCCCTAGAGTTCAGCCGTAGCCTGATATCCATGTGTGTGACCCCAAAGAATCTTGGTGTAGCCACTTCCTGAAAACATACCCTTTGATGCACGTTACTACACCAACAATACGCTAGAAACCTTGTCACTCGTGCACAAGTGTGAGCAGCCTCCCCAGCATTCACTCAGGCTAGAGCCTGCAGAGTAATACTACCCATCACTGTAGGAAGCTGGCTCTCTACACAGTGAACTAAAATGAAGTACACTGTGCAGAGAGTCCAGGAGACCCAGATTGGTATAGAGAGGCAAACGTAGATAATACTAACGCTCTATTTGTGGTAGTGTTGGTGAGCAGTTAGGCTTATCAGAGGGTAGTGCTAAGCATTTGTTGTACTCATAGAGGCAATAAATGAGACACACACTCAAGAATAAATCTGAGACCAATGTGCAAAAATAACCGATGTAATTTTATAGACCAAGAACTTCATTCTACAGTATGGTTTGAGATATGAACTTTTAAAGTTCGCAAATCACTTTTGTGCACAATTCTGCATCATTGAAGTCAATGGGAGAAAATAGATAATAAAAAAATCACACAGTTGGATTTTGAGTCTCACCTCAGGATTTAGATAGGTAGCAAGGCCAGGTCCAATGTTCCACCAGTGGATTCTCTGGAGCAACCGGAATTCGGCCAGTAGCAGGGTGTCGATGTCGTAGGTTTGTTACAAAGAAGGGTCCCACCTGAAAACAAACTGTACAAGGGGACTTAAAGGTAAGTCCGAGAAGTCCCTCTCAAGAGAGCAGGTCACAAGGGCTTCAGGACCACAGGATCACAGCTGGTTGATCAGTACCCAGGCCAGGCAGGTTGGGTGCAGAGCAGATAGGTCAGCCGGGCAGCACGCGTCAAGATGTCCTCACGGTCAGGAGCAGGCTGCTTGGAGAGATGATTCAGGGACAGCTAGGCCTCTCACAAAGTGGATTTTAGGAGTCTCGATGTCCCTCAATGGCTGCTTGCTTCCTGGGCAGTTGGAGTCTGTATTGGACTCTTAGCCGCAGTGAATGCTGCAAAGGGTCTGGTACACTGGCTATTGGTGTGGCACGGCTCCGGTAAATCCTGTTGTCTCCACACTTAGAGGGAGACAGATTTGATCCTCTGGGGCAGGTGTACCACTTTTAGTTTTGGTGCTGCATCAAAGTCATCAGGGAGTAAGTCGGGAAACCAGATTCTACAGGTTCGGTGCCTGCGGGCAGCAGGGAAGTAGTACCTCTACTCCAAGGTAGTTCTTTAGTGATTTGTCAATGGCTGGGTGCGCTTGGGGGTTCTTTGAGGCCTCACAGTTACAGGACGAGACAGCACACCAAAACTGTCGAGTCCTTAGGACAGCAGGCAGGGTTTAGTGCCAATTTTATGCAGCAGGGCTTCAGTCCATGGGGCAGCAGCAAGTATTTGTCCTTATCTTCTCTGTGTGCGCCAAATCTGAGTTCAGGGTCCAGGGATGCCACCTAGATACTAAATGTAGGGGCGTTAAAGGGGATGAAAGGCAGTAGCCCATAGGCTTCCTACCTTTTAGGGTGTCTACACCCTCTAAGTGACCCTTCCAGTGGGTAGGGGCACTACCCTGACCATAATCCACTAATTCCCTCTCAAACTAAGATTGAGGGAAATGACAAGTGGGCTCCACATCACCTGCCCCACCTTAAGTGAGGTGCTGGCTAAATGAGGACCCATCATTTAATTTAACTAATTTTCCCGCCTGTCCTCCCACCAAATGTGGAGCAGGACAGTGGGGTTCGCATCCTGGAACTCCCTAGGTGGTATTTCAAAGACGGCATCACCCTTGAAGCATCCTGCCCTGGAAGGCCATCCTGGCCTGAGGGAGGTGTGAACCACCTGCGTCCAGAGCAGGCCTTGTTCCTGGCCCCATGACGCCAGAAACATGTCCGGTGGTGGCAGGCTGGCTAAGACAAGTCGGAGACCACACCAGTGCTTATTAGGTTTTCATGGGGTACTCTAAGGTGTCCCCTGTGTGAATGTATTAATACATCAAACACTGGCATCAGTGATGACTTATAAAGATGAGAGGTTTGGTACAGTGAAGTCATCATGGTTAAGTCATCATGGAGATAGGAAACTTGTGATGACAAATATCCAGCCTATGTACTCTCTACGGTCTCCATGTGCACTAGAATTGACTTAAATATTATAGGGTCATATCTGCTCATGCAAATATGTCCACACATGGGATATAATGCACCCTGCCTTATGGATGTAAGGCCTACACTTGGGGTGACGACCTTCACCTCATGCAGTGTATGGGGCATGGCATACAGGGCTCACTCTTCGGCTTTCTCTGCACCAAGACACGCAGCCTGCAATGGCACTTTGCATTGTCTTGGAGAGGGGTCTCTAGGGTGGCAGAATTTGTGCTGCAGCCCCAGTGGACCCACTTCAGTCCCAACGCCCTAGGTACCAGGAGTACCTTTTACTAGGGACTTACAGTGTTGTGCTAATCGTGGTGCAGTTGTAGGAAAGAGATCTGGCACTGGGAATCTGGTTGGCAGGGACCCAGTGTACTTTCAATTCGAAATCACAGCATACACCAGGCAAAAAATGGGGGTAACTATGTCAATAGATGCTCTTTCCTACAGTCACCATCTGGCTCTGCATTCAAAACCTTTTCATTTAAAACACAACCCAGAAGGTTGTTTTATGTCTACTTGTAAAACTATTTGCCTGCTCATAAAAGAGTCTTTGAGCTCTTTATCACATGGATTGCAAGCCTTGTAAGCATATGTAATTTTGGTTGAAGGCACTCATGAGTAATACGAAAAAAATGCATGCCTCGCAGGCATCCTGACATGCTTGTGAATTCTCGAACAGACACTCCTCCCAGCTTTGTCATCCCCCTGTTAAGGAGGTGCTCACATCTGTCCTCCAATACTCTCCCCAACAACGCCTTGCAGGCGGCAACAACTGAGAGACTTCTGGAGATATCCAGTCATGCTGGCCTACATTCACCCACTAGCAATTCAGCAAAGCAGAAATGCCTTAGAAGGCCCACCGGTGTTTTGAATGCTGACCATGTGTCCCTTTATGCACATGTTACAGGGTATGTGGAAGAGATTTGTTTTGTTGAACACAGCAGGAAAATCAGATTTCACACTTAGTAAGCCTTAAGATTGTGTTTGATGTTAACCCAAACCCCCAAGGAAGAATGTAGGTGGATAAAATATTAGAGGCAAGCCTTAGTGAGAAGGTTGATGACCCTATTCAAGTGAGCATAGCTAAATGGAGTAGTGAGTGTATCTCGAGACGGCCTAGTATGAGCTACCCCAGAGGTTAACTCTACAGGAAACAAGCATTGGCATAGCCAATAGGTCTCATTTTTGGGACCTTATAAGTATTTAGTTGTGCAGCACAATATCCTTGGTGCAACAACATCAACTGTTGCATGGCTAAACACTTATAAGGTCACAAAGGCGAGACCTATTGGCTATGCCAATGCTTGTTTTTTTATTATTCTTTTTGTAATGAACGGTTGGATTTCATAATGTGATTCCCAGGCCGTCCCATTGTGCTGCACTGAAGCATGTACAAAAAACTGCTAGGGCAAAATACTGTCTTGTACCTGATTCAATGTTCTCCGCTATTAAAAAAGAAAAATCAGAACAGGTGTGTCTTTGCGATTTGTATTACCAAAAGGCGTTCTACGAGTGCACTATTTTGAACAAGCAAAACATATATATTGTCCACGTTCCTTTCTACAGTACATAATATGTTCTGCTTACACAATCGCTCAGATGTTAGGAACATTATCTTATCCTCACAATGAACGTTTATTGTATGGCATTCTGACACAATTCAGTGTGTTGCATCAAAAACTATTACATAAATATTAAAATAAACAGGAGGAGTTAAAGGTGTAAGATTTGAGTACTGGACTTTCAATTTAAACCACCATTGCCCGGATTCACACGTGTTGTTTATGAGCCGACATACAAGGAGTTTTCAAGTCATGGGGTCTAAAGAAGAGGTTGGCCCTCTTGTGGAAGTGTTTGACGGGAATATTTCCATGGAGTTACAGGGCATGTCACTCCTCAGAATGAAAAAAACTGCACCAAGGCTGATTTTTCTAATTTGGAAAAATTCGAAAATGTGCTCAATCCTGAAACAGACAGGCCACACTGAATTAACGCTGGTCTTTGGTATAAAACAGTCTTGGTGTGGGCATCACTGTGTGTTTCGCAGGCTGTGAATGAGTAATTACTAGCTGTGACTGCACGTCACGTCTAAGTTCAAGGGTCACGTAAAAAAGGGCAGTAAAAGCATGTATTCTGAAATCCACAGATAAAACAGAAGAGCAAGAGGTGGCACGAGGGGGTCCTGGGCCCCGGACAGACAGTTAGCACGTGACACGATGTCACCACGAGCAGGCGTGCCGTCAGATGCAAGGACCAGGCCTCAGTCAAGCGAGGCCTGCTTCACCCTGCTGTCTGCTTAAATGAGCCCTGCACGCCACACTCATTGCTAGCACAAGTGACGTCAAGACGCAACAGCAAATTACTTAGAACAGGAGTCCTTGGGCTGGGAGAAACCTGCACTTTCTTTGACGCTAAAGCCGACGTTATTTCACGGGGGCCGCAAACATTTTTTAGCACTAAGTTTCAAGAGTTAAAAAACGCACGTTCTGATTCTCCATCACCGAAGAGAAGCAAGCACCTGCGGTAGTGCTATGTGGAGATTAGGGCATTCATATATGCTTGTCATGAACTGAAGAAACGCAAACATATTATGAATCAAAAGCACGTAAGACTTCGCCAGCACTCAAAGCAGCACAGTCCTTTTCACAGGTGTGTGCTTTTAATACAGCCCCACAGCACTCATTCGCAGCTCTCAAACTTACTATGTACAAGAGTAAGTAGCTCATTTAAGTTCACGATTTTACTTTGAATTCAGGGAATTGTAGTTTGATTTAATAACGGTATCAAAAAATGACAAACAAACAAAATTACAGAATATAATGGAAACAAGCCCTGCTGCTGTGAAAGTAAAAGGGATCACGGCTGTAAGGGTGCCCGCGAGATGGTCAATTTACTTACCTGACAAGTAGCGATGGGAACAAGCCACGCGGCCGTGAAACTGACGTAACAGTGATCGCGGCTGTAAGGATGTCCGCGAGATGGCGCCTGTGCTCGTAAGTGCGCGCGCACGTGTAAGCGCAAGCTCTAGGCCACCACCAAATGCATGTGGTAGCATTTTTTGAAGCCCTTACTAAATGTCTCGCCAGGGCAACGCATGCGCTGGCTCAGGCGAGACCTAAAAAGGACAGTGTCATACTTTTTGCACTTCACACTTTTTATACGTTAGGATTGATCATTGTAATCCTACTGTATGGAGGAGGAAGAAATAAACAAAAGTTTGAAAATTAAGAAAATCTTCCCCTACCTGTGTAATCCCACCAAAAGCGCCTGGTCCAGCGTATCTAGCTGGTAAATCAGCTGCTAAAATTGCCCCTAAATTTAGGCCTTTAGGATGATCTATTAAAACTAAGCTGAATCTCGTTTTTACGGTAGAGCTAAGACAGACCACCACTTGTCAGACTTAGGAAGAGAATGAGAGTCGGAAAAGCAAAAAACAATTCTGTAAGAAGAAATGCAGGTTTAAGTGGTCGGATCAGTGGTCAATTTTCAATGACCCCTTACTTCAAAATAACAAAAAAAGGGAGGAGAAGGCAGGAAGTCACTCCATGTATTTGTTCAAAGATACTAGCAGTGTTTAAAAGAGTCCCCAGGTTAAATGGAATTATGACTGGGGATCTATATCTGGTGACTTCCGGGCATTGGATTGACCTCTGCTCGACACTAGTGGCTGCCAAAGTTGTTGAGAAAAGAGGTGATTTAATTGTCCATGGAGTCATGCTATGAGGTGATCCTCGTCTAATAGAAGGACTTGATTACTTCTCTATATCCCTTTCTGCAAAATTGGTTATTGCATATCCAAGCATAATTACAAAGTTCCTGTTAAGTAATCAAAGAGGTCTTGTTCCAACGCAACTTGAGCTACCCAATTTGGCCTGGTCCCGCCAGGCATCAAGATTTCACTACTCCTCAAAAAAGAGGTCAACTGGATTACCTTTACTAGTGATGAAATGGAGGGGGCACCCCATATGAGCAAAGGCAACGTTTTAAGTGAACTGGAGGAAACTGGTGTAACTATCAAAACAGGGGAGCTGTTCATTTCGAGAACTAGATGCCTGGGCATCACACAGTCTTTGAAATATTGGTCTAGAATGTACATGCTTTTGGTTAGTGAAAGAATACCTCATCTTTAAAGTTATCTTAGAGGAGTTTTCAGTGTTAATGCTGCAGGAGACATGGCTGCGGGAGAGCCCTTCAATTGATGAGTTTGTTGTAATCAATAAGTGTGTGCTACTCCTCCAGTTTCCTCTAATCAAGCCTCAGGAGAGCTCTTGATTTTAGCTTCAGTTCTCTTTGCTAAACAAGTTACTCGCTTAGAAAGTAGGCGAGATTGGTGGAAAGTCTATGCAATTGGACTCACAAACGCTTTACGTGTAGTTCAACTGTTGGTTTATTTAAATGTTTACATCCTGCCTAACTGTAATTATTTTGAATCTCAACTAGCCAAGTTGAACCAGGAACTGTCAAGAATTTATTGTCATTTTTCATCGTTTATTTGAATTTTATTTACTGTAGTTGTTTTTCGTTGCAGCACTCTATCCAAGGGCACAGTGCAGCAGAACCAAGAAGTAATATTATGAATGGACACAAGAGCCAAAAGGTTACTAAAAGCACTGATGGGGCAAGGAGTTTTATTCGAAGTGAAATTTTGATATCGCCCAAACTCTCTCCTGGTGACTTAATTGTCTGCTTCTCAAAAATTACTACAACTACCCTCACACAATGGTTCTGAGTAGCCCCAGGTGAAAATGATCCTAACATCAGTATAATCTTACGTAATTTGCAGAATTTAAAATTAAAGTTCCTATGCAAAATTCCCCAAATTATGCCATATCGCGTATTTCCAAGTCTGTGCAGGTAAAAATTCTGTTGCTGTAGCATGATAACTATGTGGATAAACAGACCTCAATCAGGTTTGTAGCACTAGTGAATATTGTGCGTCCTCGTGTCTACGTATTTTGAGCTGAAATATTGCACTAAGTAGCAGATTTGCATTTTGTGTAATTTAATGTAGTGTGTCTGAAATTTCACATATTTACGCAAAAGCAAATTTAACATATTTTGCACACCCCTCGTCTGTGCCCCATCTCAAGTCCAATGCATTGCACTGCAAGCCCCCAAACTGGCCAGAGGACCAGTACGGCTCACCTAGCTCCAGCTCTGATCACTAGCCTTCCTGCAGTAACCAAGCCCCATATTCAGCACATAAACATTCAAAAGCCATGGTAGAACCCCAATTCCCATCACACTCCTCCTGCCCCAGAATTCCATTCCAGGCTCTTAAGCTACATCTCACATTTCTATCCCATCTAAGTGTCCTAGTTAAACAGCAGGGCCCACGTCCCTACAGCATCCAGGGTCCCAAACCTCATCACAAGCCCACCTCAAATCCCTTTGCAGGCCTAGGCCTCCAAGTCCACTCCATAACCCAAAGCGCTAAGTCCCATGTTAGGTACACAAGCACCAGCTCCGACCCACACCCCCATCACAGGTCTGCAGCAGCAATGGATGGCATCAGTACTCTTTCCCACCACTGTCAATGTACCTGCCTGGCAGATTGAGCTGGTCACTTCTTGGGGCCTTGACTGGGTAGCAGAGGAATCAGAGAGTGGGAGGATGTATCCAAGTGTGAGTATGAGGTGTCTCAAGGTTGGGATTTTATTAAGTTGATGTCTCAGGGTTCTGTGCGACTTAGTGGAGGGTGATCTGTGGTAGAAAGCTTGGTGTCACAACAGACAGCTCAGACATATCATGGTAGGAGCAAAGAAGCTGCAGACGTGTGGGGAGAATGTATATGTCCACTAACCAACCATTGTGACCTGAAGAGTGTCCCTAAAGCAGACCACCACAATTCCAGATCACAGCACAGGATGCACATCAGTGCCCTTTGAGAAACCCGCTTTAAATGGGGTGAAAAGAAGTAGTGCAGGCACTCAGTAAAATGAGTGATTTAAAATGTTGTGGTTAAGAGTCAATCATTTTGTAAAATCCAAATACTCCTGGCTGGCATCTGCGAGATGGTGTGGTGCAATGTCCACAACACGTTCAGTACTCCCCCTCCCCCCCAACAATTATTTTCTAACAAATAGAGTAGAGCACATGTTATTGTACAATTTCCTCATACATAAAAATAAACAGATTCTGAAAGGGGACTCGTACAATATTCCATTACTTTCATGATGTGTCTCACCAGGAGTGTTGTAATTTCACGTGCTTTAAAATAGTTTTCAGAAAATTGTGGCAAATTTATACAAATCTCAGCTCATATGTCTAAAAGGCCAGAGGCACTAAAGGCATATCAGCCCTTTGGGGTATGCTTAGCCTTAGGTCCTGACCAAGCACACCCACCAAAGGTTCTCTACATTTGGGCAGTTGGAGATTGGGCTGTAATTTGCTAGCCCTTCATTTGGGCAGAATCATTTTGCTGGGTGTCTATCTTAGTTTTGAGAACCATATAATTGAGGCAAGCCTTGTACCTTTGTTAAGGAGTTCGAAGACTCACGTTTATAAAGTTCTCTATGGATTACTACCCATTTATGATCACTGGTTCCTAAGTAGTTGCTAAAGCAACCCACTTTATCTGGAGCACATGCATCATCATTTACTACTTCAATAACATGAACTCTCAATCCTCTTTTC
This sequence comes from Lissotriton vulgaris, assembly GCF_964263255.1. Lineage (NCBI taxonomy): Eukaryota > Metazoa > Chordata > Amphibia > Caudata > Salamandridae > Lissotriton > Lissotriton vulgaris. The sequence continues at coordinate 1,123,679,786 of NC_141694.1, forward strand.
ACTCTTTACCAAGAAGAAGCTGGTTACAGGTCACAATCGTGTACCTTTATACCTCTGTCTCGGATGCTTTTGATTTCTCACGTCTAACCACTCCTTTATTGAAATGTGTTGTGTCCATCTATACACCATCTAATGTTGATTATTAGCAACCCTCCAGGTCCACTAACCAGTTACAAAAAATAGTTATTTGGCATAAGTTGGGAAAAGAGGTAACTTTCCTTGCATCAAGGGAGGAAGTTTAGAATGAATCTCGGGTCTCTTGTAACCACAACTGACAATTTAAACATGAGACCTCATTTCTTCTCTTTATCTGAATTTTTCTCTTCTGATTTACTTTAACCCTTTCACTGCGGTGGCCATTCCGCCGCAGTGCTAAGGGGCGGGGGGGCCGCGTGGCGCTCCCGCGCTGGTGATGGAACCGCTCCGTCACGCCCCTCGGGTGCGCTGTGCTTGTGACGGAGCGGTTCCGTCACTGCCCCGCCCGCTCAATGGAACGCGCCACGCAGGCGTAAAATCAGAGCCGCGCAGGCGCGGCGAGCGGGCCGTGAGGGAACGGTTCCGTCACCCGCAGAGCCCACCTGAGTGGCGTAACGGAACGGTTCCGTCACAAGCGTGGGAGGGGTTAAAGGCTAAAAAACACAACCCAAGAGAAGCACAGCCAATTCTGATAGTTCTGGATACAGACGGTTCATTAGTGCTTTGGATTCCCCAAAATGTTCTTCTAGAAAAGGTAGGAAGAATAAATATTTTTGTAAAATATATCAACTTAATATCAAGATTAGTAAATGTGTATGTACTTTTTAGAACTAGATTAACCGTAGGGCCAAAGTGCTCAAGAAACATACTTTTTTAAACAAGCACTTTGAGAACTAAAGCCTCTTCTAATAATCCCAAATGTCTACAAAACGTAGGTGAAATTAGCAGAAACCACAGAGCACAAAATAATTATTTTAGGAAAAGAAATTAGAATTTCGCTAATCTCCCTGTAGTTAAGCTCCCAAAACTGTCACAACTATGAGTGTTTGTAATAGGTTGAATACCAACAGTAAGGGCTATTGAATTAAGCAATAGTAAGGTCGTTAGTGTAAATAAAAGCAGGTCAGTGTGCATAAACCTCGATTGGCTGGTGCCTAAATGTAGAATTATTTTTAAGGTACAGCAGTTTGATCCTTTGCAGGGAAACTCATGTGATGGTCGTGCAGCTAGGGAGCACATCCAGATAAAGATTTCAGGCTACATTTCGCTCTGCAAACAAGCATTGGTAAAGCCAACAGAAATGTTGTATAGGATCAAGCTTTGTTTTGGTTTGTCAGGGTTCTTGCAAACTTTATTGTTGTGGAAGCTGTCCGACACTTCCCAATCTAAAAATATCAACAACTAAAGTCAAAATATGTTTTGCTCTCAGAAAGCACACATTCTCGTAATAGTCCTTTGCAATGAAGGAAACTAGGGCCCGTACTAGCTCTTGGTGGATGGGTTACTCTGTCGCAACTGTGACAGATATCCTGTTCACCGCAATATAAATCTAATAGGATATAATGGGATTTATGTTTCGGCCGACGGGATATCCGTCACCGTTGTGATGGAGTAACCCATCTGTGAAGATCTATTTTAGGCCCTTAGTTTGCTGGTAAATATTTCCCATGTGAAAGTAAACAAAACACTGACGGGTGGAGTGCTTGAATTAATCTGAGTCCATTGCTATTTTACTCATCATGCCACTCAGATTAGACCCAGCCATATGCAAATCAGTATCGGTCCTGCTCCAATCTGAACTGCAAAAGCAGTCCCTCTCTGAACAGCAGCAAAGCAGCCCGAGAGCGGTTTCTCCCTGATTGGGGCTCGTCAGTCAGGTGCAGCTTGGTTATAGAGGCATAGTGATTCAAGATTGAAAGACCCAATAAACAAATTATTTAGGTTTAATGTAATGAAAAGGTAATGCTAATTGGGCCCATTGGAAAATGTTAGATTTAGGGGTCTTTAGTTTGCAGAGGCCAAATAGGGACCCTAACGTCTAGTCAGGGTAAGGGGCTACACTCCAAAAATAACCCCTGCTCACCCCCTAGGTAGATTGGCACGAGCAGGCAGGCTTATCTCAGAGGTAGTGTGTAAAGCATTTGTGAACACATACAGTAATACAGTGACAATACTACAGATGGACACCACACAGGTTGTATTATAAAAATAAGTATTTTTATATAGACTTAACATAAGACCAAACAACAAAAATCCACAATACTGTACTCGAAATAGACTTTAAAATGGTAGAAAACTCCACCGAGTGTATGTGACTGGTGTGCGTCTGGTACGGATGGGGCTCGCAACTGATGGATTGTGTAGGCGTGGCTGTGGAATGAACGGCACCTTTCTTCATATTTTGTGGGAATGTCCGGTTATTTCCGCCTTTTGGTCTAGGGTGCATGATGTGATGGGGCGAGTCACTGGGGTCTCCCTCCTTCCTGAGGCGAGACGCTGCCTGCTTAATGTGTGGGAACCCACAGACTGTACGACCGCTCAGACCTTCTGGGTCACCCTGGGCAACATGATTGCTAAAAGAGACATAGCGCAACTTTGGGGCTCCCACAGACCACTGGGAGTAAGTGCCTGGAAAGATAACATGGACTGGTACATGTTTCGGGAAAAGACAGCCTATGAGGCTCGAGGTCGTCCTAAGAAATGGGGTAGAATCTGGGCACAGTGGAACGAATACCGGGGAGACATTTGTACCCCACCACTTGATTATACTGAGACTATTCCCTCATCCCCGTAATTAATGTTCCCTTAGATTAGTATCCATTTCTTTTCAACACTCCTTTCACTGTCTCCCTGCCTCTTGCGGAACTGATTCCATTCTTATATATTGATTTCCCCCGTACCTCCCTCCCATGAACTAGATATTGTTGCTACCATGGGAGTGTCTTTTTTGTTTGTTTGACTTTCGACAAAATTGAACCTTCCTTATCCTCTATATGATGTTTATACGACTTTTGGCCTTCCCGCAGCGCAATGTGGTCTATAATTCACTTTAATGTCATAGCGGCCGGCCCGATCGGGTTGTAGGCAGACGCTGTGTACTGTGCATTTGTTTAATAAAGGTTTAAAAAAAATTTATAAATAAATAAAATGGTAGAAAATAGCTCAGTTCTCTCAAGTTGTAAATGCAACACTTTACTCTCAATGTACCTGGGATGCGTAACGCAAAGAAAACAAAAGGGTCGCAGGGAAGGTGATGCGTTGGTTCCTTACACTCAGGGAAGTGGATGCATTGGTTCCTTACTGCTGCGCAGGGGAGTTGATGCTCGCTTCCTTACTGTGTGGGTAGGTGATGTGTCCATTTCTTACTGCTCTCCGGTACGATGCGACGAGATGGCACCTTGATGCAATACTCTTCTCTGGTGCAATGCAACAAAATGGCTTCTTGGTAATGGTGCAACAACGTTGATGCGATGCGTGCCCGCCCGGCGGCAGTACGGGGACTTGATCTTTGGAGCCGAAACAGGCCCTGTGACACGCTTCTCCGGTGATACAACCTCTGCGGCGGCATGCTTCTCCGGTGATGTGCAGCGCTTCAGCAATGCAATGAGGACAGTGGCGGCTCGCTTCTTCGGTGATGTGACAACAGCTGCTGCTGCGGCAACACGCTTCTCGTCGTTGCGTCGCACTTCCATCTACCAGCGACACACAGTCTCTCAGAAGGCCCAGCACAACAGCAGGCACTTCAATTCCCAGCAAGGGAATTAAGGGGGAGCTGGTTGGTGAAGTTTTGTATCCCTGAGACTTCAGGCAGGAGGCAAGCTCTAGTTCAAGCCCTTGGAGAATCTTCTTCAAGTTGATGAAAAGCACACTCAGTTCTCTTCTCCTTTCTTTGGCAATGAAGAAACCACTGCAGGCCAACCCCCAAGCACACAGCACAGGCGGAGTCTCCTCCTTCAGCTTCCTGGTTCTTCCCCTCAGCAAAGGTTTGTCTTGATTCCCAGAAGTGATCTAAAGTTATGGGGTCTGGGTCAGCTCTTTTATACACCAAAATCCTTTGTCTCTGAAGGCAGAGAGTGTCTGTGCCTAGTCCAAACCAGATCTGTGCAGTCCTGGAGCACTTTGTTTACAGGACTCCTTCTCTTCCTTTGACAGTGTAGGCCAGGGACATCAGGCGCACCACAGGAGGTGGAGCCAGCATTGCGGAAGGCAGGCACAGCCCTATTCAGTTCCCTGGTGCTCCCCTCCCACCACTCTACATGCAGATGGCTCTATTCAGCCCTGTACTGACTCACCCTGTCTTTTGGAATTTCCCAGCCACTCACAAACCAGACAAGGAATACACAACTTTGCAGAGGCAGGCTTGGACAGTTAGGCAAGGAAATGCCTGCTTTCTAAAAGTGGTATTTTCAAGCACAGAATGTTAAAACCAACTTCACTAAAAGATGTATTTTATCATTCTGAGTTCAGGCATAATAAACTCAAATTTCTCCCTGGTTCCCTAAATCAGTTGGGATTATAGGATGTTATAATCAAGCTGCCAATTCTGGTCTATGGGGAACAGGTAGCCTTGCAATAATGAAAAACGAAAATGGCTGTAATTCACTATCAGAACATGCCACACACATAGGGGCCTGTCCTACCTTTCCCCTACAATACACCCTGCCCTTGGGCCTACCTTAGGGGTGACTAATATGTGGAAAAGGGAAGGTTTAGGGACTGGCAAGTGGGTACACTTGCCAAGTCAACATGGCAGAACCAGACTGCACACAGGCTCCGCAATAGCAGACCTGAGACACACTTCACAAGCTTCTAAGGTGGGTGGCACAATCAGTGCTGCAAGCCCACCAGCAGCATTTGATTTACAAGCCCTGGGTACCCGCAGTGCACTGTACAAGGGTCTGACAAGTAAACCAAACAAGCCAATTATGGAGTCACTAATCCATACATCAATTTACCATAGAGACCACTTGCACTGTGGCACTGAGTAGCCGCGGCACAGTGCCCAAAAGCATCTAAAACCAGCAAAAACATAAGAGGCAACAGCAAAAAAAAGGGAAGGGAGACCTACGCAAATGGTGCCAGGTCTAACAGATAACCTTTCAATTATACGTAGTCTAGCTGGAGTGAGCATTCACTACATATTGGTGAATTTCAGGCTTCAAAAACATTCTAACTCTTGAAAATGTTCAGCTGTGAATGCTGTTCATAATTACATGTTCCACCTATTGAACTGGCTTCATCTGCGATTGTTTTCAGACGTTCTGGCATACAAATCTGTATTTATGTGCTGGGCCTAGTGGGGAGGAATGGATGATGCATGAGAAGGGAGGTGACAGAACTAGGATTGAGTTTACCATAATATTAACAGAGAGAGCTGATCTAGAGCTGAGCCAAGAGCCTGGTTCTACTTTGATAGCTCATGAATGAGCCAAGCCATGAAAATGTTTGCATGTCATTTGTGTAACAAATTTGACATAAAGCTATAAGAAAGACTCTTCAACATTAGAAAAAGTGTATTTCTTTAACATGCAGAAGTGCTCCAATTTAGTACATCAGATTTTGACAGTGATTTGAGAACCCTTTTTTAAAAGTGATCATTTTTAAAACATTAACTTAGAAACATTCATGACCCCAGCCCCTGAGGATAATGCCATCAGTGAACTAAGAAGCAAGTCAGCTATCATGTGCATCACACCCATGGCCTAGATTCTTATCATACATGAAGCAACTTTATTGTATATTAAATAAAGCATCAGAGAAATACTTGTCTAAGATCACTCAATTTGTCCCACTGTGAAATTCCAGGCTTTCTTGTTTCACATTATGCAATGCTATTTCTAGATGGGTATCTCGTTCTCTCTCCTGTTTTGTAATAGAGGTTAGTACTATGTCACATTCTTGTTGCATTAGGTTAGAGCGTTGGAGGCCAGCAGAAGCCACAAGAAAGCTTAGCTCATTTTGGGCTTGAAGGTCCCGAAAGCGTTAGAGCTGAGCCAAGCTTGGTATCTGGTTCAAGCCTTCAATGGATCACCTACCTGTGTACAGAATGGGTTCATGAGAGTGACTACTATATTTTTTTACATTTGCACACTCATACACACACACCCAAAAAGAAATAGACAGAAGACATACACACACCCTTTCAGATATTTTTAACTGCTGACGTCTGATTCCTGGTGTGAGCAGTCTTCCTGAAGACAGGAAGGCAGGAGCTCTGTTTCATGCTACAGGGTAATGGTAGCGTAAATCTGATTGGACCCAGTGCTGACAATCCAAATGTGTAGCAGACCCTTCCAACCCCTAGAAGTCTGGATTAGAATGCCAATGAACTGTTCAGAGCCAAACTATACTGCAGCTGTCACTACTAATGAGTCGGCCGGACTGAGTACCAGGAATCACTTTGATCAAAGTGAAGTTCTGTCACAGAAGGGGAATAAAATAAAGAATTGCTGGTACTCAGTAGTGGTGAGCCCTGTCCCATTTAAAGTACTCCTCCTGCCTGTGACCAAGAGTGCAGTACTTTCTTTTTGTTTGTGCACACACCATAATCTCACTGAACGAAAAGGGCTCAGTCCACCCACACTGTCCAATCCCACACCAACTTCAGAAGAGGTCTGTGTCACACATTTATAAGCCAATAGCAGGGAAGTCCCAGGCTTTTTAAAATCTGGAGTGCACTGCAGTCTGTAGCTGAGGGCGAAAAGACAACTGTCCTCACAGAATCAAACTCCTGGGGTGGAGATGCAGTGTTCTTAGGGGGCGCAGGTCAAAATGAAGATAAAGCGCATTATACTGCAAGCTACTGAACAGTCAGTGGCCTTCCAGTGCTCGTACAGAGTAGCCCCATCTGTTATTGTTATCACTCATCAGTAAAACACAAAGCAGACAGGCACCCGGGCTCTGCGGGAATGACCTATCAGGCACTTTGTCACAGCTAAATGGGGAGCCTGAAATAGCAAGTGTGTATCTGTGGTGACAGGGCTAAAAAAACTGTCATTGGCAATGCAAGATCTATTGGTTTTGTCAATGTTTTAGCCATGCTGTACAACAGCGGACATAACTTATGTGCAGTATTGTTGGAAGTTAAAAACAAAAACTGCAATGACGTGGTTCTTTAAATCAATCGTGTAAAGTTAATTGATTAATAGTTTTTTCATTAACAGTGGAACTTAGCTTCCCTTTGAAACAGTGCACACTGCATGCAGGCCCTGTCTGCATTTTCGTACTATTATTGACTATGTAGCCAACACATGAACGTAGTGTAGCACCCTTGAGAAAAATAGTTGTATCATCGTATTAACATTCAAAAGAGTAATAATTAGTGAGTGCGCCTCTTCTCCATTTTTTACACATACTTGTGTGCCATGCCTGCAACCCACTGCCTATTGTATAGGTAAGACACCCCTCTAGGTGAGTGCACTATATCACTGGTAAGGGTACAGTTGCATGAGCACTGTACCCCTACAGTGTCTAAGTCCATTCTTAGACATAGCCTTCACTCCCAGCTAATTGAGAGTCAAACCAATGTATATAAATCTCAGAAACATATTGTAAAGATACAAGATCACCACAGGATATCCAAAGTGTCTAATGAAATTGAGCGGATAGGGCATAAGACATACAAGAACTTTAGTTGCAGCAATACAAAGAATAAGGAACACGATCTGGTGATCAGTATATACATTTTGTTCCTGCAGTCCAAGCAAGAGTAAATCTAAAATCACCTAAACGAATCCTAAAATTAAGGTTGAAAAGTTATGGATCTAATTGAATCAGAGCAAACAAGAATATGTCAGGATGAAGCCAACTTCAGTAGAAATTGGGTAAATTGCATAGCATGAAGCCACACAATGAGAACATCACAGAGTACCCCTGAGATTATCTAGGGATTATAATCTAACTACTAAAATGTCAACACCAGATAAACCCATAGAATATTCAAGAGCTCCATGTGATCAACTTCAGTTATTACAAATTGGGAAAAAGGGGACCCCCTATATATTAATAATAATACACTTGCTATACATAGGGAAAACTAGTTAATTTGAGAGCGGTCTATAGCCAAGTAGAAGTACAAGAACTGTTTAACAGTATGTGAAACAAACACAATTCAATGTTACGGTAATAGCATCCAATGGTATGTAAACTCATCACCCAAATAAATGATTGGATTATTTGATTTATTTATTGAAGAATGGATATAGATATTTTATCTTTTTATAACACTTTTTTCATCTTTTTTCATTTTATGTATTCATTTCTGTGTGACTGATTTACAATTCATGAACGTGTAGATTTAAAAACACATAGCAAACAAACAATAAGCATAAGACATGACAGATGATGGCGGGGCCCAATCATTTATTTGGGTAATGAGTTTACAGCTTGGACCTTCCACATAAATTCACCCCTGGGTTGTGCCACCCATTTTCCATCCTTTTCGTGTCCATGGAATTTGCAGCTTGATTTGTTCCTGTCAGTTGGCAAAACTCTTTGATTGGCTGGTTTTAACAGCTAGAGTTCTGTCAGTAAACCCAATGAAGTACATTTAACTGTTATGGAGAACAGTTACCCTGTAATACTCTTTGTGGGAGGGTGCAAGTCTCCACACTCTGGGGGTTGTGCAGAGCTGGGCACTGGGTAAAGAGATCATCTTTGGACACAGAAAGGTGACGTCATGGACTGCCCCGCTAACTAGAAAGGAGCTTTGAGTTTGGCCAAAGATTTGCATTCATACCAGTGCTCTGGATGTGTTTGGAAGGTAACACGCCCCGGTCAAAGCTAAATAAGCTGGCTGCAGCACATTTCATCATGAATTCATTCATTCCTTTTGTGTTAAGCACTCCATGAGATGGCATGTGTTTTTTGAGCTACCTCTTTCATGTAGAGAGTTCTCTCCCCGGCACTTCATGTGGCTCCGTTTTCTGACTGCTCCTCCCCATGTTTTACCCCACTGCAGCCCCTCCAGCCCCCACTCTCCGATGCTTTGGCGTCACCTCCTTTATTGTTACCTCCCCATTTTGCTGTTGCCCACCACTCCCCCTCTTGCTTCCACCCAGCCATCCACTTAAAAAAAGATATACCCACACACAAAACGCTTTTGCATGTTTTATTTCATTTATAGTAACCAATCCAACTCAGATTGGTAATTAAACAGAAAAAAAATAGACATGTGCATGCGTGGTGCATTCACCTACAAAATTACATGGCACTAACCTAAATTACTTTCAAGGGCTTTTTTAAAAAAAAAAGAATTGCTATGCTGCACAGGGCTAAAAGCCAAGCAAAGCCAAGCAACAGAGACACCTATTGGCTTTACCAGTGCTTGTTTTTACTTAAAGACATGCTGTACAACTGATGTCTACCTGTATAACATGGCTTAAAAAATATTGCCAAAGCAAAATAGTACAGGTATTTTGCTGTATCAATGTGTTTTTTAGTCATGTTGTACAGCAGTGTGGCTGGCTGCTGTGCAGCATAGTTGAAAGTGAAAAACAATGCTATGACTTAGCCAGCATTGACGACGGCTTCGCGCTATTTTAAAAAAATCTTTAAGCCATGCTGTATAGCACTCACTCTGTTGTACAGCATGTCTAAAAAAACATTGACAGTGCCAATAGATCTGTTTTGCCAATGCTTGTTTCCCATTCCATCTGGTTTATGTTGCACAGCACTCATGTTGTATCTGCCCCCTTTTAGGTCTCGCCTAGGCAGTGCTTGCGAGTTATTTTTCGAGACATGCTGTATTCAGGTATGGACTTTAAACATTTTCAGCCTATCTTTTCAATTGGGTCCTGTTACTGTCCTTTGTAAATGGTGGCTTTTGATTCATCAATAGGCTTAGTAGTCCCTCCTTAGTACCTCCTTTTCTCCTGTTGTAACATCCGGAGAACTGCCCCTGTTACATGTGGTGTTACTCTGGATGTTTTAATTACAGTCTGTAAGCACTATTTTCTTAAAGGACTTTCTCACCCTCCCTCAACAGCTTTTTTTTGTTTTAACCAGCGCCTCAGGGCTGTGAAATTTGAGCGTAACTGACAAACAATTCACTTATTTCAGTAATTGCCTGCTTTTGTTGGCAGAACATGCTCTAGCGCAACTGCTTTATTTTTAACCAGCGTGGCACGCCTGTGAAATTTGAGCACAACTAACCAAATAATTTAGTTATTTCAGTAATTACTACAATGCACAACTTAGCCTCATGATTCAAATAATGGAGTTGGACTCGACTTCTATGTTTAATAAAAAAACGGCGCAGCGATATCACCATACATGTCATTAAGTAGAAGAGGGGGAACATTCAGGCTATTTTCTACAGGAAAATCTTGTTACTCCAAAATGCAAAGACATCGAATAGCAGTAAAAAAATCACTGCAGCGATATGACCATCCATGTTGTTATGTGGAAGTGGGGAACTTTCAGGCCCTTTTCTACTGGCAAATCTCACCACTCCAAAATGCAATGGCAGTTGCTGAGTTGAAGGTCTGTTTTTACTAAATTATGTGTTTAACGATAAAATTACTGCTTTTGGTACAAGTTGAAAGATTGTTTGCATATATGTAAGCCACTCATGTCATGCAGTAGCTTTTCATCTGACAACAGCGTAGTTTAACATGCCATACTAACTTCTTGGAAAGTCGCCATTGTGCACTTTCAAAATGTATCTATTAATAATTACAATGTGTTATTACATTACTTTATGAATATTATCTGATTTGGTACAATCTAACAATAATTTATTTTGAGGTTGCGTTACTGCATTTTAATACTGCACTTTTTTTATACTTACATAGTCTGCAAATACAAAACCTATTTGCATTGCCAATAGTTGTAAATAACATGGATTTCATCCAATTGTTTAAAGTCTTGGTTATGCACAGAACAGGGAACTACTAACACGTCTTACTTAAATGCAGATTCGGGACGTGCATTAAGGAATCCCTTGTGATGGACTGCCTACTGGGAGACATCCAGGGCTTTGAGTGGGATGAAAAAACTGGGCAGGTCCCTTAAAGGGGCGTGACCAATGTAATTAAGGGTGTGGCTTAAAAACAACTAAGCTAAAAATCTAGTGTGCCGCCCGACTTGTATTTTGCTGTTTCTGTCATTGCATCCTGATATATGATGCAACAAATAAAATCATACCTACAACAAGTCAGGCTTTGTCAATGGTTGTTAGTTGCATAAGATAAATGAGCAGCAACTATGGCCTGTATATAATATCGAAAAAGCTTCCAATTAAAGCCTTGGTGATACCACAACGATGTTGCTGCTCATGAGTTTAAAAAGAGAAGTGAAATTCAGAGAGAAAATGACTCTCTTTAAAGGACTCCCCTCCCCCTAAAACACTCATCTGGCATGACGTCATGCCGTAAAGTCTCAACTACAGAAAAGTGAGCAGTGTGAGCAAGTGAGCTTCGATGTGCCAGCTGTCACAGAACCCGATAGATTCCCGTTTCGAGGCCCCATTTAAAAAACTACCTGTGCTCAGCACTGGTGAGACCTGGCCCACTTAAAGCCCTGGGGACAACTGTGAACGGTGGAAAGCTGTCCGCCGAAATCATCAGGCTTGGCATCAGCTTCTGTGGGGAAACATTACAAATACCGAACAAATCCATAAATAGAACAAAGTGCATGTGTACATATGTAGTTCAGGGCATTACAACTAGAGCGTGAGCCAGCGAGGTTGTGCGGCTGCGCAATGCAGCCAACAGTGTTCACGGGCTCCTTTCAGAGTTAAAATGAAGTATACTGCATATTGTGGTGGCATATAGTGTTCACACCGAAATCACACGTGCATCAGAAATACTGCAAAATTTCAGGCAGCATCACCATGCATGCACCTTGAGCCTAGTCTGTATGAGAGTTCAACAAGCCCTACCAAAGAACTCTACTCATTCAATGTCATGACATGAGGACTGGAGTAGGTGAGTTGGCTCTGTCCTGATTTGAATCCTTTCTAATAAACCTTATGCTCCAAGGGAAGATGTCTCCTACAGTTCTCTAGCCACTCATGTCCTACCCTGTGGTTCACATGAATTGTACCTGTCGCTGATTCTATTCAAGATACATCTCTTTCTAGTAGTACATGTGTTCAACAAATACTAACGTGGCTACCGCGTGTATATTAATAGCATTCATACACAAGGCAAAACCTACACGAAGCCAGGAGACATCCGCCAGTAGCAATCTCTTTTAAACATCTCCACAACACCCGAATCGATTTCGGTTTGCCAAAAAGAGAGATGCTATTTGTCAGCTGGAAGCACCACAATTATTGCAACTTTGACTTGCCTTTTATGGAATCTCCCTTGGAGGTCCTTGGTGATGCTCCGCACATTCAGCCACATCTGAAAAAGATCAGTCCTTCCCTCAAAAAATAAACACTGGCAGAAAATGTGCATTGCCATGAACCTCCCACACTGGTCTGCACTGGTCTTTCTGGCATGGTGTTCCACCTGGACTGTTTTAGGAGCATGTACACAAGGCTGTCGCGAAAACCCTTCTCTAACTTCCAACCAGTCCAGGACTGTGCGGCTTTTCTCATGCGCAACTTACACTGCAATAACATTTCTTCACTACCTATTATAGTTAACAAGTGTGCACACTTATAAATGCTGGCCTAGCTCACAAGACCTTACATGGGTGAGCTCTACTATCTAAAAAAATATTCAATTCAGAGCTGCTAACCAATTGGCAAAGGACAGCAACCCTCAAGCTCTGCCGCTCTAAAGGATAAGATAAAAGCCCTGTAGAGGGAGAACCCTTCACTCCCACATCTCATCACTCTAGAATACATTTGCACTGCACAAATATGCTCAGCTTGACTTCATGAAATTCCACCAATCCCTGAAGACTTGCAGTTCCCTCTCAGCATAAGGTTGATAACCTTTTAGGCTTACTGACTGTCTGCATTACAGTTTTCAGGTTTGGAATTAGGCACGGCCGTTTGATTTTACTAAAATTAGACGTATAATATCCTTATAGGGGCTTTCAGCCAGCCCTCTTTATCCATTGGTCTGTTACTGTGTTGTTCACAATTTTCTTCCACCCACAACAGCAGAGTATAGGGAAATGGGTCAGCCTAACTTCACTGTGAGTGACAGCATTCTGTTCTTCCACTAACAGCATATGCACACAAAGTACTTCCTTTCACTACCAGGGACTGCTATGCTTTGTGCGGCCCAAAAAAATGTTTTCAGCAAATTTTTTTTTTATTATTATCAGTTGTACAAACTTAATGACAAAACGCGTTTTCAGACGTACAGGCTTCCCGCCGCTTTTGTTTGCAGATTTTATTTGTAGACACGCATGACTTTTTACTGGTGAGCACGGGGGTTTATATGACCCAGCACGCCGTTAGCCTGCCCCAACCTCCATCTTCCCACCTGTGAAAAGTGTGCCATATGCTTCTGTAAGGGTGGCTTTAAAAGTGACGTTCTGCGGAACAAAGAGACAGCTTTCTCGGGAGAAGTCTACTGTACTCAAGTTTATCTGTTACACATGTTTCCATGGTCACTCAAATCAGCAGCGGCTCTGGCCCAGCGCCCAGAAGACAAGAGCCGACCAGGCCGCCCTAAATATCAGCAGGCATTGTGTGGACTGTGGATGTGGGTGAAGGTTTCAATGAGCTCTTTGTCCAGGCTCAAGCTGTATAAAAGGGGGCGCTCACTTGAAAAAGAGGAAAGCACTGGAGATCCGCGAATGCTCGACCTCTGAACTATGAACACACGTTTTTGTGTAGACAACGTGTTTATATCCATTTCCAGAGCTGCGTTTTCATTTTCCACTGTAGCGTGGGAAATGCGAAATTAAATCGCAGTGTATCCCTTGAGAAAGAGTATATTCGGAAAGGCCATTGTACAAATGTTCTGGGATTTCCAAGTGGAAAAGGTTGGGAGTCGAGTGGTCGGACCAGCAATTAGGCAGTGTCCGATGGGCTGATCTGACAGGTCAATGTGGGAGCTGGTTTCTTACCAGATGTCGGCTGTTTTTATTGCAGGGTGGGTCGGATTTTATTACACTTTTTTTTGCTATTTTCCTCACTAATAGGGGCCATTTTTCTTTTGGTGCCCTGTCTATTTTATGTCCCAGTCCGACCCTGGGAAGGAACGGACTGATTAAAATGGGGTCTGGGGATGCATCATAGACACCTTTACTAATTGTCAGGGCGCGTGTAGGTAACACTACAATGGTGGAGTCTGGATTCGACCATCTGGGAGGGGTGGGGGGTGGGGGTTGTTCGAATGGCATTTTAAGTTTGTGAAGCCCCAGAGAGGCTCTGTGTCAATTTTGTCAATTTGACCAGGGTTGGTTGAAGGGTGTAGTTCACAGACCGTTGGAGTTCACCCATTGTGCGCCGATTCTTCAGTTTCCCGGCTTCTTTGGTAGGTTGTCTCCTTTTAAATGTACCACACCTTCCCTTGCTCTGCCCCTCTGTACTTACTACTATCTTTAATGCACTTCCTTCCCTTGCTATGTGCTATGTTTTACCGGCGTCTCAAGTGTTCATGCCTTAGTTGCACCAGAATGAGTTAGTTGACAGTGACATACAACAAACCTGTTTGGCAGATTCCTTGGATCTGGGAATTTGAAGTTTTATTCCATTATTTGCTCCTTGGCACGGTTTCAAATATTTAGATTTCAGAATCAGATGGTATTTATAATTTATATCAGTGGTTCTAAACCTTTTGACTTCTGGTGGCCCCAATGAATGACTACAGGACACCGGGGACCCCCACCTAATCCATTTTTACGATTTGAACCTCAAAGCAATACATAAAACTACAGAAAAAAGTAGAAATTATACACATTTTTTTATTTGAATCACAAGATTGGAGTTTCAATTTTTGTAAAACTGGGACATCACATCAAGCCCTTCACTACATTGACTCTGTGATATGAGGCACCACTACCATACTCTGAAATTAATAGTCTTGCAACTTCTTTTACAGTCCTCTCTTTGGCCGGAGTGGCATCACATCCCCTTTCCACTTTTAATCCACTTATTACTACAGTGACATCATAATCTTTCCTCTGACACTAACATCATAATCCCCCCATAAAGACAACAATCTTATCTCTCTATTCACAGTTCCCTATCGACCCACAGGGCTATCACATCACCCTTCTCACTACAATGCCTCCACAATGTTCCCTCTGGCCATAGACACCACAACCCCCCCCTGCCTCCGGACCAGCACCACCCCCGCCAAGTCGAGCACCAGCAACAACCACCAGAAGTGCATCCTGCTGAACACCCGCTCCGTCCACAGGCACGCCGTAGAACTCTGGGACCTGCTCGATGCGACAGCACCGGACGTCGCCTTCCTCACAGAGACCTGGATGAACGCGTCCTCAGCGCCCGACATCGCAATAGCCATCCCGGGCGGATACAAGATCACCCGGAGGGATCGCGTTAACCAGACGGGAGGAGGTATCGCCATCATACACAAGAACATCATCCGCATCTCGACTAACTCCGACGAAACCTTCACCGCCGCCGAACACCTTCACTTCCAGATACCGACCGACCCCAAGACCACCCTCTGAGGCACCCTCATCTACATACCACCAGGACCACGCACACAATTCAGCGAAGACATCGCAGACTTCATCAGCCCACACGCCCTGCCCTCCGCCGACTACATCCTCCTAGGGAACCTCAACTTCCACCTGGAAAACAACAACGACAGAAACACCGCCGCCCTGCTGGACAACCTCGCCAACCTCGGACTCAAGCAACTGGTGAACACTCCCACTCACAATGCCGGCCACACGCTTGACCCCATCTTCTCATCCAGCATGCACATCTCCTTCAGCCACGCCACCGGACTCCACTGGACCGACCACAGGTGCATCCACTTCAGCTTCAGGAAAACAGCGACCCACCACCACCCGCAACAGGTTCCCCGCCGAAGCTGGAGCAAGATCACAACCAAGCAGCTCTCCGCCTCCCTCAGCCAGAACACACCCACCTACACAGCGGACCTAAACGAAGCAGCCAGCAACCTCGCCAAGTGGCTGAACGCCTGCGCCGACGATCTCGCACCACTAAAGAACTCTCCAAGCAGAACCGGTAGCAAGAAAACCCCCTGGTTCACCGACAAACTCAAGGAATCCAAGAAGAACTGCCGCACCCACGAGAAAGCCTGGCGGCTCCACCAGACCACAGTCAACAGGACCGCCCTCAAACACGCCACCCACAAACACCCCCAGCTGATCCGCACCACCAAGAAGGCGGCACTCAAAGAACGACTGGACAACAACGCCCACGACAGCAAGGAACTCTTCTGCATCGTCAAAGAGTTCTCCAACCCCAGCACCGGAAACAACTACATCACTCCCTCGCAAGACCTCTGCGACTCACTCGCCTCATTCTTTCACAGCAAGATCGCAGACATACACAACAGCTTCGACGCACAGACCACACACCCTACCGCCGAACCAACGCCCGCCACCTCCACCCTCTGCAACTGGACCCCGATCAACACCGAAGACACCACCCGCATGATGAACTCCATCCACTCCGGATCACCAACCGACCCCTGCCCACACCACGTCTTCAACAAAGCTGACGCCATCATCGCACCCCAGCTCTGGGACATCATCAACTGCTCCTTCCACACCGCCACCTTCCCAGAGAGCTGGAAGCACGCCGAGCTCACCGCCCTCCTGAAGAAACCAACGGCGGACCCCACCGACCTCAAGAACTACCGCCCCATCTCGCTCCTTCTCTTTCCGGCCAAAGTCATCGAGAAGACCGTCAACAGACAGCTGGCCGCCTTCCTCAAGACTAATGGTTCCCTCGACCCCTCACAGTCCGGGTTTCGGGCCAACCATAGCACCGAGACCGCCCTAATCGCAGCCACCGACGACATCAGAACCCAGATCGACAACGGGGAAACAGCGGCCTTCATCCTCCTGGACCTCTCTGCGGCGTTCGACACTGTCTGCCACCGCACCCTAGTGAAGCGCCTCAGCAACATCGGAATCCGAGAGAAAGCACTGGAATGGATCATCTCGTTCCTCGCCGGAAGAACCCAGAGGGTCCGCCTCCCCCCGTTCAGATCCGAGGCCACCGAAGTCATCTGCGGCGTTCGTCAAGGATCTTCACTCAGTCCAACCCTCTTCAACGTCTACATGAGCCCCCTCGTAGCCATCGCACGCCAACACAACCTCAACATCATCTCCTACGCCGACGACACCCAGCCCTAACCAACGACCCCACTACCGCCAAGGCCAACCTACACGAAGGGATGAAAAACATCGCCGACTGGATGAGGAGCAGCCGCCTTAAACTGAACTCAGACAAGACGGAAGTCCTCATCCTGGGATCATCACCCTCCGCCTGGGACGACTCCTGGTGGCCCCCGGCCCTGGGCACCGCTCCCAAACCAACGGACCACGCACGCAATCTGGGCTTCATCCTGGACTCCTCCCTATCGATGACCAGACAAGTCAACGCCGTCTCATCCTCGTGCTTCAACACCCTGCGCATGCTCCGCAAGATCTTCAGATGGATCCCGACCGAAACCAGGAAGACCGTCACCCAGGCAGAGTAGCGCGCTATATAAATGCACTGATTGATTGACTGAAGACCACAGCACTATGTTAATTGAAAGTCCCCTCACTGACCACTGTGACATCACAATGACCTTTGAACCACAGTGCAAACATAATCTTCGCCTTGACCACAGATACCACAAATTGCCCCTCTGAAGACCATAGCGCTGCTTCTTTACCAACAATCTGTAGTGACATCAAAATCACGCATGACGATGGTCACATCACTGAAAATTCCTGAACCGTACCCCATGATGGCACTGAAACTACCATGATTGGGTACATTATTCGCAATCTGCTCTCTAGCCAGAGCAATATCACAGTACCACTTCTGAGAAAGGCCTCTTATCCTTTAAAAACTTATTTTTTATAGAATACTTTCTAAAGCCATAAATAATCAAAACGACACAGTAAAATAACAGATCAACCATAACGTATTTCTAGCCCTCACTATATGCTCTACGGTGCCCGCCTGTCCTACCTTTATTGTTGTTTGTGGCACTTTTGTATTTTGTGCTATTCTTTTTTTTTTAGGATGAAATTCTTCCTTGACAGATTTTACACTAAAATATTGTGTTAAATGCAACATTTTAATTTCCTATAATTTCTCTGAAAGTTCACATAATTAAGCAAAAGGAGACTATGCAAATTTTACACACCCATAGTTTAAGGGTTCATGAGGCTCATGTGGTCTGATACTGATTCCCAATACCAATAGCTGCAGAGCAGTCCTATTGTAGGTATACCCTCCAACATTATGAAGCTAGAGAAGAAGGAGGCCCTTGGCTGTGGTGTCCTTCACAGAAATGATTGGAATAACAAATAGTTTAGCATCAAGTACATCAAGAAACAAAAGGGGCCTCCATGCTCTTCAGGAATATTATATATTATAAACTGAAGCAAATTCAGCATAATAAAGCATACTATGTCTTGTCTATTGTTTCATAATCAATTTTCAGGAAAGCTCATAACACCACCAACAACAAATTTCAGCCTGAAGTCAAAGAAGCAATAGTATGTCTTTATAACACCGGGGTTGCCCTGCTCATTACTTTCTTTATGATTCAGAGGTTTCTATTGTAAACTGAAGTGTGATTCAGATAGCAAATACCCACAGTGTAACCCAACCCACCAGAATAAAAGGGTCGAAAGCAAATGGATTGTCCGTTTTCCGATTCCTTTCTGTTTGACCCGTATCCAGTTACCTCTTTGTCCTGGGCACGATGGCTCTGATCGGCATATGTTTTCATTTTGGAATTTCAAGAAGAGTCTGTGACATGAACCTTATCAGTATCCATCGATCTGTCTGAGGTCCATTGTGGTAGTTTGTTTCTGGTAGCTCTCCCAAATAGCAAGGTGGTAGGACTCTCATCAGCTGTGGAGTGAGGAGTTGATCGATAGGTACAAAGGGCTTGACACAGGGCTTGGCATATATCAATTCCTTCCATTGATGCTCGTTGAATTGCCCTCTTAAGAGTTTGCATGAATCGTTCAACAAAACCATTGGTTGGGGCCAAAGATGTGTACTCTTTTAATGCTTGACATTGAGTTGAACAAGAAACTCCTTGAATCCTTTACAATTGAAAGGCAGGCCATTGTCAGATTTGAGAAAAGCAGGGATGCCCCACTCTCCAAGGATATCATCAAGCAGCTTGATGTCTTTGTCATGAGTTGTCAATCATAGGTCTTCCACCAATGGAAAGCGCGAATATTCATCAATGACTACCATGACATGATGTCCATTTCCTAGAGGCCCCAAAGATGTCAACTGCAACTCTTGCCCATGAATCTGCATGAAGCTCAGACATTGTTAAAGGATGCTCCGTCACCTTGGGGAATCAACAGTTACAAAGGTTGCATGCTTTCAGCTATTTCTCAACTCTTTCATCGAGTTGAGGGAACCACACTTGGTCTCTTAGAGCTCTTTTGGTGGAAACAATGCCACAATGCCCTTCTTGGGTCATCTCAATGACCTGCTGTCTCAGTCTCTCCTGTATCTCGAACCTCTCAACAGGATACCTTCTTGGGTGATGGATAGTTCATCCTGAACATTTTCACATTTTTAAATTTAGCATCATCAGCCAGTGGTCAAGTACTTTTCTTCCAAGATTGTATTGTAAGGAGGTCTTTGATGTGATGACTGTGTCTTTACCTGCATCGGTAGAAGCAGTAATCTGTTTAATGGATAGAGTTGCAGGTGTGCTAGACCTTACAATGAACTTGAGATTCTCTTCAGTCGCTTTGAATGTTGAACTGTGTCGATGTAGTACCACTCGTGAAAAGTAATCAGTGGGGTTTTGGATTTTCCCTGGCTTGTGTACAATTGAATAGTCATACTTTTGCTGTCACAACCGCCACCTCGCGATGCCAGGTGGCATCTTAGCTTTTGGGATTCCAAAGCTAGTGAGCAACGCCTGGTGGTCTGTGCTGTCAGTGAAAAAATTTCCATATAGAAACACATGAAAATGTTTGCAGCCCCACACTACAGCCAGTCTCTTCTTTTCCAGAAGAGAAAAGGCATGTTCTGTTTCAGACAGACTTATGCTTGCATACGCCATGATGTATCTCTAAGCATTTGGATGGCCATTGTGCTTAGCAAGAATTTCTCCCAACCCCACCGGGCTCTCATCTTCTGTGAGCTGAGTATGTAACTTGGGGGTAAAAATAGGCAATTTCTGTTAGATTCACAATCGTATGTTTTATTTCTCTGAAACTGTAATCACATTCAGGAGACCACTGGAATGGGACATTTCGATTTGTTACGGCGCTCAACGAGGCACTCACTGTAGCAAAGTCACAAATGTATCTTGAGCAATAAAAGGCTATGCCTAAGAATGATTGCAGCATGGCTACATCTTGTGGGGGCAAGCAGACGACAATGATTGAACTTTATCCAGACCAGGAGTCATTCCCCATTAGAGAATATGTGCCCAAAGCATGTAAATTTGGTTTTGTGAAACACACACTTTAGTGCATTCAGAGTGAGACCTGCATCAGCAAGCGACTGGCACACTTGTGTAAGAGTATGGTCCTGGTCACTTTGTGTTGTCCCAAATACCAGTATGTCATCACTGTAATTGAAAGCATTGGTAACAGGTGGAATTACTCCGCACATAATATCCTGAAATATCCCCGCAGCCGAAGATACTCCAAAACTCAGCCTTTTGTATCCGAACCTACCAACATGAGTGGAAAAAGTAGTACTGTACCTACAGTTCTCTTCCTGCTCAAGGTGGTGATATCCTTTGTTCAGGTACAGACAGGAGAAGACGTTGGCTCTGTTCAGCTGTATGATCATACCCGCTATGTAGGGACCAGGATGTCTTTCTCTCTTGATTACTTTGTTGGGCAGGCACATATCAACACAAATGTGCACTTCACCTCCTCTGTCTTTTTTTTGGCACCATGACTATGGGTGAACCCCATGGCGTTGGACATGTGGAGAATTCAATGTCATCATGCTTCAACAGTGTCATGTAGTTCTTTATCAATGGCTTATTGCAAGTGAAAAGCATCTCTGTGGTGCCTTTGGGCAACCATGCGAATGTCCTCATTAATTGGAAGTTGCACTTTCATGTTTTTGAGTCTTCCTAAGCCAAGAAACAACTACAGGAACTGGCTCACGTTTTCACACTGAGCACAGATGTTGTAGTTGAGAGATATTAGCCCCAAGTTAGCAGCAGTGGCAAAGTTAAGTAGGCATGAACTCAATGGAGTTCCCTGAAGAACATGAATCAGCGCTTGCACTGACGTCATTTTGAGTCTCATGGCTGCTGTAAATGACCCTTGATTTTGTAGCAGTTTAGAAGCAGCCCATGTGTATACGATCATGTTTGATGAGGTAAGACGTGGCACAGAATATAAGCTGTTAAACGTATCTACTGGAATTATATTAATTGATGCACCGCTGTCTATAATTAAGGCTATGGGGTAACCATTCACCTTTATTGTAATTTTAGGACAGTGTCCAAATGAATTTTGTCGCTCCATTTGGTGTTTATTAATTGACTTTTCATCTTTGCAAGAAACGAATCCTACATGTGAATGCTGTTCATTGGTGGATAACATCAATGCACATGGTCTTCTTCACTAGCAAATGATAATGACGTTGAAGAGCCTTTATAAGATTACCTTGACGACGATCGACTTTGCTTGGTTTCGAATTCTTGTAATTGATGTTACCTTTTGGCCTTGGGGGTGTGGCAAGGATTCCTCTGGGACCTTTTAGCGTCCATTTTCTCTTCTCACTGTGAAGCACTTGGTTTCTCTTGCTCTCTGCAGACCGTTATGAAATGGTTTTCTCCCATAACCTTTGCATATTTGTCCTATGACTGGACATATATCTTCATGGGGAAATGAAAACCCACATCAGAAGTATAACTATTTCTTCTTTCAAGACTATGACTTGTGTGCCTCTATTTTGTACTTGTGCTTGCTTTTTAGGTCTCGCCTAAGCCATTGCGTTAGCAATGCTTTGGCAAAATATTACGTAGGGGCTTTCAAAAGTGCTCCCAAAGGCTTTTCCAGGCAGATTACCTACAGTGCATGTGTGCTGGTGCGTGCACATCGCACGCCATTTGGCAGCCTGTGAGCGTCTCTCCTCACTCATGCTGGTTTGCAGCCGGCACCAGACTTCAATGGAATCCACTCCCCCGCCCCCGCCGCGCAATGCCGAGAGCTTGTTGTTTACAGACAACACCCCAGCTGCTTTTGACCACCACGTCCATCTCCCTGCTCTGTTGTTTCACCCAGCCTTCTGCTTCAGCCATGTCCTGCGCCCTCACTCGTGTATCCGAAGGCACTGGAGGGATTTACATGAGCACCATGTACATTATGCTGACACTTACACTTTACCCCCTTTTTTTCTCAATTACACTGGGGAGATTAAGTGATTTGCCCAGGATCACAGCATATCGAGCCACCGCCGAGAGTTGAACCCAGTTCCAGGGTCAGCAGCGGACACGCATTCGTTGTGTTAACCCACTAGCCCCTGACCCGCTTGCTGCCATGGTTTTTAACAAGCCCCCCTGCTTTCAAAACACCACCTCATTCTGCTTCCTGCAGTGGCATAATGACATTTGAGCCCCCCCCCTTGCAAACTACGGGGTCAGTGGGGGCTTATTTTCTGCCACTGACTCTCTGTTGATTTACCCACCCCTCGTCTCAAAACATGCACAATTAATAGAAAAGCGCCTACGCGCATACTCAGAAAGTCCGTATTCCAGGAATACTCCAAAACAATATTAATACAAGCATTGATAAAGCCGATGTCTTTGTCAATGCTTCTTTCCATATAGGAAATTTTTCCATATAGGACACTTTTATACACTGTCCTACTTGCTTGTTCTAGAAAAGTCCCTTTCTCTGAGGTTATTGCGGGTGTTAACTTAGAGGCAGTCTCTTGGCCTTAATTATTGAACGTTTCTTTGGGCGCCCTATTTGTTGTTAACCAATTGTGCATTTCCTTCACTCATTTAAAAACAGAATTATATTGTTTTTCCCTACAAAGGGAGAGCCTCCTTTACTTTGTAAAGAAGATACATGTCGTCTTGTTAGCAGGTATCTAAAAAAAAGTGGGTCCTGCTCTCCGAGATACGATACTTTCAAAATCGCATGTACAAATTGCATGACCTTTGGATACAGAGCTCAGTGGGAACGATGTGGCTTGTACACACACAACCACACACACACACACAACCACACACACAACCACACACAACCACGCATACAACCACACACACATCCCCACACACAACCACACACTCACAACCACACACAGAACCACACACACACACACACACACACAAAACCACACACACAACCACAAACACACACACAACCACCCACACCCACACAACCACACCATCAGTGCACACTTCACCAGGCACAGACACCATCAGTTGTCAGTGCATGCTATCACTGGGCACAAACACCACCACCATCAGTGCATGCTTCCACCAGGCACACACCACCAGACATCAGTGCAGGCTTTCACCTGGCACACACACACTTCACCAGCTGTCAGTAATGTAATGTAATGTAATGTGTCTTGTAAAGAGCACTGCTGCCCTGGGGCGTTGTGGCGCTGTAGACCGCTGGGGAACCCGTCCTGGCTATCCCTGTGAGACGGTCCCTACTGGGTATCTCCAAGGTGAAACCAGGCATCCCCGGCGAATGTGGGGGGCCGTTGTAGAGATGAGGCAAGCTAATGCCCAGAGTTGCCGAGTGTGATCCCTGGTTAGAGTAGGCACCGAGGCGAGAATTATCAAGTCCGCTGACCCTGGTCCACGACCCTGCCGCGTCGGGAATTGAACCCTGGTCCCGGGCCGTTCTCTGCTTCCGGGTCTGCCGCCTCTAACCAGTGAGCCACACCACTCCAGTGCACACTTTCACCAGGCACATACCACAAGCCGTCAGTGCACACTTTCACCAGGCACACACACCACCAGCCGTCAGTGCACGATTCCACCAGGCACACACACCACCAGCCATCAGTGCACAATTTCTACAGGCACACCCACCACCAGTGCACACATCAATTGTTAACACATCCACAATTAACTATTGTAGCAATCTCAGTATGGCGCACTTTACTTTTAAACATATTCATCTAAAGCGCAGCATGCCACCATTGCTACAAAAATAAATACACTTTTTTTGGCCTCCAATTTAAAGACTTTTGTTGCAATTGGTGTTGCAATATTTAGCAATGCCAATAGCTCAAACTTAATTAATGCGACACCTATTGCATTGCAAATGCTTGTTATAATTAATGCTTAAACATTGTGCTTTGTTCCTGCTTCCAAATCAGCAGCTTGCCGATCTGCTTATTCTTCTGCTCTTGCAGCCATTAGCATTTTTCCTACCCTGAGTATATCTCTCAGCATGCATCTTCTGAAGGAATCTGAAGGACAACCATCAATGTCTATGAGGCACATGGCTTCTTCATCATTGTCTCAGAACTTACAGAGTTGGAGAAGTGCTTCAAGTTTTTCAACAAATGCATAAATAATTTCCCCAGCCTGTTGTCATACTTGGTTGAAGATGTAACTTTCATAGTCAACATTCGGCATCAGATTGAACCTGGCTTCCAAAGTTCCAAAGCTTCTTTTATCTTCTTTTATCTTTTGGTACGATATTGGATCAGTTTGTGAGACTTTCTTTAGACCTACTTTCACTCCATCACCGGCAAGATTTTTCAAATATCTGACAATTTTCTTGTTGTCTTTTTCCTCTAATGTTTCTATGAAGTCATCGGAACATTTTGATCCATGCAGCCCAACTGGCACAGAGGTTCTCTTTCTTTGATGTTTCAAACAAAGGTAGTGACTTCAGGAATGTAGTTGCATCATACTTTGCTCTCACTTCTGTCGCCATGAAGAGCACATACTGTTCAGGCAGCGCTGTTCATGCAAATCATGACCGGCAACCTTTACACCCAACACCCCTGTTGTTTGGGTCTGGCCGTCTCATCAGATTATCAAGTCGTATAGTACTTCACTTGCTTGTGCCGGTATGTTTCTGCTTTTGAACCTGGTTAATGTTAATGTTAATGTTAATGTTAAGGGGGATTTATAAAGAGCCCGGCTACTCCAAGGAGTGTCCCAGCGCTGAAAAAGGCCCCCTTAAAAGAGAGAAGGTATGCAATCTAGTCCCAAGGTCTACATTTACTGATTAAACAACCAGGTCTTAAGTTGTCGCCTGAAACCAAGAAGCTCCTGTTCTCGTCTAAGGACGAGGGGGAGCGAATTCCAAAGTCACTGCCTTTAGCATTTGTCTCCTGTGGATGATGGCTCTGTGTTATGGCACAATGCAGTATTTTTTTCATCTTCACCAGCGGATTCTGGCAGACTTTTTGAATATGTGTTCCTCTGCAGGACCTTCAACTTCTTCATAGGTAGTATATATAATCAGGAGCGGGCTTTGGCTCTACATACGCTAACCGCATAATGCTTTGCATGACTTGGAGCCCACGTGACACGCATGAGCAGTTTGCTGTACCATTGCAAACTCTCAAGGAGAGCAGCCTTTTTCCTTCAGGGCACATATGCTCTACTCATTGCCAGTTAAAGCATCTTCCCCAGCCTGGGTGCATGCAAATGAACACGCCACGCATGGAGTTCAGTAACAGACGTCTTTATTACTCGGCATACAACCAGCCTCTGCCTGCTTTGCGTCATAACTTTTATAACTACACCTTAACACCTCCCAACAGATTACATAATTCCTGTTTAGAGGCCACCCAGGACCACAAGGATCCTAGTACGCATAGTAACAATGACTTCTGTAGTATTTTGACTTAAAAATATGTAGAGAGGCATTTTACCATATTTTAATTATAAAACCGTGTTTTGGTTGTGCCACTAATGAATTTTTATTTTTCACAGAATATTTTAAGATTGACTTTGGTCTAAATGTTGGCCTTGTTTCCTTTTATTCATTTCTTTTCGTTCTTGGCAATTATGAAAAAAATCCAATAGGCAATGAAAAACTACAGCTCATGGCAATTTCAAATGCTTTTTAGGAAAGCTGAAGGCAGTTTTGCAACCATGGCCCACCATAACCAAACAGTCTATGAGAAGTTTCCTTGAGACTGAAATTTCAAGATAAATCCTTGGAGCCAGATTAACTAAGCTTCTGCTGCTGGCCTTACACCTGGAGTCTGGACACTAACATTTTACTCTTACGTAGCCCTATTTCGAGTAGATACCTATCTCTATCTGAATTATACTGAAGTCCATACGCACGGTTTCTCATGAACCACAGCCTAAAGCCATTACTGCATGTGAAATTCATGTCTGGATCAATGTGAGCCTGTCCAAAGGACTGGAAAGGCAACCTAAGACATGACTTTTTCATTTAATTGGAAAATACAGGATCAGGACTGCCACCTGCTGGAACATCTTCCATGAGTCCTGGTCCTCATCATTAAGTGCAGGAGCTGATCACCTCCAATCACCGACTCATATGTAGTTCTGGATTCAAGCAGGTTTTATTACGGTTGCTCACGTGAAATCCATCTGTAACACCTGTGAAAGCTCACTGCTTAACAAAACTCAATGGAAACTCAGCTACTTCTGTGTGTCCATCCTGCCATCTTTCATCTGCAATTAATGCCACCATTCATTTGCTGCAACATCCACAGACTGCTGAACTGCACTGTTCGTAAAGTGAATCCATTGAAGGGAGACACATGGTCCAACAGTTCAACTTCCTTCAAGTTTCCAGTGTCTGGGAGGTTTTTGGTGGGGATCCATTAGTAAAGAAAAGCGAACATTAGCAAAGGCAATAGGGCTCACATTGCCAATGCTTGTTTGCTCATGGTATTGGATTGACCAATGCTTGTATATTTCTGTCCTCTCACAAGGATTGGCAAAACTAATAATGGTGTGTGAGCATCTTAAAGTATTATCTTCTATACTTCCAAGATGGTTGTTACAGTGCATCTAGATGCAACCTGCTGGCCATCTTGGAAGGATAGAAAAGAACGCTCCAAGATCACGTTGAATTATGCCTGAATGGAAAGTAAGGGCCATCTTGGAAAGCTATTGGTTTTACCAATGCTTTCTTCGCAGTTCAATCAAAAAGCACTACCACAGACAATACCATGATCGTCAGCTGTGGTGGCAACAGCTTGCACAAAGGTGGCATAGAGATAGGAAGGAGGTGCAGGCACGGGGTAGATCCTACAAGGGAGAGAAAACTACTAGAAGGGTAAGAAGATAGTCATAAACAACTACTTTTGACATATGACCACCCACAAAATGGTTTGGCCTTCAAGGACAGCTTACCCTACCAATGGCAGCTCCTTAAAACGGCATGAGAGCCAAAGACAGAAGTGGGCTGACCAAAAGCCCAATGCCTGTATGCATATATTCTAAAGAATGTATTGTAATAAAATACTGATGACACAAGGTCTACAATTCGCAGCTAAAACAATCTGTAGGAGAGACCTAAAAAGACTAATTGCAACCATTGCTATGCATGGGGTTAGATGTGGTCACCCAAGGAAATCCCTGTAGTGCCGTGTGCAACTATAATATTGAAAGCTCTAACCAAGCATGGTATCAGGTTGATTATGTGATCCCCCTTCCCCCCAAACTAGAACCTTGTAGGTGCAGCGTGCCCTCTTTCTTCTCAGTGAACTGGAGTATCTGGGGGCCTAGGGGAAAGAGGATCTTGTAAATATTTCACAGAGCATGAACCGGGCAGAACTCTCATGGATAAAGTCAGGGCTCGAGTCGGGGTACCATGCGGGTGGACCGCGTCCCCCCACTTATTTTACCGGGTGGACGCCGTCCCCCCTGCCAAACAGCTGGACTTCACTCTTTGGCCTCTCTGGGACTAGATCGGAGCTCACAGCATGCTGCTCACGCGCTGACTTCTCAGATGCAATCGAATCTAAGGGGTGAGCGAGGGGAGGCAATGAGCCCGATGGTGCAAGCCACCTTTCGTGACGTCACTTCCTGGATAAAGGTAAGGCCAGACCTCACAGGAGAGAAGTATTCGATTTGCCCGCAGATAAACTGCATTGACTACAATGTTTCTGGATTTAGTTTAGTTGCGATTTTGCAGCAGCAGCAAATATGTCTCCACTCCGAACTTCATCAGTACACGTTCATTTTTTTCCCAGTTACCCCACTTACTCCTGAGGCAGACAAGACTTAATGATAACTTTTGTAAAAATTATAACAGCACAGGTGTTAATGTTACCCTAATCCATTAGAGGAGGCAAAAAAGCCAAGCAAGTAATGGTAGGTTTCAAACCTGCGACGTTTAAGAATATAAGAGGCTATTTACTAACATGGGCGCAATTAATTGCGTTGAATTAGTTACCATTAAAAAAGGCCCAGGCAACCCTTCCTAAATCTAGGCCCTACTGACTAATGCCTGGGACTGACAGGTGCTTTAACCTCCGGGACATGCTTACCAGCACAAGGCAGAATAAATAATAGCTGTGCAACATTGGAATGAAACTTAACACAGGAACACGAACTAGTGGCTAAATATAAAATAAATCATAGTTTTGCCACAAACCAATTGTTTAAAATGTTGCTTTCATTTTACCTCATTTTCCTTAAAATGTAAATCAAATGTCACCTACAACGTAATAAAGCTGAGCCAGCAATCTAAACACAAGTACGTTTAGCACTGCTAGTTTATTTTCATTGGACTGAAGTCCAAGTGCAAGGCGAGCATGCAGAGAGCCATTTAAGTCGTCTAAAATCTAAATAAAGAATTCTGAGATCGTATTTGATTTTACGGAGCTGGTACACGCTCCAAGAAAACAGCTAAGCTCTGAGCTGCTCTGACATGAATAAATGAAAACAAAAGAATGGCGGTCTCCGTTTCCCGGCCTTTCTTCCTCCCAGGCAAAGCGCTGTAATTACTGGACCGCGGAAGTAAACTGCCCAACCCTTCAATGGCCGCTCAGGAACGAGGAACACGCCTGGCCGTATTTCTTGTCAGGCGGCCATCAGAATAGAAATATTCTTTCTCGTCATCCAGGCGCACCTTACTATTAATGCTCTTTTTCCAGAACCTTCAGCACTCCCAAAGCAAAGCTGCGTCACCTTGCAGCCTTTACGTCTCGGACCTTATCTCGCAATTGGAACATTCAGTGAAATTCACTGAATACGGTGCCTCATTTTCATTAAAAAAATCTGCTTGTGCACATTGTTTTTGATGACGATACTGAAGGAAAATTTGCAAAACAAAAACCAACCCAATACTTTCTATGCACAATTGTGGGTTTTCATGTGTAACATATCTAATTAACCAAACCGTCACAATTTAGTGTAGCATTTCCTTTTTGATCTAGTGTGGTCTACAGTTATCCCTATAATACATGTGAAATTATAGTGCACACGCACGCATTTTTTGTTTTTTTTATTCACCTCAACTGGGCGGAAATATTTGCGAAGTCAAGAAAGATGACAGCAGCAGTTCTCCCTGGATGTTGTCCTCGTTAGCCAAAGTCCGGATGATGCTCATGTGCAACCACAAAGCAGAAGTGAAACATGATTGGCTAGCAGTATCTAATAAGGGCATTGAGTACGTCTGTAACATTGTGATTCCTGTACCCAACAGTTCAGACCTGCATGTTAACCATCAAGAAACAGTTCCACACTGAATGCGGGCCCTTCTAGCATCTCCCAGCATAACTTGTGCTGACTTCCTTGTTTCTTTTTAACAGCACTCATGGTTACCGGAGGTCATTTATGGAGCACGGGCATATCACTACACAGCACAAAAGTGGAAAGATGCACAGAACAAGCTGAAAACATACTAAAGTATGGATAATCAATGGCATTGGTTATTTTTGTGGTTGTTCTTTAGTTGTGTAGTTCAACTATCGGTCTCTAGTTTTTTGATTTTGCCTAATGCCCGCGTTTATGGTACCATTTGTAATTTCATTTTAGCCAAACTATATATAGTTTGCTTCTGATCTTGAATTTGTCACCAAAATATTCCATAGGTGATTGATCGCAATCTTATATTCAGTCTAACTGACAGCCGCCAGATGACCTCCCTCCGATAGCTGGCTGGGGTATAGTGGTCGGTATCCTTTTTAAAGTAACCTATAGCATTTGTTTATTAACACCTTCTCCACTCTTACCTATTCCAGTCATTGCACATCGAAATATGCCTGTTCCATGAGCCCGAAAATAAGCATTTTTACTTTTTCTCTGTATTCTCGAATAACCCTCAGGTCTCACTTCTCTATGGGAATCCTCTTTTTGTCTGTTCATACAAAAAATAGGTGACTGTGTTCACTAGCCCTCAGGAGTACTCCTATTTTTTTTTTTGGAAAAGGTTATGGATTTGCGCTGGTCATATTTTCAAACAATGGCCTGGGAAGACCGATTGACTCGCCAGACAGAGCAACATCTCATGGTTTTGAGTAGGTATCAGGTTCACTGTGAGGCAAACTTACTTAGGCTTTTTAAAGGGATGGGACTCTCCAGTAGGTCAACTGGTAAATAATAGTGCCAGGCTGCTGAAAAAAACATTTAAACAGACAGGGAAAATAAGGGTAGCATTGTGTCCTGGATTTGTCTTTATACCAGTTTGGTCTGCAGTTGGGGTCCACCTAGTTCTGCTCTATCTGTGCAGAAGTATTTGAACGGATGGACATACAGGCGCCTCTCACCTCATTGGTGTCGTATCTCATCTCATACATTCAATGTACCCGTAGAGGTATGTCTTAGAATTAAAGCAAACATGTTTCTGTAATACTTATCTGGACCATATATATTATGGAGTAGAGCGAAAAATCCAAGAAGAGGAAAAGGGAATAAGGGGGGTGGGGGGAGTAAATAAATGTATCTTTCGCAAAAATGTAAACTGGGGAAGTGAAGTCTGAAGACCAGTATCCAACTGTTTTAGTGTTCCTTCAGTTTCTATGTAAGGAGGGTTCCTACCCTTTACTGTTGTTTGCCTTGTGAAGCGCATTGACACTGAGCAGGGGTTTAGTTACACTTTACAAACATTTTAAATATATAAACAAATAAATACATGTGGATACAAGGCAGACTGGGCAGCTTTGGCTAGAAGGAAGAAGTGAGTGTGGAGAGGATCAGATAGCTTTGCAGTAATGTGGTTAAAGAACAAGTTACTTACCTTCGGTAACGATATATCTGTAAGAAACATTAGTTAGTGTTAGATTCCTTACCTTAGAATATCCCCAGGCGTCAGTCTGGATCCGGAAACTTTTGCGTAGCAGTACCCCTGCGCGTCGGTAGGCGTCGTCTGCAGGCGTCCCCTGCGGCTCCGCGTCCGTCGTCGGCGTCGTGCGCCGTGATGACGTCGCTGGAGTATATAGACGCCGCCTCCGCGCGCTGACGTCAGTTCTTTGCACACAGCATTTCCGCGCCAGGAGACGCAGAGCCACGAGAGAACCAACACTGGTGCCATGTAAAACTAGGGCCCTGAAAGGGATGTCCTTAACCCTAGGTATCAGTTCGCAGAACGGGGAGGATGGGTGGGATCGGTAAGGAATCTAACACTAACTAATGTTTCTTACAGATATATCGTTACCGAAGGTAAGTAACTTGTTCATCTGAAAGAAACACGTTAGTGTTAGATTCCTTACCTTAGAATACATACCCCAGCAATACCAACCCCGGTGGTGGGTCTGCGAACCAATACAAACTACACCAGAAAGTCCTGGAGGACAGAACGGCCAAAGAAGCCATCCCTCCGGACTTGACTGTCCAGGCAGTAGTGCCTCGCAAAGGTGTGCAGCGAGGCCCACGTAGCCGCTTGGCAAATGTCCTGCAAGGGGACTCCCCGGCCCAGGGCAGTGGTAGCCGCTGTGGCCCGAGTGGAATGGGCCCTCAGCCCAACAGGAGGCTCCTTCCGAGCCAAAGAGTAGCACGCTTTGATGCAGAGGACGACCCATCGAGAGATGGTTCGTTTACAGACCGCCCGTCCCATCTTCGCACCCACGTAGCCAACAAACAGTTGGTCATCCACCCGGAACTGGCGTGTGCGATCCATGTAAAATGAAAGCGCACGTTTTGGGTCCAGACGATGGAGCCGCTCTTCATCCTTTGAAGGATGCGGAGGCGGGAAGAAGGAAGGGAGGGTGACGGACTGCCCGATGTGAAAGGCCGAAACAACCTTGGGCAGGAAAGAAGGTCTAGTCCTCAGAACCACCTTATCAGGATGAATGGACAGGAAAGGAGGTTGGACAGAAAGAGCCTGGAGCTCACTCACTCTCCTGGCAGAGGTGATGGCAACCAGGAAAGCCGTCTTTAAAGTCAGGAGACGGAGAGGACAAGAATGAAGGGGCTCAAAGGGAGCACACATTAGAAAGGTCAGAACCAGGTTCAAATCCCACTGAGGCATCACAAACGGAACAGGTGGAAACATGTGAGTGATGCCTTTCAAGAATCGAGTTACAATCGGGGATTTGAACAAAGAAGGCTGATCAGGAAGCCTTAAAAAGGCTGAAAGGGCAGAAAGGTAGCCCTTGATAGTGCCCAGAGCAGAGCCCTGCTGGGCAAGAGAAAGAAGAAACAGAAGAACCTCCGAAAGAGGGGCAGAAAGAGGATCCACAGCCTTTGCTGTGCACCATGCCACAAATCTGTTCCACCGACAGGCGTATACCGACTTAGTGGAGGGACGCCTGGCTGCCAGAATAACATCACAGACTTCAGGAGGCAAGTCAAATGGCCTCAACTGCCGCCGCTCAATCTCCAAGCATGGAGGTGGAGACTGGACAGGTTCGGGTGGAGGACCGACCCCTGCTGCTGCGACAGAAGGTCCTCCTGAAGGGGCAGGCGGATCGGGGGACCGACTGACATGCTGAGTAGCTCGGGATACCAGTATCTTCGAGCCCAGTCCGGAGCCACAAGGATAACTTGGGCCCGGTCGCGCCTGATCTTCTTCAGCACTCTGGGCAGAAGTGGTATAGGCGGAAAGGCGTATAACAGACCGCAACTCCACTCGCGCCGAAAGGCGACGCCGTGCGAGTGCCGTCTTGGAAACTCCAACGCGCAGAACTGATGA
The DNA here is from genome assembly GCF_964263255.1 of Lissotriton vulgaris. Classification (NCBI taxonomy): domain Eukaryota; kingdom Metazoa; phylum Chordata; class Amphibia; order Caudata; family Salamandridae; genus Lissotriton; species Lissotriton vulgaris. Next base: position 1,123,712,843 of record NC_141694.1, read on the forward strand.
CATTACGCGTTCTCTTCGGTGGCGAATAGATCTAACCAAGGCTCTCCCCATTGCAGAAAGATGCCTTGCGCCACGTCCGAGTTCAGACGCCATTCGTGATCCATCGAGCACCGACGGCTGAGTTCGTCCGCCCTGGCGTTCAGAGAACCTGCCAGGTGTTGAACCGTCAGAGTCACGCCCTGACGTTCCAGCCATTGTCAGAGGCGCAGAGCCTCCTGGCAAAGGGTCCACGACCCCACACCGCCCTGTTTGTTGCAGTACCACATGGCGGTGGTGTTGTCGGTGAACACCTGCACCACACTCCCGTTGACAAAGGGGAGGAATGCCTTCAGTGCCAGACGAATCGCCCGCAGCTCCAACAGGTTGATATGGAGCCGGGACTCCGCCGGAGACCAGATGCCTCTGATCTCTGCCTCTCCCAAGTGGCCACCCCAGCCCTGGAGGGACGCGTCCGTCACGACAACGTGCTCCGGTTGGGGAAGGGAGAGGGACTTGCCCCTGACCCAATCGCGGTCCGTAAGCCACCACTGCAGTTGTCTCGCAGTGCCCTCCGAGATCAAGACGTGGTCGGACAAGTTGCCCTGATGCTGGGCCCACTGAAACTTCAGGTCCCACTGCAGAGCCCGCATCCGCCACCGAGCGTGATGCACCAGAAGGATGCAGGAAGCCATCAGTCCCAGCAGCCGCAGCGTCAACCTGACCGAAACCCGGGATAGCGGCTGAAAGATGGGAATCAAAGCCTGAATATCCCAAACCCGCCGTTCCGGAGGATAAACCCGAAACTGCGCCGAGTCCAGAACCGCTCCGATGAAAAGGAGCTTTTGAGAGGGACACAGGTGTGATTTCGGCACATTGATGGAGAACCCCAGGTCATGCAAGAGGTCTGCCGTCATCTGAAGGTGGTGGACGACTGTCTGGGGCGAGCCCGCCTTCAACAACCAGTCGTCTAGGTAGGGGAAGACTGAAACCCCCAACCTGCGCAGATGGGCTGCGACCACCGCCATCACCTTTGTGAACACCCGTGGGGCGCTGGTAAGGCCGAAGGGAAGCACGATAAACTGAAAATGCTCCTGGCCTACCGTGAACCGCAGGTAACGCCGGTGGGCCGGCAGGACGGGGATGTGAAAATAGGCGTCCTGCAAGTCCAACGCTACCATCCAGTCTTGTGGGTCTAGGGCAGCCAAGACCTGAGCTAACGTCAACATCTTGAACTTCTCCTTCCGGAGGAAGCCGTTGACGTTCCTTAGATCCAAGATAGGACGTAGGCCCCCCTTGTCCTTCTTGGGCACCAGAAAGTAGTGGGAATAACAACCACGCCCTACTTCTGGCCCAGGAACGCGCTCGATGGCCCCCTTGGCCAAGAGGGCCGTAACTTCCTCCTGCAGAAGTGTCAAGTGGTCCCCCGACACACGGTGGTCCTGCGGTGGCATGGCTGGAGGAGAGGTCTCGAAGGGGAGGGAGTAGCCCCTTCGGACGATTTGCAGCACCCACCTGTCCGAAGTGATCGTGCGCCAGTGAGCGTGGTGATGGCGAACCCTGCCACCCACTGGCGTCACATGGGGCCGAAAGCACGGACTAGGAGGATTTTGGGGTAGATGCTGCGGGGGAAGGTGTGGTCTGACCCCGCCGTTGTCCCCGACCGCCGCCACGGCGGTTTCCACGGCCGCCACCGCGTTGAAAGGATTGTTGCGGCGCGTGGCTGGCAGCACGTGTGGGGGCGCCCCTTCCTTGGCCACGAAAGGGACGAAACGAACCCGTTTGCTGACGCTGGGTCGAGAGACCCAAGGACTTGGCCGTGACCCTGGAGTCCTTGAAGCGTTCCAGCGCGTGGTCCGCCTTGTCACCGAAGAGGTGACAGCCATCGAACGGCATGTCCATCAGTGTATTTTGGACGTCTGCCGAAAAATTGGCGGATCTCAGCCAGGCGTGGCGACGAATCGCCACTGTCGTTGACATAGCTCTGCCCAGCGAGTCGGTCGTATCAAGACCACACCGTATCGAATATTTCGCTGCATCTCGGCCCTCAGCCACAGCCTGACCGAGTTTTGCCCGCACCTCCATGGGGCATTCTGGCAGCAGTTCCGCGACCGTATCCCACACAGAGTGGGTGTAGCGGCCCAAGAGGCAGGCGGTGTTGCAAGACCGCAGGCCCAAACTAATGGACGAGAAGACCTTCTTGCCAAATTGGTCATACCTCTTGGATTCCCGATCGGGCGGGGCCGACGGGAATGCGGACTGGGAGGTCGAGGCCTGGATCACCAGACTCTCAGGAGTGGGGTGGGTAGACAGGAACTTGGGGTCGTCCGGACAAGGACGGTGGCGCCTGGCCACGTTCCGATCAACAGGCGGACCTGAAGCGGGCCTGGACCAAGTGCCCAACAGAACGTCTGACAAGGCTTCATTAAACGGCAGCAGTGGCTCCTGTGGGCATGACTGCGGTTTGAAGACCTCGGTGAGGATGTTAGGCCTCACGGCCGCGACGGGGAGCTCAAGGTGTAAGGCCTTGGCAGCCCTCATCAGCACCACAGAATATGCAGCTCCCTCCACCGATGCCACGGTAGGAGGAGAGATCAAACCAGGGTTAGGAGAGTCGTCCAGACCACTGGCATCCCCCAAGTCACCTGTCCAGTCCGGGTCATACTGGCACTCGCATGACAGAGGGTCCTCGGACCCCTCCCAACCTTCACCGAACTCTTCATCACCTCCGTATTCGGAGTCAACGATGTAGACCGGCTCCTCGGGGTTCATGGGCCCCATCGGCGCCGGGACCGGTGTCGAGCGACGCCCGTCCGGCGTCGCGTCCGGCGTCGGGGAAGGTAAGGGGACGGCGCCGCCCGGAGCCGGCGCCGGAACCCCGGAGCCGGCCGGAGCCGGCACCGGAGAACCGGCGTCGCGCGGGGCGGCGTCGGGGGTAACCCCGATGGCAACGGCGCCGGGGAGGCCGGAAGACCAGCCGGCGCCGATCCCGAAGGCCCTTGCGGCGCCGGGGTCGGAGCCGTCGGCGGCGCCGGGGCCGGAGCACCCGACGGCGCCGAGGCGGGGACACCCGAACCGCCAGGACCCCCAGACGGTAGCACTGGGCCCGAAGGCACCGTAGGCCCCGTCGGAGAACCGAGCGCCCTCATGGCCATGAGGAACGCCTCGATCTCCTCAGGCGTCGCACCGTGCCCAGGGACCGGAGGGTATGAGGCAGGCGCCGGCGACTCTCGCGGAGCCGCAGGGTTGGGGTCACCCGAGCCCCCGGCCGCATCGCGCGAGCGTCGGGGGGAGTCGGGGGTACGATGACGACGCCCCGACTTCTTATGCTTCCTACCTGACGAGCCTGACGAGTGGTGTCGACTTCCGGAACGCTCGGCGCGGCTCCGCGATCGTTCCCTCGAACGCTCTCCCGACCTCCGGCCGGACCGGGACCTCTCCCGGTCCCGACGTGGGGCCGACACCCGGAGCTCCAGTAGCTTGCGGGACCGCTCCCGCCTAGCCTTGTTGGTGAGGGCCCGGCAGTCGACGCAGGAGTCCACGTCGTGGTCGGGGCCCAGACACCGGAGACAGAGGCGGTGATGGTCTGTGACCGACATCGTGCGCTCACAGTCATCACAGTGCTTGAACCCAGGCATCCTATCAGGCACAAGTGAGTAATGAACTTCGAAAAACTTGGTCAAAGACCGGAGTACTGCTCTTCAGATCTGCGTCCACTGGCGCGGAAAAAAGAAGAACTGACGTCAGCGCGCGGAGGCGGCGTCTATATACTCCAGCGACGTCATCACGGCGCACGACGCCGACGACGGACGCGGAGCCGCAGGGGACGCCTGCAGACGACGCCTACCGACGCGCAGGGGTACTGCTACGCAAAAGTTTCTGGATCCAGACTGACGCCTGGGGATATTCTAATGTAAGGAATCTAACACTAACGTGTTTCTTTCAGATAGCTTCGTTTTAGAGGAGGCTGAACTACTCAAGACACATCAGAAGTTGTACTGTGTATATCAGAGCATTGTATTGTATATACATATATGTAGCGATTACTACCCCTGATGCCGCGTTAAGGCTCTTTGCACTCTGGCAGCACTACGTTTTTGTAATCATTTATGCATACACACTATTGTTACACCAAACGTTTGAGTAACTCAACTCTCACAAAAGACCACATCTTTCCCTACTGCAAAACTGTAACAAGTTTACTTTCTTAAAACAATTCAGTATGCTTAAATTAATATAAATACAATTAATATGCAATACAAATAACAATCCGAATTTGTAGAACAATCGTAACTAATTATATATAAACAAAGTTGTATCAAGAAATAGTTTAAAATACCTCAAAATCTTTAAATTCCCATGTAAATTATGGTATACAAGAGGCAGGGACACCTTAAGGACTTTGAGTGCCCCAGGCGAAACATAATTTGCGGCCCTTTGCTCGGAACTGTTATCCATTTTTAGCTCAATCGTGCCTTCAGCAGCCATGGGTGGATCATTGAGAACCCTTTTCATTGATGAGCCTGCTCCAAGGCCCAACTCAGCAACAAACAGTGTCCCTTTCGCTGGTTGGCTGGCACCAGAAAAGCAGAGAATCGAGGGGACTGAGCAAGCCCGCCGTCAGTGGTTCAGTGGACTGGTGCTTCACCTTAACCCTTTCGCTGCTGATGACGAGCTCAGCTCGTCATCACCCACGGGTGTCGTGTGCTGATGACGAGCTGAGCTCGTCATATCTGCACCAGAATCGCAATTTGCAGCACAGCGCAAAAATCCCCACAGCAGCCATGTGGTTAAACCCTGTGCAAATGGAGGGCGTATATTGTTTACTGTACTCCCACCCCTGCTCTGTGAGGAACAGGGATTTGCGTCAGATGGCACTAAGCTATGATTGGACCAGCCCAGCAGCGGCTGCACATGGACAGTGCAACCTTGAAGGGAACATATAATGCCGCTCTGCATTGCACATTGACACGTGGACTACTAGCAGGGCCTACCTCAGCGTAAGCCATCTCCAGGTGGACTTCGCCAGAAAAGTAGAAAGACTAGTGGTCAGACCTAGCCTTCAATCCGTGCTCCCCTCTCAAGCCCTGAACACTATGGGAACAACCTAAAATAGAGACAGGCAATGGGAGGGAGAGGAAAAATAGATTGTCCACTTCCCCGGACGCCCAACCGCTTGCTCCTCCTACAATTGTAATTAAGGGTAAGATATTAGCCTGGCAGCAGGGGTGAGTAAAACAGGAACACTATCACCCCACAGGCAGATTTGGGAAAAGGGGAGGGCCAAATCTCAATAAACGACCCACAATGAGAATCAAGAAGGAGAGTTAATTTTGGGTATCCAATGCATTCCCTCCCTATGGGGCAATGTGTTTTACCACAGGGAAGAGTTTGGGTTTTGGCAATGGGCAAGCTAAGAAGTTGCAACTGAGCCAGAATGGATTACTGAGAGACCCTGAAGATGGAGAAATATCCCTCCCGGCAGTGACACCTTGAGACAAGTGGTGCTGTCAAACATATTTTACTCAGAGCCCATAAATCATGACCAAAAAATAAAATGTCTTTTACACCATTATCTCCTGATGTCAATAAAGCCATTTTTGAGAAAAGGGCTGCGTCTGTCTTACAGTCATGAATATTGTACGTTTCACTAAAGTATGCAGCATGTTCTGGAAATAATAACTATAAATATCCGCAAAGCATGCTCTTGCACCTCCCACTTCTGGAGAGTCCCTATATTTTTTAATTGGACCACAAGTCTTTTCTGCTTTTTAATATGTGACTTTTGTGGTATAGTTGGTGATCGGATGGTAACAACTGCGAGTGTTGATTTTCAGTGAATATTACACTATGTGTTTCCCAACCCCAGTTTCTGCCTTTGTCTTGGTTCTGGGGAGAAATGACTCGATAGAGGGGGCGAAAAGACCCGTGTGGTGTCACATTAAGCATTTTGGGGGCCCGTCATGAATTACTTCGGGAGCCACTGTTGAAAACAACTTTTTATTTTATCACCCTTTTTCTGCTAATTCAAGCCCTATAACTCCAACCAAGATTGAATTAATATGGTAGAGGCTAAGATAGAGAAATGGAAAGGAGAAAGGTAGAGTACAAAAAAATCACTTTCACTACGGCCCTTATAGCCCACCGTGTCCATGCCTTAAAACATCTCAGGTATACAAATGTCCATAGGATTTGGTCTCTCTACAAGGAAATGGAGACTGAAGTTGTAAAATTAGGGAACATTAAGGAAGACTCCTTAAGGGTCAGATGTTTAGTTGGCAACGTTATTCTGACACTGTCACTTCATTCTGCGTCTTCAGTCACAAATTACTTTAAATACAATATCAGAGCTTGCAAAGAATAAATAGTATATAGAGGCATACACAAAAATATGCAGTCAGATGAAATACTATAAAAATGTATATTCTAGGGTAAGCAATAAAGCAAAAACAGAACAACCACTGAGGATCTACAGCTTGCATAGATTGCCAGGGTTGTACGAGTATGTAATCTACTGTGAGCACTTAATTACTATGATACCAGCAGCTGTCCTCAACTTACCTTCAATAGTCAGGACCGAGGGGGAAACCATTGGTTCTTCAATGACTTTTCTGCTGCTGCGGAACCAGTAGATTTCCACAGGTTCTGGGGGGCCGACGGCTTCACAAGTCAGGTTAAAAGGCGTGTTCCTGGTCACGTTGAGATGCTCTGGCTGACGAATGAAGTGTGGGAGCCCTGCACAAGAAGCGAGCATGGAAGAAGAGAATTGAAATGCTCATTAAGCACCGACATACACATGGTTTAACAGCATGTTGAGAGCAGAAGAAGATGCAGGTTGGGACTAGTCTTTCATTCCATCAGGAATTTCTCTGGTGGGTTGTAACCATTGTTGACCAGTACTGAACCCCAGGATCACTGCAGGTGCCTCTGTCAGTTTCCTCAGCTCTCCAAGGTTAACAACAGCGTGCACAGGGGGTTTTCAAGATATAGAGAGAGGGTAGGTGGAGGTAAAGCGATCAGAGAGGGAGGTGAGAAAAGAAGAGAGAATATATGGATGGAAAGAGACAGATATAGAGGGGGACTGTCTTGAGATTTTGCCAGGGCTGTTTTTGGTTCCCTATTACGGCCCTGGGAGGAAGAACATACTACATTGTAAAACAGTTCGAAAACACTACATTGATTTAGAAACTCGAACTGTTCATATTTCTAACCAACACAGAGTCAGACATGGAAACAAGATGTTTGAGAATGACAGATCGGGTCACTCTGGGTCTCATAGTTGAAAAGCTAACAAACATGGACAGATCAAACTCTACAAAGCAGAGTAAGCACTTGGAGAGACATGGGATATCCAAATGTACTTTTGCAATGCCAGAAAAGACATTAGCAGGGCTTGTTCCAGTTTCCATAGAACATGGGTGAGAAAGAAGATTGGTAGATTTAACGCAAAGAGATTTGGAACAACAAGTGTCGACAATTTGCCACCGCCGTAACTGGCAATGGATACATATTTTAAGATTTAGAGGCAAAGTGGGATCTTGTTGATCCCTTTTTCTGATAGTGCTCAAGACAGCTGCCTAGCACTGCTCTGCTGAAGTGCCAGCTCTGGTAATTAGCACGATGCTTAACCACACAAACAATGGATGTGGGCATCAGGATCTGCCTGGGTTTGAGACTGGCATAATGGTTGTGGTGTGTTAACTTGTTCTTGCATATGACTTCCAAGTGGAGTAGGTTTACGACAGGCTGCGATGCTTGAGTACTGTTGGGTGTCATATGCAGCACCTAAACACACATTTATTTGGTTTCAGAGTATAATATATGTGGCTGATGATTACTTTCATGTGGCAAGTATTTTGATTGCTTACTTGATCATAGGATATGCACAGTGAAATCTAAGCAAGAGGAGCAATGGAGCACTACACATTTACATCAAATACCGCATTAACAATACGCACATTAATCCTGATGGCCTAAATGAATTATAGAATTTGAATTTAATGTAAGCAAGAAAATAGACCAACAGCTCAGTTAGTTTTTCAGTTGGATGAACAATGTAAGCCTAATTACTTTATGCAAGAACCAGGTTGTAACAATTCAATAATCTTTATTTCGTTGCAATTGCACCATAAAAGATATACAAAATACATAATATGTATAAAAAATACATAATATACATGGCCACATTATCATCAACAAGTGTACAAGAATGTACAATTCAAAAAGTGCTAGTGCATGACCAAATACTATCCCTAGCCTTCACAGCTAAATCACGGGAATGGGCTTAAAACACACATCAATAAATATATTTAAAAGAAGTTTAAAATATTTACACGGTTAAAAAAGCATTAAATTGATTTATAACAGCCAGACACTTAAAATGGCAGTGACAATTTTTGTCTAATGAATTTTACTGCCAAAAGGAATCTACTGATACCAAACACTATTACTTGACTAGTGTCCGTAATTAATATTCTTCCAGCTTCCTTATACGAAGTTATTCCAATATTACGGCACAGTGGCACTATCCATTTTCTTCTAGTTTCTACATAGCTTGGACAGAAAAACAAAATATGAAAAATGTCTTCTCTTACATTATTTGTGCATAAGGTACATTTATCATTACTGATTTTCCCCCATTTTGTCTCGGTTTCCCGGGTTCTTAGTATACTGTACCTATACTTTAAGTACAAGGTTTTCGCTAATGGTGGCTGAATCTCATCAAGAAACATTTCAAACTGGGCTACATTTTTCACCAATAAGAATTTTTCGGTTATGGGGCCATGTGCTCCAACATATACAGCATCATGGCTCACAAAGGCCCAAAAAGAGAGTTTGACTATTTTCTTTGAGGACACAGTCAGTGATTCTGGCTGGCTCAAAAAATGGGATAAACCCAATTTTGTTAACCAGCTTTTAACGTGTTTAAACCAAAGAATCTTATTACTCGTGTCTAGTTCCAAAACTTCAACCAATCCATTTTTATATTCAGTTAGCTCTGGGGTGATCCACAACCTGACCCATAACAATAGTGGTCTTAATATTGCATGTAGGTCGGTGCGTCGTATGTTCATATCAAGGAGTAGGGGTAATAGTGGAGTGTTACTAGGAACCTTTAATAATCCCCTTAAAAACTTATTCTCCATGATTTCAAAAGTCTTTCTACACATGGGTCCCCAAAGTTCTGCCCCATACAGAACCGCTGACTAAACCTTGCATTTAAAGAGTTCTAACGCTGGGGTAACTGCTTTGTTTGCACAGTTGTTATGCCTTTTCAGTATTGGTAGACAATTTTGTTTGAACACAATTTTAGATTTTTCTAGTTGGGGTCTCCAACTTAAGGATGAATCTAATAATACCCCCAAGTAAGTAAAACTTAGTTCGTAATCAAGTTTTTCTCCATTCAATGGAAAGTTTTTCCTGAAACTTTTATGAGGGTTAAGTGCCATATATTTAGTCTTTTTTACAGGTTGTAGATTTCATTATCTTTAACTACATCCGCCACTTCTATCAAGCACTGTAAGGTAACAGCCTTGAGGAAAAGCCCTACAAGTTGGCTTTTTATTAATCAGAGTACTGTTAGAGGTTTTGTGTATTCATATTTTTGTGCATTATTAACAGCGTGCAGAATATGGGTTTACACTGGATTACACATGTACACACTGATATAGTACTGGTGCTTTCGAAACGTATTTCCTATGGCATGTAGAAGCATGTTTTCCTGACTCTTGTTAACTAGGGCTCAACTTGGGCCTAGCAGCCATCTTTACAAAATAGATGTCACCCTCTTCTGCCCTCAACACGTCTTACTGTTTGTTTATCCTGTAGCACACAGCCAAGAAGAATTATGTCTGTTTCTTTCCATAGTCAATGTTTGTGCTGTTTTTGATTACCCTTCTCCGACTCAGTCACAGAACAGTTACTACATTTCAAGATCCTTTCCTATATTTCACTGTACCCTATTCTTTCATAATACGTTTTCTGTTCATGTATCTAACTTGTTCCATCATCTCTGGATGATATTAGCATAGAGCGGGCTGCATCAATATTCATGTAGAGGAATAGTGCTTAGGTAATATCATATTTAATAAATATGATGTTCTGAATTGCTAATGAAAGAATACATTGTCTCATGAAAATTAGGTTTAACATTATTCTGACTAATCGAATTGTATGTCCTGTTGAGGTAATTTTGGAGTTGTAAATAAAAATTACAGGGTTCCCCACGCCCACAAATTTGTGGTAGCAGAGAATGGCTGCAGATTAAGAGCTTCTCCTTTCTGCTTCAGAATTTTCCCTTTTTGTCCTGAAATTAGTGTTAGTGGCTTTTCCAATGTGGATTCTCTTTGTAGATTTTGCTGTTCTAGACAGCACTGCTCATGTTCCTAAACAAAATGGACTGTAAGTATGAATAGGGTGGAATGATTCTGGTTATTGAGAGTTTTCTGGTGTATTACTGAAGTATTGTGGTATGTGTTGTGTGATGGATTGTTATGCTGTGTGCAAAGTTTTTGCTTATGCAATGCTGATTATGGGTTCAATAGGAGGTTTGATCACTGTGATTTTGATGTACTATTCTTATTAGTGATTTCATCAGAAAGGTTTTGGTTCTGATAATTGTTTGGTTACTTATCGGATTAGTTGAAATTCAATATCTTGAGGGAAATTATTGTTGCATTTGTCTGTATAAAGGTAGTGTGTTTTCGAGACGCCCCATACACACAGATAGAGATCTTTCTGAATGAGCAAATTTTCCTTTTCAGGTGTTTGCATGTTTATTCAAATTTGGTGTCTTCTGTCCCTTGGTGCACATGAGTACATACGGGAGCCAGAGGTGGATTGCCTCTGGACGGGATTGTGCTTTAGTGTGAATTGAGTTTGAATTCAACTAATGCTGTGAAGGTCCTAGTCTTGTTTCTGTTGTTTGCAAGATTTGTTTTATTTTAACTTGATGATTTTCTCCTATTTCGGTTGGACATGCTAGATTTGATTTTGTTTATTTCGCGTGTTCATTGAGAAGGGCTGTGGAATTGATTTTCTCATTCACAAAGAAGTCAGGCTGCGATTGGTTAGCTAGCTGAGGAGTCACAATGGGATGGGTGAGATGTCACCACAGAGTAGCAATGTCATTGGTTGGTCCCTGTCACACCTTCAATGTGATTGGTTGACCCTTGGCATAACTATTCTGGGATTGGTTGATGTTTGCTAGCTTATTTTGTGATGGTTTTTCATTATTTTGCTCTGTTAACCTCCTACTGAGGGACAGAAAATACCTACTGAGGGCTCATCTGTCTATGAAAGGATGACAAACATGGATTGTTGTACAGGCGCCTGGATTTGTGTGGGGCATGAATACACCTCTTGTGACAAGGATTGGCAGTTTCCTTTTGAGGGTACCTTTAACATTAGAAGGTTAGATTTCTTAAGGCAGACCATGAATGATAGAATGTTGTTGCCTAGACCTTCAGAGTTTGAAGCATTGAACAAAAGGGGTTAGGTGGCATTTGATAAGAGAAAGAAATTGCAAAAGCTGTGAAGGGTTCATATAGACATTGGCTGGAGGGCAAGTGGGATCATCAAGAGTGATGCTGGAGAGAGGATATGACAGAGGGAGTAAGAGTTTTTCCCACAGTAGTCAAAGATATGACAAAAAAATTAAGCTAAGGAGGGAGACCGAGAGACGCAGAGCCGAGAATGAGATTCTGATGAGGAGAATAACATTTTTAATGATCTTTAGAATTCAAGACTTCCTCAATACACAGATGGGATCCGGAGACAAGAGCAGAGTTCCGTGGTACCGGACATTGATGTAGTGGGAGAAGGTATGAAAAGTACAGGCACAGGAATTAAATGTGCTTCCATCAGCAAGAGTCCCATTTGAGAATGCAGTGACAGTTTTACCGAGTAGTAGTATAGATCCTGATGCTGTATCACAAGTTTCAAATGTCACGACTACTTCTGTTACTGAATCTCCTAAGGAGAGATATATCAATATTGGGCTTTTAAAAACTGAATTGGGAGAAATTCTGCATAAGGCAATTGACAAAAGTAGATTGCTGTCATTCAATTAGGTTCTGGCTGATGAACGCAAAGTCAATATTAAAAGAATGAGAAAAGTATAGAGAAATTGCCAAATGGATTTGACTGAAGATGAAATAAAAAAGTTGAGCTCAATAACTTTATGGCTCACATTAAGGATTTGAGTGAAATGATAAAGCATGGGAGGGAGTTGAAAAAGTACATAGAAAGGTGGAAGAAGAAAGTTACTACTAAAAATAGCATCAGAGGCAGGAAACCATTTTAAGGGGTGTGTTAGTGATTCTGAGTCAGAAGAAGTTTTAGAATTTCCCTTGAGAGAAGGGCACGGATGAAACCATGTGCACATGCCTTAGACAAGAGGTGATCTTTATGTTTTTACGATGAATTTTCCAAAATTGAAAGAAGAACCTGAGAAGGGGTACAAGGAGTTTCATAGACTGGCAATAATTTTGAAAATATTTTGGACTGATTTGGGTGCACTGTTTTAGATTTGTACCAAGTGATTTGCGGTTTCAGTAGAAGGTTGCTGTTGTTTGGCAGACAGAGGAAGCAGTTAGAGTTGCATCCCTCACCTAACCTTGATCCTGCTCTCCCTATTGGACATGTACTTTGAACCTTCCCTCGATCGTAGAGACCCTGCTATTTGTCCGATGTCCAGAGGAACTACCTGTTAGCTGAAGAGGAGATGGGTTGTGGATTCCCCCTTGGCCGTCACCTACCCAGACGGATTTTGGGCAGACTTTCCTTCGTCTCTCTGTCATTTCCCCCTACCCTTTTACCCTACCCCCTTCCCCCTCTATGCTCACTTTTTCTCGCCCTCTTCCCCTTTAATGTTTTTCTGTTGAGACCTAGCCATTTGACCGATGCCCCGTGGAGCTACCTGATAGCTGAAGAAAAGATGGGCCGAGGATTCACCCTTGGTCGTCACCTACCCAGCTGGACCTTGGACAAACTTTCCCTTCGTCTCTCCGCTATATCTATACCCTACCCCTTTTGCCCTCACCCCCTTTCCATTCCTCACCCCATTTTCCTTTTCTTCTATGCTCCTAAAAAGTTTTTTCTGGTATTTTTTTGTAACTATTTTCCCCTCGTCTCTACGTCCTATCTTCCTCCTACCCCTTTTCCATGTACCCCTTACCCTTCCAGCTCCATTCACCTTGTCCCCTATGTTCTTTAAATGCTTTTCATGATACTCATGTAACTTTTAACTGATGTAATTTGCAACATTATTATCCCTCATGTAAAGCGCTCTGATTCCATTGGGTCTAGCCAGCGCTATATAATAACTCATTCATTAAATTTGTTCCCATTTAGTACTCTTTCTCCCTTTGTCTACCTCCATAGCTCCTAGCTCCTATCCACTCTCCCCTGAATCTCTCACTTTGCCTGCTAGTCTGCCTAGCCCCCTGTTCTTTGTGCCCTTTGACTAAGCACTCCTTCTCCCCTTGTTGGGGAAAGATCCAATATTTATACTCTGGAGTCTCAGCATACCGGCTGAGAGAGTCCACTGCGCCAAGGGAGCAACTCACAGCTGAGGTATGGCATGGCACCCCTTGCCACAGCACTCCCTCTCCCCTTTTTGGGGAAGGATCCAGTATGTAGGCTTGGAGTCTCAGAGATCCCTCTGAGAGAGTCCACTGCGTAAAGGGAGCCTCCCGCAACAGAGATAGGGAAGTGATACCACTTCCCCTGGGATCACAGCTTACTGGACTTTGGACGTTGCTTTGACTCGTCTACCGGTTTGTGTCCCCGTCGCCCTTCCCCTCCTCTTTCCATGCAATGTCCTTCCCCCTCCCCTCCTCTTTCCCGCCTTCATTACCTCTCTACTTCCCCAGGTCCTTCCCCCCTCCCCTGAATATTTCCCCTTGCTTGCTTTTCCACTTTCGTATTTGTGCTTATTGTTTATCTTGACCTTACAAGTAACTATGTTGCCATGCTCTAATAACTGTGTAACCTTTGTAACAATGTAACCTGTAACTATGATCTGATGCTCATGTAAAGCGCTCTGATACCTCCGGGTCTAGCCAGCTCTATAGAAAACCTTTAAAATAAATAAAGAAATTAAATAAATAAAGAAAATTCTCCATCTGAGGTTGTTGGTGACAAGCACAGAGCAATGATACAGTAATTGAAATAAAAGTGCCAGAGAAGGAAATTGACTCTACAAAGATTTTGAGATCTACTCAAGAGGTTAGGTTTGCGCCCTGAGCTTAGTTTTCATATTCAACAAAGTGTGATATGTTGGCAGATTAGGGGTACTGATGAGATCCTGAATATGCCAAATAAACTAGGGAATGGTTTGATGCGAAGTAGGAATAGATCAAAGAGAAGCTGATATTTGCCCAGACTAAATAGTTTCAGAGAATTGGCAGGACTCAGGTGATGAGTTCTGATGTAGGATTTGTGTTATCTGACAATGCTGGAATGAATCGAGCGCATTTGATACAAGCAGTGAGAATGGAAAATGAGATGGTGCAGTGGTAAGGTAGCAGAATAACAATTGTGAATTATTCTGGAATTAATGCAAATTTTAGGTTGATGAAGAAGCACACTACTTGTCATTTCTGGGGTAAAATCGTCCACCGGAAGCAGGAATGTAGATAGAATCCAGATCGAATCCAGAATTATTTGGTTCCCCAGATGCAGTGAATGCAAGTCAGGTATATATAGTTAGTAATCTCAGCCCAACCGGCTTCTGTACAGAATGTACAAAATCAAGGGTAGTTTTGAATAAATATTCCCACATATCCAGTGTTGCAGCAATACATAAAAGCAAACATAAAATGCCTTATGATGCTGGTAACCTGCAACATTATCCATTGATTCTGAAAAATGATTTTCCTTAGTTTTTCTCAAAGACTAATTCCCAAAGACAGTGCTGGTGAGGGAAGGATGATTGTTTACCTGGTGGAGTCCTAGCGGTAGACCAAAGTGGCCCTTATGTTGAAGGTGAGGTAAATTGCTACCTATTGCCTTTCTTGATAGATACAGGAGCCATCCGCTCTACAGTTTATTATATGAAGGCAAGCCAATTATTAACCAATTTGCAGCAGATGGTCCTGTTAAAATGGGACTGATGGAAATTAATCATCAGTTCATATTGTGTGATTCAAGTCTGTTAATGTGCTGGGGAGAGACATGCTTTGTAAGATGAACTCTGTGATTTATTGTATACCAGATAGTGTAGCAGTTGAAACCCAAGATGAAGTGTCAGTGTTTAACATTAAATCCCAAGATTCAGAGTTAAGTTGTCCCCAGTTTTGACAAAAGGTGATTTGATTCTGGATGTAAGACATACTGTCAAAAGGAAAAAGAGATGCGATTGACACAAAGTACAAAGCCTGTTAAGGTCAATATCAATTAAAATACAGTATTCCCTAGAATTAAACAAAACAACGCTTCAAAAGAAGAATGAAGTATGTCATTGAAAAATGATGAACAAGGAGTTTCATGGGAAGTGCTTGGTAGTCCTTGCACTTCTCCCATGATGAGCATCACAAAATGGAGTGAAAAATATAGAATCGGACAGGTCCTTAGAACAATAAACATAAATGTAATTCCATGTTGTCAGGTGGCACTGAATCCTGCCATGTATTTGTTCCAGATTCGTTTTAAAATGTTTGCAGTTACTCTGTAAATCAGTCCTGGTACAATATATAGATGACTCATTGGTGGCATTTACAACAAAAAATGTGATACGGTTGCATTTCCGGATCATTTAGCTGGTAACGGTCACAAGGGTTCCCCAAGAAAGATCCAATATTGTAATAAAAGAAGTGATTTTCCGTGGTCATCACAATTAGAAAGGGGCAAGGAATTCTCAAAAAACCAAGTTCTGCAATTTTGAAAATGAATCCTCCTACCACCCGGAGGTGGGGATGTTCTTCTTAGGAATTGTTGGCTATGGTTGTTAGTGGATTCCAAACTTTTCTTCGACTTCAAAGCCTTTAGTAATGTTGGCCCATAGTGATATCAGAGATCTGGTACCATTTGATGATAAATGCTTATAGGCCTTCCATGTTTTGAGAGCAAAAGATGTGTAATGCACCCAACCTTGGATCGTCCGATTTCAATATTGAGTTTCATTTTTACTGCCAATAGAGAGGTGGGTTTGCTCTTTCAGTTCTAACTCAAAAACATAGTGGTGTCATGAGACCAATAGCTTACCTATCAGCTGAGTTCGATCCAGTAGCTGTAAGTCTTCTTGGATATCCTAAAGCACTTGCAACTATTTGCACTGCAATTGAGCAAAATGAAGGAAACGTAATGCATTATATGCATTTGTTACACATTCAATTGGGATTCTGCTAACTCATACTCAGACTAAGCATATGAAAAACAGTTGCCTGACCCGATATGAATAAGTCATACTGGCACCTGAGAATATCTCAAGAGGTGCTTTTTTCTGTTCAAGGCAATGATGAGAACAAAGATAGGAATGATGACGATAAACCAGAGCAAGACTGCATCGATATCACCAAGCCAAGACCAGGCTTTAAAGAAATTCCCCTTGAAATGGCTGATCTGATTTTGTTTGTGGATGGTTCTTGTTTGAGAGACCATCATAGCACACTGAAGGCTATCTATGCAGTATGTTCCATTTCATAATTCTTGAAGTATCATGCCTGCTGAATGTAAATTCAGCACAAGTGGAGAGTTGGTTGTGCAAACAAGAGCAGAAGACTAGAATGCAACAATCCGAAGATAGCCAGTATGGTTTTGGGGTGGTCATTTACTTTGGACTATTGTGGTAATAAAAGGGTTTTATGACATCATATGGAACTCCCATCAGGAATAGTTCCTACATACTTGCAGTGGTTAAGTGTACTGACCATAAGACTGGAAAATATATGGGCATGCTTTGAAACAAATTTACAGACTAAGGGGGCAGACATTGTGCATTTGAGAATGAAACTTGGAGGTCCAATGAGCAAATTGTGATGCAAGAGACAGAACAACATGAATTGCTGGAGACGTCTGTTGAAAATACAGAAAATGGAGATTGTTTCTTGTGGAATCTAATACAGACTTTCTTAAACGAAGTAAGGGAACTCCAGAAGGAAGCAGAGAGAATGAGAAAATATAGTGGGAAATGATGGGTTACAAAAATAATTATCAAGAGATTTGGACCACTCCTGAGTAAAAGTATATATTGCCTGACTCCATGCTAAATTGTATGGCTAGGTATTCCCATAATCAGTCACATGTAGGGAGAGATACCATAACCCAAACATTCAATAAGTAGTGGTCAAATTCATAGATGTTGCAGAAGATTTGTGTCAGATATGTTTAACTTGGCAGAGAAATAATCAGGGAAAAGGACAATTGTCCATATGATTCATATTGACAAATCAGAAGGTCTGTTTAAAAAGACTTAAAGCTGATTTAATTGAGATGCCAGTTTACAATGTCCTTAAGTACATTCTCGTGATTGTCTGCTTATTCTCTAAATAGTTTGATAACTAGCATAACTAGACATCAGATAGTATTACAGTCTCCAAGCGTCTGGTGGGGAGAGGATTAATACCCCGTTTTGACCTGCCGACTTCTATTGAGATGGGTCGTGGCTCCCATTTTAAAAATAAAATTTTGGAATTTATTTCTACAACACTCCAGACTGATCATAGGTTCCGTTGTACCTCTAGTAGAGAGGATGAATGGAACTATCAAAAACAAATTGGCTGTAGTGTGTGCATCTACTAGTGTGAAATGGCCTGACGCCCTTCTTGTCCTGATTAGTTTTAGGAGTACCCCAGATGAAAAGAATTGTCTCTTGCTCCGTGAGGTGCTAATGGATAGACAAATAAGACTGGCCTACATTCTTTCAGCTGGTCTCATGGACTGATGACATTGTTCTAGAATCCAGCTGAGCTCTGGCAGATAAGATAAAATCTGTTTCTCATCAGGTACATTTCGCACCAGCATCAAGAAAAAGATTTGAATATATTGTTTCGAAAAACGATGGAGAGGACCATTCCAAGGTGTGCTTGTGACTAACAGTGCCGTAAAGTGTGCCAGAGTCTCACAGTGGACCCACACTTCTCACACTACAGGAGTGAAGACGGGGATGAAAAGATGGTTAAAACAACCACTAATTCACAAATTAAGCTCAACTTTGCAGAGTGAATCCGGGGTTTGTCAGGAAAAGCTTTAAACTGGTGAAGTTGCTGGGGAAAATTAAAGCGAAGTTGATGAGTTGGTGAAACTGAAAGTAAAGATCCTGGTGAAGGTACCAGTTGCAGTGTCCAGCTTTAATTTGAGGGCCAGAGTGAAGAGCTGTCCCAAAGTCACAAGTGGCAACAAGAAGAAGTAGTCTCTTACCCAAAGAATAAAAGGCTTAAGTTGACTATTTGAGTCAACCCTCAGAGGGTGCACGCAGTTCACAGTGGGTAGAGTTGCTGACGTTAATAAAAGTACACGTCCATCAGTGAGAAGAAAATATTTAGCAGTAATCACAAGTGAAGATGCAAAAGTAGAGACACCAAAAACAGTAAAAAGTACATGAAAAAGAAACCACTGGCACAATGAAAGAATAAAGTCAATGAAAGAAGAACCCTACTAATTTAAAAAAATCAATTAATAAAACATTGAAAGTGAGTCACCAGTTGCTAAAAGACCAGCAAGAAAGAGAATTCTAAACAGAAAGTATGTGTGAAAAACATATTTTATTTTTAATTATGAACATCAGTTCTTCCATTTGTAATTCCCTGAATGTTTATGATCACAGTCTTTGGTGGCTTGCGGATGCGTTTTAAGTCAGGACAAACAGACTTGTTTTGTTAGTGCCTTTACATACCTAGTGTTCACATACCTGCTCTTTTCCCATACGAGGCTTTTGTAGCAAGGTTTATTTGTCTGCAGTTGTAGGAGAAGGAACAAGCAATGTCAACTTGTAAAAGTTTATGCTTGTTTGTTCGATTGTCTGCCAATGGCCACTGACAATGTTTGTGCTCGTTTATTTCATTGTATGTTAGTATTTGAGGATCAGAAACAAACCTTAACCTTGTAATCTAGTTAGGGATTGCTCATTCTGTAAATATTTTGCACATACCCAGCTCGTGCTAACTGTATAAAAGCCCCTCGCAGACCTGTGTAAATTGCCCACTCTGGTCATAGCCACTTGAGCGCTGTGATTATGTGCACGTGTGTGTTATTAAATACGAGTTGCTTTGGTAGACCTCCGAATACTGGCTTTTTTGTTTTGCAAGTGGAAAATAAAAAAGATAGATTTCCACATATGTTTCACCGGAATGGCCATATCTAGCATCGGAGTCCGAAGAAGAAGAGTCAGATGCAGAAATATGCAGTCCAATAAACTTGCCAATTCATTTTTGAAAATGAGATAGAAAAAGAACCACCTGGAACTTAGAGAGAAAAGACTTGCTGAGGGAAAATTAGTTTGAACGTTGCAAATTATCTGGATGAAGAAAAATAGGTCTGAGAATATGAGCTGTATGAACTGAACCAACAGAGCTACTGAAAAAAAAACTTTCTATAGTGTATTTTGATTTAGATTTTTTTAATATTACTTTCAAAGAAAATGAAGAAGAGAAGTTTCATTATTGTCTTAAAGAACCAATTTGTACATTTTTGAAGTTTCACCTTTCTGGATAGAAAATGGCATATAGCAAATGCTGCAAAGTTTCTTGCTGAATGTCTTTAATAATGATAGTAATAACCTTAGTTGGTTTATTGTTGTGCCTCCCATCTCCGGCGGGAGATGTCGCTCCAGATATTAAATTAACTACAATATATAACAATTTTGCTTCTACTACATTGACACACACGTAATGTTTAGTTATTGGTGTCCATGATAACATATATACAACAGTATTGGGTGATTATGTGAAGATTATGAGGGGTCAAGAATTGTTTTGTGGGTACTTTTCTCCCTTCTTCTGAAGGTAAAGAAGCAGCATCTCTGAAGCTACCGTTGTCCTAGCTAGATAGCCTAGCTTGCAATGTGTTTGATAGTATAATTAATAAACATTCATTTTTAATCACCTTATCTGTCAGACTTCAATGCTTCACAGGAAGACCTTCCACTTTTTGAAGAAGCTAAGAATGGGTTAAAATATGGTCGTTTTTGTAGGAGAGTAGGTTCTGCTTCCTATGGTCCCACCACTTTTTGCTGTGATTCTCTGGTTTTTCGACTTTAGTGTGGCTGTGGGCCTGCTAATCAGACCCACAGCCCAACAGGCCTCTCTCTAAATTGATACCATGTACTTTAGGTACATACCAGATTGGTTACTGGGTCACTCTTGTGAGCCCCTGTATAGTGTACCATAGGTACCCAGGACATAGGTGTACCCTAGGCCTACCAGGGGCTGCAGCATGCATTGTGTCACCCCTGGTGTGCCTTCCAAACTGACACCACAGGTCTGTTCACACAGCCTGGGTGAGGTGGTGTAATCACCCCTTACTTAGATATAGTATACCTATATCTACCTTTATATATAGACACATATTCACCTATAAGCTACTCCTATGGTAGGCCTCGACAATCCTGGAGGCAGAGTGCTTGATTTTATGTGAGAGGGTGCCCTAGCATGAGCTGAGCCCCTCTGCAGCTTTCAGCTTTCATCTCCTTATAGCTGTTCTGTGATATAGCCATACCATATACTCTTAAGTGCATTATAATCCTCGCAGTTAATGCTAACTTTGGTTTGGCTTTATCAAAACATGTTGTGTAAGGTCTCAAATACTTTGGAATACTACCCCGACCGCCAATTCTGGCGGCGGTGGTAGCATTCCACCCTTCTAGAGGGAAAAGAAATGTATGTTACTGCTTTACCCGGTTAAAGTTAAACCGAGCATCAGCATTACAAAATGGATGCTGCTGCCACAGACACGAGTCTGACCTCCTGTTGCTGGGGGAAACTCCAGCAAGGGTGGCCTGGACAATAGGTTTCCTGTCCAGGGAGGTGCCAGCACCTCCCCAGACAGGGGTTTTGTGTATTGGGGCAGGGAGGGCTGCATTCAGTGAATGCATTTAGACACTGCCTGTGGCACACAAGGTGCTCCATGCAAAGCCCGGCTCAAACCAGTTGCTGGGATACTCCAGCCCCAGCTCTGATGCAAAACTGGACAAAGGGAAAGGGATGTAACCACCCCCTTCTCAGGTCCACCCATAGGAGGGACCTAGGCAGGTATATGAGCTGTGTCCCCAGGGCTTCAGATTATCCTGGAAAAAAACTTTGATAAAGAACTCTTGGACTTCGACATTCTATTCTGACTAGAAGACGGAAGACATCTCCCTTGTGGTCAAGGAGTGACCACCCTGTTCAAACAGGCACCAACAGCAACTTCGCCGGTCTGCAGTTTCAAGGCTCCCGCCGGAACTCGAAGACTCTAAGACTCAAGAACTAGACTTCCAGACTTCACTGACCCCGACCCACATCCACAGCAAAGCTGAGACCCGTGGCGGACACGAGAGACGTGGGACCGGACATCTTGGACATCCTGAATTTTGCTACCTGCACTCCTTTTCTGAAGCCACAGTAAGTTGTGCATTGGGTTACGAGAAGCACCAGCCCGAGCATCATTTGACCTGAAGCCCAGGCCCCCACACTCCGCGAGTGTCCCGTGGGCCCCGCCTTCACATTTGTGCTCGGCGCGTCTTTCCGGTTCCTTGCCCATTGGCTAGTGAGTCCCCTGAAGACGCCATCTTGAATCTAACTTGCAATCGGGGTTTCTCTAGGCTTGACCCAGCTTTCTTACAAAGGAGAAGCGCCACAGACCTTGCTGGTCTGCAACAGAGCCAATCTTGACATCCTGCGTGGTTGCAGTTGCCAAGGCTTGTTGGGTCCAATCCGGATACCGACACTACAGTCATCTAGACCCATCGTGGGACAGCTTGAATCCAGCTCCTGGTCATCGTCGATGCCTCCTGGACCTCGTGGCTGAAGAGACAAACTCACTTTCTTCACCTTCAAGCACGCGATATCGCCCGGTTCCTTCCTGGTTCCTTCCTGGTCACTGGCTAGTGACCCAGACTCTGCCCCCTCTGCTTTCAGGTTCTTCACATCTCCGATCCACCCTTGGATCCACCCGAACACTTTTCTTCTGGTCGCCTGCAGCACTTCTTTGCAGCTCTCTATAGAAAACTACGACGAAACCCGACATCAAAAGACACCTATGAACCCGGCTTCCGTGGGTGAGGTAACACGAGTACTCTGGTAGTCTTGAGGGCATTGGCCCTCCTGGTGTCTAAGTCTAAAAGGGTTCCGTCCTAGTCCATCCGGAAGTGTCCTTAACTTGTAACTTTTACGAATTCCATAGAAAGTCAATGGGAGCCTGCGCCTGTGCTTAGACTCTGCACGCGACTCCCGTGGGTCTCCTACTTCTTAACCTTTGGTTGCTTAGTGTAGCCCTAGCGATTCTACAGGCCCTAGGCCTGCTTTCTAACTCTCATGTGGTACTTATACCACTTTCTTAGTATATGGTTAGTGAGGCCCCTAGGGCATAACGTATACTGTGCAACTTATTGTGTATTAACTGTGCGACTTGTATTGTATTTTTACCTCTGAACTCATAAAGAGTGCAGAGGGGTTGTGTTTAGATTAAATACATATATATTTTACATACACCTTGTGCGGTGTCCTTTCATTTGGTATTCAAGGGATTATATATGGTAAAACAACTTGCTTAACTCGCCTACTGAAGTCTCAGCCTGAAGACTGCTGGTTCATGCTACCACTAGGATAGCTTTCTATAAGGTTGACTTTACAACAAGGGTCAATTAGACTGGTACAGGGTGCCCATTAGAACTAGTGGACATCATATGCCAGGCTAACTTCTCAGTTTTCTGAATACAGTTGGACAAATGTACCATTGTATGAACAAGTCTAAACAAAAGTATGTGTGTGGTTTTAAGTAAAGAGAAGTGTGAATTTGTAAACAAATATAATAAGAGAAGAGAAAATAAGAGAGAAGAGGGAGAATTTGGATTTTTACAAATTTGCATCCAAGGTTGACCATTGAGCTTGAAAGAAAGGGTGCACTTTTTATGGTGTGTAGTGAACCTACTAGAGTTTGGTCAATTGAATATGTGAGTGATTGCGAGAGGAGTTATGTTGTTAGTGGCAATTTCCTGGTTGGTGAGAAACTGATTTTGAGGGGCATTTATTATGTATGTGGTAAGACTGCTTATTTTAACCCACCTCATAATTGAATGAGTTCCTGCTGTCTTGCTTTAGTGTATCGTAGAGTCTATCATGTGAGAGAGGAATTACACTGGTGGTTTGAAGCAAGTAAAAAGTGGTTTTGGGCAGATAGCATTAGATATATTAGAAGCTATGATTCCATCTATAGATGTGGTTGTGAATGATGTAAGAATCGGAAAATGGCCTATGCTTGTGGATCAGCTTGCTTCTAACACAGCTGGTTCCTTAACACAGATAAATTAGGAACTAATGGCAATGAGGGCAAGGAGACCAGGAGCTGTGTGTCATCCGCGTATGAAATTTCCTTCACATGTTTAAACCAAATGATACAGATTTTCCACTGGTAAAACATTTGCCAGTGCAAATGCAAGTTTTATTTTCACTACAGAGGACATGTATTCCCACAGGAACCCCTCCTGCTAAACCCCATGAATAAGGGGCATAAAGGGGTTTTGGGAGTACCCAACACCATTTGCGGATACTTAGCTTTTATGTGCTAATCTGTGGCGAAACCTTTTGGCAAAGCTTGTGAATATCCACACTACACACACCGAAATTACAACATTCTGGGTGCTATCTGCTGGCCAAATAGCCATCCCCTGCACATCACAGGAATTATCACATCCCCATCTTTAATTCTAACTGTAGTGCTACAGTAAGTCGGCCCTGCCTTTAAATAGGCATACACTACAGTGTTAACAGGGAACAGTATTCTTGGCATGATATCTTTGCAATATTTGCATTCCATGTGTCACTGGGTCTCAGGTATCTTTGACTTCCTTGATCGTGTATTGGGAGGATAGGCCTCAGACTCTAACCTTTTCCCACTTCTTCTTTATGTACATATATTTCAGCGCCATGGCAGGCAAAGTCAACTCCAAACCTTGGTGGAACAGATGCCGGAGACAGGGATGTGAAGGAAGGAAGAGGCATGAGGTGTAATCAAAATTAGACAGACTTTCTAGTTGTAAGCCTGCGATTAAGCAGTGCCTGCAACAATCTTCTAAGAAAATCTTTGGACTTCTTGACATCTAATGTACAAAATAGAAAATGTTTAAAACCTGAATAACCGGGGGAGGAGCTACGCGGGCATCCAAGATGGTCGTGTGAGCAGAGAGCTCCCGAGACCCGCGCCGTCCTCCTTTATCTATCCTTCACCTATCCTGGTCATTTCGACGGGCTTTTGCAGCACTATCATCGCTGATGCTACTGATCCTTTTCCGGTCGAAATCGGACCCTGGGGACCATCTTTCTGCAACTTGCAACTTTCTGGCCTGCCCACGGGCGCGACCGGGGACTCGGCTGCCCACTGTGGCCGACCTGTAATTGAACAACAACGGCTGCCTGGCATCTGGCCCGCCGGAGGTGTATTGCTTTCACTTTCGGTTTCCTTCCCTTTGTTCCTGTCTCCTCCTACTCTGCCTTGCCTGCTGCCCTCTCAGTCTGCACGCTCCTCCGTTGGACTGGCAAAGAGGCCGCGACACCTCTGTCTCAGTGACGCATCGGAGTTTCGAGACTTTTCTACCTGCCCGTCACTTCCATTGCTAACCGGCAGTCTCTGATTGCGAGATGGCGACGAAAGCCGAGGCCGAAAGACGTCGGAAGGCTGCGTCCCGGGGGGGATCGATCCAGACGAACATGATCGAACGCTATACCCAGCCGAGAGGCTCCCCCGGGGCTGTATGCATGGGTGCTGAAGGACTTCAAACGGACACATCGTCTACGTCGGAAGTGTCGCTCCAAGACCTTATGGCTGCCATTACTGGACTCAAGGCTGACATGGGCCAACAGTTCGAAGCCGTAGTGACCAAAATAGACACGGTGGCGGTGGATGTGACTCTGATTCGAGCCGACCTGGCCAAAACGAATGAGCGGGTGAAGGCACTGGATCTTAAAACGTCGAGCCTGGTGAACGACATGGCTGAGGCGCAATCCGAAATTGGCAATCTGCGTGCATCGCACGACATACTGCTCAGGCGGATGGAGGACTATGACAACAGGGCCAGGCGAAACAATATACGCCTGGTCGGAGTGCCGGAAGGCGATGGTGCGGTAGCGACCGACCTTTTGGTCGAGGAACTGATAGTCGCCCAACTGGCTCCGGCAGGACTTAGTAAGTTCTTTGCCGTAGAGCGCGCCTATCGTTTTCCCGGAGGCCAAGTGAAGCCGGGGAACCCGCCGAGGCCTATCATCGCCAGGCTTTTTCACTACCGGGACAGGGATGCTATCCTCCAGGCCGCCCGTAAACATGGTCCCCTAAAGTATGACAATACCTCTGTCTCCATATATCCCGACTTCACTCCTCAAGTGCAGCGGCAAAGATCAGGTTTCCTCGGAGTGAAGCGTCGCCTAAGGGACCGGGGACTGAAATATGCCATGCTGTTTCCGGCCCGGCTCCAGATCGAATATCGGGAACGGGCCTATTTCTTTGATCAACCTGAACGTGCAGCCGACTGGTTGGACTCGTTGCCGGCAGATGACTTTGGGAGCGGAGGCCCTGGTGGTGCGGAAGGTGGTGCAGCGGCCCAGGAGTAACAGACGCCCCGGAGGTTTCGATTGAGACTATGCAACGTACTGTACATATTGACTTATCCCTAATGACTCTGCCCGTGGCGGTGCGGTAACGGGTGATTTCTCCCTTCCTCCTCAGGGGGTTCTTTGCGTAGACGTATGGGGCGACAGGCACACTGCAGTTGGGGGTGGCTTTTTAGTCAGCAGGGGTGCAGGGAGGGGGGTGTTGTAACGGGTTTGGGTTCTGGGGTCGGTGTTTGGGGATTGGGTTGTGTTTCGTTTACTTTGTTTTGTTCTTTGTTTCATGGTATTTCATATCTTGCAATGACTGTTCATAGTGGGTCCTGCTGGGGGGTGGGTGTGGAATGTTTTTGCCATAATGGGGGGGGTGAAATGCGGATTCTTTCTTGGAACGTAAATGGTCTGGGTGACAGGATTAAGCGGGGCATTGTACTGCAATTCTTGAGGCGCCACGCCCCTGATGTTGTGTTCCTTCAGGAGACCCACTTGATTGGCAATGCTTGCAAGGCCTTAGACCGCCGGGGTTATCGACTGGTTGCTCATGCGGGCTTCACCTCGGGTTCCCGGGGTGTGGGTATTATGGTAAAGTCCTCCCTTGCTCTAGCTATTGATGATGTTATCCTTGATGGGCGTGGGCGGTATGCTGCTGTTTCGGGGAGGTGGGAGGGTAAACAGGTCGTGTTTGTTGTTGTCTATATCCCCCCGGGACTGCAGGCTACCACTTATGCTGATTTAGGCAGGACTCTCCTTGGGCTGCCAGATGGCTTGTTGGTCCTGGGCGGGGACTTCAATTCTGTCATGTCCGGCGACTGCGACCGACTACCCCCCAGAGTATTGCCACAGTCCCAGATGTGGCTCAGTGAAATGGCTGACACTTTTGGCTTAGTGGATGTCTGGCGCTCACTACATCCCACACTCCAACAATACACCTTTCACTCTGGTGCGCACGGCAGCCTCTCCCGTATCGATTATTTTCTTATGTTAGCCTCCACTCTGTCCACTGTTCGTGAGATTCGGCATCTTCCCCGGGGTATCTCTGACCACTCCCCCCTGCTGATTACGATTTCCGTGGGTGGTCTGCCTGGTAATAGAGTTCCCCCGATTCCTCCCTGGCATTTTAAAAACCCCCGGCTCCGCTCCGATGTGATTAAGGCAATAGATTGCTATTTCTCGGAGAATCTGGGCTCAGTCACTTCCCCCACTGTTCTCTGGGAGGCCTTCAAGACGGTTATTCGGGGTTCCGCCCTGTCACTCATTGCCACTGAGCGTAGGGTCAAGAGGGAGGCTATTGTGGCTCTTGAAACCGAAATCACTGCGCTTGAAAGTGAGTTGGGTGGGAATGACACGCCTGCACTGTTGCACGAATTGGAATTGAAACAAGCAGACTATAAGGCCTGTGTCACGGATGCTGCTAAATTGATGCGGTCCAATCAACTTGGTCGACTATATGATGTGGGTGACAAGGCTAGTAAGCTTCTTGCGTGGCTGGATAAGACTGAGCGTGCGAGTCGTGTTGTTCCCTCCATTGTTCGTGATTCTGGTGTGAATGTCTCTGATCCGGGTGAGGTTGTTGAGTGCTTTGTTGACCACTTCCGTATGGTTTATATGCCTGTTAGTGATCGAGACAAGGCCGATTCCAGGTTACTCCTGCGTGACATTGCCTTGCCTACTGTGTCTGAAGCGGACTGCCTCGCTCTGGAGGCCCCCTTTACAGTCGACGAGATTGCCCTCGCAATTCGTTCCCTTCGCTCGGGTAAGGCAATGGGCCCTAATGGACTCCCCATTGAACTTTACAAACTTTGTCCC
This sequence comes from Lissotriton vulgaris, assembly GCF_964263255.1. NCBI lineage: Eukaryota > Metazoa > Chordata > Amphibia > Caudata > Salamandridae > Lissotriton > Lissotriton vulgaris. Next base: position 1,123,740,361 of record NC_141694.1, read on the forward strand.
GACAAGATGGCCGCCCATCTGCGTCACATGTTTCTCGAGGCGGTTGAGGCTGGAAGCCTCCCCCTTGAGCAGCGCCTCGCCACCATAGTGGTCATTTATAAGGATGGCAAACCTCGTGACCAATGTGCCTCATACCGCCCCATCTCCCTCCTTAATGCGGAACCCAAAATCCTCGCTAAGGTGCTGGCCAATCGGATGCTTGCTGTGATTTGTGACCTGATCCACCCGGATCAATCCGGTTTTATCCCTCACAGGAACACTGCTCTTAATTTGCGTAGGCTCCACAGTGTTCTCGCGAGAGCTTCTATTCTCGCCGAGCCAGCAGTGATCGCCTCCCTTGACGCCACGATGGCATTTGACACCATTGAATGGCCCTACCTATGGGCAGCCCTCGCCAAATTTGGCTTTGGCCCCAACTTCATCGCATGGGTCAAGCTTCTTTATGAACAGCCGCTAGCTCAGGTCGCGGTGAATGGAAGGTGCTCGGACCCCTTCCCCTTGGGCCGTGGCACACGTCAAGGATGTCCCCTTTCTCCGCTTTTGTTCGCTTTGGCACTCGAACCTCTTGCCGCGTGGCTCCGGTGGGAACCCTCGATCAAAGGGATCCGATGGTCCCCGGACCTCGAGGATCGTGTCTCCTTGTATGCGGATGATATCCTCCTTTATCTTACTTCCCCTCAGAAGTCACTCAATGTTCTCTTCGACGTCCTCACGTCCTTCGGTAAAAACTCGGGACTGGTCATTAATTGGACCAAGTCCTGTGTCTATACCATAGCTGGTACTCTACCGCCTCTCCCGCGCAGATTTCCCATCCTTGTAGTGACTGACGGTTTCAAATATCTGGGGGTCCATGTATCCATGATCTCTTCGGTCCGCTATGAGCGGAACCTGTATGCCCCGCTCCGCAGACTGAAGCAGGATGTTCGGCGATGGCGCGATCTGCCCTTATCTCCATTGGGCCGGGCGGCGCTCTTCAAAATGATGTCGCTTCCCCGCTTCCTCTATGCCCTGCAAAATTTCTTCGACCCCGTTCCAGCCCGCTATTTCCATGAAGTCGAGAGTTTGCAGCGGCAACTTATCTGGGATGGCCGTGCCCGCATTGCCTTATCTAAGCTCACGCTCTCCTGGTACGATGGAGGTATTGCGCTGCCGGATATTAGACGATACTACTGGGCCTCGCACCTGAGCGCCATCAACCATGCGACATACTCTCCGGAGCCCGCCCCTGCCTTTGCTTTAGATAAACTGCTGTTGCCCGGTGGTAACTTTAATAGGGCGCTATATTCTAAGGCCCCCTTTCGACTCCTTACGGGCCCGACGAAATGTGCAGTGCGGGCGTGGCGAGACGCTACGGTGGCCACGGGCTGGGGTGGTAGACTGACACGTATGACGCCACTGTATGACTCGGAACGACTGGGCAACCTGTGGAAGACGAAAGGGTTTGAGAAATGGGACATGATTGGGATAAGTACTGTGGGGGACCTTTGGACACGTGGCGCGGTTATGTCCTTTGAATCACTAAAGCTGGAATACCGGCTCGATGATAGGGAGTACTTCCGATATATGCAGGTGAGACATGCCTTGTCTTCTGTCTTCCCCTCCGGTACGGACGTTCCGCAGTCCTCCCCTTTGGAGGATCGAGTTCTAGATAGCCACGTCCCAGACAGTACCATCTCCTTGATTTATAAGAAGCTTATTAATAACAGAGCTGACCAGCTCGATAAGCTCCGGGCTGCCTGGACTGCTGACGGACTCGAATTGGACGACGAGGACTGGCAGTCCGCTGTGTCCTCCCCTAAGGAGGTGGCTATTCCGGCACGACTTCGCTTTGTCCAACTGAAAATCCTCCATCGCGTGTATCTCACTGGAATGCGTCTGGTGCGAATGGGTCTGGTTACAGACGGGCGCTGCAAGCGTGGGTGTGGGATGGATGGTACCTTTCTTCATGTTTTGTGGGAATGTCCAATGATTGTAGCGTACTGGTCTAGGGTGCATGACGTTATGAGTCGTGTCATGGGGGTCCCATTGCTTCCTGAGGCGCGTCGTTGTCTGTTGAATGTGTGGGAACCGACTGACTGCACTGCTGCCCAGACACTTTGGGTCACCCTAGGCAATATGATCGCTAAGAGGGATATTGCGCAGCTCTGGGGCTCCCCTAGGCCGCCAGTGCTAAGTGCCTGGAAAGAGAACATGGACTGGTCCATGTTCCGAGAGAAGACGGTATATGAGGCCCGGGGGCGTCCGGGGAAGTGGTCCAGAGTTTGGGCCCCCTGGAATACTTACCGTGGAGACATTTGTTCTCCTCCACTTGACTACGAGGTCCCTCTCCCCTCCTCTCCGTGATTTAAGTTCCTCTCCTCTACTCACCACATGCTTTGCTCTCTTGTGCGCGCCACCCCCCCCCATGCCCTCGCTGTTTCTCCTGCATCCATTCCCCCCCTCCCACCTCCAGCAACCCTTGCCACTATGATACCATGTGTTTGTTGTTTGTGTTCTCTTCGACAAAAACATAAAATTAAACCTTTCTCATCCTAATTGTATGATATTACGCTCTTGCCGATAATGTTGATGTGACAGATTGCTCCAGCAACGTACTGCCTCGTATTGCACTTTTCGCTCAGCCTGTTTTTGTCATAGCGGCCGGCCCTGCGGGGTTGTAGGCAGACGCTGTGTATTGTGCATTTGTAAATAAAGGTTTTAAAAAAAAAACCAAAAAAAAAAACCTGAATAACCATAAAACTGCTAGGAATGGGTCATCTGTATTTCTGAAATGGAGGTTTGCCACAGCTGCATCACAATGCATGGCATAAGGAACTCAATGTCCTGCCCTCCCAAGAACAAGGAAACTCCACAGATATGCTTGCCACAGTCAACGCATGTTTCAAGCTACTACAAAAGCCTACTGTCCCGAGGGGGCATACTCACTGATATAAAGAATTATGAATTATGCCCGCTTTGTAAAATCTACCTTTGTTCAAGGGTTGCACTTAAAGGACTGTATATATGCATGCGAAGATGATGGGGTCCATTACTAGATGACAGCATCACCAAGGTGATGATGCAACTCATCTTCAAAACAGCAGTAGGCAAAGAATTGGATCATTAAGCAACAGTCTAAAATCTTACTGTACCTTCCACTTGGATGAAGATCAGATCCGATATAACTTCTTCCTTGTTGATTTTCACTTTGCAAATGTACGAACCATTATCCGATCGCTGCACACTGGTTATGCTTCAAAACAAGAACAAAGAAGTATTGTCAGAGATAATCCTACCCCTTCTAATATTGATGGATGTTATGTAATAGCAGGAGAACTGTACAGTACCATGAAATTGGATGTAAATTGAGTTCATTTCCCTAGGACCTTCCTTCCCTGGAGAACACTACAGAGTCAATGGCAAAAATGGTAAGACATTTCTAAAGTCCTGGGCATAAATGGAAAGACCTTTCCAAATCGCCCCTTCATCCCAACACTTCTAGTCCCGCACAGCTTACCCGTACCCAATAGCATTGGTCTAATTGGTCCATGCCACTTTGCTTCAGGGAACAATATCACCGGCTTGAAAAGCAAATCAAGCATAGGTGTTCGAAACTATTTGCTCATGCTGAAGCAGGCTATCACTCATAAAAGAATAAATTATGTTTATGACCAAACCTGTGCTAAACAGATTGTGCTAATATCCAATCTGGAAAGGTTCTATCCATTTAGCAATTTGTTCAACCTCTTTTGAATTCTGCTTGTTATTGTTCTGCATGAATATTACCCACCCAAAGTTTAGCACCCATCCTGTATCTAACTGGTCCCCACCAAGCATTTTGAATTGAAATTGTTAAAGAGCATCACCCAACTATCCATCACAGATGAGATGCATAATTTTCTCATTATATTCTATATTTGATTTACTTGTTACCTGTAGTAAGAAAACGAGATCACTACACCATTATATTAACTTATTACAGTGGAACTGTGAAATCACAATGCCTCTTGCTAGAGCAAGCAGAGTTATAAAAAGAAGGTCATGGAAGTAGTTACAACTACTGTTAAAAAAATTAAAGGAATGCATAGACATTTACCACTTTCAATGAACTTTTTTCTTCTAAAAATGCAATTCAATTGATTATAAAATTGCAGTATACAATAGATGTTTCATCAAGTGGATATGCTGCATGAGCGAAATGTACAGTCAGCTTATTAAGCCACAGAAATAGGCATGCTTCTGGGAGAATGCCTTTCTATGAGAGCACAGATAGTTCACTTATCAAAAAAAATTCTTTATATTTTACTCAGAACTAAGAAAGGTAGTCACTTTAATCTCCCTGCTTTAAAATCCTTGGCAGTGGTCCCAGGGGTCAGCGCTTGTCTACTCTATGCCAATTTCTTCTATCTAGGAATGTCAAAAGGTTTGCAAAACAGGCATGCAGCACAAAATGCAGATATCTGACTAGCAACAATGCTCAGTGATAGAGTTTAGGCCCCCAGAGATAGGATCTAAAGCAGAGCAGAGTGGCGCAGAGTTATGTAGAGTAGAGTGGCGTAGAATATTGTAGAGTGAAGTAGCGTGTTGTGGAATAGAGTGGAATGGAGTGACGTAAAGTAAAGTTAGCAGCATGGAGTGGCATAGAGTAGAGTAGAGAAGAGTAGCATAGTGTAGGATAGTGTGGTGTAAAATAGCGTGGAGTAAATTGGCATGAGTGGTGTAGGGTAGAGTGGCATAGAGAGGAGTGACAGAGTAGAGTGGCATGGAGTAGAATGGAATGGAGTGGTGTAGAGTAGCCTAGAGTGGCCTAGAGTAGAGTGGAGTGGAATGGCACAGAGTAGCGTAGAGTGCGATGGTGTACAGTGGCGTAAAATGGCTTGAGTAAAGTGGTATGGAGTGGTGTGGAGTAGCGCAGAGTGGCGTGGAGTGGTGTAGCGTGGAGTGGCATAGAGTTGAGTGGCATAGAGTTGAGTGGCATAGAGTTGAGTGGCATAGAGTTGAGTGGCATAGAGTTGAGTGGCATAGAGTTGAGTGTCACAGTGTTGAGTGGCACTGTGTTGAGTGGCATTGAGTAGACTGGAGTAGCGTAGAGTGGATTGGCGTAGAGTGGCGGGGTGCAGAGTGACGTAGAGAGGAGGGTCATAAGGTGGAGCAGCATAGAGTAGTAGAGTTGTGGGTGTAAGTAACTAAAGTGTTGAGATGCGAGATAGAGTGATAGCAACATAAATAAGAAGCTTAAAGCATCGAGACATGTAGCATCATGAACTAATTGTAATGAAAACCCAATGTAAAATAAAAGCAATCTTCTGAACGGAAGAAAACTCAATGTAAAATAAAAGTGCTTCTTTTGAAAGAATTCTGCAAAATAAAAGTGCATCTTGTTAAGTGTATTTGTTTTTTGAAAGCATTCATATTGCACGTCCAGGAATAATAGAGAAATGCTTTAAAGAACATTGTGACGAGGAAGACCATTTATGAGGAAGAATACATGTACTTTGTATATGCTCCAGAGAAGAGCTAAAACTAGAAAGGAAGAGAAACATATGGGAGCTAGCACTACAAAGATTGCAAATCAGAGTGACAACAAAAAAAACAATGCTATCCTCTGGGTGCGTTGTAAGCCTTTATACTTCTAATCATTCAAAACGTATCCAGGCATAGTATTTGGATTATATTGCTTTCAATTTTGCACTTAAAAATATACATTAAAACATTTATTCTCAAATAGGACTTTCGCATCTGGGTAACTGTAACTGCTAGATTAAACTACTTACAACAAAATATGGGACTCTTCCACAGTCTTCTAACTATCTTTAATGGCAAGAGGCTTTGCATGAAAATCCATCACCAGACACATGGTTCTAGCGACACAGTTTAGCCATAGAAGATTTTGGATTATAGTTTTCCTGCAATACAGCAATTTTAAAAGGCATGACATGAGGATCCGTTCATGAAAGTAGAATCAGTGGGGCTATACCAACTCTACTAGAAATCCAACAATAAGTTGAAGGTTGTGACATACAACCCTTTTTCCCAGACCTCCGTCCAAGTAAATAATAAATAAAGTGTGAGTGATAGAGGAAATAAAGCAAGAATAATGGTTAGTTTACAATTTGTTACGTTTAAAAAAAAACACGATTTATGGTACCTGGAATTGCTAACAGGGCCCAGTTTGAAATGAAAGGTTACTTTTAAAAAATACTGCACATCCCCTCACTGCCTACCCTTGAGTTCCTTAATTAAGTACTTTGTAGTCTGTGGGTACAAGGGCTTGAATAATAGTGGCACAACCATTGAATTCCATGGTTAAGTAGAATTTAGCACAGCTTTGTTTGACACTGGAGAATACGAATGAATTTGCCCTGTGGAAATACTGCTAGGATGATCCAGGAGAGGTGTCTCGAGGTGAACCTAAATGAAGATACTTTACGTAGCAGCACAAATTCACCAGCATAGGCTCTTTTTGAGGTAGAATCAGCTATATGCCTTGTATTTATTGTCTTCTCTGTCTTGGAGGCATTAAGATTGAGAAAGCAATGGTACATCCAGTTTTCCAGGTTTACAAGGGATTCCATGACTAGTAGACGATCACCCAGTTGTTATAGGTTTTGATTTGAATGTGGGTGTCATCAACATATACATGCTTAAGCTCTCAAAGAGGTTACGGAGTAATAGCAGGTAGATATTTAATTGATTAGGTGAAAGTTATGATACCTCAGTTGATATCATTGGAGAAGGATATGTAGGAAACAAGTAGACCCCATGAAATGGGTTCAACAGAAAGAAGGCAAGCTATTGGAAAGCCGTTTTGCCACCACCACAGTTAGTTGCTGGCAAATCGACTAGGAGTTTGTAATTTTACCAGCTATAGGAGACAGGACAAGCATTTGCAATGCAATAGGTGTCGCATTTGCGAGAGTTTGAGCTATTAGCATTGCAAATAACAATTCGGCCATATTCATGAACATGAATTGCGCTCGCAAATGGCCAGATTCTGAGAATCTGGCCGTTTGCGAGTGCGATTTTTGCATTTGGGATTCATCATCCCTTTGCGAGGAATTGGATTTAAGGAATCTCTAATAGAGATTCCTTAAATCCAATTCATCAACCAATTGGAAATTGCGAATTCGCAATATTTGGTCGCAATTTACCACCAAGTCTGACTTGGTGGTAAATTGCGAAAAAAGAGTGAAAAGCACTTTAGTGCATTTTTTTCTTTTGCATGTTACACACACACGTCCTCTGGACATGTGTGTGCGCAACACCTGTTCAAATGTGCATTTGAGGGGTGCTACAGGGTGTCCTTTGGACACCCCAGGCACCCTTCAAATCGCAATCTTATTTGCGATTAGCAAATTGCTAATCGCAAATAAGGAATACTCCCCATTCATTCCTATGGGCCTTTTGGCCCATAGGAATGAATGGGGAGTTTTTCCTTATTTGCGATTAGCAATTTGCTAATCGCAAATAAGGAATCAGAAGGAATCGCAATAAATTTTGCTAATCCTACATGAATCCCGTTTTGCGAGTCCTTAATAGCGAATCGCTATAATTCACTATTAGGGCCTCGCAAAACGGGACATTGATGAATCAGGCTGAATGCCCTTTATTTGCTTTACAAACTAAAACATAAATAAAAGACATTGTCATTTACAATGCCAAAATCTCAAACTCAAGTAAATGCGAGACCTATTGAATTGCAAATGCTTGTTTATCATATTGCCATGGTCCCTTTTTGGTAACAATGAGAGTATTTAGAATCAATGCAAAGCTGCAAAGGAGAATGGGTAATACCTGGGGGAGTAAGAAAGTGTCTAGTTTCACAGCATATTCACCAAAATCCGATTTCGTGCGGATTGTCCAACATGTGCAGCAAGTATGAGTGTACTGCAGTCTTGAGTCTACTATTTTAACAAACTGTTTGATCTTGGGAAAATAATACTATCCCTGTGCCTCTGCTCACAAAATATCAGCATTTCGAAAAACGCATTAAGTAAGATCTAAACACAAAGGGCATTTTGGCAGTAGGTCAGTCACACTTTCAGATCTGTTTATCGACATGTGGCTAAATTTGCTTCTTTTTGGCTGAAAGTGCTCCTGAAGCTATATTTTACATGAACCCGCACGTGTAGCTCCCCACACGCACATTTTACAGCTAATGAAGGGTTGAAAGGGAGATCTTTGCTCGTCCTGTAACTGTGAGATGGTTAAGAGGGGCATGGAACCAAAATGAAAGACGACGGACGTACCGCTGCGCCTTTGTGTGGGCAAATGGACAGGACCCACGATTGCACAAAAACAAGCCCTCAAAATGCAGACGGGTTTTCACTCTAGCCTCTACCCAAAGCACTACTCCCCTCCCGTGTACACGCTACACTTCCAGTGGCGTCGACTTGTTGCTATGGTTACCACCCATTAGCGGCATTTATCTCCTTGTATCTCCGAGGCCCTTCACTCCTGTTAGTCTGCTGTCAGAGTGGTTTCATCAGTTCAGTGCCATACTCCACCATCCTTCAAAACCGCAGGTGTACACGGTACACCACATGAGACTTCTTCTTACCGCCATAACAAACTCATTCCACCAACAGACGGACACAACACATCCGACTTTTGGAGATCTACTTCTGGGACCAAGCAGCAAAGCCACATGGGAAGTAGAGTTTCAATAGGTTACATGTAGGACGTCTGGTTCATATTGGAGAAAAATCCCATTGGCATTGTTAGCAACCACACAGCCCACATGACGGCCCTTTACCACCGAGTTCTTAAATGGAAACTAGACCAATTGCCTGCTCTGCTTCGTTTTGCGAAGGGAATAGATCAGGCAGAAAGCGAGTTGTAAAAGTTACACTCCCTGTTCAAATTACTGCAAGAAATTAGAGTTAACATTTCATATGTTTCACTTAATGGTCATCGACGTGTTGAGAATTAGCAGAGAAATTATGCAGAAGAATGATGGTCATTCAATAGATGATGATCACGTAAAACAGGACTATGTCTTAGTGTTTTGCGGGACACGTCATGCAGTAACCTCTCCCTAGGGGCAGTGCTGACAACCAATATTCCTGACGAAGAATTCCACTGATGACCAAACTGCGAAGAAGACAGGCGGGCATGTTTAATTTCTGCAATCCATGTCTCCAAAACATCAAGCCACAGTAACTGATGGTCGAGCCCGTCGGCTTTTCAGAACTAGGTCGCTCGCAGCCCGGTGGCTGCGTCCACAGCCCCTCGTGACGTGTCCTGTGCTTCAGGTTTGTATACAACAGCTTGCAAAGGGCGAGCTTCAGAGGCAAAGATGTGATCGTGCTGGTGTCCATCTCCTGTCTGGGCAGGCACGGCGATCAGGAGACAGGGAGGGAACAAAACATGCCTCCCTTCCAATGAAAAGCACACATTTTTTACCCGGGCCAATAAGAAGCATGGTTGGAGCTTCCACCCCGCTTCGAGAGCCACACCGACGACAATAGTCTCACAAGCGAGCAACACATGCGCTGCGTCACTAGGCGAGACCTAATATAGGACAGAAGTTGTCAAGTTCTTCAGGTCCAAACTAGGCTACTTCACAAATCAGAGCATGGCCAAGCTTCTGTTAAACTTTGCCACTCTGAAAGAGATATTAAAAGATGTTAAGAAGAAAGTGAGTCCATTGCTTGTATTATAGTTCAAGGAGGGCCTTGCCTTACAGTTTGGTCTGGACTGTTCCCATTGGAGCAGGGTCAAGACTAATTTGCATATGGCTGTGTCCAAACTGAGGTGGCATGGTGTGCAAAATAGTGACGGGCTGGGATGTGGCCCAGAGTTATTACCAGTGATTAAGATCAATTCAAGTGTTCCATCCATCACTTCTTTTGTATACTTTTGTGTTACAATTAAAAAGGTACATTTATTAATGTTATTGGTTGTATGGTGACCATTCAGCCTGCTTGAATATACTCATATTTTGTTTGTACATTTTGAACTCTCTACTAGTAATTGTTTTTAAATACTGAACAAGGGTTCATCACAACTGATATCTCAAATTATGGCTAAGCGTTTTTACACAATAAGCACGGGTTTCACAGAATGTAGGTAAAAGGTTAGAAGGGCTTTACTACTAATTGTTTATTTTGAAAATGTTAACCATGTTTAGTCAGAATATATAAACTAGAACAGAGCAGCTACATACAAGAGAGTCCAGATTGAGGGTCATACCCCTAATCACCATCTTACCTTCTTGTGCTGAAGGCTGTAGGAAATGTACATTTGGACTTCACTTGGCTTACCTGCAAGTTGGCAGACACACAAGGACAGCCATGGCTTTTCTTTGCTATCAAAGAAAAGCCATGTTCCTAGAGGCATGCAGGTGTGAACCATCTCTGAAACTCCAGTAGGCCTCTTTTGGTGCTGAGTAAAGCTTAGTTAGCCTAGAGAAAGGCGGGGCTGGAGATATTGATACCACTATAAAAAGGTTTTAAGATATCATCATAATGTTCAATATGTTCTATTATTAAGCCTTCTAACAAGTATTAACAACACTATCTTGTTTATTTTCTTAATAGTTACTAATCATAGTATGTGCAGTAGGAAAGGATTTTGATTTAAATTTTTATATAAATCTTGAAAATATATTTCTAGTTTCTTAGTGTTTTTGAGTGAGCTTATTCATGATGAAAGAAGGTTTGTGTTTCACTAACTGTCCCTGTGAAATCTCACATGAATGTCTGCTACCTTCAGATCGCACGACATGAACATCATCTCCTACGTCAACAATACCCAGCTCGTCTACTCACCTCGGTGAAGAACTACTTCCACAACTGTATGAAGAACGTCTTGGCCTGGATAAAGGATAACTGCTTAAAGTTCAACAAGGACAAAACTGAAGTTCTGATCTTCTACAGACACAACACCCTCTGGAACAACTCCCGGTGGCCGGCGGAGCTTGGACCCACCCTTTTGCCGAAAGACCAAACCTGTAACCTCAGCATCATCCTGGACAGCGAACTATCCATGAAATGTCAGATCAATGTTATTTCTTCAGCCTGCTTTCACATGCTCCATTCTGCTTTAACTCTAAATTTTCCTATCTGGTCTCTTCTCCCAAACCTGTATCTTTACTGTCCTCTGTCCATCCTCTCGGTCTCACAGTGTACTTATAAGATCCCAAAGCCGAGACCTATTAGCTAATGCTTGTTATAATAGCATTTAACACTTCTAGATGTACCAGTTTTTATGTGTTCACAAGTTTTCCAAACAAGAGAAATGGGTCTTGTGTTATGTTTATCTTTTTTTGCGATGAGACGGTGGATTTGCTTTATAAGGTGGGAGGTGGTGGGGAGTTAAGTTGACAAAAGCGATGAGGCAAAAGACAAAAGCCAAGAGCGTGTGAGATCATGTTGTTCAAGTGTGTGTCCACCGAGTACCAGCACATTCCCTTAATCCTAGTAAATCTGAAATCTTCAAAGGAACTCCTAACATTCTACTGTTCAAATGGAGGATTAATGGCACTGGAACAAGTCAACAACACTAGTTCATGTCTCTTGTCTGACCTACGCTCCTGTTCTTTATGCTAGAGCACAAGAGCGAGGGTAAAGGGTCATAACTAGTATTATCGACTAAATCCATGGTACATAGTGCTATTAGCACATAAAGGGTATTAGCCAGATACCAATTTTCTTCTGTCCCGCTAGAAATGTCAGCTTCGTTTGAGAGAGCTGCAGCTGAATGCCTTACCTTGGTTATGATCTTCATTTCAAAGTATCTGAATGGATTTACCATTTATGATACAATATTCCAAAGAACATAAGTAAGTTAATAGGCCAATTGTAATGGACATGTCGTGCTACCACAAAATTGTAGAAACACCCATGTTGTCACAAACAATGCTCATCAGAAAGAATTTCCAATTGAAATAAAATGCAGAGAATAATATTCCTGGGAACTGCTTTGCCAGGGGGAGCTCAACAATCAAAACATTCTGTACTACGAGAGCAATGGCCAATATTTAAAGCAAAATATGCCAATACAATGATGACATTCAGGTTTAATAAGAAAGGAGAAGAATGACTCTCTGGAATACCGCAGTACAGTAAAGGTAATTGGCCAAGATGGGAATAATTTAAACATATAATCTATGAATAAAAATAGATTGTCTATCTGAAAATGGTGTCAAGCACAAGATGCAAATCTGTGAGGAATAATTAGAGAAATCAATAAACGATGGATCAGGTATACACAACAATAGAGTTGTCAAAAATATCTGTATTTTTCCATACGACAAAGGGTGCAAAATATTCGAATCCTGTCATTCATTTGTCATATACATATAGATGTTATAAGACTATAGATCAATGTATGTAAAGTCCACTCTTTGTATTATTTTATCAGTCCATTGTATACATCAGTTGATTCAAGGAAGAAGAGCCAAAAATTTATGTGAAAGAAATTAAATCAGCATTGAAGTTTCGGTCTCAAATGTCGGGCAGTACAAGAGACCATCTTCAAGACCGTGATGGTTAAAGGGAAAGCAAGTTGAGCCCAAAAGAATCATTAAACATATTGAAAAAAAAACCAGTCAATTATTCACGAAGGTACGCCAGTACATTACAAAGGTGCTCGTGACATATCAGCAGTGAAACTCACACATGTCCCACTCCAACCACAAAGAGAGGCTGTACTCTAAAGTGCTGGCACAAAGAAATCATAGAATTACAAAGATAACCGTCTCAATCAATTGAGCTGGATTGAATGAGAGTAGCAGGTAAGAACAATTCTCGTTTGTGGAGAAAAAAATCAAGTATCCGGATCAAAGGTGAAAATCAATACACACATACATTTGAAAGTGTATGTGAACCTTGCTTGGTATCGTCAATTGGTGAGCTACAAATATGGAAAAGTGACAAAATAAGTCAATTTAAAGACAGACCTTAGAGGAAGTTTTAAATTAAGACTCAAGTCACTCACCTATACCGAATGAATCAGGTGCAAACTAATTAAACAATTCAATTTGAAAAGCAACACACGGGTAGCAAGGACAGGGCTTGTTTTGGGGAATGAATTACAGCAAGCTGGGAAAATTACTGTCATGAGTCTGGTGCAATAATGAAATCAGGGCAAAAGCGTGAACTTACTGGTTCACTGTTTTATTCAACAGGAAGCAACCGACATTCCAACACAACTTTGGCAATACTAAGTAAGAAGCATTCTGCAGCTCTTAAACCTTAAAAAGGGTGCCAAATTCTTCTTGAACCAACTGAACTGTCACACATGGCGGATATATAGGAAAGAAACACCTTACAAAATACTTGAGCACCATACCAAGCAATCACTCTAGACATGGTTAAAGAAATCTGCAAATGTATTGTTAGATTCTGCGCCCCCTTTCTTAAGACTTCTAACAGAAAAGTAAACCATTGCGTGGTCTTGTATCTAAGACTTCAAGATAAAAACTCTTGACCATCGAGTATGGCAGCCATGAGGGTTTCGAAACTTAATGAAAATTAAATCACAGCTTAGTTTATAGGAACCTACATTATCTTGAACATCCTTGATGCAGAAAGTACCTGATACAGCCATTAAAATGCAAATGCACAAACACATGATGCCAAATTAAGGCGGCCATCTTGAGAAGGAGTACAGTATCATGATTCACAGAATATTTCCAAGGTAAACATATTCTACATATAAAAAGAGTAAATACATATTAATACAGTTAATTATGCAGGCCATCTTGCTCTGAAACACTGTATAATTGACCAATGTGTCACATAAATGATCAATGCTTATTTATGACGGCCCTCTTAACAAGGAATAAAATACAATGATGGACAGAATAGTGAAAAAAGTCATACATCGAACACTTAGGACCATATGGTTCCATGCCGATGGTGAAAAAGACCTGTGCATCATACTACAATGAAGAAATAAAGTGGTCATCAAGTGGTTAATTAATGGAATGTAAGAATCAATTATACAAACGGGTGACAATGACCACATAGATACTTCACAATAAGAAAAACAATTAGATATTTTCCTAAACTTAACCTACAATACTCAGTTGTAGCATATACATCCATAATATATATGACACAGACATCATTCACTGAAGTACAATGCTTAATTAGAGAGATGTGAACAATAAGTAAGTTCAGATAAAAACTATGGGTACGATTCACAGAAATAACTTAAGACAAAATCTTAAACTTACTACCATTTTGGTTTTAACAGAAGGCACTTACTCATTTCGGTATTCACAGAAGTTAGGAGTCCTAACTTTAGGACTCCTAACTGCCTTCTGTGAATACCGAAAGTCTTAAAGTTAGGATTTTTCTCAGTTTAGGAGTCCTACTAAAATCTGGATGAAATCTAGGTTGGGAAGTTGAAACTGTGGCACCTTCATTAAGATGGAAACTCATTTGCGGACTCATACAGCGCTTTAAGCTGGATAATAAAAGAGAGAAGGGGGCTCCAGTGTTAAACATTATTTACTGTGGGGCGTGGCCTAAGCAGTATAAGTAATTAAGGACCATTGTTTGAGGCATGACCTATGAAACTTAGTGAGGGGCCTTACAGAAGCAGTCAAATGTTATGTGCTTTTGCTAGATTAATTCCTCACTAAATGTAATCTTCCTATAAAAAGTTTATAACTGAAATGATAACATTTAGAATTATAATATTACTTGTGATCAATGTATTATATTGCAACATTATATATTGTTTACTACTGCTTGAGCACTGGCCTACATGCTAGCACACTAAACTGTGTAGGGTGTGTGGTTGGAGGGATGTTGTCTTCGTTTTGATCCTAGTTGGGAAATGTTTCCATGTCGTGGGTGACGACCATCGAGGAGCAGTCATGGTCTTATGGGACGCAGAGCATAGCAGTGTGGTGGAAGATGAAGTGTGAGGCAGTTGTACTTTTTTTTGGCTTCCAGTATCCTGGTAGCTTTGAGCAGGTCCATTTCTGGTATTTCTTGTGATACCGTCTGCTTAGCAGGTTACTGCACTGCAGTCTGCTTAGCAGGTTACTGCACTGGGTAGTCCATTCTAAGACTTTCTATATACTGGTGGGCATGAGCTGGAATGGTTAAAGGAAGAGCAATCTGTTGGGATGGCCATTTTCATTATCATCCCATATTTGAGGGCCTTTAGAAGTGTTCAGATGGTATATATATATACATATTTGGGACCCACAGTGGTAGGCCATTTTAAAATCTTCTAAATTGTCCAGCAATGTGTCACAGATTTCTTCAGTAATTCCATGCCTGTTCTTCTGGTGATATTTGTTTTTTCTTTTGTACAATGCTGGTAAGTGATGGACAGCCCACGTAGCAGGTATGTCTCATATGTATTTAAGAAGCACAAGGTAACATTTTCTGCTGACAACTGCGCATTATGGTCTTAGTATTATTGGGGGTCATAACTGTTAGATATGCAAGTACATATCTATATAATGGCAAATCATATGCCAGCCCTTCTTATCTTACCTACATGTAAAAAGCGGGTTTCTGGATGAGGCTTTTCAAATTTGTGGGTTGTAACCTGAGGATTGTGATTGAGGGTGTCACTGTTTTCTGGTATATAGCCATCTGCACCCTGAAGATCCACTGTATACATCCATCTGTGTTAAGCGAATAGCTCTCCTGGACCAGCAATCAGACTTTCTCCCTCTTGTCTTACCTTGTAGCTAATTTGAGAGTTAGTTGTTATCAGAACTTTACTATGGAGCCTTTTTCTTCTGAGTACTTGGAATGAATCCCTTTTCTGTTCAGGGCAGGAAGGGCAAGTTCTAATCTTGTTCTCCATTTTCACTGCAATTTTTATTTCAGTACTTTCATTTGAAATCTGGGTTTCGTGTTTGGTGGAGCGGACAGTGAAGGGGTCATGCAATGAATAGCATAACCATTCTGCATAATATCTACCAATCATTTGTTGCATGTTTGGGTTTACCATTTGCCTAAACACTATCTAACACCAGAGTTGCATATGGAGGGTGGCAATGTTAGCATATAGTGCTAAACAGACACTTCCAAGCTCTGTTGGAGTGTTGCAGAGAGACTACATTATTAATAATCCACTCTGATAAAGTGTACTTAAGGCTGTCGAAGTTGACGGTATTCTAACAGAGTGATTTGAACTCTGTAGTGTAACCTTCATCAAATCCAGATTGAAAGTACTTAAGAGTCTTCCAGACTAACTACCTTCAAGGTCTCAGCCTTACTGTTTCATCCTTTACATATAAATATGCCTCGTTATCCCGCAGTCTTTTTCCCCGCAGGGAATTCCAACGTGGTTGTTACAACGACCGCGTTGTAATTCCGCATACCATTACCCAGCAAGTCGTAACACCGACTTTCGGAGGGGGGGGCGCTGGATGTTGGAATAGTCTAATTTACTATGCCAACTGCAGTCTGTGCGAACATTAGGGAAGGTGTTGGATTTTAAATCCAACACCTTCTTCCCCCTTCCCAAGTCATTGTTCCGACTTGCGGAGTAATGGTATGTGGAATTAAAACGCGGTTGTTGTAACGACTGCGTTGTAATTCCCTGCGGGGAAAAAGTTTTGTGGTAAACGTTGTTTACCTTTACATATAGTCATTGGCACATGGCTCAAACAGCACTGAAGGAAGTCAGGTTATTATTTTTTTGACCTGTACCAGAAAATGCATTCCACATAACCTAAATCTGAACGCATCAGCAGATTCCTATCATGCCTCCCAAACTGCTTTGTCTGGGCAACCATCAGACTCTTGATTTTTTTTGCTTTGCATCAAACCAATTACTGCTGTATTGCGCAAATTTCATCGATGCTCTTCCTCTGCCAGTAGTTCAGACTCTGCTGAATATGACAACTAAGCTCAGGATGCAAACCATAATGAAGGCAGAAACAAAATCACTGGCACCATCTTTCTGTGAGTCTCTCATAATAAGCATTAATTTTTAAATGCTCGATCACCTACTAGTATATGCCAGCAACCATGTCAAAAGGAGCATTATTAGGCATAACCCTAGTTGTTTTTACAGTTGGCAAAGCAACAGCAACCTTACACTCAGACCACAAATCACTAGGAAAAATCATTGCTAACAACAAATTTAAATCAGGCCAAAGCTTCTTCAAAATAGTTTCCAACCTATCAACCTCCCTGTAACACCTTTCAGATACCTCCCTCAATTTTGGAAAGTCTGTCACAAAAGCATAAAGATCACCTCTAGTTTAAGGCACATAATTCCTTCTGTGTAACTCTCTTCAGAGAATTCTGAAAATGTTACAATTTCAGAATCAATGGAGGACCCCTTTGCTTTCTTTCCAGTCTATGAAGCTTACTTTTTATTTATTGTCCCTCTCTTCCATATTACTCTGTATTTCTTTAGGTTACTTCACTCGCTTTTCTTTTCAGTTAAATCATTATTGTGGGCTCTTAAGAATATTAAAACTTCTATTTCATTTCATAATTAGTCGGATACATGTTATATTTCTTCATCAAATTCTTCATTTTACTAATGTTGACCTCACACCCAACAGTCAATTCTTTAAATTTGTCATGTGCCTCATTTCCACATTTTGCAGCTTCATCCCTCTCATTTCATCGGCATTATATGTTAATAACCAACTCATGTCAATTGTTCTGAGTAAAATGTCACCAAATTCAATTTTGTGAGCACGCAGTTATTTTGATAGCCTCATAGCCCGCTGCTGAGTCTATATCGGCTGCTAAAGGCCTCAAATCCAAGCTACTGGCTTGAGATGCAGGCGAGGACATAACACGAGGCAGAATATAGGCAGAAAGAGGAAGAATGGCTCTAAAGCTACTGGAACATTCCCTAAACTGAGGAAAGAATGTTCTAAATTATACAGAGAAAACAGAAAAACAGACACTGCCTTTTTGGAGAAGAAGGCCTATTCTGGCAATTATTGGCACGGAGCCACTCTACTGTCTTCAATGCATTTTTCTGCATTCCAATGTTCTATTTGACGCATATTTCGCACCTTTAACTAGTGTCCTCATCAATAATATATTTGCAGCCCCCTTCTGAATGCCATGTTAAAAATTGGGTGCAAAAATAGCTTGGAGATTTCTTAGATCCAGAAAATGGACATTGGAAAGGTTTTCTTGCAAAGGTGAAGCTACTGTATATACCCCCACTATCTAGAGTGAATGTTAATGGTGGCATAGCCTCCTCCTTTGAGTAGATACAAGACAGGGCTATTCCCTGTCCGCATTGCTAATTACTCTTAGTCTTGAACCACTCCAAGCCCCTTGATAGAGACCTTTAAGGGGACCCCACACTGGCCAGCAGAATATCTATGTATACAGATGTTTGCAGCATGCACAGACTCCTCTGTATTCTGGAGTATATTCACAAACTGCATTTTGTAGTGTGTTTAGTATTACTACAAAAGCATTACTCACGTACCGCAAAATGCTATTTACAAACCTACTTGTAGAGCTCTATGCGCCTCCACCTCTCCTATCTTTCCCTTGCGGAGATCTCCGCCCCAAATGTGGAGAACTCCACACACATCTGCCTATGATTCGTAATAAATGTGGGACAGACCAGGAGTGGCTGGGAAATGGGGAATGCTTACTACTAAATGGGAGATGTTTTTGGAAGGAGGGACAAGAGATTAACCTAGGGTCAGGATGGGGTTTAGGGCGGGCTATGCACCACCCACAAAAGAGTAAACCCAATATTACTCACAAAATGCACTTCTATAGTTACTATAGCCAAAACTGTCCCACGACAGCAGCAAATGTACTCCAGCTCATACCTTGAGTCACTCCAGCACCACCCAAAGGTACTGGACACCCGCCAAAAGAAAATAATGGAGGTAGGGACCTTAAATAAAAACTTACATGAAATAGTGTTAAAATAAATTACATGTTTAAACTTCCTAAGATATATACACATTTATTTAGATAAAAAAATATAAATGATAAACATTTTGTTCTGAAATATTTTATTAACCTTTATTTAAAAATAAATGCCCCTTAATTAAAAAACTAATAATAATTCTATACATGTTTACTAACTTTCAATACATGACAAATAAATATAAAAATTGCATTTTAATTCAGCTTTAAGGAGAGGACGTGGCCTAACGGGTACAGCGATCAACCTCTAAGCGGAGGAGCCAGGTTCGAGTCTCAGCAGGGATGCTCAACATATTGTGCGTCTGGGCAAACTACTTAATCTACCTGTGCCTAACAAAATGAATATATCAGTCTGTAACGCAAGTGCTGCTCATGTAAAGCACTCTGATACCTCCTGGTCAAGTTCACACTATATATAACTCCCCCCACCCCCCCAAAAGTATTTTTAAATAAATCTTTTGAAAAAACAATAGTTTAATGAATTATCCTTAAATTGATTAAACATTTAATCCAAATTAAATTACTAGTGCTGTAGAATTACTGCAACTTGTTCTACATTTACAATAAATATATAAAACGAGTTTAGAAGAACATAAAAAGTGTTTTTAACTTCATAAACTTTAATCAATGTCTCTATATTTTATCATGGGGAAATCTCCACCCTAATTGTGAAAATCTATGCCAAGTGAATGGAACACTCAGGGTATAGGAGGTGTCCCCCTGCCTTAGCATCGACCCTCCTGCTTTCCTGACTGGGATCCCATGCCTGGGTTTAAGTGACCATTTCAGATTTCTAGACAGAGTTTTAAGTACTTGGACATTCCATGTAACTAGACACTTGAGAAGTCTTCAAGAATAACATAAAATAATGTCTTACAAGATTCCAAAATGATGTGTCTCCTTTAGGGAAACATTGCTGTCAACAGATGTGCCAAGCAGAATTATATAAAATGGTAACGCTCCAGAAAATCTACATCTTCTATAAAATACACCTTTATGGCCCCAGAGGAATTTTTCTGCCAACTAGATATGGCACTCCGCACTGGACTGTAAGAGGGTGACACACCTAGGATTTACCTGACAACAATATATCGAGGTGTAGAAGATAACAGGACTGCTTTGCTTTATATGCACAGATATTATTGGGTACCCCAATTAGTGGTGATATGTGAATGGTACTTCTCTTCAAAGCAGAGGGCGCTTCTGACAAAGGATCATCAGGCTTTTAGAAATAGGGGATATCCCAAAAGGGCTAGACTGATGGAAGACGCCCACAGATTTACCAGACCCAAAGAAAACAGTGTCACAGACCTGGAAAATGGAAACATCTAAAATGGGGTGGAATAAAATCATCACAAAAGAAACTCAATTCAGAAAGGGTGCCACCGAACAGGGGGTGGTTTACCTGAAGGGATTTACGAATTGGATGAGATAGGGATGTCAAAAAGTGGGGATATTTGGTGCCATCTATGCAGACAAATGTTCAATTAACTACACTTTGAATTTGCTTTAGAGGATTACCAGAGTTATAGATAGGTAAACTGAATCAGGCATTTGGGGAATATAAAAACATCTCAGCTGCTCACCCTTGATATATTACAATTAATTGAGGGTGGAGGAGCCTAGAGGCTTCTAAAAGGAAGAGGACGAGGGCGTACCCTAGAGAAGTCTCTTTAAGTAGTGCTTTAAAATGGATGAAAAAGGTGATGGACTGTGATAAAAATTGTGTAATATGGGAACTTTTCCAAGAGGAG
This sequence comes from Lissotriton vulgaris, assembly GCF_964263255.1. Taxonomy (NCBI): domain Eukaryota; kingdom Metazoa; phylum Chordata; class Amphibia; order Caudata; family Salamandridae; genus Lissotriton; species Lissotriton vulgaris. The sequence goes on from NC_141694.1 coordinate 1,123,760,945, forward strand.
TGGCCTATGTTATAACGGGTGTATCTTAAAACATGTAAAATAAAATTATATGCTTCATACAGTATGCCACTGGACCAGTATTTGGGTGCTTCACAGTGAGTTTTTAAAGTAATTGCCATATTTTTTAATGTCACTACTGCATATAATCATTTTTATATTTATTTTTCCTCCCCATAAAAAGGAGTCAAGAAGAAGGGACTACATTATAATCACGATGAAATATTAAGAATTCCGTGTTATCCTTCCCATGTGAAATTCCCACAACTATGTAATTAGGCCACAAACTGCAATTTTGTGTTATTTCCCCAAAATGTCACACAATTATGCAAAAACAAATGACACAAATTTTGCGCACCCCGATTGTTAATGACTATAGGTGCCGCTATAGGTGCACTGCTTGTGCAAAGCAGCCCTTAAGCCCCATTCCCACTTCACTAAAGTGCAGGTGTTCATCAATGTATTCTGCAGCTGAGCACCTGCTAACATCAACCCAAAGCAGGCATTGGGAATATCCATTAGGAAGGGAGGCTTGCAGGGACGGTCTCGCTGTAGTGGCCAATGGGCATTTTCCCGGTGGGCCGGAAGGGTCGGGTCCGGTTTTTGACCACCATGGGGGCCAGTTTTGTTACTTGGCAGTTTGGCATCAGTGCTGCAATATCGGCTCCCTGTAACAAAAGCGGCATCAGTGTTTAACAAGAGCACCCTCCCAATGCCCGCCCCACCCTCATCCCGGAGCTTCTCATTAGCACCTCCCCTCGCCTATTGCACACCCCCACCCCATTGAATTGCCAGGGCTGGTTTCTGTTCCCAGTCCAGGCGTGAAGTCATGACAGGCACATTTATGCACTGAGCCATGAAATGGCCATTGGATATTGTGCTATGAAATGCTCGCCAATTACTTTACTATTGCAATGTCCATCAGATACCGAACCATGAGGTCATGTCAGAGGGGGAATAACTGGGGAATAACTTGGTTGTTGGAATTTGAATTCGGTTATGCTAGAGGGCCAGGAACTGGCTCAGAGAGCAGACTGCACCACGTCACTTCATGACATAATAATGGCACTGTTTTGTGATAAATTATCAACTGTTCACTAATTTTATGGGAATCATATATGAAATATTTATTGCTGCCTATTTGTATAATGTATGTATTATCATGAATTGTCTTCGTGGCTTGGGGGTGGGGGGGGGGAGGAGGTGAAACATTTAAAAAATGTAATAAATATATGAAAATGTAAAAAATAAAAAGATACCGACCCATGAAACAGCTGTCAAGCACTAATCCACGAAAGTCTGATTGAACACTATGTCATTAAATGCCAATGGAAAACTGCAAGAAAAGACCCGGTGTATAAAGTCATGAAATGCAGTCCTGATGATGTGCCACTGCGCCATGACAGGCCTAGCTTGCATTTTGCCAGGAAATGAAATTGTCAATGAACACTAGGGTCCTTCTTACTGGCGGCCCTTTAAAACCTCTATTATTCCCCTGCCGGGGCACTATCTAACCTTTAACATGAGTGGAGTATTTCCAGGAAAATATATGGATGACAGCATTTTGAGTAATAGCAAGCACACGTTGTGTGTTTCTGCACCGATTCATGCAGGTTTGCTTTTCCCCAGGTTTTTACATGGAGGGAGACTTTGGCTGCTTTCAGCTTCCGAAATCTCCAGGTGAAAATTAGAAACTTATAATTGAGATGGGCCCGTCATAGAAATAGGCAAGAAAATCCTGGCACTGCTCTGGTTTCTGGAGATTTCCTTAGTCAGTGCAAGCCATGACAGACCCAAACACTCTCCAGAGCCTGGAGTAGAAGAAGAGAAAAGGTATGAGGGCATCTCAGGGCCAGGTAAGATCTATGGGATTTTCCATCAAAGTGCATATCCTATCATTGACTACAAGTGTTGATGAAGGATTTATAAAATTGCAAGCGGCTAACAAAGTAATGACCCGGGTAGGGTCCTTTGAAACTGGGAAGTACCACTGGATCCCTAACATTCCTTCTTGATATCCTGTTTTGAACACCTACCCCCCACCGACACGCGCACTTCACTCTTTCCTGGTCCCATTTCTCATTCGCCTCTACCAAGAGCTTGGCGGCGAACTTGTGATGTTGTAAAACGCGACTCAAGTAAGTAACAAATGGAACAAACAAGGGACTTATAGGGCAACACTTTGTATACTCCAGTGGAGGACCTTCCATGACAAATTCTGAGAGTTTAAAATCTGATTTTTTGACACCATAATCTATTCTATTCTTTTTCACAACAAAGGTTTGTGTTTGTAAGGTGATATGTACACATAAAGATTATCAGCACAGCGTCTGGGAAAAACTCTGAGTAAAGAAAAATGTTACCTGCAAGATGATGACATTGTTGCAACTCCATCATCAATAATTTGGAAATACTGGATAGCAACACGATCAGCCGTAAGGAGTTCTGTCCCATCTTTCCACCAAGAGATATGTTCCACCCTGTTGGAGTCAGGCACTTCAATGGAGCAATTAAACTTGACATCTCGGTGTTCAGACAGGACAATGTTGCCTACTGTAGGGTTGAAGGAGATGGCGCGGAGGGCCTGCGCTTCTGAACTCTTGTCCTCAGTCTCGTTTGCGACGAGTTGGATGGAGCGAAGCTTCCTGTTCATATATCTAGAGTTATCTGTATGGTGCCTTCCTTGTAAACTTGACAGTGACCGCAAAGCTGATAATAGATTTGGCGTGTTCAGGTCTTCAGAAGATGTCTTTACTACAATATAAAAAGATATTTACATCAGTGGTTTTCAATATTAAATTTGTGTTTATGTCCAACCAAATAAAAATTCAATAACATCATGTCATCAAAAATTAATATTATTTTTTTAACAGATTTTCCTTGTATTATCACTTTCTAGCCCAGCACACAGATGCCATTTAAAAAATTCGCACCTTTTTTCCTTGGCATTTCGTGAATCTTATACATTTTCGAGGTCATTTTAAGTATGAAAGGTTGCACTCCATTCCCCATGTTTGTGGAGGCCCAAGCCTCTCCCCTACTGAAGGCGGACAATTGAGACAGACCTGATGCGCGAACCACCAGCCCTATTGAGACAGACCTGGTGGGTTCTCTCTGCCTACAGAGCATCTTCTGATGTGGCAGATGCGCTGTAGACGTAGCTGAAATGCTGAGCTGGCACTGTGTCATACAGCCAGCCCCCTCTGCATTTCATTTTGTGTTTCTGAAACAAACTATGGTGGTGGACCCGAGCAAGGAAAGTCAGTGATGGTCAACCCAACGTACAAAAGTAGGGGCGACCGCTATTGCAACACAGTGGTCCTGTGATGGATAGACTGCCTAGTCAATGGTTTCTGACACAGAGCTGGCTGAGGCTCTGCCTCCAGTCGGCTAGCAGTCCATCCTCCCTCTTCCAAATGAGGAGGTGCAATGCGAGTTTGGGGAAGCACTACAGAACTCTAAAATACCCATTTGGACCAGCAACATCTCCAACAATTGTATGGTTCATCTACGAATGAATGGAAGTAACGCTTCCTATTGATGTAATGGAGGGCCTCTTACGTTGTGCCCGAGTGAGTAACTGTGGACTTTGCCATTTTTCTAACTCCAAAACAAAGGTTAATGCAAATCTATTTCCTACAGGTAGTGCTAATCTTCAGAGCGATTGAAGAAGTTTGCTGAAACAGCACCCCTGGCGAGGTACAGGTGACAGCATTTTGCCATCATATTGGGGAAGAGGGGTTGAGAAATCTGTGGTGATGTACCCACGTGGCTGTCCCATCCCTGGGCAAAGGGAGGGATAAGCCCCACTTTCAGTCACTGACTGGCTAGTGTGTTCTAAGCGGTTAATGATATTATAGCATCACTAGGAGATGAACCACAAACTTGTGACACAGACAACAGAATGCCCTTGCACCCACATCTCTCCTAGCCTGGGGGCTCAGACAGAGAGGAGGAATTCTCTAAATGCTCGGATTTAGCTTTTCCCCATCATACCTTCCTAGCAGATTAATGGTTCATCTATATACCTTAGCCATTTAGAAATCTACTAAAGACCCTGAAGACCAATAACTATGTCCTCCTCTTATGTTCACATATTTGTCGAGCATGTTGTAGACAGAGGTTCATGTTATTTGTGAAAACACACCAACACAAAGTTTAACTTAAATCTCAGGGTCCAAGGAAAAGAAAATTTCAGAAATAAACAGCATATCGATTAAACAGGCCAGGTCTTTAGGGGTTTCCTAAAAAGGCCAAGTTAGTTTCTGCTCGAAGGTTGTGCGGCACAGCCTTCCAAAGTTTGGCTGCAGCCATGGAGAAAGAGTAATCTCTGAAAGTCACTGTTCCGGTCATGGGTACAGCAAAGATAACATGTAGTTTCTGAGAAAAGCTTGCAAGAAAGCATTAAGCTTTAAATGTAGTGGTGAATAGGCTCTGGGAGTTTTTCCTCTCATTATTTTTCTTTCAATTGTTTTGAAGCCAGTATGGCTGCTTCACAATGCTAGTGGGCCACTCGCTTATTTTAGTGTGCTCAGCATCCTGCACAAACATTTTTTCTTCTAATTTACTGTTCCAAAAAGGCTGTCAGCCATTGAAAGATAAATTAAGCTTTAAAAAAAATTGCAAAATGGCCTTCGGCCGACGACATTAACATCGGGTGAGGCGAGATGCCCAAAAACCCACCATAAATATGTTGCTGGCCACAGGGTCCAGTCGCCGACTCTCTTCTTCTGGCGCTCTCGGACTCGGGAGGGACTTCCTCCCTTGTGCCAAGCGAATCAAACCAATCGGATTGGTTGGAGCAGGCTAGTCCAGCGCTCGTTTTGAGCCTGAGGGCCTGCGGCTGCAATACTTCGGCTTGTTTTTCAGCCCTGGGATAACAGGCTTAGAAGTGTGCATGTAAGAATGGCCCACTGCCGACAGTCGGCTGATCATTCATGCGCACTGGTAAGGGGCTGACCTAATAGTGCAATTGCATCATTAAGCCCCGCCACCTGCCCTCGTGCTGTAGCTCTGCGAGCCTGCCACACATGAGAAAAGGGTACTTTTTACCATTTTATGAATGTGTGTGCCTGCTACGCTGGCTGCAGGCTAGGCGACGCTCCTTCGCCATAACAGAGGAGCCGCCGCTGCCTCCAGTGCTTTACTATGTTTGTATACACACACACACACCAGTGCCATTTTGGAATGCTTTTTCTTTGTGCCAAAAGTCAATTCAGGATGGCAGTCTGAGCGCGTGCTTACGGACTTACATGGGTGGCCACCTTTAAATGGCTTTTATAATAAACTAAAAGAAAAGGCATATCAATATGGCCACCCATGTGTAAGCATACTTGGTCATGCACTGGTCGCCATCTTGATTTGAAAAGGCAAACATATTAGGTTTGCCAATGCTTGCTAAAAGAAGGCAAACTGGAACAATGAACGTGGGGTGTCTCGAATTGGTAATGCAAATTTTCTTTATACATAAAAAGGTACGGTGAAGCATTCATAAGTGCAGAGCGACAATTTTGATTGATGCAAACTCAAACTATCTGCCCAAACAAATGTATGGCATTAGGGTTAGAGGTGTGGATTACAGTTTGCAAAAAAATACACATTTTCAGGGTTTTTAAGGAAGTTATGAGGGGCAGCGGAGCTGTTATGCAAAGGAGAAGCTGATTCCAGTTTCAGTGCTACCGCTAGAAAGATTGGTCTCTTCGTCCGAATCATGACCTAAGAACTGGTAGAAGGGAGTGGTGGGAGGGGTGCACGTTTAGAGGAAAAATGTTGGATAACATTTTCTTCAGAGTGCCGTTGTGAGATCAGCCAGGAATTAGTCGGCTAGGTCCCAAAGATTTTGAGCTAATCCTAGCTAGGATAGGAAGCCATTAACCTTCTAGTGGATAGGAGAGATGGTATCCATTTTAGGTCAGACTAGAGAAAGATTTAGCTGTAGTGCCAGCCTCGTGTAATACAAAACAATTAAAAAAATGCATTCTTATATACATCTGACGAGGGTCTTGGATTAGGCCTCTGCATCTATTGCTCTGTTTGGTTGTTATTTAGATTTTTCTTCTACCGACTACAGCATATTGTATGGGGCAATGCGCTAAACTACTTGAGTACACTACGAGTGATAGCATCAGAGACACGTCCTCCTAAAAACTGGTATACTTCCGTGCCAAGGTTGGTAGGCCAATACTCTTCTTTTCTAGCACTTCTTAGTTTCCATTTCCATCCTTTTCTATTTAAGTCACACTAATGTGTTTAAATGACTTCTTTGGGTTACACCAATTGAAATATATTACTACATTTCTTTGTGTCAATAGAATCATATTTACATGTCATGTGCATTAAAACTGAAAAGGTTTTCTATATCTGTTCCAACTATGCTGTGCACCCGTACTGATCTACAAAAAATATAAGCAATGGTTTTTAAAAATAATACATTATTGCGAAAACATGGTTGTCACATTGAGTCAGCAATGGCATTTTTTTCCTTTAATTTCTTTGTAACGTTTGCAATGGGGAAAAAAATCTGAAATAACCATCACACTAGTGGGTAAAGGATAAAACGATTACCTTTGCCAATGTTTTATTTAAGTCTGGCAGTCTTTCAACAGTTTTCCTCCTGATCGATGCAACTCAGTTGGCATTTTGATAGGCTGCCAAACAATGCATTGGTGTAATACAGCTTCATATTGATCAGAGTACCAATTACATTATGGTGCAGGCTCTTGTGAATACATTGGAATGTGTGTTTGAGCTGGTGAAATTGATATACAGACAGACATTAGATACCAACCCATCTCTTCAAACGACTGTGAGAGATGTGGTACAAAGAATCTTGAGCACCAGAGGCGAAATTGATTCAAGTGTCTTCTTCATAAGATGAGAATGAAAGGCTTGGTTCCCAGACCACTGTCATGAGGGGCAGCCATAATGTGTTGAGCACTGGACAACAGAAAGGGATAGTTTTCATATTTCACTATACTAATTCACCACTAATCCTTTATGGGTTCCGGAGTAGCATGCTACTCGCCGAAAAAGCGCTGCCCCATTTAGGGGTAGCAAGTGTTATATAAATGCAATCCTTTTCCCCCTCTTCTATCCCTCCACTATCCTTCTCAATCTAAATAACTAACATATCCACCACTCAAATTACTTTCATATTTCACTATACTAATTCACCACTAATACTTTATGGGTTCCGGAGTAGCATGCTACTTGCTGAAAAAGCACTTTGACACCTCGTCAGGGGTAGTAAGCACTATATAAATGCAATTTCAATACAATCTACAATCTGCGAGCAACACCACAAGAGATGCTAATTTGGTCATAGCGATATTGGTCAATATCGTTTTAGAGCCATGTACTCCTGAGAAACAGACATGCTGATGAATTCAGGTGCGAATGGTAGTCACAAACAGTGCTATCAGAGAAGACATGAAATAACACCTTGTTTCCAAGCACACCATACAGCTTGACATTAAGTAAGCTGTTGAAGGATACTTTGTTACATGCATGCAAAGTGTCAATTTGCTTCCCATGAGCAGACAGTGACAGTAAGTATCTCTGTATAAATATGAGTAAAATGCTTTAGTAACAAGTTAATTCAATCCAGGAAATTCTTAGTACTGCATATAACTATGTGTACATTTTAATGTAAAAATAATGAGGGCTCTTGTCAGGCTCCGAGCCCCAGGGAACACATACATTGAATTCCAGCACTTTTTTTATAAGGGATATGAAAGAAAGCAATAAGTCAAAGGAGGGAAGCAATGTACAGAATGGCAGATGCAGAGAAACATAATTAAGAAAAAGGTGCCTGGGCAGGGCAGTGGTACGCTAAACACAGGCTAAAAGATCTAGAACATAAATAACATTAAAGCAAGTAAGAAGACAAACAATCAAAATGATAAACGTAAATATTATTCAATTATTTATTTTATCTTATATCTAATATTTATAGAAAATTGTTTTATGTTCATTTCTTATATATAACAAGCATTGGCGTAGCCAATAGGTCTTGCCTTTGAGACCTTATAAGTATTTTGCCATGCAGCACGCGTATATAATTAATATATGAATACAATATATAAATTAAAAATTTTGGAGCAGCGATTGGAGCACGAGCAGGAAACATAAATAAACATGTGTACTGAGAAACCCACTGCTGCATTTGTGCTTGGAGGGGGGGACCCCTAACATGAAGTGGAAAGGGGAAAGCCAAACATAAAAAGCAACGGAACAGAAATGCTGCATTTTTACTCTTTTTGCTTACAACAATAATAAAAAAATTATTTACATACCCTCAATGTTCACAAAGCAGAAGATTAGAGCCCGCACTCGCCAGTAAACTACCAAGCTGTCTGCTAAGGGTGCCCGGGGCTTGTGCTGCTCCTGCACACGGAATGGTTGGGGGGGAGGGGAAAGCTGTGTTTGTGCTCAGAGAGTGGGGAGAGTGCTCCTAAAGCAAAGTAGGAAATAAACAAGGAGGCACTGCAGCTGCCGCCCTACGCACTGCTGCTCGCTTTGAAGGCAAAACGCCGTGGGAGTGAACATTTCAAAAGAGGTGGGACATGCACCCACCTTTAGCTATTTGCATGCTTTCATTATAGAAAGACACACGCAAAAGCCAATCCAATGCGTGGGAGGAGTCAGACCCACACAGAGTAGATACGAGAAGCCTCGCAGAGCAGCGCATACATTCTGCTAGGCTTGACCTAAAAATTATGGTGTGCACTTTTGCAGCATCTGCAAACGCTTCTAATGAATAGATGCAGACAAGTGCTCTTGCACTTTCCAGGTCAGGGGATGGTACCTTTCTGAGCGCAGCCTCTAGCTATGTAAATAGTACCTAAATTATAAGTGGGCACTGTGCTGAAACAAAGCACGGCAGCCATGTAACTAAATAAAAATGATGTGCTTGGCGACCCATGAAATGGGTACCATAGTAATAAAACAAGCGGTGTTCAGAACACAAGCAGGAAACTAACCTAAACAAGCACTAAAGACACAAGCAGGAAACAATAGTAACAAGGAGCGACTGGCAGGTGGTACTCGGGGGGACACACAGAGGGCGGTGCGGAGGGACGACGACGGTAGGAAGGACGACATAGATGTACATCGAGCATTGCCACAAGCTTGAAGGAATGCAAAAAGAGTTCCCAAAATTGCAGTTACGCTGTCTAAGCGCAACAAACTTGTACTTGGTCGGTGCTGCATGGGGGAAAAACAGAAGTGACGTTGGCTGCTTGAACCAGTTACAAGGGCAGCAAAGAAGACCGACACTGCCCTGAACGAATTGTAAGCAGCAGACAGGCAGCAGACTGGCAGCAGGCGGGAGCTACCTCAATTTACTGAATACTTCAGGTCTTGTGACAGAGCATGCACTGTCTAGCCTTGAACTAAAAAAAATCGAACTGGATAAGTTACTCCAGTATGGAACTGGGAAACTTGAGAGCTCTGTTCACACTGCTCCAGTCAGTGCAACACCAGTGTCAGAAGGAACCTTCAAGAAGGTATTTGATATTTATTAATTGATAAAGCACCTAAATCACCCCCCCCCCGGGGTATCTCTGCGCTACAGAGTTGCTACAGCCAACCTCAGTAGAGGAATGGATTAGAACAATGAGGTTTTAAGGAGCCTAGTAAACTATAACTGATCTGGGCATTGTTGCAAGTGGGTAAGCAGTTGGTTCCAATAAAAGGGGGCCAAGTGGGAAAAAGCTTTGTCACCTTGGAGAGATATTTTATAGGGTGGAGTAAGGAGTCAAGATTTTGTCCCTGATCGAAGGGACCTAAATGGCAGATATTTGATACATTTATCTGATAGATAACTGGGACCTTTGACATTCAAGGATGTGTGTGCAATGCAACAGATCTTAAATCTGATCCGCTTCCGCACCGGAAGCCAAAACAGTTGTTGGATAAGAGGGAGGGAGGCCGTTCGGGGAGGGTGGGGCAAGCGAGCTGCGGAGTTCCAGACTACTTGCAATCTATTTAAAGAGGCTTCATTAGCTGAAATCAGCAAAGCATTGCAAAAGTCGAGGCGGCTTAACACCAGTGCCTGGATAAGAGTTTTTTGAGTAGTTAAAGGCAAGAAAGGGAATGTGTAAATGTAAATGTGGCGTATTTGTATAGCGCGAACAGTGACCCGGAGGCATCCCAGCGCTTGTACTCCTACCACAAGGGAACCCCTCCTGGCTTTTCCTTGTGGGGTGTCCACTCCTGGGCATCCCATGGTGAAACCAGGCATCCCTTGTGTATCAGGGGGCCTTTGTGGAGACTAAGCAAGCTATTACCCAGAGTTGCAGCGTGGGACCCATGCTTAGAATCGGGACTGAGGCGAGAATATCCGGTCAGAGGAATTTAAGCCCGAAACCCGCCGAGGTGGGAATCGAACCCTGGTCCCTGGCCAGCGTTCTGCATCAAGGTCTGCCGCTCTAAGCATTGAGCCACACTTCTCCACAGGAGAAGACTTGGCACATGAAAGTATGCGCCAACAGTGATTGTGGCATGCTACTTCATTACCAATTTCTGATCCAGGCGGACTCCCAGATTTTTAACCACCAGTTTGAGAGTTGGCGCGGTGGTCTACTCCTCTGGCCACCATCTTGGGTACCACTTCATCGATGCATTTCCGAACAACATGAGCTCAGTTTTCTCCGCATTAAGCTGTAGATAGTTATCCCTCATCCAGCCAGCAATGGCCGTCATGCCCTCCGAAAAGATACACTGGACCTTGGGATTGTTTTTATCAAAGGAAAGTAGGAGCAGAGTATCAGCAGCATAAGACATTGGGACAAATCTTAAATTCCTTAGTAATCCCGCTAAGGGAGCGACATATATGTTAAATAAGGTGGGACTGAGACAGGAGCCCTGAGGTACTCCCTTTGTCAGTTTTGTAGTCTTAGAGCGGAAAGGGCCTAGGTTGATAGTCGGAGTTCTATCACACAGAAAACTTAACATCCATTGTAAAGCGTTCCCTTGGAGGCCAATTTCCATAAGTCTCCTGAGCAAGGTCTGTTGGGAAATCGTGTTGAAGGCTGCCAATAAATCAAGCAGCACAAGAAGCACTGCTTGTCCGTTGTCCAGGGACTAAGATGGATTGAGGCAGCTCAATGCTTCGACAAAGTCAGACAGATGTTTATTGATATGTTTTTCTAGTATCTTGCTCATGAGAGGTAGCAATGAAATGGGGCAATATATAAAAAAACTACCTGTTAGCCAAGCACAAACACCATCAAACTTACACTAGCAAAAGATGGTGCTTCCAGCCCTCTAAGGTAGCCCTGATGAAGAAGCAACAGTGTCAAAAGAATGGTTAGAAGCGCTGTACATTTGTCGGTGTAGTATAACATAGGAGCGGGCCCCATAAATGTCATTAACATAGGGGGCGGGTCCCATAAATGTTATCAACATAGGGGGCAGGGCCCCACCAGTTCCATTAACATAGGGGGCAGGGCACCACCAGTGCCATAAACAGATGTGCCTGCAGGGCAGGTCCCCACCAATGCCAGTATCATAACATAGGCATCTGCGGGACAGGGCCCCCACCAATGTCATTAACACAAGCGCCTATGGGGTAGGATCCATAGCGGAGGTATCATAGCATTGGCTCCTCCAGGTCTGGGGCCCTACAAATGTCATTAACATGGGTGCCAGCAGAGCTGGGGCCCCCACAAAAAGTAGCTATCAGAGCATTGGGTGAAGTGGGGCTGGGGCCCTACAAATAGAAATAACACAGGCGCCTACACAGTGGGTGCCCCTACAAATGCCATTAGCAAAGGCACCTGCACAGCCGTCGCCCCACTAATGCAATTAACAAGGCATAGCCGCCTATGGGCTGGGACCTCACTCGCCCAAGGTCACTGTGTACTGGTGAGGTGACCCTCAAAGTGAACTTTAGGGGACTTCGCCCCCCGGTTTTGTGATAGCCACTGAGGCAAGCATGAGTAGTTAAAGCTACCCTCGCTCCTCACCTCGGAGTGCGGAACAACGCCGCAGACAGACTGGGGAGAACCCGGTTATTTCCCTGCGTTACCATCTCATACCAGAACCGAGTACAGGGCCAGTACTGCTGGCAGCTGGTTCACAAGTTACAACAAATGAGTCTGACAGAAAAAGCACAGTGCTGGTTGTGCCACACATGGCCAACCCAAGACAATACCACACCTTGTGGGGGGGGCTCAGAAGAAGAGGTACTCAGGGAAAAAGCTGTTTAGAGGACTTTTACCAGCTGCTCAAGTTTCCAGACACCGAAGAACATGAAACTGTGGAAAAATTCAAGGAAAATTTAAAAAGCTGGTAAATTACAAGAGAACCATAAAATGGGCAGTGCTAGGAGTCACGATCTGGCAAACTGTCTACACTGCTCTCAAGCCCATAAAACACAGAACAAGTTTCAAAACACAGCGAGCCTCGTGGTTGGCAGATGACACTGCAGCAATCATGAACTAACCGTTAGCGTTTATAAAACCCTGTTGGACTTACCCGTTGAATCAAACCTTATCTCGCCTGTGCTTAGTGCCTTTAGCACTTGCCTGTACAACCTACTGCTCCAAAACGAGTAGAGTGGGTGACTGAGGGAGGGGGGAAACAGGGACACAAAGAGGAGTGGTGGTGCGGGCACACGGAGACAGGGAGGCACTGCAGCTGCCTCCCGGTGCGCCGCTGCTCGCTCCTGCGGCAAAACGCCGTGGGAGTGAACCTTTTCAGAGGAGGTGGGACATGCACCCACCTTTAGCCATTTGCAGGCTACGGTTAATAAAAGACACACGCAAAAGCCAACTCAATGTGTGGGGGAGGCAGACCCACACAGAGTAGTTAAAAGAAGCCTTGCAGTGTAACGCATGCGCGCTGCTCTAGGCTGGACCTAAAAACAGGTATATACATTGATGTTTATAAATTACACAAGACAATTGCACTAAGTTGTCAAAATTCACAATGAATACATACATCAATGCATGTATAGTCATAAGAGAAACTCTGAAATACAGTTTTTTATCTCTATTGCTTTTTTTTGGAAACCTCGAATATATAGTGAATAAATTAGAGAAAAACTTACTAAACTGGTCTTGTGCTATGTATAAACATCATTGTATATACCTGTTTTTATATATGAGAAATGAACAAAAAATAATTTTCTAGAAATATTATGTATAAGATAAAATAAATAATTGAATAATATGTACATGTATCATTTTAGTAATCTGCATACTTGCTTTAATTTTATTTATGTTCTATATCTTTTAGCCTGTGTTTAGCGCACCACTACCCTGCCCAGGCACCTTTTTCTTAATTATATTTTCCCTGTTATGGGCAAGTTTATCTTGTAAACAGGGGCCCCTGTACTTTCAACAAAACAACCACTCGTCAAACGTTATTTGCCTAATTAATTTCCATAGACAAGTTGACGAGAAAATATATTTCTATTACTTTTACATTTATTTATATACAAGGCATTTGCATCCAGATTACTGGTGCATTCAAATATTGTTTCACATGTAGAGTTTGGTGACTGAAGCCCAAGAATGTAGCCAGGCTTTTACCTTCTGAAAGAGATTGAGTAATAATGTGTCTCTCAACACTGTACCTTGGTCATTTAGGAAGAATATGTTCTTAGTTCTTCCTTATTAAATTAGCTGCAAGGCCCGGGCTTGCACGTTTGTGTCGAACTTTTTCTATCTCCCATCTGTGTGAAGGAGTCTGTGGCAGGTGCGGGTCTGTTTTTAGGTCTCGTGGTGTTAACCGCGCGAAAGCGCGGTCTCGCCAGAGACCTATTGTGAGCGACGCAGCTTTCCAGGAGACAAGAGATGGCCACGCGCATCTTCCAAAAGCGGATCGGAGCGGGCCACGCGGACGAGAACGCGCATGCTGTGGCTATCTCCTGTCTCCTGGAAAGCTCCAACACACACACAGCTACACATCCCCCTGCTTTCACACACGCATGCGCACACACAGAGACACACACACGAGCACACATACACGCACGCACACAGATACACCCCCCCACCGCCGCACACATACACACACACGAGCGCACACACACACACACGAGCGCACCGAGACCCCCCCACCGCCGCCCCCCCCTACAACACCAGAGTCTTGAAGTAGGCTGTACCACGGCCTGTCACTATTTACACAAGACAATGACGTGCAACACTTTCTACATACTTCGGTTTTCTTGTGCAGGTGTGGTGCCTTAACCCTGTCCCTTTAAAAACAGATTCAGCAGGACCCAGATTTCACTCCAACGCCTCAAAATGAGAATAAGTAGGCTTCTTCCTTATCGGTTTCAACATTTCCATAGGTCTTATAGTTGGCTGCTGCACAAAGTGCTATGTTAAGGCCTAAGAATTAGACAGTTGTAAAACCAAAAGTAACAGAGTAAGAGTTCGCCTTTTAAAGAACTGCTTAAATCCAACATTTCACTGCCTTCCAAACAGTCAAAATATACATATAAAATGAGCCGTGGAAAGATCCAGGTCATGCCTTCCGAGGTCCCCCACTTCCCCACCCTAACTAACACTACCGGGTCAGGTGAAGGGCCTTTCCCTGATACAAATGCTTGGAGACTGCATGGTGCCGTGTCTTTGGTGGACCGAGGTGTCTTTGGGACACCTAGTGGGTGGTCTACACGGACAGATATAGAACCGGCTCTTGCATTCAGGTAAGTAATTCGTAACCCGGTGGGCGGTGCTTCGGGCCTCAAAGCAGACAGTCCCATTGACAATACAACAGCCACCTCACTCCCTCCCGCACCCTACAAAGAAAGCTGGCCCACTCACCCCGCGAGGAGCACTGGTCTCAGCGCTGCCCGGGTCTCGGAAGAGGAAACGTTGGCCTCTGAACCGGCTCACCGATCACGCGCAAGAACGGAGAGGGGAGAAGGCGGCGATAGAAGTAAAAGACGGACACGTCTGCCGCAGTCTGTCATCTATTTCTGATGGTTCTGCCGCCATCTTTGGGCGGTAGCATATTCTAGCCTGCCCTTTACTAGATTGAAACAGTACAGCAAAACATCCAAGCCTATAATGAACATGATTGTTCTCTGCTCGAATTGACGATTTTTCAATGTAGCAGCAACATATAATCAAAAACGGAACAATTTTTCTCTCCGAAAATTCCTCTGTTGATGTAATTTTTATTATGATTCTAAAACGTTTGAAGGAATTGTTGACAGTATTATGTGATTTAGCGACAATTTCGTTCAGCCGTTTGCACTGCAAGATGGCCGCCACCCAAGAAGTCCCAGAGTCCACGTATAATCGCTCTTGCTCTTCCACTCAAGTTTGCTGCTGTGTGTTAACGCTAAAGCGGAGCTATGCATACCTGCAGACCAGGTAGTTGGGTGTGGCTTGACGGTATCTATGGTTTTCTGGATTTCCATAGTTGCCGAGACTTAAGTTTGATTATATGTGAAATGTCATGGTGTGTGTATGAGTGAGTGTCATTTTACCGCTGGTACGGTCCAAAAATTCTACTTAGTCTGGGCTCTGATGCTAGGAGCAGTCTAAAAACTGTACGTACCACACCTGAACGATGTGGATAAATAAATAAAACAAGCAATAGCAATGCCAATTGGTCATACCTATGTGAGATCTATTAGCTTTGTCAATGTTTTCTAAGGCATGTTGCACAGCTGCTGTGTAACATGACTTAATGTCAAGAAAAAAGTGATGACGCGGCCATTGTTGACCTTGATTCAGAAAAGGGGGTGGTGATGAACAGAGTGTCTGAATTTTTTAGCTCACTGCACCATCCCAGCTCAGAACTTGGCTATGCAAATTAGTCTGACCCTGGCCCAGTGCATCATGGGAACAGGGCAGACCAAACTACCAAGCCAATTGGGAAGGAAACAAGCTTCCGGGGACCTGTTTCTGGCATTTCAGCCGTCTTCGGCCCGGCTTTCTTGAATCCTGATGGTGCAATGAGCAAGGGACTCACATCCGAGTATACCCTTCCACGCTTATGGTGGACAAAATGATTCATATATATATATATATATTTACATATATATATATATATATATATATATATATATACACACATATTACCTACTGGCGGTCGCCAGTAGGTATATATAGTTAGGATTTTTTCTCTATGGGATTTTTGAAAATTCTATGTCTAATAACTTTGGCGTTTGTGGACGGAATTGGCTGAAATTTTCAGGAAAATGGAACATTTTGTTTCTGAGCAGCCCCTGACAATTTGGGGGGGTTTCATCAAGGGGGGGCCGAGAAAAAAGGGGGGTCCCAAAACGCGTTTTTCCCATGTTAATTTCCATAGGGCGGTTGGCCTCACTTTTAGCTCGAACGGCTGAATGGATTTGCACGAAACTTGCCAAAATTGTAGGGACTGTTAGCCCGATGTGCCTTTGCTAGGTCTCAATATATGTGCTCCAGTGGATTTTGAGTAATTTAGGTTCAAAAAAAGATATATATCTGGGCGGAGCCTAACCACACATCTGATCTGATTGGCTGTCAGCACTTCATCCAAGAAGTGTTGGCAGCCATCTTGGGACCAATATACATGATAGCACCTCATTAAAAAGCATTGTAGTTAATAGAGGGTTTTAGGACTTTAGTTACATTATAAATCATTTGTTGATGGTACCATACTCGTTTTAGGAATTGTGGTGGGTTCTAAGGTGATTTTACCATGTGAAAAAACCTTCTGCTCTGATATCATGAATATTGTTTGAAAGAAAACTAATATCTCATGATTTTCCCACAGTGGGTTGGAAGGGGATCTATAAGCTAAACTGAAAGCATATTTTCTGTAAATTCACATTATCTTTCTCAGTCATGTGAAAATGAAGTCTGGCATTCTCAGTAAAACATGTACATCCAACAAGGACAGAGACTGTCAGTTGATTCCTTTGTGTTCTACTGCAGCCTCCTAGAGTGTTCTAAAGAACAACTAGAGCGCTAACAGTCCTACTTATTACAAAGGTATGGCACACCTGAAGCCATCTTGATTGGAATAAAGTGGTAACTCTTAAAACATTTAATTTAAAAAGAAACAACATGAGGGGGTATATTTTGCCATAGAAAGTATGATTAGTGCTGCAGAATGAAAAATTAGGGTACATTTTGAGTGACTTCTCAAATCCTTTTCTATTTCATTAAAACATTCTGACATGCAGTCTCCCAAAATGGCCACCAGAGACAAAAGAGCCCAAATGTAGCCCAAATATCACCCAGATGTAGCCCAAGTATAGCCCAATGACAGAATGTCCCAGAGTGTTCTAAAGAACAACTAGAGCGCTAACAGTCCTACTTATTACAAAGGTATAGCACACCTGGAGCCATCGTGATGGGAATAAAGTGGTAACTCTTAAAACATTTAATTTAAAAAGGAACAAAATGAGGGGGTATATTATGCAATAGAAGGTATTATTAGTGCTGCAGAAAGAAAAATTAGGGCACATTTTGAGTGACTTTTCAAATCCTCTTCTATTTCATTAAAAAATTCTGACATGCAGTCTCCCAAAATGGCCACCAGAGACAAAAGAGCCCAAATGTAGCCCAAATATCACCCAGATGTAGCCCAAGTATAGCCCAATGATAGAATGTCCCAGAGTGTTCTAAAGAACAACTAGAGCGCTAACAGTCCTACTTATTACAAAGGTATGGCACACCTGAAGCCATCTTGATTGGAATAAAGTGGTAACTCTTAAAACATTTAATTTAAAAAGGAACAACATGAGGGGGTATATTTTGCCATATGAATTATGATTAGTGCTGCAGATAGAAAAATTAGGGCACATTTTGAGTGACTTCTCAAACCCTCTTCAATTTCATTAAAGAATTCTGACATACAGTCTCCCAAGATGGCCACCAGAGACAAAAGAGCCTAAATGTAGCCCAAATATCACCCAGATGTACCCCAAGTATAGCCCAATGACAGAATGTCCCAGAGTGTTCTAAAGAACAACTAGAGCGCTAACAGTCTTACTTATGACAAAAGTATGGCACACCAGAAGCCATCTTGATTGGAATGAAGTGGTAAGTCTGAAAACACTCAATTTAAAAAGGAACAACATGAGGGGGTTAATTTTGCCATAGAAAGTATGATTAGTGCTTCAGAAAGAAAAATTAGGGATCATTTTGAGTGACTTCTCAAATCCTCTTCTATTTCATTAAATAAATAGTGACATGCAGACTAAAACATGCACTTTGAATACCAGCAGCAGACGTCCCTGGTGAGCAGTAGCTTTACTACAGTGATCTAATGTGCAACTAGAGTGCTAACATTCAGAATTTATGGCAAATGTGTGACACATCTGAATGCCTTCTTGATGGAACCAAAGTAAACAAGCATTGAAAATGCAATAGATCTCGCCCTCGTTTAAGTTAAAGCCATTCTGTTTGTAATGAGGTGGCTTTTTAGCTTTGCTTTTATTAGTGTTTTTTCAACTTTCATGTAAATAACATGCATCTGTATGCATATAAGTATATGTATGCATGCATTTATGTTTGTATTTATATAGATATACAGATGATATATGTTTATATATGTATGTATATATATATATATATATTCACTGAAAAAACCATAGGCTATAGACCATATATAGTTAGGAATTAGCATTTACAAAACCTTGAAAATTCACTGAAAAAACCATAGGTTATAGACCATATATAGTTAGGAATTCGCATTTACAAAACCTTATTTTACTCACACAAAACCATTGAAATTCCATATATAGTTAGTTGCACTAACTATATATCGCGCACCCGCAATCCACTGCTGATGATGTCACATATTACATCATTCATGACATGGTCAGTGACATCACTGATGACATCTCAAATGACATCACTGATGACATCACTGATGACGACATCCAGTGACTGTATGTTTCTGTAAAGTTAAAATATGTCTTACATATTGAAGAATGAGTGGATGTATAAGTGTCTGGATGAAGGATTTAGTAGGTGCATGACTGACTGTATGAGTGAGTGATTAAATGTGTCTCACTGAGTGCATGGGTTAGTGACTAAACTGTCTTCATTTGTGCATCATTATGTCTGTTGTTCTGTAAACTGTTGCATGTGTTGATAAGTAGCTATATGAGTAACTATATGGGTTATTGATTGGTTGCCCAAGTATTTGTATGGGAGACTGAGTGTGTGTGTGTGTGTGGGTGGCTGGGAGGTGTATGACTCTGTGCATAGATGTGTGAGCAGTTGATTCACTAGATGTATGGTTTCAAAAGTGCATGTGGAAACAGCGGTATGGGCGGTTGACTGTGTGCATGAGTGTATTGGTGAGTGAATGGATATCTCAGTGCTACATGTCAAAGTAAGTACATATGTAAAACACAGTACATGTGAGAGTTGACATATATAAATAACTGTGCATAAGAGCCAGTGAATGTGTGAGTGGCTGTATGGATCATTGTGAACTTGTATCAGGGATTGTATAAGAGAGTAAATATGTGTTAGTATATGTTTGAATAAGTAAAGTTTGTATAACTGTATAGTTGAGGAAATGGAGGTGTGATTGATTCTTTGCATGACTGACTAGGTGTGTGAGTAACTCCATGGATGAGTGACAGTCTGTGAGTGTCTGTTTACACTGATTGTATCTAAGGTTATATTAGAGTCTGAAGAGGTTCATCGTATTATCACATGAATGATATCATCAGTGATGTGATCAGTAATGTCAAATGAGATGTCATCAGTGATGTCATCAGTGATGTCATTTGAGATGTCATCAGTGATGTCATCAGTGATGTCACTGACCATGTCATGAATGATGTAATATGTGACATCATCAGCAGTGGATTGCGGGTGCGCGATATATAGTTAGTGCAACTAACTATATATGGAATTTCAATGGTTTTGTGTGAGTAAAATAAGGTTTTGTAAATGCGAATTCCTAACTATATATGGTCTATAACCTATGGTTTTTTCAGTGAATTTTCAAGGTTTTGTAAATGCGAATTCCTAACTATATATGGTCTATAACCTATGGTTTTTTCAGTGAATATATAAATATATACATATACATACACACACACATATATATATATATATATATATATATATATATATATATATATATCCCTGATTTCGCCTCCAGTACACAGGATTCCGAATCCAAAGAGACGATGCAGACCCAGATTTCGTGCAAGTATTCCTTTATTTCATAAATCGCCCAAACACCACCGCCATGACGCGTTTCTGTCCCTCTCGGACCTTGATCACATGACACATCACATGGGCAGGACTCCACTATTTAAAGTGACAGTGCAATTGTGTAAAGTGCTAGACATGGATGAAAGACTAGATTCCTGCTTAAATGCAGTTGTGTCTGTAAAATACAGATCCATACAAGTTCTGGCTATTACTATAAACCTCCTGTGCAAATATTGCTGTGAAATACATGATAAAGTGCAAAAAGTGCTTAAAACTAGTGCAAATTCGCATTTCAAGTAAACATTCACAATAAATATCCACTTCCTCGAATATAAGCATCAATAAATAATTAAATTCATTAATATTGATAAAACCATTCCATCATTAAAAGATGCAGCTCAATTTAAAGGAACCTTAATAAAATGTCAGCATGAAAATAATCTATGCTATATACAAAGGCCCTCGAGGTTGTTTCCACAAAACGGATATAGTTTGCTTGAAAAAAACAAGGGGGGGGGGGGTCACATCTGTGACCAGCACATTTGGAGGATTGTAAACAGCCACTGCAAAAAAAACAAGTATATTACAGTTGTTCCTCTTGAATACAGCCCCAGTGGGCATATTACTATACATCCATGAACTATAACTTAAATCAAACAGTGTAGTGACTACCCTAAACCCCAAGAAAATTGTGAACAAATATTATTATATCAGTAAACATCATAATATACAGTGAAATAGTTAAAAAGATTCATTACTCATACGGCCTAAGACTTGTTACTGGCAGACGGACACTAGAAGATATATACAGTTTTAAAATTGCTTTGAGTATCATCTACAAAAACGTATAAAAATCTTAAAGTTGAATTCATCCCATTAGGGCTCTTAGTGTCCATCTCCAGAATGTATTTCGTTCCCAACCTCCACTAATGGGACATACTATATTAAACCCACAGATACTAAGTGCCCGATTCACAGAACTAACTCAAGACAAAATCCTAAACTTACTACCATTTTGGTATTCACAGACGGCACTTACTCATTTTGGTATTCACAGAAGGCACTTACTCATTTGGGTATTCACATAAGTTAGGAGTCCTAACTTTAGGACTCCTAAATGCCTTCTATGACTACCGAAAGTCTTAAAGTTAGGATTTTTCTCAGTTTAGGAGTAGTAAAGTTAGAACTTTAGGACTCCGAAACTGAGAAAAATCCGAACTTTAAGACTTTCGGTATTCACAGAAGGCATTTAGGAGTCCTAAGGTTAGGACTCCTAACTTCTGTGAATACCAAAATGATAGTAAGTTTAGGATTTTGTCTTAAGTTAGTTCTGTAAATCGGGCCCTAAATGACTGCAAGCACTGCCATGATCCTGAATAAGACTTAAATTTGAGTCACTGGGATCATTTAACAAAGGAGGACCAGATTATGTGCTACTGTTGACTTGACTGAGTGACAAGAAAAGTTAAATAATAAAGTATAATGTGGCACATTCACATGCAATATTATTCTTTACTTTGTCTTTTTAACACACATTAATACTATCAGGGCAGGTGTTTCAGCTCAAAGGTGCCAGTTTAATAGCCTGAATCTAGCAATCAGCAACTGAAACATGGACAGTTAACCTTTGCAAATAGTCTGAAACTGTACAGCCCAATGCTGGACACTTTTTGTAACTTTTGGTCCTTTACGGCAAGAAAAAAATGTTGAGATGTGCAAATTATGCCGCAGATGGTGGTTTATATGGCAAGTATTGTCCATGCAGAAAAATATACAACATTGCATAATGCCAGTATCCCTGGATGCAAGTTAACACTCAGGATTTACAAAGTTAGAAAAAAGGAAGATACTTTAACACACTATGCAATGATCACAAACACATGCGGTTCACAAACACCAACCAACTGCAGAAGGCTTGCTGTAAAATGCAGACTTACAGCTCTCTCGTCAACACAAAGTTACTTTGTGTAAATCACAAACCTTGACTGTTAGTGATGCAATTGATCCCAAACACAGGAAGACTGGCAGAAACAAAGGAAGCATAGTACCCACCAGTAAAGCAATGAAATGGGTATGTTGGAGTTCAGTATTTGGATTAAGAACAGGGGGAAGAGCTGCTTATCTTCTTAGTTTAGGGTTATGTCTGGACTTTAATGTGTGGACACATTGCAACTTGGAAGACCTTGCAACTCTGGGTCAATGGTTCTACATTATGGCGGTACTAGCTCTGCAGATGAAGAAAGAGACGGGGCAGCCAGTTGCCTGATCATAGTGACAATAGCGATGTGACCCACAGGCATTAGAGCACGCCGCTGAAATGGTTTTGGCAATGAAAGGAGAGAACCCCAAGTTGTTGAGATAGTCTATTTCCCTGCAAGGGTATGACTTTGCAGTGGAGCACAGAGAAGGATTGAGCCACAGGAATGTTGATGGACATTCCCATTGGTTTTGCTTATTTGACCAGCCAACCTCTATATGCTAGGAGTTGGTTCTGATTAGTCTGATCTGGGAGGGGCGTCTGTTAGGACAGAAATGTTTCTTGCATAGTGACAGAAGAATACCACTAACTTGAGTGCCCCAGCTGCAATGATGTCTGGATAGCTGGTGCTGATTTTTGTTATCATTGGGTAACACAGATCTTGCATATGCACCATGACATAGGCCCATTTCACAGACTGCGGTCTTTTTGGACGGGAAGTTATGCCCAAAGTGCTATTCTCATGGTGGTGGAAGGCTACTGCCTATGCCAAGAGTTAAGCAGCACGAGCGCATTGAGGCAGCAGACAATGTATTGACCAGCAGAAGTGAACAGGCCTTTTTACCACTGTCAATGGAGTAAAACCTACAGGGTGCACTTACATAAAGGTCCACTGTTGTGGGCTTAACTCACCCTTCTCCTTGTTAAGTTACTATGTACTGCTGTGCAGTGCCTGTGTGTATGCAAGCTGAGCATGTGCTGGGTGTATGTATGCCCGTGAATGGTACAATATATGGAAAATGATAGGTTCCACTTTGGGAGACCCAGGATGACTAGAGGAATGAGAAGAACTAGCAGAATCCCCCAAGGCAGATTTGTGGATTGCTGCATTTCTGTGAGGTGTGAGAGACACACACTGGGAGAAGAAGTGGCAGATTGTTTAGGATGCCTCAAAGGGTGCTCTTTGAATTAGAGAGAGGTCACTGGCAATTAACTGGGGCACATCTCAGGACAGAGAAAGGGCTGATAAGATAATCAATAAAGAATATTGCTGGAAACCCTGTGGAAACCTTTTGATGTGCATTTGGCTGTGGCTGACATCCAGATGGAAATCTCTAGTCACTCCTTCGACCCGTATTGTGGGGCTATCAGATTTGGAGTCACTCCTGCTGTGACAAACTGCTTTCTGAAGGAAGGGTGGGGTGAGGAGAGGGCACTTCAAAAAGGACATAGAACCCTAACACAAACTTCAAAGACTCAGACTTAAAATCACACTTGGTATATGGAAATAGACTTTAAATTTGTCAACTGTCAAGCAGCCAGTCGGGCTGTGTGAGCCAGAGAAGCTCTGCAAAATGTCTGCCTCCAACAAAGGCGAGAGGCTAAGGCCTGCCAGTCTCCCAGCTGGTTGAGGGGACATCACCCAGGCTCATCCAAGACCAACTGACCCCGGAACCTGTGGCACAAGTGCCTACTCACTAGCTTGTCAAGACCAGTGTGTCCTGTGAGGAAGAGAAGAGCAATGGAGGGAGGAAGGTCCAGTAGGGAATCAGAGCGAGTGAATTTCTGCAGCGAGGTGTGAGGAGATGGCTGCTGCACTGATAGGGTCATCGCCTGTTTGCAGGGTCAAGTGGGCAAACCCGTATGCTGGAGGGAGGGGCATCAAGGCACAGTGAAGTTATCTGTGGTCATCATCACTGCCATGCCGATCAGGCCATAGCCCATGCATGGAGTGAAGTCTGCAACACCGTATGCCAGATGGGGCTGCTGTGAAGATCAGTGCTGTGCCAATTGGGCCATTGCCCATATGTGGAGTAAGGGTCGGGGCTCTGTATGCCAAGTTGGGCCACCAGAAAGGACAAGGACTGGCGCCAAGCTGAAGATACTGTAATCAGGTGAGACCACCGTGGTAACTGCTGCATGTCTGAGCCCCAGCTGAGGACAAAACTAGAGCAACCTACGGCCCACCTGTGTACAGTCTCACTGGAGGTAGTGCTGTGGACGCCTAGCGGCTGCCCGGGCTGACCCACGAGTGATATCCACCGACAGCAGATGCTGCCACTCCCAGTGGAGACTCCATTCACATCATCCTTGCAGGACCCGGTAAGAAACCCCTGGGGGATCTTGTTCTACTACAATTGCGCTTCGGGTGCTTGCACACGTGTTACTTTTATCTGAGTCAGAATAGGGCTCATGAGAATCGGACTACTAATGGGGCCTAACCTGGATGTTGCCTGTAGTAAATGGGAAAAAGCCACTGCTAGTGAGAGATAAGTGACACTTATGGGCCTGCCCATTTCACTCTAGAGCCCTGACCTCAGGGGGCTATGTGCATTGTTTGTGAATACCGTATTGCACTTTGTGTTCATATATAAATACTACTTTTGCCATAAAAGAAAGTATTTAACTAGACAATCATTTATTGTAGCTATTGACCGTAATGTGAGTTGTGAGCCTCTGTTCAGTCTCTGGTATCGACCTCCCACTTGAGAAGTGCTCATGGGGTGCTTGATCCAGTTGGTCAGTGCATATAGTAGATCAGGTACTGGAACATTGTGAGTAACAGGCCTCAACACCCACAGTTGGGCCCAGTAGCTCTTGCTTACGCAGTGGTTCTCTGACCGGGGTTCTGACACCTGCACTTGCAGATGTTGAGAGAAGGGATGTGATGAAGAGAAGAATGGATTTCAGCACAAGGTTGACATCAAAGGAACCCATAAGAGCCCCAGAAGGCTTGCCCCTAGCCACATTCTAGAAAGATCACAGCAGGGACTCCCCAGGTCTATATCAATGTTTTGTGCTTCTGTCAGCTGGAATGGCTCTTCACTTGTGTACAGTTCCTGATGATTGGCCAGCAGCCCACCACCAACTGTGAATCAGTGCATCTAAAGTTTAAAATCCCAGCCAACAATGCTGGGGCCTCATCTCCCTCTTCAGAGGGGTTTCAGGGAATAACAAATATTGCCTTCC
Source organism: Lissotriton vulgaris (assembly GCF_964263255.1). Taxonomy (NCBI): domain Eukaryota; kingdom Metazoa; phylum Chordata; class Amphibia; order Caudata; family Salamandridae; genus Lissotriton; species Lissotriton vulgaris. The sequence goes on from NC_141694.1 coordinate 1,123,786,247, forward strand.
TTTCAGAATCTACTGGGTTCCTGGTGCTTCCTATATACCATGGATGTGGATACTCCCGTCTGAGGGGTTCTCAGGATCAGGGGTCCCACGAACTCAGCCAAAAAAAGGAAAACAGACAGGGAACCCTTAGAAAAACAACAGTAGAAAAGTATGAATTGGAACAGTTGCACTTTTAGTTAGGAACCTGTCTCCTTACCATACCCTAGACTGTTCTGATAGTTCTAGTTTACCTCGTGGAGTTTGTGACAAGCCAGTGAGATTGTGTTTCCTTTACAAAAGTAAAGCAAGTGTTTATCCAGGTATACTGCCAGTCGTATTGAGAGAACTTGTCTTCAGACTGCTGTGCAGGCAGTAAGATGCATTGCTTTTCAAAGAACCGAAGACATACAATTTCGAATGCGTCATACTTTTGTGCAGTTTCATTCTGTCAAATTGAGCATCACTTGGTTCAGACTGCTAGTGGAATGCATTCTGCGAGGGGATAAATATTGCAGGTCACCAGAGTTTTCAGGAAGGTGTGCCTGCAGGTCACCGTGCTGGTGTGTGCTGTTAGAGACCTCCTCCATTCAAATGGGCCCTTCAGACGGCCCTCAAAGACAAAGGGGTCGATTACGATGTAATTCGGAAAGCATTCTGACCAAATCGGTCTCGGAATGGTTTCCGACCGAATCGGATTTGGGGAGTCCAACCGACCGATTTACGATGGTTTTGGATACCATTTGGTCGGACTCCCATTGAGTTCAATGGGAGCCTCTGTTCCAACCGAATACGTATGCTCCCATTGAAGATGGGGTGTGTGGAGAAAACTGTGTACCCTGTGGTGAGCCCCCTTGGTGCCTGCCACACTGAGCATGGTATCCCTATGGGCCCCGTTCGAAAGGTTCCAGATGAAGAGGGGCCTGCTATGGGCCCCCAAAGTCAGATTCCAACAGCCGATCCGTGTTGGAACAACATATTTGGAAAGGCTGTCTGAATCAAACGTCGTAATCTCTCGGTTGGAAACACGGTCCATAGACCTGTATGAGTTGGCTCCTAGCGATATGGTTCCTCCGAACGCCATCCAGAACTAACTCGGAAAGTCTGACCGCTTTCTGAACATCGTAATCGGTCGTTCGGAAAGTGTTCTGAATGGTTTGGAAAGATTGGTCCCGAATCGGATTTGGAAGACCTGAATCAGTTTCGGAGCCTTTCCGAACAACACCGTAATCGACCCCAAAGTGTAGCAACCTAAGTACAGTCCTGATGTTGCTGAGCACTGCTTAATTTGAGATAGTGATTACAGGTGGGGTCCAGAAGCACTCATTTTGAGGGACCATCACTTATCTTTTCTCAACAGGACATTAATTCTCTATAACAAGAGAGAGAACAACATAAAATGGCGAACAGAGGAGGAAGACGGAAAAACAGATACAAAGGAGGGATGAAAAATAGCTCTCAAAACTAAGATGGAGAGGTAGAAATGTGAGGAAGTGGGTGAAAGAGAAGTGAGGCACGATCAAGTGTGCGTAGGTTTGATATTCGGCACCACTAACCTCTGTAGCAGAGAATTTTCAATGACACATTGGTCCTGGTGTGCATTCTTTTACATATATGAAGGACTGCTGACGAGAACTCTATTCTTCTCTTAAAAATACATCCTCTGTGGCAGGGCTGCTAAGTACACAAAAGCATTCAGACGGGATTAACGTAGGGGCATTAAGGCTGCCTCTGTATTAACAATTTTTGTCCCCGACTGTACAAATAGCAGTCAGGATTGTTTTCACAATGGCACATTCTTTAATATGGTCCCAGCAGAACTTTTAAAGAGGGAAATGAATGCAAAGAGGACCTTGTTTCTATCATTGAAAGAACATCCTACAAGGCAACCGCTACGGTCCGGCTCTCCTGCTCAGACAGGAGGAGATTTGCTCACAGTTTAAGTGGCAGCCTGCCCACTCTTCGTGAATAAGGTGTTTCCTGCTTTTTTCGCCAACTTTTATGGCACGAACACGTTTTATGTAGCTGGTTCCTTCCCCAGTCGAATATTAAGGGGGTAATGTGAGGAGTTAATTAAATTATTACGACCCATGAATTGTGAGTAATACAAATAAATCCTGTTTTTGGCTATTTGCGCGAGTTTATGAACGTAAGGACTTCCATGTGGTTTTAATAGCATGGCTGGGAAGGTTTTTGTTGTATAGCACGGTACGATAAGATATTTTTCCTAAGATTGTCCCGCTGTTTGATCTTTGTTTTGTTGATGATTTTTGTTACTCAAACAACCTAGTTGTCGGCCTTCCATAATTTCCTGCTGCGTCATCAGTGCAGTGGTGGAAGGGGAGTCGCACGGCTCTCTAGTTGCTTCAGGCTCCTATTTGCATTATGCAGCTGGCCCTGCAAGGAGCTGTGGCTGTATCTGCAGAGGGGCTGTGGCACCTTGCAGCTTTAAGTGAAGGTACCGATAGGATGGATGTGACCTAAAGGAGTACCGAAGTACAGTAGCGTGCAAGTTCCAACTAGCCAATTGGAAGGCAGATCAACTGGGCCTGGATAAGTCACCTCTGGTCTGAGGTCAGGCTTTCTGTGGTGCGTCACGTCATGGCATTGTTACTTTAAATGCGAGTGGTTGCCACCTGCAACCACTGGCTCAAATTAAGCACTATATAATCTACTCTTGAGACTGAACTGACAAACGGGGATTTATAGATTTCGTACGATTAAGAAGTTATATGTTGATTTTATTCTTGCAATCAAAATGATTAATAACGACTCTCAAATCATGCAAGAAGTTATTTCAAAACAAAGGAGCAGAACTGAGAAATAACTACCACCAAGGCGAAAACAACATTGTTGAGAAAATAATGAGGAACAAGATCCCTGTAAATTGGCAGGGTCATAGGCACTGGCATTTCTTCCTAAAAATGGGGAAGCAGAGGTATTTAAAATTATGTGGCCACATACTTTTTTTAAAACTTTATTTTTGGCATTTTGTTGCCTTTAAACATAACAATAATAGTGTATCGCTTTTCCTTTCTTTGACAGTGAGAAGCACGGATAGAGCAGGAGAAAATGACGTTACAGAAAACGGATTGCCCAAATACATGAATGAATGAAACCTAACTTATATTGCGCAACTTTGCCCAGAGTCAGAGAACATGCTATTGATAGGCCTCAATGAAGAGCCGAGTTTTCAGTGCTTTTTTAAAGAGGGCCATAGAGGGTTGTGTTTTCAGCTCGGGAGGGAGGTCATTCCATAGTTTGGGAGCCACAGAGGAGAAGGTCCTTCCACCCCATCTAAATCTGTTTATTGGAGGGGTGGATAGGAGATTCTTGGAGGCAGAACGAAGGCTTCTGCTGGGGGTGTAAGGAACAAGAAGGGAGCCAATGGCTTCTGAACCTCCACCTGACGAGGCACTGAAAACCAGGCATAACATTTTAAAAGTGATCCTGAGATGGATCAGGAGCCAGTGCAGACTCCTCCTGGCGGCGGTGGCAGAAGAAGTGTAGGGAACGGCCAGGACAAATTTAGCAGCTGCATTCTGGACGGACTGAAGGCGTAAAAATAAGGCTCTTATTTATCTCTGCATACAGTGCGTTACAGTAATCCAGCCGTGATGTCACCAGACACGTGGGACAGGGCAGGACTCTGTCCCTGTGCTGGATGCGATGCTCAGTTACTCAAGGGATGCCCTGGTGTCAATTAGACAGCGACTCTCGGGATGTGGTATGGCGCGGGTGAGTCCTTTGTGTGGCCCATACCAGTGTGCTTGTGGCAGGTGGTCGCTTGGTACCCCTGCCCTCCCCCGTTGTATGGGTAGGGTTCCGGCTGCTAGAAGTAAACACTCCTCCCACAAGCTTAGTATTTGGAATTTGAATGTCAGGTCGCTGGTGAAACACTACCAATTTGTCCATGACCTTATTAAGGATAAGTCACCTGATATTTTTTGTCTGACTGAGACCTGGTTGCAGGAGGCTGACATGGCTATTCTTAATTTGGCTTTCCCCTCTGAGTACTCGGTTTTTACGCTCAATCGTTTAACTAGAGGTGGTGGAATAGCGCTTGCTGTCAGGTCCTGTTACCCCTGTGATTGGAGAGGCCTAAAAATCGCGGGTTGTGAAAGTGCCTCATTTAAAATTTCCATCACCCCCCATTTCTCTTTGTCTGGCATGGTGATTTATCGTCCTCCAGGCAGTGATGTGGCGTTTAGGGAGGCATTGCCAGATGCTATTAGCACGCTGGCTGTAGGGTGTGCTAATTTCTCCATTCTTGGGGATTTGAATCCCCATTTTGACAATCTGACCGCTCCTGCCGTGAGTGGAATTCTGGCTGACTTTGAGGCCTTTCAAGTGTCTCAACTGGTCACGTATCCCACACATGTCGGAGGACATACTCTGGATCCTTTTTTTACGAACCTTGCAGAGGCCAGGGTCGCAACACCTATCCCCCTGGCCTGGACGGACCATTGTTTGGTGACGATCCAGTGCCCATTGTATGAGCACCCTCCTAAACCTACGGTCCGAGTTGTCCCTCGTCGACACTGGAATAAATTAAAGCTCGAGGATTTTCATCGCCTTCTGTCTGAGGACCCGTTGGGCCCATTAGATACTGTGAAAATGGGCTATGACCTCTTCTGTGAATGGGTCACCCGGGCCCTCGACTCACTCATTCCGGGGACTATGAGCAAATGCGGATCAAGGGACCCTAGTCCTTGGTATGATGGTTCTCTGCGTGCACTCAAAAGTACGTGCAGACGCGCTGAAAGAGAATGGCGGAAAACTTATGATACCAGTAAAATAGTCCTGTATCTGGCCACCATCAAATCCTACCATCGAGCTGTCTGCAGCAAAAAAAGCCTCTGGAAGTGTAACTTGTTCCATTTCACATTGCGAAACCTTGGCGGCCTTTTTTCTTGAAAAGTCCAAGCCATCTATCGAGCCTTTCCCACTGCTATGCCGCAGGGTGGAGGCTCTCTTAACCCTCCAGTGCAGGATGTCTTACTTACTCTTCCTTGCCTATCTCCTGAGAGCTTCAAGAAACTGGCTCAGCAAATTAAATCTGGTTCCCCGGCAGACCCGCTAAAACCGGCTGTGTTTAGAGACTCGTCATCTTTCGATCTTTTACCGGTCTGTTCCCTGATTAATATCTCGCTTGCATCAGGCTTGGTACCTGCCAAGTGGAAGCAGGCAGTGGTTATGCCCATCCTGAAGAAGCCTTCTATGGACTCTAGTAAACCTGAGAACTACCGTCCGATATCGCTTCTCCCGTGGCCGGCAAAAGTAGCTGAGGCCCATGTGAACATGGCTCTCAGACCATCTCTCGCGGGCCAACATCCTAGACGCCACGCAGAACGGCTTCCGAGCCGGGCACAGTACGGAGACAGCCCTCCTCTTCATGGTGGAACACCTGCGCACGGTGCTTGATTCGGGTCAAACGGCGGCGTTTGTTTTATTAGATCTTAGCGCCGCCTTTGACACCGTCTCGCACAGGATTCTTCTTCAGCGCTTGAAGGAAGCTGGTGTCGGTGGTTCCGCTCTTTTCTTGTCGATCAATCTTTTTGCGTGGCCATTCCGCCCCACCAGTCAAAATCTCATCCTCTGGATCTTGGTGTTCCTCAGGGATCTTCACTGAGCCCCACGCTGTTCAATCTCTACGTGAGGCCGCTGGCTGATGTCGTCAAGCAGTGGGGTATGACTATGGTGTCATACGCTGACGACACTCAGCTGGCGGTCACGCTCAGTGGGGACTCTCGTTTGGATGCCCCAAGATTGCAGAATGGACTTCGGGCGGTTGCCAGCTGGATGAATTCCAACTGTCTCCAGTTGAACGCAAAAAAGACTGAAATCATGATTATCGGCAAGCAGGCGGAACTCTGGGGCGATATGTGGTGGCCTCCAGAGCTTGGTCCCACCCCGACTCCGGTCTCTGAGATAAAAAATCTCGGGGTGTGGTTAGATCCTGCACTTAGCTTTGTCTGCCACACAAAGAGAACTGCTGCATGCTGTTTCGGCATCCTGCGAGGCTTAAGACCAGTGTTAAAATTCTTCGACGCTTCGACCAGGCAGCTCGTGGTGCAGGCGACGGTGATTTCTCGGCTTGATTATGCCAGCTCCCTCTTGGTAGGGATAAATCAGGCTGAAATCACTCGTCTACAACGTGTGCAAACGCGGCAGCTAGAGCAGTGGTGGGTTTGCCCAGGTTCTGCTCCGCTGCCAATACTCTGCCCTCCCTTCATTGGCTGCCGGTCAAGCAGAGAATTCAATTTAAAGTGCTTTGTCTTTCTCATAAGATCCTTAAGGGCTCCCCTGCCCAGATTCTTTTGAATCTTTTGTCTCCCTATGTTCCTGCCCGCTCTTTACGTTCGCTGAGCCTTGAACTTGCAGTAGTCCCTCGGTTCAAGCGTAGTCGAGCTGGTGGCCGCTCATTTCGAGTACGCGCCGCGGCCTTGTGGTACTCCCTGCCTCCAAAGATCCATGCCCTTGAGGACCTTTTTTCATTCCGTAAGGCCATTAAGGCCTTTTTATTTGCTTAAATTGTTTCTCGTCTTAGTCTGTTACTTCCTTTAGCTGTGTTATGTTGTTACCTTGTCATGCGCCAGGACGCTCCTTTGCTGGAGCAGCTGTGCGCGTAATAAATCACCATAACATAACATACCCAGGGCAACCACGGTCTGTGTACGGGCCTGAGGGGAAAGATAATGAGCTATTTTCCTTAGGGTCAGATGTATAAAATATTAATTGCTTACAGCACTATCGATCAATACATTGGTAGTGTGGGGGATGTTGTGACCTCGCCCCGTAAAAATAGTAATGCCCAATCTGCTCTTCCCCGCCTGCGCTAACTTAATTTAATGCTCGATAAGCCCAGCAAACAGGCCTCAGGGGCTTCACTTTAATTGCATCTCTCTGCTTCTGAACTTCTGGTCAGGTATAGTTGTATCTGGGAGCTTGGTGGGAGAAATAGAAATAGAAATGCCTAAATATGTACTAAAATCTAAACAAACAAAAAAAAGAATATATAATCTGTCTCGAAGGTTGCGCTGGTCGCACAGCGTTTGGGAGCCCACCGCTCCATCTGGGTAGGCGCCGACTCTCTCCGCCTATGTCCGTCAGGGCGGTTGGGTAGATGAAAAGAGTCTATTATAAATTCCATGGGGAAGAAGGAGAAGCGTGGGGGAGAGGACCATTAATCAGATCCTGGGGTGGGAGGGGCCTAGGGTAAGCAGGGGGGGATCGCAATGCGAGCTCTGACTTCAACAGATTGCCAATCTCCTCACTCACTCTCTATGTCATCTAACTCCCTGGAGGACTCCACCTCCTCTGTCTCATTCAACCTGGTTTGACTTCCAAAGCTCCCATCTGTGTGTTCCTATGGGTGATCCCGTGCCTCCAACAACTCCGTCTACAATTCAGCAATCAAACGCCTTCTGATCCCCCAGGAATCTTCCCGAATCAGTGCCCTCTCTTCAGCTCTCACCCACATCGTAACATCTTTTATCCATGTCTCTACTATCGCCCCCATGATTTCCAGACCATCGCTACTCTCCTTCTGGCCAGCACTAAGGTCAAGTCCATGAATTTTGACCCTACTTTCCAATTCATGGGCGCACCTCCACCATGCATTAGAGATTCCAGCCCAGTGTGGTGCAGAGTGTGCGGACAACCAAGTCACAGTATGGCTGGAGGGTTGGGGCAAGGCCAAGTCATGTGACAGAAGTCTGTATCTAGAAACACACATCTAGTGCAACCACTCTGATCATCACCATCTGTGACCTGGAGCCTGTGGGGCATTATGTAGGTCATATGTACATAAGTGAATTGGGTGTATTTCAGTTTTATATTTCTAGAGACCTTCTTAGGGTATGCTAGGATGCCATTCCAATTATGTTCTGTAAAATCCTGCCCAAGCAAATCCTCCCATCTGCGCCAAGCGTCAAAAGGGGTTTATCAATTATTTCAGAGAGAGAGCCATAGACCTACTTCACTAAGTGCCTCACTGTGCCCAGGGACAGAAGTTGTAGAACTGCGTGTGGATGTGGTTTATCACACCCGCCAGCCTACAAATCTTGGAATATATGCTTTAGAGCCTCATACGTCAAAAACTGACTGGGTGATAGGTCATACTGGGGTGCTAATTTGTCCAGGTGGGGCAAAACTCCCATCTGGTAGCAGTCTCCAACCGTTTCTAGATGTGGAAGACAAACCAAAAGCTGTGTAGGGGCATAAAGCAGAGTACCTACTGTCCTGAGGGCGCTGCATCTCCAACATTTCAAAGCACGGTCAGCAACACTTCCAGGTCAGGGAGGGACAGGGCTGGGCAGATCAATTTACCTAATAGAGGGCTCAGATGTAGGGCTATGCCCAATTTGTCCTGCCGGGTGTCTTCAAGCCACTGGGATATCCATTGAAGCTGGTTGGCTGCAAAGAAATACAGCTCAAAGTTTGGGGGGCCTTAGCCTCCCTTTTTTACTGGGCATTGTAACACTTCCATTGATGCTCGTGGCGACCCCCATCCCATATCATTCCCTAAGTAAATTTTCCAGGAACCTCACTGGGAGGTTAGTAAAGAAGTACAACATTCTCTGGAGCATGACATCTTAGACACTGATATTCTGGTCATGGTTTGTAGTTTCAACGATCTCCAAAGGGGGACACAGGTGCAGAGTGATTGGAGAGACCTCCCCAGATTACCCTCCCGTAGATCCTCCAGGGAGTAAAACATCTGAATGCCCAAGTATTTAAAAGTAGTGAAGGACCGGGTTTTAGAACCCAGCGGGGTCAGGGAGAACGCCTGATGCCTTCGAGTTCCCCTGCCTTGGCAAACAGAGACACGGGATACTTCTTGATGACGTCAAAGACCAAAGTTTATTGGCTGCAACCAGGAACAGAGATCTACGAAGCACACACGGGTGGTTCGCTAGAGACTGCACAAATTCAATGAGCGGAGCATGGTCTTTTATGCCAAAAATCAAGCCTCAGGCAACATTCAAAATTAGCATTGGGGTCATATAAACTGACCAATGACAGTGTGACAATTTAAAAGTAGCGTACGACGACAATCCCACTTTCCGTTGTCCAGCCCACCAGAAATGACCAAGCAAAATCCAACATTCCATTTATCCTGTTCAGTCAGGCTGGACAAACCCATCATAAAACCCTCAACCCAAATCAGTGATTATGTCGTAAAGGAAGGAACAGAAACAGATTGGAAGCAAGATAGAAAGGTGGGGGCAGTGTACTGTAAACTCGGGCATGTCCTGCTCTTTGATCTTTAGCTGACCAGCTGCTTAACAAGGAACTGGCTCAGCGAGGTCGGCCTCGGGCAAGGAGTCAGTTCGGCCATGTCACCCAGAAGTCAGCTAAGGCATACGTGTCTCAAGGACTCGTTCGGCCGCAATCATCGGCCTATGTGAAGGCAACCACTCAAAATGGCTGCTGTACACAAAATGGAACCCAAGGGTTCAAACAAAATCCCCAAATACGTAGTGTTCTCATAGATAGATTCATGCGAAAACACTCGTACATGCTACACTCGCCATTTGCGGTCTGCTGACACCAAAATCGTCTATTTCCGAAGACCTTTATTGAACGGGTTCGGAACCACCGAACCAGAACCACAAACTCACGGAACTACAGTAGTGGGTGATCTGGACCGACCTAGGTGTATGTCCGGCAGCCTACGGGCATCCAAGACCACCGTGAACAGATATGTCTTTGATTTGTTGACTTTGAGACCAGAAAGCTCCCCCAAAAGTGGAAGTGCCTTCACGGAACTTGCTGGGCCATCGGCTAGGTACAATAAAAAGTAATTGACATATAAGGATATAATGTGCTTCCTGCCTTCCACTGCCATCCCAGCCTGCCTCTTCTCTCAAAAATAACTCAGCCAAGGGCTTGATAGCCAGTGTGAGGAGCAGGGGTGAGAGCACGTACCACTGTCTGGTGGCTCTGTGGACTCCATACTGTGGTGAGATAGTTGTGCCCATTCTGACTCGTGCTGCCAGTGCAACACAGAGCATCTTGAGCCCAGTAATCCATCATTCCCAGAGTGCCGATTTGCCTCATAACTGTCATCAAGAAATCCCATCTCACTGAGCCAAAGGCCTTCTCAACGGGAACAAACATCAACAAGGCCCCCTGTTGAGATTGTGCCTCTGGGTGGTAGAGGACATGATATAACCCTTGCAAATTGAGGGAGGTCCTGCAGGCCCGAATGAAGCCATTCTGGTCTTCATGTACTAACCCTGGCATATGGGGTAGCAGTCGAATGGCCAAGATTGTACTAAGGAGCTTAAAGTTCATGCTGAGGCGGTTGAAACGCCATAACTGGGGCACCCTGGGATGTAGTCTTGGGAAGCGAGATCACAACTACATCCCTGGTAGATTCAGGCAGGACTCCTCGTTCCAGGGAGTCTGCATATACCGCTTCCAGCTTTGGGGTGAGGGTTCCTGTGAAGGCTGAGTAAAATGCAACTGTGAGTCCATCCGTGCCTGGTGCCTCTCCTGTGGCCATCTTTCAGATGGCAACCCAAATCACTTGGACCATCACAGGACCATCCAGCTCTTCTTAAGCCCCTTGGGGGGAGTTCTTGCAGAGGAAGTCTCTGTAATAAGGCATCCTGTATTCCTGACAGTAGGTCCCTGGAGCATTCGTATAATTATTTGTAGTATTCTCAAAAGGAGACGTTAATTGCTCTGGGAGAGTATTGCAGAAAATGGTCTCAAGACAGCAGCTGTGTGATAGGGGCCCTACGAGACTCCAGTTTAATAAGCAACGCTAGGAGCCTGCCCTGCCGGCCCTCCGCCTCATGCGCTCTTGCAATGAATTGTTTGTAGTCATTGCATCTCAGGATTTCTAAAATAGTTTTGCATTATTCTTTCACCTCCCTGAGCATGGTTTTTCGCGGTCTCGCTTGTCCCCAAGGCATTATCCAATTTATTGAGTTTGCCATCTAGTGTCTGGAGTTCCCCATTCAGTTCCCTCCACACTACATTTGAATGGCCTAGACAATGACCCCGGACCAAGACTTTAAAAGCTTCCCACTCAATAAGTTCGGAGGACGCATAGCCCTGGTTTATGGCAAAGTATCCAGTTATGGCATCGCCTAGGGAATCCTGAAAACATGTATCTTCAAGAGATACAGGATTAAGACAACACTTTGGAGTGTCTGGGTGATCCTTAATCAGCCAAAAGCCCAACAGCAAGGGACTATGATCCAAGAGAATGCGCCCCAAGTACTTAGTCCTGGGGGTATAACGACTGAGTACCGCTTTGTTCGCCATAAGTTGGCAGGGTATGCTCAGACGTGAGTCCCTTGCTCACTTTGCCACTGGATTCGAGCAAGCCTGCCTGAAGACGGCTGGTATGCCAGAAACCGGCCCTAGGAAGCTTGTTTCCGGTCCAGGGAAGGCATGGCTTGGCAGTTCGGGCTGGACTGTTCCCATGAGGCACAGGGTCAGACTGATTTGCATATGGCCATGTCTGAACTCGGGTGGCAGAGTGTGCTTAAGAACAGTGATGGATTAAACCCAGATCGGTTGACTGGGTGTGAGTGTTTTATTGGTTCAGATGCTCCGTCCATCACCACCCCCTTTTGTCCCGCTTGGAGACTATTGGAGCACACAAATGTGTCCACTCAGCTGTGGAGTCGATTAATGTGGGAATAATAAGAGTATTCCCTGATTGCCCCATGTTGCGTCCTCCAGACGTCTGATAGACCCCATCCATCTAGCCAGTTGCTGAGGCCCTCAGCCAGGCATCAGAGGAGTGGAGCGGTCCTGCAAGACATTGGCCACACAATTAAAATCCCCCTCCCCCAAGTAATAAAGTTGTCTGAGACCAGTGGCGCTAGCAAGGCCGAGAGCAAGTAGAAGCAGGGCACCTGGTCTTGACTGGGGGCATAAATGCTTCCTATCATGATTTCTCTGCCCAGTAGCCTACCTTCGAATAAAACATAGCATTTACCATTATCTACGGTAGAGTGAATAAACTCCCAAGGTGGTACCAGGTATATCCAGGTAAGTGTACCCCGTGCAAAGGCAGAGTAGGAGGTCACATATAACTGACCTCGCCACCGATGTTTTAAGCGATTGACATCCCCACCGAAAGGTGAGGCTCTAGTAGCATAGCTACCTGCACTCGCCTTTGTCATAAATATCTTAGTATAATATGGCGGTTTGTTGCCAAACCCATTCCCTGGATATTCCAGGTCAGGAATGTTAGTGTGTGACAGTGGTCTAGCATCTAGTCAAATATTTGGTATATCCCCCATGCATCCCCTAGCTCCTCCCAGTGGCTGTGCCCCCTACCACAGTCGATAGCACAACCCCTAAGAGAAACTGTAAAAAAACAACTTTAAACGCCCCAACCCAAGAGCAGTCCAGCCACCCAAACCTGTAAAGTGAAAACATTATCATATGAGAACTCCTCCACCAGTTTCCTGGTGGGGGTAAGACTGTGAGGGTAGGCCATATAGTAAAAAATGTGTAGTCATTTTCTTATCTATGTCTATCCCTCAATCAGTTGTTACCTGGGCATTTAGAAGCACGTTCTCCTGGCATCCACAATCTCCACGAGCTATGACCATATAGTTAACATAGCTAACAGTAGGAGTGTGCTCGGATAAATCCCAAGGCCTAACATCAAACCATCATCCCCCCCACCCCACAACTGAGCAAAACGCACTACCAGATCCTCTGGCTGTCGGCCATCATATATGTAGTTCAGCCCTTGAAATCAAGACATCCACTGATTTTGGAGTTACCACAGGAAAGGTGGCCCCATCTGCCATGGAGTACCCAGATCCAGAGACCATCGATCTAGAATCTTAGGTCTTCTAGGCACCGAGTCAGTTCCCTGGGTCACTGTGATCTCAACCACCACCTGGAGAGCAACAGCCCTCTACTGCTCAGTTTGCAACGGTGAAGGCACCTTAGGTTTCTTTGCAGTCTCTTCCGGGCCTCAAGCCAGGACACCCCCTCTTTAGGCCTGGCCCTCGGTAGTGAGGTTCCCGCTTTGCAAGACACCAACCACTCCCATAACCCGGCAGGATCCTTACAGAAGTGGATAGTGCCCTCAAGCATGATCCTGAGCCTGGCAGAGAGCATCAGAGAATATTGCAAACCCCCCTCAATCCCTTTTTTACTTCCAGGAAGAAAGCATGCTTGGCATGTACTGCAGCTGTGAAGTTGAGGAACATTGAAACTTTGGCATTGCCCAAACTCCTTGCCACTTGCAAAATAATGTCTCTGTCCCTGTAATGTAGTAACCATGCCACAACAGGATGGGGTGGCTGGCCAGGTGCCAGTGGGCAGGCCGGCACCCTGTGTGTGTGTGTTCCAGGGCAAAGAAAGTGGTGAGTCAGTTCGGGGTCACTTCGGCTGTGAGCCATTTCTCCAAGTACGATACCTTGTTGTCCCCCTCCGTGCCTTCAGGCAATCCGATCACCCAGATTTTTTTCTGGTGGTTGCGACTTTCTGCGTCTTCTGCCCTTTGTTTTAAGATGTGTACCTTGTCTGCCAATTAATTCATCCGGCAAGACAACATGCGATGGTGCGGTTGCAGCTCTTCCATTGTATTCTCCACCTCTGTAACCTGGGGACGCCAGTTTTCTGTGTTCTGTTTGAAAGAGACAGACTCGGGGATATCTTGCTGGAGGGTGTCTGCTATTGCCACCAGTATCTTGTCTAATTGCAAATGGATGGAGGCGAAAGGAATATCCGAGCTCTATGGGTCAGTAGTCTAGGTTGAGGGATCTCCCCCTGTCCAAGCTGGGCTCCGGCCGCCTTAGTCTTAGGCTTATCCATGGTGGCATGCTAGCAGAGACTTTTATAAGAACAACAAGTTCGGGTGTGGGTAGTTCACGCTGAGGTCATTTTTCTCAGGGGGTGGAACAGACTCTCGCTCAATGTATAGCAGAGTAAAATAAGTAAATCCTGGGAGGTGTGATTGTTTGCCCAACCAGAACTCGCCGCTCTCACCCTCTTGGTACTGTCAATAAAGGAGTACGCTCCATACATAGTATACAACAGTGAAGTTTCTGTTTTGTTCCAGTGATTACTCTGCCTCCATCATTCTGAAGGTGCTGCAGTCACTTTCCTCAAATACATTGGAATATCCATGTAAAAAGCATACGAGTAATTTACGCTAGAGCTTGTAAATTTTGTTCATGATATAAATAGATGCTTTTTGATGACTTTATTTGAAAAAGGCAAGTTTTTAGTGCAGCAAAGACATGATGTGCCATTGCGAAAAAATGATTTAACAAAATCAGATGCAACATGAGCAATGTGATAACTGCTCAGTGCGGTGTGTGCACACACAGTACTCAAAATAATTCACGCAGAACGATCCTAAGTAAAGAAGTCATTACAATAAAAACAATGGAGCAGAGAAAAGACCCCATTACAGGGCGCAGTCCCAAAATATAGATGCAACATGAGCACTTATAAAATCAATGTGATAACTGCTCAGTGCAGTGTGCACACACAGTACTCAAAATAATTCATGCAGAACGATCCTAAGTAAAGAAGTCATTACAATAAAAACAATCAAGCAGAGAAAAGACCCCATTACAGGGTGCAAACCCAAATTAAAGAATTTACAGTCCCCATTTTTTGCAAACAGATACCTGCACAGCAAGAGTCAATAAATGAAAGATGTCTATAGCTTCTCAACCCATGTATCAATGAAAGAGTCATCATCAGGACTAAGGCGGTATGGACTGAGCGCACTTCAAAAAATATTGGTTGTCACTATAAGGGTATGTCTGATTCCAGAGGAGGTCTCGAATAAGTCCTCACAAAGAAATGTATCTTTATAATGTAGTAACCGGACACCATACTGAAACTGATCTGTCAATCGAATTTTCAGGAAATGGATAGCAACCAGGAAAGTAATTTTATGTGGGAGGTCGAGCTAATTGGACACTTGCAAGGTTTGAAGGATCAAGCAAAAGGGATGAGGGAGAGCAAAGCCATCTGAGAGGTTGCAACAGTTAACCACTAAAGGTGGGTCTGGATCAAGTTGGAGAGGAAAGCTTTCCCGGAAAACTTTTAAAGGTGTGGGGCAGCATCTCCATGTTCAACCTGGGAGGGTTGAGGGAGTGGGTAGAAGGGGTCATATTCTAACCCTTTAAAAAGGTCTGATATACATGTGAGAGGATTCTCAAGTGTTTTCAAATCTGGGTACTGAGTTTGACCATGGAAGTTACCGCATAAGCCATGTTAGTCCACCCCAAAGATATCAAGAAGGAGCCCTTTTGCCTTCTAAGACTGCGCAATTGTGAAGTGAGCAGTCAAAAGTTTATGAGAAATCAACTTGCTCACTAGAGAGAACAATGTAAATAGATTATCTTCATCTATGTCACCCAGTAGCGGCTGCAGCTATAATAAAGTGGTAGGGTGGGTGGAGGAGGGGCTTGGGGTTGGGTTTTAAAAATAAAAAGACACCTATGGCTCCGCTCCCTCTGCTGGCAGCCTCATTGCTCCTCTTATCCTGGAGGTGGATCTGCTTCACTGCACAGGCTCCCCGTCTAATCCAGGCACTGCTTTCATGAGAAAAGGGTCTGGATTGGCCTTAGAGGACTGGTTTAAAACTCACTCCGGCACAGGGAGCCAGCAGCTTTTCTCCAACCCGGCTGAACAAGACAGCTGAGTTAGAAAAACCTAAGTGTGCATGTCTACTTGGCCGGCCTAAAACAGCTACCCAAACTGACATGCACAACTATAAGTGCCTACCACTCCTCCCTACTGCTGATGTTGCGCTCTTCAGCATGGCCCCGCCCCCGCCCTGAACTCGGATCCCAATTAGGTAAGAAAATAAAATCATGATAAAATTGTTTTATTATAATCTTATTTTTGAGTGGGGAGACACTCCTCCAGCATAGCGGAGAAGCCACCCCTGATGTCACCTAACTGGAAAATTAAAGGATCATATGGCAAGAGAACAGATTTAACATCTTTGATATTTCTTTCCAGAATCCTTCTACTTTACTACATTTTCACACCATGTGATAGTAACAGTCATCATTCCCAATCTGACTGGTAATTTCCATCCGCAGATCCTCTTCTCATTGTAACATGTAATTGATTGCAAGTGACATGCAAACAATTTACAAGTATTAAATAAGATGGCGCCTTAATCTGTGATTTGTGAATAAATAAATTCTATTTTAGTGAGATCTCTACCCCTTTTTTTGTGTCACATCTTCTTGCTTTGACCACTGTAGCAGGTGTGTCAGTCACACGTTGCCCCCACTCTTCAAGTGCAATGATTCTAAGCATCTTTCTCTATGGTTCAAATTGCCTTGTAAGAAAAAATAGAATGTCATGAGCAAAAATATTTTTATTGATTACTCTGGTGTGTCATACGCCAGTAACATCACCCTTTATCATCTAATATTACACAAAGAGTACAACGTTAATGACAAACATTGTTGGTGCACCCCTGACTAGTAGTACCTCTGACCAAGGTGATTGGTTTGTTAACTAAGGGTCTTTTTCAGGTTGAGCCTGTTCAGAGCATGTGCTGTTCTGCGAGGCATGCTCAGGGCTGGACTGGGAACTAAAACCAGCCGCCCAGCCCCCACCCGTGCGGCGCACCGAAGGATTGCCCGGTGCCCGCTACAGCCAGTCCGGGCCTGGGCATGCTGTATTGAGGTACGGCAAAGAAGCTCCGTCATTCCCGCCCACCTTTTCAATTGGCTCCTGTTACTGTCCTTACAAAATTGTTGCTTTTCAATTCCCTCCTTGGTACAGCCTTGTCTGCATTTGTAACCTCTCATAACGACTGGGCTTGTTACTTGTGTTGTTACACGGTCTGCTTTATAAGTCGGTGAGCACTATTTTTTTTTATGATCTTCCCCTATTCCACCCACGACAATGCAGCTGCCGCCTGCTTTTATATTACTTATTTTTAAATTATAGCACGGTCCGCTTTAATTGCAGCGGCCGCGCTCATTTAAATATTTAATTTACAGCGTGGGACGCTTTCAGTTTAGCAGCCCCCTTATTTAATTATTTAATTTATAGTGTGAGCTGCTTTCAATTTAGCAGCTGAGCTTATTTAATAAACAGCACAGGCCGCTTTCACTTTAGCGGTTGCGCTACAGAACCTTATTTTTTCGCTTTGGGTGAAAGCGCACCATACGCGCTTTCACTTTAATGTAGGCCACGCCCCTTTCTTTGGACGCTGTTCGCTGTAACCTGCATATTGCGAGCAGCTTGTAAAAAAAAAAAAAAAAGGGCGCGGCCACCATTAGAATGGTCTCGCATTTGCCGAGAGTTTGAGCTATTGGCATTAAAAACGACAATGCCTTTTATAGATGTGTTGCTTTAAAAAAACGCATAAATAAAAAGCATTGTAATTTACATTACCAGCAGCTAAAAAGCTCGCAAATGCGAGACCTATTGCATTTAGAATTCTTGTTATAAATCTTGAAAGCAGGTAGGTATTTTACCTTGTTTGGTGCCCTTGTGTTTCAGAAGAGAGGAAAGTGTGAAAGTCGACAACTCCTGTCACACCTCAAATTGATACGTTCTTATTGGAAATCTTGACTTTTAGGGAGTTTATTGCTAGGCCACTCTAAGGCAATGAGATGAGGAAACATTTAAAACAGCTCCTCTGCACAGTTGTTCTAGCAATTGCAATATGTCAAACGATTTTGTACTTAGTGCACCGAAGTGCATTTAGGACATTTAATACATGGACAACTTTCATTACATTTCACGTCCACCTTTGGACGGGCAATTTATCTACTGAGCATGAAAGGGAAGCAAAGCTGTATCTGCGGAGTGTAGCGCTCTAGTGCTCCGAGGGTCTCAGGTTGAGCCCCCGGAAGCACTCCGCACAATGTATCACTTTCTGGCCAGGCGTGGCCAGAAAGCTTTAAATAAAGGGACCGAAGTGGCACGGCACTTCCGGTCCACACCAGTGCAGCAACGTGTGTGTCCCCTTATTGCGCTCCATAAGCATTGCAGCGCCGCAGGCCTAGCTCGGCCCCCAGGGCCTCACACTGGAGACGAGGGTGGGATATCCAAAAGTTAAGCAGCACCCACCAGCAACTCTCACCTGCCCGTTCACCAGCTGACTCGATCGCCCAGCCGCAGCACCGGAGAGGAACGTCAGCGACGACGGCCACCGCCACCGAAAGCAGAGGCTACATCCCAGAAGCTGCACACACCGGTAAGCAGCGTGAGCAAGGAGCTGCGTGTGGCACCGGCGGCAGCGACGGCAGGGAGGCCCAAGACGAAGACACGCGCCGAAGGAAGCAGCCCGGCGGCAGGCCCAGCGGTGCGCGCATGCGCAGAAGGCGAGGCGCCGTCACCAGAGGAAAGAACCCGAGGAGAGCGCGAAGCCGAGAGGGCGCCTCAGACAAATCGAGCGCGAGGCCCCACAGACACGGAGAAGACCCGGCGAGGCCAACCACACCACGAGGTGACGCAGCAACCCCCAAGCGAGCGCAAGCAGCCCCCATCAAGCATTGGCCAAGGCAACAAGGCGAGCCACATAACAAGCGCCAACAAGCACAAGCAAAGCCAATCAGCCACCAAGTACACACCGGACCACACAAACGCAAACAAGCACGAGCAAGTACAACCAAGCACACAATAAAGAGACACTCAAAAGACAAACGCCCAGTCACCGCCCAGCGTCACAATGACCACCAACCCTGGAGGGGCATCTGGGGGAGCCAGCCAAGCCCAGCAAGCGACACCACCAGCAATAAACCTCGGCACTCAACCACCGACGCCGTCAGCCCACTCACAAATCCAGGCACTACCACCGTTCAGCGAGCTGATAGACCCCGGGACAGCGGCCCCCAGATGGGCTGTGTGGCTAGGGCAACTCAACAACTACTTCACCGCCACCAGGGAGAAAGATGACGAAGTGAAGAGATCCCTGCTGTTACACTTTGGGGGCACAGAACTGTATAAGCTATTCAAACATCTCCCCGACACAGGAGATGACAAAGACTATGACGCGGCGGTCAATGCGCTGAACGCCCATTTCGACCCCCAGCTGAACCCCCACTATGAGCGGTTCAAATTTCGCCAATCCAGACAAAGGGAAGGCGAGTCCATGGATGCGTTCCATGCACGGCTGAGGGATCTCATAAGCACGTGCACGGACGACGACGAAAAGAAGGAGGTGACCGCGCAGCTCATTCAAGGTTGCCGCAACAAACACCTAAGGACACTCATTCTAAGGCAGCCACGAATCACCCTTGAAGAAATATTGATCCTGGCCAGATCCCACGAACTATCGGATGCACGCGCAACAGCAATGGAAGCAGCTTTGAACCCACGGGCAGAGGCAGGAACCGTGGTGAAGACAGAAAGGGTGGATGCAGTTCGCAACACCAGCCGAGGAAGCAGAGGAAGATGGCTGACCAGGACGCCACGCCGAGCGTCGTGTGGATACTGTGGCCGAGATGAGCACAACCAAGATGGCTGCCCAGCACGTGGCAAGACATGCTCAAAGTGCGGAATACCCAACCATTTCGCAAGCGTGTGCAGGGGTGGCTCCCGAGGAAGAGGGACGTCAGGAAGAAAACCAATCACAGGAGCAGTAAAACAGCTATCACTAGACGACGCGACGTCATCTCAACCACACAGACCGCCGAGGCGACCCCAGTTTGATGACTCTCCCTCAGAGGATGAAGATGAATGCTACTACGTATCGTTCGTAAGTGAACTAAAGAAGCGACGGAGACCACAGCCCAAGTGCCAAATACACATCGACGGGTCCCCAGCATGTGGCGTCATCGACACAGGAGCCACCATAAACGTCATGGGAATTCAACACTATAAAGCACTGAACCCGAGACCCAAACTAGTACCTTCAAAGGCACGCATACTAACGTACGGTAGCCAGACACCCCTCCCACTACGAGGGACGATGACGGTCCAAGTAAAAGCAGAAGACAACGAAGTGACGACAACGTTCCACGTGATAGACAAGGAAGCAGACTTGCTTGTAAGCAGCAACACGGCAGAAGACCTCCGCCTCATTGCGTTCGCAAACGCCGTCAAAGCGCTACAAACAGAGGACATCCTGGAAATGTTCCCCACACTATTCGAAGGTCTCGGCACAATCAAACGACCACCGATCAAGCTACACATCGACCCCGCAATCCAGCCAATAGCCCTAAGACACAGAAGAATACCCTTCCACTTGCGCGCAGCCGTAGAAAAGGAACTCAATCAACTTGAAGAACAAGGGGTAATCGAGAAAGTATCGGGGCCGACGCCGTGGGTATCCCCAATGGTGATAGCCGAGAAGCCGCGCCAGCCAGTCAAAATCCGCATCTGCATAGATATGAGGATTCCCAACAAAGCCATTAGACGGGAGCGGCACCTCACCCCAACGGTAGATGACATCCTAACGGATCTGAATGGGGCCCAATGGTTCTCTAAGTTGGACCTTAATGCAGGATATCACCAGCTCAGGCTAGCGGAAGAGAGCCGCTACATTACAACATTTTCAACACACCTAGGGCTAAGACGGTACAAGCGACTAAACTTTGGCATCTCATCCGCAGCCGAAATTTTGCAAAACACAATAAAAGAGATCTTAACAGGACTCGATGGAGTGCTGAACGTCAGTGACGACATTTTGATTCACGCCAAGACCAGTGAAGAACACCACCGAAGACTGAGGGCCACTTTACAAAGACTCGCGCAGTACGGCGTCACCCTACACAAAGACAAATGCCAGTTCTTCAAGAAATCAATAGAGTTTTTCGGATACGTATTCGACTCAGACGGAGTAAGGGTAGATCCCCGCAAATCACACGCCATCAAGAATGCTCCAGCACCGTCAACCGCTTCCGAAGTAAGAAGCTTCTTAGGAATGGCGCAGTACTGTGCCAGGTTCATACCCAATCTGGCCACAATCGCAGAGCCTCTGAGAAACCTAACGAAGAAAGACAGCTCGTGGAAATGGACGGCAACAGAAGACAAAGCATTCCACCGGATCAAAGAAGCCCTATTAGATAGCACAACGATGGCGTACTTCAACACCGCAAGACCCACCGAAGTACTAGTGGACGCCAGCCCAGTGGGCCTAGGAGCCCTCCTGTCGCAAGAATCCGAACCCGGGGTGTGGGCCCCGCTAGCGTTTGCAAGCAAAGCCCTGACGGCGACAGAGTCCCGGTACTCGCAAATTGAGAGGGAGGCACTGGCAGTAAAATGGGCGTGCGCCCACTTTCATCTCTACGTCTCCGGCCACCCTTTCAGAATGGTGACAGACCACCAACCGCTGATCCCGTTATTCCGTGGAACTGCTCCACACCCCCCACCAAGGATCGAACGCTGGGCAATCCAGGTTCAACAGTACCAAATGGACCTAGTGTACCGACCAGGGGCGAAAAACCCGGCGGACTTCCTGTCGCGCCACCCCCCCGCAGAAGAATCTAGCAACGCAGACCCTGAGGTCCAGACCGAGGAATTCATCAACATGCTAGCAACGGGCGCGTGCCCCTGTGCACTGACCGCCGACGTCATCATCTCTCACTATGACAACGACGCAGTAGTCGGAAGAGTGAAGGAGGCCATACAATCCGGAACGTGGACGAACTTCCTGAAGGACACCAACGGGTGGAACGAAGCAGACAGAACGCGCCTACAACAGTACTGGAAGGTGCATGACGACCTCAGCTGCGCTGACAATGGCCTCCTACTGAGAGGGACTCGCGTGGTCATTCCCAAAACACTGCAAGAGAGAGCAACCACCCTGGCACACGAAGGACATCAAGGCACCCGCAGAATGAAGGCGAGGATGCGGGAGAAGATATGGTTCCCAAACATGGAGGAGAACATCGAAGCCTGCGTACGAGAGTGTCGAGCATGCCAAATCACAAGCAGCCCCGAAGCACCAGCCCCTATAATCACAGAGGAACACGCCCCATCACCATGGGCATGGCTAAGCCTGGACTTTGGCAGCTTCCCGGACGGGAGAGTCACAGTAGTGCTGGTGGACAATTACACTAAATACCCCATCGTGGAAACGGTAGCGTCAACCAGTTTCGCGAACATTCGCCCCATCCTCACCAAAACCTTTGCTCTGTTTGGCATCCCAATGGTCATCAAAACGGACAATGGGCCCCCATTCCAGGGGAGTGAGTTAAGGAGTTCCTAGACAACCTTGGCATAAAGCATCACCGAATCACCCCGCAATGGCCACAAGCCAACGGTGAGGTAGAACGCTTCATGAGGACAATAAACAAAATACTGAGAATATCCTCAGCGGAAGGAAGTGACCCGGAAGAAACACTGCAAGCGTTCCTAAGGGAGTATCGCAGCACGCCGCACAGCACCACCATGCAATCACCATGGGCACTGATGCTGGCCGGCCCCAGAAGAGATCTGTTACCCATGGCTGACAGTTGGACTCCCACACCATACTCCCCGACAAACACCCAAGAAAGGAGAAGGAGGACAAACGAGAAGGCAAGTTGCAAGAGAAGAGCCCAAGCAAAGACCCTGAGCCCAGGAGAGACGGTGCTCATCCGGACAAGAAGGCCCGGAGGGAAATTCAAGACCCCTTTCGAACCGGAGCCCTGGGTCATCAAGGAAACCCACGGAACAGCACTCACTGTCAGCCGAGACGGAGAAGAAGTGACTCGCAACGTATCGTGGTTCAAGCAGATACCTGCTCCGAAAGGACCAAGCCCAAGTGGCGGTACACCTGTAACGAGGGATGAAGGAGAGAATGCAGCCACAGATGATAACTCGTGCCTGGCCCCGGACACTGCAGAACATCCATCCCTGCCATCACCGGGACCTCCTCGGGACCAGATCCCTCCGAGAGGCAAGTGGCAGTATAATCTCAGATCCAATCCACGGCCCAATCACAGGCTGGCAGATTTTGCATGTTGAACTGACTGTTATAGTTTGTTTTGAAAAAAAATCCAAGTTGGGAAGGGATGTAGCGCTCTAGTGCTCCGAGGGTCTCAGGTTGAGCCCCCCGAAGCACTCCGCACAATGTATCACTTTCTGGCCAGGCGTGGCCAGAAAGCTTTAAATAAAGGGAGCGAAGTGGCACGGCACTTCCGGTCCACACCAGTGCAGCAACGTGTGTGTGTCCCCTTATTGCGCTCCATAAGCATTGCAGCGCCGCAGGCCTAGCTCGGCCCCCAGGGCCTCACACGGAGGTCGAAAGTAAACGTTTCCAAATTTTACGAAGAACTGACGTTGCTGACAAAAAGAACCCATATCTATAAAAATAAAGCAACTGTAATGTCTTCCGCCCCAAAAGAATCTTTTTATGGAGCTCTCCAATTTTAGTTTAGCTGGTCTGCAGGAACGTCAACGCGTGCCGAATAAAACCGACGAGTATGTTTTATCACTATGGTGAGTGCCGAATAAAACCGACGAGTATGTTTTATCACTATGGCGACTGGCAGCAAAGAACATTTTGCTTTTACATTTTTATGAGGATAATGTGTCTATGAAACGAGGACCTTTCGTTCAGTGCCTCAAGTTACTTAACATTGCTGTTTAATTCTATAAACGTGTTCTGGGTAACCTAAACAAAGTGCCTACCTTTTAGTCAGATGTGCTTAATTTGTAGCTAATGGTGGCGGGCACCAGCTGTTGTTTATGTGGTCAGGAGCCTATTTTTCCATCATCAGAATCTGAGGTGGAGAAGGAGAGAAAAGGTTTGCATTGGGAAAGCCAAAACGGTCTCGCCTATGTAGGAGCTATTGGCTTTGCCAATGTGTTTTAGCTATGTTCTACGCCAGTGTGGCTGCTGTTCAGCATGGCTAAAAGTTAGTGACATAGAGGAGAGGGGCATAGAATGGAGTGTCGGGAGTGGAGTGGTGTAGAGTTGGGTGGCGAAGAGTGGAGTAGAGTGGGAGTGTAGCGGTGAAGAATGGAGTGGTGAAAGTGGAGGAGAGTGACAAAGAGTGGAGTGTAGTAGACTGTCAGAGTGGAGTAGAGTGGTCTAGAGTGAAGTGTCATGGAGTGTGGTGTATGGTAGCGTGGAGTGGATTGTTGCGGGGTGGAGTGTTGTGTGTGGAGTAGAGTGGTGTGTCATAGAGTGTCGTAGAGTAGAGGGGTGTAGAGCAGAGGAAATAATGCACAGGGGAATGGAGCAGAGGGGGATGGAGAAGAGGGGGGAATAGAGCAGAGGGGGATGGAGCAGAGGGGGATACAGCAGAGGGGGATACAGCAGAGGGGGATACAGCAGAGGGGGATACAGCAGAGGGGGATAGAGCAGAGGGGGATAGAGCAGAGGGGGATAGAGCAGAGGGGGATAGAGCAGAGGGGCATGAAACAGAGGCATGAAGCAGAGCGGCCTGGAGCAGAATGGTGTGGAGTGGAGTAGAGTGAAGTGGCGCAGTGTAGCGTATTCAAGGTGTGGTAGGGCACTGCCATTACAGACATCATACTTTAAATTTAAATGACTGTTACAATTTGCACATACAGTTTTACTGATAATACTATACCTCGCACAAACTATATTGTGTGGAAATGGCATCACCTAGTGTAATAATTTGCTTGATCCTATTAAAATATTTGTTTCAACCACCTTTCAAATTACAAAAACAGTGCTTCATTTGGGCTTTCCTAATTCTAATATATGTAAACAGTTCATTTAAAGACATGTTAATTTTGCTTTTGTGCTAGAAAAATTACCTTTTCGGTCCCACTACCAATTGTCAGATAAATCCACTCACTTTGAAGTCAGAGAAAGAAAAGTAAACACAAAGTTCCCTTGGAAGACAAAGCCTGACATTAGACTTTTATCTTTGAATCCACAGCACATGTGACAAGATGAAAACAAATTTAAAGGCCCTTTTAGGGAAAATAAGGACTCATGGAAGTATACATGGCGGGATGGTGAACAAGCAGTGCTTCACACGGGGTGGCTGGGGGGGGGGGTGACGTGCTGGATAGCCTAAAACAAATAAAGCCAGCAAATAGAAAGCCAGCAAAATGTGAGTTACAAACCACAAAGCCAATGATATGCAATGTGTGGAGTGCATTCAGAATGCTGTTTTGTCACAACTAGACAGCTGCGCTGTCTGGCAGGCTTCGACCTAAAAATGGAGTAGGATGAAGGATGATAAAGATAGGAAAATAGTGACAAAGGAAGGACAGAGGATTGAAAAAGAACCTGCAATAGGGAGAAAAAGATACAAGAAGTGGAGGGTTGTGGAAGAATGAGGCATGAGGCATGAGGCATGAGGCATGAGGCATGAGGTGGGAGCTCAGGCATTCACCTCACCCAGCTTTTGACAAAGACTGCTAGGCTGACTACTTCACTCCAGGTCACTACAGACACTGTCCCCAGTCCTGACCTTCTAACCTACAACTGAATGATTTCAAATGTATTTCGTTGTTAATTCAAAGGGAGCAGAACATGGCTAGAACTTTAAAAGTGCATTAGGTTATGAGACAATAGTCCAGGTACTGTAATATGTCTCCATAACGGCATAGAACGTGATGGTTAACCTGGTGCCAGCAGATGGCCTCCAAGAAAATCTTTGATCCCTGCACATACTAACTTACAAACCTCTTCACATTGACAAAAACAACAAGATAGGTGGCAAAGTCACACACAACTTAACATTTAAAAATAAACTAAGTGAAATGTGCTAGTTATAGTTCAGTGAGAGGACTATCACTTGCACCCTGGCCATGTTTTGCTTATAAACTCACATACTTTGTCACTCCTGAGATGTTAAATATCATTGTGAAGCAATCACTGATGAAATCTCAAATGACAACACTGATGAAATCATCCAATGATTGTGACCATTTGCTAAATAAATGTCATACTGGAAGGTTTTCAGGGAGCTACACCTAGACCCAAATTTCCATCACCGCTGTAGTGCTAATGAACATAATCTTTGACATGAAGCATATTTGTGAAATCACCCACATTTCGTAGATTCTATGGTCTCCTTTACCTGTATTCAGGTGTATAAGAAATCTAACATCCCCGTAGACATTAATACAATCAGCAATTTATTAAACCTTGATTAGAGTTCAAAAGAGTGTTTGGTCATTGGATACCTCCAAGATGTGTACCTGTCAAATACCTCACCTGACACAGCTTTACATCTATGCATTTGCCACAGATAAGGCATGCACAACCAGGACCTATACGCTAACTTCAGTAGTTTATAAAAATACTTTACATATATTCTATTCCTGAACTGTGCAGAATGGCGTACACTATTAGAAAAAGGCTTCCAGTGATTTAAACCATTTGCAAGTGGATCACCAACACATTACACATTCTTCACTAATGTTTAAAATCTCAGAAGTTTGACCAAACTTTTAGAAATAAATTTCTGCCCATTATACATCTCCAAGTTATATAGGAATTGTCAATACTGTTACAGAGCAACTCTTTAAAACCAGCATATGCATAGAAATCCACAGATGAATAATGTATTGTAAGGATAATCTGTGAGTTGTGTCTGCAACTCACAGTAGTTGCACTCAATCACTTACTTGTTTTAATAGAGTACTTCTTGAACTGAAAACTTTACTGGTAGGTACACTGTACTCTGTTGAACTTTTACCATTATGAATCAGACTTGTCTCCAGTACTACTTCATCTGTATTACATACATTCACACATGTACCATAGCCAATCTATTCTGCATATGTTTGTGGGTTCTGTACTACTTAAATTGGTTTGTAAAATCATCTTGCGGTTTGTAGAGTAATTTGAAGATCTGTAGTTTGGATGATTTCATCAGTGACGTCATCATGGAATTTTGGATGTCATAAATGCTATTATTTAAGATGTCATGAGTGATGTAATATAGGAGGTCCTAAGCAGTGTATGGTGGGGCGCAACTTATAGTTACGACACTAAGCTATAACTGGAAGATAAGGTGTTTTTTCTATACATAACTATAATTTAAGCTTCTTTCTTTTTATGTACGTTAAGGAGTTCTTTCCATAATTATCTATGATGCCTGATATCCTTTATGTTTTTCATTGAATTAACTACAGTGTCACTTTAGTTTTTATCAGCATGTAGTTTTTTTTTTACATAAGTAAAAGACTTTGTTTGCATCCTTAATGCTAACATCACTATAACCTTTTAGGTTATTTTTCAGTACATTTCAGTTGTTTTTCGATCATATTCAGCTAATTTGCCACTTGTACTGCCTTCAACTTTACACACTTGGATGGCTTGAGCAAAGCGCATCCTGTGCGTCAGGCCCTGTGCCCAACTAACTTGGGGGTGGCCAACACATTACTCTACACAGCCTTCTAATGCACTCTCACCTCATCTACACGCAGTCTGTCGGAAAGTAGTAATTGGATACATATTTTTGTTTGTGTTATTTTTCACACTTTTGTGGAGTTATTTTTCTCTTTTTTTTATTTTTTCCAGTTCAAAAGTACTCTTTTAAACTTTTTTAATTTTTTTAATTAATTGTTTATTTTTTGCCCAACTCTGGGAGCTCTGTTTGGAGATGGTCTTCCATGGCCCTTGAATAGGTTCTTTTAATAACTTCCCCACAGGCAGCTACTTTGTGATGATGCCTGCTGTATATTTCAAAATGCTGCATCTTCTCATCATTTTCATTCAGCTATTCAAGCTGCACTTACTTTCCTGCAGAGCAGTCAGTTCTCTTTATGCTGCTTGCCTCTCATGCGCCTCAGAATGAGCTGTGCTGGTGGGGTGCATAGCCCTCAGGCACTTCCACATCCGACAGGTAGCCATGGATTATTGGACAGGCTTTCCTCTATGCAGCACCTGCTTGAACAAAGTGCACGTAACTTACTACACACTCGTTTCAATTTTTTTTGCTAGTTGGAAGTGCGAAAAACTGCAATGTTAGTGATTTTTTCACATGCCTTGCTTGGTTTTTGTAGTACAATCGATGTGGATAGAGGAACAATAATGTGATTATCTTCAGATGCTGTATCTCCCATAGGCCCGGGAGATGATGTGCTTGATTATCCCTAGTGTCCACTTCTATATGCTACCACAATGGCTTCGGATTGCATTTACAGCAAATTTCTTAAACAGAAGTCCAGGAGTCCAGTAAGGGTGGTCTAGAAAATCAATTCAGGGTCTTTCTAATGTTTTAACCTCCCCTTTCTAATGTTTTAACCTCCCCTAAGGTATCTCAGTGCTCCTGGGGGATCAATAGAACTCATCAGATGGTGTCATGAGAATCTCATGTGGCTTATACTTCCTGTCCTGCTAGAGCTGCTGATGCACCATACTTAAGACACCCTTGGGGGCCAATGGAATTATGCAGCAGGAGGGTTCCGAATTATGCATCAGGGTTAAGGAAATTACGGAGCAAGAAAAGGTAAATTAAGTGGCATAATGTGCCACATTTTGAGATAGTATTACTTCATTATTTTGTAATGTTTACACCTCGTTAAACTATACAGGCAAAAGTTTCACCTCAAAAGTACCAGTTTAACAACTAAATACAGTAAGAAGGACTGAAATATGACTAGTCAGCCATTGAAAAGGGCCATCCACTGTGCAGGGCATGTCACCATTTCTTTAGAAATGTTTGATTCCTGTGAGCTAGAAACAATTGTTTGTTAAAGTCTGCAGATTATGCAGCACATGATGGATTACCTAGCAAACGTGGTAAAACCATAATTATGCAGGAAGCGCCGTGACCGCAGAATCACATAAATCCAGTGGCCCTGACCTTTTCTAATTACAATTCACAAAACAAGTGGCATTTACTTGTACTTAACATACTGTTCTACCTCACTAACAGCAGCCAATCAAGAAACTAGGACTCTCAAAGTTTTTTTTAATTCAAACTACATACCCTTTAATAACACTTCTCTTTATGCTGCAGACTCCTTGTCTGTGTTGCACTAGGATACCAGCGTCATGATTTACATTTGGACTGTGGGGCAATCCTTTCTGTTTTGGGTCTATTGGCAAATATCTAGGGTGTCCCCAAAGGGGACATTTCTTGGATTGGCAATAGAGGGATGAAAGGATATCAACTACTCCCTATGGTGGAAAGCATTTCGAATTGGGAGCACTCTGGTGTCATGCCTTTGTACTACAAAGGTAAGGGTAACGATTCGGGCACAATTACAGGGGTAGCTGTCTCAATTTAAATGAAGGAATCCTTGGTAGAGCCTACCTTTGTCTGTTCCAAAATATGTCAAAGGCAAAAGTTGTAGTGGTACAGTTAACTTGTACAAAGATTTAGCAAATCCCAGAAGCATGCCAATAAAGTAAATTTGGCATTTCTCCAAGACTATGGCATGGGCTCCATTTGCCACAATAAAATCCATATTTATCAAAAAGAGAGGGGGGGGACCCAAGGAGCTTATAAAGGTCCAGTGTCCGTGCTCCGAATGTCAATATTTAACCAAAAGAGGACAAAGTTCCTGTGCCAGGGTGCAAAAAGTCACCCATGCATCGTGGTGCAAAAAGTCACCCATACTTAAAAAATTGGAAGAAAAAGAAAGGAAAAAGAGAAAAGGAGATTCCTAGGTAT
Organism: Lissotriton vulgaris; assembly: GCF_964263255.1. NCBI lineage: Eukaryota > Metazoa > Chordata > Amphibia > Caudata > Salamandridae > Lissotriton > Lissotriton vulgaris. The sequence continues at coordinate 1,123,815,694 of NC_141694.1, forward strand.
AAAGGACCCAAAATTATAAGGGGGAAAGACATTGTGTTTCCTCTGTTGCCCTCACACACCCCGAAGAGTGTCATGCTTCATCATCGGGCGTTTGCTCCTCGTAGGGCCGGCGCTGCAATTCCCTACGGGTCCCAAGAAGGGTCACTTTATCGGAGATCTTTTGGAGGAATGCCGGATGATGCATGCGGGTGTGCGGGTTATGAGTCAAGAGGAGGGTAAAGGGAATTCGTGCCAGTGTCATATCTTAAAATAGACACAAGTGTAAACATGCAGCGATATGTTGAAAAATATACCCTTGGCAGTCAATACTGCTAAAAATTATTGACCCAAGAGGCCTGTTATGCCTAGGTGTCAATTGTCAAGGTCAACATGTTTCGCGCTTCCGTTGCCAAGAGGTCGTTAGCGCTTCGTCAGGACCATCAAGTAAAGAATATGTAAAGTGCACGTGGTTTAGTGAGTTTTAAAAATTACCCTCTTATCTCAATCAGGGTGGAGTAGAACCTGTGAACCCTTATCATGGTCACGGCTAATAGGTGGAGACCACTCCTGAATGAAGCCTAGGAAATGAGAAAGAACAAAACAAAGTAATAAGACAACATCGAAGAAAACTTGATGCCGCAATATGTACCACATGTGTGTACATCAATTACCCATAAACAGTAAAGTTGACAGGCACACGGGACAGGTTAATCGTAACTGGTCAAAAACAGGGGAAGGGGTATTTTGTTTAGTCTGGTTTGGGCCCCTGCCCTACATAGCATGAATATTGGAAAAAGGCGGGAGGAATTAAATGGTCCTCAACCTAGTAAGGTTTAAAAATATGCCCCATACAAAAAAACAAATCGTCCTGGTTTGTTTACTTACAACGAGCGTACAAACTGTAAAGTTATAAGTGCTCGAAGAATATGCTCACCAAGCACTGCGTGTAGTAATCCTACGTGGTCAGAATTATGGACGCCCGCAAGTAACCGGGCTGTGAAAACAAACACAAAGACAGCAGCGTAGAGGCACATTAGCCAATTATCTGGAGTGCTTGGCCGGGTGCTCACAGTGCAGGATATTACATCTTATGAAGTACTTACAAATGAGTGCGGGCGCTGCCTTCTTGCAACCTACCCCAGACCACGCTTCTGCCGTAAGGAGACTCACAACGGCAAAACCGCCAGTTTAAATGCACAGGCCGGGTCAGGTGTGAGGCGGTATCCTTTTCCGGGGAGGAAAGGAATCCTAGTGAGAAGGAACTAAATGCGCATGTGTGAGCACCGGAGTTAGACGCGCATGAGCTTTAAACGGGCACACTACTCCCCTGCTCATGCGCAACGGCTCACTACATAATCAAGGAGTCGGAATTGTCGAAAAAGCTGCCCAGAAACGTACAGGCAATTTGCAACATAAAACAATTTACGTACACTGTACGTAAATTGTTTTATGTTGCAAATTGCCTGTACGTAAATTGTTTTATGTTGCAAATTGCCTGTACGTTTCTGGGCAGTTTTTTCGACAATTCCGACTCCTTGATTATGTAGTGAGCCGTTGCGCATGAGCAGGGGAGTAGTGTGCCCGTTTAAAGCTCATGCGCGTCTAACTCCGGTGCTCACACATGCGCATTTAGTTGCTTCTCACTAGGATTCCTTTCCTCCCCGGAAAAGGATACCGCCTCACACCTGACCCGGCCTGTGCATTTAAACTGGCGGTTTTGCCGTTGTGAGTCTCCTTACGGCAGAAGCGTGGTCTGGGGTAGGTTGCAAGAAGGCAGCACCCGCACTCATTTGTAAGTACTTCATAAGATGTAATATCCTGCACTGTGAGCACCCGGCCCAGCACTCCAGATAATTGGCTAATGTGCCTCTACGCTGCTGTCTTTGTGTTTGTTTTCACAGCCCGGTTACTTGCGGGCGTCCATAATTCTGACCACGTAGGATTACTACACGCAGTGCTTGGTGAGCATATTCTTTGAGCACTTATAACTTTACAGTTTGTACGCTCGTTGTAAGTAAACAAACCAGGACGATTTGTTTTTTTGTATGGGGCATATTTTTAAACCTTACTAGGTTGAGGACCATTTAATTCCTCCCGCCTTTTTCCAATATTCATGCTATGTAGGGCAGGGGCCCAAACCAGACTAAACAAAATACCCCTTCCCCTGTTTTTGACCAGTTACGATTAACCTGTCCCGTGTGCCTGTCAACTTTACTGTTTATGGGTAATTGATGTACACACATGTGGTACATATTGCGGCATCAAGTTTTCTTCGATGTTGTCTTATTACTTTGTTTTGTTCTTTCTCATTTCCTAGGCTTCATTCAGGAGTGGTCTCCACCTATTAGCCGTGACCATGATAAGGGTTCACAGGTTCTACTCCACCCTGATTGAGATAAGAGGGTAATTTTTAAACTCACTAAACCACGTGCACTTTACATATTCTTTACTTGATGGTCCTGACGAAGCGCTAACGACCTCTTGGCAACGGAAGCGCGAAACATGTTGACCTTGACAATTGACACCTAGGCATAACAGGCCTCTTGGGTCAATAATTTTTAGCAGTATTGACTGCCAAGGGTATATTTTTCAACATATCGCTGCATGTTTACCCTTGTTTCTATTTTAAGATATGACACTGGCACGAATTCCCTTTACCCTCCTCTTGACTCATAACCCGCACACCCGCATGCATCATCCAGCATTCCTCCAAAAGATCTCCGATAAAGTGACCCTTCTTGGGACCCGTAGGGAATTGCAGCGCCGGCCCTACGAGGAGCAAACGCCCGATGATGAAGCATGACACTCTTCGGGGTGTGTGAGGGCAACAGAGGAAACACAATTCCTTTCCCCCTTATAATTTTGGGTCCTTTATACCTAGGAATCTCCTTTTCTCTTTTTCCTTTCTTTTTCTTCCAATTTTTTAAGTATGGGTGACTTTTTGCACCACGATGCATGGGTGACTTTTTGCACCCTGGCACAGGAACTTTGTCCTCTTTTGGTTAAATATAAACAATAAAATCCATGACAAGCCTGATATCTTCAGAAGGGATGGAAAGCTTTTCAAAGCAAAAGGGATCATGATCTTCCTAAAGAACATAAAGGAATGTATCTAATTCTACCAGTAAGGGTGCACAACACACTGCTAACACAATGTCTGTTGTCAAGAGTCACCCCTTCTCATTAATAAACATATGATTTCAATTTAAATCTTTTTCTTTATAAGATTTTTTAGTACCGCTGTACTCACACGTTTTGAGAAATAAACCAATTTTGCCAATTTGTTTGAGGTACCTCCCTTCCTGATCGAGCAGGACTACTGTGGTACCAATCTTACACAAAGAAAACAAGTGTACTACTCCACCCTTCCCCACCCCACTCTCTGCACCAAATTATGCAAGTTATGCTTTAATGAAATAACGATAACATATTATATAACCGTATTATGTCTTTCAGAACATGTTAAATGACAAAATTGATGGCATCACTCATAGCATCTAAGTCAGACCCTGCATCCAATCGCATCAGACTTGGACTCAGTGACTTGACTAATGTTATAAAACACAGACATTTGCAGTAAAACAAAGGTTAAAGTGACACTATAAGTGGGTGTTGCAAGGAGACACAAGGTTACTGTAAAAACACATAAATCACTGAATTATGCAAGTTATGGTTTAATGAAATAACTAATAAATATATAACCGTATTATGTCTTTCAGGTCATGTTAAATGACATAACTGATGACATCACTCATATCATCTAAGTCATAGCCTTCTGTCAGACCCTGCATCCAATCAGCATCAGACTTGGACTCAGTGCCTGGGTTCTGAAAGGTCCTGCACCCAACTCTCCACAAGTCTGAAACTTTCACAGCAGACTATCTACAGCCATATGTACAATATGTTTCAAATATGGTGTATCCTATGACCAAGGTCTATACCCACCACTCCACAAGCAGTCAGCCCCCACTATGCACAGACTTTGGACATACACAGTGGAGATTGTCTGCAAGACCTGGTGTTGCATCACCTGCAACCAAAATGCAAGAGAGGTTGGGCAGTGGACTTGCCAGACCAGGTGCCCAACTATCTGCATGTGAGCAAACCACTCTGTGCATAGCCTTCGGTCTTGCGATTCATGGGGTTGGCCGCAGGCACTCACATTTGGCCAGGTCTTGTGCCCACCCTATCAAGAACAAAACACTACAAGCTCACCCTTCAGCCAGTCACAGTTCTCCGCAAGTGACCTCCCTCCACTTCACCCATACTTTGGGTAAATACAAATAAAAGAGACAAAGACATCCATCAAAAGTGTTTCTCCTTTGAAATATCCAATTTCTTTTGCCTTGTTCGAAAGCTTATAACAGTCCAAACAGCGATTTAAGTTGTTGTATTGTTCCTTGTTCACAAAGCCTAAAGCACACTGTCAGAAACACTATTTATGTATGGCTACATAATGGGTAACTGTGTAATATGGTCCAATATTGACATTGCAGGGTTCTGGTGACATCATAAACATTAAGGTTGAATGCTGAGAGGTTAGTAAATGCCAGCAAAAACCCTGACATAGCAGTATTGGACCATACTGCACATTACCCATTTTGTATTTTTATATTACTGGTTTAATTAGTGGCAGTTAGGGTGAAAAGTGTATTTTCTTTGATGTGCAGTTAAAAAAGGGCCCTGGCCCTAGCTCCATAATCCTAGTAGCTCCCACAATGAAAAATCTTCTCTGTATAGTGTTTTGAGGTAGGTAATTATGATGATGGAACCTGTATTTCACAGGGAACCCTGAAATGTTTTCCATATTTCACAGTTTTCTAAGAAATAAGAGCTTTTATAATACTATATTTTGTGCAAGAAATACACCCAAACATGCCTCGACTTCAGGAGACCCGACTGTACCCTCACAAATTATCCTCACCTCCACTACTGTCCCTACTACGCCTGCCCAAACCATCTCCATACCAAACGCCAGAGATTATCCCTCGCACATTGACCTCCCTCTAGACACTGCTCACTCACCCCCCCGACCCACCGCCGCTTGCCCTAACTTTTAATCACACTGCCATTCCCCTGGATACGGACTTCCTCCTTACCATTGCTCTCTCCCCTCCCCTGGACCCAAGACCCACAACACCTCCTCCTGACCTCTTGACCAGAAGCAACAACGACCTGACTACTCACGTCCAATCTATCCCCACTACTAACCCCAATGATGCCACACAATCCCACAACCTAATTCCCTCTCCTTCCACAGGCCCTAGTCATACACTGCTCCAGACGAAGACAGCATGCCCTTTCAGCACACTTACCCAGCTAATGACCCGAATGGAGCAGAAAAGAGACTCCCTAGCGGCAGATATCCTAAAACCTACAACAAAGCCTTCCCAACCGGATTAAGCCTCCTTGTTTACACACAGCGGGTAGCTACACACCTTCCCCCCTTTCAGCCTCTTCCATGGCCCCACTTGGCACCCCATGGCCCACCAATCCTATGAGGAATCAGGCATATCATCCCAGCCGAGCTCTCCGACTAATTTCAGAACGAGAAGCTGATGATATCAACAACTCAACGCTAATAATTATCCAGAACTCGGCCCCATTTGCAATCCCAGTCTTAGTGAGCAGTAATAGAGTCTCTAGACATGTCCTTTCACCCAGACCCCCTCAATACACTTCTATACATACAGCACACACCACCACTGAGGCGCCCCGGCCTCTATCGTGCATGCTTCTCAACTGTAGATTAGCAGTACTATACTCCAAAGATATTGCTGAAGTTATACTCGCGAAAGAAATAGACATCACATACCTCACAGTCCTGGCTCAATGACCACTCTACTCCCACCCTAGACCTTCTCACCCCCCCCCCCCCACCCCAGGCTACAACATCATCAGACACGATAGACTGATCAAAACAGGTGGTGGCCTAGCTATCATCCATAAAGAAGGAATACATTCGGGCCGGACCCTACTACGGAGGAGCAGGGAGGCCGACTTAACCCACAAAGGCAAAAGAAAAACAAGAATCGGACAGAAACCAGAATAAGCAATCTATCAGATTGGCCTTGTAGATAAGAATATAAACTGTTCGTGATTCCAAATTGACGAAGGGATCCTGAGCCTTTGAAATTGACCCGATAATTTATTCCGGTGGCTCCTCCGTGTAGAAATCAATTTATGTAATTACCTCATTTAAGGTACCATATACTCCTAAACAACAGATGCATAAAAGTCTTCCAGTTGCATTGAAGCCTTCTAAATTTAAACGGAAGCTTCAAATAATTCACATTGTCAGTCAAAATGTCCTGATGAAGGTGTGAATATTTTAACACGAACACCGAAACGCCGCGTCGACTCTTTCTTTTGACTTTTTAGCACATTCTTTCACTATGTGGAAAATTGATTTTACCGTATTTTAATTATTTAGATTGTAACCCTTCAGGGAGGTATTATAATAAACTGTATTTTTTGATACACACTTTTTTATATCTTTGGTGGATTTGTTTATTGTAAAATAAGTTCTTTGTTAGATATGATAAGTGTTCTATTTCATTGTGCCATAATAATACACAAACTACTACTGCCCTAAGACCTGTCTGTCCCCACACAGCTGGACTTTAACTAATGTCTAGAACTCCATTTATTAAAAGTAACCTACAGGGACTCCTTTTTTTGGCATTACTCTCCCCCTCCCTGTGACAAACCAGGGGAACCTTCCAAAAATTTGCTTTCAATGAAGGAAAACATCAAGAACTCTGCAAAAAGTGCGCTTTACTCTCTAAAACACCTCAAGAAAATTAAGCATTTCATTCCCCAAGATGATATCAAGACAAATGTACAATCCCTAGTCCTTTCTAAGCAGGACTATGGAAACGCCATCCTAACAGGGTCACCAAAAGCTCACCTAGCCCCACTAAGGTCAGTCCTTAACATGGCAGCCCAACTCATAACTGGTGTAAAAAGATTTGAACACATCTCACCAATGCTCAACACACTCAACTGGCTTCCCATGGAAGGTGGATGTGTTTTTAAACTGGTCTGCATCACTCACAAGGCCCTTCACAGCCAATCCCCAAACTACCTAAACAGCAAACTAGTAAAAGCAGGAAAATCCAGAACTCTGAGATGCACCAACTCACTTCTTCTCATCCCTACGAAACTGAAAAAGAAAATGACCCAGTGCTGGCCCTTTTCTGGCAACGTACCCAGGATGTGGAACACACTCCCGATCAACCTCAGATGCAACCCCTCCTTCTCTTGCTCCAAAAAGGACCTGAAACTCTTTCTTCTCAACCAATACTTTACTGACCAAGGCAACCGTCCTAGGCATCAATAACCTAGTGGACTCCCCACTCACTTTGAACTTCAAGAATGGTGGTTTTCTGACTGTGCCAGCCACCTGCTTCCTTCTCCCCTCACTGGATACATAAGTATTTTGTCTTTGCTTTTATCTTTATGCATCCTCATGCCCTGCGATGTTATGCAATGTTTTCTTTTCCTTTGTGTATGTAAAGCGCTCTGATACCCACGGGTCTAGGTAGTGCTATATTAAACTTTATAAATAAATGCACATATATAAACAAATAAATATATTTCTCCCATGTATTATGTCTCAGACAGTCACATTAGATACAAGAACTAGAACAGGCACAGGAGTGACGCATTTTGGCAGTCACGCTGCCTTTCTCGACCTGAAATGCGCCATATTGGTGCTCATTTTGACGCTTCCATAACATTAAAAATGATTATCCCACGTGCTTCTGTTTACCCAATCACTGAAATCAATAGTGCACCCTCTATTTCTAATGTTATGGAAGCTTTAAAATGAGCACCAATATTGTGCATTTCAGGTCAAGAACAGCAGTGTGACTGCCGAAACGCGTCCCTCCTGTGCCTGTTCTGGTTATTGCGTCGGATGTGACTGTCATAATAAACAGGAGAAACCCCATGATGATGAGTGCCGGCTCCTTTATCATATAAAGGTGTTGGAGATATTTTGCTACATTTTTAGAGCTAGCACTACTTTTTGTGCACCACCAGCGATCTGGCAGCATGTCAGTATACCACAATTTGTTTGGTGAGATAGATAGGTATATATCTACCTACAGAACCCTTCTAAATGCATTTAAGAGTTATCTTGAACTTTGAGAAATAAAAAAGATCAGTCACTTCTTAGACTGATGCACCTTAGGACCAAACTGAGGTATGTGTGGCGATTCTGTTTTGTGCTTATTTTCAACACAATATTGAAGTATTATAAATAAAAAACAAACGTTGTTCAACTTTCTGAATTGGCAGCTACTTCGGTTACTCATTTCTCATGGGTTAAAATAGAAGTCACATAACTTTTATATATTGCGGAGGAAGAGCATTCAAGTTTTCCAGGTCCAAACGTGAAAAGGTCATCCAGTCCAGGTGTTTGCTTTGCATTCCCAAACTTATTGTTGCGATTTCAAAATGAAACAAACAGGACTGCGAATCCCAGAATGCACAGCGAAAATTCGGGACTATCTTAACTACTGAAATACGCACCTGAGGAACCTGGGTGCTCCTATGGTTGCCACCTTTTTACCAGCAAAGCCAACATTTTCAAGTCATAGCTGGTAAAATAATCGTGAAAATCAAAAATGCCTAGAGTTTTTCTACTTTTAGATATACAGTTACAACAGCAAATACATGAAGAAATCACTTCAATAGTGCCGGAGACTGTATAAGAGATTTTTAAATCAAAGATAAGCAAAATTGCCAGGTTAGAAAAGAATTCAGAGAGTTTTCTGAACATCTATTTCAAAGAACCAACCAACGTGTGCCACTTACAGAATCGGGAAGAACTGATAATATTGTATAGAGAGAACCCAAGCACTGTAGAGGATTATCCTCACAAGAATTCCAAAGCAGCTTGCTCCTACAAAGAAAGCTCCTTTTTGAATCCAGCCGAATACCGTACAGCGTGTAATAATAACCCCCATCAAGGCTCTTAGGCTCCCATGTTTTGGTGATAGGAGCTGGGAATCTCCCTTTTCTAGGTGATTTAGATCACTAGGATTTAAGGAATGAACCTCAAATGAAGGTGCATTGACCAATAACCTCTCAACTTCTACCACCTGAGAGGTTCGTTGAATTACGATGAGTGAAACTCAGCCCTTGGAGCCCACAGCTACAGCTGATCCTTGCCAGGCATGGCCAGTAACTCTGAATCCAGGGCTTTAAGTGGGCCGGGTCCTGCCGGTGCAGGGCACCAGCAGTAAAAAGCCGGTGCTGAGGTGGGTCCCTGTCAGCTTTCCATTTTTGTCCTCGCCCTAAGGGTGGACACATGTTTTGCCCTCTGCAGCAGAGCCACCCCACTGTCTTTGAGGTAACTTCAAAGAAACTCGTTGTAGATCTTTCATAGTCGCATTATTTCAGAACTGAAGCATTTTCAATATTATATACAACAAAGCCATATTTGATGCTTATTAATCTTATGCAACTAACAACCGTGACAAAGCCAACAGTCCTGACTTGTTGTACATAAAGCCACGCCCCTTAGAGAAGAACACAACATCGATTTTTTTCATCCCACTTAAGGTCCCGACTGAATACACCGGAATCTGGAGACGTGGCCTGACATAGCACCATCTGGTAACATTGCAGTGGGCACTGTTCTAGTTTCCGGTTTTTCTTTGCATTCTGGGACTTGTAGTCTAGTCCTGATTCCATAATACAATCAACAAGAATACTAATGTAAGAATGGAAAGAAACATCCTGGACTGGGAGACAAAACTGGGAGACAAAACTTGTGGAATCAGGAACCTTAAAAGCTCTGATGTAATACTAGCACTGATTTTACTTTCCACCACTCTACATGCTGGCAGTTTTGAATCCGTGCTTTGAGAGTGTTAAAACTACTCACTACATATCCCAGAATGCAACGAGCTGTTGAATACATAGCCAGGATTGGCTGTCAACGTTACACACGACAAAGGGCCCCTTGGCAGCTAGGTCACTTGTGAACACTTCTCGGCACTTAGTCAAGGTGGCATTTGATTTCTCACTCAGTCCAAGACAAGGGCGTTCCCAAGGCCGGCTCCGTGGCCTTGTTCCCAGGCACACTTCCTTATCACCACAGGGCAGGCAAACCTCAAGTTCAAAGTCTTGTCCACAAGTGTGGAAGGCAATTTCCTCTGCACTCACTCCCGTCGTCACAGAGGCATGCTGATTAGCGAGTTTTCTTCTGTGCGTTCAATCCCCAAGCGTTCATTGGTAATGAAAATAAAAATATTTATCAGCTGCTGTGGAACTGTTCATTTTTTTATGAAGAGGCAGGACTGGCCGCATAAATCCATCCTCCGGTTTCCCGGTGTCCGTTTGCTGAGACAGTATCTATCACATACCTGCCAACTTGAAGAGCAATCTCACCGTGTGAGTTGGCAGGTAGAGTATCATTAGGGGCACCTGCAGCTATCCTTAATATGAAGCCAATAAAACTTTGCATGACGGGAGTGGTAGTTCTGTGTTCTCTACAAGAGGGAGTCTACAAGTTCCAGCCGACAGATCGCAGTCGACTGAAAGTCGTCAAATGAATAAGACATTCACTGAGTGGGGAAATGCAAAATACGGTTATTATCCAGGCAATGTCACTATATGCGAATATTTGACGTTCAAAGTTAAATAAACAGTTCTGAAGTTTTTCCACTTACACATAAGTAGCCCATCTCCTCCACTGTGTTGTTTGAATTCTTGCCCTTATTCCACTTAATTTAAAACGGAATGAACAGAACAAGAATTGGAATGGAAAGAATAAAATGGACCAAATTAGCCACTTGCTCCTGAAAACAGGAAATAAAAGCCAAGTGGACATGACTTGAAAATGGTCTTCAGGCCTGGGTACTTTTCTCTACTGAGGGGCTCCCAAGTTTCTCAGATCCAGGCGTAAGTATCTCCTCCAGTCCAGGTTTATTATTGAGTTTCTGTGACTGGTTGTGCTGACTTTCTATTGGTTAAGCATGGTTACAGATCCCAGAGTGCAAAAAAAACAAGCACTGGCAAAGTCAATAGGGTTTTTCCTTGGAAACGGTGCCATAGTTTTGATTTTGTTTTCTTTTGCCAGCTTATGCAATACAAATCAAAAGCTTAAAAGTAAATAAGGTTAAAAGCTGCTGTCAAACGGTGGCCGGCATATGCTTGAGAAGAAAAATATATATTCCCGGCGCGGCAGGTTTCTGGACCAGGGTCAGCGGACTCGATAATTCTCTCGCCTTGGTGCCCACTCTGATCAGCGATCACACTCGGCAACTCTGGGCATTAGCTTGCCTCATCTTCACTAACGGCCCCACCAGACCGCCGGGGATGCCTGGTCTCACCCTGGAGATACCCATTAAGGGACCATCTCTCAGGGAAGCCAGGAAGGGTTTCGCAGCGGTCGAAGCGCCTTGGGACCCTACGGGTAAGTAGTGCGCTATATAAATGCCTATACATACATACATACATACATACATACATAAATGGGCGCCTGTGAACATGAGGTGAGGCTACTAACGAGGTTTGGCTGACCCTTTGCTCCATTCTGTATTCTATGGAGGGTGGACATATTGTAAATAACCCCGAAATAGCCCAACGGGTGAAGAGGACTGTCCAAATTCCTGTATATGTATATTTTTCTTTTTTTATAATGGATCTCCTTGAAAACAGCCAAAGCTATATCTAGCCGGACTTAAAAGCAAGTCTAGGTGACGTACTTCTGCATGATGGTCTTTGATACCTGAGACCCCTCTCTGCTTAGCCTTAATAGGATTTGATTATATCGCTGCCCAATTACGTGTTGTTGACTATGGAGAATAGGCTGAAAGGATTAAAATGAGTTAATCTTGAAAAGGGGTGGAGCGCGAGACATTGTCAAGAGACCAAAACAATACAAACCAGATTCTCAAGACCTGAACAAACTAACCGAGTAAACATCTCATATACATTTGGCTATAAGTCAATTTGGGAGGAGTCTGAGGGGTGCATAAATAATGTCCAGGTGGGAGTCAGAAATACTTAAAGGATGGCCGAGTTTACAAAAAACGAGAAACTGTGCACTCAACTGCGTGGCCATTTTATGAGGTAACATTCTAAAGAGTAATAAAGACATCACGATGTGGTCCTTTAGCGGAGTCAACCTAACCCCCACCCCTGGTCACGTTACAATGTGTTCAGGCTGTTCCCCTCAATCTGCGTAATCACGGCAGGTACGCACAGAACTTACAATAAATGCACCTTTGCATCTAAAGTACACAGTGTCACTTTTCTTTTAGGATAATTTAGTAGGAACAAGCTCCGAGTGCAACTTGGCGACACGAAGCCTCACTCCCAGAGATCTCAGAATATTAGAGGTGTAGTTACTTAAGGTAGTTCGCCGAATTCCGCTTTAGCTGCAGAGATCTTTTTGCTACTTCCATGCCACAAATTCAACATGTGATAGGTTTGCATACATTTAGCAATCTTTTCCCTGTTCATGTAATGCACGAGGAGCAATCAGACTGGGTTAAACTTGAATTATGCGGCATATCAATTTACTCCAATATGTCCAGTGCGGAATGAAGCTGCAATACGCCCTGCCAGGAAATCCTATTGGGTCAGTGGACACAAGCAGTAACTATGTCGTGCCAGTATTTGATAATAGTAATTGACACGTTTTACAGATGCAAATAATAGCCGTACAGACGACTTTGCCCAATAACTCAGATCAGCTAGGCTTATGCCACACAGTTGTGGTTACAGTGGCAAAAAAGTCTCAATAAAAAAAGAGGAGAATCTATCGCCCCCCTAGAAGCACGTGATTACAAGTTTATCGGGAATGCAGCCAGCTACCCACTCAGTGAAAGTACCATATGCTCCAGTGACAGAAGCAAACACAACTGTCTTCCCCTGCGGGCAGTCCTGTAAACACAGGGCAAGAGGCCATTCACATACACATTCCTAAGTCTGGGAACCATTAGGGAGGGTTGAGCCTTACCTCGAGAGCACAGCAGGAGGAGTACGGGGGCACAGGCTAGCCAGCTCCGGCGCCAGCAGCAGGCGGCCCCTCTGTGGCGCATCTCTCCTCCTCCTCCTGCCGGGGCATCCAGGGTCTCGGCAGAGAAGGGGGCTTCGGTGGCTGCCAGAGGGGCAGCAAGCAGCGGCACTCCGGCCGGTGCCAAGGATTCGAACTTTCAAGACGTGGGGACAGATGCCAGACTGCCCCCCCCCCCTGCTCCCGGTTTCTTCTCTCCTCCGAACTCTACTTAGCGGCAGTGATTGACAGGTGCCCCTTCCTTCTGTTAGTTTCCTGTGCGAGGAGTTTTGCTGCGGCTGTGCGATGCCTCCTCCTTGCCACACTGCCCTGTGCCCGCGACGTGCGACCTGCCTCAGCAACAGCTCGCGCTGCTGGAGAAAGTTTCGTGAAAACATTTGTTTGGAAGGGGCGGGGCTACTGTGGTGGCCGGTCGCACAGGCTGGGAATAGGCGGGTGGCACCGGCAGAGAGGGGGAAGGGTTGAGAGTCGTACACCGCCCTCCACCTTCCAAAGCCCGTTAAACTCTTCGTGCGTAGTTTATTTTATTTATTTATTCACTGTATTGAATGCAATTTTATATAGCGCATTACCCGAAGGTGTCAGAGCGCTTTACATAAGAACCAGTTGCTATACATAATGATTTGGGATTACATGCTTTACATAAAAGATACAAGCAGAAAAAAATTGCGAATGTACAAATTATAAAGTCACACAGGGAAGAGATATAAACAGAAATAAATTGCAAATGTACAAGTAGTAAAGTCACTCAAGGAAGGGATACGAATGTGGATAAACTGCAGGAGTCACATAGGAATGGTAGAGAGTACAAAGGTCTACTGCATATACTAGTTTACTACAGCGCGTAAATTGTACACTGGTGTTGTGAATTCAGCGCCAACTCTTGCATGGGCTGACCAGAGGGAAAATATTTGAAGCGGTCCACTGGTACAACCACGATGCACGTAAACAAATACAATAGTATTGCAATTGCGGTGGCAGTAGTAAACTGCTGTTCACAATTATACTGTGGCGGTGCAGTGTTATGTATTTTTGCTCTCGCCTGAAGCAGAGTTTGGAACATGTTGGAACTTTCTTTCTCCACAGCTGAGGCCCGCGGCTAGTAGATGTTTAGGAGGAAGGGGAGGGGGCACGGTGGCTTCAATATGATGAGATTTTTAAGAACATAATGTAGTTTGGTGTTCTTTGCCTTTGGTGCTTGTACATTTTTTTAAATTTGGCTCCCTTTGATGCTTGTTTAATATTTAATACGTTTGTGCAAACTATGATGGAATTTAAATTCAATTTTACATGGGGTTTGGTAAAAACTGAATAGAATCTAAGTTAGGTGGGGTTCAAAGGAGAAAACGGGCACACTGGATGTGCCCCCTCCTCATGGACAGTCAGGCAGTGCTTGCTGCAGGGCATCTACAACAAGAGACCCCAGAACAGCAGCAGCAAAACAGGCAGTCGGGTCAGAGGGTAAACCATTGTAGAAGAGTGAGCTGGGTCCATTCGAGGTCAGTGGTCTGCAATGCTTAATTTGTAAACTAATAAGTGCCAGGGCTCTGACCAGGAGGCCACCGCAGCGTGCACCAGCCACCGCCTCTGTCATCAGTGCCAAAACAACTACTAACCATCTCTCTCACCTGCAACTGTGACAGTTCAGATTTTTCCAGGTGCTCAAATCTAAAGGAATGGCTGTTGACTCAGGTATTAGTAATTTGTCATGTATATTTGTTGGACCTGGGGTCTCCAAATCACAAGGGGTAGCCTGGCCCAGGGTAAGACAGGCAATCCTAGAGGCAAAAGTGTTAAGCTTGCGTTACACCCCTACTGCAACCCAGCATCCATCCACTCAAAAATTACGCTACACCACTTCTTTTTAGGAAAATATGAGCTGTTTATAAAAATAATATTATTTACTCTTATTTTTCCTGTCTGTCAACTTGATTATTGCTCAAATCAAATATTTTTCCATTTGCACTTTTACATAAGTTAATTCCCCAGCAATCAATTCACAGAATATCGTTACTTGACTCCCTGGGGACACCCCGGCCTCCTAAACTGGACTGGTACATTGGTAAACAGAGCTTAACGCTTTTCAAGGCACAGGTGAGTAACCACAGGGTTTCAGATGAAAGATTAACCTCTTAAGTGCTGCGTCGGGGCGTTGGCCGACGGCAGCACTACCTCCCCAGTGCTGCGCACGACCATTGGACGTCCATTCAGCACTAGCTCCAATGGACAGCGCAGCACTGGGGAGGGATGTTTGCGCGCATCTAAGGTGTTAAATATTACATTCAGCTTAATCAGCTTAACTCAGAGGTTTGACAGAAGACATGCCGTAGTTTCCTTCCCCTTCCACCACTGAAAGAAAAGGGTTAAACAACAATCTCCGTCTTTTTCACCATGAAGAGAGTTCAGTCACTCTCCTTTACTTTACTTGTTTCCCTTCATCGCTAGTCCTGGTGACTTCTTAGTCTCAGACTCCCCAGTCTTTTCAGACCTGTACTTCCAATTTTAATAATTGGGGTAAAGAAAGATCTCCCTCCTGGGACCTGGTTTTATTAACCCCCGGCCCCACAACAGCCCCCAGTTTCCACCTTACTTGAGGCCAGCCGGGCACGGCACAGTTGCCGCTACCCGGCACTCGCCAACAGTCGTCTTCTCCCAGAAGCGCCTCCCTCGTGGGCCAGGCCAAGCGAAATCCAAGCCAGCACCGAGGGGGAGGCCTCACTGGGCTAGCGGCGATGCAGGTTCCTCAAGACGGCTCCGTCAACCTTCCGACATCCGTGCCACTGGGCAGGCGCGGGAGAGCAGTGGCTCAGTTTGTTGCCGCCCCTCGTCTTTCCTCAGATGGTCGGAAATTCCTCTTCGGGCCTGCACACCAGCTGACGCTTCTCCGTCGACGCTCCGCCCCTCTTCCTTCAGGCAGGCGGAACTTCACAACAGGACTGCGCAGAATCGCACCACCTCTGACTCTTCTCCCCTCACCCGGATCTCTCACAGCAGACCTGCGCAGTATCGCGCCACCTCCGCAGACACTTCTCACCCTGCCAGAGTCTTTCAGGGCTGGGAAAGGCACTCCACCCCTCTTCCTCTGGCTTAAGGAACACCACAGCAGACCTGCGCCGTATCGCGCCACTTCCTCAGACACTTCACTCTTTAACAGGTTCTCCAAGCGCTAAGAGGGACACTCCCAGCTGCGCTGCCAAGTGCCGGTAAGGGGAATCGTGGAGGGCCAGTCACGGACGGCAGGTGTTGTCTTGGAGAGGAGAAGGGGGGAATTCAATGTCACCTCTCACAGAAATCTCTTTAGGAGTTTTGGCGAACAATGTCCATAGACCAATAACAGGGCTCGGTCAAAGGCTAAGGGGGGGAACGTCCTCAAGCAGTGACTGTCCACTTTTAACAGGAACTAACCACTTCTAGCGCGCCCACCTTCCGAAACCACTGCCTCACTCCTCAACTCTCTGGTCATCACAAAATGGCTGCCCTCCCACTGGCCTTTATATAGGCAGGCCTCCGGCTTCTAGAACTAGCTGGATGGTTCTAGAGCACCCCTATTCTATCCTATGGGCCCCTTGTCCGGTGTGACAGTTATGGCAGTTATTATCCACCATCTTGTGTAACTAAGCTGTCTCTTCAGAAAGGGAGGGAATACTGGGCCTGTGAGGAACTATGGGGTCAAGGAGCACCTAACCCCTAGGTCAACACCTGAAAAGTCCGGTGGACATCAAAAAAATAAAAAGGATATGAGGCAAAAAAGGGGACAAAAATAAATAAACAAGTAGGAGGGACCACCCCAAAGGGCTGTCAGGTCTAACACGCGTCCCCCCCTGCTGAAAGTGGGGAGAGCTACCCAACCCCTTGGGAGTCCTCATCACTAAGGCGGAATTACCTAGAGAGACTGTCGGCATTGGCATGGTCCACTCCATGCCGATGTTCCACCCTGAAGTCCATTCCCTGTAGGGAGATGGACCATCTCAACAGCTTGGGATTCTCCCTCTTCATTTGCATCAGCCAACGACGGGGTCGATGGTCGGTCTGAACCAGGAAGTGCGAGCCAAACAAGTATGGCCGCAACTTCTTCAGAGCCCTAACCACTGCAAAGGCTTCCCGCTCAATTTCACTCCACTTCTGTTCCCGGGGAAGCAGTCTTCTTGATAGGAAGACAACTGGTTGATCCAGACCCTCTTCATTGAGTTGCGATAACACTGCCCCAATGCCATGCTCTGATGCATCTGTCTGGACAATTAACTCCTTGGAGAAATCCGGGGCCCTCAGGACCGGTGCTATACACATGTCTTGTTTCAGCTTCTCAAAGGCTTGCTGACAAGCCTCTGTCCAGACTACCCGTCGAGGTTGTTTCTTGGAGGTGAGCTCAGTGAGGGGCGCAACAATAGTGCCAAACCCCTTCAGAAAGCGTCGGTAGTAACCTGTGAGGCCCAGGAAAGCTCGGACCTCAGTTTGGGTCTTGGGGGGCTCCCAGGCCATGATTGCTTCAATATTTGCCTGGAGGGGCTGCACTGTTCCCCTACCCACCAAGTGGCCTAGGTACACAACCGACCCCTACCCAATCTGACATTTACTGGCCTTGATTGTCAAGCCAGCCTGTTTCAGGGCCTGGAGAACAGCTTGCAAGTGACACAAATGGTCCTCCCAACTGCTGCTGAAGACAGCAATGTCATCCAGATAAGCAGCGGAGAAAGCCTCCATTCCAGAGAGGACCCAGCCGCTGAAAAGTGGCAGGGGCGTTCTTGAGCCCAAAGGGCATCACACAGAACTGGTAGTGGCCCTCAGGCGTGGAGAAGGCTGACCTTTCCTTTGCTCCATCTGTAAGGGAGATCTGCCAGTACCCTGAAGTAAGGTCAAAGGTACCCAGATATTGGGCAGCTCCCAGCCGGTCAATAAGTTCATCAGCCCTAGGGATCGGATGTGTATCAGTCTTGGTCACTGAGTTCAGTTCCCGGTAATCCACACAGAACCTCAATTCTGGAGTGGTGCCCGGTGGGGCAGCTTTTGGCACTAGAACCACCGGACTGGACCAGGGGCTACTGGAAGGTTCAATGACTCCTAGCTCCAGCATCTTAGTAACCTCACCGTGGATGCTGGCCTTCATCTTGTCTGACAGCCGGTAGGTCTCAGACTTCACTGGTGGGCTGTCTCCTGTGTCCACATCATGGGTGCACAGGTGGGTCCTTCCCGGGACAAGGGAGAACAACGAGGAGTACTGCTCCAAGACCTGGCGGCAGTCCTCTCGTTGCTCAGGAGTTAGGGATGGGTAGAGAATCACTCCCTCCACCGACCCATCCTTTTCCTGAGACGAAAAAAGATCAGGGAGAGGCTCGCTTTCTGCTTCCTCTGCACCGTCAGTCACCATCATAAAGATGACCTCGGGCCTCTCATGGTGGGGTTTGAGGCGATTGGCATGTAGTACCCGAAGGGGCTGTCGAGGGGTCTTAAGGTCCACCAGATAGGTGGCCTTACCCTTCTTCTCCAACACCTCAAAGGGGCCTGTCCAGCGATCCTGGAGGGCACTTAGCTCCCCAGGTTCCATCACCCATACTTTCTGGCCAGGCTCCAACTCCACCGGGTGAGCGTTGTGGTCATACCACTCTTTCATTACTGCTTGACTGGCTTCCAAGTTGTCAGAAGCTTGCTTCCACAACTTTGCCATTTGGTTCCGGAAAGCCAGCATGTAACTCACCACATCCTGGGGAAGCTTCCTTGGAGATTTTTCCCATCCGTCCCTCACCAGGCTGAGAGGTCCACGCACAGGGTGCCTATACAGAAGCTCGAAGGGGCTGAAGCCCACTCCTTCTGTGGCATTTCCCTGTAGGAAAATAGCAAACAGGGTAGAAGGACGGCCCATTTCCTCCTCAGGCTCTCAGGCAGACTTCTTATTATGCCTTTCAAGGTCTTGTTGAACCTTTCCACCAGACCATTGGTCTGGGGGTGATAAGGAGTGGTAAACCGGTAGGTAACCCCACACTCCTTCCACATAGCCCGCATGTATGCTGACATGAAGTTGGTCCCCCTGTCGGACACAACCTCCTTGGGAAAACCCACTCAGGGAAAGATCCCCATCAGGGCCCTAGCCACCACAGGTGCAGTGACAGTCCTCAGAGGAATTGCCTCTGGGTACCGCGTGGCATGATCCACCAGAACCAGGATAAACCTGTGATCAGCTGTAGTTGGTGGATCCAATGGCCCCACAATGTCGATGTCCACCCTTTCAAAGGGGGTGCTAACGACAGGAGGTTGTTCCAGGGGAGCTTTCAGCTTCACCCCTGTCTTCCCACTGGCTTGGCAGGGTACACACGTCCGACACTATGTGTCGGATGCCACTTTCATCTGAGGCCAGTAAAAGTGGGGACCAAGCCGGGCAAAAGTCTTGTCCTGTCCTAAGTGTCCTGCCAAGGGAATTTCATGAGCCAGTTCTAAAAGAAAGGCTCGGTACCGTTGGGGGACTACCAAGGCCCGTGATGAACCAGGCAAAGGTACCTTTGATTCACTGAAGAGGAGTCCATCCTCCCAGTAAATATGGTAGTTTCCTGCAACGTTCCCTGCTGCCTGGGTTTCGGCCTGTCGCCTCAGTCCCTCAAGGGTAGGGCATTCCTTCTGACCCTTACACAACTCCTCCCTGGTAGGCCCTCCCTCCACATGCCATTCAGCAGGGATAGGTAAGTCTTCCAGGGAGACTACTTCCCCCTCCACGGACTCCTGGTCCACCACCGAAGGTGGCCGATCGGTCTCATGGGTCGTGGAAGCCGAAGCAGGCTTTTCCTGTCTTTGGGTCTTTTCCTTTTTGGCAGCGGGCTGGGCCATTGTTCCAGGCTCCAGCCCCGGCGAACTCCCTCTCCGGGTAGTCGCATACCTTGTGCTTGCACAGGCCCAGTCAGGTGTGCCCAGCATCTCCGAATGAGTCTGGTATTCCACCTCCTTCCAAGCATTGTGCTCCATGTCATTTCCCAACAGACAATCGACTGGCACAGCAGGGCTTACGGCAACTCGAAGTGAACCTGCAACCCCTCCCCACTCAAAGGGAACCTCGGCCACAGGCTAGTGGCCCAATCTGCCGTCAGCCATCGCGGCGGGGTGGAGTACATGTGGAATCACCTGCTCTGGAGATACCAGCTGACTCCTTACCATAGTCATACTGGCTCCTGTGTCTCTCAGAGCCTCCCCTCTTTGGCCATTGATGGTGACCCATTAACCATACTTTGTAGTATTCGAGGGCACCTGGATCTTAGGAACCATCTCCCGATCTCCCAGGGACACTAAGGTGACACCCGCCCACTCACCCCCCTTATCTAAGGGCAACTCCTCCCCGAGCACTACACTAGCTACTCCTGAGGCTTTTCCTCCAGTGGGAGGGGGTGGTCTCTTTGGGCACTTGACATCTCCCTTATAATGTCCAACACCACCACACTCAAAGCAGTGGACAACCCTTGGCTGCTGACTTTGGCCAGGATGAGGGTTTCTGGGCAGGTTAGCCTTAGGGGTGAATCCTGTTCCCTTTCCTTGGAAACTGTTTTCGGGGCCTTTTGAGAACTCCCGCTTTTTATCTCCCCCCTCTTTCTTCTGGGGGGCGCCCTGTCCGGCCCTTTGGGAATCCCCTCCAGTCCCCTTTGAGGACACCCGGGTACTTGCCCAGATGTCCGCCTCCTCTGCAAGCTTCCGGGGGTTGGTCAGCTTGCTGTCCACCAGGTGTTGACGCAGCTCGGGAAAACATTTCTCGAGTAGGTGCTCCTTGAGTATAAGGTCATACAACCCCTCATAGTCCCCTACCTCGCTGCCTTGCACCCAGCCCTCTAATGCCTTCTTTGCGTAGTCCAAGAAATCCACCCAATTCTGTGTGCCTAGTTTGTGACTACCCCTAAACTGTTGATGGTATTTCTCTGGAGTCAGTCCAAACTTGCTGATTAGCGCCACTTTCATGGTAGGGTAGTGGGTTTGCTCCCCCTGCTCCAGGGCTAAGAGTGTGTCCCTCCCTGCAGGAGGCATGTACTTATACAAGCCACCCCCCCCAGTGTTTCTCCAGAATCCGATGGGCTCTTAAGGAGACCTCATAGGCAGCTAGCCACTTAGCAATATCATCACCTGCGCTGTAGCTAGTGACTACATCGTTGGGTAAATAGGGTCTGGGTTCCCTGGTTATCTCCTTGGTTTCTCTGCCACCATTATTAGGATTGGGAGTCCCTATTTGCAGGGCCTTGAGATCCAGCTCTTTAAGAGTTACTTCATGAGCTAGTCTCCTTTCCTCCTTTTCCAACTCCAATCTAGCTAACTCCCACCTTAGCTTCCTCTCTTCCCTCCTGTCCGTCAGTTCAGCTTCGGCCAGACTCCTCCCGAAACACTGCTGCCCTCCCTTGAAAGTGTCCTGGGACCTGTCAGTAGGTTCCCCCCTTCAGTTTGGTACAACAGCTCTGCTCCAATGACAGTGTCTCTATCAACCTCTTCCTTTTCCAGTTCCTCCTCCAAATGAGCTTCCACCCATGCCCTCAAGCTTGTTTGCAGCTCACTTTTCTTGGCACCCTTTTTGTAGAATACCCCATTCCTCTGAAAGAAATCTCTGAGTTGGGCCGCAGAATAGGTCTCCATCTCCTCAAGGTTCAATTCCATCATGTGATAGGGTATTAAATGGTACTCAGGAGAGAACAAGGAAGTATATGCTGTAAGGATAACCTCCACCCACCACCAGGAGTAAATTTGGAAAAGCAAAAATAGAATTAGGGAGTCCGTAAGGAGAAAACTCCAGGTGTAGGCCTGTGGAGTACACTAGGTTACTATAGAGTGGACACAAGCACAATTCTCATCCCACCGCTGGACACCAATTATGTTGGACCTGGGGTCTCCAAATCACAAGGGGTAGCCTGGCCCAGGGTAAGACAGTCAATCCTAGAGGCAAAAGTGTTAAGCTTGCGTTACACCCCTACATCAACCTAGCATCCATCCACTCAAAAATGACGCTACACAACTTCTTTTTAGGAAAATATGAGCTGTTTATAAAAATAATATTATTTACTCTTATTTTTCCTGTCTGTCAACTTGGTTATTGCTCAAATCAAATATTTTTCCATTTGCACTTTTACATAAGTTAATTCTCCAACAATCAATTCACAGAATATTGTTACTTGACTCCCTGGGGACACACCGGCCTCCTAAACTGGACTGGTACATTGGTAAACAGAGCTTAACGCTTTTCAAGGCACAGGTGAGTAACCACAGGGTTTCAGATGAAAGATTAAATATTACATTCAGCTTAATCAGCTTAACTCAGAGGTTTGACAGAAGACATGCCGTAGTTTCCTTCCCCTTCCACCACTGAAAGAAAAGGGTTAAACAACAATCTCCGTCTTTTTCAGCTTGAAGAGAGTTCAGTCACTCTCCTTTACTTTACTTGTTTCCCTTCATCACTAGTCCTGGTGACTTCTTAGTCTCAGACTCCCCAGTCTTTTCAGACCTGTACTTCCAATTTTAATAACTGGGGTAAAGAAAGATCTCCTTCCTGGGACCTGGTTTTATTAACACCCGGCCCCACAACAGCCCCCAGTTTCCACCTTACTTGAGGCCAGCCGGGCACTGCACAGTTGCCGCTAACCGGCACTCGCCAAAAGTCGTCTTCTCCGAGCAGCGCCTCCCTCGTGGGCCAGGCCAAGCGAAATTCAAGCCGGCACCGAGGGGGAGGCCTCACTGGGCTAGCTGCGATGCGGGTTCCTCCGACCTTCCGACATCCGCGCCACTGGGCAGGCGCGGGAGAGCAGTGGCTCAGTTTGTTGCCGCCCCTCGTCTTTCCTCAGATGGTCGGAAATTCCTCTTCGGGCCTGCACACCAGCTGACTCTTCTCCGTCGACGCTCCGCCCCTCTTCCTTCAGGCAGGCGGAACTTCACAACAGGACTGCGCGGAATCGCACCACCTCCGACTCTTCTCTCCTCACCCGGATCTTCACAGCAGACCTGCGCAGTATCGCGCCACCTCCGCAGACACTTCTCACCCTGCCAGAGTCTTTCAGGGCTGGGAAAGGCACTCCGCCCCTCTTCCTCTGGCTTATGGAACACCACAGCAGACCTGCGCCGTATCGCGCCACTTCCTCAGACACTTCACTCTTTAACAGGTTCTCCCAGCGCTAAGAGGGACACTCCCAGCTGCGCTGCCAAGTGCCGGTAAGGGGAATCGTGGAGGGCCAGTCACGGACGGCAGGTGTTGTCTTGGAGAGGAGAAGGGGGTATTCAATGTCACCTCTCACAGGAATCTCTTTAGGAGTTTTGGCGAACAATGTCCATAGACCAATAACAGGGCTTGGTCAAAGGCTAAGGGGGGAACGTCCTCAAGCAGTGACTGTCCACTTTTAACAGGAACTAACCACTTCTAGCGCGCCCACCTCCCCAAACCACTGCCTCACTCCTCAACTCTCTGGTCATCACAAAATGGCTGCCCTCCCATTGGCCTTTATATAGGCAGGCCACCGGCTTCTAGAACCAGCTAGATGGTTCTAGAGCACCCCTATTCTATGGGCCCCTTGTCTGGTGTGACAGTTATGGCAGTCATTATCCACCATCTTGTGTAACTAAGCTGTCCCTTCAGAAAGGGAGGGAATACTGGGCCTGTGAGGAACTATGGGGTCAAGGAACACCTAACCCCTAGGTCAACACCTGAAAAGTCCGGTGGACATCAAAAAAATAACAAGCATTGGAAATGCAATAGGTCTCGCAGCATTAGAGTTAGTGCTTTTAGAATTGTTTATGGGTTTTTTTGTAAATCTTTAGCATTTTTGTTTCCTGTAGCCAATGCTAAAGAATTACAAATAAAAAAAGCCATAAACAATTCTAAAAGCTCTAACTCAAATGCTCCGAGACCTATTGCACTGTGTGAGGGTGAGGGGTTGAGGGTGAGTGAGGGTGAGGGTGAGTGAGAGTGAGGGTGAGTGAGGGTGAGGGTGGGTGAGGGTGAGTGAGGGGTTGAGGGTGAGTGAGAGTGAGGGTGAGTGAGGGTGAGTGAGAGTGAGGGTGAGTGAGGGTGAGTGAGGGTGAGTGAGAGTGAGTGAGAGTGAGGGTGAGTGAGAGTGAGTGAGGGTGAGTGAGAGTGAGGGTGAGTGAGAGTGAGTGAGGGTGAGTGTGAGTTAGGGTGAGGGGTTGAGGGTGAGTGAGGGTGAGGGTGGGTGAGGGTGAGTGAGGGGTTGAGGGTGAGTGAGAGTGAGGGTGAGTGAGGGTGAGTGAGAGTGAGGGTGAGTGAGGGTGAGTGAGGGTGAGTGAGAGTGAGGGTGAGTGAGGGGTTGAGGGTGAAGGGTTGAGGGTAAGTGAGGGTGAGTGAGGGTGAGGGGTTGAGGGTGAGTGAGGGTGAGGGGTTGAGGGTGAGTGAGGGTGAGGCATTGAGGGTGAGTGAGGGTGAGGGTGAGTGAGGGTGAGTGTGGGTGAGGGTGAGTGAGGGTGAGTGTGGGTGAGGGTGAGTGAGGGTTGAGGGTGAGTGAGGGTGAGTGAGGGTGAGTGAGGGTGAGTGAGGGTGAGTGTGGGTGAGGGTGAGTGAGGGTGAGGGGTTGAGGGTGGGTGAGGGGTTGAGGGTGAGTGAGGGTGAGTGAGGGTGAGTGAGGGTGGTTGAGGGTGAGTGAGGGTGAGTGAGGGTGAGTGAGGGTGAGTGAGGATGAGTGAGGGTGAGTGAGGGTGAGTGAGAGTGAGTGAGGGTGAGTGAGGGTGGGTGAGGGGTTGAGGGTGAGTGAGGGTGAGGGTGAGTGAGGGTGAGTGAGGGTGAGTGTGGGTGATTGAGGGTTGAGGCTGAGTGAGGGTGAGTGAGGGTGAGTGAGGGTGAGTGTGGGTGAGGGTGGGTGAGGGTGGGTGAGGGTGAGTGAGGGTGAGTGAGGGTGAGGGGTTGAGGGTGAGTGAGGGTGAGGGTGAGTGAGGGTGTGTGAGGGTGAGGGGGTGAGGGTGGGTGAGGGTGAGTGAGGGTGAGGGGTTGAGGGTGAGTGAGGGTGAGGGTGAGTGAGGGTGAGGGGTTGAGGGTGAGTGAGGGTGAGGGTGAGTGAGGGTGAGTGTGGGTGAGGGTGAGTGAGGGTTGAGGGTGAGTGAGGGTGAGGGTGAGTGAGGGTGTGTGAGGATGAGGGGGTGAGTGAGGGTGAGGGGTTGAGGGTGAGTGAGGGTGAGGGTGAGTGAGGGTGAGTGTGGGTGAGGGTGAGTGAGGGTTGAGGGTGAGTGAGGGTGAGTGAGGGTGAGTGAGGGTGAGTGTGGGT
This sequence comes from Lissotriton vulgaris, assembly GCF_964263255.1. NCBI lineage: Eukaryota > Metazoa > Chordata > Amphibia > Caudata > Salamandridae > Lissotriton > Lissotriton vulgaris. The sequence goes on from NC_141694.1 coordinate 1,123,840,921, forward strand.
GAGTGAGGGTGAGTGTGGGTGAGGGTGAGTGAGGGTGAGGGGTTGAGGGTGAGTGAGGGGTTGAGGGTGAGTGAGGGTGAGGCATTGAGGGTGAGTGAGGGTGAGGGTGAGTGAGGGTGAGTGTGGGTGAGGGTGAGTGAGGGTTGAGGGTGAGTGAGGGTGAGTGAGGGTGAGTGAGGGTGAGTGAGGGTGAGTGAGGGTGAGTGTGGGTGAGGGTGGGTGAGGGTGGGTGAGGGTGAGGGGTTGAGGGTGAGTGAGGGTGAGGGTGAGTGAGGGTGTGTGGGGATGAGGGGGTGAGGATGAGGGGGTGAGGATGTGAAGGCGCGTTTGGCAGTGTATGTTTTAACGCTCGGAATATCATAATGAACCCAGACATGACAGTCTCCAGCCAACAGCTGTAAATAGTTAGTCAAGATACATTGGTAGGAAGGGGTGTGGGTGAGTGAGGTCAGCTATAGCATACTATTGTAGAGACAACTGGTGTTAATTTGGTTCAAGGGATGAGAGTACTAGTGTCTGAATCATAGCAGGAGAGCACAGCAGTCAAGATGGTCAACCGGACTAACTGCTTATGGTCTGTTTGGAAGGTGAGTAATAGCGGTGAATTTAATCCTTTGTGCCGTGTTTACGGGAGAAAGAGGGATGATGCAATGAACACGTTATTTGTGAGGTGGAAGGTTGTTGGAAAAGTCGCAAGGTGGTAACCACGAGTGTACATTTAATCTAAAAGTGGTGGGCTAATGATGTGTTGAACCTTAGGGCCGGCGCTGTGTGGGTTGGTAAAAGAGTTGTCATGCAGATGGAGAATTTCAAGCACATATTAAAGAACCGGTACAGGCATCTATGTACAATACATTTCCAGGTGGTAAAACCAGGTTTCAAGAGCGGACGAACAATTAGTCATAATGCGAGCCGAGTGACAGTGGCGGTGGAACCATGGCGGTGGCAGCATTTTTGTAATGATGGTCACAATTGGAAGTTAACGGTGGTGAGGTTAACCAACAAACAAATACACACAACGTTCAATCTACCTGCAAGGTAACAATTCTGTGATTTAAGTTTCAGAAGTCACAATCGCAAGCTAATGGTGGTGAGATTAAACATACGGGCAACCATATACAGCGGTCAATGTTGCCGCAATTAACGGTATTGTGCCTTAAGCATAGGATGCAGTGATTCTACCCAGTGATGGTGAGCTGCGCGAGGGACGCAAACCGCGTGGAGTCTTACCGGGGGAGGGGGGGGGGGGGGGGCTTGGAGGAGGGAGACAATCAGAGCAGATCGCCGGGGTTATTCTTGGCGGCTCTTAGGGAGGTCCGGTTATTTTGTGTGCCGATGAGAATCTAGGCGCAGTTGTGCATGCACAAGGCTATTCCTGAGGATGAAGGAAAGGCTTAGCCTTAGTGTTTGAAAAGACGAGTGATGTGACCGTTGCGGCGGTGTTACGCGGACTCACCAGATAACTTCGAGTTTCCTGATTGTCCTCCATAAGAAAACAAGACGGAAGGAAGAGAGGGGAGGGGGAGGAGAAATGCGACACGGCGGGAAGGGGAGGGGGCGGAGCGGGTGAGCTGCGCGAGGGACGCAAACCGCGTGGAGTCTTACCGGGGGAGGGGGGGGGCTTGGAGGAGGGAGACAATCAGAGCAGATCGCCGGGGTTATTCTTGGCGGCTCTTAGGGAGGTCCGGTTATTTTGTGTGCCGATGAGAATCTAGGCGCAGTTGTGCATGCACAAGGCTATTCCTGAGGATGAAGGAAAGGGTTAGCCTTAGTGTTTGAAAAGACGAGTGATGTGACCGTTGCGGCGGTGTTACGCGGAAGGAAGTTAGACGGCGTTAGACGGAAGGAAGAGAGGGGAGGGGGAGGAGAAATGCGACACGGCGGGAAGGGGAGGGGGCGGAGCGGGTAAACAAAGACGGACGTGCACGCGCACGCGCTTTTAAGGTCAATGCGCATGCGCATAAGCTCAATGCGCATGCGCATTGACCTTAAAAGTCACGGGCACTGCAAGGAATCGCCACGATTCCTTGCAGTGTGGATAAAGAGTGGATAAGTCGCAATACTCTCGCTTGCTCGATGCGCATGCGCATCGACAGGCGAGACCTAAAAAGGATATAAGGCAAAAAAAGGGGAAAAATAAATAAATAAGTAGGAGGGACCACCCCAAAGGGCTGACAGGTCTAACAATATTCTTTACACGATTTTCCATAAACCAGAGATATATAAGTTCAGTGAACAAAACTTCAAATATTTATTTTGATAAAGTCTGTATCTTCCAGACTATCCAATCATTAGTGAATCGATAAATCATTCATGTACAATTGTAAATGGAAAAACTCTGATGCATTTTGGGCATCTTAGTGCCCTTCTTCAGGGCATCATTGCCAGTAATCGCGTGGTGTCAGAGACTCAACTCTCAAGGGAAACCGGTGGTATCTCGATAGCACGACTATGAAAAAGATGAGAAGGGTCGGCAGTAGATTCACAGAGAACGCGAGTAAATGTGTCGTGCAAGGACTGTCCTTGCACGACACGTTTAATCGCGTTCTCGGTGATGCATCGATTCCCTTCTGCGAGGGAAGGTGATGTGTTGAATTTCTGAGTCGTAGCTTCGGTTCCTTACTTCTGGGAAATATTAGGGGTGGGTGGTAAACTCTGCTCTGCCAGTGGAGTTTTTCACACTCCGTTCTCCGCTTTGAGCGCAGACTTATGCAAAAAATCCGCCATCCAGCACAGAGCTGAGTGCACCAGCATGCGCCACTCAGCTCACCCAAAAATTAGTACGACTCCTTGCTCTTAACAGTGACCTTCTGCTGGCATTCCACCCAGCACGAAGCCCGAGTTGCACATGCTTCGGCATCTAGGTAACTGTGACGACTGTATGGCCATGCCCCTCTTCTGTCCCTCTTTGCATATTGGAGGCCCTGGATTGCATCCACTCTAAGCTTCGGTATGACTCTCCGTCAGTGAACATCTTCCAGTTGAGTTGATTGATACACTGATGTAGCGGCATGGCTGGATCCTTTCAGCCCGCCTCCTAGAGCGCATCAGAGATCCCTCCTGATGAATCCATGCATTGCACATGCAGCTTCCTTGACTGCCGCTCACTGGTTAGGCTTCCATCATCGCACCTATTGTTTGAAAAACACAGCATCTCTTGGCGCCTTCCCAATCCTCGGAGCCCAACCTGAGAGCAGCTGCAGCACTGGGAGCAGGAGGCTGGGGCTGTGCAACAGGACAGGACAAAAGAGGCATGGCCATGTCAGCTGGGTGGCGCGGAACTCAGTGGAATTCCACTGAGTTTTTGTGCAACTCCTCAGAATTCCGTGTCGTGTAACTTCGCGAGCTATGCCCACCCCTAGGCGATATCAATGAAGGCTTGGTACACAGGTGAAATGCATGCAAAATCCAGGCACGCTGTAGTCATGGTGGAAGTGTTTGATGGCCCTGAGATCTTCTAAACAGGGCTCAGCACACACAAGTCCTTGAAGAACCTTAGCAAGCAAGGTGATGAAAACAAAGTCCAGTCCTTTCACTCTCCTAGACAGGAACAGCAAGCAGCAGGCAACGGTGGCTGTCAGTGTCTAGGCAAAGTGGCACAGTGGAGGTAGTGAGGGGACTGGGGATGGACAACAACAAAAATAAATAATAAAAAAACTTACCTGTTCAACACTACTCTCTGGCTCCGTCACTGTACACTGCAGGCACAAGCTCCCATAATCCCCCGGGCCAATCCTGACGCTGCATGAAGCAGTGTCAGATTGGCATGAATACCATGGATTTGCGCTCCCAGGGAGACTGGGAGTCTGTGCATTCTCTCTGCAACCCAGCAATGCAGCTGGGGTCAAAGAGGGCTTCAGTGCGCGTGACGGTTTGGCTGACTTGAGACGGCCAGCCAAACCGTCATGTTCACTGACAACCAGTTCACCTACTACTCCTCCTCTTCCCAGTGGGGGCCGCAACTTACCTGGGGTGGCGGGGCAGGGGAGGAGGAGAGGGGAGTTGTAAACAAAAAAGAAATAATTAAAAAAAAACACTGACCTTCAGGCCGGCCACACAGCCGGCCGCCACCTCTCTGTCCGCTCCCAGCTGTCTCTTGCTCCTCGGAAACAGGAACCAGGAAGCACTCAGGCTTCTGACTCCCCTAGCCAATCACAACGCTGTAATGTAGCATTGTGATTGGTCTGAGCGCCGCGGTTCGCTGATCAGACAGGGAATGGGGGCCTGGGCATGTTCTGCACCCAGGCTGGAAAGCAGCCTGGGTACAGAACATGCAAAGTGTGCATGCCTGTTTGGCCAGCCCAAGAGGGAAGGCCAAACAGTTATGTGCACTTTAGAGTGGAGAAACCATTCACACTCTTGGACCCTGCTTTGGTAGTCCAGCCCCACCGCACCAGAAAACAGAAAACTAAAATGATAACAACGCTGGTTATTATCATTTTAGTTTTCCTTTAACCCCTTCGCTGCTGGCCCGTTTCCGCCGCTGTGCTGTAAACAAATGAACAGGGCGAGGCCGTGACGAACCCCAGCCGTCATCAGCACACGAGCACCACGGAGCGTGACGGCTGGGGTTCGTCACCAGCATGCGAGGGGTTAACTACTGCTCACAGAGCAGTAGGGTGGTGCTCCTCCGCCTTAGCACAGGAGCAGCCACTGCCTCTTCCTGTCATCCCCATGGCCCTGCCTCCTAGACGACACTAAAGAGAGAAATAAAATGAAAATAAACACAGGTTCATTATTGCTTTATTTTCATTTTTTTGGCTGCTGGAGTGGGGGGGGGGGGCATTGTTTGCTCAGCACAACACAGCAACAAGAAGAGGGGCAGTTCCGCTCCTGCAACTTCTCCAGCTCTTCTTCTTGGCAGAAAGTGTTCTAAAAATGCAGGGTGGGGGGCATGGCCAAGATGGCCAGTGGGTAGGATGCGGCCCAGGAGTAGGAGCAGGAGTACAGGGGCATGCTTTTCAGTAGATTTCGGGCGCGGCCGGAGGTCCCTTAAGGATTTTATAGGCAACACAGAGGACCTTAAACTGGATCCGCTGTGCCACCGGGAGCCAATGCAGCGAGCGCAAGGTGTTTGTGGTAGAGCAAAATCTAGGCAGTCCTACCACCGCTCTTGCTGCGGCATTCTGAATGCATTGAAGACGCCCAATTTCCGCTTGATTCAGGCCCACTAACAGGGAACTAGCGTAATCCAGCCTAGAGATGACAGTGGCTTGAATCACGAGTTGCCTGGTGGTGGCATCAAAAAAACGTAAGCACTGGACGAAGTCCACGCAAGATGCCAAAACAGCAGGCCGCCATGCGTTTGGTGTGGCAGACGAAGGCAAGAGATGTATCCAACCAGACCCCAAGGTTTTTAAGCTCAGAGACTGGGGTAGGTGTAAGGCCCAAGTCTGATGGCCACCATCTATCTCCCCAGAGTTCCGTTTGTTTGCCAAAAATCATGACCTCGGTCTTACTAGCGTTCAGCTGGAGACAGTTGGACGTCATCCAGCCGGCGACCGCCCGAAGTCCTTGTTGGAATCTGGGGGCATCCAGGTCGGCATCCCCGCTGATCGTGACCGCTAGCTGGGTGTCATCGGCGTATGACACCATGGTCATGCCCCACTGCCTGACAACCTCAGCCAGCGGTCTTACGTATAGATTGAATAACGTAGGACTCAGCGAGGAGCCTTGGGGAACCCCCAGATCCAAAGGATGGAGTTTGGACTGGTACGGCGGGACGGCCACACTAAAGGCACGATTGGCAAGGAAAGAACGGAACCACTGGAGAGCAGGGCCAGCAACGCCAGCTTCCTCCAGACGACACTGAAGGATAGGGTGGGATACGGTATCGAAGGCGGCGCTCAGATCTAATAGCACCAGCGCCGCCGTTTGACCCGCATCAAGCACGGAGCGTAAGTGCTCCACCATATACAGTAGAGCCGTCTCGGTGCTATGCCCGGCACGAAACCCATTCTGTGTCATGTCAAGAATATCATATATCATCAAAGAGAGAGAAAGGGTTAAAGGGCACTCTTAGTCCCCAGTCAGTTTAGCAAATAAACAAAGGAAGAGTGTCCGTTAGGGAAGGGTTCAGAATGGTTGTAGCACGTGAAACATGAGGCCAGTTATAAATGGTCAGATGAAAAGACCAATTTCAAGAAAAAATACAAGATTTTTTCAGGAAACCCTCACTCACCCTAGTGGTGACATGCTTCATCATCGGGTCCACCGGGAGAGATCGAGTACCTCCCCGGTGTGCTGCGACACCAGGAGACTGCGGAGCAGCTTCTTGTGAGGGAAAAGAGTGAAAAAGTGAGTTTAAAAATGTCCAAGGTTGTACCAAAAAATCATTTATTGGCTGGTCAACCTGACATAATAAAAACTTGCTATGTGTAGGGAAAATTAACCAAATACAATATACTGGTGTTTCCCTTTTAAGAGAAAGGTCAACATGTTTCTGCCCGTGGTATGTGTGACTTTACAGGGCTTTCTTCAGGACCAGTTTGCGAGTGTCACCTTGACAGGTGTGGGCGCGCTAAGGCCCACCCTGCCAAAGGCGGTGAAAGTTAAAAATAGCACTATGTGTAAAAAGGTGCAAAAAAGAAACAAACTTGTGAGTTTGGGGAATTACCTCTGTTACGAGGAACCTAGAAGTCTGTGGGAATAAAAATGAGACAAACAGACAAGTACACAAACAGAGAACATAAAATCAATAGGTATTGATCATTTTCAATAGCAATTAATGCAACTTGGTGGCGTGACACGTGCTGGCATACCTATGAAGGGCCGTGGCCGAGATGCATGAGATGCAAAGAAATAGTTGTGCCACAATCTGGGGTGGGGGGCCTCAACTAGCGCTGAAAAATGTAGTCCAGCACGAGCTGTTGCACGTGATGAATAAGGCAACAGGTTGACAAATGGAGACTTACAGTGTTAAGTCCATCCGTGCGGGAGGCCAGGAGTGGCTACCCGTTGTTACATGGCTTCCTATAATAGGGCGGCGGGGAAATTGTCCCCGAAGTGTAGAGCGAAAAGGCAGAGCTTCGGTATGGATACCAGTAACTCTGCTGGGCGTGACTTGTTAATTATTCAAGCACACATATTTTTGAGCGTGAAAAGGAAATATTCCTCACTTGTAGGAGAAATGAGCCACACCCCATAGAACTCAGGAGGGGGGTGGGAGCGACAATGGCACACCCTATTTGGGAAGGAAAAAACAAACACACACAGAGGATTTTCAGATCTGGCAGGATCTCGAGCACAAGACTTATCTTAATGGAAGATATCCGCTGAAAAGTTCCTTACGCCCGCAACGCTCTGCACCCTCTCGGTACCTAGCTGTTCCCTCGCTGGATCTCGTGGATCCTGAGCGAAGGGCGAGCCGGGTGTTAAGAGAAGGGAAACAGAGCTCGGGCCAATCGGAGACTGGTAATCAAAGCGAGGCTTGGAATACAAATCCCGTAATCCCGCGAGAGGCGGGATTGCATCGCGGAATTTAAAACGAGGCTTGAGGCACAGGTCCTTTGGTATTAAGACATGAAAAACGAAACTTGGAGGGCAAGTTGCAGGATTTAAAGCTGCAATCAAAATCATAGCAGGTGCTTTAATCAGAGATAATGTAAATGATGACTGATAAACAAGTATTAGTACAAGAGTTATTAGGGGGTTATTTTCTGTACTAAGATGTTGGCGCAAATGTGCCAAATTTCCCAGTATTTTGTCTCAGCACTGGTGGAGGCAGGAATTGTCAATAGTGGCATCGAGAGAATTAATCCATAATACTATGCAGTGAACCAAGACCACTATGATCATGTGATCCAGGAGACATGGTTATCATGCTAGGATTAACCCAGACTCGAGGTGCTGAAGGGAGTTAGAATACCGGACTAAAGCAGAGAGAGTAAGTGAGGAGAGTAAATGCCATGACTAAAGGTAAATTAATGTTTTAAGACACTAGTCCAAGGAATTTGATCATTCAGCCCATGGATGTGAGTACTGAGCCTGTATACCCAGCGCTGTTCTTTCTCAAACAGGATGTTGTCTCTATTTCTCGGACTGCTGACCTGCTCAATTACTGTCCAGGTCATGTCATTTGGGGTATGACGTGCCTGCAGAAAATGTTCACTAAGTTTGGTGGTGACTTTTTTGCAACGAATGTTGCTACGGTGTTCGCCAATGCGTGTTTTTACTTTGCGTGTTGTCATTCCCACATATCGTTTTTAGCGGTAAGGTCTTTCAACACCTTGAAGATAGTTTTGGAGGGGTTCAAGCTGGTACGAAATTGCAGGGCATAAAAGGCAGCGCGGGTTCTGCAAACTGCCCGATGATAAAGTTTCACAGTGGCTAAGTACAAAACTTTTTTTCTCACTGTTATAAGTTTTGCGCCAAACCCGCTCTGCACGCCTACAGGTGCTTTTAAGTGCCCGCAACGAGTCATCGTACCATGGGCTGGAATTGCTTACCCCAGTTTTACACAAAACTATTGGGATAAGGGAGTCTAGCGCCCTAGTTACCCAATCGCAGAAGCGATCATAGCCCTGATCCGCCGACTCAATTATACCTAGCGGGTCGGAAGACAGAAGATGGAAAAAGTCATCAAGTTTTAACTTGTTCCAGCACCGCCTAGGAATAGAGCGCACCATTGGTTTGGGTTGCGGGGCAGGCAAAGGGCACCGGATCGGTACTAAATAATGGTCGGTCCAGGCCAGCGGTGTTGAACTAAGGATGCTAGCTTCCGCAATGTTGGTAAAGAATGGGTCTAGGGTGTGACCCCCTATATGAGTAGGCTGTGTCACCAGCTGAACCAACTGGAGCGCCTCGAGATCTGCCACAAAACTGGACACGGTTGGACTAGATAAGTTGTCAAAATGCAGGTTCAGGTCGCCAAGAATAGAAAAATTAGAGCAACCTGCCGCCAACGTGCTAATGGCATCAGGAAGTGCCATCCTAAAGGCCACTTCACTCCCTGGAGGGCGGTAGATCAGTAGACCCGAGAGGGCAAAGTTAGGCGAAATGGCAACCTTAAACAACGCGCTTTCACAGCCGGAAATCTTTTGTCCCTGCCATATACACGAGTAGCAGGACTTAACTGCAAGAGCTATCCCCCCTGCCTCGGTTAAGAGTAAATACCGAGTATTCAGGCGGAAAGGCCAAGTTCACAACGGCTGTATCAGCATCTTGCAGCCAGGTCTCAGTCAGACAAAAAATGTCTGGCGACTCCTTATTTACTAGATCGAAAAGGTCTTGATGATGTTTAACCATCGACCTTGCATTTAGGTTCCAGATACTGATGGAAGGGTTAGAACTGGCATGCGCAGCAGCAGGCACATTGCATCCCTTCTCAAGGGGGCAGGGAGTATGAACATCCCGCAGCTACACGAGAAAGGGCCGCACAGCGGATCAACCCGCGTTGCCCCACAATTCCCATGCAACTGGTCAATGGCCAGTAGCCTGTTCCTGGTGTAACACTGCATTGTAGACCTCGGATCGCCCGAATCTTTCGGATTTTGAAAGGACATCTGTGCCTTGCCAGGCTATAAGCAGACGGGCCCGGAGCGTCGGCGACTGGGGAAATCACTGCACCACACTGTGATATCAGGGAGGACACATACCTACAGGGTCCAACAAGGCTACCCCGCAGTCTAACCTTGGCCCAACCTGGGCCACGTCAAATTGGAGCCCTGTTGTCACAGAAGCACAACAGGCGGAGAGATCTGGCACGCAGGATTCGTCATCAGTGCCGACCGTCCCATGCGGCTGGGCAAGCTGAAGGCCTTTCCCATGAGCTATATGACCACCAGGAGAGGCACTGCGGATTCCGGCAATAGTGACACGCACTACTTCACCTTGCTTCTTGGTGATAGAGGTGACCCCGGACCGCTTGCCTTGACATAGCCTTGCAGCGCAGCCAGAGGAGAGGCATTGCGGACACTGGGAGATTGGTGGACCGCTGTTCAAATACCATGAGCAACAGGGTGCAATTAAGGCTGCTTTTTCTTTGACTGAGGAGGGACCATCACTTCCAGACGGCTACTTAGCCCTAGCAGCCGCAGCCCTGATATGTCCACCACGTGGGGAAAGAAAGAAAAAGACAAAGGAAAAGAGGGCAGGACGGTGAAGGATTTGGTCGCCAAGATGTTGGAATCGACCAGAGGAGGGTGTCGCACCTCCCCAGCTCCCTCAGGGGGACAGGAGACAGAGAATGTAGACGAGCCGGTCACTAGGGCCTTCCTGTCCCAGCTGTTCTCAGCCCTAAAGGACCATTTGCAAGCCCTCAAAAAGGATTTCGCTGATGAAATGAAGAAGGTGCGTATGGACCTAGACACAGCGGGCTAAAGGGTGGCGACAATGGAAGATCACGCGCAATCCGCGACGAGCAAGTTGAGCATTGCAGCAAGAAGTGATCCGCCTGCATGAAAAAACAAATCGATCTTCAGGTGCACGCACAAGACTTGGAAAATCGCTCCCGCAGAAACAACATACGTGTGAAGAGCATTCCCTCCAACAAAGAAGGCAAAGATCTTACTGGGTACCTCCAAGATCTCTTCCGCCATGTGCTGCAGGACCCTCTGGGCCTCACTATCAAAATTGATCGTGCCCACAGAGTTGGCCTCCAGCGGAAGGCGCCGGCGCCTCAACCTGACATCCTGGCCTTGTTACCGGACTTTCAGCTTAAGGAGCAAGGGACACACACCTAGTCTTTCAGGGGCACACTATCACTCTGTACCAGGACTTGGTGGCCATCACCCTCCAGAAACAGACAGATTTCCGGCCGATTACAGCCCACCTCCGCAGCCAGGGTGTCTCCTATTCTTGGAGACATCCCTTCCATATAATTTTTAAATGGGATGGTAAGCTGCAGCAAATTTCCTTCCTACAGGAGGCGTGCCAGGTCCTGGGCATCGATGTGCCCTCACTGGAGGAGTCCCCGAGCAAAGGCAGGAGCAGTCAACGAGAGAAATGGCATAGAGTTGGGGGAAGGCGGCGATACGAGACTCCCTCAAAAACAAACCCAGAGACAATGGCGCAAGAGCACAGGTCTGTGCTGGCCTCCTTGACTGCTGATTCTAGAACTGGAGGTGATGATTGAACTGAGCTGGGGGTTCAATTATGGATTCTGTAAATATATGCCTTCCTTTATCTTTTAAGAAACTGAATAACCACCGCCCTTCTGCTCCATGGTTCACGGAAAACCTAAAGTCTGAAAAAACTAAGTGCAAAGCCCCGGAAAGATACTGGCGTAAGGATTAAGCCTCCAAATCCAAGTCTAATTATAAAGCTGCGAAAAGAAATTACAACTCTCTATGTAAAATTGCACGAGCTGAGTATGTAAACAACACCATACTATCTGCTCAGAGCAATGCTAAAGTTTTTTTCAAACTAGTTGGCAAGCTTTCGGGAGCTTCTTGTCAGCAGACACCCCAGGTACTTGAATTTGAATTTGAATTTAAAAACATTTATATAGCGCGCTTCTACCACGCGGTTTCTTGGCGCTTTTAGGATTGCGAGGAGACAACAGGAGCGGAGGGAGTTAAACAGAGTGAGCTCGGGAGAAGAGCAGGGTTTTAAGACCTTTCCTGAACTTAGTGTAAGAAGGTGTCATGCGGAGTTCCACGGTAAGGGAGTTCCAAAACACAGGAGCGAGAACCGCAAATCTTGTTCCGCCAGCCTTTTTCTTTCTGAATCGGTGAGTGGTGAAGCACATTGTGAAACTGGCTACATTTTTTATTGAGAAGGTTGAAAAGATCTATACAGAATTGGAGATGGCAACCTCTAAAGGGGAACAACAACAAAATACTGTATCCTATAACCTTAATGATAATAAGTCAGAGGAGACCTCTGATTTTGTTTCCTCGCATAAAATTATGAACTGGCAACCACTTGACTCAATGTCTTTCAATGGTATTCTGAATGGCCTTAAATCAGGCTCACCTAAAGACCCGCTACCAGTCCAGGTCCTCCAAAAAATAAAGCCCAGTACTCTACAGCCCATCATGGAATTACTTAATGCCTCTTTGAAAGAGGCCGTTCTGCCTGCAGAGTGGAAGCATGCAATGGTAGTTCCCCTGCTGAAAAAATCTAATGCTAATCCAGCAGAACCATCTAATTTTCGACCCATCTCTCTCCTTCCCATGTTTTCCAAGATATTAGAAAAACATTGCAACCAACAGCTTGTTTGTGGAAACTAATGAGATCCTGCATGGATCCCAATTGGGTTTCAGAGGCAGATATTCTAAGGAAACTACTCTTTTGGGGGTTACAGAAACAATTTGCCAGCTACTTGACAAAGGGGAAACGGCGGCACTTATTTTGTTGGACTTAAGTGCCGCCTTTGATATGTTGCCTCAGGTGATCTCTGCCTCTGCTCTGCCCTCAGCAATGGTGTCGGCGTTTTGCGGCAGACTGGCGTTTCTCCTCTCGGCGAGTTTAGCTGAGGGATCGTGGCTTCGTTTCTGCTCTCTGCACCGGGAAGTGCTGTGAGGGGGCCCCGGTTTCTTGAGGCTTGGTTTCCATCCGGTCTTTTTTCGTGGATGTCCGTAGCTCCGTGGCATGTTTCTGCTCCCCTGGTTCGGTTCGGTCGGAGCCCGGGCAGGTGAGGTGCAGAGAGAGAGGCTGGGGTGGCGGCTGCACTGACTAATGTTCATGAGCGAAGTAAAGTGAAAAGTGAAAACGCGCTGGAGCCTTCACGCTGGGGTCTTCACATGCTTTGCTGCACATTTCTCGACGCTGTAGTGGCCTGGAACATCTTGGAACATTTTTTTCTGGAGGTGATGGCAGTGATTATTACTGTTTGAATATATAGCTGTGGCCCAAGTTGAAGTATCCGGTTAAATAGCAGAAGGAAAGCGATTTACTATTTTTAACAGCCTTCCCTGACGTCTGTAAGGAATATTGTCTGAACTTTTTGGCTGAGATTTTACAAGGGGAGGAAAACGCCCTCTGCATCTTTCATAACCTATGGCAGGCTAGAGAGGCTTCTGCTTCCTTTTCTAGCTCCCATAAGAGAATTCCTTTGTTTGGGCTACCTTCAAATCTACACTTCATCTGGGACTCACCTGCAGCTTGGGGGCAAACTCTGTCCAATATCTTTTTGCATCAGCCACCGCCGAACTTGCTCCTGTCTTCCTCCCTCCCGCCGCCCGCAGCCCACAGCCACCAGCGGCCGCAGTGCAGAGGGGGGGGGGGGGGCAATCACGGACCACAACTCCCAGACGCCCTAGCGGCACCGGAAGCCGCAGCACGTAATTTCCACGCCAGGAGGCGCACAAAAAGGGTCACAACCCCCGCGTCGCGGGACCGCGCGCGGGCTAAGCCCGGGCAAAGGGCGGGCCCTCTGTGGCCCTCGGAGGCCATAGGAGGATGGGACGGGCCACCCCCCTTGGCCTTCAAAGAGGAGGTAAAGCCACTGATTGACTATTCCATTGACTATCACATCCGCCTAGAAACTGTTACCTAGACCCCTAAGGGAGTGGTTACAAATATACCCTTTCGGCTGGACCCATGCCTTAGGACATAAGACGGGCACGCAATTGACATTTCGGTACTAATGAATGTATAGTACAGTTGATATAATTACTACAGCTCAGCTCATAGACATCCCAACTAGCATGGAACCCCCTCCAAAAACAACCATTACAGCGTCTTATCTCCCCTGGCTAGACAAATGAAATAGTATGTGTAATATCAGGTATACCTTTGTGACATCACCCCACCAGGCAACAAACACTAGTCCGCTAGCCCGCAGCGCAAGTATACAGGGGCCTCTACCTACACTCATAAAAGCCAATGCCCAAAGTACAATTCCCGTTCAGGTCACATCTGCTAAAAGGAAACACGACGGGGTTGGAGAAAGTGGGCCCCAAACCAAAACATCAAAATTACAGAACGCGTCTCCAAATATAAACTTGCCCGTTATTACTGCTCTGTCAACTCCAGAGGTGGGTAAAAAACTAGACAATCCAGCATCCTCTTCCCAATTGGCTTTACTGGCCATGATCGAACAACTGATCAAAACTATTATGCATCCCCTTATCGATAAAATTAACACCTTGGGGGATAGACTGACGGGGATTGAGGAAACTGTTAAATCCAATCCGGCACAATCTTCCCATACTGTAACATCTAACTGTTCGCTCCATGCTGCTCTTCCCAATACGCCCAAACAAACCATGCAAAACAAAGCTCCCCCAACTCAAGTATCAGTCCCTACTACTGTGCCTCCATATGTCCCTAAGGCACCACCTATACTTGTCATAGATCGCAATGTTGATCCCAGATTAGAATGTATTAAGATTCCTTGTATTAATCTTCCCCCCAGAGGCCGCTCTATTTGTGTCCATCCTCTCGGGGGTCCCCCCACTGAAACATGGAAAATCTGAGAGAACCACCGACCTGCTAAACAAAGTCAAGTTTTGGTTATCGAAAAATAGACCCTTACCCCATGACCTTGATGGCAGGATAATCAGCGCGAGGAGAGTGGGCTGGCTGGGTCCCCTTCGAAAAGACATTAGTGGCGACTTGGTTCTAATTTGATTTAGGAGCAGACAAGTTGTTCCCTATCTCCAGTCTTGGCAGCCCAAGAAGGTGATGGCCCCATAACAACCTGGGATCTACACGATTTTTATCCAAGCAACTCATATATCCCCCTCCGGAAACAAATCGTCGAATATAACACTGAGTTGGGTCATAGAATTTGCTTACCAAATGAGCGTAGCATCCCTGCTTTTAATCGATTTGTTTTACCGCAAAGCAGTTTTAAGTATAGCAACCTTTATCAATTTAACCCTTTGACGTAACATAAGAACTGTTAATATTAGGCTTGTGAATACCATGTAATCTATTTAGATAATCATAATCGCAGGGTTAGCAAATCCTATTAACTTGTAGATAATATGTTGCTTTTTAAATGTATGTTGCTTGTTAAATTATGATTGTATTTTTAAATTGTATGCTTTTATGGTTTTAAACAAAAAATCGAATAAAGCAATTTGAACTGAACTGATATGTTGTCACACCTTACTCTCCTAAAAGTTCTACAATCGCGGGGAATTGTAAGAGGAAATTTAAATGGTAGGCACCAGCAAGGACGCTTCGCTCGGGGTCTGCCAGGATCTTGATGGTCTCCTAAAAGTTCTAAAATCGCGGGGAATTGTAAGCCTAGCTCTGGATTGGATCAAAGACTTCCTCACTGGAAGAACCTTCCAGGTTTTCTCTACTTTAGCTAGTTCAAAGATCTATGAATCTGCGTATGGAGTACCGCAGGGCTCAATTCTGAGCCTGTATTATTCAATCTCTATGTTAGCCCGCTGGCCACCATAGCAGAGGAAGCTGGATTGTCTATCTTCTTGTACGCTGATGACATCCAGCTTCTTTTTTCTCTATCTGCCAATGAGACCTCTAAAGTTTCCTCTTTACATACAGGGCTATTTAAAATAGCCAGCTAGATGCACAACAACAGGCTAAAAGTAAATGGGGAAAAACAGAGGTCCTGATCATAAGGAAATACAAAGACCTTTGGGGCCCACTTCATTGGCCCCTAAAAATGGGACCATTTCCTCAGCCAGTTCAATCCGTCCATAACTTGGGTGTAATGATCGATGATCAACTTTCCATGAAGCAGCAAGCCACTAAAACTGCTTCTATTTGCTTTACCATCTTGAGGTGGCTCCGGCAGATACTATGGAGGCTGCCGGGATCTACCCAAAGAACAGTAATCCAAGCATTGATAATGTCAAGATTGGATTATGGCAACATCCTTTATTCAGGAGCCAGCAAAGAGGTAACTCATAGATTACAGGTTGTACAGAACTCTGCCATATTCCCAAAACATCATCCATTGCAGGCACCCTTCAGGACCTCCATTGGCTAAGAATTGAGAACCGGACTAAATTTAAAGCTTTGTGCTTTATGCATAAAATTAAACTAAGTATAGCTCCCCACTATTTATGTTCATTAGTCCAGACCATCACCCGACGCACCTGCTTAGATCATCCTCCCAGGCCAAATACTCAGTCCCAAGATTCCCTTGGGGGGCCGTTCTTTTTCTTAACTGGCACCCGTGTTGTGGAACACTCTCCTTATCCCTCTTCGACACAAATCCAGTCATATAAATTTCCGTAAAAGCCTTAAGGCCTGGCTATTTAACCAGTAACCTTGACCTTATGTTGCTCTTGTCCTTGGCGCCGGGAAACCTCAGGGTAGCTGTGCACCTTACAAATGTATTTATAATAATAATATTAATAACATAGCAATGCCGGGGGGGGGGGTGCGGTCGGGGCACCGTCGGCCACAGATGTTCCCTACAGAATGTTCCACCTAGATGTTGCGGTCAAGAACTGCGACTCCTGGACACTTTGTGTGGTTTTTTTCGTTGGGTTGGTTGGAGTTAAGGCGGGGGGGAAGTAAGGTCAGTTATCCGTACTTCACTGTTGCACAATTTCATGGGGTCCCTCGACAATTCCAAGATAGGGCCCCTCTTCCAGCATATGGGGCACCCATCTAAACACAGTCACCCTCTTAGGCTGGGAGTTATGCCATCATTTGGGGTCCAGCTTAGCTTTCCCCGACCACCCTGACTTCAGCCATGGCAATGGTGAAAATAATCACAATTAATGTAAAGGGGCTTAACAACCCGGTGAAGAGGCGTGCAATCCTATCCTATTTGGAAAGCGCGGAAGCAGATGTGTGTCTCTTACAAGAGAAGCACCTCCTTCCCAAAGACCATCATCGGATGCGCTCAAGGACCTTCCCTCAGCAATACTTCTCATCAATGGGGGAGAAAAAGTCGGGTGTGGCCATTCTTATATCTAGGCTCTGCAACAGGGAGGTAAAGGAGAAAGTAGCAGACCTCAAGGGAGGTTTCTGGCCTATACTCTTCAA
The DNA here is from genome assembly GCF_964263255.1 of Lissotriton vulgaris. Classification (NCBI taxonomy): domain Eukaryota; kingdom Metazoa; phylum Chordata; class Amphibia; order Caudata; family Salamandridae; genus Lissotriton; species Lissotriton vulgaris. The sequence continues at coordinate 1,123,857,784 of NC_141694.1, forward strand.
TTTAGTAATCAGCATTTAGTGGTAGGCTCTGTATACAACCCTAACAGGTCAGGAGACATTCCTCCAAGCTGCCCTGGAAGATGTCCTTGCCCCACAGACCTGCAGGACACTGGTGGGGGAGGGGGCTCAATATTGTAATGAACTCCACTTTGGACAGATCACAGGCATCCTATTCCCAGGGGGGAGCTTTCGAGAGATGGGAAGGAATGATTAAGGGAGATGGGCTTAATAGACATCTGGAGGGTAGCTCAACCTTCTTCGAAACAATACACGTTCTACTCTCATGCACATAAGTCTTATGCCCGCCTCAACTACTTCCTGGGAACTGGGAAAGTAAACAGCTTGGTCAGGGAGACATGCATTGAACCTATGGCCCAGTCAGATCACGACGCATTGATGGTACAGATCCAGATGACCCAGCGGGCCTTTAGACCAGGGAGCTGGAGAATTAATGAGCATATGCCTTTTAATAAGGAAGTGGAACAACAACTTCTTAAATGCATCAAAGATTTCATCACACTAAATGCCACCCCAGACATTACAGTTACGACGCTAATGGAGGCATTGAAGGCTGTGGTATGGAGGGAGCTTATAGCAATTGCGGCGGCCCACAACAGAGAACGCATGGAGGTGAGATCCAACCTCTCCACTCAGGTGCAGGAGCTGGAACGGGTACATTGTAGGACCGGGGAACCAAGGGTCTGAAGGCAATTGAAGGCGGCCAGGGCGCAGCTTGCAGCCCTGGATTTGGATAGAGCGGAATACGCGTCAGTACGCCTAAAGCATTTCTATTATATCGCAGCACACCTGAGCCCCCATATGCTGAACCCGATCAAGCGGGGTTCATTCAGTCCCAACAATGCAGTGATAATATTAAAAGAATGCTCCATCTTGTGGATAAGGCTCACCAAACGAGAATGGATGCCCTCCTGTTGACGATTGACGCTGAAAAGACGTTCGATTGGGTGAACTTGGGGTTTTTGGGACACACAATGGTGAAATTTGGCTTGGGCGAGAGGTTTCGGGGATGGGAGTACTGGTGCTTTGCCAAGCCAATGGCTTGCAATAGGGTCAACGGGCTCTACTCTGCGCCGTTCGCCATCCGAAGAGGGACCAGGCAGGAGTACCCGCTGTCCCGCTGTTATTTGCTCTCTACATAGAGCCCCTAAAGCAAAGGGTTAGAGATAACCCTAAAATCAAAGGGATTCCCTTTGGGGGAATACGCATCCCATCAACCTCTATGCAGATGACGTCCTGGCGGGTCTGACAGTACCCAGACTCTCCCTCTCCGCTTTCCTTGAGGAGCTAGATGCATTCAGCCGGGTTTCCGGCTTCCAGGTCAGTGTAGGTAAATCGCTTGCATTGAATCTGGGATCGGCAACGCTCACATCAGATCCCACAGGCGGCATAAAAGTGGCAGACACTATCCCCTGCCTGGGCCTGGTTTTGGCAGCAACGGTTCAATGGACGGCTCAGTTGAACTGTACCAGGTTGACGCAAAAGCTGTGAAGTACTTGGGTGTTTGGAGCAAGCATCATCTCTCCCTACTCGGACGGGTGGCGGTGGTCAAAATGTTCTTCCTTCCTAGGGCACTTTATTTGTTTCAGGCCTTGCCGGTTCAACCCACCGTGGGAGTACTTGCCTCACTGCAACGCAGTATCAATCAGTTTATGTGGACTGGGACATGACCAAGGATGAGTAAGGCTCTAGGATACATGCAACTGGAAAATGGAGGCCTAGGAATCCCAGACCTCCTCAGCTGCTACAAAGTGGCTTGGCTGAGGTACCTGGTGGAAAGGGCCAGGCCGGAGTCTGAAAAACAATGGTTCTTTCAGGACAGAGCGTTGCTGGGAATCCCGCTATGGAAGGTCCCCTTCTTGCGGAAGTCACAGCGGCCGCGGAGCCTGATGGAGTCGCCGATTACTAAATACATGTTGGTAGTCTTGGACGGGGTAGCGACAACCAAGAAACTTATGACCTCCCATCCACGCTAACCCCCCTGTTTTGCAATAGCGATTTCTCTCCGGGAGTGTCCGACAAATCATTCGGGGGATGGCGGGACACCGCGTGCCGTTCGATGGATCACTTATTCGGTCTTTCTGGGGCACTCCTGTTGCACCAAATGAACCTGGAGTATGGGATTTTCGAGTCCGAGAGATTGAGGTATTTGCAGTTGAGACACCTGGTCCTTCAACCAGGGATGAGAGAACAGGGGGGGGCAGTAAATTGGCAAATAGGAAAAATGGCTAATCACTAAGTTCACTGGTAAAGGGTTGATATCTGGAATGTATGACATGATTAGGGACAGTCCACACCCACAAGCAACTTAGAGTCAGAAGCGATGGGGGTGAGAATTCGGGGGTGACCTTTCACAGAGGACTGGGACGCAATTTATTACAGAGCAAAGCACCGCCCGAAATGCAGCCAGTAATGAAACCACAATGAAAATAGCGACCTATTGGTATCTAACAGCTGCACGCCTCCACAGAGGCAACCCACAGAGGAGCCCCACCTGCTGGAGGGGTTGTGATAATGAGGGAACCCTGCTCCATATACTGTGGGACTACCCAATACTGTCCTCCTATTGGCCTAGGATACTGGATGAGATAGATCATCTTTTTGATACTGAAATTCCGAGGCTCCTGGTATATATGATTCTGGGCCTACCCATTCCCTTTACATTTCCCCTGAAGAGCACGCGAGGGTGCCAGATGGGGCTAGCACTAGGGGCAGCATTACAGAACGTCTTATTGCATTGGGGAACAACCACTCCTCCTACATATGTGGGGTGGCTGCATAAATTATGGTACATTATTGGGATGGAACACATCTCATCCACACTGAGAGGCTCGGCTGACACATTCCAGAAAATATGGAGCCCCTTTTTAAAACTGCTCTTGGCCGAATTCAACAAATACCCGGCCCAGATACCTGAGGTTGGTGAGACTTACGAATCTGGGGACAGATTCGCAACCTTCCTCAACTGTGTAAGAGGGGATGTCTAAGTGGCATGACAAGGTTTGGACAGTCAGGTACTGTGGGATATCGGACGGGGTGGGGAGGGGAGGGTGTTTAGGTTTCTTTTTTTGTTCTTACAAAAGGCGGCATCTTTCACAATGTAATGTTTCCTCTGCTGTGAGTGTGTTCCAATTGCGCAATTCTATCTCTGAGCAATAAGCCTCTCCCAGTCATGCAAGCTTGTACCTACAATTTAGCCTACTGCATCTCACTGCTTATGCCTTTGAAATGTTTTTCGTTCTTAAAAATGCCAATAAAAACATGTAAACTAAACATGTAGGGTCACAGGACCAGTAATTACATCTATTTCCACCTTTGAAGTAGGCATACTTCAAAGGATAGTCTTTGTAGTGCACAAATAGTGTCCTAACATTTGCATGTTTGACAGTAGGCCACCTCTTGCATCCCACCTTTATCTACAACTCCATCCTCATCTTTTTCTTTCTTGTCGGCCACATTTACTTTTCTTGCCTTTTGCCGGATAGGCTCAAATCAGCTTTTTACATGCCTGTGCCTATCACGTGGAGTCATTTTATTGCTTTCTAGGGTCATAAATAAAAATGTATCTCATTTTAAATTGGTGTCTTCAGACCAATTTAAAATGTTGTTTTCCTCAAGGAAATTGAAGCATACATCGTACATCACACATTGGGTGACCATCAGTCTGGTTATATCACTGTTGAATGTGCTGCCTTAGGAGACGAGGCTGCTATGTTGTTTTTGCTTGACTTGAGTGGGCTTTCTATTCTATTCTATTCATAAACTTTTATTCGATTACCACTTGTTTGTAATCATAAAAAGTACACATTAAAATCAATAACATAAATATAGAAATTGTAAGATACAGGTACGTCAGTTTTAAAGTGGAAGTTTCATATCAGTCATAAGCTTGACGTATTTTGATACTAGCTTTTAAAAAGGTGACTATGCACTTCGCAACATGTGGCGAGTCCAAAAGCTGCAAGAAGAGAAATGCAGGGTGACATAGTCTATGACCTGAGGATTGGAGAAGTGGGAGAATCCAAGATTTTCGTGGTAATTTATAATATTTGCAAAAGATGATAATATGGATTGTTGATTGTGAAGAAACTCCATCACATGGGCAGTTCATGAGAGTGCGAGACCAGTTTTGAACTTCGGGAAAGGAAACTAGACGGAAAAAGGTATTGAAACAAAATCGTGTCAGAAGGTATTTCTCGTGGTTAGACCGATAGTAAGTCAGATAGGGTTGCATGCCTTTAACAGTTTGCGTTGCACAAATTTGGTTGTTCGAAGTTTTTATAATCTCCATCTGGTTGCGCAACTCTCTCAAATGGACCAAGCACATCTTTTTTAACTCTTTTCTGGAGATGTCTTCGATGCTAGGTGGGTCGTCAAAATAAGACCTGCGGCCAAGGTTATTGAAAAAGTTCCGCACATAGACCAACCAGGGGATCTTGCGCCAGTTGGTTAAGGTTATACAGTCCGTGATCAAAGATCGTGTCAGATGGCACTCAGGTTTGACCATATGCGTTGCCACAGTAAAATTGGTTGGGAACGAATCGTATCTATAATATATTCCATACCAAGCTCATTGTGTGAAGCATAGTTCTGGGCGCTTTGTGGAAGGGCCAGCAGGTATTTGACAAAACCGTTCTCTGTTATCTGTATGGGGTCTATATGACCATACCCCCAAACTCCTGTACCATAGGTAGCCACACTATGGCATTTAGCATAGTAAATTTTCAGGAGTTCGGGTGGAGCGGGTTTGCCTAACTTTCTCGAAAATGAGACCAGCGCCGATGTTGCTCGCTGAAAGAGAAGATTTCTACTGGCCGTAGCCTGTCGCCAATTCAGGGAGTCATCCACAAGGATGCCCAGGTATGGGTAAACAGAGGTTTTTTCCAATCTTGTATTGTCCACCATTATTGGTTTGGGATTCTTGACCTTAGGACCAATATGCATGGTAAATGTCTTTTTATATTGATTTTCAGGCCAAGTGAACCCATAAAGCTGCAGTATTTGTTGAGTTGTTTTTGAAGTTGATTCAGCGTTCGGGCTAAGATGACAGAATCATCTGCGTATAGCAGTGTCGGTATTGAACGATGATTTATCTGGGGTAGATCCTGGCTCCCTTCCAACATGGCCTGCTCTTACTCCCTTTTCTATTGAGAAGGAGCGAGTGGGCTTTCAATGGCCTTCACCAACAATATTTGTCTAGGCTTGTTGATGCAGGTGGTAGAAATGCCTGGGCAGCTTGAAAATAATATTAACAGTTTACTTATACAGTGCTCTCTACAGAACTTCTACCATTTCTAAACGCAGTAAATAATAGATGCACTTGATAACCAATTTAATGGTCATCTATCATCTGACCCAAGAAGGATGGAATGTTAAGAAGCCGTTGCCTGGATACATATTTGTGACCTGGAGCTTGCAATCAATGTCAGCAGCAAGCATTCATCAGCAGAGTAATCTTCTGCTGTAACTCAGTAGACTTAATCTCCATTGCCACTGGCTGTCTTGTTTCACAGTGGACAGTTGTTACGCTTGGTCTAGTCTTTCCACTTAGCCTCTTTCTGATTTTAGCTAATACATGCATGTATATATCAAGGCATTGGTTTTGTTGTCACACTATTGACAAGCTTATCTTCAAGCTGCTGGGTGGTGCATCCTTAAATTTTGCTAGTTCAAAACATCTTCAAAAATATACAGGCATGGATGATTCCTTATTCTGTTAGCCTGGATTGCTTCAGAGACTTAGCTTTATGCTGCACATGCCCAGAAAACTATTCTACCCATGTTTGTCCTGAATGTTATCACTTGACCACATTCTGTCTCCAGCCATTCAAGTCCATCCATGTGTTAGGCCATCCTGTTACGTTAAACTCTTCCTTACAGATTGTACCATTCCTCAAAGAGAAACATTTGAGTACGGTTGCTCTTGCCACTGTAGAGGGCAACCTAAAACTTAAAAGTGGGTCTATAACAGACTTTGATTCATTGGTTCCAACTTGTATGGAATCTGGTACCTCACATTGGTTCTGGAATTTCCATTGAGGTAACTCGAACTACATTGATATGGCACCTGAATTAGATGCCTGCTGGGGTTTAGATCTCCTTCATAATTCTCTGCTCAAACATCTCTGCTTTGGAAGGAGCCACCACAGCTTTCAGCTGAAAAAAAACCAAATCCCATCAAATCCAGGAAAGACCTTAAAACCTGACTCCTTTCTCAGGAATCCTACTTTCTTTCCCAGTAATATCAACTATGGGACATATCTGTGAATACAGTGGTAAGACTTTTTTTCTTATGGCAACTATAGTAGAACTTTCTTTTCTTGTCTCATGTAGACCTTTTATAAACCTGCTTTTTCTGGTGCATCACTGCAAGAGTTCCCAGCTTTAATAAGGTGAGTGCCCATCCTTGATTGGCTGAAAGCTGGAATTTAAAGTTGGAATTTAAAGTTGGAGTGAAACACCCAACTGTCCAGTTAACAAAAAATGTTTAGGTCTTCTGTTGTACATCTACGCACATACATGCATCTCTTTGTAATTCGTACATTGTGCAGGCTTTAGCCTGTGCCTTTTTCATATTGGTGCGTCAGATTAAATATACGGTGTTAGACCTGGCACCATTGGCGTGGGTCTCCCTTCCATTTTTCGCTGTTATCTCCTCTGTTTTTGCTGGTATTAGATGCTCTGGGCACTGTGCCATTGCCATTCAGTGCCACAGCGCGAATGCTCCCTGTGTAACTATGACTGTGAATTGGTATATCCCTGATTGGCTTATTTGGTTTACCTGTTAGTCCCTTGTAGTGTGGCCGGTGTGTGTCAAGGGCTGGTAACCCAAATGCTGCTGGTGGACCTGCAGCGCTGATTTGCGCCACCCACAGAAGCAGCCTATAAAGTGTACCTCAAGCCTGCCACTGCAGTGTCTATGTGCAGTCCAGAACTGCCATCTTGGCGGTGAAGTGTCCACACTTCCCAGCCCCTGAACCTTCCCTTGGCTTCATAGCAGTCACCCCTATGGCAGGTTGCAGTGTGTGTGTACGGTAGGACATGGCTTGATATGTGTAGCATGTCCTGGTAGTGAATTACACCCCATTTCGCTTTTCACTACTGCAAGGCTACCTGTTCTCCATAGGCTAGAATGGGTAGTTTGATTATTACCTCTTATAATCCTAACTGACTCGGGGAACATGGTAGAAATTCGAGTTTAGTATGCGTGAACTCAGAATGATAAAATACATCTTTTAGCGGCGTTTTTTTAAACATTCTGTGTTTGAAAATACCACTTTTAGAAAGTAGGTATTTTCTTGCCTACGCCTTCCAGTGTGCTCTGCTGTTATGTATATTGTCTGTCTGTGTTTAGAGGGGCAAGGCAGGTTGAGTCAGACCTGGGTTGAATAGAGAGATCTGCATTGAGTATTGGGAAGGGTTAGCTCCTTGACCTGAATAGGGCTGTGCCTGGCAAGGTGAATGCTCGCTCCACCTCCTACTGTGCGTCTGATGGCAGACACCCTCTTTCTGAAAGGAAGGATGCAGCCTGGGATACAAAGTGCTCCAGGACTGAGCCAAACTGGTTTTGGCTGGGTTCAGTGACTGATGACTTTTTAGAACAAAGACTTTTGGGGTATAAATATCTGTGCCCAAACCCCTACATTTTGTATTGCTCCTGGATGTCAGGAAGAACCTCTGTCCATGTAACTGAAGGAATCTGCAGGAGAGGACTGTCCTTGTACTTGTGTGCTGTTTCCTGGATTGGCCTGTAGTAGTTTCCCCTGGACTTGGAAGAAGACAGAAAAGGACTTTGAGAGAACTTTTATCTCAACTTGCTAAAGCAATCACCCAAGGGCTAGAAGAGAGCTAGCCTCCTGCTGGAGTCACAGGCACAGCCTCCTGATTACTCCTAGCGAGGATTTCTATCTGCAGGTGATGCCCCTGTGAGTTCCAGGGCCTCTAGTTCTACTATAGAGAAGAGAGTGCTGAAATCATTGCTAACGCCCGTTTGCGAGCCGCCGCAGCTGAAGAGCGCAAGAAAAATCACTACGCTGTCGCCGCCGAGCGCTCGCAAACCAAATACCATTGCATTGCTTTTTTTGCGGGCCACAAAGTGCTCGCTAACACCCAAAGATCATCGCATTGCATGTTTGCGGGCTGTCTAGTGCTCGCTAACCCCTGATCCTCGCATCGAGATCTTCGCATCACGACATTGCAGTGCGGGCGCTGTGCATCTGCCATTTTCATCGCATCACACCAGGAGCGTCGCTCCCTCGCGGAGCGCCATTTCTTCTCATCGCAACAGGGTCGCACACGCAACAGGCTCGGCGCATCATCCTACCTTGCGGCAAGGATTCAACGCATCGCTGGCCTTGCTTGAAGAAGTTTGCTGCTGTGTCCTGCACGCAATCTACAGATCGGCGCATCATCCTCCCTTCTGGCAAGGATTCAACGCATCGCTGGCCTCGCATGAGGAAAATCATCACTACAGCTCGTTTGCAACATTTTGGTTGTTTTGCTATGAAATCCACGTACTTTGTAAGTAAAAGGGTCGCAGAGACCACTGCTTTGAACTGCGCTCCTATTTGCAAACTTTGAACTATTTTTACAGCATTTCAAGAATAATTCAATTTTACAGTATTGTGGCTTTTTAAAGTTATTGGTCTTGTGTTAAGGTCTATGTATAAAGATACTTATTTTTTATAACTACTTGTGTGGTGTCCCCTTGTAATGTTCTTCACTGTGTTACTGTGTATGATCATAAATGCTTCACACACTGCTTCTGAGATAAGCCTAGCTGCCTGTGCTATGTTACCACAGGGTTGAGCAGGGGTTATCAAAAGGAATAGCCCTCTTACTCTGACTTAGGAAGCAGGGTCCCTACTTGGACAGTGGCCAGCCATAGCCAACTAGAGACCCTCATTTCTAACATACGGTTATTCGGTTGAGTCTTGCTATTGGCAGCAGCAAGCCTCATTTTACACTTGAAACAGTTGTAAACTGTAGCCACTAATTTTTTCAATTTAATATATAGCCGAATCGCCTGGCGCTTGGCCCTGATGCTCTACTAATTCTTAGCATGATCATGTTGTGTAGTAACTGAGTCCAAACGTGTAGAAGATCCTTAGATGTTTATTTGTAGTAAGTTACATGTCATCCAGTTAAATCCAATACAAGACCCTACTAGGAGCAGCCAGCATGCTGCTCAGCCCTTCTCAACTGACATATATAAATATATAAAAGTCAGGATATAACATATCCCCTTTCCTTCCATATAAAAAACAATATAGAATGAAAAGAGAAAGAAAAACAAGTTAGGCAAAATAGAAAGAGTAAATAAAAACAGATTCAACAGTAATAAAAGGCAAAAGTTGAGAATACCATCCTCTTTTCCAACACAGCAATCATAACAAAAAAAGACCACTGACTACCTCAAGATATACTTGCTGGCTAGGCATGTATAAAAAGAGACAAGTCCTACCAGGCACTGACAAAGAGTAGAAAAAGAAAACCTCCAATGGACAAAAGAACACAACGGTAAGAGAAAAACAGAGAAGAAGAAAGAAGAATAGAATTCAGAATCCACAGATGACATCAATGAGAGATATCAAAAGGAAAACTTGGCTGTAACAGGAAAAAGTGAGACAATTAAAAATAAATCACTAATACTTTCCATTAAATTAAAATCTCAATACAATGAATGATGATGTTGAATACCAAATGAAAGCTGTGAACAAAACACATTAAACAAGAGAAAATCACCAATTGGTATTCAGACCAAATACCCTGTGTGAAGGTAATATTGTAATAAACGTGTGGTGAACGGATGCACACTGTGCACTGAAATGAATGAGACCAAACCCAGTAAACACACCACATTAAAATATTGTGCACTTTTGTGAAGGGACTAAAACCCAAACAAAACACCCTAAGAAGGGTAAAACATAAAACGGTTGTGCACTGTTGTGAAGGGAATACCCAGAACGACACACCTCACATAGAGGTCCAAAGTCATACACTACAGTGAGGGGATTGAGACCCATACTACACACCTCAAATGGAGGTCATTTGTCGTGCACTAAATGGGAATGTAACCCATGTGAAACACCTCATGTAGAAGCAAAAATGTTATGCACGGTAGAGATGGGACTGTAACCCATGTGACACATCTCCTGTAGAGACAAAAAAAATCTTGTGCACCGTAGAGATGGGAATGAAACCCGTGTGAGACACCTCATGTAGAGGCAAGACAATGTGCACTGTAAAATATGGGCGAAAAAACCCAAAACACACCGTAGACACCCTATGTAGAGTGACCAAACAAGAAACAACGAATCTGGGTGAATGTCTGTTGTTGTGCACCGTAGAGACAGGAAAAACATGAGAACTGAAACCTAGATACATAAAACAACGTGCACAGTAAAAAACGGGACACAACACGACCCCTTATGGAGATACTTATATTGTGCACAATGTGAGGTAACTGTAAAGAGTACAGACATCCTCGGTAGAGGTAAAAACGTTGTGTACTCTAGCAATGCAACAGGAACCCTCGCAACACCTTATGAAGGGTAATGATAAGACATAAGTGTGGCATAAGTCCCTGTCGTTTTGAGGCTAAAACAACTCTCAACAGGTTAAACACATGAAGATTTTAGAAAAAAATGGACTCAACCAGGGTGGTGAGTGAATCTGTCACCTGACACTGTCGGAGGCATGAAGAAAAAGTACCTTTAATGTGGTGTGGGACAGACATAAGCCCCACAGTCCAGTTCAGTGGAGAAACACAAATCCAGGTACAAAAGTAAGGTCGAGAGTGGTCCCATGTCCACAAGGAAACAGCAGATCTCTGTGATGCCTCAATTTCCAAAGTGGTCTGGCACGTGCAAAATGGTAAAAAAAAAAATGGAGTTAGCACTGCACTAGTCACCAATCATTGCAGGAGGGGCAGAAGATCTTCCAAAACAAAAAACAGTACCTGCAGTGTGGTTTTACAAGCATTAATCCAATGTCCTAGAAATGTAAGCACATGCACAGAGAAAATAACTGAGAGGGAAGATTCCTCAGTCTCACGTGTGGTTGGCAAGGAAAGAAGACTCAGGTGGTGCCTGCGCGCACTTGCGCTTAACGTGCGCAGTACATTGGGAAAAACTTGGCTACTGCCAACCAAACATGGCGGCACACACGGTGACGCCGTGCCAGATGGCTCCCGTCATCACTGTGCAGTAAATATTGCCAGGAAGCAGTGTTGACGCAAAGGAAGCGTCACAGAGTCTCAAAGGAGAAAAGGAAAAAATGAGCGTGAGTCCACTTTCAAAAGGCAAGGCTCGCGCTGGTATAAACGGAGAGTGTCAGAAAGTGACGTTTTTATTTTTTTATGGCGCAGTTATAACGTGGTCATAAAACTGTTAACAATAAGGCACCAAACACACCAGAGAAATGGAAATAGTCTCAAGAATACCTCTTCACAGGGAACAGGTAGCAAGCAGGACAGCAGGCTCTGGGTGCTTGGCAGCAGGCAGGTGACAGGACAGCAGGAACAAAAAGGCAATGAACAAGTAGTGACCAAGCAAGCAGGACAGTACACACATCTAAAGAACTGTACGTTGGGAGGGAACAGCTCCAAAATAGTAGGAGAGGCAGATTACCTCCAAGACAAGCAGGCAGCCAGACAGGAAAACACTCTCCTAAAGTAGCAGTACAGTCATTACTGGGTACTTGACAGCAGGCAGGCAGAACAAGACAAAAGGCAGGAAGCAAGTAAAGTCTTTGGCAGTAGCCATTAAGTGGCAGAACTCTCCAGGCGCCCAAATGAGGGCGCAGTGAAACAGTCATTCAGATCAATGACTGGTGCACAGGCACAATAGTACACTTCTTCTCCACTCCCACAGCAGAAACAATAGGAACTTGCACACACATGAGCAGACACACTTCTTCACCAGACATTGTGTAGACGTAGGCTTACCTTCACAGAAGGCACAGCACAAATAGAAGTAGGCTTTGTATGAAACTTAGAGATGGACTCAGGAGAGTAGACAGCCTTAAGAAGAGGAAGAGCTCTTTAAGTAGAACTTCCCCAGGAACACGAACAAATGGCAGACTGAGCTGCGTAGAGACTGGATCTGGCACTTTTGCGTTGAGGGCGACCGGTGGCAGGTCACTGGTGGGGTCAAGGATGCCAGTTGAAGTTAGAAACTTAGCTTCAGTTACTGTTAAGTCTGTAGTTGAAGTTGCTTTAAGTTTGAAGAGGTGACAGACGCAGGTTCTTTTGAAGATCGTCGCCAAAAATTGTAGTAACTGAGTCCAGACGTGTAGAGGATCATTAGATGTATATTTGTATTAAGTTACAATTCATCCAGTTAAATCCAATACAAGACCCTACCAGGAGCAGCCAGCATGCTGCTCAGCCCTTCTCAACTGACATCTCTGGCTCTCACCATTCTGTAGCTCCTGTTTACCTCGCCTGAGCCTTTAACAACGCTATGGAGTGGAGTTTCCCTGGTACTATCGTGCTGCTAATCGTATGATGAACTGTTAGCTTAAACTGCCCGTGTATTTTCTCTTTTTGGGCATTTTTGTCGCTGGGAAAAAAAAAAACTCCGACCGGCGTTAATTCACCTACCCAGGTGGGAGTCTGTCTATTCTGTCTATGACGGGCTTTGTGCTCGGAGTTTTCTGCTCCGGTTCTGGGGAAGAGAGGGCTGCTGTAGATCCGTCAGTTACCGCTGCTAAAGCTGTGTGTGCCCCTTCGTGTTCTGAAGTTTTGATTACAGTAGCTGCTGCCCGGTTAACACATTGGCGGTGGTTGACGGCCGCCCTGGAGCTGCGGCGTGGGAGAAAAGCTCGCAGCTTGGTGCATAAAACTTCAATTGCTGCCACGAAGGCTCGGTCTTGCGAGTCTAATCTTCCAGGCATTGTGGAGGGGGGTGAAGACTCTAACGTGGACGTGGTGGCGTTCTGTAGCACCGGAGAAGAGAAAAAGGTGAAAGAAGGAAATGCGTCCTGCTTAAACTCTGAGGATTCAGCATCCTCGGAAAAGTTTGTATGCCCAGCAATTCCAGCATCCCAAAGGTAAGGAGAGAGGCAGTCGTAAAAGGGGCATGGGCAACGTGCTGGCTAAAGCACGGCTGAGAGATCCCTGCCCTGACTGCAAAATCAGCAAGTGGCTCCCATTTATCACCACTCTCAGGTGAGAGAGCTTCTTCTTACCTATCGACTGAGGTGAAATCTAAAAGTGCTAGAGGGAAATCTAACACTAAACGCAATCCTACCCCTGCGGCTGATGTAGGGTCAAAAGTTACACCATCCCTACGAGCTTATTTTAACGTAGTACCGCAGGTGCTTCACCTAGCTGAGAGTCAGACTACCTTTATAGCGGGACCCACAACTATATCTTCAGAGATGGAGCTAGAGCAGGAGCCATTAGACCCCCCAAATGCTAATTCCCATATACAGACCCAAAGCACTTTAACGCACCAGGCTTCCGCCGCTGCAGCTGCATCAGTTCCTCCAGTCCCAGAAGTTGGTATCAGCTATTGGCTTATCTTCATTAGACACTGGTTTACCTTTACCTTTACCATCTACAGACTTTGAGAACTATGAGGAAGACGTCGATGGGCTCTTAGATGGTGCTTTGACTGTCGGGCAGGCGGCTGATGCCTCTATTTCAAAGAACTTCATTGCATCTAATTTAGCTACTAATCCTGTAGCTACACGTATTGATGACCTTTCTACTTCTAAACAGGCCACTAGTTGTGTTAGGCTGCAAGAGGGTGACGGTAATGCTTGTACCACTCATGATTTAGCACAGGATTCAGCGCAGGATGGCAGGAGTCTCCCCAAGGCTTCTGACACTGTGGGATCCAGTTATCCAGGGCAGGGGGGGTCGGAAGTTGAAAAATTAGATCAAGTACCCCACTCACTGCAGCAGATCATCGTGCCTGCTTTACCCTTTGCCTTGGCCCCAGCCACAGTGTCAGCAACATCCGTGGATGTATCTTCAAGTTTGCTGAGTGAGTCAGGGGCTAGCATCTCAGCAGCCTCCCTTCTGGCAATGTTTACAACCCTATCTCAGGATATCAAGAGGGGTTTTGAGGAATCCACTGCTATCCAGTTGGAAATTAGGAGTTACTGCGAATCCCTTGATAGTAAGATCGATGGGTTGTCATCTAGGACGGGGGTTCTGGAAGAATCATTGGCTGCTATGTCTCTTCACTTAGATAAAGCAGAGGAGGACATTAATAGCCTTAAGAAGGAGGACTTGGCCCTGTTAGATAGGATGGAAGTGTTGGAAAACAACGCCAGAAGGGGGAATATCCGCATCCTTAATATTCCGGAAAGATCGGAAGGTGCTGATATTAAGAAATATGTTGTGAATCTGTTGAAGGAAACATTATGTTTGGATAAGTCTTTGGACGAGCTGGCAACCGATATCCAGAGAGTCCAAAGGGACCCATTTAGACATAACCCATAGAGGACCAAACCACGCAAGATCCTTGTTAATTTTCATACATATGCCCTTAAAGAACAGATCTTAAACCTAGCTCTGAAGCAAAAGTCCCTACCTGGCAAGGGTTTCACTTTTCTTATTAGGTCGGACCTATCCAGAGTTACATTAGAGAAGCAGTGGGAGTTCGGGAAACGATTGGAAGCATTCAGGAAGCTGGGGGCAACTGCTCAATTGATGTTTCCAGCTTCTCTAAAAGTCATGTATAACAACAAGATGATGAATATTAGATCAGTCCAAGCTGCAGATGAGCTCCTTTTAGATCTGGGTAGTAGATCTAAGGGCAAATAGGCTTTGGCTTTTTGTATAAATCTGGGCTAAATACATTGTACATTTGTTATCATTCCCCTAGGTAGTTACTTCTTATCCCAAATCTTAGAATATAAGTAAGTAATACGAAGGGATTGATGATCTGAGAGAAAAGAAAAAAAAAAGGGAAAATAGAAATTTTCCACTAAAACATTAAAATTCCAATATAGGTAAGAAAATATACAATTTATCCACAGAATACACAGCTCAAATATTTTTACTTACATTATTTATTTATTTACCTCTTTCTTAGGTTCATTCACATTTGGGAGGGAGTGATAGGGAAAACTTCTTACTTATTAAGGTTCACGGGAAGGGTGGGGTAGCGGGAGCCTGAGGTAGGGGTGCCATCAACTGGACTTGATCCGGTTAGATACACCGAGGGTTCTCCATTGTGGTGGTGCTCACCGGGTTTAGGGTGGGGGAAAAAATATATGTAAAATTCCTCATTTGCCGAACTTTAGCAACTATGGTTAGCTTTTGGTGCTTGCATATCGTAATGCCACTCTCTTCATCGTATGGGCGGTATTGTGTCGCCTCCGGTATCAAATTAGGATGGTGTGGGATTTGGGATAAGGGCTATGACTAGATTAAAGATACTGTCTTGGAATGTTAATGGCCTCCGTACTAAGTCTAGGGCCAAAAAGCTGTTACAGTATCTTCGAGATTCTGATGCACATGTTATTATATTACAAGAGACCCATTTGATCCAAGCTGAGATTGATGTTTTACTGAAGGTGAATAAATGGATCGATTTTGCAATATCAACATCGCAGTCTCTGACCTCTAGAGGAGTTTCTCTCCTGTTTAAGAAGCAACTTCGGGTTAGAGTTTTGGATTCGATGGTGGATCCATTCGGAAGATGGGTTATTGCTTCTTTGTTAATTTTGGGCGCTCAACTGACTATTTTAGGGTACTACGGACCGAATCAAGATGACCCATCATCCGTGAAAGGCATATTCTCGCATCTCTTGCCGTTTCCTGGGCCAGTGATATGTGCTGGTGATTTTCATATTGTTTTAGACCCACTCCTAGACAAATCACATAATAACAGATCCCGGATACCATCTAAATCAAGGTCTTATCTGTTGGATGCTATGAAGCAATATGGCTATGTGGACATTTGGAGGTTAAGAGCAGGGCAACAGCAGGGTATCTCCTTTAGAAATTATACATATCATCACCAGTCCAGGATCGATTTTATATTAATGAATCAGAGATTAGTAGATGCTGTTAAAGACATTCAATATCTCCTGCAGCATTTATCAGATCATTCTGCAGTCTTGTTGGATCTCACGATCACTTCCTTTACTTCGATTAGGTCTTGGTCATTTGACCGTACTCTCCTATCTCATCCTGAAAATGATACCTTTCTAAAGACTGAGGTGGCCTTTTTTTTAGAAACAAACATAGGCTCATCTGGCATGGCAGTAGTATGGGACTCTTTGAAGGCATTCTTGAGAGGCCTTATAACTGGTAAAATGTCCTATAGGAGGCGGGTGTACAGGGAGGCTGTGGCTTCAGTAGAGGCAAATATAGTTCGGACTCAGTTGGACATCAATGCCAGCTCTGCCTCTGTGGAGGTTGATCAAACTCCCTTGTGGCGCAGGCTACTTACTTCAAAGGCTCAACTAGCTTCGATACTCAATCAACGAGTACAAGAAAGGTGGGATATCAGTAAAATTAGACATTATGAATATGGGGAGGGAGCTGGGAAGTTACTGGCGTGGAAAACAAAAACGGATCAAGTCCGTAACAACATAGACCTGATCAAGGTTAATGGGCTCCCTCTTTCGTTAGACGTCGATATTAGGTCAGCCTTTAGGGACGTTTACCAATCCATTTATTTAGAGGACAAGAGGCCTGAGTTAGGTAACATCAAGAAGTGGCTTAGTAAAATAACCCTCCCGAGTCTCTCAGAAGATCAAAGTGCTATGTTGGAAAGTAGAATCACTGAGGATGAAGTGAGGGAAGCCATTCAGACTGCTAGGAAGGGGAAGGCATCAGGGCCGGATGGTCTTCCGGCTGAACTATATAAAGTTTTGGAACAGGAGTTTTTCCCCTTTCTAGAAACTTTGTGTAATGAGATCTTACTGAATGGTATGCGTCCTCCAGTCTCATGGGATAACGCTTCCATAACAGTAATTTTAAAACCTGGGAAGTCGTCATCTGCTTGTGCCTCATATCGACCTATTTCGATATTAAATGGGGATTATAAGATATTCTCTTCAATCTTGGCTAAGAGATTGGCACTGGTCGCTCCTTCCATCTTACATAGTGTTCAGAAAGGGTTTGTCAAGGGAAGGCAGCTCTATGAGTTAACTTTTGATCTAGTTGGAGCAATAGATCTTGCAGTCTTACATTCTCTCCCACTGGCGGTGGTCACGTTGGATGCCGCTAAGACCTTCGACAGGGTCAATTGGCTATACCTGTCGGAGGCCTTGGCCAAGTTCAACGTAGGCGAGAAGTTTCGACAGGCCATTCGCCTTCTCTACCAGAATCCTAGTGCCTCTGTGTTAGACCTGTCTGGCTTTTTGGCGTAGTCCCTCCTATTTTTTTATTTATTTTGTCCCCTTTTTGCCCCTCATACCCTTGATAATTTTTGTCCACTGACTTTTTCTAGGTGTTGGCCATGGGGATAGGTGTTCTTTTTCCCCTCATAGTTTTTCACCTCAGGCCTTGAGGCCTGTTCTGTCAGGAAACTGCTGTGATTCACAAAATGGAGGGCCCTAACTGTTTCCAACTGCCACATCTTAGACTGCCCCATAGGATAACCTTAGGCTTTCCAGAACCTTCTGGACCCTACTGGACTCTGTGGGGGTTGTCTATAAAAGGGCAGGGGTTGGTCAGCCATTTTGTCTTGCAGTGAGCCTGGACAGGAGCAAGGTGACTAGTGAGAAGGAGCGCGCGCTGGAGTAGAGAGAGACTGGTCAAAAGGGCAGCTTTCCCCTGCAGATCGACGGGCCCTCTTGCTGGCCTACCTAGCCCTGTACCTATAGAGGAAGCGCTTGACCAAAGGACTGAATCCTGATTGCTTAAAGTCCTCAACACAGTGAGAAAAAGGGGTGCTGAATTGGGCTCTGGCGTGTCACCGCCTTCGTGAGGAAGCAGCTTCCCCCTTCCTGTGAAGAGGAACTCTCCATCTGGGTGCCGAATTGGACCCCCCGCCCCGCCCCCTCGCAGCAGCGTGGCGCTAACTCTAACTGTCAGCAAGGTGGGAGAGAGCTTACTTCGCGATTCGGAGCGCCAGTCAGGAAGGCTGCCGTGACGCGTGGAGAGAGTTGCAGCGCTGGGGAAGTCCTGACATCGGAAGATCAGCTGCCGGCTGGGAGCGGGAGAATACCCCGGAAGAGGTCGGCAGGAGGCGGGGCCCAGTAGCGAAGCTCGGCGGAAGGCGGCCTCCTGGGGGAGGAGCCGCTGAGAGAGTCGCCGAGGGACGTGAGGAGGTTCGCCGGCACCAGAGAGTCACCGAGGGACGTGAGGAGGTTCGCCGGCACCAGAGTGCGCCGTGAGGTAACGGTACCTCAGCCCTTTGGTGACGAAGCGCCAGGGGCGGCCGAGCGAGCCAGCAGCGCGCCTGCTTTCCCAGACAGCGTGGGAAGAGTGGGGAACTTCACGAGAGCTGCCGGCCTGGTGGCTCCTCAACCGGAAGGTCGGGAAGGAGTCTGACTCCGACATCTGGATGAATTAAGTAAGCCGGGTAGGCGGGGAAGGCGGGGAATTAGTCCGGTGAGACGGACTTCATTGATTGTGGAGGTAGAACATCATCCAACTTGGAAAAGAGACCACACCTTCATCGGGTTCAGAACAAGACTATAAAACCTACAGATAATAGGGTTGGGTACCATATTGTGGTTTAGTTTCTCCATTGACCCTCTCACGCCCTGGGAGTAACAGGAAGAGTCCTGTTGGGATTCAACAGAAGCGAGTGATCCTGGTCAAGTGTGTGAGCTCAAGCTAATGTAAAGGAGGGGCTCGGGATAGTAATACTGTTTATGTTCACGTGCTTTGCACCAGGCTTAGTTGGAGTGAGACCTTCTGTCCTTGCAAACTGAGTAAGGGTTTAACGCCTGGTGGGACCGGTTAGGAGATTGCAACCCTAAGCCTCTTGTAAGTTAATGGTGCCCTCCGCTGTACTGTAATTGAAACGTATGGTATTATAAGCTTAACCTGTAGCAACAGAATAATTCCTGTGAAGGGAGTGAAGGAATCTTCGAGAAGCTGAATTGTTGCACTTAATCAATTGAATGACAAAAAGGAGTTACTTGCTAAATGTGATAAAGTAATAAGATTAAGAGTACTGAAGAAGTTAATTGATAATTTGCTTAGCAGTTTAAGAGGTATAATTGCTGATACTAAGATAACCTGAAATGTCCTAAGCTGTATATTTTGAAAACGAAGAGTATATTATTTTTATAAAGCAGTACTTATTTTTCCACATTTTGATGTAGCGTTATCTTTTTGTGTGTTATTGCGTGGTTTTACTATTGGGTGGTCTGCAACCTTCACACTGTGCCTCTGAAATGTATGTCTTGCCCTAGGCCAGGCTACCCCAGGTTCTAACACTCTGTCTTGGTCAATGGTGCATTATCGGATTCTTTTACCATCACCAGGGGAAAGCGGCAGGGTTGCCCGCTCTCTCCACTCCTGTTTGACTTGTATGCCGAACCTTTCGCCCAGACTTTGAGGGATAACTTTGACATCAAGATGTTCGCACACAGGGGTTGGGAGAGAAAGGTGGCACTCTATGCCGATGATATTCTCATTTATACCTCTGACCCATCGTCGGCCCTTCCTGAAATATTTAAGTTGGCTTCAGAATTCGGGGAGGTGTCTGGGTATGAAATAAATACACTAAAGTCCGAAATGCTGATTTGGAACATCGACCAGAGCCCTTTATGCTGTAGCATTCGGCCGGGTAAAGGACTGAGGTATTTGGGACTGGATATTGTAACCGATTTAGATCAGATCGCTTCTATAAACTTCTCAAAAGTGGCAAAGGAATGCCGCAAGCTGCTTCAATCATGGGCTCATTTGCCACTTTCTTTACTGGGTAGAGTTAACCTTGTCAAAATGTCCATTTTGCCAAAAATTTCATTTTTGTTTAATACTATCCCGCTATATTTTGGTACTTCCCTTATTAAAAAACTTCAATCTGATATTAGTATCTTTATTTGGAACAAACGTGTCCCAAGAATTTCCTGGAAGAAACTCAGGAGACGTAGGGAAAGGGAGGTCTTACTGCCCCCGATCTTCAGGCTTACGCCTGGGCTTTTCAGCTATCTCACGCCAGGGTGTTATTAAAAAAAAACAGCAGGTTATGGAGTAGGGTCCCTTTATCTAATGTCGCTGAAGGCAGAAGGTGTGGCTCAGTCCGGATTTCTTTTTAAATTTGGGGATCCCAAGTTCTTTAAAAAAGTAAAACAAAAAATCTTGCGAGGTATGGCTAGAACTTGGTCCCAGATAGCTAAGGCAATCAAATTAGGCTATTATGGCAGTAGAACACCTCTTTGGGACCTCCCAGTTGGCCCTTCCTGGCAAGATGACGCCCTTGCAATACCAATAAAGAGAGGCAGGCTTGGAGGTCTGAAGCAAATTATTCCATGAAGGCAATCTGCTCCCCTGGGACAGTTTAAGCAATAGAATTGGCTCGAATTTCTCCAGGCTTAAATACTTGCAAATTTCCAGCTGGTCTCGTGCATATTCTGCTCAGAATCAGCGGAGAAATAAACCCCCTTTGGGAGCATATAGTTATCTTGTAACACTATTAGTTGATAAACCTCCAATCAAAAAGGAGATCTCAGTCTGGTATAATTTAATTCTGGAAGAAATAGACGGTGAATTCATACTGCTGGATACACTTAGGTCCCCGTTTCTGCTCAACGTTAACTTGCAAGATCTTTGGAGCACGTCATGTAGAATAATGTGGGACATTGTGAAACCTGCATGGCTTCGCAGGAACCATCTTTTTACCATTCATCGAGCTTACTATTCACCACTTAGGTTGTCAAAATTTTCATCTGGAAGTACTGTGGCTTGTGCGAGATGTGGGCTATTGTCCGCCTCGGACACTCATATGTTTTTCGACTGCCCTCATCAGTTTTTTTTTTTGAATGATATAAGCAGCTGTCTTTCTGCATCGGTTGGCTCCAATATTGCCCTGAGTCTTGTATCAGTAATTTTTGGTCTTGTGGAAGGAGTTCCCCCTTCTGAGAGGAAGTTCATTTTTTACTCTATTTTGCTTGCTAGGAGGGAGATATGCAAGAAATGGAAAGACCCTTCTCCCCCTACTATCACTGACTGGTATAATGCCACCTTGCAGGTCTCTAAGTTGGACTTGGCCAGAGCATGTAACCCAGAGAAAACATCCTTCTGGCGTTTGTTGAAATGGGATCATTAAGTATCTGGGTTTCTTTTTCCCCCCAGGTCTAATGATTAAGCCACTAAGCCCAGAAATATGGAAAAGCTGTATATAAATGCTTACACCAACATTCTGGCTGTACTACGGTTACCTCTGTATGGCTCTTATCCCGGTGATCGTTGTGGTTGAGGCTTAGTTGCTGAGGGACTAGGTTCAGGTTCCACTATTGTCCCCTCCAGTTGATATAACTGTGGCAGCACAAAGCTTTTTAAACTCAACAGATTGGTTGTTTAGAATTTGGGTGGCAAATGAGAACAAAAAAAAAAGCCAGGATATAACATGTTGCCCAAGCACCGTCCGCCCCTGTCCTCCATAGGCTTCCTGGACATGCTGTTTTTGATCCACATGTAGTGCCCAACTACAAAGCTTTGTGTTTACCTGATAATTTACCCAAAGTAGAACAGAGTAGCACCCTCTGGTCCCTGTCATCTTTTGGAGCTCCTTCCAATGTAGACAGCAACCATCCTGTTCATAGGATGAAAACCATACCTCTTACGGGATCTCTTGACAGTAGGTCTTTTACCTTGCATCCATTGTTTGCATTCATTTTTGAAGTGTATCCCATTTTCCTGAAATGTGGCAAAATTCCAGAACCCCAAGGGGGGCCAAACTTTGCCACTTCAAAACCTGCAAAGCCCAGATTTCATTTGAATACTGATCAAGACACTTGACCACGCAGCATGTATAGAAGAGATTTTATGAGTTGCTGTATCCGACGTACGTCACTGTACTTGCTATTAAAGCGACACAATGTTTTCTAAAGCCTCAGACCCTATTTCCAACTAACATTTGCCAAAACATCATGTTGGTGTATCTGCTCTGGTCAGTGCGGTCCTATCCAGCAGCCATAGCCACTGCCCCCACACTTCATGGCTAAATGCAAAAGTGACATATTCAATTGATGTTTTAAGCAAATAACATTGGAAACCTACTTCGCACCCCTCTGGATGAATAGAAATGTTGACCAAAGCAATAGCTTGAAACCATATTTGTGTGTTTTCAAGTACTCAGGTGATCAAAATTCCCAGGAGCCGCTCAGCTTGCCTAGAACTCTTTGCAACCAATCTGACTCTTCTGGACATCCAGTATTCCTCCTAGAGAAATCTACAAGATGAGTTCAAGTTTGTTTTAATTGGACATAGCAATCAGTACGTTTGTAAACCATCACCTATGCTGCATCCCTCAGTGTTAAAGTCTATTTTCTGGTTTTGCACACTGTGGCTTTATCAATTTAAATATGTAGAATCATGCTGGTCAAGGAAAATCAAATTGCGATCTAAAAAAGATGGCTATTAATTTCACTTTTAGTATGACAGTAAAATGTGTGACGTTACATCAAGAATCGCCATTAAAACAAATTCTCAGTTTGAGCAGATATGCGATACGCCTACAGACTTCGCCATTGCATTATATTGAAAAGAAGGTAAAGGCAAAGTCTATCCCTGACCTGACTCCAGACACACTACAGGCCGGTTGGAGACAGCTTTGTCCGAGGACAGGCACAGCCATATTCAGGTGTTAGTGACAACTCCTCCAACCACTCTAGCTCAGGAAGACCCATCAGCCTGGTGAAGGGCCATCAGGATATGCAGGGCACACCTCAGCTCCTTTTATGTGACTGTCTTGAGTGAATTCATAAACAGCCCAACTGTCAGCCTAAACCAGGCGTTTATTCCACAGGCAGGCAGAGACACAGAATGATAAAGCAAGAAAATGCCTACTTTCTTTGGACATCGTCAGAGTCGGAGGCTGGCAAGGGAGTAGCTTTGATGAATGTTGGACTACAAGCGTCCCTTTCCCCGTTGAGCTTAACACATATCAAAAGAAAAACAACCAATTGGGTATTATATTGTATATTTTGCCTTGATATTTATTAAGGAGACCCATTTGATGTTGCTCACAACCAGGACTGGGACTAGGTATCATTAGTGTGTTCCTGACGAAAAGCCATAGGATAATGGTTTGAAAGATGTTGGCCTTGAGAAACACACACATAAACATGTGCCTCTCTTTTCCCCCTTTTTATTGATACCTGTAAGAGGATTGAAAAAAAAAATTGTTCCTACTTAGCCAATTGTTTTTTATCCCTAGATTAGACCCTCCCACTCTTATACCACCCATCTCTTTATAGCATTTTGACTAAAAGTGCTCCCACGTCTTCGTTGGTCGCAGCACTCCCGTCCCATAGTGGGACAGGCAGAACCCTATGAAGAAGCATCCCACCATGGGAAATTTGGGTGGGTGAGGGTTATTTTAAGAAAACTTTCTGTTTTCAAACTATGAAGAAGAGTGGAAAGATAGTCCAAATAGCGCAGAGGGACTCTTCTTGGTTGTTACTTTCTAAAAGTGGCTTTTTCAAACACACAAATTAAAAACCAACTTCACTTGCAGGTGTATTTTTAAATTCTGAGTTTAGGGAACCCAAACTCCAAATCTCTATCTCTTCCCTGTTGAAAGTTACAAATGTAAGATGTTATGATAGACCGTATGCAAGGCCTGGCGATAGAGGGCACAGCGCTGGCTCTCCTGAAATCATTTATGGAAAATAGACAACATATTGTGACAATGGGCAAATTCGTCTCTAGGCCATTTACCTTGCCCTGTGGAGTTCCCAAGGGACCGGCATTAAGCCAAACTCTATTCAACCTTTATGTCATGCCACTTGCGTCAATTAACAAAGACTCTGATTGTACCTTAGCGTCTTATGCGGATGACATCAAAATTGTGATGACATTGGCATACTGTGAAAACAACACAGGTGAGGCATTCAGCCTTTGCATGAGTAAGGTGAGCAACTGGATGGATTGCAACTGCCTGAAATTGAATGCCTCAAAAATTTAGGTCATCATTTTCAGCAATAAATCCTCCATTTGGACACCGAATTGGTGTCATCCAGAGATGGACTCGCCTTCAAGTAAAGTAAAGAACTTGGTATGTTTGGTAGACAGCAAACTGAAATTCAAAAAATCAACAAATTCTTGCCTCCAGAACTTTTAAAAACAGTTACCACGGCAATGGTCCTCACAAGAATTGACTACTGTAATAGTCTCTACCTTACTCTTGCATCAGGTCTTCTGAAAAGACTCCAGATTCTGCAAAACTCTGCATGCAGCTCGTTCCATCTTTAAAATACCCAAATTTGAATCAGCCCAAGACCCAATCAGGAAACTGCATTGGTTGCCAGTTAGACAACAATATAAATTCATAGCCCTCTGTCTGGCATGCAAAGCCCTGCACGGACTCGGGCCAGACCATTTTAAGAGGAAATTTAAATGGTAGGCACCAGCAAGGACGCTTCGCTCGGGGTCTGCCAGGATCTTGATCGTCCCCTCATTTAGGAAGGCCACTTGTGTGGGGGGAGAGGTTTTTCAGGGCTACTGCGATGCTGTGGAACAGTCTGCCACTAACCCTGAAAACAGCCCCCTCCTTTCTTAGTGTTAGAAAAGCCTTAAAAATCTGGCTCTTCACACACGACTTGAAGGAACCTTGCATACTCTCTCAATTGGTTGCAGACACTGCTGCTGTCTTTGTTGGACTTCTATAGCGCCAAGACACCCCCGAGCATGAGCTGCACTCTATAAATTACAATTACATTACATTATATTACAAGTCAGCCCCAATGATAACCTATAGGAGAGATAGTCCTTGCAATAGTGAAAAATGAAAATGGCATTATATATTATCAGGACATGTAAAACACAACGGTACATATCCTACCTTTCACTACATTGCACCCTACCTACGGCGTTACCTTGGGCCTACCTTATGGGTGCCTTACATGTAGGTAAAGGGAAGGTTTGGACCTGGCAAGTGGGTGCACTTGCCAGGCCGATATGGCAGTTTTAAAACAGCCCTCACAGACACTGCAGTGGAAGGCCTGAGACAGGTCTGCAGGGCTACTCATGTAGGTGGCACAAGCAGTGCTGCAGGCCCACTAGTAGCATTTGAATTTCAGGCCCTGGGCACACACAGTGGCCTTTACTAGGGACTTACCAGTAAATCAAATATGCCAATCATGGATAAACAATCATAATTACAACATACACAGGGATCACTTTAGCACTGAGTTGCAGTGGTAAAGTACACAGAGTTCTAAAACCAGCAAAAACTAAATGCAGCACACAGTCAAAAACAGGAGATCAGAAGCACAAACGAAAGGGGATGACTGTTGTAATAAAGTAATGTTCATTCCAAGTAGTATCTTCAAGTTGATTTATTAAGTAGGGTGTTACAAGGGAGAGAGCCCCACCAGGAGCAGCCTCACTGCTGCTCAGCCCATCACCAACTGACACTCGCACACACGAACGTTCCATTCACCAACATTCTCGCACTCAGACTCTCCAGCTGAGCAGCAGCAGTATACCACATCCCCTTTCACTTTCTGAAGCATAGTATGAAAAATTAAATATGCAGCCTCACTGCTGCTCAGCCCATTACCAACTGACACTCACACACATGAACATTCCATTCACCAACATTCTCTCACACAGACACTTAGGCTGAGCAGCAGCAATATAACAAAAACCATACCAGAGATGCCAGGTCTAACCACTGCTAATAGGACTGAGCAAAAGAAACTTCTTGTCAGGGCTAAAGCTTTTTTTTATACCGAAAAGTCGCCCCTAAGGTAGGCCCTATGTTTTGATAGGGTAGTGTGCATGGCATTAAAAAAGTAGAACCAGTATATTCTATGTTTTACATGTCCTGGCACTGAAAAACCTCCGAAGTCATTTTTCACTGTGGCAATTCTGGCTCTCCAATAGAAAATCACTGGTTTACATCATAACGCATTGTTGTGTGTAACTTCTGTTTGGGAGTAACAGTAAAATGATTCAAGTACTAATTTTAATAGTATCAGTACAGCAGGAGGTAGTAGTTGTTTAACAATTGCACCTCATTAGAACAAATGTTATATGTGGGTACAGTGCAGTATATGTTACAGATTTACGGGATGGTGCTTTTTAGGTATTTCACACTCTACTCCCAGAAGTGTGTGTTCACGATGGACCATAATGATGAGTGTGTAAACTATCAAATAGAGAAATCCAAGGACTCAATCAATGGTTCAAAATATGTATCATAAGGTTCAAACAGGATTTGTGTGGAACAGAACTTTTATTCCCGAAATCGAGGATTTTGCGACCTTCAGTACATTCACATTTTCATAATATTCTTCAAAATCAGACAATTGTCCACTCGTTTTTTAATCAAATATTCGTTTTTCAAGGCTTACATTGGCTATAGATGAGGTCATACATTCTACACTTCTGCAAGATGTGGCGTATAAAAAAAAGGACGCAGCTGTTAGTGTGTAGTAGTTGTGGCGGCTGGTACATATGTAGGCACCCTCCGGTAATCGTCCTTTAAGTTTGGAGCACAATGTTTACCTGTGATTCATCAGAACTAAGGTTCAGTATAGTTTTTGTATTATGTCCAACCGCCTATCGTGTGGTAGAACTATGTATTGTCCTTAGCTAAAAAGACCATGTGATACGTGTATGTCAGGTCATAGAAAGAGAGAGGCCATGATAAGCTCTTATCTGACGAAGTGTAGTTTTCTGGTGTCTCAGCGAGTTCCTACATATTTACCGGCCACCACAACTACTACACACTAACAGCAGTGTTTCCTTATTTGATTATTTTAATAGTAATTTGAAATCCAACTTAGTGGTCAAGTTAGAATTAATATTTCTATAATATAAGGTGGATACTCCAAGAATAAGGCCCTGCGCACTCACCCACTTAGTCAGTTATCCTTCTGACACATGTGTTAAACAGAGAGCAAGGAGTCAGAAAGTAATCAAAAATCAACAATACAAAAAGTCTGATTTCATGTTATATAGTTATAATTTGTTTATATAAAAGTAGATATATGGTTAGCAGATAGACAACATCTATTCTATAAATCAGTACAATATGAAATTATATATATATATATATTATATTACCTACTGGCGGTCGCCAGTAGGTAGTTATAGTTAGGATTATTTTCAATAGAAAATCTCAACATTCTAATGTGAATAACTTTGGCGCCGGTTGAAGAATCTACCTGAAAATTTCCTCAAATTTGCCTCGCGTTGCCCCGGTCCTTCCCTGAAAGTTTGGGGGGAATTTGTCAAGCGGGGGCCGAGAAAAAAGGGGGGTCCCAAAACGTGTTTTCCCCATGTTAATTTCCATAGGGCGGTCGACCTCACTTTTAGCCCGAACGGCTGAATAGATTTCCACCAAACTTGGCAAAATTGTAGGGACTGGTAGCCCGATGTGCCTTTGCTATGTCTCAAGACATGTGCTCCAGTGGATTTTGAGTAATTTAGGTTAAAAAAAATATATATATCTATAAGTGCGCCCCGCTACACGCACCGGGACGCTAATCAGCGCGCTACACGAGTTCGCGCGTGGAAAGCTTATTGGCTCTCGGGTGTCTGTCAACATTCCAAACAGTCCGGAGCGGCCGCCATCTTGTGTCTCGGTAGGATCGAGACACAACAGGTGGCAAAAACAAAGGGGGAAATGACCATAAGGGGGCAGAGTAGACCCCCCTTGACCCCCTAGGTTTGATGTGGGGGCTATAAAAGCGCCCCGCGGGACAAAAAAAATATATTTTTTTTGATTTGCGCAGGGGGAGCGCCCGTACGCGCACCGCGGAGCGTACCGGGGAGCGTACCATGGGGAAAAAAGAATGATAGAGTTTTTAAAAAATGTAGCCTTTTTTATAAATTGGAGGTAGTTCTAAAAAGAACTGTTTTTTTCTTCTTTTTGTTGTTTTATATTTTTTTAATGTTTTTTTGAACATTTTGTACTTTTTTGGCTTTTATGAACTATTTTATATATTTTTTGTTATTTTTATGGGGAGGAACAAAAAACAGGGAATTGAAAACGGCTCAACTGGAGCAAAAAAAAATCATGAAAAAATTATGGATTTTTGGGGCATTTGTGGTTGTCACCAGCACGGTTGATGAGCATTATGCTTTGTTCACCATAGGTGATGGTCTTACCAGTACACAAAAAATGAAAAAAGAGATCTTGTATTGCCCAAACTTTTGTTGAATGTTTGGGACCATCTCCCTTGTTTCTGGTCCCGATGGAGTGGCTGTATGGGTTGGTGACTGACTCACTGTTTGTATGTGTTTTGAAGACAGCATATGTACAGGACTGTATGGATGGATAAGTGTGTATATGTGTGTGTTAGTGAGTAAACGACTGTCTCACTATTGTCTTTATCAGTAACGACATATGTTTTAATCTAGTATATGTGAGTATTGATATATATAAGTGAGTATATGTGAGAGTGAGAGATTGTAAGAGTTCCTGTTTAAATAAGTATGTGTTTCTATAAGTGATTGTTTAAGAGAGTAAGTATGTGTAAGTTTCCTTAGAAGTAAAGTGGTAGTGTGTGTATAGCTGTATATGCAAATAAATGGATGTTCAATAGTTTATTTGCATGTGTGAATATGTGTGTGAGTAACTTTTGGATGACTGTCAGTGTGTAACAGGATGTATAGGTCTATCACTACATATGATGAGTGAATATATGTATAAGTGACTATATAGAACTGTTGGTGAATGAGTGGATGTGTATTAGATGGTGGTATTACTGAATTGGTTGTTGTAACTGGTATGGGTATCTCCACTTTTTTGAAAATGTTAGTTACTATTTTTGAATATGTGTTTCAAGGGTTACTTTACAGTGAAAGGAGGTCTGTCACTCTGTCACAAGGATGGTGTCATCAGTGATGTCATGAGTGATGTCACTGACCATGTCATGAGTGATGTAATATGTGACGTCATCAGCAGTGCATTGCAGGCGCGCAAGTTATAGTGAGTCCAACTAACTATAACGTGGAATTTCAATGGTTTTATGTCAGTAAAATTTCCAGCT
This sequence comes from Lissotriton vulgaris, assembly GCF_964263255.1. Taxonomy (NCBI): domain Eukaryota; kingdom Metazoa; phylum Chordata; class Amphibia; order Caudata; family Salamandridae; genus Lissotriton; species Lissotriton vulgaris. Next base: position 1,123,886,899 of record NC_141694.1, read on the forward strand.
AACTAAAACTGGTGTGAAACCTATGGTTTTTCCAGTCAATTTAATAGGTTTTTTAAATGCTAATTCCTAACTATAACTGGTGTGAAACCTATGGTTTTTTCAGTGAATTTCATAGGTTTGTTAAATGCTAATTCCTAACTATAACAGGTGTGAAACCTATGGTTTTTTCAGTGAATTTCATAGGTTTTTTAAATGCTAACACTAATAATTCCTTCTCAAAAATATAAAAGGCATTCATTTACACCAAAATCGTTTCTAAAATAACATTTTAGAAACACAGCACAGGTCCTATGTACAAGCATTCCATGTCACTAGAGAAATTTCTCAATTTTACATAATGCAATTCCCCTATGCTGCAAAACCTATTTACCAAGCATTATCTAAAAACATGACACAAACCAACCAGAAAGAAGCTCAATCTGCATCCTAATCTGAGGTAATGCAGGTGACATCATGGTAAAAGGTTCAAATATATTTATGTTTTGAGGCAAGCACTAATAATTCATTCTCAAAAATATAAAAAGCATGCATTTACCCCAAAATCGTTTTTTAAATAACATTTTAGAAACACAGCACAGGTCCTATATACAAGCATTCAATTTCACTACTGAAAATTCGCTATTTCACAAAATACAATTCCTCTATGCATTAAAATGTTTTAACCAAGCATTATCAAAAAACTTGACACAAAACAACATTAAAAAAAAATCTGCTTCCAAATCTTCTCCATAGAGCATACAAGTCTCTATCTAAATTAAATGAATCATTTCTTACCTTTACAAATGCTTTGGGAGATAGAGAACAATGTCAGACAAACACACCAATTTTTCTTTAGCAGAGCAAAAGGTATGCACTCCACACATTGCAACCATGACTGGCACAGAAAACCTCTAATTCTACACAGATATGCCTCATTTCAACCAATCAAAACTCTTCCCTCAACATTTTCAAACCAACACCCTTCCCCCCTCAGCACTTTCTATCTGTTACCATAGCAACTCCCTCCTTACTGAACTCTCAGGTTCAAAAGTTTATTCTACAATGTTGCGAATGAGCTAAGCAAGGATGTTTGACCTCTCAATACACCAGCTTATCCGATAAAATGTTTCTTTAATTTACTTTTTCTTAACCATTCAAATTGCTTCTTTCACAAAACACAACCATGCACCCTAACCTTTAGTTTTCAACTATCTGAATCCACCAATCATTGCTTGTGATTCAAGAGCAGTGAAACTCCACAATTATTTTTGGGTAAACTCCTACTGTTCCAACTGCCATTTCATTCCCACACTTCATCTGACTGCACCAGAACCTTCTCTCATCATGTATTCTGTGTGGATTATTGGACATAGCTACATCCACTGGGCTCAAAGGTATGCAGCTAGCAGAAATTTTCACAACCTTGATTTAACAAATGTGGAAATCAAGTGGATTGGCCAGAGAGGATTGAGATGTCACAAATTTATACCATTGGTGAAAACCTTTTTGCATCTGCCAAACCCTGACCTCTTAATAGTGCACTGTGGAGGAAATGACTTGGGCACTTTGACTGGTGTAGGTCTGGAAATGCTTTTAAAGGCCACCTTTGATCAATTGATGACACTTATTACACAAACTGCCTTGGTATATTCCAATATATGTCAAAGACAGAAATGGAACTGGTCTAACCAATTTTGTCCACAATTTGAGAAAGCACGGAAACATGTGAATAAATCTGTTTCTGCTTACAGGAGAATCTATGGAATGGGTTCAATATACAACAATAACTTGCGTTTCAACATGCAAGATATCTACAGAGGAGATGGTGTGCACTTCTCAGATGAGGGGAATAGAATATTCCTCCTGAATTTAAGACTGTGTATTGGAACCTACTTGTAGGTACCTAAATCAGCCTCGGAACCCAAAAGCTCTTTTCAGAGCTACCCTTCCTCTGATCACTCAAAATGATTATCTTTCTCTAACTTTTTTCCCTATTTTTCACCAGAGTACGCTCCCCGGTACGCTCCCCGGTGTGCGTACCGGGCGCCCCCCGCGAAATTTAAAAAAAATTATTTTTTTTTGGGCATATATGCCCCTCCTAAACTCCCCTCAGAAAACCTAGAGGGTCAGGAGGTGTCTACTGTGCCCCTTTTTACCCATTCCCAACGTTGTTTGTCCTCCATCTTGTGCCTCAATTCGACCGAAACACATAATGGCGGACTCCCGTAGCGCTCCCGGTACGCGCTCCCAAAAACAATGTGGGAAACAAAATTACATAAAAACCACTGGACAGACTTTCACCAAATATAGAATACACCCTACTACATACCAGTCCCTACCATTATCCCACATCTGTAGCCCTGTCTAAATATTCTGAGGTAAATTACATGACAAAAACACATATGAAAGTGTTGGAATTTACAACCAATTAAAATATTACTTACATTTTGTACTTTTATGTGCTGACATTTGATTGGTTAAGTATATGAATATATAAGAAAAATGACAGGGAAACACAGCCATTTTGACTAATACTACCTGAGGTACATTTTGATTGAATTTTGACAGAAAACTTAAACTACTTTGAAAAAGGAAAGTTGTTCATTTGAAAGGGGAACTATGTTGTGCACTTTAAGATAATTTGGGAAAACGTTTTCTGATAGTTATATACTATCCCTGTGTAATAGTTATAGATTGAGATAGGCTTCTCTGTTATAATTATGGATTGAGTTAGGCTTCTCTGGTATAATTATGAATTTACTTAGACTTCATCACATGCACTTTTTAATAGTTCTACTTCCTGCCTGAAACCATACACTGCCCAAAAATTACTTCACTGTTAAAAACTCAGAAGTACCTGTCTAAACTTAAACCCAACAGTACCCTAACTCTACTAATATAGTTAATTTTTATGCAATTTTCAGAAAGAAAATGGAAGGAGAAAAACAAGCAAATGTTACTTCTATCGAAGTAAAGGTGGAAAATCCAGAAGAGTAAAAAGATAAAGTTGATTTCATGGATGACTCTTTGGACCAACAGTTAATAGAATGTTTGGAACAAATGGAATCATGTACTTATAATTATGAGGAAATACCGGACAATATTATGTTACAAGTTTTATTAAATTATGAAAAAGAATCAGAAGAATAAATTTATATTTAATAATTTTAAATTGTTTGAGACAATATTAATTTTTATATGCAATTCATGAAGTATTACCAAAATGATTATATTATAAAATGAGACTTATAGTATACTGTGCAACTTTTTTGTGTTACATAGTAAGTTTACTCATAGTTACTACCTTTCTCCCACTATATTATCTCCTACGTGTATTTTACATCTCTTTTTCATCATAAGGGAGCAGGATAGACTACCCATGATCCCCTAGGACTTCTCAGGGAGTGCTTAAAGAATCTGTTTCTGCTTTCCTGACAGACTATGTTATGGATTCCATATACCACAATAACTTCTATAACAACAGGCAAGATATCTACAGAGGAGACGGTGTACATTAAATTTAAGTCTCTGCATTGGTACCTACATGTAGGTACTTAAATAAATTTAAAAAAAACAACAAAAAGAACATTTCTTTTAAACAGCTACTTTTTTTAAAAAGTGTCATTCTTTTTCCCCATGGTACGCTCCCCGGTGCGCTCCCCGGTGCGCATACCGGGCGCTCCCCCCGCGAAAATCGAAATTTTTTTATTTTTTTTTGGCCTCGCGGGGCCCTTTTATGGCCCCCACATCAAACCTAGGGGGTCAGGGGGGGGTCTACGCTGCCCCCTTATGGTCAATTCCCCCTTTGTTTTTGCCACCTCTTGAGTCTCGATCCTACAGAGACACAAGATAGCAGCCGCTCCGGACTGTTTGGAATGTTTACAGACACCCGAGAGCCAATCAGCTTTCCGCACGCAAGTCGCGTAGCGCGCCCGGTACGCGCCCCGGTGCGCGTACAGGGGCGCTGCCATAGATATATATTTTTTTTAACCTAAATTACTCAAAAACCACTGGAGCACATATCTTGAGACATAGCAAAGGCACATCGGGCTACCAGTCCCTACAATTTTGCCAAGTTTGGTGGAAAACCATTCAGCCGTTAGGGCTAAAAGAGAGTTCGACCGCCCTATGGAAATTAACATGGGGAAAACACGTTTTGGGACCCCCCTTTTATCTCGGCCCTCGCTTCACGAATCCCCCCCAAACTTTCAAGGAAGGACCGAAGCTCCGCGAGGCAAATTTGAAGAAATTTTCAGGCAGATTCGTCAACCGGCGCTAAAGTTATTCACAATAGAATTTTGAGATTTTGCATTGAAAAAAATCCTAACTATAACTACCTACTGGCAACCGCCAGTAGGTAATAAATATATATCATAGAACAGCAAAGAACATGCACACCAGATGCGTTTCAGGAGAGATCCTTTCTTCAGTGGCGTTTTGAGCATGATGACAGAAAGCGCTGCTGTGAGTGCACATTTAATTTCCAATACTTGCCCGAGTGGGCGTAGCCATTCACATGGTTTTGTGGGTGATGTTGTGCACTCAAAATATAACTCAGTGGTTGCGATACTCTCAGTCTCTTGATTGCCCTCAATAACCAATGCCAATGTTTAAGACGGGGTCTGCATCGCTTTGTGGCTGCCAACAGGAGCTGCGAACTGACAGCCCCCCTGCAAGGGCTACAGTTCATCTTCGTTCATTAGCGCGGCAGCTCCCAGCGTGGGGCCGCCGCTGACCCGCAGCAGCGGTGGGCTTCTCCTCGTGACCGGGAAAGGCCGCTAACATCCAAACAAGCAGGAAACCACTTTGAAGAGACTCCACACGAAGGTAGGTATCAGCTCACAATTTATTTGTCAACAGCCTGCCAGCAGGAAAACATTGTAGAACAGCAAAGAACATGCACGCCAGACGCGTTTCAGGAGAGATCCTTTCTTCAGTGGCGTTTTGAGCATGATAACAGAAAGGGCTGTTGTGAGTGCACATTTAACTTCCAACACCTGCCCGAGTGGGCGTAGCCATTTGCATGGTTTTGTGGGTGATGTAGTGCACTCAAAATAAAACTCAGTGGTTGCGATGCTCTCAGTCTCTTGATTGCCCTCAATAGCCAATGCCAATGTCTAAGACGGGACCTGTATCGCTTCGTGGAGCTTCGAACTGACAGCCCCCCTGCAAGGGCTACAGTTTATCTTCGTTCTCGGGCAGGTGTTGGAAGTTAAATGTGCACTCACAGCAGCGCTTTCTGTCATCGACGATGTTTTCCTGCTGGCAGGCTGTTGACAAATAAATTGTGAGCTGATACCTACCTTCGTGTGGAGTCTCTTCAAAGGGGTTTCCTGCTTGTTTGGATATATTTTTATATATATATATATATATATATATATATATATATATATATATATATATATATATATATATATATATATATATATATATATATATATATATATATATATATATCTTCGCTCCTCAACACCAAACAGTTCAGTGCACTCGCAGGCAGGTGCGACTCAAATGTGGGGGTGCACCCGCATCAACACACCAGCTCCATTTCCTTTTCGCCTCGGCTTTCGCCAGAAAGGAACCGCACTCGTAGGGACTTGTTACCATACGTTTTTTTTAGTAACAGAGCAACAAGTAAACAGACGCGTTTCGGATTAAACCTTTCTCTATGACATAGAGAAAGGTTTAATCCGAAACGTGTCTGTTTACTTGTGCAACAACATTAGCAGTGATTATTTAAAGTGCACACATATATATATACATATATATACACATACACATATATATATATATATATATACATAAAATAATACATACATGAAACCTTAAAATCGCGCAGTACACAGAAGTTGTCAACATGTGCTTTGTGGACTGCATCGGCTTCTTCAGGGCAAAGTAAATCTAAAACAGAGTATCATCAATTTCAAAGTGTGATATCAGACAAAATTATCTTATTTTTTCAAATCTGGTCTGGAGATGTCATTTGACCTCGCAAAGCAGCATCAACATTTTCTACAAAAGGAAGGGAAGCTTATGGTAAAGCTTTATTACTTGTTATTATGATTGATGTTGCACCGGAACTCCACTTTTGCGCAATGGACTAATGTCGAACCCAGACTTGGATCCAACTTGTAGCTTGCCCCACCGATGGCTTGTCAACAGCTGTTGTATGCAGCCCTCATTCGGATGGAACACTGACGGGAATGGTGGAATGGGACAGAACAAGAATATAGCCAACTGTTGACTGTATGACAGCTTCTTTGTATCACTCTTCAGGCTTGTTTCTCAGTTGTTTCTCAGTATGCAAGTCAATAAAGAATAGCAAGAACAAATATTTAGTAATTTTTCCTAAAAATGAAAACCTTTACAGCTTTTGAGTTAATGTTTCAATTACACTGTCTCTCTCAATCTAGACTCAATACACCTGAAAATGAGCTTCAGAATCCTTTAACCCCGTCGCTGCGGCGGCGATTTTACCACTGTGCGGTAAACAAAAGAACAGGGCGGGGCTGTGACGAACCCCAGCGTCATCAGCACACGCCCACCGCGGGGCATTACGGCTGGGGTTTGTCACCAGCATGGGATCGGTTAAAACATTAGTTCATTCTCTTCTAGTTGTTTTTTCACTAGAATCAAACTAGTCTCTAGATTTGGCACACACTTCATGGTTTCCTTGTTCCTTAATGTCTCTCTCTGGTTAGCACAGATTGCACAATTCACCGAATAATAATTAAGTACCATGTAAGTAATCAAATATTTTCCATTTTTGCTGATGCCCAATCATAATTAATCTGTCTAAAATTTCAGAATGGCACGCACATATGAAAGAGGTAAACATTAAGGACCAGATGCATGACCATTGGAAATGTGACTTGCAAATTGGGACAAATTGTGTCACAATTTTGAGTCTCAATTTCCACTGTAGAACAGTGTCTGAAACACTGTTAGCGATTCCCAATGGGGCAGCAAATTTCATGCCTCATGAATATTAATGAGGCTGTCGCAATTTGCAAGTCAATTGGGAATGACAGGCACTCCCAAGGATGGTGGCCTGCCGGGGTCAGTAGACCTGGGACCACTGCCTTCCCTTAAATATGTTTGCGTATGCATTCCCACAAGGGGAATGGGTCCCCTGAGGACCCCTTCTCATTTGCAAGTGCTTTACCACCTCTTGAAGGGGGTGGCATTCTGCAAGTGTTTTGCAACCACAATTGCGGTGCCAAAACATTCTTAAATGGCTTATGGGGACACTATTAGGAAGGAAACGGCCCTTCCTAATAGCGAGTCACTAAACACTAATTTGTGAGTCGCAAATATTTGCGACTCACAAAATAGTGTTAGTACATGGCCCACAGGATTTTTGCATGTGCAAACGAGTCTGAAACCCATTTGCGCATGCAAAAATTAATTGTACATCTGGCCCCTAAATGTACTTAGCTTTCTCTTGTCTCTTTTATCTCTTGCAGATCATCGAGAACTCTCTCCAAAATGCCCAAGGTTCACATAGGAAGAAGATTCCCTGGATTCGCAGGTAATCTGGGTCGGTGGGATGTATTCACTGGAACTCCAATTGCCTAGCAAATGGTGGGGTCCAAGGAAGTGGTATTCATACCCTCCTGAAATCAAAAATGGCTGCCACCATCTCATGGCTGTTTCCAGAACCTTCTGGCTTGTTCCAGATGGATTGCCTTGGGCTGTCAATGTATATTTACAGGATTGTATCAGAACCTTCTGGCTTGTTTCAAAACCTTCTGGCTTGCTCCAGAACTTTCTGGATTGTTTCAGATAGATTGCACTGTGCTTTCAAAGTCTATTTTTAAGCAATTAGTTGACAACCTTGTTTACTTTTGCCAAGAGCCTTAACATTATGTTTGTTTGTTACAGTTTTAATACATTTTAATACTTGAAATTCCCCATTGCCCATAAAGCCCTGGGAACCATCTTTTTGCATCCCCACGAATGTACACCAAAAGACCAACCCCTTGGGAAGTTTTGTGAAACACCAGACTCTATAACCTGAGTGGCCATGACACTCTTTGACCAGGACTTGCCTGGGTCTCCTCTCGGACTAGTACTCCATTGCGGTAGGCCTTTGTCTCTGTGTAGAGAGACTGATTGCCCACAGTTGCCATTTTGTGCTTTTTGGAGCTAAAATTTAATTCACACTTTAACTGTTCATATCTGGTTAGGCCAATTGCATTTTTGCCATCTGGTTGTATTTTTGTTCATTAAAATTGTTTCCATTTTATTATTTGGAGTGGGATTTTTATTTTGTTGGGTTTTCAACTACTTTATAGTTTTTGATACTTCTAAATGCTTTACACATTTTCGTAAGTTATGTCTGTCTGCTCTGTGCCATAGCTACCAGGGGTTTAACTCAGGTTTAAATTACTGGAACCGTTACTAAACTTAACAAAAATAGTGCCACGATTACTTGTTGTGGACTACTATCATCCCCAACTAATAATCCACTTTGTCACACTGGTGTTAAGCGGTTGTATCCAGAACTTGTGTTTAGCAGTACATCTAAGTTATTAAGTTAGAAATTTAAAATTACTAAATTGAAAAGAAAGCAAAAATTGATTTTTGATTTTAATTGCTGTTAGTTCTTAATTTGGGTTTTTTCAGATTTTCTCAAAATATATATCTTGAAATTTCCCATAGACTCTTAAAAGTGTAAAATGAACATGTTGATGGATCTGGGTATCCTGGAATCTCTCACAGTGGTGTAGTTGAAATTCCTATGCAGAGCCAGGCACTTGAAATTGGGCCTAAATTCTAGGAAAAAGCACTATATGAAGGCTCTCAGAGCCTGGGAGGAAGTCCAACAGCTACTGGTCCCCTCAGAGGAGAATAGTGAAGAGGCTGATACATTTTCAGAAGAGGTTGATACAGAAGATGCTCTGTCTGAAAGAAGTTTCTGATGTGCTCTCTCCAGGGCGGGAAGAGAAGGCACTCTTAGCCTCTATTCCCTCACACTTGGCAGTCCGTCAGATGAAGTTTCAGAACAAGAAGGCATAAAGGGACCTGCAAGCCAAGCTGGCTGCTCTAGCCCAGGATGAGAAGAAGATTGCACTGGAAGAGAAGAAACTGGCCTTAGAAGAGAAGTACAGACTGGGGATCACATCCAGTGAAGATGGAGGCAGCAATGGTGAGGTATTTCTTGGGGGCACACACCCTTCACTTGTCTAAATGAGTGGTGTCTAGTTTTATGGTAGGGAATGACATTGACTAAATATTTGCCTTCTACGAAAGAAAATTAAGAATTCCGTAAGCTCAATTAATGTTAATAGTTCTCACTTAGAAATCAATTAGATAATTTGTTGCTGGGTATGCATCTGGAAATTGATTGTTTTCTCATAATGATTTACACCCTTTTTACCAGTCTGAAGTCTTCTGAAAATTTGGAGGCCAAAAATACAATTGAGTACCATGTTTCTTCTTGATAGGGTAGTGGAATTATGGCCTTATTTTGCACCAATGACTATGTTTTGTTATGTTTCATAGGTTACCCCAATATAGGCCTGAGTATTCTCCCAACCTTTCACCTCGATTTACCGTACCATTACACTATCAATCAATCAATCAATCAATCAATCAATTTCCTTTATTCGGTTTTCATGATAATACAAAAACCATAAAAGTACAATTTTAAAAACTTTAATTAAAAGTGTTAAATGTCATTCTCTTCTTGCAATAAATAATTTAAAAGATTACAAATTCAATCAATGAGGTACATTACAGCAATAAAAAATGCCAAAATTGAGAGACAGTGTTCGAAGACAACTACTACATTATTAAAACACAAATGGAGGACATCTTATTCTTGCACAGAGTGTGCGGCACTGATCTCTACTATAGATTTTTTCTATGCCTGACACAGAGTTTCAGAAATTGGGCGAAATGTTTTGTGAAACATCATGCGTCCAGTAATTGCAGGGCGAGGTATGCTGGGCGGCATTGTCTCATGCCCCAAATTTTTAGAATAGGTATTATCCATCTTTTCCTCAACTCTTTAAATTTACAGAACAAAACCTTGTGCATTGAAGTTTGAGCTGATACATCGTCGCTGGGGCAGATTGGCAAAGTTTTGGCCCAGTCGTTCATTTTGGGGAAGGTTATCAGATGGTGGAATATATTCAGCCTAAACCGTGTCAGAACAAACCTATTATATCCACTCAGGCTAAATGTTAGATATGATTGTATTGTTAAAGTAGTTTGAATCATTAGGTTATTTTGTACAGAACATTAATTTGCTTCAATAGCTAATCTGACCCCTCCAAGTGACTCATGCACTGTTTTTTAAAGATTTTCCTAGGAATCTGAGCTATCAGTAATGATTGTAATAATACTTTGAACATTACACTACATAACAGGTTTTGGTATTGACATTTTACCTAGTTAAGTGTTGCATAATATGTCATGTGGTTTTCCCTGAAAACTAGCCTCCTTACTTATGCATGAAGATTCTCAGAATCACAGCAGGATTATCATCTTCTGCATAATAATTATGTATAAGGGTCATCCCTTCAGTCATCCTCAGCCGACATGACACAGCAAGATAGAACCCCCTGAGGGTACCTTTTGGATATATATATATATATATATATATATATATATATATATATATATATATATATATATATATATATATATATATATATATATATATATATATATATATATATATGTACGCCATATCTTTGCCAAGGCCGGGAGAGGAGAAAAAGACTTCCATGCTGACACATTGCAGAGAGATGCTGAGGTTCCTGCACACAGACACTCCAGCAAGCAGTGGTCTGACATCCCTGGTGGGGTGTCCATCTCGAGATCAAGACAAGGTCCCACAGTCTCCCACTTCAGGTAATGGGGTTGGCTTCAGCCTAGGGAATTCGTGGCTCTAAACCTGCATACATGCTAGGTACACTTATGTAAATCTAGTTAGGGTTGCATCGTAGGAGTACACATTATCACTGTCATGTATTTATATACCTGCCTGTATTCATGTTTTGTTTCAACAGGACAAGGGAACCCTTAAGGTATAGCATAGGGACCTTGGGCATTAACTATTATAAAGAACAGTGGTCCCTATAATGAAAATACTGTAAGTAATGATCATACACTTAATAGGTTGTATGTCTTCTGTCCGTCCGGACAGGAATTTATTTTTTAGATCAGAAGAGTAATTTTTTGGTTTTAAAAATGTCAAGCGGGCACAGCCGTGACCTTCAACATACACAGGACAACAACGAAAAAATGGAAAAAGCACGAAATTTGTCTGTGCACTTGTGTTTCAGTAAGACAGACGTTGTATGTTAAACCGCACCATTGCAATTATCAATGTTACATATACAGTTCGCATATGGGGTTATGTGTCGACGTTTCGATGCCTTTCTTAGAATGTGGGCATCATCATCAGGACATTGGATGACATTATTGTTGTCTAAATGCAATTATTGGCATGGTTTCCACGGCGGGAGAAACCTGAGATCTTGAAAAGTAAAAAGCGGTCGTGTTCGCAGATAATTCTGCATCCACGGAGTTCGGTTAGAATACCGGCATGAATTAGTAACAGCGTTTATGCATACATGGATACGCCGAAAAACACAATGGTTATTTCGGGAGTGAGAGAAGACTGCCACGAGTCTGTCGATCTGGTGCAGGAACAGATTTGCTAGTCACACTTGATGTGACATCACTATACACGCAAATCCCTCAGGGTGAGGCATTAGCAGTGCTCTCCTTCTTTCTAGACACACGTCCAAGACCCATGCATGTCCCCACACAGTTTTTGGTAGACCTAGCATCCTTTGCGCTTAAAAAGAACTACTTCTGCTTTAACAGCGAATTCTATTTTCAAATAAAGGGGGTGGCAATGGGATGTCCTTTTGCCCCCGAATTGGCGGTACTTTTTATGTCAATGTACGAAGATTCATACATTCATAACAACAACCCTTTTGGACAGTTCATTGGGAAATGGTATCGTTTTATCGACGATGTTTTTATGATATGGACTGGAGGCCTTGACAATCTGACGAAGTTCCACCAATGGCTAAACGCTAGAACACCAGACATACAATTTAGCCTTACCCAGTCTGAAACAAAGATTCCATTTTTAGACGTGGAGGTCTTTGCAAAATCTGGCAAATTGGCGACATCGTTATTCGTAAAACCTACAGACCGGAACAAGGCCCTTTTATTCCAGAGTAACCATCCCAGAAGCCTAAAGGAGAATCTGCCGTACGGACAGTTTTTGCTAGTACGCAGAAACTGTACGTATGAGAGTGATTATACACACCATGCAGAAAAATTAGTCTCGAAACTCTGCGATAGAGGGTACCCCAAAAAACTAGTCAAAGATTGCATGAAAAGAGCTAGATGGACACCCCGTGAGACACTACTAGAACGGAAACAGAAAACAGAGCAAAAGCGCCAAGTTTGCGTAACCACCTTCTGCCCTAATGCCAACCAGTTAAAACGAATTATCGGTCAGAATTGGCATCTAGTGAAGAATTTAGATGAGAGCCTAAAAGAGCCTCCGCTTTTTGCGTTTAAAAGAGAAAATAGCGTTGCAAACCATGTGGTCAGAGCAGCAATGCCATCGCAAACTCAACCTTCCCTTCGCCAAATGTTGGGACTAACACCTGTACTCGGCCACAACAAATGTGGTACGTGCCTCTGCTGTGACTCCACGTTACAGGGTACGGTCTTTCAGCACAGGGGTATCTCATGGAAACATGAGGTATTCAGTAACTGTAAATCGAAACTTGTAGTGTACGGCATTATATGCCCTTGTGACCGCCTGTACATAGGGAAAACCGAGCAGGAAGTGCGACAACGCATCTCACAGCACAAGTCCAGATTAAAAAGAAGCGTTGATAACGCTCCTCTAGTGAACCACTGGACTAGGATGCAACATGGTCTCAATGAATTTAAATGGACAGTTATTTCAAGGATTGAAAGAGACCCCCGCGGTGGGGATCTGAGCCTCAAATTGTCCAAAAGGGAGGCAATGCTGATTGTCAAATTTGACACCGCAGTGTCAGGTTTAAATGAGCTTTCGGAAATTTTTAAACTTTGATCAATGTATATTCAAATGCCCTTCTCCTGCTGGTCCTTTAGGAAAATATCATCTTAAAACATTGGAACGTGTGGCCAAACAATAAACTCCTCGTGGTGTGTCCCTATTTTCACTGGGATACACATGTAGGGTTACCCCGCCTATCACATATCACAAATCTGCCGGTTTCTCTCTTTACAGCACTATCTATTTGCGCTGGAGTTCATTACCTCCTAACGCCGCCCCCAGGCAACATGACACAGCCTCTGATTTGCTAAACAGGCACTACCCCTTTATAAAAAAAGTGACCAGCGTTGCTTTCCCTAACGCGACTGCGCGAGAGAATAGCACCCCGGTACACGCCGCCAGACTGTGGAGAAGCCGTCCTGATTGACTCTCTAAGGTAACTGCTCCCGCTTCTGTGCCGTACTCTGGACGTCCGTTGTTCAATTTTAGTCTCTCAGGGTACGGGTTGCCCTATCATTTTTAAACCCTCTGATAGTTTTCCCATTTTTTGCAGCAACCTCCGATTACACGGGGATGTGCTGACGCTGCCCCTTGTTCACCGCGAACACTTCGGTGGGAATATGTAACGCCCGGCCACTCAACCCGTGAGCGACTCGACAGGATTAAAATCTTAAGGTAAACTTTTTCTGCCTCCTGACTTTTCTAGCTGTAGTCAAGTCTGTATGTCGGTGAGCACACGGCAAAATATATTATTAATGTCGGCGTATTCCTTTAAATTCTTACAGCACACGCCGACCGGACTGGTATGTGCTGACGCTGCCCCTGCATAACACGCTACAAACTGATATCAGTCCTCCAAGGTGAGGCTATTGTGCAACGTAGTTTATGCACTTACGATTGGGACAAGTGTAACGAGACTTACACATATAATCCTTCTTTTATCCTTTGGCAGATAAATGTCCCTTTTTAGAACATCGACCAGCGAATTATAAAAGACTAAATTTTAACACGAAGCGCCATCCAAGCCACAGCCCTTTCATTTCTGGCGAGTGCCCTGCATTCAAAAAGGTATTCTCTTTTAATATCATTATCAGTGCCTACCAGTGTAGTATCCGGCAAAGAGTGTGGATGCTAAGAGCGATAATTGAATAAATGTCATCAGCACTGGCATTTCTTTTGTTATTTGTTGTATAGGCTCAGCCTTGCTGATCAGAGCCAACCCCCTTTTTGTTCTCACACATTCTAAGAAAGGCATCGAAACGTCGACACATAACCCCATATGCGAACTGTATATGTAACATTGATAATTGCAATGGTGCGGTTTAACATACAACGTCTGTCTTACTGAAACACAAGTGCACAGACAAATTTCGTGCTTTTTCCATTTTTTCGTTGTTGTCCTGTGTATGTTGAAGGTCACGGCTGTGCCCGCTTGACATTTTTAAAACCAAAAAATTACTCTTCTGATCTAAAAAATAAATTCCTGTCCGGACGGACAGAAGACATACAACCTATTAAGTTTATGATCATTACTTACAGTATTTTCATTATAGGGACCACTGTTCTGTATTCATGTTTTAGCACTATGTTAGAAATCTACCATCCTTTTACTCTGTTGGTGCTTATATTCTATTAACATCAGCTCCCTCTAGAACATCATAAAACATGGGCAGGGCATTTCGCCGTGCCAACATTTCTTACGGGCAAGACCCATTTATTTTGTACTCTTGAGCGCTTATAGGGAAAGAAAAGAGATTGGTAGCCTAGCAACTGACAACAGTAAGGCTGATTGTAAACGTCTTATGAGGAGCAGGAACCTACAGCGGCAGTGCAGCTGCCATTAAATAGCTGGCTTCAAGAAGGTGACGTGGTTATGCTGCGTGAGTGCTAAAACAGGGGGCCAGCCCCAACCACCCATTTAAACACTCACTCACCCATACAGTCACTTACACACCAAGTCACTCACTCATACAGCCATTCAGACACCCACTCACTCACCCATATACTACACACCCACATTTTTGCCCATATTTACCAAGTTAAACATGTAACGTGTACCAAAGAGGAGAGTGAGAGCAGACTTTGACATCTCGCAAGTCTTGACTCATAATTTCAAATACTTCATTTCTTCGGGCCATATAACCCACTATCAACACTTAACTGTTAATAATTTTGC
Source organism: Lissotriton vulgaris (assembly GCF_964263255.1). Lineage (NCBI taxonomy): Eukaryota > Metazoa > Chordata > Amphibia > Caudata > Salamandridae > Lissotriton > Lissotriton vulgaris. Next base: position 1,123,902,081 of record NC_141694.1, read on the forward strand.
ACAATCTCGTTATGACACAAATATATTTTATCACCGAATAATATAATGTGTTGAACGGAACAATGTGGCCTTCGGGGATAAAACATTTTCATATTCAAATGTGAAGTTCTATTCACAATGTTCCATAATAGTTAAAATCTCAGAATTGTGTTCCAAATCCATAAAATGAATGGCACATATGTTATTCATGCTACTGAATATAAAAGTGCACATGGTGCAAATAATGGCATATAATACGTCATCAAATTCATACATTCTGCGAATATTCTTACTCAGTTTAATTTTATCTTAAAACTAGCCCTGCACTGCTTAATTGCCTCTCAGCTATATATTGAAAAAAAAACAAAAGAAAATGTCAAATATACCCTTTTTTAAATAGAAAAAACACTGTAATTCACCAGTTACAGTTATCTCAAATAAATATATAACTTGCACCCTAAAGTAACTGTAACTCACGCTAGTGCCATGCAAGGTGAGGTCATTAATGAAGTAAATTCAGATTTTGCAGTGATGTCAATGATGTCATGGGTCATGTTATGAGTGATGTATTATGGGAGGCAATTAAGCAGTGCATGGCTGGTTTTAAGATAACTTTAATCGTTCTTTTTTTCAGTGATTTTTCAAGACTTTTTCTTAATGAGTAGTCTGAAATTATTACAATTCCTAACGATAACGTCATTTTAACCTTTGTTTTTTGTCCACTGAACGGCGTGGGGTGGTGTGCATGTCCTGCTCCTAACCCCCTAAGGGCGTGCAAATACCAGTCACACACAGCTGCTGCGGGCAAGTTCACAGTCACCCCAGCTGTGCACAGCCAAAGGTCTGGGCAGCCCCCCCCCCCCCCCCACCCCCTCTCTGATGGCAACCCCAAGTAAGGCAAACCTACTGCGTTTGTAAAGAGTGAAAACACCGAAATATAAAAAGCTGGGGGCTATTGGTTTCTGAAGAGGTCAGCACATAACTATGTAGAAAGCGGACCTACTGGCTGTGTCAGAAATTCACCACTTACTATAATCAAATGTTTATTTTTATCATTTCACTCAAATGTTATTTTTGATATTTCACTCATTGCAATATTTAATAATAGTGATTTTCATAAACTATTTAAAAATGTTAAAAGAAAAAAAGTCCTTGAGTTTTTTGGGTACTTTTTTCAGGTTACACAGGGCCGAGCATTCCAGCTGACGAACTTATTGATTTAGTTTGGAGTGCTGTTCTAGCTACACAGTAAAGCTCTCTTTAGGGTTATGAATTCAATGACACAGGAGATTTCATTTATTTTTCTTAATGATGCTGAAGGGATGCTACGTTCTCAGCAATCCTGCATAACATTTCTAAAAGTGCTTGGTGGAGTTCATGCCCTTTGTAGGATCCAAAAAATATTACTAAAAGGCCCTCGCAGGGCATTATGGGCAGTGACAGAAAGTGAGGTGAGTCTTGAAAGTGGTGAGGCGTAAAGGTTTGTGAAGAGTGGCTTGTGGCAAGTGAGTACAGCGAGCGAGCCCGACAGCCACAAGGAGGGCCGGGGGGGGGGGGGGGGGGGTTGGAGCGGGTGTGGAGGGGGTTCTCCCCCCCCCGAGAAAAGTTTGAAAAAAAGAGCAGGCCCATGATGCATTTTCAATCATATTTGAGAAAGCAAGGTTAAATTCTAGTTTTTAACATAAATAATGTTCACTAATAGTACTGCGTAAAATCTCTAGGACAACTTATATTTCTCACATGGGCGGTCCAGTTTTGATGTAAAATAAGCCTTTTATATGGATGTTGCATGAAACAAACAGAATTTCCCTGAAAAATGTCTATAATAGCCTATCAACCACCTACATTCAAAATAAATTAAAGAAAATCGTATTTAAAACAGCTTGTTTAAGTATTATTCAATGTCATCAGGGCATGAATCTCTGCAGAGCAGAGCTAGCTCTATAAGGGGACCCATACCACCCAATACTTCTGTGCACCACTGGACAAAATGACACTTTTCTGAAATGCCTTTGGGGTAAAAAGCTGGAACGTTTTTTTCAGGCTACAGGAAAGCAAACAAGACGATTGATATTTTATCCTCTCTTCTAAGTACATTCCAATCTTCCATCGAAGCCTTTAACTACCAGTCCCAAAAAATGAATGTTCAAATAACTTAGCTAAACACAATGGCAGTTTTCATATACAGCATAAACAAGAAAAGAGCCCATTTAATCAGTCTCATAACGCAAACTCTGCTAGCAGCAGAAACACTGTGCCCTACTTGTACCTGCATTGACGGGAGGAACTCAAGATCATATTAAAGTTGGAAAAGTCAACCAATAAGACCTTATTAGGGACACACTGGATACTCAGTATGGAAACAACCCCAAAAAGACTAGGGAATTAAATTTAGGAAAGTTGATAAATTGGTCTCCGAAGGTCACAGTGGTTACACCCATGCACTTTCACCTATATAGCGACGGAAAGTAACACCCCCATCTTAATCCCCTAGGGAGGCTTTAAGTGGCTGCACGAACGCCAAGGGCACCGGGAAGCACACATGAGTTCCTGTTTACAGTAATTGCTTCCATTGCCCCTGCACACAGCACAGCCTGCTGTGCAGCGTGGTGCACATGGACCAGCTCTGCCTTTCACAAATCCAGGCTGGGAAGATGCATGTTTACTGTGATGTACCAGTGCACTGAGACATCAGAATTCGACCTTCACACATGGCGGTTCCTGTGACTCAGCAGCTCACCTGTGCAGTGCATAGAGGGTCCAAGCTCCTTCACTGCGCACATTGTTAGTTCCTCCCATTCAGCAGCAATCAGGCTATTGGAAGTAAGAAACTCCCGGTATGACTCTAAATGATGATGTGGATATTGTGTTGGGGCACCTGGCACCCCCTTTCTTTTCTGCTGGTTGTCGCCACGTGCTTTTGGAATATCGACGCCAAGGCACGGTGACGTTGTCAACTTTTTTCACATTTTCAAGATCTCATTTGAGGAGCTGCCTACGTGGATCTCTGCCCACTGCCTTGACCACCTGTTGGTAGTCAGGCTGTGCTCCAATCAACCCCTCATCCTGCCCTGGCAGTGGAACGGATTCGAAACCCATCACCTGTCAGTGCAAACTGGGGCCAAGAATATGTTATACCGCAAGGCTCCGGCCCCAGCCTTCCACAACTCTACAAACATACCCGCTGTTTTGTATACTTTTCACATCACCAAGTTGAAGTGCCTTTCTGAATAATTACTCTTTGTACACTCAAATACGTGAAAAACGTTTTTATATAGTAAATCAGTGAAATCTCACATTGCACATGTAAACAGTAGATTTGTGCAAGTGTGCAAACATATTCCATCAACAAAAAACTAAAAGATACACACTTTATAGTTAAATCCGCAATGTAACGCATCAAACGCCACATCATTACTGAACAGTCACAAACTAAGGTCCAGATATACTAACAGTTTGCAAAAACTCAGTGAGTATTTACTATCCAAAAGGTGCCCTTGTCTTAGCGGAAAACACCTTTGTGGTTTGCCTTGTTGGTTTTTATGTCAAATTAAAATAAGTAAAACGTACCTTCTCCAGGCCGCCTCAGCTCCTGGCCGGGTCCCGATTCGCACTTTTTCTGCTGCTCCAATCCTCAACAGGAAGCAGCCCTGCCACCCACAGGCAGCCTCCCTCCCCTCGCCAATCACAATGCTGCAATGGCAGTGTTGTGATTGGTGCAGTGCAGGCGCACAGCGTAGGTTGCATGGAGCCTACATAGAGAAAAGGGAGAGTGCGCATGAGCGCTTCGGTCAGCTCCAGGCCGACCAAAGCAGTCGGGGCCCACAACAGTGGGCAAGCCCCTCCCACCGCCCTCGACTAGGACCGCCCGCCTCCTTCAGCCCAGCCATCGCACCTGGACCGGCCCCTAGGTGAGCTCATCATCGCTGCACCGCGCACGGCCTAAAGGGCCCACCCCCATATGCCGGCTGCCTGTGTTTCTGCCTGCGCCCACGTGCGCGACGCCCGTTTTCTCACTCGGGGGACTGGTTCGGCCCCTGCGAGTCCAGCGCGGGCTGCACATGTGCCTGAGCAGCTGCACCGCCCCTGTGAGGGAAGTTAACCAGGGGCCTAGCGCCCAGTACAGACGCCTGCAGGGACGACCAGCTGAAGCTTGCACAGCTAGAAAAAAAAATCTGGCGCCCACCAGCTGCGGAGGAGGGGCAGTTTGGAGAACGCGTCAAGGAAGGGGGGAGAAGGCACACACAGGTGAAGCCGCGCCCCTGCGTGAGGACCCAAGCCTCCAGAAGCTACGTGACGCACATGGTTGTGCCCACACGGCCCTGACTGTCGCCCCAGTGCCACCACGCGCCAGCCTATCCTGCGCAGACCCGAAGAAGAGGAAAAGGCGGTAGCGCAGCTGCGCCCACGCACCGAGAGTCCCCGGTGGGCCACGCACCCGGACAGCTCACACAATGTCCACGCTTGCCGCCACTGGGGGCGCCACATCATCAGCAGCACCAGCTTACCAGCCATCAGTGCTCCAGAATCCTGTACCTCCAAAGGTCGGTGCCCACGCTCATGTCCAAGCCGGGCTAAACATGCCAGCCCCCCTGGCCACGGAATCGCTGCCCCGCTCCCACCGTTCAGTGAACTCTCCGACCCATCCACCACGGCGGCACAATGGCGCTCCTGGATCGGTCACCTTGACCATTACTTTGTCAGTGTCAGAGAAACGGATGGGAAAGTGAAACAGTCCCTGCTCATGTGTTATGGCGGAGCTGAACTTTATGATCTCTTCGAGACACTGCCGGACAGAGGCAACGATGATGACTATGACTACACCGGAGCGGTCACTGCACTGAATCGCCATTTTGACGCGCAAATCAACCCCGACTACGAGTGGTTCAAGTTGCGTCAGCCCGCGAAGGAGAGACCAAGACCGTCAACGCCTACTATGCCCGGCTAAGGAAACTTGCTGCGGCCTGTAAACTGCCTGATCAAAGACTAGAGATTCGTGCACAGCTCATTCAAATGCAAAAATAACAGTTGATGGACAGAATGCAGAACAATGTCATACATTCGCCCCAGTACAGAGATCTGGGCCTAAATCCATCGTTTTTTTGCACTCCACACTGCACATTCAAGTCTGCAGATCTGTTCAACTCAGACGCCTCATACTCAGACAACCCCGCATCTCACTCGATGAAATCCTTGTCCTCGCCAGGTCTCCCGAACTGTACAATGCACGTGCGGACGAGATGGAAGCCGCCCTGAACCATCCTGGAGCAGTGGCCCGCACACCCGTGATCAAGGAAGAACGACTCAACGTGATACGCAGATGGCCACAACCGCCGAGAGGGGGCGCAAAGACCGCACAGACCTCCACGTGTGGAAACTGTGGGTCGGACCACCCGGCCGGAGGCAAGTGTTATGCAAAAGGCAAGACATGCTTGAACTGTGGAAAACTCAACCACTTTGCGAAAGCTTGCCGCAGCAGCGGCAGTCGTCGTCCCACTCCTGGTGTGAGAGGGCCCACACAGGGTGTGCGCCAACTAACACTCGAAGACCCGGGGCCCTGCAGTGAGGGGTCGCGTTCAGGGTTCAACCTGGAAGACGATGACGACGACGTGTTCTTCGTGTTGTTTGTCGGCAGAGAAGGCTCCAGGAGGCGACCGCCACCAATGTGCGACATCACCATTGCAGGCTCTCAAGTGCAAGCCCTGATAGACTTGGGCGCTTTGGTGAATGTGATGGACAGCGTCCAATACGATAACCTGTCTCCGCGCCCACCACTCTGGCCGTCCAAGGCCAAGATCTATACCAACGATAGCGATGACCTGCTCCCGCTACGAGGGGTAATAGAGGTGATAGTGGCCAGCAACGGCCAGGAGGTGAAGACGAGATTTCACGTGACTGGAGGAAAATGAGGAACTCTGCTTAGCTGCAACACAGTAGAAGATCTTCAGCTAGTCTTCTTTGCAAATCAAGTGCAGGTGCTTCACGCGGAGGAGATGCTGAAAGATTTTCCCGCACTTTTCCAAGGCCTTGGCCGTTTGAAAGGAAAGACCTTCAAGCTGCATGTGGATCACACAGTCCGGCCGACGGCGTTGAGACACAGGAGGGTGCTGTTCCACCTGCGGCCGCAGGTGGAGGAGGAGCTTCGGAAACTAGAAGAGCTAGGGGTCATTGAAAAGGTGTCAGGCCCGACACCCTGGGTGTCGCCCCTTGTGATTGCCCCAAAACCAAAGCAGCCCGGCGCCATTCGCTTATTTGTGGACATGCGCCTTCCGTACAAAGCAGTAAAGAGAGAAAGACACCTAACACCCATGATGGATGACATCGTCGCGGATTTAAATGGAGCCCAGTGGTTCACCAAATTAGAACTCAACACGGGATATCACCAATTGGAGTTACACCCAGACAGCCGCAACATCACTACATTCTCGACACACGTCGGCCTGCGATGATACAAAAGATTAAGTTTTGGCGTTTCCTCGGCTGCTGAGGTTTTTCAGAACGCTATAAGAGATTCTCTCCAGGCTGTCAGAAGTTATCAATTTGAGTGATGACATCCTAGTTTTATCCAAGACACTTGAGGAGCATCACGTCCACCTTGGGCCACTTTTCAGTGCCTGGCGGACCACGGCCTTACCCTGCAAAGAGCCAAGTGCTCCTTTGTCAGAGTCCAAGAATTCCAATTCTTGTCGACTTGCACAGGAACAGATGATGCTAACTTTCCGACTCCCTCTCTCCAATCATCCGGAGTCAGAGTGTAAACATAACTCCAGGCAATCAGAAAAAGGGAAGGGGAAAAGTGGAGAAAATAACCATAAGAAAATAAAGCACAGAAGAGACTGGTCCTGGTTCCTCGATACTCTAGCGAATCCTTCTCAGGCTTTTAGTCTGCCCAGCAAGATTTCTGTGAATACTAAGCACAAGCAAAAAACTATGAGAACCTTTAACAATACCCTACACTCCCTTTCCCCTCACTGACTTTTAGACATACCCAAGGAACTGTGTAGACCTGCTTCTCTTCTATTTCTCTGAGAGTTTTGTTCTTAATCTGGACTGCTCTTAGTGTTTCATCTCACTGTAACGAAATCAATGTTCTATTAGCTCTCTCTCTAATTTCTTTCTTTCTAAGCCTGTAAATAGGGAATTGGTGTTTTAACCTACCACTATTTGCAACTCCTTGACCTTTAATCTTTCTCTTATTGTGTTTGTAGGAATTAACCTCTTCTGACTTGTTCTCTGTAATTCAAATGCATGGAATTCGGTTCTAACTCTTAATTTCTTTTTCTTCAGATATCTCTGCCCTTTCTGCTGAAGCGATACTTTTCACAACATCCAGGTAAGCGTCTCTTATCTTCTTATTTTCTGTGGCTCACGAACATGCTACTGAATACAACAACTTTTCTCTTTAAGTTCAAATGTTCATACTGATGTTTAGCTATAGAGTACTCTTAGCCTCCTAAACAGTTTAGTCAAATATCACTCTTTCACATGTATGCAGTACAGTTTTTGTCGTTTCTATGACTTAGCTCTTGAAGTTCGGATCACTTCAGGCTCGCAGGCTCCTTAAAGTCTCTGGAACGCGGAGGTTCACTCGCGCAGTTTCACCAACGTTCCGCTGGCAATGTGCAAGATGACACAGCAACGGAGAGTCTCTGTCACGTCTTTTCTGACAGGAAATTCTTCTTCTTTCTCGACGTTAAACGCTAACAGGGTGATAGCGTAGTGTATTTCCTTTCTACTATGACTTTCCTAATACCCTGAACTCTAAAACAGAACACTTACTATAGTTTCCTGTAACTCGCTAAAATACCTCAACTAACTCGGGCAAGATACGCGGTGAAGTGCGCAGCCTTGATAGAGCGCGCGCGTCACCTGTACTCTGCTCTAGAACGCCCAAGACACTAGACTGCTAACTTCCCTGATTCTTCCGCCATCTTGGAATTTCGTAAATTCCATGCGTCAGACCAGGAAGTGATCGGGCTCCAATTCTGTTTTCGTGACTTTAGGACTCTTGCTGACCTTGTGTTAGGGAGAATCCTGACAGTACCCCCCACCAAAGAAGGTCCTCCCATTCTGGGCTTGGTTGGATACCTCTGATGAAAAAGTCGTACTAATCTGGGTGCATGAACATCTGACTCTAACTCCCAGGAGCGCTCCTCTGGCCCATAGCCTTTCCAATCCACCAAATAGTACAGGATCCCCTTCACTATTTTGGAGTCAAGAATTTCCTTTACCTCAAACTCCACACCAGTTTCCAACTGAATCGGTGGTGGAGCTCTCTCTCGTCTCAAACCCTGAACCACCTTCTTTAATAACGAAACATGGAAGACTGGGTGAACCTTGAGTTTCGTGGGTAGTGTCAATCTATAGGTCACTGGATTAATCTGTTCTTCAACAGGATAAGGCCCAATGAATCGAGGCTGGAACTTTCTATTCCCCTTTAATCGTAGGTGCTTGGTATTTAACCAAACCTCACTTCCAATTTCCAAATGTGGGAAATCTCTCCTCTTCCTGTCTGCATACCCCTTATACTTAATCTTGGCCTGCTCTAAATTTTGTGATGCAGAATCATGTACTTGACACAGATGAGTCACCAAATCCTGGACTGCTGGTACTGGAAGTGAAACATCCAGCATGGAGAAATTCGGGTGTTTTCCATAGTTCAAATAGAACGGTGAATAACCCGTGGACACATTTGTGGCATTGTTATGAGCAAATTCTGCAGCCCACAAATAGTCCAGCCATTCCCCACCCTGTTTTAAGGTGAATAACCTCAAGTACTGTTCTACCTCCTGATTCACTCGTTCAGTCTGTCCGTCCGTTTCCGGATGGAAACTGGTGGAGAATCGTGTCTCAGTTCCAAGAGCCTTCATAAAAACCCTCCAGAAATGAGACACAAACTGGGAGTCGCGATCTGAAATGACAATCTTAGGAATGCCATGTAACCGCACAACCTGCACACTAAAATGAGTAGCTAGCTGTTTGGCTGTTGGAATTCCCTTCATGGCTACAAAATGCGTCATCTTGGTGTATGCATCTACAACTACTAGGATGGTATTGTAACCTTGACAAGAGGGAAGTTCTGTAATTAGATCTAAGGTAATGGTGTGCCAAGGATAAGGAGGAGTGGGTAAGGGCTGTAACAAACCTTTGGGTGCCTGTCGTTCTGACTTTCCCTGTGCACATATCTCACAAGTTTTCACGTATTGCTCTATGTCCTTATTCATGTGTGGCCACCAATAACTTCGTTTCACCAAATCCATAGTCTTCAACTCTCCTTTATGTCCAGCCAGTAGATGATCGTGACATTCTTTCATGATCTGGTTTTGCAATTCGGATGTTGGTACATACAAGGCTCCCGAGTGGTAAGGTAGGCCATTTACTATTTCTCTGCCACCTTCTAGCTGAATCCACTCTAACATGTCCTCTGGAGACAAGGCTCGAGTTATCTGTTCCTTCACACTCAGAGTTTCCACAACACTTATTATCTTGGAATCAGGGATTATCGCTTGTGTCTTAATTTGGTTCTTTTCTTCTCCTGTTCCCATCCGGGACAAGGCATCCGCTTTGCCATTCTGCGCCCCTGGTCTGAATGTGATGACAAAATCATAATCAGCGAAATATAACGACCAACGAAGTTGCCTTGGAGTTAAAGTCCGAGCGGACTTCAAAAACGTTAGATTTCGATGATCCGTGAATACCGTAACCACATGATGAGCACCCATCAAGTAGTGTCTCCATTCCTTGAAGGCGTCCTTGATTGCCAGCAGTTCTTTTTCAGTGATTGTGTAATTGACTTCCGCAGGCGACAACTTCCTAGATCTATAGGCCACTGGATGTAATTGGCCCGTCTTCTTATTTCGCTGAGAAAGTACTCCTCCAACCGCCAGATCTGAGGCGTCCGTTTCCACATAAAACGGCTCGGATGGATCCGCATGAAGAAGGATGGGAGCTGATGTGAATTCTTCCTTCAGACCTTTGAATGCTGACTCCGCCTCTTCAGTCCACTGAAACTGCACCCCTTTTTTCAATAGACTTGTGAGGGGAAGAATTCGCCGAGAAAATTCACTGATAAATCTTCGATAAAAGTTGGCAAAGCCAATGAAGGCTTGCACTTCTTTCACACTGGTTGGAGACTTCCACTCCAGGACTGCTTGAATCTTCCGTTTATCCATGAGTATTCCGGCTGGTGAGATCACGAACCCCAGAAATTCTACTTCAGTGACATCAAAGGCACATTTCTCCAACTTGACAAACAGCTTGTTCTCTCTCAATTTTTGTAAAATTCTTCTCACATGACCCTGATGTTCCTGTGTGTTTGCAGAATAAATCAAAATATCGTCTATGTACACGATTGCGCATTGGTCTATGAACTCACTGAGAACATCATTTATGAAGTGCTGAAACGCAGCTGGGGCGTTGCATAGGCCGTAGGGCATCACTTGGTATTCAAATAATCCGAATCGAGTCCTAAAGGCGGTCTTCCACTCATCACCAGCTCTTACTCGAATGAGATGATAGGCCCCTCTCAAATCCAATTTGGTAAATATTTGAGCTCCTTTCACTTGATCTAATAAAACTGAGATGAGAGGAAGGGGATACCTATTCTTCTTAGTGATCCGATTGATGGCGCGGTAGTCTATGCAAGTTCGTAACTCGCCCTCTTCCTTTTTCGGCACGAAAAAACAAGGCGAGGATACTGGAGATTGGGAAGGACGGATAAATCCGTTCGCCAAGTACTTGTGTATATATTCCTTTAAATGGTCATGCTCCTTTTCCGTTAAGGCATAAACTCTGCTACATGGCATATTCGCTCCTGGTTCAAGGTCTATTTTACAATCATACACCCGATGAGGTGGTAATTGCTCAGCTTCCTGCTCGTCAAATACATCTTCAAAATCTTGATATTGCGATGGAATGGACTGTGTGTTGATCACACACACAACTGCATTCGCAGAACACAGGGCTTGAGCTGGATTTTCCTGATCTTTTTCCTTCTGATTTCCAAAACAATAATGCTTGCAATAATCCGAAGACATTTCTATAGTTCTTGCCGCCCAATCTACAGTCGGATTATGCTCCGTGAGCCAAGGAAGTCCTAGGATTAGCTGGAACTGTGGTGCGTCTATTAGGTTAAACTGGATTTCTTCTTGATGTCCATCTTCCTTTACCAACTGCACCAGTTCAGTATGACTGACTATGGGTCCTGAAGATAGGTTTGTCCCGTCGATGGCTCTAACTGGTTCACTCTTATCTTTTAATATTGCTCTCAACCCTATCTTGGTCGCAAATCGTTGGTCACAAAAATTTCCGGTCGCCCCAGAATCCACCATCACCATCACTCTCTCTCGAACTTCTTGACGGAACTTTATGGTCATTGATAACACAAGGTGAGGGGACGATGATTGCAGAGTATTGGCCAGTTGGTGCTCTTGTGGAGTTGAATCTTGACTCGCATCCACCTGTACAACTCCTTCTACAGGTGGTGCAACTAGTTTTCCTTCAGCCTGTATGTTCCTTTTGGCTTCTTTGGACAATTCCTTACAAAATGTCCGCTCGAACCACAATACATACACAAATTATTGGCTCGTCTCTTTTCTTTTTCCTCTTTAGTAAGCGGACCTCTTATTGCCCCTATCTGCATTGGTTCTTGGCCATTGGTTCCTTCTGCAACCTTCCCAACTTCAGGCTTGGCTCTGTCAAATCGAGGCACTGTGCTTCGAAATTCTCGTCTTCTCTCTCCTCGTCGTTCCCCCTGCCGGAAATCTAACTCGAGAACCAAATCTACGAGGGCCGATATCTCTGTTGGTCGATTGGGAATTTGCGCCAATCCATCTTTGAGTTCATCACGTAGACCTCGATAAAAAATTGCTGTCCTCTTATTTTCCGGCCAGTCAGTTTCCATTACCAACTTATTAAATTGGGCCAAGTACGCCACCAAGTCTCTGTTTCCCTGCTTTAGTTCCAGAAGCTCATTATCTACAGCCTGGGAAATTCGCCTTCGATCAAATATGCGCAAAAATTCCTTCTTAAATTCGTCATAATTCTGCAGAAGAGGGTCGTCTCGAGAAACGATGGGCATTGACCACGCGGCAGCGTCTCCACTCAGATACGATAAAACGAAGGCCACTTTGGATTGTGCATCGGGAAAGACAGAAGGACGACACATGAAATGTAAGGTGCATTGGGAAATAAACACTTGTGCCTTCTGTGGATCCCCACTAAATCTCTCCGGTGCTGCCAAGGGAATGACTGGGGACAATGAGTGTATCACCTGCGTAGTTAACCTAGTTGTTTCCCCAGTGGACGTGGTGGGAGTTTCTCTATTTCCTGAAAGTGGTTGTCTCATTCTTTGCACTAACTCTGCCGTCTCCTTCCTAGCATTTATCACCTCTTGCCTCAGACCTTGATTCTCCTCTCTAACCGACACTAGTTCCTTTTGTATGGAATCTAATACCGCCCCTAAGGTCTGCAAATTAACCCCTTCAACCATTCTGTTCGGGTGCAAATTTACAACGTGGGCACTTCACTCTGTCAGAGTCCACGAATTCCAATTCTTGTCGACTTGCACAGGAACAGATGATGCTAACTTTCCGACTCCCTCTCTCCAATCATCCGGAGTCAGAGTGTAAACATAACTCCAGGCAATCAGAAAAAGGGAAGGGGAAAAGTGGAGAAAATAACCATAAGAAAATAAAGCACAGAAGAGACTGGTCCTGGTTCCTCGATACTCTAGCGAATCCTTCTCAGGCTTTTAGTCTGCCCAGCAAGATTTCTGTGAATACTAAGCACAAGCAAAAAACTATGAGAACCTTTAACAATACCCTACACTCCCTTTCCCCTCACTGACTTTTAGACATACCCAAGGAACTGTGTAGACCTGCTTCTCTTCTATTTCTCTGAGAGTTTTGTTCTTAATCTGGACTGCTCTTAGTGTTTCATCTCACTGTAACGAAATCAATGTTCTATTAGCTCTCTCTCTAATTTCTTTCTTTCTAAGCCTGTAAATAGGGAATTGGTGTTTTAACCTACCACTATTTGCAACTCCTTGACCTTTAATCTTTCTCTTATTGTGTTTGTAGGAATTAACCTCTTCTGACTTGTTCTCTGTAATTCAAATGCATGGAATTCGGTTCTAACTCTTAATTTCTTTTTCTTCAGATATCTCTGCCCTTTCTGCTGAAGCGATACTTTTCACAACATCCAGGTAAGCGTCTCTTATCTTCTTATTTTCTGTGGCTCACGAACATGCTACTGAATACAACAACTTTTCTCTTTAAGTTCAAATGTTCATACTGATGTTTAGCTATAGAGTACTCTTAGCCTCCTAAACAGTTTAGTCAAATATCACTCTTTCACATGTATGCAGTACAGTTTTTGTCGTTTCTATGACTTAGCTCTTGAAGTTCGGATCACTTCAGGCTCGCAGGCTCCTTAAAGTCTCTGGAACGCGGAGGTTCACTCGCGCAGTTTCACCAACGTTCCGCTGGCAATGTGCAAGATGACACAGCAACGGAGAGTCTCTGTCACGTCTTTTCTGACAGGAAATTCTTCTTCTTTCTCGACGTTAAACGCTAACAGGGTGATAGCGTAGTGTATTTCCTTTCTACTATGACTTTCCTAATACCCTGAACTCTAAAACAGAACACTTACTATAGTTTCCTGTAACTCGCTAAAATACCTCAACTAACTCGGGCAAGATACGCGGTGAAGTGCGCAGCCTTGATAGAGCGCGCGCGTCACCTGTACTCTGCTCTAGAACGCCCAAGACACTAGACTGCTAACTTCCCTGATTCTTCCGCCATCTTGGAATTTCGTAAATTCCATGCGTCAGACCAGGAAGTGATCGGGCTCCAATTCTGTTTTCGTGACTTTAGGACTCTTGCTGACCTTGTGTTAGGGAGAATCCTGACAGTACCCCCCACCAAAGAAGGTCCTCCCATTCTGGGCTTGGTTGGATACCTCTGATGAAAAAGTCGTACTAATCTGGGTGCATGAACATCTGACTCTAACTCCCAGGAGCGCTCCTCTGGCCCATAGCCTTTCCAATCCACCAAATAGTACAGGATCCCCTTCACTATTTTGGAGTCAAGAATTTCCTTTACCTCAAACTCCACACCAGTTTCCAACTGAATCGGTGGTGGAGCTCTCTCTCGTCTCAAACCCTGAACCACCTTCTTTAATAACGAAACATGGAAGACTGGGTGAACCTTGAGTTTCGTGGGTAGTGTCAATCTATAGGTCACTGGATTAATCTGTTCTTCAACAGGATAAGGCCCAATGAATCGAGGCTGGAACTTTCTATTCCCCTTTAATCGTAGGTGCTTGGTATTTAACCAAACCTCACTTCCAATTTCCAAATGTGGGAAATCTCTCCTCTTCCTGTCTGCATACCCCTTATACTTAATCTTGGCCTGCTCTAAATTTTGTGATGCAGAATCATGTACTTGACACAGATGAGTCACCAAATCCTGGACTGCTGGTACTGGAAGTGAAACATCCAGCATGGAGAAATTCGGGTGTTTTCCATAGTTCAAATAGAACGGTGAATAACCCGTGGACACATTTGTGGCATTGTTATGAGCAAATTCTGCAGCCCACAAATAGTCCAGCCATTCCCCACCCTGTTTTAAGGTGAATAACCTCAAGTACTGTTCTACCTCCTGATTCACTCGTTCAGTCTGTCCGTCCGTTTCCGGATGGAAACTGGTGGAGAATCGTGTCTCAGTTCCAAGAGCCTTCATAAAAACCCTCCAGAAATGAGACACAAACTGGGAGTCGCGATCTGAAATGACAATCTTAGGAATGCCATGTAACCGCACAACCTGCACACTAAAATGAGTAGCTAGCTGTTTGGCTGTTGGAATTCCCTTCATGGCTACAAAATGCGTCATCTTGGTGTATGCATCTACAACTACTAGGATGGTATTGTAACCTTGACAAGAGGGAAGTTCTGTAATTAGATCTAAGGTAATGGTGTGCCAAGGATAAGGAGGAGTGGGTAAGGGCTGTAACAAACCTTTGGGTGCCTGTCGTTCTGACTTTCCCTGTGCACATATCTCACAAGTTTTCACGTATTGCTCTATGTCCTTATTCATGTGTGGCCACCAATAACTTCGTTTCACCAAATCCATAGTCTTCAACTCTCCTTTATGTCCAGCCAGTAGATGATCGTGACATTCTTTCATGATCTGGTTTTGCAATTCGGATGTTGGTACATACAAGGCTCCCGAGTGGTAAGGTAGGCCATTTACTATTTCTCTGCCACCTTCTAGCTGAATCCACTCTAACATGTCCTCTGGAGACAAGGCTCGAGTTATCTGTTCCTTCACACTCAGAGTTTCCACAACACTTATTATCTTGGAATCAGGGATTATCGCTTGTGTCTTAATTTGGTTCTTTTCTTCTCCTGTTCCCATCCGGGACAAGGCATCCGCTTTGCCATTCTGCGCCCCTGGTCTGAATGTGATGACAAAATCATAATCAGCGAAATATAACGACCAACGAAGTTGCCTTGGAGTTAAAGTCCGAGCGGACTTCAAAAACATTAGATTTCGATGATCCGTGAATACCGTAACCACATGATGAGCACCCATCAAGTAGTGTCTCCATTCCTTGAAGGCGTCCTTGATTGCCAGCAGTTCTTTTTCAGTGATTGTGTAATTGACTTCCGCAGGCGACAACTTCCTAGATCTATAGGCCACTGGATGTAATTGGCCCGTCTTCTTATTTCGCTGAGAAAGTACTCCTCCAACCGCCAGATCTGAGGCGTCCGTTTCCACATAAAACGGCTCGGATGGATCCGCATGAAGAAGGATGGGAGCTGATGTGAATTCTTCCTTCAGACCTTTGAATGCTGACTCCGCCTCTTCAGTCCACTGAAACTGCACCCCTTTTTTCAATAGACTTGTGAGGGGAAGAATTCGCCGAGAAAATTCACTGATAAATCTTCGATAAAAGTTGGCAAAGCCAATGAAGGCTTGCACTTCTTTCACACTGGTTGGAGACTTCCACTCCAGGACTGCTTGAATCTTCCGTTTATCCATGAGTATTCCGGCTGGTGAGATCACGAACCCCAGAAATTCTACTTCAGTGACATCAAAGGCACATTTCTCCAACTTGACAAACAGCTTGTTCTCTCTCAATTTTTGTAAAATTCTTCTCACATGACCCTGATGTTCCTGTGTGTTTGCAGAATAAATCAAAATATCGTCTATGTACACGATTGCGCATTGGTCTATGAACTCACTGAGAACATCATTTATGAAGTGCTGAAACGCAGCTGGGGCGTTGCATAGGCCGTAGGGCATCACTTGGTATTCAAATAATCCGAATCGAGTCCTAAAGGCGGTCTTCCACTCATCACCAGCTCTTACTCGAATGAGATGATAGGCCCCTCTCAAATCCAATTTGGTAAATATTTGAGCTCCTTTCACTTGATCTAATAAAACTGAGATGAGAGGAAGGGGATACCTATTCTTCTTAGTGATCCGATTGATGGCGCGGTAGTCTATGCAAGTTCGTAACTCGCCCTCTTCCTTTTTCGGCACGAAAAAACAAGGCGAGGATACTGGAGATTGGGAAGGACGGATAAATCCGTTCGCCAAGTACTTGTGTATATATTCCTTTAAATGGTCATGCTCCTTTTCCGTTAAGGCATAAACTCTGCTACATGGCATATTCGCTCCTGGTTCAAGGTCTATTTTACAATCATACACCCGATGAGGTGGTAATTGCTCAGCTTCCTGCTCGTCAAATACATCTTCAAAATCTTGATATTGCGATGGAATGGACTGTGTGTTGATCACACACACAACTGCATTCGCAGAACACAGGGCTTGAGCTGGATTTTCCTGATCTTTTTCCTTCTGATTTCCAAAACAATAATGCTTGCAATAATCCGAAGACATTTCTATAGTTCTTGCCGCCCAATCTACAGTCGGATTATGCTCCGTGAGCCAAGGAAGTCCTAGGATTAGCTGGAACTGTGGTGCGTCTATTAGGTTAAACTGGATTTCTTCTTGATGTCCATCTTCCTTTACCAACTGCACCAGTTCAGTATGACTGACTATGGGTCCTGAAGATAGGTTTGTCCCGTCGATGGCTCTAACTGGTTCACTCTTATCTTTTAATATTGCTCTCAACCCTATCTTGGTCGCAAATCGTTGGTCACAAAAATTTCCGGTCGCCCCAGAATCCACCATCACCATCACTCTCTCTCGAACTTCTTGACGGAACTTTATGGTCATTGATAACACAAGGTGAGGGGACGATGATTGCAGAGTATTGGCCAGTTGGTGCTCTTGTGGAGTTGAATCTTGACTCGCATCCACCTGTACAACTCCTTCTACAGGTGGTGCAACTAGTTTTCCTTCAGCCTGTATGTTCCTTTTGGCTTCTTTGGACAATTCCTTACAAAATGTCCGCTCGAACCACAATACATACACAAATTATTGGCTCGTCTCTTTTCTTTTTCCTCTTTAGTAAGCGGACCTCTTATTGCCCCTATCTGCATTGGTTCTTGGCCATTGGTTCCTTCTGCAACCTTCCCAACTTCAGGCTTGGCTCTGTCAAATCGAGGCACTGTGCTTCGAAATTCTCGTCTTCTCTCTCCTCGTCGTTCCCCCTGCCGGAAATCTAACTCGAGAACCAAATCTACGAGGGCCGATATCTCTGTTGGTCGATTGGGAATTTGCGCCAATCCATCTTTGAGTTCATCACGTAGACCTCGATAAAAAATTGCTGTCCTCTTATTTTCCGGCCAGTCAGTTTCCATTACCAACTTATTAAATTGGGCCAAGTACGCCACCAAGTCTCTGTTTCCCTGCTTTAGTTCCAGAAGCTCATTATCTACAGCCTGGGAAATTCGCCTTCGATCAAATATGCGCAAAAATTCCTTCTTAAATTCGTCATAATTCTGCAGAAGAGGGTCGTCTCGAGAAACGATGGGCATTGACCACGCGGCAGCGTCTCCACTCAGATACGATAAAACGAAGGCCACTTTGGATTGTGCATCGGGAAAGACAGAAGGACGACACATGAAATGTAAGGTGCATTGGGAAATAAACACTTGTGCCTTCTGTGGATCCCCACTAAATCTCTCCGGTGCTGCCAAGGGAATGACTGGGGACAATGAGTGTATCACCTGCGTAGTTAACCTAGTTGTTTCCCCAGTGGACGTGGTGGGAGTTTCTCTATTTCCTGAAAGTGGTTGTCTCATTCTTTGCACTAACTCTGCCGTCTCCTTCCTAGCATTTATCACCTCTTGCCTCAGACCTTGATTCTCCTCTCTAACCGACACTAGTTCCTTTTGTATGGAATCTAATACCGCCCCTAAGGTCTGCAAATTAACCCCTTCAACCATTCTGTTCGGGTGCAAATTTACAACGTGGGCACTTCACTCTGTCAGAGTCCACGAATTCCAATTCTTGTCGACTTGCACAGGAACAGATGATGCTAACTTTCCGACTCCCTCTCTCCAATCATCCGGAGTCAGAGTGTAAACATAACTCCAGGCAATCAGAAAAAGGGAAGGGGAAAAGTGGAGAAAATAACCATAAGAAAATAAAGCACAGAAGAGACTGGTCCTGGTTCCTCGATACTCTAGCGAATCCTTCTCAGGCTTTTAGTCTGCCCAGCAAGATTTCTGTGAATACTAAGCACAAGCAAAAAACTATGAGAACCTTTAACAATACCCTACACTCCCTTTCCCCTCACTGACTTTTAGACATACCCAAGGAACTGTGTAGACCTGCTTCTCTTCTATTTCTCTGAGAGTTTTGTTCTTAATCTGGACTGCTCTTAGTGTTTCATCTCACTGTAACGAAATCAATGTTCTATTAGCTCTCTCTCTAATTTCTTTCTTTCTAAGCCTGTAAATAGGGAATTGGTGTTTTAACCTACCACTATTTGCAACTCCTTGACCTTTAATCTTTCTCTTACTGTGTTTGTAGGAATTAACCTCTTCTGACTTGTTCTCTGTAATTCAAATGCATGGAATTCGGTTCTAACTCTTAATTTCTTTTTCTTCAGATATCTCTGCCCTTTCTGCTGAAGCGATACTTTTCACAACATCCAGGTAAGCGTCTCTTATCTTCTTATTTTCTGTGGCTCACGAACATGCTACTGAATACAACAACTTTTCTCTTTAAGTTCAAATGTTCATACTGATGTTTAGCTATAGAGTACTCTTAGCCTCCTAAACAGTTTAGTCAAATATCACTCTTTCACATGTATGCAGTACAGTTTTTGTCGTTTCTATGACTTAGCTCTTGAAGTTCGGATCACTTCAGGCTCGCAGGCTCCTTAAAGTCTCTGGAACGCGGAGGTTCACTCGCGCAGTTTCACCAACGTTCCGCTGGCAATGTGCAAGATGACACAGCAACGGAGAGTCTCTGTCACGTCTTTTCTGACAGGAAATTCTTCTTCTTTCTCGACGTTAAACGCTAACAGGGTGATAGCGTAGTGTATTTCCTTTCTACTATGACTTTCCTAATACCCTGAACTCTAAAACAGAACACTTACTATAGTTTCCTGTAACTCGCTAAAATACCTCAACTAACTCGGGCAAGATACGCGGTGAAGTGCGCAGCCTTGATAGAGCGTGCGCGTCACCTGTACTCTGCTCTAGAACGCCCAAGACACTAGACTGCTAACTTCCCTGATTCTTCCGCCATCTTGGAATTTCGTAAATTCCATGCGTCAGACCAGGAAGTGATCGGGCTCCAATTCTGTTTTCGTGACTTTAGGACTCTTGCTGACCTTGTGTTAGGGAGAATCCTGACATCCTTCTACCAAGAATCGGTGGACTTCTTTGGTTACATCTTCTCTAGAGAAGGGCTACGCGTCGACCCAAAGAAGGCAGAAGCGATCCGCTTGGCGCCAAGACCGACATCTGCGACAGAGGTCAGAAGCTTCTTGGGGATGGCCACATATTGTGGCCGCTTCATCCCCAACCTGGCATCACTCTCTGAGCCTCTGCGGCTCCTGACCAAGGCTGGGCAATCATGGACGTTGTAAGCGAAGGAGGACGATGCGTTTGCAGCAGTCAAGGATGCCCTCATAGATGACAAAGTCATGGCTTACTTTCGCCCCAACAGGAGCACGGAGGTCGTCGTGGACGCCAGCCCAGTCAGACTCAGAGCCGTTCTCATGCAAGAAACGGAGGCCCAGGAATGAGTGGCAACCGCTTATGCCAGCCAGGCGCTGACTTACACATAGATGCCCTATGCGCAGATTGAACGAGAAGCCCTAGCGATTAAGTGGGCGTGCCAACACTTTCACTTATACCTTTATGGACACGAGTTTCGAGTGGTCACGGACCACAAGCCGCTGGTACCACTGTTCACGGGAACTGCCAGGCTTGCCCCTCCGTGGATAGAAAGATGGGCCGTCCAGCTGCAGACATATCGCTTTGATGTTATATTCCGACCAGGTGCTGACAACCCAGTGGATTTTCTGTCGCGTCACCCGAACGCCACTTCCCCCACTCCACTGCAGGATGAGACAGAGGAAGTCGATGAATTCATCCGGATGGTGTCGCAGGAGGCATGCCCTGTTGCCCTTACGTTGGAGGACATCGGGGAAGCCACAGAAGAAGACGAGTGCATTAGCAGAGTGAAAGCCACGTTGGTGGACCGGAGCTGGAAAAACTTCCTGGATGGCGTCAGCGCCCTCACCGCAGCAGAACAGACATTCAGACACCAGGTCTGGAGGGCCCAGAGTGAACTCAGCGAAGGCCCTCACGGAGTGATACTGCGAGGCACGGCCATCGTGATCCCCACAGGCCTGCAGAAGGGGGTGGTACGACTAGCGCATCAATGACATCAAGGAGCGTCAAAAACCAAGGTGCGGCTACGCAGCAAGGTGTGGTTTCCTGGAATGGACCTAGCGGTGGAGGAAGAGGTGCGCAACTGTCACTCGTGCACCATCACAAGCCAGGATCCAGCGCCACACCCGGTGATCACGGAGGACCCGTGCCCAGAACCGTGGTCAAAGCTGAGCATTGATTTCGGGTCATTCCCCGACGGGAGAAACACGCTTGTGCTCATAGATTCACTCTCACGGTTCCTAATAGTGGAGGTGGTCCCCTCTACCGCATTCACACATGCCAAGCTGGTTTTAGACTGGACCTTCGCGATGATGTAAATGTAAATGTAATGTAAATGTATTTGAGCTTATATAGCGCACAGCTACCCACAAAGGGTTTCCCGGCGCTTGCTTAGGGAACCCGTCCTGGTATTCCCCTGTGAGATAACCCCGGCAGGGTATCCACAAGGTGAAAGCCAGGCATCCCACCGCGAGGGGCCGTTGTGGAGATTAAGCAAGCTATTGCCCAGAGTCGCAGAGTGTGAACCCGTGAGTTGAGAAGGCACCGGAGCGAGAATTATCGAGTCCGTGGAATTTTTGAGCCCAAGACCTGCCGAGGCGGGGAATTGAACCCTGGTCCAGGGCCGATCTCAGCTTCCGGGTCTGCCGCCTCTAACCCCTGAGCCACACTTCTCCACATGATGAGCTTACCCGAGGAGATACGATCGGACAACGGACCGCCGTTTCAAGGCAAAGACTTTCAGACATACCTGGCGGCAAGAGGCATTCGCCACAGGAAAATCACTCCACAATGGCCGCAGGTGAAAGGAGAGGTCTAGAGGTTCATGCGCACGCTGAAGCGGGCCCTTCGGATTAGGGTCGAGAAGGGAGAAGAAGCGGAGGAATGCCTATCTCAATTCCTGAGCGCATACCGACAAACCCCTCATTGCACCACCAGGTGCGCCCCGGCACATCTGCTGTTTCGGAAAATCCCTAGGGACTGCGTGCCGGCAGGCCCCGCCTGGCATCCGCCGGAGCTAGATCACAACGCCACCCAGAACAGGAGACAACTCACCAATGACAGAGCCAGTCGAGCTCGAAGGGCCCGGCCCATGTCCCTCGTGGTTGGTGACAAGGTGGTTCTCAAAGACCGGTACCCAAATTGGAAGTACCGTACCACGTATGAACCTGAAGTATGGGAGATCGTCAACATCCAAGGAACCATGGTATCGGTAGCACGAGGCACCCGAGCTGTCACACGGAATGCGTCATGGTTCAAACGAGTCCCGAGAGAGTGGGAAGCCTCCGGACAACCATCCGAAAACGCGGAGTGTGAAGATGAGAACCCTGCATGTGCCAAGACACCACCATGCCAATGCGAAGAAGGGATAGTCCCGCCGAGGACCGAACAGGAACCGCCAGTCAGCCAAGAAGACATCCCCGGAAGCCCCCGGAGACCCGGTAGCACGACCCGAGGTGACGGAAACCAGTGAAAATCACCGGAGTCAGAGGTACAGTCTCCGACCGAACCCAACTCTCAGCCAAAGACTCAGAGACTATGCATGGGGCCTGGGCAAGGCCCAATGATCCCCCTAGGCAGGACTATGTATCCGTGAGTTTGGAGGGATGTACTGACCGCCCGGCCCGTCCACACACACACGCATACGCCCCGAGGGCGGGCCCGGGCGGGCCCGCCCGAGGATATAAATAAACGGGCGGGAGACCGCTCGTGGTCTACGGCCCAGCTAAGCAGTCAGCCTCTGTGTGCATTATTAAAGTGAAAGTAGGCCCCACTCTGTGGCATAGGTATTCCCTACCCCGTGACTTCAGTCACCACAGTATCCACTCCTCTATTGTTATCGAACAAAACACAGCACACTAGCCGAGCCAATACGCCTCAAAGACGAGACCTATTGGGTTTGCCTGTGCTTGTTTTCAATGTAATCTTATCTGACACTTAAGTGTGGGTTTTGTGGTCGAGTACGTCACATACGTTTGCATCTAGCTGATCTGAAAAGCAGACTTAAAAAATATTGAGCATCTGCTGCCACCAAGTGGCCCTTTTAGATATAGTGACTGCATCATTTCAACGTTTGCCAAAGGACTTGCTGCTCAACGTGATAACGGCATTATTCCATCCGATGTTTGATGACTGCCAGCGCCTGCTGCTACTGCGCTCCCCATTCTCCACGGGGTGCCCTGGGACTCGGAGGAATTGCGGATGGAGATGGAGATAACTGTGGCTATATTACACAAAGGGAGCGTCACGGTTGATTGGCTAACTCCATTTCAGCAACGTTCCATCCGGGGTGCTAGTAGTCGATAGACAATGCAACTTTACAGAGAGGATAGAGGCCAGAGTAAACAAAGGTGTACAGATTGAGAAGAAAAAAGGCACAATTATTCTATTAAAATGGCAATGTTTAAATATTTCCAGACTTATTTAAATACTGTAGTTAATTATCTGTTACAGTTTTAAAAAGGCAATCAAATGCATGATTGGCAAAAAGACTATTCTGGCCAGGCAGGCCTTACTAACATATAAAAATGGGGTGGAGGTTTTAAAACATATTTTAAGTCCCTTCCCGTTTGACACCTTCTCCTAGCCAGGATATAAATGACTAAAGATGTTTCTGATGGCCCATTACATTGTTTCTGCTAAAAACAGAGCACTGCTATCTGCAAAATGCTTATTGTGGCCAGAGCCTGGAGCTTCCCCTGGGATCATTTGAGGCCCTCGTTATAGGGACTACCATCAGTTTGAAGACCTCTGTTTTAAAGTGATGAATAGTTTTGAACAGAAGAGCATTCTTGATCTGTAAAGAGTGGGCATTACCGATTCTGGGAGCATTACCATAGAAGGATCTGTGAACCATGGTTTACTTAAAGAAGGTTTGGAAACAGATTTCCATTTTGCAAAAAAATTGTACAAGTGCCTCCATTTATAAGAGTAGCTTCTGTATGAGATATCTTTCAATTTGGATGTTCACATTTTTGTGGGACATACAGTTCTCGTAGGACAGCATGCCTCAATAGAAAGTGATTGAGGTAGGCGAGAGCAGGGGTGAATTGATCCAATTTTTTGGTGCTTACGAGGAACCGGAAAACAGCATCCACAACAGGTCTTAATAGGGCATGTTTTTTTTTCAGGAGACGGACTTAGGACGCACGGCCATAATCAAGTCATCAGCTGCAAATTTCGGATACTGATGGAGGAAATGTGTATTAAATTCTCGAACTTATGAGGGTGGAATCCAGCATGCTAAACCATAGCCTGGATGAAGGTTTTCATCAATATGGAAGCACAGGAGTTGGAGGGGACACATTTCTCGAGTGCCTTGGTGGTAGGAAAAGTTCTTAACATTAGGGAGTGATAGTTCTTAATGCTAGAGGGAGAAAGGATTTTAAGGAATTTGTGCAACTTTAGTATGACAACATTTTCAGGGAGGAATTTGTGAGGGGTAATTGATGAGAGATAAAGGCTTGAATAAGGTCGTCTGCCTCTTAAGAACGAACAAGACACTGCATACTTCTGTTACAAAACAGGGCTTTAAAAACTTTGTTTTTGTGCTAGGTTAAAATATAGGTCTTGACAGCCTTGGTACATTGATAGATATGTTCAAGTCACAAGCTTCATAATAAATAGCTAAAGGACAAATAAGAACTGGAAATGCACAAAGATCTTATGTGGATAACCCTTCTAGGAAGTGTGATCACAGTCCTATCATATTCCTTAGTTTAAAGAGGAATGTCCCATTGGGACAGGCATGTCACCTACATGACTCTGAAAGTGAGCTACTCAAGAAGTGATCCACTGGAGTTTTTTACTCATTTTATCTTGCCTCAGCACAAATAACAATCAAGCGTGTATACCAAGGGCATAGTTTATCATGGACAGGCACATCATTACACCCTTCCTAATCTAAATTTATTTGCCCGTCCCCTACAGCTGGCTCATTAGCTGCATCCATTTGTGTGTGGACGCTTCTGTGTGTAATGCAATGAATACAAAGTGTGTGTGTGTCAATAGTAAAATACATTTAGGATAGGATCACATCACCCCCCTAATTTAACTCAATTAGCTCCCCTTATTGGCCAGCACCATCTTCAAAAAACAGCAGCATCATTTACAAAGTCATCACGACCTGTGGTTTAAGTCATTGAGAAGAAACAGTGAGTGGAGTGGGAGTGCGGGTTTAAAACCAAAAGGAGGCTGGACCAGGAAATCTGGTAGCGCTGGGAGATTCTACCTTGTACTTAATACATGCATACAATCCCATCAACGAAATTAATTATGAACTCAAAAACAAACTACAGGAGTGGTTTAACCAAAAATTGCGTACTTTTGAGGAGATAACCGCACTAAGGGCCTCAATAGGATGGCGGGCGGCCCTATCGGTAAACGGGACCACCCGCCTTAAGGGCGGGGGTCCCGGGGGTGCCATTAGGATGTGCCCGCCACAGTGGTGCGCACATCTTGTATCCTCAGCATTGTAGCAGGCGGTGCTCTCTGCACCGCCCGCCACAATGCTGACAATACATCACAGCATTTTCATTTGCAAAGTGGCAGGCACCGCCCGGTGCCTGCCGCTTTGGAAATGAAAATGAAGGGAGGTACCACAGGTACCCCCCCTGTGTGCACCCCCCACTCACCTTCACTCTGGGGGCCTGCAGAGGGCCCCCAGAGTGAAGACCGCCTGCCTTTCCGTGGCGGCATTTCCGCCACGGAAAGGCATTGCACTCTTGCCATCGTAATATGGCTGGCGGTGTCTGATAGACACCGCCACCATATTAAACATTTTCATCCCCGGCCGCAAAGCGACTGGGGTGGAAAAGTGGCGGGCGGTGTTTTCTTCCGCCGTGGTCCCCCCCCGCCATACTTATATTGCGGGGGGAGGATACAGGGAAGGATGGCGGGCAGATTGCCCCCGCCAGGCTGGCGGTGGCATCCGCCAGCCTGGCAGGGGCATCCGCCCTGCCATCCTAATAGACCCCTAAGTATCGAACACCCAACCATGGCAACATACTGTCTTCTACCAAAAATACATACATAAGGTTTTTCACCACCAGGACGCCCAATCAGAACCGGAATCAACTCCATGTGTTCCTGTGTAGGTTAATATATTGACACCCAACTACAACCATATATGAGAGACTTGAACAGTCGATTTATTAAGGGTTATTTTGTAAGTTATTGGGTTCTGAGTGCCTAACCCCACACCTCTTCCCTTGGACTCTCACTTTGCTTGCCTGAGTGTCAAGTGAGGTGTACTAGATACTCAGTTTTTCGATTGTATTGTAATAGTAATTGCATTTATATAGCACTTACTTCCCCTGACAAGGCGTCAAAATGTTTTTACAGCAAGTAGTACGCTATTCCGGAACCCAAAAAGGATGAGTGGTGAATTAGTATATGGAGATATTAAATTAAATTGAGTGGTGGACATGTGGGTTTGTCATTTGGATTGAAAAGGGATAGGGGAGGAATAGAAGAGGGTAGAGTTTGCATTTATATAGCGCTTGCTGCGCCTGATGAAGTGCCAAAGTGTTTTTTGGCGGTTAGTACGCTACTCTGGAACAAAAACAGGATTAGTGGGGAATTAGTATGGGGAAATATGACATTAATTTGAGAGTGGACATGTTAGTCTGTTAGTTGGATTAAAATAAAGAGGGAAGGGTCTAGAAAGTTTTTTTTTTAGCTCATAGCAGTATGAGTAGGTTTTGGATGGGTAAAGGTGGGTGGAGGGGGAAGAGTCAGAGATAAGGGTTTAGAAAGATTTGTTTGGGAAATCTGAATAGTAAAAGAGGGATGAGATGATGCAAGGGTGTAGAGGAGGGAAGAGTCTAGAAAGGGTTGTTATGTGGTTTATAGTAGTAAAGGGGCTTGGGATGAGTCAGGGAGTGGATGTAGAGGATATATTGTGAGAGATATAGGGTGAGAAATAGGGTAGTGCATTGGAGAGAGTAGTAGAATGAGGGTCGAGATAAGTTAAAGGATGGAGGTAAAGGATATACTGCGAGAGGTATATGGTGACATATAGGGTAGGGTAATCAACCATTACTAGGGAGGCTTTCCTCTGCATACCACAACTTTGGAAGCGTTACAGCGCATGCGATGTAACAACATGTAGCCTTTACTACGCAAGTTGTTACATGGCATGCGTTGTAACAACGCATGCGTTGTAATGGCTAAACAAACAAGCTACTGGAATCACTCACCGCTAAGACGCGACTTCATGGAGTCATATTCCTTCAGGCAGAACTCCTCCCAGGAAGCGACGCTGACCCGGATGAGTGCAACCCAGAAGGTGCGCGATGACAACTGCCTCATTATGGAGGCGTCGGCAGGAAGCGGAGTGAGCAGTGTCCCAGGCAGGGGAAGGTGACAGGGAACAGCGTCTCAGGGATAGGGAGAGTGGTCCCCGTCATTTACAAGCGGTGTCCCATTTTGTAATGTGATTTTCAATAAATACAAAGTGCAAATATTCTATTTCACCAATGTAAAATATTAACCTATCCCAGCATCACGCACGCCCCCTATCTTGGGCCAACAATCCATACTTTTGAGCTTCCCCCTTTACTTCAAAGACTGAGGCACTGTCTTTAGTTTTATCCACAAATCACACTCTTCAAATGGCCACATTGACAAAGATAATCTCAGATCTTTTGCAAGGACCAACAATACTGTGTTAAAGAGTTCCATATCTGTCAAATGCTTGTCCGTTTGCTGTATTTCATGTATGGCCAATTCCATAACCATGGTTTGCCAGAATTCTACAATCCAGCGAGCTGTAGAAGGTGCGCGATGACAACTGCTTCATTATGGAGGCATCGGCAGGAAGCGGAGCAAGCAGCGTCCCAGGCAGGGGGAGGTGACAGGGAACGGCAGCTCAGGGATAGGGAGAGCAGTCCCCATCGTCATGGAGTGAGGGGGGCATGGGCGCCAAGGAGTCCCGCATAGGGTTCATCACCTACGAGGAGGACGTCAGGAAAGGTAAGCCAGGGGCATTGTCCTAGGGGGAGGGTCGTGCAGGGGTAGTTTTTTTTAGGTTTTAGGATAGTGTACTTGTGTTTGTGTAGTGTAGAGTAGTGTATTTGGGTTTAGGGTAGTGTTGGGGGTCGTGAAGGGTAGTGTTTAGGAGTAGGGACAGGACTGGGGTAGGGGCAGGGTCATGCTGGGGGTAGTGTGTTAGGGTTTATGGTAGTGTTGTGGTGTTAGTGTATTGTAGGGTAGTGTTTTAGGGTCTAGGGTAGTGTCGGGGGTTGTTCAGGGTAGTGTTTCATTGTAGGGACCAAACTGGGGGTAGGGGCAGGGTTGTGCTGGGGGTAGTGTTTTAGGGTTTAGGGTGGTGATGTGGTATTTGTGTAGTGTAGGGTAGTGGTCTAGGGTAGTGTTGGGGGTTGTGCAGGGTAGTGTGTCAGTGTAGGGAACGGACGGGGGGTAGGGGCAGGATTGTGCAGGGGGTAGTGTTTTAGGGTTTTAGGCAGTGCTGTGGTGTTAGTGTGGTGTAGGGTAGTGTTTTAGGGTTTAGGATAGTGTCGGGGTGTCGTGCAGGGTAGTGATTGGGTATAGGGACAGGACTGGGTTCGGGGGAGGGTTGTGCATGGGGTAGTGTTTTAGGGTTTAGGGAAGTGTTGTGGTGTTGTGTAGTGTAGGGTAGTGATTTAAGGTTTAGGTAGTGTTGGGGGCCGTGAAGGGTAGTGTTTGGGAGAAGGGACAGGACTGGAGTAGGGGCAGGGTCGTGCTGGGGTAGTGATTTAGGGTTTTGGGTAATGTAGCAGTGTTTGAGTAGTGTAGGGTAGTGTAGTGTTTGGGTAGAGTTTTAGAGTTTGTTATGTGTAGAGTAGTGTATTTGTATTTAGTATTTAGTATAGTGTTCGGGTAAATGTCTATTTTTATTACTAGGCAAGTTTTTAGTTCGCATACATTAACACTTGCAATGTAAAGGTATGCAAACTAAAAACTTGCGTCTTAATGGTTTGCTAAGTAAACACTTCGTGATAAAATGCTGCGAAGTAATAGTATGCGAAATAACGAGCCATATTCATAGGGTAGTGCATTGGAGATGCTGAGTTAGAAGTAAAGCGATACATACAAAGATACATGAGTACATGAAAGGTATGTCTGTACAAGGATGGCAATATATGTAGATTTAAGCTGTATTTAATAAACTCAGACATTCAAGTGTTTCTGTAACTTAAGTACATTTATTTGTTTCTAAATATATATTTCTTTGTAATTTAATAGTGAAGCAATTGTAGAACCATAAGTAATATATCCATTTGTTAAGAAGAATTAACAAATATCTATATATTTATAAACATAAATATTATACACTTTTATACAAAGCAATACTCATATGTAGGTACACATTTATAGTCCACATAAATGCTTATATACAGGGGGATATGCTGTATATTTACTTTAGAGCATGGTGGTTATATGGGGAAGAGCCTCATCTTGAGTAATCTTCTGAAGATAAGGTAGTTGTTATCTGTGGATCTTATGTTAGGGGTTAAAGAGTTCCATAGTTTAGCTGCTTGAACAGAGAAGGATGTGCCACCTATGTTGTTATTCTTGTATGGTGGGATTTTGAGGCAAGGTGCCAATCTAGAGAGGAGTTTCTTTTTTTTAAGGTATTGGGCGATTTTATACCAGATGAAGAGCGATCCTGTTTCATGTATTGCTTTGTGGGTGATGCAAAGCAGGTTGAGTGCGAATCTTCTGGCAACCAGTAACCAAAGTAGGGCTTTCAAAGCAGGGGAGATGTGGGCTTGTGGCTTTATATGTAAGAGCAGTCTGGCAGTAGAGTCTGAATCCATTGTAGTCTTTTCATAGTTGTTAAAGATGATCCATGGTAGAGGTTATTGGCAGAATCAAATTTAAACAGAACAAGAGAGGTAGTAGCCTGGACCTTGTGTGGGAATCCCCGGTGGGGGGAGATGCGTGCAGAGTTTTTATAGCAATTAAGCTTGATTTTGCTAGTTGTCTACTTGGGCATTCATTGATAGCTTGGAGTCCATGGCAATGCAGAAGTTTCTTACTTCCTTAGATACTTTAGGCGGTGTTCCCAGATTATAAACAACAAGGGCCTCTCCTAAATTACACCTAATCCTCACAGGAATGAGGATTTTCAATATCCTTCTCAATTCCCTTGAGTGTGATTACATCCAGGCTAGGTGCCACCTTCCACCAATAATTATAAAGAAAAAATGTGAAGGAAGAGAGAGAGTACCTCACGGTAGGAACACCAAAGTGGTTGCTGACTGGTACTCGCCAGCTTACCACTTATCATCATCGGCCACTCTCTCTCTTTGTGTGGAGAAAATGGAAAGAAAAAGTGTACGCTCTCCTTTTAAAAGAACAGTAACATAAATGTAGTGAAAAGTGATAGTAAGTAAACCAACCGTGCTTACTATTTGTTATAAGTGCCCATTGAACCCCTGTGAGAATCAGTGAACATAATTCTCACCATTAAAAACCAGTAAATCTTGCTGGCCAAACAATTTTATTCATTGCTGCAAGCCTTTCCAATTAAAAATGGTTCCAGTCAAACCATAATCAATTCAATGTTGCCAACATGTTTCTTTGCTACACCATCTCGCAACTTCTTCAGGGCTAATAGGGGTTCAAATTCTGATTCTTCACTTAAAATCCGCCTAAAACCTGATGGTTGTGGAGCCACGGCGTACCTGCAACCGTCTCCAACCTGAACACTGTGTCTTTAGATCACGTGTCCTCGGGATGACTACCCACTGTCTAGCCCCCTTTGCTGCGTTTCACCGGCGTGCTAACACTGGAGTACCCTTGTCAGTCCCTAGTATATGGTATCCATGTCCCCAGGACATAGGTACCCCAGAGGCCTCCCATGAGCTGAAGCATGTATTATGCCACCCATGAGAGGCAATGCACAATGGAACTACAAGCCTCCCATTGCAGCCTGTGTAAGATGGTGCATGCATCTCTACTTTAGGTATAGGTTTCCTATATCTAAAGGTCACTGCACTTAAAGCCTATAAGTCACCTCTATAGCAGGCCTTGACAATACTGAAGGCAGAGTACTTGGTTCTAAGTGAGAGGGTGTCCCTGCTTGAGCAAGACATCCCTGCAACCTAGGAAGTCCATTTTCCCGGGTTGTCAGTGTATCAGCCATTTACGACATATAGAGTGGCATTATGCGACCGCGTAATGAGCAACTCTAAAATGGCTGAAAGTAACCCTATCTTGTTTGATATCAAACATTGTGGAATCATACCCCCACACCGGTAACCGGTGTGGGAGGTATGATTCCACCCCTCAGAAACAAGCTTTGTGAGGTCCCTTGTGATCCCGGTACCAGCCTTCTAATCCCGGGCAGCCCCAAAGGGTTTCTGCTGAGCAGAGACACATTTCTGCCCTCCTGCTACTGAGCCAAGCTCGAGCAGGGGAAGGCAGAACAATAGGTATCCTGTCACAGGCAGGTGTGACCACCTCCCAGACAGGATTTAGGGCCAGATGTATCAAGATTCCGTTTTGCGAATCCTAAATAGCTATTTTTTGCTAATCGCTATTTAGAATTCGCAAAACGGTATGTATGTACAAAATTGCAATTTTTTTGCGATTCCTTATTATTCTTTATTTGCGAATTCGCATGTTGCGAATTTGCAAATAAATAATAATTTCCAATGCCAGGAGGCCCATAGGAATGATAGTGCAATAATTCTCAAATTGCGAATTCGCAATTTGCTAATCACAATTTGAGAATTATTTCATGGGTGCAGGGGTGTCTCAAAGACACCCTGCTGCACCCCTGAAATCTACATGTGTGTGCATGTGGCACACGTACATGCCCTTTGGGCATGTATGTGTGTCACATGCCACCCTCACAAATGCCAAATAGGGCATTTTTAAAAGAAATCGCAAATTACCACCAAGTACAAGTTGGTGGTAATTTGCGATTTCTTAACTCAAAATCGCAATTTCGAAATGTGTCATACATATCATTTAAGGAATCACAAAATTTGCGATTCCTTAAATGCTATGGCAAAATAAGGAATCGCAAATAATTTTGATTCCTTAAATGCTATGGCAAAATAAGGAATCGCAAATAATTGCGATTCCTTAAATTGCGATTTTTTCATACATCTGAAAAAATGCAAATCGTCCGTTTGCGAGTCGCAAAGGCCAAAATTCTGCGAATTTCGGCCTTTGCGAGTCGCAAAAGCCTTGATAGTTCTGGCCCATAGTGTATTAGCCTGGGTGGGTGCGCTTGCTAGCGACCGAAAGTCTGCACGAGGGGCAAATTTGGTGTCCCTATGCATAGTCCAGTTCAAACTAGTCTGGGAGCCGTTGGATCCTGCCCTGGCACGAAACTGGACAAAGGACATGGGAGTAACCTCCCCACTGTCCAGACCCTCCCCTGGGAGGGTCCCTGAATATGTCCAACCCTCTCCCGTGGGTATAAAAGGGCTTACCTGGCTGTAGGACCCTAAATTTGAGGTGGACAAGATTCTGGACCAGAAACCACTTAACTTCGACCGTCTGGACACTCTGGACTTTGCTTGGGCCCGACTCCTTCTTTCACTCTGTCCAAAGCATCGTCTGTGCCATGCACCATACTGGCTCCTTGCGGGACCTATGGAGCATCAAGGACAACTGAATGTATCCCCCTTGGAGTGAAGGAGTCACGCCCCTGCAACCGCAGGCACCACATCACAATTGACTGGTCTGCTGCTCCAGAGCTCCTACGGACTCCAAAGGCTCCAGCAACACAGGAGGTAGTTTTCCAAGTCTTTTGAGGTCCGATCTGCCCTCTCACCCAGTTTGAGGTCAGAATCTCTCATGGGAGCTGCAATACCTGTGTCCCTGTGCATGCGTACTTTTACAAGTGTATATGTTTGTTGACGTTTCCAAAACAAGTGCACTGGGCTCCGAGGGGGCCCAAACTCTGGCACCATTTCCTACAAAGAACTCCAGCCTCCTCGCACTGAGTTCTCTGTGGGCTGCTGCTTTGTGAAACTGTTTAAGGTCCTCTTGAGGGTCAACACTGCTTTTCTTAGGCTCCCTGGTTGCTCCAGGCCTGCCCTGACTCCCCTGTGTTTGGTAGATCTCCTGGACCTTGCTGGTCCGAACCGTAACCTTCCTCATGGGTTGCCGCTGCCAAGGATTGTAGGTGCTCCCACCGGACATTGACCCCTCAGCACTAGGCGTCCTTCATGGGACAGCTCGTAGGCGGCTCCTAGTTATTGTTATTGTTAATTTTGATTTATAGCGCGCCCAATCACCTGCAGGCCTCTAGGCGCTTGGAAATCGATGTCATTACAATAACTTGGTTCACTCCTGAAAGAGATGCAGCTACAGGACTACACTGTGATCAAGGCTCTTCCAAACAGCAGGGTTTTCAGAGATTTCCTGAACCGCAGGAGATTCATCTCCCTGCGTAGCCCCTCAGGCAGCTTGTTCCATAATTGGGGGGCCAGGACAGAGAAGGCTCTCCCTCCCTTAGTCACTAACTTGTAGCGGGGGCAGACCAGTAACTGAGCGTCTGATGATCTGAGTGTTCTTGTCGGGTTGTACACTTCCAGGCGGGCTTTGATATAGGCCGGCGCATGGCCGTAAATCGCCTTATGCGCTATACAGAGGCTCTTAAATTCAACCCTCTCCTTAACAGGAAGCCAGTGAAGGTTTTGAAGAAGAGGGGAGGCCTTTGTTCGTCTGGGCACTCTGAATATTAGCCGTGCGGCGTCGTTCATTACGACCTGGAGTCTGTGTGTCGACATTTTTGGGAGGCCAAGGTACAGGGCATTCCCATAATCGATCCGGGAAATGACAGTTGCTGCTACAATTGAACGCATCATCGAATGAGAAAGGAAGGGAGCTATCTTTCTCAATTGTCTGATGATGTTCGTGCAAGTTCCAACAACAGCGGAAACTTGACTGCACATTGACAGGTCACAATCTAACTTAATCCCCAGGCTCTTTACGTTGGCACTAGGCTTTGGGGCTGATCCAAGCTCAGCAGGCCAATACAGATCACTCCACGGTGAGGTGGTAGATGGAATTACCAATACCTCGGTCTTATCCGGGTTGATCTTTAGTAGGTTTTTCGTCATCCAACCTACGGTGTACCTCAGGATATTTTGAGCTTGGGTTTGTGCTGTCCCTGTGTTATCGATACTCAGCACTAGCTGAGTATCGTCAGCATAGTTGTAGACTCTGCAACCCAACTCAGCCAGGGATGCAATCAAAGGCTGCAGGTAAAGATTGAACAGAAGTGGGGACAGTGCGGAGCCCTGTGGAACTCCGCACTCTAAGAGACCCACTTCAGATATTGACTCCCCAAGTTGTATCCTCTGAGTCCTTCCCAAAAGGAAGGATCGCAGCCACTTGAGGGCCAAGCCTTTGATCCCAAAGGCCTCCAGCCTTCCCAGGAGCAGGTCATGGCTGACGGTATCCTCAAAGTCTTCAGGTCCTAGTGGCTGCAGAGTCAAGAACCCCATTAACGCACCTGAATCATCTGACATCAGTGGGCATTCGTCTACCGATTCCTTGGTCACTCCTGAGTGACCCAGACTCTGCCCCCCTCTGCTTTTAGGCACTCTTCATCAAGAATCCATCTTTGGATTCCTTCAGATACTTTTCTTCCTTCAAGACCTCCATAAAGATCGACGGCGGTTTCCAATGCCACTTTAGCATTATGAACACAGCTTCCCTGGGATAGGTAACTCTGGTACTAGGGTATCCATGGGTGGGGTGGCTCTCCAACCTCCTAACTTCCACAGGGATTCTTCAAAGTCTACTTAGAAGGGTCCTTGAACTTTAAAACTTTAAAACTGCAACCGTGACCCTCCCAGAGATTTGTATGGAGCACGCGGTCATATTCCCACACAGCAGCCGTCCTCCATGGTATCCCTACTTACTCACCTTGGGTGGTTCCTTGGGGTCCCAGAGATTCTACATCCTCTAGACACTGTCGTGACACGAGTCGTGGTTCTTATACCTCAATTTTAGTATATAGTTTGGTCTCCCCCTGGAGTCCACTGTGTATTAGTGCTACTTACAATTGTTTCTGTGTTATAGTTTTGTGTGCTCTGTGTTCATATGCTTGCAGCAAATACTGTGAGGTATTCAGAGTGTGTTATAATATTAAATACATATTTTTATAGCTACTGTGTGATTCTCTGTTCATTTAACCAATACAATAAGGTTGCATTCTGGTAAAACAAGCTGCTTAACATTTATTCAAGATTAAGCCTGAAGTCTGCTCTCCACAGCTACCACTTGGATAGCTTTCTAAGGTTATCTTTGACCTCTCAAATCACCGTAAGTGTTGTTTGGACTGATGCAAGGGTCCCACTTTAATTAGTGGACAGCATATACCAGGCCAACCTATCACACCCACTGACTTTAATAAGAAAGGTTTAGAATGGTACTCCTGATTCCCCTACAAAGGACATAGTGGAATATGCTCCCAGCCTCAGAAGTCTAATAGTACAGTTGCTAAATAAGCAGAAAACAAAACTTCAAGCCAACCAAGACTGTTGAAGGAGCGATATGACCAGAAAGCAATGCTGACTAGGTAACAGGAAAGTAAAAGGCACTGGTTTTGAAATGTAATTACATCCAAGCTTTGAAAGACAAATGGAACAAACCCTGCAAATTGATCCAGTAGATCTCCTAAGTCAACTATTTAGGTAATACAGGTGCTCCAATGGACCCCAGGAGGGTTTATTCCATGTGAACTGACTAACGCCATACTATAGCAGAAATTATACTGTGACCATCCTAGCAATGGCAAAGGAGATTTAGCAAGAGAACACCCAGTACCTGAACTTTTGCAGTTATGAGAAGGATGTCTCTCTTGAAGAGATGAAGCCTGCTGTTTATTTGACTTGTGAGAATAAAAAAAAGTATAAAGAGAGATTTTGGAAATGTTTGTCCACCTCTTTTCACTGGCTCCAGGTTTGACACTTGTCTGTATTCCAAGCACTGTTACAAGGCTCAGGTTTCTCATCAAAGATCTAAATTTACAGGATTTTGAACTGGGTCTAAAAGCTTATCAGGACTGAACAGGCCCATATGGTAGGTGAATTACAACATTCATACTAATCAGCTGCTACATCTCCTGTTAGTCAAGCCATGGACAGGAAATGTGGACAGTAAATGCCATCTTAAATTGAGTACCATTTAGGGTGGCTGCCACATAGACAATTTTGGAGCTCTGCTGTGACATCAGAGGGTTAACAGCTCCAGTCCAATACTGATAGCTCAGGCGGTTGAGTGACTGAGTTACGCGAACAACCTGGAAGGAGGTTACATTGCCAGTAAAATGGCTTGGTCGGGATAATGCACCTGCTGCACAATACAATCTCTGTATGTGTGATTGCGTCTGTGTGTCTTGTAAGTTCTTTCCCGATTTTATGTTATATATTTGAAATGGAATTAACCTAACTCCAGAGAGCCGCAGGATGATTTTTCAGGAGCATCTCTATTTCTGCAGGACCACCTGAGACTAAATCTGATATCCAAAAATATTATATTGCTTGTTTCCAAGGAGCCATCAGCGTTCTCTTGTCCTTGAGTCCATGTAAGGGGGCTAGGGAAGGGTACAAAGGTCACCTTGGTTATGCCCTGAGGGAGCATGAAGAGTTTGGCTTCCAGTTGTGAAGGAGGTTAATATTTGCTAAACCTACAAATAGAAGGACAAGTCACAAAAGCCCATTCCGTAGGAGATACCAGTAGTGTCTGTGACTCCAATATGGAGGTGTGTGTGTTGATTTCGTATGGTAAAAGTTGCTTGAAATGCAATGGTATATTGTGAAAAAGCAAGGGAAACTTCCAACTACACCAAATCAAGACAAAATCCTAAATCCACTGACCCTGACCCCTGACTCTACTGCCTCCACTGTCTCCAGATTCCAGACTCCCTTTTCATGGTTCCATTGATTCCTGAATTGAATGAGTTCATTGATTCCTGACTTTAATATTTTTAGGTCCTCCTATATCTGATGTTACAGACCCTGATTTCTTCCGTTACTTTCTCCCTTCTCCTCAGTGATTTTGGGAACTCACTACACTGTTAAAGTTCATCTTTCCTGACTAAACTACACTGTCTCCACTTGTCTGACTTTACTGGTTCCTGATTCTACTCATTGACTCCTCTTTTTTTGTCTCATTTGAATTCACACTCCATTGACTGTTAATCTGAATCTATCTGTAAACGCAATTCTTCTGTATCCATTGATTCCAGACTTCGGTCTTCTGCCTCTCCTGCCTCCTAATTCCACGTTACTGTCTCCACTGATGCCTGGCACCATTCTTCATCTCTCTACTCACTACCCCAACTACATTGACTCGTAATTTCTAAACTCCAGATTGCACAGACAAAGTACCCCGCCAACTCCCAACTCAACTCTCCTGATTCCTCTCACTCTTGACTTCAAGTTGCTGTTTGCACCCTCTCTTCTCCACTTTCCTGCCCATACCCTCATATCACTGCTCGCTTGACTCATGTTTTTGCTCTTCTGCATCCTCTTTCCTGGCTTCTCCGATTCATGACTTCATTTTCATAACTCACAAATCCTCTATTTCCTCCCTTGACTCGTCCGACTCAATGTCTTGAATCCCCAGACTCCAAGCTGCTCTTTCCTGACTATTGCCCACACTTCCCAGAACCCCCCCCCCACCTGACTTTGCCCTTATGGCTGCACTTGCCTGACTGCCTTCTGAATAAATTGGCCCCTGTACGTACCTTCCACTACAATCCATTGTCACCCGACTTCACATTCACCTGATACTGTCTTCTATACTCCACTTGTCTTGCTGTGCTCTCCTGATTTCATTGCTCCATGACACTACCATGCTGGGTGTACTCTCGAGACTTCACTGTGTCCTGGCTCCACATCTGATTACTACTCTACTTTCTCAGCTGTCCAGATATTATGTTTTCCTTACTTCTAGAGCTCTTAAGTATACCTACTTCTACCCTAACGCTACTCTCAGTACTACTGTCCAGTGAGTGCCATAGGCATATTGATACATAGTTTCCAAGTGGCCACATGTCGTATGTGACAATTTCCGACAGCCCTAGGCTTTTGACCACGAGTACCAAGTATTCTTGGACCTCTAGGTTTACATTTGACATTGCAAGCGTTTAATCAAAAAGCTCATCATGAAGAGTGGTGTTGCTAAATATCTAGAACAGTCTCAAACTGCGGCTTGCCATAGTCGCCAAGTGGCCGCAAGTCGTATGTGACTATTTCCGACAGCCCTAGGCTTTTGACCACGAGTACCAAGTATTCTTGGACCTCTAGGTTTACATTTGACATTGCAAGCGTTTAATCAAAAAGCTCATCATGAAGAGTGGTGTTGCTAAATATCTAGAACAGTCTCAAACTGCGGCTTGCCATAGTCGCCAAGTGGCCGCATGTCGTATGTGACTATTTCCGACATCCCTAGGCTTTTGACCACGAGTACCAAGCATTCTTGGACCTCTAGGTTTACATTTGACATTGCAAGTGTTTAATCAAAAAGCTCATCATGAAGAGTGGTGTTGACTAAATATCTAGAACAGTCTCAAACTGCCACTTGATATGGGATCCATTGGTAGCTATGTGTTTCCCTTCAACAAGATTGTAAACCAGGTGGAATTATATCTGTTCATCATGGACTCAGATTGCAGAGAGGTTATGCTGAATGTAGGCTCATCTGGTTGCAGATTTTAGAGGAACTGGAGAAGGAGGTGTTGCTGAGATCAGCAGGTGATGCCTACCGTTCTTTATGTTGAACGTTAGGTCAACATGGCAAACAGTGTGACAAGGCGAACCCAAATACCCGCTGTCAGCTAGCAATTTTAAATCACACCTGCATCCATGTGGCCTTTAGCCCTCTCAACATATCACACATACATCTCTGCTGCCTAAGAGAACACTCTCCTATAGGTGGTGCCAAGATTGGATCCTAGTCACCCAAAAAACACATGGCTGACCGACCAAACTAGGGGATATTTGGGGAGTGTTTCACCCTTCATACACCCCCTGAAGATATGTCCTTGGGAGCCATGATAGTATGAGTTAGGGTATGAGCAACAATTCTTAAAGTGGATTAAATATTTCCTCATATCTTGGTCTCAGAGTATCTTTCTTCCACAATTTAAGTCAGACCCTAAACCCAGTAGGTGTGGTGACACACAAGGTTCAATCCTGTCACCACTTCAATTTAACATTCATATGACTCCTTTGGTGTTTGTTCTCCGTCCAAAAGGATTCCTCTTCCATATGTATGTTGACAAAAACAGCTGATATTCAGAATGCCTTCACACATCCTTTCCACCCTGGCCTGAATTTGTACCAGAACTCCCAGTTCTATGCTCTTACCACAGATAAGCCACTGGATGGCTGCAAACCTTCTAAACCGTAACACTACTAAAAGTGAGCTATTTATCACAAAAATTTTATTTTAAAACTGCAATCCGTCCAGCTTGCCAGATATAATGGGACCAGCCCCCTCACATTGCAAAGCAAATTTAAGTACCTACATCAACACCGACCTATCAGGTGAACAAAAAAGGGCCGATTACGATGAAGGTCGGAAAGCCTCCGACCTTTAGTCTGAGACTTTTCAACCCCATTGTTGGTTTCAATTCTGACCAGCTGATTATGTATCAGCCCGTCAGAATTGAAACTGGCTGGTTATTCTGGGTTGATTCCAAAGAGCTCAAGGAGCCCTTTGGCCAGTCAGAATCAGATCGTTATTCCAAAGGGTGGGCCTTTCCATCCTTGGGATTACTATGCACGGTTTCCACCATGGTTTCCATGATGGCCTTTCCGACATGGATACCATGTCAGAAAGCATGTTTGGGGCCCCAGCAGAGCCCCCTTGTGTTTGCAGCCTCCGATTGGGGGCCGAGGGGGCACCTATTTAATTTAATTTAATTTAAAGGAGTTTGTAGAGCGCCTGGTGACGCCTCCCGGCGTGTCCCCGCGCTGTGGAGAGAGTGTGAGATAGTGTAGAGGAAACCAATCACAAGGTAAAGAGGCAGGTTTTCAACTTCTTCCTAAACATGATTTCATTATTCTCCATCCTGATATCCAAAGGAAGAAGGTTCCATTTCCTAGCAGCTAAAGTACGGAATGATCTGCCTCCCATTCTGGCTTTTTTGGGGCAGGTAGTTCTGAGCAGACCAATTCCTTTAGATCTAAGCGACCTGCTAGGTTCATAAACAGCTGCCAAATCCGACATATAAGCCGGTGCTCTATGATGGATTATTTTATGGCACCATAGCATAGCTTTAAAATCAATCCTCTTCCTGATAGGTAACCAGTGGAGGGCTGCAAGAGAGGGGAGTGAAGGAGCTCTGCGGGGAAGCCTTAAGACCAGGCGAGCTGCCGAATTTTGTAAAACCTGTAGCTTTTTGATGTTTTTCTGTGATGTCCCCATGAGCAGCACGTTTCCGTAATCAATACGGGACGTTATCAGTGCTTGCGTCATGGTACGCCTAGAATTGATGGGTAACAGGTCAAGGGTGCGGTTCAGAGTTTTCATCACCCCAAAGCATTTGCCTACAGTTTTTCTTATGTGGCTATCAAAGGACAGTTTATTATCCACCCACACACCCAAATTCTTCGCCTCTCGAGAGGGGGAGGGCAAAGGACCAAGGCAGCTGGGCCACCACTCTGTCGTCCATTTGACCTCGTTGCCACCAATAATGAGGACCTCTGTCTTTGTCCCATTAAGTTTCAGACAATGGTCATTCATCCATGTGGCAAGTTTGGTCATGCAGGCATTGAAGTTATCAGCTTCCTTAGAAGGGGCTTGGGTCAGAGATATAAGAAGTTGCGTGTCGTCGGCGTAGGAGACAAGCTCCACGCCGAACGACTGCACTACCTCTGCCAATGGGGCCATGTATAGATTAAACAGGGTGGGACTCAGGGCAGAGCCCTGAGGAACCCCCTGCTCAAGCATCACCCTGTCGGAGAGAGAAGTCCCCCTTTGGATTTGGAAGCTCCTGTTAAGCAAGAAAGCTTTCAGCCATCCCAGTGCCTTATTGGTGACTCCCGCTTTATTTAGACACTGTAGCAAGGTGGAGTGTGCTACAGTGTCAAAAGCGGCACTGAGATCAAGCATGATGAGGGCCATTGTCTTTCCCTCATCTGCTCCCTCACGTAGGGTTTCTGTGGCCCTCAGGAGAGCTGTCTCCGTAGAGAAGCCAGATCTGAACCCCGACTGAGATTTATGGAAGACATTATGGGTCTCAAGATGTTCCATCAGTTGAGTGTTAGCGATTTTTCTCTGCTAACTTGGCCACATAAGGTAGCAGGGATATAGGTCGTAAATTATCCATTATGTCCAAACTGATG
Organism: Lissotriton vulgaris; assembly: GCF_964263255.1. Taxonomy (NCBI): domain Eukaryota; kingdom Metazoa; phylum Chordata; class Amphibia; order Caudata; family Salamandridae; genus Lissotriton; species Lissotriton vulgaris. The sequence goes on from NC_141694.1 coordinate 1,123,943,202, forward strand.
TTGGGTTTTTTCTTAATGGGTAGCACTATTGCCTGTTTCCATTCCTCCGGGAGACAAGAGGTTGAAAAGGAGGTTTGTAATAGGTGCCTCAGATGAGGTTCCAATGCTGAAAAGGCTTCAGCTAAGATTTTTGGTGGTGCCGGGTCCCGGGGCGATCCTGATTTAATTTTATTGCACATTTTGGACAAAATCTCATGGGAGGGAACTATAAAAGATTTGAGGCACACAGGAGTACTTACAATTTTATCACTTTCAGTAAAGTCCGAGGCCGGGGCTCCCTGATCAACAGGGAGGCACCTATGGTGCCTCCCTGTTGATCCCTGCACCTCCCATTTCCCTACGGGAGCATGTATTACGGCCAGTTTATGGTAGTAATGCATGCTCCAATAGGGAAATGTAGGAATGAGACCTAACAGTTTTCGTCTCATCCTAATTAGGAGGTCGGGTCCGCTGACCGGAGGTCAGTAGCTCCCAGGACTCAAACCGTTTCAGGTGGACTTAAGTGCGCCCGGCATCGTAAGGAGGCCCAAAGTTTCTCACAGTGACAGAATTTGTTTCTGGTGGCTAAAGCTATTGAAGAAGATCTTGCCCTATATCAACTGAGTTTATCATACCTCTGTCTTGCCGAGCACAGTATAATCCCACCTCAATTTCGTCTCCCCGTGTTAACTGGGCCTTCTTCAAAAAACTCATCAGATGTCTACAACTGGTTCAAAATGTAGCCACTGATTTTATAACAGGCATGCATCTGCAATAGCACATCACTAGCATCCTCACGCTCCTTCACTAGCTGCGAATCAAGAAACACATTCTCTCCAAATCCCTGAAAATTGATCATCATGTCATTAATGGCAACTCAATTATGCTACACTGAATGTATCTAAGCAACAAGTGCAACCTTTTACTCATATGACATCTAGGCAGAGCATGCAGGGGAAATCCAATGAGGCATCCCTTATTTATCCCTTTCCTCCAAGACAAGTTTTCTCCCTGCCCCACAAGTGGCACAATTATTAGCTGTACTTACTAATGTGCCTCATTTTTGACCAACCATGAGAAGAATATGTCATCCTTAAAGGATGTCACTCTATTTGCTACATAATAATGTATAGGCTAAAACATTACTGTGAATTGTAGTCCAACTGCAATGATGCAGACAGAAGATGGTAAATGAAGAAACTCCAGTCACTGTTACACATGTCAATCATCCAACGCCATCTCCAACAACCCCACGTCCCCTTTCAAAAGATACATTACAAAAGAGAATCATTATGGAATAACCCAATACAACAAAAAGGGAATAAGGGATATATCAATAAAATATTAAATAGATTTAAGATGCCCATAACTACCCCCCTTGTTAACTCCAACAAGAAAGGTCAAAACAATATAAAAGAAAATCTACTTTAAGATAGTTTTACAACATGATTAAGATTCCAGATGCAACCATCCTCCACCTTAATTGCTCCTCTGAATTCCTTAATAACTTTTAATAGTTTACTGAAATGTGTAAACGCATTTCCTAGATTTCTGGGTAATTTTATTTTCACCATATCCCCCTCCTTTACCTGAAGATGTTTGACTGACCTGCATATATCACATCTTATTTTCCTTTCCTCTTGAATGACTAGTTCTCTCATCCATCCCTTCCTCATGTGTTCAGTCAAATTAGACAGTTCTTTATCACACGCTCCCATCCAAGGAGGACACAACTTGATATGGAGAACCCATTTCCTGAATTGTAAAATGGACTAATCCCAGTGGTAGAGTGAGATGAGTACCTATATTCTTCCACTCTACAGCTAACCATCTCAATCCAATTCGCTCTTCTCTGTTTAGCTATTTGATTTGCTTCCTTAAGTATCCTGTTAACTCTTTCAAACATATCATTTGTTTCTGGGTGGTGCAATTCTTTTTTTTTGGGGTAAAATCCCACAAGAATCCAAAAACACTCCCATCGCTTGTGAGGTAAATTGTACTTCATTGTCCGTCAAAATGCTTTTGGGGTTACCTTCACGTGCAAAAACCTCTGAAAGAAACCTCATAACAGATGCTGTAGTAATCTCAGATGTCACCATGACTTCCGCCATCTCAAAAGTGTGTTCATCAAGACCAACACACACTTGGAAGTGGAGCCACAGCTAATAGGTCCCATAATATTCATGGAAACATCTTCCCACACTTCTTTTGTAATCTCTCTTTTTACCATGAGAGATGTTTTCCTCACAATCTCTAACCATCCTTTCCACTTCAGGCCACCAGTATGTTGTTCTCAGTCTTTCCTTTGTTCTAGTCATGTCTTGGTGTCCTTCATAAGCCAAGCATACAAGACGCTGCTTTATACTATTGGGAGGGACCAATTTACAACCTCTCAGTACAGTACCATTGTTGACTGACAATTCCTGTGAAATTGTGATGAATCCCATCAAAATTTCATCACAAGCCATTAACTGAAACAAAACTTTCTTTCACAGCCTTCAACTTCTCACCATCATTTAACCCTTCCAGCACTCATTTTCTGACACGCAACTACCAGTCACAACACATACTTTAACATAATTCTCAACCCACCAGGGACCATCATTTTCTCCTGCCCCCGGAACTTGAATGAATGAATGAAATAATTTTATAGAGCGTGCATTACCCAAGGGTGTGTTAGCACAGAGCTGATCAAAAGCCAAAAAGAGGGGCAGCGGGTTTGGGAAAACTTGGGTGACTCTGCTCATTAAAGTGGAAACAGCCAGGTCTTTAGCTGCTTTCTGAATAGCTGCAGTGTTGATTGTGAACGGAGAGTAAGGGGGAGGGAGTTCCATAACTTTCCCCCCTGATAGGCCAGCGTTTTGCCGCCCCAGTTTACTCTTTTAATTCCTGGTACCATGACCATGACCATAAACGCAGAGCTAGATCTAAGATTTCTACTTGGCATGTACCATGAGAACCGTTCTTGAAAGTAAGACGGGCCTGTCTTGTGAAGAGCTTTATCCAGTACGCACCTTGCTTTAAAGACCATGCAATAAATGAGAAACTGGTTTAAACTTGGGAATTTTCAGAAGTGTTATTGTTACAGAGTTCTGTAGGGACTGCAATTTTTTATCAGGTATTTGTGGTGCCTAGATAAGGAGCATTACCGTAATACATTTTGGATGTGATGGGGGCCATCATTACAGTCTTCTTTAAATCAAATGAAATGAACGGGAGGATTTTTGGGAAAACCCGCAACATGAAAAAGCCCCCTGAAGTTACTGCATTAATTTGAGCAGAGAAACACAATTTGGTGTCAAAAATGACTCTCAGGTTTCTTGCCTTCTGCACTGGCTTTGGATGGTTGCCCAGTTCAGACGGCCACAAGGATGCCTTCCAAAAGGAGGTCTCTTTCCCAAAAAGCAACACCTCAGTTTTGTCCGAGTTTAGCTTCAGGCAATAGCTCCCCATCCAACTCGCGACTGCCACGATTCATCTGCAAAAATTGCTTGCATCTTTCTCAACCTGTGATGAGATAGATACCAATATCAGTGTATTGTCCAAGTAGGACAGTATGGCCAGACCAAATCTGTGGATGAGCTTTACCAGGGGGGTAACATACACGTTAAAAAGAATAAGACCAAGTGCCGAGCCCTGCGGCATCCCACAGGGGAGTGAGAAGGGGCTGGACTTTGCGTCTCCCATCTGCACCCACTGTATTCTGTCTGCCAGAAATGAGCTCAGCAGTGTTAGTGCAGAGTTCCTAAAGCTAAGGCATGCAGACTCTTAATAAGTAGTGCATGGTGGACCGTACCAAAGGTAGAAGAGAGATCCAGTAGAATTAGTGCCGCTCTGCCACCTTTATCCACCCTCTCTCTTACTTCCTCCGCTGCAGCCACCAGAGATGATTCTGTAAAATGATTTGCTCTGAAACCGTATTGATCAGAATATAGCAATTGATGAGGGTCCAAACAAGTCAGAATTTCCTCCTTTATGACCTTCTCTAGCAGCTTGGTAGGGAATGAAAGTCGGAAATTGGTCTGTAACTTTCCACAAGCTTAGGGTGCAGGGAGGGTTTTGTCACCAGGGGAAGAACTGCAGCTTTTTTCCACATATTTGGGTAATGCCCAGAACTGAGCACCTCATTTAATAGATCTCTAAGTGCTCCCTCCCACCCCCCACCATGCTAGCCACATTGTTGATAATCAAAGGGGGACAAGGATCCAAGGGGGCACCTGAGTTGATGGAACTCATGAGACTGATTGTTTTATCCCATGAGAGAGGAGAGAACTTCACAAAGTCAGGAGGTACACAGGACCCTGGGGATGCACCAGGGTTCACATCCCCATTCAAGGATGGGGCTTTTCTTGTTAATCTTGACATACAGTCTGCCGATTTACTCTCACTTCCAGGAATATATTTCACTACAAATTGAAAATCTTGCAAACCCGCAATCCATTTACAAATACGATAAGAGACACAGTCCAAACCCTTCTTTCCAAAAATCTCTTGTAATGGTTTATGATCACATTTTACAACAAAATGCACACCCCGTAAAAATTGCTTACATATCCTGAGAGCCCAAAATACAGCTAGAGCCTCTTTCTCAATAGTGGAATACCACGTTTCTGATCCTCTTAGAGCACAGGAGGCAAAAGCTATTGTGACTTCCTTTCCATGTTGCATTTGCCTAAGGACACCTCCCACACCCTTGTCACGGCAGCAGTAATGACACAGCATGGTGACCGTGGCTGGTAACCTTTGAGTGATTGTGCTGACAACTAAGCAAATTTATTATCATTCCAATAATTCCTACAAGATTCCGTCCATTCAAATTAAGTTCCTTTTTAGAGTAGCTCTCTGATGCAACACGAATGTTTAGCAAAATCTGGCATGTAACTGGTATAAAATTCTGCCATACCTAAGAAATATTGATCCTCTTCCTTCTTGTTAGGTTGTGCCATTTCAGTTGCTGGTTATGATATTTTATTTTTAAAATTTTGCTACTGTAGTTATCAGCATGATTTAAAGTTTTCATGGCAGGGTATATGTTAATGTTGTGGATTAGGCATATCTTTCATGTTTATTTTCTCAGCCGGTGGCTACGGTCAAGTATTTTGTTTAACCCTTTCGCTGCGGCCGCGATTTTACCGCTGTGCGGTAAACAAAAGAACAGGGCGGGCCGTGACGAACCCCAGCCGTCATCAGCACACGCCCACCCCGGGCGTGACGGCTGGGGTTCATCACCAGCATGGGAGGGGTTAAACTACATGGCATGGGTGTCATCTGTGTGGGTGTAAATAGGGTGATTTATGGTCAGCTCACTCTATGCACAACTTCGTTTGTTATATGGAAGCTAGATGAAGCGATCACACTGCTGGTCATGATGTTGAGACAGTGGTCTTGCAGGTTATATATTTGTAGCATTTATTGGGGTATGATTACAAAGGGATAGTGTCGCTAGAACATCACTATTAGCAACATTCTGGTGTCACTATGCCCTTATCCCTATTTACAAAGTAGTGTTAAGCCACTTTCTGTGGCTTAACGCCACCTTGTAAATACAGTCCTGTTTCACTTTACATGAGCGGGGCGTGCAATGGGTGTTGCTGTGGGTGTTCCACTGCAAAACCCATTGCTTTTAGATGGTGCCCCAGATTTACCAGGATGTGTAACTCTGAGGCAGCGCCCAAAACTATTGCCATGCAATAGCAGGTGCTAGAATGGTGCAATGAGGAGAAATACTTGCATTCCTCCTCATTTTTGCTTTCTCTATTTGTGCTGCGTTCTGCAAAACATCATTAACGAGCCTCGCCAAATTTGGCAGCGCTGTGCTCCACCATTTCCAAAACATAGGGTGTGCCATATTTACAACAATATGTGCACCCCTGTGTTTACCTTAGCATTGGCACTAAAAAACTATCTGACTAGCGCCAGCTCAGGGACCCTTGCAACCTAGTGCAAGGCTTCCTGAGTTGCAGGGAATAATTGTTTATGTGCTGGAAGGGACACCTTCCCGAACATAAACAATCATTAAATGATGCCGATTTGCTACTTTTATGTGTAGCACCCATACAAGTAACAAATCGCCATTATTTATTGTTTATTGCAGGAAGAGAGACCTTCCTACATTGGCGCTAGTCAGCTATTTTTAGTGCAAACGCTAGGGAAAACATAGGGGTGCACTGTATTGTTGCAAATATGGTGCATCTCTACGTTTTGGAAATGGTGGAGCGTAGAGCGGCCAAATTTGGCGCAGCTCCACAATTGCCCTATTCTGTGGTGGAGGTCAGTGTGGCACATATTGGATTTTGGCACAGGGTTTGCTTTTAGCACCTAGTGTAATCAACTCACTGCGTAATAACACACTCATTCAGTATAGAATATTTCTTTGTTCGTTTTTCTAAAAAAGTTTGGGTTTACATTCAGCACATTTGTGGCGTTAATGGGTGGAGCAAGATCTAGCGGTGTTTTTTTGTATTCACTTTATGTAGTGTATGTTGCATATGGTTTAATGGTTTATTTAGGTTCATTGTTCATGAGATTATTCCCGGTTACGGAAGGACTTCTTCTAGATTACAGTTACCCCTGACAAGGGCTTGTCTACCCAAAATGCACTGGGTGAATATGTGTATGATTACTCAAGATAAAACGTGCATTCTAACATGCTGCAGGAAAAAAGCCTGGATGGGCATTTCTTCAGCATTCAAAGTTTGGAATAATGCTGCCTCTGTGTGAATTTAGTAATTATTGAAGAATATTGGAATGCATATGATCACAGTGGATTACTTTTGGACTATTGGATCTTTGATTCTTGCAATAGGTGCCTGTATGGCTGTCGCTGCTTGAGTCTGGTGTAAGATGATTCATAGGTTACTCATGCTAGCTTTATTTGACCACACAAAACTGCTTTATGCAATAACTTGAAAATATGCTTCAACTTTCTGTCAAAAAAAGCTATGCATAAAAATCTATGCATTTCCTTAACTGAAGTGTCTGTGGGCCACTGAACAAAATTCTTTGCATACCTCCCAGATGTAATTATATATCCAAATAACTGTTCAGTAGTATTTTGGTAAATACTTTCATCCTTTTTAGCCAAAATATGATGCTCTCATCATTTCTAAAACTGCCTTAACAAGTGGTCTGTGAGTTTCCAAGAAGTTTGAAAATATCAAAATATCCTCTAAATAGACTAGACAGAACACATCCAAGAACTCTCCATATTTCATCAATAACATTTGGACCCTGAGCAGAAGATCTGCAGAATGTGAAAGGATGACTTGGTTTCAGACCAAGCTAAACTTCGTATGAAATGCTGTTTTCCATTCATCACCATCTCGAATTCTGACTAAGTGATTAACTCCTCTGGGATTCAACTTTGTGAATATCTTTGTGGTTTAGATCTGATCTCACAGAGCAAAGGACAAGAATTCTTTACCATCATTCTTTTGAGGTCTCTATAATTTGTGCATATTATACTTCCCTATTTATCTCGCTCATCTATCTGTCCATTCATCACATCAATGATCCATCCACCCATCCATCCAGCCTGCCACATATCTGGCATATTGCTTCAAAATATTCTGAATTATCAAAACTAAAGTTAAATATTGTATCTGTTATTATGTAATGCATGTGGAGCAGCATAGTTGTTTGCAAGAGGCTGTATTTTCACTACCATTAATTACCAGAAAAGAAACTGCAATATAATAGGACATCCCAGTCTGGTATGAGAAGAGTAAGACACATGGGGAAAGGAAAGAGAGTGTGAGTTAAAGACAGATAAATGAAATGGAGATGAAAGAGGAAGAACAAAAAAGGAAGTATGAAGGGAAAGTCATATGTGCATGAGTGAGAGAAAGTGAGAGAAATGAAAGGCCAGACCCTAAAGCTATTTTACCAAACCCACTTTAAAGGGATCCACTGTTCATAAGACAATAAAAAGTGAACTATGTTCCTGTTCTCACGTCACTTTTTTACAGCCCAACACCTCTTCATTGGCGCAGTTATACCACTCTGGCCAATCCCGAATGGCCTAGTGTTCATGCACCCTCAGCTACCAGTCCCAGTTATACAGAGGTATTTCCCTTCCAGGTAAAATCACCCCGTTACTGCAGGCAAACTGAAGGCAAGTAGAAATTGTGTACGGAAAGGCGCCTGGTGTTGGGACTCTGCAAGCAATCACAGGAACAAGAGCAGTACAGACCACTACATGTCAGTCCCCGCTCTGGGCCAATAACTCAGAATTGTGTTGTGCACGGGAGGAATTGCAAGTTGGAATCAGTCATCTCGGGCCCAGTAAACTCAGCCCCCTGCACTATGCTGCATCTACCTGACTCCTTTGTCTTCACCTTTCATTGTATTGGTCTCTTTTGCTTCCTCGCATCCTGACAAACATTCCCCCTTGAGACCCAATCGTTAGCTGCATATGTTCAAGGGTCAGTGAAGCAAGTGCATCATGTGCAAACAACATTACATTGTAGGCTTTATAAAACAGACTGAGGGCCCAGAATATAAGTCAAACTAAAAGGAAAGTAGATATAATATAAGGAATAGTGACATATGTCTGAATTGAAATGTAATTCATATTTTGTAGGTGTCTCAACTGTAGGCCTGAAACGTTCAGACTGGACGGCAAATGTACATGGACTGGCAAAAACTATCGCTAACGCTTGTTAGCTGCAGTTTTCTTACCGCTGTGTGCCGCTGAAAACTATCGCCTTGTTAGTGACGTATGTACAAAATGTCGTTACATGGCAATAGCTTCAGAGATCAGCAGTGAAAACTTCCGCTAACATTAGCGTGATGGCGATACGAATTCTGACGTTAGCTGGAGAAAACCAACAAAAGGCCCATTAGCTGCAAAAAAGCGCACGCTAGTCATCCCAACGTGAGTTATTTTTGCCTCTACTGGAAAAAATAGCCTATCAGTCAACCTTCAGTAGAAAATAGGCATTAAAAACAACCCCGTCAAGCCACCCAACATCCAGGATGACCATAATGAGAGCCTGGATGCCTTGCAAGACCTGCGCCTGGAGCCTGGATGCCTCGCTGGACCTGCGTCTGGAGCCTGGATGCCTTGCTGGACCTGCGCCTGGAGCCTGGATGCCTCGCTGGACCTGCGTCTGGAGTCTGGATGCCTTGCTGGAACTGCGTCTGGAGCCTGGATGTGTTGCTGGACCTGCGTCAGGAGTCTGGAGTGGGATGCGGAGGAGCTGTGAAGCCAATGAGCCGTGGCGGGAGACATTGAGTCGCAGTGAGCGCCTGTACCTGGTGGTGAGGTCTGGTCTGTCGCATTGAGACACGTTGCTGACCTGTGTGATAAGACCGCCTTGCACCCCTTGGAGCTGTGAATGGTAGAGGCGCTCCTGCGCACCAATGTAGGGCGGTCTGCATCGCATTCTACGATCCACCACCACACCGGGGTGCATAAAGAGATTTACCAACGGGGGCGGCACCTAGCTCTGCATCACAGGCCAGATGAGGTTGCGTTGGCCAGACGCTGTGGAGGGTGTGGCCCCTGAGCTGCCCCAAACTTGTGTTGTGGGAGCACTGTAAGTTCACACCTAAGGGGGCCCTGCTACATCAACTGCATTGGGAGGTTCACCAACGGGCTTGGTGGCGACTGCTGTACCCATGCCTGTGAAGTCCCACCTGGCTGAGTCACAGATTGGAGAGAGTTTAGCGGATTGCACCACAGTGTCAATGTCCAGGTAAGGAGAAGGTGGGACATGTAGCGGAGGAGGCCCGGGGGTCGAGTCATCCAGGCTTAGCACCTGTAGATGACACACCACCAGTGCCGGCTCATCCGCTACGGTGAAAGATCTTCACCCCACTGCTTCCAAGCAGTGCAAGAGGAGGAAAAATCATCACATGATGATAACTTTCTAATGTTATCGTTCCATGTTTTCTTTGCCTGCGGGACGGTGTATAGGGCTGCTCCGCTCACGGAGCAGGGCAGGGGCGGAGTGGCATGCCCACTCAAGTGCGCAGTGACAGTTTGGTCGGCAAGCTCAGGCCGCACAAACCAGTCATGCGCACTCTCCTGTTTGCAATGCACTCTGCATTACAGCCTGCATGGAGAACATGCCCACACCTTCAGCCGTTGGCTGAACGCCTCATCCTGGCACCAATGACCAATCCCAACGCCGCAGTGCAGCATTGTGATTGGCTTAGGGGAGTGAGCCTTCCTTTTCCTGGAAGCAGACTCATGGGAGCAGGAGCAACGACAACACGGGACATGGCCTCAAGGTAAGATTTCTCTCATCTAAATATTTACAACACCCGCTCACACACACACCAGCGTCCACATCCCATCCAGTGTTCTTTCCAGCGTTTCCCACCTCCCAGCTTTCCAGTCCCCCCACAGCACTTCTCAATGGAAGCCGCTGTGCGGGCATGCGCAGCGGGCGTACCACTGGTGTGCCAAAGGTATATATGGAGTTACGATGTATACTATTATATTGCATTCCATTACAGGGCATACTAATACTAGGAATATTGCAACAGTAGGGAAGGTGTTGGGTTGCGGAGATGTAAACATTACTATTCCCACTTTAATAAGTGCAACCCTAAGACTAACCCTTGCACCCCAAGGCAAACCCTGAACCCTAAAATAAATCTTTAAGCCCACAAGACACACCCTAAAAATTCACCCAACAGTTCATCTCCGACACCGGAAACCCATACCCACCCTATAAATTAAAAATACCCCATTACTTACCTCACAATGTGTTGTAATGGAATGCGATGTAAAGGCACCTGTGTTGTTGGATTTGCATTGTAAAGGCATTATGATGTAATGCCTGCATTGTAATGGACGTCTTCCGCGCCAAAGGTAAGCCATAAGCAAGCCCCTTTGCGTCCGTCTGCCACTGGCCCGCGCTCAGCACCAAGGACCCTTCCTCTCGGACACTCCACCCCTACGGCGCCAGCACCCTCCTCGCCATCAACCCTGGATGCCACATCGCCTGCCAGGACCAACATCTGCTGCAGACCGGACATCCCCATCGCCTTTCACTGACGGCTACTAAATCACCCTCAAGGACCACCCCGACCGTCAAGGAGGAGGCCTTGCCATCACCTACAGAAGCACACTCCGATTCACCACGCACTCTAATGACCCAACGGTGACCATGGAACACCTCAACTTCCAGATCCGGACCAACCCCAACCCCATCTCTGCGGCACCCTCATCTGCAGGTCCCCCGGGCCATGGACATACTTTCTCTGATACCATTGTAGACCTCATTTCACACCAGGCTCTCCCATCCACCGACAAAATCCTACTCAGCGAACTCAAGTTCCACCTGGGCAACCCCAGTGACCAGAACACAACCCCCTCCTGTGATAGCTCCCCAACATCAGACTCAAGCAGCTAGTCACCGCAGCAAGCCACATAGCAGGAGACAAGGTCAAGCACATCTCCTCTACCATCGGGACCTTCAACTACAGCCACACCACTGGACACTCCTGGACCGACCATCATTGTATATAGCACATCTTCACCATGCCTACTGTACACAACCGCCATCATGGCCCCCTTCGCAGCTGGATCAAGGCCACCGAAGTACGTCTTGTCAACGCCCTCAGCACCACCACTCCGCCAACGCTTACAGATGATGACACCGGAGCACGCAACCGCCACCGATGGATCTCCAACTGTGCTGACACTCGGACACCCCTCAAGAACGTCACTGCATCAGTACCTTAGGCCTGCATGATGGCAGGCGTAAGTGTGACGCCTGTGCCACAGGTATAGGCTGACCAGATTCACTGCTGGAGTTGCATCATGGTTGTGACACGACTACAGCAATGGGTGACTTTAGTGCAGACAGATAAGTCAGGATTCCAGATGTATCTGTCATTACTTGCGTCATGGAGCGCTGTCCAGTAAGTACAGCACATCCATGGTGTTGCAAAAGGGGGTAGTGAAAACTGTTGCAACGCTGTTTTGTCGCAGCGCTGCAACACTTTTCATGACTGAGGCCCAGAAATGCGCACTATCTTATTGATGGTGCTCAGTCCTGCCCTGTAGGTTTGTCGCAGGGCAGCGTAGCAACAATGCTTGCAGCGCGGTCCAGCAACAAAACCTGTTGAAATGAGGCCCCAAGGGTTATCTCCATTTTTAAGACCAGCTATTTTCTGGTGTTAAAAGCTGCATGGAAAAGCCTCCCTTGCATGTCATTGTCGCTAATAGAAGTGCCAATCTTTATAATGGACGTTTTCGCCAGAAAACTGCCGCTAACAGAGGTTAGCAGCAGCTTGTGCATAGGGCGATAAAAATCTCGCTGCAAAACCGTTGGAAAAGTGCTGCTAATGCGGTGTTAACTCCTTGTACATATGACCCTGGGTAACTTAATACCGAGACTGTGCCCAACAAATTAAAGTCAATATTTTAGGGGAGGTGTATTTTGAAGATATCTTTGATATCTCAAAAAATTTGGTTTGAGAATTTTTTTAATAATGACGTGAGCCTTGTCTCGGGGTTTTTTTAGGAGAATATCAGCATATATTCTGCTCCTTAACCTGTAGTTTATAAATACTGCTAGGTGTCGATAGTTATCATCAACGAATTACCATAAACTATGGGCAAGAGCTGGGGTAATTGTAATAATCACAGAATTTAACATTCACTGAAACCACGTGGTGGCGGTGTTTCCTCATAAACGAAGAGACTGGCTAAATATTTTCTGTTCGTTTTATTAAACTGATTAAGTGAATAATATTCAATATACAGTTAGACAACTCATACGGAGCGCGGGACACGTATTGTCTTTATTATCTGTGTGCTTTAAGAAATTTGATTAAGAGTCAAATGTCAATTGCTCCTCTTTTTAATCTGGATGTACTGAAAGTTCGGTTTAGAAAATATTAGGAGTATGAAATTAATTTCACGAGCCCAGATATTTTATTAAATCGCTTCCTCACTTCTGTGTTACGATGTATCATGGATTGGCTGTGTCAATGATGAACTAATAACTGAGTTGCATCTCATTTGAAAGGCAGTGAAAAAAATCAATTTATATGCTTCTTGTCTCTGTTAAAGGAAGATGGGCAGTGTAGATGTGCCGTTCCTTGTGGAATGCGCGCAATGGCGCAGTTAGGACAGGAACACAGTTACACTGGTGCAGTGCTTGACATGGAAAAATAGAAGTGCAGGTACTCTGTACCACAGTACCTGCTTGTTTCTGAGAAGTGCCGGTACTCTCCAATTAAAAGTATTACCTCTCTCTTGAGAAGTGCAGGTACTCGCCCACTCCAAATAAAAATTGTCGGTACCCAGTGCCGCCCGGACAGTACTGGCCCATTTAAAGCACAGCTACATGATGCAGGGTGCGTGTGACGTGTGTCTGTGACAACTACGTTCGCTCCCAGCTCGAGCCAACAGTTTATAACACACTTTAGAACATTTTAATAACAGTGAAATCTGAAGTGTTTTTGTATATCCATTCGTATCCCTTCCCTATGTATGTAGAGATAACTCTAATCACTAGTATATGCAGTAGACCTTTGTACTCTCTTCCATTCCTATGTGACTCTTAGAGTATATCCATTCGTATCTCTTCCTTGAGTGACTTTACAACTTGTACATTTGCCATTTTTTCTGTTTGTATCTTTTATGTAATGCGTGTAATCCTTAGTCCTTATGTTTTGCAACTGGTTCTTATGTAAAGCGCCCTGACACCTTCGGGTAAAGATCGCGCTATATAAAATCGCATTAAATAAAATAAAAAAAATAAAAAACTCACACAGCAGTCCCTTCCTCGTGCTGACACCTACCTCTCACCCACCCAACACAGGATGCACCAGTCAGGTGGCCCTGCAAATAAAAGGGACCGGGTGCAGGTACCCTGGGACAGTAATACCCAACATAAGCATATTGGCGTGGTTAATCACCTAGCATATGGGCCTGGGGCCAACAACTTTACAGTGCCATCCTGACCCTAGCAGAGATGGTCTCTGAGATTTTGGGACCGTATAGCAGTGGTCCTCAAACTGTGGAGTGGCCCTCCCCTGGGGGGGGGGGGGTGAAAACATCTCAAGGGGGCGCCAGTCCATGTCACCCCAGTGACAAGCAAAAGCCCCAGAACGCACTCCTTCTGAAACCATGGGAAAGTGACACATAAGCATTCAGAAAACTTGGCAACTATGGTCTGGGTGGAAATTTACAGAGCTTTCTGGATAGGATGTTGTAAGTATAGGTCAGGATGGTGGTTTGTAGAGAAGATCTGAATGGGGCTTTGGTAAGAAGAACTGGATGAAGCTTTTGCCCAGTGGAATTCCCAATATGCTACTGATTTAGTTAGCCTTCTTACCCCTATCTCGATCTGCCCTTTCGTATGCTTGAAGGGGGCCGACCCCCAAACATTTTGCTGGGGGGGAGGGGGCTTGACAGAACAGAGTTTAAAGACAACTGCCATGTAGGGTAGGGTTCGGTCTCGGATGGTGGTGGCCAGCTTTGTCGCCTCAGGGACATGCTGGCCTACAAAAGTGGTTGTGCATCTGCGGGGAGTTGAACAAAGCTTTCTAGCCAGTTTAGGGTGCTCGCCTCTAGTGATCTCTCCTCTGTCAGGTCTCTGTTGGTGGTGTCCCATAGTTCTACATTGCCATCAGGGATGTATGACGTTACAACGCATACTTTTACTCCGCATACCATTACAACGCGGCATTCACAACGCAACCCACTACAACGCATAGCGCTTTGGGGTGCTGGATAGTGGTAAGTATAATTTACTATTCTAACTCCAGTCCCCGTGGACCCTAGGGAAGGTGTTGGATAGTAAATTAAACTTACCTCTTATCCTAGAGCGCCCCCCAGCGCTATGCGTTGTAATGGTATGCGTTGTAATGCCTGCGTTGTAGTGGTAGTGCGTTGTAAAAAATGCGTTGTAACAGGTGAATACCTGTCATCAGGGATGGTTTCTAGGACAATTTATCTGATTGCTAAGTCAGCTTGCTGCTTTATAAAGAAGACAATGTTTCTCATCACATGTCCTCTTTGAGCCATGGTAGTAGTGTCCTTCTTGTCAATTATACCCCATGATTATTGCTGACATTGTAGACAAAACCAGTGCTTAATTTGTGCCGGTGCTTTCCGGTGCTCAGCACTGGCACTTGATTGCCAGCACCGGGGCTTATGATGGTCTGCCACATGGTAGTGGTGGCTGCCAATTTAGGTACGAGCACAGTTTCTGTTTATTATTTCAATTTCAATTTCCAATTATTAGTATTTGCCTCCAAAGTGATTCCTATAGCTTTGGGGACCTGTAATAGTATGAATTTTCACACTTTAAGAGTGTGATGATTAGTAGTGTGTTGATGCTGTCATTGGCAGTGCTGCCAGGGGCAACGCATGGTGTAATCTCTAGTGTCCTCCTGTCAAGAGCCCCAGCACTAAGGTGTTTTACAAATTAAGCACTGGACAGAACCTTCCACCTAGAAGACAATTTCGCATACTCAGTCTCCTAGTTGGATAATGGAGTGTGATGCTCTGCCTTTTAAGCTGGTGATGTCACTATTTTGTTGCTGTCACTGTTGCCATTCCAGGGGGTCTAGAGGTAAGGGAGACCACATAGTGAGATGCAGAATGACGTCTCTGACAGCTCTCCTGAAAATAACCGTATCATGGGGCCTTTTTGTGGTGCAATGAGGTTTTCATCGACATGGTCATAGGAGCTAGTGCAAGGCTAGCTCATTGTTACAATTCTGCTCTTGGCAGATATGGATTATTTTTTTTAAGGATACTCACAAGTCGCTTGGCTGCCCGATTGTTATCTCCTTTTGAAAAACCTCTAAGGACTGCAGCTAGGCTCTCAAATCTGCTCCTTGAAATGGTGTCCCATTGTCTGTTTTGAGGGTCTTGGGTATGCAAGAGATGCAGAAATTGTTCTCTGACTTTGGGAGTACTTGTTCAATACTTATGGACCAAAATATCGCAGTAATTGGGAGCTTGGAGTAGGCACCTGAAGGTGCCTACTCCAAGTTCCCAATGTAGTTCTATGTACCTTCCATCATGGACTGAGCGAAAATCAACACTTCAGTCTTTCCTTGGGCCACCACTAGGAACTTCTGTGATTATTGACACTAGCCTGTTCGAAAGGTCAGTTGCCTGACACCATTGACATTCTGCCACCACTGAGTTCATCAATGCATCCATTCTTGGGAACCATACTTTGTCTCATGGGCAGACGTTTGTTTTGGATGCCCCTTGGTGGCCTTGGTGAGCCAAGAGAATCAAAACATACAAGGTAGGGGAGGACCTCCCCCTCGGCTCACTTTCCAGAGCGAGGCAACGACGGAGAGTGCGTGGCCTCCTTCACTGTGAGCCAGTGCCAGGTGAGGTGAGGTTATTCCTCCCTACAATTTGGGAGAAGACGCTCAACTCCCTACTATAGAGGAGTTGAAACCACTTATTAGTTCTCTTGAAACAGTAAGTTGATGTTGCAGTAGTGCATCATAGGTCCTGAAGAAAGCCTATCTAGGCTGAAACATGTCGACCAAATAAGATTCATGGTGAATAGCAATTCCTTGCATGCTATTTTTCACTCTGCTTTTTAACCATACCACCTTGATGGTCAGACCCAATAAAGTTTTTTCAATGACATCAAGGTAGGTATTTTTAGAACACTTGGATTTAGAGTTGTTTGTTTCCTTTCCTTTTTCACAATTTTCTGAGCACTGCAACTTAACCCTTTCAGTCTCCATCTCTGTTGGTTGAGGGTCAACATGTTGGTCCAAGTTGTGCTAGCCTTAGGTTGTTCCTAAGGAAGGGCACTCTGGATACCACAATTGTCAACCATACTACCCAGATGACGATGCTCCGCTATTGAGCGGGCTGATGGGGATTTTTCTAGCACCTTTGAGGCTACCCTTCTAGTCTTTCATTTTCCTCTTCTCCTGCGGTTACGCATCAATTAAGATTGTTATGACCTAAACATTAACCTTTTGGTTTTGTTTTACAGAGTGAACACTATTTAGGTTCCTGTATGCAGACTTCTGGTATCTCTCGTGTTGTTTAGAGCCAAGAGAATCACCTGAAGTTGGAACAACTGGGGAATGACTATTCTGTGGCTCTGATGAAGAATTCTACATCTTGTCATGCTGAGTTCATTTCTTATAGTCCATTAGGCCATCAGGTTCACCTGGTAGTCACTCTTTTTTCTGATGATGTCTCGTAAGAACGCCTTTCCCTGGTTGAATTAATTTTCTCGGTTTGCCTCCTGGAGGCAGGGATCTGTTTTAATTGTTGAAGCAATGTCACCTAGGAGGAGCTGAGGGGCACGAGATGGTCATTTTACATTCAACACAGGCATCCGCAAACTCAACTGGGAGTAAGTTGTCAAGGGTGGTGGGACACATTGTATGCAGGATTCTTGCATCCTGGTTTGTAACAGACTGTGAACTGGTTATTGTTTAGCTGGAGGACTCATTTTTCGATCTTGGGTGATAAATGAGTTGACTTACTTGTTAAAAGCTGCAAGAGCCACTTGTGGTTGGTCATCACTTGGACATGGTGTCCATAGAAACAGAGATAGAGATGGAAATGACACAGTCCCACCGTATGTCCAGGGTCTCTTTCTCAATCAGTGAGTAGTGCTTTTCAGTGTCAATTACCACTCTGCTTGCACAGTTACTGGCCTCCACTCACTCGTCTCAATCCATTGCATGAGAACAGGCCTAAGGCCAATGAGTGTCAACAATAAACTCTGACTCTTCAGAAGGGTCCAAGTACCTGATTGTGGTGCCTTGCGAGAGTGAGGCTTTGATATTTTGAAATGCCTTGTTTTGATTCTCACCCCTTGTTCATGTGACTATGGACAAGGTGAGGTCCCTGAGGGGACCAGACAGAGTGGTCAGATTCAGAATGAATCAATCACAGTAGGCTATCTTGAAGAAACTGCAAACTTCAGCGACTGCCCGAGGCGATGTGCTTCTTGGATGTTATTAAATTTGCTGAGGTCGACAATGATGACCTCTCCAAAAAAAGACACATTCATAGAAGTACAACTCCTGTCTGAGAAAATCACATTTACTCGGATGGCGTTTGAGCCCAATACCGGGCAGTTTCTGCAGTGTATCTCAGAGACATTTGTGGTGCTCAGTAATAGAATGTGCATGGATCAAGATGTCATCACTGATAATTAGAATGCCCTTCAGCCTTCCAGGACATCCGTAACGGCATTTTGAAAAACTTTAGCAACTGAAGAGATCCCAAAGTTAGTCTTTTGTGTCTCCCCCGACCAATGTGTAGGGAAATGGGAGTGACGTTCTGGCACTCCTCATGAAGGTCTAACTGGAAGTATTCGGAGTTCAAATTGAGTTTAGAGAACAAATTTGACTCCATTGATGTATGCAATGAGGGCTACAATGGTGTGGGTAATATGGCGTACCTTTTGATCGCCTTGTTCGGCAGCCCCATCTAAATGCAAAGGCGGATTTCCCCTGGTTGTTTGGGCTTGCTAGTAATGACCATAGGGGACACCCAGTGCATCTGGCCTTAGACTTTTTCAATGACTCTCTAGTCCACTAGTCGCTGAAGCTCCTCTCCCACAGTGGTTGGAAGATGCAAGTGAACTCTGTGTAGCAAAGCGCGGTAGGCCAGACAGTGGTGTGGAAGCATTATGCCACAGTGGGTACCTATGAAAAGGTGTGAAACGTCTTGAAGGATGTATTCCATCCCTCATAATTGTAAAGCAAATATAAACATATGAGGGAAGATCCTATGCAGTGGAGCATCTGAGGAGTGTTCCAGCAAGATTGGACGCCATTTTTTATTTTGTGCTCAGTTAATGCCTCTGTGTGATGTTCTGGTTGTGAAATCCCGCACCAGGGGAAACAGCATTTACAACAAGGTTTTTACCACGTTGTACCCCTATCACGCATTTTTTTACCATGCATGGTTTAAGAATGGTTATGCTTTTACAACGTATGCCTTTACCACACATTTAAGGTAAGTTCGGGGGGTAGGGGGTCTCCCCCACAAATACATTGTTAATATATATAAATAAACAATGCGTGGCAAAGGCATACATTGTAAAAGCATATGTGCTCTAAAAAAATGTGGGGTGACAAATGCGTGGTACAGGCATGCAGAGTATTACCTTAAGTTGTTCTGTCGTACAACCCCCACAAGACGGCAGGGCTTCAGGGCTTCCATTGGAGAAACTGCTAGTGCATGTAGGACACAAGCATGACATCCATTGATACTCCTGTGTCTATTAGGGCTGTGAATAGGGCGCCTTGAACCATGACTTGATATGTTGGTTGAAGTTTCTTTTTTTAGGTCTGTCATTTTCTGCAAAAGATATCAGGGACATTTTGTGTCACCTTCCTCGTCAATGAGGGGAGGGTTTACTTGTAGGGGTCCTGGTGAACGATGCTTGGGCTTTCTTGCTCAATGAGTGATTGTACATTTTGGTGTGGAGGTCATGCAAGAACAGACCATCATCTTCCTCTACATACTATGGCAAAGTGGTTGGCTGTATTACAGGCAGAGCAAAGATGTCCTCTCTTCGGGCACACGGTCAGAGGGTGTGACAGAAGACCACAGTACCCACAGTCTTTGACTAGACTGGTCCTTCCCATAGGCGGTTTTAGTTTTGACGAATGCACTTGCCTCTGGGAGTGCATTGCTTCTATTTTGATTTATTTGCGTTTCTCCAGGTCCTTTGTGATTGTGACTTTAGTGACTGCTGACTTTACTCCCTCAGGTCTATCTTTTGAGAGTTCATGCAACTTTGCCAGGAAAGTTTCTCACCTGGCAACATTCCGGGCTTTAAGTGGACCGGCAGTTCTAAAAAGCAGGTGCCGAGACAGGTTCCTATTGGGCAATCCATTTTTACCCTCACCCTCAGGATGAAAAAAATCATGTTGAGGTAGGTTTCGAAATTTTCAAATATTGCTTTCCCTGCAAGGTTGAGGAGTAAAGAGTGCTAAACCTTGTTGACAGTTTCTTTTGTCGCGTAGAAGTAGTTGTTGAGGCAAGTGACTTAATGTGCCATCTCGGTGCCATTGTTGCAGAGTCGCTCAGATTGCTGAAAGATGGAAGTGGATTACTTGCAACACCAACCTGGGGTGATGGCCTGAATGCCAGTGCTGGGCCTGGTTCCAATTGCACTAGCACAGTGACTGCGGCCACCGCCTGTTTATTGATGGCATTCTGATTGGCGGTCCCATCATTATTCCATTGTAAGAAGTGGTTGCTTTTTCGGTGTTTATAGCAGTCAGGCATATGCATGTGGAGATTTTGTGCCTTTTCTCTTTGTTAGGTGTAGGCTATGGGAGAGGAGAAAACCATTTTTTTCTTAGTTTTCTGAGCAGCTGTCTCTGTCATTTTCTTTGTATCTGTGGGGTTGTGCATTAACAGTTATTTCTTTCTCTCAGTCAACTCTTTAAGTCCATTTCGTTACCTCTCTGTTGATTGGGCAGAGTCATCTGTACTGGGTCTGATGCTTTTTTTTCCCACTTTCCTAAATCTCTGCTGCCACTTCATATGTGGGGTGGATGGGAGGGCTGGCCTGAATCATAATGTTTCTGAAGTAAGGCAGGCATTCCCACTGGTGCTGCGTTACCACATAGTGCTCATGTGGTCAACAGTGTGAAGGAACTATTAAGGGCCTGGTAGGTGAGGCTCTGGTGTGTGGGAGGCGGTGATTGGCCTTCCTCGTGGACAATGTGGTGCGCGCACAATATCACAGTGAAGACATGGACACAGTTGTACTTCTAACTAGCCGACCTGATGCACGAAGGCACCAGGGCTCCTATTTACTGATTTCCCATTCGCCGCAACCAGCAACACAATAGGGATGACTGTTGCATGTCATGTGTGTCCGCGATACACTACATGCCTGTATGTGCAGCACGGAATACCAGTTAACTGGCTGAATAAACCAGAAAGAGAAGATATTCTAAAGAAACAGAAATTATTATGTTGATATTAAGGCAGAGGTTTGTCATCCTTTTGTAACTGCCAATGATGAAGACCGTGCTGGAAAATTAAACAATTACTCTAGTACGCCTTAAAGTGAGGTCAAAGTGTGGTATTAGAAAGGGGGTGGAGTCCCAATAGGGAGAGTCATGAAAAGCAGTCTGAGAGTCAACTTATACATTTAGAGGCTTATATTACTAATTTTTGATACAGGGAAGTGCAGCGAGTAACTTTGCTGCTCTGCCCTGCATCAAAAGAAAAAAGAAGAATGCGCTGTATCTATGAAACCGGTCTCTGAAGCTTGTTTCCGGTCCAGGGAAGGCATGGCTTGGCAGTTTGGGCTGGACTGTTTCCATGAGGCACAGGGTCAGACTGATTTGCATATGGCCATATCTGAACTGGGTTGGCAGAGTGGGCTAAAGAACGGTGATGGATTAAACCCAGATCTTTTGACTGGGTGTGAGTGTTTGATTGGTTCAGATGCTCCGTCCATTACCACCCCCTTTTGTATCTATGAGATACGGCACATTCCTGGCGCACAATTGGCTGCCTTGTGCCAAAGAAGGCACTCTTGCACCATGGGGCAAGGGTGTCGGGATTGTAGGAATTATTGTTTTTGTACAGGAAGGAACAGCTTCCTGCACAAAAACAATCAATGGATGCATTTTTTTTTCCTTCTATGTGTGCTGCATTCCAGAAAGAGGGAAAACTGAGGAGAAATAGAGTTATTTCTCCTTGCTATGCCTCCTCCAGGAAGGCATAGACTTTTGACACATTCGCAGGTTTACAAGTCCTTGTAAATCTGAGACAACGTTAAAATCCATTGGGCAGTGCATGGGAACACCCACCGCAATGTCCATAGAAGGCCTTTTTGATGATGAATATCATGAATATGCTCCCCCTTGCAAAAATAATTCGCCCTTTTGGTGTTCAAGTCGTGTCTTATGCCGACGACACACAATTGATAGCTACCCTCACCCATCCCTCCTCCTACTCCAGTGATCTCAGAGGCTGCATGGAAGCAGTCTGTTCCTGGATGAGCCAGTCTTACCTAAAGCTCAACGGCGATAAAACCGAGCTAATGGTGCTTGGCAGCTCCCCTCAAAAATCTATTGACTCACTGTGGCCGCCAGCACTAGGCCCTGCTCCCGTAGCCAGAGATACCATCAAGAGCCTGGGCATTTGGCTGGATCACGCACTAACCTTCGGCCATCAGGCAACCAAATTAACAGCTACCTGCATGAGCATAATTAGACTCATACGAAAGATCTTACCACTCCTTCCTTTCAAGGCCAGACAAATCATGGTCCAGGGTCTAATCCTCTCCCGCCTGGACTTCGGAAACGCCCTATATTTAGGAGCCCGCGAATCCACCCTGAAAAAATTGCAGGTTATTCAAAACTGCGCTGCTCGAACTCTTCTGCGCATCTCCCGTCGGCAATCAGTGAAAACCGAACTCAGAGCCCTGCACTGGCTACCTGTAAGACAGAGCCAGCTTCAAAAGCATGTGTATCGCCCACCGTGCTTACTGGAGAAAGGGAGCAATTCTCAATCATACTCTGATTACCCCCTATCACCCCAACAGACAGCTAAGGTCGACTCTCGCCTTTCAAGTCACCACTCCCAGGTTTAAAAGAGAAAGAAGTGGAGGAAGAATGTTCTCAACAAATGCAGCAAGGCTTTGGAACTCCCTCCCTCCCTATCCGGATACAGCTTCCTCATGAGGAAGCTGTATCCGGATTAAGGCGACAGGGAGGCCGATACCCATTGAGAAGATATCACAACCGGTTCCATTCTTAAAGCCTCCAAGGGAAGAAATCAAAGATCAGCCGGTAGAAGGTAACAAAGAATAGAAACGCACGCCTCTACCCAACATGAAAAGTTGAATCGGTTTACATATAACACCATTAGAGTTATATGTGTTTAAAGCCTAAAGATATACGGTGGTCGCCCCAGATACAGCAAAGACCATATATACGAAAATATTTATCCAGGTGGAATAACTATTGATAACCTTCCGCCACTGAAGATAAGTCCATAGGAGGCAGATCAAAGACAAAAAATCTGCATCCTTTTTAAGATAACAACTGCTTCGAATCCCTCAAACATTTTGAGAGATTTTTTAACAAAAAACCCCTGTCCTGAAGAAGGTGTTGGCATCAACTAAAGACACCGAAACGCCGCGTCGACTTTTTGTTTTTTTTAAAATAACATGTATTTTATTGTATAATGTGCTTTCTGATGCAAATTGATTCTGTAACCGTTTTAATAAATTGTTGTTTTTATACTGGTAGAAATTATAGTCTCTTAATTGTTGTGTGACTTACAGATAGGGTACCTACACTGACTGATTATTTGCAATAGGGTGTTTGACATATTTGTAGTCTCTGTTAGCGTAGATAACCCTCAAGCCATTTGGCCTAGGTTATCTTACGCATGAGGATATATCTCCATCAACCAGGGACGTTTTTGTTGTTTCGTAACTATTTACCCTGTCCCCTAGCGGTTTTAAGGGTACCTCCCTCCTTGTGTTGTGAGCTCCTACAGAGTGGCCAGGCGCTGCCAGAGTTGTTCCTGGTCCTCAGTTCGGGCGTTGACAGTCCTTTTCCAACACGTCCACTCTTTCTCCCAAGTCTGTAACCTCCTTCTTGAGCTCCTGAACACAGAAATGAACTTTAGTGTGCAAGGAGCATATCTAGTGCTTGAGTTCGGACATGAATTAGGCCATAAAAGCTTGAGTGACAGGTGGCATGTCCCCTTCAGTTTGTAAAGCCACCTCTGTAGGGGCCGATGTACCCGCTTTGCCCCACATTGCAGCTACAGGGTTGACCTTGGGGGTCGCTGCTGAGGAGTCCTTGCCCGCCTTGGTACGTGTCATCTCCGATCTATAGACGTCCTTCAGTAACGCCAATCGCAGAGGTCAGTGGGAATCCGTAGAATTGCCCGAAGGTATTTCTGAGTGCCAAGTATACTTGTTTTGCTTCAGATGGAGGGAATCGGGGTGAGCCGTCGTAGGTTCAACAGCAACACTATGGTTATGGGCAGACAAAGTGGGTCAGAACCTCATTTTTGCATGTGGGGATCGATCACTGCTCCCTGTCCGTTCACGAGGTGCACAATCAGGCAAGCCAGAAGAGGTCCAGTGGTGCAGGGTCAGAGTTGACGCAAGAGCACATGCAGCTACTGCAGCGTCCAGTCGGGTGGCAACAACCCAAGGGGTTGGGGGTCATGGAGAGCAACCCACCCTCACCCAAGGCCGACTACTTACAGTTGACCCCCCTAGCTCACTGCACGTTCCCGCGCCGCACGCAGGGTATTGCCAAGGTGTCATCTGCACAGGATGTCCAGGAGCTGCAATGGTCAAGCAAAAGGGGTGTCACAGCAGGACTCGACCAGTAAGGGCCCCAGGGTGTGCAAATCCTGTGTCCCCGTGTCCAGGGTGCGAGTGTGCATGTGCTGTAACTGCCCCCCCTGGATCCACCAGCGAGTGGACAAGAGCAACAATCAACGCAAATGTCTCAGCCAAGGTCACAGGACACCAGTCCCCCCAACTCCCCCAGGGGAGACAGCAGCGGGAGGAGTGCTAGTCATCAGGGCCCTCCAGTGGCCATTCAAGCTTGTCGACAATGTGGCAGTCAAGGTCCCGAACAGGTGTATATCTCACAGTCCTCGTTAGACAGCAGGGCACAATGTCCAAGGAGGGGGGGGCAGAGTGATAGGTCAACTGCAGGGTCTGCCACACTCCACTCCCCCCATGCTGTGTGCCCTCGTGGTTGGTGTCCCCGCAGCAAGTCCCTCAAGAAGGCACCACCGTTACGCCAGCAAATCACCAGTGGGCCTGCAGGCCCCTCACCCACCCTGCGCCAGCTCCAAGGGGACAGGTGAAGCCCAAAGCAATAGTCCCAGTCACGTGGGGGACCGAGGCTTCACACAGGGCTGCGGGAATGCCTGTTCCTGGGACACCCCACAAGGCCCACAGTGTTCACTCAAGACCCACAGCGCTCTCTCAGGGTCGCACACCTATCACTCACAGGCACAAGATGGCAGCTGAATCAGGTCTACCACCCGCTCCACCCCAGCTCCAAGGGGGCAGGTGAAGCCCAAGACAATCGTCCCAGTCACGCGGTGGCCAAGGCTTTACACAGGGCTGCAGAGATATCTGTTCCTGGGACTCCCCACAAGGCCCACAGCAGTCTTTCAGATCCCACAGTGTTCTCTCAGGGCCGCGCGCCTACCACTCACAGGCTCAAAATGGTCACTGAATCACCAGTGGGCCTGCAGGCCCACCACCCGCCCCACACCAGCTGCAGGGAGGCAGGTGAAGCCCAAGGCGATAGTCCCAGTCATGCAGGGGGCCAAGGCTTTACACAGGGCTGCAGAGATACCTGTTCCTGGGACCCCCCACAAGGCCCACAGCGCTCTTTCAGGGCCCACAGCGCTCTCTTAGGGCTGCGCGCCTACCATGCACAAGCCGTCATTACAACAAGCTTCCCGAGGCAAGAGGTGCGCACTCACCAGTGGGGTCCCTCATGTCATCAACTACCGTGCTCCATGCGCTGTCTCCTCTGCTGGTCATCTCCGGTGAGGTAGGGCAGGGCAGGCTGCTTTGTCCCGCATGCAGAAATGGCTCCCCCGCACCAGCTGTCAGGCCGTTTGTGCAATCATGGCCAGTTGCTCGCATCAGTTCTGCCGGGGCCGGTGCCCCCACTGCTCTGCTGTCTGGACCGGTGCAGAATGTGGCCACAGGGCCCCCAGGTGCACAGGGTCTAGTGTCACCTGTCACAACAGAGGTTAACACTAACCTGATCATCCTTTTCCCCTATATGGGACCACCTGGGAGTAATAGAACACTCACCAGACAACACCACAATTGGGGAAGGGGAAAAAAGGGACAAAGGAAACAATAAAGTTGCAGCAGTCAATATGTGCACACGAGCACTGATGTGGAGTGGCGCTGACCTCTCTCTCCTTAGTAACTCAGTGCCTCCTATGTAAAGATATAACAAATCACACATAAATATACACACCTTGCTAGCAGACTCTATCAATGTAATATGTGCATGTATTACACTTACGGGTTAAAGCTGCTGCACATACTTCACAACAAAAAGGTTCAAAAGGAAAAAATAAAGTATAGAAATCAAGTAAGGTTCCTATCACCTCAATATTCAGTGATAGTTATTTTCATACTTCCATTGCAATAGAACCAAGTTAGTAACCAGATAATAAAAGTACTTATCTGTTACCAGGCAGTCCTCTGGTAATTCTTGAATCCTTAGTTGAAGGAATCTATAGCAAGCTCCCAAAAATGAAGAAAGAGAGAAAGTAAATCTAATCCTTAGCCACTCAACAGCTCATGGGGCTAAAGGGGTATTTCTCTCTCCTTTCTTATGTTGCACAAACAACTCAACAATTCCAGTAAAGGAATGCGCCCCTGCGCTATAAACAAAATAAACTCCAAGTGCAGCTAGGCACTACTGTGAAGGTGATTCTCTTCTACTTGTGGAAAAGATCGCCAGCGCCTCCAGTAATCCTTCTCCAGGAAATAGGGCCGTGGTTTACGGGGACTGGCAAGCGCCCAACAATTGAGAGTGCACACCGCTCTCTGAAGAAACGAGGAAATAAGAACGGACTTGGAATGCAACAAGTACTGGTCTTCCTCAGCCGGCTCTCAGTCGGGCAAGGTATCTCTGCAATTCAGGTGACAAGCACTAGTTCCAGGTCAGAAGAGATGATGTAGTAGGAGAAAGACAGAAACAAAGATAGGACTACATCCTCCCTAGGATTTCTGGCGATGTAGTACACTCATTCCTCTCCTACATTCAATCATCTATGGCCCTTATTGGACACGCTGCCCTTGCTCCAAATTTGATCATGACAGTCACCGCACATTGGGAGCGCCTTGGTCTGATTGTCTCAAAATGGCGGGTACTCTATTCTGTAGGCTGATGCCTACCGCCACCTTCAGACTGTCTCCCGCTCTGCCGGAGGTGCCCCTCAGTGTCCGTCGCTTCCTTTGCTTTCTCCCTCACCAGGGTCTGGGCGCCGTAGTCGCCTGTTGCAAAACAAAAAGATGATGGACGGAATGTTGAACATTTTCAAACAATCACCCCCAGTGACAGATCTGGGTTTAATCCATTGTTATTTTGCTCACCACACCACCCCATTTCAGACATAGCCATAAGCAAATCACTCTTGATCCTGTGCCTCATGGGAACAGTCCAGACCGAACTGCCAGGCCATGCCTTCCCTGGACAGGAATCAAGTATCCTAGGACCGGTTTCGGTCTTTCAGCCCTCATCAGCCAGGATAGCTTGACTCCAGTGGCGCAGTGAGCACGGGACCCACGTCTGGGCATACCATTCCCACTTAGGGTGAAAATGCAACACAAAAAAATGATGGACGGAATGTTGAACATTGTCAAACATTCACCCCCAGTCACAGATCTGGGTTTAATCCATCGTTATTTTGCTCACCACGCCACCCCAGTTCAGACATAGCCATATGCAAATCAGTCTTGACCCTGTGCCTCATGGGAACAGTCCAGACTGAACTGCCAGGCCATGTCTTCCCTGGACAGGAATCAAGCATCCTAGGACCGGTTTTGGGCTTTCCGCCCTCATCAGCTAGAATAGCTTGACTCCAGTGGCATAGTGAGCACTGGGCCAACGTCTGGGCATACCCTTCCCACTTAGGGTAAAAATGCAACACAAAAAGTTGATGGACGGTGTGAGAAAGTGGCTCTATATGTACTGGACCAAAGTAAGGTACAGTGTGTATAGAGCCCACAATCCCCAGAGGTAAACCAGAGGTTAAAGTCAGGTCTAACATTGCTCTCTAAAGTGGTAGCTTGGTGGAGCAGTAAGGCAGTACCAAAGGACAGTGTAAAGCATTTGTTGCACACACTCAGTAGGCAAAAGGTTTCATACACTCAAGAACTGAACTCTAGGCCAATTGTTTTTATATCCAAAGATATAGTTGTTTTATTTTTAGAACCAACAGGTATCAAAATATACTTTTCTCGATATGAGTACTCTCATGTAATTACTTTGCAAAGAGGCAATAAACTTTGTAAACACAATAGGTACAAGGTACAATGGTTGCAGTAGGCAACACAACTCTAAACACAATTTAGCATTGAGCTCAATGGGTTTTTCTACATAAATGCAGTTGATTACTTTATAGATTGCTTTTGTAACTTCATAACTGGACCCTAGATTCAGTCCTGGGGTCTAATCTGAAAACAGTTTAGTAAAAACGTTTTAGTTATTGCAATGATTTCTAAAGAATATGAAGGTATTTTAAAAGTTGACACTTTGAAATTTTTAGTGCAAAACCAGCAATGTTATCCAACGGAAGGAAATTCAAAGCACAGGTAAAGTAAGTTCTCGTTACTTTTGTAATCCAGTACTGGACTCCTAGGTTCAGAACTGGGGTCTCTACCTAACACAGGTAAGTAATTACGTTTTAGTAGTTGGTACGATTTTTAAGGAATATTTGTAACTTTCAAAAGTAGACGGAAGGAATTTCACAGAAAAACAGTCAATGGTTTTCTATGGACGAAATTTAGATTACTAGTAACTACGGTTGTGATTATTTTTGCGGTTCAGTACTGGGCTAAAAGATACAGCACTGGCTTCTCTCCTGATTACCGGATAGTACTTCGGATTTCGATATTCGGCTGATTTTAGATGAATAGTTTAACATTTCAAAACTTCACACTTAGAAGAATTTTCACAGAAAAACAGTCAATGGTTTCCTAAGGCAGAAATTTAGATTACTAGCAAACACGGTTGTGATTACTTTTGCAGTTCAGTACTGTGCTACAAGGTATAGTACTGGCTTCTCTCCTGCTCCCAGGTGAGTAATTCGAAATTCGATATTCTGCTAATTTTAGATGAATATTTTAAAGTTTCAAAACTTCACACTTTGAAGAAATTTCAAGTCAAACCAGTCAATGTTTTCCTATGGCATATAAGCACGAAACCAGTCCTAGGATGCTTGATTCCTGTCCAGGAAAGACATGGCTTGGCAGTTCGGTCTGGACTGTTCCCATGAGGCACAGGGTCAAGACTGATTTGCATATGGCTATGTCTGAACTGGAGTGGCCTGGTGAATAAAATAACGATGGATTAAACCCAGATCTGTGACTGGGGGTGAATGTTTGACAATGTTCAACATTCCGTCTATCATCTTTTGGTGTTGCATTTTCACCCTAAGTGGGAAGGGTATGCCCAGACTTGGATGCCGTGCTCACTACGCCACTGACGTCAAGCTATCCTGGCAGATGAGGGCTGAAAGCCCGAAACAGGTCCTAGGATGCTTGTTTCCAGTCTAGGTAGGACCTGGCTTGGCAGTATGGGCTAGACTGTTCCCATGGGGCACAGGGTCAAGGCTGATTTGCATATGGCTGGGTTCAAACTGGAAAGGTATGGTGAGCAAACAAACGATGGATTTAGGCCCAGATCTCTGTACTAGGGTGAATGTATGACATTGTTCTGCATTCTGTCCGTCAACTGTTGTTTTTGCAGTAGTTGCCTGGTGGGCAGCACCAGGAGGATCCCTTCCGGGCCCGGGGGAGGCCGCCTACAGTGTTTCGCTCCGGGGGACGTCCCCGGCGCGGCCTTTAAGATGGCGCCCCGTGGTCCACCTCCGGGCTAGTCACTCGCTCCGGGTCAGTTACACACGCCCGTCACCCAGGTGTCTCCGCCGCTGCGCTGCCTGTTCCGGTATCGGGGAGGTCTAAGGGGGCTGCAAGGGCACAAAAGACAGCCCCTACCACAGCGCTGAAAAGTTCTGCTTCAGGTGCTGTAAGATGGCGGGTGCTCCTGCTGATGAGTTGCGCTGACTCCACCTCTTTTGTCATCTCCAGTCGGCTCCCCGCTATGCAGGATGTGCCCCATGCTGTCAGCTACCTGGGCCCCCCAGGATCAGCAGCAGTGACCCCCCGCTGAAATAGCTTTATTTAGCAGCAGATGGCCGGAGCTCCCTCAACATGCATCTTACTGCATTGCCAACGAGATCACGCCCCCCCATGATCAACTAATTTTTTATTAATAAAACAAACATTAATTCTAATTAATTAAACAAAAATAACTTCCCACCCTTTACCCCTACAAACGCCACAACCCACACGTAAAATGAATTACACAATTACCATAGTTAATTATCAATTAATTAGTTAGTATGAATTAATGGCTAATCATTAATTAATTAAATATATAAATTAATTCCCATCCTTTACCCCTATGAACCCTACAACCCACAAACCCACAAACCCACAACCTGCTACAGAACTAAAAAATGCAAAACTTAATTAAAATAAAATTTATAACTACTAAATTTGTAACACATATATTATAAAACAAACAATACTTTACAAAAAAATACATCACATACATTTAAAATATAAACTAAAATACATAACCCTAATTAAAAAAATCGATATTTTGAACATCTTTATTTTTGCAAACAATATTAATGACTTCTTTATTTTTAAAAACGATATTTCTTACCTTAAATTCAATATTCTTGACCACGGTATTCTTGCTGTCGATATTTCTGAATCACAATATTTCCAACTCGATATTTGTCTAAGTCGATATCTCTAACTCAATATTCTGTCTCAGCACCTTGGCAATCGATTGTCTTTTCTGTCAGCACTGGGAAGCCCCTTTTGAGCAGCTGTGCACTTTATAAATTATTAATGTGGGAAAATAGAAATTAATACACAGAAAGTAGCATAGAAATTCACCCTCCCTTGCCCAAACAATGATGGAGGCATTCTCTTGAGTTTCTACTAGCCTTTTCCCAATTCAAGATGGAGGCATCAGGATTCTGAGCTAGCTTACTGTCAGACTGAAGTCAAACTGAAGAGAACTTCTTTGAGCCACATTCAAAGTTCTTTTTCATCGTGATCATTGCCCCCTCAGTCCCTTTTGCTGCAGTTTTCAGGTTTCTTCAGCATTTCTCATTCGACAAGCTCTTCTGAATAAGTTCCCTGAAGTTCACCATTCCTGCGAAGGAGGTTTTTTGCTCTTGGATTTTCCTTATGATCAGGACTGAATTTTGAAGGCACCTATTGTCCTGTGATTTCCGGCATAGGGCGACATTGTGGCTACTAGAATAGGTCGCCCCTGTTCTGGCAGAGCTGACTGGAGAAGAAGCCCAGGTCAGGAGCACGCAGCCCTTGCACTAATGAGATAAATACTGGTCTTGACAAGTCACAGATGGTTTCACTGTGGCGTTGACTTTACTTTATGCCATTCGTGATGTGATGGATAAGGGAACCACCTGCAACAAATATAAAGGATAACATGTGATTAGTAGAGCTCCCTAAACCTGGCAGAGTGGAATGAAGCCTTCGCTGCATGGGAGTTGAACAAGCAACTAGTACCCTACTCTCAATTAGTTAAAGGGGTTGATCTTAGGGGAAGTTGTTTCTATCATGCCCTCACACTTGCTACCCCACAAAGGGGTACCCATTAGAGACAAAATTACGCCTGCTCTATAAATAGAGTCATGCTTCCCTCCATTCAAACTATCAGCTAATTGTTTTATTGTATATGGTGGTGAAGCATTATATCAGAGTTCTGCTGATGGAACTGGAAACCTGGCTGGAAGGCACATGTTACATACTAAATTGACAGGTTTTGCTTGCAATGTAATGTCCTTGTTTTAGCCACACCCAACCATTACCCTCTCTAAACATTTGAAACCCTGTGGCTTGCCCGTTTTATTGATTTTAGGTCGGTTTTTTAAGGCATGGACGTAGCCTATATATATTGCTGATCTTAAAACCACGCTTCATGAGTCAAGGACGTTTCCATCCAAGATTTAATCAATTAAGATTGCTTTAGAAGGCAAATATATTTTTACCTAAGTTTGTGTCACCTAAAGATGCTTCAGAAGCCAAGGATATTTCCACCTAACACTGCTTCGGAAGGTAAGGACATTTCCATCTAAGGTTGTACCCACCGTTGTTTCAAAAGACAAGGACATTTCCTCCTATGGTTAGTTCACCTAAGATTAGATCAAAGCATGTAGGCGTATTGAAATTGGCAAATTAACCTGCTATCATAGGGCAGACTCCTATGGGCTTGCAATTGTCCTTCTCCAGACTTGACTAGTTTAATCTCCCAAACGAAATGCTATGCAATGAAGCACACATTCTACATCAAAAGGGTTCGCTAGGGGCACCGGTGTAGTTTGAAGGGAACCAGTCTAGTGTGGAAGGGATCGCGTCAATCTTTGGATAGGATACCTCTACGTAGTGTTTAATTTGTGATGAAAATAACTCCAGAGGTCCAAATATCTTAAAAGGATCTTGCTGGGCTACTGCCAATTACCAGAGTTATCAAATACTAAGGCTGCCTAATCTTGAGTGCACATCAATCTTCTTTCTTCTACCACCCAACACTTCCTACTTCTTTATCTGACTCTTGCAGGTCCTTTTGTCCCCCACGCCTTTTTCTTTTTTCACTGTTTTCAAAGCTTTCTTTCTTCCTCCTTTGTTCTCCCTATTCTGCTTTTCCTTCTCTTGGGTTAAAGCCGGAGGATGAAAAAAAGGCCACCCTGGTCTCAAAAAATGAGTGTGGCTGCCCAGGACCTGCAGCTAGTGACCTAAATGAAGAACTGACGCATCCCCTAAAAATGTGCAATTTGAGAAATCCATCCAGGAAGGTTTCACTGAAGTAGCATCTTATTAACACATACATTATGTTCCGGAGAGTTACTCAGAAAAGCCTAAACAGTCCCCATCAATCAATTAATCAATCAATCAATCAATGGATTTGTAAGGCACCCCACCCCAAGCTGTAAACTGACAAGCTGTAATACAGTGCCTGGAGTGGTAAAATGCTTTTGTCAGTTTACAGCTCGGCGTCGATGGCACTGTGCTAATCTTATGATTAAAAACTTTGCTGTAGAAATGGCAAAAGACTTTACCACTTTCTATCTTGGCGTGTATGGCACTGTGCTAATCTTATGCTTAGATACTGCGATAGAAAAGCAGACATTTGAGGTGAGCAAATTCAGAGTGTCACAGATGTTGTATGGTGCCCTATACAGGAGCTGCTCTTCACCTAATCTTGGGAACTACCCAGAGTTATCTTCTTCTGTTTTGCAAGATTTATGCAGCACTCTATGCCTGAAAGGATATTTTTTTCTGATTTATACTGGGTGCTTACTTGTGTCTGGACAAAGGTAAACCTCTCTAAAGAACTAGAATGATACCAAAGCATGTGCCAGGGGTTGATTTTTAATAATTCCAGATTGGCTTGGATTCTGTTTTACCAATCCAAAGCTGTAATACTGTGCCTAGAGTGGTAAAAGGCCTTTGTTATTTTACAGGTCAGCATGGATGGCACTGTGCTAATCCTAAGCTTAAAGACTTTGTAGTGGAATTGTCAAAAGAGGTTGTTGCCCCTTTCTATCTCTCCATGAATAGCAGTGTTCTAATCCTATGCTTTGATAGAAAAGCAGACATTTGAGGAAAGTCAGATGTGGAGAAGTGTGGCTCACTGGTTAGAAGGGGCAGACCCTGAAGCAGAAGTCGGCCCGGGACCAGGGTTCAATTCCCGACGCGGCAGGGTCTTGGGTCAATGTCCGCGGACTCGATAATTCTCGCCTAGGTGCCGACGCTAACCATGGGTCCCACTCTGCAACTCTGGGCAATAGCTTGCTTAATCTCCACAACGGCCCCAGCAGCGCCGGGGATGCCTGGCTTCACCTTGGGGGTGCCCTCTCACAGGGAAAGCCAGGAGGGTTCCCCAGCGGTATACAGCGCCAAGACACCACGTAACGAGGTAACAATGCGCTTTACAAGTATACATATATTACATTACATTACAGATGTTGCTGTTGTTCAGTGCTCTATAAAGGAGCTGCTCTATACAGGAGCTGCTCTCCATCTCAACTTGGGAACTACCCAGCGTTTTTCTGATATATATATATATGGGGAAAACAGTTTTTAGCACAAAGCCCCGTAAAGCACCCACCTTGGAAATGTTACGGACTACCTGTCCCAGAAAGCACTTTTGCATGAAGTCCCACAAGGGCGGGGCACAATGGTATTTAGTCCACACAGCTGTCGGAACTTTGAGCACACATCCAGTGATCAAGGGCATGGAGCCCGAAACCGGTATGGCGCTTCTGTTGGAGGAGTAAATACGCTGTACTTGCTGCCCACAATAAATGAAGGAGATTTTCCAACTGTGTTTGGCGTTTCCATGCAGGGCAACCTGAGCAGGGCAACCTGGTGTTTTGGACATTGAATTGCGGCGCGCCTCGCCGCGGAAACGCCCCGCTGCACACTCTGCAGGCCGCAGCGCTCAGGAAATACGGTCGCTATGAGGAGATGGAAAGCCGGTATTGTGGGAATGAACATTGGCAGGTACCTTGATGTTTCCCCTCCACAGTACCCACTATGGGGAAAACAGTTTTTAGCACAAAGCCCCGTAAAGCACCCACCTTGGAAATGTTAAGGACTACCTGTCCCAGAAAGCACTTTTGCATGAAGTCCCACAAGGGCGGGGCACAATGGTATTTAGTCCACACAGCTGTCGGAACATTGAGCACACAGCCAGTGATCAAGGGCATGGAGCCCGAAACCGGTATGGCGCTTCTGTTGGAGGAGTAAATACGCTGTACTTGCTGCCCACAATAAATGAAGAAAATTTCCCATCTGTGTTTGGCGTTTCCATGCAGGGCAACCTGAGCAGGGCAACCTGGTGTTTTGGACATATATATATATATATATATATATATATATATATATATATATATATATTCATCCAAAGCTATCAACCGATAGCGCAAGTCAGCACTCAGACAAGGGTAAAGTTTCCCAAAATTCACGATTTATTCCAAGATAGCAGCATACATCGCACAACACCTTGGCCCTGATAAGTTCACCCATCGGGATACTACGTATAAGACTTGGGGGATGTCCACTCCCTGCATGTAGCAGGCTATTTCCGGCTGTGGATTTGCGGAATAGAGTACTTGTTAGTTTCCCCTCATCAACCTCAAGCTTAATGTCAAGGAACTCTAGTTCTTTTTGGCTGATTACACTAGTAAATTTCAAATTCAGTGAATTGGTGTTAAGGATAGTTTCAAATTCGTGTATCTGGTCGAGGGTGCCGTGCCAAACACAGAAAATGTCGTCAATGTACCTCTTCCAGAGGATGACGTGGGCACTGTAGTGGGAGATCTCCTTCACCACTAACTCCTCCCACCAGCCTAGGTATAAACAGGCCAGGCTGGGGGCAAAGCAAGTACCCATCGCCACCCCCTGGGTTTGTCTAAACAATAGTTTATTGAAAATGAAGTAATTGTTACTCACGACCTCTAACTAACCCATCACAAGTACCGATGTGATTTTGTAACATGGTACTGCATAATGGGGCTGGCCATTTTTGGCGTATATCGAAATGACCTGGTTTCAGTTCGCAAAATAGGCTTAAACTGTTTAATACCCAGGGGAACTGCAAATTATTATTATGGCCTCTGCATGTATCCGTTATTCCTGTGATGTGACACAAAATTTCACTTGAAACAATGTTTCTAATTCTGCCGACATAGCTATAATTTGTTTATTTATTTTTTCTATGTCTATGATCACGTGTGCAAAATCCTAAAACAGTATGTCGCTTTAAATGAATGTTGATCCAGGTAAACTCCACCCGTGAGAAAGTGATCAGCGGATCACGAAACGCGTTGGGTGTTTCCTATGCCGAATAAACTTGACAACACCGCATCTGATTTGGGCTCCGACTCTGGTTCTTTCGATTGATGAAGTGCTGTAACCAGGAGTGTGTTGGAATATATATATATATATATATATATATATATATATATATATATATATATATATATATATATATATATATATATAAAAGCTTAAAAGATAGATAGGTAACTTAGATAAGATAGGTAGATAACATTTCACTTTGTTCCCTTAGTCTATATGTGTGTATGCTGAGTGATTGAACCGCAACTTGCCGCCAACGCTTGGGAGAAGGAGACCCTGCCGCACCACTTCCCTGCTATCTGTCACCAACACCGGGATAGGAAGCTGCTGCAGGGGGCCTGGTTAGATAGCGCTGCACACGGTTTGTCGCACTTGTGTGGGGACTACATTTCCCATCTGCCTGTGAGGCGCGCACATCGCGCATCATCCTCTGAGCGCCAGGAGGTGCTCAAAAGAAGGGCTGGGCTCCCGCAGCGTGGGACGCGCGTGGGCCAAGGGCGGGCCTGTTTGAGCCCGTTGGCGACCCGTGGATGCTGGGCTGGGCCCCCCCCTCTAACCCCTGCAGACTGAAGGTCAGTTACCAGCCACACTACTGCCACTACGAACTATAGACTTTACATTTTAACTACAGTAATCAATTTGGTCATAATGCCTGGTCGTGAGGGAAAGGGTAGGAAAGCTGCTATGGGTGGGCATGTAGTTGGGACTTTGGATCACTTTATTATAAGGGCTACCTCTGTGCTGGCCCACGAAATTGCTTTAACTGAGCGACGTGTCTCCCAGGAACTTGAATTTGCACAACGCTCATCCATGGGTGATTTGATCCTGGCACGAACCCCAGAGAGAGTTAACCATAAGGCCATAGCCCCCGGAGCTCCACGCCTAAGTGGTAATTCTATGCCACAAGAGGAAGTGTATGTTTCAACTGATAGGGAGCCTGAGCAGCAAAGTAGAATTGCATGCAAGATTATACGGGCTACTACCATTGACGAACAGGTAACCACCAGCGTACCAGTGGGGGCAACCCCGAAAGGCTTGTCCAATCAACCTGCTCAGAATATGGGGGCAATCCCAAAGAAAAAGCGAGGAGGGGGGTCCACTGAAGGGAAAAAAGCCCAAAATGCCTAAATTGAACAAACATGGAGATTCATCCGGTGTCAACTCCCCAAGCCCAGGTTTATCACATGTGGTTACACCCTCTGCTGTCCCTTCACTTATGGCCCCTCTTGCTGGCCTTTCATCGTTAATGGATGATGGTCTTTTGGTAAAGATTGGCGTCCTTATCACTTCTTCTCTACAACCTCTATTTGATAGGCTTACATTGATTGAGGATAAGTTGGTAGAAATTTGAAAACTCCATAATGACCAACCTAGACGGAATTCAGAAGAACCTCCCAGTGAATGGTCAGGTTAAGAACACAATAACTGATGGATGTAGGGGCTTGGGTGGCAGCAACTTGACCACCGATACCCATGCCCCTGAACCAATGGAACATACGGAAGGCACATTATGTGGGAACATTGTAACAGGTCCCACTACTGACAATGGTAGAGTATCTATGGAAAATCGAGACTCTATCAGGGGTGGTAGAGAACACCATCGACTATTGGAAGTGGGTTTGGCTACAATGACACTGGGGGGCACAGAGGGATCTGACAATTATGTGAATACATTACCACACATTGATCTGCCCCCTAAATCAGTACCCTA
This sequence comes from Lissotriton vulgaris, assembly GCF_964263255.1. NCBI lineage: Eukaryota > Metazoa > Chordata > Amphibia > Caudata > Salamandridae > Lissotriton > Lissotriton vulgaris. Next base: position 1,123,980,558 of record NC_141694.1, read on the forward strand.
TGTGGTTGTTCTGGCAGGGGTCCCGGGTCTAGCCGAGGGCAGATCTGAATTATATATTGAGTTAAAGAACAAAACTATTCACTGGTTGAATACTAACAGACCACTTCCTCCAAATGTACATAGTCAAATTCTGTTTGCCCGTAGAGTAAGCTGTGCAGGATGGAGGAAGAAAGATACTCCAGGTGACTGCATAGTAATTCTGGGGATAGGCGGGCAGTGTCTCATATCTGTGAGGGGCCACCTCAAAACTTGTGAACATCCATTCGGGCATTGGACCTTAGTTATATTTATACTACTATGCCAAGTAGGGAGGCGTTTGGGCACCAGAAAAGGACACGGGAGGGGCGACCTTTACATGGAAATTCCACCAACAGTATCGGGTTGGTTGGCTTGGGTTTTGCCTCTAACATCCCTGTAAGAAACAGATATAGTGTCTTGGATATGGTTGACTGACTAGTGCCAAACCACATACTCCACCCCACCTGTTTTAACTATCTTGGTGACTCTACTTTGGCCCCGGGGGTTCACCTTCCAAGACAATTGTTAGAGCGAAAGGGTGACACAGGGTGTGAAGAAAGTGAGAGAAAAAGCACCTCCGGTCCATGTGAGGATGTGGGCAATATGGCAGCTGGGTTCAAACTCAATAGTGTAACAACTTGTGAGAAGGGATCCCATCCTCAAACCCCCATGACTATTATCAACAACTTGGGAATGAAAGAAAATCTACACAGGCGAGAAGTGGAGTTGAATCTTGAGTGTGAGACAGAAGCAAGTCCAAACGGTCTTAAGGTTATGTCATGGAATATAGCAGGACTGCTGGGTAAACTAGAGCAGCCGGATTGGGGTAATTTTGTGGATGCTCATGAGATTTGTCTCTTTCAGGAAACTTGGCCTTAAAATCTTTACATAGAGTTGGCTTGGTATCATACAGTGAGCCAGCAGTGAAAGCCGCAAGAGGCAGACCATCAGGGGGTCTATGCATATGGGTGGGTTCACATTTAGGGTACACTGTGAAGTGTATAGACACCCACACACCGGACATTCTTTGCCTTCTCCTATCTAATGCTGATTTTCCCAATTTTCCCTTAATGTCTATTCAAGGCCAGTTAAATATGGGTATACATCGCCATCTCTGGATCATTTGGCGGTTCTACTTGCTTCACTCTCGGGAAAAGCATTTTTTATAATAGGTGGCTATTTTAATTGCCACTTTGAACCCCTTAACGGGTTGCCATTACCGATTACATCCGAGGAGGATGCAATACTATCAATCCCTGTGGATAATGCTTATCCAATAAGGGGATAGACCCCTTTGGTCCTCCAACTGACCTCCTTAACACACTCGCTGAGGGCCTGTAATGGCCGGTTCGCTGACGACAATCCGGGCCACTTCACTTACAATAAACCTGCCCAGGAATCTATAATAGACTACATTTTAATTAATATTGAAATGTGGCATAAAGCACTAAAGTTTTGTGTCTTCTCCTGGGCAGAAAGTGACCATAACCCTTTGATCCTGACACTGGAAGCACATGTATTAGAATTGGGGCAAACTTTGGACCACAACCAACATGATAATCTAACAGTGGTAGAGGGAGTGCGGCGTATCCGTTGAGGTGCAATATCCCAGTCTCAAGACACATTAGCGGAAATGTACTCATGTGTTATCCCAATGCTGGAAAAGGCAAGCCTTTTTGCAGGCATTGGATCCTGCGAGGACGAAAATGTAGAGCTGGGAAGTGTCCATCAAGACTTGGTTGCAACCCTGGCACCTTTTTTGTATAGTAACAAACTAATCTAGAGTAATCGGCCAGGAGGAAAAAGTCTCTGGTATAACTGGGCATGCAGAGACGCGAAAAGAGTGCTTCTGACATGCCTTAAAAAGGGTGACAGGATAAGTATTAGGGAAAGTATGTCTTTTTAAAAAAAAAACGATTTTATACGCAAAAACCGAATGTGAAATGGAAAGATGGCACACAAAGATACTCGAGGCTAGATACTAGAGGCTTCTGGAACCTGGTCCATACTGGACGAGTTGAAGGCAAGATTGCCATTGATTCCAATATCAGTGAGGAAGCCTGGCGCCTTCATTTTAAAGATTTATACTCAAGGTAAAAAGAAGACCAAAGCATGAACGGGAACATATGTAATGCCTGAACTTCAGCCTCTCACAGGGACTCGCCGATCTGTACCTCTGTACCTTGGTTGAGGTGTCTGCTGCAATCACGAAGGTATTACCAAACAAGGCCCCTGGGCTAGACAGAATCCCCGGGGACTTGTACAGAAGCGAACAGGCAGTGTGGGCCCCATACCTTCAATTACTTTTTAATGCGATCCATTAATGGGTTGTCGCCCCCTCTACATGGGCGGGGGCAGAGATCATCCCAATCTATAAAAAAGGGTCTCCAATTGACCCTGTAAATTATAGGCCTGTTAGTCTCATCGATGTGTCCCAAAAAATATATGCTAGAGTCCTACTGGCCAGACCCCATGAATGGATGGAGGATAATGATATCCTAACTCCCCTTCAAGCTGGGTTTAGAAGCAAATCATCGACTATAGATCAGTTGTTCAGGTTACAACTGATATACTGGAAGTATATAGTCTTTGAGGGTGGAAGTTTGTACCTCACTTTCGTGGATTTAAAATATGCCTTTGATATGGTGGACCGCGATCAGCTGTGGGGCATCCTATTAGATATGGGAGCCCCTCCTTATTTATGCCATCAGTTTAGGCGCCTCCACGAGGGAATTTTGCAAGGGTGAGGTTTGGCAAGAATGGTAAATTGATATCTCCGTTCGCTGTAGAAAAAGGGGTGAGACATGGCTGTGTGCTCGCACCAACTCTTTTCTTTCTCTTCCTTAATGGGTTAATTGAAGACCTTCTTGCTGTTAAAGATATTGACCCCCTAAACTGGCGAACCATAAATTTCCCGCATTAATGTTTGCAGACGACACTCTGCTCCTCTGGAAATCACCAATGGGGACGCAGCGTATCCTAGAGGAATTTAGTCAGTATGCAAGAGGAGGAACCTGGTGGTTAACATCACAAAGACAAAATATATGGTTTTAACGCAAATTCTATCAATTGCCCACACCCCATAATGGATGGTAGCCCTCTAGATCAGGTCTCCATCTTTGATTATTTAGGACTTACTCTAAATGATAAAATGGGGTGGGGCTCACAAATCAATAAGGGTAATTTAAAACTAACCCAGGCCATTGGAGGGATTCTAAAACTCCATAAAATATCGGCTCTAAAGGCCATAAGTCCGCCACTAGAAAATTTTAAAATACAAACTAGGGGATCTACCTTATACGGGGCAGAACTGTGGGGGCACTGTGCAGCGAATGTCCTCACAGTAACTGAAAATTGTTTTATGAGACAGATCTCATCTGCCCAAAAATACAACCCCAGTTCTGCTCGGAATGGATCTGGGTATCTGCCCTATAGCTGATCTAATATCGTTACGTCCATTGATGTACTGGCAACGTCTTTGGAGCACACCAGAATTGGCCCATTATAGGGACGAATTAGAAGCGGTACTGTCCACATTGGGGGCGGGTAGAATCCCCTGGCTGGCTTTTATTAGGGACACATATAGAGCAATGGGCAGGGAAGATCTATGGACCACACCTGAAATATCAAGTCCGCAAATTTCAAAAAGTCCCTAGCATGCGCTATGAAGGAATATAATTTGTCACACATCGTACAGACGGTTGACCCTTCCAGCCTTACCTATGGGTTCTCGATTTCAAGTGCCAATATAAGTTTGAGCGAGTGATAGACACCATGCATCCCGTTTTAGATAAAAAATTGTACCTTCAATTTAGATATGGGACCCTCCAGCTAAACCCCTGAACAAATAGGTGGGCAGACAGTATAGGCCGCCCTTGCCCTGGGTGTCTAGTGGAGGAAGAAACCGTGATTCACGTGGTTTTCTTCTGTTCGGCGTATAAGAGCCCCTGATCTGAGTGGGTGATCCAACTTTGCAGAAACCTGGACATTAGAAATGACACAGAAATATTTAGGATTCTAAAAACAGACACTGACCCGGTTTTTGCTGTTGTGATCTCACAATTTTTATTTGCAATGTGGTCTAAGCGTAGGTGCCCCCTCGACAGTAAGACCTGCTCTTTTCAGAGATCAGGCCTTCATGGGACGCTCTGTTGTGTGTTCCCTAGTCGACCTCTCATTGGAGTCGGGTGTAGTTCCAACTAAGTGGAAGCAGGCGGCGGTGTCCCCTATTATCAAAAAGCCCTCCTTGGACCCGTCTAAGCCCGAAAGTTACCGTCCCATCTCACTGCTACCCTGGCCGGCGAAGATAACAGAGGCTCATGTCAACTTGGCCCTGTCAGAACATCTCGCCCGGACCAATGCCCTTGACCCCACACAAAATGGCTTCCGTGCTGGGCACAGCACGGAGACCGCTCTTCTTGTGATGGTGGAACATCTCTGTGTGGTGTTGGATGCTGGTCAGACGGCGGCGCTGATATTGTTAGACCTCAGCGCCGCCTTTGACACGGTCTCTCACAGTATCCTTCTGCATCGGCTCGAGGAGATTGGTGTCGGCGGCCAGGCGCTGCAGTGGTTCCGCTCCTTCCTCGGCAATCGTTCCTTCTGTGTTGCCATCCCTCCCTTCAAGTCCAATTTCCAGCCACTGGCCATGGGGGTTCCGCAGGGATCCTCGCTGAGCCCCACGTTGTTTAATCTGTACGTGAGACCGCTGGCTGAGGTCGCCAGGCAGTGGGGCCCAACTTTGGTCTCATATGCCGACGACACACAGCTGGCGGTTATTCTCAGCGGGGATGCGGAACAAGATGCCCCCAGGTTTCAGGATGGACTGAAGGCGGTGGCTAGCTGGTTGACGGGGAACTGTCTCCAGCTTAATGCCACTAAGACAGAGGTTATGATTGTCGGAAGGGGAGTGGAACTATGGGGTGACCAATGGTGGCCACCAGAGCTGGGACCAACCCCGACTCCGGTGTCGGAGTTGAAAAATCTGGGAGTCTGGCTGGACGCTGGTTTTACCTTCGTAGGACACACTAAAAAATCAGCTGCCTGTTGTTTTGGTCTGTTGAGAGGCTTAAGACCTGTCCTCAAATATTTCGACGCCCCAACCAGACAGCTGGTAATCCAGGCCACTGTCATCTCTCGCCTGGATTACGCTAGCTCTCTCCTGGTCGGGGCCAATCAGGCTGAGCTTACTCGCCTGCAACGGGTACAAAATGCTGCGGCCAGAGCGATTGTCGGCCTGCCCAGATTTTGCCCGGTGGCGAGTGTCCTTCGATCCTTACACTGGCTCCCAGTGAGGAAGCGTATTCTCTTTAAGGTCCTCTGTTTGACCTTTAAGATTTTGAGAGGTATAGGCCCTGAAATCATGTCCAGCTTTCTTTCTTTTTATGTCCCCACATGCTCCCTCCGCTCCCAAGGCCAGGCCTTTGCTGTAGTCCCTAGATATAGGCTCAGCCGTATGGGGGGACGATCCTTCAGCTTAAAAGCTGCATCAACTTGGAACTCTCTTCCGGTTGAAATTCAGCTGCTGGAGGATCTCATGGCTTTCCGGAAAGCCATAAAAACCTTTCTGTTTTAGTTGCCCCTTCTAGTTTTCTGCTTGCTTTTGTTGTGTTATTAAACTTAAAATGGCCCCTTCTAGTTTTCTGCTTGTTCTTGTTGTGTTATGTTCCTCCTTGTCAATGCGCCAGGACGCTCCTTAGCTGGAGTAGCTGTGTGCACAACAAATAACAATAACATAACATAACATAACAGTTGCAATGTCAGCTTATAACATCTGTAAGTTTATCTAACTTTGCACAAGGACCATGCGAGATTAATGACAATTGCCTAGGCACTTGTTGAGTTAAAAGAATGAAATATATTATTAAATGGATGTATGCTGATGACGGTCTTTGGTTATTTTTAATATGAAACTTTTTATCTGGTTTTAATATTCAGATATTAAATTATATTTTTTAAGATATTTATACATTTCCCATAAGTGATGAATATCCACTGGCCTAACTCCCTAAAAGTGAGCTCATATTTGTTTGTGTACTATGTATTTTTGTATTTGCAAAAGGACTATTTTCCTGATTCTTCTTTTAACAGGTTGTTAAAAACTGTATACTTTTGTTTTTATGCACTTTTATGGCTGTAATAGCCGAAATAAAGTTCAATGAATGAATATATAATTATATTTAAATCATGAGGTCTTGGCTAACGCCAGACCTGATGTATATGGTACTATGCTGAATGCTTAATGTAGAACTGCAACGTTGTTGTAGCTCACACTACTAAGACGTGGTATCCATGGAAGAAAAAAACCACTACGAATTAAAAAATAGATCATCTCAAAACAGCGCACCCTCCGCATTACACAACAAAAAGTAAACAATGCAGCGTGTACAGACACAAAATAAATAGCATAACGTTCAACAATATATAAGATGACATCATTCAGAGGGACACGATGACGATGTGTGTGATTCCAAAAGAACATGCCTGCCAGCATCTCTGAAGCAGCGGTTCCACATGTACTTTTGCCAAGGGTGCCTTTTATCTTCAGAGCAATGAAACGCGCATTACATGGCGGGAATCCAGATGTTCCTCGTGAGGTTGGCTTTGAAGCAGTTAAACACATACTTGCTCGTTTTAAAACAACAGGTGTTGCCCATGAGTTGGAAAAACACTTTGCTGTCTCATGGGCCCCTTGCTCCTTTATTCTTCCCGCAGACCCCGAGCAGAAGATTTTAATCACAGTTTGGAGCTTCGGAAGCGTGGAATGTAACATACTTTTGCTTCCTCAGACACAGCAACATACCTGCGGCTCGAGGCTGACTCGCATTCGCCAGCTTTCCCACAGCTGCAGGTAAGAACACAGGGTGATTGTAATCGCTGCTGCACTGACTTCCAAATTCAGGAACAGCAAAAAACTTCAAAGTTCGAGAATAACTCGATGAAGTGTGGCTGTGAAGGTGGTTCGCGTGCTGCACAAAATAAACAAAGTTATACAAAGTGAAAGAAACACATACCTTTATAAGAACTGCCAAGGGAGAAGTAAGTGGAAACAGTCACCCAAACCAGCCCAAAAACGTCTCCTTCCACACCACGTGAAATACAAGTGCTTTTAAAACGAAATCACAGCTCTATAACACCCTACTGAAACAGCACTTTGACACTACTACATGACCACATTCATAACACTTCCAGCCTCATTAACAGTTTGGCACATGGGCAGAAAAATGGCTGCAGCAGCAGCAATTGTGTCCAGTGCTAAAATAGCATTTTACTGATGTGGTCTAAAAAATGTATTATGGAAGTTATGGATATAAGCTAAGCCTCACCTACCTCTATTGCTAATTGCACATGCGTTTGGATTAGTTAGATTTAGGCACCCTCTCATAGCCACAGTTTCCTCTACCTCATATCTGTTTGTTTTTATAAATGATTCTGTATTGCCAATATGTAACCTACCTCGATGTTAAGCGCTCTGATACCCACGGGTCTTGTTCGCGCTATACAAAACACTATAATAAATAAATAAATAAATAAATATATGAATGTGACATAACATTAGTGCTAATTTTAGTGCCCAGTAATGTGGAACTATGGCATTGACACCAAAGGGCCTCATAATCAAGCCCATTGCACCGCCGGTGCGTTACTTTTTTTGCTGCACGGGTAGCGAAATGGGCTTGTCCATATTTACCAGGCCACGTAAAGTCACCCTCTGTGAAAGGGGGCATTTCATAGGTGTTGCTGCGGTTGTTCTCACACAACATCGATGAATCCTGACCCATTCCCAGATTTACAACATTTTGGAAAGCTGGGAACAGGAGTGGAGCAATGAGGAAAAATACTTTTATTTCTCCTCGTTTTTTCCTCGTTCTGTGAGTGCTGCATTCTTCAGCATGAATAGAAAAATGAAAAGGCCATCAATTATTATTTTTCTATAGGTAGGTGGCTCGACCTGCACAAAAACAATCATAACCCAACGCAAACACTCTTGCAACATGACGCAAGTGTGTCTGCATTGGCGCACAGATGCTGTTTGTGCGCCGGCACACTGAAGAAGGAGAGGAATGCACTGTATCTTGTAGATACGCCACATTCCTGCCATTTTATTTTGATGCACGGCAGCGCAGCAGGAAAGCTTGCCGTGCTGAAGTGCAGCAAAATGTTATAAATGAGGCACAAAGGGGCTTATTCACAAGACTCTTGCGCCGCCCGTAAGTCACTTTTCCCCATATTAAAAGTGACGCACCGGCAGCGCAAGGGGCTCATAAATATGCTCCAGAGTATCTATTGGTTCCTCTAGCACTATTTTTTCACATGTCCTAATCTGTAAAATAGTAAAAGCTGATCCAAGAAATGATCACTTCACATCATGCAACATACAGGAAAAAGTGGATTAACGCTGGACAAAAATGAAAATTTGAAAAGATGTGCCTGGTGGGTTCAGGCTGTGATTCTGACTCTGTATCAGAAAACTAGCACAGCAATATGATCAGTTGGTACTCCTGGTGCTCTGTAGGGCTTGGCTGTGGCATGTCAGAAGCATTACCCATTTCTTCGCTTAACCGCTGCTAAAGTTGATGATGTCTAGCTGCTGCTGGACTGGTCGAAGGAAAGTGGTAGAAATGCAGACACTGGTGTCAGGGACTTGACAGTTTGGTCACCAGGCAGCCACAACCTGTACAGGTAAGAGGGGGGATTTCGGCGGAGGATGATGAGGGAAAATTAAATAAAGAATCAATTTTCCCTTGTGGTCATCTGTCGAAATCCACCCCCACCCGGCCCACCACTCGTACCTTCACGGCTGCAGCTGTCACCAGAAGCTCCCAAGGTTTAAGGGTCTCTGCTTGCTATCTGGGCCATGTGACCAAGGCTTTTCCTGACACGTTTAAATATAGCAGTGATTGCGGCCTGCATCTGAGGGTAAAGGGGAACATGAGATAGAAGGGGACTTTTGCAGCCACTGGCTCAAGTTACCTACATATGACTGTAGCAAACGCTAGTTCACAAATATGGAGGTCGCCAATGGACCTCCAAAGGAACTGCACTGCTTGGGAAAGAAAAAAGTGGAAGTAACACTACATTGGTGCAGAAGAGCCTCCTGTGGTTAAGAGTGCATGTGGAAACGTTGTGCAGCTGGATTGCCTCACTTCGAAAAGACACAAGCAGTGCTTGACTCTCAGCATTTAGAAAATATGGGCTGGGCAGGAAAAGTCATGCCAGGTGGTAGGCCTGTTGACCTTATTCTTCTGCGTTTCTATCTGTGTTTCTGGCTGACCACCTCATGGCTTTTGTTGCAGCCTTCCCACACTGCTTCTAGGGCCCTTGAGGTGTTGGCCTGATCACAGGGCTACTCACTTCCTGAGCTCATTGATGAAGGAAGAAGAGGACCAGCAGGGGCCAGAAGGCTTTAACAAGTGTGTGTAGATTAGTGGTAAACTTTCCCATCTGCTACCTTTGAGAGACCAAAGGTAACAAGGGTGGACTTTCGCTTTCCATTCCTACTGACCATTTTTATTATTTTCCCCTTGGTTCCTAAAACCAGAACTTTGCCCAGGGGAGAATTTTCTGGGTCATTTACCAGCCATGCAGGTTTTATTGGAATCTCATGGATGAGTAGGAGGGCAAACGTATTCCTCATTTAAAACCTGATATTTGATATCATCTGCTTCCTCTCCTTTGCACCCTTATGTTGATCCTCTGTGGGATACCACAAATGTGCTACTGTATGGACTTATCAAGTTCTCACTGAGTGGACTGTCCCAAACGCCTTGTGTCATACCAATAACAAAATCGAATTGTCCCTAGAGGAAACAATTGTAAAGCATTTATCATTTATAAAAATGTCTCATTCATGATCATTATTCTCTTGATACTGGAAAATGTAGGCAGAAATGCCAGATTGTCTAAAAAAACTTTAGTTTATTACACTCAGAATTCTCTCATTTGATTCCTGGCAACAACCATACTACTAAAATTCATACAATAGTTAGCAGTAGTATGAGAAACACCTTTTGCTTAGACTATGGATAATCAAAACACCATGTTGATCGAAATTAAACTCAGCATTTCATCACATTTACAGTCTGTGAAATCAAACATATAGACAAAACGGTGCTGGGCGTCGATGTTTCGGTCCCCCGTTGGTCTAAACGATCCTTGGGACCATCTTCAGGACGAAAAAGTTGCACATTTACATCTAATGCAAAAAATATTATATCTGCTGATCAGTCCTGTATCTAAAAGAGGCATCGTCTGCTCAGCACATAAAGACAACCACAGTAGTGAAGGACACCCAATGTGTCAACTAAAACACCACAAGTTCAAAAACATGCCAACATGTAAGTACTGTTGCTAACGCTCTAGCTTCTCACGATGTGTGTTTTGCGACCCAGTATATTGATATTATTATCGTTTGTTCCTTCCTTAGACTGGCTGAGAAATACTTAAACATCGGATAGGTCTCTCTTTTCGTAAGCTTTCCAGTGAGTGACCTTTTGAGTTTCTTGGTCTCTTTTGTCACACATTTGTTTTTACATGGATTATGGCACAATATGTTTTTGGTGGTATTGGTTTGGTGGCATGTTTTTGAACTTGTGGTGTTTTAGTTGACACATTGGGTGTCCTTCACTATTGTGGTTGTCTTTATGTGGTGAGCATACAGTGTCTCTTTTAGATACAGGACTGATCAGCAGATATATTATTTTTTGCATTAGATGTAAATGTGCAACTTTTTCGTCCTGAAGATGGTCCCAAGGATCGTTTAGACCAACGGGGGACCGAAACGTCGACGCCCAGCACCGTTTTGTTTATATGTTTGATTTCACAGATTGTAAATGTGATGAAATGCTGTGTTAAATGTCGATCAACATGGTGTTTTGATTATCCATAGTCTAAGCAAAAGGTGTTTCTCATACTACTGCTAACTATTGTATGAATTTTAGTAGTATGTTTGTTGCCAGGAATCAAATAAGAGAATTCTGAGTGTAATAAACTACACTTTTTTGATACAATCTAGCATTTCTGCATACATTTTCCTGTATCAAGAGATTAATGATCATTAATGTGACATTTTTATAAATTATAAATGCTTTACAAATCCGATTTTGTTATTGATTATACTCAGTCCCGAGGGGATTATTGGGTGGCTCTATTGTATTTAGTATGGTGTCATACCCGTTCTTGGCAGTCTTCCAGGGCTTTATGTGTTCTATCCATGGTTGGGATGAGATGTCATATTGACCGCTGATGTGTGGAACTTGCTCTGTGTTATGTTATTTTATGTTATAGCAATTTGTACAGCACACAGCTACTCAAAGAGTGTCCCAGTGCTCAAGGCTTATGACACCAACTTAGAAAAACCTAGCCAAATGAGTGAAAAGCTAGGTTTTCAGTTTCTTGTGAAAACAAGGAAATGACTGGTTAGGAAAGATCTCTCTGGAGTTTATTCCAGTTTAGGGGCCCCAGATAAGAAAAAGATCTGCTTCCTATTCTAAGTCGATGGATCCAAGTGACTCTTGCCAGGTAAACAGAGGAATAACACTAATTGCAAGCTGGAATGTATTCACACTCCTCTCTCTGATGTACCCTGCCCCTGAGTCATGCAAGGCCTTATGCACTAGGACCATGGCCTTAAGTTGCACCCTCTTTTCCAATGGAAGCCAGTGAAGGGCCTTCAGATCGGCAGACATGTGGGACCCAGGGGGGAGCTTGATTAGAAGTCTGGATGCCCAGTTTTGCACCACCTGAAGTCTGCTAAGAAGGTACTCTGGGAAGGCGAGGTAAAGGACACTCCCATAATCCTGTGGGAGCAACACCTGCCACCTTATGGACATGCTTATCTTAGAGGTGGAGCACGTGCATTGCAGTCTGTGGTCCAGTCTTTAGTTTGCAGCTTCTCACTGTTATGGTCAGTGGTGGCGGCTGAATGTTTGCCTCAATGCTCAGAACAAGCCTTGCCAGAGGTTGGGATGCATTCAGATTCTCATCTTGTGAGCTGGGGAAGCCCCGCCCTTTTTAGTGTATACATTTCTGACTGCGCCAGATAGCAGCTCAGGTGTCACAGTTGTTTTTCTTCTAGAGTCCTAGGGCTTTATTGGATGTTTCAGGTAGAGCAATTTCTGTACCTCAGCACTCTGTTCAGCCTGTCGATGCCCTGATCTCCTTCTACGCGAAAAAGGGGAACAAGGGGACCCTACTCACAGCGGAACCAGGGCAGTGTGTATATCCAAAGAACAATGGTTCCTGTGGCATAACAATTTGTACAATATATGATATTAAACAGCTTAAATAAGCAATATTAACTTGTAACAGATAAGGGTCTGGCAAGGAAAGAAGCACACGTATGCAAATTTTATAAGAAAGACTTCTTATATTTCAACTCATGAAGGTATCCATATTTACAACAGCACATAGATCACTGTGCTTAAAAGGTTCTTTCCCTATGACGCCATAGGGAAAGAACCTTTTAAGCACAGTGATCTATGATTGTAGATAGTCACTGATAGCAATTACTATATTACTATATACTAAATACTATATTATAACGCTTGGTCATTCCCTTTGTAAATATCCGTAACGCAAAACTGTACAGATCACTTATTATTTGTGTTTGTTCTGTTTCTGTTCACGAAATCACTTGGGACACACTGCACTTCCTTGTACATACAACTTTTTGCATATGTGTTGCTGTTGTAAATATGGATACCTTCATGAGTTGAAATATAAGAAGTCTTTCTTATAAAATTTGCATACGTGTGCTTCTTTCCTTGCCAGACCCTTATCTGTTACAAGTTAATATTGCTTATTTAAGCTGTTTAATATCATATATTTTACAAACTGATCTCTTTCTAAGCAGCTGGTTCCTCTGGTATCTATTCATCTCTTCAAACTGGGGGGGCAGAGAGGGACAAGGCCCCCCTAGTTTATCTGTGGCTGTCCTTCTGGAGTAATCCACCAATGGGCTATGTGGCAATGCCCCTGGTTGTAATAAATCACGTGCTTTGGTGGCTCTGTCCTGCTGGCACAGAGCACTGAGTAACGCAGTGTCTGGTGGCTCGCTGGACAAATGCAGCCACTCTAGGAATCTGTGTTTGACTTTTTAGTAACAAGTTCGAATCTTGGTATGTGCTCAGTATTTCATTCTTCTCAGGTCAATAAACTAAGTGCCACTGAGCTGGTTAACAGTAAAACATGATATTTAGTGCTGCGATATGGGTGGGTGTTGATGGTTTACAAGTTATGTCAATCTGCCTGCACCAGTTTCAAGGTTGTGACTGTAATGCAATGACAACATGAACACCTTTTACGACTGGTTATTGTAAATTGTACATATCACGGATCCCTTAGAAAAATACATAAATACGTTGCACAAATACGCACAATATTATTTTTCAGTTTTGAGCTGACATGATAATTTGCCATGGTTTTGCCAATATCAATGCGCAATAAATGTGCCTGGCCTATTAATATCACTGCACTTTATTATGTACTAAATGATCGGTAGTTCAGCATAGGAAAAACACCTTACAAGTTGATGCTTCCACTACAACCTGAAAGAAACAACTGAGGGCTGGCTCCAATCGGTAAGGCTGAGACAAATAATTATAAAACAGAACAGAAGTGCCAATACTGATATGAATGATTTAAATAAACCAATGTTCATCCAAATCAAGAAAAGGAATTCAAGAATGGGAATTGCTAATCAATAGCTTTTTATTCAAAACGTTTTTTGAAGAGTATATTTCACGGTTTTAATTCATAGTACAAAAAGAATTTTCTTAAAAAACACGTGGGACATTAGGGCGTTGACTGTACATTCAATCATTCATTCGAAATTACAAGCATATCACAAACAACCATATCACATTCACACAGTCGTGAGGAAAAAGAATATAGTACAATATATAAACAGGGTAAAAAACAACAAGAGAAAACAGCCACGGTCTACAAATATTTTCCAATGGCAATAAGGTAAACTATTTTTTTTATAGTACATTCCTATATCTCTAGCAGACTAATTGAAGCTCATTATAATTTAATGCTGCAAGGTAATGTACGGAATCGAGCTCCGGGTTCAACTACTTAGATTCCCGGATGCTCACGCAGACCAAATGTGGCAGGGCCTACACATTTCGAATCCCCCTGAGGTTGTTGGGGATTCTCTTCAGGGCCTATTGAAATATCTGTGAAAAAATGAAACAAAGCAACAGGAAAAACCATGAGTGACGCATATTAAACATTTTTTGAAACAACTTCGGACAACATAAAAAGTGCTGCTTTACGATACACAAGCCAGTCCCTACAACGGCTTACCTATTATGGGGAGTCCTAGACGTGTAATCAGAAGAGTGGCTTTACGGGGGTTGGTGTAAACCTAAGAATAGAAGGATATTCGACATAAGAATTGGCTGAGTTATTTAAGTTGACCTCATAATGTATGGTGGACTAAGGCACGGATTTAATCAAGACGACTTTCTCTGTATCTCGTAATACTCACCTTTTCAAAATATAATGAAGGATATGTGTTCTTATTCAGATGAGCCCGTGTAGGGGTATAAAGGTTCTTAAACGCTGCAGAAGGAGTATGCGTCAATCAATCCACGTTTTTTTTTTAAAAGACCATAAGCGTAAGACGCTTATGGTCTTTTCAAAAAACCCCAGTGGAATTACCCGTTGTAAATAGGTAACGGTCACCTTTCAATTTTTTCTTTACAGCACTGTTAGAAATGGGATCCCTGGCTGGCCAAGGCTTGCGCCAAAGTCAGTCAGAGACCACCACTCCTAAGTCAGGGCAAGGGAGTCACACACCAAGATAACCCCTGCTCACCCTCTAGGTAACGTGGCGCGAGCAGCAAGGCTAAACTTGTAGGCGGTAGGAGTTAAGTATTTGCGCACGCACCCCAGCAACAACACCCAAGGCCCACCACAAAGGAAACTCCACACAAGGTTATATAAAAATAGCCTTTGTATTATAGTAAAAACACATTAGATAACACACAAACTTTACAATGTGCCAACAGGCACGGGCAGAATTTACAAGGGATTATGTACAGGACAGGGCCACATGAACCACTGTCAGGGGTAGGCACTGGTTAGAAATAATACTTGTAGGTATACACTTAGCACATAAACCTATAATGACTAGCACCAAAATAGTACATGTAGCACACAACCAGTAATCACTGGTAAAGAGTAAATACCTCCTACGCAACCCTAAACACTGTAGGAAAATCACGCAGGGAACTAGGACCTTATCATCAGGACCTAAGGAAGGAATACCAACACCTAAGCAGGTCACTTTTAGCAAAGGGAAGGAAACCTAAACAATCACCTAAGCAGGTCACATTTAGAAAAAGAGATACACATAATATGGGACATCAACAATCCTCTAAGCAGGTCACTCTTAGCAAAGGGGATAAACATAAAATGGGACATCAACCATCCTCTAAGCAGGTCACTCTTAGCAAAGGGGATAAACATAAAATGGGACATCAACAATTGCACATGAGGCATTAAACACATTCAGAGGTGCAGGTTAGAACATTTACGCAAGAATCACATCATCAAGTAACTTACAATGCGCAGGGTGCACATAGCACAACACTAGAATTGTCCCTCAGGCCAACTGGCCTTGCAAGGGGCTGAATGCCCTGAGTCTCAGTGTCAGGGGGTCTGCGCAGGCAGCACAAACCACAAGCCTAAACGTAGCAACTGTCCACTAAGTGCTGGACAGTTGTGAATAATGCTGGGCACATGTTGGAGCCACGTGGGCTCAAGAACAAAGGTGACTGGCACCTAAGAGCTTCAGCGCTCTAAAATAATGAAATGCCCCAGAGCCTCTCTCAGGGCTCTAAATCCATATGGGCGATGAGCCTCGCTGGGCTCACAGAATGAATCTGGCTGTGAGCCTCTCTGGGCTCGAAGAACAACTATGGGGCCCTGGAGCCTCTCAGGCTCGGAAATCGACAGGCCGCCTGAGCCTCGCAAGGCTTGCAAAACAGAAATGCCCCAGGATCGTTGGAGTCCCTCACGGGGGACTCGGGAATCAAGCAATGCCCACCAGGAGCCTCTCTGCTCCTAGCACCAACAATGCGGGTCGTTGGAGTCCCTCATGGGGGACTCAGAAACAGATAATGCTTCCAGAGCCTCAGGCGGCTCTACTCACTTGGGCCGCTCTCAGGCCCGGCCCGCACACGGAAGGGGAGGGGCGGGCACCGACAATGTGCCCCGACGCCCTCCTCCCTTCCCTCGCTCTCCCTCGGCCCCACTGTACACTCACCGGCGGTCTGGGGCTGCGGCGGCTCCTCTTCTCTCGTCCCGGGGCTCTCCCTTCGATCGGGAGCCTCGGGCAGGACACGCCGGCTGCTTCTCTGCTGCGGGGGGCGGGACTTCCGGGTTTCCTGTCTCGGGCCGCGCTGCGATTGGTCAGCCGGCCCAATGCTTCCGGGTCGTCGCGGGCAGCGCGGCGGCCCGTTTTAGGCAGGCAGGCGGGCTCTCAGTATCCGAGGAGTGGGCTCCCTCGTGATAATTAAAATATCCAAGTACGGGGCAATGCCGGGTGGGCACCGGCCTTTAAATAAAATCATAAAGCGAGGTGGGCACTCGCTATGCCGCAAATCGGCAAAATAAAACGGGCAGATGCCGGGTGGGCACTGGCTGCACAACGAGCGCTCCCCAGCGCTCGGGGACAAAGTAAAGCGTCTCAAACGCCAAGAGAAGCGCGCTCAGCGCTAGAAGGAAAATAAAGCGCGCCTAGCGCTATAAGTCAAAATAAGAGCGCTTCCAGGCACAGCAAAGCTCCAGAAAGGTCTGGAGGCAGGCATAGGGGCATGGCAGGGCCAGAGCCAGCACACTGGGTCTCCAGGCAGGGAGACAACCAAGTGGCTGTCCTCTTGGCCCCAGCAGCAGCAGCAGCAGCAGCCCCCTCTGGCAAGGATCCACAAGCAGAACCAAGGACAAATTGTATGAGGACACAGCCCCTTCTTACACAGTAAATTCCCTTTGTCTGTAGGTACAGGGTGGGGGAAAACCAGTCGCAGCTGGTTTTGAAGTACCCTTGATAGCTCAACCACCCTTTCTATTCACTAGCAGGGCTAGGGACATCAGTCGCACTACAGGGGGTGGTGCCAGCATTGTGTGGGGAAAGTCCAGGCCCATCAGGGACCAGGTGCACTCCTTTCAAGCCATCAACATGCTAATCTCACACTCACCACCGGGCAGACCCATCCAGCCTTCCTGGAGCCAGGTTCACCAGCCAGCTCCAGCCAATCACATGGCAGGCATATTTTACATTAATATGCCAAGTCCTAGAAGTGGCATTTCTACACATGACACACACATGCCACATACACCGTTGCGAAGCATTAATTCCCACGAGCTCGCACATACCAAATTCGAGCATGCACTCCCCACGCATCAGGAACTACTAGGGACACAGACATTCCCCATGCATTCCTATGGGAGAGCAGGCCAGCCTAACTACATGCACGCACTTTACTCTGGGACACAGGGAAAAAGTGCGCACAGACCAGAAAATCATCCACACAGATCACAGATCTAAAGCAAAAAGATTAGGGGTGAACCTGCCTTAAGGGCCAAGTCCAACAAGCACTGATTCCCCTTCAACTTGGCGGATCGATTGACGCATACTCCTTCTGGGTCTTCAAGTTTCGACGACCGGTAAGACCCGCTGACCTTGCCTTGTAGATAGCACGTCAAATAGGCTCTCTTTTCTGTATAATTAATTGGTTATGTTTTTGCCTTTGCAGCCTCGACCGGTATATGCAATTATTTTCATCGTTCCCTTTCTCCTCAGCCCCGAGACGATATTTAGCTACATTAGGGGTGAGATAGCCTTTTAGTTTTCTTCAATCCATTTCTGCCATGTCACCTTGGTATAACAGTCTAAATCAGGTTTTTCATCCTCCAGGCAGGCTTCCATTTTCCGTTCTGCAGCGTTTAAGAACCTTTATACCCCTACACGGGCTCATCTGAATAAGAACACATATCCTTCATTATATTTTGAAAAGGTGAGTATTACGAGATACAGAGAAAGTCGTCTTGATTAAATCAGTGCCTTAGTCCACCATACATTATGATGTCAACTTAAATAACTCAGCCAATTCTTATGCCGAATATCCTTCTATTCTTAGGTTTAGACCAACCCCTGTAAAGCCACTCTTCTTAGTACACGTCTAGGACTCCCCAT